>NC_135359.1:21300000-23961250 GCF_051622035.1 Arctopsyche grandis
CAAATATTATTTTGAAAGTATGTATGAAGTAAATTTAAATCGCTGGTTGATGATGAATCGTCCTATCAAAATTGTTTTAAGCAATTCAGTTTATATTATTCACGGAAATTTGTTTATTCCCATTTTTACTTCATTAGGTAGTTGTTACATAGGTTGGAAATATTACATAACCTTGAGGTTGGAAATGGGCCCGGTAAAAGGGCCCACGCAAATGTTGAAACTTACATTTCGAGCCTAATAAAAAAAGTTAACGGATCCTTGGGCTGTTAAAGCAGGTATTAGTTGTTTGTGTATATCGTAAGAAATTTGTTTTGTTGAAATACCCAAACTCTAGGTCCCAAAGTGCAATATCCTATAAATTTTTACACACGTGAAATAGTTAAAAAGTTATTTAATTTTACTGAGGGCCCATATTTTCTAACGGATAGTGGGGCCCACATGCCATCGGGCATGTACGCTTATATGGCCAGTCCGCCACTGTATATATATATATATATATATAGATAAAACCAGGGGCATCATTTCAGATTTTCCCAGAGGGACAAAATTTTTGACCAGTAAGGAACTAGAGAGGGGGGGGGGGTGTTATATTAAAAAGAGTGTATATAAAGTACAAAATAATCTCCTGAAAATCTTTCAAAGTAAGCAACGAAAAAAATATATTTGGGAGCTAACATTTTTTTCTGGGAAAAACCGACATGTGATCGTGTTCTAAAGAATTTCAATGTTCTATTTTTGTTGGTTTCGTATTTTAATTCAAATTCATAATAATACATTAAACAACGTGGATAGTCCCCTTAAAATCTAGGTGGAAGACTGCCCCCCCAAATGACGCCCCTGGTTAGAACAATAGCTAAAAACAATGTTTAAGGAGTGCACCGATAAAATAATCAATCCATTAAATTCACACACAATAACCACGCTTAAAACTCGGTTTGAGCTTTTTCTTCAGTAGAAAATACGAACAAGCTGCGTATACGCATAGACGCGGTACAAATCTTGCTCACAAATACAAATACAACGCTTTTGGCCTTTAAATAAATAAAATAAAATATTTACATATAAATGGGATGGTACTTGGTGGATCGATGCAAGCCTTTTAGGGGGTAATAGAAGCGTAATACCTAAATAAGTGATATACCATGCGACAGAGTAAAAACCAGAGTATGTACATATTTGAACATCTTAAAGGGCTGTATATATTTTTTTGTGAAATTCGGATTATCTTGAAAACCTTAAGGGCGCGAACACACAGCGCGGGATGCGGGATGTTGTACGTGGGATATTTTTTTTAGATAGTTATAAACATACAGAAAAAGCACGTTAGACGGCGGTCATATACGCGGTATCGTGTGGTATATACATGGGACCGTCTATTCATTGGAGCGGTCTCGTTGAAATTCTATAGTATTGTTTATACCTGCTTGACGGTGATATATACCAATTCGACCCTTCGGACTATTGCTTGACAGTGATCGATAACCGTGTATCCCATATTTGAAAAAAAATATAGCAGAACTATAGAATAAACGGTCCCATGTACATATGTATATACCACACGATACCGAGTATATGACCGCCGTCTAACATGTTTTTTTCTGTATGTTTAAAACTATGTAAAAAAAATATCCCACGTAGAACATCCCGCATCCCACGCTGTGTGTTCGCGCCCTAAGACTTTGTAGTGGGGTAAGTGTGGTTAGATAGTTTCTAAATAACCTCTTCTATTACCTACTAAAGTGGTCGCAATGATCCACCAAGCATCTTGTATACGTAGTCTAAGAAAGAAACTTGTAGATAGACACACACCACATTATGGCTAATTAATAGCAAATATCTTATGTACCTACAAATATCGTCTGCCTAACTTGATCAGTTCAAAAATCAATAAATTTTGGAAATTTACAAACCGGCCCAGCTTTGTTCATAGACATTCTACCTACATATGTACATCGGCTTTTCAAATCAGTTAAATAATCAAGTTCTAATTAATATTAACAAGCGAGTCACGATGTGAAAATGCTCGATTTTGCGACGCTAAATGTGCGCATGTCATTTGCATGAGAAGACATGATACCGGTTCGTAATGAAAACAGAAACGTTCTAGAATCCGAAAGAAGAGACGCCATTACATAAAAAAGTAATTGCGATTCGTGAAAATCTCATTGAATAAACAGGTAGGCAACGTTTGAACCGAATGAAATAAACATTTTAAAGAAGCTGAAACGAACAAAAAAAAAAAAAAAACTAAATTTCAGACGATGTCGTTCGCCAAATGGCGCATACGACATTGATGCGAAGCTAGCGTGTTCTGAAAAATAATCTGGTTTGACGTGGTTTGTGTATTATTTTTCAGAACGCATTCATACAATATACGACGTAGAATTATTATAGCGACTACATATGTACGATTATTTAAAACACGAATATAAAATTTCATGTAGTAATCTAAAACGTGACCTTTTTCAACTATTACGAATCGTTACTATACTATACTTAGATGTGACGAATTTCCAGTCAACTAAATGGGAAAAGTTGACATAATAATGACCCACTATCAATAACATGGTTTAACGAATTACAATCGGAATGATCCTAATTCTTATATTAATATGGCAAAAGCTTAATTAAATAGCGCATATTCCTAAAAAAATAAAACACTCAATCGATATGATAAATCAATATATGGATAGTGTTATAAATTATAATTTACAACGCTAGTAAACCTTTTTGAGATTGCTTGCCATAGAAATAATAAAAATAGCCATAGAAATGATAAACATATGTATACATACATATATGTTACAGTGAAATTATGATTTCAATGACTCAAGTAGTGAGTACAGATGTAACAATAGAATCACAAATTCACTTCTAAATATCAGTGAATTTGTACTTCAAACGATAATGCAACATGAAATAGTGCATGTCGTACTACCAACCCACCGTGCATGAAAAATATCAACAAAGTAGTGACTTAATAACTTAAGCTTTATTGATTATTAAAACTAGTATTAAATTTAAAAACTTTTCCTTTAAATAAGTGAACTCAAAATGCTACATGAAAATAAAGTCTTCTTGTGATATTTAAATACACAATTTATAAAAATTTAAAGTTGACAGCTAACAAAGGAAGCATTCTATAAAATAATCTAAAAATAATTTTCAACTTTCAAAAATTGATTTCACTAATAGGGGCCAGTAAAACATATATCATTTCCGTAGTGAAAATATAACTTTACCCAGTGAAATTGTAATTCGATATGAGTTCAATAAAACGTCAGTGTAATTATAATTTCACTGTAACATATACATTTGTACATATATTTCTTTAAAAATAAGAGATAATGATAATACTGGTCAACACTAAAAAAAAGTAACCAAGCTAGAAGCTTGCATCTTTACATTGTAAAGCTTACAAAATATTTTTGAGTTTCTGACCACTGAACATTGAGTTTAAAATATTGTTTCTTCTGAAAAAAATTATAGTTATTTCAAATCAAAATGATGTGTTTTTAATTATTTTTTTCATCGTGGTTATCCGTTTTATTTGGTTAATTTTGCAGTTAAAAAGTAAATGTAAAAAAAAATCAATATGACAAAAAAAAACTTTTATTTTAACATACTCGTTTGGAGTGTTTGTAACTAACTCTACATAGGTTGGCGAGCAAACGTATAAAAATTGATTTTCCATAAAGCCAGTTAGTCGAGTTCAAATGTGTACTACATATATGCCTATCCACCTTATATCATTAACTTATTTGAGAGTCAATCAAAACTATTTTGATTCAATAATGACCGATCAAACGGAATGGGAAAAAATATACAAATATATATGTACATAAATACATAATTTTTAAACCTAACGTATGAGGAGCAGCATGATTTTCATGTACCAAACTTAAGCATCAAAATTTGAGCAAAAAACAACATTATATAATGAAAGATGGTGGAATGAACAATGACAGTCATAGTCCATTTGTTTGCTCTGAGGTTTCGACGCCGGCTCGCCGTTTCCTAGAAATGGTATGAATAGCCTGAATTGTGTCGCAGATTTTGTGCCAAACTGAAATGATATTTGAAGCATATATTGATTTTTTTTATTTTCATGAGACCTGTGTTATTCGGGATCGAACACGATCCATTGTTTCTCAGTCGCACTGTGGATTTTCAAGTGTTCAGATCTCGTTACGTGGTGTGTGTTGTGCTAAGACGCTATTGTTTCCGTTAATTGTACGAAGATTATCTATTTTGATGTATGTAAATTTTATTATAATATTTATATGTCCAGTTCTTCGATATATATATATATATATATATATATATATATATATATATATATATATATATATATATATATATATATATATATATATATATATATATATATATATATATATATATATATATATATATATATATATATATATATATATATATATATATATATATATTACTATAAACTATATTAAAATTAATTATTGAATAAAATTCATTGGTGTGATATTTTTTTACATAAAGTCAATGTAATTGCAGTTTTTATATCAGGTGGATTTTACGTTGAATAATTACTAGATGGTACAAACTATTTGTAAAAAACGAATCAATGAATCAAAGTGATGTTTTTTTGATTACATTATACGATTATAGGATGTGTTTTTTTTAATCCTACAGAAATCTAGCCATGGATGCGAACCGAAAATTTGAAGAATGTAACCAAACTCTCAAAACAAAAACGCTATTATAAGAGTATTTTTGCGTGAAACATTGGGAGAGTTTGCAAAATGCAATATAACATTTTTGAAATATGAAAATATGCCATTTGAACTTTTTTTTCTTATACATTTAATTTCCCGATCCCGAAATCGAAAATTCCCAGCACCGCAATCCCAGTGCTGAAGAAACCTTCCGGGATTGGCAGCACTAATCAGAACCTATTATCAATTTTCCAACATGTAACGCACTTCCATATCTGGCATCTCGCTCGCACTTGTACCACTGTCGATGCGTCTCGCTCGCACAGTTGCTCGATCGAGCGACAAACGATCGTCCTTTGACAGGGTCGACGCGACCTTTGGGTGTAAATAATAGATCAAAACCCAGTGTGTTATGTTTAGCTGGCTGGAAGGGGGTGTTGCGTGTTTAGGGTAGTACGTCGCGCCGAAACGAGAAGGATGTAGGGGGTGGTATAGTGTCCCATATCGACTCTGGTCTCGTGGCCTTGAACCCCGGGCTTGGCAGTCGAACTTAAGGGGGGAGGGGTGGGAGCTGAGGGGGAGAACCCGGTCTGGTGGGGTGGAAGAAGAAAACCGAGGGTGGGGGTGACCCAGTATTGATCAGCGGCCGGGTCGGACGGCTTCCCCAAACAAAACCAAAATACACCGTCAGCTGCCCACGTCTAAAAACATCAAATGGAACCTTCTCGCTGTTTTCGACCAATTTCAAAAAAATGGATATTTTTGTAATACGTGGTCTACTTTACTATACCAACAGTACAGTTTAGTGGATAGCGAATACACATACTATCAAGTATTTCTATATCTGATGGTTTATTATGTTTTACAAAATCCGAATCGACCGTTTCCTATCAGTTTGTTGCCAGTTTTATGTGATTTAATTGTTGAGGCAACTTCTTAAAAAAATGCCATATTCTCTCTAATTTAATTAAAATGCGTCTCGCATTCGTTCTATTTTATATTGAGAGTAAAGAAATTGAAATGTCAATGGGCAGGTCACGTAGCTAGAAGAACGGACAAGCTCGGATGGTACCTAAAGAGAATGTAAAAGGGTACAAGGAACGTAACAGGGGATATGGATGGATGAAATCAGAAAAAATGTGTGGACTGAAATGGATGAGAATTGCTCAAAACATGTTGGAGATGCAAAAAATGTTGAAAGCGTGTCGGAGGGGCCTTCATCCAATGGCGAATGGCTGTGAATGATGATTATGATACCACTATTAACAAAATGCGGGAATGTTGACAACCATGTGGACATAACTACATGATAGTTTACATTTACATAACTACAGATAGTTAACTGCTAGGAGCACTAGGCGATAATTCCCTCGAGTCACGACGCAGAGTACATACATATATTTGGGGAAACATTTCTATAAAGTTGGTTTGGTGAGCAATCCTCAAATTCAGAATTGAGAATTGAGCTTCAATGTTAACAGCCAACTCAGGAAAGTTAGTTGCCGCAGTTTGTTCTATTCTCTTAAAACACGTATCAATTTGATGGTTTTGTCTCCTGTTGCAAGGGGCATCAACCTCCTCAACCAGATTTCTGTTGACTTGGATTTGTTCTATCTAAAATATGCTGATACGGTTGAGGGATTGTTTTGAGATTATTTTTCATTCTATTTTTTTTTTTACTAAGGTAAAAATTACTTTCATGCTTTATTTTATTATATTTCGATATTTTATTTTTATTTTTGTATATTTTAACTGTTTTTTCGTGTAAGTATATATGTTAAGCTACAGTGACGCCCTGAAGTATGTATAGTACAATATGTATACGTTACAGTGAAAGCATATTTCAAGTGAAAATATATTTTCACCAATTCAAGCAGTGAAAATGTTTCAAACAATGAATTTACAACGTTTAAATCTATAAATTTAACCCTAACAACCCAATCTTAAATGAATACGGCCAACCCTTACTTAACCTAACCTATCCTAACCCTTACAATCTAATCTTAAATTAATAAAACCAACCCTGAAAATGTAACTGGCTATGATTTCACTGAAACGTCAGTGAAAATATATTTTCACTTGAAATATAATTTCACCGTGACATATATCTGTAATGTCACTATCGCTTAATTATAGTGAATAAATAAATAAATGTTTGTTCTCTAGAGAAAATTTGCTATCACTGCGGCAAATTACTACGAGTAATCATACAACTAATTATTATTTTATCTTAAACACCCCAAAGGAGACTATTAAATAGGATAATAAATAACTTTTAAGTAATAAATTTAAGCTACGGCAAAAGTCTTCTGTCGGCGAAGTTCTGACTTTGAGGGGTTTCACTCTACATATATATTAAGAAAATTATGAAACAACTCCAAAATTAATCATTATATTTCGCTAAAGATTTCAGAATAAAATTTTTTCATGACGACTTGAAATAACTATTTTAGCGTAATTAATTGTTGGCAGAACTTTTACAATATATCCAGGGGTAGACTGAGAACTGAAATTTTATTCTAAGCCTCAAAACCTTATGCAAAAGGCTTTTACAGAGTAAACAGTTTCCAAATAGTCAAAAGTTCATCTGAATGAGTCTTGATGAATAACTCCCGACCAAGAATGTATCATCCCATATATCTTAATTATACAGATTCTCACAGATTACAACTTTTTTTTCACCTCACAAGCCGAATAAGATATAATTATATAGAATGATACAATACATATGCCATTCAACATTCCTTTACGGGCTGCATAGACCTAACCATGAATAATAAGAACCAGAAGAAGAAAAAACGTTTATTTCCTTCATGATTATCAATCACAAATTTTACCGGAATGGCCCATTTTTCGCCCTATTGGATCTCACTTTCTGGCAATTTTGTTTTTATACTTTTACAGTTGTTTTCAGCATATCTCAACGTATTGTTGCCAAAAACTTTTAAAGTCAGTTTCCCCCAGACTTTCAAGTAGTGCGTGTCTTTTTTTAGTGTTGTGAGCGTTGAGCGTAAAATATGAATTTTTGTCGATCGCCGAGAAGTCAAAAATTGTCACTTTCTGGGAGGAAAATTATTCTTTTGTGGAAATGTATCGACGAACGGGGACGTATTCTACCTAAAATAACTATATTTTTTAAGAAGTATAAAAAAACAATGGACATAACACCTGTCGAAAGAGGAAAAATGGCAAAAAAACTGATTTCTCGAGACGAACGGATTCTAAAGAGAATTTCACTTCAAAATAGTTTCAAAACTGCGTCAAAAATGATGTCTGAGTTCATTGAAGTTGGAAAAAACAGTAAGCCTTAGAACAGTTCAATATAAACTAAATGAACTTGGTCTATTTTAACGGGCCGTGCAAAAAAAAACCCTCCTCACGAAGAAAATGAAGGATACTCGTCTTTGGTGAGCCAAAGAGAAGAAAAATTGGACAGTTCAAGATTGGGAGATGATTACTTTTTCAGATGAATCCAAATTCAACCTGATTGGATCAGATGGGATGGCGCTAGTACGACGAAAATCAGGCGAACACTATAAAGAATCGTGCTAAGCGCTGACTGTTTATCATTCGCCATGTTATGGTATTGGCGGCCATCACACGGTATAGTGTTCGGTCAATCATTAAACTAGATGGGATAATCAACTCACAGGAGTATAAAAAAATCATCGACAAAAGCGTTATTCCTACATTAGAAGGCTTACCGGAAATGGCTAAGGATCTTGTCTTTCACGATGATTCAGCACCGGCGCATCGTTCAAAATTTTAGAGTATTCAAATTGTTTTCACAATTATTTTTAATGCATTGGTATATCACCATTTAGTTTTTTTTTTAATATCGATCAAGATAAAGATAGTTTAGGTATAAACTCCATTGAATGACCAGGAAACAGCTCGGATCTAAATATAATCGAAAATATTTGAAGCAAAATAGGCAAAAAAAATTAGAGATAAGAAACCAAAAACGATAAAATAATTAAAATACATTATTTATGATGTATGCTACAATGAAATTAGTGATGAATTATTAAAAAAATAATATGAATCACTACTTAAACGAATAAAACTATTTATTAAAAACAAAGGGGGTCCCATTAAATATTAAAATAAAAAAACATTTTTATTTGTATTCCCTACTATTATTTGAAGTCCCCTTGATATGTTGAAAAGCTTGAAAAATAAAAAAAAATCCGTTTTTATCGTTTTTTTTATTTATGAAATCTACTCCAGGTATAAAAAAAATGATCATTTTTACTCCAAATTTACAATGATTCCCCTCATAATGTTATCTATTGACGAAATCGCTTTTTTTTTTGCTGCATATTGATGAAGAGGAGTTGTAGAAAATAATACGAAAACTGTTATTTTAAATTCCTTTCCTAGTCTTTAAAAATATATCTTTATTTGCATGTGATGCAACTGATAAGCTTCGTTTTGCGCTGGGTGTATATATGTATGTATGATCGATGGTAGAATGCATAAGACAAGCGACCACTGAGTTCCAACCTGATTGTTTACAAACAAAGAACGTTTAACGGATAAAATGGCCACTTCCAAAATTTCTCGTCCGGCTGGACGCGGCTATATTTTGCTTTCACATTTCGACACGCCACCTCACGCACAAAAACACGACGTTATTGAACCAGTTCGATCTAAATGATAGATAAATGGTGAACATACTACAAAACAAAACATAAAAAAAGTGTACACAAACAGTCGACAGTTTCGATAGGCGGCACACACTACTAGTAAGTGGGACACGGTTGCATAACAAATTATATTGTTGATGATCGTGATGTCAATAGTGCGAGAAGATAACGCAACTTATGGAGGAGCTTATTGTAGGACGGACACGCAATCGACGATGATCAACGATGGTCAGATTGCCGATAGACACAACAGTAAACCATGTACTCAATATTAAACATTGATCAATAAACAGAATGAAGTTTGAATTCCCACCATACGATTGCTAGATTTTTATTTTTCTCTACTAACCATTGACAGTAAATTTTATGAAGAAAAAAATAAGTTTGTCAACCCAACTCCTTTAGCCTTTCGGTTGAAAAAAATTAGCTTCCCTACCCAGTTCGATTCTAAAATTCAGGGCTCAAAATGGACGGGAGCGCATGGAAATCCAGAAACGTACCGCTCCCTATCTTGAAAAATTTCCGTACCCTTTCGTAAATTTTAAAATCGTTCAGTCTTGCATGTCCGTCTGATGGGAACACTTAAATTTAGCGACTGTATCAAATATATCAGTAATAATTCATTAGAGAAATCATGACACATCACCACAGATCGGCGGCCAAGTTGCTTTTGCCCACAAAATATGGTTCACTATTGTCAACCTTTTTGCTCTCTTGTTTTGTAAGACAATAGTAATTGATCTAAGACAAACACAAATATGTTAATCTGTTATGAATACATATAATATATACATATGTACATATGAAAACTTTTGAAGATACTCTTCTTCCAACAATGGGCCATTAAGCTTATATTTTACAGTAGGCTTTCTCAAACATTCGGAAAATAATTTCGTCTGCGGCGCATGATTTCGTCTGCGCATGAACATATTGATTAAGGATAGTATTTTATTTCTGATTAAAAATACTTACTGGAAATAAAACAAATAATTACATAGGTGCGCAAATTTTTCCTTTTACCTCAGGTGACAAAATGTCTAGTACCGACTATGATATGTATGCATATAATCTTATAATCTAATATATAATTTGGAAAGAGACTTTGTATATATGTCTGTATGTAACCTTCGTTCGTTGGGTCGTAGTTCCTAGAAAAATTCGATTTTTTTTTTCGATTCATAGGCGCCGATTCGATTTTTTTCAATTCAAAGTATTCGAAGTCCAAGGGGGCGAAGCCCTAGAGGGCGCAGGTACCGACGGGGGTAAAGCCCTAGGGGGCGCAGGCGCCGAGGGCGAAGCCTTTGGGGGCGCAGGCACCGCCGGGAGCAAAGCCTTAAGAGGCGCAGCCACCGAGGGCGAAGCCACCGAGCAGCGGGGGCGAAGGCGTCCCAGTCCCAGTGTGGCCACCCTGCATAAAGTCCGTTGAGGCAACCCTCAAAACCGTTGGTTCGGAAAGCCTCCACAGTATACATATATGTTTGTTTGTTAGTGACAGTAAATTTAATAATAAAAAAAACAAATGAGTATTCAAATAAATTTATATAAAATAAAACTATTCAAATAAATTTAATAAAATGTTTACTATTAGATTAATCATGTTTAAGCGGTTTATATCACAAATACCGAGCGAAGCCGGGTAATACAGCTAGTGTATTATAAAAGGTAAATTCATAAAAATTTCCATTTCGAGCCCTGTTCTAAATATAATGAGATAATCTTCAAATAAATTGCACAGCACTAAAATAATTGTTAATAATAAATTCCAAATACTATTACTGAATTTTAATATAAAAGATTTATACAAAAATAAGAAATACAATAGAAAATGACTAAATAAAGTGTAGAATTGGATAAGGATAAAAATAAATAATCAATCGAATCTTTTAAACAAACAGAAGAAATATACTAGTATGAAGTGTACAAATGACGGAGCATAAAAGTAGACCTTCTCTTGAAGGCCTAGACTTGCTCGCCTTGTCCTAAGTTCGACCCTGACTTTAAAACGCCCTAAAATTACACTCGCGTTCCATTCGTCAATTATTATTGAACGCTCTCGAGTCACACAACATTTCACCCTCCGAAAGCTGGCGATTCCAATTAAACGACACGACACCGTGCGATGTCCCCCATTTCCGACCAATCAATAGACACAGACGTGCGACGACATACCAAAAACGCTTTTACTTTACAACTCCTCGTACGGATCGCCTCAAATCGGCTTTAATGTGAGACGATAGCTCTATTTGTCGACGTTTCGAACAATAGTCGGCCATTTTTTCGACATAACGGCCGCTTTATATCAGATCGGAGCCGAGCGCGGAATGGTATCGAGGTTGATGAGCGGTTCTTCTACGACGACTGAAAAATCGATGGCGATGGCAAACTACGGCCAACCGTTAACCATCAGCTCCGGTTCGACGGTCGACAAGTACTACTCACGTCTTCCACGTAGTTGACCTCATCCACCTTGTAGATGTCCTTGAACTGGTCGAGGGTGAGCAGGGGTCCGCTCCAGATCGCATAGCTGTCGGGCAGGTGAGGCACGAAAAGCGTGGTCACCCCAGTCCCACCCTGGACAGCCAGATAGCATCCTGGCTCGCGAACTCCGCACGCCCATGTAAAATAGGACTCCTGTAAAATAAACAACGAAATATGTAGTTAGTAAAGTGCTCAAGTTATGGGTACATGCTTCCAGATTCAGTACATTTAACTTTGGTATTGATACGTGACCCTTGATGCTAACAAGGAGTTGCTAATACTAATACTAACAGACCTCACTATAAACATTGACAGTCAAAGCAAGCCCTATCTCATGGCGCTGTCAAACACATGTATTAAATAGGTTTCAACCCTCTTTAAAGAGTGTATTAGTATAGTTTACATAATACAATCAGCTGATAGATTGAGCCAATGTGAAATACATTTTCGTCTAGAATTGGGCCTGCTATTAGATAACTGTAACTCTACCGCGACGGCCTCAATATAACTATTTTACGAACAAATAGTAACTAAAGCATAATAAACAGCTGTTCAACATCAAATGACATACATACACAATTAACTACTCAAACTTCCATCCCTCCGATACTAGCTCAAAAAAAATGAAACGTTCCTACAAATACATAAACATTTTAATTCATAGTTTTGTATTTATATGTATGCTAATTAGAAGCGTCGGATCCATAGATTTAAATGAGCACCGAAGGCAGTTAAGAGTCAGCCGATCGTGTCAACTCGACATTCTGCACCGTAGTCTCGTCCAAAGTTTACAAATATTCATACAGACACCTGCTATCCAACATCAAACTCGTTTGTATCAAGCCGCCGCTGAAATTCATCTAGTGTGACGTCCAATGTCTACCAGGAAGTCTATTTTCATTGTTTACCTTTTTTCCGCAACGTGTATGCAAAAAACATCAAACAAGTCTGCGTTAAAATCGTTATATAAACACGGCTCAAAACCGACGACCCTCATCGCTCGTCGATATTACAAAATATTATAAATCGAAATCATCAATGGCGAACAGTATCTAAAGCGAAAAAACAAAGTTGTAACCACCACCGAAACGACCCAGTATTTTTACGTGTGACGTGCGTAATTTTCTAATCACGACTCGCAAAAGATGACAAATAGTTGAAGCGAAGCCAAAAGATACAAAATTCCTCCAACACACACTAGTTTTATTTATTTTGTATATTATATTCCCACGTTTATTTTGAAACACAAAATATTTGCACATTATCCTAAGGATCCACAAGACGTGGACAAGATGTCGTCGATGGACTTGGACTTGGGCGTGAAAAGATTTTGGATACATTTGAAAAACTCATCAATGTAAAAGCAAGTCCTTAAAATGAATCGGTATATTTTAAATGTAAACAAAGAAGAACGTTTGGGCTTGGAGTGAAAGTAGGTGGCGACGTTGGCGTTAGTTCTGACGTGGCTCAGGTAAAGCGATTCCAAAACAAAGGAGAATGGTCGCACGGCAGGTGCGTGTTGCGAATCCGAAGATGACCTGGACGTTGTTATTAAATTCCATATGGTCCATTATCATGTCCAGACACAACGAAAATATCTACCTACGAACCTATGCCAAAGAAGAACTGGTACCCAATACATAGATTCTTAAAACTACCTACACATGAGTTGAGATATTGAATAGATTCAATGCATTCACATTCGTTGTATTGTATCTGTTGTATGCATTTATTATGCATCCTATGTTGTCATTTCGGTACAGGTTTGAGCTTATTAGTCACTGCTCTTGCATCGTTGTCGTACTTTTAAAATAGTGGTTCAATTTTTCACGATTATTTTTGAGTGATCAATTCATTCTAACATATTATGTACTTGGATCAAGATCAATTCATTTGACTCCAAGCAAGTTCAGTGGGAATACTTTGTCCTATATATGCATGTACATACATATGAATGTATGTATGTACATTCGAAAACGCGCAATGTTAGCATATATGATAATAGGATGTTTTGCTTCGAAGAGAACCGATTTTTTTTCAGATACAATCAACCTTCCTGTAGCGTGCTAAATCTGTTTCTCAAGAAAACGGAAAAAGATAATGAAACTAAGAAAACATAATACAGGATACAACGTATTTCCATTTCTTTTTCTTACATTTCTTATGACTTTTTACCAGGGCTGTGGAGTCGAAGCATTTCAAACGGAGTCGAAGTCACACAAAATCAACCGAATCTACTCCTATTTATTATTTTCTTTAATTAATAGTATTACGGGTCTCCAATTTTATTGAAGTACATCCACTAATAAATTTAAATTTAATTATTTCTTTATAAAAATCATGATTTATTACATTATAAATAAAATCGAAGTATTTTGATGTTTTGTGGGCAAAATTGATTGTGTCCTCCGTCTCATTCTTTTTTACTATAATTTTTCGCATTGCCTTATTTGTGTATGAAATTCATACACATAGATTATAAATTTACTTACTTTTTATTACCTATTTCAGTACCAATAATTTAATAAATTGGGTTACATGTAAATTTTTAGTGATACTACTTTAGTTTAAATAATTACTTTAATAAATAATTACTTATTTAAATAACTACTTTAGTTTAAATAATTAGAAAATCGCTATTATTTTTATTACTAACAATATTATACGTTGGCAAAAAAAGTCGATCTTACGAAAATCGTTCAAATTCGGAAAATTTTTACCTGTCTCCACAGCCCTACTTTTTACTGAACCGATCCAGCGCGTTATAGGAAGGTTGACTGTACTTTCAAATTCAGGAAGGGCATGAGTTTTCCATCTTCATTTGATAAAATTTTAATTTTTAAACATTTTTTTACTACTTACATATAAAACTAATCATATACAAGCGACTTTTTCTAAACATTCCGAGTATTTCTATATAAACTAAAGTTGAATTTAAAAATATGAACATATGCGGCGCATTTTTTAATGCTGGAACGTACTGATCTAAGCCTTATGTAAAAGAAAGCATTGCATTATATTTGGATTTGGCGGGTCTACCTCACGGCACCGAAAGTGAAAAGGTTGAAAAAGCAAATATCGGAAGGCAAAGATCTTATGTCAAAAGATCGAAAAAAAAAGGGTGCATGGTAAACGGTACTATGTATATATAATATATATCAGTGGCATGCGGTGAAATTATCTCTCTTTTTGTCATACAGTCTTGTTTAATGTGCGCGCGCAGGATACGGGAGGAAAAGCATGTTCCTCTTGTTCCTGTTGTATCCTGCTCGCGCAAATTAAGTGAGGATGTACGATGGGGGGAGAGAGAGTTTTACAGCACGCCACTGATATAAATACTAACCGTTTTTCATATGTATGCATGGTAAACGAACATTTTCGACTTTTCACTATCGACTTTTTTACGGTCACCCGTATTTGCCATAATATTTCCGTAGCTCGAAAATTTGGCGATCGACAACTATCTTGGAAAATTTAAGCCACGAAACAAAATAATGTATTTTGACCATAAAAATTATTACATTCATTCATTCATTCTGAAAAAGTTGGCAACCCTACATACAAGATATGCATCAGCCAACCGAAAAGAAATCGTAGCATCGCCGAACAAAATAATAACTAATTAACGACTCGCCTTCGGACCGATCCGAGAAACGAAAAGTGCACAAAAGTAGATATGTACACAATAAATCCAGCGTGGGTTTTGTACCGTGGCGGGAGAAAACTTGGTCACACTGATCGCGCTCGCAGTTGACCTCAACGGCTCTCCGAGCAGCCGCCGGGAATGCTTTTGTTGTCGAAGCGTTGAATTAATTTGGTCATGTTGTGTTTATTTCAACTCCGCGTCCGTTCGTCCGTCCGTCTGTCCGTCTGCCTACCATGAATACTAATCAACTGCCAAATAACAATAAAAAACAAAAAACTTTCGTCGGCGTATCGAGCGGGACGCGAATAATTTCATGCGGTGATTCAACATCTCCTAGTTTGAACTGAAATTTGGATTCAAAAGCCTTCAGCGATTGGTCAACTCTGAAATGCACATTATACTGTACATACGTAGGTACATAACCGTACCTTAAATAAACTAAAAGAGAAACTTTACGTGTATTATGCAAGCATTGAAGAATGCTTCCGGTCGACGGTTATTTTAATATAATATTTACAATGACAAAATTGCATCGTGAACTCATAATTATTCAACAAACGATGGATAAAAATTAAATACACTGTAAGTATAATATGTATATAAATACATATGTATACATATGTATACATACATACATATATAATATACCTACATAGGTTGAGTGGGTTACCACTTCCTTTTGACTTCGACCACAAATCTATCTAATCTATCCATATAAAGAAAAATGCATGTTAACAATTTTCGAACATATGTATGTACAAATCAGTAAATATTCAAAACACAAATTCCCAAAATCAAAATCATTTCTATAAAAATCAAATAGGTATATATGAATAAATATCTGAAATCGAAGCCTAGATTCACCATCGTTAAGAGGGCTGGACAGCAGCGCCTTGTCCATACAAACTTACTAAACTTCTCCCTTCCTCAATTATGGCACTAGAGAAATTATTTTTTAATATGCTATGGATATCCACCATTGGGGTGCATCTATCGTTTTATTTTTTTGATTTATTATTTTTTGTAGGAGCTAGGAGCCGCCAAACATCTATAAAATCGCCTCTTTTTTACACCCACGAAAAGAGTCCAGCGTGCTTATTTAACGGTCGATTTTAAAAAAAATACGCTGATAGATGCACAGAAAATATCTTTCTCATACCGATGATGAAATTTTTTTTAAAATTGGTTCAGTTTTGGAGGAGAAAATAGTTGATTAGGAAAGCTGGATTTTGTAAATTTAAAAGAGGTAGAATCTGTTGGACGCGCATCTGTCCCTTTTACTCAATATATGTGCGGGGGTCGGGGGGGGTCCGAGGCTAGTACACGTACACTATACACACACACTCGCACTCACATACGACTCCACTGTTCACATGACAAGTTCATACATACGATATACAATTCTCTCGAATCGTAACTACACAATATGTACGTATTACATATTCGCGCGCAAGTACTATATTCGCGCACACCAAATTGCAACTTCTCACTTGTCGATTTCTTTTTATTTCTCCAGATTGGTGTGTCTATGTATGTACGTGACACTTTTATACGAACTTCTAAAATAAAACAATGTGTTATGTAAAGTAATTATTGAATTTATTCAAAATATTTTTTCATTTTGTTTGCGGAGAAAATGAAAATAAAATACTAAAATCTATTTTCTACATATATATTAGTGAAATATTCACATTTTTTAAAATACAGGAAAAGATTATAGTAATTAAACCCTTTCACGGGCAAATTATTTTAAATTGATATATACGATTTTTTTCTTCTTGAATATTGTTCACAGGTACAAACAGAAGGCAAATATATTTTTTATTAAAACAATTAGTAATAAAAGTGGGAAGTATATTTTCCAGGGATCTTTCCTTGGTGCAGTTTTGAAAAATGAAAATGCATTTACAGATAACAAATATACTGAACATAAAATAATAAATGAAAATAAAACACACATTATTAAATAAAATATAGATATATTTAAATAGACTTATCAGCTTCCATGACATTAGCGCTGTCACGCCAATTTTTAAAACACTTGTGCTCAGTTGCATCTATATTTAATTTTGTAGCTCTGGCACATATGCAGCAGTAAGGGCGGTTTCAGACTAGCGTTTTATTTCTGCGCGTATACGGTCATTTCGCCATACGCGCTTACACGCGCGCTACTTTTTGCGCTTCAAAAAACCGAACGCGCGTACACGGGCTTATTTCGGCGTTTTCGCTCGAACCGGTAGTGGTGATTTAGTATCAACATGGATAATACGAGCTTATAAGCGCGTCTACGCTCGTACGAGTTGCGCGTATGGAAAACGAAGCGCCTA
Organism: Arctopsyche grandis; assembly: GCF_051622035.1. Taxonomy (NCBI): domain Eukaryota; kingdom Metazoa; phylum Arthropoda; class Insecta; order Trichoptera; family Hydropsychidae; genus Arctopsyche; species Arctopsyche grandis. The sequence goes on from NC_135359.1 coordinate 21,317,798, forward strand.
TACGTGCCTACATGCACTTCAAAAAACGAGATTATACGCGCGTATAAAACGCTAGTCTGAAAAAAGAGTTTCGTACTCCGAGATATAAAACTTTTTTAGTTCGGAGCCCTACTATGCACGCTGCACCAGACAAGGAGTTAAACCCACTTTTATATGATCTCTTTGCCCAAGAACCGTCTGCAATGACTGTCAGTAAGGGATATCCTTCCTCGTCTATGTCACCATTTAAAATGGCGAGCCTTTTTTCTTCTTCACCAACGACAATCATTTCATCAAAGGCACATTCTTCGATTGTTGGCGCTAAATGTTGTTCTATGCTTGTGTAAGTTCCACGACTCAAATTTCATTTAATTGTGAATAGCCATTACCTGTACAAATAATTCCTTCTACGAAAGCAGTATTTGCGGAAACTTGCAGTTTCGGATCTTCGGAGTATACAGTTTCCTTTGCTAAGCACATTCTACACCGAAAAACATATTCGCTGAGAAAACCTTTTCTTATTTCTTTCACAAAATTTAAGTCAGATAATGTACAATTAGTGTGTTCATGCTAAATTTTTGAAAGCGCTGAAAATAAATATTTAATATCTACTATTCTGCGCCCTTCTAATTGTTCATGAATATCTGTTTCGTTGGGATTGTCTGCTTCTGCTTCTATAACTAAATCATCAAGCCTCGTTGATGACGTTGAACTAGCTGTTTCTGATAAATTTTGATCGAATAAATCTCGCGGAACTGTATACAAAGATGTCGGTCCAGAACTTGTGGAGGCTACAGCTAAGTTTCCAACAGCAGCAGCATTGGCGACATCGATGTCACTGTAAATCGAGAATACTATAAAGTAAACAGGAATTCCTCGACTTACGACGGAGATACGTTCCTGACCGTCGGTCGTAAGTCGAATACATATGTATATGTGTATGTATGTATGTATGTATATGTATATGAATGTATGTATTTGTGTGTGTATGTATGTATGTGTATATGTATAAATATATATATATTTATAAATATATATATATATATATATATATATATATATATATATATATATATATATATATATATATATATATATATATATATCATCATCATCATTTACAGCCATTCGCCATCCACTGCTGGATGAAGGCCTCTCCAACACGCTTCCACTCGTCTATGTTTTGCGCAACACTCATCCATCTCATTCCGCACATTTTCCTAATTTCGTTCACCCATCTTCCTTGCGGTCTTCCTTTTACTCTTTTGCCTTCTCTCGGGTACCATTCAAGCACTTCTTTTGTCCACCTTTCGTCCATCCTCCTAGCTACGTGACCCGCCCATTGCCATTTAAATCTCTTCACTCTATCCACTATGTCCACTACCCTTGTCATATTTCTCACCCACGTGTTCCGCTTCCTGTCTTTCCTCGTTATGCCAAGCATACAGCGTTCCATACTTCTTTGAGTGCATTGGATTTTATTTTGCATCTTGGCGTTCAGTGTCCAAGTTTCACATCCATACGTCATCACTGGCAAAACGCATTGATCAAAGATCCTTTTCTTCAGGCAGAGTGGCATTTTTGATTTAAAAACAGCATTCATCCGTCCAAATGCACTCCACCCTAATTTCATACGTCTCTTTATCTCTTCATTTTTACTACCAGACATGTCAATTATTTGACCTAAATATAAATAATTATTTACTACTTCTACTGGTTTATCATCTAAGGGCATGCAATAACTATTGAACATTAGTTTAGTCTTATCTACGTTAATTTTTAATCCTACTTTTCTACTTTCCCTGTCCAGCTGTGTTAGTCTGATAAGTAGGTCAGCTGAATCACGAGCTACTAGAACTATATCGTCTGCGAACCGAAGGTGACTCAAAAAGCGACCATTGATGCTTACTCCGGCTGTATCCCAATCCAATTTCCTGAAAACTCCCTCAAGCACCGCATTGAATAACTTGGGCGAGATTGTATCTCCTTGTCTTACTCCTTTTCCTATGCTATGCTCACATCACTACATTTTGCATAATAAATAATAGTTACTAAGTCACAAGAAAGCATTATTACCTGGTGGTCGAATGTGTTGTAAGATGGATATTTCGTTTAAAATATCGTTTTTGTCTTTTAGTCGACTGGAACATACGTTATTTCTTCCCTTTTCTTCCATCCATTGTAAGTACTCAGTTCTTAGACTTTCGTACAAACAAACGCTGAACGATATGCATATGACACGACGGAAAGGAGAATTCAAAGAAGCGGGACGCGTAAATACATTCATAAGCGCGAGCGACCGAAACAGCATATTACGAAAGATGCATGTTCCCAAACGTTGCAAGTACAAATATTTCCCGCTCGCATCAATAATACATCAATAATATTCGATGTTTGGGAATTTGTGCTCGATGCAAAACGCGCGCGCACACACACACTCTCACTCACTTTCGTGGTAGTTCGGGCTGTAGCTCGAAGACAGAAACAAAAACAACATTTTTTATAAAGCGATATTCAAAAGTGACGCTGCTATCCAACCCTCTTAAGCAAAAAATATAAGGATAGATAGCCCAATCCTAGTACAGTACTGGACTAGCGAAAGTGTCCAACGCTTGGGTTAAAATAGATTGAGACTAGGTTTCACATCCCAATCTGCCGACGAACACATCAACCACCAATTCATTATGAAAGATTATATCCATTAAATATTTAAGTAATTACATTTACAAAAGCTCACCCCATTCTCCTCGAAAAAGTTGCGCGAAGGTAACGATCAGTACAAGATCCTATGTAACTTGCGCATCTTTTCCGTAGAGTCTACGTAAATACATAGAACTAATTATAATGACCAAAGCGAGGCCTAAATGGAAGAGATAAGATCAAAATTCCACTCATACATCACATTCAACTATGAAAATAATGATACAGTACCACTCGCAAGTGGCAGAGTAGTAGGCAAACCGAAGCTGGCGACCACGGGACTACGGCAGATAATGCGGTGAATCCAATAGAAAGCATATATAAAAATTGTAGCTAATACAAACAAACCCTAGAAAATTAACACCGATTATTTCGAGTTTTGTAAAAGTGTGTTTAGACTCTCTAATATATCTTGCAACAATATAAAATAAACAAAAGAAGTATATCAATGAATGTATTTTTCCAAAACTAGTTCCATCTTCTTCATTGTTGTTAAAATATAACGCTCACAATCTAAATGCTAAGCCACAATCGAAAATACTCAGCAGTTAGGGATTTCGATCGAGAAATTCTGCTATAGTTATAAATTCAGAAATTCCGGTGTGAACCAGTCTTTATAAACATTGACACGGATTACACGATGTTCAATGGTACCTGGAAAGACTTAACGGGTAATATTCTTGTCTATTTTTTACATCCTTGCAAAAACAACAAATAAAACAACAATCTATCGGCGTATTTCAGGCTCATGGACTTGGTAAAACTCCGATCGGCGTTGGTCAGCATTCAATGGGTTAAATACGAGACGCCCCTGCCTATACATACATATACATATGTATACCTCGATTGGAAGAACTCGATTTCATTATTTCTAAAGAAAATTTGATCAATACCTGCTCAAGTTCACATTTATTTTTATATATGTATGACAAAATCATTTATAAGTAAGTAGACTAAAGATCAATACTGAAATTTCTATTGAGCATAGTACAGACACGCAACCTCCATTTCTCCGAAGAATCGTCCATAAAACCATCAACAGAGTGAAGACGACCTAAAAGAAAGGGTGGCAAGGGGAGAAGTTTTCGCATTCACGCGATGAGGGATGAGGGAGTGCGAGCGAAATCCGACATCAAAATCTAGGACAGACTACACAGACTGTAAGTAAAAGAGCCAAACGGGGGAGATCAATAATCAACAGGACCGTTAAACTGCCATCACTGAGCCGCGCTTAGCACCCCTAAACGTGCTAGCACGATTGTGTGCAAAGCGAAACCACCGAAGAAATCGTTTCGCACAGCCCTGGCGTAACTACCCAGAACAATCAATTGACACACGTGCATAACGCGCGTATATTTATATGCTCGCTAGTCGTTCGTCAGAGTAGCCGACATATAAATAGTAGAATCAAAAATAGAAGATAGCTGGCCAATGCTACACGGACATTGTTTCACAAGCACGTGGCCGCAAGTTATCACAACAGTGTCGACGTCGAGATAGGCCCGCACTAATGGCCGCATACAACCAGTAAGCGCCAGACGTGGCCAATAATAGAAGTTGGCCGGTGGAATTGTGAGACCGCCCACTATTATGAAAACCCACCGAGGAAAAGTCCGAAGTCTGAAGACTGCATATCCCCAAGATTGCTATCAGTCTCTGTGATAACTTCAACCTCTACAGTATTGTTCTGGAGCGCACGAATAACAATTCCTCTCGCTACATATATTTTTGCATCCTGAGCTTGAAGCACTGCGAAATAAGAGAGTATTAACTTGATACGTTTTACATTTATATAAATAATTTGGACCCTGGTTTATATCTCTCATTAACAGTTATAAACGATATTGAAGAAAAGTCGATAGTGAAATTCCAAAACAAAGATTTACATATTTGCGCCTAGTCATTCACTGCAAAGAAAGAGTCATAGGAATCGTGAAATATTTCTTTTATATCGCATATATGACGAATGTATCTATGTATATACATACACAGGTATTATAAATGAGGACAAATTTGCAGGCACTGGATATATTTACATACTATGATCTTTGGATTTAACGGATGAAACTACTGTATGCAATCTACCAACCGGTGTCCTGAGCTGACACACTGTAGAAGAGAGTACGCGAGTTAAATATCACGGAAGTCGTGGAAGATTACTCCACTGATCCGTGAAGGAATGAATGTTGGGTATAAAATTGGCTAGTATCGCATCAGAAGCTGCATAATTATATGCGAAATATGTGATATGAAACTATGCGCATCTTACAAACCAATCAAATTAATTGAGACTTTAAAAATAAACTTTGACCCAGCTGCGACCCTAATTTTAAACTTCCGCATAAAAAAAATCTACTGAAAAAAATGTAGTAGATGTAGTAATAGCAATATATCGTGTGGATCTACGATTACGACTATTCTTCAAGGGGGAGGTGATTTAAATAGTAATCGCGCCATGATGGTGAAAATAGATCGACGTAGCACGATAGTCGACAATTATACGTAGTGGATACATAGTGTTGGGCAGCTCAGCGAGGCACTATGTGCCTAAATTGGCCACTTGGGTCATCCATCTATTGATTATGTCATTAGCCTCCTAAAATAGTATTGTACAGACTGGTCACAATTCCATTAACGCGTAACATGATGAAAATTTAGGCATCAAGAAGATAAAACATGCAAGGTTTATATTATTTTATATAAAATTACCAATTTTCATGTAGATTCATTCTACACATATATTATACACGGAAAAAAAATACCAAATAATTTATGGCTTATCGTAGTTGCAGTTATGACGAACATATTCCTAAAAAATGTAATTAAAATTTCCGTAAGTACAGTCAAAAAATTAAATATTTACTTACATGATAACTTTTGACACGATACTTGCGCACAACTTGGCTGCACGGTAAAACTTTTATTTTAATTGCGCAATTCTTAAGTTCTAAAAGGTTAAGTTCTAAAAGGAGCTTACGAGATATTTGGATTTAAAAGAGAGATGTAAAACTATAAATTAGATGAGTAAAAGCTTCTGGTCGATCTTTTCTCCTCTCGGTAGCCCATAGAGCAGGGGTAGCCAAACTTCATGTCACTACGAGCCACATACATACAATAATTCGGAGAGAGCTGGAGAGCCGCAATCACTTTTTTATCGGGGGAATCAATAAATGAACAAATAATATATATATATATTAATTATCTTTTTTTTATTAAATAAGGAATTAATGGTGGTATTCGTAGATTTTCACCTGTTTCTCCGGGCTTTTCAAGTCTGGCTTGTAGCTTCTTATGGCTGTACGCCACAACTGAGGAATCGGAAACTCAAAATTGATATAGTCAATTTCAGTTGGGTTAATAAAGAATCAAAAATGAGTTTTAAAATCCTTAACTTAAGTTCCCTCAATATTTAAGTTTTTCAATATTCAAGTTTTACAATATTCAAGTTTTACAATATTCAAGTCTTCCCTCAATATTCAAGTTTTTCATCTTTGATCTCTTGAAGAGATCTGATTTTTAGACGAAGAAAATGACAAAAAAATTATCATGAAATCCTTTTCAGAAAGTTTTTTTGCAGTTTTTCGGAAAGCTAAATATTGTTTGAATCAGATCAGAAAAATGTTCCATTATGTCAGTCAGGGACATTAAATCTAGTAACCAGATGTTATCTTCGAGTTGTGGATACGATTTGTCCTCTTCTTTAAGAAATTTTACAAGAAATTCAACAAATCGATCAAGTACCATGTAAGTTGATAACCACCTCACAAGGCAATAGAAAGATACATAATTTAGAATCTTCATCATCTAACTCTACACGGAAATTCTTGAACTGGCGATGAGTCTTTGTATTTGTTCGAATGTAATTTACAATCTGTAAAACCGTCTAACATCATCGTATTTGAAATATTTAGCTACCGGATGTTTACGATGAATTCTTGATATCGATATCAAGAGTTGATTATTTGAGTGCTACTAAATCGAGTATTTCTTCTTTCATCATTACTTCTGCAGACACATAACCAACAAACACATTCTAACTGCGGATTATATTGAAAATATGTAGATTCGTCAAGAGCGAAACTGAATACTGCACAGGTTTTCAAACCATTTTTCAGCTTTAACTCAGAATCTTTACTGATTTCAGTAATACGCCCTTCTTATATGTGACATGAAATTGAAATTTAGGATATTAATCTGTGTAGTTTTGAATTATTTGAGAAACGCATATAAGTTACCAAAGAGCCGTAATTTGGCCACCGCTGCCATAGAGTATAGACTTGAGGATATGTCGGACAACCGATTGCAGGGCTAATCGCGACAATTTATCGTAGCAATAAACTATATAGTAGGTAGTAGACACCAGGTCTTTAAAATACTCAAAATGTTATTTATATAACAATAAATCGAACGCTAGCTTCATTACAATCAATTGTAAATATTTCGTTCAACAAAACAATTTCTTATCCAAAAAAAAAAATTCACCGAAACAAACTATCCGACTAAAGTTGAGCAATTTGGCTTAGTAAAATCACCAAATACGATAAAAATATCATAGGCAATGATCTCTACGACAGACAAATCACTTTATGAACACACGTGTACATATGTAAATCGATGAACACACATGTATATGTACTTAAAAATTCCAAAAAAGAGCTCACACATTAATTACAAACAAAATACAAAAAACAAAAACATCAACAAATCTCGATAGAAATATTCTATACTTTTTCGACATTACCTATACAATGTTGACTCTATAAACATATGAGGTTAAAGGTTCATTACGTCAGTTGACCGGCATGGATTAAACGTATTGAAACAATGGATGATCAATGAGACAATAAGATTCTTATAATTATCGAATTGAATCAATTACAACGTGAATTTACTTATCTGCATACATATTTTCAACTCTAAATATGGGAGATAAAATCCTGCCTAGATACTTACAAAAAAATCATTGCAAACAAATTATCTAATTTATACAAATAACGACGATAATCATTCAATGGTAATCTCCTACCAACGCTATCCGATTGTTTCGTAGCAAAAGCAAACATCGGAGGTTGTTGCTACAAACGCAACCTGGTAACCTCGATTTGCGCATTACGTAAATTGACCAAATAACGATTTCTGACGATTACCACTCACTCTAAATATCCTACTTAGCTATGCACTGAAATCGACTGCTTAACAATAAGAAAATATTCTTCAGTACTGACCTGACGAAAGACATATTCGACGTCAGTGTCATACAAGTTGAGATCTCCACCGCCTTGCATCACTACAATTACATCTGACGGTACTTGACTGGCCATCCTTTTCCTGTTCTCAGCGAACATGGAAAGCGGGACTTGATGTGTACCCGGTCCCATCGACCAATATCTGTAAAACCAAATCAAGATTCAATATACATACCTGTAAACTACATACATATGTATGTATGTATAATAAAAGCGTCCATTAATAACAAAAGTAAAAACACGGAATACTTCAAATTAAATTAAATTCAAAGAAAAAATTCTCAAAGTTGAGAAAAATCTTACATTGGATTGACAATTTTTGGGAAAAGCCATGTATACATATTTACATATAGCAAGGAATAGAAAAAACTTCAGGAAGTTTGAGTCTAATTCGGGAACGCCACCTCATGAGGCGATACAGTGAACGTATAAAGTTTTCAGATAACAGGTGAAGGCATATGTATAGAAACAACTCGAGCCACCTGCTAAGATAAACTGGTTTTACTATGGTTGTTTATTAAAATTTTCAAGAAACAACAATCATATTTTAAACGCTGTGTTTACTTGAACGTGACCCCTCAATAATTGCACTAACAACCTCTAATTAACGCAATTTTAGACTATTTAAAAAAAATAAACGTTCATGGGATTTGAAATTGTTCATTTGACTTTTCAGTACAACTAAATATAATAGTCATGGGATGTGTCGGTTCATCAATGAGAGATATTAGTAGGAGTTTTCGACCCACATTTCCAGATCTCAAAAAAAAAAATCTATTCACGCTACGTCAAAAATCGCACGCACAAGTCATAGCATAAAGTCCATGGCCCACATTTCAAAATTGAATCGGTTATTAGAGTCACTAGAGACAATGTTCCTGGGAGACCCGATTCCAAACCTTAAAATTAACTCGTGATCAACAAACGACCGCTAGAGATAATGCACAACCGTGACGATCGAGCTCGAATGTGACATCCTCATTAGGTCATCAATAGGGTCAAATTTGCGCGACCGGTAGTACGTGACGTCCTCCCACTGATTGAAGTACTCACATGTCGCGCGTTGAATAACAATATTTTAATGTGTTTTTGAGAAATATAATGTAAATAAAAATACCTTTCTACCGCTTTCGCCATGATGCTGCTGGAGAAACTTCAGATGGTCGAATGACACCAGGAGGAAAAGTCGCCGATGGTTGGTCAATCACACCCACTGTCACCTACAACAACAACGCGAATGCGGTCATTATAAACCGAAATCGATAACAATAGACGATACCTTATCAGTCTCAAATTTTATAGAGCAGTGTACAGAATGGCTATTGTATTCTGTTCATATCTCAATGTATGTACAATGTATAAATGTGTGCACATTGTATAATTCATATTTATATCAGTAGCATCTATACTATTATAATATGTAATACATTAAGGAATTTAGGTTTATCTTGGAATTTATTGTTTTATATTTCTCCAAAAGTTAATAATAAACCCAAAGTGTGCAACTTCATTATTACATTCGCCCACACATACATATGTTATCTCCGATTTGTACACAAACGGTTAGGCAAATTACATATATAGGGATTATTTAATACAAATTGTGTTTTTTTTTATAAATTAGGGTTACCAAAGGTGAACCCATACATCCAAGTTTCTTCTATGTAAGTATTTTATCAATGTAAATGTTTCAATATTCTACAGTGCAAATCCATACATTATTCAATGATGTAACCTCATATTCAATGTATATTCAAGTATATTCAATGATGTAACATACTAAGGCACCAAATGCGGATATTGTACTAAATTGAATTTCTGGTGCGAATTCTAAAAATATACGAAAACTAAACGAAAACGAAAACTTAAGAATGTATGTACATATTTATGTAGAAACTAATGATCCCATCAACCCATCATTCTTTCAGAAATAGTTTAATACATCTCATGTATTTTAGTTATTTTTTCGTAAATTAATAAATGAAATAACAGCAATATTGAAATTCGTCGTAATTCGAGAAATATCCTTCCCCAAGACACCACTACATTGTATAAAATAAATGTGATATGGTGAAACAAAGCCGGAAATCGATTGTATCTACATTAAAACAAATTAAACATAGCAAAGAATACAAATGTTTGAATTACACTGACTCAGCGAGCGTAGTTTCTATTGTGAAATTTTGAGATCGGAACAGTGCCTCGACGTCAACAATGACTGTAAACAAATAAAGAACTATTTATGACGACAAAAATAACATCAAACTTTCCATTGCCCGAATTAAAGATGCTCTATCACATTTTGATTGTTTGATAAATCAAGTTTGGACCATCGTAAAATTATGCGATAACTATGTATGTATGTACATAAATATTTACCTCCAATAACTACATAAGGTCGATAATTTAATCCAAGAGGCCAAGGATATACATTTTAACAGTACGATGATTAACATTCATTTTTTCATTGCCTTCCGATCAACAATAAATTCAAGCTTATAACTGAAAGTAAATATAGCATCATCTTTTTTAAATCTCATTGTATTAAAAAGAAATTTTCTAGGACACATCATAATATTGAACTAGATACACATACATACATTTATTTTATTTATTTAAAATACATGGAGAAGGTGGCAAAGCCGATAGACCCACGGGGTTTGATTTATACAAATAATAAAGTAAAAACAAAAATATTCATAATAAGAATAAGTAAACATGAAAATAAAATACAAAATACATAAGATCTTTTAACCATAGATCATACCATCATAGATTAAATGACCTACATATATATTAAACTAGTTGTTAGTTAAATACTTACAAACATACATACAAAGTCTCTTTCGAAATTATATATTAGATTAAACAGCACATCACATAAAATGTAAAACATAAATTGCTTGCTTAGTCTTCAATTAAATATTTACTCTTGATATTGAGATTTGCTCGCTAGCGTTAAATCAAACAAAACCCGGAAATTATAATAAACCTATTCGTTGCTTGCGCAACTACATAGAATACGTATTTAATACGCAAAATCGAGAATCACACAACAGTTTTCTGGCAAAAGAACATATTTATGTGGAACACGCGGTGTAGGTTGAAAACTATTCCTGTCTTGACTTTGTGTCGATACTTATCGTCTGAGCGAAAGCTTCTTTTCGCAGAAAAGTCTATGAACGTTCACAGACACATTAAATTTATAAGATAAGTGTTTGAGCAAAATATAAACAAACAAAATACGGAATAGGTAAACAATTCTGAAGTAGTTCGATAAAAAAAATAGTTAATTAAAAATGATAAAGGAAGCAAATTGAAATACGCACTTATCATCAGCAAAATCGTTGAACCTTACTCTTTTAAAAAAAGTAGATAACAGTCTTTATTAACTCAACACTCAACTAAAATGTTCAATAGAACGAGCCTTATCTCTTTCGCCACTCTGTATTTAATACAATATGTTTGTTTGTAAACAAACTGAATAGGCGATATATGCAAATAACACATCTAACTCTGAAGCACACACTTTCACCTTCAGCATACGATACCCAATAGGAAAATACATATGTACGATGTATACATGCAATGCGAAAATATCTCGTTGTTTACATACAACTGAGATCAAATTTGGAGCACGTTGTCAAAATCTTCCAGTTCATTCGCATTAAATGTGATGCCAATAAACAAGAGATACGGTGAATAATAGTTATTGGCACACTATTTTAAACAAAACGTACATGGCTTACTCGTGTTCAAACAAAAACTATTTATTTGTATAAAACACGTGTACAATAGATACGTTCAAAATATTATTTTAAATTTACCTCTAGTGATAGTGGTAAGACTAAAAAAATATTTTGATGATTTTTAGCATATTCCCAGTTATTAGTAGCACATACATATTCCACCACCACGTAAAATTGAAGAATAATTCTGAAATTTGGCATCATACCTAAGCTCAGGGTATTGCGTACGTTGCAGACTACGATTTCTGGTTTTAATCAATCTACACAAACACTAGCACTATTGTTCTTACAAACATGAAGAGTGAATTCAAGCCTGAGATGCTAAATTGTCTAAATTGTCTAAATTGTCTAAATCTAAATATGTCTAAATTGGGAACATTGTAGTTTGGACCACAATTGCAACCACGTATGTAAATACAAAGCGTTTGCCTTGGCATAGAAAGGTGTATGAAACATGCGCAGGTAGCGCACACGTAGTTTTTTTCTCTGTTTAGTAAATAATTAGAATATATACCGTTTAGAGTTTCAATTTGGAAACCTTGGCCCCAAAAGGGGCGCGGATGCCCACGCGCTGCCACATTCAAAGTGTGATTTGTGCAGTGCAAGCTTTTTCGGCCGCCATTTTGTGACATTTCTTTTTTTTTTGTTTGTTTCTCGAATGCTGAAATTAGCTGTTAGATACATCGTAATGTCACCGTGATTATTCAATGGCCATTCTCGCATGGACAGCTGGCTCGCCAATCGAAGAAAGAGCGAAATTACAGCTGCACTCTTCACAGCAAGCCCCAGATGAAAGTGCAAAAATGATTATTTTTTATGTATCGTGCGGAAATCAAGTAGAACACTTTGTCATTTGATAGTAACATCAAATTTATGTCCTTTTACCTACGAATATAGACCTTGGCCACTATTGTTTCGTGTTCCACTAAAGAACAATGCAATACGACCATAACAAATTAAAAATAAACAAAAGGAATCAATATGGATAACCACAATGTATGAATTGAGCTTGAAGTAAAAAGAAACCTAGGCATGTTTAGAAATTCCTACGAAATGAACTATCAAGCGAATAAACACATTCACTAAACACCTCCATAGTATAATAAACACATTCACTCAATTCTTTCAATGTCAACCCAATTTCGGCACCCTATAATTTGCTCAAAAAAAAAAAAAACAACAAGCATCTACTATAACTCGTTGGGAAGTTCAGGAAGCGGGTGTATTACAAGTACCTTGATCGAAAGTATTAATATGTACTATCAATACTTCACCGCAATAAGCATTTTTATTATATATTACTTACAAATACATAAACATACACAATTTTGTCAGAGGAGGGATATTTCTTCATATTATTCGTCTGTTTACCGGATGAGAAGGAAGAAAATGAAATCGTTTTTGAATTCGTCTGTTTACCAGATGACAAGGACGGAAAAAAAGATCAGGAAGAAAAATGACAAAGTTAATGCCAGTTGTAGGATAAATTTTAGTCTTGTAATCTTCTACGACACCATGTCAATAACGAAAGCAGATAAAGCCGGCAACCGAAACAAGATTTGACTTTTGATCAAGACTTTGCAATCACAACTAAAAATATCTGCCAAGTGAACTATGTACATATAATATGTATTTACATACACTACGAATAGCCCTTGAAACCTATGGCAAATTGATGAATCAGTGTCACTAACTATGGCAGTCTATTGAGGTTCTAGCCAAGGACTATCCAGTTACAAATAAAATGCTACGTCATCTGAGCTATCATTGTAACAACTACATACGTATGTAGTACATACATACATACATACACATATATAATTTACTTTCATAAACCGTTGTATCAACGCCGCCAATTGCAGCAATATCAATTATGCAATATCACTAGCTGTACTTATCAAAATAAAGGGAAAGAGTTACCATATGTTTCATTACCGTTTATGATTTTATTCCGTGATATCCCAAACGAAAGCAATATTTCATAAAAATAAATACATGCATATATAAAAATAAAATTAATCCATGAAAACAAATACTTAGTAAGAAAAGATAAATAAGTATTTTACGCATTTCACGATAACCGCATCCGTCTACAAAACGATAACGGTTAACTGAATGCGATACGAACAATCGAGAAAAAAAAGGATATGGTTTCCTGCCAAAATACCTATGTATGTAAGTAAGAATTTAAATTTATTTTTAATCATACTTTAATCGTGACTTCATCCATTAAAATACAAAATATACACATCTAATATTTTAATTCCAAACGTAATAAAAACATCTACAACTGGGTAGGTTAGGTTACCTTCCTTTGCAACCACTTCAATGCTAATATATTTGATACGGAAAACCATTGCTTGTTACGTATGAATTTTGGTTGTTTGGGAGGATTACGCAACCTTAATCAATTCATAAACGTCATTTCAATATACACACACATATTTAGCGGCAAAGTGTGAATATCAGCAGCCACGTTGAAATCGTTGGCATCGATGGCGACGGGTCAAGAACGCACGCTACTATCTCATCATGTGATTCCACACGTAAAACCTGATAAACACGAGCTGTTGTATACATCAATACACCATGTAAACACTAAAGCAGTCACTATGGTTTCCTTTGTAGATAACAAAGACTTTTCCTTCGTCATCATACATGAGTATACATACTATTATCGCACGTCCTGATCTAACACATAACGCTGATAAGAGAATGTTACCCAAAATTGTTATCTACACGTTGTCCATCAAAACACCACGGCATAAAACGTCCATTTAAAATGTAGGTTACTAGAACACTAAATCAAAGTCTTCCAGTATTGTTATGATTAAAAACCAGATGAAAACATAAGCGGCTCAGAGCAATGCAAAATATAAAGAAACAATGTACATACATATGTATGTACATACATCATTCCCTTCAACTTCGGAGAAACTTCTCATTGATTCGTTTTGTTCTCTAGCTTCAACGTTATGCCCGTCGTTGCTGAAGCAATTGGGAATTAATAATTAATTGTCCCTAATAATTATGTGCGTGGTAGACATCATCATTTGATCCTGCCCGTGTAGTACTTCATCGGATGGCTCATATAACAAGACTGACTTCTTAATGAAATCGATGTTGCTGTGCCTGAATGTGACATTTTCCACCTCAGAGAGCGTACGTTATCGGAGATTATATAACTATTTTTCTGGTAGCCTGCGCTCATCATTATTTCCATAATTGGATGTGATGTATAAATTGAATTTTGATCTTCTCGCTTCCATTTGGGTCTTAAATTTGTATTTGCGGCTGGTTCTTACATATTGGTGCAGTCTGTAGATGCAAGACAATCCCTACTATGTACATATTTTGTTATTTAATAGTTTTACTTTATCTGCTATTATAATAATATGCTATGGTTTTTTTTTATGATTATATATAAATGTATTTTTGTCTGTATATACATTTTTTTCTCATATTTCTGTATTTTTTCGACCATTGTGGCGCATTGGGGACTCTTGTAATGCCACAATGGTCCAAACTTAAATAAATAAAATTAAATAAGTACATGTCCAATTTAAGTTCATATTTTATCATATACATATGTATGTATATAATATCGTTATTCTGTGTGTCTGTTTGTGTGTGTGTGTGTGTGTGTGTGTGTGTGTGTGTGTGTGTGTGTGTTTGCGTGTGTGTGCGTGTATGTGTGTGTGTGTGTGTTTGTGTTTGTGTATCTGCGATAACGCTCGCCGTACTATAATAGTCGTTTCGATTCGACATACATATGTCACAGCTAAAACACTGCAAAGAAAATGTACGAATATAAAATATGCATATAATAACAAAAGAAAAAACTTCTGTTTGCTACCAATGTTTCCTCTAGTCAAATCTCTTAGCATTTAGCGCTATCTAGTGAAAATTTATTCAATTAATTAATTAATTTTTCTATTTTTTGTTTTATATTGTTTATATGTAGGTAGGTTTTACCATTTTTTTTTTAATTTTAAACAATTAAATATAAACATATTTGAAAGGTATTTGAAAAAATATGACCGCGTGCGGATCGAACACAGGACCGACACATTTATTTTATTTATTTTTAATTAATAGCTTAATATGCCATAACCCATGCGATTATATTACATCAGGCACAACGCTAGTTATTCATAACTCTCATATTAAACAACTAGGTATATTTTTATAGCTAAAGAAACTTATCCTATAAAGTATTTATATTATACTACATACATACATATGTATAATAATTATATTTTTCAATGATTTATTAATGTTGTAGCTTTTGAAAGGTACTCAACTTTCAAAAGGTATTAACCTAAGGTAATAGTTGAGTGAAAAAATAAAATTTTAAAAGAATATGTTCCTCTTTATCCCCCGAGTTCAGGGTTTGCGACGCGACAGGAAGTGACAGACTTTCATCAAGTAAGGTTATCTGTATGGTGATACTAATACATACCAGACGTGACCCGACAGAAAGCACAAAAATGTCATCGTTTACCAATGAAACGTGATAACAGATCATCGTTTAGTATTATTTGAGACACCCTTATCGCGTCACGTTGCATCAATTCACTGGGTTTAAGTTACACGTGTCAACCAGCAGTACTAAATTCCCCTTACACTGAAATTCGCATGAAGATATTTAAACATGGTTCACATAATTAAAAGCCTATTTTTCCAAAATCAAAACCCTTCGAAGATTTTGATATTACATACATAAGGTGATGACGTATGGATGTGAAACTTGGACAATGAACGCCAAGATACTACACAAAGTACAATACACTCAAAGAAGTATGGAACGCTGTATGCTCGGAATAACGAGGAAAGACAGGAAGTATGACAAGGGTAGTGGACATAGTGGATAGAGTAAAGATAAAGATGAAATGGCAATGGGCGAGCCACTTGGCTAGAAGAATGGACGAAAGGTGGACAAAAGAAGTGCATGAATGGTACCCGAGAGAATGCAAAGGGGTAAAAGGAAGACCGCAGGGAAGTTGGGTATATGAAATAAGGAAAATGTGTGGAGTGAGATGGATGACAGAGACGAGTGGAAGCATGTTGAAGAGGCCTTCATCCAGCAGTGGGTGGTGAATGCCTGTAGATAATGATGATGATGATGTCTCATAATTAGGTTTCAAAGAGTCAAAAGCGTACAGTTCTTGAGCTCGTTATTTACAAACTGCTCACACCCAACTTCCAATCTATATCTATAGGTTAGACATTGTTTTCATTTTTAAGTCGTTCCTCAACTGCGTTTGGGTGGATTTTGACGAGCATTGCAAACTCAAACCACATTCTGCGGCAGGAGCATCAGGTTGTAAAATCAAGTTACTTCCATGTGTGAGCCTCAGACCCAGATAGCGGATTGTCTGCATTGTTTGGTCTCGTTTCCACTGCCTCTCCAGCTGTTACCGGAGCGTCTCGCGCATTTTGCTTGCAAGATGAGCACACAAAGCGAACCCACCGACGACCGTTCCGTTCCGTTCACCTGGTTGAGCACACACACACACACCCACAATCGAACACGTCAGGTTTTTCACCTCATCCAGTAACGACGCCGGCAATACCGACAACAACAACAACAGTGTCCGTCGACAAAAAAAAAACGACGGCTGGTTGGTTGTATGTATGCGAGTCCGACCCGCGCCACTTCGAGCTAGACGAGCAATTCTTAACGCTCGATTGGAAGCCGAAACTACGAGGAAAATCCAAAATCGGAAGCGTGCACAGAAGACGAGGGGGTAACGATACTTTGGAGGTCGAATCGATTGATGTGAACGCGTTTTTTGGCACGTTGTGTCCGAAAATTCGATACTCCTCTCGGCGGCGCAAGTCGGCGCATTCCACGCGTGCGTTTAATTTCACGATGCTGATGATGGAAATTGAAAATACCGATTGTAATTTAAGTATGCTGCGTGTGTCTATTTTGACAAAAACACCGCAAAAATCGCATGGATATAGTGTGTATGTGTATATAGTGACGACGTTTGCGTCATTCTTACGATTTTGGCGAGTCATCACCCCGATGAAATCGCACGAGCTGTAATCGATACGTGACGCAATGTTCAAAGTGGACTTACTATATTTATTGTTTACAAATAATGAAACGAAACTATCTAACCGTAGCAATTAATGGGGTAATTGATATTTAACTAGAATCAATTCATTCCGGACAGATATCCATAAAGTAATCATCAATGCAAAATTGTAACGCCAAGGTCATCATACGTGAAAATAAATTACGAAAAATATTATTGTTTGTTGAGCAGAGAAAAAGATGATTTTTTAAACACAACATATTGTGAATGTGAAGGATAGCGGAATGGATAGGCCACTATAAATATTTAAATATACATACATGTATGTACACAATACTTACATATATGTACATATGTATGTATATTTTGAAACCTAGACTATTCGTACAAACCTTTTAGTGTCAAAGATTAACACCTTCGTCCATTTCCAAAATAGAAAATAAACCATCACGTATTTTTGATTAGATAGTCAATTAGCATATTTGAAAATTAGTTATGTATTATTTAAAACAACATGTATGAACCTACATGGTCTTGAAATCTAAATGTAAAGTATATGCCATACTTTCAACAATACACACCCATAAAATCTGTATAAACATTCATTATAATGACGCATGGTTTTAAAATTTTGTATATGTGCATATACATACGTTTTGCGTATTTCATTTGAAAAACATTGTATTTACCCGTGTTCTAACAATAATATTATTGTTTTGTTATCTATGAACTTTTCCTTGAAAAATGGATTGAATATATAGAGACAAATCGCTTCACGTTATTATACCTACATATGTATATAGTTACATATTTATTATGTGGAAAACACGTGTTAAATTCAAATAAGGAAAAACCATACATACAGCGCAATTTTTAAAATAGGCTCATTTTTATTTTCAAATATATTTAGCTGTTTCATAAATGTATCTCTTCAATGCTACACAAAGAAGTATGGAACGCTGAATGCTCGGCATAACGAGGAAAGCGGGATGCGTAGGTATGACAAGGGGAGTAACGGTTGGTCAGATGATGTATCTCTATCGCACATTCCATAGTTGCATGTGTGCGAGGAGTGTTTCATAGGAGCTCCAGCACTATCGCTTTGACTGTGCGATAGAGATACAGCATCTACACCGCCACTGATAGTGGGTATAGTGGAGAGAGTAAAAATATTGAAATGGCAATGGGCGGGTCACGTAGCTAAAATGAACGAAAGGTGGACAAAAGTAAGTGGTAGAATGAATGTAATGTAACAGAGTAAATGGGTAGACGAAATTAGTAAAATGTGTGGGGTGAGATGGATGAGAGTTATGCAAAGCAGATACGAGTGGAAGCGTGCTGGAGAGACAGTCATCCAGCGGTGGATGGTGAGTGATGATGGTGATGATGTGATTTCCATCAAATAAATTACTTCAATGTAGTTTCTCCAAAAGGGTAACATAATGCTTCAATCGTTACGAAAATATTTGAATGTGTACTAATGTGAATGTGAAGAATTCTGTCTATGAGCCAGCAGACGCTATTAATGGTTTGAGCTTATGCCTATCATATTCGAGCCAAATAATGGAAAAAACGAAATATAAAATCAAATTGTCAAAGACAGAGGTCAAAACATTGCATTCCCACTCCATTCCCCAAATTTCATAACATTCTAAGGATGGGAAAGTTCTACGACATCGACCAGAACGCAACAATAGAGAACTTGATTATTAATAACACGTTATGTTCCATCCCTATACATATGTACATATACATAAGTATACACCATTTTACATAATTTTCTGATAAAGAAAGTTTTGCAAGTTTGCACTAAATCTCTCTATTGTCCCATATTCTCACATTTCAATAACATGCTATTAGTATTTTAGCATCATATGCCACAGTTATTGTGATCCGTTTAACATATCTCAATGTCTGCTTCATCCTCCAATTTCGAATCATTTAATTCTAAAGATCTAAAGAAGATCTAATAATGAAATTTTTCAGTAATGTCGAAATATTTATGGCGCCTGATACCACTCAAATCAAAGTCTACAGATAAATAGATACGAAACCAAACGTGACTTATCTAATCGAAAATTTAACCAAACATATACACTGTTAAATACATAATAAAAATGCAAAATGTTACAAAAAAGTCAAAAATAAATATAAATTTAACGATTCTAGCATATGTATGTATGTACATCGATGATGGCACACCTGAGTCTGAATACAAAATAACCTTGATGTGCCGCAAAATTGCTAATGTGAAAATTACTATAAATATAAACGAACTGTCGCAAACTGAATCAATATGTAACAATCGACGGTGTGTCATGTGTTCTATGTATTATGCAAACACATATATAATATGTATATATATTAATACATGTGTATTTAACCCATGACTAAGATACATATGAGATGTCCGATTAATTGTCATGAAAAGCGCAATAGTGAATGGAAAAATCTTCACTTGTTTATTAAAAGTACCTGTTCTTCCGAGTCATAATAATACATGTATCGTGTATATTATTATTATGACTCAGTATTACAGGTTGTTTTGATTCAATACACATTGTTTGGATTCGATCTAGAGTTTTTATTTATAAGTAATAAATATATTCAGTTACAAAGTACGTATGCAAAATTTAAATTTGTACTAGTGTATGCATATTATTACGTAATCATTTCAATTATCCGAAGTTTTTATACTTGAAGAGTAAAATTCAGTGATGGTACATATGTACATCATTAAAATCTGATGTGTAAATATTACGTGTACAGAGACGTAAAAATGGATTATGTAAATGCAGTAGACTTTTCGTTGGTTGTTTTCTAAACGTATGTGCATATGTAAATATTGTGTGCTCGTTGCACAACGTGTAGGAGCGCGTATATTATTTGTTTTGTATACAAAAGTGTTGCCAGTAACGATGTGATTCCGAGGATTGGCAACACCTAATCGCCACAACATCGACGAATTTTAATTCGTATCGTTTTCGAGGAAATCACATCAATACGTGCGGTTTCTTTGAATTCTATTTCCAGACTAACATTAACGTGCATGAAAAATATACGCATGTATTATTTGCATAAATAAAACGAAATTTTAAATATTTTTATAGGGAGCACAAAATCACGAAACTATAATCAGAATGTGAAATATCAACATTTATAAAATTAGAATGAACAAAAGCTACTAACCTAGCAAAATTTCTCCAATGAATTTAGTTTCAAAGACGCAGTATTCTGGCCGCCATTTTAGCAGCGATAAAAAAGAAAACAAACGAATGAATAATATTCAGTTTTTATTATTTAAACCGTTTTTAGGTTGAATTAATACGTATTACTTTCAATATGCCATATTTTGACTAAAATGATTGCACATGTACTGAAAAAATTCTTATACGATATACGAATATGATAGTTCGGTGATGATACCACACAAGTCACAAAAATCTCGAACACGGAATATCTGGCACTCAAAAATTCCTCCCACCGAGAGCCACCCACGCAAACTATCTCTCTAACGAGAATTCGAGTGCCAGAGTGTATTCCGTATTCGCATTTTTCGTTGCAAGATGGTCTTGTGTGATATCGCCATGTGCGGAATTTTCCCTTTACCGAATATGATCCATTATTTAATGTTTATATACACAAGTACATATGTATATGACAAATAGGTAAAAAAATTTACTCTAAAAACCAAGAATATTTTTAAAAATATTTGGATTGCGGAGCATTTGTGCAAAAAGATGCCCAATACCATAACTACATTTAAAAATGTGTAAATGATAACGCATGCGCAGCTAGTCGATTCATCATTTCTGAATCGGTATCACGAGTGCGTACACCAGACCACTAGTATAAATATAAACAGATTTGGATTGCTATCAAATTTTTTACAAATTTTTCTGACGTTTTGTATGGAATTAAAAATGTAGAGGTAGTTTCAACTTCAACCATTATTTTTACTATTAGTACACGCTTGATCGATACACGTGTGCATTCTTAATACTCATCAAATTCTTTATCGGCTATGTGCTTTGTATATAAATGGACGACATGCGGTTTATGTATGGGAAAATGTCTAGATATGTACATACTTATGCACCACGATTGGCCGTTAAATTTCACAGAAATACTACCGCAAATAAAGAAAAAGAATATATAAACGATTCATTTAAAAAATAATGAGTTTTAAGCCAATAAAAAATGGCAATTAACTCGTTAAGACATTTAAATGCTTATTGTCAATATTACACTTTGTCTACATATGTACATATATAATATCCATTTAATTTCACAGTGAATTTGGTATACATCATTGAATTGGCCGAATCATCATTATAAAAAAGTCAATTTGAAAAAAAGGGAAAGCGGTTACTGAGAATCGTTTGAAATTTGAATGTGAAAAATTGGTGAGTAATAATGATAATGATGCAATTAGTCAACAGAAAATTAGTCACACGATCAAACCTAACGCTAAGATTTTCACACACTTGTTTTTATCGTTGTTTGTTTTGTTTGAAAAATTGTCAACACAAAGTCACTGTGGTACTTCGGATTCTAAGGACCAGTAAATTGGAGGTGAGAACAAATAAATTCAAGTGCGTTGATCCGAAATAGTCGTTTTATCTTGCATCTCAGTAGAAGGAATGTCGCATTAGTACATAATACGTGCATGACTTTCAACCACAACCCACCAGCTACTGAATCAGAAGGTCAATTTTAACTTACACATTACATGAATCACCCAATACAATAGTAGTAAATTAATCTTAATAAAACATAAAAGGCAAACAGATAAGTTAGAATGTGTAATTATTAAAGTATTTTCATAATATCAAGCCCGGAACAGGAGTCCACGGAAAAGACTACATACTATTCATACTACACAGCAGCGTACGTTTAGACAAGTTTTGGCCGAGTGCTAGGCAAAATCGGCTTACATACACATCACAGAGCGCGACGTTACGGCGGAAGATTGCTTGCGTCGTATCGTCGAGTCAATATTGTAACAGTATGACGTTTCCAAAAATATTAATATTATTTAGTTAGTAAAACTCACTACTATAACTTCACATCGTGCAAGAATATTTCCGCATGGGCCAAGGTTACGATGACATGTACTGCTGTATAATATGAATAAATTTTGTCGGCCACTGCTGTTTTGCTTATTGGCTATTTGCAGGTACTATATCTGCGAATTATTGGCTATTTGCAGGTACTATTATATATCTGCGACAGGCACAAAGCCTTCTGCGCATGCGTATGAACTTATAATCCGATTATAATTTCTTACATTTAATGTGTGCTAGACTTATTTAATCAATCGTTCATTATACACGAGGCAAATAAATTTCGCACGTTATTATTATAGATTTATATAATTTGGCTAGTTCGCGGCTTTTACTTGTATGTAGGTATTATAAGTTGTATGTATATCATAATAATTTTCTAACAATTAATAATATTAACTTATTTGGATTATATTTTTTACTCAGTGTCACTTTACGAGTTCGAACTAAATTTTAAGAGGTTTAAAACAAAATTTCAACAGTAAACACGCTGACAGTGACAATTCACGCGCATGCGCAGAAGGATTTGCGTCTGTCGCAGATATAGTACCTGCAAATAGCCAATAATTTGCAGATATAGTACCTGCAAATAGCCACAACCATTTTTAATACACATATTATTTTTTTTCAGAAATAGGACTCAATATATGTATTCAGTTATATTATTAAGTACTTGTCATTTAAACTTATTAATTTGTGAAGCTAATATTACAACTAAAAAAAAAAAAGCGGAAATTCCCAGCGAAGCATCATGGATCAGCTGCATTGATTATGCACATGATAACATTTTATACTTGAAGGGCAGAGTGGCAGAGTGGCTCATACCCCTGATTTAATAATTATAATTTTTAGAACAAAAAGGCTCGTTTGAATTGCATTTTTAAACGCTGAATGCGAATTTTAATTATTATTTATACGTATAATATTATGTATTACTCTAGGGTGTTGGTCATTGACCTCATGCCACCACCGTGGATCCACCAGTGCCACGTACACATTACGGAGCATATGAAAGTACCAATGAATACTTTTCGTACTGTAGTTTACGTGCAGTTGCCGGTCTGAGCTGAGATATTTTGGGGCAGTGCAACCAACAAGATTTTAGTTTTTGTGCGAATTTTCAAAGTATATGTACATATGTATGTAAATTTTCTTTGTTTATAAGAAATATAATATGATGACTTTTCAATCTAGGAAAAACATTGATGAGTCAGTTAAAGCTGTATATTTAATTTGCATATAAAGAAGCGTCACTACAATTTCTGTAATTTTTTGACCCAAATAAAAAAGTTTAGACATGTACATAATTTTTTTGTACATACTCGATCAGTGGTGACATAGTAGGTAGGATGGTTTTTAGCCAATTTAATGGAGGAACCGTTCCAACAATGAAATCAGATAAATTGGCAAACTATGATAGGAAACGCTCGACCTGGAGTCACAATTATCTGACCAGCATCATTACAGATAATACACTCGGAATAAATTCCTTTCAATCCAGCAACCTCTCGATGCTAGGCTAAAGCCATGCTGCTGGCTAAATATATATAAATTATATTCGTTAATTAAGGCAGGTTAGTATATAAACTATACAATCGCTTTATAGCATGTGTATTACAGTACTTCCTCAATAAGAACAATTAATTAATATTGTCTTGCTCATTAGAGCATGTCAACACAATAAGCAAAACACAAAAAGCTCAAATGTTTATCACGCTTGTACAAAAATAAGAATTGTATACATTTGATCGACAGTAGATATGTATGTATATGCATATGTATGTATTCTTAGAACAATTAAATAATTAAAATATATTTTCGACTCAATGAAGAACCATTCCATAAAATGAAAAAGAAAGTTCGTGCACTGTCGTGCCGTTAACAACTTGGGTAAGCCCTGTGCCAAATAAAAATCAATAACGACCGGAGCAGATTACGTAGCAGGAAGTCCCGCCCTCAAATATCACGAGTTCGCAAGTAGGCTTAGTACAAAATAAAACCGCAATATGAAAATACATAATATATTGTATGTATTTAGTAGGTTCTTAGTCGATTGCAATATGTTCTTTAAAGATTCTGTCTCCGATAGAGAAAGTTTGGACTACGTAACATCCCGTGATTTGTTCAGTAATTTTGACGTGTACTTAATAGCTCGTTATAAAATGGATGGAACTTTGATCGTGTTCTTGACATAAATGTCGAAGACATCAGAGTCCAAATGATCAAACTTGATTGAAATCAACGTAGACGCAAAATATATTGACCTTGTTAAAGTTAACTAGGGTTCTTGAACCTGTGTACACATTGTAACGAGCCTGATCAAAAAAAAAAATCTGTAGGATACATAATAGAAGGGGAAATCTAAACGCAGCTGGACAATAGAGCTTTGATCCTACCAAAAATCGCATACAAAAAAAAACACAGACATTACGAATTGGTTCAAACTAGTTTCTAAAATTTTTCAAGGACTTCTGATCAAAGATCAAATCTGTATGTATGTATGTATACAGACGATCAGGCTCGTTATCAATCTAGCTACCAGCTGCTCTGACAGTTATGCTAATCCTGGTGTAAATTGACAAATAGCCAGACGGGTTTATTGGGTTGTTACTCGGCCTCTCTTCGACATCAAATCGTCTTCCATGGTTAAAAACCAACCGATTTTGATGGACAAAATTTTCGATGCACCGAGTCTGGGGATCGATGACATCATAAAAGGTCCAAAGAGCGTTTTTTGAGAACGCGTGATAAACCGGTTGCAATATTATTAACCGTCTGGCATTTCCTGAAAGGAAATGCAGTACACAGAGGTAGTTGGAAATCAGATTATTCATCCGCCATTCATGAATACGTATGCAGACAACATATGTTTTGTGGAATATATTGTTGGACTTATATGTACATTCCTGGAAGAAGAATAATAAAGTCGTACGTTTTGCGCAGATGTTGGGCCATGCTTTGAGCCAGTGTTGTTTTGTTGAAATGAATGAAAAAAAAATGAAAGGGTTGAGTCAAGTTCCCAGCGACAAGACACCCTTTTCCACACTGTACACATTCTATAATTAAAATAATCAATATGCAAAGGTAGCATTCTCATATTTAGGAACCATATGTGCTTGATCATTTAACTAGGTATTGTATATGTAGAATAGATATGATAAAATAAAATAAAATTTCACAATACATCTACAATTGTATAACTAGTGCTGTAACCGATGAAATATCATCGCATGAATGATGGCATATTAAGTTATTAAATAAATAAAAAATTAAAAGAAATGTGTCCCATGTGTGTTTCGATCTGTACGCGTTCGAATTTTTTTCAAATACCTTTTAAATATATGTAATTTAATATTGATTCTTTAATATGAAAAAAGGTAAAATCTACCTACTCACCTACATGTAAACAATATAAAACACCAATAAAAAAATTATTAATTAATTAAATAAATTTTCAATAGATAGCGGTAAATTCTGTCAAAAGGAAACATTGGTAGCAAATAGTATATATATAAGTTTTTTTTTTATTGTATTCGTTTATACGTTTTGGCAGTGGTTTAGCTGTGACGTTAATCTGTATGTCTAATCGAAACGACTATTATAGTGCGGCGAGCGTTATCTCAGACAGATAGACACACAGACAGAATAGCGATATAAAATATATTATGTTTGTACTCAATATGCCAGGGTATCTGTAAATAATACGATGAAATTAATATTAGAGCTTTTTGCGTAGGTAGAGACGTTTACCTCGGATTCAATCACTTTTTAAAGACAAATCGGCGTGCAGTTGAGTTAAAAATCATTGTCTGAACGTGGCCATGATGATATATTCTTCAATGAACGTGTAACTGTAAGATTTTTATACACAAAAAAAACGGTTTTGATTCTATAATCACGCGAAAGTGACCTCAAATCATAATATGAATTTAAAAACGGTGAATGAATGTGGGTACACGGCTCGTTTTATGATCTAATCCTTTGTGCGAGTTTGCATTCATCTATGCATTCTGATTCATCCTACGGATTGCGAGAGACAAATGACGCATGAACAGGGTTCGGTAGACCATTTTGCGAAACTTCGATGCAATTTGGGTCGTTCGTGTTATCTCTTGTCGTGTATTTTATAAAACGCTTACGTGTGCGTCTGGTCGTACACATTGGTGAACGAGTTCTCTCACAAGTCTAGAGAAAGTCTCAAGGCTTTTTTACAGTCCGTCCGGTAACCGTTGCGGGTAGGCCGAGACATTTTGTCTCCAATTTGAGGTCACGAAAAATGCGACGATCGGTACTTTTACGCGAATCCAAAATTACTACAACGGGCCCTAGAATAAAATCCACCATTGCATAATCAGCGAAAAATTTAAACAGCGAATAAACATAAACAAACGGTGTTTACGTTGCATGTTTATCAACATTGAGTGTTTGCGTCGCTGAGTCAACGCTCCAAGTTTTCTAATTGAAACAAAACTCACATTTATTGTGTCAAAAAGCATTCGCAGACGATTCGTACGCTCAGACAAGGACGTATTGTGCTAAATTATGAGCCACGGTCGACGTCTGTGCCCGTAAGAGCACATTTGATCACTTTCACATATCGCATTGGCACAAAATTTAATCTGATCTTTTTAATTCGATTATTTTTTATTAGTTCAGTTGGTATTGTTGTGAGTGAGTTCACAGCTGAGATGCAGAGCAATATCAATTGTGCTTGCAAAAAAAAAATAATGATTTTTTTTTTGTGTGTGTAATTTATTGAAGCGCCGCATTGCGCAGGCGCGCCGCCCGGGGGCGACACCGTAGTGTTTACGTCGACACAATCGTCAGTGTTTGGAAATCGTGTGTGTACATACAATGAATAAAAACACATGTTTCTCATCAATCAAATTATATTTATATCACTTTTTTAAGATTTTTTGACTACAATCACGTGGCGTGACGGCAATCGGTTTTTTTAATTTTTAAACATAAAAATTACAATAATTAATTAATAATAGAGCTAGGAATGGCCACCGACGCGCGCACTAAAACATGGGCGCGCGGCGACAGACGGGCGAGAAGGAGGCCGCACCAGGGCGGCCGAAACCTCCCCGACGATGACGTCACGCGACACAAAAAACATATACAGGGTCGCACCGAAAGACGCACACGCATCCGCCCCCGCCATGCGGACTCACAATAATTTAAAACAAAACTAAATCGACTAAAAAATAATAATAAACAAACAAACAACGGAATACATTCATACAATTTTGTGATTTTTTTCAAACTTTTCAGAATCGTACGGTTTTTTTTCTTTTATTAATAAGCGTAATTTTTTTTCTTCGTAAATGTCTTCTTCACACGCGGTTCACGACAGTCTTTTTTGCTGTTGTTATTCGTCTTCATTTGTTTTAGTAGGAGAGGGGGTATAGGAGGGTTTCCTCTTCGTCTTCGTAGAGGAAGTGCCTTTTGGGGCAGAGTCCCTCGCGCAGGCGACGGACGGCCTCGGCGACTAGGCAGTTGGTGTCGAGCAGCTGCTGCAGCATCTCGTAGGGGTCTTCGGGGGGCGCCGGGGCGGTGGGGGGCGCGGGGGGCGGCCGCTCTGTGGAGTAGGGCGCCGCCCTCACCTGCGTCCGCCTGGGCCGCGCCTTGAGCCGCAAGTTCTCTTTGATCTCGCACACCAGCTCTTCCACGTCTCGGGCCAGGAAGTCGTGCTGCACCTCCGGCTTGGCCAGCAAACACGGGTCCCGTTTGCTCGGCATTCCGATTGTGTTTGTTTGTGTTGGTAGTGGTGGGGGTGCTTGTGGGTTTTGCACGCCGCTGCAGGAACGCGTGCAAGCCACTCGGTAAGTCGGCGGCAACTGAATGGGGAATTGCGAACCCGCCGTATCTCCCCCCCACTGCGCGTGCGCTGTATACAAACAGAAACAGACCGGCCGCGCTGTGCTACTCGCTAGTAAACAAACGGTTTGCCGGTGGGGTGGGGGTAGGGAGACACAACACGGCCGGGACAGGGGTTGCCAACCTACTACACCTGTCTGCGTTTGCCTGTTTACTTCTCGTCCAAAACCGCGTTGCGTAATGCTAACTCGGCTGACGTGTAAACACAATTCTCTATATATTTCATAAATCTTTCACTATTTTTTGGGCGGTAGCTTCAATTGTGTTACGTTTAGGATTCCTTTTTTTAATGTACATACCTACATATTGCGAACATACATACATAGATAAGGGAAACAAATTTGCCTGGAGACAGCGGACCCAACAACGTAGAAGTGCGGAAAAAGGAAACAAGGCAAATATGTCAATTTTGGGATTTATAGAAAACATAGAAGGCATTATATCCTGTCATATTTTCTTAAAACTTCATCATTTTTCATTTTCCTTCTTACTTTTTTATTATAATTACAAACCCCTTCTATGTTTGCATCGTTCGTCTGACAACATTTGGATTTCATATCCTACATAATTCCGATCGTTTTGAAACTTTGCCATTTTTGGCGGTTTGGTCAACAATATATATTCAAATCAAATCCGACAGTACGATGTTGGACAATAATCGTAATAGACAAGTTTAAAAAATGCTACAATTTTGACCATCTTGGCGTCTAATGGTAAGTTGCCGTATTTATTTTCCTTTCTGTCACCCTCTCGCTTTGTCAGATTTTAATTGTTTAAACGCCTATAACTTTTTCTTTTTCACACTATATCTTATAAAATTTGCATTATAGGTTCTCATTATCTATCATATATATATATTACTTCACTCATAGTTTCCATTGCTCGCGGAACAGATGTAATGCTTTATTATTTTTGTTATTTCATGTCCAGGCGGTATGAATGTAGCTATGTATATATGGGGGTAGGGGGGACAGATGTCACCAAGAGCAAGACCAGAAAAAGCCCCAAAATTTAAATTTTGCATTAAATTCGCATATAAAAACATCGTGAATTGTGTGTTGATGTTGTACGTTTGTTATGGTTTTTGACTCGGATACACATTTGATTTAAAGGAAGTATTTTTAATGTAATTTTAAGTTCATACAAGTTACATATGCATATTTAGGGTAAGCCATCAGTGTTCAGAAGGAAGAGGAGATAGAAAGTAGAATTAAATTAGAATGCAGTGCATTTTGAGAAGAGTTTTTTAAATAAAAAAAATGTCGCTTTGCCCAAAGAAGAAAGTTTAAAGTCGATGTGTTTTGACAAAAATAGTGTACAATAACAAAAAAAAATAGTCCAATGTATGCAGAATGTTTTATGCAAGGAAACGAAGAACATGGTTGAGGGTATGATCAAAGTAGCTCAAAGATTGAAGTGAAGGTTTTGAAATTGTTAGAAAAATAAGTGCTCGAATGATATCCGAAATAGTGTAAAAAAATGCCTTTACTATGATAAGATAAATACTACCCATATATATATATATATATATATATATATATATATATATATATATATATATATATATATATATATATATATATATATATATCTATGGGTATATCTATGATACTACCTGAATAACCCAAATGAATCACGATATTAGAACTAATGGGCTAAGTGATGTTAAAATGAGAATTTCCTAAAATCGTATTGTCCCGAAGTCGCAAAAAATGGGTACGCCTTATCATTGAACAATAAATTAGCAATTAAAAATTTTATTTCTTGTTTTTAATCTATATTTTAAAGATAAATATCATTAATGGTGATGTTATTAGAAATTTGATCATCTAATTAATCGAGTCAAAGCTGTTTACAAAAGGCTGATTCAGAAGACGAGCCTTTAAAATTGGAATCGCCTTATTTTTGAGACAGTGCGGTATATATTTTTAATTATGATTATGAGATTACCATCATAAATAATTTTGATTCAAATTTTCTAAAAAAAAACACAATCAATAGTATTGCACTAAAAATGAATTTTATAAATACTACAACTGGGCTCTAAAACCTTGTCCATCATAAAGATATTGATCGCAGTTAATATTTAAATAAGTCCAGTCCTATTCGACTCATACATTTTTACTTCATCCATTATGAAACATAGTTATACAAGAATGTGATTCATATCCCTACAGCTAAAATTAATAACATACTATTAAACATATTGTTATTCAATTGAAATTTTACATTTCATTCACATTCATACAAATTTATATCATTAGATAGTACTATCTCCGCTTTTCCTTCACAATAATGACGTAAATGAAGTATTTCACGTAAAATTATCGATTGTTGGAAATGGTCGTTTCGAATACGACCTGAATTCTAAAATTACGCATACTGGGGTTGATATACATATTAAGCGATTGCATAAGTATTTGAATAAATTGAAGTGGAATTACGTACGATACTTCAATGACAAATATCGGTCAAATAAAATTAATGTAAATACATACATTGTTTGCATGCATGTAAAATGAATTGAATTGTATGCCTAATTTTCCGATCGTCATCCGGTTTCGCATTACAAAGAAATCTAGAAAACGTTACGAACGCCGATTTCTAAATAACAAATTCAGCAGTTTCGTAAACATGTCACAAAATGGGAATTTGCACTGATAACGCCGATAAATATTTATTTATAAATCTACACTAACCGAACGAAATACAAAAAGTTTTCGATAATTAAATTTATTTCCATAACAAATCAAAAATTTGATGACATTGCCAATTTTTATATCCCAAAATACACAAATTTATTCTGCAAATGATGATACATCGACTAAACTATTAAGTATATAGAATTGATTGTGCCTAGCTCAATATTGTATAATCTTATGGAGATATCGACGAGCATACGAAATACAGAAACTAAATAAAATTAAATCCAGAAAAGCTGCTTATTTATTTATTTAAAATATGGTGTCATTAAAATCCATTAACTATCCACTGTTGGATGAAAAATCCAATCCTATCTTGCACAACCTACAAC
Organism: Arctopsyche grandis; assembly: GCF_051622035.1. Classification (NCBI taxonomy): domain Eukaryota; kingdom Metazoa; phylum Arthropoda; class Insecta; order Trichoptera; family Hydropsychidae; genus Arctopsyche; species Arctopsyche grandis. Next base: position 21,349,502 of record NC_135359.1, read on the forward strand.
CACTGAGTTCCACATATCTTCCATAGTTTATCCACCCATCATTCGCCGTCCTACCTTATTTTCCTCTTTATCCTATTGAATACCATTCTACTATCGATTAGACTATTTACAGGTTTCGCCCAATGCCACTCTAACCATTTATTTCACTTAACTACATCATTAACATTCAAGTCAATATGCCATATAATGTCACAAGTGTGCACGCATTCGTGCACTTGATAAAAATTGAGCACCGTTTAAAAATCTGCGCATTGGCGGAGTTACGTCTGTACATACGAACAATCAGTGTGATGTTAGTTGGGAGCAGGGTTGCCAGATTTCCAAAATCACAGATTGGGACATTCACTATTTCTATCGATCAAAAAAAAGTTAAAGAAATTAAGAAAAAATACATATTTTAATAAAATTATGTTATACGTTCATATATAAAAAAGTGCATAATATGTATACAGCTGTTTTATTAAAAGTATTTTACTTGTTTCAAAATATGTTCGCCATCTTTGCTCAATAAAATTTTTATAATTTTTTAAAAATATTTGAAATTTATTATTGATAAAATTTTTATAAATCTCGATAAAATATTTATAATTATAAATTCACTAGTTGATTTACCCGGCTTCGCTCAGTATTTGTAATATAAACAGCAACATGGCGAATATAATAGTAAATATTAATATGTTTTTTTATTAAATTTATTTGAATCGAAAAAAATATAAATAGGGAAGGTCCCGCTCAAATAGGGAAGTCTGGCAACCCTGGTTGGGAGACTGCAGTCTTTGAGCCGGGCCGCACAGTGCAACTTTGTCGGACAACTAGTTGCGGGACACAAAAAAATGTATGGAAATGTGTGCGACGAACAAGTTGACGGGTGTGGCATGTCCCATCTACCTGCATGCATTGGTCTGGTCGCCCTCAACCAAGTCGATCGCAAGTCGCACGGTGCGGCCCGGCCCTTTGAGAGCAGTTCGGCGAAATAAGCCAAATATGTAGTAATATGATCTTATATTTAATATATGTAGTAATATGATTCTATGAATGTTCACTGAAAATGGGGCCAGACTTTATAGAAAATGTTGGGGTAGGCTCTAAGGTGGGCCCCATTCAGACCGCGACTCCTCATTGCAGGAGCGCCACAGCAGCCGAATGGCGAGAAAAAGACGTTTCGTCACACCTCCCACTCGTCACACTCTTGAGGTTTTACGCGGTTATTTCATCACCATCGTCCGAGTTCGAACGAAGGTCATAACTGGTGTGTTTACACGCATGGCGTTGTGTATTTTTCTAGTTTACAGACGGACGTACGCACTACCGAGATAACCACTTTTCATCACCGTTAATCTCAGAGAAGATATACTCAACACTGCAGTGATTTTAAAAAAATGATGCAACACAAACTCAATTCACCATATTTAGAAAAGTTTCCTATTCGTAGATTTCCATAAAACGGATGTACATAATTATGACTCAACCGTCTCGTGGCCGTTCAAATTTGGATGGAAAAAATCAATGAACTCGCGTTTCGTCTATGAATCACGGATATTTTTCTTGGGTATTTGAATACGAGAAGTGAAACATGTACGTGGCATTGTGATTCATCGTTCTCCACCTATGCATATATGTATGTATGCTCTGTCCATTGAGACAATATTGAGCGAGCACTTTCTACTTTTACCGATTCAGGTTGGCCGCATTTTATTTTTATTTTATTTTTTTGCACACATTTCAAACACTGACCCGAAAGTTGCAAAAAAAAAGAAGATTTTTCGTCTCAGGTAAATTTTACCTGGAGCGTCGCATGCATGATTCTGGTGTGGTAGGTATGTACGAAAAAAATATTCCTGTATACACAGTATGTTATACGATTTAAAATTTCATCAGATAGATAAAGCATACTCTATTTATTTAATATGCCTGAACACGGGTGATTATATTTTGAATCAAAAGTTTATCATTGTTCACCTTGTATTTTAATGAAGTAAATATTGATTTTAGAACGGGTTTTATCGGAAAATTCGATAAAATAACGCCGTAGTCGATCGCGATAAATACCAAAACAGCGTAAGGATCACACGCTATTTTTGTTAAACGTGGCAGAATATATAAACATACATTATCTGTTATATAAGTGGAAAATTTAGGAGCAATTTGGGCTCAGAAAAGACACAACGAAACTAGTTTACAAATTGGACTTCGAACTTAATGCAAACATGAAATAAAAATGTGTTTATTTACCGAAAGAATTCTTTCGAACTAACAATATATGTACACAAATTTGCAAGATAATAAAAAGGTTGTACAGGTATGAACAGGGAAAAATTCTTTCTCGGAATTGTGCATTCAAATACATATTTTGAATGTGTTGTACCTGCGTTTCTCAGAATATTTGAAGATGTAAATATTTATAAACGATCATAAGTGAAGCGATAATGCACAGTTGTGTTGGAAATTTGTCATCGGAATGCTTCACACCTCTAACATGGCTTTTACTATTTTAAATCTCGTCTCAATCAATTTACGTAAACAGATAAATCGAGTACATGAACGTAGAAGACTCGCGAAACAATAACGTGTTACAATGTTACGTTATGTGAACTACAAAACTATGTACATACATACATACATAAAATGACTGGCGAAAACCTTGAATGTTGCGCAAAGGGGTCGACCAACTAAGTATAGATAACGTGGCGCTATACATACAATATTAAACGAAACTGCCATTGTTAGTTTTGTGTTTATATTGGAATAAAAATCATTTACGCTTCATTTCGTGTTGCAATTGAAAGAAAAGCAAACAGCACGCGCCTAAATGGTGATTTCCAACGAAAAGATTATCGATTCGTTAAAAATTTGATTATATGTATGTATTTTTAAGTATGAAATAGACCTATAGACCATTTGATTGATTATCGCTAGAAATAAAAATCGAAATACCGCTACATATTATCGAATAAAAATAAGAGAAAATAGGTAACAATAGCCCTATCTATACCACAAATTTTATAAAATATCAGAAATAATGATTATGAATCATTCTTGAACGAACTAATGTGTACAGTAAATCAAAAAAAATTGTAAACCAGCAAAACTGAATACAGATATTTAGAGAGGCACAGGATTACTTAAAAATACATTCTATAATTTTTAGAACCTACCATCAAATACATATGCATATGTAATTTAGGGAGAAAATTCTAGTATATATGTACATACGTATGAATATGTAAAAACTAATAAATTAATCGGAAATTTTTATTGATTATACTCGATTCGGGATATAATCGATAACAATTTTGTGTCATTTAAAATACTTATATTTTATTTATTTTATGATGGCTTTACAATATTGGTTAATGTTTCGATAGTTATTATGAACGCCGAAAACAACTCAAAGTCTTCACGTAACTAACAATTACAGTTTCAAGACAATACAAATTATTATGTCAACATCACACGGAAAAATAATTATATGTTTTTTTTTATTTTGAATAGTTCGGAATGTATCCTGTTTCATTCCAAAGTACAGTTGTTAACAAATATTTTACCCTTTTATTTGAAGAGATTTTTTTACATTTAAATTCATAATAGTATATGGAATCCATTTACTTGGATATATTTATGGATTTGAAGGTTCGGTGATTATTGTCCACAAAGCGCTCGCCCAAAAGTCACTAAAATCTCTATAACGAAACATCTGGCAGCCGAAAAGTCCATCATACTAACGATAACTATCATACTAACGAGAACTCGAGTGCCAAATATTCCGTATTCGCGATTTTCATGGCAAAAATTGTCTTTTGAGTAAACGCAATGTGCGGAGTAATCCGATTACCGGATTTGAAAGTTCAGTGATTACATCCAAAATATGAATCACTACCAGGATAACCGCCGCTACGAAAATCGCTGGCGCGGATCTTCTATCGCACGAAAATTCGTCGCAAAAGAAAATTGCCGTACAGAAAACTGCCCAAATATTGCTCAAAACTGCCCAAATCTCGTAAAAAAAAAGCATTTGCTGAGCAATATTTGGGCAGTTTTCTGTACGGAAATGTTCCTGTGTGACGAATTTTCGTGCGACAGAAAATCCGAGCGAGCGATTTTCGTAGCGGCGGTTATTCTAGTAGCGATTCACGTTTGGGTTCGGTGATTACTAGTGAAATGTGAACCGGTCGCTCTAGATCGGTCACACGTGATCACCCGTCAGACTAAAACTGGCACACACACAAATTTTGATCACGAAAAACTGGTCACATCCAAAAATTTTAAATTGGTCGAAGTTTTGGGTGTGAGCAGATTTTCGTGACTAATTTTCGGGTTTGAGCAGTTTTAGTGTGAAAGGTGATCACGTGTGACCGATCTAGAGTGACCGGTTGTCCTGTGACTGGTTCACATATGACTAGTAGTCCGTTTACCCACATTTGGGATGTAACCCGTTTACCGGATTTGAATTGTCATCCCCAAAATTTAATTTTTTATCCACAGTTTATTTATCTTCATTTACCTTTGAATACCTAGCGATGAGTACACATAGTACCCACCGATAAATTTCTATATTAACATTCGCACATCATAGATTACGTACTCAATAATTCGAATTTCAAAACACGCAAAAATTCACATTTCCATAAGTGCAGGGATGTATTTTGACGTGTTACGTCCAAGCGATAAATTTTGACAGCTGATAAAAGTGGTACCTGACGTTGAGGTTAGGCGAGTTTGACGTTGTCGGCGAGGTCTGTCGTGCGTACGGCGAAGCCCCAAATGTGGAGGGCGGCGGCTCGAGCTCGTGTAATTTGATTCAGCGCGGTCCTGCGCCCCCTGCACTCCTTTCACCTCGCTTCAACACCCGTCCCCACACTCCACTACTGTCACACACCTACTGATTGCATTTTTCACATACACACACACACACATACTAAGCACCTCTCTTGACATTTAATGTCAAATGATCAATTCAATATTTCAAATACATATCGCACTCTTTTCAATCAAGCATGCAAGAAAAAACACACAATTCAAAGTCATGCATTTTTTTTGTCTAATCGTTTTAGTTGCGAGAGTTCTGGAATGGAACTTTACATCAACGTTGGGGGGCAGGAGCTGTGCAAGGAAATGGCAAAAATGCCGTTATAGGCGAAGATACATTAGTATCGCTTTTACGCAGTAATTTTCCCAAAGCCACTTACATTCAAGTATCCGATATATCTGGAGGTTGTGGAGCCATGTTTGAAGTAAAAAACTTGCAAATAAACCTACATATATATTGACCAATCTGTACATTGTTTTGTTTTATTTGTGGTTTCAATTTTAGGTAACCGTTGAATCAAACGACTTTAAAAATCTCAATGTGGTTAAACAACACCGTTTAGTTACCCAAGCGTTGGACGCAGAAATCAAAGAAATGCACGGAATAAGAATTCACACATCGATCCCAAGCGATGCATAGTATGAAGAAATGTGATAAAAAATAACTGGAATGTGTTTGTTAACCAATTTTGTTTGACTTCACATTTTATTTGATTAAATCTAGTTCATAGGAAATTTTCGTTGTTTTATTTTTACATGTGGTGTTTTCAGCATCGTATTATTCAGCATACTGTTACCATCCAATAAATTACTTCTTGCCTCATCATGCACTTAAAATAAATCAATCTCCTTTTCATAATTTATACAATAAAATACAGAGTATCAATATTTCGAATTGTACAAATTTTATATATTTGACTTTAGAATAGGGTTAAATAAGGAGAAGAAAAACACCCACTGAGTAATTTACCTGTAATTACCTGATACAAGTGAAGGCCGAATTTTCTGCATTTTAATATGTGACATTCAAATACAATTAACAACTGAATAATACTAAGAAAAACTTTATTCAATTTTTCTTTGAAATTCTGATACATAAAACTTAGTGAAAATAATGAAAAGGCTAGGAGTTATTCAATGTTTTCTTTATTTTTTACTATTACTATTCATGCTTATAATATAATAGCTCTTTCCAAGCCTGTTTTTTTTTCAAAAAAATATTAGACACAATCAGGCTTTGTTTTAGAAGTATAATAGTAAAGAAACAATATTTTTTTTCGTAAATGGAATTTCTATATTTTTTAATATTACAATTATTCAAACAATGTAAATGACTAAGTTTTAATAATTTATATACAAAAATCTTTTACAAACTGTTTTTCATCAACAATAATTAGGTCTATCTAAAAATAGCACACACAGGTACTTGAGCTGTGCACGAATATTGATTTGCTTCAAAATAAAAAAGGATGTAATTAATATTAAAAGCAGTTCACATATGAAGAAATTGAAATACTTAGAAATCAACCAGTCAATAATAATTTGAAGAGTGCAACAGCAAATACGTGTAATAAACATTAAAAATGTAATACATACACTGGTTGTTTTGTCAGGTGTAGTATGTATGTACGTATTTATAATATCAAAAATTTTATTATGTAGGTATGTAATTGTGCATATCAATTTACTCGAGAAAATAATGTACATATATAGGAACAATATTTGTGTTTACTTGCATATAAAACTGAAATGCACATCCTTTTATGGTGAAAACTTTATTCAAATAAAGAAATTACCAAAAATGATTAAATCACAAATATATAAACCAAAAATTAAAATCGAAAAAACAGTTATACTGTACAATTTTCAAATTTATTGTCATAAAAACTGCGCTCAAACCAATAAAGAAATAAGCATAACAGAAATGTTCAGCAAAAAATTAAGATATACATATGTATGGATATTATGCACGATTTTCCAATATATATATATATATATATATATATATATGTACACATAAAATGTAGAACCCCTAAATTTAATATTTATGCATTCAAAGAGTTATTGTGTATTTGTGAGTATTATCGAAAAAAAAACGCGTAAAAACGAGAATAAATAAAAATTTTCAAAGTAAAATCTTATTAGAATGAATACTTATTCTCAAGCAATATGAAAAAACGTAAAATGTAGGTGTGTATATTGAAAATGAAAACATCCATTGAAAATACAAAATTGTTCACAATTCATGACAATACACCCACAAAAAATTCAATAAAACTGAATATTTGATAGTTCTACGTTTAAGAAATATACATATTTTAGTAATTCTATGTATACAAATTGCACAATTATGCGGTTGCTACATCATAACATCACATGTAGAGTAGTGGCGTAGCAATCAAAATCCAGGTAGTACCCGCACTACTGTCAAATTTCACAGCCTTTGTGATAAAGAAAATGAAGTCAAAGAATATTCTAGTCTCAGTTACGAGTCTTATAAACAATGAACTCAGTTGTTTTTATAAAACAACATAATGATACGTGATTGAAAAGAAAATACATATATATAAATAAGTTTTCTCGAAGAAAAGTGTAAATTATGATAAACAAATTGATCATTTTTTGTCAATGTCAAAATAATAATAACAAATATAATTTTGGATACAAATTGTGTAAGGTTCCTTTAAAAATATTACATACAATCGTGTACGATTTTGATTATATAATTTCGATTAAAGAACTATAATGGTAAATAATAATAGCATTGAGACATTTGAAAACCAATTTACGTCAAGTGCCCAGCAAAATTTTCATCCAAAAATATAAAGTAAACTGGCGAAAGACTCGCCAGTTTTATCATTAACAACCACTGTGGCTCATATCAATATTAACACTATTACTTATTTAAAGATACATACATAGTTAGTTCAACAAATTTCAATTAAATATCAATGTCTCTCGGATCTTATTTGATCTGACAAAAAGTGCTCATTCAAAACGAAAAAAAAAAAATAATCACTAACACAGCACACACCAGAGTCTTTATCAAAGATTTAACTATTAATCATTCAAATCACAGAAAATGAAGCGGCTGTTGAAGGTTTTACCATAATCTCAATACCTATGAGGGATGAATTATTATTTCACATGACATCACAGAACCGACAGGTCGAATACATATACTTAAAATTATCGACCCTAAAGACTTTATATTAAAACAATAATCAAGATAGAGTATTTCACTCAGTTTTTTTTTTCATTATTTTTCTTAGCATCAAAGCATACACAGGGATTCATTTCGCATTTAAATTAAAATTTATCATACAATGATATGTCAAATTTATTGATTGATATCATTGTCCAAAGAAAATAACAACTTTAGTAATTATCAGTAACGAAAATGCATTTGAGTAGTACATGCAAAGATTAGTTCGTAAATTTGTAAAATAAAATTATTATACCAATAAAATCATACGCCGAAAACAAAAACACAAGAGGACTTCCTTTTACTTTGGAATAACACCTATTTTAAATATAAATCTTTTCAATGAAAACGAAACAATCCAATCGCTTTGAATTTTGTTTTCATGAAAGGATACTCGTAGATATCATCAATATAAATTAGTGAGACACGTGATTTAATTTGGCAAATTAAAGTATGAACTCTGTCTATCTCTGCATACGCTGACTATCGACCTGCAATATAATGAGAAAACGTTTTTATCAATTCAAACTAAATTTACTACACTAATTTTTTTAGCTACGGTAAAAAGCTATACCGTAGCTGGAAATTGCATACACGTGGTAGGACCATTACGCTGTCTCCCATCAGGCGGAGTATTGCCACAGTTTGAATGATGGGGTGCTGCCGTAGCAAGTGGGGAGGGAGTCACACCCCCAGGACTGCCTCCCGTTCCTGAAGCCGTTGACATTCGACTGAAAGCTGCTAATGCATCGGGGAAATTTGGTGGTGTAGCGGGGGTATTACATGGAGTCATTAGCTGAAATAAAAACAAAAATCATTAATATACAATATTATAAGCACATCTATCTTATTGGCATAATGTTTCAAAATGAACCTGTCCAAAATGTGGGTTTGCGATTCCATTGGGGCCAGTAGGGATTGCAACATCTTGGAAAAATATTGATAATGCAGTCTGAAAGATTAAAAAAATATTTATTGTAAGCATAGTCATTTATATAAATAATTAGTGATTCATGTGAGGAAAAACATACATATATGAAATAAAACAATGTTTGACTTATTTAAATGGATTTTCTCAGTATGACAAGCGTAATACATTTATGTATACTATGTATTACAGCACGATGATGCAAAATTTTATAGATTATACATACATGTATCACACAGAGGAAATTGTTAAATTGATGGTGACTTAATCAATTAGGGGTAGATTTATGTACTCACTGAGACGATTGACCAACCAAAGATTCTGATTTTGCAATTATTTTATATGCGATTCTGTATGGGTAAGCTAAAAATATTATATTATAAACATTATTACTACTTGCATTTTAATCAATAAAGTTATCCGTACAATTAATGTAAAAATCCCAATTTAAGTAACTTGTGTTAAAAGCAATATAAATAAATTGATAAAAAGTCAATATTAGGAACGCAGTTTGTGTATTTTTTTTCATTCCTCACAAGTCAATCTAATCAAAAATAAATACATACACATGCTTGCTAAACAATATTATTTAACAAATAATAGATATTTATATCTACCGGTAACTCATTTTGTAGAAAAAGTGTTCATTTTTTTCAAAGTTTTTAATAATTATTAATATTTTTACAATGCTTTTATGCAACCCTCTTTATATGCAGTCAAAAAGAAACTGTAAAAAATTATAACGAGTAAAAATCTTGCTAAAATTGTTAAATTGCGATATTTTTTACCAAAAACTACTTCATTTCATAAATAAAAAAAATGACATAACTTCCTATAGGGTTGTTGGAAGAGTCTTAGTTGCCAGAGCATGTCCGCAGACCTTGAAAGGGTCAGTAGACCTCAGATTAAGAACCCATATACTTGACTAATGAACACTCCCTCTCTTGATTGGTCATCGTATTTTGATTCAATTGAACGTTAATAAATTAACTGCCTTAATAAAATCACATTTAGTTAAACGCTTAATAGGTATGAAGTGATATATAAATTGATTTTGTAAATAAGTTTTTGAGCTTTTTTTCTATATATATATGCTACATACAATAACAATAATAATAAGATAATACCATAAATACTAAAAATAAAAAAAAGCTAATAATCACTGGATCAGTGGCTATTGTCAACAAATGTATAAAACAACTAGTGGTGCTACCCAGTTTCGCTCGGAAATGGAAATTAAATGAAATATAAGTATAAAATCTTCCATTTGTTTTTATATTAAATTTATTTGAATAAAAAAAAAAAAATATTATTTAACGACCGACCAATCACAAACATCTTTGACCAATCAGAAACGAATTACAGACGCCGTTTCGGTTTTATATGCAAGACTGGTGACCTGTGTGCACATGTAAACTTGAACACTCGGTAAAATATTGCAATTCGGATCAACGGAATTAATAATTTAAAATTTAATTAATGTTTTTGAAAAAAAATCGTATTTTTAATTAATTATTTTGTTTATGTCGGCCGATCATGTGAAGAAAGTGACAAGCGCAAAGCCCACACTATGCCGCGTCTCTTTCCACGATATACGATTCCAGAGCAGAGCATGTTAACGGACATTCACATACACACGCATTAGACAATTATTATATACGATAAGATAAAAAGCATTAAAGAATCAAATCGAATTATAAACTGATAAAACAAAATTTAAATTTTGACATTATAATAACAATTTGATTAATTTGTTTACTTTCAAAATAGATTTTTTATTATATTCAAAATATATGTGAAAGAAGTAATTTTGAGATATAAATTTAAACTTAGTTATTATATGACTAAATCGCGCGATAGAAATATATTTTTTTTGTTTAGATATTAAAAAAATAGAAATAAAACAATTGAACAAATTCATCACCGACACTTGGCCATATCTTTCAAAGTTATCGACCAGGAATTATTTTATTACATACATATATAATAAGAAAATCAACAACACGACGGTTGCACGTGGACCTAAAAGAGACATATTTTGGAGTGTAGACATATTTGGATGAAATCGAAATCGCGTCAGCAATTTTGACAAGCCGAAGCCGAAGCCGAAGCGTGGATCAGCCGCGATGACGACAATAAAAACAACAACAATAATAATGGCGGCGGAGTGCGCAGGCGCGGCTCGTGTTGTGTTGTATAATTCGATGCGCATGCGCTCTCCTCCCCTCCTCCCCTCCTCCCTCCGCCCACTGCATTATAAATAAACACGGGGGCGCCGGCCAGGGAGGGGGAGAGGAGTCGGGGGGTGGGGTGGAGTGGGGTGTCGGTTGACCTCGAACTGCCAATGGGCGGCCTGCAGCAGCTGTCGGGCCTGGTCTCGGGCGCAGCCGGCCGCCACCACGAACTGGTTGATCATCACCTGCTCACGGAGCGGTGCGTCCATTGCGAGTGCGAATGCGAATGCGAATGCGAGGGCGAACGCGAATGCGACTGCGACTGCGAATACGAACGCGATCGCGAACGTGCGACGACGACGTCTGAAGAGCGAGTCTAGCAAACGCAAACGCAAACGCACACGCGCACGCACGCGTACACACTCACGCACACGCTGACAACAAACCACGCGACAGTCAAACTCCCGTCGCACCGCAACCGCACGCCCCGCTCCGCGCCGCCGACACAATAACATTCACAGCCGACAACTTTCTACCGACGTCATGCGTCGCGTGCTCTCCTCTCAAAGGTGCCTATGTTCACACATAGGACATAGAACATAGGCACCTTTGCTTTTATACCCCTATATTGGTGATCGACAACGTCGTTTGAAAAAACATTCCATTTAGCCGGCATAGCTCCGCCGTTAATTCGAAGAAATTTTATTTTTTATTTTATTTTTATTTTATTTTACAAAAATCAATTAATCAAGCACACTCGTCTAACAGATTGCTCCAAAGCGACGAGTGTGCTAAAAAGATTAAGAAGTACAATAGTAAAAAATATAAGTTAAAAAACAAATTACATATTTGTAAATATACAAATTAAATAAGGAAAGGATAACTAAATAAAACATGAAATCATAATTAAAAACACTAACTCAACCATTCTAAATGGTCGCGACCTCCATAACTTAGGAATTGGTGCAGAGAATGAAGAGCGACATGACAAATGTCAATGGCACCATCCAGTGAATTGAAGAAACGTAGGCCGCGAGGAATGGGAGAATAACTGAATGCCACAGTTCTAGCCAAAGGAGTGTGAAAAAGGGGACGATGGCGGGTCCATATCACACTCTCTGGAGCATGAAGGCCCAACTCAGCCAGGATAGACGGACAGGAGATACAGCCTCTAAATATGGAAAACAAGAACTTGATGAGGGCAACACTCCTCCTGTGGTCAAGAGAAGTGTAACCGACATACCGACATAAATGTGAAAAACAGGTAAACGTCAACAATGGTTTGGTGATTACTGGTCACAAAGTCACTAAAACCTCTATAACGGAACATCTGGCAGCCGAAAAGTCCATCATACTAACGAGAACTTGAGTGCTAAATATTTTGTATTCGCAATTTTCATGGCAAAAATTGTCTTTGTGACCACCGCGATGTGATGAATAGTCCAATTACCGTCAAGAATAGCGTCTCCTTGCGTTTATATACACAAAATTTTAAGTATGTAATTCACTATCATTTGGATCCACAAAGTTGTCTTGGTGAATCACAAACGAATGCATTCATATTCCGAAACGGAAGTTGAAACGTCAATTCGGCACAAGTCGTGGATTATTTACAACACACTTGAAAGAATTTGTTTTTAGAAATTCATTTCGCACCTCCACCAGTGTTTGGAGTATTTCTGACGGTAATTGCAGAGAATTACACAATATAAGTACTATGTTGGATCTTACGTCAAATACCAGGCGAAAAAAGATAAATCAGACACCCCTTGAATTAATATACACAGCCTCAGGCGAGGGCTGATAAATTTTCAATTATATGTATTACACAATCTCTCCAATAATAAAACATTTAATCAGTTATATCTAATATATAATTTCGAAAGAGACTTTGTAAGTATTGTTGGTTGGGAATCAAAAACAAGTCAGTTTCTATGACCATTCGATTGATTGAATATTTTTTTTCCAATTTAAATAAATTTAATAAAAAAAGCAAATGAATATTTACTATTATATGTCTCTGTGAACGAAGATATTTCGGCCAAAGTTGACTTTGCACGCTCGTACAGAAAGGCGATGATGGAATCGTGAGATTTGGGTTTTAAGGAGAAGTATATGAGATCGTCGATTTCGATTCGGGATGGTATAATTTGTGCTATATTCCTAAAATAATTTACCTCCAATCGCTTAAAATTATTTACAGCGCTGAAAATCACCCAACATTCACTTTTTTAACGTCAATATCTTCAAACACAGATTTTACTTGTCTGCTTATACCCCTCACTGTATCACAATCTTCCGGGAATTGTCGTTCAAATATTTTTCATTAAAATTACGTATTATTTATTATGATCTCTGGTGAACCCCCTTGGATTGTATGGAGACGAGACATAGACACCAAAAAAGAGAGGGGGGGGGGGGCATGTAAAATGCCTTCGAAAGGTGGTACTGGAGACGGATGCTGTACATTATATGGAGCGCAAGACGCATGAAGCATCCTCAAAGATCTGGCAGACTCTCCACAAAATGTAGAAAAATAATTATTTACTACTTTAGCCATATTACCAGGAAGGATGTGGAGAATCTATAGAAGCTGGTAATTACCGGAACACTAGCGGTAAAGCGTGCTAGAAGACAGTCTCTCATAAGATGTGTTAACATTTCAACTTTATATCTATGTACATGTATAGATTTAAAACCCGGCTTAAGGTCTGACCGCACTATACGACAACCGAACGATCCGACACTTCACAACAGTGTGCGACAATATTAGGTAAACCGCACTTGAACGACAGCGATGCGACACTACGCAGTAAATTATGTCAATCACTCGTTCTTTGATATGCGAGGAAGAAGAACAATCGAGAAAAACCAAAAGATTATGGCTACATGCTATTTTAAAGTCACGACATGAAGAAGGAGAATAATTGTCGCAAGGCAACCCCCACCCAACGACATTGCGTCAAAGTTGGTCGAAAAGTCAACTTTGACGAAAGGTATCGTTTTACATCTTGCGACTGTCGCGTAGTGCGTAGTAGTTATGTCTCATACAATTTCATTCAAACAATATTTGGTCGCGTGCTGTTGTGAATTATCGGATCGTTCGGTTGTCGTATAGTGCGGCCAAACCTTTAAGTAAATATGTCATTTTAACCGAATACAACTGACAAATTTAAACCGAATAAATTCTCCAAAATACAAATTACGAGGAAAACTGTCCAATATAATTGTAATAATTTACCGGCGAACTGATTCAATCGACTGGATACCACAACGAGGCCAAACTTGACCTAGGAGCTGTGAATTGTAAAATTGACATAAACGAGATTTGTAACGCACCGACAACGTTATTGTTGGTTTGTTTACGTGCCGTGACGTATGTGGAAGCGGCGATAAGCGGGTGATCTCACGGCTGCCATTGCATACCGCATGTGGACATTCAGAAGAATCTTCCATGATATTTCAGCACTGACGAGCGTACCGATTTCCACGTGCATTTTCGACGATTCCGCCGACGAGAATTCGATCAATTTGCGCAATGTTTTCGTACGACTCACTCGCCCAAGGTCACGCATCCGGTCCAAAACACACGGTGTTGTCCAAACACGATTAGATAACAGTAAAAATTTTCGACCGTTTGTGTACAAAAATCGTAACTTAAACGCCTTTCGCCTCGAAAACATCAACTGCTGTTTGATATGTTCATGTTCACTCGATAACGGTAATTCAAAGTTCGAATGATGATCACTTTTTATTGGGCAACAAACGAAACTCATAGTATAATATTTGGTAATTGGATGGGCTGTAATATGCTGACTTTGATTCAACAATTATGAATTAAAAGAGATAAAAAACAAATGTGATGTGAATTAAGAGATAAAAAACAAAGTTGTTAAAATATTTTGTAACAAATACATCTTGTATATATTAAAGTTTCATTGTTAACAAGTCTATTTTTAAATACATGGTTATACTTCTTACAGTTACAACGATCATTCACAGGGTTTAATTTGGCTATATAACCCCTAAATGAGTGTTACCTAAGTTGAGACCCAATCCAATCGAAAAGAGGATGAAATTTTTGTCTAAATCATCAGTGAATAATAAACTCATACAAGATAAGCTCGTTAATAAGTATAAGTATAGGATAAGGAAAATGGTGTTATAATAAAACCTATCTATTACTATTTCCTAGGAGGGAAAATATTCATATTTCAGCTCTTCTGCATTGCAATCCTATTTTTTAATAAATAATAGATTTTGCAAGATTAAAATCGAAAGTTTATTGTTAATTACACAATAGTATGTATGTAATAATACAAATTTATTTTTTTCCAATACTGTCACTACTACATAGTATTCAAAATAAGAAGGCAACACGTTAACAAACAATATGCGTATATCACACGTTACAAATACATTTTTGAATTTTGTTGTCTTGAAGTGTTCCAAAATTTTCCTCACTTGCATGCTTTTTACTAAGTGAGAATATAATTAATACATTTAAAAAATAATTATCACACGGAACCAATTACAGATTGTTTAAAGGTGTTTCTTGAAATTATTTAAATATATTATTTTGTATATGTATACAAATTTTCCAATCGAAATCTTAACTAAGTTGCATAATCATTACTTGTATATTCGTCGATTTTAGTATATATAAAATAAACTACATTTAGATATTTATGTTGCAATGTGATACATTCAAAATTCAAATCAACCGTGTATACACACTAACTACTAAAAATCACTGAAAGATGTGAATGGTATAATTGTTGCAAAAATTAACAACAATAACAATTTTTCTTTACTTAAACCAACCGTTTTTTAATCACTTAAAAATCTATAATATAAAAAATTAGAATGTACAAGAACATATAATCGCCTCCATCAATTGGATAAAACTAATTTTTCCTAATATAAAATTAATTATATGATCACTTTATATTTTCGATCTTTTTCTCGCGATTGCATCTTCAACTGCTTTCAACTGCTTAAGCAATTCTTCCCTACGAGATACGGGCTTCTTTGCAGGCAATACTTCGTTAATCGGTGACGTTGCAGGTCGTTTCTTAGGGGCGACTCCGTCTAAAATTATATATCGGAAAATGTAACAACATACAAAATCTACACCAAAATAAAATAACAAAGCACTTACCTTTTCTAGTACCTTCCACCACATCTTTCTTTTGTGCGTCAGCTATGTATTTTGGTGAAAGAAGTCTAGGTCCGCCACTGACTTTATTTGGTTGTTTTTTATCCAAACCACCAGGAGCAATACTGACACCACTAATTGCGGTAGCCCCACGATGAGCTGTTTTCGCACGACTTTTAGAGCTATCACTTGAACTAGAGCTATGAGTATCTGAATCCGATTCACTAGAACTCGATGATGAATCTGGAAAATTCAATTTGATATATTCAAATTATAAACAATAACAGTATTTAACCCAGTATAACCATATAAGATCATCGAATACCTGATCCTGAGGATGAAGATTTCGAATATAATTTTCTTTGCCTTGATTTTGGCGGTTTAGTGCGTCCAAACTCATCAACTGTAGAATTCTATGAAATACAAATAAAACAATATTCATTTTTAGTGGTTTAATGATTTCTCATTAAAGCTCTCAATTCGTGTGTTTTTAGAATTCATTCATATTAAAATGAATTAAAAATAAATAAGTCATGTAATTTTATATTTCAAATATGAATAAAGTATTCACTTTATTGTGTGGAGGTGGTGGATTTGCAGCACTTTGGCGAGTAGCAGCTGGTGAAGGAGCCCGTTTCCGTGCAGATGGAGCTGGAGGATTCATAGCAACCGCACGTGCAGTAGCTGCACGTCTTTCCTGTACTATCACAGATGGAGACACTGCTCTCCTACAAATGCGAAAATTTAATTCATATATGTATGTACATAGATGAACCACATTGTAAAAAATCATTTTGATAATAAAGAACTACCTCGATTTTCCAGGAGAATGGGGTCTACGCCTTTTTTTTCTACCAGCAGAACCCGATCTTGCAGAACTGTTTGATGAACGTGAACTGGATCGTGACGAGCTAATTAAAAACACGAGATTTATCAGTACAATTGTTCATTTTAGTATTGAAGATAGAAATATATGCTTGTAAAACATATAATAACCTAGAAGATGAATATGAGCTTCCAGATGAATAACCACGACGACGTCTTCTCGGTTGTTTCTCTCGCCCTCGTCGTGTTCCAGGACTACGGTTACCAGCGCCACCACCACCGCCGCCGCCTACTCCTACTGCTCCTCCTCCTGCTCCTCCTCCTGCACCACCTCCACCTCCTCCTCGCATCCATGGGTCAGCCCATTCATCACCTCTTCCACCAGGGACACCACCAGGAGCGCGTTGAACGATAACCTCTCTCGTTGTTCTACTGCGTCTCTTTAATTAAAAATAGAGTGATTTTTTTTAAAAATTAAGGTAAAATGAATAACCGCCAAATTATATTTGCCACACTTACGGATTTTTGCAAGCCTCTATCGTCAAGCTTGTCATCATATGCATGGGGAGGCATTCCACGTGGTGGTGATATTGAAGCACGATTAATAACTCTTTCATAACCACGGTCGCGAGTATTATATCCTCGACTGATATCTTCGTAATGTGATCGCCTAAAATGATAAAATAAATATTGGATACTAATGTTTTTATAAACGTATTTAGGAACAATGTATTTTTTTGTATGTGTTTACC
This sequence comes from Arctopsyche grandis, assembly GCF_051622035.1. Taxonomy (NCBI): domain Eukaryota; kingdom Metazoa; phylum Arthropoda; class Insecta; order Trichoptera; family Hydropsychidae; genus Arctopsyche; species Arctopsyche grandis. The sequence continues at coordinate 21,367,350 of NC_135359.1, forward strand.
TCTCAGGTACACGTAGATATTCTTCCCTTTCCCTTTTAACGACTGGTGGACTGCTGGGTGGTGGAAGTCCAGCATATGCAGCTAAATCCGGATCTTCTTCTTCTCCCGGACCTAAGGATGCACCGTGGCCTCCACCACCACCTAAACTTAAATGCATTTTTTTCTCTTCAAAATCAGTATCTTGTTCTTTGCGCTTGCAAGCCTTTCTCATCATCTGAAAAATAAATAAAATTTAGTGAATTCAATTTATTACTATTAGTTGAAATCAATTGATAAATAAAATATTACTTCTTTTGCTGTACGTAAACCTCTCTCCCATGCACTTTCAGCTTGAGATGGTTCTGCTCTACCCATAGGTAAAGTGGAATGTTGAAGTGCAGCTGACGCTATGTGAGGATGAAGATGTCCAGGATGATGTTGACTGTATCCAGAAGCGGGCATTGTTCTTACCATATCAAACATAGTATAATTCCCTTTGTCAGTAACACCAGGATGAAGAAATCTATTTGAGAATGCAATCAGAAAACAAGTAAATAATTAAACTTATGTTATATATATTTAAACATTTTCATTTAAAGAAAATTAAACACATTAATAAACCTACCGACAGCTAACGCCCCACGTACATTGTCCTCTGGAATAAAATCGACACACCGGTCTCGGTTCAGTTTCTTCTGGACGGCGATCCTCGTCATCTGAAACTTCACCTTCTTCGAGAGAAGATGCTGCACCTGATCCTTCATCATCATCATCATCTATTTAAAAATAACGATGCACATTTAACGCAAACATATTAAACTTCACTAAAACACAATCACATTTTGAATGACGATCAAAATACTTTTAGGTTTTTCATTTTGATTGTTGGTGTTGTTTTCAGAGGCCTTTGATCTCGAGGTGGGAGGTGCGTCTAAACATTCTCCTTCTTCTGCTTCAAAATCTAATTGTTCTTCGACATCTTCAGTTTTGTTTGTTTTTTCTTGAGGTATCTATGTATGAAAATAAATTTATTTGAAAATATAATACAAACTTCAATATTTGTGTATCAATATGAAAATAGTTTTAACCTTTTCTAATTTCACTGGTTCAGAACTACCGTTGGTCAATTTAGACGTAGAATTATTGGGAACAGAGTCTTCACTTTTATCATTACTTACTATTGCTTCTGACTTGATTTCTCTAGCAGATTCTTGATTTTTAGACAACTCACGATTCTAAAATATTAATAACAAAACAAATATATCACAGGTAGAGAAAGTCACGATATATTGTTAAAAAAATCATCAATATTGAAATATTCTTTTAAAGTTATTTCCTATAATATTGACAGGGAATGTGAAAAAAATCAGTAATACTGAATTTTATACTTACAAAACTCTCGAAAGTTGTTTTGAAACAACCATTGACATAAAAGATTTTTTTTGCACTTTCTATCACAGATCACTGGTTTTTACTTACACAAACTGATTACAAATACTAAACGCTTTAAAATTTTACACAAAAAATACTTTTCATAACTTTCACGAACTATGCACTGCTATAATCAAAATATTTATATAACATTTTGTCTGAGTTCTTATTATTCTTATTATTGCTAGTGATTTTTTTTTTTTTTGTTTAATACAATATAAACAAAAACATAAATATTGAGACAAATTTGAATCAATTGCAGATGAACTGCAAAACAATTTTAAGTAAAAAAAAGCAAAATAATGAGACAGTGATGTCCACATAAATATACTGTTGTGCAAAAACATATATTTTGTAATCTTACGCTATTGAAGCTTTTCCGAGCAGATGGACGGTCGTCTTCTGAAGCGGGACCCATCGATTCTAAATCAGATACATCCGAAAGATCTTCATGGCTAATGTTCACATTGCAATCGTCTTTCTTATCTCTCCTAGAGCCCCTCAAACCGTCTTTAGATTTTTCTCGAGATTGTTTTTCTTCAGGATCAAATTCCATTTCTCCTAAAAGTTAATGTGTTTAAATGGAAAACTGTGATTTTATTCAGCAATATAAATAATACACCACAAATTACCTTCAGAAATTTCTTCAGTCGGTGGATTATTTACATAATTCGTTCTTTCTTGTGGACTAGAATCTCGACTCGATCCGCTTGAATCAGATTCATCCTTAATTTGAGATTTTTTGGGAGAATTTTGAGGAGAAAGTGAAGTTTGTCTGCTACGTGAATCACTTTTAGGACTCCATTTATTGTCAGATTTTTTTTTTAAATCCGCAGCGGATTCATAAGTAGGACTACCGGGACTACCGGGAACAGAATTAGAAGGATTAGGACTAGATGGTGTGAGACTGGAGGGAGCTGGACTCGGTTGGTCAGTATGTGGCGAAGCCGGATGGGACGGTGGTGACCGACTACCACTTCTGCTTCCGTTTCGAGGACATTCGGGAGACGGTGGTCGTGAATTTTCCGGAGAATCTACATCAGAATTTTGGTTGCTTTGGTGCGACGCCGGTCTCTCTTTATCAGATGATTCAGGACCTTCTACAGACTGCGGACTTTGTGGGTTTGAATGACGATTCGCATTTTTACTGCCTACGGATGATACGCTGGCTCGTCGTGGGGAACTTGAAGCACTACTACCTTCTCCATCTGACGATGCGTCACCTGCAGTTTCACCACGAGAATCTTCTGAATCCATCGACTCAACTGCGTAAAAAAAAAATAAGATGAATCCTTAGAAATACAAATATTTAAGTGGCTCAAATCATAAATGTATTATAAAATAAGACAGCTGTATAATTAAAAAGAAATATCCCAGATTTGTTTCTTTTTTTTAATTTTATATAAGGAAAAGAAAGGTTTTTTAAACATCAGAACGATATAAAAGCATTATATTTGATATTACGCATTTCAGTAACGTCAACATAATGATTTTCATTAAACATTCAAATAAAAGTTGTCAGTACATATAAGCAGTCAACAACGTAGTGTATACAAAATTGAGGTTCTGTCAAAAGTACACAAAAATGTTATATATGTTATTAAAAATTACAAATAATTACGATGAAGACACAGAATAAGATTCGGTGAACGTATTTACATGTGAATGCGAAATGGTGACAAGTTGAAGGGCGTAGTCGCGGGGGGCACCCGCCAAAAAGAGGGACGCGTGAGCCGAAACGAAGACCTCCAGCCGCAAGATACAAGCCAACTCTTTTTCGACCATGTTCTGCCAAACGGCGATCACTATCGCTGAAAAGCCTCGCCACCCATCACTATCTATTCAATCATTCATCACTTTGCTCTACTCGTTGTACTTTCTCTTCACATTGGTCGAGTATTAACGAATACCACCCTGACGAAATATTGCATTATACTCTCACACACGCAACTACATTGTTCCCATACAAGAAACTTTTGAGCAGTGAGACCAATGGGAACAGCGGGTATTATAAACAGCCTTAATTTGAATTTTGATACCAAAACTTAGGTTGGAAAAATAATATCATCAAAAATCATTTATTTATTTATTTTACCATTGTCATAACGGTAAACGGATTATTTCGGAAAAAGCACTAAATTTTAACTATTTCTCACGCAAAGTCACTAAAATCACGATCACGGAACATCTGGCACTCGAGTTCTCATTAGCAGGGCTACCGAGAGGAATCCCGGCACTGGAAAATATATTCATGCCCTATGACAAACAAAAAAGAAAATCTTATAGATATATTTTTAATATGCGAAAAATCTCTCTGCAGCCCCCCCACTATGAAATCTCATGAGCCGCTACTGGTTAAATGCTATTTTTTGAAATAATCTAATAAGTTTACCATGTGGTGCTCACTTTACATGGAATATAATATTTTCATTTATATTTGCATATATTTTGTTTCTCACCGCATTGCTTTCTTTTTTTATATTTTATTCTGTATGTGTGTCAATTTAAATAAAATAAAAATAATATAAATAGGTACGATTTCACATGGACACAAATAATGACGCAGATCGAAAAATAATAAACATTTAGCACTATAAAAATATATGTATTTTTATGTAGAATAATATAAAATATCAATATCGATCAGTCGAACGTCCCAATACGGGGCCCCTCAAGTAGTCCGGGCCCTGGAACTTTAACCCCAGCTTCCCCCCCCCCCCCCTTTCGGTGGCACTGCTCGTCAGTACAATATTTGATAGAGTTTTTGGGTGCCAGATATTCCGTGTTCGAGATTTTAGTGACGTCCACGAGATAGCTTTTTGCGGAATAATCACCGAACCGTCATAACATACTGTCCCAAATCGATATTTACATATGGCCAGACTTGTACATATTTATGCATGTATATAAATTTTGAAAGTATATTCTATCAAACAGTGGTGATAAATAGAGGGTAGGCAGTGAACTTCTGAAGAACCGTTTCTATAATTAAAACAGTTAAATTGGCAAACTCTGATAGAGTTGAAGTCACAAAAATAATTAAATCTAACCAGCAGCACTTCCGAAATACTTCAAACCAGACAAAGTGTGAATTTTTCAATCGAGGATGGGCCCAGAATCTCTCAATTGCTAACACATATCTATTATGTGTTGAGAGGTAAGCGCACAATGCGATTATTTCGCACACTGTGATCCCCGCACACGATAATCGGTACAATGAAAATCGCGAGTACGGAATATCGGCACTTGAGTTCTCGCTAGTATGGCAGTTCGCTTGAATAGCTCTTGATGAATGGAATTTTCAGGTGCCAGATGTTCCATGATCGAAATTTTAGTGGCGTGTGCGAGATCGTTTTCGAACACGTCACTAAAAACTACTCAGTCACTCAGCACCGAACCGTACTGAAATATATGGTTCGGTGATTACTGGTCACAAATTATTCGTCACAAAGTCACTAAAATCTCTATAACGGAACATCTGGCAGCCGAAAAGTCCATCATACTAACGATAACTATCATAGTAACGAGAACTTGAGTGCCAAATATTGTGTATTCGCGATTTTCATGGCAAAAATTGTCTTTGTGACCACCCCAATGTGACGAATAGTCCAATTACCGAAATATATGTACATACATACATTTCAAGTTCTGCTCAAAATTATTATTTGGCTAAATTATTTGTATTTGGCTGAGCCCACTTATGATACGTGTTCATCTCAAACATATTTATTTAATATTTGTCGAGCGTAAGTGCATATTGGTTACGCCTTTGTTCGTCATAATTAGTTATTTTTCGCGCAAAATTAATAATCTATACCTTTTAAAAAATTTTCTTCTGAATCGTAGGCTACGATGTCGTCATCGTAGAACCGAGTGAGTAAATGCAATCTATAATTTGAATCACTTTGGTCCTATACAGATTTGTTTCCGTGTACAAAATCAATAAATAAGTTACAAACTTCTATACTATTCAATTTCGTATGTATGTAAACGGACCTAATGTGTACTCGGCCTTAAAGAGCGTTGAGTATGAGAGTCATTTATATTTTTAAATTAACATTTGTATGGTAAATTGATAAACGAATCGGAGAAACTACATATGTAGTTTATGAATTTCGTACTACATATTGGTACACCTAAATCTGAGATGATGGTCGTGAATAGTGAGAAGTTTATACCATAGTTCGAAAGCGGGAACCGGGAAGTCGACAAGCAAGAAGTGCGTCTTACGTTTTCGAAAGTGAGAATGGAAGTGAAAACGGTCGAAGTTGAAGATGAAGAGACGCCGTTCCTGGACGTGGATGGACTGCAGCAGCACGGCATCAACGTGGCCGACATCAAGAAGCTGAAGATGGCCGGGATCTGCACCATCAAAGGGGTCCACATGACCACGCGCAAGAAACTCGCCGCCATCAAGGGTTTCTCCGAAGCCAAGGTGGACAAGATCAAGGAGGCTTGCCAGAAGATTAGCACAGTGGGATTCCTCACGGCGTTAGAAGTCAGCGATCGTCGTAAAAGCGTATTCAAGATCAGCACCGGCAGCCAGGAACTTGAGCACGTCCTCCTTATATACCCTCCCCCCCCCTAACTATTCTTCCAACCCTCTCCATAGATGTACCCGATTTTGCCTTTATTTTCCTTGTATATTTCATTCTATCTAAAATTTCATCACTGTGTATGTATTGTATAATTATTTTAATTGATTTGTATAATTTGAGGCAAACGGTCACTTTCTGATTTTGAATGTCAATTTTCCTATCTAATTAATTATTTAGATTTAATTTTACACAAAGGATTCAAATCATGCTATGAATATGTAAATAGTTTCAACGCTATAAATCTTTTCTTATACTAAAAGTAAATATTAAATTTGCAAGCAACACTATTATTGAATTTTGGAATTGTACAAAAAAGTTGCGGCTTTCAATATTTTTTCAATGCGATATGGATCCTTTTTTTTTTGAAGTACGCAAATTAAATAATGATTTAAGTAGAAATGTAAGATAATATTTCATCAATAACACAACAATATTGTATTTCCGACGATATATATGTATAATAGGAACTTTATCAAGATCGTTTCATGCTTTGATCTATTATAGTATCGTACCAAAGATTTGATCTAGAGAGGGGGGCAAGGGGTCATGCCGAACAAATAAAAATATTTTTATCGCAAATACAATCAAATTAACTAAGCAGTTATAAAAAAATATTTAAAAGAATAAAATCTAACTTCCTTTTCTTACTACAAATCTTTTGAATTACTTTCGTCGTTATTTTTTTTAAAAACTTGACCCCCCTCGGGTGCTGCTTACATCTTTAACTTAAATTAATAATGAAAATGATAAATAGAGAATGCAATTATAAAATCAGAGAATAACTCAAGTCTCATCAATTTACATATATAACAAACATTATACAATTTTTTCAATAAATTTTTAGTACTTTGATGGGTGGCGGAGTAGAATCCATGGCAATCACTGAAGTCTTCGGAGAGTTTCGTACTGGAAAGACCCAACTATCTCATACACTCTGCGTAACATGTCAAATGTCCCAAAATAATGGTTACACCGGAGGCAAAGTCATATTCCTGGACACTGAACACACATTGTATCCTTACCACAATTTAACATTTCTAAACAACTATATTTATACATAAGTACTTGACAAAATTTAATCAGCCGACCGGATCGTTTGAGGCCCATTGCTGATAGGTTCAACCTCGATCAAAATGCTGTACTAGATAACATACTATACGCACGAGCTTACACTTCAGAGCATCAAGTATTAACAAATAAGATATCATATATAAAATACATTGGTTTGATTGAATAACTTGTTTTTGCTAACAATTTTAACCAGGCCGAATTGTTGGACTACGTTGCTGCAAAATTTCATGAAGAGGCAGGTGTTTTTAAACTTCTAATAGTCGACTCAATCATGGCATTGTTTCGAGTAGATTTTTCAGGCAGAGGTGAACTCGCCGATAGACAACAAAAGTTAGCGCAAGTGTTGTCTCGTCTGCAAAAGGTCTTCAGAGTTCAACTATTCGAGTGCTTGTAAAAAAATACGTTGCATATCTATTAATTTTATTGTACATTTTGGTTCAGATATCTGAAGAGTATAACGTCAGCGTATTTATAACGAATCAAATGACTTCAGATCCCGGAGCCACTTTATCGTTCCAAGCAGATCCCAAAAAGCCGATTGGTGGTAACATTCTCGCTCATGCTTCCACCACTAGAGTTTCACTAAGAAAAGGAAGAGGTGAAACAAGAATTGCCAAAATATATGACTCACCGGATTTGCCTGAAAGTGAAGCCACGTTTGCAATTACTAATGGCGGAATAGCCGATGCAAAAGATTGAATTATTAATTTTTACTATAATTTTAAGACTAATATTTTACTATATTATTGTACGGTTTGTAAATTATTAAGTTGATTTACGGGTTGTAAATTATTCAGTTGATATCTAACATATAAAGTGCCAAGTCATAATGTTGATTCAACTCTAATTGATTAATCGCCATATAAAATAGCAATGTTATTTTTATTACAAATAACGATGACTGTAATTCATCAACAGCTGAAAGAAATATTTTAAATTTACCTTCTAGTTTTTTAATATTCTCCTTTCAGCACTGAATGTACATATGTATGCCTATTCGACACAACAACGAGGAATACTGAAACATCAAACAAAGCAATCGACGTTTTCATTAAAGTAAAATTTAATTATAGTGAAACACCTCAGTAAAAAGTAAACATTGAACGTGCCTTGAAATGTTTATATTTTATGTTACCATGCCATTGAATTAAAATTCCAATTTTGAAATTGAATTTTATATCTACGATTAAATTAATATTAGTTTAGCAATTACAACTGTCTGTGATGATAAATGTCGTTTCATATTTTATCAAAGTTGTGAATTATAATTTGTTTCCATAATAAATTGTGTTCTCATTCCTGTAATTTTTATTTATTTAATCACTTAAAGCTGACAATTCATTTTTAACATGTTACCTTGGCGTATATTCAGTTTGATATTGTTTTTAAATGCTTCTTATAATTATTAAATAAATTATGTTTACAATATATCTATTTTAACAATCACTGATCTACTGAACATTTTCTATTTTACAATTTTATTTCATTTTTGTTAATAATTATAGTAATATATACAGGGGTTTTTTTCCCATGTAATGCAGTGGAACAGCGTTCCGGTACCTTTTTGTCTCGGAATTTTTTACAAGCCTCATATCATTATGTTTCAAACTAATATAATCTTTTCCAATAAAAAATTTGGCAATAAATGAGTTTTGGCACCTTTTTTCTTCAAAAAAAATATTATTCTAATGTTAATGTACAGCATAATAGGAAAACGAGATCAAAAACCTATTTACAATTCTTATAAATGCTTATAAATAATATTAATTGTAAATATGTAGGTTTTTGAGCTCTTTTTCCTATTGGCTTCGTCCACACTACCGATATCTACACCTGATATTTACGAATTTTTCTATAGCCAGTTCCTAAATAGCAACCACAGGTTGCAATATGGGAACTGGATATGGAAAATTCGAAAATATCGGGTGTAGATATCGGTAGTGTGGATGTAGCCATTATGCTATACATTAACATTAGAATAATATAATACTATGATTACTAACCAAATTAAATTAAATTGTAAAATAGAAAATGATCAGTAGATCAGTAGCTATTAAAATAGATATAAGATGTATTGTGAACATAATTTAGTAATAATAAAAAGCATTTGAAAATCAAAATCAAAACTAAATAATATTAACCAAAGACTCTTAAGTAAACGATCCATTCAGTTTGTTTATCATATATGTAATTAAGACATTAAATAAGTTTTTTATGTTTATGTTATAAAGGAATCGCCGGCTTTATATAATATATTTGATGGAAGATTATCAACATGTATATATACTGACAAGTGTTGGAAGATAACCTCACTTTTGGCATCTATGCCGTATTTCGGAAGTGTAGAGTTTAATAATTATTATCTGATACAAAAATGATATACCTATATATAGATTTTTACTGATAAAAAACACGGTCGTCGTGACAAACAGGTATGCGGTAGTAAAACTATGTACGCCATCGTTAATAACCAATTCAATAAGTTGCTGCCATTCGCGAGAGGTATTTCGCGGTCGGTGGTTGCCTTCACCATGAAAGAGGAAAAGCATTTGGCAAAAGGTGAGCATCGGATTTTAAAAATATTGTACAAATGTAACAATTATAATAAGAGTCATCATCGCGATTGCGGATTTTAAAACATTCGAGCGAACCAGCTTGTAGGAATGCTTATGCTAATGTTTCAATGTCAACCACATGTACAGAATAAAAAAAAAAAAAAACTTGCAGTTTGTAAATAAATTATCATTTTTATATAAAACAAAACTTCATCTATTGTTACTACGTACATAGATAAAGTAAAAAACCCAGTATCATTTGCGAATCTCTGATAACTTACTCAAATTTGACCTGTAACATATCACAATAATGGAATGTATCAAACGTCACTAAATTTAAGGTGACCATTCTTTTCGAACTCAAAACCAGGTCATTTTTTCCAAAAAGATATTTCTAAAAACTTATGTAACAATTATTAATTTTTTAAAATATGAATTCATTTTCTTGACTGCTCTTATGAAATTCTACACGAGACTGGTTAAAATTATACTCGGTGATTAGCAAACGTTTTAAAGTTTCGATATTCAGTTGCGTTTTATCACTTGAACCACATATTGTTCATCGAGGAAAAAAGTCCTTCAGCAGGTGCATTTGTTCCTGGTAAACGGAAACAACATTCGATTAGTTTTCAAATATTTTTATAGGAGACATAATTTTTGCTGAAGACTATATTTAAATCTTTCTATTACATACTATTGGTTAAGAAAGTGTACTGGTTTTATCTCACGACTTACCAGGACAGATCCTCAAAAAATTAGTACTGTACTAGTAAAATCAGTATGAATGGTCAACTTACCAAATATCAAAATTTTCATTGCAAAATTTGATTACATTTTTAATGGAAGGTCTATTTAAGCAAATTTTTTTAAATTTAATCAAAAAAGTAATAATCTGGAAGTATTTCTTTTAAAACGAAATATTTATTTTTTTGCATTTAAAAAAACTTATTCGTTCTACCATCTACCGAAGAAGAAAAAACATTCTTACAAAAGAGAGGAATCTTGGTAGTAAGGATGTGCAAGGAAATTGCATTGTGTACAAGGAAATATGAAATGATGCTCTAATTGTCTTGTCGAAAAAAAAAAAATCAAAATTCGACACGGAAATCGTTTCGGCAATAGCTATTTCTGACAGCCGTTTGTTTTTACAAGTCTTTTTGTATATTGTTGAGCCACGAATTGACGTTGATCACATTGCTCAAGGAGGTATAGGACGGGAAGTTAATTAAGCGCAACCAAGAACACAACTATCGACTGGAGCAACTATTACATTTAAGATAAATCTGCGCCAAGAATTTTAACGAATGTTCCAAACAGAAAATAGGAGGCAAAAGATCAATCGTTGAAAGCTGGTTAATAAAGAAAAAGAATATTACCAGTAGAGTACTTCCTCAACAGTGGATTTTGGAAGACTCATGATTATTTTTTAGTCAAAGTGGCTGATCACAGTTCAAGAATTGGAAAAAACTGGAGTTGAACATTGCAAAGTCAATTATCGCTACAACTCGGTTGTTCTGCACCCTGGCGTCCATACTCAAATGTCGAGCACATATGGGTAACAAACGACACAGAGGAACAATCCGTCATCATTTCAAATCGAATTCATTTGGAAACAACTGGTCAGAAACGACAACGTATTCAAGTCACTTTTGGATGCAATCAAAAATTTTTCCCTTCCGGAATCTGAATTATAATAACATAAATTTATTTAATTATTGAAACAGGGGGTTAGGTTTTGTTTTTAATAAAAATATATATTATGTTTAAAAGAAATGCCTCCGGTTAATGGGCATATACCTTTTATTTGCCGATTCAAAAACAGGTTCATGTCTATTCTTCCGACTTGGAATTTATCGATTTTTCGTTATTAACACACCTTTAAAATATACATAATTGTATATGTGTTTTGTATACGTACAAACTCGACAACGAGATACACCGAAACTCGATAAGTTTCAATTTGGTGAAACTCGATAAGTTTCAAGTTGGTATATAATATTTTTACAACAGTCATTATTTATTATTTCAGGTTCGCAGTTGCCGCCATTCAATGGCAAACTTCGGATTTATAATATGAGGTTTTGCCCTTATGCTCAAAGAACTGTACTTATTCTCAATGCTAAAAAAGTTCCATATGAAGTTGTGAATATAAATCTCACTGAAAAGCCTGAATGGCTTACGAGCAAGAGTCCTTTTGGTACGTACTGTTTAAATGAAATCATGATCTTCTATATATGTATGTGTACATATTTCATTACTCCAACTATTATATATTTTTAGGCAAAGTTCCTGCTTTGGAAATAGAAAACAACTTGACAATCTATGAGAGTTTAGTAACATCAGACTATCTCGATGATAAGTATCCAAATCCACCACTTACAGCAACAGATCCTCTGAGAAAGGCTCAAGACAAGTTGATCATTGAAAACTTTACAGCTGTAAGTTTTCTAATATTTTTAACTCTTTCTCTTCCCTTAATATGTAAATTATATGATTATGGTTTTTTTAGAGCATTGTGGCATTCTATAAAGCGATGATGCAGAAAGAATCAGCACCAGAAAAACTAAACGAAGGATTAACCTTTGTGCAAAGTGAGCTGGAAAAGCGCTCGACTAAATTCCTAGCGGGAAGTCAGCCGGGAATGGTGGATTATATGATATGGCCATGGTTTGAACGTTTCGGTCTTCTTCCATTGCGAGGCTATAAGGATATGGCTATGGATCCAATAAAATATAAAACATTAGTGAGTTGTTTTATCTTTCCTCAGGGCTTTCGAATACGAAATAATATATAGTAACATTTTTTTAACCAAACAATATTGTCGTAGATCTCTTGGATGGACCAAATGAAAGAAGATCCAGCTGTTAAAGCTTATTATTTGGACTTGGAAACTCATAACAGATTCTTCGACAAAAGAGTTAATGGAGATGTTGACTGTTATGATATATTGATATAATGCATACAAGTGTTACGGATCTGTGGTAACCATACAAACTGGTTTTTGAACGAATTTTGTGTAATGGTTTCTGTGTTATTATATACTATGTACGGTACCCAGTTTTTTCCCAAAGTCACCACTGAATGCATTACCATTGAGATCTATTTACTAATTTGAAACTAAATTTGTCACAGACTTAATCTGTAGGTATATTTACAATATATAATATAATTTTTGTTACAATCACATATTGAGTATCTTGTAATAAAAAAAAAAAAAAAAAAACATTGAATTCAAGTTAATGCTTTATATTTAATAATATAATTGGCCGATTTTAAAAATGTAACATTGCAAAAACACAAAATAAAGTTATCATAAGTTTAGTCGATAATATTATATTACTTCATAGTTAGAACCTAGGAGAACCACTTTCACTATGAAAGTATGAAATGATTAATTGAAAATATTAATTGGACATAAATATTTTTGGTATAGTGGTAAACAAAACTACATTATACTATACTACCTAATATCAAGGCATATTTTTATTGGCTGCGGCTTCTAATTTCTTGATTAAATTCGTCATATCGGCTTTTTTTGCCAATTTAAGATAATCAACTTTTCGAACAATATGAAACGTTAACCATTCAGGTACTTCTTCACTCAAACATCTTAATAGTCTAACAAGTTCTTCGTGGGACATTTTAGATGCAAAACTATTGTCAAGTTTAGCTATTACAAAATCTAATGGTAGAATACCTTTCCTTTCGGTGATGAACACGTTTCGTAGAATTTTAGCTAAATCTGGAAGCCTTTGATATATTAAAATATTCTCATTCTGCATTATGGTTCGCGTCATAGTTTGAAGCGCTTTCTCGGCCTGACGAGCTTTAACTTTCTGCAGTAATGCATTTGGTATACCCTTCAAAGCTGGATTAACGAGAGGAGCATCTGGCGACAAATTTATTTTAATGGTTTGAGTAGATTGACTCGAATGCAGTATACTATATTTTGGATCATCAGTCTCATCGCTCTTTTCCTGCGATTTTAAATCAGCCAATCTCTGGAGAGCTCTCTCCACTCTTGGATTATTACTGAACATTTGCTTCGCTTTTGAAAGTACATCCTGGGCTGTTGAAAATCGCTCAACATGAGGCTCGGGAGGCAAAGCATCACTTTCAACGTCAGGAATTCGATCCACATCAAATTCCGGATGCCAAACCTTCAAATCCACCCTGGATATTTTAAGAGGGGGATCCAAAGATTTGAGATATTCATCGTGATGGTCCTTCACTTTTTCTACCAACATGTTGTAAAAACTGCGACGTCTCTCGAGAATTACACTGGGATTCATAACGTCCACTGGAGAGCCAGTTACCTGATGTACAATAATCGGAGTGATTACCAAATCGTATTCGTCTCTCTTAGAAGTCATTCCAAAGTTTTTGAGTTTTTCACGCGAGAAGCTGTACATATTTGGGCTAAGGAATTTGATTTGTTCCAGATGCTTTTCGGTAATGTTTCTCTTCAACATATCTTGGGCGGCCGGTTTAACCTTGGAGAAAGTAACCGTTTCGCGCCGATTGTGAAGCAACGCACAAGCAGTCTCCACAGCTCTGAATACTTCTGCTAGCCATCGGTAATGATGTGGCAGCGTTAGAGTAGATCCAGCAGTTGCTAACGATGAAAACCGCTGGAACGCTGGTAGCTGTAAAAAAAAAATTAAATATAATTAAAACTATTATATATTTGAACGCTACTAAAATATGCTCAAAGGTTTATAGCTTGGGTTTAAAATAAACAATATTTAAAAATAATAGTTTGGGATGTCTGTACAATCAATTTCGACATTCACTGAACTGTGTCTATTAACCGTTTGCCCGCGGTCGTCTTCTATGGAAGCTTTGCGCGACAAGTCTGTATCGCGGCTGTCTTCCATAGAATTTCTGAACTTTGCACGGGATTTTGAGCCTTATATGCGCCTATTTCAACTGTTTTAAGGTTCAAAATTGGTTGAATATATTACTGAGAGTTGAATGCTATCTATTCAATTTGCTTAAAATGAATATATACCAGTCAAAATTAGTTTTTTGTGGAACCATACTGAAACCTCGTTTATGTGACGTCACGTCTGTTGAACAATGACGACGATACGTCTCAATTGTATGAAGAATGATTATTTGACATTTAAGCCAAAACTACGAGATATATTAGGTATTTTATTGTTTAAAATAATACTTTATGTGTTAATTAACGTATTTGGTTACTTGAGTAAATATTAAAATCTGTATTTAAGGTCGAAAACTCGATTGCCAAATTCGCGAAAAAGGTGCCGCGTACGGGGCTTGTTCGCTATATTTATTGCCGCAGGCAAAGGGTTAACAAAAAATGTCGCTCGACTTGACAATAAATTTAGGTTGGATTTTAAACAAAACAAATATTATGATACATATGTATATTGGTAAGTATTTATATTTGGAAGTGAAACTTACTTTCGTTGGACTTTTGATCGGACTCCTCAACAACAGCGGTGCTTCTTTGATGGGAGATGTGAATGGGCTGGCTTGTTTCTTCGGACTCACCGGAACGAGTAATTCAATGGATTTGAACTCTTTGAGAGTGGCCTTTGGAAGTGTTTTTCTCGACGACTGTTCTGCCTCGTCTTGCAGCTTGTCATAGTTAGCATTGAAAGAATTGAGTTTCGACTTGAGCTCTCGGAGTCGGGAGCTTTTACCAAGGGCTTTTTTGATGTCACCAAGGTTTGGGTTACGAGGTGAGGGACGAGGGGTGGGAGCAGGATTCTTGACGGGAGAAAGCGGACTCAATTTACGGAAGGGTACTGCGACTTCTTTGGTGCTAGAGGATTCATCTTCAAACGTCAACTTGGTGACGGCTCGAGAAGGGAGTTGCTTGTCGATGTTGGCGTTGTTGTCCAAAGAATCCAGCTGCAGCAGGTGAATTTTGTTGGGGTGCAGTTCTCCATCCGTGGAGAATTTTCGCTTGAGTGACCGGACGGAATAATAGTTGGTAATCGAAGCTTGAGCCATCGTTTCTTCTTGCAGCTCTACACCAGACCTAGCGTTTACGTCGACCGCCACTGACAGCGGTGGCGCTGCTTTAGTGACGCCCATCGCGATTCTCGCGCCAAAACCTACCTACGTGGCCCTACCATACCCCTATTTATAACCATACTCTTTCGCAATACTAAACTTTTGTAACATACATAGTAAACAAAACCTAGGTGGCCATTGTGGACATCTTAAAGAGACCTTTCCCGAGGGGTATAAACTAAGGACATAAGTTAAGTTTTGATATGGTAATTTACCAAAATATATAACGTAAAGAATATTAAATATACACTGATTTAAGACATCAAAACAAAGAAAAATAATTCATTGAGCTAGGTTGTGGAAACTAGATGATTGTGTTAAGTTACATAGATAAAAATAATAATAAAAAAATGCACGTGACACGGTCTCCGTCACGGGCCCGAATGTGAAACGCCCGAAAACGCAAATATCGGAAGGCAAAGATCGAAAATCGAAAGATCTGAAGTCGAAAGATAAAAAAGGGTCTCTCCCCCCGTCGTACATACTCAATTTGCGCGAGCAGGATACAACAGGAACAAGAGGAACAGGCTTTTCCTCCCGTATTCTGCACGCGCGCATTAAACAAGGCTGTATGACAAAAAAAAAGAGAGATAATTTCACCGCATGCCACTCATATATATTATATATACATAGTACTGTTTCCCATGCACCTTTTTTTTATCTTTCGACTTAAGATCTTTCGATTTTCGATCTTTGCCTTCCGATATTTGCGTTTTCGGGCGTTTCACTTTCGGTCCCGTGAAGAAGACCGTACACATATGTTACATAGCCAATAATGATAATAATAGTAAGAATGGATCCTCCCCTCCCGTCTAATTTCATAAGAAGTATAATATACTGTATTTTTATTGAGTTTGAAATTCAAATTAGCAATGACTGTACCCTGGCTAATAATTATAGCGTTTATTTTAAGACGCATACAATCAAAGTAATTTATACAAAGTAATTTGTTTTTATTTTTTTTGGAAAATATTTTTCAGGAGTGTGCCGCTGTATTTTTAATAACCGGTTTGTCTTAATAAAGTTTTCAGTCACAAAGCTTTTGCTTCATCTTCCTTTCCATAAAAATTAAAAATTTATTAAAGATTTAGGATAAATTGGATAACTAAAAAAAAGCGTCTCACGCAAAAGTTTTTCGAAGATTCTTATATAAAATATAAAATACAATTATAAATATAAATATAAAATTGGTCATAAAGCGCTCGCTCAAAAGTCACTAAAATCTCTATAACGGAACATCTGGCAGCCGAAAAGTCCATCATACTAACGAGAACCCGAGTGTCAAATATTCCGTATTCATGATTTTCATGACAAAAATTATCTTTTGGGCGATCGCAATGTGACTAATAATCTAATTACCACATATTCCATGTTACACTATTTCGAAACACGAAACGCTTATCAATGCGTAATATTTTCTAATGGTGTAGTGAAAGCGAATGCACCAACAAATAAGAAATGAGATATCAACAATTACACTGTTCGACACGAAAAATGGTTCAGGGACAAAATATGACTTTTCTTATGTATATATGCCCAGTAAACACGAATCTGGTAATAAAAAATGTTGATTGGCTTGAAATTCGGATATATATGTGTTTTTTAAATCGCGCGATTTTTCTATATCTTCATGTTGTTCGTTCGACGTCTCAAAATTTGTCAATTTCCTGTTCAAAATGAATATTGGAATCTATAGTCGGGTATTTTATCTTTCATTTGTAGTACTTTTCAGCTTTCAAATCACTATAAGTAGTTGTCCAGTTCAAATCAAAAGTCAAAAATACGTATTTTCACTTGAGATTTTTTCCCCACTGTTAATACTATGCCTATGCAAGCACTATCTCAATAAACATATTCATTTTGAACAGGAAATTGACAAATTTTGAGACATCGACCGAACAACATGAAGATATAGAAAAATCGCGCGATTTAAAAAACACATATCTCCGAATCTCGAGCCAATCAACATTTTTTATTACCAGATTCGTGTTCACTGGGCATATATCTATAATGCTGCGTACGGACCAAACCAACGACGAATTTGGTCCAACGATTTAACCAGCAGGATTAAACCAGTAGCGTACAAAATATCGAAATAAAAATTAAATTTAAAAATTGAAATTAAATATCAAAATTAAAAATATTATTATTATATTAAAATTAAATTCAAATATCAAAATAAAATCATAATCAATATATTAAAATTAAAATAAAATATTGAAAGTTAAAACAGAACATGCCCAATTTAAATAAATTTTCGAGATTGACCTAAAATTAGATCATCAACAATCACATACTGATAATCCTCGACTTTTGTTTGTCGAAGATGCTTTGACTTACGTAGATGCGCACTAAGATCGAAAAAAAAATCAAAGAATTATTATTTTTACTTCCCCGTAATGCGCAGCTACTGAGCATATATTATGTGTAAGTATGGGTGACGTCTTCGATTTCTTCAACCCGAGGCGTTGTCGGTTTTATCAAAGGAAATTTTTTTGTCTTCAATTGTTTCTCTCGTCGTAATAAATCAATTAATTAAATCATTTCAGAGGTAAATTTTATCGGATAATGTCTTCAATTGTTTCTCTCGTCGAAATAAATCAAATAATTAAATCCATCTCAGAGGTAAAATTTATCGGATAATGTGTGCTTATTAATTTTATTTCGACGAAAGAAAAAAAAACCCTTTGACAAATCACCGACATTTTTTTGTTAAATATTTCATCGACGGCGAAACACATTGGTGTATCGTGAAGACTTATAAGAAACAATAACAAGGTTTTTTTCGCTCGTAATTATAATATTTCTCTGGTTGTAATGCATAATATAAGCATTTTCTATCAAAATGTACGAGGCCTTAAATATAAACTGGATGAATTAGGTTCTAACTCGGCTATTCAATGTGCTGACATCCTGGTACTAACGGAAACCTGGCTTTGACGACTCTGTGCATGATTCTTTTTAATTTACATTAATGACATCTCAAAAATAATTAAGTATTCAGACTATCTTTTATTCGCCGATGAACTTAAGCTTTTTAAGACAGTTAAGTCTCATAGTGATGCAGCGCTTCTCCAATTGGACTTAGATGCGCTGTCAAGTTGGTCTGTCGATAATAAATTATTTTTTAGCATTCAAAAATGCTGTGTTCTCAATGTGACAAGATCTTCAAATCGCTTGATTTATCCATATCGCCTAAGTGGTGTTGAATTAAAGTTTGTAGATGAATATTGTGATTTGGGGGTCTTGTTCTCGAATAATTTTCAATTTAAACGACACAGACAATATTTTTTTGCGTGCAACAAAAATGCTGGGATTCTTACTAAGAGTTAGCAAACCTTTCCAGAGTACGTTGGTGCTTAAAATTCTTTATGAATCTTTAGTACGTAGTATTCTAGAATTTTCTTCTATTATATGGAATCCTACCCATATAACTCATTCATTGAAGATTGAGAGAATCCAAAACGGTTTCTCAGATATCTTTATTTGAAACAGTATGGTTATTATCCTTGGCTATATCCTAGTGCATTCCTATTAGGGGCGTTAGGTTTCAACTCATTGGAGTCTCGTCGGAATATGTTACTGGGAAGACACTTTTTTAAGCTGTTGAATGGGATAATACACAATCCTCAGGTTCTAAAGGAATTTAGGTTTAATGCACCTTGTAAATTCAGGGACTTGAGAAATCGTGATTTGTTTGTTCCTCCTGTGGCTCGCACAAATATGTTGTCAACGGCTCCTATATCTAGAGCGATATATCTGCTTAACAGGATTTCTGGTGAAATTGACCTCTTCAATATAAAATATACTAATCTGGTTGAGTGGTTGTTGAGGAATGCCAGTGGTTGATTTTGCCTATTATAAATATTAATGATTGTTATTACTTTATCTGTTTTTTTATGATTTTATGATTTTAATGATGTTGTGCTACTATTGTTATTATTATAAGTTATTATTACTGTTATCATGTTATTATTACTGAATGACCGGCCACAGCGACGCGTTGGAGATCTCTGTAATGTCACTGTGGCTTATATGTTAAATAAATAAATAAAAAATAAAAAAAATATCGTCGTAATTCAAAACATTGTTGTAATTCAAAACATCAACGATGATCTAATTTTAGCTCAATCTCGCTCGTTAGCTTAATTTTGATATTTAATTTCAATTTTTTTATTTAATTTTTATTTCGATATTTTGTACGCTACTGGTTTTAAAAGTTGGCCCAAAATCGTCGTTGGTTTGGTGCGTACGGACCATAAGAAAAGTCATATCTCGTCTTTGAACCATACAATAGTCGTCATTTGTCGAGCAGTGTTATTAATGAGAAAAGTTTTCTCATATGGCGTTAAATATTATTATATTCTATCTTTTTTTTATTATTCTAAACTGTAATGGCTATTTATAATTTTATAGACTTATTTTAAATCCCCTCGCATTCTTCTCGTTTCCAAAATTAAAAGATTAATTTCATATCTTATGAAAGTAGCTTAAGTTCGCAAAGCATTTTTGTAATTCTTCGCTGGACCTTTTCTATACACACAACGTCTTTTTTAAAACGAGAGTTTTAAAAAAGACCAAATAAAATAAGCAAATTCCAACTATTATGATGTGATATAGGTAATATACATTTTGACTGAAAGTTTGGCATTAAAAATTCATTTTATAATATAAAAATTTGCTTACTTAATTTATTATACCTATTACATGCATGGAAATAAAAAAGTTTGATCTGTTGAGCGGTTGAGGAGATAAGGCAAAGTTTCAAAACGATTTGAAGACTAGGAATTTTAGCTTAATATTTTGCGAAGTGAAACTTAGAATAGGCTTGTAAAAAAGAGGAGACCTACAAAGGGAGGTACCACTTCCGGTCAATCTAAAAATTTACACCGCAATGATAAGCATTTCAGAAACCAATACTAAGCTTTAGTGTGATAGAATTAGCGGTGTTTGAATTATTAGATACACACATTTTTTCTAAACCATGAAAACGTGTTCTCTTGATTCTGCGTTCAAATCAATCAAAATCTCAAAGTCGAGTTTTCGTATGATCATAAAACTTCATCTATTGTTACTATGTACGTTTGAGATCTCGCTATTGTGTCCTCACAATATTTCATCATTTTACATTTTTATTTTATATATGATTTTGTTCTTTACATTATTTCCATGCTTTATTTTTAATTACATTTTGATATTTAATTTTTGTATATTTTAATTGTTTTTCTATGTTTATATCCTAGCTACATATAAAGTGACGCCCTGGAGTATATCCGTAATGTGACTATAGTTTAACTGTAGTAAATAAATAAATACATACATCGTAGCGTAGTTCACTTTTACAGTATTATCCTATTGGCCTATATTTTTACTTTATCTATGTTTTTCTATAGATGCAGTTGACAGGGGATTTCATTATAAAATATAATAAATATTTTAGATAAGATCCATCGTTTCCTTTTCCTTTTGTCGGGGAGGTATTGTTTACCAGTAAAATAGTACAAGCCAAAATAAAAAAGAATAACTATTTTTAAAAATCATTGATGATAGAATAAATATATAATCCGACTTCTCAATTAAATCGTTGCTGCTGTGCCTGAATGGGATATTTTCCACCTTTCTGAGCGTAGGTTATTGGAGATTATTTTAACCTATTTGTTTGGTAGCCTGCACTCATCATTATTTTTATAATTTTATGTGATGTGTGAGTAGAATTTTGATCTTTTCTTCTCCATTTGGGCCTCGCATGTTTTGTATTTGCGGCTGGTTCTTATACATCGGTGCTAGCTATGAATGCAAGACATTCCGATTCCATACTATGTATTCTGTTTATTTGATATTTTTACTTTACCGACATAAGATTCAATGATATAAGATCCAACGACAAAAGTTCCACGAAAGAAGATCCAGCCGATAGAATGCCAGATTATAAAATGTCCGACCGATAAATCGTCCAACCGGTTAAAGGTCCGGCCACAAAAGGTTCGAAAACAAAATATAAAAAGTAATAATGTTTGATTAAACACTCAATATTTAAAACGGATATCGAATCAGAATTTTAAATCGGATATCGAGTCAAGATTCAAATTGTTTAAATTACTTTCCGATTACAAAAAATAATTATGCTTGATAAATACTCCGTGATTGAATCAGACATCAAGACAAGTGCTACCGACCGGATTCAAATGGTTCAATTATTTTCCGAATACAAAAAACAATATTTGATTGAATACTTGGTGAGTGAATCGAATTTGGAGTCAGATGTTGTCAACCGGTTTATTAATTTGTTATATTTTCAACCATTGTGGCACACTAGGGACTCCTGTAATGCTACAATTATCCAGTGGTGGCTCGTGAGAATTCATGCAGATATTAATCGGGCTGTAGTAGCTCGTTGACCATACCGGTGATCAAAAGAAAACAAAAATAGCATGCATATGTATGTACAGTGAGCGACAAAAATAGGTACGCAGTAGCAAAATTTCATTTTATTCGTATATATCGCAATATTTTTGATTTAAAAGTTTCTGAAATCATGACTAGGATCATTAAGATAATAAAACAAGACAAATTATTAATTATATTGATGTATTTATTGAGATATTGGAATTATTTACGAAATGGACAAAGTTGGGAAAAAAGTATTGGCAGTTCTTCGAGCGTTTTTAATTTAATTTAAAGCGGTTTTCACGGTATAAATTTTTTAAATGTTTCCTTTTAATAATATATACATAAAACAATAATATATAAATAAAATAAAGCTTAATATTTAGTAATTCCCCCTTTGTTTTTGATTACTGCCTCAATTCTTCTGGGCATAGAATAAAACAATTTTTTTATAACATCTGGGAAAATATCCTTTTCCCATGTCTCCGTTATTATGTTTTCCAGCTCCTGAAGCGTTTTTGGATTGCGGGCTCTTACTTTCCTCTTCAAAATCGCCCATAAATTTTCGATAATGTTCAGGTCTGGACTGTTCCCGGGCCAGGTAAGGGATTTAATTCCCAAACTTTCATTATAATTGGTTATCTAAAACAAGTCGATGATATTTACCACATAAAAAAACAAATTAAAGATAGAAAAACGGTTAGATAACTTACAGAACGAGCTCGATGACAAGGTAAAGAGTCGTCCTGAAATATTGGTTCAGCGACGAATTCTGTGAGTGCTTCGATGGTGGGTAAAACACGTTCCCTTATCGTGTTTTTGTATTGGATGGCATTCATGGACCCTCGGACGAACTCTAGCACCCCAATTCCATATCCTGTATTGCACCCCCGTATCATGACATACGGGGAATGCTTCGCGGTCGCGAAACACAACTTGCGTGAAAACATTCTCCACTTCTACGGCGAACTGTGGACTTCCCATCTGATCCAATAAGATTCCAATTAGATTCATCTGAGAACACCACCCTGTACCAGTCCTCTGATATCCAATTCTTCTTGTCCTTGGCCCATTTCAACTGCTTTTTCTTCATTGAAACCGCCAAAAGTGGCTTTTTCGCGAATTTGATCGCTCTAAACCCTAATTTATTCAGCTTCCTTTGGATCATACGGGTATGTACTGCTGTGGATGTTGAAGTGTAAACCTCATCCCTGATTTTAGAAGCAGTAATAAATTGATCTTGAAGAGCAGCACGTTTTATGACACGATTTTCACGTTCCATCAATTTTGACTTCCTTCCAGATCCTGGAGCCCTTGTTAATAATCCTGCATCACTGTATTTTTTGATGAATTTTCTCACAGAACCTTCACTGAACCCCACCCGACGAGCAATCTCTCGATACGCGATTCGCTCTTTCGTAAGAGCCAAAATTACCGCTTTTTCATCGGTCGACATTTGGCGTGCGGACGACATTTTTCTGATGCGATGTTATTGCAACCAAAGTTAACGCGAAACTAAATAGGGAATTGACCATCAGCTTTGTAAATCTTTGTACCAACGGTACATAGAGTTGTGTAAAAAAAAAAAAGGTTGGGGTCTCATTGTTTACGGCAGGTAGAGAGGTTTGTTTAGCGCTGTTTGTCCGAAATCTATGTGCGTACCTATTTTTGTCGCTCACTGTATGTATGTACTATACAGAGAGGTCTGCAGCCCCGCAGCCTATGTGGACGGCAAAAATAGATTTTTTGATTTTGATTTTTAAATGCTTTTTATTATTACTAAATTATATTCACAATACATCTTATATCTATTTTAATAGATACTGATCTACTGATCATTTTCTATTTTACAATTAAAATTTAATTTTGTTAGTAATTATAGTATTATATTATTCTACTGTTAATGTACAGCTCCTATTACAACATATAAAGTTTTAAAAATAATTTGTAATATATTTAAATAATGTTGTGCACACCTATAAGTGATGTATATACCAGAAATATAAATGTGTAAAGAATATACTGTGTAATGTATGTACATTTTTGGTGAGCATTTTTAAATAAATAAGTTAATATATATGTATGAGTGTGTTATAAATTATTTTTAGGGATTTGTTTGGTATTATTTGGAGCTTGGAAAGGTTAGTATTCGAGGCGTTATTCCATACAGATGAAGCATAGGTTAATATTGGTAATATGAGCGCGCGATATAATTTTATTTGACAAAAATAGCATGCATTTGTACTGTATGTACTGGGTGGCTGCAGCTCCGCAGCCTATATAGACGGGCCGCCACTGCAATTAACCAAATTTAAATAAATAATAATGAGTTGATAATTTCAAGTCGCAAGTGGTAATCATAAGACACCGGACAGTCACAGTGCTTTTTCTAGGAATCGGGGCGGTTTAGTTCTATTTACAAAGCTAGAGTCCAAAAAAAAAAAACGTTCGGCGAACCTTTAAGAGGGCTGGACAGCAGCGCCTCGTCCATACAAACGTACTATACTTCTCCCTACCTCAATTATGGCACTAGAGAAATTATTTTTTAATATGCTATGGATATCTACCATTGGGGTGCATCTATCGTTTTATTTTTTTGATTAATTATTTTTTATAGGAGCTAGAAGCCGCCAAACATCTATAAAATCGCCTCTTTTTTACACCCATGAAAAGAGTCTAGCGTGGTTATTTAACGGTCGATTTTAAAAAAAATACGCCAATAGATGCACAGAAAATATCTTTCTCATACCGATGATGAAATTTTTTTAAAAATTGGTCCAGTTTTGGAGGATAAAATAGTAGAATACGAAACCTCGATTTTGTCAATTTAAAACACGTTTTATCTGGTCGAAGCGCAACTGTCACATTCACTCAATATATATATATTGATATATATATTGTCGCATTTACTCAATATATACATACACTCAATATATATATCGAAGAAAGGAACGGTAACAAAATTAAGGTTTCGGGTGTACACAGTGGCGGACTGGGACTGAAATTAGTGCATGCCAGGAGTCAAAGGGGGCCCACCCAGGAATAAAAAAAATTGCCCCCCCCATATAAAAAAAAATATTTTTTCCATCACGCTAAAAATTAAGGGTAAAAAAAAATAAAATTTTCAAAAATGGGAATAAACAAATTTAAGTACAAGAAAAATGGCAAAAGCAAAATAGATCCATAAATTACATTGTATATTTCTTATTAACCCTTGTCCTAGGTAAATAGAATGCATCATAAAAGAATGCGGCATAAAAGCGGCTTTTACTTTCGGTAGAAAACAATCAGGAACGTCATTTCAGCTTTTTCTTGGGGGCGCAGGCAAAGATTGGTCAAATTGAATTTTTTTTCAAAAACTCTTTTTTATATCGGAATAAAAATGGAAAATATTCTATGCATACATTGAGTTATAAAATATGAAAATAAGCTTATTTTTTATAAAATAATTATAAAAAAATATTATGTAAAAAGCGAATTTTTTTCTAAAAATCTTCACATGGTCAACAAAAATCGACCATCAAACTGAGTCACTAAAAAACTATCAACTAACTTAATTTCTACCGACTGTCTTTTCACTTTATCTATGTACATACATATATACATACATATGTACGTAATAACAATAGATAAAGTTTTGTGATCATGCGAAAATCGGGATTTTGGGGAGGGGGCCCCTATCCTATATTTCTATATACATGGATGTGTCTAGATTACGAATAGATTTTATATTCGGAAACTGTTTAAAATTGTGTATTTAAATCTTACTATATCGTCAAAGTATAATCAAATGTTATTTTGAAAGTATGAAGTAAATTTAAATCGCTGGTTGATGGTGAATCGTCCTATCAAAATTGTTTTAAGCAATTCAGTTTATATTACTCGCGGAAATTTGTTTATTTCAGTAGGTAGTTGTTTTATAGGTATTGGTATATACATAATATTGAGGTTAGAAATGGGCCCAGCAAAAGGGCCCACGCAAATGTTGAAACTTACATTTCGAGCCTAATAAAAAAAGCTAACCGATCCTTGGGCTGTTAAAGCAGGTATTAGTTGTTTGTGTATATCGTAAGAAATTTGTTTTGTTGAAATACCCAAACTTTAGGTCCCAAAGTGCAATATCCTATAAATTTTTACACACGTGAAATAGTTAAAAAGTTATTTAATTTTACTGAGGGCCCATATTTTCTAACAGATAGTGGGGCCCACATGCCATCGGGCATGTTCGCTTGTATGGCCAGTCCGCCACTGGGTGTACATCCCTCTTAACAATGCAATGAACAATACACAGCACCATCTGAGTCCGTTTTTTTCAAGACGGCACCATGGTTATCCGGCCTTTAGTAATCACTTCGAGATTGGATTGTGCTTGGACCGGAGTAACTAAATCATAAGTAGATTTGAAATTATTAAAGATAATATGAAGCATTTATTAAAATTGAAAATGGTTCAATTGTTTTCATTGGTTTTCGTTTCACTGCTCTTTCGCATCAAAATTAGCTCGACGGCCGAGAATTGCGCATTTGGTGCCAACGCCAATATAGAACGTGCGGAACGTGGAGTGCGGTGTGGAGAGCACCGGGAATTTGCGTGATCGGTGACGGGCGACGAGCGACGGGTCGAGTCGTTGGAGTGGAATAGCGAACAGCGAACAGCGAACAGCGAACAGCGAATAGCGAATAGTGGTGGTGGTGGTGGTGGTGGTGGTGGTGGTTGGCGGTCCTGGGATCGGCTTTGGGTTCGTCGGAGGGAGTGGAGTGGAGTGGAGTGGAGTAGGAGTAGGAGTAGGAGTAGGAGTAGGAGTGAGGAGTGAGGGTGTAGTCGCGCGACGAGGAGTGGAGTGGAGAGGAGTGGAGAGGGGGGCAGTGATGGGCAGGGGCGCCGCTGGTGCCCTCATCACCCGCCGCTGTTGAGCTGATGAGCGCCAAGGCGGACGTGAACCGGCGAGTGCTCGCCATTCAGGCCAAGAAGAAGCGAAATAAGCTGGCCAAGAAGAAGGGTCGGGGGGGCGAGGGGGGAGCGGCGGCGGCGGCGGGTGTGGGCGCAGGCGTGGGGGTGGGGTCGGGGGCGGGTGCGCGCCTCCCCGCGGATCCGCCCCACCAGCCCGTGCCCGCGCCGCCCCCCAACCCCTCGGACGAGGAGGAGCTGTCGGCGTCCGAGGACGAGGAGCAGGAGGACTCGGCCGACTACTGCCCCGGAGGCTACCACCCGGTCAAGATCGGGGACGTGTTCCTGGTGCGCTACCACGTGACGCGCAAGCTGGGCTGGGGCCACTTCTCCACCGTGTGGCTCTGCTGGGACATCGTCGACTGCCGCTTCGTCGCGCTCAAGGTCGTCAAGTCCGCCCCCCACTTCACCGAGACCGCCCTCGACGAGATCAAGATCCTCAAAGCCGTGCGCGACAGCGACCCCGCCGACCCCAAACGCGACAAGACCGTTCAGATGCTCAACGACTTCAAGATCACCGGCGTCAACGGCACCCACGTCTGTATGGTCTTCGAAGTGCTCGGCCACCACCTCCTCAAACTCATCCTCAAGTCCAACTATCGCGGCATTCCTCTCCAGAACGTCAAGACCATCATTCGCCAGGTGCTCGAAGGGCTCGACTATCTGCACACCAAGTGCAAGATCATCCACACTGACATCAAGCCGGAGAACGTGCTCGTTTGCGTCGACGACAAATACATATACAAGATAGCTCAAGAGGCGGCCAAGTTGCACATTCTCGGCCTGAAGCCTCCCACTTCTCACGTCAGCACCGCGCCCAAAGAGTACCAGACGCAGAACTTCTGCGGCAAGATGAGCAAAAACAAAAAGAAAAAGCTCAAAAAGAAGGCGAAACGACATTCCCAATTCCTCAAACGCCAGATGGAACAGATCGAAGAGATCGAGGAACAGCGCGCCGCCAAGTCGGAGAACGGCGAGTCGGCGCCCATGTCTCAAGACAATGACGACTCGCCGAGATCTCCCGAAGAGCCGAGCGTTACCGAACCTCCGTCCGAAGTCGAGATCCAGCTCAACGGGTGCGGCAACTCCCCGGAGGACAATGGAGCCGACGGTGAGCACACGGAGAGCGAACGAGAGCGGCCCGACGACGCGGACGGTGCCACCACTCCCGTGTCGGAGGGGGAGACTCTCGACGCCACTCCTCCGTCGCTGAACACGTTCTCGGAAGCGTTGGGAAAGTCCATCGACAGAGTTCTCGATCCGGCGTTCGACATTTGCGACGTAGAAGTTAAAATAGCTGATCTGGGCAACGCTTGTTGGGTACACAAACATTTCACCGAAGATATTCAAACTAGACAGTATAGGTCGTTAGAGGTATTGTTGGGGGCGGGTTACGGCACTTCGGCCGACATCTGGAGTACGGCTTGTATGGCTTTCGAATTGGCGACGGGTGATTATTTGTTTGAACCGCATTCGGGCGAAGGTTACACTCGAGACGAAGATCACTTGGCTCACATAATCGAATTGCTGGGCGATATTCCCAAGCGTATCGCAGCTTCCGGAAAACATTCGAAATTAATTTTTAATAAAAAAGGTGAATTGAGAAATATAACAGGACTTAAACCGTGGGGGCTGGAAGCCGTCCTCACGGAAAAATATGAATGGAATATGGAGAAGGCGGTGGCGTTTGCAGATTTTCTAAAGCCCATGCTAGATTTCGATCCGAATAGGCGAGCGTCGGCGTCCGAGTGCTTGAGGCACCCGTGGTTGGCTTCCTAACTCATGAGCTCTCTATGCACATCATTATAGTTATTGTATTTAATTTTCTGTTTTAAATCGTAGCAATGAGATCTTATTATGGCCTTTATTTCCGCATTGTTTTCTAATTATTCACGCGTTGCTTACACTGTATTTTGAGATTATTTGCATCACATTAAGACCGCGACGCAGCGGGGGCGTTCTATATGTGCATTTCGGTACTTAGCAGAATGTATATATTTTTTATTTGTAGGACTCAAATTGGGACTCTCCGTAATCGGCGTCCCCTCAATCCGTCTCCCTATCCAGTTTTTATATTTTTGAACATTTGTATTGTCACAGTTGTGAGATGAGATCCTCGTGTACAGATAGCTTTAGAAAAAAAAATGTGATGTGTAATGACATTATAGACAATATAGATTGGTGTCCAATTTATATTATACATACTATGTAGCACATAAATATAAACACCATATTAGATACACGCCCCAATGTTTTGTATATTAGTTAACTATGCATGCAACACCTAGATTTTCCCAGCGGGCATTAAATTTATCTTCAGTTAAGTTTGGAGGAAGTAATCTGAGCCCTGTGTCCGTGCGCATTTAGTCCCATACTTATATTCCAGTATTTATATGGTCAAAACCTGTCTTTGAGACTGCCTTTTGTAAATCAAGTGATATTGCATCTAGAGTTTTAAGTGATGTGATAGCTTTGTATGGCGCATCAGGCAGTTGATGTTGTTTGCCCTCAATGATATGTTTTAGGTCCCATTACAGCATTTTAACATGTTTGTATTTAAATCAAAGTATCATAAGTGCGAATAAATTTACATGAATAAAAACTTGTAAAAAAAAATTACATTTATCTTTTCATTATCCCTTATCATTCATTTGATTCAACTTCTTTCTCTCTCACACACGAAAGCATTCTCTCTTGTTGTCATATTGATACATAGATCTGTTTGTGTGGGTGTGCATTGACAGGTCGACGTTGACAGCAGACGTTTGTGTTGCTATCCCCTGTACGAAGATAAGGACTAGTTATCCAACAGGACTGTCTTTTGGTACATATTTGTTGTAAATATATTTTCTATTGATTTTGATACGATTATTACATAAATTTCAGTCGACATAAGAAAAATTCATTTCTGCCATAAAAAATTTAATCAGTACTAAGTGGCATTGTGATACATTTAAGTATTACATAACATGTTTTTATTGAGTGCTTAAATAGCCAGTATCAGACTTGTCTGGTTTAAGGTTATATGTCGTCAGATTTATTTCGTAGTTGATATAATAACAATTATATTGTCAGTTGTCTGAAGAATGAATAAAGCTCCGAAGGTGGGTATAGTTGGAGCTGGCGTTGTGGGATTGACCACTGCACTTCTGATACAAGATGAAATAAAAGGAGCTCAAGTGTCAATTCTCGCTGATAAGTTTGAGAATGAGACTACTAGTTTTGTGGCAGCAGGTGTTTTCAGACCTGGTACTAGTTTTAGTGGACCAGATGATGGTACTACAAAGTAAGAAATTTCGTCTAGTTATTCGAATTATATGTGAGGAATGACATTTCACGTTTAATTTCAATATTTAGACAGTGGGTGAGTCAATCGTGGGATCATTGGAATGATTTGGTAATGTCGTCTGATGCTCCGTTAGCCGGTCTCACGTATTTGTCTGGCTATATATTTTCTAAGAGGAATCCGAGCGTAGTGCGAGTAAGTGTTGTGATTAATGCTCTATAGAAGTGAGTTAAATTCTAAGTATTTACAATTGTTCTCGGGTTACAGAATCATTTAATAGAGGATGTGGTGCCGATATACAGATCTGCCACTGAAGAAGAATTGAAAATTTGTGGCGATGGATGGAAATATGGATCATTTTTCACTACACTCTTAGTTGAGAGTCGTTTATATTTGCCATGGGCAAAGAAAAAGTAAGTCTTTCATAACAGAAGAACAAAGCTTGATAACTTTTACCTATGGTGCTTGGGTTTATAAACAGTGCTTTATTTTGTATATTTTTAGATTTTTATCCAAAGATGGAATAGTAAGATTTAAGCAAATTCAAAGTTTCTCTGATTTGAAGAATGATTATGATGTAATTATCAATTGCACAGGATTAAATTCTAGAGAATTGTGCTCTGATAATA
The DNA here is from genome assembly GCF_051622035.1 of Arctopsyche grandis. NCBI lineage: Eukaryota > Metazoa > Arthropoda > Insecta > Trichoptera > Hydropsychidae > Arctopsyche > Arctopsyche grandis. Next base: position 21,398,281 of record NC_135359.1, read on the forward strand.
AGCTTGTTCCAATAAGAGGACAAATAATCAAGGTACAAATTTTAACTGCATTTTTTTGTGGAATAAGTGATTATTTTAATTTAATAAATAATGATAAATGAATCACGCATTACAGGTTGAAGCTCCTTGGGTCAAAATGGCATTTTATGGTGATTATGATGCATATATTCTGCCTGGTTTTGAAGGAGTCACATTAGGAGGAACGAGACAATATGATAGTTTCAATTTAGATGTGTGTAAATATGATGCTGCTGGAATAATGGATCGTTGTTCCGAATTATTACCTGGTAAATAAGGCACAGATGTCATTATTAAAATATTGGTAATGTAAATCTACAATCATATAATAAAAATATTGTAATTACAGCTTTAAGAAAAGCAAGAGTGATAAGACATGCTGTCGGTTTGAGACCTCATCGTTCTCCCGTTCGTGTCGAAGGTGAGATAATGGAATTTGGAAGTGATACAACTAAGGTGGTTCATTGTTATGGACACGGAGGCTATGGAGTAACCTGTGCTCCAGGAACGGGAAAACATGCCGTTAAAATTGTCAAACAATTTTTGATGACAAATCAAAGCAAATTGTAAATTTTATAATACATATCCAATAAATATTAAAAAAAAATACATTTGTATTAATTCTTATTAACCGTTTGCCCGCGGCCGTCTTCTATTGAAGTTTTGGGCGACAAATCTGTAGCGCGGCTGTCTTCCATAGAATTTCTGAACTGCACGGGATGTTGAGGTTTATATGTGCCTATTTCAACCGTTTTAAGGTTCAAAATTGGTTGAATATATTACTGAGTTGAATGCCATCTATTCAATTTGCTTAAAATGATATATACTAGTCAAAAATTAGTTTTTTGTGGAACCGTGAAACCTCGTTTTTGTGACGTCACGTCTTCGTACAATTATGAAGAATGATTATTTGACAATTAATCCAAAACTACGAGATATATTATGTATTTTATTGTTTAAAATAATACTTTATGTGTTAATTAACATATCTTGTTACTTGAGTAAATATTAAAATCTTTATTTAAAGTCGAAAACTAGATTGCTAAATTCGCGAAAAAGGTGCCGCGTACAGGGCTTGTTCGCTATATTTATTGCCGCGGGCAAAGGGTTAAACTTAATAATAAAAATTTAAAAAGAGAACTGTAATAAAATAGTCGAAAATGTTGAAAACACACTTTTTGACAGTATAAATGTGATGCGGTGTATGGCCGATTATTAGTGTTGTTAAGCCGCACGTTGCTGTAGCGTGGTTTTGACATATCTCGTTCCCACGTGCGAATTGCGATGCCGCCTCTTCGCGAAGCTTTAAAGCGCGGCACCACCCCGGTGCCCCCTGCGCCTGCGCCCCTCGCATCCTCAAAGCCTACGCCAGCTGCTACCAAATCTGACATCATAACTCGTAGTCGCATTTCAAAAGATCTGGTATACTAATTTTGCATTTTGTTTTTCCATTTAAGGTTATATTTTTGTATTTCAAACCATGTATCCGTCTCATTACAGGATTCTGATAATCTGTTGAAAGTATTTAATAACCAAGATGACGATAGTACAGATTCAGAAAGGGAAATCGAGCAGTCTGATGAAGAATTAGATGTAGGATAGGTTTATTATGCATTTACAGTTTTATGTACAATTTACAATTTTATTGAAAGTTTCATATTTTTCAGAAACCGATATTTGATTCAGACGATGAGGATGATTTGTCCGTAGCTTCCATAAGTTTGAGCGAAGTAATTTTTTTTGTTTATTGTTCTTAAACATGTAGTATTTATGTATCAGTGTTTCAATTGTAATCATTATTTATGTATTTTCCAGAATAGTGATTCAGAAGATGCAGATGATTCGGATGATTCAGATGAACTGGAATCTGGATTTGAACAGCTTTCATCTGCAGATATTTCTGACAGTGAAGAGGAAAATAATAAAACAAAAAATGAACCTATAAAGAAAACGGGCGTCAAAAACAAAATTTCAAACGACCAAAAGAGTCCTAAAGATTCAAATAAAACATCAAAAGAAAAGTTATTTAAAAAAGATTCTAAAAAAGTTACAAAAAATAGCAAGGAAATAAATGTGAATTCCAGCAGTATTTCTAACTCGGATGAAAAAATTAAAGGTAAAATTTAATGGTAGTCATATGAAATAAGCTAATAAACTTTTCAGTTTCTATTTAATGCTTCTTTTAATATTTAAGATGAATATGGAAGTGGGGATTCTTCAGATGAAGAGGATAGACGGAACACAGTTGGAAACATTCCTTTGGAGTGGTACAAAGAATATCCCCACATTGGATATGATTTGGATGGGAAACAAATTCTTAAACCTTTACAGAGAGATCAAATTGAAGATTTTTTGAAGTAAAGAATGCGAATTTTATTATTTTACATATGTACATAAGTTTTTATTTTATCTTAAAAACATTTTTCTTATATTTAAAGGCGATGTGAAGATCCAGATTTTTGGAGAACAGTTAAAGACCCAACTACTGGTCAAGATGTGGTTTTAAGCAAAGGTGATTTAGAAATTCTAGGTCGTCTACGTTCTGGAAAAACTCCTGATCCTTCATTTAATGACTATCCGGTATGAAATGTGTTTATTTTTATCACTGCACCGTCAAAATGAATGTGATTTATGACTTTTTTCCATTTCAGGAATGGATAGAGTGGTTTTCAAGTGAAGTCTTGCAAACTCCAGTTCGTGCTTTCCCTGAACACAAACGATCATTTTTACCGTCAGCTTTAGAACAACGACAAGTAAATAAATTGGTGCGAGCTCTTCGAGCCGGTTGGATTAAAACACGATTACAAGATAGATTGGACAGAGAGAAGAAAAAGGTTTTTTAAAGCATTTTTTCATATACGAAATATTACATAATTTTTTTAGAAAAAAAAGCATTTAAAAATTTATATATTTAGGAACAACAATTTTATATGCTATGGAGTAGTGACGATAGGGCTGAGGAAATGAGACGCATCAGAAATCACATTGCTCCACCTAAGCGTGCCCTTCCTGGACATGCAGAGAGTTATAATCCTCCACCAGAATATTTACTGGATGAACTTGAGGTGAGTCAAATTTCGATATTTTCATTTTGGATCATTAACGATGTGTTCGAATGTTCTATGCCGTTATTTTTTGAACCTATAGATGAAACGATGGAATAAAATGGAAAGTACTCCATGGAGAAGGAAATATACATTTTTACCTCAGAAATTTGGTTCTTTACGAGAAGTGCCCGGATATAGTAGATACATGAGAGAACGATTTCTTCGCTGTTTGGATCTTTATTTGGCTCCGCGTGCCATTAAAATGCGAGTAAGTGTATTTGTTTATTTAAAATCTTTCTTGAAACGTACTGTTGGTAAGTTTTTCACACTTTTTTTATTTTTAGCTAACAATAGATCCCCAACAACTTGTACCGAAACTACCGAGTCCTCAAGATTTGCAACCATTCCCAACACAAGAAAGTATGGTTTATCGTGGACATACAGATATGGTGCGTTGCATAGATCTTGATCCAACTGGTCAATACTTGTTTTCAGGAAGTGAGGATGGTTCAGTTAAAGGTAAATAGCATATTTTAATACTTGTTTGCGACATTGGAAATATTTTGAATGATAAAACGATTTTTTTTATTACCAGTATGGGAAGTCAGCACCGGTCGCTGTTTAAAAACAATACCTTTGGGAGGTAGCATTAAATGTGTTCAGTCTGCACCTGGCGTGGCATTATCTTTAATAGCAGTTGCTTGTGAAAGACGACTGCTATTGATTTCCCCTGGAAAAAGTATTGGTGATCATAAAGTAGCAGAACGGACGGATGAACTTCTGGCTGAAGCACCTGATAACTCTGATGTTATTAGTTAGTAGATTTTATAATTTTACATTTTTTTTATATTACAATAATTTATAAGCATAGCTCGTTAACAATTTTCTCATTATTATTTATTTACAGCCGATAGTAGAATAAGCAATGCTGTCCAATGGGATGCCGTTTCTAAGGAAGATTGGAATTTAGGTGTCAGAATTAATTTAACTCACTTTAAAGAAATTAAACAGGTAATCAAATCTATTCATGAAGCATTCGAAATTGTAGTTTTTTTTAGAATAAAATAAACTTTTAAATTGTTTCACAGGTACGATGGCATGGTCGTGGTGATTATGTTTGCGTTGTCTTACCAGAAGGATTAAACAGATCAGTTATTGTTCATCAAGTTTCTCGACGTCGTTCTCAAATACCATTTTCTAGATCCAAAGGATTGGTTCAATGCGCACTATTTCATCCTGTAAGACCTTATCTTTTTGTGGCAGTAAGTAATGTTTAAATTATTTAATTGTAAAATTCACACTATATTGTGCAAATTAGCACTAATGTTCTATATTGTTTTAGACTCAACGCGTTGTACGGATATATGATTTAGTCAAACAAGAATTAGTCAAGAAATTACTAACTTCTGCTCAGTGGATAAGTGCAATGGCAATCCATCCCGGTGGAGACAACCTTTTGGTTGCCACTTATGACAAAAAGATGATGTGGTATGTCTCAGAAGCACTATACCAAGTGTTTCTATCTAATATTTTTCTAATATGATTAATCGTTATAGGTTTGATCTGGATCTTTCGTCTAAGCCGTATCAAACTTTGCGTTTGCATGGTGCTGCCGTTAGAAGTGTGGCTTATCACAAGAGATATCCACTCTTTGCGTCTGGTTCTGATGACAGAAAACTTATAGTGTCACACGGAATGGTTTACAAGTATGTATTACACATAATTGTTCATTGGTTTATATTTTATGTAATCATCTTTTGCAACTGCTTGAATTGTATTTTTTTCACAGCGATCTGTTGCAAAATCCGCTAATTGTTCCATTGAAACAATTACAAACGCACGAACCACATGAAGATTTTGGTATTTTGGATGTTCAATTTCACCCACTGCAGCCATGGGTATTTTCAGGTGGTGCAGATTCCACTATTAGATTATATACATAATTTAATTTAATTATTTTTGTATTAAAATGTTTTAAATATACACAATAAAATTTATAATCAAAATTCAATTTTATGTTTTCATCAATAAATGGTTGGTTCAATAATGTATCAAAATTGTTTCTTTATATTGTATCTCTGGAAAGATGCAGATATACATACATAAACATTTTGAGCTTCACGAATTATTAAAGAATTTTCAATTCACTGGATTATTTTATAAAATGCGATATTACAATTTAAAAATTGCGGCGAGAAACTAGCACTTCATATTTATCGAACAATCAGAGAGAATCGTGTTGTGTGTATTTATCCGTGTTGGAACACAGCTTGGAGCAAGAGCAAGAAGCAGTGGAGCAATATCGTCTTACCCTTTAGCAAGAGTGGAACTGGGACACGAAACATTTGTAGTACTACACTGCTCTGGATGTTTCTTCATTACTATTCAAATTTCATCTTAAAATCAGATGAATGCATTTTTTTCAAAACTAATTCTCATTATTTTATCATTAAAAAATATTTTATTTGACACTGCTCTAGCGAGAGTCGAGCAACTGTTTACTGCGCTAAAATTAATTTTAAGTGAGAAGAGGTAATTTTTTTTAATGAAATGAAATTTGATAAAATTGCAAAAGAAAAATCTTCCTATAAGCTAATTTTTAAATTCTTGAACTAGGCAATTCGAAAGCTACAAATTTACCACTAAGTGCGAACTAATATGTAAATCCAGGGCTTTTTTCCCATGTAACGCGGTGGAGCAGTGTTCTGGCATTTTTTATGCTTCAAATGAATCTAATATATACTTTCGAAAGAGACTTTGTATGTAAGGTTTGTTGGGAACATTGAAAACACATCAAAGTTTCTATGACGACGATATCGATACCTTTGAATATTATTTTTTTTCGATTCAAATAAATTTAATAAAAAAACAAATGAATGTTAATTATTATATTGTTTTGCCATGTTTAGGCTGTTTATATTACAAATACCGGGCGAAGCCGGGTAAAACCACTAGTATTCTATATAATACAATTTGAAAATATATTTTTTTAATAAAAAACTTTGAGAAATTTTGAAAAAATTGCGTAATTTGATTATAAAAATTTGTCTGATTACTAGAGCCCGGAATCTGAAGGGGCTGTTTATTGTTCAAATATTGTAAATGCATTGTTAAAGGTTTGCCGAACCTTTTTTACAAAGCATTTACAACAATTGAACAATAGGCGGCGCGTTTCCGGCCCCTTCAGATTCCGACCTCTACTGATTACAACCTAGGGTATTTTTTCTTTTCCTAAAAGGGCCCTGCTGCGGTCGCACCAAGTTGCAACTTTTTTAATTTGAATTTAGATTTTTAAACGCTTTTATCCCACCGCTGCCCTACGGCCTGTGATGACTAGAGCTATCCATTGTTCGGCAAACCTTTAACAATGCATTTACAACCTTTGAACAATACACGGCCGCCTCAGGCTCCGGTGACTAGTGATGACAAAAAAAATTGTTTTGAAATACATACACGAAATGATTTGACATTTGAGCTAGGATCGTCGTTTGATAAAATCCATTATTTATGTTGCATATTGTGGGCATTTTGGAAAATACATAACATAGAAAGAAAGTGGGAAGATGAAGTTTTTTCGGTTGCACGCAAGTCGCAGTCGTACGCGTATTTGAGTGTGTGTATAAGCGAGATACAGGAACGAGTTAAAGGCAAGTGGGAGCGAGCGAGCGGCCGCTTGGCTTTTGGCTCGCGTGTGTTCGTTCGTATTCGTATTCGAATATGTATTGGAATAGGGATAGTCGACGCGGCGACAGCGCTCGCGCTGCTCGTCTTTTTCGCTCTTTCGCTCTGCTGCGTTCGTTTGAACTTTTTGACGTTCTTTTGTTTGCATTTTTGAACGACGACCGTTGCCGGTTGCAGTACATGTCACGTTGTGGTGTGTGAGTGAGTGCAGTTAGCATTTAGCAGGCAGCAGCCGGAGCTGGAGCTGAATCTCGACCGGCAAGATGAGTGCAGCCGCAGACGAAGACCTGGACGTGAAGTCGCCCATGAAGCGCATCGGTTCCACCAGGAAGTTGCTCTTCGTTACCAGTGAGTTTGGGACTTTTGAATTCAATCCGTCCGTTCACCGTTTTTTGGCACTAACAACGCTCTTTCGCAACCGCCCGCCCGCCCGCGTATGTATATGTATTTATCTTACCGGCTCTTCCGTTATTTGTGTTTATATTTAAAACTCCCCGACGTTCCCAAAAATATATACACACAATTTGTAATTATTCAATATTAGTCTGGTTTGTTGTCGCTTTAAACCGGTAGAATGTTGGCGCCTTCGTACTTCTGGTCCGCCCATACGAAAGACCAGTACTGGTTCGCATTATCTCCGATCATTATAACAAATATATATATGGGAAATGTTATTATGAAAGTGTACTCTTTCGCATACGATCACTTATCAGTGGGGTTTTTAATTTTAAATTTTTGTTTCGTCATTCGCGAGGAAGAAGGGGAAAATACGGATATGATTCAACTTTGAAGGGAGGCGAAACGACACCCTAATTGCCCCTTTACGGGGGCAAATTTTCTAGTCCACCACATCGAGATTCATTCATTTGCTAATACAAAATTTTTTTAATAATCATATATCCGATAAATTTACTTCCTGTTTCTACTATAGTTCTAACAAGCGTACTTAAAGTACATAGATTGTTTCATGGACTCTACACTAAAATCTTTTTAATTTTTTTAAAATGCTTCATTCAACAATTTTGCTTTAGGGTGGTTGTAAATGTTTAATTATTATTTAATGTGTAGGAAAATCATTTTAATGAGTGATTTGGTAATTTCAAGCAAGCTACAGGTTTTTTACTTCAAGTTGTTTCATTTGAAATTGACACTTTTCATTTCAAATTAAACTTTTTTCATTTAAAATTGACCCTTTTTCATTTAAAATTGAACCCCTTTTCAATGTCAATTTGAAACGAAAATGGGTAAATTTGAAATGAAAAAGGGTCAATTTGAAATGAAAAAGGGTCAAATTCGAATGAAAAACCTTTATAATCCCCTTGAAATTATTTATACTTATTGATTATGTTTGTATAGTAACCAACTTATTTTTTTACGTTCTTTTTTTTATTTCTCAACAACAGCAACAATATACTTTAGTTTAATTTGGTTTTGACACATATTAATATTGTACAAAAATATATCCTTGAACTTCAAAATAAAAAAATATACTCACCATTATGTCGATCGAAAGCCCAACTACAAATGTGCTACATATTTTGTTTCAACTTAATTAATATAAAATGAGACCACATCCTTCGTCAAAATATGTATTGTAAAAAAATTATAAATAATACTTAAGCACGTAGGAGGTAAATATCGGCCGCGGTGAAGCATATGGATTAAAAATACGATAACAAAACGATTCCATGTTGTTGTTGTGTTGGCGTGTAAAAATTAGATTTAATTATAATTTTCCTTTGTGTGGGGGATAGTTTGAACGCATTCTATTGTATTACGTCTAATTAAGAATGCAAATCGGCGCGCTTTTCTCCCAACTGTCAATTAATTGTGTTTATTGAGTTGGTTCGCATGCACTTTTAAGCCGAAATTGGCGTACGTCAGCCATTATCGTGCTCCCGTTCTCACCGAACAGAATTGGTTCACTTTTATTCCCCATTATCGTGATTAATTAATTGAAACCTTCCCGTGACGTTTTCTTTGTGCCTTCGTCAGTCTGCTTAATCGCCATGTGTCATAACAAATTTGACCAAAACACTATTGTTCGCTTTCACAATGAGCGAGGACTATAAATCGTTAATATTCGTTTTGATTAATTTTTTGACTTTAATGTCCTAATTAAGTCATTATGTTAATATTTATTAATGAAAGTTACTATGCGATATGTATGAACTTCCTTCACATTGTTAAAAAAACATTTATGCAGAATGTTTATGTGCCTCTGAGATGGGGTTATTTTCAATTTAACTTTTTCCGGTTCGCATTAATTCCGCCCAAACTGTGGTCGTTCGTTAAAAAGTGACTAATCAACCGCTTTTGTCGCCTGTCACTTATTTCCAAATGAAATGAAATCAAACTTATTTACTATACATACATATATGTAATTGGACGAATCGTTTAATTAACAAGGTCGATATTTTTAAATGTATGGTCTTTCGACCAATTGGGGTCGAGAATTTGGAATTAAAAAGTCATTTTAAATTAATATATACAATAAACTTCTATATAACATACATATATTATATAAAAAAAATGTTATTATCAATGGATAATTTAATTTAACTGGAGTATTATCTAGTCTATAGTTTTTCTGTCTATCACGTATGGGTTACTATACCATTCAACCGATTGCGATGAAACATACATACAAGATTTATTGTGTGTATGTCCGTGATGGTTTCTGTAAAAAAGAGTAGGAACATCAATTAAAATTTTCAAAATATCAATTTCATTCTTAGAAACAGTATTGAAATTATATTCTTTTAGTGCTATGTTTACACTTTCATAAACTTGAATAAATTAATAAATCGTCTTATCATAGTTGCCATTGAATTCCACCTCGTTTTTACATCCAATAATAATTTCAATTTTTTATTTTCTTTTTTCATTATGATTTCTTCTAAAAATGTATATTTCGCCGGTGACTTCTTATACATATGTATATTCGGTTTATTTTTCTGATGTTTTCTAAAATTTCTTAGAGATTATTATCGATCGAAAAGTGATTTACTTCAAACATTTCTGTATTTAATAAATAAAAATCCGTTTCTTCACATGTAGACATTTCATCTTCCTTATTTTCATCACAATTATCCCCATTACATATTTAATTTTCTTCATAATCGTCTTTTCATATTGATTTTGTGTATTTATTTTATAAAATAATATATACACGAATAATATTCGAATAATTGATGAAATATTCGAATAACCAATGGCTGAAAAATCAGACGAATAATTCGAATACTCGAATATTCTATTGGGATCTCTACCATAGAGTGAATAGAATTTTGGTATGAAAAATATTTCGTGCATTTTCCATCTTCAAAATTAGCAGCATGGATTGCTTTTTATCACCAACATCTACAGCCATTCACCATCCACTGTTGGATGGAGGCCTCTCCAACACGCTCCACTCGTCGGCGAATTTGTTGTACAATCTGAGGCAGTATTTACAGCTCGCAGATATCATAAAATTTTTGATCGTATAACATACTTTTGATTTTATTTCTCGTGAAGTTTGTGTGTACAACCACGAAATATGTACGTTCGCTTTTGGTTTGACCGGCTGATGGCAGTAATTTCACAGGCAAAAGGAAGGACTGCAAAGAATGCGCCGTTGGAATCCAATCATATTTCGCAATGTAAAGCTCGTCCAATGTCACGGTTTATTGTTCACGATCTTATGATAGGTTTGTTCGCAACAAGAGGTAAAACATTTCCGCTTATTTGTTCAGACCTCGCGTGCTGCAACCCATCCCAGATTTGACGTCTTCCATTTTATTACGCGGCCGTTATAAAACGCAAGGCGTGCACAAGTTTTGATTTATGTATTTTAACGCCCCACGTCCTTCTACTATTGCTGTAATATAATCAATAGATAAGAATAGCCCCCTTCGTATTCGAGTATCGTAATTGTGTCAAAGTTTGGGAGCATCTTGGGATGTGCAGCAAGCTGTGGGAAGTCGACAAGTGGTTAAGTGGACTCTCGTTTGAATGGGTTGCCTGCGATTTATCTTGGATTGATAAATTCAACTCGTTATTTACGACTGTCAAATGTTATAAAGACAAAAGGCTACACCCTATTCTACCAAATTAACATAAATCAAAATTATCATATTAATTGACGTTGGATTTTATTCGTGATGTCACATATCTATGAAGGCAGAGTTCAATTCTTCCTATTTTTTTTGTGCTTCGGATAATTTGCGTATGTACATAACAATTTTTTTTATTTATCAACCAAATGGATCCAAGATAAAAGTTCTGGAGATGCTGACGAGATTTGAATATTGTATTATTAAATTTAAATGGATTTCACAAAATTATATCCATTTGATAATAATAATTTTTAATTTTTATTTATTCTCTCCCCCCCCCAGATCGGAATTGAAAATTTCTAAAGGGATATCTTTCTTTTTATTTTTATTTATTCAATAAATCATGCACACTCGTCTTTAGCAATGATTGTACTATAAAATTCAAGAAATATCAATAATAAACACATAATTATTATATATTTTACATTAAACAAGACATATATGGTCAAACATTTTACAGAAGCATTGTAAGCATTATTCAAGGCAAATATGATCAACACCCGCAGAGATATATATGGAGAAATTTGTAGCATTAATACAAATCAGCGAAAAATCTAAATGCAGAATAATTCGGATTTTTGCGGGAGAGATGGGACAGGGATGCCAATTTCCGTGTTCGAAAGCATTATATGCTAACCAAGTGTCCATGCTGCTGGTTATGCTGGCTTTCATAGGAAAGTTGTGCAAATGATTGTCATTTTGTAGCAACCACACTTCAAATCAAATCTGTTACCTACACAATTAACATAGCCTTTCATAGACGTTCAATTTACATAAAAATTGTACATGCATATGTCAGAGTTCACTAATTTAGTTACTGCTATCCAAGTTAAAAATCATCTTAGTAAATGGATCATCTGTTTATTTAGTTCAACGTTCCCTAATGTTACGCGTGTCATCTTTCCTTGAGTTTATATTGTTTACTGTGATTACTGTCTACAATCTGTGTACATCCACTTCGGTGTTTTTGCTCAATAAGTCTGTAAATTGCGTCATTTGCCGCACCCACATTTCATTGTCCTATATTCTCATTTTAACTCCAAGTGTCTGTTCCCAATTCATCTCGCTCATTCAAAGTGTAATACAGGTAGTTAACCTAAAAAATTTGGATATCAACATTCTGCTACTTAACCTTCAGGCTGTTGCTACAATTTTATATTGGAAAATTCTGCTGTTTGGGTTATGGGGAGTCGTTCACTACTATTTTAGGTGAACTTGAAAGATTTTTGGTGTAAACTGATGAAAATAGCAAGGCATTGCTACGAATCTAATTTCCTACGTTCGTCCATCGATTTATTTTCGCCAGTCGGATTGTGTTTATAATACTTGTAATGTTCAATAAACACGTCAGCGCTGGAGGATATGTTATATGTATAATACATGTATAGGTAAATATGTATGTACATATGAATGCGTATGCTCGATCGTGTAATATTCGCACAAATATCAATCGCTTAAGTGTATAATGATCTTTATATTAGATAGACATGTAATGGGAGTCATTACTTCACTGAATATGACCTCTTTATTCCTGAATTAATTAAAATTACTCATAATAATCAATATAAATGACACTGCCGTAGGAAACTCGACAAACGCCATGTTTACGACGCTAATACAATTTTTCGTTTTTAAATTTTGGGAGTCGTCCAAATAGTATTTGTGACTCACTCTGGTGCTCACCTTTCATCGTGTAAAATTTTGATAATGTTTTTCGTCGGAATTGAATGTGTTTTATTATTTTTTTTTTTGGATGAAGCACTACTTTCAGCAGGAGATGAAAGATTTACCGTCACAACAAAAGGCGATAACTTGAAACAATGGGCGCCACTTTTGATTATTTGATGATGTTTCTAATGAGAGTTGATCGTGATTACTGGCAGCCGGTCTTGATAGGAAAGATCATTGAACAAAAAGGAGAAAATATGCTTTTCAGTGGGGTGACTGAAACGGATTTTCCCAGTGAGCGTAGATTGGGTTTTATTTATAGTGTGTAACGCTTTCAGAGAAACTCCAGACTTGACTCACTCCATATCAAATTTGTGGAGGAGACCAGGGTTTCTTAGCCTTTACAAATCTTCTCGTTGAAACAATTGCTGGGGAGAACTACTTGCCTCATGAGATTTTTTTTTGATTTTTAAATGCTTTTTATTATTACGAAATTATGTTCACAATACATCTTATATCTATTTTAATAGCTACTGATCTACTGATCATTTTCAATTTTACAATTTAATTTAATTTGGTTATTAATCACAGTATTATATTATTCTAATGTTAATCTAAAGCATAATAGGAAAAAGAGCTCAAAAACCTATTGCCTCATGAGATAAGATATACGATTCATATGTACATATATGAATATTTGCCAAGTATGTAGTAAATACCCAATATTTATTCCGAGTCTACACGATTTCATATGTTGGTGTTCGTCGAACTTACAACGCCAATCTTTGCACACAATGCACTCGACTAACTAGACCAATCAGGTAACACAAAATCTTTTGACACTACAGAAAGAGAGGTTCTTGAAAGCTAAAAAAGTCAGAAGGACTCAAGTCTGGTGAATAAGTCGCTGTGTACCAAGGCTTATTGTTGTGTTACCGCATTCAGGTGTTCCGATTTTGTCTCACACGAATGTTTTTTAAATGTTGGTTTACTGTTTGGCCTTGAAGCTCGAATTCATTATGAACGATCCCTTGGCTATCTAAAAAGCAAATCAGCATGCTTTTGATGTTAGATTTGCTAATTTTGGTAGGTTCATATTCAATCATGTCTCGGCCTTCCAAGAATGCCTTAAACTATCGGAAAATCTAGTTAACTTTCTCCATAGGTCTATTTAGAGCTCGAAATGGACGGGAGCGCATGGGAATACCCTCCCTCGTGAAAAATCGAATATTTCAGTCTTGCACGTCTCTCTGTTGAGAAAACTTGAATTTTGCGAACGTATCAAATAAATCGTTAATGATTAAATGATCAGTAATGGGACACTCTTCTTCGAACAGTGGCCCATTAAGCTCATTTCTCAAACATTCGAAAAAAAATTTTCTCCTGCGGCATATGTTTTTTTTAATTGAATTGAATATATTGAATAAACATAATTTTTATTTCTGATTAACGAATACTTTTTTTACTACCCAAATTTTTCCTTTTACTTTAGGTGACAAAATAGTAACTAGTACCGGCTCTGATATGTATGCATACAGTAATAATTAGAGGTAAGATAGTCACAGTGCTATCCATTGTTCGGCAAACCTTTAAAAATGCATTTACAACCTTTGAACAATACACGGCCCCCTCAGGCTCCGGTGACTAGTAATAATATATATATAAAAACGGACGCGACGTGTGTATGTGCCAGACCGTGGACACGCAGCCAACCAGAGTCAAGTGATCGAAGAGATTTGGGGAAGCGTGGTAGCGGGAAAGTGGGGGGGGGGGGGGAATCGTCATGTGACGTCAAGCCGAGCGACGGGCGACACATACACACACACATTCATTCATCATTTTGAACGGGTTGGATTGGTGAGCGTGCCTATAAATTACGTTACGATTAATAATTACGTACGCGCGCGCGCCTATAAATTACCTTCCATTATATTTATATATATAACATATTTTAATTCTTGTATCAATTCCTTTCCGAAACCACCCGTTGAAATCAACGGGAACAACACTAGTATATTATAATAGGTACAAAAAAATTTATATCATGTTTTGAAAATTATCGAGCGCTCCCATTCGTGAAAATTTATTTTTCGAGCCCTAGGTCTATTGAAGTTTTGCAAAATCTCATTGTGCCCAAGTCTGAACCAAAACTTGATAGCGTGCAGTTGCTTGAAATTGTTATCGAATGGCGCATTAGATGTTGGTCTGCCTCTCCTCCAAATGGAAAGCCACCAGTTCTGTCAGTTCAAATGCTACGTAGATCAGTCCCATTACTTCATTTATACATATATGTATACATACATATCTCGTATGTCAGTTATATTGAATCATATTAATTTAGAATGTATTCCCATTCGATTCCATTATTTCCAAACTAGAAATAATGACAGCTTCCTCAATTTGGTTATCACAAAGTTATATTACACACACATAAATATTATTCATATATGTAAGTAAAACCCTATCACCATGTTCCTATGCTTATCACATTTTGCGGTATAGTCAGAATGTGACTAAACTCACTCTTACCAACATCCAGATAGTGTATTTCTGTTTATGCTTTTTCATTAATGTTTGACCTCAGCGTTATGCTAAACATTCGCTTTTGTGCATAATGTTTAGTAAATCTATGCATGTATGTATGTATGTATAACGTGACGCGCCCGTACTCCAAGGGACGATGTGGTCTGATAGTCATCGCAGGGTGTGTGATCTTCCGACACGTGAACCATCATCCATATGCAACCACGTTTCCATTGTTGAGTCGAGACCTTTGTGCAGCAACAAGGTACATTCTCGTAATACATATATGCACACATATCGTTCACGGTTTCACTTTCAAAGGATTAAGGGAGCGAAAAACCCTTTCATTGTTAGTATGCAGAACCAATTTGCTTTAATGCATTTCAACGTTGTTTTTATCCGCAAAACACTCCAAATCCCTGGAAAGCTATCGTTATTTAAGTTTCTTTTTGCAGAGACTGTAATTTGATGCGAATCCAGATGAAGTACCCAACTTGTGTACGTATGCATGTCTATTACGTACTTATCCCCCTCTCTCTATGATAGCAATGTCTGGTTTGTGTTAATGTCAGAACTATACAATCGACAGATGCTTTTATTTTTTTTTTCGTTTCAATTTTACAGCGTAATTTGGTAAAATGAACGTGTTTATTACGCTTATTCGTAGATCTAGTACATAAAATACTTGCACATTGCTCACAATTGCTCATTTACAGATGAGCTGTTTTCTGTACAACTACGAGCTGTCACGATTCTTTGTCGTGTCAGAATTATCTAATTGCACCATGATCTATAAGATCGTTTTGTATTTGAGCAATTTTCTGTCGCCGTTTATCTAAAATCTTTTGTATCCGTTCGGTACAAGTTCGAATTGTAAGGGCGCGATCACACAGCGAGGGAGCGGTATGCTATACGCGGGATATTTTTTTTAGATAGTTTTAAACACACACAAGTTGTAGGGTCATACCCGGTACGATACGCCGGATCTTACGGGATCGTGCGGGATCGGAGTGGTCTCGTTGAAATTCTATAGAATTGTTTATACTAACTTGACGGTGATATATAGTAATTCGTCGACCCTCGGACGACGCTTGACAGTGATCGATAACGGTGTATCCCATATTTGCAAAAAAATATAGCAGAACTTGTCGGAATAATAAGATTATAGAAAATACAAATTACATTAAGGATTTCAAGCTTTTATTGTTTAATAATTCAGTTTTAAACTTAATTAGTAAACAATTAACAAAAATAGACAAACAAGTGTCCGGTTTATAACAACAATTGACTAATGTTTCCGGGTAGGTTTAAGAATTAAATACTCATTCGATACTTTCATAAACAAACTCTGCGATCACGGACAAAGATGTATTCAGCATAAAGGGTTTTATGTAGTACACTAATTGTTTACCGGAACCAATTGTTACTAAATAAACAGAAATGACTAGACAATGGACTCAAGTTTTTTGGTACAAAAACTAAATACGTACTTAAATCCCTAATACCATCAACAGATAAACGAACAAAGATGTTTTTTACGTAAAGGGCTATAGTGCACTCAATATGGACTGTAACTAATTGATACTGAATGCATTTCCGTATGAATGTATGTACATGTCGATACAATAACATGTTCGTTTAAAGAGAGCCCATTTTTACTTTATTTTATATCAAGAACAAAGTATTTTTTATTTATACTTTTTATACTCAAGAAAGTGGTGACTGCAAACAGTTCGTCTTTTGAGCTCGGTCATCGCAGTTCATAATATCGGTACATCGCAGTTCATAATGTCAGAAAAATTAATAGAAGTTGTGCGACAGTACGAATGTGTCTATGACGTCAGATCCGTAAAATATAAGGACCAAAACATTCGCAATGAAGCTTGGGAGGAGATGTCAAAAAAAATATGGGATACACCGTTATCGATCACTGTCAAGCGTCGTCCGAGCGTCGACGAATTGGTATATATCACCGTCAAGTTAGTATAAACAATTCTATAGAATTTCAACGAGACCACTCCGATCCCGCACGATCCCGTAAGATCCGGCGTATCGTACCGGGTATGACCCTACAACTTGTGTGTGTTTAAAACTATCTAAAAAAAATATCCCGCGTATAGCATACCGCTCCCTCGCTGTGTGATCGCGCCCTAAATGTCATCACAGAAGTAAGTGGAGCAATCAAATCGTGCAGCGTCTTTCATCGACGTCTTCATGAAATTGTCGATGCACTTTTATCAGTCGTCGATTTCAATTATGATCGATGGCCGCGAACGAAAGTCATTAAACTGTCATCGAAAATGCTCAACGTTAAATTTATTCGAGTATCGTCTGTGTTTTTTCCTGTCTTCCCTCTGTTTAATTTCCCCAATGTCAACATTAAAGGAAAAAGATGAGCATAACATAAAAATAAAATTATACTATTTTCGTATGCAGCTCAACCAGTAGAAGCTGCACCATGAGACTAAACCAAATAAAGCAACATGCTCTATGGATTTATGGACGTCTGCTTCCTTTTGTTGAAACTGGGCGCCCGAACTTTTTTAGCCCGCCTTTAAGTTTTTTATATAAAATCTGGTGCATTAGTTGTAATTTATTACTTAGTAAGGATCCTAAAGTTTCTTCTCTATTGCTGTTGTAATCTCTCGCCATTTACGGTTTTTACGCTTCCAAATGTCGTGTCGTCTGAATAGTTTGTATTTGTTTATTTTATTTAATCAAATTCAGGAAAACAACTAATCTACATATATGTATGGATATAAAATTGAATGTTTGTCTGTGTGTCTCGTATAGGCTCCTAAACCACTGAACCGATTACGATATAACTTTCAGGATTTGTTGTATGCATGTCCGGGAAGATTACTGTGGAAAAAAAATTACCCAAAAACGGGAACGGAAACGGGAAAAACGGGAATAAGTGTCATTGCAACGCAATAATTTCAAACGTATTCGCTGCCTGCGTTTTTCCGACAAATGGGAACGGGAATTGCATGCGTTATTGTGGCATTGCAACGCATGCCGGGTTCAGCTAGTCTATTATAAAACGACTCAATCAACCGGTAGAATGATTACTTATAAACCATCGAAATTAATCTTATATCTGTTGGCGAGATTTACATATGTATTACATACATATTACATATATATAATAATACTAAATGCAGATCGCCTGTCTATCATTATTTTTAGATTTTCTTAGTTATTGAGATATTTCTTTCGCCTCCAAAAGATGCAAGAAACCACCACTGACTAGAGAAATATCCCCAAAAAGTCTTTGGATGAAAGGCTGGATGAAAACTTCTTACAATTTGAGCAAACTTTGAGAATGCTCGTCGCGATGAAGATGTTCAAATCGATCATGTTACTTTGAGAACAAGAATATTTCATACGTTTCATTCTCTCCATGACACTTCACTGTACCTGATTTTTTTTAACAACGCTCAAGATTAAGATTATGCGTATTGTGTACCTTTCAGACCCAACCTCCATTCCAAGCCCATGCATCTTCTGGTTCAACATTATTATAAATCTCAACGTCTGAGGGTTTTGTAAGATCGCGGTTTCGACCGAGTGAAAGTCCATTGAGTCATTAGAAAGGACACGAGTACCTATTCGTACCAGATTTAAAGATTTCTCTCAAGTCTTGAGAATCTCCAACGCTTGTGATCCATCGTCAAAAAATTGATACAACGCATCTATTATGCTTAGAAAAATATCCCGTCTTTCTGTGTTGATGCTGCTTGGAATTTTTTTATCCAGTTTGGTCCACCATCTGTTGCTCTTCAAACCGACAAAAGACGCCATGGCTTCCGACCAACTTGTGGTATTTTCCGATTGTATTTCTATATGGTACATTTCTCTTATATCTATTACTATTTTCTTGTGGGAAATAATGAGCAGTTTGCGTGCATGTCGCATTCCAGTTTTAAACATTTGGCGCCATTATGAATTGATTTGTGCTTTAGTTCGCAACAATTACCATTATAATTGCACTTAACTTGCATTTATTTATTTTTTTTAATTTAAATTTTATTATTAATCTCTCAAGTGCGTGGGTATGCTGAGCACGCATATAACGAAATTAAATCGTACTTACCTACTTGGACGACTATCTCACTATAGTTGACAGCTGCTTTAATCCCGTGACTAGGGTTCAAATCCTAGATCGTTTATTTTATTTTTACGTGATGCACCTTCGTCACCATTTTTTTATTCTACTTATGTTCCTCATACGTGTGGGTCTACTAGACATATTAAATTAAACTATCAATATAAAGAAAACCATTTTATTCTGACCTTGCCGTGTCTCTTGTTTAATACGCTTATGAAGCCATCGAACCGCCAAATAACCATAACCTTATACGGCAATCTTGTATTTGTGTATTTTATCAATTTTCTTGATTAGTGAAAAAGCTAAGCTTAAAAACAATATCTAAAATTCCAAATACAGGTATGACGACAAAAAACCATGCAATTTTTTTCATTCCACCTATTGAATACGTATACTGCTCTTCAAATTTTGCAAGCTTATATCATCATTCCATTTACCTTGAACTTTGTATTAAGTTATAAATATTGTATTATGTGTTCACCGTTAATTGGATGTAAACCAGCACTATATTTATTAACTCGGTTTAAAAATTTCTTGGTTTAAAAATAAAAAAAAGTATCTTGATCTGATACACTGTAAATCATGCTATTATTGAATTTGACATTTAACTGCATTTGTTTCTACTTGTTATATCATTAGAAGAAGTTTTTTTTATAGATTTTAATACTAGATATGCTATTTCTTTTACCTATGTATGTAATGAATCATTACTAATGATATTGGTTTCACGATTTAAACGCAGTATTTTATTTAAGACATTTAAAGTTCGGAGATTTTTCAGCAAATTAATTTGAGACTCCATTGACATACATGTGTCTACTGAAGACTTACGTCAATTCTTCAGGCAAGGAACCTGTATCAAAGTCTACGGCTTCATAAAAATTGTATGTAACAATTGCTGCATGTAAATTCAAGTTTAAAAGTTTAACCCATTTGAACCCACGCGGTCAGTTATGAACTTACTCGATGTATGCCAGCGCGGTCATTCACGGCATTTTACAATTTTGCGTCGTAAAATAAAGGGATCACTCAGGCCGGCCGTAAAACCTTTCGTTACGCTTGGTTAGATGTTGGTGATGAATTTTAAGAAAGTCACACGAAATTAAATCAGTTCCTTTTGGAGTTTTGAGGGAATAACATCGAGCGCTTTTCGACTTGCAGATATGTCGAAGAGAAAACATACGTAAGTTTTTTATTTTTACATATTTTTTATTTATCTTTATGTTTCTAATACAGTAGGACTTATTGTATAATATGCATAAGAGAAATTGCGTTTATATATCTCATATTCCTGAAAAAAAAAATCAAAAAAAAAAAAAGTCGACGGAGTCGTATATGACTCCTTGGGATAATGACACATATTTTTTTCCAGAGAATGCAATTTTACTACTGCAGAGATACGGGAAGAAATTGATAATTGGGACGAGTCTCAACTTCCGGATTCCATATATATACATATTACCACCCCTGGAAACTGATATTCGGTTAAAGAAAAAAGTAGGGTGGAAATTAATCAACCATTTAGTATAAATATGTATAATAAATATATGGGTGGGGTTGATCAAATGGATAACCATATTTCTAACTATAACATAAGTATTAGAGGGAAAAAATGGTACATGCCTATTCTATTTTGGAACATCGATGTAGCTGAGAATAACGCTTGGATTCTTAGCAAAAGTTTTGGTTGTAAATTTGATAAATTAGGATTTATCAGACAGGTAACAGAGACGTTGTGCAAGTGTTATGGTCAAAAACGAAAACAATTGGTCGGTCCCATTCAGACCCGGCAAAGTTAATCAAAATCAAAAGGAAGTTGGAAGACATTTGATATTGGTCAAACAGAAAAGGAGAAATTGTGGACACTGTAAAAATAAAACGTTTTCCGCTTGTGATAACTGTGAAATTCCATTGCATGACAAATGTTTTGTACCGTATCATAATAATTAATTATTTTGTCTTCATGTATTTTGTTTTTACGACTTTTGAACTCAAAATCTCATTTATGACATTTCTTCTTTTAAAAGGGTGCACCCTTTTTTTGTTGACGATGTGTATATGTCACAATATATGTACCTACGTGTGTTATGTTATGCGATTTGAAAATATCATTTTATCGAAGAGATGCGTGTTTGTTATTTTTAAAATTAATTTTATAAATTTCTTAACAATAAAATTACAAATAACCAGTGAGAAAGTATTATAACTGATTATGTGACTCCATTGTGATTTTTGTTTTATTTTAAAAAACATGTTTCATTAGCCCCAAAGGTCGTTCACGACACCACCTTGAAAAAAATTAAAAATGTTGAAAAATCAATTAATTACCCATCCCTATCTTATAAAAAATATTTCCCATGAAATAACTCAAAGATTTTGGAAAATAAACGAAAAAATAGTCCTGGGCACATGGGACATGTGTTTTCACGCGAGCTCTGGGTTCAAATGGGTTAAACTTGGGTTTAAAGTTTATATCGATTTTGGATGTGTTCAATTTTCATGTGAGATTCTACTGCATCTTGTTCACACGCCGAATCATCGTCGTCCATATATGTACGTTTATATGTAGATCATCTCAGATATAAATTTGGCATATGTTACAATGTTTGTAAGAAAATACTATGATAACGACAGAATAGCATCAAGTATGTACATGTGCGTAGACTCGTATAGTAATATGGCTTTATATGCGAGGTCGTCTGCTTTATGACAAGACGATTTTGTTGCCGCATAAAATTCGATACCGGTCCATATTTACCCATGTCGGGAAGTTCTCCCTTCTTAACCAACGGACCATAAAAAGATACGCATCTATACATTTTCTTACCAATGGCTAAATTGCGTCTGGACGAAAAGACCCTCATATCTGTAGGTAGCTAGCCAACCTTCCCTCTTCAAGTCAATCAACGTTGAATTCATTTGAGTACACTTTTGGGTAAACGCCATGTGATATTCATTAGTGTGTCAAAGCATATGCATACTCTTTTTTGTTGATTTTGATGATTGATAATTATCTCTATGCGATATGCTCTGGAAAATGTCTAGACCAGTAGTAGGCAACTTACAGCTTGCGAACCGTATGCGGCTCTTTCAATTTATAACTGCGGGCCGTGAAATTTACTACCTGTCTCGATGAAGTGAAATTAAGTACTTCTGGGACAAAAGTACCTCGATATTCCGAAATGCAGGATTATATGCTGTTTCATAATTCATGTTGCATTTGACTTTGAATTTAAACGCTATATTATAAATTATAAATTGAAGGGGAAAATAAACGAGACCGTTTCACATACATATTTATGTATGTATCTACATATGTACATACTTGAACAAAAATTATGGACTTTCTTTACAGACAAAAGCAAATATCAAATTTAATAAAATATATCGCGTAGATTTGATCTGAATTTCATCAGACTTTTCAGAAGCTTAAAAGTTGTGGAGTTGGGAAGTTCTTTCAATTAGATAAGTTGCACTTAAAGTGTATGTATGTACATATACATACATATACATATATAAACATATATACATACTTTAAGCGAAAAAACACACCGATTCGTACACCATGCACGTCCTCGTGGCTTCCAGCTGGAAAGGGCGTTCCTTCAGTTTATTGTTAATTCGCACGATCGTATTGTGCAAATTAACAATGAATTGTATCTTGTCGAAATACGACAAGTTCCTTCTACATTTATTAAAATATGGAAATCGTTATCGTTATCGATCACTGTCAAACCTGTGTCAATACAAGGATAAAATTTCACCGAAAACACTCCAGGGGGTGAATTTTGGAATCAAAGAATCGACAAAGCCAAGAATCGGGATGGCATAGATTATGCGTGTTAGTGATTTTTTTTTACGTATGCAAAACTTTCTATGTGTTTACGCCTCAAGAGATTCTTAAGTGTGCAGAGATACACAGAGTGTTATGTGGCACGTGTTTTTTTTAGATAGTTTTGAACATGCAAAAAACCGCTAGCACACCTAATCTATGCCATCGCGATTCTTGGCAAAATTC
Source organism: Arctopsyche grandis (assembly GCF_051622035.1). NCBI lineage: Eukaryota > Metazoa > Arthropoda > Insecta > Trichoptera > Hydropsychidae > Arctopsyche > Arctopsyche grandis. Next base: position 21,421,447 of record NC_135359.1, read on the forward strand.
TACAACTTGAGTAAATTCGTTGATAATTTATACTTGTATTGACAGTGATCGATAACGGTTATTCCATATTTGAAGAAATGTAGGAAAAACTTGTCGAAATAATAAGATTGTACGAATTTACAATGATAAAGTCACGGCTGTGGTCTTCCTCGGCGTGCCGTGCCCTACTATTCAGTGTGTTCTTACCATTATCCTAGCGGAATTGTACTTTGACCTCAACTTACACACAAGTTGTCCGTCTTAGAACTTAGATTTATAAGACAATTTGGTAGCTCCTGGCATATATGTAGTCGTATGCCTCTTCATTGAGAATCGTGACAGCTCCTGACATATGTACATATGTACAATATTAATATGTATCTATGTGCTAAGATCAAGTTCTATAAATACTTGCGATTCGCTGAATACAAGGCCAATACTTAAATTTAAATTTGAAGATTAGATGCACATAGTTTGTTCTTATGTACATTGAACTTTACTTTATTTTTCAATGTCTGGAATTAAATTGACCCACCGATTTGGTTCTGTCACCTCTGAAAGCGACTGCATTGTTCTCTGACAGTTGCATATTCAAATTTGCCGTTAATTTTGCTGTGGCAATTGAAGGCGTGCGCAATTATGCAGTTGGCGCCAGCCGCTGCAACTTCTCCCACGCAAACTCTCTTGAAATTTGCAACATAAACACGTGGAGCAAGTTCAATATCGTATCGATTGGTGATAATTCGCAGCGGAGCAATTTCCCCAATCGTCAATATAGGTGTAAATTTAGCTGTTTGGCAATGCGATTGAAATTTGTGGTGCTACATTATGGATATTGAAACTAACATGTTTCCATGAAATCATTTTAGATTGGGAGTTTTGTTAATATTATGCGTAAACTTTAAACTATTTTTATTTATAGTCAAGTAAGAATTTAATTCCGAGTTCAAGGTCAACTCTGTGTCTTTTGAACCTTTTCTATTGGGATTAATTAAGCAGAAAGCGTTCGCCAACTGATGTTGAACTGACACAATCAGTTACAGCTTATTCGATTTGATTTAAATTATTAATATTTTATTTTCTACTTTGACATACTAACATTTTAGATTTTTTCTCGGAAATTTTGCGACAAAGATGGCGGAATTTTTTCAGTCTGCTTGAGTTCATAAAATCAAAAATAAATGTCACCGTCAACTTCCGAGTGACGAAATTAGCGAACTCAATATGAGGGCACTCGTATTGTGTCAAACCGGTATAAGGTTGAATCGCATAAATTTTCAACATTAAAGAACGTATTTCATGAATATTTAAAAGATATCAATGGAAATTCACTAACCTGGTAGATTTAAGGTGCAGACACAACGAGTAGTACGCGGCACGTGCTTTTTTTAAAAAATTGCACATATGCAAAAAAAACGCTAGCATGCCTAGTCTATGCCGTCGCGATTCTCGGCAAAACTCTTGAGTGCTTTCGGTGATATTTTATCCTTGTATTGACATGTTGAAAATGATTTTATCCTTGTATTGACATGTTGAAAATGATTTTATCCTTGTATTGACATTGACAGGTTTAACAGTGATCAATAACGGTGATTCCTATATTTGATGAAATGTAGGAGAAACTTGTCGACATAATCAGATCGTACGAATTAACAATGACACGAAGATACGTCCATTAAAGCTAGAAACTACGAGCACGTCTCACGTCGCACCTTTCAGTGTATACTTACCATTACACTTTACATTTTATTTCTCATGTCTAAATACAGGCGTTCGATGAATGCTTTTCAAATAACAATAGACCACTCCATTAGTGTTTAATACAGGAAAGCAAAAAGTAATGGTATTTCAAAGAAATTGACAATAGTGAACCATTTTTTTTGTGAAAAGCATCCACCGAATCCCGATCTTTGCTCATGTCATAAGTAAAGAGTGGACCAACTTTGCGCCGTTCATTGTTCATTGTTCGTCGTGCTTTGTTCATTTTTATAATGAACCTTTTTTTATGCTCTCTAGCTTTGTAGTTTGCCCTGTTTCCTGGAAAATAGACCTAAAACGCCCGAAAAAGTTTCCTGGAAAAAGCACGGTTCCGGTCCTACCTCTAGTCATAAGTACACTATTCCTAATTCTATATTTGCACATATAAAGATTTCATTGTATTCAAATGAGAACTTTTACATGATTTCTTTCTGAACGCGTTATAGTATTTATTGTATTTATGTATACATTTAACGGAAATTCCGATGTCTTCGTTGAAAACAGTAATTTCATTTTATAGTCATTCTATCTTTCGACTTCCGGCGATTTTATTGAAACAGCAGATTTTTATGAATATTTTTTATCAGTTCGTAATTTTCTTTTCAATCGGTTTTATTATTATTTTACTATATCGCACGACGAACGAGTCGAATTGCGAATTATTTACGCAAAATAAACATTCTTGTATCAGGTTAGTCCGGTTTTGCATTTGCTCACTTTGAATCGTAATCAATAGACATTCTCAAAATACATAATCTTTGTACTGTTTCGGTAAATATAAAAACAACCCAGACTACATATGTACATATATACATATATATTTTAAAATACGACTCAATTTATATTTTCTTGCATATGTAATACAAAACACGCGTTAGATGTAAAATTTTAGCAAATTCTCCAGAAATGATATGCATATTTGAAGTTAGGTAAATGCACACGTACAATGCTCGTGCTCTATTTTCGCCGAGATGCAATTTGAATCCGGAAATATAAATTAATTCAGTTGAACGTTGTTGTTTTTGACGCCGTCTATTTTCAATACATGACCAGTAGTAGACTTGGGTTGTGTTTAAAATTATATTAGCATTGTTCGTTCTTGACATTGATTTTACCTATGCGTGATGTTTGACTTGAAAACTTTGGTAATTTACATTAAAATATCAATGTACGTGTAGTAATAAACACCTGTTGCATTATTTATATAAAATTACATGATCGCATGTTTACAACTTCGACGAGTATTTTCGAAAATACATAAATGTGTCGTCTTTCACTTGTGAAAATCCCCTTGATCTCGTTGCACAGAGTGAATCTTGGGCGCTTTAATTTAAATACGAAACACGGACTGCTTTTAATTGTCTAATAAATTAAAAACGCTTATACTTTTATGAAAATTTATGTCATCTCTTGTGCTACACGCTGAAACGTTGGACCCAATTTAACGTGAACATTAATCACCCGAAAATATTTTAACATGTGCACGCGACCGTGCGAATTCGAATCTGCGTACATATCGAAATAACATCATACGTTCATATCAGAATGTAGTATAGCTATAGTTTTGAAATTGAAATTCTTGAAATATTATATTAACCCTCCCTCACTGAAGTGGGGTATGCAAGTGCCCCAATTTTTACGTTTTTATTCGTAATAACTATGTGGTTTTCAAAGCTATACATCCTAAATTTCTTGTATTCCTAGAATGAACTACAAGAAATTTATTTTAATAGATTTTGTATGATTCAGAAAAGGGGTACATCGTAAAAAATACATTTATATATTTCTACGTTCCAAAGTATGTTTTAAAGGCGGTAGCGATAAGTCATGTTTTTGACTGTTCGCTTGCATATTCTTCTTGATCGATGAACCAATACGAGAGAAAGACACAGATATATTTTCGTCCCTTTTGGCGCGTGGTATTGAGTCATGCAGTCGCTTGTTGGCCTTACCTATGTGTGTTTGCATGTTGATGCTTGTCGTTATTTTTTAATACAAAAATAGTCAAAAACATGCTACAGGACTAAAACTTTTTTTATGTCGATGTATATAATGATTAATAAGATATATAATGTAAATTGAACCCATTTGTATTGAGAAAAGCTGTATTTTGATTAAAAAATACTGGGGTCTTACTGGTTCGGGACACTCTTTCTATCTCGACGCTCCGTCCTTCAAATGTTAAATAACAGAGGCCTTTATATTTTGATATCTCGACTTGATACACATATGTATGTATAGGTAAATTTGAACATTGAATATTCGTACATACCTATTGTCTTTTAAAAAAGACACTTAACAAAATTGCTATGAGTAGGTACGTAGTTTTTTTTTAGATAGTTTTACACATGTAAAAAAACTGCTAGCACGCCTAATCTATACTGTCGGGATCCAGGGAAAAACTCTCCACCTGGAATATTTTTGGTGATATTTATCCTTGTATTGACATGGGTTTGATAAACATATACAGTGATCGGTAACGGTAATTCCATATTTGTCGAAATGTAGGAGAAACTTGTCGAAATAACAAAATCCTACGAATAAAAGCACAGCACGTACCGGCAACTGAACGTACCAGCCAGTACGGAAAGTATTCTTCGATACATTCATATATTCTATTGGCGCATGCGCATTCCCTAATTCATATACGTCCATATATAATGTACCAAAGAATACTTTCCGTAAATTTTGCTTGCGTAGAATTACCGGTAGATACGTGCTGCGGTGATATGAACTTTAACAATGACATGAAAACACAGCTGCCGATCACAGCTGGAAACCATGAGCACGTCCATGCCGCACGATTCAGTGTGTTCTAACCATAACTTCATAGTTATCATTCCAGATCCAGATCATCATAGTTATCATTACAGAAATATTTTCCAACATCTCTACTATGTTAAAATTTATTAAGTATAAAAAGTAAAATATTGATATATAATTTTATTGTACGGCCTCATACTGTATACTGCGCTACAGTGCTCAATCTATTTAGTGGTTTGTGTATTGATAAACTGCAGAAAGTGCAGAATAGAGCAATGCGTGCAATTTTGAATGTGAGGAAACGTAAGAATGTAAGAAGTATGTAAGATGAATTGAAATGGTTGGACATTAGAAATAGTCTTAAAGTAAGCACATTAAAGTTTATATATAAGCTAGAAAAGAATCTGTTACCCAAATATTTTAATAATCATATAGTAAGGAATAGAGATATACATAATTATAAAACGAGAAATAGGAATAAATTAATTATAGGTAGAGTTAAGAAAGCTAAAACTGCAGGAGGTGTTTTTAACAGAGGTGTTCAAATGTATAATGCCCTTCCTGAAAGCATTAGAAGTTCTAATAACATTGATGCTTTCTTGGAGGGTGTTAATGGATACCTTTGTGGAAGATGATTTATAATTTTTTGTTGTTATTTTGTGTTATGTATTAGCAGTTTGCTATATAAATAAATAAATGTTACGACTTATCTCAACTTTTAATTCAGTACTTACTAAATGCAAATAGAATAAAATCATTATCCTAGGATTTTCGAATGAAAAGGTTTTGGTTTCATTACATACATACATATGCATAGCTGTATATGTATTACATTACATGGCTGTAACATTACATAGCTGTAATAAACATAAAATTATTAATCTTATTCAAAATTGATGTCAAATTATATTCAAGTATAGAAACAAAGAGTTCATTTAAGGAGAATTGGTGAAACCAGGCCCGCTAGTATGTAGGATCAAGATGCGAGGGATTTTTAATGTTGTATGCAGATTAGACAAAACAGCGTTTATTAGTCTAAAGCCCGGACCCTGAGGGGGCCGTTTATTATTCAAATGGTGTAAATGCATTGTTAAAGGTTTGCCGAACCTTTTTTACAAAGCATTTACAACAATTGAACAATAAACGGCACGCTTCCGGTTCTACCTCTACATGTATTTACGTTCGGTCTGCCAAAGGGCAAGTGCCCCATATACAGTTACACGCTAGGTAGTACACAAACACTCCGTCTATACACACTAGGCACGTTCGCTCTGCACGCTAAAACATCTTATCTATGTACCTATAATACATATATCCTGTATTATTTTCTCTTTAATTTTTTTTTTTTTTTGCGGAACATGTTTAGCGCGTTATTGGAGGGTTTTCTACAGTTAGCAAGAAATACATATATATTTTTCTTTAGATTGAATGCATTTTTTTGAAATTTTTTACAGATATATAAAAATAAATAACTAAAAATATTCTCATCTATTTAGATTGATTAAGTTTTTGAGCGTGCTCTGTCTTGAAAATAAAAAAAATACAAACGCGCCGTGTTATCAGAAACATGTCGAATAGTAATCGACAAACAACACGTACACATGTACATACATATGTATGTATAATACATGCATACAAATTTACCGGTCCTTCTTTGACAATTTAATGTTTCATTATTATTAATTAGCGTAAGCTGTCCCATTTAGCGTCCACGCTAATCCCCAGATACGGGTGGCATGATTGTATTAAATGCCATGGTACTAATTAATGATCTCATCTCCACCAATGTCAACCATATGACTGGACTAGATCATGAGTGTTATTGTGGTTAGCTTTACTCACTGTTATGAAAAATACATTTAATATATATCCAAAGTTAGCCACTAATTTTACGATTCCGCGAAAATGTTACTTCCGATAGATAAAACCAGCTATATCAAACAAACCGTCAATTTATTCTTCAGTCAATTTTCCCGTAAACCACTAGCGATTGGAATCTTAGAATTTGGTACTCTTTATAAATCCCAGAAAGCGTGCCAAAATATTCGAGCAGTTGATTAGAAAATAAACACTATTTCGTTGAATGTCGTTTTAAACGTTTCGTGAGTTTGTTCTCAGTTTTTATCGCTTCTGTTGTAGTATTGCTGGCCGCCTCAATATTCTACGAAGCAAATTTAAATGCATGTGGTAAACAATGCATGATCTAGTTTTGGGTCTTATCACATGTGATTGAGAGGAGCATTGCGGGTATCGACCCCTGCTATGGGTTTAACAACTTCTACAATGCGTCATATAGCAATTCCACTGACTAAATACTACCCTGACTCATTTAGTCTCATTTCAGAGTTAAACTTCGAGATTTCACATGTGTTGTGCATCTAAATTCTTTTTTTTATCATCATTTTTACTTGTTCACTAATTGCACTTGAGCGTCAAGCGAGCACATGTTTTTATGCTTTTGTATTTTGGTTTTTACGCATTCGACTTATGTATTTCTTGGAATTTAAACATAAGAAGGTTAACTAAATATTGCTGCCTCAGGTCACACAAAGGTTAATAGCCAACTTAACTAGCTTTTAGTATCCAAATTTTACTTGGTTAATGTTTGTTGTAATGTTTTTATTAACTAGCCTACCGATTGAGAGGTCAAATCTGACAAGTTTACAAGCGGATTTGTATAAATCATAGCGACAGCTTTAACGTAGACCAATTAAAAATTCTTTCGTTCGTGTTTCAGTTGGTTCCTAGAAAATATCGGTTTGACATCTCGTAAGCCAACTCTTCTTCAGTCGAGCGTTGTCTCAAAATAGTTATATCTTTACTAGTTTGTCTTGTTTCTTCTATTTTCGTCACAGTTTTCAATCGTCTGAAGTGGATACACTCGACTTTATATACACGTATACTCTTTGAGTGCATCTCCTGTCTGCAGCGCTGATCAAAACTGATTACTTCGTACATTATGGTGGTACCTCTTGAACTCTTGATCCGCTAGATGTGCTAACTGCCACATCATCAGCGTGAGGAATTGCTTCGTTATGATTTTCCATCACTGAACTAGATTTGTATCCATCTCACCTCTGGGGTCACATAGTGCGTATTGACTTCAGTGTTGAAGTCAGATTTATCGTTGGCATGGTGAGGTTGTTTGCTTCGGACTCGTTTCGAATGAGAATAGTTTCGATGCGCGGATTAAAAGTTTTTAACCCCCTTTGATATTAATGGGGCCGTGTGTTCGGGATAGATTTGTTTCTACTGAAAGAAAGAGGTTAATGCCAGGAAGTGTAAAAGGGTTTTGTCGGCGAACTCGAGGTTTAATATATGTGCAGAGGAAATGATCAATCAAAAGTTTGTTCGCCTTTGTTTTTATTGGCCTCATCGTCGTCGGTGAGAATTCTAAATAATAACACTCCCCGTGATTATAATATAATGCATGAAAATGAAAAATGGCAAGATTTTTCTTATTTTTGGACACGGCAACTTCAAATGAAATCTACAGTAATGACACACAAAAGAACCTATATGTCAAACTTCGTAGAACTTTCCACGTTTGTAATCTAAACGTATTCGAGTGGACTAATTGAATACTCGAATACACAAGTTTGCGTCATGATTTTTCTTCAAATCTAACTTGACCCTTTCTGTTGTATGATTATACATTTAGTTCTGGAACACTTGGTCAAAAGTTTGGCAAACCATTTAAGGGAACCCTCAACTATTTCCATAAATTATACCATACCGAGAGCTAAACTTGTGTTTATTTACTGATTTTAGTCTTCCTCTTAAGTCAACCCATATTTTATGTATTATACCGCAGTGGCATTACAGAGTGATCCAATGCGCCATTGTGGCCAAACGTATTCGTTACATTTATTTATTTATTTTACAGATAGGCACCTATATATTTTTACTTTATCTATGGATGTACGTAGTAAAAATAGATGAAGTTTTGTGATAATTTTGCATTAAACACGTTATCTACATATAGTCAAACATTGTACGGAAGTATTTTAAGTATAATGCCAGGCAAATAAAAATATCAATTAACATCAACGGGGACATATGTGGTCAAATTTGCAGCATTTTATACAGATCAGCGAAATTTGAGATGCTGAAAACTCGAAATTTTTCGAGAAATGGGTACAGGTTGTCAATTTGTTGGAACCGTTTCAATGAAAATCAGACAAATTGACAAATTCTGATAGGAAACGATCGACCTGGATTCACACATCCGAGTCTGGCCAGCTGCAACCGGTGGGATTGAACCCATGACCACTTTGTTCGAAAGCATTATATGCTAACCACTAGTTTGACTAGTTCATGTATAAGAGTACGAAACAATGTCAAGTCACGTTGTAGTATTAAGCCGCAACCACCCATTTGACTCGCAGATTAAAGTAAATAACTTATTATATGTATAAACACACCTTAAGCGGGTCACGTAGTACTACGTTTCATATGAGCTTGACGAGAAATGCGGGATACATAGTATTACGTTTGATATTGGTTCATCGCGGAAGGCGGGATACGTAGTACTACGTTTATTCTGATAGTATATGGAGATTTTTTTTATATGAGTTTGAATGTTGAGCGATTTTTATAATCTATTGTATTTATTCGCGCAGCCTTGTGATTTTGCCCCGTACCGCTAGTCGCCGCAAAAAAATTCGCCCGCTTAAGGTGTGTTAAGAAATTATCTTAGAAAATAATAAATTCTTTAATTCTTTAATCGGAGGTGGTGAAAAAAATATGAAATAAGTGGGCATTTGTAGATAATTGAGTAGTATGACAATCTGAACCCCTCTGTTTGGCAGCTCACTATCGATTGATTAAACACCTGTAAAATTTCCAAGTAGATTTTGAAGCAATGCTTCCACCTTGCTCAACACTTTTTTTTATTTTTGTAAATAAATTGTTGATTACTTGCATTGGCAACGTCCGCAAATTTCGATTTCTACACGACGCGCCATTACCTATTCTTGCACATGTTGAATATTTATGCGCTCGTCGAACCATCATCGAACATACATATGCTAACAAGGAATGTTTAAACGTGATATTGCTTGTGCACTATCAAATCAAATTCTCCACAATGGTCGATTAATGCGTTATAATATACCTATATACGAAACCGTTCGGATTGAAAGGTGTTTCTTTAGAAAATGGGCACCTATCTATCTTCCACTGATAGGACCGTAGGACGTCTGCAACGTGACCAGTCTCTCCGCAGGCAGGTGTTGGGCATTTGCATCGGATGCACCCATGCACCTGGCCTCCGTGACATCCGACTGATTTTTTTCCTGCTTATTAATTTTCCCTCGTGTGCGTAGGGACGCCTCCTTATAAAATGATCTCTTCGTACAAAGGGGAAAACGAAACAATGCCTGGCCTCTCAAATTAAAGTTTGCGAACCGGCTCTTTACTGTAAGTGTCCTCCGGAAACTCTTCAGACTGTTCCTAATTGCAATAGTTCCAGGGAAATACTTAAAATAAACTTCAAGGAAAATTTTGTATTGAAATGCAAAGCATGTAATATTCGAATGTACGTACTTGAACAATGTCGATTGGTATTACAGGACATACATATATACATTGTTTTTTATGGTTGTAGGAATTGTAGAAAAAGGAACGTCTTTGTATGTTACGAATAAAGATGTATACGCTAGGACGTCGTTGTTAGAACGGATGTATTCAATTTACTTTAGTTGTCCGAATCACATGAATACTTTCAATCGTGTTCACATTTCAAATGTAAAATCTACCCCTGCATAAAGGGATGGTACGTCAGTTCGATGAGTATGTGTAGTATGTAGCGCTGTTTATCTCATGTTTTTTTGTTTTAAAATTGAAAGTCTATTTAAATTTATCGAATCAGTTCAACAAATGTGATACTCGCATTTCTTCAAAAGCTCTCAGATTGCTTGAGAAAAAAATCCAAGGAAAATGTATCTGGATGTATGGATGTATTGTATAATAAATATTGGAAACGCTGGTGTGTAACTCTGAAGAATATTGAGCGATGTTTCCAATTGATATATTATTTTATCTGTATTTTTTTTAATGATGAATCATATTTCATCAGATAAAAATGCGATTTTGTTTGTCTCGAGAAGTATCGAAAAACACGGACGAAAATATCTGAGATTTCGATCGTAATTACATATTGTTTACGGTCGAAAGGGTACCAGGAAAGCTCTCAGAAAGCTCGCATTAACTCATCACGACTATTTTGATCGTAAGCAATTTTGGATTCACCAAAAGCTTTCCTCTGCAATGAAACTTATTTTAATATATGTATAAGATAATGCAGGCCATATATGTATGTATAAGAATTTATGTATATTGCAGTCCAAGTGTACATTTCGTTCGTTTATGAACATACTAGTTTGTTGATAAACGAACCAATCTGACTAGTTATGGTTTACCTAAAAGAACAAATTCAAAAACGAACTATGTATCTATGTTGTTTGTTCTTGCACAAATTATTAAGTTTAAGTAAACTCAGCCGTTTGTACTATCCTCTATGTATTTATGTATGCTTACCCTGGATTGCAATATTTTAAAAATGAGCGGAAACAGGAATTATAGTAACGTTGTAATTTTGTCTCCGTAGGATTTCCCTTTTAAATACTTGCCGTTTTGATATCTCAAAGGTTTTGACAGCTAAAAGTTTCGTGCGACACCTAGTGAGTCTATTTGAAGATAGCTTTAGACTGTTAGCACGTAAACTAAAACCAATAGTTCGCGTATGAACAAACTAGTATGTTCATGAATACACCGGAATTAATATTTATACATAAATATATTTTCAAATCAATGAAAGTGTCTCAAAAGCCGTGACAAAGTATTCAGTCAAAAAAAAAAAAAACAACAGATAGCAATCATCAATTTTCAAACCCCAATATAGTGAGTGTATTTACTTGTCGGGTTTCAATTCCAAGAAAAAATTATTTCGTTTTACAATAGGGTTGCAAATCACGTGGAAATCGCGGGGCTTTCACGCTCAATGCACACAAGTGCATATTCGAGTAGAAAGGGGAAACTTTCGTGATTGACAGGTAAAATTGATCAATAAACCGCACATATACGCGTTTTATGTGTTATATCTAGATAATTTACTGGTAAATTTCTTGGGTAACTTGAGAGCACTTTCATATTCTTATCACACTTTCACGATATTTTATGCGAGGCTCGTACCCTTTTTTTCCTCCCGGTTATTTCTTTGTCGTCTTTCTCTTTTTTCGAAGTAAAATTTTGAGAACTTTGCGCGAAAATATATGGTGTGTGAGCGTTGACCTCACAAGGCCGTCTTGGCAGGTGCATTCGTTCATAGTTGTTTATTTTTCGAACGTGGTTTTAGTCACTAAAATTTAGTGGCACTCCTATTACAGAATAATTTAATGACAATGCGTGTCCATTTAAATTATTAATAACAAGGTTTTCGGACAGACACGCTTAACTAAAAAAAATTGAATCGTTCTCATTGCATTTTGGAATTTATATGTGAATTTTTTTTCAATATAATGTATGCAAATGAATAAATTTGTATACTTGTAAGGACATTTTTTTTATATTTTTTTGTCGTTCGTGTTTTTATATTATTTGTAATTGAAACATTTTTCGTCGAACATATTATGGAGACATCTATGTGTGATTTTATAAAGGTATAAAAGTACAATATTTTTAACATAGATGTCACCAATGAATATGTAATTTAAAGATGTTTCTCAACAATCTCAACATAATTTTTGTACGTATTAAATTTATAAACATTATTATTATTATCATCCCTACTGAATTATGAAACCATTTTTATTTAAGATGTATTTTTTTTAGTAGTTATATATGGATATATACTTATTTTATCTCACGATAAATTATTTTATATTGCGATACGCATTTATTAGTAAGAGAGTATTTTTTCCCTCGAAAAAAGTCTTCATAAATGTGGTTAATATTAGTCAATAATACAGTTCCTATTACGGATTGCAATACTGATAAATTTTAAAATTTACCTGTAATTACACGAAACTATTTTTATTGCAAATTAAGCACATATATAAGTACATATAAATACATATACATAATTACATAATATTACATTAAAAATCCATGCAAATAGCGTATTGTGGATTAGATAGTCTGGAATTTGTTTATATTCAGTATTAAATGTGGAAATTTCAAATTGATTAACACTGGCAAGAATGACCAACCAAATCATAATAAATATGATCAGATGGTTGTTTCAATTATTATCGAAACTTTAAAATGGTCCAAACTTTAAATAATTAAATATGATTGGTTAAAAATAAAATTAAAATTATTTATCATTACGAATTTCCTTAAATGCAAGTATGTATATGACATTATTCACCTGAGATTTATTTTTAATTATTTATGATTCAATCTAGGTCAAAGTTTTTAGGAAAAGTAACATACAGTTATCTAAATCCACGAAAATAAACTTTTCCCATTTACCGGTAAATACCAGTATACCGGTATTAGGAAAAATCATTTACCGTTTACCGGTTTATGAAATTTGACGGTAAATTGCAATCCCCAGTTCCTATGTATATGCACGTATTTGTTACGTATACATATATTTAAAATCTGCTTGATAATTTTTTTTAAATAAGCCTTCGGTAGGTGGAAATTTGTATAAATATATGTACACCATAGCGTCCAGTGCTAGGAATTTCGTATTCTCTTTCATATAAGGATATTCAATGTATCTATGCGCCAACGATGATTTCATATTTATTAGATTCGAGCAAATGTTTGGTTGATTTTATACAATACTTAATATATTGAATGCCACAAATGTACCTACATTCATATTAATCGCATAGAAAGCTTTCGATCGTGTCTATGTTGTTTATTATGCGATTCTTTGATATGTTTACACACTGCTATTGTGTATCGTTCAGGTATTTCTCACATGTGTATACCTTTCAATGTGTGATTTTTTTTATGATCACGGTTAGTGTACTCTATTGTTTGCCTGCGGCAGCTGCCGACCAACATTTGTACCTGAGACTCTTTCGCATCGCGTTTTGCTTGACGAACCCTAAAAAATCATAGTAATTATGCCTTTGTGTCCATTTTGATTCTTACAATTAGTTCTGCCGGATCTTTGTTTCTTCTTGATCGTATTGAAATTTATTTTTTATCGCGAATTGAACCATGTGGTTGTATGCAATTATTGATTCTTTTTTATATTATGTACCAAGAAAATGTACACAATTGCAATGTAATTTGCGCAAAAAACGTTATCTTACCGGATACTTGCTACCGAAAGGAAGTCGGTTATGCACGTAAATGTTGATAAAAATTTTAAGTAATTAAGAATTCCCTCGTCATTCATTTTGCTAGCGGGTAAAAAGAAAATCATTTATTATATCAATTTCTTAATGATTAAATTGTCGCTACATTTTCTTTTGTGGAGAATGAACGCTTATTTCGCATCTGAAAGTATTTTATTGCGCATATATTTATAAGCGAAAGTAAAAATAAATAGTTGGAGTAAAATTTCACACCAGACATAACACATGGGAAATTGTAATGGTTGTTTTAATGCATTTTTTTCGTTTCTGTTAAAAAAAAAGTGAAGGTGTTTGAACTCGTTCAATGCCAAAGATCATTGCGTATTATGATAAAGTTTTATATTGTTTAGTTTTGATTTTTTTTTCGTGAAAAACTAAACACTAAATCGAACAAATCGTCGATTACAATCTGACAAGTTATACAAAAAGGGGGAGATTAGTGTTAAATTTGTATGCAACGTCGTGTTATTTTATCGATCTGTTCTTTGTTCGACTTTTTCAGGGGATGTTTGTTCGCTTTAGTACATCTTTCATATAAGATTCTAACGGGGGAATCAAATTTAGTATCCAATTTTCGAACGTACACAGGATAATATCGATGATTAGAGTAATTATAGGGTTCGTTTTAATTGAAAATAACTAATGGACGGCTCGCCTCCCCTTTTTTTTACCAAGGGGAGCGTTACACGTTCTATTTACCTATGCACAGGGGGGAGATGTTACCGGTCACGTTTATGGGGAAATTTCAAATGTATACGCTAGTTTTGAATTGCGTGAATTGCTTTCGGAGGATTCGTATGCTTATGGTCGTATGTGGAGCGGGTTTTAACCGGAAGTTCGAAAGAGGGGTTGGAACCTTGACGTTGGCACGCATGCGCGGGGGATGCTGCGTGGTCTTCACCTCTCCCACTCCATCACTTTTCGCCCCCCACCCTCATCGCTTTCATCTCGCCATTGAACAGTTAGTCGCGGTCTTCCGTTGCAGGCGGTTCGTGCTGCTTGTGCTTCTCTAATTCAAAATACTCACACACACATATATGTAATTAATTCATATAATTTTTATATATGTATTGTGCAAGCTGATTGGGAAGCTTCTGTGTTTGTGATCGAAACAGTATGGGGGATGATATTTTTCGCACTCTCCATTCACGCATATATTGATATATTTGAAATTTTATTGATATTTTGATTGTTATATACATACAATAACATATACAAATAGTGATACATGATAAATGTGTAGCGGTCGGATATTGCCTTATATGGAAATTGCCGATTCCGTATCTGCATAAATCTTATAATATTTTCCAACGACTGATAATTATGATTTGAAATCATTTCATAAGATATACTAATTACATACACACATTTGTATATACTGTTATTGTGCAACGTATCATTAATTACATATATTTTTTGTATCAATTTTGTATTTGACGTTTGTACTGGTTTCCATTTAGTACGTAGAATGTAATAATAATTGCCTTTTCAAATTGATTTATGTTTCATAAGCTGGTGTAATCTCTCGTACCAATCTCCCAATTCCAATTGTCGTTCCCGAGGGTCTTGGGGGAGGGTGTCACAACCCTACGCGTTCGCTATATCTTTAAATTCAACTCATAATACCCGCAAGCCCTACAAAAAAATGTCGATAAAATTACACTCGACGTTATTGAGTCGAATTTGTGGTACATAATTCGGTAGTTCTGTAGATAATTCGATAATTATCCTTATTTCCATACCGGTTTAACGTCTTCAAATTAACCCAAATTTTATTTTCCTACTAATGTCTCGGTTCTTTTTTTTCTATATCCTCGTTGCTTAATTATACGCTGCCTGAAAAGTGGAGTTAATCTACCGGATATTCGGAATCGTAGACAATGTCTTCCATTTACATTTTTTCTTCTTTAGCCTTTATAGTTTTCGGCGGTGTTTTTCAATTTATCATAGGTTTGTTTGCGTTCGGAACACGCAACCGAAAACAAGAATCTTCTTTCCGTCCATCCGTCTTCATTACCGGAATGTAAGCAGATTATTTTCGGAATATCATTCATCTGAAGTGTAGAATTACAGCAAAGGAAGGAAAAGATACAATTTCTACTTCTTGGAATTATACTTTTTCGTTTCTTTTTCCTCCTCCCTCGCTGCCTACATTAAAACGCATTCGTTTACATAAAATTCTAACCAAGGGTGTATGTAAATCTGTGGCTTGGATCTAAAAGGTTCAAATTATGGGGGAATTGAATTCCATTTTCTGTAGCTGTCACTTTAAATGTGTCTATTAAAATTTTCTATTAATATCTATGTAGGTATATGTATATATATACAATTAGGATGGAGTGCATTTGGGTGAATGAATGCCGTTTTTAAATCCAAAATGCCATTTTGCATGGAGAAAAAGATATTTGAACAATGGTTTTGTCAGTGATGATGTATGGATGTGAAACTTGGACACTGAACACCAAAATGTTACAAAAAAAAGTCTAACGAACATAGTATGTAGTATAAAACGCTGTATTATCGGCCTAATGAAGAGAGATAGGAAAAGGAATACGTTTGTGAGAAGTATGACAAGGGTAGTTGACATAGTGTAGATTGAAATGGCAATAGGCGGGCCACGTTGCTTGAAGAATGAACGAAAAGTGTTGGAATGCTACCCGAGAGAATGTAAAAGGATGAAATGAATGTTGCAAGGAAGATGGGTCGATGAAATTTAAAAAAATATATATGGGGGTGAGATACATGAGAATAGCGCAAAGCAGAGACGAACGGAAGCCTTTTGGAGAAATCTTCATCCAACAGTGGGCGGTGAATGGCTGTTAATGATGATGATGATTTGTAAAAAAAAGCATTCCCCTAGTTTGATTCACCACTTTTACCTTATAAAATTTTATGAAACATCTTTAAATCGGGATGTAATTTTTACTTTATTTAGTTTTTTATCCTCTGAAAACCGTACGCTATGAAGAGTTTTCGGTCATTGTCTTATTTTACTCTAAATCTCACCCCATTCACAAAAGCATTTAAGTAAAATTTTACTATCGACCAACCCGTAGAGAAAACATGAGTAGGTATGTCTGGAATCGGAAACCCTTTCAGACAATGTGAATAACCTATTGCTATCTCTGTCCTTCATACATCACTTTATGTATCGGAAAGTCATATATTTTATAAAGTTATTTGAACCCCGATATTATCAAACCATACCTATATTTTTACATATGTATGTAGGTTATACTAATTTATTATTTTTCTGGATTTTACACTGTATATAGAATTTGAGTGCCGCCATTGAGCAATACATTTTTTTTAGTATTTCGTGTCGCATACATGTGTATATTGAACTGTTAAAACCTAACCCCAGATATGAATGAAATGTACAAGGATTAATTAATTTATCGTAACACATGGCGTGCGAATAATATCATCCATAGTTGTAATTGATGTATTTTTCGATTGGGCACAGCAAATAATTATTGTGTGGTGCAATTAATAACAATCAAGTGACGAGTACGGATCCAGAATTGACTATATTTCAACAGTGTGCCATTCGTTTGTAATGGTGTTGACTATACAGTGAACCACCTCCTCCGGCCACCATGTTCCAGTGCATCATCCAGCCGAGGAACGGCTGGATCCACGCCCCGAGTCCGGACATGAAGGACGTCTTCCCAGGTATATAATATCGATCCTCATCAGCCGGCTGGCTACCTGAATGTCTTCTTTTGCAGCCCGGCGGCGTCCTTGCAAGGATACGTTGACCTCCTCGTCTGCGAACCTCCATCAAGATTCGCACAAAAACATCGAATCTTTCCTCCTTCTGTTTTGGGCCCGTACCTCGCCAGGTTACCCGACGGAAGATCGTCAAAATTTAAAATTAATGGAGTTCGTTTCGATGTTCGTAAACTGTGTCTAATGGAACTGTTCCGAACGGTGGCATACAAATTAATTCTTTCCGGTCACGTGTTCAGACTAACATCCGATACATATTATTAGAAAAAAAAGTTGGTTATTCAATGAATTTAATTATACGCTATAACGAGCGTATTTTACTGCCGAATAATATTCAAAAAATGCGCTGTGATAAAACCCTGGCTAGCGGCCAGTTGGGAGATCCCGATTAGCTGCTTTCGCAAAATCGGATTAATCACACTAGAAACATTTGCTCATTCGCTATGCATTTAAGTATGCAGTTTGTTTTTACAATTCTGTGTACATATATTCAATACATAATTTTAATCATTTTCTCATAAATATGTATTTTCTGATTTTACATAGATATATTTTACTATTTTATACGATGGGTTCAAAAATTCTGTGTATCATGTATGTAGTTATGTAGTTGCATCATTTTTTTGGGTACGATATCCATACGAAATAATGAACTGGAAGAGCAACTAATTACGGGAAGTGATGTTTCTGTCCGGTCTCCGTGACGAGACAGAATGTTAAACGACAGAAAACGCAAATGTCGGAAGGCAAAGATCGAAAATCGAAAGATCTTAAGTCGAAAGATCAAAAAAAAAATGGTGCATGGTAAACGGTACATACTCACGTACATACTCACTTAATTTGCGCGAGCAGGATACAACAGGAACAAGAGGAACAGGCTTTTCCTTCCGTATTAATGTGCGCGCGCAGAATACGGGAGGAAAAGCCTGTTCCTCTTGTTCCTGTTGTATCCTGCTCGCGCAAATTAAGTGAATATGTACGTGAGTATGTACCGTTTACCATGCACCATTTTTTTTTGATCTTTCGACTTAAGATCTTTCGATTTTCGATCTTTGCCTTCCGATATTTGCGTTTTCTGTCGTTTAACATTCTGTCTCGTCACGTAGACCCGTTTCTGTCATACTCTCTTCGTAAAAAAAATAGTATGACATATATGTTCGAATTTTTCTTTTAATTAGACTCTATTATGGTAATTGTGTTAGTAAAATTAGTAAATATGGTTGGAAAAGAATAAAGGAAATGCTTGAATTCAGTATGCAGTGAAGAAACGTGTCAGGATTTGTAAGTTTTTGTCACGATTGTCCTGTAAAGAAGGATGCTAATATTTATTACTAGTCACCGGACCCAGAAGGTGCCGCGTATTGTTCAAAGGTTGTAAATGCATTGTTAAAGGTTTGCCGAACCATTTTTACAAAGAATTTACAATAATGGATAGCACTGTGACTATCCTACCTCTACTTATTACATACATACAGTCCCTGACCAGAATATTACGCCACCCCTCTCGAGATGCGTTTGGGTAAATTTGTCACGGTCGTAAATAACTCATTATGGGAACTTTTGGCCTCATTTTTTTTGTGATCTTATCCTTAAATGCAACTCTATTCACTAGCAAAAAATATCGGTGGATTATCCCTCAAAAGGTCTTCAAAAACAATAGAAAGATGTTTGAAATCGGTTTGCGTCTGAATTTTGTTCAATATTGACGTGCGTTTCCGTTAAAATCATTCATTATTTTGTGAAAAGCACTGTGTTTTTTTCTCTTTTACTGCAACTTTATCATATTTCTAAGGTAAGTTGGTATTTAATATCTCGAAATTTTACTTTGTTTTATGATTTAAATTGCTTGTAAAACTTTTATTGGATTTTTTTAGATGGGTAGAAAATCAGATCTTTCTAAAGAAAAAATTGCAAGCATTACATCATTATTAAATACAGGAAAGTTTTCTCAAAACAAAATCGCGACAATGGAGGGTGTTAGTAGGGCGTCTATTAGAAAAATAAAACAAAATCTGGAGACTGATTGCGACCCCACACTCAGTCGGCGAGCTAATAGTGGTACTAAAAAAAAATTGGCCCTCGTGTGGATCAAAAAATCGCCAGGCTTGTTTCCAAGAAAAAATTTATTATAAAAAAAAATATTCAACAACAATTAAAGGACGAAAACGTGAAATATCTACTTCAACAATACGACGTCGTTTGGTCCAAGCTGGATTGGAAGTACGGCTACCTGCAAAGAAGCCAATGTTGACCAAAATAATGCGAAAATCTCGTTTAAATTGGGCCAGACAGCATCAACACTTCTCTCTGGATGATTGGAAACTGGTAATTTAATATGAAAAAAAATAATTATGAAATTAGACTAAATTTACAAAATCATTAATATGTGATTAATAATTGACCAAACGAAGTCGTACTGTTGACGTAGATATTTCACGTTTTCGTCCTTTAATTGTTGTTGAATATTTTTTTTTGTATTAAATCGATTCTTGGAAACAAGCCTGGCGATTTTTCGATCCACACGAGGGCCAAATTTTTTTTTAGTACCACTATTAGCTCGCCGACTGAGTGTGGGGTCGCAATCAGTCTCCAGATTTTGTTTTATTTTTCTAATAGACGCCCTACTAACACCCTCCATTGTCGCGATTTTGTTTTGAGAAAACTTTCCTGTATTTAATAATGATGTAATGCTTGCAATTTTTTCTTTAGAAAGATCTGATTTTCTACCCATCTAAAAAAATCCAATAAAAGTTTTACACGCAATTTAAATCTTAAAACAAAGTAAAATTTCGAGATATTATATACCAACTTACCTTAGAAATATGATAAAGTTGCAGTAAAAGAGAAAAAAACACATTGCTTTTCACAAAATAATGAATGATTTTAACGGAAACGCACGTCAATATTGAACAAAATTCAGACGCAAACCGATTTCAAACATCTTTCTTTTGTTTTTGAAGACCTTTTGAGGGATAATCCACCGATATTTTTTGCTAGTGAATAGAGTTGCATTTAAGGATAAGATCACAAAAAAAATGAGGCCAAAAGTTCCCATAATGAGTTATTTACGACCGTGACAAATTTACCCAAACGCATCTCGAGAGGGGTGGCGTAATATTCTGGTCAGGGACTGTATGTTACAGTCAAGTACACTTCGTTCGTTCAAGAACACACTAGTTTGTTCATACACGAACCAATTGTAGTGTACACGAAATAACAAACTGACAAACAGTTTAGTGTTAGATAAGGTATTAGATAGGTATCAATCATATTGTTCCATGATAAATTATTTGAACAATTGAATTTTTTGTCAGAGACAGTCGATCTTAAGTAATAATCTCAAATAATACTATTATATAAATTAGCTAAAGAGATTCGATATACATATATGCAGTAACTAATACTGTGATCTTTTGACCGTATCACGAATCCAACCACGTATGTATCTTCAGCATATTAATCAAATACCCCACTGACATTGCAATGCTGTTACATACAATACTTTGCATACAACTTCGAATGGATCAAGCTGGTTCTGGAGCTTCTTCCCAGCGACCAATGCGACCACAACAGATGTGTCTCCTGGACGCGGAAATTGCATCGTGGTTACATAGCTGCACGTATCGTATGTCGCTCTCTCACGTCTCGAATGCAGTTTTAAATGGTGGACATTGCGGAACCGGTCGGCGAAGCAACGGTCATCCCATCGACTACTATGGATCTTCGACTCTTTTTGTCCCAAACTGTATTTGGACCGATTCGAAAGACGAACGCACGAAAAGGACGCACATGCGCGTGGACGGTCGATGACGTGCATCTGGCCTGCGTACCCTTTTTGTTGATTCCGCTCGCGTGCTTATTTATATTTTTACGGCTGTTTCCTGTTACGGCAAGTGAATTTTGTCGTATAAACATACACCTACGTCTACTCGTGTGTATAAAGCTGATGTACATTATTACTATTTATTTACTGTATTGAATCGACAGCGGATTGTTCAATTAGAACAATTCGTCTAATTGATCCATTCAATGAATTACTCATCGCTAAAATAACCATATTATCACACAATAAACACTGTTCGAACCTTCACAATGAAGACGTTATCTTGACACTGAGTTCACGTTTGCATCTTGGGCATTTTTTTTTACAGACTTACAGTTTAAAATTATGTTTATAAATTATATACATATAAATGTTTAATAAATGTATAATAAAGTATATACATTATAAACATATAAATGTTTTTACCAATAAGGTTAGAAAACATTAATCACTATGTCTGAATTAATTAAAAAAAATAAAATAATCGTCACACGATTTTTTGTATGTAGATTTATATTTACATAGCAGTATCTGAATTAAATCGGAATTTAGATAGTATGGATAACGGAAAAATTCGGGTATAAAGGCTAAATATCTGCATAATATTTTACAAAATCACGTACCAGACAGTCAATAGCTATTAAAATGTCGTTTTTAAATGAACCGTATGAAAATACGGATTTTGGCGGTGATCAGACAACATGCGTATTTTATAATTTATTTTATTTGTATTAAATACCATTTCAATTTTTTTGCGGGTTGCGTTCCGTGGTTCTATTTATAAGATTCTATATATTACATGGTACTATAAGTTCACATGTTACTGTATGAACTTGTATTCAAAATGTGTTCAGTTGTCGTGCCTTCAATAGTCGTGTGTTCTCTTGTCATGCGTTTAGTTGTCAAGGAACGCCTTTTGATACTACATATGTTGACTCCTTAGGTCAGGTTTATCCAAACTGTATTTGGCGGAACACAGTTAGGATAACCATTTCTTGGAGTGTGTACGGATGCTCTGTCAATCCCCGAGAAATTACCAAAATCAATATATCGTTGGCTTGGTGCACAGATATTGTATGTCCATTTTTGGTTTTCTCTTGTCAGGTTTTTCCTGTCAAGGTAATTTATGAGGTATACATAAATTACATTAAAGGGAAAAATCTGAATTATTTCAGCATCTACAAACTGAAAATTCGATTCAAATTCAAAAATGGACATTCAATATCTGTGCCCCAATCCATCGATATGTACTCCGGAAGTTTCTTAAAAGCGTGTCATTTTATAACAACTGCCTACCCTATAAAATAATCAAGGTGTTCCTTGAAAAATTTTAGGTCGTCACAGTGTTTCGTTGAAGAAAAAGTTTAAGAAACCCTGCTTTAGTTTAAATCTTTTAGTTAAGTAAGTTTAGTTAAGTTTCATAATCAGCCTTTTAAAATTCAACGTTCAATAGTAAAATTAAACTGTGGATCAATTATTCTACGATCCTAGATGCTTTTTCTTAGTTAATGGTTATGTGATGTTTGTAGTATTTTGGCGCAGGTCATTCTGTCCAGTTACAAAGCCCAGATATATTATCAATTTTTTTAGGCTTCAATTGATATAATTTGTTATCGCTCGAAATAGACGCAAGTTAGGGGAAGGTAATTTATCGCCAATCTTCTTCGTTTGGGTTTGCCTTGATTGGGTCCGTTTATTTGATGTTTTCTTGATTTTAGGTGATTGCTGAAGCCATATCACTATCAATTTTTTGCCGACCACGATCGAGCTTTCGACCCTATAATGTCTCGAAGCCATTGCGGATACTTCGTCGCCATATCGGTAGCCATATTTGGTCACCGATCACAATACAAACCATGTCCAGACCGAAGTTGGACGCGTGACGGAAGTTTGCGATTTAATTGCGAACACCGTGTCAGTGTGTTTTACCGGGAGAACTTGATTCTTTCTGCAACTGATCGACTGATGACTTAAGTCGAACAGACCACACACGATATATCCCACATGTCATTACCATTTTCGTATGTTTATTTTTTGTTTTTGAAATTATTTTTGGGTTTAAATTGAAAATGTATCTTTGAGTTTGCGAATGAAATCGCATGCTGGATTAATTACAGTATCGATACTTGATATCCGTTCGTTTTAGTTGAGTGATTTCAATTGTATAGTAATACCGTAGATATGTCTTTCCTTGATCACGTGACTTAAACTGAGATGTTTTTTAAAAATACCAACCACCACATACTTATGTTATTTAAACCTAAAGACTTGTTTCCGCAAGTCATGGATTTTCCTGCATCACGGAGTCTGCTCCCATCGAGTTCCGTCATGGATCGGCGAAAAAGGTAAAGGAATAAATATACGCTGACTGGTAAATCAAAACGTAGGCAATTCTGTCAATAAATTTGATTTTGTATTCGACACGGAACATGCATTTGCAACTATGATCGACGACGTCCTATCAGAATACAAATTATGGCCACTCGCAGAGTAGAACAATCGACAAGTGGTACTTACGATTTGTTTGTCCACATCCCGTAGCACTCGACACGCCCTTTCTTTTATACACCTTGATATTTCATCTCGATGTTTGGTGAAAGTGACCTTTCGGTTCTCACAAGTGCCTGATTTTCTTGTCAGAGATTGACATGCGATACCCTTTGCGTGTCGGTGGCTTCGCGAAGACTTACCGAGCACGTTAAGACTTCCTGATTACAAGTATGTATGTACCTACATAAGTGTGAAATGACATGGCAAAGTTCACTTTGTATTCATGTTCATATATCCTCGGTGCGGCTAATCCTTATCCTGTACATATATTTTTCCATTTATTTGTAATTCGTTCGTTTCGATTTGCCTTTTCTACAATAAAACTTGTTATGGTGGACATATTAGCGATATGTTACTTTTAAGAAACTGAAAAGAAATAAGATAGTATATAGAGTATTGTAAATTTCACCATAGTTTTTAAATACCAAATAGCAACTTATTTTTTTAATATAACTGAAAGTGGATGATACTACCAAACGACTTGTAATCGGTGGTATGGATGATGAACAGAACAATATGAGGAGACTTTTGACAGATGCGATTCGCTTTACGATAAACCTCATATTCTACTTGCGACGGCTCTTTGTGCTGATGACTTCGGAGAGTTAAAGAAGCATGATAAAAGGTCTTCATAATGACAATCCTCAATCATGAGTGACACGACTAATAAAAAGAAACTGTGTACGAAGAATACTACAAAAGTGGGGGAGACTTTCGATCAGGTAAATCGGATCTGCTTGCACATGTTCGCGCGAAAAGAATGATTCAGTGTATACAAGATAAATGATATCAAACTTTGCCAAACTCAAAATCGGATATAATTAGAAAACATGTATGCAATTGACTGCAAATCAGCTACCCGCTGTTGCAATTTTAACCCGATATCTTTGAGTGGTTCAAATAAATCTTCAAACAGTATCGGAGATCAATGCGTATGCAATTTTAAAGCTGCCTTTGATTTAATACTTATGTTGCCGTATTAAATATAATATATATATATATATATATATATATATATATATATATATATATATATATATATATAATAGAAATAATAAAAATATAAAAATTTGATGGGAAGAAAACTTTTCTGAAATTTGTTGGAGATATATTATGTGTAATGCATATTTGGATGAGTCAATTTTATTTTGAGTGTGTAACGGAATCAAATTAGAATCCCTCAATTGTGAAATGTATCATTTTGTCTTAGTCCAAAGGATTTTGTGCATGTTGACTCATCTCGTTTTTTTTTTTTTATTATTCTTGATATAAATCAGTACTGCCATTACTCACGGTGCAGATGGTTTCGCTTACCCTTTTCAGCGTTTTGAAGATTGTTCTTTGTCGTTCGTATATATTTATACATAATACCGAATATGCTTTATTGTTCTGATACCTTTATATACATAAATATGTATAGTACAATAATTTCAGTTGTGAAGCTTCCCCCTCCTGTGTGGGTGATTGATGCGCTGCTCGCGGTTCCTTTTGATTGACGGTCGCGTTAACATTTTTCCTTTTAATTTCATCAATCCATTGTTGTCACTTTCGTTCGATACACATTGCTGTTGTTGAAAATGAATTCAGAACGTTGGAGGCGTCGCAGGAGCCATTAGTCGATTATTATGCCTGGGTATCACTGCGGAAGGAAGGACAGACGAACCACCCAGTCAGTGGCTTCCTGCCTCGCTCCAGAGAATTACCAATATTGAAGGTACAATAAACTGGTGTGTCATATGCTCTGTTATACACGAGCATCGTCCGCTTTGTCTTCATCTGAGTCATTTTAGCTGTTTTAAATTATTATTTATTTAATTCTGATTGATGATAACGTCTAACATTGCAAACTAGCCTTACAGTTCAGTTGAGTAGTTGAGTAGCAATAAGTTCATAGATATTCACTCAAACTCGCCTCATTCCATCAATTTCAACTGTACCGAGAAATATTCAATCTTTCAAGACCAGATACTTGAAAACTATGAAGCGGCTGAAGTTGTATTGGTTGTAAAGTTGTACACGAATATTCTGTCTATTTTGCATCCGCTGCATAGTTTTGGAACATCTGTATCTGTTACATTGGTTTTGGTTTGTTTTTGTACGCGGTACAATGTACATTTTAGCAACACAGTGTAGTTTGTGCAATAGAAATAAACATTATCTCCAATTTTTTCACGGTCAAATCGACAACAAAATTCCGTTAGTTTTTTTAGATCACGTTTCGCTTTGACGACTTCGCTCGACATCTTTTTTCTTTGGGGCTTACAAAACCACGAAAATACACTTATTTTAGTACGCTTTTTTCGGTCTATTTGTTCCATTTCCACCACGGTTAATGACTCAGAGTGTATGGGAAGCTAAATTCAAAGAAAACTTCAGCTTGGCTATCTCACTATGTACTTGCACTAGTGCGCGTCTCGGTTCACGGAGATAACCTTTGCGGTGTGTCTTTCAATATTTTATTTGGGTTGTTGTGGTTCCTCATCGCAACAATGACCCTTCGGATGATTTTGACCCCTCGCCGATGATGAACGACCGGATGTGTCGAATGTAGATTACGAAGAACATACGTTCGAAACATTTGTGCCGGCGAAGATAACCCATACTTGTCTCACGAAACATTGTTCCCTTAACATTTAACGATAAAGTCACCGCAATTCCTTTTTATTTTATTATGCATACATAGCTCATAAACAAAGATGTGTGATCAAAATCACAACTTTTTAAATAACTGATTAAATTTGAACGCTTGATTTTATCTCTAACTTTGACCCAATATTAGTACTTTGTACTTTTATACGCTTCTATGAATTTTGTATGAGTTAAGTTTAATTGGATGGTCAGCTGTTTTTTCGAGTGGCTTTACATCATGTCGATGTCTTATCTGTCTCTGTTATCTTTATTATCTGTCTCTGTTATCTGGAAGAAAACCGGTGTTAAATTTTTACTTTTCTGAGTGCTATCGAAAGTTGAACTTCATATTGACCGGCGTATCTTTTGATGTATCGAAATTTCGATGCGGGCGTTAAAAAACCGGTTATATTGTGTTAACGAATCCGGTTATTTTTTATGTTTTGTTTTTGATATGCAGAAAATTTTTGCTTTACTTTCTATTATTTATTACTATTGCTCAGTATTTCGTCGCTACTGTACATATAACGTAATGCAGTTTCTCCCATTGACGCCCGGACAATTGTATTTATTTTCGTTTCCCACACATTAATTATTATAATCGCTAAGGAGGATTGTGTGATGGTGCTTTTACTTGTGCATGATGCATTATTTATAATGCGATATCATTCATATACATATGTACGTACATATAAGGTGAAAAAAATCGTGAAAGTTGAAAAGTATTTACCCACCAACGCTACGTTTCATCGCGCGACAGAAATACCACACATTATGTTCATTTTGATTTCTCATTACAAATATTATGAATTTAATTACATGTCAATTGATAAACAGTCATTCGTGGGTGCTTTTACATTGACGCATTTAAATTCGTAATACATTTTATACCATTTGGAAAGGTTATTTCTTATATTATTATATACAGAAGTGCGTAATTTGGTTACGAAACATCCTACGCACAATCTGGATATAACTTTTAAGGAATTAAATGCCCAAACGTAACTGCTTTATTGTTGTTTTTGGACGTTGGGGTGGAAAATATACAAAAATAGAACGTATTTCCCAGTGTTTCACAACTCTTGCTTTAGAAATGTAAGTGTAAAATTTTAGATTTTATGGGATTGGGTCATCCGGGAAGCGGATTATTCCATAGAATCCAAGCCACTCAATTTTTTTTAATAATCAAGTCAGTAGAGTATTCTCCTAAAATTAACAAAATATTTTCTACATATAGATAAAGTACACACATATTTCATATCACATATATCTCATTATCTCGGAAATCGAATATTTACTATAGTATTATTATAATACCCCCCCCCCCCCGGTAATTAAGAGTGCAGTTATAATAAATGCCACAGATTTTAAATTTTTTTTGATTATATTATGTACTCCAAATTATTTGCTATGAGAAGTAAAGATATGACGATGATATTAAGTTGTCCTTGAAATTAGTTGTGATGTGGTAGGAAAAAATTCAATATTTGTACACACATATACATTATGTAGATACAGTAAGTTTTCAACCATAATTTCATCAAAAACATTGGGTAACATTACTACATATGTATTTGTAATGACCTAGCCCCTCATTGTTCATAATTTATTTTTTCTTAAGAATTTATCATTTCAAACTGGTTCATTCATGGTATATAATGAATGTGTGCATGGTAGACATCATCATTTGATGGTTTTACCTCTTGCCCACACAGTTCTTTATCAGATGGCTCCTGTGAGCATAGGTTATCGTAGATTATTTTAACCTATTGTCTGGTAGCTTGCGCTTATCACATTACACATGACATTGCCCACTATTTTGTTATTTGACTTTTTTCTTTCTGCTACTATTGATAAGGGCTATTTTATTGATACATTATTTAGACTATTATAAGTATACTTACAATTAAGATAATAATAAAATATGTACCCGATTTGACCAAATTACTGCCCGCTCGTAAATTAAACTTGAGACCGCCTTTTTTGATCAACCTGCTTTAAATGCATATACACAAAACATAAATTGTAGTATTTAAGGTAACTTCCGTATGATTTCCCTTCATTTTCATCTGTCTCGAAATGGCAAAAGTTTCTCATATCTCTAGAGAGGTACCCACCAGTTCATGACCACTTTAAAGCGAATTCAATTTATTACGCAAATAAATCACGAGACAGACTGTGTAATATTCACCGGTATGTATGCGAGAGACAACATCAAGTATTAATTTATGTAGATTGAAAGTGCGAGGCAGCAGGACAAGCGATAATAGGAGGAAATGATCCCTAGGGTGCGTGCAGGGCGGATGTCTGGTCTTCGTGGTCTCACAATGTGGTTCAACCTCACTAATGAAAAATTTAATACATTGACGTCCGCACTGTTTAATTTTTCATCGATTTTTTGCGCAGCTTACGGTATACATAGGTACCTACATACATATCAGGTTAACTGTCTGAAATAATCTGCAGATTTAACTATGTTATTTACCGGGCTGTAGAAAAATATCGTCAGAGAGATGGAACGAGAAATGCGTTCCGGAAGTTCGGATGATTGGTCCGGATCGATCGGTAGCCGCTCGTTGTTTACCCCTGATTCAGAGCGAAGGACAAAGTGTTTTGATATTCTGAAGGCGAATATTATTACAGATTTTGTATTAAAACTAGATTCTCAATTTAAATTAGGTATTTCGGCAATGTAATATAATATCCTTGACTATAATTATAACATGTCTATAACCGTATATAGATAGCTTCAATTAAGCACTCAATTACGCTCGAATTTGTACAGGGATAGTGTATCGTTTTATTTTGTAATTTTATTTTGTGAAATACGTACATATCTATAGTAAGTCCTTCGAATAGCTGTGATTGATGATGATGGTGGTGATATCGCCTCTTGCATGTACATTTAATTGGATGTACAAAGTTATTCAAAAAGGATTAATTTACTACAACTTCAAGAACAAGAACATGTATAAACTTCGGTAGTAACAGCATGCTACTATTATTAAATTTAACTATTATTAAATTTAATATAGAGTTAATATTGTGCAATAAAGATTTATGAAATTTCAAAAATATATACAGCCATTCGCCATCTCCTGCTGTATGAAGGCCTCTCCAATATGCTTCTCTACGTCTCTGTTTTGAGCAACTCTCACCCATCTCATTCCACACAGGTTTTTGATTTCATCCAGCCATCTCCCCTGTGGCCTTCCTTGCACTCTTTTATATTCTCTCGGGTACCATTCAAGCACTTATTTCGTTCATCTATATTATGTTCTAGCTACGTGACCATCGCCATTTAATTTTTTTTTATCCTCACTGAATCAAACACCCTTTGCGATACTTCTTACCCACATACTCTGTTTTCTATCTCTCCTCGTTATGCCAAACATACAATTTCATTCTTCTTTGTTTGCACTGCACCATATACAGCATTCTGGCGTTCAATACCCAAGATTTATTCATATTAATGATAATTAAACCGTTCTACATAATCAAACTATATTTATTATATGCAGCATATGTATGTACATTGGCGTTTCTAGAATATTTCATATATACATACATATACATATGTACATATTTATTTATTTTATATTGCTTCAGTTTGTATATAAATGATTAAATGAAAAGAAAGCAGTAAAATTATTTTTCATTTAATTATAATTCAGAATATAAATATTAGGTTGTAAAATTTTATGTATGTATACATATGTACATATGTCTGTCAACTGCGCATGTGCTGCGTATGACTAGCATTATCCTGAGTGTTCGTCACAACGCTGTTAACAATATTCAGTTTTTCAAATGTTGCTCTCTTTTTATCAAATGCACCTGGTTACTAGTGAATATATAAATGGCGTCTCACCAAAATAAAAACATCCCATCTTACCTTTTTGAGTTAGATCAAAGCATTGAATTGGTTTGACTATGCAACTAGAATTGACTGTGCAAAGATTGGTCCCAATTTGTCTAACGGTATGGAAATGTATACACTTACATATTATTTTATGTTCTACAAAAGTGCCGCCCCTCTTTTTACTGCAGCAGCAATTTTTTTTGCGTTTTGAGTAGTCTGCTACTGCATAATCAATTCTTCTGTTGCATTTTTTTCATCTGATTTGCTACCATTTGAGAATATATTGATTTTTTTTAGCAGTAAAAGTATTATTTCTAATGAAATTTTATATGATATAATAAAATATTCACTAACCTCATCACTGCTATTTTTTCCACATCATAATTTTTGGCAAATACACATCATTTGGAATAGTCTACGCATGTGATTAATAGCCGTGTGTAATTTACACCAGGGAAAATTTTAACAAAAAAAATTTACAAATTTATTCAAAATAGTACATATAAAATTATTTTCTAAATTTTCATCTTGCATAAATATTATTCTCACGTCCACGTACGCTAATTCTGGCATCAAAATACACACACATATGTATGTATGTACATCGGTCTCCCTCACGGGACCGAAAGTGAAACGCCAGAAAACGCAAATATCGGAAGGCAAAGATCGAAAATCGAAAGATCTTAAGTCGAAAGATCAAAAAAAGGGTGCATGGTAAACGTTACTATGTATATATAATATATATGAGTGGCATGCGGTGAAATTATCTCTCTTTTTGTCATACAGCCTTGTTTAATGTGCGCGCGCAGAATACGGGAGGAAAAGCTTGTTCCTCTTGTTCCTGTTGTATCCTGCTCGCGCAAATTAAGTGAGTATGTACGACTGGGGGAGAGACCCTTTTTTTATATCTTTCGACTTAAGATCTTTCGATTTTCGATCTTTGCCTTTCCGATATTTGCGTTTTCAGGCGTTTCACTTTCGGTCCCGTGAGGTAGACCCGTATGTACATAGATCACGGACTAAGCTCGCGACCGACAGATTGGCAACCACTGCACAAAGGATTTTTTTCAAAAATAAACTTCGACCTATTAACAGTGCATCGTCATCTTTTTGCCGACGTACTCGCGTATTGCGGATTACGTACAATATTAAAAGAATTGACTTTTCCATCGCTGTTATCACTTTGATAAGATATCCCAATCGTAGGTTGGGCATATTAGAAAACTTCGCAGTGCTAGAGTTGTTTCCGTTCAGTGTAGACGGTTTGCCATGTCTTCAAATGAATAATTTCTGCATTCCGTTCGAAAGGCAAATCACTTTCAATAATTTAAAAGGTCAGTGCTTATTGGATTTTTTGACCTTTCTCGATCATTTACTGTACCTTCTGGAAATTTACTTACCAGTTGACGCAAGAAGTTACAGTATATTGTCAGCTGATGGGCTTCAAAACATACGCATACAGCCCCACCCCACCCACGTGTCTCACAGATCTAAATATATACTAATTCGTGTTCATTTGCTCTCAAACAGTTCTAAATCGACCAAGGACAATGTCCATATCATAAGGATTTTTACATAATCTTAATTAATTATTAATAATTAGCAACACCTCTTTCAATAGTGCAATCGTTCGTATATGCCGTATTTACGATAGCTTAGATGATTGTCCTGACCTCTTTAGAGACTCTTTTAGTATTTTTAGGACAAAGGTGAAGAAAATAATATGTGGTTGATTTGCTTCTTCACCCTTATAGTCTTTCTTTTTCTTTTTTACTTTATCTGTATCTTTTTCTTTATCTGTTTCTTTTCTTTTTTTTTAAATCTTGATGTTTTTGTAATTTTACTTTTTTATATCACCATGTGGTGCTCACTGTAAATGGAATATTATATTTTTATTTATGTTTATTATTATTTTTTGTCTCATTATACAACTTTCTTTTTATATTTTATTCTGTATGTGTGCCTATTTAAATAAAATAAAATAAATAAAAATAATCCGAAAGTCTTTCAGATAAATCTTATTGAGATTTAAGTGTCAAAAATGATACACGGGAGCTAGATAATCTGTGATAATTTATCTACATATACACACTTACTAGAGACAGGGAAAGTTTGCTCGTACGCTTGCAACTAGACACCCAAATGAAGAGTTCTGGGTTAGTACATACATATAGTGGATTATTCACGGTTCGTTGATGTGTGAAATTAGTTACCGGCATCGACGCTTTCGTTAAACTCGATTATTTATTTTTTCCGTTCTGTATATTTAATGATGTACTCTTGATCTGTTCGTTGATGCTTTAAATAATCGAATAATGAAATGGTAGCTCGATGAATGTATAATAATTCACAATTGATACGTTTGAATCATGTTCTTTTGGAAATCAAATTTTGTTGCTTTCATACTTTAAGTCCGACATTTTTTTTAGTATTACATACATATGTACACATTTTTTGTGTCAAATTTGACTGTATCCTATTATATACATATCTACATATGTATTGCATATCGACACATAACAAGAAATCGGTCTGGAATATTTTGGGATGTGGTTTTTTTTTGGACATTTTGTCGCGTGAACATTTTGTCGTGGTTACATTTTGTCAGTGCACTAATTTTCGGGTACATTTTGTCGTTGAACCTTTTGGACTTGCGCCAATTGTCGTGTAACCTGTTCAAAGATTGTAAATGCATTGTTAAAGGTTTGCCGAACCTTTTTTACAAAGCATTTACAACAATTGAACAATAGGCGGCACGTTTCCGGCCCCTTCAGATTCTGACCTCTAATTATCATATGATACTTTTACTACAAACATTTACAAAAATGCTCAAATTCCCGAAGAAAAGTCTTATTTAAAGTGTTTTAATGGGGTAATGAATATTCCCTATAACTTTATTCGTGAAGCCGATTAAGTGATGCGAAATTGAATGCATTCAGAAGCATGAGGGTGTACTTCAACACTGCTACGCTAGTTAATTTAAAACCACTTTGTTGATATTTTGAATTTCTGACGGTCCATGTTGTTTATAACACAATTTCCAATGGAGGTATCTCTAATCCAGAATATGTCCAAGAAAATGAATTATGTATTTCGATGCTTGGGCTTTCTACTCTGTATTCTTTTACGCCTGTCAGAAAATAAATCGTTCGTAGATATGATGAAAAATTTAATATCTAGCGAAATACCTGGCTCTGTTGTATTTTAAAATTTGAAAAGGCCCTGCTTTCGTGTCGGACATGCATTTGTTCGAAGCAGATCGGGTTTCTTGCAAGCCGCGCATTCATCTCACCGACGGCGATGCTTCTTTGTGTTTTGCGTTTCACCGTAAAGTTCGTGTGTTCACCATGGACAAGATGAAATTCTCTTTTTATTTTCGGAGTCTTCCTTTATATGCAACGTCACGATCCGACGACGTAGGGTCGTCCCCAAGTTTGAGAGCCGGCGGCCATGTGTTTACCGCGGATCCGTTATTTTTACACGGCTCCAGGTTAATTGGCAACGTGCTCTGCCCCCGCGAACTGGTCCACTCTCGTTCGCCATTGTACTTTTTGACAAGGGGCATCATCATTACCATCATCATTATTATCGCAGTCATCATCACCGTTGTTTCCGGTGCACCTGTTTTGTTCGTTATATTTAGCCGAATGATCTTATCGTTGACGCGTCAAAGCGATCGACTTTACGTGGTTGGTTTCCTTTGTGCAAAACCATGCTTATTTGTCTCGTTTTTGCTAAAAGCACATAAAAAACCGCTAACTCAAAGCTAGTCAGTGACTGGACTTGTTGGAATTGCAATTACTGCGTAATCGTGCCGAGAAAATTGACCGGTAATAACTCTGCTTACCTAGTAATTTTCTAGAAAAAGAACAGATTTTGCTCAGATTGCTTCTCGTAGGTATCTTGATAATAATCGAACGTATTGCAATTTTGTAACTGAGGATAGTTGTGCAATGAAGACGAGGTTCTATTTGATTTTGTTGACCACTATACATATAGATCAATGTTTCTCAACTGTATTTTACCCATTCCTGAGGTATATTTTCATTTCAAATATGTACGAACCCTTATGCTATTATGACCCTCCGAATCGCAGATAGTATTCTATGTAGTTATGACTATGAATCATAGTTTATATTGTAAATTGTTGAAAACCTCTGATTTAGATTCTTAATATGAAATCAAATTATTTGACTGACGTTTATCGATAAAACTTGATGAATATATGAATGAGTTTATTTAAGTCTGTTAGTATATTATTTCTGTTAGTATTATACATAAGAAATTCAATTGTGATAATGAATTGTGAATGATGATAAGTAGTATCAAACAACAAACTGTTCAAATTGAATATGAAGTATGTACTTTCAAGAGGTTGTTTGCCATTTTATATTTATCTTCGATATCAAACTTGTCTTTACCGAGGGAGGGCTTTAATGGCGTCGTCGTTTGAGAGCTTACAAAAGTGGGGAAGATCTTGAGTTTTAGCACGACTCTTCTCTATTATATAAGGACGAGAGGTCCTGGGGTAAAGGAGTTTAAGAGCGAGTTTGCTAAAGTAATCGTAAAATAAGTTGGAAATAAGCGTGGCAATGAACTCAAAGAGCTATACATTTACATCATTAACGTCGTAAAATATGGGTCCAAGTGATTCAAACACTCTTCTCCACCAAAATCTGGATTTATTATACCGTCGTCTTGGGAGGGCGAGCCAATGTTTATCACATTTACTTCGTGTAAGTTTGTTGCGGTTTACGTTCCTAGATGCTGCGATCTTTCCGGTGTCGGAGACTCAAAATCAACAATACCTGTCTACTTCGTTTGCTGACACGACACGTGTTCGGCCCTCCTTGCATCTGTTTTTCTCTATTCCGAGATAGAGATATGCATTTGTGCATGTTTGTTTAGTTTGTGGGTAAACACGTACACGTATGCTCGCGGGTAACACGTGGCTCTATCGCTTATCAAACTTGGCTTCCGCAACGGTAACTTTTTTATATGCACTTCCTGCTGCTCCAGTTATCATTATTTTGTACAACAATTTTCGCCAGTGCTTTATCGTATTTGGTCCATATTAATGTATTGGAACATGTGGTTATAGCGACAGCTGTGCAACGCTTCGATGGTTGTGTCAACATTTCAACCGTGGATGCAACCAACCGCAACTGCATGCTATTCAAATACCCTTAATTAAGTTTTTGACATGAAATTTAAGTCGCACGTATTTGAGATGAATTTTTTGTGGTTGAAAATTCACATACAGTTAGATTTACATACATGCATGTGTCTATCTCATTAATATGCATCCAATTTTGCCAATTTCGTTCAACGTTCAAGCAATACTGACAGTACGTTTGGAAAGGTTGTGGGGTATTTTTATCCTAGTCGATATTATATGTGAAATTACTACGGTATTGCGCGTAATGCTGTGTGCTTCAGTGGGATTGTTTTGCGGTTTCGGATCGTCTAACTAGCTTTCTTTGCCTTTTTCTCGAAGTGGATTGTAGAAATCCGATGAAAATAATGCGGTACGACTTTTTTTTTGTAACCGATCGATAACTTCTCGCCATAACTCCATGGGAAATTACGTGTGGCTGTTGTGTTGCGTGTTCCATGTCAGTCATCGTTCACCGGTGCACCAGACGTTGGGCTCGCTTGCTCCACTTTCTGACTGTTTCATTTTACTTTTGTTATTTTGCTACGTTTTGTTTTGTTTACCTGCTGGCAACGTGCTGCCGTCTAACTTCATACATGCCATAGAAATCATAGCGATCTTATCTCACAAACCATACATATTTGACTTGTCTTATCTCGGTACGAATCTTAAGTGACCATTTATAGACGTAATCCCTTCATATTGAGCTTACGGATTTTTGAAGTCTAATTTAAGTATTCCGTATTCAGCATATGTGTACCTATAGAGCAGCCAAGTCTATGACCATTCGTCGTTAACCTTGCACCCATGCTATTAAAGGGCTCATAGAACGACCTATTTGTCAATCGCTACTAATAATATGGTGTCCCAACAAAACCGCACAGCGTCAAAACAACTCGACGGCAAAATCATTATCATGCACAGCCATTGGCCATTCACTGCTGGATGAAGGCCTCTCCAACACGCTTCCATTCGTTTCTGTGTTGAGCAACAATCATACATCTCATTCCACACATTTTTCTGATTGCATTCACCCATCTACCCTGTGGTCTTCCTTGCACCTTTTTCTATTCTCTTGGGTACCATTCGAGCACTTATTTCGTTCATCTATCGTCCGTTCCTCTCGTTACATGACCCGCCCATTGTCATTTCAATTTCCTTCAATGACAAAATAGCGCAATACAAACACATACATAGGTACATAATATCGAAGGATTAGCAAAAATGCACATGTGCACTTTTAGAAAAAATCTACGCGGGATCTTATTTTATAATATGCATTTATCTCGTTTTTAATATTTGTATTTCTATTCTAGAGTTATTTTTTATATGTGCAATATAATTTGCGCTGTTTTGTTACGAAAACTTAATAATATTATAGCAAATAAATCTTGAGGTGAATATTATTAATTTTAATATCGATAAATTTAGTTTTAAAATCAAACCCAATTGCAAGATTTGTGTATTAATTTCTCATTATTTTCTTTTATTCCCACCAGAAAGCAATGCGGTATAGACTATCATCCCTTAGACCAGTGATTTTCACAGTTAACTGATTTGCTACAGAGTTTAGGGGAAGGTCTAAAAGAAAATAAATGAGGTTCAATAGCAGGCCATTAAAACTCAAATAGTTTGTTTATTGAAATTTTAAATGGTTATAATTCCTTTTTATTGAAAAAAGTATGATAACTATCGATTGATTAAGGCTAAAGCCACTTCACTACATACATATGTACATGTAGTGAATATATAATAATAATAATAAACTGCAAAATTCGACTTCTAAATGTGAAGAAGTCTCTTTTACGTACATAAGTGTGCTATTAAAGTGTGCCACTTTTAGATAAAGATCCTTACGCCGAAAAACATCTATTTCGGTAGCATTGTTTATATATTTAATTAACTTATATACTTACCTAATTAGGGAAAATACCTTTTTTACGGCTGTGCGTGACGTAACAAAATATGAAAATTTGACGCATTTTCCCTAATTAACTTTCGTCACGTATACATATACATATGTATATGTTACCTTGGCGAAGCCACGGAACTATGTAGTTCACGAGGACATCATGTTAAATAATAAACAACAACAACAATACGATCATAAATAATAATAATAAAAAGGCTTAGAATAATTTCATTGGCAGTGTGTTCATTAAAAGGGGAACCGGTGAATTGTACGCACATTATTGTGGGAAGCTCCCTTAAAAACTAGTGAATGGTTTTGACTCGTTGGTTTGCTTTGAATTCGTTCGTTGCACGTTTCAATGGCTTTTAATTGAAAACCCCCGGCTATTACGTGTTCTGCGTACACAACATTCATCTTCGATCTACGATCTTTCTCTTTTGCCCCCTCTCCCCCCATGGCCGTTGGAGTACAGTACTGTAAATCATATTTTATTTCCGTTTATGGGACGCTTAAATAGAATTTACGAGTTTCGAATTTAACGCGGCACATGAAACGTTATAACGGCGGCGGATGTTTCAACGCTTTTCCGAAGTTCAAATTTTGAAATTTAACGACTCGAGTCGATGGTTAGATTTATGAAAGACGCTGTGAAACTTCCTTCCTTTCTTAATTTAAATTCTACCTTAGAGTATAGATAAAATACATACCATCTATTTCTATTATATGTATAATAAAACCCGGACAACAGATAAGTTATTCAAATTAGACATTCTTGCTCATCTTAAACAAATTTCTCATAAATCATCCACTCGCTTTTATTTTGTTTTTCTTTATTTTGGGTACCATTTTTTTATTTACTCAAATTAAAAATTTAATGG
The DNA here is from genome assembly GCF_051622035.1 of Arctopsyche grandis. NCBI lineage: Eukaryota > Metazoa > Arthropoda > Insecta > Trichoptera > Hydropsychidae > Arctopsyche > Arctopsyche grandis. Next base: position 21,459,807 of record NC_135359.1, read on the forward strand.
TATAATATAAGGACCATTTCTAAGGCAGGCTCGTGCTTAGTCTATGTGCAGGGCGTGTAGCGTTCAGGGCGGCCAAACCCAAGAAAAATTGAAAGAAAATAAATATTATAAAGTTTCTAATTTAAAAACACTTTTTTATAAAACAATGCATTGAGGAATTGTCGCAAAAAAATTTCGCCTCCAACGCAATATTTTATTCATAAAATATTCAAAGGAGAGGGTAGTTTTTAAGATATAGATGTATTTATTTGTTTAAAAACCATTTTCTCCTCAAATACATATTTCTTATTTAAATGGCTCCGATTTGTACGGTAATAATATGAGCCGTTATATTTGAAAGTGGCGGAAGTCCAATTTTCTGGAAGTCCAAAAGTAGAAAAAACGTATTACAGGCCACCAGTATTTTTAAATATTGTTTGACGCAAAAAAATATATTAAATGTTTTGCGATATATTTCTCGAAACGAAGAAAAGTGAACTTATGCCACTTTCAATGTCTCAGTGGTTCCGTTTATGTTTAGCACCAAGAGATTATTGAGTTCGATCCCGGGCTAATCTTTAATACTGCTGGTTAGATTTGGATATTTGTGACTCCAAGTCGATTGTTTCTTATCAGAGTTTGCCAATTTTAGCAGATCATTGTTGAAACGGTTCCTCGAAATTAGCAAAAAAATCATCCTACCTGCTGTCACAAATCTTCTGTATTTAATGTAAAAATTATGTACAAATCTAAAATCCATAGATGTCTCAAATGATTAATTAATTGTTAATTTCGTGTTCTTCAGCTTCTAGAAATACAGTGATTTATGTAATAAAAATGCTGCATTGTTTGTACCTCTTCCTGTCAAGCCTTCCTGGTATATATTTATGTAAAATAAAATAAAATAAAAAATGTATAGGTACAATGTATAAGTGCACTGTCGATAACCAAACAAACTTGGACTTCGATGAACATATACACCGTTCAATAGCAGTATAACGAACCAGAATCTATTCAAATATTCCTAACATTCATAAAATTCTTTCCAAACGTCAACATGAGAAAGTGGCGCAATCCTAGACCGCCTTTCAGCCCATGTTGATTTTACCATCAGTGGCTTTCGGGCCGGTGTTTACTTTCGCGTGGAATCACGTTCGCACACTAACCCTTTCAGCTCAGAGTTTATTGCCAATCAAAACGACCGATCGAACACGAGCAGCTTTCGCGGCTTAATCGCCATTTTCCGTGTTTGCCATACAAATTTATCGCCGCTACCTTAAACCACCACTTAAACCACCCCCAGCCGGGTAAAAAAAATCGCCAATCATTATTCACAGCCAAAAGGTCAACAGTCAAGCATCACCGAGCCGATCCTTCTGCCGAATGGGCACAGGGATTGCCATTGTCGATTGACGGACACTGCTTTTACTGTCCGTGCAATTTATAGCTAATTTTACGCTCGAATGTAACGCACAAACACGGCTCTTTGTTCCCGACGAATTATGTGTCCAAACATTTCACACTTCATCATTGGGCATGTTTGAGCACCCGTATATAGATAAAAAATATAGGCAAAAGCCGATAGATAATCATCAGTGCGAATACATATGAAGCGTTGTCTTTGATGTGTATTAGTAATTTATTGCCATGGGGATTGGATTCCATTTCTGCTAGCAAAGTTTGAACGATGATGATATTTAAATTGAAACGTTTCGGGTTGACGACACATGGAGTCTCGGTTCAATCAACACGCTCACCGCAGGTCAAACAATTTCGTTCCGCGTTAATTTTTGCCATTATTCGCCAATTACGGCTCGTTAGCCGCCGATGTAATAATTGGCATCGGTGAATTTTCGCTCGAAAGAATATAAAAATCGTGTAAATAAAAAATATTATGACGGGTAGCGATTTCGATCCATCTGTCTGTCTGTCTATCTGACTGTATACGTTTTGACTGATTACGTGTAAACTAGCGTAGAGAACGCTAATCGCTTGTTTTTCTTATATAAATAGGTATTGAGTTTATTTTAACCGTGTTCTTTTTGTGTCCGGAGGCTATTGATCTCTCGTTAGAGTTCTCTCGTAAGACTTGAACAAAACTTATATAGATTGATTCATATTGTTAAAAATTCTTTTCTTTGTCTATTTTCGCACATTTCGCTTGGAATTGTATCACCACATATATACATATCATACATATACACATATGTATGTATATATATTCACAAAATTAACTCTTTGTTCTTTAAACCAATGGCAAAGTATTATGAAGGCAAAATTTAAATGGTTTCTCTTGTTCATAATTAATTATTGTTTTGGTTTGGCAATCATAACAACTTTGACTACTCATATGCCAAAAAAATCATTTGTGGTTTATTTTTTGCGTTCTGTTTTATTTTTCTTATACATACATATGTATGTACTGGCATAGGCCAAATTGTATATTTTTCTATTATGTATGTATGTTTTATACAGACATAAAAATTCACGACTTCATTACTTGTAAAATATTGAAATAAATTGATTTTATCATTTGAATACGAATACAATATGCATGCATTTATTTCATTCTTCTTTTATATATCTTAAGGAATTTAAATGGAAAAAAGCATATTTTATCTGTTTCATTGAACAAATACATTTTTTTTTCAAGAAAAAGGAAGGAAGAGGTTTGGACTTTACAATATTGATTAATCATGCTTTTTTTTTTGTAATTTTGACACGAATTGAGTTTCTTCTTTCGCTCTTTTCTACAACCACAACGAGTTCTCTGTAATTTTCAATTTTAGCAATATAATTTTATGATTATATTATAAAATTACTTTGTTGTGGTAATTCAAATTATATGTTCTAGCTCGTCCAATAAATTACTTAAAAGTATTAGTAGCTCGTCCAATAAATTACATTTAAAATATCCCATCTTATCTGTAGTTTTGATGTTTAAGAAAGATCTACCTACTCCGGTCGATGACTTAAAGTCATGTAAATATGTATTGAATAATATCAGGTGTCGACAACCGTGGTTCGAGTGCAAATACTTGTTGCTGTAACTAAAATTGTCCCAGCTGTTGTAACCATGGCGACCGCCCTCCCCGCCCACTTTACAGAGCAGCCTATCGATTTGCAACCCCTGACCCGCCCACCCCCGCCAGACACATCACATCTCCAACTGAATGCATTAAACTCACTTCCTTGCGTGCCAACTTTCCACCTCGTCTACTGCATCCATGCATCGGTTGCATATTGCATTCCACTCGTGTATAAATTACATTTAAAAAACCTCCAAATTTGAGACGTATGCATTTTTAATGATAACTATATTTGGAATTATTTGTACACTCCAAATATACATCTGGTTTGTTCATGAACATACTAGTTTGGTCATACACGAACCAATCTGGCCAGTTTTAATGTACGCAAAATAACAAAATGACAAACGTTAGTTCATGCAAAACTATTAGACACATGTTTCATTATTCTTAATCGTTTTTCTTATCCTCTACATGTGTATGTATGCTTATCCTGGATTATAATATTTTAATTTATAATTAGTGGAAATGGGAATTATAGCAACGTTGTAATGTGGTTTCCATAAGATTTCCCTTTTAAATACTTGGCGTTTTGACATCTCAAAGGTTTTGACAGCTAAAAGTTTCATGCGACATTTAATAAGTCTATTTGAAGATAGATTTTTACTGTTAGCACTCAAACTAAAACCAATAGTTCGTGTACACACAAATTATTTTGTATGTTCATGAACGAACATTTGGACTGTAACCAGAGCCGCACCTAGGAGTTCGACCGCCTGCGTGCAAACTTAAATCGACCGCTCTTTAATTTTATCAGCATTTGGATAAATCATATTAATGATAAAAAATGAAGTGCATGCGAGCAGTGCAAAAATCTTACCTTGTGAGAATATAACGTTGAAAATTTTAATCACAATAAAAATTAACCAGAAAAACAGACAAAACCAAAACGTTTAGTTATGAACAGGACCAGATGACAAGAGAGACTAAACGTTTTCAAGTTTATTCATGAAAATATAGTGTTTTCACCCCCAACCCCACATCTAAGACATTATTCTTTCGATGACCAACCAATTATCAGCATCCTCGAATAAATACATCTGTCAGTCGCAAAGATAATAGAACATAAAAGAACTAGCTCTATGCGGACCGAAGTTATACCTGCTATCCCGTTATTTCCCAGAATTATAGTTCAGGTGTGTTACTTATTAAGTTGTAACTTGCAACAGCAATCCACAAGTATACAACAAGACAACCTAATTGCATTTTAAGAAGTACGATGTCTTCTTTCGTATTTTTTAAGGAATATAATTTTTTCGACTCATTTCTTCGGCCGCCTTTATATTTCGGCCGCCTGTGTGCGTTGCACACATCTGCACATATGGTAGGCGCGACCCTGACTGTAACATAAAAACATTACAATTTTTTCCCATCTGTCATTTAATGTATTGTTTTTAGAGTGGGATAAATCAACAATAATAGTTATTTTTTTATAACTTAAAATTTAATGTAATATGCTGGGTCTGGACATTGGCCTTGGAACAATAGACAATATCATTTTTGCATCCACCATATTATTTATGTACATATGTATGTATGTATGCATGTACAAAAAATATTTATTTTGCAAATCTTGTGAGTCAATGGATGATCGCCATAATATACAAGCGACAGTCATTATTTGCTGTTTTTTCTCGATGAATATGAAATATTTGCATAATATAGTATAATAATGTTATATTTTATCATTCGCACCAAAGAATGAGCTCATTATACATAAATTAATAAGAAATCAATTACGTTTTATGTTATTTAACGAATGAATAAATTATTTCAATTACTATGTGTATCGTAATTACTCATTATAAACACTCGCATATGTGCAATTATCTATGATAATGTAACCTAACTGCCGATCACAATAACGGTATAATTTCTCACGATTTTAAAATATGAAGTCACCGTTTTTTTCCCGGGAAGATGCGTCTAATCTCCGAATAGATAGATTTACAGCAAAATTTTGTCTTTTTTTGTGTCGATTTGTTATATTGAGCCAATTTTGTCGCGACATGGTGACGTATTCCTCTAGGAGAGATTAGGAGAAAAATTCTTGGCCGTCCAATTTTTTTATATCTTGACAGTCGTAAGGCTTGATAGATTACTTCTGTGCTTTTTTGTCATTTCGACCCGTCATTTTCGCGCCTTTTCTCTCTATGCGGCTATTTTGTTTGACTCGTCCTAATCTGGCGATTAGGTCGACACGTCGTGTGCGGTTTAACTTCACAATAAAATTATCGCTTTTTTAAGCTACTGTTACTCATGTATGTATAACTTGACCTTTTCGCAAAACGGCTTATCCATCTTTTGAAAGGCTAATATAGTAACATTCAAGACTTAAGTTTGGGTATAAAAAATCGATCCGATAGGGTGCTAGATTTCATCTCCAATTTATTAATAGAAAGCATTTATTCAGTACGTTATTTTAATATTAGTGCTGAAACGAATATCCAAAGCACTGAAATAATATCGACTAAACTCGTATTTATGTATGTATACATATTTCATCCTATGAAGGCGTATTTTATAACACAATTCACGTAAAGGGACGTATTTTCCTTGGTACCATGCTCGTTGCGCGTTTGCTTTAATCGCGTTCGATGCGCAAGGAAAATTCCTTCCTCCAAAAATCTCCATAAATGTACTCAATTGTAAAAGATATTGGCAGTTATTAAACTTTAGTGAACCAATACAGTTCCAAATAACACGTATATTTTTCCTACATACATTCAAAACCCGCTGAATAGAGTTTTTAAAATACATACACCAGGAAATACTCCAAGGCGACAAATGTGGTTAGATTATTTTTGTACACAAGTACTAACAATTTTTCAAACATAACAGTACATAGAATATAATAGAGACATCTATGGACAATCAACAAATTTTTGATACGCAGCAAATTTGCAAGAAATACATGTGGGTAGCATATTTTTATAAGATTCAACAAATTCGAGATGCTAATAACTTGAATTTGTGAGAAACTGCGGTGGAGGATACCAATTTATTTGATTCGTCACAACAACTTAGGTTAAAAAAGTCGGAAAATTCGAATAGGATATCTGTGTTTTTTAATAACCACAAGATCTCGCTAGCAAGGTATTTAGCTGGGACTGGAACACACGACTAGGGTGTGCAATACCGGCCAAAATATCAATACCGGTATTTCGGTATTATAAATACTAAAACCGGTATTGCAAAAAACAAGAAATGGAATTGTGATACTTTTGGAATAAATTAACATCAGTTTCATAATAAATTTAGTATAAAAAATATATTTATATAATTTTACAACGTTTAAAAAATGTCATAATCCAAGGAGTGGCCGAGCAATTCGATCCGCGGTAGGAGGATTTTTTTTATTTACGTCAACCTAAATTCCAGGCTCCCTATAAATTATTAATATTTAAAAGATTTTAAAGGGGGAAAAATAGATCATAAGCATATGTATAATTTCAATTTTTACAAATACCTTAGATTTATTGATTCTATGATTTAAAATATGACCTTAAAAAGGCCTGTTCTTGATGGGATCTTCGTACATAACTGAAATCATTTATATTTACATTCAAATTTGCTTATGTTTAAATAGCAAAATACCGGTATTTCGTCTTTTGAAAACCGGACTTTTGGTATCTGAAAATTTGCTGGAATACTGGGATCCCGGTTTCTACAATACCGGTATTGCAAACCCTACTCACGACCTCTCTACTAATATGCAATAGGTCTACCAGTGTACTACGCCGTGGTTTATTTAGACATAATAAGAAGAGGTATGTAAATAAAAAGTGAGAATTTCCCAATAAGCCTACATACATTTAATAGTATGTAGTTATAAGCTTTTTCCTGGGTAGTTTTTCCTGCAAGTATAATAAAAAACCTGTTTTTTGGCTTCCCAAAACTATGGAAAAGCTCAAGTTACAACGAAATATCTGTAAATTTTTATTTACTGTCAAATAAAAATTGTATCGCCATGCGAATGTGTCATTCATACATTCAGTAGCAAAGGCTAAATTCAATCGACCAGTTATGATTATTATATCTGGATTGTGACTTTTAAAAATCATTTCAATGCGCACTTGAGTTACTTCCATTATGTTACTCCTATTTTGTGTAACATGCCATTTTTATTGCCGAGTATGACTGACCCACCCAAGATTTTTATCATTTGCCAGACACTTCTTTTTTTCATTTACGTTTAATATATTGTGAATTCACGTGTTCCGTGATAATTTAAGGGATACCCTCACACGCCAACTTCCTCTAGGTGCAATAAATTGCACATGCACCCTCGCTGGGACGCTGCCCTCCATTATTATTTGTTGGGGTTGGTCCGGGGTCCTCGCGTTCCCTTTCCCAAAACAATATTTGCTCACAATCGCAAACGTTACGTGCTCAGTCTCGAGGACTACTTTTCGCCATCACGAAATGAAAAATGCTTGCACGAAATATGTACATATTTGATTTCAGTGTCAATGAATGAATGAACGCTGAATTATTATGTGGCTTTTTTTACTTTTATATTACGCGGAAACGTGAGCGCACTTAAAGCGCCACTATTTCCAGTCTCGTGAGTCATTTCATACGAGACCCTTAATCTCCCTCGTGTTTTCCTTCATTCTACCACCCTCCAACTTTTCCCATTCTTTTTCCTCTATTTTCGTCTGTCTCTCGACTCTAGGGCTGTATATTACGCCGAATTCGCTGAAAAATATTTCGAACGAAATTCTCGAATGGTACTATAGAAAGTATAATAATATATTTACCGCTTTTTTGATATTTATGCGTATATCTACATATGTACATATATGGATTATATTGTACTTTGGATCACAACGAGTATCTTTGTTACTCCAATTTTGTTGAACAAAACGTATTGAACATTATTTCAATTGTATTTTTTTTATTTTATTTCGTGAATATACCATTATATTTATACGTTTACATAATTGTATTGTTGTCTCATTGAAAATACTGATAACCCTGTATATTTTGTGGGTGAATGACTCAACATACTCACAACTCTTAGGCTTGGGGGATATTTTCAACGCCCTCTTATGCACAAAGTAGACGGTAAATGTGCTTTACAAAAGTCTTTCTAATCGATTAATAATCTAATATAACATCAGCAATACATTTACAATATGCTCACAAAATATTTACAGTTGACATAGTACCTAACTCTACTGGAGCTAAAATTCGTTTATCATAAACATTGATTGAAGTAATGAAAATATCCGAAACGAGGCATTGGTGGACTGGAAATTATTTAAACCAGCAGCGTGGACGAGTGGTTAGCATATGTATATGCTTTCGAACATACTGGTCACGGGTTCGAATCCCACTGGTAGCTGCTGGCCAGACCTTGGTTTGTGACTTCGGGGCGATCTTTTCCTATCAGAGTTTGCCAATTTGTCTGATTTTCATTGAAACGGTTCCAACCAATTAGCAACCTTTGCCCATTTCTCGCAATTTTCGAGTTTTTAGCATTTCAAATTTCTCTGATTCGTATAAAAATGCTGCAAATTTGTCCATAAATGTCTAGCAAATTTCGAGTTTTTCAGCATCTCGAAATTTGACGATATATACATATATAAAAATGCTCTGAAAATGTATGTTTATCTAAAATTTATCCATATGTAGATGTCTCCATGATGCTTTGTGAAAATTATTCTAAAAATTGTATATCGATGTTTGTAAATGGCCAGGAAGGAGCATTGGGGTTTACCTGTTAGTTCTTCCTGGTATACATATGTATATATTATATGTATGTAAAAATAGCTATAATTTTTCTTTAATACACGAAACAAATCATAGTTTGTTCTAACATACATTAAACGGATTTATAACTTATTTATATTTAATATTATAAACAATATTTCCTGTATACGTATGTATGTATGTATACGTGTGGCACATTGGTTTTTGAGCTCTTTTTCCTATTATGATTTAGATTAACATTAGAATAATATAATACTGTGATTACTAACCAAATTAAATTAAAATTGTAAAATAGAAAATGATCAGTAGATCAGTAGCTATTAAAATAGATATAAGATGTATTGTGAACATAATTTCGTAATAATAAAAAGCATTTCAAAATCAAAAATCAAATACGTGTGGCATATGTTCATACATACATATGTATGTACATACATATATACATAAATTATGCAATATAATTGACCTAATGTTTATATCAATAATCGAAATCAGTTTTGATACATGAATCTTTTTTTATACATTGTAAAAATAAACTTACAATATTTCATGTTAGTCAACAATACATATATTGTGTCAACAATATGTACATATATTATGTGAATTGTTATTATTTCTGCCTGATTTTATATTTTATATCGAACAATCACAACTTAGTGAAGTTGTAGTTGTTATTGTAAAAATATTACCCATGTGGACTAGATGTTTTTTACAGAACTTTGTCCATTTAGTCTTAAAGTGAACACACTTCCTTAAATGTATCAATTGTATATACATAATATTGAAAAATCGTAAATTAAACATTAAATTCTTTCTTTCCAGATATTCGTGCCCAATTGAACGAGCAATTACGATGGCTGGACGCTCGCGTGGAAGCTCAGGTGGCTTTGGCTGCAGAATTGCAAGAGTTCTTCCGCCGGCGTGCAGAAGTCGAATTAGACTACAGCCGGGGACTTGATAAATTGGCTAAAGCTCTTCACCTTCGCCACAAAGAACAACGGAACAAGTAAACATAGTTTTAAACAACTTAACCCAGCATACTAATTATAAAAAAAACCATACTATATATTTACGTTTTTAATTTTAGGCGCGAGCAATGGCCGTTGTTCTCTTCATATGCATGTTGGCAACAACTAGTCGCAGGTACAAGAGCACTAGCACGAGATCATGCTGCACTTGCAGACTTGCATTCTGCACATCTGGTAGCGCGTCTGGCGACCGTCATGGAAGATGTGCAACGCGTTTACCGAAGAGTGTGTACAATTTTAATGTTATTATACAATACAATTTACATTGTATCAAATGCTTATTATGCTATTTGCCATTTTGTATTTCAGTGCCGAGAAATTGCTTATGAGAGTCATGAAGAAATATTGCGTGTACTTCATGAATTACACGCGGCCATGAAGACATTCCAGCAGTATGGAGCTGAATGGCGTGCAGCGGAGGCCAAGCTGCGTTCAGCTGAAGCTCAACGAGCTCGTCTCCAGCCTCCTCCGACTCCAGTTGCAACACCGTCATCAGGTGTAGCCGCTCCTGTAAAACCAGCATCTAAAAAAGCACGCGCTCTCGATAAAGAAGTTGAAAAGGTATAATACAATATATCAAATTATTCAATCGATTATGATAAAAATCCATTTTATAATGTGTTTATATTTTTTTACAGCGTAAAATTAAATACACAGATGCTAAGCTGAAAGCTTTGAAGGCACGAAATGAATATTTATTATGTCTAGAAGCTTCCAATACTACGATTCATAAGTATTTTGTCGATGATTTATCAGATTTGATTGATGTTAGTGTCTATTTCGTTAAATAATTTAATGTGTTATAATATTATATTATATAAACAAATAATATTTGTGCAATTTGTTCCAGTGTATGGATTTAGGTTTTCATAATTGTATATCGCGAGCATTGCGCATGCAAGTGTCTGCAGATGAAGGTCGTGCTCGAGCTTTGCAACAAGGAGCTGATGCTCTAACAAGTATGTTTTGAAATGTTTTATAAACATACTTATAAATCATAAAATTTTATTATGATGTTATTATATTTATAGATTGTATCAGTGCGTTAGATTCTCGACTTGATAAACAAAAGTTCTTAGAAGCACATCATCAGGCATTCGTTATTCCAAAAAAGATAACCTTCCAAGGACAGCAACCCAACGATGATGTATGCAACGTTTATTTTTAAATTATATAAGAATTTGGATTATTGTACAATGAATTATTTATTATTCAGGACTGTGAAGTAGTGGGACCTGATGGAGTTGAAGACAGTGTCTCAAGAGCTCTTCGGGGTGAGATGGAAACAAGATTAGCACAGTTGGAAGCTCGAGTACGTCACTTGCGCACTGAATCTGATGAAGTTTGGAAAACTTTGGAGACTGCCGAAACAACCTTATTGCAAATGGTACATAAACTGAATTATAAATATACAAAAATTTTCCCATTTAAGTTCTCGGACATTTTTGGTTTTTTACATTTGTATTTATTATTTATAGGTGGACGCGAAAGATTGGGAGACCAGTTGGATGTTTGGTGAACAAAATGGTTCTAGTGGTCTTGGTGCTGGAAGTAGTGGTAACTCGTTACAAAATGGTAGTGGGCCACCGTCATCATTACCGACACCAGTGGTAGCTTCACCACCTGCTCCTAAACAACCTGAACAAGTAGCGATGAAAGCCAGGGCTGATAGACATGAAACGGAAGATTTTTATCTTACCGTAAGAATATTTTTCTGCCATTTTGATATTGAAAATTTTTATATTTTCTTTAAATTACTTTTTTTCAACAGAAATTCAGAGAATATTTATTGGGTAGTAGTCGTATTGCCCGTTTGGAAGCCAAAGGTGGATTTTTGAGGGGTCGTATAGGAAGTGCAGCACGTGCTGGAGCCCCACCTGCTCTTTCTTCACATATGCATCCGGCACCCAGGCATAGGTATAACAAGCTTTTTTTATTGCAATGCGTTTATTTTATTGTTTTTATTTTTACATGTTTTAATTTGTGATTAGAAAACGTATTGGACGAGGAAGTTCTTGTCAATCGGTTCCAAGACTTTTCGCAGGATCTTTAGAAGAATATCTGGAAGCAACTGGACAAGAATTGCCGTTGATCGTCACTTCTTGCATTCGAGTGATTAATCTCTATGGTATAAATCTGTTTACATTTGAATAGAATCAAATTCATGGCGTTTTTTTACATTATTCAAAATGTTTATTTTTGTTACATAGGTTTGCACCATCAGGGTATATTCAGAGTATCTGGATCTCAAGTTGAAATAGGAGCACTGAGGGAGTGGTTCGAACGTGGTGCTGATCCTCTCGCTACCACTAGTGATGCATCAGATATTAACTCTGTAGCTGGTGTGTTGAAATTGTATTTGCGTGAACTCAGAGAACCGCTATTTCCTATAGTTTACTTTGAACATTACATGGAACTAGCACGTATGTGAATTTTTAAAAATTTTAACATTGTCATTTATACTTAATGTATAATATTTATGTATGTGTTAAGTTTTAAAATTATTTTCAGAACTAGATTCAAAGCCTGAATTTGTACAAAAAATGAAAGAATTCGTCCGCAATATGCCTCGTTGCAATATGGTATTGTTGCGATATCTTTTCGCATTTTTGAATCAGTGAGTTTTATTTATTTCGTTATTTTTGTAATTTTACCTTTTCGTACAAAATTAATAATACTGTGCTATATTTCAGTTTATCTGAATTTTCTGAAGAAAATATGATGGATCCATGGAATCTTGCAATATGTTTTGGTCCTACACTCATTCCGGTACCCGATGACAAAGATCAAGTAATTTAAAACTAATCCAAGAATATTTTAGATGTAAATCTTTGACTTGGTAATTAATTATGAATATCATTTTATTTTAGGTTCAATATCAAAATCAAATTAACGATTTGATCAAAAATGTGATAATTTTACACGAAGAAATATTTCCACTCGATGGAGGACCAATATATGAAAAATATCAGACACATCCTGGACAGTAAGTTTCATATTCAACTACAAATTTTTGGAGTTTGAAAATTAAATATCTATATTTAATTCAATTATATAATTTTAGGGAAGTCGATGAAAGCCCGTTAGAACCTGGAACTGATGATTTAGATTCTGAAGCATCACTATATCCATCAGAAGATGGTATGCGTCATGTTTCATGAATGTAATTGAATATCTTGTGAAATTTGTCTGTTCTGAATTTGAATTAAACCTTGTAGAAGGAGATGGTGGAGACAGTTTAACTGGAATTAGCACTGGCGGTGTTTGGGAAGGTGGCGTTAGTATACCGAGTGCGGGTGAAAGACCGGCACAGTGTTGGCGAAGAGAACCACCTCATACTCCTGAGTCTTACACAGATATCCATATCAAGTACGTTGTTTGATACTCGACACTATTACATACCTACATATATCCTAGTGGTATATAATTCAACATAAAAGGTATATATTTTTATTCTTTATCAAATAGCTTGTTTAATATCATTACAGGGATGAAGATATTGTACATTCGAGTAGTGATTCGCGACGGAAAGGTTTACCTTCCAACGCAGACAGTGTTGAAAATGGAACAACAGGTGCTGCATCAGCATTCCGCAGGACCAGGTCGCCGCCTCCTGCTACGCCAACGCCTCACACTTGGCCACGACAAGAGGTACTTCTTGAGACCACTGTGTAGCACTCATCATAAATCATTATATTACACATCTATGTTTTTTTGTTTAGATGTCATTTTCATTTATGTTCTACATATTTTTATTTGATGTAAAACTTTTCCTCCAAGTTGATTTGACATTATTGCTTAAGCTTTTTATTGTCGATTTATAATTTTATACCTATATTATTATTTTAGTTGTAAGGTTTCCAATACATAGATATACTTATTATTTTATATTCTCGATAATTTCGAAAAAAAATTGTCAATGACAATACAGAAACCGGAGATTATTTTTATTTTTATTTATATGAATAAAGTCATATATTTCATCAACATGTTTGTGGAATCAAATACATATTTGACTAACATAGACTAAAAGACAAAGTGATCTCTTTTAACTATTTTAATTAAGCTTTGTAAATTTATAAATCAAATTATATTTTATTTTAAAATCAGAGCATAATAATGGCACATTGTTCATAAATTTGTGCCTAAATATATATATATATTCATATTTATATACATTTAAAAACGTGCCAAGATAATGTGTGTTCAAAAATTGTCATTCTTTATATTTATTAAGTTATCGAACATTTTATGACGAGCTTTTATATGAAAATAATGGTTGTGATACAAACATTCAAAACCAATACGTAATTTTTAAGTTTTATAATGTAGATTGTTTCGTAAATCTATTACATAAACATATGCATTTGCTTCTTAGCTTTCTCTTTATTTACACGTCAAAATTAATTTCTTTGTTTTGTGCTCGTACCTTGTGTTGTTTTAAGGTTATTCTTATATATGTAGAATTTGTGTAATTTGTGGCTTACAGTACATTTTTATGTGTGCAATTAAATATATTTTATTGTGTTAGCTATATATCTTAGCTAAGCATGGCTATTTTATTTTATAACATATATATTTTGTGTTGTTTGTAAAGCATGACTTTTTATTAAATAAAATACTGTTAAATTTAATTTTTTTGTTTTCAGTTTATATATACATATATATAATATTTATTTGTTTTTCAACATTTATCAACCTCAACATGATTTAAAGTAAATTATTGTCTGTTAATCGATTCAATTCCAGCTTTTCTGTTCATATTCAAAGTTAAATATACATATGTATATAAGTAAACTATACTTTTGTGTGCTTCGATCTTAATATATTTTTGCAAAATGAATATACGATTTGGTATTTAAATAATGTATATGTACCTTTTATTATTTTTTCAATTTGACTAAATTAAAGTGTATGTTGGTGTGACTTAATAATCCCATGGTGCCGTAACTCTTCAGATAATCAGGTGAGAATTCCCCTGACATTTAAATAATTGGCTTAACATCACACATAGTGTTTCCATCAAACATTATGCAGCTTTGTAAATAGCATAAAACTATAGTCTATTGGTTCTAAAATCAAACATTAAAAAAAATTCTAATGTACTTACATTTATCAAATTTTGTACATACTCATCTGATTTCTTTACATATACTGACTACCTATTATATTATGTGAATTAATTCTACAATTTTTTGACATTTTGAATTTCCCTAAAAAATATGTACTCGTTTTGCTTTTCATATTACGTATTTTTTTTTTTGAAATACGTAATATGTTGGAAGGTATGCAAAATATGTAGATCAAATTTTCAGTTTCACAACTACTATTTTATATCCTATTGTTTTTGAGATGCTTATGTATGTCTTTATAATACATTTATATCAAATTTGAAAATTAAGATTTTTTTATACTAATATTTCTCTCATTCTTACGGTAAAAATTATTTTGTGTTCACTTTAGATATAAAATTTTTTAGTATCGGAATGAAAATTAAATTTTAAATAGAGGGAAAATAAAAGTACGAGTCAGTGGGTTATCTCATCTGGTTTTTACATTGATTTTGTATGTATGTGTTTACTTTCAAACTAACAAATTATATTATGTATAATATTACCATCTAATAACTAAATTGATATTATACATTATATTAAATATGCTTTTTTTCTTTTCTAACTTAACACATTTCAACCATCAAATATTAATATAATATTTATGTATACTCTATCTATTATTTTTTTATATTTAATTATATATTGTATTTAAGTATACTTATTTCTTATTGATGTTATAATATAATATATCTTTGTATGTTATTTAATAGAAAGGAGCAGATGAAAATTCAGGTGGCCCAGTAGAAACCCAAGTTGTCATAACTTCAAATCCAGTAGTCAATACAACAGGGGGAAATGTTTCTGGTAGCGTTAGTAGTTTTACAACTAAGTCCCATAACAAATCACACAGTGTTGGTGAAAATAGCGGTGTGCCTTTCTCCATTAATAGAGAACTATGGCAGCAGAGGTAAATAAATCTACATCTTATACCATTTCATATATACATTGTTTATTTTATTTATATTTATAGTCTATTAAATTTTAATTCAGAGCTACCAGTCAATTAAAACACACGCCAGATTTAGTTATGGATTTACCCGGAGACGGTTCAGAAGGAGAGGCTGAATCTGAAAGTGCCAGTATCACAACGTCTGGAGAAGAATGCGGTACTTCGCCGACTACAGCTGCCGAATGTTTCGCTCACAATCAGCATACTTTAAAAAAGCGGCCAACTAAAGATTCTCTCTCCAGCGAAAAGTATGTGTTCTTAATGTAATTAAAATTTTATCATAATGTGCCAAAATTTTACGTATATTTTATTTTAAGGGAGTCTTCTTCTAACAACCATGAAAATCATCATGACGAAACGGCAAAAGATCATGCCGCTGTTGATACAAAATTGATAACCCCGACAGCGGTTAAAGATGAGTGCCAGAAAAGTCCCGTACCTCCAAGGAATACTCAGCGAGTTGCTGCCAAATTCGCCGATCTCACTCTAACTGGCGGTTCATTAAAGCCACAAATTGCAGCCAAGCCTATGGTTTTGAGGAAGCCTATTCCTACACCAGAAGATTGACATTCAGCCCAGCCGTCTGACGGGAAACCGAGTATCAAACCAAAACCAATGTTAGGGAGCAGTTTTCAACATAGATAAAAGACTTTACTATTGTGATTTACATTGTAGATTATTTAACTGATAATTTTCCTGAATAACATTTAGAATAATTTTTTATTAGATCATGTTTTTAAGTATATTAATTATTTTTTACTTAAATGATAGGTTTTTTATTGTACTTACTTTACGAACTCTAAAATTTAACATTTCTTTATTAAGTAATTGAAAACATAATCCCATTATGCAGTAGTTCTTTATATATCAAATTTTTTAGGATCAAATATAAAATGAGCTTAGGTAGATATTTTTTATTTGAATATATCCTTACATTCATTAAAACTTTAACATAATAAAATAAAATTGTAATCAAAGTATGTAGATTGAATGCATCAAATAATAAAAATTCAATAGTATGATTAGATTATTGCATGGAAAATATGTATATTTTTTCAATTTTATTCAGGCTCACTGTAGGACAAATATCTAGTCTAAAAACAAGAGATTCAGTAGATGAATAACATTTTTTTTTTGGTAGCGTTTACTCATATTATATACAATAATTATTATCTTAAATGTATGTATATCTATGATTATTGTAATATTAAGTATACATACTATGCTATGCATGTAAAAAAATAAAATCAAATACATTTCTTGACTTTAAAATTATCTAAGTTTACGAAATGTCAGTATATTTGTTAATTATAGAAAGTGATAATTGACTTACACCAATATTTGCTCATTCAATTTACTGTCAGAAAATATTGAAGGTGCCGTGCCAATGTGTAGAGAGAACTTAACTTAACTTTTTTTAATTTGTGCCAGATGACTG
Source organism: Arctopsyche grandis (assembly GCF_051622035.1). NCBI lineage: Eukaryota > Metazoa > Arthropoda > Insecta > Trichoptera > Hydropsychidae > Arctopsyche > Arctopsyche grandis. The sequence goes on from NC_135359.1 coordinate 21,477,122, forward strand.
TGATTGTTATGTAAATATTTATCTGACATATTGCAATAGTAGCTATTTTTCCCACATGAATATGATAGATTCATAAACTCATCTCGATTTATTATAGTTTCATCAATTGAATCATGCGACAAAATTATATATCAAAATTGAACGAGCGAATGAAATGAATAGAAGTATTTAGAAAAATGTTTTTCTTAGTCATGTAAAGATGGATAGACTGATGAATAAACGAACATTTAGATGTAAAGATCCTATTTTTATAATTAGCTATTTACTGTCTTTTTTCTCGCCATTACAGTCTGCCATATTTGCATGATACAAAATTAATCTAAAAGTGACACATAAATAGATACTCCAATAGTTTTTTTATTTTATGTAGCTTAAGATAAGATTTTGAATTTTATTTTATAATAATTTCATCGTTTATTGCTTATGTTCCTGATTTTTAAAAATGAAATATACAGTTCCTTTGTATTCAACATTTATTGATAATTCATAATTGTGATGTGCTTTAGTTTGAATGGTGTTGTTGCAGTTCATTATAAACGATTGGTGCTTCTTACGAACGATATTTTCTTGATGGAGTCACACAATACATTCTGCATTTGTGTAATTTTAGAATCGATATACTTTTAATGTCTTCGTGAAATATTTGTATAATTTTATGTAATAATATTGTTTTAATATTCACATATTAAAATGTGACGGTTAATAAAATATGATAAGAATTATTAAGAAAAAATCGTAATTACACTATAATATTAAGCGTAAGCATGAAAGTGTGTAGTTTTAATACATATGTTATCTTTTTGAATGTGCGGCTGTGATTCAAGATTGACTACTTGAAATATTACTTCAATTTCATTTTAATAATATACATATAGTGTGATTATCAAAACAATAAGTTGCATGTAAGCTTTGGCTATAACGTCATACATACTGAAATTTTTAATAACCTTAGTTCATATCTGAATTACAGCTCGCGCTTTGAAATTAACACTATTTGTTACTATCATTATTATTGTATTCTATATTCACTATTTTTAGATTACGTTCAATGATTGCGTTACAGGAATTGAGATCTTGCGATTCGGAAGCCGATTTTTTTAGATAACTTAACTTTAATTGGTTATACATACATATGTATATGTAAACTATATTTAAAATTACATCTAATCGACATAATGTGCATTTCTATATAACTTAAACCCAACATTGTTTTATAAGCCGTCGACATCTTCCTGTATAATATTTTTTATTATAAATTAAACATATCTGTTTCATGACATTATCTGAGAACTAAATGCAAAAAACCTCACTTTTTAAACTATACGATAAAATCACTGGATAGGATTTATTGAAGCAGGGTTTGTCTGTAAAACAATAATATGTATGAAGAAATATATTTTGTATGAAATTATCTACTAAGTCGTTCAAAACGAACTTCTACATGTGTGTAATATGTTAATCTACGTGCATACAATATACATTTATGCTAATATTAATGTGCTTGTTTTTGTGTATGTACAATAGTTTTATCAATTCAATCGGATTGCGGTTATTCACATATATTTGATTGAAGGTGCTTATTTTATTTGTTTTATCTGTATAATTGCGTTTTATACTCACTTTGAATAATGATTCTTATGTGTATGTATTATATTTTATTCTGGTCGAAATTTTAAGTGTCATTAATGTTTCAAGTAAATTATTTATTTATTATCCACAACTTTAAAGAGAAAGTGTTTCAAAAAAGGTCGTTGATCAGCTCCTAGGTATTATCATAGTCATTTTAATCTGAATTGATGAATCTGCAAATAAATATTATATTTAGATGTATGAATCGTACACCCAATCGTACACAAGTTACTGTGTGAAAATTAATAAATATAACATATTCTAGTAAACTATATGAAACACCTTTCTGATCCCACATTGTTAATTATTTGTTGCTTTTATTATATATTATGATAATTTGAATTTGTTATTGCAAAGCTCGTAAGCCTAAGTCATACATATTGTATTTTATTACTATAATAATAAACCACACAATTTTTCGATCGAAGTATACACGTATTGAGAGGATTAAATGAATGCCGAGTCTATATATTTTATATCGTCATATCGTTCTGAAAATACTTTTAACTATATTAGAAATAATGTGCTTTTTCATAATGTTGTTAATAACATTACAGGTAATCGACATGTGACCAAATAGGTAATACACTTAGCATGTACTTACAATTTAGAGTGAGGAGGAGAGTGAGTCGGAAAGTGATTTCATTAGATAGTCTTTCATCAGTGAAGTTAATAAACCTAAGTGTAACGATATAGCTACCTGATGCTAATTATTTAATCAAAAATTGGCTGTATTGTGCGCATATATGGCTAACGAATATATTTCATTTGTATCTTATTTGTGTTGAATGAACAAGATAAATTTTTGTCTAATAAAAATTGCGTTTGTCATTTCTATAATTTTATTTTTATTTATTTGTGTACTTAAACTTGGCGACTAAAAGATAGTCTGAACAAAAAGTATTTAATTATATTTGTAAATTTTTAAACTTGGGAACATTTTTAAATAAGCTCAGGCGAAGCTGGGTAAATCTGCTAGAATAACATAAATTACAACAACTAAAAAATTATAATAATTAGAGTATTTTATGCTTGAAATTTTTGTTTATTGAGAAATTCATAAATATTAACAATCATACATAGGAAAGTTTCATAACAAGTATGTTTTCACTGATGATATTTTAATGATCAATCTATGACTTTGATTTTTTAATGATCATATTATTAATATAAACACGAATAAGAATACTTTGGTAATTATGATAAATATTTCTAAAATGATAATACACTCATACATCATAACAATAATACATTTCAAGGTTTTCTTAAAATACGAATAAATAGACATTTACTTAACAGGTACAATTGATGCGTTTAGTAAGTAGATTTAATTAAAATCTAGGATTATTAAAATTTTATTAATGAGCTTGGTACGTCGGCAATTGACTAGAGCGTAACGCGCGCACCGGCGTTAATTGCAAACGTTCGCTAAATTATGTTAATAAACGTACAAATTCATTCATGAACAAGTACACTCGAAAGTAACTAAATAAAACATAGTATTATATCACACGAGGTAATTATATCCATAACAAAAACGAACATCGACATTTTGTAATGAATATAAGTGGATTGGAGGCTCTGAAAGTTAAAGAGTTTGCAGAAGTCCGAGGACACTAATCAGATGCCGGAGTTGACATGCTGAGAACCTACCGGCGTCCTATGCCGGTCCACAGCAGGGCAGGGTCGTGGCCATTAGCCCCTCTCAGTGCCAATGGCCCGGGATCCTGAACGAATAATCTGCAATGGGAATGTTCTGTCAAAAAAAAATATCAAAAATGGCGTTAGGATACAATAATACAATATGTACATAACAAAATTACTGCTACATCAATTCCTTTTTCCCCACCATTATTCAACTTTTTTTTTTTCTAAATCTTATTACACAAGTAATTATATTAAATGTACAACTATGACCATCCATTTTCAATTGAATATTAATTTAGTTTATTAGTAAAATAATTTATACAACGAACTGACCTTACTTTGTCTGATGGCCTCAATGGAACACCACTGTGCAAAAACGTGTCTGCTGTCATCGGACTCATTCTTGATGCTCCTGAATATAAAATAAAACTCGTTAATAAATAAACTCATGACAGGTAATATGTATAGATGGAGTGTATGAGAACAATTATGATGGTTGCTTCGTATCAATCAAAATTGGAGCTCGCTTATTAATTCATATAACTGTATTTTTTAGTCAATTACTAAAATATACATATGTATATGATATTTACATACTAGTAGCGCACAGCCTTACTTGCGTGTGCGCAAGCAGGATACAAGGGGAACAGGGTTCCCGGAAAGATGTACTAAATTCCATTGAATAGTAGCGCAGTTTCGAGAAGTCATAATTTTCAAAGGTGCTCAAAAATAACTTATGCAATAGAATTCCACAAATAAAAGGTTAGCACCCTCGGATAACACACAAATACCCGTTGAAGCTTTTTTGTGGAATTCTATTGCGTTAGTTCTCCTTGGACATCTTTGAAAGTTTGGATGTCTCGAGAGTGCAACTATCTCGAGTGCATTTTTCCGGTCACCGGGGGGGGGGGGGGAACAGGTGACGTCATACCGAGTCCCCTTGTATCCTACTCGCACACACGTAAGTAAGGCTGTGTGACAAAAACAGAGAATTTCACCGCACGCCACTGGTACATACATATATAAGTATAATCAGTCGATAGAATATCTTTCGATAGTTTTCGAAAGCTTTTTCTAAAGGTTGTGGCTATTTGCAGGTACTATATCTGCGACAGGTGCAAAGCCTTCTGCGCATGTGCGTGAACTGTCACCGTCAGCGTGTTTACTGTTAAAATTTTGTTCTAAACCTCTTAAAATTTAGTTAGAACTCCTATACCTGCAAATAGCCACACCTTTTCTAAATTATAAACATAGTAGTTATAAAGATTTGAAAGTGAAAAAAATGAATATCAAAAATTAGGGGATGAGAAGAAACTGATAAATATGTATATAAATATACAAGACTAGATCATTTAATAATATGGAATACTAGTGTCTTTACCCGGCTTCGCTCGGTATTTGTAATATAAACCGCTTAAACATGGCCAATCTAATAGTAAACATTTTATTAAATTTATTTCAATGGTTTTATTTTATTTAAATTTATTTGAATATTCATTTGCTTTTTTATTAAACTGAGCGTCACGGACTCTACGAACCAAACAAACAAACATACATACATACATACATATAAAGTCGCTTTCGAAATTATATATTGGAGTCTAACAATTTTGATGGGGCGTGGCAAAAAAAAATTGAACCTCGGTTGGGTTCTGCCAGTTGTGTATGTAGATAAAAAAAAAAAACACGCATCAAGGTAGCATCCTTTGTCTCGGATATGACTTTGTCCTATTGTGACGTACATACATACATAAATACATTGAGTAAATTGAGTTGAACGTTTGTGTTCTTGGGGGTCATTACGTGCATCCCTTCTCAAAGGGAGACATTTAATAGTGTCCGAAGAGGATACCCTTGTGGAGAATATATGCGGTCGAATATAACATCGGTTTACCGTTGCATCCATTAGACAGTCCGATTTACATAAGATCGACTTTGGAATTTTTTTAAATAAGTCAAACCACATAATGTACGACAAACATAAATAATAGGTGGATTTAATTTCAAATTTCAAATGACAGTTTCCATCAGTCGGAAGACAAGACACTTACTTTTTAAAGAAAATTTTACTTATGTGTAAAACCACGCAAAAAGTTGTATAAGAATAAATGCCAACGTGATGAATAATTTATATTCTGAAAGGGAATTGTTTATTTTTAATTTATTTTCAAAGTATTTTCATTACATCTGGGTTTCGTCCATAGTAACAGAAATAAAAAGCATAAAAAATTTGGCAAGAAATTGTATTATATATGTATGTAAAAATAAAATAATTTCCGGTTAATTTGTTACATTTAAGAAAATATGAATTATAAAGATATAGATATTATTCATACTTTAAACGAGACTGAAATTACAATAGCACAACAAAAAGCGACAATTTCCGTTAAATTTCACGTGCTTTTGTGCCTCATTCTTACGTTTATTTGTAAAAAATATAATAAATAAGTACCTAAACACAACTGAAATGAACGAATCATTTTAAAAATTTATATGGCTTAATAATAAAACTCTGCACTTACCGAACTGCTGTATTTGCTGATCATCAGCTAAACCCGTCAGACTGTCGCGTAAACCTTTGAAGTAATCTTCGACGTTACTCAAAACTCCTATAAAGATCGGAAAAATACAATTAAGCATGATTTAATGCATAATGTTTCCAGCAAGTTGATTCGTAGACATTAACTGCAGTGTAAAAAGTCAAGTGAAGGAAAGTATCCTTTTAATGTTTTCCGAAATAGGTACTAAAACGGCCAATACTATGAGAAAAAGGCTACATATTGAAATTAACGTTACGTCTTCCCAAACATTGAAGTGTAATTTGTTGGTTTGCCCCAGTCGTAATGGTTTATTTCGTTTTTGTTTATCTTGGTGTTTGTGTCGACGTAAATGTCTTGGGGTGAAACGAGGAGGTGATGGTTGAATGGGGAGCTGCGGTGACACTGACACATCGACTTGATATATTCTAATTATGTATTCAGTTTCGAAAATGTCTCGAATTTAAAACGAGATCGAACTCTCGAATACGCAATACGACATGAAACAATTTTAAACAAATTCGACATTTTTTAGTAAGAGGAAAAAATAAAAATAATACAAATTTACTTTTGGAAAAACAAACATTGTTTCCGAAGCCAATATTACAAATGAAAAAGACAATAATGTGACTACTAGTAGTGGGTATATAAAATAGCTGAACCTACCGTTCACCATGTTTCTATTCCTTGACATATGATACATTTATTTATTTATTTTTTACATACATATACATATACCAGGAAGGCCCTACAGGTAAACCCCAATGCGCCTTCCTGGCCAATTACAAATAATGCAGCATTTTTATTATACAAATCTGCTTTAGGTCCAGTGCCGGTTTCAGGGTGCCACACGATGCGTCAAAGGCGCTCTAAAATTTTAAATTAGAGCGCCAAAAGCCATACAAAATTTTAGATTAGAGCGCTAAAGGTGAAATCTTTTTCTAAGGGTGCTTAGAAAAAATTGCCCGAGGGCGCCATTGGGTGTAAGGCCGGCACTGTTTAGGTCATCGGCTTTAGAGAGTCTTTAATTAATATTATGTATTAAATGTATTATGAGCATTTATAAGAATTGTAAATAGGTTTTTGAGCTCTTTTTCCTATTATGCTGTAGATTAACATTATAATAATGTAATACTATGATTACTAACCAAATTAAATTAAATTGTAAAATAGAAAATGATCAGTAGCTATTAAAATAGATATAAGTAGGACCGGAATCGCGCCGTCTATTGTTCCATTATTGTAAATGCTTTGTAAAAAAGGTTCGGCAAACCTTTAACAATGCATTTACAACATGTGAACAATGAACAGCGCGCTCTAGGTCCGCTCTTTAGTAATAATGGACATTTGACAGATTAAATAAGGTGATCGTATCGAATGTATTTGATGAAAGTTTCACAATGTATTATTACATTTTTAAATCACGTTTAGTAAGTGTTGTATTCCACCAACGTTGTAACGTTTAAATATATATGTATGTAACGTTTAAAATATAAAAAGAAGTATCGAAAATCTCGTTAATGGTAAACACGGCCTTTTAATATGAATCGATATAAAGTTTCAGGTCATTTTCAAACTGAAATTATGAATTGATTACTTTTTAATAGAAACAAAGTTTGTAAACTCGTTATACCGTAGAATAATTAGAGCCAGATTAAATAGCAATAAAAATATCTATATTGGTTGAAAGTCTAATCAAAATGCAAATATGTAATGTTGCATAGGCGTTAAATTAAAAAATATACAAATACAAACATATACATATCTTCGTTGTAACTCTATTCAGTTTACGAAATACATATTTTATAATATTACTAGCTGAACCCTGCATGCGTTGCAATGCCACAATAACGCATGCAATTCTCGTTCCCGTTCTCGTTCCCTTTCCCGTTCTCGTTCCCGTTCCCGTTCCCATTTTTCGGAACCACGCAGGCAGCGAACACCCTGGTCGCGACGCGAAAACATTTGAAATTATACCGAATGACACTCATTCCCGTTTCCCGTTTCCGTTCCCGTTTTTTTTTCACAGTAATCTTCCCGGACATGCATACAACAAATCCTGAAAGTTTCATCGTAATCGCTTCAGTGGCTTAGGAGCCTATTCGAGACACACACACACACAGACATTCATTTTTATATATATATAGACTAGCTGAACCCGGCATGCGTTGCAATGCCACAATAACGCATGCAATTCCCGTTCCCGTTCCCATTTGTCGGAAAAACACAGGCAGCGAACACGTTGCAATGACACTCATTCCCGTTTTTGGGCGATTTTTTTTCACAGTAATCTTCCCGAACATTCATACAACAAATCCTGAAAATTCCATCGTAGTCGGTTCAGTGATTTAGGAGCCTATTCGAGACACACAGACAGACAGACATTCATTTTTACAAACATACATATAGATATGTCTATATGCTAAACTTGACCAATGTTTCGAGGAAATACTTTCAAAAAAGATCTCTCGGAATATGTTTCTACGTCGAGTAGGTATTATTCAAAAATAATATTTTTTTATAAAATATACATATTTGTCGGTTTTCGTATCATCTAATTTGAATATTCATAATATATGTATATGTAAGCTGAAACATCGCAAGATCCAATATTGACAATTTAAGCCAAAGTTAAAGACGGAAAATCCTCGCATTCCTATTCCATATTCTAATACCTTCTGTATTAAATACAAATAACAATTCAAGGGGAGTAAATTAATCCTTTCGTACCGACACCAGTTCAAACATGTTTTAATTACATTTTATTTCTGTGTTCGCGAATCCTCTCACAATCGAAAGAAGTTTTCCCATTAGCCGTTTCAACGACGACGCACGCAAAAGTCCGACAAACGCGGTCGCACCAATTAATTATTATCATTAAATCGTGGACCACGACAAGTGTGAAAAACGACTGTTGGCTACCTCTGGACATTCACCGAAACCCTATTAAACCCCATGGAAGTGCAATTGTGTGCGTGGGTCAGCGAAAACACCCGCATCAATTCCGAGAATTTCGGTAAAAATAAAATAAAAAAAATAAAGTTTTTTATCGCTCAATTACGAATTTAAGTGCGTTTGCTTTGTTCTGATCGAGTTTACTTTTCGCCGGTTCCAATGAACGTACATACGAGTATAAGAATACTTCCGGTACTGATCGAAAATTACGAATTCATTTCATAAGTGATCACTTTGTGGTCAAACTATCTATATTTTATTGAATTTCTTGTTAAATTGGTAAAAATTATAAAATTAGGTATACTAAATGTGAGCCGTTATATTTGAAAGTGGCGGAAGTCCAATTTTCAGTTCTAAAAACACTACTTCAATTTGACTTAATTCAAAAATCACTTTTTTAAATTCGATATGTCCAGAATCTCGGAAAAGCAGAATAAATTTATTACAGCCTACCAGTATTTTTAAATATTGTAAAAATATAAAAATTGCATTTAGGTAATGTTTCGCAAGATATTTCTCGAAATGAATAAAAGTGGACTTATGAAACTTTCAAAAATATCGGCTCATACATCTATGTATGTACATCGTTATGTAATAAACTAACCTGCTTGTTCATAAAATGAATTTAATAATAAATACATTATATTATATAATATTTATATTTATAAACTAATCTTCAAAAATTGGGTATTTGCATGAATAAAGGTCCATTTATATTATTTAGACCCACTATTCAGTACTGCACGGCAACAGCTCGTCACTAAATCCCGGATAAACAGGGTGCCGTTCATTGTTCAAATGTTGTAAATGCATTGTTAAAGGTTTGCCGAACCTTTTTTACAAAGCATCTACAACAATTGAACAATGAGCAGCGCGTTTTGGATCCGTACTCTACACAACACAGCACAGACTGCACGGGAAATACTAGTTTTTTGTTCATACTATACAGCATCACTCATTTTCGGCACGTTCGTGCTTGTTTTGAACTAGTGCAAGGAAAAATCGGCTTACATATGTATGTATACATTACAGACAGCGAAGATATTGTCATAATATGACGTTTCCCAAAATATTCATATGCACATAGCAACACTATCTTCAGTACTGCTGTTTACGTGCAGTTGCCGATTTGAGCTGTGCTGGTATAAACGAACCTTAATTGGTATAAAACATTCAGTGGAAACTTCGCAAATTTATAAATAAACACTAAAGGATCCATAAAAATAAAGAGAAAAATTAAATTAATGTAATTAAACTTTAGCACTTTGTAATCAGTACTTAGTTCGAAGCGAAAATATTTGAAACAATATATTATATATATGTATGTTACATTGTACAATATATGAATACGAAAACAATTCTCCTGGATCGTTAATCGTTTATATAATTCTGTTATCAATCCAATAATGTGAAAAGTGTTTTCATTCGTCGTACAACACAGCGTGAAGTATAAGTATGATGAGAAGAAAATTGCATATTCTTACACTTCAGGGTGTCTTTGTAATTTCCACAAGGCAATCGGTAAAAGCACCTTTTCTCAGAATTATTATAGAATCAATTTCTGCTAACTCACATTATTCGACGTGAAAATTCGACACAAAACGATGGTCGGTACTAGTCTAAATGTATAAATAGAATATTTGAATCAATTCTAGGAATATTTTCACCCATTTTAAAATACGATACGTACATTCAAACATTACGAACAAACACATTATAAATGTAGTAGATGTATCGTTATTGATATATGTACGAGTGGCCTGTGTCCACATATTTGTGCACTCGGTAAAATATCGCAATTCAGATCAACGGAATTATTAATAATTTAAAATTTAATAAATTTCGTTTTTGTCGTGATATTCTTTTGTTTTTGGTCATGCGAACAAAGTGATATGCCGCGTCTCTTTCCATGATATACGATTCCAAGGGGAGAAAGAGCATAGTGAGTAATTCGTAAGCACTCGCCAAGCTTCGTCTCTTTCCACTATATACGATTCCAAGGGGAGAAAGACGGACGGAGCATGGTGTTTATTATATAAGATATGCAGCTTTGAACAAATGAATAAGTAACATATTTGAATTTAATTAAATTTTAAAAATAAGAAATTCTAATAAAATTATGAGAATTTTGCACATGTTACCCAAGTGATCAATCACATCAAATTATGCGAAATATTCTTAATATTATTGTTGTAAAAGAACGCGCATTTAAAATATTTGGGCAGGGTTGAATGCGTGCCTAAATTGGGTCCAAATTTCACAAAATATACATGAACTTGCGATACAACAACGGTAACAGTATGCGTCATAATTCTATTTGCGTCATCAAGAATTTAACTTTCGTTTTGCGTTTCAGCATGCACAAAGTTTTATTACACAAGTTTCAAAACATAATTGACCAAAGGTGTCCGCCGAGCGAAATTAGCCATAATGTACTTAGCTCTTTGTCAAATTTCGTTGAAAAATACTTTAAAAGACTCTAATCCAAGGATTTAAGTACATCAAAGTTTCATCCACAACAAACATACATATAAACATACAATAACTTTAATATTTTAAGTTGGTATTAATTCGGATCTCGTGCAAACTTAACTAATGTAACAAAGATAGTAGTGAATTTTGGGATAAAGATACGTATCACTTATCAGTGGTGTGCGGTGAAATTCTCTCTCTTTTTGTCGTACATCCTTATTTAATGTGCGCGGGCAGGATACAAGATAAGCAGGCTGTTCCCCTTGTATCCTGCTCGCGCACATTAAGTAAGGCTGTATCATAAAAAGAGAGAATTTCACCGCACGCCACTGATACGTATGTATATTAATATTGTATAATGAGTTATGGTTTTTGCGATTATTGGACCCCTTTTTATGATTTGGAAATAATTTCAAGGGCCCCCAAAATTCACGGCCTATCAATTTAAATGATATATTAAAATAAAAATAAAAAAATTTATATATATATATATATATATATATATATATATATATATATATATATATATATATATATATATATATATATATAAATTTCAAGATGCTTTTACATTGACAACAACACAACACAAAAAATAATAACCTGGTGAATAGGGAGCCCCTGAAACTGGCTTTATTTGCCCGTGCATAGGTCCTCTGCGAACTAGAATGGAAAATTATAAAAGAAAAGCATTAGATATAAGTTTAAAAATGACACGATTATGATGATAAATAAATAAAATGATAAGATTTTTGAAAGGTCAGCAACTTGTTGAAATGAAGTGGTCACAATTTACGATACCATTAAAGCTAAATAAGACAGATTTTAAACCATACGATTAAGTGAGTCACGGTATTCATTCAACATTTTTCAGGAAAGTTTTATATCAAAATATTCAAAAGAAAATTAAAACCAATTGCTTCATAGTACATATTTAAAATCTTTAATTTGGACCAAACTATTACGTATTTAAACGTTTACCCCAGACTGTACATTACATTATTGCTTTTGAGCGGCAAACACGAAGTAAAGGAATAAATTGACAGTCGTACATACATCATAAAGACATAAAAAGCAATAAAACCCCTAAAATTCGAAAGAACAGCACCACTCGACCAATTTTTACATGGATCGAACCGATACTACATATACGCATCGTAATAACGAGTTACGTGTCAGATCATACGATCAGCCACAACGAGCCTTGGGAAATTTTGGGCATATGGCTAATTTTGCTTATCGCCCACCTCATATTTCCCCAACACACCCACCCCAAAAGAAACACCAGATGTGCCTCACAATAAATAAATTGACTTGCATACGCCTTTTGCTTAACTTTATTATGGAATGTTATTGAAAATCTCTAGGCGCGCTTTCTGATGAAATTGGTGCTGAACTTTGGGTAGAGGCGCTCTACGTTGGCGTAGAGCTCCTCATGACTCACCGACACCTAAATATGCTGACGGTGGCACTGGTTGTGATCTTCGTGATACGTAGGAGTTTTCATACTCTGGACCGGACAGTACAGTCAGGGGTAATCCACCGACTTGCCAACCGGTCCGCAATTTGACACCGCGTCCTCCCCTAGCCACCATGGCCGCTCTCAAGCCGGATCTCTTTTCCTCTGATCTGAGAGTTCAAAATAAATATACTCATAACTCAAAAATATACGTACATACATACATAAAAACATACAGATATATTTAAAAAATAAATACATGGAAAATATACCACGTGATACTACATGGTAATTGGATTATTAGTCACATTGCGATGGTCACAAAGACAATTTTTAGACAAAACCGCGAATGCGGAATATTTGGCACTCGAGATTTTGTTAGTATGATGGACTTTTCGGCTGCCAGATGTTCCGTTATAGAGATTTTAGTGACTTTTGGGGTAACGCTTTGTGACCAATGATCACCGAACCATACTACATACATATACATATATTTTAATGCGGCACTTAAGGAGTGTGTCAACTTTGGTTTGTAGAAAATGATAATTTTTCGAAATTTCATACATGCCTGACAATGTTATAATATATACATATATTATAATATAATAGATAATATTAGGGGGACCGAAAAGTAATCAAAATTTTTCAACGAGCTCTTTTGCAGTCAGATTGTGTCAAGACACAGTCCATTAAACACTTAAGTTTTGTTATTATGTAGAAGTTATTGTTGTAAATTTATTGTTTCTGTTTAAAAAAAATTTCGAGACCAATAATAGAGGAAGGGCACTTGCGTCATTTTATGCTGTTTATGTTAGACCAAGTAAAGAAGACAAATAAAGCAGTGAAAAAAATCACCGATACTTACGGGGATATTCTGAAACTAAACAAGTGTCATCGGTGGTATAAACAATTTAAAAATGGGAATATCAAGGAGATCGCACGAAAAGAAGAGCTCAAAAATTAGATGATGATATCCTGACGTCAATGGTGGAATCAGATCCTCGTCAAACCATCGAGGAATTATCGTTGAAGATTGGCTATTCATGGTCTATAGTTCAGGATCACCTTCGTCGCACAGGAAAATTGGACAGACAGGGAATTTGGTAATATTTTTTTGATTTACTTTTCGGTCCACATAATAAGTCAATAGAAGTACACACAGTAGTTAACAGTTTTATATATTTTAGACAAGTCGTCTAGGATGCAAAGAGACGAATGAAATTATTAAGATGGAGTGCATTCGAGTTAATGAATGCTTTTTTTTAATTAAAAATAATTATTTTATATGATGAAGAAAGAATACCAAAGCATTGTATAAAAATGAGATATTGGAAGCGAAGCAATTGCATGAGTAGAACAGCTGATAATCAAACTAGTGAAGAGATTGAAATGTCAATGAACGAGTCATATGGCTAGAAGATGGACAAAGGTGAATAAGATATGTATGTAAGTGCACAACTGGAATACAAGACAGGATAAAAGTGTGTATGGAAGGCCCCAATTATTCTTGTACGAAGGAAAGAAAATGCACATATGAGGTGGATGTTTAGAACATAGATAAATGGAATCGTGCTGTACATATGTAGATGACGTTCTAATAAATATTTATCCTCAACCACTATCATCCATTTAAAGCAAAAATTACTTTTAAATATCGGGGAAAACCATACATATATCGGGTTAAATTTTTTTTACCTTGAGTTGTCGATTTCATTCGTACGGATCTGGTCCAAGTCGAACATGAAATCCAAAGGAATGCTTGGCTCTTTCGAATACGAGTCATCCGGGTAGAATAAGCGATTTAACCTCGCCGAGTTTTTCAGATTTGAATTTGATGATTCTTCGTCCACCAGATCTTGAATCGAAGGTTCCACGTCTATGAAATACAAAAAAATACCATCCATATTTTAAATAAGTCAGGTTTCAAAGTAATAAATAGACTTCGGCTAGTCGTCGGTGCACTATTGTTAATTTCTTAGAAAAAAACATGTTTTTTTGCTTTCGTGATTTAAACACTGATGGAACGGTCTATTATTGCTTACAATTGCCCTGACGAGTAGCTGAAGTCTAGTAATGAGTCTATGAAGAGACAAAATAAACGGAAACAAGTTTACGAAGTTAAAAATTTTCCAATATCTTGTGTATGTTCAATATGAGAAGATAAATAATCGGCAAGATATTTAAATATTGCATAAATAAAAAGGTAAAACGAAACGCCCAAAAAATAATCAAATTCCTTACCTTAGCCCCACGTGGGTGTAAACAAACGTGAGGCTAAACGGTGGATTGTGTTCGGTTATTGGAAAAGTTCGAAATTTAATTTTACGCATAGAACAAAATCCTGTTTATGGATAAGATGAGCTCGTTCGACAAAATGATTCAGGTATTTAATTTTAAAAAAGACTATCATATTACATATAATATATTGACATTCTTTTGTACGTATATTATTCATACGTGCATATGTACATATACACATACAAATATATACAAAAAGGTATCTGATATTTATTTTATTATTAATTTAATAAAAAAAATCAAATTAAAAACTTAAACCATGTGTAGCTACATACATATGTACTTATTGGGTCTACCTTTGGCCGGAATGTGAAATTACCGAAAACGCAAATATCGGAAGGCAAAGATCGAAAATCGAAAGATCTTAAGTCGAAAGATAAAAAAAGGGTTCATGGTAAACGGTACATACTCACTTAATTTGCGCGAGCAGGATACAACAGGAACAAGAGGAACAGGCTTTTCCTCCCGTATTCTGCGCGCGCACATTAATACGGGAGGAAAAGTAAATATCGGAAGGCAAAGATCGAAAATCGAAAGATCTTAAGTCGAAAGATCAAAAAAAAAAGGGTGCATGGTAAACGGTACATACTCACTTAATTTGCGAGAGCAGGATACAACAGAAACAAGAGGAACAGGCTTTTCCTCCCGTATTAATGTGCGCGCGCAGAATGTACCGTTTACCATGCACCCTTTTTTTTGATCTTTCGACTTAAGATCTTTTGATTTTCGATCTTTGCCTTCCGATATTTGCGTTTTCGGTAATTTCACATTCCGGCCCGTCATGGAGACCGATACTTATTATGCATTTTTTCTGAGCTAAATAAAAATCTTTAATTTTTGTAAAATATGATATCATTGGTAATATTACGGGTGTCATTTATGACATATGAAAATCTTTAGTGGAATGGCTGACGCTAATTAATCGAATAAAAACGTTTTCCATCACTCATTGACGAAAAATGGCGTCCACCCCCTCCCCCCGAAGCCCACCTACATAGTAAGAGTAATATGCAAATTGGTATTTTGAGTAATAGAGCTGATTCGGACGGGGGACAATGGAGGTGATTCGTTGGGGCGCACCTTTCAGTGTTAATATAATAATTGGTCGCGTCAAATATTGCCAGAAAGCCCACCGCGCTTAACACACTTAAATCCGTCGGTGAACGCGAGACGCTTTAATTGCGTCGTCGGCTTTAGTGGGCTTGCACGGAGCTGACGACGACCGCCGTATTAGTTTTAATTTTTGATCCAACACGGTGAAGATTAAACATTAAATCGTTAATATTTTATTACCGTTTGATTGATACGATATCGGAAGAAATATATGAGACATTTGAGAAAGTATGCTTTAATATTGCAAAGAAAATATTTCTATTATGCAAAGATTTTTCTAGTATTTATTGCATTAATCGCTGCCAGGCGTATGAGACAATGAATATCATCGCTTATTTAATTTTTATTATTTATTTTATTTTGTGAGCTGTATCTTCCATTTATAAATGTATTTTTATAACTATGCTTATATTATATCATACGTTGGATTATCGTATCCGATAAATAAATATAAGGTGTTGAAATATTTTAAAAATTCATAAATGCAATGGTTAAAATAATATGCCGCTATTAAAACAATAGAAATTTCTAGAAAACGATTGACAAATGCATACATATGTACATATATGTATGTATGTACATCCATACATAGTATGTATACATTTGTTATATAAGACTAGGTCGCTCAATAATATATGTAGGATGTACACAGTGGTGTCACCCTAATGGTTTCGATGGGTTTCCGGAAACCCGTTGTTAAAAATCAAACGTTTCCTGAAACCGGTTATTTAAGCTAAAAATTCATATAATTATTGTCAAAAATTATATAAATCTATATACATACATATATAATTTTATTGAAAAAAAAATTGGAAATCCGTTGTTCCAAAATTGGGGTGACACCACTGGATGTACACGTTTACAAACAACAAATTATCAGTTAGGAAATAAGAATTTTGAAAAAACTCATCATTCTTCCCCCCTATTTCTGGCTTCAAAATACCAATAATATATGTACATAGGTATATAGGTTCTGACTTTGTGATAACTCATTTCGGAAATATGAGTTATCACAAAGTCATATCTTGGTACTCCATATCTTGGTCGTTGTTGCTTAAGCAAACAAAAAAAACATCAAGATATTATTACCAAGATCACATAAATTAAATATATTCTACAATTCGAAGAAATTCTTATAAACTTAATGTTATTTAAAATTTTGTATGCCTTCTGCCTTCTATACATACATATAGTGAGCGAAGCTCGGTTTAGCAGATATTATGTACATACGTATTAACTAAAAGTATGTTTTAGATGGTATATGTTGAAAATAAGAAAATGTATAAGCTAAAAATATATTTAGAAATTTGAAATGCCTCAAATAACATATCGCACAAATTTAATATGCTTAAATATTTTCCAATTATATATTTTGTATTTTTTAATATTTTAAATTAAGTCTATTTTCAATTTAAAATCTTTTGAAATTGAACATTCTCTGAAGAAAAAAAATTGTTTTATATTATTTTATTTACATTTATATTTTACATTATTCTTGTTCGTCATAAACATATCATTAGTATAAGGAATCTACGAAAATTGAGATATCTATCATCCAGCTGTCAATTATTACGAACCAAATTTTGATAAAAATTGTGGAATATTTCTACATATACATATGTACATACAATCTAAAACGATAAATTTCATCTTGGATATTACCTTCAACAGGCGGTGTAATAAACTAATAACTATGAATAGTTCCTGAAATTTAACGATCAGATCGTTTAAATTTGCATGATTTGATTGTGCACTTTCAGGATGCAATTATAAAATTGATAAACTTCGTGCATATTGTGTGTCGTATTGTCAATATAATCGATACTTAGCGAATAATATTTCAATTTCAACGACGTATTCGTGAAATATAAAAACTGTTACGCATTAATAGATATGATTTTATTTTATTCGCATTTTCAATTCTGAATTTTTTCACGTTTTCATCAACGAACCCGTACGTAAAATGATTCAACGTCAGGAATTATAAATAAATGTTGTGGGTTGGCGATAACCCTTTAATAACGTGCGTCTTCGCATGATTTATACGCGTTAATAAAAGCGTTGAAAGCTCGATAAAGAATGCACAAACGACAAATCAGATAACACTTTTATTAATTTGCGACGCCAATTTACAACACACCATATTGAATGAATTATTATTTATACTATTGCTGGGTAGGTACATAGATGTTCGTTTAATAATATAATAAAGCTTCAATAAAATCCAGCATTTTCACCGTGACATGATATTTCAAGCGCGAACAATTCATCGGGGAGCAATTTCCTAATTAATTTGTTTTTCGTTTCGCAACTGGGAGGATTTACCGGAATTTGCTACACGTTAAATACAATCAAATTGGCTTCGATGTGAAACTATTGCATTTTGACAGTCAGTGCCAAAGGGTATTTTAGCCAATTTTAGCAGATTTTGCATCTTTGCATTTTGAATTTTATGAATTGTACACAGAAAATAGATGTACATTCGATGTATGGTTTTTGATGAAAAATGGAACTTATACATATATTAGTAAATAATGCATATTATAATAAACAACATATATGTATATTATGCACTCAAATTATTTTTCTTAAGGTATGAAAGTCTGTTTACGCTGTGGAAAAATACAATTGCTTATAACCAAGAAAAGATAGAT
Source organism: Arctopsyche grandis (assembly GCF_051622035.1). Classification (NCBI taxonomy): domain Eukaryota; kingdom Metazoa; phylum Arthropoda; class Insecta; order Trichoptera; family Hydropsychidae; genus Arctopsyche; species Arctopsyche grandis. The sequence goes on from NC_135359.1 coordinate 21,495,886, forward strand.
ACTTTCCGGTTATATTTTACTCTAAAAATATTTTTGAATAAATTGGGAATGAAAAATAATATAAAGCATAGTATTTGTTATAGCTAGATAAAACCGGAGAATTAAAACAGTTGATAAAAATAGATTTGCATATTCATGTAATACAAACGTTTCTATCAATATATATATATATATATATATATATATATATATATATATATATATATATATATATATATATATATATATATATATATATATATATATATATATATATATATATATGTATATATATATATATATATATATATATATATATATATATATATATATGTATTTAAAATGATAAAAAAAAAAACAAATAAATATTTCAATCGCATCTAAAGTAAAACTTAATTACATGGTTTTATAGTAATATCATTGTAGGGATATCATGAATATATACATACATATATGTATATCATTTTATGCGAATCTCTTTTCTTGGTTAAAAATTGCCAATGTCGTTGCTGAGTGGATTTTTTTACTAGTTAATCACGTGTCCAATTAAAACAACGTAATTGTTCATTTGCATGCCCGTACTACGAGTATGTAATTATTTTTCATGGATTTAGCTTTTGATTTATAAATTATCTGTCATATTTGTCAGAATTCAAATTATATAGTATTATATTATACATATGTATGTCATAGTATTATATAATATGTCATATTATATTATATGTCACTATATATGTATGTACATACAAAATTGTGTATGTATGTACATATGTACATACAAGCATGTGAATTTCTATTTTAATTCACAATTCATCCAAACTGTTTAATTGTACTAAATTATAGTCAAACACAAACATTTAACATATGAGCCGTTATATTTGAAAGTGGCATAAGTCCATTTTTTTCATTTCAATCAATCTTTAATAAATTTGACCCATTGAATATGATAATGATTTTTGTTGGTTCGCTCTTGATTATGAGATATGAGCGTTTAAAGAAATGCGAAATTTTTATAGATTTTTACTTTGTTGCTGTTGTCTTTAATTTTAAATGTATTATTGCTGTGCACAACGTGAGTATTGGAATCAATAGACAGATTTTTTTTCAATTGTTGTGATTTTTTATTGCTTTGATCAATTACACTGAGCAAAAAAAAAAAAAAACTTCATCTATAGTTACTACGTACATATGTAGATAAAGTAAATATCGGAGCGGAAACCAATCAATTTGTACTAAGTTTAACCAACTGAATTCGAATATGACAATATTTTTTGTTGGCTTGCTTTCGTTTAAGAGATTATTGCGTATTTTAAAGCAATAATCTCTTAAAATAAAAATAAAAAATCACAATAAATAGAAAAAACATCTGATTATTGATTACAATACTCACTTTTGGAACAGCAATACTAGATTTTAAATTAACGACTGCAAAATCTAAAAATCTGTAAAAATTGCACATTTTTTTAAACGCTCATATATAAACGAGAATAAGCCAATAAAAAATATTGTCATATTCGGATTCAGTGGTTCAAACTTTATAAAGATTGATTAGACTCGGCTCCGGTAAGTAAAAACGTGATTTCTTGTCGCTCAGGGGATTTTTAAACAAAATATAAAAATGTGTAGTATATTGTATGTACATATATTTCTCCAAATTTATTTTTTCGTGATATTTTCGTTTATCTCGTCAGTTTTTCATTTCACCACGTTTATAAGGATTGGTTTTTTATCTTAACTTACTACATAATTAGAGTGATAAATGATAATCATATTTGAATTCAGTGGGTCAAACTAAGTAAAGATTGATTAATCTCGGTTCTGGTATTTTTTTGTTGCTCAGTTTAATCGATAAAGTATTCGCTAGCCTACTTCTATGCAAACATGTGATATATAGATCTAAAAAAAAATATTGAATCAAAACAAAAATCAATTTCACGCATTCATGAATTAATAATATATTTAGATATAAATATAAATATGTTATAGATTAAAAATAATAAATAAGAATATTTTGAACCATAAATTTGGCGAAAGGGGGGGTGGTTTGGAAACATAAATAGAATGTATACCTAAGCTGCGGCTGACATGCAACATCATAAATGTGACATTCGAACGCAATTCGAGCTACGTGCGAACAGGACACTAAAGGGTTAACGACGTTTCATCGAAAAAATGACATGTCATTCCCAAAACGTTCGTTCGCTAGTTCCTACAATACGCTCAATTCTATTTATTATACGCCTTTTATTCGGTGTAATTGTTAGGGCAACACAAATTTTCTGATACACCAACAAAATAGCATGATCACATAATTGGATAATTTCTCCGAATTAGTCATAAAAATTAAGGTTAATTTGTCGCCTACTCGGAATTTATTTATATAAATACATGCATATGTCTAGAATCTGGAGTTTTCCTATCCGACATTGTATATACATATAATATAATATTCAGATGCTTCATTTCCTCTAATGAACATAGTGTTGCGCAGCTCAAGCTCGAAAAGGTTAATTTATTAAATTAACTAGTTTATGTGCTTATGCTTTGCATTATCCTGATTTAATAGAGTGGATATACTAAGTTTGTGATCATAATGTTTATCCTTATAAATCCTACGACGCAAGTAACGTTTTTCAAAATATGAAATGTGTAATTGGACTTGAGCGTGGCCTGACACGTTATATTAGAATGTTTCAAATTATCGAAAAAATTATCTTATCTCTTAAATAAAAGCATATATTATACATACATTGCTTTTCAAATGACAGGAATAAAAATAATTTAGCTGATTACGACCCGTAATGAGTAATGCGATTTTGGTGTTAATACATTGAATACTTTTAATAGTTAAATTAAATTTATGAAGGTTTTTTTCTTTTAGTAGTAGGTACTTAAAAAAATAATAATTTTCTTAGTCCGTATAAAACAAAAAACTTTTTTATTTTAGGATTTATAATACTCTGTGGAGGCTTTAATTATACTTTTTTGTAGTTCTTTCATTGAATTTTTATTTTGTTTCATAAAGAAAAAATATTTGTATATAAATTCTAATGATTTCTATGGCTTACTTTCGCTACAAAAAAACAATTGATACCTAGCTATTGTTGATTTACTAAGTATGTACATATTTCATTTTCAACGTTTGTTCTTAATTTTTTAATAATTTTGAATTTCAAATGAGGAGGCTTAAAGACCCAGAAAAAAATTATGTAAAATCATAATATAAATGTAACTTAAATTGGGACCAAAACATCTTTTATACAAAAACTCAGCTTATAAAGGATCATCATTTATTGTGGTACAGCCATTCGTCATTGCCGAATCATCCATGTCGATGAATACCACACATTTTTCTAATTTCATCTTTCTTCCTAACAACCCTGTTGCCTTCCTTGCACATTACCACTCGAACATTTCTTTCGTTTATCTATCGCCCATTCTTCTAGCTACTTGACCCACCCATTGCCATTTCAATCTATTTCCTCTCCATTATATCAACTAACCTTGTCACAATTCTCATCCGCGGATTCCGTTTTCTGTCTCACCTCGTTATGTCGAGCATACGGCGTTCCATACGTCTTTGAATGCATTGGAATTTATACAGAATTCTGGCGTTCAATGCCCAAATTTCGTTTCCATACAACATTACTAGCAAAACACATCTTTAGGCCGCTTAAAATACTAAATATTATATTTATGTATGTAGATGTTTCTTTAAACATATAATTGTTTGATATGTGTGTACAATGTATGTACATATACGTACAGTAAATAAGGTAAACCTGTTGCATCCATATGCAGGTAATCTAACAACATACGATATTATACAATAATACAGATGCTTTATGTATGTATGTACATACATATGTGGTACATAATAAAGCTTTTGAATGTCATTTTCAAATCTCCGGGTATTAATTGTCAAAGAGCGTGAATTTTTAATTCATTTAGATCAAATTCGCGAACATAACGCTCACAATTATCCACCATTAATTTTATAAGGGCGACAATCTTTTCGTTAATTTTATTATATCAAAGAGCACAAAAATTCGGATGCATCATTAGGCGACTCGTAATTAAAATTGAATCGACAACGACGAGCTGTAATTAAAATTTATAATAACAAATGGAACAAGATACGATAATGGATCGAACTTGTCCATAATTATGGTGAAATGTCACAAAAAATTTAATAGGTGTAATTGTATATTTAAATAGATAAAAATCCAGCTACCGTATATAAAACCTTAATTTTTATTTATTATAAAACAAAATATTGACTAGATATAAATGAAATTTTATGAAAATATGAAATGAGGCAACTTCCCTTTTCTTTAGAAAAATAAAAACGTGTAGCTTAATAAGGAAATTGTTGAACCGCCGCTTCGTGTAAATCTTCAGCAGACCTGATCTTGGTCATATTCACCGTTAAATATACTTTATAGGAGTTACATATATTACAAATTAATTTATGAATTATTTCATTAAATAAAACAAAAACGTCCCATGGAACTACTATTAAAATTCTATTTTTTTTAATATAAATTCGACAACAGTCTAAGTGAACACTGGTGTTTCAACATTATCTTAATCGTATTTTATATGAACTTTAACCGTTTAAAAATATTAAGAGTTACTTATTTATAAAATATACTAATACAAATTATGCTAATGAGCTAAAATTTATCAAATTTAAATTATGTATGAATGAAACTTAAATTTCTATAAAATTATATAACAATCGTACAATGCTCCAATGTAAATATATATAATGTATATATAAAATCATGTAATGCATTGAAGTTTTTATGTAAAGTTTATTTTAAACTCTTGTTTGTCGTAAGCTAGATAATTAATTCGTTAAAATTAACGTTACATCTTTTCCGTTTCAGAATAAATTAACAAAAGAAAGTATGTATGTATATAAAAAGTATTCTCGCCAAAGACTTTATTCATTGTCTCTAGACGATTCCTCGCCTAAAAGGACTATCTATAGGGAAATCCGAGTAAGACAAACTTAATTTTTAATTAGGTTTTATTGTTTTATGCGTCTGCATTAACAACTTCTGTACATTGACAGACACGTCGACAGACGAAAAGATAAATTATAATACAATATTGTTGTGGCTCTCAAGCGGTGGTGTTCCCGTGTGTACATTTACAATACAAAAAGTTTGAAATAGGTGTACATTTAGTAACATATTTGTTGTAATTGAATAACTAGTTCAATGAAATATTGAAACAGTTTAAAATAGGTAAATCACTAAATGTTAAAATAAAAAATGCAATATAAAACACAAGAAAACGCAACGATGACGCATTAAAGCAAAAAATAAAAGATATTCAAGTAACAAGTGCATGTTTTATTCAAGTGAAATTTATATCTACATATAATACTTATAAACTAAAAAACTTTAAGATATATCGACGTGAATGTCTAATCGAAAAGACATTTTTAATAAATACTTTTGAAAAAAAATCATTGAGCCATTTTGCAAAAAAAAAAATGATAACCAAAACAATTAAATCATTATAATTGGAGGTTAGTATAAAAAGTTGTTATCTCTGCCACTAGCAAAAAAAAAAAATTAATATCATACATGCAGGATTTATTGTATGTAAGATTTTATCTAATCTTATTTTATTTTGAATTAAATATTTGTAAAATGAAAGTTTTTATTATTCAATACATAATGGACAAAATTTAAGAAATTCAATCATATAAAATCAATCGCATATGTACATACAAACCAATATAACCGAATAGCATAGAAATAATAAAACAATTTTATTGAAAACACGTACGTGTATTTTTCAATAATATGAAAAGTAACACCAAAAAATACATTTTCAATCACATCAGAATATAATTATACTTACAGCGTGTTTCCGTGAAAATAACATAAAATAGATTGAAAATTACACTACAATAGGTTATCACAATTTTGATAATTTTTTAGCAATAAATTATTCGTCATTGTTTATATTCGGCTCAAATCGGCCACGGTCAAAAAAACATTTCCTTGTCGGATGAATTTGGATCAACGAACTTTTTCTTTCGAATAGAACCAAAATTTTCAACGATTCAATGAAATTTTCAGATTTAAACGTACGTGTTAGTGTATTGATAAAATATGGTCACCTGCGACTAGGAGAGGCGCTGCGGCCATCAGGGGCGGCGTCAAAAGCAACAGCAACAACAGGCGACGCGCGTACATCTTCCACTGATTGCTTGTGAGGGTAGTGTTGTGTTGCGCGCCACAGTTTGGGATGCAATGTGTGTGGTAGCGGCTTTGGCGCCACTCGTTGCAGAACTGTGGCCGCGCGCACCTCCCCTCGACTTTTATAGGGGCGGCGGCGCTCCTCTCACCCACTCACCACCCACCCACCCCAAGCTGGACTTTGCTGTCATTACCCACGTGTACACACCTGAAGAATGCACTGTGCGAATCCCTTTACGTTAAGATTTCCAAAAGCAGGAATTTGGTTGCTTTAAGTTTAAAATAAAGCCCCTCTAGAAATACGAAACAAACGAACATTTTTTTCATAATAAAAATATTATACATACATAGATCGAAATTTTAAATTTACATTTTTATGTAGTCTAGTGGTGATTTTACTCGGCTTCGCTCAGTATTTGTAATATACACCGCTTAAGCATAGCCAATCTAATAGTAAACATTTTATTAAATTTATTTGAATAGTTTTATTTCATTTAAATTTATTTGAATATTCATTAGTTTTTTTCTACGAAACAAAGTCTCTTTCGAAACTATACCTATATATTCGATTAGTGTTTTTACCCGGCTTCGCTCAATATTTGTTATATAAACCGCTTAAACATGGCTAGTTTAATGGTAAACAAAATTTATTTGAATCGAAAAAAAAAAATTTCCCACCCAATCAAAAATAGGAATCGAGAATCGGAAAGCACAAAGCACCCAGCCAAAGCCTTGGGTGCTTTGTAGTACAATAGTAGAACAAATGTAATGCTTTGTAGGACAACAGTAATTGACAATAGTGAACCATTTTTTTTTTGTTAATTAAGCATCCTGGCCGACTAAGTCTGGTCATGACTAGTCACCGGACCCAGAAGGTGCCGCGTATTGTTCAAAGGTTGTAAATGCATTGTTTAAGGTTTGCCGAACCTTTTTTACAAAGGATTTACAACAATGGAACAATGGATAGCACTGTGACTATCCTACTTCTAGTCATGACTAAAGGGCGGATAGAGAGCGTGCTTTTTCCAGGAAACACGGCGTTTTGGATCTATTCACAAAGCTAGAGTGCAATAAAAAAAGGTTCGGCGAACCTTTAACAAAGGTTCATCATAAAAATGAACAATGCACAACGAACAATAAACAAAGAACGGCACGCTTCCGGTCCTACCTCTAGTCATGACACTATGTCAGGCGTTGGGACGATGCTTTTGGCACAAAAAATGGTTCAGTATTGTCAATTAATATTGTCAACCATGCCTTTTTGCACTTTTGCTTTGAAGCGGTCTATTACTATTCAACGAGCAGCCAGCCAAAACTGAAGACTTGTCATGAGTCATGACTAGTCACCGGAGCCTGAGGGGGCCGTGTATTGTTCAAAGGTTGTAAATGCATTGTTAAAGGTTTGCCGATTAATGGATAGCACTGTGACTATCCTACCTCTAGTCATGACTAGACTGCGGATAGAGACCGTGCTTTTTCCAGGAATCGGGGCGGTTTGGCTCTATTTACAAAGCTAAAGTACAAAAAAAAGGTTGGGCGAACCTTTTACAACAATTGAACAATAGCATTTACAACAATTGAAAAATAAACGACGCGCTATGGATCCGGCCACTAGTCATGACTAAGGAAAAGTCAGGATGCTTTCGCCCAAAAAAAAAGGGTCCACTTTTTTTTTGCTCTCTAGCTTTGTAGGACAATAGTTAACCTTTTCTCGTCCGAACCCCTACCTATGGCCACAAAAATTCGGTTAGATAATTTGGAAAACTCTGGAAAACGGTCCTAAGTACCTAATTAGGGCGTATTCATCTGTATAGACCAGTCGAAAAAACAAAATATAAATTTCGTATGAAAGTTTTATGGTATTAAGACTGACATATGTATTTATTGTACACTTTTGTATCACAGTTGCAGTTTTAAAAAAAATATTGATTTATTTCAACAATTTTCTTGTCTTGTTCATTTATTTTATGAACTAATTTTTTTTTGTTCATTTATTTTATGAACAGATTTTTACGGGATTAAATTTGAATCAATACTACAGGTTGGTTTTAAATCACCAGCCCAATTATTGAATGTATTGAAAACGTCATTCTTACTATATTAAGTGAAATACGTATTATTGTTATGCTAGAGATAGAATTTATAGCGATTTTAAAGGCGACATTTTTTCATATCATGGTTTCCACTATCACGTGCCTCACATGAATGAGTTGCGTGTATCTTGATCGGCTGATTTCTGTTAGAATTAGCTGATTTTATCTGTTTCAATTAACGAAATGTTTCCATATAGTACAATTAGTATCGCTACATACATACATAATACTTTAGCCATTGTTGATGAAAATTTAGCCAGAAAGAAAATTTAGCCATTGTTGATGAAAATTTAGTAACAAATTGAAAAGGATCACTAACCGAACAGACCTGAAAAATAAAAATTAGTGTGCCTTAAAGAAACGAGGAGTGCTTTTATTTTGTGTACACCCATATAAGACTACGGTATACAAGACAAACATTGGCAGTAACACTAGTAGATATAAACATTGACCCTGAGTGTCGACCATTGCCAAAATAGATACATAATAATTTAATCGTTCAAAGATACATTTTGCGTGTACCGACGCAACGGCGTGAAATTATGTACTTCGTAAACGAACAATGTTATTAGTTTATTACAATGATTCGTTGACATCTGAAAGTTCTGTCGGCGAGAAAGGGTTTTAATTAACTCACAAAAGGAACACAATTGTCGTATTTATAATTGTCGTACCGTAGTTACATCTAACAATTGAATTACATATACATGAATCCTTACAGAAGGCGACCGTGCAAGTTTTTAAAACAAAATGGCAAGTTTTCAAGTAACTTCTGTGGTTGAAAGTACTCATAATGGCGTCGAACTACCTACGCTCGTTTCAAACACTTTAAATGCGCGTGATATGAAAATAAACAACGGTTCGTAGCACTCACAATGGGTACTACTTTAAAAATTGAGCTTTAACTGTACAAGAGAGCTTCCATGGCTTTTTATGCATTTTAAAATCACGTGCCACGAAAACGACTATCGTTGAATAACAGTTCAAGTAGTGAAATTCATTTGAAGTTGTGTTTTACGGTAGGTGCTTGCCGTTTTAAAAAAATACTTACAGTTCAGTTACATATGTATGTGGGATGACATTGTATGTAAATGTTGTTTGTATTATTATGGATATATATATTATGAAGATTATACATATTCATCGATTAGGTTGAGAAAAGATTTTAGACTCGGATTGTGACATTACTAGTAATCCTATTGCACTACAAGGATCAATGAACATAAACTAAATATAAACAACATAAATTATATAAATTAGGGGGGGTTAACCTACACTCAACACCATCACCAATGTATATTAGTACCGATAAGGAATGCAAATATCACCCGTTAAGTGGTGGAGAGTAAGCTTTAACATATCCAAGAAAAGCCCAGATTCAACTTTAATGCTTGTACGAATTTCGTATTTTATTTTTCGTACAACATATATGATTAAAGGGCGGATAGGAAGCGTGCTTTTTCCAGGAATCAGGGCGTTTTGGATCTATTTACAATGTTAGAGTGCAAAAATAAAGGTTCTTCATAAAATTGGACAAAGCACACCGAACAATTAAAAATGAACGGCACGCTTCCGGTCCGATCTCTATATATGATACTCCTTTTTAAGCCATATATACATACATCTTTTGTATTATTTTATTTTAATCACTTGTACTTATTTGTGTAGCTCTGCACTAATCTCTAATTTTAATCTTGAATTAAACAAATATGTACATAGAATCGATTGCACCTATGTACATAAGAACTTATATTAGTGTAGGGTGACCATACGTCCTGTTTTGGGTGGGACATTCCCGTTCTTTATATTCTTTGCGTTCGAAAATTGTTTGATTTGTCCTGTTTTATCTGTCCACTGGTGCACAGATAAAACAGGACAAATTATTATACATGTGAAAACTATGCGTGACTGAATGTTTGATTTCTTTAATTTTCATTTCTCCTTTTGCTTAGTGATATAATTTTTACCAGAACGTAAATTTCAAGGTAAAAAATAAATATAATACAATATTGTATATTACAGTTATTTAAAAATAATAGCACAAAGCGATTTTTTGAGAAACATGTATGTATGTACATATGTATGTAAAATGAATCATGTAACAAAATATTTAAATGTTACTTTAAAACGAATATATTGTATATATGTGAATGTATATTTATATAGTAAATCTATTTGTTTCCCAAAAACTATATTTTTTATATAGAGGGGGGGGGACAATTTTTTTGCGGAGCCCGTTTTGAGTCCTGGTAAACATAGTCACCCTATATTAGTGGCATCTAAAAGGCATCATGAAATATGTTGCATTACTGAGATTATTACTTATTTAAACTTTTATAAAAATGTTATTTCTGCTTCCCACCAACAATTACTAAAAATATCTTCTCCCTTATATGTTACTCCAAATAAAATTGTTAATTCTAGCTTTGCTAATTTGCTATTTATACACAAAATAAAAGCTTTTAAAAGACGGGACAATGATTCTGAAATCTTTGTATTAGAGCGGGACTCCAACTCCAACGTACTTATGTATATATTATATATATATATATATATATATATATATATATATATATATATATATATATATATATATATATATATATATATATACATATAATAATTAAACTTTAATTTATAATACCATTCTATACTGTAGAATTATTAACGTGATACGGTCAGCGAACTCACTGCGTGGCCTGACGTCACATTGACAAAATTTGACATTCATGTACGACAGATACACTTGACCCAAAACATGAATTTCTATAGAATCCACCATATTTATCTAGAGAAAAAAGCGGAGTTATTCATAATAGTGAAATCAAATGTCTGCTTTCCAAATCAATAGAGGGAATTGGGAAATATGCATACGTTGCTTAAATTCTAGCTTAAAAAAGCAGTTCAATATTTGTAACAAAGGTACATACATATGTATAGAGTTGCGATTTGTTTCCATCCCCCGAATTCTTAGAATCAAATGGACACAAAGGGGATGCAGCATCACCATTATCGTCGACGACGTAGGCGGTCAAAGGTTACTATCGTCTTGAACAATTACGCTAAACGTTTCATAATAAATGCGGCTATCGAATTTCAATGTTAAAATGTTCTATATTTAGTATTCTATTATGTATTAATTATAATTGGCTAGATTAACGTGATTAAATCGCACTAATCTTTGGAAATTCGATTGGGTAATTTTTGACTTTATAAAATCCAATGAGGTAATTTGATATCGAAAAAATTGAGTCGTTAGCATTGCGAACATCAAAGGGCTGGATGGACGACTTCATTTTTTAATTAGTATTATAATATCGTCTATACGTACATACATATGGATATACATACACTCCGAATACCAAGGATGAATAATTTAAGGCGAAAACACACTGAGTGGTATGGGACGTCACGTCCCTGGCTTGTTAACAGTGGGTGTACCGTAACCGTAAACGGTGGGAATTCAGGTGTAGTTGTAATTTATTTTTTCGACCATCTTGAAAGAAAATAAAATAATAATTTAATGAATATGTTTGAGACAGTACTTCAGATTTATGATAGAAATGTACATATTGTATATATGAAATTCTTTCAGCGGGTTAGTTCACTTCCAGCCAATTCCCACCGGTGAGACCCAACTGAATGTACAGAAGTGTGTATAATACAAGTACCCAAGTGTTTGCTTAGCAAATGAATGACGCAATACGAAGATTTCAATTTGAACGCCACGACTTAATATTTACACAAAGTCACATTTTAAAATAATAAAATTTTCAATCGAGTGTGCACTAACTATGATCGCAAACGTAGGCATCTCGAGAGGATCGAGAACCACCCACTCAGACGATGAACGCCATATAATAATCGAGCTTTTTTTTTCTTATTCGAGCATCGATTAATTCGGTCATGAATGGCTGAAGGGCTATGTAGATGAGCCGTATGCATTGTTTCAGGAATTCTAGGAATCATTCTTTGTCTATGGCACCCCAAGGCGTCAGATATAAATCAGCTGTTCACAAAGCTTTTGTATTTCCGTCGAGTACAAGTGCACCTACACACCAGTAGTGGCGTAGCTGGAAATGTTGGAACGGTGACAAAAAAAATCTCCAAATTCCTCTACTCTTCAGAGATTCTTGTCTAAAAATACAATTAATCAAAATCTAATTTTATTTAAATTTGGAGAAAGCAGTTGAAAATTGTGGAATAGAGGAGAGTTAAGGTGCAGACACATAGGGTGGTACGTGTTTACATATAGGGTGGTTTTTTTTTTTTGCACATTTAAAAAACCGCTAGCCCGCCTAGTATATGCTATAGTGATCCAGGCCAAAAATCACACCCATTGATTTCGGTTATATTTACAGATTTTTTTCGGTATTGACACAGGTTTGAGGGTGATCGATACCGGTGATTCCCATAATTGAAGAAATGTAAGATAAACTTTTCGAAGTAATAATATCATACAAATTAACAATGACATGAGGATATGCCCATCACAGCTGCATTACATCACACCTAGATTCTATACTGCTTGTTCGAAATGTATTTTGAAATTCTTCAAACATGTTGCCTTCAGAGAAGACAAAAAGAGTTTGAGCTAAGAAGGCAATGATTGAAGATTCGACCAATTGAAAGAAAGTGCACTTTGCTGTGGGTCATCTCCGCAGTATAGAATATAAAATGCAGAATATTTTCGATCTCATTCTAAATGGGTTGTAATTTGAAAGTTTTAACCAGTCTTATCTGCAATATCTAAAATAACTGTAAGAGTTAATCTGCCCTAATACTGAATATGTCAATTATATCTAATATATAATTTCGAAAGAGACTTTGTAATTTTGTAAGTATTGTTGGTTGGTAATCGAAAACAAATCAGTTTCTAGATATATATTTTTTTCAAATTAAATTAAATTTATTAAAAAAACAAATGAATATTTACTATTAGATTCACCATATTACAAATACCGAGCGAAGCCGGGTAAAACAACTAGTATATAATAAAATATAAAATTTCGGACAGGTTTAACATATGTAGAATAATTTATGTTTGAATTATCAAATAATTGTCTAGCTAGCTTGCACAAGTCTGCCTAGTTGTGATCGCAATGGCCTCATATATTTTTATACATTATTCTTCCCAACATTGCAGCTACGCCATTGCGTGCATGCATACATACATACATACAAATCATGCAATTTAAATTAAACCATAGATAAAAAAAATAGACGTTCTCGTATGAATTTTATTGCGCATTCCGTGATGATTTATTAAAACTCGATTTGCAAACGGGTGTTACGGTGAGAAAGTTCGCAACGCTCCGTGGTTGACCACCTCTGACTTTTGCTAATTAAATTAAATTAATAATAACGAAAGGTCACGTACGGATGTAATTTGCAGAAACACACTCCACAAATGCTAAACTTGGGTGAGATTAATCTTCCACCGGTTGAAGTTGGGTAAGTTTCCAAAGTTGTTCAGTATAAGGATGTTCATTTAATTGTTTCTTAGCCTGGATGACAACTGAGGCAACAAGTACTACTTGTTGAAGGAGATTAGCTACACATTAAGAATGCAACAAGAGGTAAAACCGTAGATACGGAAAAGACTTGTTACTATGAATTTTGTATAGGAGAGGGTACTTTATTTTCCGATGCGGTGCAAACGATCGAAAAGCGCCAGACAGACTGAACCACAGATTAACGACACGTGTACCTTATGCGTGCGCACTGCTCGCACTTACACTAAGCGAAATCTACCCGAAGTCCCGACATACCTACCCTGTATACGTTCTGTGCTTCTGATACGTTAGTTCCGAATTTTTCCTTATTAAATTATTAAAAACTCGCCAGAAAAATCCAACTCAATTTTAATAATTGCATCTGTGCACATCGAAAGGTTACTCGTCATCTGATGTGCAATTTTTCATTCGTGAAGTCGAGAATTGCGTTTAAAGCAGCCATCCAGTTAATCTGTGGTTCAATCTGTCTGGCGCTTTTCGATCGTTTGCACCAAACCAAACTACATATGCTTCTCTATAGGTGGGCACGCAGATTCGTCTCGAGTGACACATTGAGAAACAAAGTCTCTCAGCTTTGGCTCTGAGTATCTTTTGTCGAACAAATTATTATGTAAAATGCTCTTTTTGAATCATATTGACAAAAAAAAAACTAAACTTCATATATGTGTAATTAAACACAGCGTAGTTAAGAGGGTTGGACACCAGCGCCTTGTCCATACACACGTATTAGACTTCTCCCTTCCTCAATTATGGCACTAGAGAAATTATTTTTTAATATGCTATGGATATCCACCATTGGGTCTATCGTTTTATTTTTTTGATTAGTTATTTTTTATAGAAGTTAGGAGCCGCCAAACATCAATAAAATCGCCTCTTTTTTACACCCACGAAAAGAGTCCAGCGTGCTTATTTAATGGTCGATTTAAAAAAAAAATACGCACATAGTTGCACAGAAAATATCTTTCTCATACCGATGATGAAATTTTTTTAAAAATTGGTCCAGTTTCGGAGGAGAAAATAGGAGAATACGAAACCTCGATTTTGTCAATTTAAAATACGTTTTATCTGGTCGAAGCGCAACTGCCGCATTCACTCAATATATATATATATATTGATATATATTGTCGCATTCACTCAATATATACATTCACTCAATATACATATATATCGAAGAAAGGAATGGCAACAAAATTAAGGTTTCGGGTGTACAGCCTTCTTAACAGACATTGTTTGACGGTAGAGAGGTCGTGGGTTCGAATCCCAGCCAGTGCGCTGCTGGCGAGATCTGGATTATTAATTAATCCAGATCGACCATTTCCTGCTAGAGTTGAGAATTCGTTGCATCGAATTTGTTGAAGTTGAAAATATGTTTACCGTCATACATATGTACATTTGTAGAATGTGTTTTATACTAAAAAATGGCAAAGTTTGAAAACGAGCTAAGAAGAGGTTAGTAAAAATACAATGATTGACCATAGATGTCGTGTAAAATAATTTAATAAATTTCGTATTTTAATAAATAATAATTTTTAATAATTTTCGTATTTTAATAAGCCCGTATTTTAATAAATTTCGGTAAGTACAATATAAATCAGTTTTCGGCCAGTATTTTATTATTAAATGTTAGTATAAATAACAAATGGACAGTATAAAAATTTGAAGTATGTATATTCGCCAGAATAAATGGCAATGCCTGTTGGATAGAATTGTCTACCAAGATTGCATCAACCTTGCGATACCAACCAATAAGTAAATATAAATACAGTTTTATATAAATGCTATGCAGTTTAATACAGACTAAAATACTTACCGGTAAAATACAAGCAATTAATAAATTGTTAAATAAAAGTATTGCGATTATAGTGTCGTTTCCATTATTTAATAATACTTTGAATCGACCGAATCTAATTTTGTTTGGGAACAAAAGCCTCATCTGCATACAAGTTGGTCATTGAAAAACTGCTACGACAGACAATTTGTTAGTCATGTCTGTGGACATATTATCTGTTATATTATACATACATATGTATGTCTAATGAAAAATTATAGAAACAAGCATTAAGGTAAATTTTTTTTTTTTTTTAATAGACGTTCGCGAATCCTGCAGCGTGGGTATTTTTTAACGAAAAGATCGGTCCTCGCCGATACTATTCATCACCATTGAAATCCATAAAGTAAATCGACCGTTCGTCATACGTTCGTGTAGCCTGAAAAAAAGAGACACGAAAAGGGTTAATCATCACCGAGTCACTTCACAATACGGTGGGTGGATGTCGGTATATATCACCGAAGGGGAAAATACAGGAGGGTGGGAATTTTCGCGAACCCCTGAATTGATTTGTTCCTGTGGGCGAAGGTTGTCGCCGTGAAAACCATTTGATTTACGCGCCGAAACCGTAGTATTGTCTCCAGAATTCTGAGGATAAAGAGGGTTACCGCCCACGATTCTCATCATGTAGCCCGGCTTAACCCTTCGACGCGATAATTACGAGAGTTTCGACCTCGCGCGTTCCCCCGCTCCAATTAGCAGGCGAGATAACGACGGTATGCTAAACTACAGCTACGAAGCAAATGGCTACGATGGTGATGTGGAACGCACAATGGTTATTACCCTTTACAAGACTGTTAGAGAATTATCACTGCTATTGAATAGTATTTAAAAAGGGAACCACTATGGGCACACACAGCTCCTTTTTCATTTTCTCCCCTCATAGATATAGAATATACATAGATATGCCTTTACATACAAATTTCGTTGGAGATGTTGTCGCCATTAACTGAGGGGTGCGGGGGGCTTAACTAGCGGGGAAGTGGTGAAAAAAAAGTCGACGCAGCGATCGTTAGTGGTCAGCAACCAGTTTATGTACATATGTACATGCACTGAAGTTTTATTTTATTGGACACTCCGCGTGACAGTAAACCAAACTAATAAAGCCATATTAAGAAAAAAATATTTAGCTATACACACTTTAATAAACTACAAATGTATGTTACTATAATAAAACCATCATTAACTATTACAATATTTAAATATTAGTAACTTCCACGAGGATCAATTTTAAAGCTAACACTTTAATATTTAGTTCATTGTTTTAAACTTAATGTCGATTTCTGAATTTCTTTCAGTGCCAACAAAATATACATACGTGTGCATTTAGAGACATCTGTGGCAGCGGTTGTCGACCGCTGTTCAATCACTGCATACAACACTACATATGTACATCGCGTCGATATTTTATTATGTGTTAAAATACTAGTATAATTGAAGACATTATATATTAATTCTTACTTATGATATGTGATGCCATCCACCTTTTTATGTTTTCTTGAGTAATTGTAACACAATTTCACTGAATACGTTGGCATTTTCGAAAAACGTCAATCAACCTTCCGACTTAGAAGCTAACTAGCTACTGAGAGAGAGTGTTCATAATGTGTAATTTTTTTTGTTTGTACATGGTCCAACAGGGTGATCGGCTTAGAGCGTAAGGGCGTATCTATGGTATTCTATATCTATGCTACGTAGTCAATTTCGAGCGTAGCAATAATTTGTTTATCATATCTGAGGTTGTTTATCACTTAAAAAAATAAGAATCCTGTGCCATTACTGAGTACCTTCGATAATGCTCTTGTTTACTACTAACTAATAACCATAAAGGCAGATCTATAGTGGTAGCTGTGTGTCCAAATCCAGGAACAAATTGAAACAACTTATCAGGTAGAAAATGTGTTCATAGTTACGATCCTCAAGAACGAGGCACACGACTACACAGAATTTTACTTCCTTGAATTATTTTCAGTTTATTAGCTCTTCTTTACAACACATTGTTTTCTCATAGAATGTTGCTACTGTCCACTTCTTCTATCTATTATGTTTTTCTTACTATTTTCATGTTTCTTTATTTACCATTGTTTTTTGTCATATTATTTAATATTGATATGATTCAATGACATATTCACTTTTATTATATTTATGTAATATTTACTTGCTAATATATTAAAATGGGTTTTCCTGTAATTAAATTAAACCAAATGACTAAAAACTGCATGAATTCCCTTATCGGTGCTATTGTAAGAGTATTTCTCCAGTAATTTTCCATTTAAAGTGGATTAAATTTACTCAAACATGTATTAATGGTTAATAATAAGTAATTTAACGAGATCTAAAATTCGAATTGCTTTCTATCTATTTGCATGTATGTAATTATTGACATTTTGAGTTTTCGTTTAAGAAAAACATTTATTTGCATGAAATGCTGTGATATATACATATGTATATCGATCATAGTCTGCTATGCATAGTGAAATATGTAAGCTCTTTCTCAGATTTCACTCTCGCCAACAAAGAACTCGAGAATTTCGAAGAAATATCGAATTTCACTAGTATAATAAATTTCAATACTACAAAAATATATACGTTCAATAGTAAATTGTGGAAATTTGAGAATAAAATTGAAAATTTAATACAATGGTTATTGAAATGTAATTAGAAAATGGTTTAAAGACAAAAATATTTTTTTTTCTGAAATCAAATGATAGGCTATGATGAAATTATAAATATGTACTACATATTTGTATTTGTATTTTTTTTGTCTCACTGTACTGCTTTCTTTTATATTTTATTGTGTGTGCCAATTTAAATAAAAATAAATATAAACCTATTCCATGTTTATACAAACATCCATAATACTAGCGATTTAGTTGAATTTTTTTGTAACAACAGTATGTATGTATCTATTTACTATATATAGAACAAATTTTTGTAATCTTTCATTTTACTTGTACAAAATGAACACACATTGACACACACCAAACATAATCATACCACAAATATAATACAAACAATATACATAATTGCATGAAAAATTCATCAGGTATTAGTTTTAAGGAAGAATAGAAAGGAAATGAGAGGCGAGTAAGTTCATAAGTTATTTCATGACAATTGTATTTTATGTGTACATATATGTATATAAAAAATACAATTCATTGTACTCGCATTCAGGTAAAGATATTCAACATAATTGCCAGGCTGAAAACCAGACTGGTACAAGTGACATTTAAAAAAAAGCTGGTTTAAGTGCTAAAATAATAGCATTTCATATATGCTATTATTTTAATACTTAAACCAGATTTTTTTAAAAATGTCACTTGTACCAGTCTGGTTTTCAGCCCGTCAATTGATATATGTATATGGTTATTCCATATACGTATATATTATAGTTAAGTTATTAGTAGTAGTAACATTAAATTTGTTTATGCAATTGGACATTAGTCTCTTTTGAAAGTAAAAATGCCATGGATTTTCACATGTTAAAATAGATCATCATTACTATGTATATAATGGACATAATGTTGTTTATAGAGTTTGAGAATTATCTCATTATATTCTCTTTTTGATGTTTGTAATGAGTACATTTTTAGTCAGATTTAAAATCATGATATTTTAGAATATAAATATAATAATTAGAAAATTTGTGAAAAACTATATATATATTATTTATATAACATATCTATATATTGTACAATCAGTAGACAGCAGACATTTGTTCATAATACAAAATTATTAAATTCTATTTGCATAAATACACAAACACATCATTTTCTTTTAATTTTATTGTAAAAATATATTATATGTATATTAATTTCGTATGTGTGAAGGACAAGCCTCAATTCAGTAGTACTAACTTAAGTAGAATTCTCAAAATTTTCATCAAATCATTCTCGTACTGAAAGTCTGTAATATTTTAGTAATACCAGTATACAGTCAATATAAGACAATCAAATAACGACAAATTAACATATTATTGTGATTGATGCGAGAATGCTTAAACAATGCGATATACGTGTCTTTTTAAAAAATTATCACAAAATTTACGTCAATATTATTAATTTAACGCGAAATTAAAAATTGCAATATAAACATACATAATGGCTTATAAAAATAATAAATCTATTTTACAAATTAAAATTATGACACAAAACTAAAAATAAATATAATATTATAAGTAGCACTAAGAATCTTTGGGCTGTACCATCGTAGGCTGAGCTAGTGCGAGATTGCGTCTAGCAGCTGCCGTCGAACAATGTCCCACTTGTGTGGCGAAACGAAGTGTCGACAATGACTCCTGACAGCAATCTTCATACGGTGCAGCAGCGGCTACTAAGAGAGCTTTAGCAGCACCGCCCAACTGCGGCTCAAGTAAACGGGTCAATTTTGAATTTCTAAATGGCACGTGTTCCTGCTTCTGTTGAAGAGCCAAAATAACCTGAAAAATAAAACATTAGTATGATAATTGTTACATATTTAAAATATTTCTAATTGCAATATATGTAATACACACCTGTCCAAGTTCACTCAAACTGCGATTGATATTTTTAGTTTCTTTGAGCCTCTGTGTATTCTTTGCACTCTCACTACCAGCTAGATCCACTAGACATATTCTACTGCTTAATGTCAATGCTTTTGCCGCATGAGTGGCAATGAGACGCACCCGTGTCACACTGTGTGATCTGGAAGACCGTTCGTTGGCTGACGTTGCCGCAGTTTGTCGATTCATCTGAGCCCTTGAGGCCAATATCAACAATTCGTCTGCTGATTTCACTTCCTATATAAACATTAAGTTAGCAATGAGGACGGTATGACTTCGATTAACTATGACATTCACTGTCTTATTACATTATACCTGCTCTGAAAGATTAGTAACATATACGTCACTACCTTTTGCATCGGTCATTCGGATTTCAAAGTCTCTCGGGTCTCTTGTGGGTTCTAATAAATCGTACAGATGCTCGTTGTAAATTTCCAAAAACGATGCATGCACTGTGTATTTCCAACTGAAGTATCAAAATACAAAATAAGTCGATGATTTTTAGCAATATAATATTTGAATACAAATATGGTCATATATTCTTACCCGGATTTGGAGAGGATATTAATTGAATCAAAAATCATTTTACAACATCTTGGAATTATTCCTAAATCAGCTAAAGAACCTTCCATCGTATACGTTTTACCTGTGATTCAACATATGTATTTTGTTAGAACGATTTATTAGATACATTTAAGCAAAATAAACTTTTGTTTTTTTCTCAAACTATGAAAAATCGACAAAACAAAATATATACCTGATCCGGTTTGTCCATATGCAAAAATACAAGCATTGTAGCCATCAAGTGCGCTTTGGATTAAACATGAAACCTCTTCCCAAATATCTTCCTGACTACTTGAAGGGCCAAAAACTCTGTCAAACTATTAGAACATAATTAGTAAATAAATAATAATGTAATTCCAAACATGTTTATATTTTGAAAAATGACTGAATAACCAAATTTACAATCAGTAAGTGTGAATTAATAAAGATTTGTATTTGAGTTTAAGCCACAGGATGAAAATAGTGACAATTGAATGAACCTTAAAGTCATATTTTGTCAATCGTCGATTTGCTTCGAATCGTTCCATTTCGAGTGTGCACGCGTCTGGAAAACTCATCATAGCCACAGTTCGTCCCTCAGCCAGTGGTGGTCGCACACGGAATATAACTCGTATATTACCTAAAATAGAAGACATTCAGCAAAAATGCAAATATATTATATATCAGGATTACATTCAAAGAGTGTTATATCACCTTTGAGATCTTGTAGTTTGTTGTGTAAGCTTCTACGTTCCCACTCCAAGCGCAGTGTATTTTCTTGCAATATTTCAATATCTTCAGCTTGTTTAGATATAACCTGTAGGATAGTAATTATATAAAAAAGTGATAAAATAAAAAACCTCAACTAGGTGATAATGTAATATAAATTCATAATTGTTTTTTGTAATCAAATATAAATAATGAATATAAAACCTGTTCTTGTTGTTTGTTAATTTTTTCGCTGCGAGAATGTCTTGCAGTAATATCTTGCAACTTCTGTTTTGTCTCGTCCAATTCCGTTTCAGCCCTGCTCAATTCCTCATTCAGACGATAGTTATCCTGATTCACCATCTCACACTCATTGGTGACGGCATTCAAACTATCGGTGGTAACTTTCAAATTATCACTCAACTTGGAAATGAGAGATTCGTTCGACCCTATCGTACTTTCGAGGCATTTAACACGCTCGGTTAAGAACTCTCGCTCGGCTCGAAGTTCTATCAGGTCCTCGTCTCGCTCGTCTTGAGAATTCTTCAGGTCGAGATAGGTCGCTTTCATAGATTTGTGCTTCTCGAGCAAGTCGTTGTATCGAGCTTTGAAGTCGTAGGGGGGGATTTTTTTTGAAACGACCGTTTTAGGAGGCGCGGTAGCGTTCGGTATGGGGCGCATCTTTTTGGCGGAGGCCTGGGGGGCGGAGGCCGGGGGGGCGACGCGTTTTCGGGCCAGGGTTGGGCCGACCGTGTTCCGAACCGATGACTTGTTCTCTTTGAGGGTGTTTGGCGGCGGGAGTAAAGGATGGACGCGAGGATAGTTGGCTCCGTTGCGATCGATTACGGGGCGACGGTTTGCTGCCTGCTGGCTCTGCAGCTTTTGGAGTTCAGACACGGATTTACTTCGTCTGAGTTGGGTTCTGGTCCTGATCGAGAACGACTCCTTGGCATGAGCTGGTGTCGCTTTGCCGGTGCCGCGGGGGCCCCACTTGTTGTCCATCCTCGGAGATCGGGTAACAATACGGTTGACGAACGTTCGAAATAGTGCTCGACTGTTTGAACGCGAGACGTTAGCCGGCGGCTAGCTAGCAACTCACTTCACGGCCATACACCAAGTGACGCTTCCGAAATTAGTTTTATATTCCACATATATAACAATGTCGGGCCGTTTATACATACCTCTTCTTAAGTGTGTAGTAGGTTTTAGACGTGGTCTTCAGACCAGGATAGGTGTGTGTGCAGGCGTATGCTGAAGATCCCATTGACCAAAAAAGTCACAAATGAAGCTGCTCAGCATGATAGGGAGAGGCAGGGAACTTGTTTCTGTCATCAAGTGGAGAAAGATCGAGTATCTTGGACATATGATACGGGGTCTAAAATACGAATTTCTCCGTTTGATACTCATGGGAAAAAAAAAGTAGAAAATGTATTGGCAGGAAGTTGTATAGGCTTCGAAACGGTTCGGTGATTACTAGTCAAATGTGAACCGGTCACTCTAGATCGGCGACACGTGATCACCCGTCACACTAAAACTGGTTGACCAATTTTAGGGTGTGACCAGTTTTCTCGTGACGGGTGATCACGTGTGACCGATCTAGAGCGATCGGTTGTCCTGTGACCGGTTCACATTTGACTAGTAATCACCGAACCTTCGAAACATACGCTTGTGGACCGATATAAGGTCTGTTCATACCTATCCAGCACGACCCGAATCCTGCAAGTACGGACAGTATTCTTTAATACATTCTAAATGGACGCGCATGAATGCGTAAATGCGCATGCGTATAATGTACCAAAGAATACTATCCGCACTTGCAGGACACCTGCAGGATACGGGTCGTGTTGGATTGGTATGAACAGATCTATAAACGCCGAAGGTCTATTCCGAGCCGCTGAAAACCAATGCGGATATCTGCAAATAATCGACGAGGTGGTCTCCAACGTCTGGATGCAAATAAGGCATTAGGAAGGAGAATTTTAGAAGTGGTTTTTTTATTTTTGAAAAATAATATCCAATTCCACGAGGTCTAGTTTATCGAAAAGAAACCTGCTGAAATATTTTTTGCTCCTGATTTAAGTAGTTAAACATAATTGTTTATTATTTAACTTTCACCTGTCTGAAAAACCCCCCAGTAATAGATATTTTTTATATGTATTACTGTATACTAATGTAACATGGGACATTATGGGGATTAGTCGCCGCCTAGAGTGCATTCGGGAGTGGACAATGGGGACCCTCGGACTAGGCCGAACGGCACTTCCCGCTAGTCCTCAAAATCCTGAGAGCGTGAGATTGTTTTTGACTGTAAAACTGTACGTTCTAGACAATAGAGAAACAAACGGATCAGGGAAGCTGTAGTGAGCAGCTTGCCCTTCATTAAGAGGTACTTAGATCATATCAACTCATTCTGGAACGAGCGCTCGCTGGGCGTGGATATCCCGAATTAGTCAATAAATGCTGCGAAGCGATTTTGGCCTTTCATTTGGATCCTCCATCCACCCCTACGCAGCACTACAAATTGCTTCAATAAACTATTACGAATTTAATGACACCCCCCCCCCCCCCCCCCCCCGAGTATTCTGAAATATGTATGTTGTGTAATGTCGAAACATGATCAACACATCAAAATTAAAAGCTAGTATGATAATCTTACATAGTTCTAACATATGTGAAATAAAAATACAAACTCAAAACCCAATATAGCTTCTCAACAAGTATTTTCATAAGCTAACCAAACTCATCCTCAATTTTTTTTCTTAAAATAAAAAAAAGCACTACATAAATATATTATTTATATTATTAGAAAAATATATTATTCTAGTAAATTTTATAAACTTATTAGGTGGGCTGAAAAGTTCGTAGGCTGACACATATATGGCGCTACTAATATTAAATCCATATGATTTTTAGTTAGCCCTAACCTTCAAAAGACACGTGTATACATTTGACAGCTGTCGTATTATTAGTTTGTGAGCTATAGCATTTTGAGTGAAGCAACTTTTATAAGTTTGAAAAAATGGATAAAAAGGAATTTCGTGTGTTAATAAAGCATTGCTTTTTGGCGAAAAAAAATACTATTGAAGCCAAGGCTTGGCTTGATAAACATTATTCGGACCTTGCACCAGGAAAATCAACCGTTAAGAAGTGGTTTGCTAAGTTTAAACGAGGCGAAATGAGAACCGAAGACGATGCACGCAGTGGACGCCCCAAAGAGGCTGCTACCGACGAAAACAAAAAAGTCCACAAAATAATTTTGGATTAACGTAAAGTGAAGTTGATTGAGATATTTGAGACCCTAAAGATATTAAAGGAACGTGTTGGACATATCGTGAATGAATATTTGGGTATGCAAAAGCTCTGTTCGAAGTGGGTGCCGCGCGAGCTCACAATCGACCAAAAAGAACAACGAATTGATGATTCTGAGCAGTGTTTGGAGCTGTTCAATCGTAATAAACCCGAATTTTTGCGTCGATATGTGACAATGGATGAAACATGGTCCATCATTTCACACCGGAGTCCAATCGACAGTCAGCGGAGTGGACTGCACGTGATGAAGTGACTCCAAAGCGTGGAAAGACGCAAAAGTCGGCTGGCAAGGTTATGGCATCAGTATTTTGGGATGCGCATGGTATAATATTCATCGACTATCTTAAAAAGGGAAAAACCATAAACAGCGACTCTTACGTAGCGTTATTGTAGCGTTTGAAGGACGAAATCGCGGAAAAACAGCCCCATTTGAAGAAGAAGAAAGTGCTGTTTCAACAAGACAATGCACCGTGTCACAAATCAATGAAAACGATGGCAAAATTGCATGAATTGGGCTTCGAATTGCTTCTGCATCCACCGTATTCTCCAGATCTGGCCCCCAGCGACTTTTTCCTGTTCTCAGATGCTCGCTGGACAGAAATTTTGCGCCGATGAAGAGGTAATCGCCGAAACTGAAGCCTATTTTGAGGCTAAAGACAAATCGTACTATAAAAATGGTATCGAAAAATTGTATGACCGCTATAATCGTTGTATCGCCCTCGAAGGCAACTATAGTGAATAATAAAATCAAATTCTAACAAAAAAAGGATTTTTTTCTATGCTAGCCTACGAACTTTTCAGCCCAACTGTTATGTAGATATTGTTAGACAACGATGTTACAATTTACGTATATATCTAAAGTAAATATATATTCCAATGTGACCAAATGTCAATTTGTTACATAACAATTAAAAACAAACTGTCTTTGGAAAATATAATTATTTATTTTTTTCTTTCAGTCCAAAATATCGTATAATAATACAATAATTATTAACATTCGTAAATGCGTTAGTAGTCAAATTATTTAACAACATAAATAAAAAAATAAGAACAGAATTAGACAAATGTTTGATTTCATGTTTTGGATACCTAAAAGATAATCCACGAATTTATATTAGAACTATTATATATATATATATATATATATATATATATATATATATATATATATATATATATATATATATATATATATGTATGTATATATGTATTTGACATGCATTTACATAAATATTTTCTTTAATGCAAGTTAAGAAACATAAATAAAAGATTATGTTTTAAAAAAAGGAATAATTATAATGTAAAATTCCATCATTTGTCAGCGTTCTTTTTATAAAAAATAATGTCAATGATATAGTCTAACAAATTCCCGTAGAACCTCGTGTACATGTTTCTCTGTGTCGGCTCTAAAATATAAAAATAAAATAATATTAATCCATTGATTATAATAATACATACATATCTCTATAATGCCATTATATGTACTTACTCTGACAATGTTTTGTGGAAATGCATAATTTGAATTGGCGTTGCACACGCTGATTTTTGCGGCAATACTCTTAAAACGCTTTCCAACCAACTGTTAATAATTGACCTATTCCATTTCAACAGTTCAAACAAAACAGTGGCCACATCGTGCAACATGTACGCATGAAGACAAAAAATACTTGATTGTACTAAGTTTGAAATTAGTAATTCTCCATGTTGCATCAATTTTGCGCCAATTAAGGCCGCACACTGCTGAACTTCCGCGTGAGAACTTCGTCCCATGTGTATAAAATCTGAGAGGAATTTCATTGCTGATGAATTTGCGTCCCTGTGATCCAGTGAACAAGCCATCAGAGCGCACTGTATAATTGCGTCTAACGCCGTACTCTGAAGGAAATGCAATGGAATTCTTTGCAAAAATCGCACGCATAATCTGAATAAGTCATCCACAGTATCTGGATGTTGAGACAAACCAGAGCATTGTAACAATTGAAATGTAGGTATGATTAGAGCTTGCAACATTTCCATTAATCCTTTTGTGCAATTTTGATCTTCGGCAAACTCATCCACCAAAATACTAGCTAAATACAAAAAACAACTATGTCGATGAGCTAAATAGATTATAACCATTTGTTTTGCAAGCGGATCGAATAATAAAGCTCCATGCTTTCCGAGAAATCGGATTGCGAATCTCAAACAACGACAGAGTCGTTCCATTATCCGCAAATCACCGCTATACCTAAAAATAAATATAATATACCATAAGATAACAAATTCTGTTATAATATAAATACACACATTTTTTCTGCTTCAAAATTAAGACAGCAAAAAGTGACTGTCTTTTAGTTTGCTCAAATATTTCGATATATTTCTGCATAAAGCATTCAACTGCAACTACAATTTTTGAATGATATAAAAATAAACTTGGAAAATTTTATGATAGAAAATAACACCACATTATTGCTACAACTAAAGTAGATTGAATCCCTTTTGTAGATATACATCCATTGTCCTCTTCTATTCAAAAAATTAAATATCATGATATATATACAAAATTAATTACTTATCCATAGTAGCAGATAACACAGGCCATATATCGATTAAAACAGCCAAACATGGATGCGTTTGACCAAATTCAATATTCAATTTGCAATATCTAAACAGTGCAGCTAATCTATCGAGCCAGATCGTTGGATCGGACATAGACCCCTTATTAACTGTGACATTGTGGCTATTCAATGTCGCAAGAGCTGTTATTTGTACGGCACAAGCTTCTTGCATTACCGTAGTAATCTGAAATTTTTAAAATAAAATTAATAAACATAAAAAAATTGAAGAAGATTTAATTTATGAAACACAAAAATCAGTACCTGTTCGTGCGGAAGATATCCAATGATAGCCGATACACCTCTCAACAAATCAATGGCTGCACTCGTAGACAAACAAAAGGAATCCAAGCTGCGTACTATTTGAAGAAGTCCCGTTAAATGAATATGCATATGACTGCGACAGGCACTACATATTCCCTAATAAAAGAAACAAAAATAGTAATACATAATAAGCAAAAGTTTAGTTTCATATGAAAAAAAAGAATACCTGTAAGGCATGGGCTGCCATCGATGCCAATGAAACATTTTGAAGAGCATGCAACAAGTACTCTAATGTGGCAGGTATGCATTCAGGATGTTTCTCTATCCATTCGCACAATTCACCCAAAAGTAATGTGGAAGTGTGTCTTACGGCGATGTGCGCAGATTCGGGCATTCCTAGAATAGCTTCGACTACTTTTGGAGCTACATCATATTCTTCACTGCAACAATACAAATTTTAAGACAAATACATATCACAACAATCGTCGATACCATTAATGAACATTAACTGACGGTAAAATATTTTTTGCCACAGCTTGCATAATATATAATGCAGCTTCGGTTCTTTCCCAAGTCACATCTGGGCTTTGTATCGAAAAGAAGAATTGTTTGAAACAGTGACTCGAGCCAATAATAAAGACAACATCCTTTGTGAGCTCGGAGACTTTTTGTCGGAAGTCCTAAAACCAAAATTTACATCATATAATAGAAAGGATATGCAGGATTAGAAAAATAATAATAGAAAACTACTCACATAAAATTCATCATCTTTGTTTAACAGCCCTTGATGGTCAGGTTCCATTTGGCAGTGTCGACAAAGGGCACTAACTAATCTTTCAATATGTGGCTTAAAAATATTAGTTAACGGTTCCGCATCTTTTCTGTAGAGCTCTTCGGACAATCTGTACCATAAATTGAACGATATCTCCGCTATTTCATAATCATGATGTCCCACGCAAACCAAAACTAAATCCAAAGCTTTTATTGCGAAATGACTCTCTCCATTGTTAATACTACTGTGATTTATGATTTTGATTAAAAACGATTCGCCTAGTTCTGTGAATATGCGACTATAATTAATAGACTTCTCTTGATCTTCGACCGCCACCGCTAAGTGGTAGCTCTTTTCCAGTAACATAACACTAGTAAAAACTACTTGCTCGATACTTTCGTTGTTGTTGTTTTCTTCTAAACATTGCAACAGAGCGCAAATGCATTCAGTGGCGACATCGTGAAGATCTGGACACGCCGTGTGGTCACCTAATATTTGAAACGTATGATTTAACACAACGTTATCGGTAATGTCGCTTAAACTAATAGCTTTAATTAATATCCAAGACGTTAGGCATTTGATTATCTTTATTGAAACTTGTCCATTCTGACTACCGTTGGTCAATGTTTGTTTTAAAAATTCACTCACTATCACAGAATTGCAAAGGAGGTATTGTTTAAGTTCGTCTCGTCTGTTTTCGCCCAATCTCATCGAACTCGAAGTAACTTCTTCGGGGATAACAGTGATTATTTCTAAAAGCACCCATACGTTATTGGAGGCGAATTTCTTAATGAGGTCCTCTATAGGATTATTCCAACTGTTCATTTGCAAGGCTAAGTCGGCGAGAGCCAAACACAACTGAGTAATTATAGCAGGATTGGTGGATTGCGTTATGCCGACAATGTGTTCTAGTAAGGAATCTCTGAGTGACGGGTGCGATTCGGCCGGCAATTCATAAAACGAATGTTGGATCTTCGATCTCATCGTTTGTGCGGCAAAGTAGCACGACTCCATATCATGTTTCTGTTGCAAAAGTTGATCCGATATGGACCAAGAATGAATCTGAAAATTTTAATTCAAAATGTTACATGTACATATTTCATTTGTACATTAGCATACTGCAGATATATACATCAAAGTATTCAAAGTATTCATTCGATTCTCATTTCATACAATTTGTGAAGTTTTAAAGTTAATTTTTAAATTCCATCAAAAACACAGAGGTTGAAATGTTGATTTAAAATCAACATCTTTTTGAGGCAAAAGTGAACATAATATATTTCATTCTTTAATTTCATATTACAAAAAATCTGTAAATTTTGAGTATATTTAATTATATTGTACAAAAAAAACTTCTTTTATTTTTTTACTCAAATTTTTAAATTTTTAATTATTTTTATATTATCGATGCGGGCTAGTTGTGTTGAGACCAAAATTATGTCCAAATATGAGCTATGAGATAAATTCAAATAGTTTTTAGTCAAATAAAAAAAATATATTGTGCAATAATAAGGACAAGGTAGCTCGATTTAGAAAGTTTTGCAAACGAGTGATTAAGTGAGGATTTTCTATTGAAAAAAGATCTGTGGCAGAAAAATGTTGCATACCATCGAATTAGCGTGTAAATGACGTTAATCATAACCTCTACATGTTTTCAAGTGTCGGCGATCTGAAGTCGCGTAAAGCGGACACAGAAACGATAAGGGGGCGAAATTGGCGCCAATTGGCCATCGAGCTCGCCAATTTCGAAACGAGGTGATGTCGATTACTGACCGATTTTTGCAATTGTCCGAGCCAAAGCGAAGCCGTGTCTCTGTCGGGCGGCTGGTGCTGATGCATCGCGCGAACCGCCGCGATCACCTGCTCCAGGGGCGGCGCCGCGCCCTCGCCCGCCGCCCCCGCGCCCCCCGCCACCTCCCCGCCGCCGCCCCCGCCGCCCCCCTCGCCGCCCGCCCCGCGCTCGCTCATCACTGCTACGATTTGCCGCACGCGACCGCAGCCGCCGCCGTACCCGTTGCCGTCACACACACACACACACACACACACACGCCAACACCGGTTCGCCCAAACCTTGCCAATCGTCGACCAGTGACCACATTCGATACTATTGTGCAATTAAACCACCCTTCGAATACGTTGAATGATCCGATTACAGATGCTTTCTTTCTGTGACATCCAAATCTCTGGTCAATATTCAAATGAAGAAGCTCTACAAATTAATACGTACTTTTCATACATAATAATTACTCGAAATAAAATTCTTTGGGGAAACACTAAAATTGTAAACAATGTAATTTATGCTGCACAAGACAATTTTTACGACATTCCAATAAGCCAAGTTAATATCGGCCTCATGTAAATAGGTGTTCCGAGATAATACACGAGACCAGTGGCGTACGGTGAAATTCTCTCTCTCTTTGTCGTACAGCCTTACTTAATGTGCAAGCAGGTATAGGGCGGGTTAAAGGTTTCGACCGTTTCCCAGCCTATGGGAACTCAGTTGAGTTTGGAAGAAGATCTTTATTGCTCGATAAATACATTTGTTATTGTATGTATGACGAAGTATTAATGTAATGTATGTTGCTTCGCGGAGTGAGCCATGTTCGAGATGCTGAAGCTCACTGGCGTTAATTCTGTTGATCTGGCAGTGCGACAGTATCTATTTCAGTTTTACACGCAGTCGCGTGCGGTTGTCTTTGTCTAGGGTTGTTCTGCTTGATTAGAAGTGCATTCCAGAGGGGTGCGGACATATGCGTGACGTGGGAGTATGCGTGTATATTGACATCGATAATGAATAAGTACGCAATGCGATATATCCCTACACAGGATACAAGGAAACAGCCTATTCCTCTTGTATCCTGCTCGTGCACATCAAGTAAGGCTGTACGACAAAAAGAAAGAGAATTTCACCGCACGCCACTGTATGAGACTAATATTGGCTCGGCGTAGTGGAATATCTTAACAATATTGGCCTCAAGTAAATATGCAGTTGTAGGCGGGGTACGATGTGTTGACCGTATCCCGGCCTAACGAAACACTGTTGTGTGGTTCAAAGATGGGGTCACCAATGTAGGCGGGGTAGCGATGTGTTGACAGCGCTGTTGGATGATCAGAAGGTTGCGTAGATCACGTCGGGGTAGTACCAATGTAGGCGGGTTACATGTGTGTTGACCGTATCCCGGCCTAACGAAACACTGTTGTGCTAGTTTTATAAAGTTTTATTGTTTGCCTATGGTTGTACAAAGGTATGGTATTTGTGGGCAAAAGTATGTCGTTCAGCGGTCTCTGGATATGGTAGAGTGTCGCTGGCTCAGCATTCAGCTATGTACGGAAGGTCTCTGGATACGGCAGTGTGTTGCTGGCTCGTCCGGCTGGTTGATCTTCCAAGTCCGCGTAGTGTAGTGGTGGCTGGTCAGGAGCTGTATGTTGACTGGTCTGCTGCTGTGTGTCGACGCTTGCTGCTCTGGGTCGACTGGTCTGGTGCTGTGTGTCGACGCTTGCTGTTGTGGGTCGACTGGTCTGGTGCTGTGTGTCGACGCTTGCTGTTGTGGGTCGACTGGCGTTGTTTGGGTTGTACCTCCTTTTATAGTGTTTTTGGAATGCTTGGTGGAAGTGGTTATTGACGCGTACGAAAGGAATTTTGTTTTCGTCGAGGCGTCGAATTTTCTGGAATGCTTGATGGAAGTGGTTATTGACGCGTACGAGAGGAATTTTGTTTTCGTCGAGGCGTCGAATTTTCTGGAATGCTTGATGGAAGTGGTCGTACGAGCATTTAGTTTGTTGATGCGTACAAGAGGAATGCACTTTTGTCGAGGCGTAGTATTTTCTGGAATGCTTGATGCTGTTCCGCTCGATGTATTTTGTTGTTGCGGAATATTCTCGAAGGTTTCGATGACGATGACGACGACGAGATTCCTACATGGCTCTCCGGTGAGTGTTAGCGATGTGTGTGATTTTGTGGGAATCTTGATGTGTTGGAGTCTATTGACTCGATGGCGTCGTTGTTTGTCCGGTTGTGCTGGAGAAAGTTGTCTCAACAGCGGGTCTTGTGTTGCATGCCGGTCCAAGTCTTGTTCTCTACCAGGTTGCTTATTTTGGGCGAGCTGCGTTGGTAGTGAAGGTTTGTGATGGCTTGGATGGTGCTGTTGTGCAGGCTGCTGTGTTCTGCGTGGAGTCATTCGCGTGACTGTTTTGCTGGTTGTGCTGGAGTTAGTTGTCTCGGCAGCGGGTCTTGCGTGAAGAACGTTGGTTGACGAAGTGCGTTGAGTGCTGGTCTTCGTTGGTTGTGCTGGAGTTAGTTGTCTCGACAGCGGATCTTGCGTGAAGAACGTTGGTTGACGAAGTGCGTTGAGTGCTGGTCTTCGTTGGTTGTGCTGGAGTTAGTTGTCTCGACAGCGGATCTCTTTTTGCGTACCAGTCCGAGTTGTTCTTTTCTACCATGTTGCTTATTCTGTCTAGGCTACGTTGATAGTGAAGGTTGGTGGTCTGGACGATGTTGTTGTGCAGGCGTTGTGCTGATTGTGCTGGAGTTAGTTGTCTCGACAGCGGCTGTGTTGTGTTGGAGCTAGTTGGCTCAGTGGCGATTTGTTTCGCCGGTTGTGCTGGAGTGGGTTGACTCAACAGCGGGTTGTGTTGGTAGCTGGTCCATATGTACTTTCACACCATGTTACTGTTGCGGTCGTTACAATGGTAGTGAAGGTTTGTGTCGGTCTGGACGGTGCTGTTGTGCAGGCTGCGGCGTCCTGCATGGGCTCATCGAGGTGATGAATCATCGAAGGTGTGATGAGCGGTGCTGGCGGATCAACAGTAGTGGATCCATTTGGTTGTTGTCTCCGGGTTGCGTCTTGTTGTGGCGAAAGCTGCGGAGTTGTTTGACATGGTCACTAGTTGTGGGGACATGTAGCGGACTGCGTTTGAAGTCTGCGTTGAGGGTTGCGTTGTAGACTGCGTTGAAGGCTGCGGTTGCGTGAAGTCTGCGGTTGCTATGAAGTCTGCGGTTGCTATGTAGGCTGCGAGGTGGGCTGCTATGTAGGCTGCGATGTGGGCTGCTATGTAGGCTGCGATGTGGGCTGCTATGTAGGCTGCGATGTGGGCTGATATGTAGGCTGCAATGTGGGCTGCTATGTGGGCTGCGATGTAGGCTGCTATGTAGGCTGCGCTGTGGGCTGCTGTCGTGGCGGCTGTTGGTTGTTGTGAAGGCTGCACTGTGGGCTGCCGTGTTGACTGCGCTGTTGACTGCTATGAAGGCTGCGTAGTTCTAAGATGGGGTCACCAATGTAGGCGGGGTACGATGTGTTGACCGTATCCCGGCCTAACGAAACACTGTTGTGTGGTTCAAAGATGGGGTCACCAATGTAGGCGGGGTAGCGATGTGTTGACAGCGCTGTTGGATGATCAGAAGGTTGCGTAGATCACGTCGGGGTAGTACCAATGTAGGCGGGTTACATGTGTGTTGACCGTATCCCGGCCTAACGAAACACTGTTGTGCTAGTTTTATAAAGTTTTATTGTTTGCCTATGGTTGTACAAAGGTATGGTATTTGTGGGCAAAAGTATGTCGTTCAGCGGTCTCTGGATATGGTAGAGTGTCGCTGGCTCAGCATTCAGCTATGTACGGAAGGTCTCTGGATACGGCAGTGTGTTGCTGGCTCGTCCGGCTGGTTGATCTTCCAAGTCCGCGTAGTGTAGTGGTGGCTGGTCAGGAGCTGTATGTTGACTGGTCTGCTGCTGTGTGTCGACGCTTGCTGCTCTGGGTCGACTGGTCTGGTGCTGTGTGTCGACGCTTGCTGTTGTGGGTCGACTGGTCTGGTGCTGTGTGTCGACGCTTGCTGTTGTGGGTCGACTGGCGTTGTTTGGGTTGTACCTCCTTTTATAGTGTTTTTGGAATGCTTGGTGGAAGTGGTTATTGACGCGTACGAAAGGAATTTTGTTTTCGTCGAGGCGTCGAATTTTCTGGAATGCTTGATGGAAGTGGTTATTGACGCGTACGAGAGGAATTTTGTTTTCGTCGAGGCGTCGAATTTTCTGGAATGCTTGATGGAAGTGGTCGTACGAGCATTTAGTTTGTTGATGCGTACAAGAGGAATGCACTTTTGTCGAGGCGTAGTATTTTCTGGAATGCTTGATGCTGTTCCGCTCGATGTATTTTGTTGTTGCGGAATATTCTCGAAGGTTTCGATGACGATGACGACGACGAGATTCCTACACAGTAATACATGCAATCAATCGTTTATACCTAATCTTCGTTTTAAGCACGACGCGCGCAACTACACACGTGTCTTTTTACGTACGTTTGTAATTTTTATCGGCGTTAAAACGGGCATCGAATTGAATATTCGGGCAATTTAGGTTAAAATAATTCATTACTAGTGTTGTATAAAGGTGGGTGGAGGATCCGAATAAAAGGACGAAGTTGCTTCACAGCATTTATTGAGTGATTAAGTAGATCCTCGCACTACCAGTGCTCCGCCCAGAAGTACCTGCTTATAAAAAGCAGGTCGCGCAGTGTATCTTCCTCGACACGTTTGTTTACCTATTGGTATAGTCACGTACCAGATATGCAGTCCCACGGTCTCGGCAAGCAGTCCCACGCTTTCACGCTGTCAGTTCTGAGAACTCTAGCGGGAAGTGGCTGGGTGCCATTAACGACCAGTAAGTCCATTCGGGGGTCTCCATTGTAAGCCAACAGCACTTAAGCCTGGAGATAATCCTCGAAAACCAATTATAACGACGGCTCCTTTTAGCATATGCCAAAGTAGCAATAAAATATTGATATCAATGAATTAGTATTAATTATTTTATTACACTCATAATTGATCTACATGACCGTTGGCCATAGTTCAAATTTGGCGCTCAGTATGAATGGAATGAAAAATATACCTACCTACTAACCCGTTTAAAATATAAATGTAAATTGTAAAATCTAAGCTACATACATATGAGCCGTTTATATTTGAAAGTGGCGAAAGTCCAATTTTCAGTTCCAAAAACACTATTTATGTTTGACTTTATTCACAAATTGTTACCATTTTTTTAATTCGGTATGTCCAGAATCTCGAAAAAGCAGAATAAAAGTATTATATGCCACTCGATTTTAAATAGTGTAAAACGCAAAACATTATCTATATATATAAAAATGAATGTCTGTGTGTGTGTGTGTGTCTCGAATAGGCTCCTAAGCCACTGAAGCGATTACGATGGAACTTTCAGGATTTGTTGAATGCATGTCTGGGAAGAATACTGTGAAAAAAAAACGAGAACGGAAACGAGAATGAGTGTCATTCGCTATAATTTCAAATGTTTTCGCGTCGCGACCAGGGTGTTCGCTGCCTGCGTTGTTCCGAATAATGGGAACGAGAACGGGAATTGCATGCGTTATTGTGGCATCGCAACGCATGCAGGGTTCAGCTAGTACTATATATAAAAACCGACTATATATAATTCGTGTACATAGAAGTAGAATGGTCATTGTTAACAAAAGTATCGTCTAAAAGCGAGCCATCGAAGAGAGAGACGGAAAGTCAGAAGAGAGACAAGAGAGGGAGACGAAGTTTAGCAAACAATGAACAAACTCTGCCGCGCAGAGTTTTTGTAGCAACATTTTTGGAGACTGAGAGCGATTCTATGCGTTCTACTTCTATGTTCGTGTATCAATTTCTTTCCAAAACCAGTCGTTTCAATTTCTATAATTTTATTTTTATTCGCGTTTCAATTCCTTTTCGAAGCCACCCGTTGAAATGAACGGGCACAGCACTAGTACTTAATATTTTGCGAGATATTTCTCGAAATGAAGAAAAGTGGACTTACGCCAATTTGAAATTTGAAATATAAAGATCGACGATGCGTGAGCTCGGCTCATATTGGGTGCACTGCATAAGTGTGCGCGTGCGCGCGTGTGCGCGTGAGGTGTGTAGGTGCAGGTGTAGGTGTAGGTGTGCGCCGTGCAGCGGTATTTGTGCAAGCGGTGTCAACGGTGTGGTGTGCGGTTGTTGTTGTGACGGCGACGGTGCGCGGGACTCGGGGGGCTTCGAGAGGGGCGCAGGTGCAGGCGCAGGGGCGAAGATCAGAGGCGGGGGCGGGGGTGGAGGCGGAGGCGGAGGCGGAGGCGGAGGCGGAGGCACCATGTCAGCTCCGACGGCCACTCAGGACGAACTCACCATCCGACAGCAGCGCCGCATCGAGCAGGAGGTCTTCCTTCGATTCCCACACATGCGAACGCACCGCATCTCACCGCACCTCGCCTACCATTTTGTCGCTCTTCATTTTCACCAAATGTCTCCTTTGTCGCCCCCTTTCCTTCTACTCCTTTGTGCCCGTCTTCGACCATCATCTGACCACACGCTTTCTCATTCTAATTCATCTATATCTATACCTATACATTCACACGAAATTATTACAATGGAACTGCCCCCACCTTTTGATACATCTTTATCGTGTGTGCATCAAATAAACAATAAAAACAAATCAACCATTTATTTTTATGATAAACTTTGTATTTTTTTTTATCAAATAGCAAAAACGATTGCAATTTAACTCAATTTATTTGTATAGTATACCGCATATGGTGATTCAGTTGATTTGCATAGTATCAAACAATCTTATTTATATACAATTAGCTAGTTTGCCATTTCTAAACTAGCTAATTGTTACAAGTGGTGGGTAACAGAACTAATCAGTATTTGAATTTGCAAAAGTGGTAGCCTATTCAGGGTTGCCAGATTTACATAATTACAGATCGGGACATTCACTATTTCAAACTAACAAAAAAAAAAGTTTAAGAATTAATGAAAAAAATATTTTTAATTAAACAATGTATGTATGTAAGTAAGTACGTACCTGCATAAGTATGTAGATGAGGACATAAAAAATAATCACTTTATGATCCACCGAAATCACAGTTATTAAAATATATTGGATACAATTTCAGGAATTAAATGCAAAAATTTATACAATCAAAACAGTTTCGTTCCTAGCTTTTAAATTGTTTCAAAATATGTTCGCCAGCTTTGCCTGATAAACATTTTTAAAAGTCATTACAATTGCATTAATTCAGCTTCTACGATTTTTAATAATAATCTATTTCTCTCCTTTCTCCACGTTGCAATCATTAGACTAAATATTCTTTCGCAATTTTCAATGGAATGTAGAATTGAGATGTGGGCCACTATTTTATACAAATTATTGCAAGCAGAATGATCTTTAAAAAATATTATCCATTTTTCATGCATTGTTTTTTTCACGTTTGCTACAATAAAAATTTGTTTGATAAACAGACATCTTCGTATAGACAGTCAACATTGCAAATAATTTATTTAATAACTTTGTTAATTCTTCAATTGAAGAAAATTCGATTTTCATAATTGGTTTAAGGTCAAGATTTTAATGCATTTCAAACCATTTCTATTTACATATACAAATATTGACATTGGGACAGTCCCACTCAAATAGGGACATCTGGCAACCCTGAGCCTATTGGGTATTATATTTACAACTTAAAATGCTAACTACGATCGTACCACGTAGAAAGAAGTGCTGGGAACAGGGCCAGCCAACTTGGTGAAGCAGTCGAAAAATGAAGAAATAGATTTTATTCACAGAACTGTTATGAAAACAAACGCTTGCACTACTGTCTTGGGTATCTAAAGTACGAAGACAAGTCTCCTCGAATACTCTTTTACACACTCGGGACCCCGTCTCGAAATGGCTTGGCCTGAGCTAGGGGTTCAATATTTCGAATAATTAAAAAAAAATAACTAATGAAAAAGCTTCCAAGGATCAGCTCCAAAAAGGAAAATGGTATCTTTACCTTATCCACCTGAATTATGATAAAAGTAAAATGAAAGATGGCAGTGGCGAGTTCTGTGATAGTTTTTGTTGAACGTTCCGAGTCACAATCTTGAATTTTCATATGATTGAAATCATATCATGTCGTACGCATGTGGAAGAATTGTGGGTGAGATAATTAAATGTTGTTATTCTTAGATTTCAGAGTCTACGCCACTTGTGGGTGCTCTAGAAGGCGTGCAGATCTTGGAGGAGGAATATGTTGCCGACCCCATATATGCAGCCAAGGCGCGAGACCTCGCCGAAAAGTATACGTCGATGAGAAGAACCCGCCCCGATGGAAATTGTTTCTTCCGAGCATTCTCCTATGCCTATTTAGAGCGTATAGTTGAAAATAAAAAGGATTACGATAAGTTTTATGCTTTGATTCAAAAGTCAAAAGACAATCTCATCGCTTTGGGATTTACTCAGTTTACCGTAGAAGACTTTTACGATACGGTTTGTATTCGTCGTCATTCGAATACTTTTCAATTGAAACTATTGTTTAGTGATTTATTCAAAAAATTTCAGTTTATGGAAGTAATCCAAAGAGTAGGAGAGGAAATTGAAAAAACTGAAACTTCGAAAGCTCGACAGGAACTGCACAAGACGTTCAACGAGCAGGGTTATTCGGATTATATTGTCGTCTACTTGAGACTCATCACTTCGGGCCAACTTCAAACTGACCAAGATTTCTATCAAAATTTTATAGAAGGTGATCGCACAGTCGCCGAATTTTGTCATCAGGTACATACATATGATATTCATTTGCTATAGATTTTAAAAGTTTGCAATTTATTTGTTCACTGTGTGTATGTTCACATTTTCTTCACACTTCCTGAACACCGTCATTGCAGGAAGTCGAACCAATGTATAAAGAATCTGACCACATCCATATAATAGCACTATGCACAGCACTGAATGTCGGAGTTCGAGTTCGTTATATGGACCGTGGAGAAGGAGCTCAGGTATGCAAATTCGATGCTTTGATAGTTTAATATTTCATTACTGTTAAATAATGTCCGTAGATTAATTGGACAGACCCACATGTGTAATTTTCTGACATGCAATTTCATAAAATAATAAATTTGCTCAATTCAAGTATTTGGTAATGGCAAAATAAGGTGAAGATGCGGTCACTCTATTTTCTGATCAATATTGCCAAATATTTGCGCTATACAAAAATCAAATTATTCCCAAACTGCATGTAAAAATCTCAAGTGGGTTGGTTCCATTAGGCAAAAGCATAATTACTTATTTAACTATATATTTAATTGGGTTTTAGGTAATTGCTCACGACTTCCCAGATGGATTGGAACCATCTGTCCATTTACTATATAGACCTGGACATTATGATATACTGTATTTGTGATTATATTTTTAAACAAATAGTTTTCATTGATTGTTATAAATGTACGACTGTATGAAAATAAATTATTGAGAAATAAAATGCACCTTTTTGATATCATTTTGTATTTTATATTATAAATATGTCTGAAAATATCAAGAAACAATTTCATTTCCTAAATAACTACATGCAAAATTTGAATGATTAAATTACGAGTAAAATTTCGGTGTTGCAAAATAAATAAAATACAAAATGCAGATCTTTTTTTTTATATAAAAAAGCTGTTCGTCATACAATATCATGGGACAAGGTATGAAAGATTCAAACCAAATAATAAATGCAAATAATACTAAAAATTCACCTGTAATAAGTTATTATTACTCTAGAGAACAATTAATACTAACATACGCGAAATAATTAAATTAGCGGCAAAAATACACTCCGTCCGGTTCCCGTTTTGGTTTCATTCCGGCGAAAAAACCTTTAATATCTTCTTCTCGCACAACTTCTCTTTTGTCTTTAAAAGTCTTTAAAAACTCCAACAACTTTTCCTTCATTTTATTATATTCAGTGATGGCGTTGATTTGCTGGATTCTATCGAGAGAAGATAACGCTTCCAATCCTTTCTCGTATTGAGAGGCAGAAGTTCTGGTCTTGCCGAGATTTTCATAAGCTATGACGGTGTCATCAGTATCCAACAGAAAGAGAACATTTTTCTTTTTGTACATTTCAGTGCAGACAGGACACGTGCACAACTTTGTTCGCCAATCGCAGGGCCAAAATATGGCTCCTTTATGTTCTACCGGAGGACTGTTTACAGGTCTGATACATTTTACGCCGTTGTCCAATTTCTGCTTTTTAATCGGCTCTTCACTGTTAACATCCAATAACTCCATTTTTATCGATTTAGTGTCAATTTTCCTTTTCAGGACATTTTCTTCATGTTGCATTTCAACAGCATCACCATTCGTAACAGTATCTTGTTCTATACCATTTTGAACAGAAGCATTATTCTCAGTTTCATCAGGAACAATTTTGTCAGTATTGTCTTCTGTTTGTGGTTTATCCACAGTCATGGGTTCAATTTTTTGGTTATCTTCACTATTAACATGTGTTTTGATAGTGTCTTCATTCTGGATTTCACTAGAATTAACCTCGTCGATAGCCTTTGGAATGTCTTGGTTATTAGAAAGATTCTCTAAATTATTAAGCGATTCAGAAACATCAGACGTGCTAGCAACTTCTTTTACAGATTCCTCGGTGGGTATATCAATTTTAGGGCAATCAGATGCATCACTATTGGTAGAAACATCATCATGTTTAGCAGGTTCTACAATAACGGGAGTGGCCAAATCATTTTCAACCAATGCAGAGTTCTCGATAGTTGAATTGATTTCAATTTTATTTTCATTCAAATTTCCTGACTGGAACATTTCTGTTGAGGTTTCGTTGTTTTCTGGCGTAATAAGCATTTCAACATCTTTCAATACATCCATATGTTCAATACTTTCGCTTTCTATTTGATTTTCTTCCGAACTTGGAATATTTTCCGGCTGGCTCATTTCGGGAGTTTCAGGAACTAATGGTGTTTCTATATCTTCTATTGTATCTACCTTCTTCGTATCTTCACTTTCTGTTTGTTGTTTGTCATTGGAACTTAAAACATTTTCAAGCTGGCTCATTTCGGGAGTTTCAGGAACTACGGGTGTTTCTATATCTTCTATTGTATCTACCTTCTTAGTATCTTCACTTTCTGTTTGTTGTTTGTCATTGGAACTTAAAACATTTTCAAGCTCATCGATTTGTGGCAAGTCTTCACAATTCTCAGATGTTTTAGGCGTTTCTACACAGGCATTACTTATATTTTCGCTTTCTATTTTTCCTTTATCATCTGAACTTGAAACGTTTTCCAACTGACACGTTTCTGTTAGGCTTTCAGGATTTTCTGAGATAACGGGTGTTTCTATTCCTGTTAACGTGTCTATCTTACTTGTGTTTTCACTTTCAGTTTGTTCTTTGTCATGCAAATTTGAAACATTGTCCAGCTTATCCGTTTCGGTCAATTCCTTGGGATTTTCAGGAGTTACGGGTGTTTCTAAATCCTTGAATGTATCTTCATTGTTTGTATTTTCACATTCCATATCTTGTTTGTCATCGGAACTTAAAATATTTTCCAACTCGGCCATCTTTAACGAGGTTTCAGGCGTCACTAGCGTATCTACCTCTTTTAATGTATCTTCGTTATTTGTATTTTCACATTCCATATCTTGTTTGTCATCGGAACTTAAAATATTTTCCAACTGAACCATCTTTAACGAGGTTTCAGGCGTCACTAGTGTATCTACCTCTTTTAATGTATCTTCGTTATTTGCATTTTCACATTCCATATCTGGTTTGTCATCGGAACTTAAAATATTTTCCAACTGAGCCATCTTTACCGTGGTTTCAGGCGTCACTAGCGTATCTATGTCTTTTAATGTATCTTCATTATTTGTATTTTCACATTCCATAACTGGTTTGTCATCGGAACTTAAAATATTTTCCAACTGAGCCATCTTTACCGTGGTTTCAGGCGTCACTAGCGTATCTATGTCTTTTAATGTATCTTCATTATTTGTATTTTCACATTCCATAACTGGTTTGTCATCGGAACTTAAAATATTTTCCAACTGAGCCATCTTTAACGAGTTTTCAGGCGTCACTAGCGTATCTACGTCTTTTAATGTATCTTCATTGTTTGTATTTTCACATTCCATATCTTGTTTGTCATCAGAATTTAAAATATTTTCCAACTGAGCCATATTTGTCGAGTTTTCAGGCGTCACTAATGTATCTAAATTACTTGGGTTTTGATCTTTTTCATCCGAATTCAAAATATTTTCCAACTGAGGCATACTGTTAGAGTTCTCAATATGTTCTGTCATTATACTATTTGTATTTTCACATTCCATCGCTTGGCTGTCGTTCAAATTAGATATAAAATCGCCGTTTTCCTTCATATCCGACATCCCTATTGCATCATCGCCATTGTCGAGCATCTGATTCACATTTTCATTTTCCAGCTCTATCTTCGGACTCGGACTAAATTGATTCTCAGAATCGGCGTCTAGAATTTCTCGCACATTTGGAATGTCCTCGTTTTCCTCTGCGGCAGACGGATGTTTCTGTTCCGAAGAGGGTGTTTCATCCACGTTTTCATCTTTTTCAGTAACTTGTGATTCTTCACTTCGATTTTCTTGTATACTCGCATTGGATGTAAGATTTTCTTGTATATTCGCATCGGATGCAAGATTTTCTTCAGTTTTTTCGACATTGTTCGCTTTGACGACGTTTGCGTCTTGTGGACGGGCGTCGACTTGCGTCTGTGAAGAATTTTCTTCAGTCATGGAAACGTCTTCAACGTTGAGTGTATTTTCTGCAGTAGAGTTAGCTTCGTCGGACGATGGCCGAACACCCGTCGAGACGACGCTATGTATGATGGGAGCTGAAGTGTCTAACGTTAGGTTAGCAGTGTCGTCGAGGGTATCGTCTTCGTCGTTGGTGACTGCGAAGCAAAGATAATCTTTGAGGAAAGGGTTTTCGTTGGTGCAAGCGTTGCAGATCATCTCGGCGTAGCGGTCGTTGTGGGGCAACTTGGCTTCCAGATGTCCGGCGTGCAGCCAGTCCTCACAGACGACACACTGGATCATGTCGTCGTCAGAGGTTTGGTCGGGGTCTGGATAGGGCCTCTCGCACTGACAGTAAAGACCGCTGAAGTTGTGGTTGTATTTGTTGTCGGTGTTGGGTTGTTCGCGGCGGCCGCCGAGAGTGCAGGCCCGATCGAACTTGGGCCCGCCGCAGTCGCACCTGAAGTTCCTCTTGGTGTAGAGTTCGAGCAGGTCGTGGCGCTCGTGGCAGGCGAGGGAGCAAGCCAGGCAGATGCCAGCAGGTGGAGAGTCGGAGCTGGAGCCGACGGGGGTGCAGGTGAGGCAGGCGTACAGGGCTTGTCTCTTGACGTAGCCCGCCACGAAGGTGCACACGGCATCGTCGGATCCTCCCAGGACTGCGTGCGCGTCTCTCTCGACGGCCGTCTGCTGCTCCAGCACGTCCACCATCGTCACGGTCGCACTCGCACTCGCACACGGGGACCGGCGTTCCTCCTCCATCGCTCTACTCTCGTCTATCAAATGTCGTTGTCGAAGTGGCTAGCACCCGGTCTAGCGCCCGGCAGATTCGCCACTGAATGGCGACGAACGCGACCGGCTCAAACGTCAAACGTACGTCTCGTTTTTGGCGCCAAATGGCACCGCCTTCAAAACAATCCGACACAACACCGACGGCGAGTGCCGGTCGACAATGGCGACTCTTCGACACCTGGCCAATGCTTGCCACGCGCGCTCAATTCCAAATCCATTCTGAACTTTCAATTCAAAAAGCTTATAGAACAGGTGGTCGAGTGAAAGGTTTCGACCGTTTCCCGGCCTATGGAAATTCAGTTGAGTTTGAAAGAGGATCGTTTATTTTTGTTCAATTTGGTACAATGGTTATTGTATGTACGAAGAGGTTTCTTCGGAGAAGTGATCTGTTTGAACTCCAGAGGCTCACTCTGCCGGTGGAGGTTGCTGCGTTGCTTTATAAACGTTTTGGGTTGAAGTGTGTCGTGTGCACATCTTTTGTTCTTGGTACTCGCGCTGCCCTAGTTATGCTGCGAGCGTGGTTTTATGGGTTCATACGCCTGGACGTAGTTCGTGGTTTTTATTGGTTCAGTGTGTAGGAATCTCGTCATCGTCATCGTCATCGAAACATTCGAGAATATTCCACAACAACAAACCACATTCCTTGCAGAACTCACACACGTAAACAACCCGTGCACTTCTTGGAATCAATCGCCAAATCCTTCGAGAATGTTCCACCCTTCACACTCGAGCGGAACGAAACCCAGACGATGCACACCTGCAGCCATTATATTAAACTCAAGCGGAACGGTGCCAAATCCAACTCAAGCGGAACGGTGCCAAATCCTTCGAGAATGTTCCACCCCTCACACTCGAGCGGAACGAAACCCAGACGACGCACACC
This sequence comes from Arctopsyche grandis, assembly GCF_051622035.1. Taxonomy (NCBI): domain Eukaryota; kingdom Metazoa; phylum Arthropoda; class Insecta; order Trichoptera; family Hydropsychidae; genus Arctopsyche; species Arctopsyche grandis. The sequence continues at coordinate 21,540,480 of NC_135359.1, forward strand.
TGCAACCATTATATTAAACTCAAGCGGAACGCCCCTACCAGTCGAGCGGAACCAAAACGGTCTAAACTACATCGAGCGGAACGGCGCCAATCGTTCCAGAAAATTCTACCCCTCGACGAAAGCGCATTCCTCGCTTACGCATCAACAAACCACCACCATGGGTCAGGTGATTCCAGAAACACTATAAAAGGAGGTACAACCCAAACAACGCCAGTCGACCCACAGCAGCAAGCGTCGACACACAGCACCAGACCAGTCGACCCACAGCAGCAAGCGTCGACACACAGCCGCATCCAGAGACCTTCTGAACATAGCCGAACGACGAGCCAACAACACACTGCCGCATCCAGAGACCTTCTGAACATAGCCGAACGACGAGCCAACAACACACTGCCGCATCCAGAGACCTTCTGAACATAAACGAATGCCGAGTCAGCGACACTCTACCATATCCAGAGACCGCTGAACGCCATACTTTTGCCCAAATACAATACCTTTGTACAACCATAGGCAAACAATAAAACTTTATAAAACAAGCACAACAGTGTTTCGTTAGGCTGGGATACGGTCAACACGTTCCACCCCCCGCCTACAAAGTGATCTGTTTGAACTCCAGAGGCTCACTCTGCCGCTGGAGGTTGCTGCATTGCTTTATAAACGTTTTGGGTTGAAGTGTGTCGTGTGCACATCTTTTGTTCTTGGTACTCGCTCTGCCCTAGTTATGCTGCGAGCGTGGTTTTATGGGTTCATACGCCTGGACGTAGTTCGTGGTTTTTATGGGTTCAGTGTGTTCTTCCTTTGTTTCCCAGATACGTGTATAGAAACACGTGTCGACCTTTTGACGAGGCGAGCGTGTGCCATGCGTTAATGACTTTCCTAGATATGTGTCGCAGTGACCTGATGAGATCATTTCAGTTGTACTATATGCCTACAAGCTTCTCGCCATATTCTTACGCTAAGCTACCTACCAGCGTTCCCAGCCATAAGTCACATATTGAAGCTACCCACGGTTTTATTCAATGGCGCATGCTACACAATCGATGCGGATCGTGATTCTAGTATCGTCGATTTTAAGGGCCTCAGCACACTTGCCGGATCGTCCGGTAGGGCCCGCAAGCTGCCGGTAGCCGTTCTGGGCGATCGCATTGAGGGGGGAAGCCGCAATCCGCCTCGATCGTAACAATTTTTAAAATTTCGTCCCATGCTCGTCTCTTTGCGGTCCTATCACTGTAGCTTTTGTCTTTCGAGTCCCAAAGGCATACTCTACTTTGGACTTCAAAAATGAAACGGTGTCGAAAATCGTGTAGTACTCAAGCTGTTCGAGCTGAAAGCCCTCATGGCCGTTGGTTGTCCTCTTACGGCTTCGGCCTTTTTTTCCCTCTTTGCACCGACCATCTGTCAGTCGCTCTAGATTCTGCCGTGGGTCCGTTCGCCCGGTGATGCCGGCGCGGATGTAGCGTCTCTCGTAAAAGCCGGTCTCGAACTAAGGAAGGCTGGTCCCGTTATCCATCCAAGTCTGATCACGGCGAGCGCTCATTGGCATAATAGAAGCCCTACGAGAAGTCGCTTCTTCCATAGTCGGCCCTTACCGACTATGGCCAGCTCGACCACGTGTTCGACCCAAGCCTCGAACACGGCGAGCTCTCAGACGCTCGTGAGACGCCGACCGAGAAGGTCTTGGCGTGACTGGTCTACCCTTCCTGACCAGTCAGCGTACTCATCTACAGCCCCGCCATAAAGGGGCAGAGGCGCCGAGCAAACTCCCCGGCTCGGCCATTCAAGTCATCAATAAACGAGGTCATAACCCAAATTGACGTTTCCAATTCCCCACCCCGCACCGTTCCAGCACGTGCTACAGAGCGAGCTGATCGAGACGCCGACAACATCTACACAGCCACTGGTCATCCATACATACACATACACATACATACAGCCCCTGCAGCTATCGAATCACAAGCTATACACGAATGCTCGCGCCGACGACCGACTGACAACCGCATGCGGAATTGAAACATCCGCAGAGGCCTGCGGTTCGCACGACGGGCTTGCGGGTGGTCCGCATAGTGTGGCGGGTATCCCTCATTTGAATGAAAACGGACGTACTTGGTGTACGCAATGGGAGAACCGCACCGGACGGTCCGGTAAGTGTGCTGAGGCCCTAAAGGTTCCCGGAAGATTGCACTGAATAGTGGCAAGTCCTAATTTTCAAAGAGGCTCAAAAAGAACTTGCGCAATAGAATTCCACAAAAAAAGTTTAGCACCCTCAGATAACGTACAAATATCCATTGATGCTTTTTGTGGAATTCTATTGCGTTAGTTCTTCTTGAGCATCTTTGAAAGTTTGGATGTATCGAGAGTGATAAATGGGTTACATGTACATCCCAATTGTAATCGCTACCAGGATTTTATTTTTTTTTTAATTTAATTTTACAAATATACCAGGAACAGTGGCGTAGCCAGGATTTTGTCAGGGGGGGGGGGGGGGTTTTGACAGGAAGAAGGGCAAGATAATTTATATTTAATTAATATAAAATCACAACATATAAAAATAAAGTAAATACGTAATAAAAATATGGTATGAACAAAATTCAAATAAAATAAAAATAATGCATACTTTAAAAAAGTACGAAATTCACAGATCCCATCTTCGCGTCTTTATTGTAAACATATCTAATATTTTTTCTGCACTAACATTTATATCCCTATGAATATATAATAAAGCAAATCCATTTAGTCGATTTTCCGACATCGTATTTCTTAAATATGTTTTTAGTCCTAGTAGTGTGGAAAAGCTCCGTTCACTTGTGGCTGTTGTCACCGGAAGTGTTGCAAGAATTTTTAGAAGTATGTAAATATTGGGGAATATTGAAGGATTGCAAATTGCAATTGCAGCTAGTGCGTTTTTTGGTCGATTTTCACTATTACTTATGTATATATTGCCACCACATTTCCAACTCTCCAGTTAGAATACAAGGCCCACAAAATATATCCGCCAAGGGGGGGTCCAGACCCCCCCCCCCTTCGCTACGCCACTGACCAGGAAGGCTTAACAGGTAAACCCCAAATGCGCCTTCCTGGTCCACATAATTATTACATAGATACATGAAAATCTAAATAATATCTGACATCTATGGTCAGTATACATATATTACAAACATCGTATTAATACGATAAATAACGATGAATAACTTTCATGTAACAATATGAATTTTATATTCGATAAACAACCACAGAGACATCTATGGTGAGCAATATGGCGAAACCTAAGATATAACAATAACTAAAGGTTCGCAACAGAAAATTGGGAAGGAAACGCCAATTTTACATGAATCGTTTCAATGAAAATCAGAAAAATTGGCAAATTCTGATAAGAAACGATCGACCTAGACAAATCAAGGTCTGGCCAACAGCGAGACTTAGCGGGGAATCGAACTCGTAACATCAAGTACGAAATAATTCAACATTCACCACTAGACCACGCTGCTGGTTAACGGCCGCTACGAAAATCACGCGTGCGGGTCTCCTGTCGCACGAAAATTCGTCGCACAGGAAAATTGCCGTACAGAAAACTGCCCAAATATTGCTCAGCATATGCTTTTTTACGAGATTTTTATTATTTATTATCAAATCTAAAATGACGTTACGGACTCATATGTCCGTATTAACATGCAAAGTTCATATTTCTAATCGATAATAGTAAAAATCTTGTTAAAAAAAGCATTTTCCTAGCAAGATTTGGGCAGTTTTCTGTAGGGCAATTTTCCTGTCCGACGAATTTTCGTGCGACAGGAGATCGCGCGCGTGATTTACGATTCACATTTGGGATATAATCACTGAACCCTCGAGAGTGCAATTGTCTCAAGCATTTTTTCGGTCACCGATCTTAAAACAGCCCGAAGACACTACTGATTATCACGATACTAAGCTATGTATTACACTATAAATACGGATCTTGATACGCGTGAAACTGTTAATAATATTGATAGTGTAATATGCTCCAATGGATGGAATTTGAAGACTGTTATACATAGATATATAATGTATAGATGTTCACTCGCCAAAAACGCTACCTGAAAACTAGCAAAAAAAAGTGTTTAGTTCCAATACTCCCCGCACTTTAATCCTTCCGAGACCTTAAATCCCCCCGGCGTATGGAATGTTTTAACCCGACTTTACACGGGAAGAATGGATTATCATGGACTACTCATGTCTTACTGCATGTGTGTATATGGTTCGGTGATTATTCCGCACAAAGCCATCCCGCACACGCCACTGAAATTCCGATCACGGAACATCTGGCACCCGAAAATTTCATCCATCTAGAGTAACCACGCGAACTATCATACTAACGAGAAATCGAATGCCAGATATTCCGTATTCGCGATTTTCGTGACACCGATTGTCAATGTGTGAAATAGTCCGTTTACCAGTGTAAACATAGTTGTCATTGTTTTTTCATGATCGCATCATGTTTTTATAGATAGAATAAGTGACAAAATATTGAATTAACCCGTAGCATGCTGATGACTGCTATAGACGTCGTGCATAAAATGCCAGTATTGAGAATGGCATGACTTACTGTGTAAACAAAACACTTCAGGCATGATTCACTATTTAAAAATATAATTTCGGTGTCAATTGACATATTTGGTCACTTGAATAAATCTTACAATATATTGTAGGCGGGGTACTGTGTGCTGACCGTATCCCAGCCTAACTAAACACTGTTGTGCTTGTTTTAATAAAGTTTTATTGTTTGTCTATGGTTGTACAAAGGTATTATATTTAGGCAAAAGTATGTCGTTCAGCGGTCTCTGGATATGGTAGTGTCGCTGGCTCGGCGTTCGGCTATGTTCAGAAGGTCTCTGGATGCGGCAGTGTGTTGCTGGCTCGTTGTTCGGCTATGTTCAGAAGGTCTCTGGTTGCGGCAGTGTGTTGCTGGCTCGGCGTTCGGCTATGTTCAGAAGGTCTCTGGATGCGGCAGTGTGTTGCTGGCTCGTTCGTTCAGCTATGTTCGGAAGGTCTCTGGATACGGCAGTGTGTTGCTGGCTCGTTCGGCTGGTTGATCTTCCAAGTCCGCGTAGTGTAGTGGTGGCTGGTCAGGAGCTGGATGTCGACTGGTCTGCTGCTGTGTGTCGACGCTTGCTGCTGTGGGTCGACTGGCGTTGTTTGGGTTGTACCTCCTTTTATAGTGTTTCTGGTATCGCCTGACCCATGGTGGTGGTTGTTGATGCGTAAGCGAGGAATGTGCTTTTGTCGATGGGGTGGACTTTTCTGGAACGATTGGCGCCGTTCCGCTCGAGTGTGAGGGGTGGAACTGTCTCGAAGGTTTTGGCACCGTTCCGCTTGAGTTTAATATAATGGCTGCAGGTGTGCTTCGACTGGTTTTGGGAATGTATTCTGCGTCGCAGTAAATGTTTTGATGAATGTGACGAGATTCCCACAATATATTAATGGTCGCCAAGCTCAATTTACAAATTCGCTAAAAAAGGGTACGGTGAAAGTTGCCGCGGGCAAAGGGTTAAGTTTATTTACCGTTGCCTTCACCAATGATCAAAATATGGAAATGTGTCGAGTTTGTGGAGCTCATTTCAAAATAATCTCTCCCAAGATGTATGCACGAAACATTAGAAACTAGACTTTGACGATATATTCATCGCTCATCGCATTCTCTATAACACAATGAAGTTTAATGGTAGACATCATTTTTCCATGTTTACAATAGCAAATAGTGTTTCTTTACTGATATACCAGATCTATAATATTTCAGCATACCACAATGTCTCATTTAAATACATTAAAAACTTAATTCGTGTAATAAAATGTAGCTGCGCAGCAAAAATTTTGAGATGGGATGGCAGCACTGTAATGTTGCCTTGTTGTTTGACAGTTATGACGTCTGTCACGGCCGCGCGATGAACGCAGCTGTATGTGTGTGTCACTTTTGCGAAGCTCATGGGCCCCGAGTGGTAGTCTGTACCCGCGCAGAAGGGGGTGCTGTGGAAGGGGGGACCGTCGAGAGGGGCGCAGCCTCTGCACCCCCTTGCGGAGGCTGCGCCCCGAATGACCCAGGTGGAGAGCGTTTACGTCGTCTGTCTTCCGGTCGGTTAACGACAGCCGCCGACGCAGATGCTCTTTTAGCTCATGCTGCTTTGCGTAGTCTCAGCTGCGAGGTTCACATTTTTCAGATTGTGTTTTATTATATTATTTCCTCATTTTTTCAACTAATTAAAATCTTTTTCAGGTTAGCTCAATGAAAGAAAGCGCGCTCGTCTTCTTTGGTGACTCACGGGGCTATGTGTTAAGTTACGCTTTTCAGATTAAAGATACCCAGGCTAGAGGATTAAAGCGATGGTTTTCCTTCATTGTATTGATGAAAGACAAACTGTTTTTGCTTAACATTACTCCATTTTTAGCCAAACAATTAGAGGTAATTTTTCTTTTAAAACGATTAATCATTGTGATAATTTGGCTAAATTATTTTTACATCTTTTAGGAAACCGCAAAAGAATTGCAGAGTTTAGCAGATGTCATATTTGCCAAAGATCAGGCTGTGCGTTCCCAGAGAGCATTACGCCTCATGAATTATAAGACTGAAAATATTGCACCTCGATCACTCATTGAACTAACGGGTAAACTGTTTTGTATATATGTATGTACTGTCATTTATTTTCCATTTGAAATTATTCAAAATTTTATCAAAATTAATTTTTAGGGAAAAAAAATGTATTCGCATATCTACACACGAGGTTCAGTTGGATGTTAAACTCCTGTAGTAAGGTTTTTACTGAAACGATATGCGATGGCTTATCGCCTGTTTCCAAAGATGATATAATGGATCATAATTTTAATATACAAAATATGTCATTATATTCTTTAGAAACTTACTTTGGAAAAGACGCTTTTCTTGATATTTTATATTGTGCTTTAACAGGATTACAGGTATGTTCATTTTTTACAATCAAAATAAGGTTAACATTTGAAACGCAATAATATTCAATGCATTATTTTAACTGTTTCAGATAATAGTTCGTGGAGACCATAAAATCTGTAGTGATATTACAGCTGCATTAGTTTTTATTTTACCGCATTCACCAAAAAGCATAGAATACTCTGATTATGTCCCATCTAGTGAGGCTCCCTTATTCTTCTGTAGATCTGATGTAGCAGTACCAAAGCCTTGCTCTGGTATTTTAAGGATTGATATTGTAAATGAAAAACCAGTTATACACTGGCTTGGAAATCTACCCATGAAATGTAAGTTTTGACATAATCAAAATAAATAATCATTTATTGTTATAAAAATTGTAACGTTTTTTTTTATATTTAGGGCCTACCCTAATGATAAATATAGTGAAGGGAATGGAAAACAAATTCAAAGAATCTGTATTGTTTCATCACATAATTGCTTTAAAAGAAGAATGGAAAAAGTAAGTTGTTGATTGTGATTAAATACAATATATGTATATGTAAGTCGTTATAATTGAAAGTGGCATAAGTCCACTTTTCTTCATTTCGATAAATATCACGCAAAACATTATAATTTTTTGCATTTAACAATATTTTAAAATACTAGCTACCTGTAATAGGTTTATTCTGCTTTGCTGAGATTCTGAACATATCGAATTAAAAGAAGTGATAACAATTTGTGAATTAAGTCTAACAGAAATAGTGTTTTTGCCACTTTCAAATATAACAGCTCATATATTAATAATGTTATGTATTATGTATATTACGTACAATATATTTCACATTTCCAGTATTGAGACAAATTGCTTTATATTTGCAGTAATGTCAACACTATTAAATGTTTGATTGACTCCGCGAGTTCTGAAGAAAATATTTCTAATGTCAAAACAGTGATGGGTATAAAAGCAGAGGATGAAGACCTAATACAATATTGGTTATCTGTTTCATAACATTGACTGCATATTTATAATGATAGTAAATTTTATTAATTATTATGATATGATTTTACAAAATTATACATTGTAAATATAAAGAATTTCTGAATCATGTTATGTATTTACATAACATGTAATATATGTACATACATAGAATAATTTATTTTTACTCCAAAACATTTATATTTGTATTGAAAAGATGAAATATATGTATGAGACAGATTTGAACATGGCTTTTGAATGTACTGCATAAAAATACATCTAATTAATTTCAGGATATTTTCATAACTATCTGAAGCTTCGAATTGCCATGCTCCGATATATGTACAGTAAATTCATATAATCCGTTTTTAGTCTGTTGAAATTGTCAATTTTTTGATATTTGAGGATCTACATATATGTATACATACTGTGATTGAATGCATACATTTTCACGTTTAAAGTAAATTCAAATACCACTATCAATTTAATAATGAATAGAACATAATGTCACGCACACGAGATTCTTCTTCTTGTTAATGCTTTGTCCGCATCCGGACGTTGGCGACCACCTCGTCGATTATTTGAAGATATCCGCATCGGTCTTCAGCGGATCGGAATAGCCCTTCGGCGCTCATATCGGTCCACATGCACATGATTCGAAGCCAAGATAACTTTTTCCTGCCAATCCATTTTTTTCCTTCTATTTTCACCATAGTTATCAAACGGAGAAATTCGTATTTTGGACCCCGTATTATGTGTCCGAGGTACTCCATCTTTCTCCGCTTGATGAGAGTGTAGGCGGGGTACGATGTGTTGACCGTATCCCGGCCTAACGAAACACTGTTGTGTGGTTCAAAGATGGGGTCACCAATGTAGGCGGGGTAGCGATGTGTTGACAGCGCTGTTGGATGATCAGAAGGTTGCGTAGATCACGTCGGGGTAGTACCAATGTAGGCGGGTTACATGTGTGTTGACCGTATCCCGGCCTAACGAAACACTGTTGTGCTAGTTTTATAAAGTTTTATTGTTTGCCTATGGTTGTACAAAGGTATGGTATTTGTGGGCAAAAGTATGTCGTTCAGCGGTCTCTGGATATGGTAGAGTGTCGCTGGCTCAGCATTCAGCTATGTACGGAAGGTCTCTGGATACGGCAGTGTGTTGCTGGCTCGTCCGGCTGGTTGATCTTCCAAGTCCGCGTAGTGTAGTGGTGGCTGGTCAGGAGCTGTATGTTGACTGGTCTGCTGCTGTGTGTCGACGCTTGCTGCTCTGGGTCGACTGGTCTGGTGCTGTGTGTCGACGCTTGCTGTTGTGGGTCGACTGACGTTGTTTGGGTTGTACCTCCTTTTATAGTGTTTTTGGAATGCTTGGTGGAAGTGGTTATTGACGCGTACGAAAGGAATTTTGTTTTCGTCGAGGCGTCGAATTTTCTGGAATGCTTGATGGAAGTGGTTATTGACGCGTACGAGAGGAATTTTGTTTTCGTCGAGGCGTCGAATTTTCTGGAATGCTTGATGGAAGTGGTCGTACGAGCATTTAGTTTATTGATACGTACGAAAGGAATTTTGTTTTCGTCGAGGCGTCGAATTTTCTGGAATGCTTGATGGAAGTGGTCGTACGAGCATTTAGTTTATTGATGCGTACGAAAGGAATTTTGTTTTCGTCGAGGCGTCGAATTTTCTGGAATGCTTGATGGAAGTGGTTGTACGAGCATTTAGTTATTGATGCGTACAAGGGGAATTTGCTTTCGTCGAGGCGTAGTATTTTCTGGAATGCTTGATGCTGTTCCGCTCGATGTATTTTGTTGTTGCGGAATATTCTCGAAGGTTTCGATGACGATGACGACGGCGAGATTCCTACATGGCTCTCCGGTGAGTGTTAGCGATGTGTGTGATTTTGTGGGAATCTTGATGTGTTGGAGTCTATTGACTCGATGGCGTCGTTGTTTGTCCGGTTGTGCTGGAGAAAGTTGTCTCAACAGCGGGTCTTGTGTTGCATGCCGGTCCAAGTCTTGTTCTCTACCAGGTTGCTTATTTTGGGCGAGCTGCGTTGGCAGTGAAGGTTTGTAATGGCTTGGATGGTGCTGTTGTGCAGGCTGCTGTGTTCTGCGTGGAGTCATTCGCGTGACTGTTTTGCTGGTTGTGCTGGAGTTAGTTGTCTCGGCAGCGGGTCTTGCGTGAAGAACGTTGTTTGACGAAGTGCGTTGAGTGCTGGTCTTCGTTGGTTGTGCTGGAGTTAGTTGTCTCGACAGCGGATCTTGCGTGAAGAACGTTGGTTGACGAAGTGCGTTGAGTGCTGGTCTTCGTTGGTTGTGCTGGAGTTAGTTGTCTCGACAGCGGGTCTTGCGTGAAGAACGTTGGTTGACGAAGTGCGTTGAGTGCTGGTCTTCGTTGGTTGTGCTGGAGTTGGTTGTCTCGGCAGCGGGTCTTGCGTGAAGAACGTTGGTTGACGAAGTGCGTTGAGTGCTGGTCTTCGTTGGTTGTGCTGGAGTTAGTTGTCTCGACAGCGGATCTTGCTTGAAGAACGTTGGTTGACGAAGTGCGTTGAGTGCTGGTCTTCGTTGGTTGTGCTGGAGTTAGTTGTCTCGACAGCGGCTGTGTTGTGTTGGAGCTAGTTGGCTCAGTGGCGATTTGTTTCGCCGGTTGTGCTGGAGTGGGTTGACTCAACAGCGGGTTGTGTTGGTAGCTGGTCCATATGTACTTTCACACCATGTTACTGTTGCGGTCGTTACAATGGTAGTGAAGGTTTGTGTCGGTCTGGACGGTGCTGTTGTGCAGGCTGCGGCGTCCTGCATGGGCTCATCGAGGTGATGAATCATCGAAGGTGTGATGAGCGGTGCTGGCGGATCAACAGTAGTGGATCCATTTGGTTGTTGTCTCCGGGTTGCGTCTTGTTGTGGCGAAAGCTGCCGAGTTGTTTGACATGGTCACTAGTTGTGGGGACATGTAGCGGACTGCGTTTGAAGTCTGCGTTGAGGGTTGCGTTGTAGACTGCGTTGAAGGCTGCGGTTGCGTGAAGTCTGCGGTTGCTATGTAGTCTGCGGTTGCTATGTAGGCTGCGATGTGGGCTGCTATGTAGGCTGCGATGTGGGCTGCTATGTAGGCTGCGCTGTGGGCTGCGATGTTGACTGCGCTGTGGGCTGCTATGTAGGCTGCGATGTGGGCTGCTATGTAGGCTGCGATGTGGGCTGCTATGTAGGCTGCGATGTGGGCTGCTATGTAGGCTGCGATGTGGGCTGCTATGTAGGCTGCGATGTAGGCTGCTATGTAGGCTGCGCTGTGGGCTGCGATGTTGACTGCGCTGTTGACTGCTATGAAGGCTGCGATGTAGGCTGCTATGTAGGCTGCGCTGTGGGCTGCGATGTTGACTGCGCTGTTGACTGCTATGAAGGCTGCGTAGTTCAAAGATGGGGTCACCAATGTAGGCGGGGTACGATGTGTTGACCGTATCCCGGCCTAACGAAACACTGTTGTGTGGTTCAAAGATGGGGTCACCAATGTAGGCGGGGTAGCGATGTGTTGACAGCGCTGTTGGATGATCAGAAGGTTGCGTAGATCACGTCGGGGTAGTACCAATGTAGGCGGGTTACATGTGTGTTGACCGTATCCCGGCCTAACGAAACACTGTTGTGCTAGTTTTATAAAGTTTTATTGTTTGCCTATGGTTGTACAAAGGTATGGTATTTGTGGGCAAAAGTATGTCGTTCAGCGGTCTCTGGATATGGTAGAGTGTCGCTGGCTCAGCATTCAGCTATGTACGGAAGGTCTCTGGATACGGCAGTGTGTTGCTGGCTCGTCCGGCTGGTTGATCTTCCAAGTCCGCGTAGTGTAGTGGTGGCTGGTCAGGAGCTGTATGTTGACTGGTCTGCTGCTGTGTGTCGACGCTTGCTGCTCTGGGTCGACTGGTCTGGTGCTGTGTGTCGACGCTTGCTGTTGTGGGTCGACTGACGTTGTTTGGGTTGTACCTCCTTTTATAGTGTTTTTGGAATGCTTGGTGGAAGTGGTTATTGACGCGTACGAAAGGAATTTTGTTTTCGTCGAGGCGTCGAATTTTCTGGAATGCTTGATGGAAGTGGTTATTGACGCGTACGAGAGGAATTTTGTTTTCGTCGAGGCGTCGAATTTTCTGGAATGCTTGATGGAAGTGGTCGTACGAGCATTTAGTTTATTGATGCGTACGAAAGGAATTTTGTTTTCGTCGAGGCGTCGAATTTTCTGGAATGCTTGATGGAAGTGGTCGTACGAGCATTTAGTTTATTGATGCGTACGAAAGGAATTTTGTTTTCGTCGAGGCGTCGAATTTTCTGGAATGCTTGATGGAAGTGGTTGTACGAGCATTTAGTTATTGATGCGTACAAGGGGAATTTGCTTTCGTCGAGGCGTAGTATTTTCTGGAATGCTTGATGCTGTTCCGCTCGATGTATTTTGTTGTTGCGGAATATTCTCGAAGGTTTCGATGACGATGACGACGGCGAGATTCCTACAAGAGAAACAAGTTCCCTGCCTCTCCCCATCATGCCGAGGACAGCTTCGTTTGATATCTTTTCGGTCCACAGAATCTTCAGCATACGCCTGTAGACCCACATCTCAAAAGCTTTGACGAGGCTGATCATCTTGGTCTTCAGAGTCCACGTCTCACATCCGTGTAGTAATACTGTCCAGACGTAGCTCTTCACGAATCTCAACCGCATATGAAGATTGAGATGCTTGTTTGTAAGCGCCGCCTTCATTTTTATAAATACTGTTCTAGCCATCTCGATGCGGATTCTTAGATCTTCATCTGGGTCCATCTCTTCATTCAGCCAGGTACCCAGGTATTTGAATCTTTTTACTCTTTCTATCACCTCCCCATCCAACGATAGATCACCGGTGTCTGTTTGCATTCTATCTACTATCATAAATTTTGTCTTCTTTAGATTTATGCGCAGACCTCTTCGATTGCTTTCGTGATGTACACGGTCTAGAGATATTTGCAGATCTGCTAAATTTTCAGCAACTAGTTCCGTGTCATCAGCATATCTTATATTGGTGATCGTCTCGCCGCCCACCTTGATGCCCTCCGCCTCTTGGAGAGCATCGTGGAAGATGGATTCGGTGTAGGTGTTAAAAAGAGTAGGTGATAGGATGCATCCTTGCCTGACACCCTGTTCTATAGGATTACACGAGATTAAAGAAAAGGAAAAAATGCTATAAATACAATCTGTTGTCTTTATAAATTTGGGTTTAATATTTGCCTACAAAATTTGTATTTAGGTAGGTAGGTTTATATTTTTCTATTTCCCCTCAGGCATCATGACCTTGTCCCAGGGGGGGGGGGGGCTTAACCATTTTAACGATTAACGTAAATGGAGAATGGCTATAAACGCCTTGCATTTTGAATAAATAAGAAAGCAATCCCGAAAAATAAAATAGAGAAGGGGGTAAGGCTTAGTCTGTTAAAAATCTGGCACCTCCTTCGTCATGGGCTGGCAGATGGTTTTTTGAAGATTTCCCTCCGTAAAAAAAGGTAAACCCAAAATCTAATTCAACATTTTATTGAGTTTTTTGTTTATGGCAGCACTGGGTGTTATTACAATATTGTTGAATGGCAGCCCTACTTCGATGACAGTTTGACAGCTGCCTGTTGAATCATTCCTTCCTATTTGCACATCACTATGGTGTGGTTTTGATTTCAAATTTAATGCATTCAAATAATAATATCGAATAAATATGAAGAAATTAACGGGCTCGTTCCGTTATACACAATGGGATCCTATTTTGCTTGTTTCTCAAATAACGGCGATGCAGTCTGTTTTGTATGTCTCACTTGGTATCCTCATAGCGGTGATGCAAGACATATCCAGTTCTACTAGAACCTTAGATCACATATTTAAGTATCACGTTAGTATTATTTTATTCGCTTTGAAAATTTTACACCCAATAATAATTTTGTGATTACATGTACTCTATTCTAAATACTGTCGTTTTGTATGACTTTTTTCACAGGAAATCCATATAAGAAATTTTGAAGGCCAGATGGTGATTGTAGCATTCGTTATAAACGCTCTCGTTGGTGGTTACGTTTTGTGGTTCGTTGTACAGAGGACGAAATTATGCTTAGACTTTAGGTAATTAAATTAATTTTGCTTTAAAACACATTGTATTGTATTGTATTGACGATAATATTTTTCCAGTTGCACATTTTATTGCCTGCATTTGATATGCTGCTGGTATTACAACGGTAATTTTCCATCAACGTTTTCATGGTGGGCATTGAACATAGCGTGTGCGTCTATCACTTGTGTTACGGGAGAGTTCATGTGTTTAAAATCAGAATTAAAAGCTATTCCTTTAGGCATGGGCGCCAAAGTTGATTTATAAGGTACTATTTGAGATTATTTCACATAATCATGACATTCAAGACTAAGCAATACCTAATCGTGTTAAAAACACTCATTTTCGATGAACTATTTTTACGACAAGATTTTTCTGCTATAAATGAATTTGTTCTTTAATATACCCAAGGTGGTCAAAAAACTGCCTAATCTCATATGTTTATTTAAATCTGTAACTTGAATAACCATAATTACATTTTTTTCGCTAAAGTTATCATATTTGATGTTATTTATTTGTATTTAATATTATTTATTTATTAATAAAATGTGAATTTAACTGATTTTTCTTTCCTATATTTGAAACGAAATCGCCTATATGGATAGCTGCCGAGATTACAACAGCATTGCGGTTTATCGTTTGGCATTTCTTCGAAAAAAGACATTTTAGAATCAATCTCGCTAACTAATCGGACTTTTCCATCTACATAATGATACACGCTTGATTTAAACAAAAGTAGATTGCTATCATTTTCAAGGATTATTCAAATTTGTATAAATGTGTGAATTCACCACTTTTTAACCAATTATCTAATTTTTTTATGGTATGGACAATATTTGCTGCCGGTTTAGTGTCCATTATACCTTAAAGGTAATGGCTTTAGCGTGCATTCAACCTATCTATGTGTATAGGAATGGTCAGATAAACAGGTTCATATTTTATTAAAACAAGTAATCGTCATTACAACAGCAATTATTGATTACCGGTCAACCGTAGCAATGTCATGAAGAAACTTGACAAAAAGGTTGATAACAGTGTGGTCGTTCGAAAAGTCCATTTTCCGAGATAAAACTGCAGGAGTCAATCCTCCGTTGCAATCAGGAATAAAAACTATTTATACCGTCAGCACGTTTGGCCCGTGCTGAATAAATTGGCGAGATGTCAGACAAGTATTATTGTCAATCTTATTACATTAGAGTGCACGCTAAACCGGCAACCAATATTTCCTACACTTTCTAATGTACTACATATATGTTGCTGATCATGAACATATTAGTTTATTCATGCACGAACTAATCTGGCCACTTAAAGTGAACACAAAAGAACAAATTGACAAACGAACTATTTGTTCATGTAAACCAGTGGTTCTTAACGGGGGCGCCAGCGCCCCCTTGTGGGCGTTTTTAAATTTTTAACATTTGGGGGGCGTTACACGATACAGAAGTAAGATGGCTATCGAAATGAAATTGTTTAAAAAGATTTTATGCACTATTTAATATATTCGGAAAGATAAATGAAGCAATATCAGCCTTATTAAAGCCAAAGGCGTTATACTGAGCTTTGTCAACAAACTCAAATTATTTAAAAATAATCTTCGTCGGCGAGAACTTCATCTATTTCCTTCTTTACAATAATTAAAAGAAGATATGCTCTAAGATTCTGATTTGGAAACATACTGTAGCCACATTGACGCCCTTATCGAAGATATGTATGATAATACGATTCAAAGACTTGTATGAACTGTTAATACCAGATTGGATAATCAATCCATTTTTATCAGATGTAGAAAGTTTCAGTCAAAATTTAAAAGAGCAGTTTATTGAGCTACAAAATGACTGTGAAGCTAAAATAGTATTCAATCAATGTGATTATGATGTTTTTTGGGTCCGTTTTCACCATCGATACCCTCTGTGGAAAGAGGTAAAATTACCCATCGTAGCATTTCCTTCATCATATTTAGTAGAAAAGGAGATTTGAGACTGTAATTAACTAAACTTGAACCGAATATTACGAAAATAGCGCAGTCACATGAGGCTCAAGGATCTCATTTTTTTTTTTTTTAATAAAATATTCACATTTCCATTGAATTATTTACTTTTAAAATTGAAATAACATTATAATGTATGTAATGTTAATATGACATAAATGGCAATTAATACAAAATGTTTATAAAAATAATCCTGTTTTTTATTTGTTTTTCTTATAATTTTTTATTTGTAAAGAAAATCATTGCATGAAATACATACATAGAAAATAGAGTAATTTTTTGTGGGGGGGGGGGGGGGGCGCTGGATAATTTTACTGTGGTAAAGGGGGCGATTCTCTCAATATGGTTAAGAAACACTGATGTAAACTATTAGGCATAAGCGTTAGTGTTCTCAATCGTTTATGTATATTTGCTTACCCTAGGTTACATTTTTTTGACTAACACTCTAATAAAAAAGAGCTTGAAATTATTAGCGAAAATGGGAATTATAGCATCGTAATTTCTGTCCGATTTCCCATTTCAAATATTTGACAGCTAAAAGTTTCATGGGACACCTGGTGTGAGTCTATTTGAGGGTACCTTTTGCCTAGCAAATAGATATTTGTATCAATGTACACTAATTGTTAAGAGATAATAGAAAATCACCTTAAATTTGTTACAAAATTTTTAAATAAACCTACTGCTCTAATACACTCGAGTAAAATTATTCGATTTTGAATATATGCGATCAAATTGTAACATGCTGATGACCAAAATCAACCGCATATTGAAAGTTAGCTGCCAAGTTATATTAGAAACGAGCGAAGGCAAATATAGAAGACGCTTGTAGAAATGAATGGCAAGATAAATGTTCGTTAGTCCAGCATGTGAATCTTTTTTGTTTTAAATTTAGTATTACTCGGAAATTTTAATGTTTTACAGCTTTCACCCACCTGATCAACACATGGCAATTTGGCTAGTTTGATATAAAAATAAAAACGACATTTAGAATCCTTAGAATGTTTATTTGAGAACAATAATTTTCAAATTTATATCAGTAGAATAAACATCAGTGTTAAGTATAAAAGAAACACTTGTATCCGTTTACTTCTTGTATCCACAGCTTCGCCTGCGTCCTCTAGCCTTCTCAAACTTACGACCCTTGGAACGAACATAGGGTTTAGAGTGCGATCCAGGTACACCTGGAGCAGCACCGAAGTGCTTAACAGCTTCGCGGGCCTTGCGTCGCCCTTGGATGAGCATCGTCTTACGGCCGGTCGGGGCGCGAAGAGCCAATTGATCGAAAGTCAAAATTTCGCCTAAAAACACATTCAGTTTAGACACGCTAGTCAATATTAAAAAATGTATACACACATATGTAGATCACTCACCACCAGCTTTCAAAATCCTGGCGCGCGCTTTCTCGGTAACGTGGAGAGCGCAAATCGACATCTTTGGAATGTCATAAATCCTGGCGTCATCTGTAACTGTACCAACGATGACAGCGAGAAGCCCATCATGAGTAGGCCGCTTCATGTTACGCACGATTCTGGCGATGGAGATTGGCGGGCGATTGATTCTGCTCATAAACAGACGTTTCAGAATAATTCTGTTGAACTTCGCCCGGGTTCTGCGAGCCAAGAATCTGTAAAGCTGTATACACAGTAACAATTAGTCTTTCTCATATATTATCAGTACAAAAAATTTATAAAGAAAAAAGCTTTGGAGTAATATGTATATGAAATCCATGCATTTGGTGAGGTCTAAATCATAAGTTGACTAACTTCACATTTCACTTATATTTCCTAATTAATTACACTGACTCGAGATACACCAAGTTCAAGGTAAATCAGCTGAGAGCAAAGAAAATAGCACAGTTTAGATCGATTAGTATTAACTTTTCAACAACTTTGCTGACCTTCATGACAAAATATGGTTTTCGGAATAGTTCCAAATCCACGTTTGACTAGTGCTTACTAGTCAAACGTGGTAATACCTACTAGTACTTAAGTACCAAACACCAAGTGTATGCGTGCGTAACGCTATACATTTTAGCCGAAAGAGGTTATGTGCAACTCGGTGTGTTAAATATCGTCAGGACCAACAGAGTGGATGAATGGATGAATGAGGGTGCAGGGAGTGTTCGGCGTGAAGATGGATTTACCTTGACGAGCAGTCTCAGGTAAATATCCTGAGATTTGGGCTCGGTTCGCCGCACCACCCGGTCATACTTGTGGTTGATGTCGATACCCTGAAACGAGAACACAACACTGAGTTAGCAGTCGATGAGCTGGAGACTCCATTTCGCCCCATTTCGAGGGTGATTGGAGCGGATTCGCGCAGATTAGCGCGGACACACTCACCATCTTGACAGTCGCAAGGAAGAGACCGCCACGCTCGACAGCGACCGCCTCTCCGTCCAAATGTACTCTAATGTGACCATGTCTCTGTACACCTCCATTGTGTTTATGTATTATGATAAAAAGCAAATATATTTTTTTGCTTATTTACGCCTCTATTTGAGTTTCAGAGCTAAATTATATTATATTCAAAAGATCTTATATTTCGCTTTTGAATTATGAGTATATTTTTCATTCAAAAATTTTCAGTCGACAAAGTAAAAAAAATTGGTAAACGGACTACTAGTCATATGTGAACTAGTCACAGGACAACCGGTCGCTCTAGATTTGTCACACATGATCACCCGTCACACTAAAACTGGTCACGAGAAAACTGGTCACACCCTAAAACTGGTCACACCCTAAAATCGGTCAACCAGTTTTCTCGTGACCGATTTTAGGGTGTGACCAGTTTTCTCGTGACCAGTTTTAGTGTGACGGGTGATCACGTGTGACCGATCTAGAGCGACCGGTTGTCCTGTAACCGGTTCACATTTGACTAGTAATCACCGAACCAAAAAATTATGGCTGTTCCTGATATTTATTTTAAATTTACAATATACCAGGGACGTCACTGTGGGGGGGGGGCAGGACATACCGGACATGCAGGGGCATACCCCCCCTAAATTTGGCCAGTTCATTTTATGAAATACTATGAATCTTATCAATTATTTATAACCAAAAGTTTAGACCAGTAGAAACTGCAACAAGATTATAATTTCTATCAGACGCTTCATCAAAAATTTTTTTACAAAAAACAACCGCAAAATGGTCAACTTTTACCCCCCCCCCCCTCTCCTGGAAAAAGCTGAAATTACATCCCTGCACATATGTATGTATTCAGCGGTGCTTGGCATAGAGGCGTGAGACCAAAAAGGTACCAAACTAGCTCAACAAATTTTACATTTTGTGAAAAAGAAGTGTAAATATTAAATGGAACGAGATTTGCGTGCCGTCTATATGTTAGAGAGGTTGAATGAGGAAATAAAAACCAAAAAACGCTGTATAATTTGTGGGATGGGCGCGAGAATGAAATTATAATCGACAAGCGAAAGTGTAACAGAACAGATTGAAATGTCTGAAAGTGTAATTGAACAGGATGAAATGTTTTAAAGTGAATTAGACATTTCAACAAATGCAGTGGAGACTACAGACAGATTTTGATAATATAATGGATTGGCTGGAAAAACAGAATAATCAAATTGAAACTATAGTTTGATGTCCTGCGTCAAGCTTTTGCTAAAATGAAAGCCGGATGAAAAGATTTTAGCAAAAATTAAATAAATATACAATTTTGGTAAAAATTTTATTATCATTTTTAAGTTTTTTTTGTTAAAAATGGAATTTTTTTAGAAAAGGTGCCAAAAATTTAACGAAAAATATGACGCGCCGGTCCTGTATGTGTTGTATGATAAACGGATTATTTCGCACATTGTGATAGCACACACGACAATCATTACCATGAAAATCACGAATACGGAATATCTGGAACTCGAATTCTCGAGTATGATAGTTGACGTGGGTAGCTCTCGATTAATAATGGAATTTTTGGGTGACGTGTGCAAAATCGTTTTGTGCGGAATAATCACCGAACCGTTTTGTACCTAGGTAAATAGCAAAAAGTAGCATTTCTTATTCCAATAAAGCACAGCAATGACGTGGTCAGCATTCGGTAATTATAAATTATTGAAAAATTCAGTATAACGTAAAAATATATTCACATGAATAAGCTGGGCTTTCTTTTGAAAAAAGAAAGTGCCGGAACGCACTTATTGTTCTTGCACTTTCAAATTGATCCATATTTTATCCTCTTCATAAGACACCATATTTTATCATTTTTGCAAATTATATAAATATGGACTGTGGTTATGTACGCACTGATATTGTTTCGTCTAATTGCTTTTGAAACATTAAAAATACTGTGAAAAAAGGTGCTGGAACGCCGTTCCGATAGTATCTGAGGGAAAAAGGTCCTGTGTACAAGTACCTTTTTCGTCGATAATATAATTAATCAATTTTTCTCTTTTAAGAGCATTTAGTATTATTTTATTTTAAATAAATATAGATAAGAGATTAAATTGATTGGTCGCGTAGATTTTATAATGAAATCCAATTCAAAGAGTTCAATTGCTTAGGATTTTAAAGCACTTAAAAGCTAGTATTTTTTAATGGATAATAAGAATTATTTTACTGAAAAGTCGTAAAATAATAGACTCGTTTTCATTCTAAGTAGAAATTTTTATTAAATTCAACAGTAGAAAAATACTAGTATCTTAGTTGACTACCTGAATTAAAATAAAATATTAAATCCAATTTCCTGTAAATAAAAATATTACTACCAGTCAAAATTAACTGAATAAAAATATAATGGAGTTCTTTTAAAAAGCTTTCATTTATTTACATTATAATCGAGGCGATCAACAACTGTAGTATTTTCCCTACCTCATAGAAACATGCAATGAAATAACGAATATAGAATTACGTGCATTTGCAAACATGCAATGAAATAACGAATTCTCAGAACATTTCACCCGCATACATATGCATGAGTGCAACAACTTTTGTAGTCATTTTTAGCTCATTACGACGCAAACGAAATAGCATTTTTTATTTGGGTATATTTTTAGGTGTCCCTCGTCGAGTATGGAGGGGTCGATTGTGGGGTGGAAGAACTCCCCCCATGCAGAGGGTGAGAGTTCCGTCTACCTCCACCGAGTAGACAAGGGCGCGGTCGATTCGCCGACTAACCGAGGTTGATTCACTTCCCGGAAATACACAACAATACGCCGATCTCGTGAACGTTACTTTTGAAAAAAATTTCCAGACATTGAGTGTGTTTAGGAAATAATTTCACTAAAGTCTTAACGTTCTTCATTAAAGTGATATGGATTTAAAGGGAAAAGTAGCTCTCGTGACAGGGGGTGCGGCCGGAATTGGATTGAGTTGCTGTGAGGAACTTTTAAAACAAGGAGTCAAGGTAAATCTCTCTTCAATACTAGAAATCGATAAATAAAATATAAATTATCAAACTCTGGCACGTCACAGAGAAATTGGTGATAAATACACACTTACTTACACTTTTTGAACACGATAAATAGTCTGCTGATATATACTTTCAACATTGATTTCCTGCCGAATCTATATAATACATATATAATTCATTTTTCGCCGCAAAATTGAATCATTTGAATGTGTCACACCTACCCTTATTACATTGAAGAAATAACACAATTTTTCAAAATATACGATTTCAAAGATCCCAACTACCTTTTTACTGAAATTTTCTGTAATAAATGACCAAAAAAAAAAAATTCCTAAAATCAAAATTTGAATCAGGTCTTAATTTTCTGTTTTTGAGAATATCTTTTGATTGTAAACTGTGTTTCTTTGATATTGCGATAGTCAAATAATCATTTGTTTTAATGTAGCTTGAAAACCATGAAATAATTAATGGCTTCTTTATAATTACATAAATATGTATACTATGAAGGGCAAATCTTTCAGGATTGTATCATGAAATAGCCAAATAAGTGTCGTTCAAGCAGATGTAAGTTGAAAAAACCTTTTCCAAAATTATCTATCTATACACTTAAAGTTAGAACACCATGAGATAGTATACCAAATTTGTCAGTTCTATATTGAAAATAGCTGACAAACAAATATTTATCTTCTTCTAATTCTACATAGCATATATTATATCTGTATTTTCAACAATATCTTTCTTAGGTGGCTATATGTGACATAGATTCAGACACCGGAGAACAAGTAGCTGACGACTTAGCTGCAAAACATGGAAAGAAGAATGTATTATATTGCCAGTGTGACGTCACAGATTACCTACAATATGAAGGTATAGTATGAGCAGGTTCTCAATAAAAAAATCACTGTGAAAACAAGCTTTATACATATTTTAAAACTGCATGAAACATTTTCACACCACAGAGTCCTTTCAAATGACAGTCAAAGTCTTCGGCGGCTTAGACATCGTCATCAATAATGCAGGCGTAATGAACGATAGATTTTGGGAGTTAGAAGTTGATGTGAACCTGGTAATTTTATATTATTTTTGATCATAGACTATTGAAGTACGCAGATATATTAAGTAATTCTTGAAATTTAAGAATGGTGTGATTCGTGGCACTTTGCTCGCATACCGATTCATGGGCCGCGATCGAGGAGCTCACGGTGGTATCGTAGTCAACGTAGCTGGGACAGCTTGCGTTCGACCTCAAGTCTCAACTCCCATTTACACGGCAACTCAATATGCAATCGTCGGACTAACGAAGTCTTACGGTGTAAGTGTACATTTAAGTGAACGTTTCTTATCAAGTTTCTTAACTAATTCATCTTTTCTTGATGTGACTTTAGGATCCTTACCATGTCGGCTTAACCGGAGTGAAAACGATTGCTCTGTGTCCCTCAATGACTGAAACGAGTTTGGTAAAAGATATTCGAAAACAGCTCATGTCGACAGAGTACGAAGCGGCTTGGCAAAGAGACAACGCCAACTGTAAATTACAATCGTAAGAATATTCCAATTAGACTAAATCAATATAAATAGTATTATTTGAGTTATTGCTGTGAATTATCATGATTTATTGCAGTCCGGCTCACGTAGGCAAATCGCTGGTGGAAGTG
The DNA here is from genome assembly GCF_051622035.1 of Arctopsyche grandis. Classification (NCBI taxonomy): domain Eukaryota; kingdom Metazoa; phylum Arthropoda; class Insecta; order Trichoptera; family Hydropsychidae; genus Arctopsyche; species Arctopsyche grandis. The sequence goes on from NC_135359.1 coordinate 21,563,458, forward strand.
TTATCAAAAGCTAAGAGTGGAAGTGTTTGGGTTGTAGAAAATGGCCAGCCGCCGAGAGAACACCATTGATCGCATTGTTTTATACCAGTTTGTGTAAATATATAATTATAATTTACTCGCGTAGCTTTTTTATAATCATTTTTACGATTTCTAAATACACACCAAAAAGAAGAAAAAAAATTGTATTGATGTTTGCTTCTTTGAAATTGTCATTGATGTCAAATAAAATTTTCTAATTACTGCAAAACGAGCAATTCTTTCTACTATGGATATTATATATGTAATAGTGATTGTGCACATAGATTTAAGCAACAGAGTGCATGTAACATGTCTAGTAAATCATATTGATTTAAACACCTACATAAGAGAATTTCAACCATGAAAGCTTATCAATTCCTATAAACTCAAAATATACACTACTTAAGTAATGCATATTTCTCATTCTTTCGAAATGTTGAAAATATATATATATATATATATACCAATAAAATTGAAGAACATACTATACATACGTAGTTTAGAATATATGATTGCTTTTTAGATGTTTCTTCATATATGTACATACAGTGGAGCCTCACCTATCCAGACTAAACGAGGTTCGAGATGAAAAATTCAGATAATCTAGAGCTGTAAAGTTTGAATTTCAGTGTTAAAAAAATCGGAATGATATCCAGATTATCGTTTTAAAGTTGTTCAGGGTAGTTGAGGTTCTGCTGTAGTTATTGTTAAAGCGTTTTCGGCTCAAAATTAAATATGTATATTCTAATTGGTTGATTTATCAGAATGCATTGATTACACCCACTCGTTCTGATAAAAATAAATGTATGTATATTTAATCATGTTGATGGATCGTGTGCTTCAAGTTTTCAAAAAATTTATGAGGCTATCCATATATGTATGTATGTATGTATGTGTGAACCCATAAAGAATGCATAGCATTTTCGTTTCTATGCGCTATCAAATGTAACAAACTGTTGAGCGATAATTTAAAAATAAAAATATAGTGGTTGAGAGGAAATATCATAGATTTATTAGCAAGTTATTATTTTATTTCCAATGAAATTGGGAGTATTTTCATTTATAATTGGTTTACATAAAATAAAGTGAAATTTTTGAGATTTATTTATTTTGTTTTTCAATAATTATTGTGTTTGATCACATTGTAATTTTATTATCACATCATATTTCCCCATGCGTAAGTGAGAGATTGAGAGCAACAATTTGCACTCCAGCTTATTAAAATGTAACAAAAGTTTAAATAACTAAAACTTGATTAAATAAAGATATGTAGAAATATTAAGTTAAAAATACATAAATTTTAAAACTATTTTTATAAATTGGTGGGGAACACCCTAGTTGACAAAAATAAAACTTTACATAACATTTCTTTACTAAGTTTTGATTATGTTTTATACAATGATTTTTGTAATTAATATTCCACTTAAGTCAATGTGAAAATTTTTTGACAAACTATATTATAAGTGACAATTGTAATCAATACATAGTAGAAGTTGACTTATAGTATGTATTGTTTCTTGGTTGTAAAAAAATATTGTAGCTAATTAAATATCTTTTGCAAGATATTTCTTGAAATTTATATTTATTTTAATTGTTAATGTACGATTAACTATTAATGTGTTAACAAAAGTCATCTATAATATATTTAACAAAAAAATAATGTGTTCTATCCATGCAATAATAATTGTCAAAGAAAATTAAATTAAAAAAATCACATTAGAAGCATCCCAATACAGTTTAAAGATGTAAAAAAAAGCCTAGTAACTTTGTTAACACTTTAAGAAAGTAAATAAAATTATAATGGATCTTTTTTCTTTGAATAAACTAAACATGTTTAAAGCAGAAAAAATAACATGAAATTGCTAACACTAAAATATTATTTTAATATAATATTACTGCAATGGGATGCCTTAAAGAGTTATGTGTATAAACTACAATTTTTCCACAAAAATATCTATCCCATTTGCATTATAGAATATTAAAAAAATACACAAAGCTCTTTAAATACTGGCAGTTATACGTATTTAATAAGCAAGAACATATAAAGTAACATAATTTTAATACATATACGAAAAAATGAAAAAGTTTACTCTAATATTTGGAATAAATCAGTAATGTATTATCAATGCAATTGTTTCATTTATGTTTAGTAATCATTCATTTCAAGTAAAATTATCATTTTTATCAGATTTGTGTCTCAGCGGAAGCTTTACAAATAAAATAAAATAAAAAAAAAAACAGTTTAAAAATATTTCATTACCAAATTTTACACAATATCAATTAACGTTCGATGTCTATTCAGCATTTGAACATTTGCTATTTAGTATTTGTTGAACATCAACAAATGTTGTACATATAATATAAATTTCCTTATTATTTTCCAATTATTTTCTTACTTAAAAGTACACGTTAAATAATTTGGATATAATGAAAGATTTTGTACATTAAAAAATTGCCAGTACCCAATGAGTTAACAAGTTAAACAATATAAGGATTCCTCATTCCTCTTAGAATATGACATGATAAGTAGTTTTCTCCTTGTAATAAACAAAAATTGAAAATGAAATCATTATCAACATAATTATATTAATATACTTATTCTAGGGACAAGTGTCCTATAACACAAATGAACTTATTAACTTAAAATATATTTAGTCAGATCATGGGACTAAACAGGCATACCCTCAAAACCATCCATTTGTGTCAACAAATACTTGTGAATTTAAATTTCAGTTCAGATGGACCATGAAATTCCCCCATAATCCTGAAAAATCGGTTGTCATATTCTATTTGATTTTACTAAATATTTTTACACCACATTGAAAAACACAGTACGAGTCATAACCCAGGAGTCACGCACTACCAATCAACTCACATAATAATTATTTTCCTGGAAAGAAAAAACCCATTTAATTTTCAACTCATAAATGAATGCCAAATATATTATTCGAATTTATCAGGTAAATATATTCAAGATTTTTAAATTACATATGTTTGAACTATCATTTATAATTTGCAAAAAGCACTGAGTTATAGAATATCTAATAACTTAAGATTTAATTCTAGATGAATATGGAAAAGTTTCATATCAGAACTCATCAGTAACGGTTAGACGAATTGCTATGATCGAATTTACCAGGCACAGAAATGGGCGTCTGTTGCTGCTGCATTTGATTTTGCCCTTGACGATTCTGGCGAAATTGTTGTGGAGCACGCCCACCTCTATTCCCGCCACGCCACGGTTGTCCTCTCCAACCGGACTGCATTCCTCCTCCACCACCTCCCCAATATCCGCGGCCGCGATATCCACCACGCCGGGCAGTCGCCACACCGAATGTTTCCGAATTTAATTTACGCTCTGTACGCCAATCTCTACGCTGTGAACGACCCTTTGATCTGAAATCATTTCGTTTGACACGTTATTCACTTGTGCCCCGCTACAATCACATTACACTGTCTTACAACAACCAACCTTTCAACAGCTTCACAGGATATGTTATCGAAAAAACTTTTGGTTTTATCATAACAATTCACAGCATCATTTGCATCATCTTCGTGTTCTGGTTCACCAGCACCAGTTTCGTTTCCAGAATCATCTTTTTTTTCAGTCTCAGCCTAGATTACGACACGACAAAGCACCGTTAATAATCGTTCAATTTACAATTACTTAAATATGACGCGAACAGGATTTCATTTACCTCAGGTTTGGGGGTTTCACCATCCGTAATTTTAACTTTAGCAAGTTGAACACGTATTTTATCGAATTCCGTGTTGGCTTGCTCAAAATCGTAATCGTTTTCAAACTTTAAAATATTTTTGGGTCGTCCTGAGACAATTCCCTGTTGGCCTTGAGGTCTTCCGTTAAAACCACCCCGACCTCTACCTCCACGGCCTCCGCGTCCTCCTCTATGCCCCCACACTTGATTTTGACCATGCCTAGAGCCTTGATTATGTTGGTGTTGGTGTTGATGCTGATCTTGCTGACCATGTGATTGGTTTTGATTTAGATTCTGGTTGTGATGAAATAAAAACCCCATGAGTCACATATAAAAGAAATAAAACAAAATTCAAACAAATTAACCGAAAATCGTACCCTGTTTTGAGACCTAGGTCGATTAGGCTGTCTAGAATGGTCTGATTGATTCTGATTGCGGTCATTTTGTTCTTGTTTATTTTGTCGGTGTTGACCGCTACCTATGCCACCCTTTTGTTGTTGCTGTTGTCGCCCGCCTTGTAAATGGTGTGACCCGGCCTGAGTACCCTGTTCTGTAGTGGGGCTCTTTCTCTGGATTCCTGATGACATAGGTGTTTCAGCCCTTGATCCGCCGCCGATCATTTCTAGCATATTACCTAAAAATAGAAAACTAAATCAGTACTAATTCAACGCTATAAATCAACAAACTCCCATATATTACGTAAAATAAAGAAATAATGAATAACAATAAACTTTCAAATACAAGTTTATTTCCTATATAATATAAACATATCAAGCATGCATCTTATTTAAATATACGTTACTTATTCATGTATATAAAAAATAAATACAATATAAAATGGTAAAAAAAAAAATACTGCTGCATACAAGTAATAGACCAAGTTACCATTTCTATGATTCCATTATTTTGCTAATTTTGCGATTTTTGAATAAAATTGTTTTTGAATAAAAAAAAGCATGCAGAGAAATTATTTGGGTAATAATTGAATGTTTGGTTTTTGTTCGATTACTATTTCAGTTCACTACACTTAACATAATTAGTTACGAAGGACTTAAATATGAATATATTAATTTGAAAGTGTGACGAGCAATGACAGGTAATATCACGACACAACATCTATATAAGCAGATATTTTAAAATGTAGATCGAAAATAATATAATATGCTTATTGAGACAACATAAGAAAGGACTCATATGATCAAATAGAACAGACGATTAAGACAAATCAAATTACAAAACATTCACAATATCACCAATTAAATACGGAAAGATAGATATTTTGACTGAAATCTAAGAACAATTTATTGACTTTCATTCAGACAAATGTATTAATGTTTAATATTGAGAAAACAAATAGTAATCCTTTTTATTATACGCACAATAAAATGCATTTTCAAAAAACGTGAAACTAAGATAAATCCTGTAAAAAGTTAAAATTGTTCTCATCATGTTGTCAATGTGTATACCATCACCATCAATATGAATCGGTGCGCTCCATTCTACCGACTTGACATTCCTCGACTTTTCGTCTGTTTGAACAGGAGTTTGTTTGTTTACAAAAATGTTTTTTTTGTATATACATGTATTTAAATATATGAAAACAGCATGATCATTAATAGATTTTTAAGCTATTACCGCTTTTAAAATATTAAAAAAAATTTAACCTTTAAAAATCGATTCATACTATATTTTTTTAAGTTGATGTTTATCGCGTAAAATAATTATTTCAATATGTAAAATATTTTCTTGTTTTTTGTATGTATGAGTCAGTGTATTTTCAGCTGTAATATATACCAACTGACGTTTTAGATCATTCATATCCGAATAAAATTTAGCTAGTAAATTACATCTGTACTAGCGCAAATACACTTTCAACAATATGCGCCAGTTATAATATAACAGTTCGAGTTTTGACAGCTCTGATGTTTTTGCGAATGCTTTAGAATACAACAATGCGTTAACATTCGCTAGGTATTACGAATATAGGTAATGAGTACCGTATTATGATAGCTCTAAGAATGTGTTCAAAACAAAAATGTGACTTTTACTAATCGAGTGACGTCCTCACGAAAACTTAACCTCTTCATTTAACCTGGTGTCAACATATAGTTGAATTGTATTTCCAGTTGTAATATATTTAAACCAGTTGGAATGTAATTCGCCGGGGACGCGACAATTGGTTCAAGTCCAAAAGGTTCAACGACAAAATGTACCCGAAAATTAGTGCACTGACAAAATGTCCACGGAAATATTGTTCAAGCGACAAAATGTTCAAAAATCCTAAATTTTCCCATATTAATGGAAAAAGTAGCTTTTTATTGTATAATATGTTATGTATATGGTACTTTTTATCGTATAGATCGCGGATGTTATTAAATTAAAAAGTACCATATACATAACATATAATACAATAAAAAGTTACTGTTTCCATTAAAATAGGAAAATTTAGGATTTTTGAATATTTTGTCGCTTGAACATTATTTCCGTAGACATTTTGTCGCGGGTACATTTTGTCAGTGCACTAATTTTTGGGTACATTTTGTCGTTGAACCAATTGTCGTGTAACCTAATTCGCCATATGACTCAACTAATGTGGGTTAGACGGAATAAATTCCAACTGGTCAAAATACAAAACAACTGAAAATACACTTCAATTATAACGGTAGTTGGTACCAGGTTAGATGGAATATATTCCAACTAGACAAAATATATTAAAACTGGAAGATACACTTTAATTGTAACATATATATATATACAAACTAAACGACGAGATACACCGAAAAAGGCAGAGGAAACAAGTCTCGAGAAATTTCAAGTCAATGGAGTAGACCCAATGTGTATATCAGACACCAACATAGATTTATTTATCTTTTGCAATGAGTATGGAAAAATGATATTTCAATATAGTAAATGAGCGTTGAATATGTTTATTATAAAATAGGGTTGTAATCGTTGTAGATTTACTTATGCAATTGAAGCCTACAAAATCACTCATAAATATTCCAAAAACTACCAATTTTTTTTTTTAATTATCCTGCTGACAAATATTATACGCCAAAATGGAAAATTTGATGATAAATGTTCATCTATCTATACATTTTAATATTCAGTTATTAAATTTGGATACAGTTTATGTGGACTTAACTGTTAGAAATATATTGAAAAAAAAACCAGCGACAAAAATATGATTTTAAATGATACAAGCTAGAAAAAAGCAGCAATGAGTCTTTTTATTAAAAAAAAAATTCAGAGACTATATTTTGAAATGGAACGTATGTTAAAAGCTTAACATACCAAGAATATCTTTTCATAAAGGTACAATTTTATTCACAATTATTGGGAATATGAACTCGAACGTTGTCATTGAAAACATTTTTTCTTTGTTTGTCGACTCTCATAATGCTCGTAATGATCCGAGTGTCACAATACAACAGTTACAAATTCGAAACAATCTTACCCTCCTCGAGTACAATTATTACAATCGTCCAACATATTATACATGCAAATCTAAAAAAAGAGAACATCGAAGAACGAGCATATAATTCGAGTTCATGCAAACATATACACATGTACGAGCAAAAATAAAGTGAGAATGTGGTGTTTCATTATTAACAAATCGCAATAAAAACGTCTTCTCAATGGTTTTCGAAGCAAGCAATGTAAGCAGGCAGATATAGTGATGCAGCATTTCACATATTAAACGACATTCGGAGGACCTTGGTCTTTCACTTGTCCGGTCTGTTGCGGCGGCAACATCTGTGGAGGAGGGAGGTCAACGGGGGGCTGCTGAGACAACTCACTGGGCTGCTTGGCGAGCGGTCCCGGCCGTAACGCCGGGGGTATCCCCATGGGGTGGTACTGGGGATACTGCGTCGGTCCCACCACCGGATGGTTGAACTGAGGCTGCTGGTACGGGGCCCCGCCAATGGGGCCCAACGTCGGTGGCACCGAAAGCTGCATGATGGCCGGGTCGTTGGGTAAGGACGAAACATTGTTCAACACTCGAATATCCTTTATGTCCGAGCCTCGAAACAGGATGTAGTCGTACACTTGGTTCTGTGGCGCCACCGGATATTGCGTCTCTCTATCCTCCGTGCCGAATGAGCGCACTGAAAAAATACACAAACAATCATTAAAAAAGAGTCATCGCAGATCGTTTTCAGCCAGCAGGATGGCTCAGTGGTAACGTGTACGTTTAGCACCAAGTGATTATCGGGTTCAATCCCGCTATACTGTTAGTTAAACTTGGATATTGTAGATTATCAATCGTTTGCCATTGTTGAAATGGTTCCTCAAAAAATCATTCTACCTGCTGTCATAAATCTTCTGTATTTAATGTAAAAATTAATTAAAAATCTAAAATCATTCAATTAATTACAATTAAAATTATTCTACCTGCTGTCATAAATCTTCTGTATTTAATGTAAAAATTATTTACAAATCGAAAATTTATAGATATATCAATGGATTAATTTCGTGTTATTCAGCTTTTCGAAATACAGTGATTTATGTAATAAAAATGCTGCAATGTTTGTAATTAATTGTTCAGGAAGGCGCATTGGGGTTTTCTTTTCAAGCCTTCCTAGTATATATCTATGTAATTGTAAATAGGTTTTTGAGTTATTTTTCCTATTATGCCGTACATTAACATTAGAATAATATAATACTATGATTACTAACCATATTAAATTAAATTGTAAAATAGAAAACGATCAGTAGATCGGTAGCTATTAAAATAGATATAAGCTGTATTGTGAACATAATTTCGTAATAATAAAAAGCATTTAAAAATCAAATCAAAAATATATCTATGTAAAAATAAAATATTGAATTGGAACAAATATTGCACATTTTTTGTTGTTGTAAATTTGCATTGCAAATTCATGGGAACGATTTGCAACAATACTAACGACGCGTAAAAAGTATTCATACCTACTAAGCGTGTGGTTTCGTATATATAAAAAAAATTATTTAAACGGGATATATATATATATATATGTTTTTTTTTTATATTAGAAGGAATAATATGTAAAGGTGAAATTTATAAATACAAAGCAACTTTTGTTACCGTTCAAAAGAAAATGTTACCTCTATGGAGAGAGAGTATAGTAACGGTAAATTAGAGCACACATTCGAATCCTCAATTATACATTTGTGCAATCGTGTCGAATATTGAATTTTATATACGAGTCGAGTGGATTTAGGGGTGAAAGGAAGGAGTGGCGCATATTGTTGGACAATATGCACAACTTGTTGCATTCACATTCCCATATTGGACAATGACGTCTTGTGGGGAAAAGCAAACAATGCACTGACAATGAGTTATGTCACTGACAATGAGGAGCAACCACAAAAGTTTCGACGCAATTTGGAAAGTGATGCGCAGAAGCGTTCGTTCGGCCAACAGTTGTCAAGTTGGAAACGAAAGCGAAATGGCGCGAGAAAAGGGGGGTGGGGTGGGGCGGGGTGAGGTGTTGTGTTGGAGTGTTGGTGTTGGTGTTGGTGTTGGGAAAGTTACCGCTGGCCAGGGCGATGGTGCACTCCTGAGGGTCGACGGTGAAGAGGCGGCCCTCGTAGCGGATGTCGGCTTTGGAGATGAGCGAGATCTTGGAGCCCAGCTCGGGCATTCCGGCCGCCATGGCTGCTGCGGGCGGGGGGGGGCGAGGGGGGGGCGAAAGCGGGCGTCCAGACGGTCACACGACAGCGATAGCGACTGCAGCTGGCGAGCGGCGGGCGGCTAGTGGCGAGTGACGAATGACGAATGACGATAGCCGCGGCCGAAGCGGCGGATGTGGCGGGGGCGGGGGCGGGGGTGGGGGCGCCCGATGCGACCAGACGAGGCTGATTCCTTCGGATTACTGTGGCGGTGGCGGTGGCGGGGGACGCGGGACGAAGCCGCTGCCGGCCGCCGCCGACACTGCCGCCCAAACTGACTCTATACGCGCCCTAACCCTCCAGTTCGCGGCCATCGCCCGCGCCCCGCACCCTACTTTCGCTTTATAGCTTTTTCGTAAATAAACTTCCACGCCGATTCGCCCGCAAATAATTGCCTCCTGTAGGTTCTTCCGCGGCTTCGCAATGAAATACGACTCTGTACGGGACTCGATAGGGTGAACTTAAAGCGGTGCGAAAGTTCACTCGTCTGCTAAAGTGAGCGCTATGAACTATTCTAAAACTAAAACTTCGACTAATCTTTGATTGAAAATCTCAAATGCACACTAAAAGTTAATTTGCCACGCTGACATATTTATGTTAAATTTACGCACATACAATATCCATACATATGTCCGTTTAAATATTTTTCCATTTCACACGGTTCACCGATTCTTTTGTATCTATGCGCTTTACACACATAAGTAATCTGCTAATTCTTTGATAATATTTTGTGGCGGCTCGCTTATACGACATGGTCGAGTTTGGTTGCCTTCCTGCGAGTGGGAATCAACTCGGCTGGGTTCGGAGAACCACTACTCACTCTGCCTTTAGCTGTCATATAATAAACACGTGCATTAACATGCCAGTCGTCTCATTCGTTCATCCCCCATAATTAAAAAAAAAATTAAGTCTCAGCAGTGGAACTCCAAATTCCCTTTCTCTCGCAAATAAATTCAATCTAAATTTATTTAGATTGAAAAATTGGACAATCACACAATACCGCATATAGCGCAGACAAAAAAAATATTCTAATATTCTCGTATACAATTGTATACAACGCACATTCTACATACAACGCGTATTCGTATCTCGTATACAACGCACATTCTACATTGTGCAAGTTGTGCAATTTATAACCATTTACAATCATCATTTATAGCCATTCACAATCATCATTTATAGCCATTCACAATCATTGTTTACAGCCATTTACTATTTATTGCTGGATGAAGGTTTCTCCAACACGCTTACATTTATCTCTGTTTTGCGCAATTCTCATACATTTTTCTAATTTTATCCACCTGTCTTCTTTGCGGCCTTCCCTTCAACCTTTTATATTCTCTCGGGTACCATCCTAACACTTCTTTTCTTTTAAATACAGAACCCACCCATTGCCTGATCAATCTCTTCAATCTCTTTACTATAGGTATATAAACAATCCTCGTCATACTTTTTACCAACACAACTCTCCTGTTTACTTGACATCTCATCTATTTCTCTTCGCTATGCTATTCAGAGCTACGTACTTTTTGAGTATATTGGACTTTATTTAACATTTTGATATTCAATATTCAAGTTTCAAAAATTGTAAATATACGTATGCGTATGTATTTGTTTAAAAATGCACCTCTCCCCCTGGGTCCCAATCTCCTCTATAATGTAAAAATGGTGTACAATAAGATTAATTCTTAGTTTTCTTACTATTAATTAAATTCACACGCATAAGCCATACTTGCTATTTTTTGGCTTTTTAAATTAAACGAGGTCACTGAATGTTTTTTTCGTAAGTTTACACCAATAAAGTAAATCATTAATTACAAACTTCAAAACTTCACCCAATATCATAACTAGACACTGGATAGTCACAGTGCTTTTTCTAAGAATCGGGGCGGTTTAATTCTATTTACAAAGCTAGAGTCCAAAAAAAAAAACGTTCGGCGAACCTTTAACAATGCAATGAACAATACACAGCACCCTCTGGGTCCGTTTTTTTCAAGACGGCACCTTGGTTATCCGGTCCTTAATCATAAAATTTCTTGCGCTCATTTTATTTTATAACCGGCAAGCTCGATCGAGCCGATTCTAACACAACTCTGCCAACACCGTGTGATTTTGATGAAGTACGTACATACGTATACCAATAAACATTTGATTAAAAAAAGCTCATTTTAAATAATCGATTTTAATTGTTTCTATGAATAGATCATTTTCAAAACCTCTCTACCCACCATTTTCAATCTACCGAAACTGAAATAAATATAAATGATCGCTCAATTTCGCATTCGCCTAGTTCTAAAAACTTGTACCGAAAGCGAACGAATTTTCAGAACATGCAGACGAAATTGAATTGGTAATTCAAAAATCCTAAAAGGAGTATTCGTATGCGTATGTACTGTCAAAGGGAGATAAAGCAAAGCGAAAAGCGAAGAGCGAGGAGCGGGGGTGGGGAGTGGGGGTGCAGGTGGCAGTCTGGTGAGCAAGATGGCGGCGCTGGCCGGTCGCATGTGTGGAGCTGCCCTGCTCAGGGGTTCGCAGCCGATCCTCGCGCCGAAGCAGGTCAGCAGGATCACTCGCCTCGGACCCCTCTCCACTCTCCCGACCTTCAGATCACCCGAGTGCCTTTTTTCCACTTTCCGCCCCTTCCACCTTTCCCTTTCCCTGCCCCCGCCCCTGTCCTTCGTCCCCATAGACTTGAGTGCAGGAAACTTGGAGACGGCCTCACCCACCTCCCAAAATTGTCAGAGGGGCGTATTCCCTTCGATTAGTCTTCGCGAAGACCCCACCCCCCTCTCTCAGCTGTGCGTTATGTAATGTGCTTACCTAATGTAATGTACTTTGTGTTTCAGGTGCGGTTGCTGGGGACTACGGCCGGTGGTCTCTCTCGCAATCAGAAATATGTGAGTACTTCTTCAACCCCGCCCCGCTCCTCCCCCCTCTGCTCGTCTCATTCATGGTTCGTCTTCCATGTAAACATTCATAACCTCAAATGTCATATTGTTCACTGACAGTAACGTCTGATGATCTATGATGAAACTGATACATTCGATCTATATCGGCCTTATACTTGTAAAGATTTTAAAATTTAGTGAAATTACTAAATTGATTAACAATGATTAATCAAATGCTGCATAAAATAATTCGTTTTTATAGATCTTATTTTTCTAATCTTTCAGGGGGAGTGCTAGTCAAAAATCGTTAACCTTAAAATATGTATGTGTGAAAATTCCATATGAAATGTGTCGAATGTCCCCATTTAATATTTTAATTGCTTCTACAGGTTTGATCGTTTCAAGTGGTAAAAATTGTTAACTTACCTTACATAGTAGAAATTTATCGATTTTCATTCTTCAGTTTAACATGTTAGATAATCCGTTTCAAAATCTGTTTAGGTAATCATATTCACAAAATTGAAATATTTCAAAGGCCATCAATTATTCTACAACATGTGTGCTTTCAATGTACATAATTTACAGAATAGAATTTTGTTACACTAAATTAGTTTTAAAGCATAAATATTTCTGCTTTCAAATGACTGCTACATGTTTCAGAGAATAAATAATCCTACTTGAAAAATAGTATAAAGCCTCGATTATAAATGGTCTGGATAATGGAGAGAAGAAAATATCGCTTTTTTTTCTTTCAGCTCTTCATTTCATGATTTTTTCGAACTTGTTCTTCGGACAAATCACATCCTTAAAACGAAAATTTTATAGCTCCACAATTGGGTTAATGCAGTTTTTTTACTACATTCGTATGCTATCCAACCATATTAGCAACCTTTCAAAATAACATCTCATTTTCTTATACAATATACTATAGCAGTGGTTCTTAACCTGGTTCGATCGAACCCCAGGGGCTCGGTGAGTCAGTCTCAGGGGTTCGGCGGAAGTCAAGACACACCCGAATCATATGATTCGGGTGCCAATTAAGAAGGGTTCGGTGAATGCGCATATGAAACTGGTGGGGTTCAGTACCTCCAACAAGGTTAAGAACCACTGCTAAAGTTATAAGTTTTTACCAGAATTGACTGACTTTGTCTCCGACTTACTTTTATGATTCGATTCCGACTCCAACTTGAACGATTTTAGTAAGATTGACTTTTCTTGCCAACGTATAAAATTGCTAGGAATAAAAATAATAGCGATCAAAAAATTATGAAATGTAAAAAATTAAAGGAATAAAAAAAGTCATTAAACATTAACATGTAGCCCAATTAATTGAAATATTGGCAATATAATAGATATAAATAAAAATTAAGTAAATTAATAGTGTGTATATATATGTATGTATGAATTTCATACATAAATAAATCAATGAAAATAAAAAAGTATTGATTTTTTAAATGCTTTTTATTATTATTAAATTATGTTCACAGCGCATCTTATATCTATTTTAATAGCTACTGATCTACTGATCATTTTCTATTTTATTTTATTTTTGTTAGTAATTTAAGTATTATATTATTCTAATTTTAATGTACAGCATAATAGGGAAAAGAGCTCAAAAACCTCTAAAAAAGTATGAGACTGAGGAAACAATCGGTTTTGGCTACAAAACATCAAAATACCTGCAATTCAATCTTCAATGTGATTTAAAATCATGATTTTTATAAAATAAGAACCCAAACTTTTTTTGACTGGTGATCGTAAGTGACATTAAGAAGAGGTTTAAAAGAGGTTTTAAAAAAATTATTAAATTTATTAGTAAATTTACTTCAGTACAATTAGAAACTAGTTGACACATACCGTAATACTATTAATTAAAGAAAAAAAATTCGATATTGAAATTCGATATACAGACACATTCACACATACCGGCGGCATTTTGAAATATTAATAGCTATGACAGCATTTTCATTATGGAAACTTGCACAAGACAAAAGTTCTACTTCCAGTTATCGGATTTTGTTCGAATTTTTTTATTACTTTAAATCACTATCAGTATTATACGCATTAAATATCAAGAAAATAAAAATAATTTAAAAGGTCAAAATAAAATAATGAAATCTTGTTTTTAAATAAAAAACTACTTCCGGTTTACGAATTCTGACCAAAACCTTATCGGCTCTAAGTTAGTGCATAGAGAATAGAAATATAAAGTTTCAGATTGATACGTTCAGGGGTGTTGAAGTTGAACTGCCACTTCCGGTTGATGGATGCTTACCAAATTTTATACATAACTTGGTATTAAGCTTAAACTTGTAGATATGAAATTTCAGTTCAATAAACCAAAAGGTTTCTGAGAAAAAAAAAGTACTACTTCCGGTTCAGATAAAAATATTAGGTTATAAAATTTATAATTTCTATTACATGTAAAAAAATTTTATTGAATTCAAAAACTTAAATAATCGTAAGTGAAACGTAAAGGAGGTTTGGAAAAAAAGAGGACAAAAATTTATCTCGTGTCGATAAGAATTTCAGTAACCAATACTAAGTTTCAGTTCGATAGGACTAACGGTGTTCAAAAAATCCCCAAAATACACATTTATGCAGCCCTCCTAGCTCATGGCATTATTCAACAATTAGTTTTAGCGAAGCTATCACCTTTGCGCCTTAAAGATGCGATATCTTCAGCGGCGTATCTTACAACGACGTATTTTATTAATTACATTGGATGGGAAACAAATACGTGTACACTAAAACGGTATTAGTGACCAACACTTCTAAAAATCGCGCATATTGGGACATTGATGGAGATTTTATTCAATTGATGTAAAAAATCTGGCCACTTTTACCAATGCGAATCGTGAGATAAATACATTGGATACTTCATCATATGTTATGCAACAAATTTTTCAAAAATTATTTGTTTTTTTCAATCTGGATAATCGAGGTTTTACTTTATATAAAATAGAGTGAAAATATACATTATTTATAAATGTTCTCCCACCATTAGAAAAAACTTCAAAAAGCTAAAAATAAACTGACTTGTAGATATATTATAGATAGATCGATAAAGATTTTATACAATTGGAAGTATAATTCCAATTATATTTTTGCTTCTATGATTATTATTTACAAGTTATGTGTGTACATGCCGTAATGAATTGAATTTGAAGAAATATTCTTTGTGTTACAGCTGTTAACCACCTTAGGTGCCATCGGTGGTGGAGTTGGCACATTGATTTTTGCGTTAGAGCAATCTGTGTCGGCATCCGGCACTGAAGTGCACCCACCGCATTACAATTGGAGTCACAATGGACTTATATCTTCCTTTGATCATGCTAGGTAATTATATTTTTTCAATAGCATGTATATATATACTTTTTGTTTTACTAAAACACATTTTTTTTAGTATTCGTCGTGGTTATGAAGTATACAAGCAAGTATGTGCCGCCTGCCATTCACTGCAGTACATGGCCTATCGTAATTTAGTTGGAATTTCGCACACTGAAGCTGAAGCTAAAGTCGAAGCAGCTGAGGTAGAGACGAGAGACAAAAATTAGAATATCAATTTTTTTTTTTTTATATTTATATATGTATTTGCATCGTTACAGGTGATGGTTCGTGACGGTCCAGATGAAGTTGGTAACTATTTCATGAGACCTGGAAAGTTGTCTGACTATTTCCAATCACCATACCCCAACGAAGAAGCTGCCCGTGCTGCGAATAATGGCAAATATAATTTTAATTATTGGTTTACATTAAAATATTGTGCAAGTTCACTCAGAATTGATTTCTTCAATAATCCTTTATTTATTTATTATAGGAGCATATCCACCAGATCTCTCATACATCGTTTCGGCTAGAAAAGGTGGCGAAGATTACATATTCTCTTTGCTAACTGGATATGCAGAAGCTCCAGCTGGAATATTTTTGAAGGAGGGACAATATTTCAATCCGTATTTCCCAGGCGGTGCAATTTCCATGGCCCAGGCTCTCTATAATGAGGTAGGTTATTGATTTTCAACTGCATATCAGTTCACTTTTATCGAATTAAATTGCATTTGTTGATGAATTTTAGGCTATGGAATATACGGATGGCACACCCCCGACAGCAAGTCAACTGGCTAAGGATGTAAGCACATTCCTGAGATGGACATCTGAACCTGAGCATGATGACCGTAAACGGATGTTGATTAAAGCTGTCGGTTATGGCGTCATCGCTATATCAATTTCATACTACATGTACCGATTCAGGTGGACAACCATGAAATCTAGAAAACTTGCGTTCAAACCAAAATCATAAAGTGTGAATATTATTGCAAGATCACATACATGTGTAGTGTGACTGTTTGTTTTTATTTTAAAAACTAGTAGTCACTTATTTGGTATTAAGGTGTTCAACATCATGTTTATGCCTATTCCGTTCTTAGGTAACAATTTATTATTTTCTTCTGAAAGTAAGCTAAACACTTCTTACAGTTTAATATCAAACAGCCGATTTAATAATTTGCAGTCATTTAAGAGAAAATTTTTTGAGAAATGTACATATTCAGTATGTATGCGTATGTAATTTTACATCCATTCTTGTCAGCTGTCATACATCTAAGAATGCGCTTGGCTTATCAGAATTAAATAACGTTAATAATTTATTGTATCGTACAATTAAATAAATTTTAAAACCAAAACGACTTTTCTTTGTAAAATGTGTAAAACGAAATAAACATTTCCTGCTCGTTTAGTATGAAATCTTGCCGATAAAAGCCATCACTGCAAATGAACTTTATTAATAATATATAAGATTTCATTCCAACTGTTAACAAGAACTCAAAAGTTTTGATTGGATTGCAATTTTTTTCAAACCAGGTAGTATGTTGTACATTCTGGCTATGGTTTCTTCATTCTGATAATATATATTTGTAGATTTACTCTTTGAGACGCTTGAGCAGCGTGATCTTGAATATTTTTTTACTAGATACATGTTTTGAAAACTTTTATTTACATCTATAAGTGAGATATTTTAATAGCTAGGGATAAAAATAAAACAATTTGTAAATTTTTGATTATATATATATATTTAAAGTTAAATTAAACCTTAATTAGTCACATCATAACGCTGATTAATCAACGCCACAAGTGATATACAAAAAGGTTTGAATTGAATTTATGCATTGTAAGCACATATTATAATGATGGCGTTTACCAAATTTTACAACTGATAGATGTACGAATTTAGAATCATAGTAGCTAACGGCAACAAAATTAAGACTTCCACATATGAAAATAGAAGTGCGTCTATTTTATTGTATCTACTGAATGAAAGCGTACCATAATCACATAAAATCTTTTTTTTAATTGTCGAAATCTTTGTTCGTATCCGGCTAAAATAAGTTGGTGGGCACATTTTTGTCGACATGTAAATGGAATTTTATTTTGTTATATTTAAAGATAAGTATGAAGGCTTTCATTCAGATAGCAGCTAATACATAAAATTTTAATAATCATTAAATATATTTTTATTACATTTTAATTAAGATATTGTAAAAATCGAGCATCATAACTGTTTGATTTCAAATTAATGTAACAAGTGGTTCAGAAAGTAAAAAAATAAATAATGTTTAGAAAACTCTTGTCTAAAATTACATTAGTTGACAAATAACAGATGAAATTTTGGGGTAAAAATAAAATTATTGCAGCACCCAAACCATTTTATGATGGTTGTTGTGATTATTTTACGCATTCAATTCGCTCACTTCTATTATCAGTGTGAGGGTGCAGTTCATCAAATGAATGGAAAAAGAGTTTTAAATAACTGAAATATACAAAAAATAAAACCTCTGTCAACTAATTTGTAAGCCTAAGCAAACACGAGATGATGCACTTGCGTTGGTTACTTTAAATGCATATAAGGTCTTATATTAGGCAAATTTATATGAAAAACTGAAAATACGAAATAACTTTAAATTAATTTCACAAACAAATGTATAAGTAATTGATGTAAAAAAATTATTATATAATCGGAAAAACATGACAAATGGGCTAAAGGCTTGGTTACTGCCCATGCTAAAATGTGCTGCCTTCAGGTGGCTGAGATAGTTTCATATTATCTTTGAGAGTCATTATGCGTCTTAACTCTTGTAGAACAGTTTTAATAGTATAATCTCTTTGCCACCTCGCTAATATAGGAACCTGTCGTTGATCAACCTGAAACAATTGATTAATAAATATTATATAATACTTAAAACTGTCGAGAATTGAAGTAAAATCATAATTATTAAATAAAATACTATATAAAATGTGTCGAGTTAAAAGAAGATAAAACAAACCGTTCCATTTGAACTGTTGATGCAATTAATATTGATCCTAGAGAGAAATTTAGCTGATGGGGCATCATCTGGATATCTTGCACCGCATTCTATTTTTAATGAATACATCCTATTTTCATATGGAGTCTGAAAATCACAAAAATTCGTTTATATAAATTATGCACAGATACAATCCGGGAGAAAAATGTCAGGTTTTCACATAGCATATTACATCGTTATCTCGAATACATATTATGCATATTATAATACTCATGGAACATACACACACATACGATAACCAAGCACATAAACATATTTTATAATAAAATGATTAGTCTCTTTGACATTGTATGAAAAGATCCCACATGAACTCAGAAATTTTAACGAATTTAAGAATTTTTTTCCATAATTGTACAATTATCGAGTGCAATTATTTATGATGAAATACTACTGTCTTCTAATGCTAAATTTGATTTAAAGCCCACACAAAAGAAAGCACCGCAGGCGAAATTTTTAATTAAATATTAAAATATTCCATGTATAATCCTATCGATTCACCTATGTATCTATATTGCTCACCGTGATTTTTCTGGGAAACGTGCCAAGTTAACGGGGAAGTGTAGTTGCCCAGAAAATAGGATGATCAAATAGAAATTTTCCCAATACAAACTGAGTTATCACCCAGAGTGATTTCTTTAGATAGAAAATTATTTGAGATATGGAATATTGCGACTTGATAAATTACAGTTTGCCCGCAGCGAATAGGTTAGGAAAGTGTTCAGGCCAAGATGTATAGGTTGTCTACATAAGTGAAATTCAAAAGCGGTGGGGGTACAATGGAGGGTTATATTCGTGAAATCGAAGGTCACGTGGATAGGGAGGCGGAAGTTTACCCTGGGCGGTCCGATGATCATGCCGGTCCAGTGCGTGAGCGTCATGTCGTCGTCGTTCTCGAGCCCCCACGAGATTGTGCCGTCGCCTACGCCCTTCTGTCCTTGCTCGAGCTCCTCCAGCAGCCGGAAGTTGCGAGGAACCACTGCGGAGAAAGAGGAGAGGGCATTGAATCGGTGTCGATACGATACGATACGACACGGAACCGCAACCGCAATCGAATGACGGCAGGCAGGTAGATCGATTTACTCACCCACACCAGAGGACGGCACCGCCATGTCTGGATGATAGTCGATGGCAGGTTGCGATAGTCCTTTGACAGATCTGTCTGGTCTCCGGCACCACCAAGAGTCGGATCTCGCGCTCACTCTTCACTCCTCACTCCTCACTCGTCGCTCTCTCTCAGCCGCACTCGCCGCAGACCGCAGACCGCACTCGCACTCGCACTCGTCACTCGTCACCCGTCGCTCTTCACCCGCCACCGCGCCGGCACCCAACACCCGTCACCTCAATAGCACGTCTTCATCTTATTTCGAATGTTTTTTTAGAACTACCAAGTGCTAAGACCATTACGCAAGCGGTAACGATGGGTGCCCGCTATTTCTATTAAATACTTGTGATATTATCAACCACAAGTTCTTCTTTTTCGAACTCGTTTTGAAAATATTTTATTTTTAACTAATAGGCCGACTAGCGATGAATGCCGCCGTGACAAATATATTTTCCCACCATAGAAGAAGAATGTGTAGGAATATAGTACAACTTGTGCTAATACATCAAAACCGGCGATCTCATCATCGGTCCTGTCCAAAACCGCATAACTCAAGGGAAACGACCCTTCGACCATTCCAGAAAAAAAGTTTATAGGGAGGTTGAAGGTTTTGGACCATTTCCCAGCCTATGGAATTTCAGTTGAATTTTGAAGAGGATCTTTATTACTCGATTAATACAGGTGTATTTGTATGTACAGCGAAGTAGGTAAAGGATTCACTGGAACGAGCTAGGTCGAGTTCCTGAAGCTCACTGGCATCTGGGGACGATGCACTGGTTTATAAAGGTGTTGCTTGAGCAACGCGTAGCTGGGCTGGTGAGATCACGTTCTGGAAGATTCCGACGGGGTCGAGGTCTTCCTTTGTGTTCGATGTTTGATGCGTAGTTGCGTAGCTCCTTGGTATGTACGAAGAGGTTGACGCTTCGGAGATGTGAACTGGTTGAACTCCAGTGGATCACTCTGGTGTTGTGGGCTGCTGCGTTGCTTTATATACGTTTTGGGTTGGAGCGTGTCGCGTGCAAATGCTTTGTCTTCGTTTCCAGAACATGTGTGTTGGAAACACGTGTGACCTATTTTCAATGCGCGTGCATTCGGTGCGTGCGTTGACCTATTTATGAGGCGCGTGCAGTATAGCTGGGGTCGGCGTCGTTCGTTTGCCACGAGTAAATGTCTTTTTACGACCCGTGTGTTCGGTATCCTGATGATATTGTGGCGGCTCGCTTATACGACATGGTCGAGTTTGGTTGCCTTCCTGCGAGTGGGAACCAACTCGGCTGGGTTCGGAGAGCTACTACTCACTCTGTCTTCAGCTGTCATATAATAAACACGTGCATTAACATGCCAGTCGTCTCATTCGTTCATCCTCCATACTGGTGACCCCCGACATCGAGCCACGCAGCCTCGATCAATTTCAACATGCCGCTCATCCCTGCCTCGCCGAGCCAGGCAGGAAGCTACCCGCCGCGCCCCCATCGCCATCAACACGCGTCGCGGCCCGCGGGTGACAATAAACGAGCAGACACGGCTACCTACCTACCTACCTACCTACCGACGTCCAGCCACAACGTCGATGACAGGTGCTTACAAAAATGGGGGAGCGAATGAGACGACGATCTTGACAGCTGGATGTGGAGTCATGCGCGATCCACTACACATAGAACGGTCATCCAGCACCACAAGACATACACCACCTCAGCACCATCATCATCATCATCAAGGCCCCGTCCGTCCCCACGAGCGTCGTCACGCCGAGACGGGCGGTAGCGCTACAACACCTCCACGAGCCACAACGACTCACGGTCCAGCTCGGAGTATCATCAACCACATCGATGCCCCTGCCGCCCCCGCCGCCCCACCAACCGACATCAGCCTCGGAAGAGCGGCGCCGCCGCAGCATCGCATCGCGCGACCATCGGACCACCCACCGTCCTGCTCGCGACGTCACCGCCCTCGAATCTACCGACCATTCAGGGCGGTACACCTATGTACACAGCGGATGACCCACGTCAACATTTTTTTTCTCCCCACGTAATAATTTTTTCTCTTTGTGTAACAATAATTTTTTTCTTTTGGTAAAATTTGTTTCTTTGTAATTTTGGTATCGCTGATGCTGGGGGGGGAGTGATGTGGCGGCTCGCTTATACGACATGGTCGAGTTTGGTTGCCTTCCTGCGAGTGGGAACCAACTCGGCTGGGTTCGGAGAGCTACTACTCACTCTGTCTTCAGCTGTCATATAATAAACACGTGCATTAACATGCCAGTCGTCTCATTCGTTCATCCTCCATAATATATATGAGACAATTCTCGTCTTCAGGCCTTAGGTATGTGAAACGGTAATAATTGTGTTTTTATAATAGTTTTGAAAATTAAATCTATTTTTTTTCAATAGAAAAGGTC
Source organism: Arctopsyche grandis (assembly GCF_051622035.1). Taxonomy (NCBI): domain Eukaryota; kingdom Metazoa; phylum Arthropoda; class Insecta; order Trichoptera; family Hydropsychidae; genus Arctopsyche; species Arctopsyche grandis. The sequence goes on from NC_135359.1 coordinate 21,585,594, forward strand.
ATATCGTAATACTTCATATCACCCTGTAAATTGTCATTCACTGGTTTTAATTGACGACTTTATTATTTGAATGGCGGGAGGGAAATGATATGTCACCTACCAACATGCTTACACTTTTATATTGCTGTCGATTGATAGTGAACGATGTTAAATGTATATACTCATTTTTAGCTTTAAATTCGAGTGATTAAATATTTTCAACGCCGCCTCTGAAAGGATTGCTGGCCCTAAAAGTCAATTTGCAAGATGATTTAAAGAATGTTAGGTTATGTTGTTGAATGTGAGTTGGCACGCGTGATGGTGTTGTCCGTGTCCAAGTTGAAGTGCATTTGGCGCGCGTCGTTCGGCGTCCGAGATCGATCTCGAGGAATGGTTTCGTTCGTGTTGGGGTCGGGCGGGTGGAGGCCGGTGTCTCCAGACTACGACTATCACCAGGAAGTGGCCCGAGCCGCGTTCGCCGACATGTTGCACGACGAGGAGCGGAACCGGAAGTACCGACTGGCACTCCAGCGTGCTATCGCGCGCCTCAGATTGCAGAAGAAACAAGTACGAGTGCTGGATATAGGTCAATATTGTCAACATCTATTTCATTTCATTTTGACACTTTTCACTCAATGACTTTTGATTTGAATCTAGTAATAAGACTTACAAAAAATATATATATATATATATTATTTTATATTTTATATAAGGGTTGACGATTTCTTAAAGCTAATCTGTAGGATAGTAAAAAATTGTTGCTTAAATATTTACTTTATATGAAAACAAGATTTTTTTAATGACAAGTTCTCTTTTTTGTTAAAATATTTCGAAATATTCATATTTTAATTTACTGGTTTTAAATACTTTCAATGCTTATTCACAGGCACTGGAACGGGCTTGCTTTCGCTAATGGCAGCCCAAATGGGGGCAGATTCGATCGTAGCTTGCGAAGCGTTTAAACCGATGGCTGATTGTGCACTGAAAATAATCGAGGACAATGGTTTTAAGGACAAAATACAGCTGATACCGAAAAGGTCGACTGATCTCACTGTCGGGGAGGATGGAGATATGAAATATAAGGCAAATATACTAATTACTGAAGTATTTGATACTGAACTGATCGGAGAAGGTGCTATAGAAACGTTTCAACATGCTCACTGTGTATTGTTAGAAGACGATTGTATCGTTATACCGGATTCCGCTACAGTTTATGCTCAAATAGTGGAGTGCCCCACTCTTCAACGTTGGAATAAGATTACGGATACTGTTGTTGATGGCTCAAATAAACTTCTTGAAGCACCATTGGAGGTAATTTTTTAGTTTAAAAACAAATCATTCACAGAATTTCAATGGTAATTTTGTTTTGAGAATGTCTACAATTTCAGTTTTTTTTTTCAAGATCAAAAAATGTCCTGGAAGTGCTGCTGTTCATGACATACAGCTGAGCCAACTTCCGCGTTCATCATTTCGAGAAATTACCAAACCAATTGCAATATTTCAATTTGATTGGACTGGAAAGAAAAGCATTAAGAAAAACGAAACATTGACGTTCACTGAGAAGTCATTGATAACTGGTTCGATTGAAATGATTTTCATGTGGTGGGATTTAAAAATGGATCCGAAAGGTCTCGTCAAAGAAAAGATAATCAAAATTTGAATAAATTAATTTGTTAGAATTACTCGACAATTTCACTTACAGGTGAAATTCTTTTGAGCTGTGCGCCATGGTGGAATCATCCAGATGCAGATTTTAGTAAGGCTAATCCGGAAAACAGCATACCTTGGCGCGATCATTGGATGCAAGCAGTTTATTATTTTCCCGAGACAAAACATGTTTCTTTTAATGATGTAATTACTCTACATGCCTCGCATGATGAATTTTCATTGTGGTTTAATATGGCAATCAATGATGACTCCTCCGATGTAGATCGTGTCCGGCCAGTTTGTGAATGTGGAGTACATATGGCATATTCTAGAACTCATGTTGCTTATATGAATGATTTGGAAAAGAATAAGACATTTGTTAATGCGTTGAAGGAAAGTATCGATGGGGAAAGTATTTGCTTGTGCTTAAACGGAGCTTCGCTAATTGGGTTACTTGCTGCCAAAATGGGAGCAAAAAGAGTTATATATGTTGAATCTGGAATAATTGGAAAAAGGATTCTAGAAAGTTATATAAAACATAATAATCTATGTGACATAGTTTCAGTTGTATCTGATTTAGATTCGGTGTTTCAACATGAAAGCAAAAGTGAAATATCAGTAATAGTGAATGATCCTCACTTTTCTTTTGCAATTCTCCCTTGGGATAACTTTAAACATGGTCACTATTTAACAAAATTGCATACCATGCTACAACCAGATGTAAAGATTATTCCTGCTAGTTGTAGTGTATGGGTTATGAGTGTCGAATTTTTAGATTTACACAAAATAAAAGCACCTTTAAGAATATGTGAAGACATAGATTTGACTTTATTTGATAATTTAATTAAGGTAATTATTACCCACTGTTCTTTATTTTCATGGTATAGATCAGTCGATTTTGAAATATTTGTTCTATTTTAGGATTCTAGAGATAAATCTGACGATGAAATAGAAGCACAACCATTATGGGAATATCCATGTGTGTGCAGATCCATTCCAATAAAAATTGCTGATGTTAGTTTTCATATTGATATGGAAAATACTCAATCGTCGGATGGTTCTGTAAAATGTGAAAAGTTAGTTTTCATGGGTCTGGGTCACTGCAAGGAAAGTGACTTGATGGAAAAAATTTAAATCGATTCGTTGACTTGTCATTAACATTGTTCGGGGCTATCTATCTCTTTCATCATAATGTAACTCTGGCACATGGTAAAGATCTTTCAAATCTCTAACCCCGACTTATGCTAACGAGTCTACGAATCGATTTTCATTTTTTCCATCTTTCGACTTTCCATTAAGTCACATTCCTTGCAGTGACGGCCACCAAGTTTTCATTTAATTTTAATTATTTAGAATAAAAATAACACTTTTTATATGATTTCAGTAATGGATTAATTAATGCATTTGTATTTTGGTTGCAATGGGATTTGAATGGTACAAATAAGAATCTTATTGTAAATGGTCCTATAATGTCGCCTAAGATTAACAAGAAAGTAGAATGGGACCCTAGTATACGTCAAGCTGTAAAAATTTTAGTAAGTTGATTTATAAGTTATGTAGTTTGATTTAGATGACTAGATTTTGTAATGTGTTTTTATCATTTTAGGAAGAAGGAACAATGCAGAAAGTTGGAGATATGTTAAATTATAACTTTTTGTACAATCCAAAAAATGATTTAGTTAGTGTAAATGCTTATTTAGATGTAAAACCGTGATTGATTTTCAATAAAGCAAATTAATAAGAATTTGGTTTGTTTTATCAAACAGGAGAAAAGTTGGGTGTTCCTTGTTATATTGATGGAGAAATTTTTTAATGATTAAATTATTATCAATGAAATATGTACATACATACATATGTGCCCATAATTATGTAAGTGGTCAAAAAAAAAATTGTTTTTTTAAGTCGATTTTATCGTTTAATATATGTAGCTTATATTGTAATATGTAATTGATTAAAAAAAAAAGTTTAATAATTATGGGTACATATATAGATTAATGATAATTTAGTCATGATAATGTCAGGTTTCAGTTCATATTTTATCTTTTCTGAATGAATTGATTACTATATTTTAAAACTAAATAAGTCATTTTAATTCTTAAGAAACTGATAAATTATTTCTAGTAACAATCAAATATATATTAAAATTAATTACTGTAGCTAGGATATGAATTATGGTTAATAAATAAAAGCTTTCAAATTATCTTTTGTGTCTTCGTTCAATACCAATGTCAATACATATTCATTTGCCGTATTATTTTAATCCAAATGGCCAATGACTACCGCACGGTCAACAACTAGTGTTTACACTAGTACATATTACCGATTAAATTCACGAAGAAACTAAAAAGGGTTATTGTGTTGATGACAATGCTCAAATTATATTATAAAAACAATAATTCAACTATAAAAAAGTAAGTAAGTATATTAAATCAATCTCGGTGAGCATGGTTTCACAAATTCTCTTTAAATGAACTCTTCGTTTCTATACTTGAATATAATATGTCATCAGTTTTGAATAAGATTAACAATTTTATGTTTGTTACAGCTACATGCATATGTATGTAATGAAACCAAACTAGTTAATAATTTTATTTCAAATAATTAATTTGCATTTAGTAAAAGTTGGGATAAGTCGTAAAATAGTAGAGATATTGAAAAATGTTTCTGGAATGATTACTACAGTTCATTTAACGAAAATTGATGTTTCGCAGGAGATCCCATCTGGCACTCAAGTTCTCGTTAGTACAATATTTCGCGTGGGTAGATTTCGATTAATGGAGTTTTTGGGTGCCCAGATGTTTCGTGATTGAGATTTTAGTGACGTGCGCGAGATTGCTTTTTGCGGAATAATCACCGAACCTTAAGCGGCCGCGAACACCGTGCGTGTGAGTCGAAATGTGAGTGTGTACGTTCGCGCGCGAGTGTAGAGCCCGCTTTAAATCTAAATAGAAGACCACGAAAATTTCTATAACAGATCAACGAGGATTTCGAATTATCGAGTTCGAGTTGTATAAATAAAAAAAATACATAAAACCCATTTTTAATGCGATTGCACGCATCATATATATATTTTTAGTTTTTAATTAACGTTTAAATTTTTACATTTGAATAAATATAAGCACACATTCAAGCTCTGACCGCACTATGCGACAATCGAACGATCCGACACTTCACAACGGTACGCGACCAAATATTGTTTGTATGAAATTGTATAAGATGCACTGCGCGACAGTCGCATGACGTGGAACGACACCTTGCGTCAAAGTTGACTTTTCCACCAACTTTGACGCAAGGTGTCGTTTGCGACGTGACGCACTGTCGTTGAGTGGGGGTTGCCTTGCGACTATTATTCTCCTTCTTCATATCGTGACTTTGAAATAGCATGTAGCTATAATCTTTTGGTTTTTCTCGATTGTTCTTCTTCCTCGCATATCAAATATACTATGGGGGATGAACGAATGAGACGATTGACATGTTAATGCACGTGTTTATTATATGACAGCTAAAGGCAGAGTGAGTAGTGGCTCTCCGAACCCAGCCGAGTTGGTCCCCACTCGCAGGAAGGCAACCAAACTCGACCATGTCGTATAAGCGAGCCGCCACAATACTATAATAGCGTCCGTTTCGTCCATTTTGCTCCGAGGTACCGAAAGAATGATTGACATAATTTAGAGTGTCGCATCGCTGTCGTTCAAGTGCGATTTACCTAAAATTGTCACACACTGTTGTGAAGTGTCGGATCGTTCGGTTGTCGTATAGTGCGGTCAGACCTTTAGAAGCGAGTTGTGTCAGTGTGTCGAGAGTCGAATGCATTGGTACCGAAAAGGTGACGGGTGCGGGTGTTTAGTGGGAGTGGGAGTGAGAGTGGGAGAGAGAGGGAGCAGGGCCGCGCCTGGGAACGGAGCGCGCCCCCGAGGCTCCGCGCGGTTGGCGCCCCCTTGTGAGTACGCTTCGCCCCTTCCCCACCCCACCACACCACACCCGCCCCTCGCCCCGCTTTCCTTCGTGGGGCTCGTTCGGCCACCACCACTCGCACCACCTCGAGAGAACCCCGAGAACTCGTCTTTCGCACCCCGACTCTCATCGGCCAAATATTTGTGTTGTCCGCGCGCACCATATTTCAAGTGACCCGCTTCGTTCTGTCATTAAATAACACAACACGGTGTCTACACAACACTTCGTCTCGTCCATGTTGTCCCTGGATTGACGCGTTCGACGCTGCTACTGCTGTTCCGTCGGCCGTCTGCGATTTGCTGACATTAACAATTTTTGCGATTATGCTGACCGTGTGTGTGTGTGTGTGTGCGGATGCTCGTCGTGATATCGAATCGACAAATTGCAAGTTGACAGTTTAACCGATTTTCGCGCAATATTTAGGCCGAACTTGTGAATTGTGCAAGAGCCCTAGCGTTCGCCGAATACGCCCCCCTGGGAAATTTAAGCCATATTCAGGGATCCGTGAGCTATTTTTATAGCTTGCATATCAAATTACAATTTTTCAATTTTTTGTATGGCTTCGAATTATTTCATAATTTTCTTTACATTTTCCATTTCATTTTAAATGAAAAGCCTCATCGTTAACATTTGGACGCACTATTTAAAAACATAATATTTTTATTCTGAATTTTGTATTGAAATTTTTAAACCTGAATATTTTTGATTTACATTTCTGCATTTCAGATCCCAATCAATATAAAAAAATAAAAATCAATATTTAAAAAGTATAGTAATCTTATTTCAATATAATCAGAAAAACGGTATCTGAACTATTTAATACAAATTTTTCGGCAAAGGTATAGCGCTGGGTCACCGACTGTTTTGACGTAAGATCCAACATGGCTGCCACGCATTTTTCATTTTTATTTTATCGATTTCTTATATAGTTTTATTTTATAGAAAAAGTTTTATATTTTTGGAATTAAATTTAAGACGATTTATTTATTTTTAATAAAATACTTTGTCATCCAAACTATTGCTTCATCTAATTTTATATTTATAATTTTTTTATTAAATTGTTTTGATATTATTTATTATTTTTAATATTTATATTTCATTAATAATGAAATTAGGCAGAGCCCCGTTTCATTTGGATCATACGTCAAAACAGTCGGTGACCCAGCGCTATACCTTTGCCTTTTGTAATAATTTATTAGTTAAAAATTACATGTAATTTAAAAAAAAATAATGTTTTTTATACAAATAAAACAATTGACTGTATAATATGTACATACATACATAAGTATAATAAAATATGATTTAATTTACATATATGTAGTACAAATATAAGTATTTTGGGAGTATCGTATCAATTAAATATGGTATTATTATTAATATATTTATTCAGTAAAGTTCAAAGCAATAATATAATATAAAAAGTATTATTTAACGTAAATTATATAATTATGTATGTTGAAATACGTTTATATAGACAAATTAATTTAAAGTACACATGCAGGATGTTAATACTTCAATGTGGAAATTATAAATAAATTGTGCAAATCTAGATCATTCCTGACCCACTTAAATTACATACATAGATGAAAAACGAGTCCAAGTGTAAGACATTCCGAATCGTATATTATTTTTGTACGTTTTAAACCAACGAATGTGTGAATAGATGTATGTTATTCTGCATTTCGTCATGTGTATTTATTTCTTCAGGTGGACTTTTCGGCGTGATGCATCGCAATGTTGCAATCGGTGGTCCGGGACTCCCGGGGCCAGGCAACGGTGGCAAAATTGCCGGTCTTTACGACTTAGAAGAAACCTTGGGCAGCGGACACTTTGCCGTCGTCAAACTCGCCAGACATGTCTTCACTGGTGAAAAGGTTGCCGTCAAAGTTATCGACAAAACCAAATTGGACGAAGTTTCCCGAGCACATCTCTTTCAAGAGGTAAATTGTTACTGAAATGCACATACTACTACTTCGTAGAATAATCTTTTTAGTACATTAAATACATACATGTTTTACTTGTTTAAAGGTGCGGTGTATGAAACTTGTCCAGCATCCAAATGTGGTTAGATTGTACGAAGTGATTGACACACAGACAAAACTATATTTAATATTGGAACTAGGAGATGGAGGTGATCTTTACGATTACATAATGAAACATGAATCGGGATTATCGGAAAAACTTGCCAGAGAGTATTTCAAACAGATTGTACGCGCAATTTCGTACTGTCACAGGTATGTCCTTTTTTTTCACTTATTCAAATTGAGGTGCGTATGAAATCTTTGATGCTATGAGAAATTTATTTTAGATTGCATGTGGTACACAGGGACCTGAAGCCAGAGAATGTAGTATTTTTTGAGAAGTTAGGTATCGTAAAACTCACCGATTTCGGATTTAGTAATAAATTTTGTCCGGGACAAAAGCTTGAGACATCTTGTGGGAGTCTTGCCTATTCTGCTCCTGAAATTTTACTCGGTGATTCCTACGATGCTCCGGCTGTCGATATTTGGTCTCTCGGTGTCATATTATACATGTTGGTCTGTGGACATGCTCCTTTTCAAGAAGCTAACGACAGTGAAACGCTCACCATGATCATGGATTGTAAATATACCACACCCCATCACGTTTCGTCTGAATGCAAAAAGTTTGTATTGTTTGATTTTATTATTAAAATCCAATATTCGTATGTATAATATTAATTTTTTCCTATGTTTAAGGTTGATAAGTCGAATGCTTGTTCGAGAGCCTGATAAAAGAGCTACTTTAGCTCAAATATCTGCAGATCCATGGTTACTTCAAGGAAATCAAAATTCCGCAGAAACCTTTATAGAAGAGAGCATTCCTTTAGTTTCACATCAACATCTAAGTGAGGATGACCATGCGTTAATTGTACAAAAGATGGTTAATGGACATATAGCTAGTAAAGAACAAATCTTGGAGGCACTAGAAAAGAATGAATATAACCACATGACGGCTACTTATTATTTGTTAGCTGAAAGGAAATTACGGGCTCACAGGTTATTTAGAGTTTAAATAGAATTTTCATTTTCATTTTGTAAAAATTAATACCAATATTTTTTTAAACAGACAAAAAGAAAATGCTTTGAAAAGACCCGAGATTTTAGGAGTTAACTTAGCAGATCGCTCGAATGGCACAGATACTAAGAATATCAATCCAGTTGCACACCGTTTATCAGTACCCAATCAACCAAATACTAGTATTTTATTAACGATACCGAGGACACCAGGAGACGCACCTCAGGTCATTTAAATCAAAGTCATAGTTATGAGTACATATTGTCTATATATTAAAACTTTTGGTTTATATTTACGTAGTTGTATTTGACCTAGTATGAATTTGTTCTGTAAACGAAATGCTAGTAGTATTTCTGCTAACTTTGATTCATGTAGATATTGAATTGCTTAAAGAATAATTTTATAAATTACAGAGAGCACGTAAATGTAGTATTGTACGTGAAGAAGAAGATGATGAAGAAGGAACTGCTACCCGTCGAGGTTCTCGTTCTGAAGGTAGATTACATCTTGCACTTCAGGACAGAATACCGTTGGCTCTTGCAGCACCGCCAGTACCAGCAGTTCCCCCAGTAGATATTCATTCCAAGTTGGCTTCGGCAGTGTCGAAAGTAAATACATTGAAATTAATTTCATTTATTTGTTTACAAATTTTGTACTATTTAATATTTATTGCAATTCTTCATTTTAGGTGAATTTAGAGGATGAAAATACTCGTAAACATTTGGGAAATGCTGGAATGGGTACGACTACAGGATGGATATCTTTTGGAAAGAAAACAAGTGGTTTTGGTGACCAGAGTAGACCCAAATCAGCTATCGAACAGACTATTAGCGTTAATAATAATTTTACTCCTACTTTATCTATTCCAAAAATAGTTAAAACACCGCCTAATATCAAACCTGAGAATGCTATTCGAAGTCCTCTTCCACTTTTGTGTGAAGATGAGACTTCAGTAGTTACTACTACAATCAGTGAAGCTGCAACAATTACCATACCAATTCGTGGCAATACATCACAAAGAAATGAAAACACTATACAAACATACAAAACAATGCCTCTTAACAGTAGGCCTTCGAAGCACATTCTTGATGACGGGACTTGGAAATCTCCAAAGCCTGTTAGAGGATCAGAAACAGTTGTTAAAGACAGTTCATATCAACAAAGACGTACAAAGTGTCATAAAAATTATAGGACCGCTAGTTGCAGTTCATCGGACGCCTCAGACGATGATTCCGAAGGTCGTAAAAAACGTCCACCAAAGCATATGAACACTCCAACTCACAAACCTATACCACAAAGAAGAGATTCACACGACGATTCAAGTGATTCTCAAGAACATGGTGCTACTGGCAGTGGAGGCAATGGGTCATCCAATCATGTTGCATATTCTACTACGAACAGTAGTGGTTCTGGTAGTAAGCAAAGCGGAGAATCTGGAAACAGTGGAGGGAGTAGTTTAACACGACGTCACCGTGGCGGTCGGCGCGCTTGTGAAACTCGACTGAGAGAGAGTCAATCTTTGAATAGAATTACCGAAGTTCAAGAGGCTGACGCTGCTCAACCACCTCCTCAGCGGTCTAAAGGATTTTTTCATCCTACCAGATTTTTACATGGTTTTGGTAAACGACCCATTAGTATATCATCAAGTAGTCAAACTACCAATTCGGTTGCTCCAGATCCAACATCCGATAAAAGTACTGCACAGAATGTGATTCATCCTACATTTCGATCTCAGGTGCACGCAGTTTCTGAAGAGAAAGAGAATTGTCATAAAATAGTGACCGTAACCGAAAAACACGGTTTCAAGAAAGTAAGATTATTCAGTAGATATTTTCAAGTTCACAAAAAATTATGTTTACCACGTCTCCCTACTTTTCCAGGCTTATGGGGTCGTACAGGTCGGCTATACAAAGCGCAATCGTGTGGAAGTATAGTTCGCGATAAGATCACTTCTGCGGGTGCTTCTAGTCTTCTATTAGTAAATGAACTTTGTAAAGATAAACCTTTAGTTTTAGATTCTCATAGAGCACGTATAAAATTATTAGCTGAAATGGCACCATGTAACGGGCATAATACTGAAAATTATATTAGTTTAAATTCCTCTCAACAACATTATAGTATATGTCAAGTTCATTTAGGTGATGCTTCAAAGTGTTGCGGTCTATGTTGACTGCGTCATAGTAAATAAAATATACATACATATGTATATTATATACATTGTAAAATGTCACTACTTTGTATACTTATTAATGTCTAGTAAGTGTTAAGATTCTGTTAATTTATTATGGAAAAGTTTATTACAATGTTGTGTATTTACTTTAAATATTTATAATTTATTAATGATATATACTTAATGTATTGCATTAGTCCAACGTTTGGATAGGTACATAAGTGTGTCTGTTTTTGTTACTATTACATATTTATTGTGTATGTATACTCGTGTGAGCATTTGGATGCATTTGTGTTTATGTATTTAAATGCATGATAGTATCCGCGTGTATGTGCGAGCACTTTCATGTTAAAATCATTTTTTTGATAAAATATTGATGGTGCCAAAGTACACTGTTTTTTAGTGCCATGATTTTCTGAAATTCATTTTTATTTAGCATTTATATTGATAACTTCACTGTGCTAGAAATTTTTCAGGTAATTATGACTGACTAGGTAATAAGATTTATTTATACTACATATAACCGATATTGCATACTGTAATGCGATATAATGCACTAACTGCAATATTACACTTAAGATTCGATTACATATACATATATATATATATATATTTTTTAATTTATTATCAATTCGTATTACAAATGGAATTCACACTTTTTATGTCTACATTTTATTTTTAATGTAAGAGTGTGATATTTTGTTTCAAGTGTATGTAATAATTCTACAGTGTGGATATTCTTAGCATACACGTTTACGTTTATACCGTTGTATTTGTGTTTGAAATATACATACATACTTCATAATTATTTTAATGCTACATCAGCGATATGCTACTTATGTACATTGTGTTAAATGTATAAAAGGTATAATGGATACATACACATATGGTACTTTTTATGATGATATTTATACAGTATACTGACAGTTTTATTTAGAGATAAATTAACGGACCAATTAATTTATTATTCAATTTAAAAATATTACCAATTTTTTGCAATTCCTTTGTATACATACATATGTATGCATAATGTGCGGAATAGAATTCTAAAATTTATTATAACAAATGTAAGAATTTTTACGTAATAACATCACTTTCATCACTTTGTTGATTTGTTCAGTTTTTTCATAATTTTCTTTCAATTTTATTAAGTTTACTTGATTATACATACATACATTTCATTTCATAATATTAGATTTGTTTTTGATATGTTGACATGAATACCGGAAATAAAAAAGGACGGTGCTACTTTAGTATGCGATCTACCTTCACATATCTACTTTAGTATGCGATCTACCTTCACGTTTTTACTTTAATATGAGGTCTCACTGTCTTAGTTCTCGCGTGTGACACTGAGACTGAATAATACCGACCCTATCAACCTAATTTTAAATTTATAAGGCCAACCTTTACTCAACCTAACCTATACTGACCCTTAAATAAATAGGTGTTGGCTGCTAAGATATCTTTTTTTTTAAGTTTTATTTCATCAATATTTTCACAAAAACAAAAACATCTTATCAGCCAACACCTATTTATTTAAGGGTCACGATAGGTTAGGTTAAGTTAAGGTTGGCCCTATTCATTTAAGATTTGGTTAAGAGATATACAATCTGCTGACGATATTTTGATAGAAATGCTTCGACTACATTATGGGGCGGCAGGAAAAAACAAAAATTGTAATAAACATTTCGTTGCTACGATACAAATAAAAAAAAAAGATCGACTGCGATTCAAAGGTAGATCGCATGCTAAGGTATATTGCATACTAAAGTAGCACCAAAAGGACCCAAGTGCCAAAAATCCAAAATCGGTTTTATGCCAGTGACAATGTTTTATAATAAGGTATAAGTCCCCAAAATCCTTTTTTAATAGTGTATATCAAAAGCAAGTTTGTATTGCCCAAACAATTGTTTTATAATTCATTGACAAAAACCGATATATCCCAAAATCTTAATAATAACACTTAGATCCTTTATTTCCAGTATTCATATATTCAACATCCGTTCTAGTATGTATGTTATAGCTAAATACCAATTCACAAATATATTCCTTAGTTTGTATAATAATTTTCCTTTCGTTTTATTAAATGATGTAACTTGAAACAAATTCAGTGTAAGCAATAACTAAAGAAATTTTGCATTTTTCCTGTTTATTAAATAGATATATAATCGAGAAAATACTGCGAGTTTAACTAGTTTGAATTGATTTACTCATGTATTATTATAATTATAAAACCTCTATGTTCATTAGAGCTTATGAGCTATCAGTATTCTTTTTCGTGCTAATTAAATAGTTATAAAAATTAACTTACAAATAGTGAAGCGGAAATTTAACTTAAAATTATTTTCATTAGTGTTTTAACAATTGATTGTTTATATGTTAACCAAAGTTTTTGAATTTACCAATATTGAAATTTAGAAGTTGATGAAAATTAAAAATATCCAATTAAACTGTTGTGATTGTTTTTCCTGTGACTAGAACCAAAAATTAAAAATTGAGTTCTTCAAATTGCCTGTTAAATAATTGTATCTATGTATAATTTTAAATGTTATAACTTTCAATAAAATTATTGTGAATCTCATTGTTACTGAAACGTTAACATGACTATTTAATTGTATTAAAAATATAACGTTTTCATATCTTTGTTCATTTTCATTATTATACCATACATTATATTATGTATATGCATATGAAAAATTGTACGTTTTTTATTATATTATCCAAAGCGGTGTGTAATTCATATATTGAAAATTCATGGTATTTTTTTAAACTATTAATAAATAAGTCTAAATTTTATGATCATAATTTATTAAAATGGACCTAAACGGGGGTTAACAGGGATGTGCGACTAATTTTGTATTTATCTTCATAAAAGAAACCAATGTTAATCCAGTGAATACAACGTGACAATGTAAAAATTATAATTTCTCATATTATATATAAGTAAACTTTTTTTTTTCCTAACGTTTTGATCAATGATTATTGTATTTTCGTAAAACCACAAGAGTTTTTGTATTTATTCATAAAAGAGAGTACATATTGTTCATTTGAATTACAAAGTTAAATAATCAATAATGCTTCTGTGCTGATTATATACACATTTTTAGTCAGGATCTTTATTTAGTTTTATTTGTAATATTATTTATTGATTATATTTGTGGTTACACATTGACTTCGTGTGTACTTTTCGATAATGTGGCTGGATCTGAAAATTTTACTTAATTTAGACGTAAAAATTGCACATTAAAAATTAGATACAAAATGTTTATTTGTTTTATTTTTAATCCTCTCTTCTATCGGGGAAATGGTAGTATCGAATGTTATTAACGATATATGCGACTGCTTTAGTGTTGACTGTTTTTCACCTCATTTAATCAATCAGTTTTTAATTGATGCAATTTTTATTATTTAATGTGGTGAATATTGGAGCGAATATCTATCTATGTGGATAGACTTTAATCCATTGAACATTCGTGCCGCCCTCTATGATTCCTGCATGAATAATTATGATGTTTAAATGTGTTTCAACTGTAAGAATATTTTGTATGTTTTTATTTAGTGATAAGCATTGAATTATTCCTACTCGTGGATGCATCAAATACCTAATACATTCTTTATAAAATGCGAGCTGGTCTTGCACAATTTTTCAAAGATAAACAAAATTTTGTGTGTACATCTATTTTTTGTGTGTAAAATTATTAAACATGTATACTATGACATAAATAAAACATATTAATGATGTGAATAGTTTTATTTTCAAAGTAAAACATTTATAAAATTTATATAACACATACATAATTCAGGGACTAGATTGATAAAATATTTACAAATCAAAATTAAATAAATTCTTCTCGTTTCGTATATTACACTTGTGCTGTAATGCTTCGTACACTGACTAACAATAACATATAAAATAATGGTTGTGGCTATTTGTAGGTACTATATCTGCGACAGGCGCAAAGCCTTCTGCGCATGCGCGTGAACTTAAAATCCGATTATAATTTCTTACATTTAATGTATGCTAGACTTGTTTAATCAATCGCTCATTATACGAGGCAAATAAATTTCGCACGTTATTATAATAGATTTATATCATTTAGCTAGTCCGCGGCTTGTACTTGTATGTACGTATTATACGTTGTATATGATAATAATTTTCTAACAATTAATAATATTAAATAATTTGGATTGTATTTTTTACTCTGCGTCACTTTACGAGTTCGAACTAAATTTTAAGAGGTTTCAAACAAAATTTTAACAGTAAACACGCTGACAGTGACAGTTCAGAAGGCTTTGCGCCTGTCGCAAATATAGTACCTGCAAATAGCCAATAATTCGCAGATATAGTACTTGCAAATAGCCACAACCATAAATAATTGCAGCAATATTTTAAGTACATAGAATAAGTATTTATTACATCCAACTAAAAGTATTTTATAAATAACATTAATACTGATGAAAAGGAAATATTTAAAATATAATACCTATCACACATTAAGATCTGGACTCATAATATCACGTAATTTTACAATGACAGTACGTCAACATTAGATTATTAAGTATTGAATACTTAATTATAGAGCTAAATGCAAAATGGACATATCGATTGATAAATTTGTTTATTTCGAGTAAATACTCGAGGATTTTATTGAAATTCGATTTATTGCTTAATATGTATAATTTAAGCGAAATTTTAAAATTTTAAAAACAAAGTAATCGGCAATCTTTGGAAATATTATTTTCAATCTATCATTACAACATTGTACGAGTTATTGATTCATCGTCGGCTTACATTAGTCAAGAGAGAATCTTGTAAATATTTCTCAAAAAATATTTCGATATTCTTTACAAAATTTACTTCATGTCATTGAGACGTAAAATATTATACAATATTAAACTGGTCTTTGTAAATTTGTTTGGGAATTGGAGCTGGATGGTGGAATGCTTTCTTCGTCAGTATCTCTCTCTGGCGATATTCGTATAGCTTGATACCATTGATTAGTAAGGTCGGTCATTTGGCTCTTACAGTCTTTCAGTTCCTGAAAATAATAAATTTAAACATTTACGTTTACATAAAGAAACGATAGAAGAATTTTAAAATATTAAAAAATTATTTAACCTGGTGTGTGAAACGTCTAGTGAAAAATGGTATCAAATATTTCAAATCCAATCTAGCAAAGCCTCCAATGTTAGTATTTTGAGAAAAATTCACCTAAAAACATTTTATTACATTACTATATATTCTCAGAATCGTATTGTATTATAAATTTTATGTATGTATATATATATATTTGCCTCCATTTCTTCTTCTGTAATTTCAGAAAGGTGCTCAGAATCGATTGCTTGACCCCACTCTTTGGTTTTAGATAAAGATACTTCCTTTCTACGCCTTTGCGAACGAGACCTCTTATGTTTTTTATTTGCCTATAATAAGTTCCATAAAATAAAACATTTAAAGCAAAAAAGATTGAAAAATTAATTATTTAAAAGTTTGATAAAATATTAACCCTTAAAAATTTAAGTAAGGGCATTGTGGATCCTCCAAAAATTAAGGTTGTAAATAAAACTATAATGAGCGTAGTAGTTATAATAACATGACGTGTCTCATCAGAGAATCCTAAATGCAGTGATAGTGCATATGATATAGCACCGCGTAGCCCTGAAATAAAATCATTTGATTAAAACGACACATTATTGGAAACACTTAATTAGGGAAATAGATATTTACCGCTAAACCACATTATAAAAGCCATTTTTTTCGTAATCTTATGTTCTCGAAATTTATTAACTAGAAATGCCAGAGGGAATATGTTGCAGGCTCTGCCCAAAAGACATAAAACCAAACTCCAAATTACCAATGCTGGTTCAACTCGGTGTCGGAAACTGAAAGTAGTTATTATATTGATAGAAAACGTATTGCAAAATCATATTATTACTACTATAACAGTACACAAACCTAAATATTGCCAATCCCAAATATGCGAATACGCAAGTTTCAGCGATGAATGCTAGTGTTCTCATTGTTTGTTGCATAGTGATTTGAGTCACGGTCGATAAATTGAAATGAGTATAATGGGACATAACAATGCCACAAAATAGAATAGCCATAATTCCTAAAATACACACATTACATTTTAGTTGTTTGAATAATATAGAAGTATGTGTTTTTGTATGATAATAATGATTACCGGAGAGATGCATTCCTTCGGCGAGAACGTATGGTGCATATGTGAACACGAGCATCATTCCAAACTCTAACGACGGATTTTTTCTGAGATCAACGTGTTTAAGTAATAGGGCACTAATTAGTGCGAAAACGAGACCAATGCCGGCAGATGCGAAGAACATTAAGCAAAACCGATTTATTGCAGAGAGTATAGCATCGCCGGTAGACATCATAGGATCGTTTGAATCCAACACTGCCGTAGTTAATACAATGGCTATGGCATCGTTTAATATGCTCTCACCAAAGACTAACATGTTCAAAACTGGATCAACATCGAGTGCGTGAAAAATCGCTACTGTAGCCACAGGATCGACAGCCGATATTAATGAGCCAAAAGCAAAGGATTCGACAAAGTTTAATTTATAAGCTACTTGAGCTAACCCCAACAAGTAGACTCCGGCTCCGATCACAAGTGCAGATATGGCTGTGCCTAAAATGGCGAAAACTAATATAGATCCAATGTTTTGAAAAAAGTTTCCCTTGTGTAAATTATAGCCAGATTCAAAAATAATGGGTGGTAATAATACAAGGAAGAAAGCAGTGGGGGAGAATGCTTCCTCCTTCTTCCAATTGGCTATGTTTTTTGTTGACATTAAATTAATTATCAATCCGATGAGAGCGCCCAAAAATACGATGACGACGCTCTCGGGAAGATAAGTAAAACCTGTCTGCAACATAGAATGAATGAGTAATATTCCGAGTGCTAGAATACACAATACGAAAAATATGGACAAGGAACTATTGTGTTCGTCTTCTGCTGCACTCTTTTCGGGTAGTACGGCATATGTGGGGGTAGTCGATGTTTTGTTGGCAACGACAGCAGATATGCTAGAGGAAATAACTGCATCGTCAACTTTCGAGGTGTTCAAATGTAAGTGGTTATCGTCTGTAGTGTTTGCGAGATGAGAAGGCGTAATAGATGACACTTCAGTTTTGCTTTTTTCCGACGATGATTTAGTGACGTTCGATACTGAATCTTCTGACCTTCGATTTCGTACTGCGCCATACGGTGACAAATACTGAGGGTTTGCATATGCGAAATCATACTGGGTATTATCACTCGCTAGGTTGTCATCTATGGGGTCAAAACTGTCGTCAAACTCGAGAGTGTTCGAGTCGATTGCAGCATTTGAGTTGCACAACGAAGCATTCCACAGCAGTAAAAGAAAAATAGAGGCGAACATGAACTTTGAAACGACATCACAGCGCGTATTAGTAAGTTTTAAGAGATACACTATCATTTCAGAAAATTAATAGTTCTTTGGCCCAAAAACAGCGCAATCGTTCTGCGCCATTCGACAGCTGTCAACTGTCACTGGCACAACAGTGATACCAATCTGTAACGTGGAGCATGACACATTCTTTTACGACCTTGAGAGACCACTTGAAATATTTCATTTCAGCCACTTAAAAGTGTTTTATTTTGTATAAAAATGTTGAATGCAAACATTATTATAACTCCATAAGTTCACTTGCAACGTATTTGGCCTCTCTATATCTCATATACACACACATCTGTTATTTTTTATAACGTTTTACAAGCGCAATCTCAATCAGTTTTCAGTGTAAATGAAAAATTAAGTTCCTTTTTTTGAGAATTCAACGGGCGTACATATCTGCAACAGACTATATCTATCTGGATATTGGTTTGGTGATTATTCCGCAAAAAGTAATCACGTGCACGTCACTAAAATCTCGATCACGGAACATCTGGGACCCAAAAACTCCATCAATCGAAAACTCGAGTGCCAGATATTTCGTATTTGCGATTTTTATGGCAAAGATTGTCATATGCGCGATCGCAATGTGCAAAATAATCTGTTTACTGAAATAGGGGAAAACACTATAATCATTGGCCATTGTTGTGCGCGCGATTGTAATTTGCGCAATAATCCGTTTACTTGGATATTAAAGCTAAAAGTCTGACCTCACTAGGCGACAGTGCGCTGCAGCGATCCAGCACAGTACATCAGAGTTGCTAGAAAAGGCGCCACTCGTAGTGCGTTCTATCTCATATAATTTCATACAAACTATATTTGGTCATGCCACTCCGTTGCAGGATAGTTTCGTTTAGTGCGGTCAGGTCTTAAAGCTAGACCACACTCAAAGTTGCCTTTTATGCCAACTCTGGTGTGCTGCGCTGCGTCAAAGAAACGCATTGTCGCCTAGTGCGTTCGGACCTTTTATCTAAAATAATATATATTGGCATTATAGATTATTTTAATCTATCTATATAGAAGTGATCGACAATTATCGCATGGCCAATGATTATAGTGTTTCCCTTAATTCAGTAGACAGATTATTTTGCACATTGCGATCGCGTATATGACAATAATTGCCACGAAAATCACGAATACGGAATATATGGCACTCGAGTACTCGTTAGTATGATAGTTCTCTAGTAAGTAGCTCTAGATGGATGGAATTTTAGCGTGCCAAATATTCCGTGATCTAGATTTTAGTGACTCGTGCAATATAGGAACTGGATATGGAAAATTCGGGAATATCGGGTGTAGATATCGGTAGTGTGGATGTAGCCACTGAACTCCCTAATTCATGTGGGTAGTAAGAGTAAGGTATGTGGGCTATGGGCGTATATAGAGTTGCTACGTTCGGCGGGGAATGCGAGCGATCTCGACCTATCGGCGTTCAACGGACGCAGTTCAAAAGTGAAGTGATCCGGGTGAAGTGATGGAGCTGATCGAGTTTGTGAGGAAATGCGCTTCGGAGAGGCGCGCCGCTGCGGCCGGGGGCGCCGGAGTGTACGCGCCCGTGGCGGAGGCGCGCTCCAGGAGGCAGGAGGACCGGCAGTTGACGCGCAACAGGCAGCGCGAGGATCGCTTCCACTCCAATCGCAAGCTGGAGCCGTCGAAGCCGTTGAAGCCGGCGACGCCCCCGCCGCGAGTGGACCCGCTCAGGCGGAGGCTGGAGCAGTGGCAGGCCGAGAGGCGTCGTCGGAAGCAGCTGATGCCGAAGCCTCCGCCCCCCTTCAAGGCGGGGGGCGCTCCTTCGCTGGTGCTGCCGCAGCCTCCGCCCCCGCACGCGCGCCGCCGAGACACTCGCGCCGCTCGGAGAGCCGAAGCCGACGCTGCCAAGCTAATCCCGTCTACTTACACTTCCTTCGCTCCTCCGGGAGCACTTTTTCATCCGCCTATTATAAGAACCGCACAAAGAACCCCATTAAAGTTGACTAAAGCCAAATCGAAAACCGGTCGTTCTTCGATTCATAAAATCAAAAAAGGTAAGCAGACGCCAAAGAAAAACAAACCTATGAAATCTTCGAGTAGGATAGCCAAGAGAAAAGATGCTGAAAATGTTCCGAGTCCTCTTCCAATTATTGTAAAAGACACTGTGCCAAATGTGTCAATAGTCAGATCCAATACTGTGGAAATTGAAGTTTCCACTGGCAGTCCTTTTGTTTCGGTCATACGTGGGAAGCACAGGTTGACTGATCACTTGAGTAGTGGTGAGTACAAAAAAAATTACTTAATTCCCAACAATATTAAATCATTTATTTCTAAAATATTCGTAATTTAATTGTATAATTTTTAGTCGCTCCAGCTTCGCCTGAAAAATCAGCCAACTATTTCAGATCACAATTGGACGGAGAAATTTCTAGATTGATAATTTTATGCGACGAATGGAAGAATTATAAAGATTGTCACGACGAACTCATCGAGGATCATAAGGTTTAGCAAAATTTAGTAAAAAATATAACACGACACTAAAAATATTTTACTCACTTATTTGTCTTTTCCTCTAAGGATATGATTGATGTAGCTGTTGGACAGACGAAACTTCTTATTAACAAAAAATTTCAACAATTCAAAGGATTAATAGAAAAATGTGAGAACCAAGAAGCTTCAGAGGCCGGATTAGTTAAAATTCAAGATTTGCAAGGTTTCTGGGATATGATATATATGCAGGTATTTCAAGAGACGATATATTTTTGCAAATATTTATTTATCATGTACCAATTATGTCAGATAAAATTTTGGTTTAAAAAATAAAAGAACGATTTGTGTTACAAAATAAGTTAAGCCAAAACTAACCGAAAATTTGAATTAGTATACAGTATTTCTAATAACATGTTATGAAATTGTAATTTTGATTTTTTACTTTATCTATACACAATGTACCGATAGATAAAATTATTATGGTGAGAAATTTCTATTTTAAGATTTTCTTTGATTTCACGATGTTCAAAATTAGTCCTAATTACCGTGTATATAGTTGTCTTGGGTAAGAAACTGACAAACTTTGAAAGGAAATGATCAATCTGGATCATTTCTTATACATATATAATCATCAGATTCTTCGAATTCATCGGGAAATATCGAATGCATTTGATTTCGGTCGAGATTTGAACCCACTACCCCCAACTGGTAAACAATTACTCAACCAGTGAGATTTGCTGTGGCTGTTTGTAATTTCAATTAAAATTCAATTGTATCATTTTTATTATACAGCTCTTGCTTTGATTCAATTATATGTATAAGCAATTTAATCAATTTTCTGTAATTTTATTTCCCATAGGTTGAAAATTTAGATATTCGTTTTAACGAACTAAAAGAATTGAAAAGTAAAGATTGGAAAGAGGAGGTTAGTATTCCTATAGTATTAAAAAGTAAAAAGATTCCAAAGTCAACCAAAAACGTAGACCTAAAACCAAAAAAAAAATCTGGTGGATTGAGAGCAATGATTCAAGGTAATTGCATAGTTTGAATTTTATTATGTATACCTGTTAATTAATTTTTAAGAAAATTTAAATACATTTATTTCAGCTGCTCGTTTGAAATCACAAGAAACTTCAAATGTAGAGAGCGAAAATGATAGTATAATTACCTTTAATGGTGGTTTCTTTTCTGTGACATCACCATTAAAACAAATATCTGAAAATAAAAAGTCAACACCCAGAGACTCGATACATAAATCCGTTTTATCATTAGAAAGGAATAAAAGATTGTCAATGGTGTGTTTATATTAATGTTATTTCATAATCAATATTAAAAAACAAACACTGCCTCATTCTTATGCACAAATTTAATTTTTAGACGCCATTAAAGGTTGTAGCAGTTTTGACGGCATCATCTATCTCAAAAAACATCACAAATGATCAGGTAATTAATTTAGTTGATTAATTCATTAGGGTTTATACATACATTAATGTGTAATATTGTCATTCTCGCCTAAAAATTTTATTCCAATTTGACTTTACATAAAACTTTTTATATATATATTTTTTTTAATTTTAGAGCCCTATCGATGAAAAATTTATGAATCTAAATAAAACACCAGCAAAAAGTATATTGAAAACTCCTAATAATAATAAAAAAAATTCATCTGTAAATGTGAAAAACATCAAAGTTCTTTTCGCCAATGACGGTAGTGATATATCGGAAGAAAAACTTGTCGATATTAGTTTACCAGAAGTGGAATCTGTATCTAGTACAAAACAAAAATCATCCGAGAAAAGAAAATCTAGAAGACGAGTGGCTAAACAAAAATGTGGCGATGAAAATTCTTTTTCAATCGAAACCCAAATTGAAAATTCCACAGAAAAAAAGCGAAAAAAAAGAGCAAAGAACTCAAAAAATAACGAAGATGTTCTAGTCAATCCTTTCAAGAATGAAAATCTTTTACAAGGTTGTCTTTGAATTTTCATTAAAATATTTATTTATTCCAAGCATGACATGCGTGCATATATACGTATTTATTTAATGTAATTCATTAGATATTCCTTACAATTCTTCAGAAAATACACCAAATAAAAAATTGGAATCAATGCAATATAGTACAAATTTAAAAAGTGAGCCCAGTAGGTTGTCATTCAATCTGATATCATTTGAATCTCCGGCTCGTCGTAGTTAGTATTGTTTATTATTTTTATGTATGTTTACATTATTCAATCTGAATTGATTATTTTTATTTACTATTTCAGCCCTAATGACACGAAGTATGTCAAAAAACACTACAAATCTAGATAATCAGTAGAAATTTGTAACTTGATAGAATTTTGATCTTAGTATTATATTAAAATAGAGACGATTATAGTAATTAATATATTTATTTTTAAATTTGGTATAATTATCATTTTTGTTGTCTGATTAATGATTAATAAAAAAATCTGGTTTTCGTTTATGAACTTTATTATTTTATACAAACATATATTTTATACATACTATACATAAAAGTAAAATAATGTTTATATATTATATAAATCTTAGATAATGTTTTCACAACACATAAATTTATTAAATAATGACATTTTCTTTCCGTATGTGATGATCATACTCTCTTGGACGCTGTTGACCATTTCTGTGTAAACTTTATGCCAATCACATTGTTCTAGTGGTCGTGTTATACTAAAATAATCAGCAATTTGATTATTATATTTGACTGCAAGTGGGGAAAAGGGGAAAATAAAATGTTTTACCTATATACAAACTTCAACAAATATCTTGTATCCTCAATTTTTCTCATCATGACCAGATTCTTTAGATATCCATTGACTAGTTTAATATCACAGAGCAAAGGTAAACTATCAGAATTAATCCACATCCGTAACATTTCTTTAACTTCAGTCCAGTCGAGGTTTAATATATTGAATTCTTCATCAGCTATATCTTTGGTTTTTGTATCACTATTTATGCTGGTAGTGTTTTCGTAATTTTTTTCAATTGAATTGGATTCTATCTGTGATGTAAAATTGCATAAATAATTAAACTGAAATGATAATATGGTGTGAATTGATGTAAATTTACTTACAGATTCTTTGTTATCCATTTGTTTGAGGCGTTTTAATTTTGTTTCTTTGTCATTTTTATCTATTTTATAATTCATCACTATTTCCTTCTTTATATCATCGGGTAAAGCATCAAAAACATCTTTATCTATATTTTCCATCTGACAAAATTTTTTTTTTATGAAAATGGTACAATTTTGTATACAAAAGTGGCGAGAATGAATTACTTACGGTGAATAATGAAGAGTTATTAGTGCTGTTTTTTTCCGAAGAGAAAAAACCTTTGATTACATGGCTTTGTTCTGTATTATTTAACTTGTTAACAGAAGTTAAGTTCTTTGGAGGTCTACCTCTTCGTTTGCTCATTCCTAAGTTTAATGATTTGGGCTTATTTTTCATACTGTTCGAGTTTATTTTATTGATGGTAACGGTATCATTAATCTTATCGATTATATTATTGTCGAGTGAAGTGCCTGGATTATATCTATCAACATTTACATTTTCTATTTCTTTTGCAGCTTTTATACTAACCACAGGAAAAATAGCGTCTTGTTTTTGGCACATAAACTTTTTAATTCCTTTATTTTTTACATCAGCATTTTCTAATTTTGACATCTGAATAGATATTCCTCTTAAATCTTCAGGGTTAATATTCAACTTCTTGCTGATTTCTAAAATTCCTTTTGTAATTGCTTCGAGACTATTAGTAAGTTCAGGCAAATTGGTTGACTTGTTTACATTATCACAAACACCGTGTCCCATAAATTTCGCTGTTTCTGTGGGCGCATCAGCTGCGCGTACCATTAATTTAAGACTAAGTAATTTGCCGATGACTTTATTTTGTACCATCCTTGTGTGAATTTCTTGACACAATTGTTTGAGAAACGTTTCACATTGAACATAATCCGTAAATCTGATGCCGTAGTTTACTCCAGCTGAAATCGATTTTCGTATCTACGAAACAAGCTAATATAAAAAAAAGACAAATACAGAAAACAATTTCAAGTCAAACGTTTAATTTACAGTGGTGAAACTTAATGGGACTGGATCCTGTCCTCTGCAATGTTGATATAGAAGTTGACCAGTTTTGTTTCCAAAGTGCTGCTTCAAATAATTTAGATTTGATGACCATAGCGACTCGCATGTAGTGAAACCTAAGCTTTTCAATTTAAATTGCATCTGGCGGCCTATACCTGGAATGAAAATGATAATGTTTTAAGACTCCAAGACTTTATAAGATTTAAATTCGACAAAAATAGTGATTTTAGAAGTAACCTGGCATATCTCCCAAAGGAATCATAGCAAAATACACTTCCACTTCACTTTTAACTAAATGAAACTGTCCATTTGGTTTGGCCTTTTTGGTAGCCAGCCTTGCCTATAAATATACATAATAGATAACTTACATAAATAAACTTTCTTTTTTATATTTGTTAATTCAAAGCTGTATTTGTGAAGTGATGAGAAAAATGTATTTACAATAAATGCAGCATTATTTACCCTTTGAATGCTGACCAACGCCGATTGGCGTTTTGCCAACAAGTCCATAGGCCTGAAAAACGCCGATAGGCTTTGGTCAGCACTCGAGAATATTACCCACTAAGCCTTTTCAGGTAGCATTGAAAAAAAAGCATTGAACATGGGTCGTGTAATCCGTGTCATTCATTTGTCAACGTTTATAAAGACTGGTTTACACGGAATTTCTGAATTTATTACCATAGCAGAACTTCCTGATGGGAATCCCTAGCTGCTGAGTATTTTAGATTGTAAGCATTACATTTCAACAACAATGAAGAAGATGGAACTAGTTTTGGAAAAATACACTCAGTAATAGACTTCTTTTGCTTATTTTATATTGTAGCAAGATATAATAGAGTCTAAACCAGAGAAATGTAATATTAATAGAAGTGGCTTTAGGTGTTCTTTTGTTGTCAAGTGACATTATGTCCACGGACAGATCTAAATAATTTTAGCATCAGTCGTATTTGACGCTTGGTGCTCGACGTATGTCCGATAAAAACTTCTCTGTTTGTTTATATTACTCACAAGCATCGGTATAAATTGCACAATACATTCACAAACACAATAAACAACATGGGATACATTTTTATAAGTAAATTGATCCGATTGTATTCCGTGCGATGTAGCGTATTTATAGAGACGTACTGTATAAAATTGACAACAATTATTTATTCGTAAGGGCTCCTCTATTCTTATTACATCTCTCTGGTCTAAACACACCTTTACAAAACTCGATATCCTCGGCAGTAGTTATCTAGGGTTTGTTTGGATTAGCTAAAATTTTTACACCTGCTTTCTATTGGATTTCAAAATAATTCTAGTTGGAAATTTTCAGTGTGGCGGGCTGTCAACAGAAAAGACGTCAGCACTCAAGGGGTTAAATACCTGCAAACGATTTTCCCCAAATCCAGTAGAACAAGGACAGTCTGTTTTCTTCTTTATTTCATCTCTCAGTAGAGTAGCGAATTCTAAAGGCGATAGTTTGATATCATTAAGTAGTGATGTACAATCAACGTACATTTCATCGCATGAAACTGCCTCAATATCCAAAGTGTATCTACGGAACAACTCTTCAAATATCTATATGCGTTTCAAATGTTATGATAGTTAATAAGGTGATGTACATACTGAGCAACCGTATCATAGAGAGTGTACGCTACTTCTTTGTACCCATCAAAATTGTAAGGTATGGTTTTTAAATTAGGACACAGACGTAACGCGGGTCCCATAAACATTCCATTGTGGAGACCCAAAGCTCTAGCTTCGTAGGAACATGACGCTATTTCACTCATTGACCCGTATTTGCCATCAGCATCATCTGAGGGATCTATCCTCGATGAAAAAACATCCTCGTTATCCAATTCTACATTGGGATTAATTTTTTTCATCTTTAGCTGAAAAATCAATACTTCCAAATATAAATTCAAATTATAATGATTCATATTCATGTAATAAAGTTAAATAAATACCGTTCGTTTTTGTTTGTACATTTCAAACTCTAATTTTCTACTAGTGTTGTCACTATCCTTTTTGGCTCCTAGTGAGCCTTTTGAATGGGTTACAGCTACGGGTTGGCCTTTTAAATGTGGATGTTTCCGTAGACCGACCGATACGAAGAAACAGTCCATGTCGATGTGCATAATAATTTTGGAACTATCAGAAGTAACGTAATTACCACAGTAACCATTCTAAAAATTGCAATTATATACATACAATACTTATTATTCTACACTTTGTTGTTTGATATGCATGACTTTTATTTAATTGACAAACCTTTTCACCCATTCTTTTAAGATTTTCTCTACCTGGGAATGTAAAATTGCTAGCATTTCTTAAATCATTTATATGCTGCTTAAATGTAGCACCAAGTTGAGATATATGGTGAAGTCTGGAATTATTGTAGAATTCGCCTAAGAAATTTGAATCTTGTGCCGTTCTAGCCATGCCACTTCCAATCGGCAAATCATTTGGTGTTACATCTTTATGAAATAATACATTTCTAATTCAATGCAAGCCACATTATAAATATTTAGATAACCACATCGATATTAGTAGTCAATAAATATTATACTGTAGTTTAACATTGAATTTTCTAAGGTTTTTAATTTGTACAAAAATAATCATTTGTCAAGGTATTTATCATATTTTTATACGATTAAATACATTAATTTAATATCAATGCTATTTACCTAAGTTTTCATGTATTATAGTTGCTTCTGGATTACTTATAAAAAGTGAACTGCTTTCATCATTGTCGATTTTAGAAATATGAGTAATTTCCTGTGTACGCTTTGAATCATTATCTGTTGATTTTTGATCAGCTTTAAAATTTAAGCGTGGTTGGGTTTTAGAATGATTACTGTATAGAAGGTATTCTTTAAAGTCTAATAAACTTCCCATTTCAATACTGTCAGTAATCCATTCTGGTTTGACAATTTTAGTTGATGGTAAATTTTTGATCTAAAACGATTATTTTCTCGTTTATTTGCGAACGAATTAGGTGTTTGATATTTTGTGATCAAATACCTTGGTGTCTGGTAAATTCGATGCAACAATGAATTTGGTTCTTTGCGGTCTGAAGTAATGATGGTAAGCACCGCCATGTTCCGACATTAGACATTTTAAACGATCGGCAGATGGGTTTGTATATCCATTGACAAATATTGATACGTCGGCGAATATATTGCTAGTTTTATTTTCTTCATTTTCGGCCTTTTCGGTGTACTGATCGTCTAGTTTGGCTATTTTTGCATTCATATATCCACCCTAAATTTTTAATGAATTGGATGTTTCAAAAAAAATTTTAAATAAATACATACATATATGTAAATGGAATCCTACCCATTCCTCGAATCCATTTTCTGGAAATTCCGTATCTCTTTTACGACGCATTATTCTTATCTGTTAATATGAACAAAAAAAAATAGAAAGATTATCATCACATAATTTAGTAAGTGAAGCAGAAATATTACTCAAACGTTAGTTTTTTTAAGAGTTTACAATGACTAATATCGGTGCACAATTTCAAAGTGACACATCTCACCAACTGTCAGTAAAAACATTACCCGCTAACGTCAAACATAAATTGGCCCTAACGAATAATTTTTGCACCATTATTTTAATGCGATGGAAAATGTTATATATTCCACAAACAGTTAAAAATATTATCATTATTTAGAAAGATCTAGTGAATTATGATTCGTCGTATGATCAATTTACTTACACTTTTTTTTTTTTTTCTTAGATAAACTTACTCTAGACTAGTGGCTCTTAACCTTGTTGGAGGTACTGACCCCCACCAGTTTCATATGCGCATTCACCGAACCCTTCTTAATGGAATCCTTCTTAATTGGTACCCGAATCATATGAGTCGGATGTGTGTCTTGACTCACCGAACCCCTGGGGTTCGATCGAACTCAGGCTAAGAACCACTGCTCTAGACTTTTACTTAAATTCTTCAAACTTCTTTCTCCAGTGTGTGTGTGTGTAACCATGGCTGACATACTTAGGAGAACAGCATATGCAAGGCACCCAAACCTCGTAAATGAAAGAGCCTCCGGAAAATAAAAAAAATAAATGAAACCAAAAAAATTGTTTTTATGTACATACATATATAAAATAGAAATTTTAAAGAATAGCGTATAGATGTATATATATATACATAGGTAACGCGTTGGAACGGTGTTCCGGCACCTTATTGTCTTAGTTTTGTTTATGTTTCAAACGAATATTCTGTATAATATAATATGAATATAATCTTTTCCAATAAAAAACTTGACAAGAAGTGAGTTTCGGCACCCTTTTTAAAAAAAAAAAAAAAGCCTTGAGTACCTGCTTATTGCAATGGATGTTATGAAAACATGAACACTAACATTAACGTTATAGGTATCTGTAGTGTTAAGTTAATTTTGACTGCAAAATTTTTTTTTTTAAGAATTTTATACATAATAAGAAATTACCATCTAAATTAAGATTTTTGGAGCCCCGATTTTTTTCGTACCAGGACCCCTTCTGGAGAAGGCCATCTTTGTGTGTCAATACGAAGAGGTATGTAAATATGGTGTCACGTCAATAATTTTCAGACACATGCATATGTACAGCATCATGTTTTTGTCGGCGGATCATGTGTTGTTGTGTTGAATGAAAAAAATAGGTTTTCTACGAAGTTAGCAATAGCCATGATGACTCAAAAGCGTATTGCCCCAATCACTCTCCGTAGTCTAGTGATGAATGTTTGGTGCCCCGCCCTCCTCTACCAAACATTTGTTTTATTACACTTAAATTTATTTTAGATAGTATTCAATATACTTGGTCTATGGGAAGAGAATTACATTCGTAATATGCTATAAAAATTTACATGCTTTCTCTTTTACCGCCTCTCAATCAATAGCATTTCGTGCAGAGAGTAGAATATTGTACGCGCAAAATGCTATTGGTTGATATGGGGTGAAAAAGACAGCAAATGATTTTACCAGTGTCATCCTACACCGGATGGAGAATAAGTACATTGAACTTAAATTCGTCTAAAAAACACTCAAAATAAGATAGTATTCACTTGGTATACTTTAACTATATCTCTATATTTAACTATATCTATTAACTTTATAATATATACATATGTACTATTCACTTGGTACATATTAAATTATAAAAACTAATTTTATTAGAAAAAAAAAACACGAACAAGATTATAAAATATAGACAAATAAAAACAAGCACGGTATACTAAGTAATTATCACAAATAATAATATTAAAAGAAAAAATAAAAACATCTTAAAAAAATACTGTCGACTTTATGTGATTTAGTGATTTTAAAGTGGAAATAAATTAATTCTAGTGAATTTTCTCATGTGCAATATATTTATTGAATATTGGAATAATTTATTTAATGTTGAATTCATATAACTAAAGTTGAATAATTTGTTGAGTCTACATTATTTATATGAAATTGAATATGGTCAAAATCAAAGTTTAATTAATTGGCACCCAAAAAAAAATTCAAAAGGATTACACTATTATTTTACATAGTATGTACATACATAAAAGCTTTACAGGCGAAATTTTTTATGAATTCAATGTCGAATATAATTATAAAAAAGGCGAATATCTAAAATAATTATTTTTCCGCTTCCTCAAGTTTCCTTATAATTCGAATATTTATTTTGCAACATTGATCATTTTTAAGTTGATTGATCGCGTCCATGTTCCATGTTCAACCGAAAGTGCCTTGAAAGTTCGTGTTTGTCAGTGAGCGCCTTGAATGTCCGTGCGTGTCTTGCGTTTTCCCGAGCACGCTTTGGAAATTTGGACGGGCCATAATGTTGGGGAAAAGTGATCGAAAGACTCATTGAAACTAACAATTGTGCCTAAATGTAATTTGCAAAGAAGTTAAATACTATTACCAAAGAGATGACACATATTCATAATTTTTTTGTTTAGAAATTAATTAATATATTTTTGACTTTTTTTTGGCGCCCTTTCCTGTGCGGCACAGATACTTACAATACATATGTGTTTTGATATATACTGGTTTTAACTATCGGAATTAGTGTGATTTTTTTTACATCTTGTGATCCAAAATCGTCCTGAAATGCGATTTGAATGAGATGACGCATTGCCCATGCAAACTGTGCCACAATGGACCTCTTGAATTAATCTTATTCTTCTTGTCCTTGTCACAATACCTTGTCCGCATCCGGACGTTGGCGACCACCTCGTCAATTATTTGAAGATATCCGCAATCGGTCTTCAGCGGCTCGGGACAGATCTTCGGCGCTCATATCGGTCCACATGCGCATGTTTCGAAGCCAAGATAACTTTTTCCTGCCAATCCATTTTTTTCCTTCTATTTTCCCCATGGTTATCAAACGGAGAAATTCGTATTTTGGACTCCGTATCATGTGTCCGAGGTACTCTATCTTTCTCCACTTGATGACAGAAACAAGTTCCCTGCCTCTCCGCATCATGCCGAGGACAGCTTCGTTTGATATCTTTTTATGTCCACGGAATCTTCAGCATACGCCTGTAGACCCACATCTCAAAAGCTTCGATGCGGCTGATCATCTTGGTCTTCAGAGTCCACGTCTCACATTCGTGTAGTAATACTGTCCAGACGTAGCTCTTCGCGAATCTCAACCGCGTATGAAGATTAAGATGCTTGTTTGTAAGCGCCGCCTTCATTTTTATAAATGCTGTTCTAGCCATCTCGATGCGGATTCTTAGATCGTCATCTGGGTCCATCTCTTCATTCAGCCTGGTACCCAGGTATTTGAATATTTTTACTATCACCTCTCCACCCAACGTTAGATCACCGGTGTCTATTTACATTCTATCTACTATCATAAATTTTGTATTCTTTAGATTTATGCGCAGACCTCTTAGATTGCTTTCTTGATGTACACGGTCTAGAGATCTTTGCATGTCTGCTAAATTTTCAGCGACTAGTGCCGTGTCATCAGCATATCTTATTGTCCGTTGAATTAAAATAAATCCCAGATTGATTGCTTAGTCAAAATAAAATATCGTGAAAAGCCGTTTTGACGAATACAAATATCATGTGAAAAATATTTGGATAGTAAAATCAAAGTACTGATGTACATACATAGAATAAATTAATCTATTAAAATTGTTAAACGTTTTTCAAAATTGAATTTCTGTAATTTTTTTAACTCAATATTTCCTACCCACCTACATATGTACATATATACATATGTATATAAATTGTGTTTACAAAAAAATCATAAACAGTATTAGGAATTACGTTAGTGATGCAAATAAAAATTTTCTTTAATTTCAGATCAACAAAATTCTCGTCGGAGATTGGTCCGCTGTTAACCAATGAACGTTGAGAGGCGTTACCAGTCGTCAGGGCAGTCACCGCCCACTTGATTTTTCCGCAAATTCATAAGAAAACTCTGAAAAATATATCGACTATATTTTATAATAACTGTTCATGATCTAATAAGATTCTAATAATAAAGAAATTCGGAACAAATTTGGCTGTGAATTTATTTTCTTTCAGTATTTTCCTATATATACATACATATATACCTATATATATATATATATATATATATATATATATATATATATATATATATATACATACATACATATATTTAGATTATATATTTAATATTATAGATATCTTAATTTCTTACAAATTTTCAATTTTCAATTGTGGCTTAATAATTTTCATTTGAGTTATTGTGTATTGGCAACGTTATTTGTGTATATGTTACACCGAATCCGTGAAATTGTCTATTACACGCATTCGGCAAGAGAATTGCCGAATGCGTGAAAAATGCAAGCATGCTGCCCAGTTCACGGATTACGTAAATTCTTTGGCGAATGCGTGTATTCGGCAAGAATTTGTCTGCTCAAAGCATGGATTCGGTAAATAGACAGCAGCGCTCCAGTATTATTTTTTAGAACTGGACAGCGTGCACAAGTGTCAAAGTGACATATGACATATGTTTCGATCATCTCATATGACTTATACATAAATTAATGCCATTTTTATACATTTTGATCAATATTTTAACAGTGAAACATATGTATGTAGTCATATTATACATAATAATATGTAAATTAAACATCCTTATTCAGCTGTCACTTTGACACTTGGTTATAATATAATACGCTGTCCAGTTCACGCATTCGGCAAAGAATTTACGGAACCCGTGAACTGGGCAACGTGCTTGCATTTTTCACGCATTCGGCAATTCTCTTGCCGAATGCTTGTAATAGACAATTTCATGGATTCGGTGTAACATATACATATATGTACATATGTATATATTTTTAATTGTCTCTTAAGGATTAATTAATTTTTATTTATAATATATGCATACACGTAGATAATGTATCAAATATGTATTTTACCTGGACGTTAAGTGAAATGTTCGTCGGAAAATTTCCATAAACAGATCGTAAAATTTTTCTTATAAAAATTTCGATGATCGCGCATTTTTATTTCATGTCCGTTAGATATATCAATTGTATATACATAGATTGCTTTTACTTAAATTGAGTACCTACTAACTAAATGGTTTGAGCTGAAATTGTATAAGTACATTAAAAAAGAAATGATGTACCATTTTTTTTAGATTATAGCGCGTGAAAAAACAGATAAAGTAAAAATTATATATTTGAAACGGTAAATTTGTAATACTCTTATCTATTATATCCAGTTGCGGTTTTAGGGGGGGGCTGGGTCGGGCGCCAAATTGGAATTTTATTTAATTCGTGTAAATACGAGTAAACACTAGTAAGAGCTTTTTGTTCGAAATTTTACCGATTTAAAGTTCACCACACATCTAATTAACCCTTTTAAACGAAATCAAAAAATAGTGTGGCCAGAACACTATCCTAATAAACATGTTTCAATAGAAAATACTCAATATAGTATAGTATTAACAGTGGGAAAAAATCCCAAGTGAAAATACGTAATTTTGACTTTTGATTTGAACTGAACGACTCCTTGGAGAGATTTGAAAGCTGAAAAGTACTACAAATGAAAGATAAAATACCCGACTGTAGATTCCAATATTCATTTTGAACAGAAAATTAAAAGATGTTGAGATATCGACCGAACAACACCAAAATATAGAAAAATCGCGCGATTTAAAAAACACATATATCTCCGAATCTCGAGCCAATCAACACTTTTTATTACCAGATTCGTGTTCACTGGGCATAGATCTATAAGAAAAGTCATATCTCGTCTCTGAAACATTTTTCGTGTCGAACAGTGTTATTTGTGAAATTTTTGTTCTATTCAGAGTATTTGATTAAAATCTTTGTAGAATTTTTAAGTGATATTTATTCAATCTATAAACTAATTTTTATTTTCAATACACACCTTCTTAAATCTGATATCAGGTATGCCAAATATGAAACGCGAAAATTTGAAAATTTGGGTTCCAAAAAACCGCCCGAAAGAAAAAACCGATTTTCGTTTTTTTTACAAGTAAAAAGCCGGTTAGCCGGCTTTCACCGGTTTCAGAAAATTAACTTTTAATTAAATTGAGAGTACTCGCAAAGAGCATTCAATGACAGGAAGGAGTGGGTCGACCGAGCCTTGCTTCCGAGCCTAGAGAGTCCACCCTGTCGATAATTCCGACTTTTACCCTACTTTCAATAATATTTTACTGGTTTATGACCTGGTCTTCTTCCATTAATAAATCCCAAAGAAACCGCTCAAAGAAAGTGCTGTACCTTTTTTTTTGTTGAAATAAATATACGCCTATTTCCTAAGAGAGTTTAGATATACACATTTTTTTTGATCTTTCATAGAAATTTGAAATTCATTAATCAAACATTAATCAAAAAAAACCTTAAAAAGCCGGTTGAGTTGAGCCATAAAAGCCGGCTTTCGATTTTTTGAAAAATTGTCAAAAAGCCGGTTTTTTGGTTTCAGTTTAAGCCGGCTCGGAGGCCCTAGTTCATACCTAATACATATATATAATGTTTAAATATCTGTTTTCCCACAATACAAATTGATTTTCAATGTATCCATCAAATTTGGTAGTAGATACCAATCTCATAACTCTACTGTAGAAGTTTAAGAAGAAGAGTTTCAATTTTTACCTTTTTTTTTCAAATTTCACATTGGACAATTTGTCTAATTTTATTAGTCACCGGACCCAGAACGTGCCGCGTATTGTTCAAAGGTTGTAAATGCATTGTTAAAGGTTTGCCGAACCTTTTTTACAAAGGATTTACAACAATGGAACAATGGATAGCACTGTGACTATCCTACCTCTATTAATTATATGAAGTTTTTTTTTAATTTAAATGAAAATTTAGTCTTGTTTTGTTCGAATACATATGTACATTCAGATTTTATTTAAATTTATACAAAATTCTTTATTTCAATATTCTCTATAGTTCGTTTAATAGTGGATTTGAGAAAAACATAAAAAAAACCTCGATTCGTTAGAGTAAAAGTACTACTTCCGGTTGAGGTAAAAATATTTAAAAAATATTTGGGTATAAAATTTATAATTTCTATTACATGTAAAAAAATTTCAGTCTGATTCGATTAGTGGTTTGGGAGGTAATTGAATTCAAAAACTTAAAAAAGAGGATACCTATAAGGGGAGATACCATTTCTAGTCAAAAAATTTACATCGTATTGATAAGAATTTCAGTAACTGATACTAAGTTTCAATTCAATAGTACTAACGGTGTTCGAAAAATCACCAAAATTCACAGACACACACACACACACACACACACACATTTTTTATAGATCATTAAAACGTGATCCGTGATCGATTCTGAGTTTGAATCAGTCAAAATCTCGAGTTAAAATTTTTGCATACACAACTTCATCTATTGTTATTACGTACATAGATAAAGTAATAATTATGTGAAATCACCAAACATTTTCTGTATTAATTGTGAATTTTTCGAAGGAAGATAATAAGAAGAATCGTCTAATTGGAAAAACGTCACGTACTTGATGGAAAACATCAAGTTTTTCAAGTTTTTCTACCAAATGTGTATAATTTTATTTTTATCAGAAAATCCTAGCTTTCTACCAAATGAGATTATTCAGAACTACTTTTTATATACATAGTTAGTTTTTCTTATATCCTTAGTACCACCAACTTGTGACTGCGGACAGTTGACAACACATTCCCAACACACCCTGTCCATTTCCTGCATGTACACTCATAAAATTTTTGAATAATCACCAAAAATAACACGAGTACTAACATAATCACGGTCACTTATTCATTGCGTATCAATTAAAAAAGAACAACTGTACACCCGCATGATAAACTAATCATTAATGCAATAAAATTTATTACATTTCTGTTTAGATTTAGATAACGAAGTGATCAAACAACACGCGACAACATGGAACGAGAAAGCACAGAAGGCGAAGGCGCTTTTCGACTGCGAGCTTTCGTCACCGATTCAATTTTCACACAAGCAACCGACCTGTCTTGCGATGACATTTGACGTCTCTCTCTGACACGTTCGTCGAGTACGAAATAGAAGAAAAAAGCCATAGTCGACTTGGGACTCTTAAAGAGGGATGTATACTTGTGTCTCTTTCTTTGCATTAAAGCCAGAAGGAGATAAGGCGATAGTAGGCGGGAATTGCGTAGCTCTCAAGTCAGTGCACAAGGCACTCATTGATCACATTTAGATCAGCGCGGGCGCAGTTGGCTGGGCGTCGCGACGCCGCTGCACAATAAGCTTCTTTCTTCCCCGAGGTGTCCCTCAACAAGTGGTTCCATTCAATACGGGAAAAAGTCCGTGTCCCGCGTCTCTAAATCAAGATCGAATCGCGCACGTGGCCCCGAGGTAAACAGAATCTATGCAACAAGTGTCAGTTTGACTGTTGTCGGAAATATGCTGTCCTCGCCCGCTTCTGCCAATCATCCTTGTTTACTCGTCGCTATGAATAAGTCCTCGCAGTCTGTCAAAGTGGAGAACGAAGGGGAAAAGTCATCTGTGCAGGCCGTTATACAGAGGTCCGTCATACTGCACAGGGAGATGAAGGCTGAATTGCCGCTCGCTCTGGGCAGTTGTAGCAGGAGGTCTGCGAAACTTCACATCGAAGATCAGAAGGAGATTAAAGATGCCGTCTCCAAAGTGTTGCAAGAATACGACTTTAAAGCTGTGCCTGCAGCCACCAAGTGAGTCAATTTTGATATTTGTAACGTAAACCAAACGTACGCGTTGTCAGAATTTTCTTTTTGGGTATGCTTTTTCAATTAATATTTAATTAAAGATGTGTTATGTTGTCAACAAAATTATGATAAATCTTAACACATAGAATACGATCGCTTAAATCCAAAGGTAAAATTTCATAATTTCATAAAAAAGGTCTTGGTTCATATTTTTGATTGAAAATTGAGATTTTTTTATTAATTTTCTTATAGTTCGTAACTTTTCCAGACTAAATTATGTATTCATTTGAATAACAGTTTAAATAATATTTTATGTGGGGAAAAAAAATCATGTATAAAGAGTTTTTGAGGCTTATTATAGGTGATATTAAATTCAGTTTAATTAGTAGAATCGAAATATTACCAACGTATATACTTGTTTATTGAATAATCAAAACTGATAGAAATAGTTTTTCTTTTCTTATTATGGTAATTAGTGACGTCCTGAGACTTTATGCCACCCTTAGGCGAAGTTCAAAATGCCGCCCCCTCTAAAGATGTCATGTAAACGGAAAAATAATCATATTAAAGATAGATATTTTGAAACATACATTATATCATATGTTTTAATGAAAGTAATTAGAATCCTTTGGGTCAGTTAGAATTTTGTGGTCCATTCTTGAGTGGCAAATTATTTGTAATAAAATATAATAATTTCAATTTAAAATTACGATTATTTTTCTTTCTTTGGTTTGCCGCCCATCAAAATATGACGCCCCTAGGCTCTGCCTCATTTGCCTATATCCACGAAACGTCTCTGATTGTAATGCAAATACTTAAAATTAATTTAATGATGAAGTATGTGAGAAAATTTAAATTAAATGAAGTTTTTACCAATAAAATCTACATAAAAATTACTTTAGCATTCGCATCTTTATGATTTTTTTATTTAATACACATGTATGAATGTGTGTAAAAGTAAAAAATTAAAATGATATCCAACGACAATATTTTGTTGTACACATTCACTAATTTTTAAAGTTTGCCTTAATAAATGTAGTACAATTAGAAGAGGCATTGTAAAAATCAATGAAATTTTCCGTATAACTCATTTAAAAATATAAGATGTGAAATTATTTTCAAATTGTCGCTTAAATATGTCTACATATTCACCACTAAAATATCAAATTATTTGGGGTTTGACAAATTAAATTTTTCATGTCTAATACTCATATGCTTATACGATTTCTTAGATTGTAAGTCCATACCAAACATATGTACATATGTATGTACGTGTGTGTCTTATTTTAATTTGTATGATGTGGCAGTGTACACATCCGTCTGAATGGCTTTTCTTAATTTTCTCCTGTAAAAGCTTAAGTGATCTCGTTGTTTCAATTTCAACACTACCGTTACGATTTTCGTCCGAGGCCACCTCTCAATCGTCGGTTCATAAGACATATTTTTTGTCATTTTTTTCTATTGTCTCATTTTCTTGAGCGCTGCTTTTAATTATCGCAGTGGGTAAAAAAAATTGTTTGCCGTGTCCAAAAACGGTGATGCGCATTTAGACGCTCAAAAGCGAAAAAGCCGACCGACATTTTGGAAAGTATCACCGTGCTAATTGGCAGCCGCGGACCACTCAGAATTGATCCTTTTGAGCGCGCGTCACATCGCTCGTGTTTGTTCAAATCAATATTGGACCGTGCTAAGATATTACCTCACTAATGTATCACGTACGTGCCGTGCTTTGTCTCCGACAGAGACACAACAGCGCTCCTCAAGGTGTGCGGCGAGAGCTCTCCTAATTGTCCAAATCAAAAGTCCACGTAATTAACAGCCTTTTTTGGCTGTATTTTCTAGTATCGCGGCTATGAGGAATGGCGCTCTTAAACGATTCATTTTGAATTGTTTTGATTTTTTGTATGAGGTAAATGTTAATGGTGCAAACGCTGATTCATTAGATATATGTATGTATATATGTATGTGTATGATTGAGTATATTCTACTTGAAGGGCCCCGTGTTGGGACGTTCGACTGATCGATATTGCTAATTTAACTCTTTAATGCTAAATGTTTATTATTTTTCGATCTGCCCATTCTTTGTGTCCAGTGCCGGTTTTAGGGGGAGGACGGGTCGGGCGGCGCCCGAGGGCGCCAAATAAATTAGGGCGCCACTGGATGCGCTTTAAAATTTAAAACTAGAGCGCCAAAAGCCATACAAAATTTTAGATTAGAGCGCCAAAGGCGAAATTTTTTTCTAAAATTGTGTTTAGAAAAAATTGCCCGAGGACGCCATTGGGTGTAAGGCCGGCACTGTTTGTGTCCATGTGAAATCGTATCTGTTATATCATACTTTCTTATACGATTATTTCAAAAAATAGCATTCAACATATAGGTATTTTTCTAATAGTTCTGATAGATTTTTCGCTTTCATCCATAAGGTTTTTTTTTGGTTTGTCATAGGTCACGGAATTATTTTTCCATAGCCTGGGATTTCTCTCGGCAGCCCTGACTATATTATTGACATTCTATTCAATCATCATTTACAGCCAGTCAACATCCACTGCTGGATGAAGGCCTCTCCAACACGCTTCCATTCGTCTCTGTTTTTGCGCAACTCTTATCCTTCGCACCCCACACATTTTAATAATTTCGTCTACCTTTCTTCCTTGTGGCCTTACTTTCACCCTTTTACATTCTCTAGGGTACAATTCAATCACTTTCGTTCATTATTACATTACTACGTGACCCACCCATTTCTTTTTACTCTCTCAACTATATCGAATACCTTTGTCATACTTCTCACCCACGAATGTCGCTTCTTATATCTCCTCGTTATGCCGCGCATAAAACGTTCCACACTTATTTGAGTGTGTTTTATTGTTCATAAATTATGTTCACAACACATTTAGGTCTATTCTATCTATAAAGTAAATAAACCTAATTACAATTCTTATAATTGTTTAATAAACATTTTATCTTTATATAAACAGTATATCTTTTTCAAATGAAGGCTTTTTAAAAAAATATTGTACTTGTCTACATACCTATATATGTATATACATATGTAATTACAATAAAAACCGTTTTATTATTTTTCATTCACACATGAACTATGTCTACCGTTATGAACCATGGAAACTTTAAGGATTTACATGAAAACTATAAAATAAATTGTATTATACATATTATACTTTGATAATTTAATTTTCATATTAAAAATATTTATTAATACTTTCTCATGGGGTGAACTCAAGGTAATATTATTATTATTTTCACAACACACCTAAAATAAATATGCGATGTCAATTGGGGGATACATTCTTGATATAAATATTTAACCCTCATTTTTATCCACGTTGACGTACACGTTTAGACGCGAAAATAACTACATACATATGTTGTCTATCTAGTTCCCATGCCTTCTAGTGAATATATGCCAATTCTCATGGTGAAACCTTTTTTGCGGCACCTGTCAATAGACAGTGCTAAACGGTACCCATTAGTGACACGCTACTAATGCACCAGGTGTCAAAGTGTATCCAAACACACCTGATTCAAGTGTTTCGCGACCACTTCACAGCGGCTATCTAAAGCTTTTTCAATTATCCCTACACTCATTACGATTATGATAAATCAGGCTGTGTAATATTTAAAAAAAAAACCAGCTTATTTTCATATATCTAATATGTATACGTGAGTGTTGAAGTTGGGGATTGAGTCGTTTATTATAAAATTCCCTTCGAAACAGTGGCCGGATGAGCTTATGGACATTTTATTACGCAATGTTATCTCATCTTGTGCAGCATGGCGCTTTTAAATGCACTATTTCATGTCACAAGTGTTTGGGTAGTCCACGGTGCACTAAGCGCATGCTGCGTTTCTTCGGTTCGCTAACTAAATATCCGCGGTAGGTGAAGTGCATTCGAATGCATGTGGGGTATCCATATCTCGAGATGTATAAATCGGAACGATAACATATACGTATGTAAATTTTCTCGCATATACATATGTAAATCTTAAATGTTACAAATGGGAGAAAAATCTCGACAAAACATATGATGAAACTTTAGTCTGATTTTTATTGTGTTATCTGGCCGTGCCCACGTTTGTTTACATAAACGATTAAACAATGCAACGGAATCATTGGACAAAAATTTGGGTATGGTAGCCACTTGAAATAAAAATGAACATAATATCGAACTCAAGTACATACATATTTGTCATTCTCATTGTGTATGTAGGTACATATGTATGTAGATAGGTAAAATAAATATTATTTTTTAAAAACAAACAATGTATACGTTTCATTTTATAATTTAGATATTATTACATAACATGGGTATTTTAATTTTATTTATCTAAGACTTCGTCAACGTTTTTTATGCGTATACATACATACATACATATGTAATGTTATGCTTTATAATGTTTCGTACGTTTTCTTGTTTATTTACATTGAGAACGTTTACTTTTCTTATTTCTTTGACAGTTCACATTTGAAAATTAAAATTTTAAATGATATTTGTCCTACTTCTTTAAACAATTTATATCTGGAGTTGATAACCTTTTTATCCACCATATTGTGCCGTGTCTTAATTACGACAAGTGAATGTTATACAATTCATAGTTTTTTTTACTTTTAAGGTAGTATATGAATATTTTAGATTTCAAGCATATTTGTTTCAAGATATTTTGCATGAAAATATGTACAACTATATTATTGCATTGTCTTCTAAAAGGGATTAAGAAGATGATTAAATTTAATAAGATGCAATATTGATTTTTTTATTTTTCATCTGTGTCAGTCATATTATGCTTTTGTAGATATGTAGTTAGTTATATGAGCCGTTATATTTTAAAGTGGTCTTTCTTCATTTCGAGAAATATTTCGCAAAACATTAAATATATACATATGTTTAATGTTTTGCGCTTAACAATATTTAAAATGCAGGTGGCCTGTAATACCTACGTTTATTCTGCTTTTCCGAGATTTTGGACATATTGAATTAAAATAAGTGATAACAATTTGTGAATTAAGTCAAAGAGAAATTATATTTTTGAAACTGGACTTAAATTGGACTTACGCCACTTTCTAATATAACGGCTCAATGTACATTTAAACTTCTGATTGGTAATTCTTTGTATGCTAAAAAGTACTTGAACAAAATAAGTTCAGATAGCTAACTTCATTCTCCATATCTGTGAATATGTATATTGAAAAAATAAACACATTGCCCAATTCTGGCTTAGACAACTTTTTGACAGTCTGAAAGATGAATTTTATTATTATTAATAAATATTTAAAATTAAAATAATGGCAACGTATGGACATAATGAAGTTTGAAAAGTCGCAAGCCGTGGCTGTTGTGAATCAAATTTTAACAACCCGGTAGTAAAATTCTCGAAAGTAAATACATTTGTAGAAACACACACTTATTATGACATAAAATGCCCTCGTAAACCGACATTTGTTTACGCACCACGAAAGCCATCTTGCACTGTCGGAAAAAATCCTGAAAAAAGGTTTCACTTTCTGTAAGGCTATAAAAACTCTCTCGTTGTAAACGGTGGCATTTTTACTAGCAATAAAATTAGTTACGATTTTTCTTGTCAACGCGTTGTCGGTCTCCATTTGAAACACACTTATTTATTTGCGTAACGTATTCAGGGTTCTCAAACGACCGATGTCGATTAATGGCGTTGTAAAATTAACATAAATAATATTTCTCGTGCTATGTGGGTTGATTTGCGATATCTACCGATTGGTAGCAGATGTGTTTTCCAACAGCGTTCGATTTAAAACCTCATTGACACGTGTTGTCGTTATATTCAGTGAATTTGGAACATTGAAAATTTTTAATAATTAAATTAATATTTTATGTTTTTCCTTGTTAATGCAGAGCATCGTCTGAAAAGCAGCGATCGCATGTGAAAAGGCCCATGAATGCTTTCATGGTATGGGCTCAGGCTGCTCGACGTCAGTTGGCTGATCAACATCCTCAGCTTCACAATGCTGAATTGTCCAAAACGCTTGGTAAAATCTGGAAGTAAGTGCTTACTAAATATATGTATATCACCTTAAACTGAAAGACTCCCAATTTAAATACTGCCACAACTTGAAAAAAAAGTGTTACATATAACTATTGCAAGATTTAGATAATCTCTGTCGGCAGATTCTTAATTTACTTACACAAAGTCATGGTTAAAATCTTTATGAAAATAGTGTTTGATTATTTAATATGTACATTAAATAATCCGAAGAATCTTGATTTTGGGAACTCATGACTTTCTTCAATTTCTCATTTTTTTCTATCTACTTCAGAAAGTTTGTCTCCGTAAAAGTTCTCTTTATTAAATGCACTTCAGAAAAAATAAAATGTTCTTTATAAAATAGTAGTTGTTTTACCCGGCTTCGCTCAGCATTTGTAATAACAGCGTAAACATGGCGAATCTAATAGTAAATATTCATTTGTTTTTTTATTAAATTTATTTGAATCGAAAAATATACATATATATGTACATACTTAACATAGAAAGTCTCTTTCGAAATTATATATTAGATTTTATTTCAAAATAATTTTGAATACATACATACATATTGCATTCAAATTCAAATATGTATTTTTTTTTCTATAATTATAGAATGGTGTATAATTTTACAGATAATTTATATCGGATCGAGTTCGATATTAACTGTCGTTTAGATCAATATAATTATACTGGAAAGCTTTTTGAAAATGATAAATAACGATTGGTAGATAAAGAGAACTATCTAATAAAATCAATTATATATAAACTAGTCATCATCGGTAATGATCAAAGAACTGCACCGAACTTGAGATACTAAACTGATTTCGTATTGTTACTGCAACTCATCGTTGTTTTAATTTATTGTAATTATTATTAATATAAGTCAACATTGGAACATTGGCAGTGGATGATATCTATAATTTGATTATAAATTATATGTTATGCTTACATATGTATATGTATGTATGTAATAAATAAAAATTACGAAAAATTGTTGCAACAGCA
Source organism: Arctopsyche grandis (assembly GCF_051622035.1). NCBI lineage: Eukaryota > Metazoa > Arthropoda > Insecta > Trichoptera > Hydropsychidae > Arctopsyche > Arctopsyche grandis. The sequence continues at coordinate 21,629,547 of NC_135359.1, forward strand.
AAAATACCAAGTTGAACAATTTATTTTAATATTAAGCGCTACCTTTAGGAAGCTTATTTTTTTCAAGGAAATTTTGGGGTACTTTTAAGGACCATGGATTATCGAAATTAAATTAGGAAATAATTAGGGTTAACGGAAATCATGGTAGCCCTGTCGGAATCGGCCCCACGCGCGTCTCATTCTCACGAATCGCTTACTTTTACAGAGCGTTGGATACTGGCGAGCTGCTTATCAAGATTGGCGAGATGATCCTCGGCAGACGATCGCCATTTTGCCGACTTCGTCTAACGTGGACAGGGCTTTTAAATCAATTAAAGATAAAAAAATTTCATCATTTGATTATGGGACAGAAACTAAACGAGTGAAATTCTATCTATTCAGAAAGTACTTAATTTGACATTTTATAGGCAGCGAATCGTTCCATAATGAATTCCCAATAACTAATCTGATAAACCTAATCATAGATGATAAATTTCAATGGCCAGCAATGATTTTAGTACCTAGTTGTAATTCAAAAATCTTCACTAATTCGGACTGACTATATGAAATTGTTCAATTTGGTTACGTTTTTGTAATACATACATACATATTTTATATGTAAGTTTGAGTTAAGTAAAATTTTTAATTAAAATCAAAGAAAAAATTAAAAAAAGTGAACACAATTAAAAAAAATTCAAATAAAAACGATAAAAGAATATCACTCGTATTTTCATACAAAAATAACTAATTTGATGTATTTAAATACATAATTCAATACGCAAATATTTATATTATATTGAGATTTGTGAGTTGAAGTCGACTGGAGTCCACCTCTCGCAGACTGGTTCGTTTTAGATTTCGATCCATGGCTGCTCTTGGAGCTCGCGATGAGTTGATGAGCCGATGAGATGACTATGTCGAGATACAGCCATTAGGAATATTTGTACCAAACCAAATGTAATTTACCGTTCCGGTCTATTACCCAACACCGCTATACATTTTCCACAAGATACACTTTTATTGCTCCGATTCGCGGACTGACGCGCGCGTCTCTGAATTTCCCCACAATATTCCTATATTTTATTCGTGTTTGCATATTCTTTAATTAGGTTAGTGTGAAGTGGAGTTTTCTTTCCGAGTGTACATAAATGCGACTGCGCATATCTTCGGCAAACAAAGTGTTGAGTATGTAAATAGGGGGGTGCACAATCGGTGGTGGGAATGTCTTTCCTGGTTTCTCGTTTTAAATTATATGTATTTTGAGGTTACAAACTTCCATGGAGAATACCGAATGGGACAGGAAGTCATATCATATCTTTCCGGATGTTTGTTTAATTCTTATTTGTAATAATTTCATACGAAAAAACGCATGATTATTTGTACGAAAAAGAACGGTACTCGGCAATCTTTAAGTTTGCGTTTGGCAGAATTATAAGATTGACTCTAGATAGCCGGGGGCAAATTAAATTATTTTTTTATCAGATTACGTCTTTGCGTATTGAAATTAGTCACAGTGTGAAATATATTTTCTAAGCATCCGTTTAATATTAAAATTGCATTCATTTTTATTGTTTGAACTCCTTTGACCTGGGTTGAAGATATACATATATATGTATGTACATTGAATTTACTTATGTAGATCATACATACATACATATGTACCTACATTCATAAGTTTAGTAGTATTTCGCGTGTTTTCTAGATTCAATTATTGTAGACGTTGATATTCGAACCCATTTTTTGGTTATTTACAGATAAAATTCTCTATGTAAGCCGGAAGATAAAGTGACCCGTGAAAGGTTCAAACGGGACAGTGCTCTTAAAGTTTAAGAGCACTGTCTTAAATACATATATATTTAATACGTTAGCTAGTTGCTGGGATAATTGTTTTATTTCGTATATAAATTAGATATTTAATCTAAAACATGAAGATACCTTTAGGTCATTTCATACCTCTTATAGTAATAATTAATGGGCAGTAAAAATATATTATTAAATTAATATAATTAGTTTATTACATACTATAAAATAGTTGTATGTAATGTATACATAATTCGCTATATTATTTAAAAATAATTAATTTGACTATGAATTTACGTTTCCTGTATTAGTTTTTTTTTTCAATTGTGTCTTATCTGAATATTACGGTCCCAAGACGGGTCACGTAGTATTGACCAAAATAAATGCAGGCCGTTAACATTTGTTTCTAATTATTATTTTAAATAATACATATTGTTTATACATCTATAACAATTAAAATACAATGCATAATTTGACTTATCCATTAACCAAACAGAGGGAAATTACACCGAGTAAAAAGTTATTTTCAAAAAACTCGACTGATAATTTATAGTAATTTTATAGGTCGTATTAGTTTCTTGAACTAGTTTATAAATATTGTATCTAAAAAGACGTTACATTTATGTATGTATATATAAATAAAACACTTCAGATTTGTTATCACTTGGAACCGTTTAGATCAAATTTGAGTTAGTCTAAAATTTATATCAAATTTTGTTTATCAGCAAATATGTATGTATGTAATAAGCATTCGATTTTTGAACACGTGCGAGATTAGGTATGGGAAATCTAAGGAAAAAATTCAGTTTGGACAGCTGTCGACGTTTTAATTTTTCTTTTATAGTCTCTATGGCAAAATGTAAGATAGCAAAATTTTATCATTTGATCCAAGTGGTTTACAGGCAGGAAGCGACTGCACGTGTGACACTTTTTTTCCATAAGATAACTGTTGCTATATATATCATAAAAAAGTACCTACATATATGTATGTGCGTATGTAAGTCTAAAAGACTTAAATTAAATAAATATTATATTTTTACAGAAAAATGACCGACTATAATAAGAGGCCCTTCGTAGAAGAGGCAGATCGACTTCGTCTGATTCATAAAAGGGACTATCCCGATTATAAATACCAGCCGAGAAGACGTAAAAGGGAGGTAACTAAGAGGACTCGTTTCGAAGACCTTAAATCAGAAGATTCACCGACCGGAGTAGATGTCGGATCTCCAGTATCCACATCGCCGAGATCTTCAGCCAGCAGCTCCGTTCAATCCGGAGTGATATGTCAGCATCCCATGACTTCACCTCAGTTGCAACATCATCTTATGAACACGACACCAGAGACAGAGGCAAATATCAACGAGAACTGCTTGGACGGTTTGGAGTTGGATCAGTATTTGGCCCATCCAGTGGCTCATTATCCCACGAACACTTTTACTCAAAATTATTGGTATAAGTATGCCCAAAATGTGAACGAGGAACATCCTCATCAGTTTTGGTTGGACGAGAGGAATAAAAGCGTGGAAGGTGAGGAAAACCACCGTTTCCACGAATACCAGTCGACGGGGAGGTATTCCAGCAATCACTCTACTCTATCCAATTACAGTATACCCAGTAGCTATCCTTATTCTCAACCATCGTCCGTATCTACTGGACCGCCTTCTCCTTGGCCTGGTTGTGTCTGATTTCGACTGTACAAAATAAAATAAAAAATTGAACGCTGATAATATGCATTTTATGACATCGTAAATATTCATAGGAACGAGTTAGAATCTCATATAAAAATATTTCTCAAATTATAAGAGCAGTTGGAAGATACATATGCATATCTGTCATGTGAAAAAATGCAATATAATTTTTTTATGATATTGATAATTCGATCATATTTAAAACATGAATCTTAACTTGTGAATCTTATTACGTAGACTAAGATTATTTTATGATGTGCCTTATTTTTTATTTTTATTTTTTTATTATATTTAAAAATATAATGATAATCGTTTATTACGAGCACCAAGTAAAATTCGTAATTTTTTTACAGCTTTAAAATAATGCTCATAATAAATGAATATCACGATACCAACAATTTGGTTAACAGTTCTTTTTGAAATTAAATTTTTCATTACGTGTTACAATAAAATTTAAGAAAGATGTATTGAGATAATTCCCAAGTACCAAATGTGTTTCGAAATTGATTCATTGTACGAATTGTTTCTTCATTGATAATTATTTTATATGTTTGTTTTTATTATATTTACTTCAAAAAGTAAATTAATATATAATTATTATATTTTTTCAAAATATTACTTATTACAAAATATTATAATACATATGTTTAAGAAGCATGTGAATGTTTACATTTGTAAGTGATTGACGATATATTTTAAGTATTGTACTGTATGAAAGTTAGAGTAAGTTTTTTTAAATAAATAAATAAAATCGAATTCATTTCGTTTTAATATATTTTATATGCTGTACATACATATTATCATCATCATCTTGGAATTCTTTTTAATTTCATGTCTCTAATCTTCTTCTAAAAAACCATCATTCATACGTTTTCCTTTAATCATCAACCCAACCACAACTTGATCTTCTTCGCTCATTTTGCCTTGTATTGGAAAATATTCGAGTATTTTCTTTGCTTATCTGCAAATTCATTCTTTCAGCTACACATTTCAACCATTTCACCAAGTGCTATCTTATGTTGTTACGATTCACACCTACGTACCTTTCGACCCCTTTTTACAAGGCTTTTATATGTTTCTCTTCCATAATGGTTCAGGCAATACTCCTACATTCTTCCGATCGGTTTGAAACTTTTCCATTTTTATCATTACATATCATTCCAACAGCTCCTATTTGGATCCAACTATCATCACAGCTTGAAGAAATAAAAATAATTTTAATTTAATCACTTGAAAATTTAAATTTAAGGCTACTATGTACATGATACACAACCAATTTAAATAAAATATGATTTTTATATACATATGTACATATGTAGGTACATATATATTTTACAAATGCGCAATTACGACTTTAATGCACTCTGTTTTGATTGTTTTTTTTTTTGTTCAACTTGTGACATTGACGAGGATTTAATTATTGCGTTGGATTCGTTGGCGTGCGCATGCGCACACGCGGTGCATACTGCATCTGCATTTCATTTGAGCGAGTTAATCGTTGGTGATGCACTGGCGGTTCCGGTATGCAACCGCTTCTTGCATTCACTAAGATGATGATGCAAAAAATATTCTAGCAAAAAAATTTGTCTCGCGCCGCGACGAACCGTTTTCTTAACACTTTCATGATTTAATTAAAATTTAATAAAACCTGAAGTTCTTGCACAAACATGTACATATACATACACATACATATAATATATACTCACGGTACCAAAACTTGGACCGTAGACGGATTTTGGTGGGGATCGGAGCCCTTTGTAGATATTTCCAACGAAGTTTATATCCTACGCTGAACTGATACTCAAGATTGAAACTCATTTCATTGTTTATTTATTTATTCTAAACAGACCATTGTGGCATAACAGGAATTCCTAAAGCGCCACAATGGTCAAAAAATACAACACAAAAAAAAACAAAATAACAATTAATACATAACGAAAATAATATACTAATCAATTATACATAAAAAAAATACATTTGAACATAAACATAAATACATCCATACATAAACATAAAAAAATAGCATTTAATAATAACAGATAAAGTAAAAATATCAAATAAAAAATATAGCATAAGGAATGCCTTGCACCTATAGCCAGTTCCAATAAATATGTAAGAAACAACTACAAATACAAAACATCCCTGTAAGGCCCAAATGGAAGAGTATTAATCAAAATTTCACTCATAAATCACAATCAATCATGAAAACAATGATGAGCGCAGACTACCAGATAAATGGGTTAGAGTAATTTCCGACAATTTACGCTCACTAAGGTGGAAAATATCACATTCACATTGTTGAAACGGTTTCTCATTAAATTGGATAAAAAACTATATTACCAGGATTTGAATATGATTTCAATATTTATAATCTAAAAAATTATATATGTACAAGTTTAATACCATATATATCGATCAGGGGCAACCTGAAAATGGCATCATGGGAAACTATAAAATTGATTCCATCGACTATGTCGCTTTTCCCAAGTATTAAAAATAAATTGACATATTGATGGCTTGGTGCACAGATATTGTATGTCCATTTTTTAAATTGAATCGAGTTTTAAGTTTGTACTCAATCGAATTTTAAGTTAATGTGCTGGAATAATTCAGGATTATCCTTTCACGGTAATTTATATATACCACATAAATTATATTGAAAGGAAAAACCTGAATACCTAAAAAATAAATTACCTTGAAAAAAACATAATTCCAGCATCTACAAACTTAAAATTCGATACAAATTTAAAAAAAATCGACATACAATATCTGTGCACCAAGACATTTTTTTTTCGACATACTGAAAATATGTTGTATCTATGTAGCTTTATACGACATTTTTCATATATTAGTTAACCCCCCTTCCATTAATTGAATTCTAAATTAAAACATTGTTGCTTAACATACATATGTACATATGTATCAAAGTCAATTACATGAATAACAGTATATTTTGAAAATATTATATTATTCAGATTATTATGAATTTTCTACAACATCACAATGAATTTCCGAGACACAATACACGTTTGGAGTATTTTCATCAGTTGAAATTTTGAATTACTAAAATACATTTTAAACTGAATTAGTATTAAAATATTCTACGTATTTATAATAGATTGATATTGTTGAATCGGGTTTCTTTGAAAATGTGGAACACTCGACTTGACAAATTGCGATGGCAATTCGTCAATGTCGCAGCTTTATTGCCAACGGTTACAATTTTGTTTCAGCATCGTCTTGCTTCACTTCTAAGCCGTCCCTGCTAATAAATAATAATACCGAGAACCACAACAACAATTAAAGTATACATGTGCACAAATTGAATTTAAAATATTAAAAAAAAATGCACATTTTTTCCACTGAACATCTTACAGATTTTAGTGAAAGGTATGAATTTGTAAAGACTGACGTATCTGAGCTGCCATATCGATCGACCAATGAAGCCGCCGGTTCCCCGAACGGTGATGGGAGTATTTTTGAAGATGTGGAGTGATGATGGTGTGTTTTTTGGATATAGTCGGCAGCTGCTATATAGTCTGTTGGCATCCCTCGTAGGAAATGGTCCGCGGTTGCCGCCTCTAATTGATGTCGTCGCCTAATTAATTTACGCCCGATCTACTTCGAGACCAACTATACGCTAAGAAATCTCTTAATAATAACGACCCAACGAAAAAATAAAATTAAACACCCAAGACGACCTCTTCTTTATTGCCAGTTTGCAGCTACAATGTCTAAAGCGCCAGATACTGCGAATCTACACTACGTATACGAATGTTGGGTGAAATATTATATGTAGACATACGCTGGAAATGAAACGTGTCAAAAGTATTAGTTGAAATAAAGTACTAGATAAGGTTTTCAATTACACATAGTACATACTAGGGTTTCTGACCCGAGCAACCCGGGACAGACATTCCCGGGAATTCACGAAATTTTTGCTGTCCCGTGTCCCGGGAATTCTTATCTTGAATCCCGGGAATTGGATTTAAAAATATCTTGAAAATATACAACATTTTCACGACTGCACGAAGGGAAATAATAAATCAAATTCTCAAAAGTTTGTTATTTAGCAGTAAGTATAGCACATTCCTCGAACGTGGAAATTTTATGATCATAATATAATGGTTCTGTGCGTTTGGCCAAAATCGTTTCTAGTAATTTTATTTTTGGAAAATCTCAATACTGAAGGACTTGACTTTATCGATAAATATTTTGAGAATTGAAAATTAAAATCGAAGAAAGAAGAAACCTAAAACTAATTTTTTAGCACAAATTTTTAATAATTACATATAATTTTATACCGAACAAAATATTCTTTAATTAAAGAGAATGTACATATGTTTATCCTACGGTGAAACTATTATGAAGCGAGTATATCCTTCTTGTATTGACGATTCCACAATGGAAGAAACTGGACACATGTCAAAAAAAATGTTTTTTTGACATGTGTCCCGGGATCCCGGGAATCCCGGGAACGATCCCAGGCTCCGTCCCGTGTCCCGGGAATACAGAAACCCTAGTACATACATACACAAATACATATGTACATATATATTTTATTTTATTATTTTATTTTTTATTTTTTATTTTACATAGATATACCAGGAAGGCTTGACAAGAAGATCCCAATGCGCCTTCCTAGACAATTAATTAATTACAAACAATGCAGAATTTTTATTACATAAATCACTGTATTTATTTAAAAAAAGATAAATAAAAAAAATTGAGCACACACCACAATTATAAAATACACCAAATTATAGTTAAGTTAGATTTTTAAAATAATGATTTTATAAGTTACCGTATTTATGTAGTTATTTGTGTAAAAATTACAAGACAAGACCAGAGAGAACTAACGTAACAAAACCCTTGGTAGCTTTCAATGAGTCGTGATATTCAGATTTTTTTTATTACAATACAATACATGTGACCGCTTCGAAAATGATCTCTCAGTAATATGCATAGAAGTAGAATGCATATAATCGCTCTCAGCCTCCAAAAATATTGCAGCAAAAACTCTGCGCGGCAGAGTTTGTTCATTGTTTGCTAAACTTCGTTTCTCTCTCTCTTGTCTCTCTTCTAACTTTCCGTCTCTCTCTTCGATGGCTCGCTTTTAGACGATACTTTTCTTAACAATGACCATTCTATGCATTCTACTTCTATGGTAATATGTAGTGAAGCACTATACTTGAGTAACGTAAAACAGATCAAAATATAAGGGCCGTGGATCAATAATAATCAGAAATATATTTTTTCTCATGAATTAAAATTTTTAATACGAATGAGGGTTTTCTTGGGGGAAGGCCAATCCTAGATTCCTTGAAGGCCACCCTTATTTAAAACTAATGTTATAATTAGAGTTCAGCTGCCCATGTGAATTGCATACAAGAACAGGGCCTTGTGGTCAGCACGAACAAAAATTACAATTGCTATGAAATGCTTTGAACCTCCCATAGTACATATGCATATTTAATGAATGACTACGAGTGAGAGTTTTTGTCTTTGGGGTAGGTTAATCTTGGGTTCGCTGAAGGCCACCCATAGAATTCAGCCGCCCGCCCGTGTGAATTGCACACATTGCACATTAAGGGGGGGGGGGGGGCTTGCTCTCATCCATCTCATACCACATATTTTTCTAATTTCGTCTACCCACCTTCCCTTTACCCCTTCACTTTCTCTCGGATACCATTCCAGCACTTCTTTTACCCACCTTTTTTGCTTCTTCTATTGCCATTTTTATGTCTTCATTCTCTCCACTATATGTATAGTATGGATATAGGTATGGATCATTGTATGCCGAGGATACAATGATCCACGAAGCAATGCTTGCAAGCAACAAGCAACAATGCTTGAAGTCAATTTATTGATTGTATGTTTTTTAGTATGAGAATATCTCACTTATTAATCATGCGTGAATTATTTTTTTGCAATAATTCATGAATGAATGGACAGTGATTAAAAACATACGCGTATACAAAGATGTGTTCATACGTTAATAAATCGATCAAGCGTTTTTGATTCTTACTCATGCTTTTATTATCTGGATTTTAATTGTAATTTATTTTTCACTTGTTTTTCAAGTCGTTGTAACAAAACAGTTTTGGTGTTAGTGTCGCGATTGGTATGAGGTAAAAATAAGCTGTCAAAATATTATTTTATGATTACCTAATAAAATGACACGCAGGCATTTTGGATTATACGATTGGGATTACGCATCGTTTGTGGGTATACATATATTATCAAATCAATTATGGAGTCAAAAACGTGTGACGCATTTAAACTTGTGCGCTCATAGACGTTGGAAAACGATTTCTTTAGACCACCAGCGAGCACATTCCCCCAATCTTAAACGTCATCGTGAAAAGTCACTATGTGAACGTGACCAGATTTTCTGGTCTGATCGAGGTTCTTCGGATTGGATGTGTATTTTTATTTAATTAAAAACAATTAAAAAACAATATTAATATAAAACTATATCGCATTTCTATTATTAATAATTATTTTTTTCTAATAAATAATATAAATTCACGAAATATGCAAGTGCATAAATATGTCAATAATTTCAAAAACGATAGAATATTTTATAATACTAGATTCTTTTATTATTTGATTATCTTTAATTGATTTGGAGTAAATTAAGTAGAGTTTGTGTGTTTAATCTTTATTTATTTTATTTCAATCGAATATGCCTTTACAGATCGCTCCAAAGCGATGAGTGTACTAATACAGATACAATGCTATACTACAATTAATACAAGCATTTTCATACAATGTGAATTCATACAAACATCATCCACAGTGACTATGGAGAATTTTTTACAGCATTTTATTATAAAAATGGGCGAACCTCAAGACGCTGAATAACTTGAGATTTGCAAGAGAGATTGGAAAGAAAATGCCAATTTACAGGAACTGTTTGAATGCAAATCAGAAAAATTGGCAAACTCTGAATGGAAACGATCGACCTGGAGTAACAAACCAAGGTCTGGCCAACAGCTACTAGTGGGAATTGAACCGTGACCACTCCGCTCGAAAGCATAATATGCTAACCACTAGTCCACGCTGCTTGTTATAAAACTAACGAACAAAAAAATAGACGAAGAAAGCAATATGATATCGATGATGTTTGAATATTTTTGGGACTGTTGTTTTCAGATGAAATCACCAACAAATAGAAGGTATTAATCAGAGCCTACTACTTCATACTAGCGCTACGGCCACTAGTGTCCCATCCCATTATTTTTTTTTCACAATTTTTGTATATCTTCATTAAGTAAAATATCAAATACCGTTTTTAATCCATTCAATACGAACAACAAATAAATTCAATTGCAATTTTCATAAAGATAGATAGATCATTTCGTAAATACATAGGTAGGGAGAATGATGTCCCTCCTTTTAGCGCTAGTCTACATTTTAAATAAACATTAATTGTAAAATTTAAGATAATAATCAACATTTTAAAAATCCATGATTAATCGACAAAATTTAACTCTATTCCAAAATAAAATCAAACGCATTATTTTACATAGTATGGAATATTATCAACGGCGTTTTAGCGCCCCCCTCAATCTTGCGCCCATGGTCATCTGCACCCCTCGGCCTCCCTCCCACGCTACAGCCTTGGTATTAATGTGGTTTTAATTTTTAATAAAGAGAATTCAAATGTAAAAATTGTTAACGTTACAGTAATATAAAATAATTTATTTTGAAATTTTAATGGAATATTCAGACATTCTCATCACAAGAGATGAAGAGTAGATCTATACGTATGTATGTATTTTGTTCAATATTTTTGAATAATTTTAATAAATGGCACTTTATATAGATTTATAAATACAAAATAAAATAATTTATTTATATATTTGCAACTTGTATTAAAAAAAAAGGAAAAGGAAAAAAAATTGTCGTTAATTAAATTTTTATTATAAAATTGTGTCCAATTCTTGTACACAATGCTAATCAATGACATAAAAGTGATTATTTTTATTAAATAATAGTCAGAAGGTATCTGAAGTAAGTATAGTTAATAATAAAATTAATTGCTTAATCATCCCTGAACCAGTCAATGGGTTCCTAGAGAATTTTAAAGTTGACACACCACTCACACCTTCTCTTCTTCTCATTCACCGAAAGTGCCGGTGTACCCATTGTTGGATGCTTTATCATCGCTTCCACTTCAAATGACTACGATGAGTATCATAAAATATGTTTATTTAGCGGTATTATATAACAAATATACAAGAATACTTAATCTCGCCCGATTGTTGTCGCCTGTCTCGTCACTCATCAACTCTCTTTAGCCATTTTTAATACACATCATTCCATCGTCTGTATTCGCAGATGACATACCGTCGAGAAAAAACGATGTTTGTTTATGTAAAATATCGATACTCTGGCTTTGAGACGTTTAATATTACGATACCTACAATTACGATATCACTTGATGGGAATGGAACACTAAAATTTCGCTCGAAGACCGTACGTTTTCTTAGCATTAAATTCGATGATTTATGTTTGTATATATGTATGTATATACATAAGCAAGTCAAATACGAGATACGACGATGTGAAAAAATAAGAGGAAATTGAGAACATTTACGAGAGCCAATGCTTTAAATATATCATTTAAAGATATCACGATGTCGTCAAAATGCTATCAGTATTGTAATGGAATCAATTGAACGGTTTTCTGATATTTTTGACTCATCCAATAAAGTAATACAGTAGTGTTGTTGTGACACATGTACATGTTGAACATTTTGGACTTGCACCAATTGTCGTGTAACCGTATTTATATTTAAAGTTGAAAATTTAGTCTAATTTAAGTTCGAATTCAAATTTTTTATCTTATTATACCTACATATATGTATGTACGTACATCAATCCATCAAAAAGTAAATAAATAGGGTGATTCTGAGGAGTGGTGTCAGATAATGTTAAAATACATACATATGTATAAGGGAAAATCGAAAATCACTAGTGTACAAATATACATACATATTATTTTAACATAAATATACATTATATTTTGGTTTAAATGTTGTATAAGGCGCTTCGTTATGAAATCATCGACGGGTATAATTAAACCTAAATAAACATACAAGTGATATGGAAATTAAGTTTATCCCATAAATAATTTGTAAAATAAATAAAATTTATAATGTATGTATTTAATTTTCAATAAAATTGCTTGATATTTTATTTTTACTGCAAACAGCTTAACTTAAACGAAGAGATTAATTTGAGTTTCTTATTATCACATACTGATTAAAAATAAAAAAAATGATGCTTAGATTTTTTTTCAATTACAATTTGCAATTGTTGTGATGATTCTGTATAAAATTGGCGAAATTCAAATTCAAAACTCTATCTTAATATAATCAAAATTTATTATCCATTTATATGCCTGACAAGCAATAGAAAACTAATACAGATCATTGTGTTATAATCGAAAAGGTATGACTTTTTCAAAATTAAGGAACAAAAGTTGAAAATCAAATTATATCTTAAGAATTTCCAATTCGTTGCTATGATTTCAATGAAAGCATACTTTTATTTGAAGCTGATATTACACAAATAAAAAAATATAGATATTTATAAAGTTATATACAGGCAGCTAATATCCAAATCGTTACAAAACACGACCACTACATCGATTTAACAAATTTACAATTTAATTTTTCTCTCATTTTATGCTATTGTTCTAATTTTCGAACATCTCTCTAGTGGAAATAATAATGATAATAAAATTTGATTCCAGACAATAGTGAGAATAGTGCAATCCCCATCTTCCATATAAATAATGTATAGATAATACAAATGAATGATAAAATAAATAAATATAATAAAATAATAATAATATTTATACGAAAATACATACATTTATTTATTTTATTCTAAACAGACCATTCGACGAAAGGAAACGTCAGCGACTTTCTTGATATGGTTGTGAAAGGTGAGTTGAGGATCAAAAGTGATACCCAAATCGACCATATATTCCACACGCTTCAACAACACGGATCTAATGGAATATCCGTGACAATAGAGCGAATGTGCACGTCCATAGCTCATAATTGCACATTTATTCAAATTAAGTTCAAGGCCTAAACTAGAACTGAACTCCAAGACAGCGTTAATATCAGCTTGAAGGAGAGAGGCTTGCCTCTCATCCTTGACAGCAAAAAATAATTTAACGTCGTCAGCAAACAAGAGACATGATGCATTACATAAAACTCTAGGGAGGTTATTAATAAGAATTGTAAATAGATATAATAAATAATAATTAATTAACAATTGAAAGTCAATTTATAGCGGTAATAATACACGGTGCCGCATATATTTTACCATAGTGCCATTACAGGTTTCTCCAAGGCGACACCTATGGCCAATGTTGTACATGTGTACTATAGAGGTGACAAATTTGGTGAGGAACCATTTCAATAATGAAATCAGATAAACTGTGATGGGAAATGAACGACTTGGAGTCACACATAGCACCGCTGGGCCAGGGTTCAAACCCGTGACCAACATCTAATATATAATTTCGAAAGAGACTTTGTAAGTATGTATGTATATAAGTAAGGTTCGGGTGAGTAAGTTTCTATGACGAGGACATCGATATCGTTGAATATTATCTTTTTTCGATTAAAATAAATTTAATAAAAAAAACAAATGAATGTTTATTATTAGTATTTAATTATGTGCGTGGTAGACATCATCATTTGATGGTTGTACCTCCTGCTCGTACAGTTCTTTTTCGAATGGCTCCTATTCCAAGAGCTATTCGACTTCTCAATAAAATCGTTGCTGCTGAGCCTGAATGTGATATTTTCCACCTCAGTGAGCGTAAATTGTCGAATATTATTCTAACCTATTTGTCAGGTAGTCTTACTCTCTTCCATTTGCCCCTCACAGGGATGTTTTGTATTTGCAGTTGCTTCTTATTTATTGGAACTGGCTGTAGATGCAATACATTTCTTATGTTATATTTTATTATTTTATATTTTTAGGTTATCTGCTATTATTATTTATGATGATGTATAAATGTATTTTTGTCTGTGTATATAAATATGTATATATTTATTTATCTTTCTCTATTTTTTACTTTTTATAAGACATTCCATTCTTTGTTTTTTTTTTATAATTTGTAATTATTATTATCCACTATTTCATAGCTTATTCTTTTTTATGATTATGTGTTCTGGCCATTCAGCACACTTCCAACTAACCCTTTTAAACGAAAACAAAAAATAATGTGGCCAGAACACTATCCCAATAAACATGTTTCAATAGAAAATACTCAATATAAAATAGTATTAACAGTGGGAAAAAATCCCAAATGAAAATACGTACTTTTGACTTTTGATTTGAACTGGACGACTACTTAGAGAGATTTGAAATCTGAAAAGTACTACAAATGAAAGATAAAATACCCGACTATAGATTCCAATATTCATTTTGAACAGAAAATTGACAGATTTTGAGACATCGACCGAACAACACCAAGATATTGAAAAATCGCGCGATTTAAAAAACATATCTCCGAATCTCGAGCCAATCAAAAAGGGGACGTTCAAGTATTACGTAAGCACTATAGGGGGGCGGGGGGGTCTTTGCTTCGCTTATTTTTGATGAAATGGGGGGTGGGGGGGGGGGGGGGTCGAGATGGTGATTACGTCAGCAGTAGTTATTTTTTTTTTACACATTGGCAACCCACACATTGTCTATGCTTGAAAACCAAACACATATTCGGGGATTCCCACAAATAATGAATATGCATATAGGTACCAATGTTTACGTAAGCATGGGAGGGGGGGGGGTAAGAGCTTTGCTTACTTTTGCTGACAAGGGGGAGGAGGGGGTAAATAATTGTAATAAATCTGCTTACGTAATACTTGAACGGCCCAAAACACATACATACATATCAGTGGCGTAGCGTGAATTCCTGGTGCCCCCCCGCAAAATATTTTAAGGCGACCCCCCCCCCTCCTCCATATATTAATATAAGCAAAATAACTTTCCAAATTAATATTTATTCTTTTTTACGTATCGGTATATGTACCTATATATCGAAATCCATTAATAGTTTAATCTGGAAGACCAAGAAGCAGTGCACAATCTGTTTAAAGTAACTGATGGTGAATACTCCTTAAAAACTTTCCACCTGTTGATGGCGACAGTGAAAAATTTATAAATTTTATTGATTTTAATTATATAATTTTGTTTTATTGTTTACACATTGAAAAAATATATACAAGAATAAGAGAATTCTCAGCTAATAGGTTGAAGTGGCACTGACGTTCAAAAGATGGAAAAAGACAGTAGTCTTCTAGCCCTATGGGCATAGATCAATTACACAATGAAGATAAATTCAAAATATGTTAATGTATGTACATACACATATAGTACAAATAGATTGAAAAATAAGATAAGTTTTTTAAAAAATTACGGAACAAATTAAAAAATCCGTGAAAAAGGCGCGCTTCGTGGCGCCCCCCCCGCATTGCGGGGTCTGCGGGCGCGGTAGTTACGACACTGATACATATATAACACAATCAACATTTTTTATTAGCAGATTCGTGTTCACTGGGCATACATAGATCTATGTATAAGAAAAGTCATATCTCATCTCTGAACCAAAAAAAAGTCGTCATTTGTCGAACAGTGTATTTAGATATGTACGCGAAATCGTAATCGGAGTCGTACGAATTTTTGACGACTCCGACTCCAGCCACGACTCCACAGCTGGATCATTCGATGGTTCAATATGGCACCCTGTTGGGTCTGTACGGAGCGGAGCTCGCTAATGTAAACAAGTGGCACTGGCCGGTATCAAGTGTCTTTGGGTTGCGAGTGTTTCTCGTCTGTGGCCACTCGACGTCGGCTGTCTCCTATGATCCCCATATTCCCACAACTTTTTCACCAGGCCGAGACAGATCGCATTACACCGACGCAGCTTGCACATCATCAACACGTCACAATGCACATATAATGCGCTCGCTTTATTAGCGGAGCGCAAGCCCGCTCAAGTCCGATGCCGATCATATCTCCGACATAACGGAAATAGGGAAAGCGTTAAAAATATTTATAAAAAAACGAAAACAATAGTTCATATATTGATATTGCGAAACTTGGACATTGAACACCAAGATTTTACATAAAGTCCAATGCACTCAAAGAAGTAGGGAAGGCTGTATACTTGCCATAACGAGGAAAGATAGGAAACGGAATACGTGGGTGAGAACTGAGAAGTATGAAAAAAATAGTGGATATAGTGGATAGAGTGAAGAGATTGAAATGGCGATGGACGGGCCATGTGGCTAGAAGAATGGACGAAAGGTGTACAAAAGAAATACTAGAATGGTACCCGAGAGAATTCAAAAGGAAGGTAAAGGGAAGACCACAGGAAATGGTAAACGGACTACTAGTTATATGTGAACCAGTCACAAAACAACCGGTCGCTCTAGATCGGTCACACGAGCGACCGGTTGTTCTGTGACCGGTTCACATTTGACTAGTAATCACTAGAGTACGGATAGCCAAGGTGTCGCTTATTGTTCAATTGTTGTAAATGCTTTGTAAAAAAGGTTCGGCAAACCTTTAACAATGCATTTACAATATTTGAACAATAAACGGCACCTTGGTTATCCGGGCTCTAGTAATCACCGAACCCAGGAAAGATGGTTAGACGAAATAAGGAAAATGTGTGGAGTGAGATGGGTGAGAGTTGCGCAAAACAGGGACGAGTGGAAGCTTGTTGGAGAGGCCTTCATCCAGCAGTAGATGGTGAGCGGCTGTAGATGATGATGATGATGATATTGGTATTAGGGGAGTTGTCAATGTGGTGAATTTAGTGCAAACTAAATCGAACTAATGGGTAAATTTGACAATACTTTGATGTGTCAATAGTAAAGCAGCAGATACACTGAGCCGTACGGCACGGCATGCCTAGGTAGACTTCAGCTGTGATGAGCGTATCCGTTTGTCATTGTTAATTGCCAGCAGCCAAGGTCGACGAGAGGGGGGGGGGGAAGCCAGGGTAAAGTTCCAGGGCCCGGACTACTCGAGGGGGCCCCATGTCGGAAATCATACCCGTTATATCATACTTTCTTATTCAATTATTTAAAAAAAAATAACAACCAACATGTATGTAGGTATTTTTCTAATAGTTCAGATAGATTTTTCGCATGTTAAAAATATGTGTATAAGATCTTTTTTTTTTTCATTTTGTTATAGGGCCCGGGATTCCTCTCGACCGAGGTTGCCGGGTTCGATCCCGTGGGTTGACCACGATTGAAAATAATTTATTCGGAGTATAATCTGTAGTGCTACTGGTCAGGCTTGGTTATTTGTGATTCCAAGTCGATCATTTCTTATCAGAGTTTGACAATTTATCTGATTTCATTGTTGAAATGGTTTCAGTAAAAAAAACCATCCTACCCACTATGTCACGACTATTTGAATATGATTGAAAAATTTATAATCTATAAATGTATGTACAAGTTTAATATCACAGATGTCGCCTAAGGGCGACCATTAATGAAAATATGGGGAAATATAAATTTGAATTAAAAAATCAATTAATGTAATTTAAATTTGACCATATTCATTTTCATAAATATATGTATATCTAATAACTAATATATTAGTTATTATTATAATAATAATTAATATAATGATAATATAACAATTAATGTATCGCACGAAAAACAAATTATTCATCTTTTTTCAAAAATATATCAAACATTAAATTTCCAATTGAAAACTATTTAATTAAAAGTTTATGATACTATGTCAAAATTTTCTAAATTTAAGTGCATGATATTTAATGTATCAGTATTGGAAATTGGAAGGTGTACCAATTGCAAATATTTATTTTTAAAAGTATTTGAAATATAGTTAAGGTGCACCAAGTGAATATAGTACGTAATTTTAAGTGTAAAGTTGCCGAATTAAAGTTCCGTCTACTCAGTGAATACTATCTAAAATGAATTTCAATTGTGTGTATATTCCACTCTGTGTGTCTGTGACTCTTCCCTCGCGTAACTCTTTATGGTTTGCAAAAACGAATAATGTTTAGAACGGTGCAACTTTACGAAATTTGATTACAGGCGGATTTAGGTGAAAAGAGGCTCTAGGCTATTTCACTAGCTATTTTCAAACCCCTCTATTATCATGAGTAAAAGAAAATGCATCTGAGTATTTTCTTTGTATATAATTTGAAGGTCTGTATGAAACAGAATGAGGGAATCAGCACTGTAACTTTCTAAAATAGATTCTGTAGCTTTTGCATGTGCTTGCCACGTAATGTCTGACAAATATTTATGCACTTTAGACTGGGGTTCCAGATGTGATCTTAGACCTGCCCATCTCTGATTATACACTTCGGCTGGAGGCTTTCTGAATGTTGAGGACCCAGGCTTCGCCTATAGGTAAATTTCGGTAAATTTTTAGGTAGTGGTTGCTCTTTAGTGGTTGTCAAAATATCACTTATATGTTTTCTGTGTGTAGGTTGTATTGTGGGGATCTCGTGACTAGTCAGGGATGTCATGTGGGCATAAGCAAATAAGGCGACGCCTAAGGGCGGCGTAATTTTGAGGGGTGGCAAATTATATGTGACTTTTATTGTTATTTTAAATTAAAAATAACTAACAACGTGCAAGAACCATTGACATTCAAGAATGGATTCTAACCACTGCCATTAAAACATCTATGCATTTCAAATGAATTTGAAAACGTTTGTATTTCAGAATGAATTTATTATATAAAAAAATTATTATAATTAAGAAAAAATTGTTCGATTGTATCATATTACTAGAGGGGGCGGCATTTTGAACTTTGCGTAAGGGCGACAAATAGTCTCGGAACGTCACTGACTGGATTTAACGATTCTAAATAACCTTGTAGAAAAATGAAGAATGTAACTTATTGTATGTCTACATATGTATGTACTTTTTTTTATTTATTAGTATATTATCAAGACAAATGGATTCAATAAAATACATTTACGATTTTCAACGGTGTTTGAGTTTAGTGTTTAATTCTGAATATAATTTAATGGCAAATGGAAATATAAATAATGTGTACACAAATTTATAGTGTCAAATCTTAAATAAAATATTCTCATCAATGATGTTAAAAAAAATCGGAGCATTTTGACTGATTTGATTTCAGTTGGAGACAACTTGAGCCACCGCCTTCATCTACGTAGATATTTATGTATGTACATATGTATATTCTAGTTCAATTTAAAAAAAATTATCAACGTATCAAAATTAATTTTGTTTCGTAAGAATTTATTTTAACTTTCAGAAACCTAATAAAAAAAATTCTGAGCTTCATATATTTCACATTTAAATCACTGAATAATTTTTAACTATTATGTTTTACTCTATTTTCATCTCTGGATTCAATAAATTAGTTTAAAATCGCATTAGTCCAATTGGAAATTTTCCAGAAGTTTCTGATTTAAATGGAGTCTACATAAGTAATGGGTAGATTGTTTATAAATAATTACAGCTAATCTTTATTTTTAATTTGAATAAAAAATAGTAGGGTAATTAATTTTAATCGGTCATTTGTGACGATATGGAGCGCAGACCGTTTGCCGAGCTGTTCTAAGAATTCCCCGCAATTTGCTTCTAATGTTGCATGATCTTCTGAAATGTGGCGATAAGGAGTGTGCGGACTGCATCCTGCAGGGGTCACTACGAAGATGACCCCGACATCGTTTTATCCTTTTTAACCTTCTATTAACTCGAATTTTGTTCCCCAGACAAAGTTATCGCAACATCACACAAATCTGTTTACATTTTATCTATTATAATGTACCATTTACTTAGATAACTATTTTTTTTAGTGAACAATCATCTATTTTCGAATTTTTAATATGTTTGGGTATGCTATAAAATGGGTTTCATTTGGGAATCAAATTCGTGTGGAGAATGCAATTGAATAATTTAATTAAATAAATAATTAATTATGAAATAATTTACATACATAGTAATTAGGTATATAAAATTTTCAAGTTTTACTATACATATGTACATATATAATACAATTAAAACCGCACATGACGTTTAAATGAAATTTAAACGTCACGTGCGGTCGGTCCTTAGGCTACGATAATGACATCAAAATGTTAAATTACAAAGGCGATGACGCGAAGGATGTAAACGATGCCATAGGACTCTATGGGGCCAGAGTTTTTTTTTCAAATAGAAGGATGCACGTGGCGAAGGATGACTTAACAGAATGATATTTGATCAGCTCGTGTGCAGTGATCTTGATATATTATTTTCTTACATACTTTTTTTTGTTGTAGTTCTTTAGTATGAATTTACTTCAATTTATATTTATAATAAGTTATAAAACAGTTGGACTAAAAAATACATAAATATGTTTACAAATATACTATAAGAGTTAATAAAAAGTAATTTTTTTTTCTAGTATATACAATTCATAGAACATTATTATACATAATTTATATAAATATAGCAAGAAGGGTTGTCAGCTTGGTAGAGGGTTAGCGGTCTTCCATACGTCTTCAATGATGAATAATCGACAAAATCAGCTTTCACAATGATCTCAGAAATCAAATGCATCTGTCAAATCATTATGAAAACCAGTTTTGTCTCAGGAGGAGGCTTCGGTTTGGCATCAACGCGTTTCAGTTCGGACTCCCTGCGGCTGAGCAAGTCCTTCCATTTTCAGTACATTCCAAAAATTCAACATGCGACCACTTCAATTGAATACATCTGGAAACAACAAAAAAAAAGTATCGGTAAAATCGTGATTATGTGCGATCATAACAAACAACGAATTAAGGATTATTCCTATTCCATAGATATATGTTGTATGTGACACGTAGAATTCAGGTCGGCGTCTTTGTAAAGATGTCGGCGCCTTTGTAGTCCCTTTTCCAAAGAGGGCTCGCGGCTCATTTGAGTCAGCTGTTGGTGGCGATTCGTCAAGGGTTTGAAGTCAGCACCTCCTGGTTCATTAGCGCGCTAGAAGATGTCCCAGCTTAATTTATGCGCCGATTCGGGACATGTCACGTTGCATCGCCACCCTTGCGTAATCGGTTGCCAAACGAAAACCCTTCCGTTCGCCTCGAAGGAAAGCATAGAGGACGATCTGAAAAATGTAACACGTGTCGCGTTAAACATCCGTTACATCCGGGAAAAAAAAAGACCTTTGAACTCCTCGCATATGAAATATTTAAGCATACCAAGTATCTGAGACCGCCCAAGAGTCCTTACG
Organism: Arctopsyche grandis; assembly: GCF_051622035.1. Taxonomy (NCBI): domain Eukaryota; kingdom Metazoa; phylum Arthropoda; class Insecta; order Trichoptera; family Hydropsychidae; genus Arctopsyche; species Arctopsyche grandis. The sequence goes on from NC_135359.1 coordinate 21,651,281, forward strand.
TTATGAAAAAAAAGAACAAATAATAATAATCTAAAGACACAAAAAAGATTTTTATGCAAATGACACATAATTAATAGTATATTCGACTGTTTTTAATAATTATATTAAACTAGTGTTTTTACCCGGCTTCGCACGGCATTTGTAATATAAGCCGCTTAAAAAAGGCCAATCTATGTAATAAACATTTTATTAAATTTATTTGAATATTCATTTGTTTTCCTACGAACCAAAAATAGTTACAAAGTCTCTTTCGAAATTTTATATTAGATTATTGTGACGTGTCTTGTTGCTTTAAATTAATCTGGATTTTCTATAAATAAAATACTTTTGATTGAATTATAAAATTCAATCAAAAGTGTACTGTGTAAACGAATAAAAATACTAAAATTTTCATAATACATGACATGCATAAACTGATTTTTAAATATGTATAATAATAATTTGAATTAAAATATAATTAATATAATTTATAAGAGATGGTGATGTTGAGACCTCTATGTATACTTTGATCAAGCATTTGTATGGGTTTGCGTCTTCGCTAAATACAACGTCAAAGAGTAGTTTCGTTCTATTTTAGTACAAACAGTATAGATGTCTCAATATAAATTTAAATATAAAAATATGTGATTCAAGTCACTGCCGCTAGATGTCTCCGGATGCATTTTCAATGGCGGTTTTTCCAAACTAAGTCTAAAAGACGATAAGGTCGAGTTATCTCCCCGCGTTTAGTACACTTTTTTTTTGTGTTTTTCGAGATAAGAGAGTCAAATAAACACGAGAAGGAAACCGAGAATCGATGGAACGAAACTAACACGTAAAACAGAGTTTAATTCATGAAGTTGTACAATGAATGCCCTGATAACGCACGACAACATGCATACAACAAATAAATAACTTTTTCTTCGCGCGCGTTTCCAACGCGCGTATTTTGAATTCCGCGCGTACGAAAATATGAGAAAAACGTGAAGATAAACGGCGAGGCAATTCCACTAATGACAATGTCTAACTGTAAATAAACAACTCGATTTTCAAATACGAGTTAAAACTATGAAGTACATATATTTACATAAGCAATTTGTACCGAAACATATTAACAATTTTCGGCAAATAATCGTCATTGATTAATATTTACATCGTTAAGTATAAAACTGTTCATACAGAGAAATCATACAAACACAGTGCACTTTGTGTTTCTTAAATACGTCACGTTCAAACTCAAACATGTCACTTTTGACAAACACGATCATTTCCTTGAACTAAAACACACACTGTGTACACATTTATAACTAATTCGTAGCATATTAGAACTCACGCGACCAGTTAACGTTCTTATCAATCTGAAAATGCTTAGACTTATCACAAAAGAAACGATCAACCAATCAACTGAAGATTTGTCGAAAACAAAATTATAAAGTAAGAATTGATACAAAAATTACTAATTTAAATCAACTAATTAGATATGTACAAATAGAATATTTCATTAAACTGATATAATTAATTCAGCATTTTAAAAATTCGTTAAATAAGGCACCGTTTACTACTATGTACATATTTAAGAGTTAAAATTACAGAGATGGTTCACTTGTACACAAATAATGATGATCACTGTTTTTTTCACTGGACGACACGTCAAGCACGTGGTAGGTGTTGCATAAGAGACATTGTTAGGCATGAGCCACACTAGCAAACACACACACACACACACACACACACACACAATAATGTTCCGGAAGCGGAAAACGCGACGACGTCCGTCCACAATGACGGCTTCAGTGCGTTTGCCCACGAGGCGTCTTATCGGACTGATATAATTTTCTGAACTCAATCAGGGCCGGATTCGCGTGTATTTCTTTGACTGAATTGAGACACCCATTTTCTTTATATTACTATCGAATGCCTATGATTCTTATCAACGATTCGAGCAGCGTTTTGAATCAGTCTTCTATTCAGAACTTGCCTTATAAGTTATACATACAGTTAAAGTATAATAAAGATCGGTAAAACTGCATGCCATATATAATATTCCGTTTGTTACAGACATTACTAACAAACTAACCAGTAGATTATATCACAGAATCACTAATAACCATACTAACACACTTGTGAAGAGTCTCGGTGATTACAACAAAATGTCTATACCCTTCAGGTATAAACACAGATTACCTAAACACAATATGCTTTAGGTCACCGACTTAAGATAGTCTTTAATTAATATTATGTATTAGATGTATTATGAACATTTATAAGGATTGTAAATAGGTTTTTGAGCTCTTTTTCCTATTATGCTTTAGATTAACATTAGAATAATATAATACTGTGATTACTAACCAAATTAAATTAAAATTGTAAAATAGAAAATGATCAGTAAATCAGTAGCTATTAGAATAGATATAAGATGTATTGTGAACATAATTTCGTAATAATAAAAAGCATTTAAAAATCAAATCAAAGATCGGTTTCATCATTTGAGATGTTTTTAGTCAATAGAATTTTTGCGAATATAAATATTACGAAACAAAACATATGGATGGGTGTTTGATGGGGCACAGATATTGTATGTTTGGAGATAACTGAATTTTAAGTTTAGAGATGCTGGGATAATTTAGATTTTTTTTAATTTATGTGGTATACATAAATTTCCTAGGAAAAACCTGAATTATCCCAGAATCTTCAAACTTAAAATTCGATTATATCAAAACATACAAAATTGAGCATACAATATCTGTCGGTGCACTAAACCCATTGATATATTATATTGGAAGATAATGGAATGGAAAGTATCAACAAAATCTCCATTCTTATTTAAAAGTTAGAAAAATACAATAATATAATAATAAAAATAAATAACCAAATGAAACAATCCGATATGCAGTGAAGATCTGAAGAATTATGTACATTAGTAGCCAGTGGCGTGCCGTTGAATGTCTCTGTTTCTATCACACAGCCTTCCTCACACGTGTGTGCAAGCAGGATTCAAAAGGACTAGCCAAGACGACATCGCGTCCTCTTGAATCGCAAGTAAGGCTGTGCAATAATAGAAACAGAGTATTGTAAGTACGTTTCATATATAACATTATAAAGTCGTCCTAATAATGTAATCAGCAAAATAATATGCTTGAAACAATCAAAAAGTCGATTTAGAATACGTAAATGAATTTGTACTACCCTATTCATCGTCAAAAGAAAAATTGAAACTTATCTATTTTTTTATGAAACTCAATCAGTGGCGGTTTTATTCATACGCGTTATATCTGTTTTATTATTTGTAATTAATATGACAAGGATATATTATATGTATGGTTCAGTGGTAAGGTTTACCTGGTTATATGTATGTGTTATATAGTGGGTGTATTTATAATAGAACTGTTGTCGAAATTGTTGCAAAGGTCGATTTGTCGAAACCCTGGGCTGTTGAATATCCTCGATCCGAGTCTGTGTAGCGTGGGCAGGTGGCGCTAAGATATCGTGGGCTAAGAGTCAAGAGAGTCGGGTACACGTGGGACTCTCCTGCAGCCTCCGCTTGGTCCTCCTCCGCGGTGAAATCGGCCGGGGCGCCACCCAGCCACTTCCGGTCCACCCAATATGGACAAACGTCTTCGTGTGTTCTTTCGTAACAGCTCAATACACCTTCGCAAGTTCCGACTTTTTCGGACGCTTTCGAATCAAACCCGCACTCCACTTTTGCAATTTCCTGTCATTGCACGTTTCCATCGAATTCATACGAAATGCATCGAAAATTGTCATACATTCAGATATACACACAGTCATTTTGAAATTAGAAATTTTAAACCTACTAAAACAGTAAGTGACAGTTGCTATGATTCAATATACAGAAATGAAAGATAGACGGGGCTTATAAAAAAATATTACATTAGATGATTCGTTTTCTTTATAAATTTGTTGATAATCTTTCGTAGAACTAGCTTTTTGATTGAACTATGTCAGAATTTAAGATGCATGGCTTTAAAAGAAAGGTCTACCGGCGAAGTACTTGTACATGTAATATATAGAGGTGATACAGGATAACGTTTAATATATGGTATATATGGATGTATAGGCTTCAATAAAAAATATAAGATTTTCGCAAGATATGTTCATGAATGTTTCATACAAAATTGATATCAAACCTTGTTGATGCATAATGAATCATTTGACATAGGAATTTTTGAATATGACCCCGCCCATGTGAAAAATGCTTGGTTTGTAATCAACTGATATAAGATAGATCAGGTTTGCGTGTGAAATAAAATATGTACATTCGTTGGTATTATGTATGCATCATCACATTCAGGAGTGTTAAATTTGATATGTAAAAAATTAACACGTTAGCAACTTTTCATTGCATTCAACGATGAATGAACACGATAAGAAAACAATGAAAACAATCTTAAAATGCAACCTTTTGATATTTTCCATAGTCACATTTGTCTTGAAAAAAACTGAAGAGAAATAGGGTTGCAGATATGAATGTATGTGTGTATGTATTTAGTAATAAATTTTCCCTATAAGTTCTATTGACGACATCTATGAATGAGTAGTAAAAGTAGCTTGAAAATTTATCACTTTGGACGTCTTTCGAGAACGAAAATAATGAACTCCGTTTTGAGACGCGACGACGCCTACAGCTTGTTTGGCAATTTTTTTTGTAGCCATCGACCTAATTCTTGGGCCAAATATCAGTAGTAGCGGCGATGATTGCTCCCAGACTCATAGACGCATTATTTATTGGACCGACGAACGAATAATGGACGGCAGATAGTGGGTCAACTCTAAAAAATAACACAGGATTTAGCTTGGTTAGGGCTCGGAGCAAGCAACCGAGATAAAACCCCTTTATTGTGTACTCTATTATTAGTGTTGTGCTACACAGGGCAATAGGAGTGCGCGTTATGAGCGAAAGTATTAAAAATTTAACGACCGTAAGCGTCTACGACTGCCGCAAATTTAATGATCCGTGTATGAAAAGCTTCACTTGGAGAAAGTTCGATGAGCTTTTCCCTTGTTAAACCGACGCCAAGCGAGTGCCGCAAACTTAATGACCCGTTTCCAATTTGTAGTTAGTAAAATTTGAATGTAAAGTAGACATTACACGGAGTCTTTATGAAAATTTTCGTATCAATCTAATTTTAACGTATATGTATGTACTTTTATAATTTATTTATAAAGGAAATTTTTGGAGAGCCCTAAAATGTAGCAAGGATGTATTTATGTAGAAATAATTCTTGAAACTATCAAATTTTAAAAATCGTAACCATTAGCCATAAAATAAAATGAGTTTTATTTAATGAATGGACATAGGACTTGCGGAATTTGCTGAAAAACATCGTTTTTCTTTTATTACTAAAATAGTAACGTACTCCATTCGTATTTTAAAATGTATTATTATAATATAATACATTATCTATTTAAATAATATATGGTAATGGTATTGAAACAAACAAAATACATTTTGATATAATGGTATCGTTGACGTCTTATTTCGCGAGTACAAACAACTTAGAACGAGTATCATCAATGAATAATCATTATACGTATGTACATTCTATACGGATAGATATTTTATATACGTTGTCATATTTACCACTGATGAGGTATTCAATGTATCATAGGTGAGGTCGGTCGTTTCGGAATAGGTCGAAGTTTCATGGAAAGTCATCAAATCTGTAACAAGCAGATAAAAATGTTATTATTGACATGGCATAAAATTAATTACGGAACGAAGGCGTTGCGTCCTTCGCTTAAGGTAGTGCGTGACGACATTTGTGGACACCTAGCTGTCGTTAGCTGTTAATGGTTCGTCGTCGTATTCCTTACCAAATAAGACGGTTTGTGCACGCGTCGACGTCGGATTATGTCGAATCCTTATTTGGACACGTGGAGCTTGAGAAGAGAGCGTTAACAGCCGACTGCACGACCAGCTAACGAAATAACAGTTATTCAAACCAAGTAGTATCACACGAATCCCAAGAAGATGAAGGAGAAAAAAAAAACGAGAATATACAGTATACGCACTAATGTCAGGTGCACGTACGTACGCATATCGGCCGGTTCAAAGGAACCGAGAGAGAAACTCCGAATCTTCGTAGTTAATGCCGGGCATAATTCAGAGCATTAATACCCGGCTCGTGACTTGAAACCAAAATACGAACCGGGTATTTAAAGGGCCAGTTTTAGGCCGCGGAAATAAACGGATTTCCGGATTATCTTTATCGAATGCTGCGTTTTCGAACCAGCTGCAGCAGTTAGTCGAAGACTATGCACACTTGCTCGCGTTCCTACAAAGACTGACAAGTGAGAATATTGAGATTATATATGTACGCATTCCATCCGAAAATGTAAGTCGGTTGGTTCTATAGAATGCTACAATTAAATTTTGGCTCGGATGATTTGCGCATTTACTTCAGCGAAGTGTGTCGAATTTTAGTACACTCTTCAATATGTGCTTCAATATAATGATTTCACGGATCAAATCTCAAATAAAAAGGATGTTAAATTAAATTTTAATACTACGCATTAAACATACACCTACCCGACACACCTATCCATATTTAAGCCTTTCGATAGTGCATGCGTTTAATTTCAAATAGGCACCACAGATGAATAGAAGGAAGCGTCAAAAAATAGACCCAAACGCAAGCTTCCGGTCGATGTATAATAATTAATTTTGAATATAATAAATGACTATTATGCAAATAGCACGTGGGATACGATCGAGGTCCACCTACTCACTTTACACCTACTTTCGATTTTCACTGTTACGATATGTTTACACTGAAAGATGATAATATGTACCAGTGAATCTAAAACATGAACTCACCATAATTATACTAAATTGTACTAAAGTAAAATTTTTGATAAAGTGAGCCAAAAAATTTAGAAATTTTCCGACATGAAGGAAACACGACTGTTTTCTACATATATACATACATATTTATATTATATTTTCAATAGATCGGGTGTCGCAAGCGTCGATCAAACTTGACAATGGCTACGGCTAAACTTGACTGTTCATTCATGTCGGGTCCGGCAGCCTCCGTTGCGCAATGCATCGGAATGCGCCGAGACCTGGTTCTGTTTCTGTGCACAAGCACGCATTTATACACACAGGCGTACAGAAACACAGCCACATGCATATATAAACACAGATATACATATATACAGACACACGCACGTGGGGGCCAACAGCGTTTCACAATCCGCGCGAAACACGCGCGCGCGCACGCCCGCATTCCTACTCTGCGCGTATACACAAAACGCACCGTAGTGCTACGTCCGTACCTACATACAGACGGGATCAAAAATTTAGCACCTAGGCCACTCTACTCACTGTCGTAATATTCAAATCGGGAATTTCAAGAACATATTTCAGGCGAGGGCGTCAATCTCGGTTGTCCACTGAGGCTAAATACGAAATGCTCGATCGGCAAAATGATATCAAATGGAACCAAAGTCATATAAAAGTAGAGCTAATGCCTCGGTTTATTGAAGATTTGGTAAAGAATCTCATGTGCTTTCAAAAATTTTCAGCGCATTCAAGCTTAGTGTTATTCCGAAATTTTATATCATTTTGAATATATAAAACAAAGACATATTGTGTTTGCTAAAAATAAAATGAAATTTTATCACGTTTTAGGCACGTAGAAATTTTAGGCACGTTTTCTTATTTATTTGCACATAAACGCTGACATGTTTAGTCTGTGCAGTCACGATCTTCCCAAAACTCACGCCCTGGAGTGTTTTCGGTGATATTTTATTATTGTATTGACTTAAGTTTAACAGTGGTTGATTACGGTTATTCCCATATTTGAAGAAATGTACAAGAAATTTGTCCAAATAATAAGATTGTACGAATTAACAATGAGTGAAGAAACATCCTTCCCAGCTGGAAACCACGAGCACGCGCATGTCGTATGATTCGGTGCGTTTGCGCTTCAACGATTAGAAACTGTTTGGAGATTGTTCTATGTCCTTCTATATGTACATATGTATATCAGCCTCGAAATGATGCAAAAAAGGAAGATGTTTTCTTCTTTGAGGCGATTATTAGATATATTATACGTAGTGGCTGAATTTTTGATTCAGAAAAAACTCATTTTCCACCTGAGATTTTCTTGAAGATTCCTTTTTATTAGATAGTTAGACGATTTAAGATATGAATAATTACACATTTACATATTAAACCCCGATGTCCTTATTTAATTATTTTACAAGAAATCCTGCTGCTGTTTTTCTTTATATTTACTATTTTCCGATGCATTTATAATTATCCATATCTATGTATAGAAATATATTGATAAAATACTAAAATATCGTACGTTTCATTGATCATACAAATATACAACGAAGATGAATTTATTGCTAAAAAACATTTAACTTTAACCTAAAATGCTAAAGCAATATAAGATGAGGAATTTTTATATAACTCACATGTTTAAAATATGAGTACCTAATGAAGTGAATTTTTCAAAATGAATTGATTATTTTATCGTAATTCTTGTATAATATTTTTCAATTTTCAATAAATCAAGTCTCAATACCGAAATTCAAAGACTGCATAATTCGTTCGATAAAAGTAACCGAATAAGTTAAGACTTCTTCAACCCAGAAGGCCAGAACACAAGAAGAATACGAACGATATATGTATGTATGTATGTATGTATGTAGATATTGCACATACCAAAACACACCGCCGCATAGAGGGAACTCTCTGTTTTTAGATTTGAATCAATTCGATGATGCAACTGTATTCATAGTCTATTTCAAAGCAACAAAACAACGCCGAAACACCGACATTACTACGGTTGCGTCACACGAGAAGACAAACGAAGAGTGGCATGGCGCGATTGCACGTGGGATTCGTGTCGGAATATTTTCATGTACAAGGTGATGAGGACTCGCGCTGTTTTTACGCCGGATTCCATTGTGCACATTCGAGATGATCGGAATTTCAATATAGCGTTCCTCGTTCTCTAAACCGGTATGTGTGTCACATGTAAAAATCCATTCATCGGCTCACCTGTCCGGGATTTGTACACACGTGGGTGCCTGAGTTTGTGTGTATGTACGAGTTGGTGTTAGTGGCGATGTTTACACGAGTGTGTGGCAATGCCACGTGTGATTATGATGATAATGATGATGACGACGAATACGGTGGCCATACTAATCCTCTGCAGTATAAATAATGTGAAACGAGAACGACGCAAAGTTTTGCAATCGTGCGAGGCTATTTCTGATGGAAAATTCCAGGGTTCTGCAGCAGCGTCAGTAGGTAGGTATTGGTAAAAAAAAAAACGCTGCTGAAGAATTCGAGCTGGTCTTATCTGAAAAGCGGAAGTGGCAGACAAGCCGCAAGGGTTATTACTTCGTGTCAATAATAATAGGCGATGGAATCTATGAAGGGAGTTATGCATGTACATATGTATGTACTTGAAAAAACCGTTTCGAAGCAGCAAAAATATAATAGATATAATAATACGTGCCGACTGTAAAAGTACATGCAAATAATACAAAAAATTGTTTTGTTATTTTTGATGCGAATTTTTTTTACATGCGTATTCAACATCGATGCTATGTAAATTGTATAACTATATGAATTAAATATGCATACTGCAATATATGTATTTCATGCATCGTTTCCCATGTAATTACAGGATAAATATGCATAAACATTACATTAGTATTCTTGACTATACGATAATATGAATACATTGATAATATGACTATTCTATTGCAGTTAGGCCAGGTTATGAAAATATTAATCAAAATGTGTTATTTTTAATATTAAAACACTAATTATTTTTAAATTCATTTAAAACACACACAATATAAAAAAGCACTTCCTTTTTGATTGTTATATATTTTTATATATTCAATTTTTTTTTATACGATAACGTACTCTAGTCAGAAGGGGGAAATATATATTTTTTGTTTATAATAATTAAAAAGCTGTTTTACTATTGATTTATTTAAAGAAGAGCGTAAGTAATTTCTAGTGAATTTAGTATAGTAAATTCTGAAAAAATTTAATAGAAAATTTATTTTTTAAATTTGATTACTAAATATTATGTTACATTATTAATTTAGAAATATACTCGTATTTCAATTTTCAAATTTCACTCGCATCCATTGTGCCAAGTATTTATAAACGTATGTACATATGTAATGCAGAAATATTTTCGAAAAAGCTATAGTTTTCATCTCATTTTCCAGTAGGAAAATCGAGCTTTCGTCGGAGCTTTTCACAGTTCCGCTTAGGTGTGGGCAAAATAAGCTGGAGCTCGTCGGACATTTTCCAGTCTCGGGAACCACAGTTTGAATATCGATGGTGGAGTGCAGGGCGGCGGGAAGGGCGGGGCGCGGCGGTGACATAACGCTTGGCGGAATGTGGGCCTTGACCCCGCGCCGCATTCCAGCCAACACCGCAACTACCACCGACACCACCACTAGCACCATCGCCAGCAAACCGACTAACAACGTCACTGATGCCAATGGAACGTCACTGACGACGACCACCGGCAACAACCGTCAACACTCAGCGTTAACCGGATTCGCTTACTATTTGCACTCAAAGGGTTTTCCAATCCAAATGAAAATAATAAGATATATTTTAAGTCATCAAAACATTCAGAGATAGGTTTGCTGTATTGCACAATATTTTTTCACAAACTATACAAAAACTGGCATTGCTTTCAGTGGCGTAACTAGAAAAATTTGACCAGCATGTAAAAGTTACCAAAGGGTCCCCCATTTTTTTTTAATGAAATAAATAAAACTTGCAATTTTTAAATGTCCTTCCTTAGCCTATATGTACATAAATTTGAAAATTCTGCGATCCCATCTTTTACATAGACATTTTATGAAATTTTTCACATTAATATTGCAAATAAGTTCGCAACGGTTATAATTTTTTGTATAGACTTTCCTCCATTTTCAGTTAGTGTGAATTGATTTTCCTCCCGAATTCCTACCGATCCTAAGGGCTCGCATGCACGGCATACCCCCGGGTCATAGTAGCAACCCCACCGATTGCTTTCAAATGTATTGTAAATACATATGTTAAAGAAAGCCTTTGTCGATGACGACCTTTGAATGTGAAGCTTAATATTGAATTAATTTATATTATTTGTAATTCAGAATATATAATAAAAAAAATACTCTGAGAAGAATAAAGAGTGATTAAAAGACAAAAAGCATCGCCAAGTAGGTTGATGCAGTCGAAATGAAATAAGAAAAATTCCTCGTATCAGAGTTTACCATACTGAAAAACGCAAACCGTTGTTTGGCGAGGTTGCAATATAAAAATGCCTATTTGTAAGTTCTTAAAATATAGTAATATAATATGTATAAATTATGTTATATTAAATATAATATTAAATTTACCAATAGTGATGATTCTATGCAGGTACTTTCAGTGGGAACGGAATATTTTTAAGTCATCTGGAAAATCGTCTGTAACAAAACAAGAAAAGCACACATCAGTGGTTGTTATTATTGACAAATTGTAATAATTGTAAAGACACGTTTGATTATGCTTCATATTTGGATATAAAATATTTCCTTATTAATATGATAGTATGCATATAGTCTTATGGAAAGGTAAAACTAGTGTTACTATCAGTAATATTCTTTATAGGAGATATCATGCGTTAAATTTTTTTAAGTTAATACACATGTGTATATTATTTATACAAATACCGAAAATCGTACTGTTAATATTACAAGATAAACGAAAAAAATAATAGCAGCCACCGACAAACGACCATTTAATTATTTAAATTAAACAAAGTACGTGTAACGCAGCACTGTTTGGTTTAACAAGTAGCGAAAACGGGAAAGAAAACGAGTTACATTCTTGGTGCCTCGACGTCTGCACGGCCGCACAATCATTACGGTGCTCAAAGGCTACCATCTGCTACTCTCGATGATACAAGTATGCGACGTAAAGTGTACGCATCCAAGACCGCGTGTCTGTGTGTTCGTAAATTCCAAAGTTTAACTTTCAACTATGAATTTTCAAAGGTACATATAAGATGAAATGTAAAATTCAAAGTGACTAAAAATAGCGTTGCCGTATAAGAGAGGTCTGCGATCGTGACGTTGATTTTCTAGCAGATATAAATGTAACTTAAGGAATGCTCTGTAATAAATTGAAGTTTTCCTTGTTGGTGCGTTTCTCGGAAACTCAATAAGGAGAAGCCCCTTTCCCTTGTGAAGCATATCCTGCATATCTCCACACATATGCATACACATGTACGATAGCCACAGATATCTGAATATATGTACATATGGTTATAGATATGAATTTCTCTTATAAAAGTCTAATTAAAAACCCAATAGATTTTTAGCTGTCTAAAATATTCTTTTTACAATTCTTTCGGATTCAGTCATTCTTAATTAATTAACCTTAATTTTCTTTACATTGTTTTAACAATTTTCATTTTTATAAAAACTACCCAAGCGTCGCGATGCTTGATAAAAAAAGCAGATTTTGAAAATTGTGTTTGATTGGCACAATGCCTGAAATTAGCATAACTTTCCTTTTTACTATAAAAAGTAAGGATATGTTAAATAAGTTAGGTTGAGAAAGCTAAAATGAGTATAATTTTAAATTGTTAAAATGTGAAAAAATATTTGCAATAGAATCAACGCACAGGGTGAAAAATATGTATTGAGAAATTTACGTATCCCTCAAGAGACTTGAACGGTAGGTAGTACACGAAACCCGCGATGTGCCATTGCTCTTTCAAATACCTCTCGCGGCGAACACAGACACGTAAAAAAACAAAAAGAGAATAAAAACAAAAAAACAACAAAAAGAACAACATTCGGCTGCTCTCTCCTTATTTCTCCGGGGCCGTCGTGCCGTTTTTTTTTTATGGCGGCTGTCCTCAATTATAATTGGCCGTAGACGTGTGCGCAGACGGCACGGCATATTTGCGAGGTTACATATTAATAATATTGATTTCGTCCGTTGAACTTGCGAAACTCCTCCATTCATAGCACCGTCGCATTCCGGACCGGTGTGTGTGTGTGCACGTAGCGGGTCGGTATGCGCGCGTGACGCTCTAATGATGTCAAATCGTCAATGGCGGCGGTTCCGTGAGCTCTCCGGAGAGTTCATTCCTCCACATTCTCCGATCCGGAGTTCATTCCACCGCTGGCCGGACCGCGCCTGCATCCGGAAACACCAGGAAAAATTCCGGAAAAGTACAACTGGATACCTACAACCTAACACTTATCGTTACATAGATGCCATTATTTCAAATATGAAGAAAGTGGCATTGAAACGATTGTTTGCATGTCTCGATGAGGTCAAAGGATAGTCGGTCATCATCAACTTCATCCTTTGCCTGCCAAACATATGTATGTACATATGCATTTCCGTTCTTAATGTTTAGTATAGAAATTCATTCTCCTGTATTTTTTTTTATCTATGTGTGTATGTATGTTTATTTGTATTATTTATATAGATACATGTATGTACATACATTTTTTTACAATAATTCAAAATTTAATCATCTCTGCAATGGTGCTTATTTTCGCGAAAAATCTAACATATAACTTTCATCTGAACTTTAAATTTAAAAATCGATATATAATATTCGCTTTTGGTATTTCTTTTAGACATACAAACATGTACCTATCAAATATTGCTAATACTTAAAAGATTGATCTTATGAAACCACAACTTACGCGAGTCGAGTAAAAAAATAACACTATTTGGTATGTACACATATCATTCTGGATATCTCAGTTGAAAGCGTAAGATATAAATTACTTTTTGAGCTTGAGTATCAATTCATCTCATACGTATTAAATTATATTTGAATGATTTGAACTTCATTTGAAAATTCACAGGACTGTAAAAAAGGTTGTGAAAAATCATTGTAGAATTACACAGTTTCATTGAAAGTATGTACATAGTGACAGAACATTAAATAAATAAGCAAGTTACTGACATTTCAAATCAGAAAGTGACTTTTGTACCTATCACAATAACTGCATGAATAAATCATAATTAACGAAAAAACATCGTTTGTAATAATAAAACAAACAAAATGTTATGTAAAACTTAACATTTTAATTTTTATGATAATACATAGAAACAAGTTATTCAGTAATCACCGTTCAGAAAATTGAAAACACTTTTACTCCAAAGCGTATTCACAGTAATATAAAATTAACGACTTTGAAATAAAGTTTTTAAATAAATATGAAATATTTTGTATTCATAAATTCAAATATGTACGTATATATGTAATGTATATAATACATACATATGTATACATATGTCACAGTGAAATTATATTTCAAGTGAAAATATATTTTCACTGACGTTTCAGTGAAATCATAACCAGATACATTTTCAGGGTTCGTTTTATTCATTTAAGAATAGATTGTTAGGGTTGGTATTATTTAAGGGTTAGGATCGGTTAGGTTAAGTAAGGGTTGGCCCTATTCATTTAAGATTGGGTTGTTAGGGTTAAATTTATAGAGTTAAACGTTGTATGTAAATTCATTGTTTGATACTTTTTCAATGCTTGAATTGGTGAAAATATATTTTCACTTGAAATATGCTTTCACTGCAACATATAGATATATCAGTGCAATATCTCAAATATAAGGTTTATAGCCCGATTTTCAGACTTATTCGAACGTTTTATGATACGAATAAGAAGAGCTTATTAGAGCAATTTTCTCCGATTAAATATATCACTTGCCTAAATAAATTAATACAGATACTTGTTGGTATAATAAGTATGCACGTCGCGAATGCAACATTGACACAAGACTCACTTTTCCCAGGCGTATTATTAAAACAAGACCTCCATAGATAAATATATATTCAAATTTAATTTTACACATTGTTAAATATGCTCTCGGCAAATTGTAAATTACGCGGAATTAAGACGACAAGCGCCACTCTCTTAATGATATTGCATTTTAAATGTAATTACGCGGAAAAGTCTTGACGGTGTGTAATTACCTACATACGTATGTTTAATACGTAACTCATTGAAGTTCAGACAATCGGTTTGACGTCGTTTCTCAATTTGCGCGCTGGCTCTGCAACAATGACGTCAATTTATATGCGCGATATATTCATTGTTGTGACCCATTTTGAAAAGTACATATAATCGCAAACAAACAACACAAAAGACAAATGAAATTTTCCCGAGTGACGCGTTTTGTCGCGTAGTTGTCGAGGCAATTACGTATTAGTTAGTGTCTTGGAAAATTCGAGACTAATTAATCAGCAAACATTGGTATATTTCACTATGATCCAAAAGTAATCATTTAATAAATGTATTCCGTCCTTGTTTTGAATAAAATTTGTTTTGTAAGTCTAATTATAGCCCACGTGCGTGAACAATGGTCACGTCAGAAGGCAAAAAGTTTTATTCAACAGATGGTCATTGCATAAAGTGGCTTTTAGCACGACAATAGTGAGGGTTTGTGCGGTCAGGTAGTCGGGGAGGTCGGGGTCAGTGAGCTTGTGGTCGATGCGTCATCTGACGTCTCGGCGCCGGCGTCTAGACGCCCACGCACCTTTCCTTCCGGTCAATGAGCGAAACCGATCGCAGACATCCGCAAAACAACCCCTCTACATCGCCGATGCGTGAAAAAACGACGCCTACTTTTTACAAAACGCTGAATTTGTAATGTCAAAGACAAAACGAATTGGAAAATTTTAAGTGGAAACATTGTAAATATTCAGTGCTGAGTGACTGTGGTTTTCTGGTTCATTTATCTCTTCCAAAATAGAATCTATGTATGTATGTATGTACATATAAATCTATTAGGTACATATGTAAGGACATCTTCCAATGTTCTACCTACTGCTTTGTAATCCATAGCAAATTTTCAGATTGGCCACTATTCGTGATAAATTGAATGGTCCGAAAATCCTTTATTCTTAATACGATTTTATATAATTCATTGCTGCTATATATTGTCAGTCTTGAAATTACCTTAAAAATAATAGCAATGTTTTCATATGTAATACAATTTTCAATCCCAAAAAAAAGATAACAATACGATAAAATGTCATATATTATTATTATTTTTACTTTATTTTGGTTTCAATTGCGTAAAATAATAATACATAATATGTAAAGCATGTATAGTTAATGAACAAACCGATGTAAATTTACATATCTGAGTGGCTGTAATGAGAGAAAAAAAGTTGGCGCAATTTAATAGCTTTCGAAACGCGATGAAATAACGTCTATTTAAGGCTAATTTCCCAAAGGTTTTTCCAATGAAAATTGTAATACATTATGTTTTTACGAGGTCTCCCATACCCACTGAGCAAAATCAATCGCATGGTAGACAGTTTTCAGAATTGTTTCTGTATAGATTAAGATAGGCATACGTTTATTAGCATAAACATCATCACCGATAAAAACTTAATCATTCCCGTGTGTAAAATTCTGCAAATCAACAACTCATGGGAAAATAATAAATCGAAACGTTTTATGCAAGCGAGTGCGGGAAAATTCGTTTCCCACGAGTGACTTGATGTTGAATTCCATCGGATATCATCGATATTTTAACAAATAATGAATAAATATAAAAATACCGAAAATCTTTATACTCGGCAGTTATTTTTGAATCACCCGAGTGTTTTGAGATAATTTCGATAATGGATTTTCGCGTACACTTTTTTACGACTAACACGAGCGTGGGACACCGTTTATTTGGGTCAAATGCCGTCAATTAGGATTTCGTTTAACATGTTTCGAATTTTATAATTTGTCACTGACCTTTGATAAAGGTGCGACTGCGAACATTACCGATTGAAAATTTAATTGAATTAAAATTTAAATCAAAAATAGCTTCGATCGTCAAAAATGCCTCGTGCTATTGCGGTATTTTTTTATGAACGTTTTTTTTAATATGACGTTCAACGGCATTTGGGAATGAGAAGAGAATCTTCCGATGCAGACAGACCGAACAACCTCACGAGGAATGCGGTCCAAAGTTTGTTCCGAGCGGCATGGCACTCTTGCTACAAACGCAGGCAGCTTGTACAGAGTTTCTCGTAATTTTGAAAATAAATCTTAAATAAACTTCGATTGCATATAAAATAGTTTAATAAAGAGTTTATTACAATGTTTTTCAGACACTACAGAATTTTTCAATATAACATATTTGTCGGAAAATTCGCATTTTGAGCACTAAATTGTTAGGAAAGTCGTATATTTAATATATGTGTATAAATGTAAATTTTTTTTTTAATTTTTGTATAATAGTTGATAGAAATTAATCCGCTTATATTGTAAGTTTTCAAAAAAGTAATCACCAAAAATTGTCTCGGCAATTTCGAAGGACAAACTATTCATCATAATGTTTTGGCATTCAATTTACGAACACTTCGATTGAAAATTCCATCACCTACTATATTTCAAATTCCTACGTCACGTTTGAGAAACGGCGATTCAAGCTATAAATTCGGAATGAATATATGTATATTCGATTATCGCACGAGAAAATTAGCAGTGCACAACAATAGCGCGCGTGCAGAAATTCCTCTGGCGCGCCAACAACGGTCGACAATCGGTTCGATAAGCACTCGCAAATAAGGGTTACGATATCATCATCGTTATAATAAACATTTCGCTCGCATTGAAATTGAATGGTTTTGCTTACGTCGTTCGACATGTACTTATATACCTACGAGTGTGTACCACGTAGCAAGTGCATACACATGTATGAAATACTTTTCGCCGAAGGGTTTGCTGACCCTTTCGGCGCGCCGCCACGACGGAAATAATTCTGTTTGCGTTATAAAAGCGCGGCTTTTATAGCCCTGCATTATAAAGTTACCATTTTATGGATCGCTTATTTTGAAATGCACGCACACGCGGTGCAGTCGGTTGCATGCGCCACCCGGATGACGATGATGGCCACCGACTCCCGGCCCCGGACCACCGATTAACAAGCGAGTATACACGTGTAGTATATATGTACATATGTACGTATAAATATATACGTACATACTTATATCGTCGGTTCGATAGTCAGGTGTACGACGACCGACGTGCGTGCGCCGAAGCCCAAGAATAATTATGTACGTCGTGTTACGCTTCCACGTGCTTTCGGCGCTTGTTCAAAGACCTGTCAATTTCGACACAAGGAAAACACGTGAAATATATATGTAGGTGCGTATAGCTCGTGTATTATAATGGCATGTTTCGACTGAAGTATGTATTTCGGATGAGGAAGTCCACTTTTGGCTTTAAAATGTGACGGTGCAAGAAAACGTCGGAGTCTCCAGTTTTGGGTTATTGTAATGTACTTGCGAGCTTTTCAGACCAATGATGACTTATATAATTGCAAATACAATTAAATCAACATACATATGTAAATACATATTTTGTCTAAAGCCCATACAATTTTTTTTGACATCCGTAGCTTTATAAAATAAACAGTGTAGTAGCAGAACATATGTAGATAATAGCAAAAAATATATACTGTTGTTACAATCTTTAAATTTTATGTGCTTGGTTTTATATTTTATAAAAAAAGATTCATGCTGTTGCGAATGTTGAATAAAATAATCGTATGGTATAGTTTCATTACGAAAAACTACATCCATTTAATATGTAAATGATACATATTCGTCCTGTAGAAATGTGAAAAATGCACGATTTTATTAATGAAAATTGGGCACATATTGATTAACAAAAAAATAGTAACATCATTTTTTTATATAATTAAACTTTTGATGACTTTTTTCATTTAACTTTTGAAAGATATTTACTTTTATTTTTTTATAGCGAAGATATATTCAGTTGAATTCATAATAAATGTGAATTTGTCAGAGAAAAATGTGAAGCTTTCAGAAAATGAAAATAATTGTGAGGGTGCTTACGAAAATATCGGTAGGTATATAACAGGTGAAGTTTGTAGACCGTTTGAGGACGAGATACGAACGATTATTGCTGGACAAGGACCTCTGCGGAATGCTGTCCAGGAGTAGCGAATCCCATAACACATTATGTAGACACGTTCGCCAATATACACACAACACACGCGAATCTTTATCGTTCGACATACGAGATGATTATTTCTTCTTTTTTTTCACACAACATCTCTCCTTGGGGTTATTTAATTATGTATGCGACAAATATTATTAAATGAATTCGATTAAAATCGGATATCTTCAAAAGCACGAAAACCATGAATGACCAAACACGTTCACGCGCCCGGATAACTAACTAACTGGTCGCCGTTGACTTTTCAACTAGTCCTGTTAATTACATGGCAAATGTACAAAACTGCTCGATACAGTTGCGGGTCAAAGCCCCGATCCGAAACTCGTTTCTGCATTGCGATTGTTTCCCACAATATCCGATACGCACACAGGGTCGGCACTAGGGTATGCGAGGCCTAAGGCGACATTTCAGAAACGCCCCTCCTCTTCCTTCTCTCTTCTTCTAAAACATAATTCAAAATTATATATGAAAATAATCCCAATAACATTGGAATGCCTAAAGAATTTTTCACATTTTCAATATATTTTAAAATTATTCAAGTAAAATTCTCCACGTTGATGACACTTCCGTAACATGAATGTGGCGGTAGCAAAAAGTATTATTTCTTTAGAGCAGATGAAAGGCACCAACTTGAATATTCTTTTTATCATTGTTTTTCCTAAAATATTACTAATATTTGTCATCAGCTAATGCCACTAGTAAAATAATACGTCTTAAAGGAGAGAAAATTTGATTTTTTGAATAAGAGTACAAATTATGAACAATGCTGTAAATCATTATTTATGGAAGCCTTATAAAATCTAGCTGGGAGATATAGACGATTTGAAGTTGATCGATACAACCATTTCGATTCGGCATCAAAATTTATAGGACTACTTTAACTATAGAAGAATTGCATCCTTTTTACTAACCTCTTCTTAGTTCATTACGTTTCAACCAGAATTTCAACCAGATTCAGCCCATAGCTTTAGCGATCTATTACACTATTGAGGTGATAATTATCAGAGATGGGGTTAAAAGTTCTCGGACAGGAAAGCGAAACGGAAGTGTAGTATCCGTTTGGGTCCGGTCGGGTTGAATCGGTTAACCTTTTCTAGGGCGATGAGAGGTTTCCGCGGAAATAAAACGTGTTTTCATTGCCGACGTCGGCAATTGACCTAAATAGTTGGCATTTTTGCCATCAAGCTCACTACTAAATTGCTATGTGGTCGCCGCAAGAGCCGTTATAAACAACAAATTCATTTAAACGCATCTACTGCGAGAGATGTTGCCGGTCGGTTGTCGATCGCTGCTGTTCGGTATTTATTCTCTCGCATTCCTGAGTTAGTTGCCCTCTAACACGGTAACCAATCTGAGAGTGGTGAGGAATTTAGGTACCTACTATATTTATATTTTGTACGTATGTATGTATATTTGCAGTGTTCGCGGAGGGCGAATTCCCATGACAATATATATTGAAAAAATTAAAGCCACTTTACGATCCGATGCATCATTAATTTATATACATACGTTCGATACATATCACGAATAATTGGATTTTTTACACTCGCTCGTCTTGAGCGAAAAACCGCAATTAAATTATCCCCGTATTTACTAATAGATTTCAATGAGTTTTCCTCTTTAAGTACTACCTTGCCCCTACGAAAAAATGTGTGCTTTTAGTGCCTAAATATGAAAAAAATCTTATAATTTATATATGTATACATGCCATATATGTATGTGTCGATAAAAGTTTAAAACAAACATATCATTACTGTTAAAGCTTAGAAATTGTAGAGATGAATCAAATATCAAAGTAAAAATGTAATCAATCTGTGCAGAATATAACAACTCAATTCACAAAAAAGATAATAAATTTTACTTCTGTATCCATTCAACTATTTTGATAAGTGCTTTTATCTCACGATTCCGTATTTTATTTGCATTAGTAAAGGGGCGTATATGCTATACTCGAAAAGAGTCATCAATGTACCCAATGTATGTATATTTATTTAATAATTATTACAACGTCATTTTTATTCGATAACAACTTTTGAAATGGTAATATACAAAATTGACACCACCAAAAATCCATTGAAACTCTACCCTACTCCCGATATTTATAAGAAACACGAGAAACCACCGAAAATAAAAACCTTCACCGAGCAACCATGTAAATTCCAACAGAAACATTTTAAATGTATACGTATACATATATTGGAACTGCATTAGTGACCAATAATAGTTGATATTGTTAATTGTAAATACCTCACAAATTGAATAAATTTATAGACTTTTATCGAGTTAGGAAAATACTCAAAACGTACGACACGCTAATTCATAGTCGAAATCAACTATGGATAAATAATATATATCCAGTTTATATATCTCATGAGCATTTACTAAGACTAAACCCCCCCCCCCCTCCTGTCCTTTTCTACAAATGCCATCGAATCGTGCCAGTCCATTCAACTGGATCGGTCCTATCGATCGATACAAAACGAAGAGAAGAAATCAAATTCCTCGGAGGACATGGAGGCAGAGTGAAGAGTGCAGAGACGTGACACCAGAACAACCAGTGAGCTCAGAATGAGCACTGAGCACAGCACGGTTGTTGGTTGAGTCGTCTGGGAGCGCGGCTGGCAGCCGGGAGCGTGGGAGTGGGCGACAGCCAGCAGTCGCACGACACCCGCCACACACACTACACATAACACACACACACACACATACATGTACAATATACACACACACACATCCAAAATATATATGTGTATATATATATATATGTATATATATATATACACATATATGTATATGTACTGATGTTGCATTTCTCCTTTCGCGGCTATCAACAACGTTGCAGAAGAAGAGAAAGAGAGAGACGATGTGCTCGAGCGATAACACGTGAGAATTGCGATGTGATTTAAGATGTCGATAGTATCAACATATTCTGTCGTAGAATGATGTCTATTCGTGGGGGTGGATTTCAGCCGATAAAAAAAGTCGTCTTTTAAAATTGAGATTATCTCTCTGAATCTACATACATATGTACGTATTGACGGTTATAGCAATAATGAATAAAGCCATTGTAAATTTCGATGATGTTTACAGAGCAAATGTGTATGTATATAGAAAATAGTGAGACAACGATGAAATATGATAATATTTGTGAAATGGTATTTTTATTTCCGCAAAAAATCCTGTTCTAAGTTATGTAGTATGTCGTTCTACTATGTTTTAAATGGGAGCAAATCCACTTTGCATTTTTTTTTTTTTTTTTTTTAGAAAAATCTGTCTGTAACGTGTGCTTGAATGTGACTACTCAAAATCGTCCATCAGGTTTAATAAATGTATCCACTTACATTAGATTTTGCAGTTAGGACCATTCAATCACAAGTGGAACGCTGCGCTGATTAAACTACTGCTCTCGGTTAACTTTAATTCACTTAAGAAAATTGTTTCTTTTGAATGTCTTGTTCCGATATTGGACGGTTTTTCTTTGGATGTTTCAGTCGATTACACGCTTTAAGCTATTTAGCAACCTCAAAATCTTTATGAATTTAACCATCGAAATTTTCTAATTGAGTCTATATAATATAATAGAATATCTTATAAAATGAGCTTCATCAATTACAAGGAATGCTAATGTAACTACTAAAGTGAAAATTTCCGGATATTATTTTTATTACTAAAATATTTCTTAAAACAATAAGAAAGACTTTTCAAACGGAAAATTCTCCCGTACCATATATGTATATACATATAGTTCATTAAAATTTTACCAATAAAAATAAATTGATACTCCAAGAGTGAGACGATCTATTTTTTCGTTACGAAAAAGAACATTTCGCGAATTTTATTATCCGTTGCGAGATACGATATAAATGCGCATTGAGGCAATAAAATTTAAGTTAACTTCCAAAATACGAAATACACGGAATAAATGGGCAAGTTCACTCAGACGTCCGAATCGGAACACGAGTGGAGGAACCAGTACATGGTATGGAATGCGCAACGTCGAGGAGGGACTTTCGAAAGGTCGAACACAAGCCCACAAGTAAAAGTATGGCACACGCCAACGATTATTTCTGTAACAATAATTGTTGTCGAGAGGCAGACGGGAGGCAGAGGGTCTGTTGTTCCGTGTTGTCGCGTGTTGCGCATACCAGACGCACTGTTCGGTTGCAATCGAATTTAAAACACGCCGAGTGACCATCACGACTCACGACTGCCACCCGGGCATCAACTGCAAATAGACGCTTCTTTCAGCAGATTATTTGTGCCCAACCAACAGCTAGTCTAGTCTAGTCCAGAACATTATCTATCGCTAGTCTAGTCGCGCATTGTTTTCTTTGCGACAAACTGGGAACATGGTGGCGCAACCGATATCGTCACTTCACGTCTGGACTAGGTCTTGGGTAATCGACGTCTGAAAAATCGGGATTTAAACAAGATTCCTATTGATGACTTCTATCTATATGGATCTTGTCTTGTTCGGGTGTTGGCAACCGACAACGGATGATTGGTGATCGTCTTTTTTTCTAACAGCGCTACACACGTTCTTTTATAGTGTGTGGCATTTAGTTTATTCCCGTCTCTATGTATGTACATATATGTATACAATAGCTTAGTCAAATTGTCCCTAAGTATTCTTAAAAGTACCTCCAAGGCGTGGTAAAAGTAACCAAATGGATCAATTCTGATTTTGCATCCTTAAGTTCAATGTCTGAATATTTTTAGTATTGTAAGTACATATTGCGTCTATTATAGGCACCGAATTTAGATTATTCGAATAATCGTACAAACTATCAATTATTTGATTTTTTTGTGTTCATGTATTTGCAAGTACATTTTGTAAAGGTTTGTGAAAGTAATATCGCCAATTTGTGTGCTTTAAATTAGCAATGATCTTCTGAATGTGGATTACTGTACTTATGGTGTATAAAACTATTACAAATATGCTTGTTTTGTTTAAATAGAAATATAGAATTAGTGTCGCATTTCATACTCGCAGAATCAATCGCCATAAAGACATTTATTTATCTGGTTGTTTTTGGTGAAATGTCATCGAAACCAGTGTCCCCTACGTGCGCAATACGCTTCCAAGGCTGAACTGTCAAAATACGCAGAAAAAACAGAAAAAAGTTATTATCGCCGCGTGCTACGTCTGAAAAATAAAACTGAATCAATAAACAAACACACTGCGCGAACA
This sequence comes from Arctopsyche grandis, assembly GCF_051622035.1. Classification (NCBI taxonomy): domain Eukaryota; kingdom Metazoa; phylum Arthropoda; class Insecta; order Trichoptera; family Hydropsychidae; genus Arctopsyche; species Arctopsyche grandis. The sequence continues at coordinate 21,675,473 of NC_135359.1, forward strand.
CAATTTATCAAATAAAAACAATCATCAACGGTAGCCTCGGTCAACGAACTGTTGCCAAGGGCTGCGGACACTTCGAGTGTCCAAAAAAAAAATTCAAATCGATTTCAATCGGATTGCCGCACTTTTCACGTATGTATATGGTTCGACTGTCAAAGGCGACGAAAAGGATCCATGTGCTCACACAATTGACCGTTAGAAATGCTTGCACGGTGGATCATTCATTCATTCATGATGATACTTGGCCAAATATAGAATGATATGCGTAATTGCGTACGCACAATAAAATGCCGACGGAAATCGAGCTACGCTGGACGACTTCCGCCATAGCCATACGAATTAAAAACAGACACAAGTTCCTTTGAAGATATCGTCTGACGGAAGTCGGTTAAATTCTCAACAAGACCACTGAAGCCTAATCCGAAATGTTTCAGTTTGATATTAAAAAAAAAAAAAAAACAGTACGCCATCTATTGAAATCTTCAAAAAGTTTTTGCCGCGAATCAACTCGTAACCACACCTAACAATATCATCATCATCATCATTCGCCATCCACTGCTGGATGAAGGCCTCTCCAACACGCTTCCACTCGTCTCTGTTTTGCGCAACACTCATCCATCTCATTCCGCACATTTTCCTAATTTCGTTCACCCATCTTCCTTGCGGTCTTCCTTTTACTCTTTTGCCTTCTCTCGGGTACCATTCAAGCACTTCTTTTGTCCACCTTTCGTCCATCCTCCTAGCTACGTGACCCGCCCATTGCCATTTCAATCTCTTCACTCTATCCACTATGTCCACTACCCTTGTCATACTTCTCACCCACGTGTTCCGCTTTCTGTCTTTCCTCGTTATGCCAAGCATACAGCGTTCCATACTTCTTTGAGTGCATTGGATTTTATTTAGCATCTTGGCGTTCAGTGTCCAAGTTTCACATCCATACGTCATCACTGGCAAAGATCCTTTTGCATTGATCAAAGATCCTTTTCTTCAGGCAGAGTGGCATTTTTGATTTAAAAACAGCATTCATCCGTCCAAATGCACTCCATCCTAATTTCATACGTCTCTGTATCTCTTCATCTTTACTACCAGACATGTCAATTATTTGACCTAAATATAAATAATTATTTACTACTTCTACTGGTTTATCATCTAAGGGGATGCTATCAGGCATGCAATAAATATTGAACATTAGTTTAGTCTTATCTACGTTAATTTTTAATCCTACTTTTCTACTTTCCCTGTCCAGCTGTGTTAGTCTGATAAGTAGGTCAGCTGAATCACGAGCTACTAAAACTATATCGTCTGCGAACCGAAGGTGATTCAAGAAGCGACCATTGATGCTTACTCCGGCTGTATCCCAATCCAAGTTCCTGAAAACTCCCTCAAGCACCGCATTGAATAACTTGGGCGAGATTGTATCTCCTTGCCTTACTCCTTTTCCTATGCTAAATCTATCTGTACCTGAAAAAATTTTAACCAAAGCTGTGGCATTCTTATATATTGCAGCTAACAGTCCCACATAGGGTTCCGGCACTCCCTGTGTTTGTAGAGCGTTAAGTACTGCATTATGACTAACTGTATCGAAGGTTTTCTCATAATCGACGAAACCTAGGCACAATGGCCGTTGATATTCGTTGGCGCGCTCGATTAGTTCGCCAACTACTTGGAGGTGGTATATCGTTGCAAAATATAATTATTGCGCGTACGTAGTAAATTGATTAATTGAATGCTCAGTTTAAAAGCTTGTCGATCTTAACTCGCCTGTATTATTGCATCATCACAGTAAGAAGATGGACGACCGTCCATATTTTCTGCAACATTTTCACTTGCACGTCCGATACAAAGGCTCTCCGCGTCTCCTCCTGCATTCTAATATGTATGCATATATAAATACACACACATACATACATACGTATATGCATGTATCAATGGTAATTTTTACAAGTGCATCGAGTGTGCAGTAAGAGTATGTAATAGGAGTAGTATTGAGTTTCGAACTAGTGATGAAAATAGCCGCAGTTATTCTGATATATATAGAGGAAGTAAAGAAGAAGCATGCGATGTGCATTGACCTCATTAGTGTGTATGGCACGGTCTGCTGGTATTATGAATGGGATGTGACGTCATCGAGCCAGATGGAGGAGGAGGAGGATGAGGAGGGGCGGTCTGCCAGCACCGGAAGTGGATTGTTTGAAACGAGGATGCCGCGCAAAGTGCGCGAATCCCATCGCAATATCGCAAGCACCGATAAAACAGAAGAAAAAAATAAATGAGCAATCCCACAAAACTTCATTGGCTGTCATTAGGAAATCGTATGTAGAAAAAGTTTACTTGAATATAGAGAGTATTGAATATGTGTCGATGATTATCAAAGTGGCCCAAGTTTATAAGCAATAGAAAATATTATCTCGGAATTCAACTATTACACGACTTTTAAAATTGTGTCTAAAAAATATGCGGAAATTCTAATTCAACCATTTATTTAAATATTAAGTACATTGAAATATGTACCTAAAACGTACGCATAAGATTCTGTTAGATTTATGTATAATATAATATGTATTTTATCAATGCACATAGTAACACCAGTTAGTACCTTTTGAATATGTATTTTAATTTTAGTTCATAGCTGTTTAATTACATAAAATTATAAATTATAAAAAGGTAAATCACTAAATCATTTGCAAGTATAACTGTAACATTAATTCATATTAAAAATGAATAATATCACTAATATTATTTATTGTTACAACATTTAATGGAGCTGTTTGTCCAGTCAATTAGTTTTAATTCGAAATTTGGCGCGATTAAGACCGCCACATTACAATACTTCATCAAAATTGCAGTGAATTTTCATTGTATAATAATAAAAATAATAATAATCGAATTACATATATCGCGTAATATTTAATTGTTCTCATTTTTGGACGCAACCAAGCGCCAATTTACGAGAGTTGGCGTTCCTGCGATGAACTCCTCGAAGGTTATTCACAAAAATAATAATTTGTGTTGTACGTGTGGAGATTTCACACCTTTATGCTTCGCTTGCCGAAATACGGTTAAATTCTAAATACTATAATTAGTCCGGTATAACTAGTGTTTATACGTTGTTTGTGGCAATTATTCAATCAAAATTATATATAAAAAAAAATCAAAACGAGCTCTATTAGCTCGAGCTGAGAATGTGTTTTTGAATCACACTGTCGCATTTTAATCTTGCAAAAGCGATTTGAGTGAATTATGAATGAAAAAGGAAATTGCGGTGCATTTAACTGCTCCGAGTAGTGTAAACACACACACATACATTATACATACATACGCAATGTATTATCGTGTTGCATAAAAAACGATAATCCGCGCCAACAAAAGGGTCTGTGACACGACTGGATAATTGGCTTCGGAAAACGACCATTCAACAAAAGCGATTCAAACCATGTGAGAGTTGAAAAGCGATGCACCGTTGCAGTTCATCATGCAAAACACATTGTGACGGGAGACGAGACCTCTGGCGCATGCATAAAACATGCGGGCTGCGGCGTTTAAGGGTCAAAACAATAAGGAAAACGGATCGCATTTGCAATTTTGCACTTGAAATGTTTATCAAATGTGTATGTGTTTGCACACTAGAATCGAACCGTTTGCAATAGTAAAAAAAAACTACTTACATCATCAAGCTAACTCATCGTGAGAACAATGAAATACGCTTACGAGATAAAAATAAACATCTGTGCTGAAAAATGTGTTCGTTGTAATTTGAAACGCGGCGCCTAAAACTATTTGCTGATATGCTAATTGGTATTGCAGTCCCATGAAGCAAATAAAATATTCACTACGTAATCTAAAAATCACTGAAGTAGAAATATTAAACTGTAAGCGAAACGGGTTATAGTATCGTTTTCCAAATCATAACATCATTAATAAAGAAAATCAAATTGGATTCACCGTGTTAATTACTAAAATAAACTCATTACCCGATTATATCCATCCGGCTTTTTTAAATTGAAATTCAAAAAAATACAATATCAAAGCGACCTATGGATTGGAAGCGGTTCAAAATCAGATCTCAAATTTTTGAGGGACAGGAACGTCACTGAACTAGCAGAGTGAAGCTAATAAAAAGCCTGTAAAATAGAGCAATGATTTTGAGAGATCTATGTACATATGTACATATGTACATTAATTCATTGCCATCTCCAAAGGGTCACCGTATCATTACCATAATTTTAAACTTCTCTATGAAGCGATTCCCAATGGGAAGAAAGCCTATTCTGAGCAATCTTAATCCGTTGTACTTTACACACTACATATCTTTAATTTATATTAACAATCCATGTGTAAAATTTATCACTCAGTGCGGATATCTCATCATCATTCGTTGGATTATTGAGAGTCAAATGTGCCTAATACAGAAACGTGACACATACTTATTGACATTTACATGTATTACTCAAAGCCTAAAGAAAGGTGCCTGAAATATATCTACATATTTTACAATTGAAGTACGTAACCAGTTGAATTAAAAGCCGTAGGAAGCTTGAAAACTTCATCAATTAACAAGCAGCATTCATAGTAGTGGGTCCAAGTACCAGTAAGGGTCAGCCTGCATGGTCATCCCGTTTGAGAGGAAGTGGTGGTCGCGTGTCACGTCTCGTTTTGGGACATCCGGCCGGCGGTCACTTCCGGTCCAAGACAGCTAACGACTTCTTGTTCTAAAAGGAAAGCGCTTCCTTCGGACGCGAGAGTCCCAAAGTCTGGCGAATGAATGCACACAAACGCACACACGCCAACCTGTCGCAACTCGTGACTAAACTTTCTTTTCCTGGAACTAACCGCATTTGTCCTTCCAGCCAATTATAGCCGCCGGGTGAGAATGGGTTACGAAATCGATCCGCATCCGCACGCGAGAGAGAATCTAACCGTCTGAAATATGAGACACGGACAAAGACGAAAAAGGAACACGACGAATTTTATTCGTAAAAAATCGTTAAAATTTTACTGCAATATTATCAGAGGCTAGTGGATCTTTACATATGTACATATATCTATCAAATATTCAAACCGACATGAAAATTTCCTCATATATGTCAAATCGAATTCATTTTGATAATTCGAGACATTTTGGTGGGTTTGGATAGTAAATTTGATCGTTTCATTCATGACCATAAATCCATTTTAAATTTTTAAGAACATCTACATATGTACAGCCAAACGAATTCTAAATCCTGTCTCTATCGAATGTTACATAGAAAATTTGTTTATTACTTATTTGGATGCAATATGTATGTGCTACAGAGATAGCCAGGCGGGATATTTTTGGGCGTAGTTCACTATTTTTCCAGTATTATCCTACTGGCCTATATTTTTCTATATATGCAGTTGACAGGTGTTTTCAATATAAAATATAATATGTATTTTAATAAAATAAATCATAAGAAAATAATTATACAAGTACTGTATTGTATTGTATTGCAATAAAAAAAAATTAATAGCAATCTAAATATTACGATCCGTCATTTCCTTTTTTTCTTTGTAGGGAAGGTTTATACTTATTTGTGTATTTAGGCTTGCACTTACATATGTACATTTAACGACATCGGTCCGTCCGTCCGTAATAAACATTATGTCCTGTTTTCAACTATACGGCTCCTTTGATAATATTATTTTGAAATAAAATGAGCATCCATGCTGGCAGCTAAATAATGTCTTGCTTAGAGAAAAAAGTATTTAGTTAACAGTAATTTCATACAAAAATAGTCCCAATGAACGGGCATAGCGGCTACTAAATACCATAAGTATTTAGTCGAAAAAAAAGTTTCACGCTAAAAATATAAACTACGCCCAAAAATAAGCTTCCGTGGCCACCACTGAGGTACTACATTTTTTATTGGTTATAAATGTAATAGTTTTATTATTTTTATTGTATAATTTTTATTATAGTTAATTAAAATTTAATTTTAAGTTTATTAAATAATTTGTTGATAGTTTAATTAAATTAGAGGTACACACAACTGTAAAAATCTTGAAAATTAATTAACATGTTTATTTTCCGTCAGAGCTTCATTTTTCTTTGAATGGTTAGCTGTAAGTCAAATCAATGCAATGATTGAACATCGTCCATATCAAGTAGGCTGTAGGCGTCAAACAATACATTGAATTTACCCATCAAATCAATCCACTTCTCAGAAAAAAATATGAATTCAATTACAACGGTAATTTTTCAGGAATTATTAAGGGCGATAAATTTTATTGTGTAATGACATTAAAATCCAAAATTTTTGACCCAGTAAAAAAGTAAAAAAACCCAGTTTAAAGATCGGCGCGTAGAGTACATTCGAGGCATACACAGTTGTGCGCATTTCCCGTCGTGTTTTTTTTCATTTGCGGTTATTTGAGATATAATTTCCATTGAGGAGGTAGTCGTGAATGTGGCTGATAAGTGACACACGCACACGAACGCGATTTCGAATTAATGACGGCAAAAACAAACCGCAAAAATCCGTTCGAGCGAGCTCCTTATCGCAAACCGACGACGCCAATTCATGCGGCCAGTAGCAGGCGGTCTTCGCGCGCAATAATTTATCAATGAAAACGGTCAAAGTGACAAGTGGACCATTTGTTTTGTTCGCGATTTCGAAACAACACAATTGCACTATTACGCACGTATGAGTGCGTGATTATTGCGTAATCGACATCGTTATTATGTAAACACGATCGACCCGCAGAGGCGAAGTCGAAAGTGCATCTTGTACCAGTGGTCTTTCATCACTGCTACTCAATGACATTTACGTAGAATCTATGAATTTTAAAGAATAAATAGAATAACTAGCACTATTTTCATTAGGAATTATTGTATGTATAATGGAAGTCTATTAGACAGTTCGTCCAAGAAGTTTATCAATCATACATTTAACGTTCAAAATTTTGTATGAACTTAGACTGCGAATCTGATGATGCAATTCACGAATATTAGTACTATATAGAATTAAATGATGAAATCTTGTGCAAACGACTGAAAAAATGCATCGCATTTCTCAGATTGTCTAAATACTAAATGTAATAAACTAAATCTAAAATCTAATAAATTGATCAGAGATTCCTTCTTTTCAAACAGAGTGGTTTCAATTTGGAATAGTCTTCCCAATGAAATTGTAATTTCTGATTACCTTAATATTTTTAAGAATAAGCTTGATGCATTTCTTAAATTCAAAAGATTTCTGTAATTCTTCTTTCCCAGTGTCTTATTTCTGTTTCTTGTTTACTTTTTTTCTCTCTTATTTTTATTTTCATATTGCCATTTTGAATGTATTTTACTTTTTTTCTCGTTTAATTTACATATTGTATGTATAAATCAAACTCCTTGGGTCTATCGGCTTTGCCGCCTCCCCCAAGTATATTAAATAAATAAAGCATACGAATAATGCCAAACATCTAAAGACAATAAAAATAAAGAATCCTACAACACGATTATAAAAATTTGTAAGTGCAAGTAAAAATAAAGAGGATATGGGAATGGGGAATGAGGAAGATCTCATAACTGGAGAATCTGCGAGAGTACGTTTGTAAAACAACATAAAATCTCTGTTCCGTATAACACTGTAACTACATATTTCCACGGTATTGTTACCATTAAGGTACAAAGTAGCACTTACACTTTGTTTTGTTTCCACACGCTGCAATGCTCAGTCTGTGCCGTCGCGATCCTTCCAAAACTCACTCCCTGAAGTGTTTTCGCAGTTATTTTATCCATGTATTGACATAAGTTTGGCAGTGAGCGATAACCGTGATACCCATATTTGAAAAAAAAATGTAGGAGAAACTTGTCAAAATAATAAGATCGTGCGAATTAACGATAACATGAAGACACTTCGATCACAGCTGGAGTCATCTAGACGTGCCGTACCATACGTTTGGTTGCTAACCTTCGTTAAAAGTTGTCACAGAACAATGGCTTGTATTATTTTAGAACTATATCCTAGATTTTACATTAAGCTGAGATTAATCAAAAACGATTAGATCACGTTAAAAAAATTGAAGCGTATCAATATCACCGACTACTATAAATCATCTGTGTGTGTGTAATGTGTATACATATATCACATTTAACCACATATTATTATACAACTAGTGGCCTGGTGCATACCTACTTTGGGGCAATTAACAAAAAGTGAAAATTTTGAACTTCATGAAGTAAAAAGATCACTCACCCCGAGCTAATAATCAACGAGCTCAATTGTTGCCGCTGTCTTTTCTTATTATCATCTATGAAGAGACGTAAACGCGAACGCAAACTCGAACAACAAACTGCCCAAAATGGCGACGTTGAAGAAAATTACAAAAACAAAAGAACAAATAAAATAGAATAAAATAATATTATACGTCAGCGCATGCGCATTGCGTGTCAATTCGCGAGACAGTGAACAACATAATATTTACTTTCAAACTTTCATCCCGTGACGTCACCCAGCTGACTCCATGCACTGAAATTACGTCGAACGAGAAATTGCGATGATCTCGTTTTGCTGCACATGCGCATTGAAAAAATGACGCTGCACGCACACACACACACATACACATATATACATGCATACAATATCCACACACATACGTATTTATATTTATCAATGGCTGCGCTCCCATCTCATCGCTTCCATTCATAAAACACCGACACACAATCATCTTGGCACCGTAGTAAAAAAGGGACACGTGCGCGCGACTCTCGCACTCCAGGGACTTTCAACGTTCGACGTGCGTAATATTAAAAAAAAAACAACAACACAAAAATAATAAAAAAAATCCGACCCATTTACAATCGAAAGCGTTCGCAGTACAACTATCGGAGCTAATAGTGTTATGTGTGTGTGTGTTCGTGTCGGTTAATTGTGCAATTCGTCGTCAAACAATGTTTTCGAGACGGCAATGTAAATGCATAAGGCACGTCGGCCACACTTCGTATATATTGATTCAGTAAAAGAGGTCATAATTGAGAGCGTGCTGATCTGACGAAGCCTATGGCTAAAACTTTTTACGCATTTTCTTCAAACGAATACAGGCCGTTTCGAATGTAAAGTCGGTCGTAATTTTTAATGTAAGTAGAGAACGCAGTTATTGCATCGAGATAAATTAAACCAAGGTATGCTTGGAATGCTGTACCTACATATCACATACCTATATAATGTAATTTTTGTACCGTTTCAATTTATTCGATAATTTGTAAGATATCTGTATATATGTATGTATGTACATATGTATACTACGGTACGTCGAAAACAACGAATTTCGGAATTTGGAAACACCTCGAGTTGGAATATAAAAAAAAACTTCGATTTTCACAAACTTGAATGGCAGTGTAAATTTTTATTTATTTACATAGATAAAGATATATACCAGGAAAGCATAACTATAAACATTGCAGCATTTTTCATTACATAAATCGCTGAATTTCGAGATCCCGAAGAACGCGAAATTAACGAATTAATCCAAAGATACATTATGGATTTAGACTTAGTACATGAATTTTTAGATATTGTACATACATCAAATTCAGATATTGGTGACATAGTGGGTTCCTAGGAAGCTTTTTGCCAATTTGAAGGAGGAACCGTTTCAACAATGACATCCGATAAATTGGCAAACTCTGATAGGAAACGATGGACTTGGAGTTACAAATATACAAGTCTGACCAGCAGCATTAAATATTAGTACGGGATCGAACCCGTTAACCTCTCGGTGCTTAACATAAACGCAACCACCGAGCGACATTGCTGGCTGAATTTATATATTAAATATAATTTTATACTATTTTCAATGGATTCCTAATGATGCAGAACATATTTTCCAACTCGATGTTTTTCCAAATTTCTAAATATGCTGTTTTCGATGTACCCAAATAATAACCTATACATACAAATGTACATTGAAAAAGAAATCTAAAAGTCGTGAATTCCATGTACATATATGTATGTATATGTTTTTGGTTTCATTGATTGACTTTTAGTAAGTGGTGTTAAATTACATATTTGAAAAATAAAGTGACGTTGGCAAGATTGGATTTCAATAAAAATTCAGCTGAACTTTTGCCAATATCTGAGTCGAGTCTGTTTCCAATACAATTTTTGCAACCAGAATTTAAAAAATCAGTTCCCATAAGTACATATATGTATGTATGTATGTATGCACGTAATTCCAACTGAAAAGTTAAGGTTTACATTCATAGTTTACTTGACCATGTGTATTTAATGCGAATGCTGCCATAGTTACTTTGTTGTAATACAAAAGCTATCAATATCGAATATTTACAACTTACGCTATTCAAATATAATGATAAACTTTAAACGCAGAAATTAGTCAATTGAAAAATAAAATATCTAGCTTCTGTGTCCGGAAAAATCGAAGTTTTCCACGAAATTTTCTTCAACAGTTTATCAGTGTTATATCCCCATAGCAATGTGTATGCAAACTACTATAAAATTGAATATTTTTCAATGAATGAATGAAACGATAAAATACGACTATAATGATTATAACCAACATTTAGAATGATTCTAAAAAATATTGAATAACTTTAATAAATTGGAATATCTATTTTCAGATTTCTACGAGAATTTTTACCCTGGGCCATTTAGATTGTAGGAAAATTATGTACTCATCGTAAAGGAATACATTTTTATCTTTCATTAGTTAATAATGTTATCTTTAAAATTACAATGAATGTACCGAAATCCACAAAATGCATCGGGCAGATAAGCGAGTTTAAAGGTACAATACGTACAAAGTACATAGCATACATGCAATATTAATACAAAGTAGGTGGCATGGTTGCATACTGCTGGTCCCAACATGAGATTTCGAGACGGATTTCTCGCGATGAAGATGAATAATGGCGTTTTGTGCATGTGAGACACGAGGACCGCCTGAGAAATAGGCGAGACCATAGGCTACACAGGAAGCGGCGCGGTGCTTGAACCGCGGATTGTTAACCCATTGGCTGCGGCGGAATCTTTTTACCGAAGCAAGCACGCGATCTACCAAACAGCCAAAGAAAACACAAAACGACCAACAATAAGTGAGAAATCCGACCTGGAGACGATAAAGTGATTAAGGAAAGAATTTTATTACCAACTACTATCACAGATATGTTCGCCTACTTGCATATGCTATGTATTACATATATAAACACATACACACATATGTGTCTTTGAATGTGATTTTTTGCAATTTCGCAATATGGCAGACGGCGCGAATAAGCATGAAAAATGTGCACTGCAACGGTAAAGACACTTATTGGTGGACCATTAAAAGGCAATTAAACTTCGAGACTTATGAGGAACGTTTACCGATGTTTTTGTTGTAAAAAATATTACGAAATACTAAAGCGCATTTCCTTACATAGATATGGATAAAAATTGCAAGAGTTCATGCAAAGCATTGTCTATTACACGTAAAAATAGCATCAGACGTACAAAAAATAATTGTACAACGCATTATCACACACATATTGTATGATATGACAAAATATATTATGTTTTATGAAATTAAATTGAATAAATTACATGAAGTTAATCTACGAAGTTTTTATTATGATTTTTTTATCTATACAATACAATTGTTCTTCGACTTTTACTAAATTCATGTTATGAAGTCAGTGAACTCTACATAAGTAAAATTATGCACTGAAAGTTCATTGCTATTCGTTTTTTTAACAAAATTGCCACATTATGGATACATATTTTGGGATTTCAAACAAAAACCTGTTGCATGATACGTTTTAATTTAACTTTTAAGCAGTTGAAGTGAGTACTATATATATGAGAGGGGGATTAAAAAGATAAAAGCAGTGGCCGCTCGTAATATGAAATTTGATATTCAAATTATTCTAATTAATCGCTCGTCTATCGATTCCAATTGAATTTAAGTGATTAAAAATCAATCTTTAAATTAAAAGACTGATAAAAAAAACGGTTCAATTAAATTTTAGTTAACGACTCCCGACAACGAATGTGTCTACGTGAAAAAAACGGACATAGTTTTAACGTTCGAACGCAGGAGGTCTTTGCAACTGAAAGGGTTAATTACCACCAATCTAAAATGCAAAATTAATTCGAAAGAGTTAATAATATACGGATCGCCATGTCGTAAAAGCTATTCGTACGCACGATAATTACCAATTACAATATTTGACTCAGTGATTACACGTAGCCGAACGGCTAATGGCTGCTAAGTGATGGAAAATCGCCTATGAAACTTATGAATTCGAAAAAGGTCGCCGGGCGCGAGCGAAACGGGTCCTCAACCTTTGGGACGCGGATCTAATTGCGTGTTAAACCCAGACACGAGTCCATAAAATTAATGCAGATGGACTCATTATAATTTCGTGACACACGCGAACCGCGAAAGTGCATAATGTTTTTAAACAGCTTGATGAACTTCACATGAACTTTTATCTAAACTGAAAAAAAAACAAGAATATCATCTACATTAGGTTTTGTGAATACCAATCTGAATATACAGACATACATAAATAAGTGTTGAAAAAACGAAGGTTAAAATATTAGGTAGGAAGGCATACATACAAATGATCTATGCTTTATGGGATTGGCAAATTAATGACAAAAAGTTACAAAAAATACATACGTGTCTGAACTACATCTGATGAATAGCTTCCCCAAATACAATTTAAAAAAACCTAAAAATGGTGTTGAGCTTTACATTAATTACAAAATTATTCAACTAAATCTTATCAATAATTAGTTCGATAATTATATCCTTCAAAATCTCTCGGTAAGTATGATTTAAATCTCCATTTCTATAAAAATAACTAAAATGTGATTTGATTCTACATTCATATGAAAATTGAATCTGGAGTAAAATCTTCTACATATGTATGTACATAAATTATAGGTGACATAAAGCCGTATGATACAAATTTCAGTCGAAACTAATATAAAAATAAGATTTTCAGCACAAGTTATTATATTTATCCAATAGAGAAAGTGAAAAAAAAGCGTGGAAATTTCTAGACGTGATACATCACCGTGGGAGGCCCCACTCACACGTCAAAAATCGTCGCAAAACTATTTTCGCACAAAGCAATAAAGACCCGCCCACACTTCGTCCGAGCGAACGTCACTGTCTGGGGACGACGATGATCATAAAAAATAATAATAGTGAAAAAAAAAGACCAACTCACATGTCATTTGCGAGCCGCCACTGTATTCGGCGGTGTGCATTCGTTACGGCGCGTTCGTGACCTGCAACAAAACAATGCATAATTAAAAAAAAATGATGATAGTTTCGACGGTTTTTACCTACAGCAAGGTGTACACGAGGTGCTTTAGATGCACGTTCGCAGACGCGTGTGTATGTATGTATGTTTGTGTGTACGGAAAAAATAGTTGACCCACATACGAACGTAAATATTATCGTGCATTTTATAGTGTTGAAATCACTGTAAGAATATTTCATATAAAAAAGGAGAGGGGAGACTTAAGTATTCGAAACTCTGAATGAGTTATAGATAATTTGATGCATTACAAAATAAAAGCAATGAAAATCCTATAGATTCTGAATAGAGACACTCGACATATATGTATATTTACATATTATTAATCAGCTTCATCAATCTTAAAGAATGAAAATAAATCATTCAATTCTAAGTAGTAACAAGTACACATGTAGTTTTCCGTTCAACGCGTGTTCTCCTCGTGCATATTTCCGAGGAAAATCGTTTATACGATCCATTCGCAACGTCGCCTCATTTTCCCAATTTATTCATAAATATATGAATACTAGTAAGTGTTGTTAGGGGACTAGAACTGTACGTATTTAATTTTTTTTAATAACATAGAAAGGTCAACAACCCGGTTGTTTTGGCTGGCAATAATAATGGGACGCGTCTGCTGGGAAATGGGACCCGAAAGTCTTGGTCGTCTAGCTTTTTGCTTTTGTGCGCCATTTCCGGGAACGGGGTAATTGCCAAAGACGCCATCGCCAAAAAGTCGTCCGACCCACATTTTTTATAATGTTATGTATTCTTTTTCTATAATTGTACGTAATAATAGCCGTTTATACTAATAGGCCCAGGTCAAAAGCGTTATGGAAATTCGGCCCTTTATTCAGGCTAATTGATGTTCACTTCAAATATAATTTTGAGTGAAAAACCATAGTCTCAACATAGACATTTTCCTGTTCCATTATAACATAACGACTGTTTCAAAATCAACTCACATATATAGTAGTATAATCACGAACGTCAACCAGACAATTAATGCATTGTATATATGTATCATAAAACAAAGTGGAGAAGTTCCTGTGCGACTTCTGTCCACTTCCTTGACCACATCGATCGCGATTATCATCAGTTTATGATTGTTTCGCCGGTTCGGTGTGAACGTTCCCACCTGCACCAATCTGCACCGGTTCACACGCGCACCTTCACAGAGGTTCAGGAATCGCGGTGTTTGAACAGAGAAACCCTGGACATAGGGCACCAAACAAAAGAGGGGAAACTACTGTCTCATTTAATACCCACACATATAGTATATAATACATAATACCTATATCTCGAATGAATTCCAATTTCACGGGCAAGTTCGCCGACGCAGCGAACGGTGGCAAAACCGGCACAACGACTGCTTTGCGGACCGGTGGAGACCTTCGCCGCTTAAAGTTCGTGAAGAAAGCACTCAACTCTATCGATAGACCGTTCAGACCAGTGATTCTAAAGCCCTCCTCATACAGTAGTACTATCAAATTGTGTCTTAAAAGAAATACGATTATGACTGATGAAGTCTGATTTCCGTATCTAATGATATTTATTTAGCAAAATGTTTAGCTGCTAGGTACCGAGAGACTACTATGGTAAAGGGTGGGATATGTAATTGAACTTATATAGCAAATGGTAAGCCTCGAAAGGTACCGAAGACGATGCAAAAGAAACTGTGAAAGGTTGTATTGACGTTGGGCAGCTGAAGGAGAACTATAAGAGCACGGTGGATGACTTGATGGTGAAAGACAGTCGTTGATGATATGGTTAGTTTACAAACTGAAATTCCCTAGATACAAGTAATAGTTTAAGGCGTAACTGTTAAGTGTATTTGAATTTATAGTATTTATAGAGATTGAAATGCCAATGCGAGGATATGAAATCGGTATAACGTTTGGAGCCCCAGTTATAGTTTGTAGGAAGTATCAAATAATGTAGGATTAAAAAAAAATAGTATCTAATATTTAATATCATATAATGTATGATTTAATAACGTAATAACAATTCCTTTTAAAGTTAAAAAATGCAAAAAACAAGCTAAATAAAAGCTTTTAAAAGAAAAAGTGTAGAGGCTTAAAGTGAGAATACATCCCGGGCTCTGGAAAAATAATTCCATTCCTTATGATAAACCAAAAAAAAATCTTATATATATATATATTTTTAATATGCGAAAAATCTATCAGAATAATTAGAAAAATACCTATGTATATGTTAAATGCTATTTATTGAAATAATCGAATAAGAAAGTATGATATAACGGGTACGATTTCACATGGACACAAAGAATGAGCAGATCGAAAAATAATAAACATTTAGCATTAAAGAAATATATGTATGTTTATGT
Organism: Arctopsyche grandis; assembly: GCF_051622035.1. Classification (NCBI taxonomy): domain Eukaryota; kingdom Metazoa; phylum Arthropoda; class Insecta; order Trichoptera; family Hydropsychidae; genus Arctopsyche; species Arctopsyche grandis. Next base: position 21,691,075 of record NC_135359.1, read on the forward strand.
AGAATAATATAAAATATCAATATCGATCAGTCGAACGTCTCAACACGGGGCCCCTCAAGTAGTCTGGGCCCTGAAACTTCAAACCCAGCTCCCCCCCTCCCCCTCTTGGCGGCCCTGTAGGTACACTACTCTACTGAGAACGTAAAAATAGTAAGAACTTTAAAAGAAACTACAAAATATTTCCTGTATGCGCCTTTTCGTATCCTTCTGACATCAAATTACGCCAAGTCGGCCATTTGTGCAACCGGTCAAAATTTTTCGAGGGACAGTGAAGATGTGCAAGGCTCGGCTCGGTCCAAGCATGAGGCAGTCAACAGAGTGTTTATGAATGTTGCGCAATGGCCCACATGTGTGACAATGAGCATATATACATGTGATGTCGCAGCTCTCATTCTCAGAAGTACGTATGTATATTTATTTCCTAGCAGACAACCATTGCACCGGCTGATTTATCGCTTCCCTTTGACCCACATAAGGGTCCGCGCTCTTGCACAATCGACCACGCAATACGTGACGCGTACACAAACATGAGCCGAATTCCACAAATTTTTACCACTATTGTCTGACGAGAAAACCCACCTAAAATATTGCATTAACGAGCGTTTGTTTGTATATACAACATTCTTGTACAGAGCTCTGTGCTGCTGACTTAACCAAATAGACAGTTATTTCTGCCAATTCATCCAAAGCCTTACTTACGTTCTTTACAACACCGTAAAATATGTACCATTGTACCTTCGGGTGAAATTCAAGTAAATGTTTTTTCTATCAAACACTGTGCCTTTGAAGACTCTTAATATCTATTGTATTTTAAAAAGTAGGAAATAAAAAAATGTAATTTTCCAAAAAATAAATCACTATAATCTAAGCATTACTTATGTATATACATTTTTTCACACCTACATACATTTTTTCATTCAACATGATTATTTATTAGTTTATTTAATTTCTATAACTGTCTACAATTTATAAATTGAATTTTGGGGAGTTATTTCAATTAACATAATATGTATATGCTAGTTGAAAGAGACTTCTATAAAGAGTATCTATCAATATTGCTAATATGTACATATTAAGTATATGTATTATAAGAAATTTAATTATGACCAAATTTTTCATTAAAATGTAGTTACATACATATGTACATATATATTATCAAGTTTTTGCATTAAATGATTTAATTAATTTTAATTTCATATTGCAAATTTGAAGATAAATAGTAGTAATCAATAAGCATTTGGAAATGAGTGAATATTCCAAATTTGCGCTCCACTCTAGCAATTTTTCGAGACTCGTTTTCTCGACATTCCGTCTGCTTAAACATGAGTTTGTATAATGTATACAATTTTTTATATATATACTTTTATATAATATCTTTAATATACTAGACATATTGTGATCATTCATAGATTTTTATGTTATTAACGCACCTTTAAATTATTTTAAAAATCAATTCTCACCGTATAGTTAATTTTTATCTCATAAAATACAATGAAAAAGCCGACGAAATATACCGAAATACCCGAGAAAAAAATTCAGTGGAACGGAGTAGACATAGGCACATATATTTATAATGTATTATGTGATTTTGATTTTTAAATGCTTTTTATTATTACGAAATTATGTTCACAATACATCTTATATTTAGAGGTAGGATAGTCACAGTGCTATCCATTGTTCGGCAAACCTTTAACAATGCATTTACAACCTTTGAACAATACACGGCCCCCTCAGGCTCCGGTGACTACTTATATCTATTTTAATAGCTACTGATCTACTGATCATTTTCTATTTTACAATTTTGTTTTATTTGGTTAGTAATCATAGTATTATATTATTCTAATGTTAATCTACAGCATAATAGGACAAAGGGCTCAAAAACCTATTTACAATCCTTATAAATGCTCATAATACATCTAATACAAACGGAGTATTATATTTGGCTTGCAGTTTTTTCAAGTTAGTATATATGGGTGTATCATAAATTATTTTTAGGGATTTATTTTGTATTACTTGGAGCTTGGAAAGGTTAGCATTCGAGGCGTTATTCCATACAGGTGAAGCATAGGTTAATAATGGTAATATGAGCGCGCGATATAATTTTATTTTATTTTGAGTTGATAAAGAACTATGGCGATTAAATATTGGATATATTGAGGATACACCCCGCATCGCCTTGCATTTCGCTCCCTCAATGTGAGGTGCCCATCTCATTCTTTTATCGAACGTTACTCCTAAATATTTTATTACTGACTGCCATTTCAGACTTTCTCCAGAGGGGATTTTCATATCTGAACTTGGCTTATGCTTTCTTACACTAAAGAATATGGCGTCTGTTTTGGTTTGATTAATTTGAATTTTCCACTTAGTGAAGTGTTCAGTCATTGTTTTAATTGCAAATTCAAGATTTTTAAGAATAGTGTCTGGTTTTTTGCTACTTGTGAAGCAAGCGGTATCATCTGCATATAGGGCTACGTGACAGTTTTTTGGAATAGGTATGTCATTTATATATATATGGAGAACAAGAGTGGGCCAAGCAAGCTCCCCTGCGGAACGCCAGCTGCGATTATTTTTGGAGACGATAATTCATTATTTACGCTAACCACTAGCTTTCTACGAGTTAGGTACGATTTGATGATGAGAATTATTTAGTTCTATGTCGAGACATAACATTCCGGTACTTCTCTTCATATTAAAGTTTTTCGTCACGTGTTCAGTTAGTCTTGTTAGTTGTTGGGTCGTGGAATGTCCTGTGCGAAATCCAAATTGTTCATTTATTAATTTCTTATATACGACTTTGAGTAAACGAGTGTAGATTATTTTTTCTAAAATTTTTGAAAGCGTGCAAAGTAAGCTAATGGGTCGATAATTGGACGAGTTTTTTGGGCTTTTATCGGGCTTAGGTATGGGAATTACGTTGGCTGTTTTCCAGTATTCTGGGAAATACCCGGTGAGTAAACATGCGTTGAATATTTTAGATAATGAGACTAAAGCTTTAAATGGAAGTTGTTTGATTATGATGTTATCTATTGAATCTTGCCCAGGTGCCTTTTTATTTTTTAAATTACGTATCATATTTTGGATTTCACACGGATGCACCAATTTTATATTTTTAGTACTGTTAGTGGGAGTTTTTGTGATGATTTTAATGGACCGGTTGACTTTATTATGCGTTGGTATGTGATTGTAATGTTGTATGAGTGTGTGATGTTTTCGGAAAGATTTTGATAAGAGTTCTGCTTTGTCGCAATCACGCGTCACTGTGATTCCTGCATCATCTAATGGAGGAATCGAGTTTTTTGTCCTGCGAATCGCTAATTTCCCTAGAGAGCCATCAACTGAGCTTAATTTTTCTAATTTTTTAGACCAAGCTTCATTTTTGATTTCTTTGATTCTAATTTTATGTGAACTTATTTATTAATGTTTTCAGTGCTGGATTTTTTGATATTTGCCAAATTTTACGGAGTTCATTTTTACTTTTTATTAGATTTGCAACAAAGTCAGTTATCTCTAGTTTGTGTTCAATGTATTGTGTCTTAGGTATGCGAAGGTGAAATGTGTTATGTACATATATATGTATGTATGTATTATATGTTCGATAAAAATTTATTACCCAAATAAATATATTTACTGATGATGATGTACTTACATACATACATATACATATTTGTTTTTACCAAAATTTCGTTTTGAAAAAAATGTATCAAAAAATCTAGACGTCTAAAAACAAATTGAATCAATTGCCTCGACGAGAGAAATCGATTGTTTTATGTACCTATTTTATTACATACACGCATGCGATAAAAAGGAAAATTTCAACCTATCATTCAGACCTCGTTAAATTGCTGAAAACTGTTAATTATACGCATTTGCTTGTTGCATATGCACACGCGCGCGCCAGCGTTTATATGACACAGTTTTCAATGTATACAATTTTGACCCAAATGGCGACAATGTGCTCAATAACCGAACAACGAACGACACCGACATGGTACAAAGTCGGCGATTATGAAAGATATACTCATTTTACCTGCCCTGTAACGTGGCGAAACGATGTCAAAGCTACTAACTGCAGCAGCGGCGCAGAGCTGTTGCAAATATAATACATATATCCGGAAAATGCAGCAGTCAGTGGAACAACGATTCGAAAGAAACGTGTGTGTAGTTTAAACTAAATTCTGAAACGAATTAGTCACTTCGACCTCCTGAACGTTGACCTGCGAGGGCGCTAATTACGCCACTGAAAAAATGACACAGATATATATATATATACATATGTACATACATAAGTGAGAACGTGTCATCATTTTAATTTCTGTTCGGTTTGGCCAATTGCTATCGGGTCGTCATCCCTAATCTAGTAGCGGACGGATAATTCCGGTTATTATCCGGTAGTATCCGTATACTTCTCGATTGTTGATGGGACTAAAATTGGCAAAATTTAACGAGTGACAGTTAAAATCTAACTGCAGAAATAGCTAATGATCTTTCTTAGCATGAACTTAGCAAATAGTAATATGACAAAGGAAACAAACAAGTTAAACAAAAACAAACAAAGAAATAGGAAAAAATAAATTGACTTTTTTTACATATGTATCTAACATAGCTAAATGAAATGAGACCAGTCTGAAAAAAGGTAATCCTTTCATTGGTCGTTCTTTAATTAAATTCGGAAAGATGTAGGTAGCCTTATAACAATAGATTCATTTTACAAACACTTTAAGCACCATCGAATGAAATATTAATAGTAAAAATAAATAACACATGATCATTTAAAGGGATAATTTTACACTACTGCGATTTAATACTCTTTCTTTGTGACGCTCAAGACATTTTGGACAGAAGTCCTGACATTTTGATCAAAAAAATTTCGAATCATTTACATTAAAAGCTTTATTTAGTTTTTATATTATAGTAGTGTTTTTACCCAGCTTCGCTCGGTATTTGTAATATAAACCGCTGAAACATAGCCAATCTAATAGTAAGCATTTTATTAAATTTATTTGAATATTCATTTATTCGATAACGTCATGGATTTACGTACCAACAATAGTTACATACAAAGTCTCTTTCGAAATTATATATTAGATATGTACATACATATACCGTCATCTCATAGTTTACATTTCTGCAAAGAGGAGATATGAAAAATCGTTACGTCGAACGGCAACTATGATAATTAAGAGCATCACAGATGACTCGATGATTTTCTAGATATAATGTAAGATAAATATTTTGCATAGCAACCTATCACTATCACAAGTCGTGATCAGTCATTCGAATCATCTATAAGAAATCTGATTCCAATTTAGAACGTCATGAGGTTAGGAGCTATTCACACTGGTTGTATGGACTTGCGACGCCAACGTTTGAATAAACCCAGACAGCTAACAATCGAGGAAATGCCACCATGAGTTGGCACTGTTATTCTTATCGCCACTAAACAAAGCCTGGTCAGGTAGGCTAGGTGAGATAGGAACACACCTTGGCACTAAAAACCCGCCGACTTCTAAAAATACCCCGTAGAAAGTGTTGTAATTATTTCATTTGTTCCAAAGGCGACACGTTGCCAACCATGTCGGCTATATTTAACGACGCGAGATGAAAAGGTGTATTCCCGATCGACTGTTGGGAATCTTCGATCGAAGGTGGATAATTGATGTGGACTCGTTATCGGCGGGGCTGATCGGCCTTTCCGGATTACAGGGCCCGGCCGAGAGATCGTTTTGTTTAGCAAACGAGAGGAATGGTGGGCGCGAGAACAGACAGCTCCTGCGGCCAAATTTATTTGCACGAAGCGATCAACCCCAAAACGACCGCAAGATTTTAATATTAATGTTTGTGGAAAATAATAAAAGCGTGGGATGTTAGAGAAGGACAAGAAATTCAAGCTATAAAATCCCCAATTCAACGAAGAAGCTTAAAATTACGCAATTCCAATCTTGCAGTCGACACATTGTTTTTACTTCATTATTCTTTTGTGTATATTTACTTGCACAAGTATCACCTTCGTTCATTTTCCATCTGATCTCAGAACAACATGTCTCGTCTATTAGAATTTGCTACTTTCATCACACCTTTCAAAAAGGTACTTCGTTTCCTATATTTTCGGTCTATTCAAACCATACTATATCCTTCACTTATCAGAAGAGGGGACATGGGATCTTATGCAGAATTATGCATTAAACGTCCAAGTCTATAAATACAATATATTCAAGATTGATTGACTGTCTTGACAACATTGGTAGAGGAGAAAATATTTTCGTTTTTTAAACTCGTATTACAAATGTGTTAACTAGTAAAAAATGATGAACAAGTGAAATACGAGTCAAATTATCATCACAGACATGTCTGATATAATATGTATATCTTATATCAAACCAGATATGCACAGGATATGTTTATATACGAATGAAATAGGATTCTAAACATGTGTACATATCTGTGTGATTGGTTTGAATTAAGAGACTTTGAAATGTGCATTGTCGAGATGAAGTAATCGAATGACACGCGTAATTACATGCAACATTGAGTGAGATATCTACATACATACATATTTACGTACATAGTGAGTAGTAAAGTGGTTGCGACACGACATCAAGGGACACTTAACGAACAGTGGGAAACTCGACTAATTATAACGAAGAATTCCTTCTAAATTTAGACCCGACGAGGAGGAGATCGTGCATCATCTGATTATTCAAGAGGACGATAAACCTGCTGATCTAAGATCGCATCAATTTACCCGAGCGAATACCGAGAAATCGTTTCGAAGCGGCTCGTTTGTTATTTTGTTTGTTTTGTTTTTGTTTTTTTTTTGGCACCGAAGGGCGATCGCACCGGCGCCAAACGGCGTGATGATGATGTGCAACGGAATTTTCGGACAACGAGCCAAAGGGTACGTGGAGGGAGATAACATCTTCGAAACGGTTGAATAGGTGGAGGAGGAGGACGTCGGTAATATCACACACATAGGACCATGCGTCCAGCATCCCACTTATCGTCGTGGCCAAAATGCTTCATTTTTAGGCGCCCACTGTTCCGAGAAAAGGGGACCGGAATTTTAGGTTATCGCTAGGAGCCGATATTTCGTTGTCTGACCGCCTTTGTTGCTACAACAGTTTCTCAAGTCTGAAAAGTTAATAAAAACAACACGAAGGGATTAAAAAAACTACGAATTTTTACTTAAACCACGAAAAATGACTTCAGAGGGTATGATTAGTCTAGTGAGCGGACCCAAAGCGCGGCGTTCATTGTTCAATTGTTGTAAATGCTTTGTTAAAGGTTTGCCGAACCTATTTTTTTTGCACTCTAGCTTTGTAAATAGCGCCAAACCGCCCCGACTCCTGGAAAAAGCACGCTCTCTATCCGCGCTCTAGTGATTACATAAGAAAATTTAAATCCAAGTCGATTTCCAATATCAGAAATCGATTGATTCTCAAGCAAACCTCGAAGTCTTAAAAAACAATGAAGAGTAGGTAGCTTTTGAAAATACCAGAAAAGTCAATATAATCATTTTTTTTTCAAGCAATCACCAAAACATGCACCGCGGGTTATTATTTTCGAATAATAAAATAGTCCGTATAAAATCAATAAATATAATATTAATTTATTTATTTATCTATCACTTTTCCCGAAGAAAAAGATCTTAGAGACACAATGTCTTGCCAGTGATGACATATGGATGCGAAACTCGGGCATTTAACGACAGAATTCTGCATAAGGTAAAGTGCATTCAAAGAAGTATGGAACGACATATGCTTGTCATAACGAGGAGAGATATAAAAAGGAATACGTGGGTTAGAAGTGTGACAAAGGTGATTGATGTAATAGTGAGAGTAAAGAAATTGAAATGACAATGGGGGATAACGTAGTTAGAAGAACGGATGATAGATTGAAAAAATAAGTGCTTGAATGGTACCCGAGAGAACGTAAAAGGTGGCAAGGATCAACCGAATCACAATCAACCGAATTCTCACAGGGGAGATGGGTGGATGAAATCAGAAAAAAGTGTGGAATGAAATGGATGAGAGTTGCTCAAAACAGAGACAAATTTATACGAGAAGCGTTTATCCAGCAGTGGATGGAAAATGGCTGTATATGACGATGATAATCATAAGGGAAAAACCTCAATATTTCCATTGATGTAATGGTGCAATTATGGGATTCTCAATATCATGAATCTTTTTCGTATATATGCACATATATACATAAAGCGAATGTACCCATGAGCGTATCCTAGAATACAGATATTCAATATGGTTTTGTGAGAGAGTTGGGAAGCACTAAAAATTCGACATAGCATTAATGATCCGATGCACTAAGCTTTCGATGGCAAGAAACCTCGACCGAACAAAGCTCACGTTTCAATCAAACAAAAGCATGCTTAGACGCCGAAGAGCTTAGAATACAATAACGTGAGAATTCGGTTGATTGTGTGTTACTTTATTGATCTCATGGCTGAATTTCCGAGAAGATCACACAGTGCGAAATTTTTACCTCCATTATTATACGACGCGAACGCATTTATCATCTTTGAAACGATTTTCGCATACATACGTACGAACATGTTACCGAAAGACGATCTGTATAATTTAAAATAAATATTATGAACGCGTCTTTATATAGGATACCTACATTATAAATGTGAATTCGACCAAGGGCTATCGGGACGTAGGTTCAAAGGCCTCTCACAAGAGCTTGCCGCCCAGAGCCCGAAGCTGCCCTTAACTCCTAAGGAAAAATAAATTAGATACAGCCTCGAGGCACCGAAAATAAATGAGCGGTAAGTCGTCACTTCAGAGGAATTCACAACTCGCCAAAAATAAACAACACCTGTAATTTTCCTTATATACTTATGAAGTAATATTTTGATAGTGCGAGCAGTGTAAAAAGCTTTCAGTAAAAATTTCCCTCAAAACAGAAATGTTTTGTGTGAGGAAAAGACGGCAAGATAATAGTAACCCTTGAGTAAGAGAATCATATTTTTATATGCATAGAATATTTGTTTACAATTTTTTAATAAAAATAGTAAAAAAAGATTTATTTTATAATTATTCATACAATGTTGGATCTAATTTGATAATCATGTTTTCAATAGGAATCTTTGGATACTTGCACAATACTTTTCGTGTCAGGACAATACTATTAATGAACTAAATTAAAACAAACCCATATGCGATTAGCAAATCATATAATTGTATTAAGCGCTCAGGGGTTCCAAATTATCCCTAGCGTTTTTACTTCTTAACTATTTGGGATATTTTTTTCCTAATGTGAAATTTCCATTTGAAACAGCCGAACAAAGTAGATTGAAGTGATCGAGCATATCGGTGTGACGGAGCTTTTAACGCCCCTTTAGTAAAGGCGCCTGATGCGATCGCCTTGTAGTCTTGCACAGCGGTACGGCCTTGTGCGTGAGAGAGTGTGTTTGTATATGTGTGTATGCGTGTGTGCACGTGTGTGAATGGCGTTATAAAGACAAGGATGGAGAGATGGAGGAAACGAGGTGAATGGTGCCGTGACTTATCAATGAAAACCCGTAGAATGATGATGATTCACAGCCACAACTACATACTATTGTGTGACGCGCGGATGGACCCCAGACGCAAATGAAAACGAAAAAAATTTAAATGGATTTCGGTCATAATCCTATGCATTTTTATTCGTGGAACTAAGTCTCTTCACATCTTGAAAGTCAGCAATGAAGGTGGTTATCTACTACGGTTTAGTTTTTTTTTATAAACGTACATATATATATATATATATATATATATAAAATTTGTCATGTCATCTCAATTTGCTCACAGAGCAGATAAGAATCTCAATAAGCGATCAGTATTCAATCTGTATTCAAATGTTACAGAATAAGATCATAACACATACACCCGAAAGGGAGAAAAGCTCGATAAGCAGGAGCAGTTTTAGTATTTGTATTGAATTTATTATAATAATCAGAAATTTTTAATTTTGAATAAGAATGGTTTGATTTTGATACACAACATACACAAATTATTTTCAAGGATACATCAACTTCACAATAGTTCCTAGAATATTTGACTCCTCACTTGTTTAAATCATTTTTATCTGCATGCAATTAGTTAAATGATTTACTTTATAAGATAAAAATAGCCTTAATATAAATATCCTAAAATATTATATTCTTACTACAAAACGTTTTAACATGATCTATTTTATATTCCTTAATAAATGAACGAACCAATGTATCGTTTTCATCATAAAATAACTGCAATAGAGAACGACAATTTGCAACGTACCTGAAGTAAATTTTCTACTTGACTGGAAGATAGGAAATAATGTGGCGTAGAAGAAGAAAAAAAGAGGCAGATTTACAATATGCTGGACCGACGATATTTCTCTCCAATGGCCCTCTTGAAACTATCGATTGCAGAGAATATTGAAGACACAATTGAGATACAGGAAGAATAATACGCAATACGATGAAGCATATTTTAAAAGGAAATAAACATGACAATTGACAATACTTTCAACATATGCCAATTTAATCAAATCAAATGAATTTCAATACATGTGCGATATTTTACGATACACAGGCGATAAAAAAATTCCCCATATAAATCACATATTTGCGGTTTTAATTGTGCGCACAGACAATTAGGCGCCCCGCACGCTCGGCCGCCTCGGGCGACTGTCTGTTCGGCCCGACCCGGAAAGTGACACTGTATATGAATGAGCGAACGCGCACGCGCAAACAGCGACAATTAAAAACATAAATCTTCACACCCGAAGTATATACATACATACATATTTTTATATACATACATATACGAGCAGTGTCGGGGCTCCGAACTAATCAATATGAAAATGGTATGTATTGGACTTGGATATGTAAAAGGCGCGCATATATCGCTCTTATTGTTTATGCAACAATTCAGCTCTTGTGACCTGGCCAGTGTGTCGCGCAGGCGATGTGACCCGATTCGAACGAATTGGGAAATTAATTCAGCATTCATACGATTTGACCCAGTTTCGAGGACCGTGGTTGTCGTCGTTGTCGTCTCGTCCGTCCGAAATCAAACATAATAAAAACCAATAATAATTAGGACAAAAATAAGCGGCGCTCGGTAACCAAGTGGAGAGCCGTGAAAAATTGTCGTCATCAAATCTGGCGGCTAGAGAGAGCTCTGAAAATATGTTATCGTAGAACGACCGGGGTCGTTGACTCTACCCACTGATAAGAAATAATTTAACGAAAATTTCACACAATTTAACATTAAACTTAGAGCAAATAAGAAATTGATGTTAATTACATAAAAATGATAGGTACATTCTTACATACTACAGAATAGGCGTTATCAATGGAAAGATTGGGATAAAATATATAATTTTTATATTTTATTTAAGTACCATCCCGTGAACATACATACGAGTCTAGAGATAATTCTAGAAAAAAAATACTTATTAGAAATCATCAAAATTACGAATAGGATGTTTCTACTACATATGTACATATGTAGGTATCGTATAAAAATCCAACAAATTGAATATGTGTATATGTATGTACATACAAGTACATAAACTTATGTGAATTCAGCTTCGCCAAATAGAAAGAACTGAGAAAGTGATTTCTTTAATCCATAAATTTTGTAATAGTCTTTTTAGTTGCTTTAATTCACATAGGTTAAGTTCAGTATATAATCTGTAAAACTTAGTGCTACAACAACTAATTGTTGATTTGCATTTCGTCTATTTCATATAAAAAACGTTGTTTATTTAAATCTACGTGAAAACTTTGTTTTAAATGTGTATATTATAATACCTATTGCTGTTTCACCATGACAATCATTTATTACATTTACATTGCATTCTCAGTGACATCTAAAAGGTATGTGAAGGGTAGAATTTATTTAATTGGGGTGGTGAATGTGTAATACTTTCACAAATGGCCGATCAAATATTTCCAATTAAAGTTTGTGACAAAATATTATACGTCTCGAAATTTAATTATTTGCGAGAGTACCACTTTTATACAAAAGAGCAGATGGCTAACAACACGCATAAAGAAAGAAGGTCGAGGTTCAAATATGTGATGTACTTGTTTGTGGGTACAATTCACACAGATCGTTCAACATGACATAATCGTCCTAAAAAGAACCGAAAATTTAGTATATAAAATAGGAATGAATGGGGAATTATCCAAAATATATTTATGTACAACTCCACGTGTCTTTTAATTCAACCATTAATTAATGAAATAAGTCGACATTGATCCTGTTGTACATATTATGCGCGAGTGACAATGGTTAATACATGATTTTTGTTCGACTGTCCGTTCTTACAATGCGATTCAAGGTCCTGTGGGGGTCCTCAAGGGATCGTAGTTCCAAGAAACAAACGACACGTCTCCGTTCAAAGAATACACACATTTTATTTGTACACTTGCGAATACCCGTGAGAAATTGTGAAAATAGCGCACATTCGCACAAAAGGGAACCAACGCTGCGGAATTCCTCAGGTGAAAAAAATCTGTATACGAATTCCAAACGACCATTGTGAATCCGTTACAATCGCGTCGCATAACACAAAAAAAAAACAAGTAAACATTATATCTTTTAATTAAATTATTAATTGAATTGTATGATATATGTAGAAATTGGCAAACATAACATAGTTTGACTTGGATCGTTGATATCATAGAGAGATTCGACTACAAGGTTAATGCGCAAAAATCGCTATAATTGCGTTCATACGAAACGACAACCATTGTCCAAACGCAGAAACTGATTAAAATTAATAATAATTGTTAAAGGATACGATGCGAGATAATCACACACATCGATGCATCTATTGCATACGATAAGTGCAATTAAAACTTACTAGGACATGTAATACCTAATAAGTTGCGTTTTCATTGGCCTGAAACATATCGCATGCTGAAATAAGAGACTGGAAGAAAAATTACATTAATTATTACTATTAAAAGAACAGTCGGTCTTAATGTAAGCGATGGCTACAGATGAAATTAGAATTTACAAGCAGAAGGGATTTGAATAATAAACGCATAAAATTCGTTAAAGGGCGCAATTAAAATCGTACAAATAACAATTACGAAAGATTAGTAATTAATTCATAATTGCTTTCGTATATTCTTCTTACAGTGGCGCATCGATTGAATAAAAATTTACATCGAATTATTAATTAAAAAAATCGGTGTGGCCAACACGTGCCCGTAAGAACTTTTACATTAAATAGATTATCATATTAAATGCATTTATTATTTGAAAGTATTAATTTCGATAAACTTAATATCGCTAATGTTATCCAATATTAATTATAAAAACCAATTATTAAAACATCTTTGCCATTTATTTATAACGGATTAAGTACGTATGTACGTAGGTACATATATGGAAAAGCATCCAAAGAAGAGTTGTAGGAATATGAAGTCTTGATTTTATAAGTATAATTTAAATAATAATAATATTTTTTATTCTATACGACACAGAAGATGTTGCAGTATTTATCGTTCCTATAATCGCTATAACTTATTATAATATTAAAACTTCAATGCATCTAAATACAATTTTAACATAAGATACAATTTATGTAAAATTATCTCCGAAAAACATTCCGGAATCAAATATCTTAAAATAGAAGTAAATCCATATCTTAATGCGTGTGTTTTGGTATATGTAAGTATGTATGTAGTTATATTTAAGATGATACTTTTGATTAGATTATCAACTTAATTGGAAAGCATACCAATCCTTTGAAAAGTGATGTATGTATTTACTTTACAAAAAAACCTGCTAATATATATTATGTAGATATATTTCTTGAACTTTGAAGTTTCAGCAAAATGAAACTCGCGAGCTGTCATGAAAATTGATCGGTAAAAACGTGAGAGCGGTTGGCAAAGTAGATGTGTAGCGACTGAGGAATTCCGCGAGCGTAACGGGACATTTTCTTTGTCGCCAATCACCACCGGCTTATGACTTATGATCCGTGGTTAAGTGATGGTCGAGTCGGCGGGCATTCCTCGGGCCTCTGGGAGGCTGGAGAGGCCGCAGACTCCCGTTACCGGTGACTAGACAATCCGGCTATTTTCTAACCAGACGTGGTTGGAAATAGTACCGCGACACTCGTCGCTCTCGCCAATGTCTATTTCGTCTAGCTGGAAATTGCATTTTAACCTTTTAGGTGCGCGAATATTGCACAAAGAGGACCACTTTTCCGACTGTTGCGCCACTGGAAAATATGCGCCAATTGGGAAATTCATTATAGTTTTTCCACATCTTACATTATTATTACAGATTTAAAAAAAAAAAATCATTGAAACATACGATTAAAAGTTCTGATATTAAAAAAAAAAACATTTTAGCTATTTTACATTGCGAAGAGAAAGTTTGTTAGAAAATCTTCCACATTATAAGAAATACACATACTAAAAAACAAATATTTATCTTACATGTTAAAATTAGAATCATTAGTTGTAATTTTCGCATAATAAAAGTAGCAATACCTTTCAGGATTAATTGAAAAGAGTCAGGGTAAGTCAATCAAATTTTTGAGGACTAAATGAATTTACAAAATTCTACAGAAATTAAGTCATAATAAAATATAGCACCAATTTAACATATGTATGAAAAAATTTTCTTTGCGTAAATTTTAAAACGAAATTTTTTTGGTTTAGTTATTGAACACTAAAAACTGTTTCAAACACCGATTTCTCAACATCGATTAATAAATTTATAAATTACGATCGAAACACCACCAAGTTCTAAAACTGCGCAGCAAATACTAGCAACATTTTGAATCAAAAAAACAACTTACCGACACACACCAAAGACGACGACTTTTCCGCACCCAACCAAACTGGCAGCAGTTCCACCGCACAATCAATTGTACGAAAATTTAATCCAAGACGAAATTGCGCGAAAAAACAATAGGAGGAAGACGAGACGGGGGGGAGGGGAGGGGGCAGCTAACACGACACGTGCGCGACATAAATAAATTCCAAAAAAATATATAAAAATAATTATTATAATAAAATCACTTTCACACAACGGAGAGTTTCGCGCAATAATTTGCGCTGCGCCGTCTCGAGCCAGTGGCGGCGGCGGCCACGAACCACGACAATTGCGCGCAATTTTTTCCCGTTTAAAATATTATTTTCATTTTTTTTTTTAATTACGCGTATTTTTAAAATGTACCATTTTAATTATCTACTACTGCGACGCAACGGACTCGCGACGTCCTTTGACAGGTGCGTAGTAGTACCACCACCCGTAGAGGCGACGGACCCGGGACTACGATCGACGAAGACGAGGGGGCCGGGAGGAGGAGGGGGTGGGCGGAGGTAGGGGGGGAGAGGGGGAGTCGGTCTCCAGTCGCGAATGACCGTCCACGCGAACGAGCGCGGTCCGACTGGACCATCGGCCGGTTAGCAACAAGCAGCAGGCGGCGTGCGTCGCGCGTATCTCCGTCTCTGTCGGCGGGGGCGGCGGCGTCGGTGCGGGAGCGAGACGCGAACAGTCCAAGAGAGGCTTTCTTGGTCATGCGCGGTATCACCTCATTAACTCGTGAACACCAATCGAGCGAGGAGTGGGGACCGAATATCGACGGTCACACACACATGCGCGATCCTCGGATTTTGGCCAAGGGGGGCGGTCGCGGCGTCGGTGGCGTCGCCGTCCCGTCCGGCGACGCCCGCCGAGGCTACGCCCCCGGCCTTTTCCGCCGAAAGAAAATGCGCGAAAATTCCTCGCCTCGATGCTCCCCACGTATACGAGAAAATGCCGGCGACGGGAGACGGACCAGCGCTTCAGCATGCGCGCGAACGTATATATGTATGCGTGTGTGTGTGTGTGTGTGTGTGTGTATGCGTTAGACGTATGTTTGCCTATGTATGTATGTATGTGTATGTGTGTAAGTTTCGACGTGCGACAAAATGGCGGACGCAGAAACTGCCTCCCCTCCGTTCCCCCCGCGTCCTCACCCCGTTTTGTCGATTTTCGGACGTGTCAATTTCGGCGAACGTTTGGAAAAATTTTCACGCGAAATTGATCCGCTCCTGAGCGAGCGCCCCGAAAAGCCGTTCGAACGAACGCAGTTTTCCGGCCGAGTACATTCGGCGCGGTTGCGGAAGGAATTCTGCTCCAAATATGGAATAAACCGCGAAATGTAATGCATTGAGTAATAGTGCGTACTCGCCGGGCCAACGAAGGCAAGCGAAGGGTATTTGTCGATGGCTATGCCACACGTTTGGTTAATAAAACGCTCGTTATTTAATTTTTATTTCGATATTTTGTACCCCACTGATCCCGGTGGAGTGGTGAGTACGCACCATAACGCAAATAATGCATAGAGTGCGTTTTAAAAAACTTTTTTTTTGTCAAATATAAAAAAATGTACGTACATGCATGAGGAGTGGAAAAATTCGCATCTTTGTCTATGTCAATTTCCTCACTAGAAAGTTATTTAATTAAATTTATCGATTAATTTACATCATTTATATCCAAATAATCATAAGAATATCAAAAATATCAATTTAACTTACGTTTAGTTGGTTTACAATGGCTTTTGATGAATCTTCGGCGTCATTGATGCGTTGGATCTGAAAAATTAACATTAAGGTTGATTTTCAGTTATTTTGATTGAATTTTTGAAGTTTATTTTATAGATAATATATTTATACACAAGAATAAATATAAAATTTTCACTTATTTGTAAAATTTAAGATTGTTTATTGAAAGAAAATTGGGCATGCTGTGATAGGATTTAATCAGGAATTTTGAGCATATTTATTTAATTTTTAAATGAATATAATTTCGAAACAAACTTTAAAATATAAAATCTATGCATTAAAATCAAAAAAGTTCATAAAATATTAAAACAAATTCGGAAAAACTGCATGGAAATCAATTTAATAATGTCGAAACAACAGGCGGCCATTTTGTCTTAGGAAATCGTGCGACGCCATTTTGTTTTTTCTTTAGAACTGCAAGAGGTGCTTATTTACTTCAAATAAATTTAAATTGCATATTATAATGTTAAATATGTATTAATCGGCGAAAATGCCAACAACAACATTAGAGAGAATATTTCACATGCGTCAAAATGGATAATTCTTTTTAATTGCTATTTAGTAAATTTTCTTCAAATTATTATTTGATCTCATTTATAATAGGTTATATTTTAAAATAAAGTTATAAAACTTCACATTACATGTCGAATTTTATAAAAAATTTGGTTTTGTTGACGAGCGTTCGCGTCATCTCAATATGCGACTTTTCAAATAAAGCAGAAAAAATATATTGAAAATTAAATTATACCTTTTATTACTATTGCAAATACTTGATAATAATCATTGCAATTAATAAAAAATTAAAAAGTTCACACTTTTCACCCAGAAATCCAGTTTTTTAAATAACGATTAAAAAAGTCTATGTCTATAAATTGTGCTTTTATTTGAAAAATCAAATTAAATTAAATTGCAAAATATTGTGAATTTTTAATTCTTTTAAATATATTATTGGAATATAAAAATATTTTTAAAAAATAAAAATTTATAAATCTTCTAGGATCAAGGGCCTTCACTGCATTTTAGCAATATCAAAAGATATCAATAATTCTGTTCTTTTAATCCACGAAAATAAAACAAAATGCATGATTATTTAATTAAATGGATTTTATTCTGGGTATATTACAAAATTGAAATATAAAACTGAACTATCAATTCAAATCAGAAAATTTTCAAGGCTATAAAAGTATATTTTCTCAACAAGATATTTTACACTAAAAACATAAAAAAAATATACATATTACATATCAGTATAGAAATTATGTTTTTATAAAAAATAAGAAAAACTTGAAAAGAAAGAATGAAAATACTTTTTGCATAATTTATTAAAAATATAATAAAAATTGATAATCAGATTAATTTTTGCTATCGACATTGATGCGAATAATGTAGTCGTATATGTATTCTCCATAGAAATAATGGCACAGTGAATCCAAATTGTGAACTCTGATCAACTGCGCAAAATAAGTATGCGTATAGCGCTATGTGCGTAGTTGTGGAATTTTCAGTTTTATTCGAATAAAACCTGTTTTAAATAATTCAAATTGTTTGAAAACAGCGCATTGATTTTTATTTTCAATTTCAAAATTGAAACATATCTACCACTTAAATGCAATCTCAGTAGTCATTTCATTTAACAATTTCTAACCTTGATAAACTAAAAAAAAGAAGAAATTTTAAAGCAAGTAGGTACATATGATTAGCCAGAAAAATACATACATATATATTTTTATCATATTTTCCTAAAAAAATCGAAAATAAACAGTCATTCATTCTTGATACTATTCATATGGTCCATTCCGGTGATTCCGATAACTTGAATCATTTCGTAAATCGGGAATAATGTACATATGTCTCACTATCGTGCGTCATAAATATAAATGCATGTTATAAAAGAAAAACTCATAATCATTCTGCTCTGATGGGATTCAACTTTTAATTTAAGTATTTATCAATAAAATTGGAGTATTTCAAACTTAGGACAATTTCCAGCCCTCGAATTGTTTACATAAAAAATTCAATTCAATTGTGAACACGAGATATTTTCTCTTTATTAGTGTGAGATCACCTCAGCAATTGACTCCGTGTTAGTCACAATCGCTTTTGTAACTTAAAGTTACTTGCATACACAGATATTATACGTATAGATTCCAGACACACACTAACCATTAATAATAAGTATCTAATTTCTTAATGTTAGATTAAATCGTCGTTATTAGATATGTGTCAATTAAATTATACATAAATCTTTTGGTGTATACGTATGTATTTGACTAAGATTTAATTAATACTGAATTAAATACGAATGAAAGACGTGGGGGTCCATACAACGTTACTATTTATTAACTATCTCAATTTCCAATTAACGTTCTACATACATTAACATCAAATAATAATATTCCAAATTAAATTCACGAACTGTCAAATACCTAAAACCAATAAATGTAATTTCGAAATCTGATGGAAAACATTATTTTCCTTTTCCAGTGCTCGATTAAACCATATATATATATATATATATATATATATATATATATATATATATATATATATATATATATATATATATATATATATATATATATATATATATATATATATATATATATATATATATATATATATATATATATATATATATATATATATATATATATATATATATATATATGTAAATACGTATATTGAAAAATTTTATGTTATTATAAAAATCATACTCAATTAAAATACATTAAATTAAAAGAAAGCAGAAAAATTAACAGACCCAACGCTTGTTACTCATATTTGCTATGTAGGACTAGTTTTCCATCTCGAATAAGTAGTTATTATTAATCCACAGTACAATTTTTTCCTGAATAAAATATAATATGTACTGTAAAGACGATACAAAAATTACCGTGCAATATTTTAAGCTTTCTCCAAGTAAGCTTTTCGAAGGTGAGCATTTCTTTGGCAAAATGATAAATTGTTGAAATGCATTATTTAGCATTCTATTAACAATTTCTATATGAAAATTTTTTAAGATGTACCACAATAATGTCTTACATTCATATGTATATATGTATGTACATACATATGCTTTTTAGAAACTAATTTGAATATTAATTCCGTAGATTTTATTTTTTTTACGTAGGTCAAAAATTAAGATCACCTTATCCTTAGTTGAGAAATCTTTAGCAGAAAAAAAATCTGAAAATAAAATACTTGTTATACTGAGGGACTATCCATTAAATTAATGATTTTAGAAAATTATTAATCAAGCTTTTATGAAACGTAAAATTGGGTTCAAAGAATTACTTGGGCTAAATCCAGTTACCAAAAACTACGCCCAATTATGGTCTACATATGTAATTAAATGAAGGAGAGAAAGCTCCCATCACTTTTCAAATGGATCTACTATCTTTAACTTTTATTTTTGTCTGAGAAGCATCCAAGAATTTTGATGAGAAAACTCATTTTGAATTTAAATGACCAAATTCAACCTCTTGCGAACCCCGAGGCATTACCACGTGTGTAATGGCTCGGGGTTCGCAAGAAGTTATCGCCAAATATAAACAAATTATAGTATACATAGATACAAAGGTACATATTCAAAATACCTATATTTTATCGCAGCTAGAATGAATTAAAATTTAATTAATCATTGATACAACTCGACCAAAAATGCGATTTAAGAACTAGTAATACATAAATGAAACTAATGAAACGTGTATCCATCTTGACTTCTTATCGCGGACAGAATGAACTGGTTGAAATGACTTAATTTACAATTTTTAAATAAATTATTTGTTATTACCCCCATTTAAACTCACTACCCCGCCTTCCCTATCATCACCTGGTACAATCGG
Source organism: Arctopsyche grandis (assembly GCF_051622035.1). Lineage (NCBI taxonomy): Eukaryota > Metazoa > Arthropoda > Insecta > Trichoptera > Hydropsychidae > Arctopsyche > Arctopsyche grandis. The sequence goes on from NC_135359.1 coordinate 21,711,487, forward strand.
CTGTAGGTGGTCAGAAACGTAGATAGGGGACAAATACCCTCAGGCGCCAAAACGCAATTTTCCGAGACTCGCTTATAAAATAAAGAAAAACCAAATTGACCAGCTTGCTTCAGTAAAATCAAGGAAAATTGTTCCATAGATTCTTTCTTCTTATTTTCACATATTATTTGAGGTAATAAAGAGACGTACGACATTAAGATAGAGTGCATTTGTCAAATGCCATTTTCAAATCCAAAATGCTACTTTTCCTGAAGAAAAAAAACCTTTCAGAAACATTGTCTTGTCAGTGATGACGTATAGATGCGAAACTTTGAAATTGAACGCCAGAACGTAGCAATAAATCCCATGCACTCAAAGAAGTATGGAACGTGGTATACTCGGCATAAGGAAGAGAGATAGAAACTGGAATACACGAGCTAGGAGTATGACAAGGGTAGTTGATATAATGGAGAGAGTAAAGATATTGAAATAACAACGGGTGGGACACGCAGTAAGAAGAATGGACGATAGATGGACTAAATAAGTGCTAGGATGGTACCCGAAATAGTATAAAAGGGTGCGAGTAAGGCCACAGAGGAAATGATGGATGAAATTAGAAAAATGTGTGGGATGAGATGAGTGATAATTGACAGAGACAGAGACGAATGGAAGCGCGTCTGAGAGGCCTTAATCCAGCAGAGGATGGATGGATGGATGGAATAGCTGTAAATGATGATGATGATGATTTCTATTCTTTCTTATTTTATTTTACATAGATATATACCAGGAAGGCCTAACAGATAAACCCAATACGCCTTCCTAGAAAATCAATTACAAACATTTTTTATTACATAAATTGCTATTTCGAGAGGCTGAAGAACACGAAATTAACTATTAATTAATTAATGAATTAATTCATAGATACATCTATGGATTTAGACTTAATAATACATAATTTTTTACATATCGTACATAAATCAAATTCAGATATTTGTGACATAGCGGGTAGGATTTTGCCAATTTGATGGAGGAATCGTTTCAACAATGAAATCAGATAAATTGGCAAACTCTGAAAGGAAACGATCGATGAAACGAACAATCTGAAAGGGAACGATCGAGGAGTCACAAATATCCAAGTCTGACCAGCAGTATTAAAGATAAGCACGGTATCGAACCCGGTAGCCCCTCGGTGCCAAACATAAACGCAACCACCGAGCCATACTGCTGGCAATATATGCTTTTTTTCTTAATAAAATTACATGTGTATGTATGTACATATATTACAGTTAACTGTAATATATGTACATACATACACATGTATGTATGTCTAATTTAATAAATAAATACTTTGAAATTATTGACTTTTTAAAGTACATATCTATGTTGTTTACAATCTTATAGAGAGCTATATAAATTTAAACAATTTTATTTCATTAAAATTTGTATTACCATCGGAAGTACATATGCAATTGAAAATTGTGAAATATGTTCAATATGGGATCTTTTTTAATATTATTTTGTTTACAAGGCTCTTCTATGTTTCACTTCGCTCATTGGTCTGACAATACATATATCCTACATTCTTCCGATCGTTTTTAAACTTTGCCATTTTGCGCGGTTTGGTTAACGTTGGAAATTTTTGACGTTTCAGTCGTGCAATGACTAAACGTGTCATGTGCATTCTACGATTCTGCTGTTTTGTCGGTAATTCGGTCAATTGTGTCGGGTCGATTATCCACACCCAAAAAGATCACCAACTCGAAGAGTTCCAAAGGATCGAAGACCGCTGCTCTAGATAGACCAAAGGGGTTTGTCTGGAAACGTGGAGATTGGCACGGTCGCGGCGGGCCATCGTTATCCGCGGCCTGTAATCGCATGTGCCGACAATTTAGCGCAGTTTTTGGTTCGACAGTCAATTAGCAGGGTGTGTAACAAGGTCGTGTCGGTATCGTATCCGGTGCGAGTCTCACCGCTTTTTGGCCGTACTACTCGCCCGCGTGTTTGGGTGTGTGAAAGGCGGCGAGGCGGCCTTGCGCTCCACGGAGAGAGTGCCATGCTGATGTCATCGCCTGTACCACAACTGTAGCACACTAACACACACACACACACAGACAGACACGCATATACACATATAAACACTCACTTTCTTCCGGAATTGGTCCACCGCCCACATAGAGGTCTTTCATCTCCAGGTGGGACTTCCGGTCTACGATTTTGTCTTTTCCCCGTTTCGGCGAATCTTTTGATGCCCGCTTGCATTGAACATCATTCACGTACTACATACATATGTACATATGTAGTGGATGCCTTGGAAAAAAGGATAAAAATTGTCAATTTTTTGATAGATGTTAAAATTTTGTTTCAAATGAAAAGGGACGAATTACTAAGTGTTGCTATCGCGAAATTTATTTACCAAGATGCAAGATTTCCATGCTCGACTTATCGGTTATTTTAATTTAACCCTTTTTTATTGCAAAGGATAATGTTTAGAACCCGACGAGAATTTCACAAATTAGAAGAAAGTACAAAAACAATCCATAAAATTTTGTTATGTATGTATGTATACTTCTACTAATGTTCCCTCAGTAATCCTTCATTATTTCACATTTATCCCTATTCTACCAACTACTCCTGTAATTCCTATTTATATAGATCTTGCCCTTCTCTTAACAAGATTTCCCCTCATATTGCTCCATTTTGATATTCCTTCTTTAGCTTTAAATATACATATGTACATTATGTATGTATGTATGTATGTATATCCCCCATATCTACCACTATTCAATGTTTTTCTTCTTTGTTTTTAGTTTATTTTTAGAAACTTTTTTGGTATGAATCTTATGTTACATACATACATATGTACTTTTTTTCTGTTTTTTAATAAATAAATGTGATAAGTCAGTACGTATATTATATCAGATTTATAATTAACTTGAATTGGCAGAGGACTTTTTCCGTTTTATTAGATATTAATGAATGTGTTTATGATTTTTATTAATAGATTTAATTAAGAGAATCGGGTGATTTGTTTTCACTTTTAATGTTTCTAAAATCTTAAATGAATATGTCGAAAAACAAGCGTATAAGCTTATTTCTTTACTAAATAAATGATGAAAGTTATTCAAATTAATTAAAAAAACGCTGCATTTAAACTTCATGTTAAATTTGAAAATATGTATCTTTGACTAAAACTATAGTCGATTTAGATTATTATAAATAACTTTTTTTTTACTATTTAAATTTTTTTTCGTATAAAATCGAAATCTAATGATTTCTGATATAAAATAAATTTTAATTTCAAACATCATTTTGCATATAAAAGTAAAAAAAGTAAAAAAAAACTTGTTTTCATCGAAAGAAAAATAGATTTTCAGGTTCCTATCAAACATATTCAAGCCAATTTCCCATTTTATGAAAATTTTCTGCAATTCCGAGAACTATCTATATATTTATATTATTCTACGCTGTCAATAACAATCGCTCGAATTTAAGAAAGTGACGATCGATTTGATTTTGTTTACATTGTGTAACGAACGTACAAGTTGAACGACCGCGACTTCAGCCACGCAAATGCCAGCGGAAAATTCGGAAAAACGGTTTTCCGCCCACGATGAGCGCATGTCTCGCAATTCTGACGGGCAATCGCAAGCTCGCTAAATACTTCATTATTACTTCATTATTTCAACTTTCTAAAACACTATATCTACATCTTATAACTACAAATATACATCTGTATGTAGATACAATTGAATAGAAGACATTCAAGTTGCACAGAGATCGCATTCGAGGCTCTGACTCACCACCGACTTTTGCTGACTTGCATGAAATGAAAACTATTGAAATTCGACCTGACAACGCGAATTACGCAATCGTGATTTTACAATAACAAAATCTTTGACATTTCCCATAGAGCGCAACTTGATAATGACCAGCACAGTTCAAATTTCTCCGAATCGAGAATATTCGGAATTTTTTAGCGATAACGTGTCCAAATAACGAATCTCGAACGTCAATGATAAAAGAATAATTAATGACTAAAAATAAACATTATTATTTTACATTCGAAACATTCTCCGAAAAATGAATCATTTTCCTACATCCTAAAAGACAAGAAAAGAGATTAAACATTTATCAGTTAATTTTTATGTTTTCGAATAAATTTCCCCCTATCTATGTATATTATTGCAAAAATATAATGAATCATATTTAATACGTGAAATATATTCAAATGTAAAGATTCTAAGAGCTCTGTAGGTACATACTGTAGGTATCAAAAAATTCCAGCAATCGTGGGCAATTTTGGATAAATCAAATCGGTATCATCGCATGTATTAGTCCGACGTATTTAAAACAACAAACCGATCCGTTGCCAAGTATTTTGTATTAAAATTGGTTTCTTTTCATCCCACGTTCGCCCATAAGTGTGATCTGCCCAAGAAGAAGATATTCCCCGCAAATAATGAACCGGTCGAAAAATGAAATTGCGTATTTTAAAACCGAAGAACGAATAGTCTACACACTTGACTTTAAATAGAAATAAATAAAATTGAGGTATGCCGTAATTAAACTTTATTTTCATCATCCGTTCATAACTTCAAAAAGTTATACATTTTTAGAAATTCTAACAAAGAATGTACGCATTTGATTGTATTTTGGCGTGTTTTTACAATTGAAGAGTTCTTTAGAATGCACTCATTGATTAATGCATCATCACCGATCATTCATTCATTCGTTTGAAATGTTTACATTTATTTTAACGAGCCGGGTCAAAGATAATGCACCCGAGCAGAATAAGATATCCAATTGGTTGCACGCCGTGCATAATTGTTAATGACAGGCGGACGCACTCGCTCGAATGTCACATGTCATATATAATAAATATATTATAAGTACATGAGTACGATATGAATACGATACAGATAGTACTGTTTGACGATGACCACGTCAAGAGACCACCGCAGAATCATCGTAACCGAAACAAAATGCAGACTATCGTCGAATGTAAGTGTAGGTAAGTATAAATGTACATAATGTAATTGTAATTGGCGTGGTGCAAATCGTGTGCACGTCTGTACCATTGCTGAGCACAAATCTAGTCTGTAGTATCATTTGTATCCGAAGAGTTAACTTCCTGCCATTAATTATGGTCAAAGACTCACCTGTTTAATCTTTACACTTGTGGCCATCAACTGTTCTATGTATACGAAACTAAAATTACCAATATTGTAAAAAAGTAGTACCTATATTGTGGAAAATATATCATCTTTTTGACATTTGACATTTTCAGAGATTTTTCTAAGGGGCGTAACTGGTACATATTTTGTGGCAAAGAGAGAGTGGAGAAAATCGTGTCCTGACATTTCATCGCATCACAATTTCATCGCGGGGACAAATTTCATGCAAATATTTTTTGTCAACAATTTTAATCTTTAATTTATATGTTGACTGTACTTTTTAAAATTTATATTGAAAACATTATTCAAATATTTGGAGCAATGATTTGTTGAAACGTTACTCTTTAAAAAAAATCTAATTGAAAACTTTATAGCTTTTTTTTTATCAGCAAAACAATAAATTATGAACATTTTTATTGTACAATTAAAAAATAGTTGCATGAAATCGTCGGCGAGTTGTCCCCGCGATGGTCGTGCGATGAAATGTCCTAGAATTTTAGAAAATAGCTTTACACATTACTGGTCCAATATTTGGAGTGAAAATTTTGTAGTTGTAGTAAGTAGTTGATGTAAATAAGAAATATTCTTAGTCATCGAAAAATTTAATTATGACGGAAATTGATTTCTTTTACATATTCTCTAGGTAAAAGGCAGATATAATTTTTACTTATTGATTATTAAAAACACATTTTACATAAACAAGCGAAAAAACTCATTAACAATATCTACTATTTTCATTTACGTAAAAAAATATGTTCCAACTAATTCAAAAACCAATATCTGCGCGTTGAGTATTTACATACATACATATATTATGTAATATGTTTATATGTATACTTAACTAATTTTATATGAATCTGAAAGCCTAAAATTATTTTAGATGATGATTACTAATGTTATAGTTAATGAGAAAATTAGTATTAGAAGAAATGGAATATTGCATGTAAAAGAAAAACAGTGTTTTCCACCAAATAGGTACCTACTTATGTATGTTGTATTGCAGTATTCGAATTAAACGCTTGATGTATTGTAACTTGCAACGATTTTAGAGATTGAGGCAAATCCCTATATGCAAATATATATTGGATAAAAAGCATACAATCAAAGATTTCCAATCAATGACAAAAAACTAAGGAAAAGTAATATTTAATATTTTTTTATATCAGAATTCAGTAAATAAATGGTCCATTTCATAATTTTCTGATATAAATAAACTCGCTAAAGTAATTGAAATTCTAAAAATTAATATAGATAATTGTCGTGAATATTTTTGATGAATTTGATTAATGCATCAAGAAAAATAAATGTATTAGAAAAAACACTTAAAGTTAAAGCATGCATTATATATATGTACATAGATATGTATGTAGATGGAAACACTACTTTATTCTGCTCTAAAATAATGAAATATCCTTAAATAGATTATTGCTAAGAAATATATTTTGTAAAAACCATTATGGTCCCTTTTATAAAAAAAATTATGTTCAAAAAATCGTTGAAAAGTTGACATACATTTTGTAGCATTTAAAATAAATACACTATTATTTTCTTGATAAATTAAATATATGTGTTAAATTAATTTATTGAAATATTGAGCAGATAAATGAGCCTGTGTGCATTTAAAAATGTTTACGCTAATAAATGATATTTTGACAAATAGGAGACACGGCAATTAATTAACTCATCGATTCAACGCATTCCAAAAACATAAGAAATGAACGTCGATAAAAATAAATACAAGCATATATGTATGTAGATACATATGTACATACATACCTATACTTATTTATGAAAAAAAAGCCGAAAGAATTTCTACAGATATTATAACTGTAAAAAGGCATTCACGATTATGAATTACTAGAATTCCATTTCTTCGACACACGGGCGGCGCGCGTTTTCATTATTATTATTTAAAAAAAAATAGAAAACAATAATAAATTAATCGATCGGACTGAATAAATTTAAACTTCTTTCGCGAAAACACTTTGAAATTCACCGCGCTCGCTCTATAGGCATTGCAATCGATTAAAGAGTTATTCAACTTTACTTTCGGACGTGTGCAATAAGAAGGCTGTATTTTGTGGTATATGGACTCCTATTACGAAACACCTGAACACATACGTATTTACATGAAACGGAAAAATTCGGGAAAAATTATCAGAAACGGCGAGAGTGAAAAGTCACATTCCGGGGCCTCGTGGGATCCGATCGGCGGCTTCCCGTTAAGAAATTCGGATACCGTTATAATTTGACAAACAAAACTGCCCGGTCGCTTCATGTGCGAGAGCGCATACGTACGCGAATAATACACATACACACACACAAACACGCACATAATAAAAATAAATTACAAAAAAACAACACTTATTATATATGTAAAAGTTTAAAAAGAATACCCGAAAAAAATACAAAAATGAAATGAAACGAAACGGAATGACGCGTTATACAAAAGATAAGAGTGGTGCAGACATTCGCGTTCATTATTTATTTATACATAGCTCACTATTTGTTATGCACGCAATACATCTGTCTGAACAAACAACGTTACACCAACACAGGCGCGCGAAGTCAGGGGCGGCCAACCGCGGCCCGACGCCTCAGACGCAAGGCCAAGGACGCGACCCCGGCACCGGTCACCAAATTCGCACCAAAACGAGCCAAAGTCGGCCGCCACGGTGGCGAATGTGACCTCAAGAAGAATTCGCAACTTCTGGCCACTCTTCTTGGCCGTCGCTAGAAAAATCATCGACGAAACCGAAATACAGCAGCATTTGAAAGATTTTTCTGTTCTGAGTGTACATATGTAAATAGCTACACATGTACATATGCATGATATGTACATACATTTGAGCCATTTTATCATACAGTCGAATAAGTCCATCTTTCACTACACACATAGATAGATACTTCTAGAAAATGTGAGGGTTCTGCTATGAATTTTTTAGACACACAAATTTAATTTAATTATGTCTGTATGTCAAATGTACTTGATTATTTTTAAATGGTATTAAAATATGAAAACCATAATTTTCATATGTTCTTCGAATGATATATGTATGTAACAATAAAATTTAATCATTTTATAAAATACATACATAATATATTCTTATAACTAAATTAGGTGACACTCAAATTCAAAGAACAAAACATTTATAATTTAAATTAAATTGTTTAAAAAGTATCAAAATCCATATCGTATAGTATAAATACATATGTATATGTATTTCCGTCGTTAAAATGTGCGTGAGCGAATACCCAAGTGCGCATATATGTATATATGTAAGTATTAGATCTGTACCAAATCAGCGCTCGAAATGGAAATTTTCACGAATGCATTATATTATATTCACATACATTATACATATATGTACATACATAGGTATACATATCAAAGCCGGGACTAGACGTTTTGTCAAATAAGGGAAACGGTAAAATTTGGGCCCCTATGAAATTTTATTTTTTATTTTCAATAAGTACAATTTATTTAGCAAAAATAAGATAAGATACTACACATATATACAAAAAAAAATCGGATGTTTGAGAAAACTTGATGTAGAATATATGCTTAAAGGGCTATTGTTCGAAGAAGAGTATCTTCAAAAGTATGTATTCATAACAGATTTGCATGTGATAAGTAGAGGTAGAACCGGAAGCGTACCGTTCATTGTTAATTGTTCGCTGTGCTTTGTTTAATTTTATGACGAACCTTTTTTTTTACACTCTAGCTTTGTAAATATACCCAAAACGCCCTGATTCCTGGAAAAAGCACGCTTCCGGTCCGCCCTTTAGTGATAAGTCATGGTTTCTCAACTTAACTATTGCTGATTTTCTCATTAGAGGGTCTTTGCAAGACTGGACAATTTTCAAATTTTGGTTCTTTAGTAATTTAGTTCAAATAAGAATGCCGACAAGTTAATAGAAAATAATCAAATTTAGTGACATGCTTGTTGCAAGTTCATAGAAATACTGATTGTCAGCCTCAAAGCTTAAAATGTTTTCTCAAAGTCGACAGCAGTCACAGTCAACAGTCGACATCCAACTTGTTAAAAATACAATACTATTAAATACAATACAAATGGTTCTCGGCTAGAAATAGATACTTGCAGAGATGCTTCGACTTACTTTCAGTCAAAAACTGTGATTCAATATTGCAATATTGGCATGTTATTTTTGGCAATAATTATTTAATTCACATTTTTTTCAAAACTTACGAAAGGGTACGGAAATTTTGGATTTTTCACGAGAGGTAGCGCTACGTTTTTCGATTTCACAAAAGGCAGCGGCGTTCCCGTCCATTTCGAGCCCTGTACCAAATTGAAACCAAGTACTGCATAATAGGTTATTTGTTTGTACCTTTAGAGCAGATGCTTAATTGGTTCAAGGTTTTCCTTCCAATTGAAAGAAACCCGATTTTTAATACCACAAAGATTGTTTTTGTTTTAAAATACATCATTCTTACGCACTCGTCGGAGATTCAATAGGCAATTTGCAAATCATTAGAATTCATGTGCCCATATAAAGTTTCCGAAAAGTACACTCTGATACTGACGACAAGAAGAGCGAGCACGCACATCGCGCAAAATCGTCGGTACACGTCTATGACATCGCTTTCATTACAAACGAGAGCCAACTCAACCCTTGCGAAAAATTCAAGCAATATCCAAACAATTGAATTTGAGATTTAATAATAATTTTATTGATTTCTAGACAAGCGATATAAAAGTTTTTCAAATATATTTGTGGCTATGACTACTTTAACTAACCAAAGAATTAAAATAATTCAAATTCGAAAAAGGTAGCAAAGTAGTCCTACAACTAGGTAAAAATATATGTATGTACATATTTCAATAATAATCAAGTTCCAATAAGATTTTTCTCTATTTTTCTAGTACACATTGACTATTTCACCCAAATTTCATTCTTTCTCCCTTCTTTCTGCTCGTTTTCCTCATGTCTGACGGTCGTGACTCTCCGGTCTTCAAATTTCCATAATGCGGTCCGTCATGGTCCTCCAGCCCTCTCAACACCCCGTAGCTCGCAGTCATTCGACAACTGTTTTCCCAGTGGTCCTGGTCACTCCATCTTTTTGGGGATCGTCCTCTTCCCAGAACGATCATTTTGTCCAGGCTATCCTGGTCTCACCTCGTGATGTGACCAAAGAACTTGAGGATAGAACCAACCAATCTAGAGTAAAACTAGGAAGTACTTACCATTTCACATTTTGGGATCACCAGGAAGTTTCTATGATAATTTATTCAAATAGCAATCGAAATATTTGAACAAATATTAAGGGTTGATTGAGAAGGAAAATTACAACATCTCAACGAGCCACTTCGACAGTGATGCAACGCAAGAGCGTCACGTCTCGCGGTGAAAATCGACCGATTTTCGAAAGGCGAGGGACTTTCAAATCTGAAACGAGCAAGAATTCAGAAAACGAAGACGAAGAAGATGAAGAAGACGACGACGAAGAAGAAGAAGGCGACGCGAATCGGGCGTTGGGGCCCGCGTTGGTGTGGGGTTCGGTCCGCTCAGCGGCATGCGGGCGGGCCCCTGGCGCGGCCATCGACCCCGGGGCCCCGCGGGGCGCGCCCCCCGATTGAGGGGCCCTGTCCGCGATGAAATTTTTGGCAGTTGTGCGCGCGGCGTGTCTGTGAGGAGCGGCCGCGCGAATATTCGCAACAGAAGAGCTCGGGGCCCGGCGGGGTGGCTAGTCGGCCCCGCTCCGGCGAGCCTCCACACAACGCATACATACACGTGCATACACTGGCATACACACGACACCATACACCATACACCATACACATACCCATTCTCGAATATCTTTTCAGACGTGCGGACGCACACAGCCACGCGCCGACTGAGCCCGCCTCGGTGTGGGTACGCGTCTGTGTGTGCATAGACCGCGTGTCATTCACGAGAGTTCAAGAACCGAATTTCGTCAATGAATTCGCCGAAATCTCCCGTGACAACTTTGAAATGTCCACTGGCGAGACGGTTCGAATTCTCAACCCTGAGGACGCGCGACAACACGCTACCGTCCGACGGTCGGCGTCGTGCGGTCAGGGTGCACGCGTCTTGGCTGCACTTTGGGTGCATGTTGGCCAGACAGACGGATACGTATAACTTTATCATCGACCTTTGAATCTTTTGCCAACACAATATCTAACTGTAAATATAATATAACACATTAGTAGAAGACTTTCATTCAATCTATTGCACGATTTTAGAAAAAATCGTCATTTTTTCCAATATTCCTACAGCTGCTAGTTTGTATGATATTTGAATTCAGATTACTCGTTTGAACAATTGGACAATTTTGATCCGACTCAAATATTAAGATAGTTTCATATAAATTTTGACTGTGATAAATATTCATCCCATCCAAAAAATCATTCCTGCCTTATATAAAAATAAATAATCAAGTAAATAGCAGACAGTAAAAGAATATATCAAAATGATTTTTAAATTGATGAAAATTTTATCTACATACATTATTAATAATAATGGAATAATGGAATCAAAAGAATAACAATGGAATCAAAAGGATATTAATAATGGAATCAAAAGAAACATGAGCCATTAAATTTGAAAGTGGTGGAATTCCAATTGTCAGTTCCAAAAATAATATTTCTGTTTGTATGAATCCACAAATTGTTATCACTTCTTTTAATTCGATATGTCCAGAATCTCGGAAAAGCAGAATAAACGTATTACAAGACATTTTTAAATATTGTTGAACGCAAAACATTACATATATTTAATGTTTTGCGAAATATTTCTAGAAATTAAGAAAAATGGACTTATGCCACTTTCAAATATAACGGCTCATATAAAGATATTATAAAAATATCCATGAAAGGCGAACGAAATCACTAAAGGTGGCACACGGAGTGGTAGGGCCGGGCCGCACCGTGCGACTTGCGATCGACTCGGTTGAGGGCGACCAGACCAATGCATGCAGGTAGATGGGACATGCCACACCCGTAAACTTGTTTGTCGCACACATTTCCATACATTTTTTCGTGTCACGCAACTAGTCGGCCGACAAAGTTGCACGGTGCGGCCCGGCCCGTACGTGGCACTTTTTTTTCAGATAGTTTTGCACATGCAACAAAAAAACGCTGGCATGCCTAATCTGTGCCGTCGCGATCTTCCCAAAACTCACTCTCTGGAGTATTTTAGGTGATCCTTTTATTGACATGTTTTGACAGGTTTGACAATGTTCGATAACGGTGATTCCCATATTTGAAGGAATTTATTGAAATAATATGATTATATGAATTAACTATGACACGAAGACACGCCTATCACAGCTGGAGACAAAGCATTGTTCATATAGGTAACAGAAGTCCTTATAAAAAAAAGCTTCCCATAAACACAAAACATGTAAGAAATTCTGATTGAACTTCACTTTAACTTTGGTGAAAAACATCGTTTTTCATTTACAAAAAAAATAATTTGATCGTTCGATATTTAAAAAAATATAATGGATACATTGATGAAATATAACGAAGGAAATGGAAAATAAAACGCTTACTATCCGAAAATCGTATAGAACAAAAGTTGGAACGCATACCATGTTATACGAGATGAAACGTTATCTTTTTAAATACTTATATCTAATTGAAATTTAATCATACGGTAATCATCATATTAATAAAGATGTATGTAGGTAGGTATTAAATTTAAAATATGTATAATAGCCGAAGATTATTTCATTAGAAATAAAAACAATGCTTTTCATTATAATCATTAACATTAGCATAATGTTACATCAAACAATAAAACATCCAAACCATAAATTGTAACTAATCGTAAAACTTCCTACGATATGGATGTCTATAATGTTTGTTTGAATGAATGAATGAATGAACAGAGGTAATTAAATAAAATTGTTAACAATCGAATACACTCACAATCATTCAAATTAATGGCTCAATCGTGTCAACTCATATACTGAACAATATCCGACAACATTACGAGTTTTGGTCCGCGGAAACCTCCAGCGGCAGGCAACGTGTTATTTAGAAATCCCGTCAAAATTTTATAAATTAAATTTCAAGTTTCAAGGAATGAAACTTGTAAAAATACGAAATATCGGCTAGATCGTATTTTTATTATTATTTTTTTGTTTCCGGAAGTATTAAATTTTACGACGCCTATTCAACACCTTTTCGATGCGACTGAACGTGGGTGGTTCTCAACATGTTATCCGACGCGCGTTGCATTCGCATACAAATTAAACGTCGATTTTAATTTTTTTAAACAGCACACACACTTTCCAACATCATCAACAAACAACAACAACCGGGTATCTAGTTTGAATGAATCATTTGAAGAAATTCGACAAGTTTGAATGGCGTTACATATGGACCGAACGAAAAGATAGGAATGCAAAACAGGCAGTCTACAACATAAATTCGATAGGCTATCGGCTTTTTGAGCCAGTTTGATACACACACACACACATCCACAAATAAACACATATACACAATCACGAGCAAAGGTTTACACCTATAAATACATTCAGACGTACACACTTACACGACAGCTCACGGTCTAAAATCGAATATTTTAATTAACCTAATTAGAACGTCGTCCAACTACAACTGAATATAATAGTCACATTGAAAAATTCACATTGTCTAGACAAAAATATATATATGTACAATTTTTATAAAACGGTTTTAAGAATCATTTTATTTTATATTTAAAAAATTGCAGTATCTACTTAGGGGATATTTATTAATTTGAATTTCCTTATGAAATACAAACTATTTTTAATGTTACATATACGTGAAATATATGTAATATAACCATTTAGGTGTAGATAATTCTACAATATCCAATTCAAAGTCAAATATATCATAAAATTAAACATCTATCCAAATTTAAGCTACATCTTATCCAATAAATAGGACGTAGTACTGAAAATTGAATTTATCTCATGAAGTTGAATTTTATTCCAAAAATCAACCTTTTTTTTCATGTTTAAAATCTCTAAATTGTATACAAAAAGTTTCACGGAGCTGTCCGTGGTCATTAATAGCCAAATAACATTAATATAGTCTTATAATAAATCATATGATAATTTAATTACTGGATACTTAATGTCCATTATGATTATTTAATAGAAGAATAAAATCGATCGAATCGATGTTCAATATACCTACATATACGGGAGGGCCGGGTCGTTCATTCCCTTTAGAATTAAGCTCAAAATTTTACACAAATTATAATGCACTTTTAAATATTCAAAAATAAATTTATTTGAATATCTCACGTGACTTCAGATTTTCAGAGAATCTGACGGAATCCGTAATATTTGTCTATATACAATTACTTAGTGTCAAAATTAATCTGATAGAAAAAAAAGACACATGTATAGTTGAAAAATTATCAGACTTACTATATACCGTTAATAGTGGTATAGTAATCAGTACACGTTGAATTAGCATAAGCTAACATCACTGGGCCTACAATCTCCCAGCGTATCACCCGTCATGTGAATTATATGCAAAATTATTAGAAAATTTTTATCGAAAAGTTCACTTTCATTTTTTATTTTCGCTTTAGTTTTTTTTTCACAAGTGCGCATACTTTATACGGGCAAACGATTTGGGGGGTGGGGGTTAAGGGGGGGGGGGGAATGCGATAAATTTCGAATTTGTGGGTCATTTAGACGAGGCGCCGTCACGCTCCCATGCGTTCGTTCGGTGTCCACAATTGCTCGCGAGCTGACGACCGCGGCGAAAAGGTCAAACGAGAGCTGTTTGTTTATGAAATTAAGTAAAAGTGAGGCGGTTTTTCCTCGGCGGGTTGAACCGGTGCCGGTCAGGGTTAAGCGTATGTATGTATGTGACAAAGTGGGACGCTCGCGTTTAGGTACTACCTAATTCTAAAGAAAAAATAATCGACGGTTCGCTGCGAATTTCTACGACATCATACATACATAGATACATACATATGTACATAGGTCCATCAATAATTGATTGATGAATTAGTTTCTCAAAACTAATAATTAATCCTGGATGTGATAAATATATGTATGTACATTAAAATAAAATTAGTGGGAATTTGAGGAATCGCCACTTAAATTCGATGTACATATGTATATCAATGCAACAACAAATCGTAGCACCAACTATTCAACTTTAGATTTTCTAATTATTTTTTAAATAACCAGTAGCCTGTGTGCACACAATTGTGTACTCGGTAAAATATCGCAATTTGGATCAATGGAATTAATAATTTAAAATTTGATTATATTTTTTGAAAAAAAAAATCTTTTGTTTTTGTTGGCCACTCATGTGAACGAAGTGATATTCCGCGTCTCTTTCCACGATATACGATTCTAATGGGAGAGAGAGAGAGACGGAGCATGGTGTTAACAGCGAGTACTTCGTACACACGCACGCACGCAAGCATTACACAATTATTATATTCGATTATATTCTATGGCAAATCTTATAGGTTCAAGCTAATAAAAATGGAGAAAATAAGATGCTAAGACAATATTTTAATATCAGTAATTGAAAGGTAGATAATTATGTATATACATACATACATACACATCTAGGTACAAACCAGTGGCGTGTGGTGAAAATCTCCCTGCTTTTCTCGCGCAGACCTACTTACTTGGGGACTCAGTTTGACGTCAGCTAGCTCTTTTTATCCTGCTCGTGCACAAGTAAGTAAGGCTGTGCGACAAAAACAGGTAGAATTTCGCGGCACGCCGCTGATACATACCTATATGTATATGTACATACACAACTAAGCATAAGACTTAACCCATAATCATATTTTATAAGCCATAATTTTTCATTCAAAAATATAACAAATGGACATTATTAAACTTCATTAATAAAAACTTCTATATTTATTTTCTTCAAAAATTTTAATGCTTAAAATACATCTAGGTATTTTTGGTAATATATTTATGTGCAAACATAGTTATGTACATATACATATGTAGATATCAGATAAAAATAATAAAAACATAATAATTAATTTAAAATAGGTTGAATAAAACCATAGATATCTATATTTAATTGATGATATGTTTCAATTTGTAATTCTCATCAATTTTAAAAAGGAAAAATTACAAATTACAAAAACCTTCTTACTGGATGAAACACAACTTTTCCGATTTTCATTATTTAAGAATCTTTGTAGATACCTAGATATATATAATATTTAGATATTTAGATATTTATATAATATATATTGAACCATCCAAAAAGATTGTATGAAATTAAAAACTAAATAATAAGATATTATTTATAGATCACAGGGGTGCATTTAGTTTTTAGTGCATAAATGTCAATTTGTTATACAAAAAAAAAAAAATGTTAATATGTACATACATAGATACATATGTAGGTAATGAAGTAGATATCCATCTATCATTTTACATTTGTTAAACTTTTAGATCAAATCTTTAAGAAAATCAGCCCTTATTCCCAACAGTAGTCTTGGTTGTTTGATAAATTCTTAAAGCATTTGAATCGTAACTCAATATTTAAATTTAAAAAATCATTCTTAAGAAAATGGACTGCAAAATTTGTCATATTTATTGTTAAATAAAATATTTTAATAATTTCAATAAAAAAATCGTAAACAACGGCTATTATTAAGAATTCAAAATATTATTTATTCTCACAATAAAAGTATTAGTAGGTATAAATAATTAAGAAAAATATACTTTGGAAGACAAATTGACTGTGTGCAACGTCAATTTTGGGGAACACCGTCGATATACGTCCTCCAGATTAAACGGAATGGATAAAGTAATTTTTTAAGAATTATTAAAATACTTTCCATTGATATTTTTCCATCTAATAATTGTTTATGTACAATAAAATGAAATTCATCGAGTAAAAATCGGGAATATGCCTGGAGTTGCAACGTGAAAACTTGTTTTAGAAAGTTAAATTTTACGACACGGTGTTGACATATAACGTCTAGGAAAATATATGAAAACATAAAAGATGAATATATCCCCTAGATAATCGAATAATCGGGTATTTAATGTAAACGCCGCGGTGTCCCAATATGGTAGCCGCGCGTCGAAGCGATGTGCGCATGCGCGATCCGACTATATACCGGCACTATGTGATCGCGCGCAAAAAATCCGCATTCACAATGGCTGCCGCCGCAAACTGCGCATTGCACTCATTTGCTGAAAAATTTTGCAAACATTTAAAATGTCATCAGATGCGGTATATCCCTGGCTAAGTGTTGGTTTTCGTCCTGTCAAAATCAAATTATTTTTATATGACGAAAAAAAATATTACGCATACGTCGATGGCGGGCGCGCTAATGCGCAATTGAGGTTTTTCGCAGTTTTACCCAGTTTTCGGGAAAATTTTACAAACATAAAAGAACGCAATCGTTGACTGGTAAAATAAGCTATATTTTGGTAAAATTTTCAAAACGATCACACAACTTTTCTCTAAGAAATAATTTGTCGGAATGTAAAAGTTGCATTTGTGTCGTAGCGCAAAACTTAGCGTATTAAAATTGAATTTATAAAATATAACTAACTCATTAAGATAAAGAATATTATTTGAAACATATATTTATTCTAAATAATATTTATAATTAATGAAAAACGACAAATTTCACCGAAAATTTTCGAACGATTGTTCAACGTTTGAAAAATACCACAAAACAGATAACAATTTGAAGCAAAATTATATTTTACCTTTTAATGGGTTTTAATCGTCAAACTGTTGATATTTAGAATATAAAAAAAATATTTATAACTCAAGAAACTAATGTGACGAAAAGAAAATTTACTAACTAAAAAAGTCCTAGTTTAAAATAATTATTTTTAGTTTTTTTAATAGATTTAAACTATTTGTATTACAAATTAATTAGACAATTAATAAATATTTAAAATATTTTACTGTAAAATATATTTTAAGATCTACAAAGTTGACCTCTTTTTCTTACCGCAAAAAGGATTCCAAATTAAAAATTTACACCAATAATTATGATTAATATTTCAAATGAGGTATCAAAACCCAGATATTTATGAAAATAAATATTTATGAAAAAAAATATTTTCAATTTAACGATTTACCTACATAAACATTTATGTACCTACACTATTTCATTAATTTCTTTCAAATAGGCACTTAGTATTTATCTAGATAAATATCTATTAATATTTTAATGTTTAAACAAATTACTTATAAACTGATAATTTTATTTTATTCACTACTTAAATTACCTAACCAATTTACCTACACCTGTGTCTTTTCGTTATTACCACTTATGTGATAAATTTATTTACTCGCACATTACTCGGTTCAACATGTAGTCTACCTTATCTATTACACCTAAAAAAATCAATCTTAGTATATATGTATGTATGTACCAACCTATACTTAAAATACCCAAAAAAAATACAAACGAGTATGTATGTAAGTACTAGCATGTACATACATATGTATATATTTATACGTATGTATATGTAGGTACCAGAGGCGGGCGGTCAAATTCTCTCTCTTTTTGTCGTACAGCCTTACTAAATGTGCGCGAGCAGGATACAAGAGGAACACGCTGTTCCCCTTGTATCCTGCTCGCGCATATTAAGTAAGGCTGTACGACAAAAAGAGAGAGAATTTTACCGCCCGCCTCTGGTACCTACATATACATACGTATAAATCCGCTACGTTTACACTAGTTTAACATCTTTCTATTTCCCACTATCTAATCAAAATTAAGTTCATAAGCAAATCATTCAAAATATTCAAAATTTTGTTAATTATATAATGTATTTTATAGCAACCTTAATGATTAATCAAGAAGCGTAGGTGTATAAATATATACATGTATAAGTAGGGGAACCCGGGACAGAACGGGCTAACGGGGCACAATGCGATGGGGTCCTCTCTCTTCTTCCGATCATTCTAGAATTCTGTAGACGAGGCCATTCGGTGCCAATTACAACTTGAAAGTTGAGTCACACTGTTTGGATCGAGGCGAAGGATTAACGAAAAAAATAATTGCATTTCTTCATTTTTGGTGGGCTTCATCTTATTTTGGACGTTTTGTTACGAGAGATTGTGTATAATCTAATTCTCAAAGGGCATTTTTAGCTACCGGAGGTAAGTTTATCAATCGTCGTTATTGTGATTGTATACTAATAATGTATTAATATCGAATATTTGGAAATATTTTTGGAATTTATAATAATATGCTGTGTGGGGGCACAATGGGCTGGGGGCTCATTTTTTAATGATAATTTTTTCTATCAGGAAATCCAGAAGAAGAAAACAACTTTTCTCAGGAAACATTCTTTTGATGGCTGGGCAAGGTGCAGATTTCCACAACCAGGACCATCAAACAGAACACTAAGGTGGGAATTAACTCACCAATCACCAACACACAGGGAAAGCGTTACATCCCTACAACGGGACTTTCAAACATGACGCCAAACCAGGACTTCCCCATCACTCACCAGCAAATATTTTTCCAATACCAAAAACTAAGTCCAGAAAAGTTTCGTCTCGAAAGCGTGGAAAAACTGCTATTCTTACCAATTCGCCTTATTGATTTTAATGTTTAAATGCTTTTTATTATTACTCAATTATGTTCACAATACATCTTATAGATATCTATTTAAATAGCTACTGATCTACTGATTCTATTTTATTTTATTTTTGTTAGTAGGTAATTATAGTATTATATTATTCTAATGTTAATGTACAGCATAATAGGAGAAGGAACTCAAAAACCTATTTACACTTCTTATAAATGCTCATAATATATCTTGTAATATTAATATTAACTGAAGACTATATAAAAGTCGACGATCTAGACAGTCTTTAGTAAATATTATGTATAAGATGTATTATTTGCATTTATAAGAATTGTAAATGCTCATAATACAACCCACCTTATAAAAATCAATTAATAGATACAAAAACAAATTCTAAAAAAAGCAAAGGAAAGTTTGAAAAAAAATTACGCAAAGGGAAGGGCAAAAAAGCATTAAAAATGAAGAAGATGAAGATTCAGATGTGCTTTTATTGCATACTACTTGTACTCGGAATCTGAAGAAAGTTGGGTAGCTTACATAATTTGTAATAATAAGAGGCTAGTAAAAATGGTCTCACTGCTCGTGTGCAGGAGAAGATGATAATGATGATGAATGTTCCTATGCTTAAAGTTCTTGTAAAGTTTAATATTCTTTTTTGACTAATTTTTTTGTCTTTTTTTTATAATTTTTATATGTAGCCCCTTGTGCCCCGGCCCTGGGGCACAACGGGCAAAACCTACGTTTTGCCATACTTGTTTTTTTTTTTTGTTTAAATTGTTTAAAATATTATCATGTTTGTATTCAACATTATAGATAAATAAATAAGAAGAGATATGTATGTATATTATATTTGTTATATTTTCTATTCCTACACCCATTTTTTTCCATTTTCCCTTCGTTATTTTTTTATTATTCCTCTGTTCCTCTGGTTAACCGAACACCGACTACATACATATGTATGTATGTACATACATATGTAAGTACCTCCGTACATAATCACACATTTATCATTTAACACAACAGAAGTATTGTATATTATAAATTGAACAATAAAATTTCAACTTTAATATATATACAAAACGGTGATAATAGTAATCTATATCAATAGCATCAGTGGCATCAGCAACAAATGCAATAGAGTGCATGGTCCAGACGCAGACGCCCCTATGACGCGGCGCCGACACTATCGACGCTAATGGCAACAATACGCCCCCCTATGTGCCTAGTACCACCATTCTCCATCCCGACATACACACACAGGATAGCTGAAATTAAATCCAGAAGTGACGACATTCAATTTCGATCTTTGGAAAGAAACAAAAAAACAATATCTACATACTACGCAATAGCCATAATTTTCGCAATCACTAGTGAACTTAATAGCCACAAAAATGAAATCGGATGGATAACCACACTCACCCATAAGTAAGATTATGGATGAATTCGGGGAATAGGTAAAGTGAACATAGTTTCGCAAAGTTCTGCACAGGACAGATAGTACATATGTACATATGTATGTATGCAGTTATGTTTATTATAGAAATTCTTGGAATGTCCATATATCTACCTACATATTTCGAAGTCTATTTATGTGTCTGTTTCATTTCGTCTATTTTTTTCCCGGAATTCCTGCCCGCGATGTCTAACAAAGCTGGGGATTTACCCCACAGTTCTATTAATATCCTTCGAGCTGATTTTAGATATCACAATGATTTTGAACCCTTGACAATCCCGACGCTCGGGAAATTTATTCGTGTCGTGTATCCATTTAACGACCCGCATCTCGTAAGTGTTGCGAGTTATGTTTCATTAATATGTAGGTACACCCACTAGTACCCTACGTATCCGAGATATATTTAAAATAAAAATAAAAATGTATAATCTAATTACTACGATTCGAACTATCGTATCGAACGCTAGAACTTCTTTCAAATCGATCTGTAGTGAAAGCAGAACCCGAAAAAACTATTACGGAAAGACAATGAATACGATATACAAAAGTAGATATACTTCGATAAGTATTAAATGTATGTATGTATATGCAAAAAGAGTTATCTTTGTTGGCACAACAGCCCTTTAATTATAGTAGAATGTCGCGAATGGCGATAAGCTCGCAAGTTCCGTTATACTTCGAGCCTCGATGGTGGCCCAGCCAGACCGCATTCCATCATACATCCAATCTACACACAGCCGCACAGTAATTTGATACTTTGTTGCAATTTCTTTGTCTACAATATCTACTATCCTCGATAAATGGATGTTCACTATTTGAACGATAAAAATTCAAAGAGCTTCGCGATCATCTGCATAGTTTAAAATAATTTTGCGTCAAATATTGTTTTAAATTAGAGTAAACAGCTCAATTCTTCATTCAATGCAATTACATATATGTATGTAAATATATTTTATATGATGATAACCAGTTTATGATAAACGACTAATCATTGTCGGATAATCGGCTAATGATAATTATTATTACAATTATTTTCTTTAGAATTAGGTATTTTTCTAGTGAAAATCAGCCCCATTTCTAAATGAAAATTGACTTAGTTTTTAAATAATAATTAATTGAATTTTTAATGCAATCATTAAATCAGCATTCAGCACATTCTCAAAAAATAAAAACATTTTCATATGGCAGTAAATCGGTGGCAGGAATCTTAATTTAACAAAGTATTTTTAAATCATAATTTTTCGTGTATTTTTCAAAAGGAAAATACTAAAATAAAATAAAAATTTTAAAAGCCTTTCTATCCAAAAACAGATATACCTATACTATTTTTAAATTATAAATACAACATACTGACCAAATTGAAGGCGAAAATAATTATTTATATCAAGTAAAACCTTCAATTAAGAGAACAAATAGAACCATTGCATAGTTAGGTATGCAAATATATTAAAATTTTCCAATGAGGATTCACTTCTTCCCGTATTGAGTCGATAATCCATATCATATGATGAACTTGCGTTGTACAATTTAATATGTAGTTTTTATTACCCCGTGGACGTATTATTGCTGTCACTTTAACGATTTTATGGTCGAATTTCACTGTCGTAAAATGGCTATCAATGTGTGTATTTAGGAAAAATAATGCTACTGTGAAAGTGAAGGTGCTACTACGTGTATATTTACTTGTGTGAAATAGTAACGGAAAAATAAATATTAATATTATAATAAACCTACAGCATTGTAATATTATACTCAAAATGGAGATATTAGATATGATTTATGTCGAATTACATAAATCATGTTGAATTGTGTGTAGTTCTAATGCTATTAGAGAAATAATCGCCTAATCGTTCAGACGACGCAATAGAAAAGAAGACATCACTTACTACGCGTTCAACTCTCGGTTCGGTTCATTTAACGAGGAAGTCCGGTCAGTCTCTAAAACAATAAATTAATAAGGCCGGACCGTTTTTACAACTTGATTATAGTAAATCGTCGATAATAATCCCCTCTTACCCTTCGTCTAATATCAAATCTGAATTATAATGTGGAAAAAGTCTTGTATCAACAATTTTGAACGCTTCTAAGTCTATTACAATGCAGATTATGTACAAATTGTCTTTATTTCTAAATAAAAACATACATAGTTCTTAATAACAGATAGGATTGATTTTAATCTATTTTCACGAAAAATAAACAGCGGTTAGATTTCTTTCTCATTTGTAATACAATTGAACAACGATGCTCCATTTTATTTTAAGTTTATTTTGTTAGAAGCGATTCGAGAGTGTATCCAAAAGGCAAAATGGAGATTTGAAAACACAAGGGGTGTAAGAAATCTAGTGACAGCCGCAGTTCATTTAGACGACTTTCCTTCCCAGTCATAGCCGAAAATGTTTAGCTGGCATTCGTGGTCTATTCGTGGACTTGTCTAGCTCAGAGCTGCTGGGGGGAGTTCCGGAAATAGATATTTATGTAGCGGCAGATTTATCTGTGCAGCGTGTCTTTCCGGAGCTCGTGCACCAGATGCACAACGCTTTTTGCTGCACCAAAAAACCCCAGCTAGTACATTTTTAGAAGGATTCCCCAACCCCACATAGATATTACTTCACCGCGACGAGGACAACCACCTCGGCCCTTCTGTTTCCAGTTAGGTCTTTAGGTACCTATGCATGTACGTATATAGTTACACACCTACTACTTTTAAAACCCCGACACGATATCTTCACGTCGTTGCAACCATTTTCGAGATAAGACGACCCCTTGTCTTGATAAATTTGTTTAAGACACTGTTTACCCTAAACCACAACACGAGAGTTGAAAATTGTATTAAAATCATATATAATTTATTATTTTTCGTAATTTTCAAAACGTATTTTAAAATATAAAAAAATACGTTATTAATAACGTAAGAAAATCAATATTTACATATGACAATGAGCGATCGTCGCATGATACGTGTTGAATTCAAATTAGCAAATATCATGTAGGCGCCATTCGCTAAAATACGTTTTCACGGAAAATGGAAAGGAAGCGGCGAAAATAGAAAAAAGCCCGAGACAAAGAAACGACACGTGAATAATGTTGAATAAAAAACTAGTTTATATAATTGCACGTTATAAAACTCATTGCTAGTTAGGGTGACCATCATTAGCAGGGTACACATCGAAAAGAAGAAAAATATGTGTGCGGTAATAAAGTTGTGTTTATCGCCGTGCGGAAGAGGTAATAAACGGTTACGAAGCGGATATACACAAACCCTTTAATGTAGTAGTTTGGTTTGTGAAGTAAATTTACGATTAAGAAACAACTACATACCTACGTATTCGTATCCGGTTGAAATTCTTATTATTTCGTATTAATTAAATTCTAAATTTAATATTGATATTTTAAAAATATGTACAACAAATAAAGCGTGCATTCGTACAAGACTCTACATCAATTAAAATAATGACACTTGGAAATGTATTACTTATGTATAATAAAAATTCCTCACAAAGCTATTTGAAATGAAGATTAATTAGAATATTAGGTACGCGTTAAAATAATCTGTATAAACACAGCGTTAATTCATTAAAGTGGGGTTCGTAATAGAACAATAACATTATGTAAATAATAAAGACACCGAATTATCATAAATGGATGTAATAAGGTCACCCTTCGTTAACTTAACGCACAAGTTGAACGCACGATTTTCACATAACAGACAAACGAAAGTAACGACGAGGATTTCTCCTACTATCGAGATTAATTCGAAAATCCAATTAAAAAAATAAAACTCCTTCATTTGTTACTAAGTAAGTACACCTATACATATGTATACTTATAGAGTATGAACACTATTAATTGTGTTTCGTGCGGCATTCGAGTAGATAAATCGCATACGATAGGCAACCTTAATAAGTGCACTACTCTGTCGAGATTCGTATACAAAACGTACACGATTTCCTCGTTATATGTATAAATATATAAATTTGTGTCTATCTAAGAACGACGATCTTTGGATGAGTTACGGCGATAATTATTAGACGTGTTAACCTCTACTACGCCGGGTAGAAAATGTAAATTGTGGCGTGAAATAAAAACACAAAATGAATTATTAAAATAACAGTCGCCATAGTTCGCTGAGCGCGAACTAGAAATGAAAAAGTTTGACGCCACTGATCTAATTAAAATTTATCGGTGTGCCACCGGCGACTACTACGTATATACCAGAAGGCTGTCATATCTCTGTGACGCAATCGTAAAATTTTCATTACAATACCTAAGTATTATTCTGGAACGCTTCATAGCTGTAATTTCCAACCGTTTAATACGATAGTTTGGAAGAGGGTGTATATATGTAAGTCAGTCAGTACACTGGTTGCAAACGACTCAAAGAAACAGTCGTCGCTAAACCGTGGTACAAAAGCGCATCCTACTCATTAAAAAGTGCATTAGTGCGACGTCAATTGCAGTCTATTTGCAAGTGTTTTACTAGCTGCGTGTATTACATATGTACATATTCAATTTTAATTACAACGTTTTTCTCTTGACCCCTAGTATCTCGGCGAATGTGTATATAAATTTTATCATAATCGTTCTGACACATTACGTTTAAACACTGTGTTGAAACAACTGTTTTTTTCGATGTGGTAACGCAATGGATGGCAAATCTCCTAGAGGGGTCTCCGACTCCCTTTTTGATGGACTCTCGATGGTCGATAATACACCGATAATTTCTCATCACTAAAATGGTAAAGAAAAAACTACAATTTTCCCGTTTTGAAAGGAAGCAATTAAAGCGACATTAGTGCAACGGACACGGCTGTGAAAGCGTTTGATCAAAATTAATAGCCGAGAAGGGTTGATACGTGCACTTCTTTTTATTATGAAATTAGTAGGTCGTTAATTCGCCGCACATAGGGGTATACATTGTGGTGGTTTTTTTTGATTAACATCATCACGTTATATGCTATTTTTTCATCATTAACGCTTGTACTCTTTCAACATACATGTGTACTATATATGCTACTAATTACGAACATTTCATTAATTGTTTAGAATCTAAAAATATGTTGGTAATGGCAATAACTACACATTGGACAAATTTAAGCACGTTCGGTATGTTAATGTATTTTTTTTCTAATTTAATCTGTAGTGTGTAATTATTTTACCCACATAACTCCTAAATTAACAACAAAAAGTGTTACGATATTTAAATGAATGTCTACAGCGAATGACTAACCGATGATTCACATCAATTATATTTGTATTAAAAAATCTAGATTTTATGATACAGAAATGCAACAAATATCTTATACAGATGATGATATTTGTTGCATTTCAACAAAAAGCCAACCACAATATATTTTTTCTATATATGTAAGTATACGACATACACACATGTACTTGTCGAGATTCTTCTAACATACAGCTTTATATATTTTTGAGTTATTCCATTTTAGGAAATCAAAAGACACAAACATATTTGTAAAACGACAGTCTATCGTAACCATTAGAAAGTCTCACACATCTCACGAAAAGTCAAAATTGAAAAGAGTTTTAACACGAATAAAGTAGACCACCATACTTATTTGCGTCCATCCTTAATGGAAGCTAATTTTTGCACATTTAGATATTTCGCGACCGACTGAAAAGTGTCTCACTTATAGCGAATTAGAAATGGGTGAATGTACCAGGCAAACACATACATACATATGTATATTTACATATGTACTTACCCACAAACACACATCCTTTATTCATCTAACTATTGTGAGAAAGTTTCAAGATGTTTTTCAGACGGGTTTCCCAGACAATCGAAAGGATTAGAATACAAATACATAGATAGATCGTAGACCTGCCTAAAGCTTTTGAGCCCAAAATTAAAATTGATCTTTTGCAGCGTTCAAAACGACGCGAAGTGGGGAGGCCGATCCTTTAGCCAGCAACGATACCAAGGCGGATTTAATAACATCAAAGAGTGCAGAATGGCTTCCGGTACATTTCCGTCCATTTGCCAACATAGAGAGTACCGGACTGTAAATAGTCGCCGGTGGCAATGACCCAGCTGCCGGTGGATGTGTGGGTGGGTAAATACCAGCCGTTACTTACATCACCATAAAACGCATGGCGATAAGATAACGCACAGCGCAGATAAACCAGACACATCTAGAACAGTGGACCCAGCAGCTTGTCCAAACGCTACGCAAATAATTCAAATCCCCTGTTAGATAAGTTTCGAGTCAAGCTCGGAATCACCACCTTAACCACAAAATTTACAAAATATTCAAGACTAAACGAAAGTTTTCTCAATCAACCATTCCTATGAGCATATTCAGATGAAATATTTAGATTAGTCGGAATATTAACCGATTCCTAATATGTACAAAACTCGAGCATGCTTAGTCACAGAGGCCAAAAAGAGGCCACGTCACCGACGCGAAATAAAACTCAAGCTGCTCAACATTCACCGATGATTAGACAAGTGGATTTATCTGACCGCATGGTTCAAGAAAAAAATTCAGCAAAGGTTGCTGCCGTCGCAGCAGTGTCGTAGATTTTGATATAATGCGTCAGGCCCAGACGGCACAACACACATCGAGATGTCATATACGGAATGAAATTAGAAAAAAAATGAGCCCAATTCGCTCATACATAGTTTTCGAAGTTTGAGGACAATCTGTACAACGAACGGCTGTTTCATCTGTAAAAAGCGTGCGCTGTTGTGTCTAGTCGGCTAGCAAGTGGCGTCTGAAGACTATGCTGTGCTGTCAGGAGGTCTCAATATTTTTCAGAAATATACATATATATTACAATTAAAAGAAAAGCAGTCATTGAAAAATGGTGCCAAACAGTCATTGAAAAATTGAGAACCTGAATTTGAAATTAAATAAGTACGAAGCATATCTATATAGATTTTCTTTGATTCAATAATAAACTAAAAAAAAACAAATTTATGAAATCATAGTTAGAATTTCAATCGCCGATTTAAAGTTTTAATGTTATACAATTAACAGTACATACTTAATTTATCCTCGAAAAATGTGCAGTCGTGCACATGCACGCACACAAACATTTTCTAAAATTTTAATGAAATGAACGGGGATCAACACTTATCATGAGTGAAAAATTGAAAATAGATCAAAGTCAAAATTTATCCTGAAATCTACATACATACATACATATGTATATGTACATGTACATAATCCGTGGATACGTCGTTTATATATGAAATAAAAATGAAGGAATAAAAGAGATTGAATATAAAAAAAATGTAGTAAATGTGAATAAATCAGGTGGATATAATTTTAATTGGAGAATGTAAATATTAAGGAAATAAGAGAATGTAAAAATAATATGGCTGACGACGAAAAAGACAAATGAAAGACCGAAAATCCAGGACAGTTTATCCTGGCAACTGCAAATTAGGATAGCTTACCCTAAATAAAATAATCGAAATATTCCCTCATTAGTTATAGCGTATCCATATACTCATGCAGTACTTTAATCTTACGACGATATAATTCTCGACCGAAAATTCTATAAGTATTGATAACATATGCCAAATTTAAATCCACGTGGAACGAATCAAAATTCGAATAGCAAACACTGGACTGACAAATATCGTAATTTTTAATTTTAACAAGAATTGGAATTGTCCGAGGTCACGACGAACTACGAACGGGGAGGCTCAAAACGAAGGTATGTGAATGGCTGATTTTCTATATCCACATATGTATGTACATACATACATACATATGTATATACATGCATAGGTGCATACATATACATTTTTTTCGTTTTTTACCAATATGACAGACACGTGGCTGGAATGCGAACCTTCCTTTGCGAACCCCCATTTTTTAGCGCGGACACACACATACACACACACACACACACACACACACACACACACACACACACACACACACATAACACGCCAGGGTCGGCTGCCTACTTCTCTATATGGATGGTCACGTAACAGTACTGCCGTTTTATGTTTGTATGTGTCTCTGGTTGGCAGTGTGTGTGTGAGTTTCTGTCTGGCGTTTCTTGTGGCCGCCTGTCTGCGTGTTGTATGCACACAGAACGGAGATGCTTCCAACCCTTCGTGGCCCCCCGATAACCCGTTTAGAATTATTTTGTGCGAGGCTTACTTTCGTACAGACGCCGCCGAAATTATACGTGTGCAGACACAAATGAATGGGCGGAGGCGAAGAAGGGGGGGGGGAGGAAATTGCGGAAAACCCCATTGAAATTTTCCGGGACAACCCCTTCGCCGATGCGTGTGTGTGCGTGGTCCACGTCGGCGGGTGTAAACAAGATTTTCCGTAGGAGGTGAAATCGTACGTGATGTATCCACCTGGTAGTGTGTGAAAAACGTGTGAAAATTCATAAGAATCTAAAAAACGGAAATAATGAGTTGTTTCATTCAAATTTCCGTAGATAACATAAGAATTTAAATGATTGGTATATTTAATTTTTAATTAAAATCATAAAATTAGTTTTTTTGTATGTACGTACTTTCACATATTATATTCATATTGCATTTTGTGTAAATTTTCTATGTAAACGAAGCCAATGATAGAAACTTCTGATATTGCATATCTCTAATGAGATTTATATTTAAATAGATTTTTTTTAATTGAAAAATTTTCAAAATATGCTTATGAATCTGACAAAAATTAAATTCTACCCAAAATATACAATATTTCTTTTGATACATAACAATAGAAAATTATATGAATATATACATATGTATATGTACATTGGAGTGATTTTAAACATTACGATCTATAGAATTAGAAGAACTAGATTTTTTTTATTTTACTTCAATCGATTGTTAATTTTATGTCAGATTTACAAGCAAAAAGATGAGACCGTAAATTTTATCGTTGAATTATCACGGGAAAAATACATTGATAAAATACTAATGAAATCGAATTCTACTATTTACAAAGGAAAGTATATTTAAATCTAAAAATATAAAAAAAAAATTATCAACGTTTTCAAAAATTATGTTCATTTAATTAAACATATTGGAAGATATGCCATTTCAATTTTCAAAATTGTTATGTTAATTCAAAGTTTTATATTAATTCTTTCAATTTTTAATTTTGATTCCATATTTAAACAATTTTATATTTCATGATAATGATACATAGATGGATACAGTATTATTTAAAATATGTAGGTACAAATAATATTTGCATTTAAATCGACAACAATAAAATAAATACTTGTAAATACATAATACATACATATGTACATTCATACTGTAATACAAACTATCATATTAATTTTTGTTTTTGAAATTTATCAACGAAGTTTTTTCAACGTAAAGCTAAAATTATTCTATTTCTTTCGAATACAATCTGAAAATATTGAAATTTATCTATAAAATCTATCTATAAAAATATTGAAATTTATCTATAAAATCTATCTATAAAAATATTGAAATTCATAAACATAAAATTCGGTATGTGACATTACCGAATATAATCAAGTGTTTATTATCCATTTTATATCCTACGACGTTTCTATAAAGAATATAGATCATTGGAAACTCGGAGAATTTGCTTATTTAAGCATTTTTTCGGAATATTGATGAGCCTCGTTTGTGGGCTCCAGAATGTTCCCACATGCTTGGTCGCGTTCTCGTTTCTCGCCTGTGCACGCACGTACATACGAGTACATACTTATGTACATACGTGCTTACTCCTAAAATTCACTATCACGTATAATATGAGATAGCAATCAATGTTAACTTACTCTCCGTCTCATGTGGGGACTTCAAATTTTCTATTTTTTAATTTTTTTATGAATCCAAGCCGTTATGTTAGTTTTGTTTGTATGTCACTCTTATATTTTAATATTTCTAAGAACATGGTGACGCATTGGGGCAGTTATTGTTGAATCAGTATTGTTTAATTTTAATTTTGAAATAAATAAATGAATATTTCATTTCGATATTAAAATTAAACTTAAAAACATAAATCGGCATTCATATTAATAAATTTTTCAGCTAAACAAGGAATAGCCGAACATTTTTTTACATTGAATAATAATAATATAGATACGTATTATATTTAGTTAATTTAAAACATGTATATATGTATGTATGTATGTACGCATAAAGAAAATTTATTTCTATTTCAAAAACATGTCAATCGTGAAATTACATACTTTTTAATCAATTAAAATCTAAAATATTCGAATATGTATGTACGTACATATGTACATATTACTTACTCGTTCGCCTATGCATTTTGAAATTCATAATTTAAAATAAATTTAGCGAAAGTTTATGAATATATTTTTTTGTGAAAGGAATTACTTAAATTTTATTTTTTTAAAACTTCTACAGGTTGAAGTCAATCTACTTCTGGGTTCTCTGTTGCGAAACGTCACTGGGGTTGATTTTGAACTCGGTGAAATTGAAGGGGAAAAACAAGAATTCGGACCGGTTAAATGACCGGTTCTTAACCTATTTCACGTTTGGGTAAGCTCCCCTCTATTCCTCCTCCCCCTCCTGCTTCATGCATGACGAACAACCCCTTTTCGGCATCGTTTATCCATCAAGATCGGGGCAACAGGTTTGAAATCGGAACTGGAACACGAATTGTGCATTGTCGGTGCGACGACCACTTTACTCGGCCATAAATCGAACGGAAAAAACATAAATTTTGTCTGTTCAATTAATTCGGTAGTTTCTCATTTTAATTATAATATATGGGTATTTTTTTAATTCTTGATTTACAAAAGGAGGAGTGGCGAGCCCGAAAATAGATTGAAAAAATATTTGAACGAGTGCAATAAATTGTACCACAATGTAAATTTTTATTTTAAAAACACACTGAATGAGTTCTATTTTTTAACCTGTTGATCGGAATAAAAATATATTTTTACGCTTTTATTTCATTAGTATGCTTATATGCAATTAATGGAACATTCCTATCGCTAGATTCTAACAACATTACAGTATTTATAAACATAATTCTAATAGACAAATCAACAAAGAAAAAAATAGTTGCTATGCCAAATAGTTACACAATTCTTATGTATATATGAATGTACATACTTATAATCAAAATATGTACCTAGTTTTAAATTTCATAAAAATAGATGCATACCTTGTTCGATTATCACGACTGCTATCATTGTTTAATCACGCCACGCTACTTCAAATCAATTCACTGCAGTGTATCACCACTTTGTAATTCAGATTACAAAATTTTGTTCACAGTTGTATGTATACAAGACGAAATGTTTTAGTTTTTTTTTTCACATCAAATACTGAACGAAACACTGAAATTGAAGAGTAAAACTGTAAACAAAATAAGCGAAGTAGGCAGCCATAATTATATGAGGAAAATAATGAAATTATGGAGGATATCAAAATTTCTATTCAGATGCAAGTACATTTACATGGGCATTTTGTTACAGTTACGGATGTACAAGTGTATATAGCTATAATTTGAACTTCCATAATCAATCAACGTTTTTAGCGGTGACATAGCGAGCCCAGGACAATGGGTACAGTGACCCGGGCTTCGGAATTAGGGAGAACTCGGGCATGATTCCTCGAGGAATAACCGCATAAAAATATGTATATTATGTACAATTGAGATTTTCCTTCATCATACTTACGTATGTATATACATAGGTATACATAAATTACCAATGAATAAGGAAGTGGTCTTAATCACTCATTTCTACATATATAGTGATATATGTAATATGTAGAATTTTCAAATTTAGCTCTGCATACACGATAACTGTTGACTCAAAATGAACCATTTTTTTTAAATTGCTTAGCATTGTACGACAATATAATCGAGAATTTTAAACGACAGAGGCTATTAGCATAACCACCAACGCATAACAAATATCAATCTAATATATGGAAAGGTATCGGAAAATTTCAAATGGAATGATGAGAAATTTTCAAGGAATCCAATCAGAATTTATTTTCATACTTCGAACAAATGTCGCAGTATCAACATTTTTGTGACAACATATTATGAATTCTCGTATTGATATTTATTTTTGACGTTCAGAAGCTTTGGTCTTAAAATATTATTGTAAAATAATATTTAATCAAAAATAAATTAAAAAAAACAACATCAATTTGTACGATGCTGATGAAATCAACGATGCACTTTGATGCGTCGTACGATTACGTCGTTGTCGTGTAAAAAACCGGAGATTATTTTATGTATGAGGGACCGGAAGTGATGTTGGCGACCTCTGGCCGCGATGCACCGGCGGTCGTCGCCGCGTAAACAAACTGCGATGCACTTCTTCCACGTGGCGGCCGTACACAGCGTGCGGGCCACCGGAAGTGATGCTCAGAAAACAAACGGGGGAAAGAGGGGATAGTTGAGATAAAGGTACAAATTTTTGGAGGGGTGGAGGAAGGGGGTTCACGAGTTCGAGACCGGAAATTGAACATCGAAAAAAGCGCACGCGCGCGTCGACGAACGGCGCATAACTGCAGCGGACGCGATGCATCGGCAAGGGGCCGCTGCACTGCGCGGGGAAAGGGAGGGTGAGGGAGGGGGGAACCCATTCATGAATTCAGGGTGCATCAGGGGCACATAACTAATTTTTTTTTAAATAAATCCTTCTCAAAATACATTAGTCTTTCGAACAAGTTGCAGTTTTATGTGAATTATATCATCGAAACGTATTTTAATTAAATTATTATTCATTGGAAAAATAAAAGTTTCGTTGCGCTTTTTAAAACGTATCGAAATCGTCTGAAAATAATAAAATATTTAATTGAATTGATCAAAAAGAAAAATTTTAAATGTTTAAATTTCAGCTGCAAATATTTGAATTTTCAAAAGAATTTT
This sequence comes from Arctopsyche grandis, assembly GCF_051622035.1. Classification (NCBI taxonomy): domain Eukaryota; kingdom Metazoa; phylum Arthropoda; class Insecta; order Trichoptera; family Hydropsychidae; genus Arctopsyche; species Arctopsyche grandis. Next base: position 21,745,489 of record NC_135359.1, read on the forward strand.
TTTTATTTTTTTCAAAAAGAAATTGTTGACTTTTATAAACTTAACCAACGTAGAAAAATGAAAACAAATTTTGAAAATAATAAAAATCGACATTAATTCATCCCATTGATGGAAAATTGATCAAACGGATATGTGACCATATATGGGCATTTTTACCATGCACACCGTATTTATTCAAATAAAATTAATTATGTAAATTTTTATATCGTAAAATATTACTTTCAGCGATGAACAATAAATTAAGTCGAAAAAGATTCACAAAATATTTAAAATAAATCGTTAATATTTTAATAAAATAAATATTTCCTTTTGGGCGTGATCAATTTTTAAATAGACTCATTTGTTATTTTATTCCATTGAAAATTTTCAATTTTTAATTATTATTATTTATTTGTATACTATCGGTACTCGGTAGGTTTGTCGCATAGTTTTAAAATAAAAGGTTGAGGGCTACTGGATTAGCGTGAGTGTACGCGTGTTTGTTGCATACCCAAGATTCTACGCCGGGGTGGGGACGAAGAAAAAATGCACCTACTTACGACAGACGTAAGTTGATATTTCATTTCATAGCTGGCAACATCGGTTCATCGCGAGGGTGATGAACCTAAGCCCTAAGACATAAGGGTCACCACACATACTATATTTAGGAAACAATATAAAAATAACTATTACCAAACCCTCAAAAGAATGATGATTCAGCAATAAAAGCTTCAAGATATACAGACAGACACATGTATATATGATATATATATATATATATATATATATATATATATTTCTAAAATTTATTCAATGTGTATGTTATACATAGATATGCTATGTAATGATATTTCGAAATTAATTTATAATAACTGCCCTTTGGTGGGATAGGAGTATATTTATGTCATTAAAAATGCATCGTTTCAAACATTTCTACATTAACCACAAGTTCTTTTCTACAATATATGTTTGGTATCTATACATATATGTAGATACACATATCAAAGGGAAACATACCTAAGCGAAGAACATATTAGAGCGGGACAACGATCGCACAAAATTCAAGAATACACAATAAACTATTTCTTCACGCGGAGTTTCAGTAGTAAATGAAAAAAAAAAACAAAAGAATATTTTATTTTAATAAAATAATTTAAATAATTTCTAACGTCTTTTGAATGTTTTTTTTATTTAAATCAAAAATATTTTTAAAATGTGGATTTTTGGACACGTAAAATAAAATAAAAAAAATATTTCATTAATAAATTTACAAAAAAGAATAATTTTGATCGTAAAAATTATAAAATAAATTGTAAAGCTATTATTTCAAAGACCTGTTGTATTTTTTTGAGATAAAAATATTTTTTAATTATTTTATGAATTATTTCAAAATTGTGAAGTGAATAAAAAAATAGTAAATTCGCAATATAATCACGAATGGGTATATTTATAAATAATAATTTCGATTTTTTTTTTTTTTAAATCCAAAACATTTTCAGAAAGCAATCAACTACAAAAATTAAATAAAAATCACACGAAAGAATTAAAAGAAGTAAATAATAAGAATGCATCAATTTATGGTGAAAGGATAAAGGGGAGGGTAAAGTTTCAATTCTTGCAAGTGTTGTGTCGATGTTGATTCCCACGGATAAAAAAACGAGCGCAAGTACCGCTTATTCTAGGAATATGAACAATTTAACCAGTATTACTCATCACTTACCATTAATAGACAGTGGGTGAACTTGGTGCAAGTGATTGTGTGGGATGATCAATAGGCCTCTCTATCTTTCAATGGGAAACATAATCCTCTTCGATCCAATGAAAAACCTGTTACAAACAATCCGACTTGAATAGAAATCTAATCGTCACACAAAATACTTTCCAATAAAATTACCTTTTGATATTGTACAATCATTGACAATGAGTCACATAATTGAGAAAAAAATATATAAAAGAAATTCGAAAACTTTCAGCTTAAAGTCCATCATATGGTTCGCAAGATAACGTGTGAATACAAATGTGTGCGTGTGTGAGAAAACGATAATGGTTACAAAAACAGGAAGTATTCATAATGACTCTCTATGATGCATGTCTTCTTCCTATGATAAGGAAAAATCAACAGATATTACTGAACCGCAAGGCGTGTACAAACAGACTCCGCTTTATTTTTCTTTTCTTCTTTGGTCATAATTGGCCTGTACATCCGCTCTCAAGTCCATTGAAATAGGGCGACTAGACGTCCGGTTTTCCGGGAATATTTCCTGTTTTTAGACGCCCCCCCCCCTGGGTGGCCCACATAGTCGATGTATTTCACACTGCCAAATGTAACGTAATATTAAACACCTTGCCCTTTCAACAGGAAATAGAAGTACATATAAACAACTAATTCTTCCTTATACTTCATTGTATGTATTTAAGATTAAGATTCTACATTGTATGTATTTAAGATAAAACTCGGGCTTTTACTACTCGATAATCCATTCCACTACTACGTCATTATTAATAGTCCGAACTTTACAGTATGAAATTTGTTCGTAGGTAGTCTCCTCAAAGTGTCCGCACAAAATTGCATAATATCAGTTGTATCGTTCGTGTCATTGTCACATCGTGCAACGTTTAATTCGCCTTGTGCAGTCAGCTCGGTGCAGTAACAGTAGTGTGCAGCAGTCACGTGTGGTGCATCATCGTCTGAATATAATCGAGGGCAGTGCACTCGGCTTGTACCTACCACAGGAAACGGCACCACCATTTCGCATGCTTTGTTTTGGTCCTCTGGCATAGGGGAGAGTAGGTGTAGATAGGCTTAGCTTTTTCGGCAGTACCATAAATTTGACATTGTAAAATATATCATTTTTTAATCAATATTTTTTTCTTTTAAATGCTTCGGACTTCGGACATATTTCTTGCAGCAAAACATATACATATGTATGTATAAGTACTTGCGTATAAGAAAATTCGATACCTCTTTAAATTTCATTGAAATATTGCTACCTGCTCCTTTTTCTAGTAAAGGCTTAAAAATACCTCGTGTACACATTTCTGGAACCAAAAAGTTTTTTTTTAGAGCAAATCTTCCAATCACATGTATGCAAAATTTGGATATATGTATATGTATTATGCTCCATTTTCTGGCAGGAGCTTTAAGTTTACATTTCTTATAGAAAAGCAGGTTCTATTAATGCATATCAATTAAAAATAATTAAGTTTTTTTTATGTAATCTTCTTATTATTTATACTTAGTTCAATTATCAATTATAATTAATCAGTTCTGCAAGTGCGTTTTTGCAGCAAAGCTCCATAATTGTGTAAATAAAGACAACAGTAAAAATGTATGCGAATGAATTGCAATAAAAAAATTTACATAAATAAACTTCCAATGTTTTATATTACAATATTTATTAGAAGAATATTTTCATCGTTACTGCGTTACGGAGATGATTCTTAAGAAATCAAGTGTCATAAAATTGTTAAAATCTTTGATTGATTGATTATTATCAACTTCCATAATTCAATCGGTTATGGTGGCATTTTAGCGCGTTTTTTGGTCATTGGCGCCACTATAATTTCGTGCGACCGCTACGTCGATACGCTCTTTCACGGGAAAATGCTTATTTTATGCAGAACGGTGGACATTATTAATTTCTAGTTAACAACAATCAACGACTTAATCCTTTCGTCGAAGTATTTTTCTCATCGTTTACGAGTTTATCGAGGATATTGTCGCATACGTGTTATTTTATTGTGAGGTATTTTAATATGCATATCGTATACATATGTTGTTCCTGTGCGGTCGACTAACTGCCATTACTTATTGACTATCACTTTTTTCCGATGACGGAGGAAAAAAATCGTCAAACATTCCGACGTTATCGTCGTTAATTCCGCATTTAAGCTGCAGCTATTGAATGATTTTATGCGAAATGTCTTTATTTGATTTTTAAAATTTAAACATTTTTGTGATGGGTATTCATATTCAAAAAATATATTTTTAAATATTTATAAAACGAGTACAATCATGGACCTATACGTAGACAATTTCCTGTCGAGCAGATAGGATTTGGAAATATTATAATTAAAGGTAACCATTGACAGGACGGTGAGATAATTCGGAACGTAAGTCAATTTTCCAATTTTAGTACGTGTCACATTGACAAAACAACCAAATTTTGTCTTTAAATATACTACTTCATAAATCTCATAATTAAAAAAAAAGTACTAGTTATGTTTATAATCGGTCTCCGTGACGAGCCAGAATGTTAAATTACAGAAAACACAAATATCGGAAGGCAAAGATCGAAAATCGAAAGATCTTAAGCCGAAAGATCAAAAAAAGGGTGCATGGTAAACGGTACCTACTCACTTAATTTGCGCGAGCAGGATACAACAGGAACAAGAGGAACAGACTTTTCCTCCCGTATTAATGTGCGCGCGCAGAATACGGGAGGAAAAGCCTATTCCTCTTGTTCCTGTTGTAACCTGCTCGCGCAAATTAAGTGAGTATGTACCGTTTACCATTTTTTTGATCTTTCGACTTAAGATCTTTCGATTTTCGATCTATGCCTTCCGATATTTGTGTTTTCTGTAATTTAACATTCTGACTCGTCACGTAGACCCGTTTATAGTGTATGTATGTATGTATGTGCAATGTTTTGTATAATAATATTTTTAGTATTGAGTCTTTAAAGGACGTTTCGTTTTTTCGGGCGGTCATTATAAATAGAATCATTAAAGCCTTCTGTTGACAAACAAGTTTCTAAGGCAAACAGATCGCAAATCGACGATGAACTGTCTAAAAAATCAAGATTCCGACTTCAGCTACTATCCCGATACGTTTGTTTACCAAATAAGCTGCAATTTATTTTATTTTCATACTAATTATTGTAAGAAAATCATTTAAAATTTTGCTAAAAATGTAATAAGTGAACAAGTTTCAATTAATTTTGTTGTTATCTTATAATATTTTCTAGTGTCCGACCCGGAATCTACAGTCCTTTCCTCGAGAATGTTATATTTTCTGAACACAAATTCTTTACCCAATTTGTATTTGGTATTTCTGTTTGTACTAAGAGCCAACTCACTCACCTTTATAATGATACATAAATTTATATTTCCCTAAAACAATTTTCCAGAATAGTGACAATTTTTGCCGCTAGGAGGCTCTGATTCCACAGGGAGCGACTGTCGCCGTGCGGAAGATACAAACGCGACAAAAGCGCAACAAAAAAATGTTTGACAAGTGTTTAAAATTAAATGGGACCTCAGTCTGCGATCTAGACCTCCCTGCCAAGACGAGCCGTCCAGACGTTCAGCAATATTACACGTCCTGCTAATTATAGAAGCGTTTAACTAATGCGCTCACACTAGCAGACGAAAATAGGTAGACGGCGCCGACGCTCATTCAACACCTTTCGCCAGTGCAAAGTCCTTAAAACCCAACTTGGTATTATTCTAAAGCAACCAAGGGGGCTTGGATGGTCCTGAAAGACGCTTAGATTAAATTCAATCACTAGTCAGTTCTAAATCTGATTACGTCAGTGGCATTTACCGGCGAGCAAATATGCGTTCGAAAGCTCTGCTGAGAGTGAGCTTAGTCGCCAAGCGCAACGCCTCGTAAATGTTAAGTCTTTGGACTGTGTTAAGTGTTGGATTTGCATACGAAACGTCCTCGGCGAGGCGGCAAAAGGTTGACATAACAGATAAATTTCGATATTTTGCAATTCGTTCTGTCGCGGCTACTCTTCTTGGACTCTTGAGCTCTTGATAAATGACGCTCTCTCCGGTCTATTTGACGTCGGAATGCAGCGGAGTGACGCGACCAATCCGTATGCAATTCTCTGCAACAACTCGTCATTGTTGTTGAGACAAAGTTGGGCTGGTGATCGACAACCTTTCCCTCAACCTAATTTAGAGCCATTTTGTTGGTGACGTATCAATGCAATAGTGTGAAGCCAGCTAGCTCTAAAAGATAATTTCATAATATGTATAGGTTAGTACCTAATCAGTAGTGAGTAAAATTATTTTGATCATTTAATCAAAACTATCCATGTGCATCCCCAAATTCAAGAAAAATTAAATCCAATATTCAATAATGAACAATGATGCAAATATTGGTTATGTGATTTAATAGCCGTCCTATCCAATTTGTCATAATTCTGTTTTTAAATATTGGTATATTTTATTAAATGCGTCATATTACAATTTATTATACAGTTACTGAAACGTATTTTTTATTTAAAAACATAAAATAAATGAAAATTTGCTTCGTATTAGTATTTTAAAATAGTGGGCTTGCATCTATTTTGAAAACATGTTTACCTACCGTGTAATTAGCATGTTATCTCTATTTAATTTCATTTGTGTCAATTAATATTGTTTAGTTTTTGAAGTCGTACTAAAACGATTTATAGGATAGAATCATCTCATGAAAATTCCCAATATATGCGATAAAAGAACATTAGATAAATATAATTTAGTAACTGTTCAGATATGTTACTTTATGACCAAATACAATTATGACACTTAGGGGCGGCTCATCTTTAAGGGCAACCGGGACACTACCCTACACATATTTATTCTAATCGAAAAAAATAAATTTCGTATTTTGTTGGTTCAACCAGTTCGAAATTCAATTTGGGACAGTTGCTTATATGCCGTGGTCCCGTGTTCGCCAGCTTCGTTGACCTGCAATTCTGACACTTAAGAATGGTCATGTATGTAGAGGGTAGACAGTCAGTTGAGGCAGAGAAAAATGATCAGTATTTCCGCATACAGGTCACTTTTAGCTGGCTGGGTAAAGGTGTCTTCGGTGCTGAATACGCCAGCCTCAGTCGTCTATATTTTCTCGGTCTCCGTGATGAGACAGAATATTGAATTGATACGGGAGGAAAAGCCTGTTCCTCTTGTTCCTGTTGTATCCTGCTCGCGCAAATTAAGTGAGTGTGTACCGTTTACCATGCACCATTTTTTTTGATCTTTCGACTTAAGATCTTTCGATTTTCGATCTTTGCCTTCCGATATTTGTGTTTTCTGTAATTTAACATTCTGTCTCGTCACGTAGACCCATATTTTCTATACGATTCGAAAAATACATGACACCATCAACGTTTTTCAACATTTTAACTAAATTTATACTTTATTGGCAATCAAAATATATATGTCAATACTTACATTTTTATAACACATAATGAACGGAATCGATAATTTAAAAAAAAAAAAAACATTTTTCTTGCGTAAAATGTTATTAAAAATGTATTAAGTTTTAGGGGGCGTGGTTTTGACCTCGTGCCCCACCTGTCTTTAATGCCACGAGCCACCCCTGCTTATACTTACACGAAAGTATCAAAATATATACTTACACTGTGGTTGGTATTAAATTTAATATCGAATAGTCGCTAAACTACTGTTGAACACTACAAATTATCATTTAATATCATAGCAACGAAAATATAACTTCTTTAAAAGTTTCATATCTTTATTTATTTATTTACAAAATACTTGTTTATATATCTGCTATAATTTAAAGGTTTATTCGTTAACATTCTAGGTACTAATATATTTAACTATCAAATCCTCTCAAAGGCAATGAAATCTGAATCTACTGAATATGCAATCAATATTTATTTACATACCTAAATGATAGATCTACTAAATGACACATTTAGTAGTTAATATGGTAGTACGGTCGTGCAATAGTTTCTCATAAGCTCAAATCATCTCGTATAAAAAAGCTTATGAGGCTTGTAAAAATTGAGGGGTTTCGTAGGCAAAAATCCGTCGAAATCCACACACATCCAGAGGCGATAGGTGTTAAAATACTGTTAGCAACTTCTTTTGACTAATTGTGCAACGACGGTACCCTTATCTTTATTTGCTCCGGATGTCCTTTGGTAAAGTGCCTCTGCTCGCACTCATTTTACGCTCAAATAACGACAGACGTGTTTGATTACACGTGGTGTGTGAGTGTGTTCGCTTGTCTGTCTGTCTGTAATGACTCGCAACAGTAACAAAAACTTGACTTTTTAATTATTGTCGTTTCGGTTTGCGACGCCCTCTTTCCAACGACCACGTGGTACGCGCACTAAAGTGATCATATCCTATTTATACATTTGGGAATCGTATAAATAGGATGCGTTCATTTCGATACACTTTGTCCATATACCGTGTATGTACGCATTTTAAAATAAATCATGGGAGGAATGCAATGGAAAGTGTTTCGAGTGCATCAACATTTTCATATTTTTTTATTATTAAATACAACATACATATAACAGTAAAATTCACAACATTAATTTAGTTTGACGGGAATCACTGTTCGTGGAAAATGATTGAAAATAATTATAAGATTATTACAAACCATTTTTCATACAATATCACATTGTAAAAGTATAGTTAAAATCGAATAGATTATGTATAAAATTTTATTGGATTATTAATTGTAATAATTTCAGAACTTTTTAGACCTCAAATGTACGTCATTCCGTCACCCACCTGAATACATTAACAAAAAATATATAGATACATTTAATATTACTCTACAATAGTTTGATTATCTATATTATATGTTTCTATATTATAAATTATTGTTTCGTATAAGATGAAACAAAACTTCATCTATTTTCACTACGTAAAAACAGCGAAATATGTAGTCAATTTTTCATACATGAATTCGGGCAAGCGATGGAAAGTTGTGTGTAACGTTCGGGATCCAAAAATATTTACGAGTAAGTTTCCAGTATCTAGCAATAATCATAAAAAAAACAATAGTTAAAAAAAATAAACATTAAGTACATACATTATTTTGAATGTACTAATCAAATTTAAAATTGGAATATTTCTGTGTTTATAAGGTATAAAACTTTCAATTATTTTTAATAAAATAAAAAATGCATAATTTTTTTAAGACACCTAAAATTAAATAAATATATAAATATTATTCGTTAGGTGGAAATTTTAACAACGTGTTTATATTATTTAACATTTCATTAATAGTTACCTTGTGTTTTGTACTCATAAAATAAATACATACACGCATTGAGATTTTGTAACAATGTACAAAATCATAATTTGACACTTGCGGCGTTATTTTATTTAAAATAATGCATTGATGTGACTGATAAAAATCATACATTGAACGAACATATCAACATATCACTTAACTTCTTTGATATATTGTATTTATTCAATATACGGCAAGAATATGATATAGATCAAACTACTAAAGACCAACTTAGACAAAGAAATATATACATGTGTGCGTTTCTAAAACATTCAGTACGCTAATAAGGAATAGTCAGTCAAAGTCTTATTTACAGGGAATGAGTTCGAACGATTCAAACGCACACAGTAAAAGTATTCTAAAAATTTGTCAATATATCAGTCTCTCTTTCGCGAAGGAAAATCATATCATGCACCATTCAATATCACCATAAAAGAGGGGTTTTTTCTACTATCTACATATGCCTATTAATTGATGACACTATAAGTAAATTTCAGATAGCCCAATCGTTCCTTACACTTTTTAAGTTCACTTTATTTTTCTAAATTCCATCATTCATCCGCGATCAAGATGACCATATAAATATTACGATTTGAGAGGAAAAAGTGTAAGGAAAAATTAATTGGTCATCCGTAAATTCTTATTTATCAAACCAGTAAAACGCACTCAGTGCAACGTGAAAAATGTTAACTAATCTTACACGATATTATCAAAAATACTGTACAATAAATATCTTAGTATGAAATTACATTTCACTGTTACCTAACAATTGTCATATTATAAATCGATTAAGTCAATAAATAATAAATGCATGATTTTTGCACCGATGCAGGTAACTAAAAGTTGTGCATTTAATCCAATCGTTTAATATGGCAGTGGTCGTCAGCCGGTGAAAATTATCCCAGCTTTATTTCCAAGCACATCATTACTATGAAACCAGCTATGCATCCCCAAGAAGCGAGCTTTCCGTTACCACTGCAACAAACACAAAAAATACAAATAAATAAATGGTAACAATAAATAACGTCTTGTTTTAAGTAATAATTGTGTTCATTCAAAAGATGTAGACTTGTATTTGAAATGGGTATAGGTACTATGTATGTAAGTCATCGTGGAAAGTTCTCACCCCTATTCGGAATTTTTTCGCGACCATTTATCGGCGGTGACAATTCTAGGTAGTAGATATTATGGAATAGAAAACATGACAAGTCGTTGAGGAAAACAATTATGTAGTGCTTGTTTCTAAATACATATGTGGGAATCAGGTTCAGAAAAATCTCATTTTTGTTTCAGTGTTCTTTTACAACATTTTATCAAAATGACAATATATTAGAATCGAAAGGGATGGTGAAAACGTGGGAGGTTGTATGACTGCCTGTCGTTAGGTGGGATTATTTTCATTAGCAATAAATTAGCCGTAAAGAATTTAAAATGAAATAAGAATAAGAAAAACATATTGTACTAGTGTTGTACCCGATCTCATGGGTGTTGGATTGTTGGCATATTAAGTTATTAAATAAAAAATAAATAAAAGATATGTGTCGTTTCTATCCGCACGCGGTCGAATTTTTTAGAATACCTTTTAAATATATTTAATTTAATATTTATATTTAATTGTTTAATATGAAAAAAGGTAAAAACTACCTACCTACCTACATCTAAACAATATAAAACACCAATAGAAAAATTAATTAATTGATTAAATAAATTTTCAATAGATTCAATAGAAGGCGGTAAATTATCTGCCAAGAGGAAACATTGGTAGCAAATAGTATATACAATATAAGTTTTTTTCTTTTGTTATTGTATTCGTATACACGTTTTGGCAGCGGTTTAGCTGTGACGTACATATGTATGTCGAACCGAAATGCCTATTTTAGTACGGCGAGCGTTATCACTAGATTACGGATAGCCAAGGTGACGCACATTGTTCCATTGTTGTAAATTCTTTGTAAAAAAGGTTCGGCAAACCTTTAACAATGCATTTACAAAATTTTAACAATGAACGGCACCTTGGTTATCCGGGCTTTAGTTATCACAGATAGACAGACAGAATAGCGATATTATATATATATATATATATATATATATATATATATATATATATATATATATATATATATATATATATATATATATATATATATATATATATATATATATATACTATATGCATGATGGAGGTGTTGTTACTTATAAAAAGCTACCAGATGAAATAAGAAATTTAAGTAATATTGATAAATTTCTGGTAGTTGTTAGGCAAAACCTCTGTATGAACGTGTAAATAGTTATTTTTATTTATTGTGTGCATGTACGTGCAGGACCGCCGAGAGGGATGGGGTGAGCTGGGGATAAAGTTCCAGGGCCCGGACTACTTGAGGGGCCCCGTGTTGGGAAGTTCGACTGATCGATATTGATATTTAATATTATTTCTACATATATTTCTTTAATTCTAAATGTTTATTATTTTTCGATCCACGAATTCTTTGTGTACATGTGAAATAGTACCTGTTATATCATACTTTATTATGCAATTATTTAAAAAAAATAGTATTTAACATACATATATGAAGGTATTTTCTAATAGTTCTGATTTATTTTTCGCATATTAAAAATATATCTATAAGATTTTTTTTTGGTTTGTCATAAGGTATGGAATTATTTTTCCGGGGCCTGGGATTCCTCTCGGCGGCCCTGTGTGCGTGTATTTACATTTTATTTTAAAATATTCTTTTGCCACAGTGTCTTTACAGTTACCCAAAACGATACTGTGGTTAAACATTTAAACAAAATATATATGCATGCATGTGTGCGTATATTAATAATAGAGGACAAAGAAGAAATCGCGCATTTTATGAACCGATGCTTGAGCTCAGTTTGAGTTCAGACACGGTCAGGTAAACATCTAGGTAAGTTTTTTTGTAGAACTATTCTTTTACATTACTTAAGTTTAATATATTGTATTTTATTGACAAGGGTAAAATGTCGAAGCCCGAAACATAAACGCTAGCAAAACCACTAAAGCAATTAGAGACATGTATGGCGAAGTGCTAACTGTTCGATAGTCAATTTTGGTTTCAAAGATTAAAATCGGGAGAGCTTGAAGGACTCACCTAAATCGGGACGACCCCCGAATTTCGATGAAAATATGCTCAAATCGTTAATCGAGTCAGATCCCCATCAAAGTATTAAAGAATAATCGCATAAACTCAAATCTGCATGGCCAACAGTTCAATTACATTAAACAGCATCGGAAAGATAAATAGGATGAGTATTTGGATGCCGCACGAACTCTCTGCGAATAACAAAGACGCGCGGAGAATAACTTTGCAGTTCCTCGCTGTCAAGACAAAAAAAAACCATCCATTTTTACACCAGATAATAACCGGAGACGAAAAATGGATCGACAATAAAAATTATTATTATCTTTTTAGATCTATGGAGCAGTCTAAAAGACAAACGTTTCAGAAATATGGCAGACGTTGACAAGTAGAGTATTTCGATTCAAAATCAACCAACTTTTTCAAAAAGGGAATCGAAAAGTTGGTAAAGACATAGGAGATAGCTAGTAATAATGACGGTAATTATATGTTGTTAATTTGTGTTTAGAATTAAGAAACAAATAAAAATTTATATTGTTCATATTTTATGATTTTACGGGATTTCTACATGAATACATTATTACTATTATTATTTGTATGATTGAATATAATTAGCTATTCAGCTATATCTTACGTAAATAAATAAATACTTAGAACTTACCGCAAGTCACCAAGTCAACTTCTCTTACAAGAATTAAGTGAGGCTTTATAAAAAAAACGGTTATTTTTCATAACATGGTCTAGGGATTGCAAAAATACCTGAATTTCCGATACCGGTGTTTTTGAAATAAAAAAGAACGATGCCGGTATTATCGGTATTTTTTTAATTAATTAATTTTTAATAAAAAAAAACATTGCTTACGATATCCCGAGTAGGTATATGGTAAGCCAAATCGAATATCAAATACCGGAATTTCCGATGCCGGTATTTTCGAAATAAAAAAACGATATCGGTATTTTTTTTTAATTAATTAATTTTTGATAAAAAAAATCATTGCTTACGAAATCCCCAGCACCGCTGGTATGTTTCTACATGCTTGTTGAAAAAAACGCCAAACCCAAACATTCAAATACAGGGTATTCGGGTACTAAACTGTAAAGCAGGTACGGCCCAGGTATAAAGGGCTATACATATATTGATTGTTTTTTTTTGTGATTTTTAATTTTTTTTTCAATTCTGTCTTATCATCGCTCACTGGATATGCAAACGAAGAGTCAACCATCAACTGGGGAATGAGTTGTTATTGAAAGACAAATTATATATTCCGTACACTAATTAGAAAAATGGTCCCTGTCGAATCATCATTGTTTATGTAGGTACATACATATGTATATATCGTACTGAAAAATGTACCAAATAATATTGCAACGTAGAGATTAGGTGGGTGGCGGTCGGGGACCGATGGCTTACGATCGCTAATCACCTGATCTCTCGTTCGCGCCAAAAAGGGCCTCGACGAATAGAGGGGTCGTATATGACAGCTGATAGGTTCACGCGACTGATCGACCAATAGGTTTTCGTTAATGTATGTATGTGTATTGCGCCCGATGAGTATAAATATAGGGCGCACTCGAACTGTAAAGCATTCCGACCGGGAACGCCTACGGGTGCAGATGAATAAATGACTTCTACAACACTAGCTGCGTCTTACTATCCGATCCTGGAATCCTCTCTTCACGTCCACGCAACAATATATTTATCACATTTTCAATGTATGTGTGTAATTTTAAAAAATCATCACTTTATAGTAAAAATTTTCTTATTTAAATTTAAATTGAAAGGGTTTGCGAACTTGAGACACATTATAAGGGGGCCACGATACCGAAAATGTTGCCGATCATTGTCTTTAACGATATTTATCGGAAAACAGCGAAAATTAAAACAATTTCACCGACGTGTGGCGTGATAAAATAGAGAGATCGAAAACAATTTATAAAATAATAACTCGCTCAATATCGCGTATGCAAAATACATATGCATCGGTCGTTTTCGTAGTTTTAGCCATGGAGATATCGCTTTCGACAAATAAAATATATGAATTTGAAAAAAATTCGATACTATCTGTATTTCTTTTTTTAATACCGGTATTACCAAAGGCTTATATTCGGTCAAATACCGATAATATCGATATCAGTTCTTTCGGTATTGCAATCCCTATCATGGTTACTGCTAATTTGTACCCTCAATAATAGACGTAGTTATACATACATACATCAAAACAATCAACAGTATAATCGAGAAAACAACGCACTTTGACCGCCGCAAGCGTGCAATATTTGCCAAGGGGCCCTCTGACGAAAGCGAATAACCCGGAGTTGGTCGTTACGCTATAATTGAGTGTTTTTCTCGATTCATTGACGAGTCTGTATGTCTCGGGGTTAACGGGAGGGTTATCGTTGCGGAAGTGGCGCTCCAATCTACACAATACGATCCGCGTGGCAAGGCCGACACTCGCGTGACGCGTGCCACCCCCATCCCGACACGTGGATAGGTGGACGAGTGAAAGCCTTCGGATCAATCGAATGAGATCGGCCGATTAAACGCGGTGGGGGGGCGATCAGCGATCGGTGACTTGCGACCTAAGCCACGGGTCGGTCGATGACCCAGGAGTACGATTCGGCTGAACTGTAGCCAGAAAAGCAAAATATTTTTCAAATCAAACACATCGGAATCGGAAATATGTATAAACAGGACTGTTTGAAATATCTGTGGCTTGGAAAATCGGTGTAAAAGAAACAATAGCATGCAGCGTTGCATCTCGCCGATATCTACATATCTATGTAGGATCTGAGAACTATCGGATCTGATGCACACCAATCGGAAAATATGTTTGAAAAATTAACCAAATGTTTAAGGATACAATCAAAAGTGCAGCTTGTGCAAAATTTATTTAAATAAAGAGTTTCCATAAGTTTTTTTTAGTATTTTATGGTAACCACAACAACGTATTAAAGCGACAATCAATGGTGCATCCCAATGTAAAAATAGGCCGAAAAAATAATTAAATTATTTAAAGACAGGGGCGGCATTTGGGGGGGGGGGGGGCAGCCGCCTCCCCTAGATTTGAGCGCAACTATCTACGTTGTTTAACCCTTTGAATGCTGACCAACGCCGATCGGCGTTTTGCCAACAAATTCATGGGCCTGAAATACGCCGATAGGCGTATTTTGTATATTGTATTTTGAGCGTGTACAAAGTAAACAAGAATACTACCCGCTAAGCCTTTCCAGGGAGCATTGAAAAAAAATGCATGGAACATGGGTCGTGTAATCCATGTCATTCATTTTTCAATGTTTATTAAAACTGGTTTACACCGGAATTTCTGAATTTATAACTATAGCAGAATTGCCCGATGGAAATCCCTACCTGCCGAGTATTTTAGATTGTGTCTTGGCATTTAGATTGTGATTGCGATATTAACAACAATGAAAAAGATGGAACTAGTTTTGGATAAATACATAAATACGTAAATACATTCATTAATAGACTTCTTCTGCTTATTTTATATTGTTGCAAGATATAATAGAGAATCTAAGCACACCTTTACAAAACTCTAAATCCTCGGCGATAGTTATCTACATATAGGGTTTGTTTGGATAGCTACAATAGTTAAAATTCATATACACTCATTTTTTTAATATAATACACCCCCCCCCCCTAAAAAATCATTCTTTACTGGTCAAAAATTTTGTCCCCCCCCCTCTGGGAAAAGCTGAAATAACGTCCCTGTTTAAAGGTAGATACCAGAAGACCAGAAGACATTTATATGTTGGAATGTGAGAATGGAAAAGATGCCTTCATCCAACAGTGGGTTGTTAATACTAATCATAAAGACAACCTAAATATGTATCTGGGCTCCGAATCATGTTTTTGTATATTTTAGGAAAATTTGGATAGTGGATAAAATCAAGAAAATAAGTTTTATATCATAATTGTCCGATTTTAGCTTGGCATTGTTGGTTCAATGCCTAGTAATCTTCAGAAGCCAAAAATATACCATCAATAGAACACATGATTCTCAACTTGCTTCATTGGCATTAGAAATTAGTAATAAGTTAATCATATAAATACAATATTTTGAATAAAAAATAGAAAGGTAGAATCACGAAAATTAGAAATAACGAGTAAAGTACCTACCTTATCATTGAAACACGACTTTAACCCCCGGTGCACACTCGGCGCTTTCAATTGAGCACTTTTAAAGTGCTTCAAAAAGCGCTCATTAGCGTTAGTGTCACAAAATTATTCAGGTAAATCAATAAATCGACACAAAAATAACTGAAATAATGTAAAATAAGAAAAGAATTTCAATTACGGATTATATTACTCAAAGATGGGGCGAAAGCACATTGAGTGGTTTTAAACATGCGAAAAAAACGCAACACCCCTAGCCCATATTCATGGTACAATCCCAAAAATCAGCCCCTGGAGTGTTTTCGGTGATATTTTATCCTTGTATTTATCCTGGCTTGACAGTGATCGATAACGATGAATCCCATTTTTGAAGAAATGTAGGAGAAACTTGTCGGTTGCATATGGATGTGCATACATGTGCGTCCACCCAAACATACGCATTCTGCTCGTGACACATGACGTTCAATTTTACTTCAATGATGATTAATTTAATTTAACTCAAAAAAAATGGTAGTTCAAGTTTAATCGTCCCGAGGCTTATCTGCGAAAACTCTGTAATGTTGGATATGAGGAAAAAATGACGATCGCGATTTGATTTCCAACAGGAAAACCGCAACGTCGAGATAACTGTAATGTTCCCGCGACATATCACAAATAACATAATACAAAGTGAATAAAAAAAAATGAAATAATAATACGTACAATAATATCTAAAGGATTATTTCTTATCCGAACACCTATAGGGTTAAGTAATGGCGCCTAAAAGCGGCTACAATGTCGCTTGATTTTACTCACATATGATTGACACACCTAGAATTCCTGTGCTTGTCAACATTGAAAGGTATTTAAAGGTTGGTTAATGGCGCGATGACTCACCTGAGCTTACCGCACGACCAAAACAAGACCTTATATGTAAAAACCCCTCTTGTTCGTTACACATGTACAACAACTTGCAATTTCGCTACATATGTATTACACGCATGCAACAAACAGAAGATAAATTTAATAAACCTATTTAAGTCAACAAAAATCGGCTATCGTAATGTATGTAGATAAACGTATTTGTTTTGTAATGATATGATATTTTAGGTCAAAATTATTCATTCATAAATAGTACCAAAAAAAAAAACATAATAATAACTATCGCGTCTGTAATGAAATCGAAGAAATTTGATGACCCGTGAACGAATACGTCATATTGTATATGTGTAAAGAAAATGTGTTATAATTCGCATTTAGCGATACTCAAACTTTTCAAACCATTGTATTATATTAAACCTTCACAATAAATTTTTGAATGAGACAGTGAGAAATCTCGTTAGTAAAAAAAAAACATACTTTCTGGATTAGTCCCAAAGTATGAATAATTTGCATATTTTAAGAGACGACCTTGAAAAACGACACAAGATGCTAAAGAATTCAACAACGCTTGGAAGCAACGATACAAGATATCACGATTTGAAGAATTTCCGTTCGTCGATGTCGTTAATAGGTGTTACGAGTTACTTTTTTTTTTTGACTTTGCTTATGCTTTTTTCTTTGAACTGCCTTTTTACGAATGAATGATTGATCTGGTAGATAATTTTAATGAATCCTTTCGAAGAACCTTCGCTACTAGCGCAATAAGTATACTTAGAACACACCGATTAAAATGAAGTAAAGATTTCATACATAATGTACATATGTACATATATGCATCGTTAATGAATGCGGTAGCTTAAAATTGAATCACATACTTCTGCGTATTATGAAAATACCGATCGCAGGAGTAATACTGAATTATAACTTATAGCATGATTCAAAATTTTGTGAGCAACTGAAAATATGACTTTTGGAAGGACGAGTTTAGTGTGTAGGAAAGTGAACGGAAAACTGGTTAGATATAAAAATTCAATTGTCTGACTCATATGGCATAGTTACCCGAATAAATATGATTTCGGACCTTTTTTTTATATTTTCAGATTTGTCAACTTCTATGCTGATAATCTTTCAATAGAGTATGTTTATATCGAACTGATTATTTTGTTGAAAAATACGAATAGTGTAAATTTGAAAATGTTCTTAAAAATACATGTTTCATTTGAATTATTATTCCATAGGTAGGTACATGTTTTATAAAAGCCCTTCAATGCGACTTGAAACATCGGTGAAAGCGATCCTGATTAACCCTTTACACTCGAAATGAATAAATGTATTATAATAATAAATAAAATATTTATTTTAAATTTTTGTTTATTTTTAAAATAAAAATATACAAATAAAAAAAATATATATTGTGATTTATTAATATTTTTATTTTATTTTATTTTATTTAAGGAAAACCAACATCTTAATTACAAAACAGTACAAATAATAAAGTATATAACAAAAGACCAATTATAGGTTTCCGCTGGTAGTAATAAACTAAAGCATTGCTTGCCTAAAAATGGTCATTAAATACAGTTACAAAATGACTATTTCTAAAAAGTCTAACGATTTATATCTCGGTTAATAAAACGAAATCAAATGACGTACTCCGACTCAACACCAGGGCTGTGGAGTCGGAGTCCGAGTCGCAAAAAACCAACCGACTAAATAAATAAATTTCAAATATTGAAATTTAATGATTTCCTTATAAAAATCATGAATTTAAATTACATTTTAAATAAAATCGTTGAATTGCACATATGTATTTTGACGTGTTCCGGTCAAAGCCGATTGTTTCCTCAATCTCATACTTTTATATTCTCATTTTTTTTTAAATTAAATTAAATTAATTTGTTTGTGTATGAATTCTACATAAATACATACATACACTATGAATGTAATTACTTTTTAGTTATAGATATTTCATTACCGATAATTCAATAAATAGGGTAAAATGTTAATTTTCAGTGATTAAATTCCTTAAATTTTATAAATTTTGAAAATCGGTGTCAATCGATCGGTAGAAAAATTTGATCTTACTAAAATCGTACAAGTTGCAGTTGGAATCGATACATTTTGAACTGACTCCTCAGCCTGGTTTATTATATGTATACACATCCTCGTATGTTTGTACATAAATATTCAATTTATTCATTTTTCCGTTACATTTTCATATTTTCATGTGCCCCGAAAAATATATTTTCTGAATAATCTAATTTGTGCAGTTGTTTAACTTGACAAAATAAAATAAAAATATATCATACAATATGTAGGGTCACCAAGTACACACACATTGTCATAATAATAATCAAATGACAGAAAATCAACCTATCTCATATTCTGAAATATATATTTAATACTTCAACAAATCAGCACCTCGGCAAACAATTGACTTTTCTGAGAATATTTCAAGTATGTTCATATAAAATCATCATACCTATAATACATACATACATACATACGATACTGAGAATTTCGAGGTAAAACCAATGTGTAAACTCGCGGTAAGCCTCGAGAGTGCGGAGGGTTAAGTTAAATCCCACGTCCCAGACACTTATCCCACAACACGTGTAGTACACGTATGTATACATATGTGAAAATGCAGGGGCGTCTCGCGGGGGCGGTTGACCCAGTGTCGGCAGACACAACAGTCGCGCCAGATTAGCGACGACTTGGCAACCGGCTGCGTTCGTGGGACACCGGCTAGCGGACGTGTGCATCGTTAATTGCCAACGACAAATATCGCAGATTCCTCGTATATCTGTGGATTCTGACATTCGGCAACACGACTGCTGCAGGTAGAGGGCGTTAGTTACGAGCCGAGAACGGGACCGTGATAATTACGAGTCCGAGGCGGGCGCGTGCTCACCCTGCCCACGACCGCTAGACGCACTCAAAATAGAAAACCAAAATAAAATGCCGTCTGGGAATCTCTGGCAAGCGGCACCGAGAAGAACGACAATCATTCGCACTATCGTCTATCCTCGACTGGCGGTGTCCCTGCTCGCCTTTTTCAGCTTTATAACGTTCGTCGAAACAATTGTACCGGTGCAATAAAAAGCTAGTATAATAAAAATGGATCAAAACACACGAAACGCGCGTTCGAATCCTGTACGTCGATATGGTGGTAATGGTCAGTTTCATTTAAGTTGCACACGATCAGTTTAATTCGACCGCTCCGCGAGGTTGACGGATACCATGATCTGACAGTTCACACGAGAAACTGACCAGACTACTCATACTCAAATACTGAGACTACTCATACTCAAAGATATTTTTGCACTGATTAGTGAATATGTAGTTCGTTTTTACAAGGCTTTAAGGTTTAATTCGCCTATCGGTAAGACAATATTCCTAAAACTCTTCGCTCGGTTTGAAACATTGCTATTTTGTTATAAAGGAAAGATACTGATGAGCCACACTATCATTTCAACTGTAGATATATTAAATCAATTCATTTCATTTTGGCTTAGATTTCAATCAACCTTTGAAATGTGTAGATCGAGCAATGTATCTTATATGGCTATGTAGACACCTTAAATATATAAGATTTCGGATATATCTAGTTTATTTTTTGATGAAAAAAAGTTTTATATATGTTACAGTCCATGTGTATAAAGGTCTTTGTCAATTTATTCTTTTGTGTATATTAAAACTGACCAGATTGATTCGTGTATGAACAAACTAGTATGTTCATGAACGAACGAATTAAGGTCTGTTCATACTTAGTCGGCACGCATTCATACTCCATTCGCGCATGCGCATTCACGCATCCACACGCTTCCATATACATTCATAGAATGTACCAAAAAATACTGTACGTACTTGCAGGTTGCCTGCTGCTGCCGATATGTGCCGACTAGGTATGAACAGAACTTAATTCGTTCGTTCATGAACATACTAGTTTGTTTATACACGAATTAATCTGGTCAGTTTTAATATATACAAAAGAACAAATTGACAAACGAACTATTTTGTTCATGCACAAACTATTAGGCACTTAATCGTTTGTATTTGTTATTATAAGTACTCAATCGTTTGTCCCGTTCTCTATGTTACAGAAAGAGTGTAAAGTTCGCTGATGTATACATATACATACATTATCTAGTATGTATATGCATCGTCAAAATAATCTAGTAACAGTGTACACGGGAGAATGAATGAACACGTTTACTAGTAAATCCATACACTTGATATCCGTACAAAGTAAACGTTTACGAAAGGAATAACAAAATTGACATTCCTAACAGTTATATACATACATAGGAATTGTCGGCCTATGACGGATTAAATTAAAAACTGAGAGAATGTGCCATTACATTATGTACATTGAAGAACAGATTAATAATGAATTTATTTTGTTATGTGGGTATTTAGAATGATGTGGGCAGGGCGGAGGGATAAAAATTATCAACGTAAATAGTATTTTGTGAAGAAAAAAACTTTACCCTAACCTAAAATCCTAAGTAATACAGATATACTAAAATTTAAAAAGGGGATTGAATATTATTAATTGTTGTCTATTTCGTATCAATCCAACAATAAATTGGTTATTTAAATACAATCGGTTCCTTTATCGAGCATAAAATTCATTGAAAGAGTAACGTCGAAACCAGCTCATCTGTCAAACTTTGATCAACTGTCAAAACACCAAATTTCATTCGTTAGAAAATTTACTGGTGCACAGCGGCAAGAGCATGAATTTGCTGAGCCAACGCATACCTTGTCTTGCAACTATTATAACAACTTTGTAATGTGGTTTCCATGTATAATATAATTCCACGACCTACATATGTATAATATAAGCCCATACCACGAACAAACATTTTTACTGAACATTTACAGCAATTTTTTAATGGAAGAAAATAGATTTTCAAAGTGAGCTAAACAATTTTTCACCTAAGAAAAGAAATGTCTACCTATTTTATATCCTCCCGAAGGCCCAGTACGCCCCCATGTTTCAACACGACGGCTTCACCACTTTAAAGTGTGTTTCAAAATAGAGCTTCTGATATATGTATGCACATGTGTATGTAGTTTTTCAGCTGACGTTTGGTCTTAGAAGACAAAAAGTTGATAAGTAAAATGCATATCGTAATTCGACTATTAATGAAATTATTTATATAAAATCTCTACACTGAAGTCTACTAACCGAACCATTATTGTGTTTGAATAAGTTTAATTTTATTTAAGTTAAAGGTTGAAATGAAGACTCTTAAGTAGTCGAGAGGGGTGAGAATTGGTCATCAATCAAAAGCCCTTCATAAGAGCGATTAGTAAGTAATTGGTATATGTCGCAGTGTCGTCGAGACTACCGTTGATCGCATTGACGATAATTGTCGATTAATTATTCAGGTGAGCTAGCGGTGTTAATCGTCGCGTTGGTGTGTTTTAAAGGGTCCCGATCGATTAATTGGTCACGTTGAGGTGTGCGGCCGCAGGTCTTGCATATAAATCATCGAACAATGCGGTTCGTTTGGGAAAGTCGCCGACAATAAAGAAGTAACGGTGTGTAATGGCGTCTGCCATCAATATGCAAATGGGGTGCGTCTGCCCGATTTTCCCAGAAGACTCGCTTCCTTCATTCCTGACCGCACGCATGCGAACTGCGAACACTACTTTCTGCGAAATTCGTCTGAGGCACATGCAGGCTCAATCTGGACAGGAAAAAACAACTACTACTATACCCATTTCACAATAAGAATACCGCAGTAGGTGCAAGTACGCAAAACGACTGGCACGGCTCTCAATGCTTCCTATTTAAAATTACAACTGAGTACAGTATGTCATGAACTCTGATCCATACCACTAATGTAACATACATATTATAATTTTTGATATAAGTTGATCGAATTTAATTTTCAAGCCTACTTGAATTGATCTTCCCCAAAAGAAACCCACACATTTTAGTACAATAAACGATTTTGTAACTCAACCCTGAATGGGAAAAACCGAAACTGGACATTGCCACTGATCCAAATCCAAATCAAACCGAAAAGTAAAAAATCGAAAAATGTTTTCAAATAACAGATAGTAAACACATATATGTATATCGTAAATTAAAAAAAAAACACTGAATGGGAAGGCTTGCAATTTCAGAGAAATTATGTATATCTAACTACTCTGCATGATTTAAAATATTGGAAACCTAAAATTTTAAATATTAAATGCAAATAAAAATCAAAATAATTCAAACCAAACATGAGCAAAAATAAATATAATTCACAGAAAAATAAAATATTATCACAAACGTACTTAAGAAAAATTCAAAAAGCGATTTTTCACTTTTTGAATTTTAGTCTTAATTTCTAATTCCTTTTGGAATTAGAAATTACAAATAGAAATCAGCAATAAATAATAAGTGATACACTGAAAAACTGAATAAGCGAATGGATAAAAAAAAATAGACAAACAATAATAACAGTTATAATGTGGGTTGGATTCTACAGAACTACAGCCGGGGACAAATGTATATTATATTACATAGTAAATACCTACTGGAGAGTATTTGAAACAACCAGTAGGTAACTGTATCGAATTTTACTAGGAATTCTCCCATTGTTCAACCCTACTTTCTCTTCCGTGGAATGCATATTAATTATGAATAAGTTATTATTTTAAAAAATACGAAATAATCAGTCGTTTTGTCTTTTTTTGTCTTCTTTAAAATTAAATGCATATTATTTTATTAAGAAATGTCAAAAACAAGGAAATTGAGTAATGGAGACGGGGCTTTCATTATTTTAATGCATTTTCAAGGGTCGGGATAGATAGACATTTTCAAATAACTGAAATAATCACATAAATAATAATATGTGCGGTTCAAACGACATTAAAAGGATACAGTGAGGGTGTCTTGTGGCCTAATACATTTGTCTACTACTGTACATATGTATGTACTTCGGAATACTAGCAACTGTTACTGGTTTCAGAAACGAAATCCTAGAAACACTCAGTCATTTTAAACGAATTATTAAATCCGTTTTAAAGATCAATGAAGTCAACCTATTAAACCTTCTACATAGCTCCCCCATGAATTCAGTCTGGAACCCCTTTTCGTCGAAGAACGAGACGGTCTCTATTCTAATCGAATAAGTACATAGATACTATGAACATGACAATTTTTTCAAACACCCATTGTAAACGGTACAACAAATAAGATTTAAATAAAAAGGGGGACGATTTTCTGATAAAAAATTCCAACAATCAATAAATTTACTACGTATCCAGTGTTATATTTATCTTGAATTTTGAGATATCATCGCGTTCGTCGTACGCATTTTGTTGAAGCCATGTGGATATATCGGTGGCACAAAATTTACGCGCATTCTCCAAACCATTAAGAACGATAAATCGTACTTAATTAATAGCATAGAAGTTTCTAGAAACTCAGATCTGTCAGATATTGTCCGTCAACGCTGATGATGACCTTTTAGACAGCGAGCGGTTGAAACGCGCGGCATTCACCAACATGAATTAGTTGAGTATATGAATGAATTTTTCGACGCATCAACAAACGATACGTTCAACGATTAACACCTTAGATGCCGCACAACGGGCGCTATAAAAAACATTTTATTTATTATTTTTTATTAATTAAATAAAAATTAAGTGACATTAAATTAACGTTGACGAAATTTAGTCCTTTGCAACATTTTCGATAAAATCAATAAAATTCATAAAGGGTCTTATTGCCGGATGAATACACCAATCTATTCAGAAGACCATCCACCTCAAAGATAGTAACTCAACTGAGCATCCTTTGGACTACTATTTAGTCAAAAACTATTTAGGTCAAATAGTGTAAATAGGTCAAAATGTCAGCGATTTCAAGTGAAAATTTAAAAAAAATTAAAAACTGTGGATGATGAACATCAAGATGCAAATTCATGTTTCGTATGATATAAAAGCTAGACTTGCAAGTCATCTAATTTGTACGTTTTGTCAAAAAAAAACTGATTTTAAACATTAAGCAGTAGTAATAAAATTAATGAAATATATTCTCTATTTTGATAAAACATAATTGTTAGAGAAAAGTACATTTGATAAAAGCAATTTTGTAGGTATTTGTTCAATAATCATTGATCTCAATGGAGCCTATTAACCTATCAATATTACCACGCGTGTAGCCAGTCGTATTGATAGTGGAATACATAGGTCAGTAATATGCTAATCAGTAGCGAATTCTGGTTGTTTTTAAATCCGCGATACCAGAATCGCGATCCGTATTGGTAGTGTAATACCCCCCCATAAGTGAGATCTCAATGCACGAAATTCAAATATTTACACTTTATCAGAGCCTGTCCCATTTATTTATTTAAAAATATTTTAAAGAGGCGGCATATAAGATTAAAAAAAACAATAAAAACAAGCCAAAACAATAAAAACAAAAAAGAACTACAAAAACCTGTTAATTTTTATTTAAATCATCAAGTATTTCTTTTAAAGAGGTTTAGGTCACTTTAGGTTAAGTTACTCGTTCATTTGGTAGATTAAAAAGTTTAGCCACTTTGATTGAAAAGAAGGATTCTTTGATTATTATTATATAATAAATATATTTTTAGAATCTGAGAGTATGGCCTCTCAGATGAGTGTTTTTGTTTAAAGCGGGAAGGGGTTAATCATTGGACAATTGCCTAATGATTATTTATAATTTTATAGACTTCAATTAGATCACATCTGATTTTCTTCGTCTCCAATGTGGAGAGATTCATTCTTTTCAATCACATCTTGTAAGAAAGATGTTCGGAAGGCATTTTAGAAATTCTTCTTTGAACCCTTTTGATACATATATTATTTGAATCATTTTAAAGGAAAACGGGCGTAATATTATCCCTTTCAAATTTAAGACAGTTAGCCGTTTCATTGAAATAAATATATGTATGTATGTACATATAATGCAGATTTCTCTAACAAACGTAGTATCCACATCCGACAGGTCCGAATTGTGTACTCGTTTAAGTGCGTTTCCCATGACATTGTCACGCTGGCAACCGTTGCACACATGATTAGCTCGATTCATCAAGAGTCGAAAAAACAAAAATCATGTTGTTTAAGAGCACACAGAGTAAAAACACACCGACGGGAGAGGTTGCATGCCGGCAGTGCGAAGACGTCGCGCGCGCATAATCGCGGGAAACAAACAAATTGTGCATTTCCTGGTCGGAGCCGTGCACTTATTTGTAGATTATAAACCGGCAAATGACGCTGACAAAAACGCATCGCATCCCGGTTTGGGGTCACGTGATGACAACGCGCGTGCTCTCTCAGCTCTCGCACCCGCAACCTAAACACAATAATCAGCAATGCGCCGCATCCCGTTTCCGCGACAATTATATATTACGTATAGATAATATGCAGCAGTGGTAGTCATAGTATAGTATACATAACACGGAAACGTGCACGTGCACGCGTCATTACCTCATACCCTTATTACCACCTCATTACGCGTGTGCATGTCTGGATGGATACCCTTTAGCTGGATCTAGTTGTATTTATTGACTTTGTTCTACATGTCGGTTCTTCTGACAAATGAAAAATGATCCTCAAACATATGACATACCCCAGTTCTCTAAGGGCGGTGTTTTTTGACTACAATCTCTTCTGTTAAAGTATTGCATTAAAGCTTAGGTTTTATTCATATCCAAGCTTTTTTCGAGTCTTGTATCGAATCCGGTTTAAATAAGCACCTATCCATAAAATTATTTTGTAATATTACAAAAATATTTGGATTATTCTTTTCGAAAGAATGTTATAGATATTAAACCTAACTTAACAACTTTGAATTCGCGTTAGATTCTGAAAATTTCCATACGACATTCCAATATGCGTCACAACATATAAAAACTCAAACGAAAATCATTTTCTGTTATCTCTCATTCTTAATTCTCAATGGCGCCATTGCTCACACGTTTACTGCTCACCAAACTATTCACACAATTCTTTTCAACGACGTACAAGAGACAACAGGAAACTACTGGAGTGTTCTAAGAAGAATGTCATGGCGGATAATAAATTTCAGTAAAAGTAAGGATATTGACTCTTGAATGAGTGTCTAACAGCAATAAATAAATATTGATTTATGTTCAATGAAAAATTATTTTATATTATATTTTTAAAATTTTCAATAATAAACCTACTCGTATTTTAAGTTACAATATGTACGTACATAAGACAAACCATAATAGAATATATATATATGTATATAATAAATATAAATATAATAAAAATAATAATAAAATATAATAAAAATAAATATAAACCATAATAGTTTTCTTACAAAATATTAAAAATAAGCATAGTTTTTCATCATCATTTTAGCAGAAAGAAAAAAAATTGGATTCGTCTATAATCATAGTTGGCCAAGATTGCGATTTAGAGTTATTAGAATTAATAGAAAAATAAAGATCTATGTATTCAAAGCCTGTTAGCAAAGCAAAAAATCACGTTTTTTAATCAATCTTACCAAGTTTACCCGCTGAATTCGAATATGACAATGATTTTTGTTGGTTTCCTCTCCTTTATGAGATATGAGCGTGTAAAAAAATTCACTACGTTTACAAGTATTGGTTTTCAATCTCAAACCTATTTTAAATTAAATGTATAAAATCACGCATTTTTTTAAAAGATTATATCTCAGAAACGAGAACAAACCAACAAAAATCATTGTCATATTTGAATTCAGTACGTCAAACTTAGTAAAGATTGATTAGTCTCCGCTCCGGTAATTTTTTTTTTGCTCAGTGTAATTAATGTGTTCCGTTAATTTTTTTTATCATTTTCAATGATTAATATGTTCTTCGAAAATATTCAATTATTTTTATAATCATTGTGATTTCTATTAATAAAATTTTAGCATCTTAAAAGAATCAAACATTGTCAATCAGTAGGTGCAAATATGCATTTGCAAGCCGCCTCAATTTGATAAAAATATTAATTCACGGTAGGAATGAATGATTATATAAAACAAAAAGTTTCAAAAATATACGTGCGACTTAATAGATTGCAAAATAAATATTAAAATATTTTTCTACTACACCCCCCTTTTTCGAATCCTGGTTGAGACAATTAAATATTCTAAACGAATTAATTATTCTTTGCACAAAATAAAACACCTGATAAAATTCCACGAAACGCTTTACTTTAAATATCCGCAGAGTAAATCGACCACCAACGATCTCACACATCATACAAAGTAAAACGAAAATTTACAACGCCGAAAGCGTGCATTTAAAACGGTGTGTCTCCGCGAGGCGTCCTTTCCCGTCTCCGTTTTTTTTTATATTATTTTTATTATTACTTTTTGTTCGTTGGTAAATTTGTTGACATTAAACGCATTCATTCATGCGCGCGTTGAACGTTTTGCATACAATGCGATTATTAAATATATAATTATGGCAGCGACGGAGGAGCACACGCGCTCGTCACCTGACTCATAAACACTCTCATAGTGTATAGAAACACGTGTAGTGTATATTATCATCGCGCATAACATCGAGTTACGACTTCTCGGAATGGATCCAGAATGGAGTGTCATCGTCTTTCTGCAAGCATCATCACAATGCGAATGAATGGACACGTTCGCGTTTCCTGCATTTCGTCGGCGACGACGCGACACGTCGATGACAAATCAAAAAACTTTAAATACCTCCGTCGCGAAATCTCACGACACTCATGACATCGACATGCGACACCGGTGTACTTTCGTCATAGTAATAATACATACGTAAGTACGTAGAAATATTTCTGAACAACATCCTGGACGGTTTGTGAGTTGGCAATTTGATGATTCTGTGCGACTAGTTGGTTAACCCAAGTGGGTTCTCGAACCTATCGCTTCGAATATTTAAAATTGCATACTGAATGAACCCCGTTGATAATAATAATTCAAAGCTCATTACAATTCCAACTTGTTAAGTAACAATCTGCAGAAATAAATTTAAATTACACAAAGTTTTATCATTTGATATTATCTAAATTGCTCGCAATAATTTGCAAAAATATAATATAATTACGATTACATATACCTGCATAGGTACATACATATAACGATATAATTAATCACCGGACTAAAATTAACTTGAGGGGAAAATGTTGAATTCTTAGAAGGTAAACTAATTTAGGTATAACTACATATAATATGTACATATATTATAATCTTAAATGGATCAAATTCAATAATGATATATGTATATACCTCCGTAGTAGGATTTTTATGTGTTTTTTGTCTTGCAAAATAAAACAGTTCTATAGTCTCTTTTGGGTTACAAATACGATAAGAAAATAATATAAATAAAATTCGCCAGAATTCATTCACAGCCTCGTTGATTCACAATTTGACCTAAAGAATTTGTAATCTTAAAGGTCGACGACGAGAAACTAAAAAAAGTACAAGTCATCGATATTTTCGAGAAACATTTAATCGACATTCGAGCAATTAAAAGAGATTTATTACACATTATAAGTGAATAGTATGCATATTAAAATACATTACACAGCAACAAGTCGACGATGACGATCGTATTTCTAGAAATCGACTGTATATATAGGTACATAATATGCATACGCGACAAGCCTTCGATGAATCAAAGCGAAATGAATTCGATTCATAGGTAAAACGTTCCGTACAAATTTTAAAAAATAATAATAAAAAAAAATGATAAAAAACGAAGTAAAAACGACCGTTCAAATTCAAATCGAAAGACGAGTGACTGTTGGATGGGAACCAGTTCGGTAACAAGAAGCGGAAACAGTTCCGACAAAGATCTACAACAATGAGGATAATATCCTTATTTCATTATTTTATAATAACGACTGGATAGAGCATTGTCTGGCGAAACATGCAATACTAGTGTGACCAGAAATTCCGTCTTCCGCATAGTATCAGAGGGGTGGCGAGAAATAACCGGTCTCGGACCCCTTCGTTCACGGGAAATTTATAATTTTGCACAAAACGAGAATTTTTCAAAGGTTGCACCTTTCACAAATTGATATTTCGAAAATAACGAACCATTCCCTTCAGAATAAAACCGCAATAATTTTATTAAAGGGCATCAAGACGTTTGATAAGCAATCTTCTCATAGTACGGATCGACGTTTCATTCAGTGCACAGCATTTAAAGAAAGTCGTTGGGTTTATAGCTCAAATCATGATAAAAGTCGAGTTTTATACATATGTACATATGTACTTCTAGTTGATATTCAGACGTTTGGAATTACATACATACATAAATATGCTAGAATTTGAATTATACAGAGTGTTTGGTAGCTAAGTGCAAAGGCTTAAAGGGTTGATAAGCTCATATCATTTAGGTTCATATATTTTGGGCCACATATATCTCAGTCCAAAGTCTTACTAATTTGGCATTTAAACATAAACAATAAATAATTTTTGCATGTTTTTTGATATTAGAAGTTAAAATTAAAGTTGATTATGAATACATCCTAATTCTAATAATTGAAAAGACATCTGCATGAGTGATATCTTTAAAGAAAGGGCAATAATCAGGGATGTTTTTAAAAAGGATTAACTTCTGAAAGAATATTTAGTTCTTTTTTTAAATACAAAAAAAGTATCAGATTTTTCCTACTTGACAAATTTTTGAAAACTCATTGTGCCTCCCATATTTTTTTCTGTCGACACAGATGGCTGTGTTCGTTTTTATTTGATTGAATAAACATTAGAAAAACAAAAAAATAATAATTGACTAACATACCACTTTTAACTTGGCCAGTATTAATTAGCAATTAGCTGTGAGATTTTGGTGTTTTTACTAAAAATCAAGAATTGGACTGAGGTATGTGTGGCCCAAAATGTTCTAAATAATATGAGCTATCAACCCTTTGAGGCTTTGCACTAAGCTACCAAACACGCTGTATAATTATTATTGACAAAGTTTAATGCCTTGGATAATTCCAGACTTAGGATATATGTATGTGACTCCTATTCGATCGTTTCCTATCAGTTTGTCAATTTATCTGATTTCATTGTTGAAACGGTTCCTACTAAATTGGCTACCTTTCTTCAGTTATTTCAATTGGATTTAATTTCAAATTTATAATAATAATATAATATAATATTTACATAAGTAGTATACATATATGTACAAATGCCATAGGTGTCGCCTTGGGGTAATCCGTAATGGCACCATAGTAAATATAAATTTTATAAAAAAATACAAAAATTAACAATACTTATGTATGTAAGTAGATACCATTTATTTTATTCGTTCAATCATTACCTAATCGAAGTGAAACTTTTAACTAATAATAATATGCTTATTCAGTATGCCTATGCGTATGCGGAGAGTCATTGAATTCGGAGAGTATTTTAATGATAAGGGATTGAAATATGACTCATGCTTATATCAATCATGGATATGAATCATGCTTATGAAGAATATAGGCTAAATTAATAAATGTTTAACATCAAGGAAGTGCTCGTACAATTGTAAAATGGTACCCATGGTGTGGGAGATAAAGCAAAGATAACTTATAGGAAATTGAACAAATTGACTAAAGATATGCGACACAAATTGGGGAGTTCTTATGATGATATATCGATTTCGATTGATCTGCATCGAGTACGTTGACCTGAGTAAACTGTAAAAATACCGAAATAGGTGTCATACTGACGTCAACGAATATGGTGAATGAAAGTTCGGTCGGAACACCAAAGACAGAGAGAAAAGTTCCTCAGAGATGGTCCGTCCGGTAGGAGTATCGCATTCTGTCGACAGTCAACATATTTGTTTGTGCCACGAACTGGGTCAAAATCATGTTCAAAATACACGAGGACAATAACATAGACGGAATCGAATAGCTAGAAAAAAACTATGAAAACACGTGTATCTCTATGAAACCACGCATAACGTATGTATAAAATACAAACAATTGTCGAGCAATCAGTGAAAAGTGTCTTCGAGAGAAGAACGACCGTGCGCCAGACGATGTAAGTGAAAAACGAAAAAAAATGTAAACTATCGCAAAAAAAAAATCTTCGAGATGTGGCAATAGAAAATCGGTCATAATCACAATTACGAAGAACGTGATTCACACGAAACGTCTCTGTAAAATGACTGCCGAGAATGATAATAATTCCACATGTAATGTAATCGCAATAATGTTCAATTGTGTCGGAAAAGAATTTTGAATGACGCTGTAACGGCGCCGCGAACACAACAAACGAGGCGTGATGATGCTTTCGTTAAACGTAAAAAAATATTATATTCTCAAATAAAAATAAATCGTATTAGAAACAACGTAAACGTCTTGGAATACATACATACATAGGTTAAGAACGTGAGTTTTGAATCAATTTGTAATAATAAAAAAACGCTGGATTATGTCTACTACGTATGCATACATACGTATATGTATGTATACATACATATATGTATGTATGTATAAGTACATATGTATGCATGTACGTATAAAGATGAATGGTTGTTTGTATGTTATGCAAATCTACAGTTTTCAATTTAGTGTCAAAAAATTTTGAATCCACATTAACTATCTCATTGAACTCTAAATTGGATTCCCCAAAAAAAATTTTCTGTAAAGGTTCCGGTTTTTATTTTTTTATATCTGGCTAAGCAACAAAAAAAATTGGGAGTTGAGAGAGAGCATACACTTCTAAGATATACATATGTACATACATATGTATGTACGTACATATAATATATGATAGTTTACGGTCGCTATCCTTAGCTCTATCCTATTGCTTAATTACTGGGAGCACTAGGTTATAATTCCCTACTTTGTATTTTATTATTTGATATTTTTACTTTATCTGCTATTATTATAATGCAATTTTTTATGATTATGTATAAATGTATTTCTGTCTGTGTATAGGTATATGTACATATTTTTATTTTTCTCATCTCTCTGTATTTTTTCGACCATTGTGGCGCATCAGAGACTCTTGTATTGCCAGAATGATATTGTATTTGTTTTTGTACATACATATGTATGTTCTTTTTGGAAATGATTGAGTATAATTCCCTTGAATTCCTAAGAAACTTCTCATTAATTCGTTTTGTTCTCCTAAAAGGTTCTCTGTTCTCTTAAAAAGCTTCTACGTGGTAATACGTCAAGCTCGTCGTTACCGGAGCAGTTGGGACTTAATGTCCTTATTGGAATGGATTGGATCTATCATCATTTGAAGTTGCACCCTGCCCTCAAAGTTTTTTAACGGATGGCTCCCATTCCAAGAGCTATCGGATTTCTAAATGAAATCGTGAATGTGATATTTTCCATCTCAGTGAGAGTATTTGTCTGGTAGCCTGCGCTCATCATTATTTTCATAATTGAATGTGATGTATAAGTGGAATTTTAATCTTTTCTCTTCCATTTGGGGATGTTTTGTATTTACGGCTCGAGGGGATGTTTGTATTTACGGCTGGTTCTTATACATATGTATGTATGTATATTATTCGAAATAAATCTTCATAGATTTATTTTTAATCATTGTAGCCAATATTTGATTGATCAACAGCACGGATTTCGTCCTACTCGTTCTGTTGTATCGAATTTATTTTGCTTTTCTTAAGCAATTGGCAAATTATCACTACAGGTAGACGTTGTTTATACTGATTTTGAAAAGGCCTTTGATAAGGTTGACCGTGGCATTCTTACTCGAAAGCTTCCTAATTTTGGGTTATCTGGTAATTTATTGCGTTTTTTCACAGATTATTTAACAAACAGAAAGCAGTATGTTTCTTGCGGTATTCATCGATCGGATGCATATCACGCTTCATCTGGTGTACCACAAGGGTACAGCCTTGGTTCATTATTGTTTTTTTTGTTTGTTAATGATATTGGTATGTCGATTGATCACTCTGGATTTCTCCTTTTTGCAGATGACTTGAAGATTTTTAGAACAATCAGTCGTCATTCTGACTGAGGGATTGCAAGATGACTTAGAATTACTATCTGAATGGCCTTTAAATAATAATCTACCGTTCAGCTTGACTAAATTCTATTTTATTTCCTTCTCAAGGTCTCTTTCCCCGTTCGCTTATAGCCTTCGGAACTATCATTTAACGCGAACTGACTAAACTGTTGATCTTGGAATACTGTTTAGAATACTTGGAATACTTCAAATTTTCGACTCATATTTCAGATATGTGCGGTAGGGCTACTAAAATGCTTGGATTTGTTTTGCGCAATGCTCACTAAGATTCCAATGCTTCCAAGATCTCAGTATAGTGGTGTTGCTTTATTGTTCGCTTGTCCGGAGCATAATAGAGTTTGGGTCTGTAATTTGGAGTCCCACTGAAATTAAATTCTCTCTCTTGATAGAAATAGTTAAAAAAAAGTTTCTTAGATGCCTTTATATGAGGAAATATAAATATTACCCCTATTTATTTCCCACTGCCATTTTACTAGGTATGCTAGGCTTTGACTCACTATCTTCGAGAAGAATTGTTGCCATTTCCAAATATTTCTTTGGAGTATTAAAGGGAAGAATTGACGACCCTTCTATTTTATTGGGATTTAAATTTTCGGCGCCTGAATGTGGTAGAGCTTTGCGCCATCATTTACTTTTCCAACCTATTCTTGCGAAAACGTCAGCTTTCAATAACTCTTGTAAAGGCTTTCCGGTTCCTTAATGTGATAGATGAACATTTGGACCTGTTCAATTGTCATGTTGATGAGCTGGTCAGTTTCATGAGATTCAACACAAGTCTATTTGAATGAGATGAATGATTGGTAATTTTTATTGTTCTTTTTTTTGTTATTTTATTTTCATGTAAGACTGGTGTGACACTTTGGGGCAACCTGTCAGGTCACATTGGTCATATTATTGTTATTATTATCATAAAAATAATAAATAAATATATTTACATACATATAGGTATTAGTGCTGGCTGTAGATGCAAGATATTCCTACTGTATTCTGTTCATTTGATATTTTTACTTTATCGGCTAATATTATGATACTATTGTTTTTATGCATTATGTATAAATGTATTTTTGTATGTGTACTATGTCACCACTATTTTGCGAATTTGATGGAGGAACCAATTCAACAATGAAATTAGATTAATTGACAAACTCTGATAGGAAACGATCGACTTGGAGTTACAATATGCAAGTCTGACCAGCAACATTAAATATTATACTCGGAATAAATTATTTTCAATGGAGGTCAGCTCACGGGATCGAACCCGGCGACCTCTCGGTGCTTAACATAAACGCAACCACTGAGCCATGATGCCGGCTGTATATATTCCATTTCCGAGAAAAATTAACGATTACGATCAGAAATTTAAACCACTCAAATCGATTCGATTTTTTAGCATATTTTTACTTTAAGTTTATACGGAGTATCAATGAATGAAATATTGCAATCGTGAGAAAATACTACCTCGAGATTTTTTAAGTGCAATATAAAACTGAATGCAAACTAGTATAAGGACAGAATTGCACAGCAAGAATCTCCATAAGATTATTATAAGGATCACTTTTCACCTCAATCGAACTTCGAGATGTTCGCCCCTAGCAGTTCTTAATCCTTTGAGTGCTTACGTATTTTCTGTTGAAAGCCCGCCACGCTGAAAATTTCGCCAACATTTCCAACTATAATTATTT
Organism: Arctopsyche grandis; assembly: GCF_051622035.1. Classification (NCBI taxonomy): domain Eukaryota; kingdom Metazoa; phylum Arthropoda; class Insecta; order Trichoptera; family Hydropsychidae; genus Arctopsyche; species Arctopsyche grandis. The sequence goes on from NC_135359.1 coordinate 21,781,199, forward strand.
TGAAATCCAATAGAAAGCAGGTATAAAAATTGCAACTAATCCAAACAAACCCTAGATCAATACCCTAGATAACTACCGCCGAGGATTTCGAGTTTTGTAAAGATGTGTTTAGACTCTTTTATATATGTATCTTGCAACAATATAAAATAAACAAAAGAAGTATATATTTACAAAACTAGTTCCATCTTCTTCATTGTTGTTAAAATGTAATGCTCACAATCTAAATACCAAGCCACAATCTAAAATACTCAGCTAGGGATTTCCATCGGGAAATTCTGCTATGGTTATAAATTCAGTTATTCCGGTGTAAACCAGTCTTTATAAACGTTGACAAATGAATGACACGGATTACACGACCCATGTTCAATGCATTTTTTTTCAATGCTACCTGGAAAGGCTTAGCGGGTAGTATTCTTGTTTAAAAAAAAATACAATGCACTGGGCATTTATCAGGCCTATGGACTAGTTGGCAAAACGCCGATCGGCGTTGGTCAGCAATCAAAGGGTTAAACTTCGTCTCGGGAGCTTTTCACCCAGGCTTTTTTACACACAACACATACACAACGTATGACAAACCGCCCACCGAAGAAAGCAGCACAAGTGGGTCAAATTCCTCAGTCACGCATTCCTCGCTAGTACCGCACGCGCAAGCGATGCGCCCGGTGAAAGCCTCCACACCGCGGCCTACAAACAACACACCCTGCAAAAAAGATCCAAAATTTTTTCGCCGACTTATATATATATGCACTATGTACATATATGTATAATAATTGCGAATTTCAAATGTTAAGCAATTTTTTCCCCGACGACGTGACAGATTATCATATGAATGTACGCGTAATAACCACGTTTAATTTCCAAAACAATACGTACATACGTACGTAATTTATGACGAATGCGAATCTTATTTGCGTGTGTGTGATAGTCGCGCAAAAGCCGCTGCAACTTGATATATAGTCTTCTATTATGTATGTATGTAGATAATCTATAACAGTTTTTATCGTGCGACCATTTGTTTTCGTAAACATTTTAATGAATATCAATGCTATATTCGAATACACAAAATCGTATTATGGGAAGTGTGTGGAATTTACGATACGACCTGTACATGAACATGTGTATTTATGTACATTTTAGATTTGATAGGCGATCGGCGTTGGAGGTAAATATGTAATTTACGCTAGATTCCAACACACTTCTAGTACAACGCATTTGAGTCGTGTGACTAAAAAATGTACGATCCGACTTGAAAAACCACCCATGAAGATATTCTACACCGACTATAAAGTCCAAAACTAATATATAATATATTGATACTTTTACGAATTTAAGGATTTCATATACTAAAATTGATACATTGAATTCATATACAAAACAGGTTCATAGAATAGGTTTTGTGCAAGAGTGGAATTCTCAGTTTAAACTACGATACCACAAAACATTCTTGGAAAAAATGTTCGAATGTCATATACATATGTATGTAAATATGTATATACATATATATACGTGGATGGAATTTTGACACGATAAAAATCTTGAAGTGATTTACTTCAAGGAAAAATGGTGTATACGATAGATATCGACACAATACTCTTGAATCATAATTAATATTAACATCGAAAAGTGCATAGTTTGAGTATCCACTAGGGTTGTGATTGACAGTTGTTTTATTAGAATTAATACAAATAAACTTTTTGAATACCTACACGCGGTGTCTATAATTAATCGCGAGTGTTTTTCATCATTCGAAGAAAATGAACGTTTAACACGTCAATCCATTGTACGGATCCATCGACAGGTTGAATGGAACAAATGTGTATAAAAAGAGCTTTCATTGCAAAATGGCGTACAATATACATATGTATAGTCGAAGACGGCTTTTACCAAACAAACGGCAAAGTAAAATCTTGGTTACTGTACTGTACTGTAATGAGGATACTTCAAAATCCCTACAATTGATTCACATTGTTTGGTATTTCACATCAAATTGTGAAATACCAAACAATGTGAATTAATAAAGGATAAATTTCAATTGAATTGTCATATTTTTGGTCTGTACTGCGGAGCTTTAATTTCAGTTTTTAGATGCAAAGCAAATAAATGAACTGACTGAGTTGTAACCGGACAAGACAGGTACGATAGTTACAGCAAAATAATGAAGAAATTATGATTTTGTTAGTAAAAAAATCCTATCCACATCATCATTAACATTTACAGCAATTCACCATCCACTGCTGGATGAAGGCCTTTCGAACATGCTTCCATTCGTCTCTGTTTTGCGCAACTCTCATTCATCGGATCTTCCTTGCGACCTTCTTTTCACTTTTTTACATTATCTCGTGTACCATTCCAGCACTTCTGTTGTCCACCTTTCGTCCATTCTTCTAACTACGTGACCCGCCGGTTGCCATTTCAATATTTTTACTATCTTCATTATATCAACTACCCTTGTCATACTTCTCACCCACGTATTCCATCTTCTATATCTCCTCATTATGCCTAGTATACAGCGTTCCATACATCTTTGAGTGCATTGAACTCAACGCAGCATTCTGACGTTGCTCTAGTTTCACATTCATTGATTGACGATCTTTTTCTTCATGCATTTCGGATTTAAAAACGGCATTCATTCGCCCAAATGCACTCCATCTTAATTTCATTCGTCTACTTATTTTTTCTTCCTTGCTACGGGACATGTTTATGATTTTTTCTAAATACTTATATTATAATATAAATATATATACATAGTTACTAACTACTTCTAGTGTTTTATCATCTAATTATATAAAAGTAAAACTATTTCGACTCATTTTTTAATTTAATGCAGATAGACGACCACAATTAATGATTGCGTAGGAAGTGTGCTGCGTGTATTCCATGTATTCCGACTCATGTGCACAAATTTAAAACACAGATTACATAATTTTTTTGCATACAATTAGTTTTTTATGTAAAATTACAGAAAAAACATTCAAAGTATGTACTAAAAAAATTTTAGCATGCACTAATAAAAAAGGTATGTATCGGTAATTACAAAAAATACTTTCTTCAAAAAGTAGTCATGAACTAATATGCAATTTAAAGACGACGTCATATGACTACTTATCTGTATAACCGTAATTACCTAGTATTTGCTTCTGGCAAAATGTCATCCGCTACGACGTAGATCATAGCTCCAGCAGCAAAGGACAAAGCATAAGGCAAAATTGGTTCAGCGAAGGACACAGCTACAGCGCCTAGCACACCGAAGACAGGCTCCACCATACCGCTAAGCTGGCCATACCTGAAAAGAAGACAAAAAACACATAAATTTGAATTTATAGGCTCGAGATGAAGCCGGGGAGAAAGGGCTAAACGTGTGTACCCAACATATTGAGCATTATTTCCTGGTCGAGATCCGTGTACTGAATAATGAGTGGCGCTCGCTTTGGCGGGCCCGGACGTTATCCGAGAGAGATCAGGATTTATAGGGTGGGCCGCAAGTGCAGCGGTGCAGTGGCGTGCGTGAGAACGGTGCATTGGAGGGGGAGGGACAGGGCGACCGCCCGCTGGTCCCCGACAAACAACGCATTCTTGACCCAAGGGCGAGCCGGAGGAGGGCTCGGATTCCAGCACAAAGGCCGGGGAACGGCCTTGCTTGGACTTGTGAGGGACTCTGAGGACCCGGCGCCCGACCAGACCAACCGCTTTCATTATTGATTCCTCTCGTTTAATTGATCGCACGCACACACGCCGAGCCGGGGAGAGAGCGTCGGTGCAGTGGAAGCTGCGCAAGAGGTGCTTGCCCTCTCCAGCTCCAGCTCCAGCTCTTTCGGCTGCAGTTAAAGACAAAGCCGTGTATGAGAAGGCAGGGGTCGTTGTACGTAATGTACTGCCGAAAATTGGGTCACTGGCATTCCAAATTCTATTCCAGAGTTAGTTTGATTACATAAGTTCATACACAAAAACAGATTTTCATTGACTACATAAGGACTAACAACCTATGTATGTACATAGTTTAAGTTCGCATACACTCGTATTTATATCATTTCAGCAATTCATACATCATAGCTAAAATTTGCTGCCTCTAAGTGTAAGTTGTATCTACCTACTATTAAAATAAAAAAATATCAAACTTTAATTTTTAAAATTACAAATATGGTAGCACTAGAATATAATCACTGGCTAAATATACCATTTATTTAAAAAATCTCCAAAAAATATTTTTTCAAAAGTCTTCCTATGTATACGGTTTTGATCAAAAAAAATCATTACACGTTAGCTTTTATAACTATTTCAAATCTACGATAATATAAGACTTTCGAAACCACAACTGTAAAAATTAGACCAAAAAAGCGCGGGGAAATTGATATAAATAATATATCAAAACCGATAGAAAAATTTGAGTTAGATATCGATGTTTATAAGTTCTTATAACGATATATTTACAATACAATGCAATATGTGTGCCTTTAGATTTTGTTATTGATGTGAGATTTACATTAGTAGTATCTAAATATATTTTCTTAAATCTTTCACAAATAAAAAATTCAAATTGTTGGTGCAACATTTCCATGAAATCTAGCTATGAAGGAACGTGTGAGCCAATCACAGATAAAATTTAAATGCTACGTAAAATGTAAACATTTATGGGCGAAGAACCTAATTACGACAGATACAAAATTATAACCAATTTCCAAATGGAAGAATTTTAATAGTACTTCAGATTATATTGTCAATTAATACGGCACATTAAGTATACGTCGAGAAAGAGAGAGAGAAAATTGTAATCGAATTATTAATTATATCGTCATAAAAACTATTAGAAATTTTTTATCGATTTAATTAATTAAATTTACGATGTTATGGCTGTCAACTGCCACAGAATTTTTCGGGTTAATTTATATAGAGACATTCGAGCTGGCGATTCGCTATGGTCATAACGCAAATTGTGAGGTGACAGATAGCAAAATTTTCCACGTAAGCACTTTTAATTATCCCAAAAGGCGAATTTATCGACGTCTCAGAAAATACACTAGTAATTTCAGTTTTTAATTCGAAAAGCAGCGGCCCGCCTAGAGATCATCGATGAGAACGAGGAGAGGAGAGGATAGGAGGCGCCCATCGATCACGGCAGGTGTCGTACGCACAGAACGGTGCGGTAATAAAACATAATGAACCCGGTAAAAATATGACCAATTTTTATCCGGACAAATTACATGACTGAAGGGCATCGGCCAGTTGATCTACGGCTCTAAGGGCCACCAGGACGATTACGACACGTCAATATTAAAATCGTTTCCCCCCAATCTCGACTTAAAAGTGTGGTAAAAGGCTCGGATAAAATATACTTTACGATCGATCATTCGCGAGATAAATCAAACGCCCCATTAGGATATTACCGAATGCATCTCCATAGTTACCCACCTTTCTCTCGGTTTAATTTATTTTCCAAAGCCGGCTGTTGCTTTGATGTGAGTTAGCACTCTCCGCTCGGCTGCGGGCGAGCTGCCAACGTGCAATTTTGATGCAACAATGTATACTACAAGATTTGCGATAATGTGCGAAAAACGAAAATCACGGTCGCCAGAGTGAGAGCGCGAGGAGCTTCTAATAAACTAGCGGCTTTAAATTGAGCCGGAGTGCAATTAAGATATGCATTCGAAAGCCATCTTCATTTGCGGCAAATTCGTTTTTAATTGCAACGCGCAGTCTCTCCGTGCCATTTTTAGAGCTTTTCAAAAGGTTGCTTCCTTCGTTTGACTGAGAAGCTGGGATGCTGAATACTGATGCGGGGTTGTTGACACCCGTCGTGACATCGCACTTAGCACTAAACCGCTCCAGTTAGAAGTAAGCAAACACTAGTTTTATGACGGCTGTAAACAGTTACACTTACCATAAGCTCTTCCATACTGAAAAGCCGGTTGCCTGCAGTGGCAGACTCACAGCTAAACCCTCAGGGAAGTTCTGAATGCCTATCCCAATAGCCAAGTTCCTATAACAAATACAAATAACATATTTAGATTTCATTCACAATACCAATCCTTGGCACATCATTCAGATAGATACACATGAAGAATCAATTTGAAACTCTTTTCCAGTATTAATACAAAATAATATGTATACCAACCATGCATATTATAAGCAATACACCTTGTACTTATGTACATATATTACATAAAAGATTAACGTGACACAATTTAATTGATTAAATTATACTATCCAATTTAGAGTAATATTGTAAAGCTAGTCGAATATTACGCAAATTTAGAACCGAATTTTACAACTGGCGTCACAATTTTACTCTAAATTTATCAAATCGGTCAAAAAAAAATAGATTTTGTGATAGATAATGGAATAGTTTTGTTTTTAATTTTATCTGGACCATTTAAGCATAATAAACAAACAAATGTAGAAGTGTTCCATAAAATTTAACCCTAATACTAAGATGTTTCTCTAAACTCGCTTAAATAATTATCAGCTTTAAATTCGAGCATAAACTCAATTTTTCGCAGACTTACGAGTTTTTCAAACCAAGTCCAGCCAGTTTTCACGAAACAAAACCAGATTTTCCTAGACGAAGAGTGACCTACGAGTAAAATGTGGTACTACATAGCAGTGTTTGTCGCACATAGAGTCGCCGCATGCGCAAGCCTCGTCTCTTTATTGAGGAGTATTGTGAACGCTCCATTAGCATTCTCGACGGCTAATATAACCACATTCCATCGGAGGCAAACGTATTCTCCAAAAATTCTCGAATCCAGCTCCAGGTATTTAGGTTCCACACTTGAGCCTTTCAGATTAGTGGCATGCGTACGAACGAGCGCCAATATGGAGGAAAGAGTTGCTCAAGTAAAAAAGGCTCTGCGAAAGGGGGAGGTGTGACAGAGACGGACAGATAATAAGTGGCGAATGTGGGTTAAACAAAAATATGCGACCGGAATGGCCGTTTAACAGAATGCGCGGTGCCGAAGCGATTAGGAAAGGCATCCGTGTCACTTGTCTGGTGAAATTCCACAAAAACAACCAGCCAAAAATGCTATCGCTATCGCACACAACCAAATCGTTCGATTACATCGCGCTGGGTTCAACTACACTGCCGTACACGGATACCTTCTCAAAATTGTTCAATTTAAACCAAGAACAGTTTCGTATATTTCTTTGGTGTAATATGCCAGCGAAAAGGAACCTTCTGGGTCACGTGTATCATGATCGATGGATTCACATATAAAAGGCCCTTCCTAAGTAATCAAATTTGATTTTTATATCTGCACATCGTTAGCACTGGTCATTATTCTTTATCAATAGTCATCTCAACTATCGGCTCTGGACTGAAGGAAAAATTCCGTTAAAAAAACTTTCCCATTAAAATGAGAATCTTTTCAAGCTGTTCAAAAAATTAAAACTTCGCCGTAAAGGGCGGCGGTCAGGTTTTCATTGCCTACAAAAAATGGTTCACTATTGTCAATTACTACTGTCCTACAAAGCAAGAGAGCAAAAAAAAGGTTGACAATATGTAGAAAGTGAAATATTTTTTGTGGGTAATGGAAACTTGACCGCCGCCCTTTACTTCACCGTTACTGGTGCCTTTTGAACAACAAATAACCCGGAAAGCTAAAGGGGAGACTATGTAAGTTTTTCAAACTTCAATCTTTAATTGAATTTAAAACTAAAATTAAAACCCTTTTTTAGAAAAATTCAAGTCTAAATCTTTTACTAATAACTTAAATACGATTTAACTCCATTTTTTTTTATCAATGTAACCGACAACATACAAATGCAAGTACATACAGTACCGGTAATTGAAATCGCATCACCTCTAAATATTTTGAATTCTCGGAATTTCTCGGTAGAAGGTCCCCTACATTCTAAAATACTCTTTTTTTTATTCAAAAGGGTAGTATTTCGAACATTTTGAGGTATTCTATTAAGTTCTTGTGAGAATTTCGAGTTAGTAACTACTATTGAAACATGATTCTATTGATAACTGGCTTACCTCGATAAAATAAACGAATTTTTGTTATTAATCCACAGAATAGTCGAAATATGATTTTTCTAAGTGGAATTTTATTTAATTCTCATATAAAGACAATTTAATATATTATCCCTATTAATTCAATTCAGATTCGTGTAAATACGAGTAAATACTAGTACGAGCTTTTAGCTCGCAATTTTACCGATTTAAAATTCAGCAAACTTCCAATTAACGCGTTTAAACGAAAACAAAAAATAGTGTGACCAGAACACTATCCCAATAAACATGTTTCAATAGAAAATATTCAATATAAAATAGTATTAACAGTGGGAAAAAATCCAAAAATGAAAATACGTATTTTTGACTTTTTACTTGAACTGGACGACTACTAGAGATTTGAAAGCTGAAAAGTACTACAAATGAAAGATAAAATACCCGACTATAGATTCCAATATTCATTTTGAACAGGAAATTGACAGATTTTGAGACATTGACCGAACAACACGAAGATATAGAAAAATCGCGCGATTTAAAAAAACATATCTCCGAATCTCGAGCCAATCAACATTTTTTATTACCAGATTCGTGTTTACTGGGCATAGATCTATATGAAAAGTCATATCTCGTCTCTGAACCATTTTTCGTGTCGAACAGTGTTATTAGTTCAAATTGAAGATTTCAATTTACGAGAAGATTTCAATTTCTTTCCTCAACTGTGGCAAAATTAAAATAAGATTGAAATTGAGACATAATCTTAAGATCATTCAACATATCCTCATAACTATTAACCTACTAACTACTACAACTACTGCAAAAAAAAAACTAAAAAAGCGTATATGTACTGATCTACAGGATCTAAATTTAAAATCGAAAGACAGTAAAAACTCAGCCGAAAAGGTCGAATGAAGAGATAGATAGATGTATGTGGTATGGGAGGGTTAAATTGGCCGAAATGACGAATTCAAAGGAAGTGTCCGCGGCCAATGATGAAATGCACGACGTGCCCGGCGTGCTGCAAGACCAGCGGTCGTCTGACATGCAATTGTGTCTTCTTTAAGTGTTCATTTGTGTGTGATAGATTGCTTCCTGCGCCGAAGACAGCCGCTCCAAGAAGCAAAATCCAAATCGGACATCTCCACTCGGCGGTGTCTATTTGCTAATACCGAAACGGTTCCTCGGACGTAATCCAAAAGAATTTTAAAAATTCAATTATTTAAAATTCAATCGGAATACTACAAAAACGAACATCGTACAAGGTTCATTCAACTTCAGGTTTTGAATGAAATTCGATTGCAAAACATTACAATGAATATAAAGTAACGAAATTAAAATGTTCGAAGGATCTACGCACAAAACCGCAGATTCAAAATGGCCGCGTATCGTTTGAGAAATGCGCGACGCCAATTTCAATTCAAGTCAAATAATAAACGATCGAACGAAGGTTTTAATTGAATATTCATTTTTGTATTAATTTACGCATATAAATATAACTACGTATAATATATTATACACACGGGTGAGAATATTATAAAATATGTATTATGAAACGCACCGTGTGCGGTCATTTTAATTACGCCATTTTTTCTGTCCCTCTACGTTCGATAATCGGCAATTGTAATTTTTTGCGCTAACAACATTATATTGACTTTTAAGGCTTTGAGTATGTTTACACGTTCGGCCTTCAAAGCGATTTATAATCAGGTGTGCCAAATCGCGAACAACGATCATGATCGGTAATAAACATTTACAATACTTAAAAAAAATGTTAAAAACGGTACTTGCAGAGATTTAGATTTCTAGAATTTTTAACATAGAATCAATTTATTCCTATTTTTTTTTTTTCATTAGAATAATACGTTTTATGGTTTGAAGTCGCATAAACTCAATACACAAATCTTTGTAAAATGAAATTCAGATCATATGCGACAATTTTGTAGCATTGATTTCTCCATAACAGTTTCTCCGAAATGGTTTTTCCGTAACAGTTTATCTGGGACAATTAATTTCGAAAAATCTATCTGCAACAATTACTTTACTATGATTTCTCCGTAGCAGTGTATCTGGAACAGTATTTTTTATTTATTTGTATAGGTAGGATATACATATACACCAGGAAGCCCTAACAGGAAAACCCCAATGCGACTTCTTGGCCAATTATAAACATCGATAAACAATTTATAGAGCAAATTACAGAGCATCATAGAGACATACTCGTATATGGATAAATTTGACATGCATGTTTGCATTTTTGCAAAATTTTATAAATCACCGATTTCGAAACGCTGAAAATTCGAATTTTGCGAGAAATAGGACAAAGTTGCCAATTTGTTGGAACTGTTTTAATGAAATCGTATAAATTGGCAAAATAGGAAACGATCGACCTGAAACAAAGTCTGGCCTGCAGCACCGGGCTAAGGATTGAACCCGTGACCACTTAGTTGAAAGCATTACGCACTAACCACCGATCTATTTATCTGAAAAATTGTATGTATGTATGTAAAATACATTATTTTCCCCGTAATAATTTATCTACAAAAATGAAACGGCAATGATTTCTATGCAACATTTTATTTCGAAAAATGTTTCTGCAACAGTTTCTTTGCAATTTATTTGAAATTTTATATGAAAGAATTATCCTTTTTTTATTCGATATATTTTTTAGTGTTACAATCTTACAATATGCTGAACTATACGTCCATTTTATTCTGTAAAACAAAACTAAATAGTCTGAAATTGAGATGACAAAATTGCTGATATAAAATTTTGATAAAGGATAAAATTTAGTCGAACAAAGATAGGAACATTGAAGATTGAAGTTGAGTTGATACACTTTAATATCACCATCTTATTGATCATTTGATATTCATAAAAAAATTATGTCGGCGCGCAGAGAAATGTCGAAAACTGTAGCTCAAAACGATTAAAAATTTGGATATAACCTGCAGATTGTTAACCCCTGTAACGTGAGTACACGGAAGAGAGCAAATTATTGTACGAACAATTAGTGGAGGGAGCAACAAAGTCACGAGACAGCGGGGCGGCTTTCGAATGGCTATGTCATAATAACCAGCTAGTCTAGAACAACACAAACAAAAATATGCGTTCACATGTACATAAGCGCGCGAGTGAATTTAAAAAAATAAAGTAGTCATGAATATGTTATATATACATACATATATATATATATATATATATATATATATATATATATATATATATATATATATATATATATATATATATATAAATATATGTGTATATATATATATATATATATATATATATATATATATATATATATATACATATATGTATGTGTATATATATTTTTTGTAATTTATATAAAAATGAAGAATGGATAAAACGCGGTATGCGAGATATTTAAAAGAAACTTATTGTTTTGGAGAAAGTTCCAGCTAAGTATGTTTTTTTTTCCTTGATTTTTCTTAGAGCCGAGCTAACCCGTTTCTAAAACGCCAGTTCGGAAAGAATTTCGAACGCGAGAAGGCAACCCAAAAAATATTTATAAAACTTTTGCATAACTATAGACGTTACCAATACATACATATTATATATTTACAAAGTTAGCCTCGAATTAAATGATTAAGTGAAATAATCAGTATTTCGAAAGCTGTCAACGTCAACAAACAATTAAAGATACTTAAAATTTGATGATCATATACATACATGCATTTTATTTAAACAACTAATGTCACATAATATCTGGTTCTTCCATAGCCGTTCTCCTAATGATTGAGTATCGTGACCCCTCTGGAAAAAGTTGATGTACGCATTCTTGACAATCTTCCACTTGTTTCGACATTCCGCATTATAAAATGCTGGTCGTAGACATGCCAATACCTCTGCTTCCCTCCACATTTAGTCACCGCCAAATCTTCCTATTTTTTATCATATTTTCTATGAGCGGTGTCCAGAGTCTAGAGAACGGCATAATACTTATATACAAAAGACTAAAGTATAACTTTGGTTCCCAATTATTTATGCCTCATGACTCATCACCATACATAAATAAATCGATACAGATTAATCTAAAAAAATCTAAATACCGAGTGAGCTCATTGCTCAACTAGATGCCTGCTTATTCATCGAATCGCAGTTTATCGACATTTGATTCGTCGAATTATGAAATTTTTATTTTATCCTGCATCTTGGGTAAAGCTTTGATAAGTCAAATACACAATCTGATATCTATCAAATACACATTCTGATATCACATCTAAGCGTCTCGTATTAAGAGCTATGTAAAATTAGAGATCCGTCAATGGAGATCATCACAATCGCACTCCTCAGTCATGAGGAATATGTAAGACTAAGACGATAGTCGTGAAGCAATTACCCATTTCTCTCACTAAGTCTATCATCACAGTTCAATAAAAATATACATCGGCATGATCGAACCGTTTCAAACACGAGTCCTTGACTTGACCGATTTAGTCTGAACAGAGAGTGTTGCTATTTTTTTTTCTGTGTAATTTGAAGACGACTTACGATAATTATCGAGCGCATAGCACCCATGCACAGCTCCTCGACTTCGTATTTTATCACCATCATCATCATCGCGCCCGCTAACGAGCTTCGAAAATTGATACGGCGAGGTCGATCCTAAAGTACAAAAGCTCTCGCAGACGGAACGGATCGCAGAATCTACGGATAATAACAAATCCCGACAAAAACTGCATCTGCGGATTTCGCATTCGGAGCCGATGCGTTCGCACACATACAGATAGACGATAAACACGCCGTGTAAGTACATTAATTTTGACTCGAGTAAAAAGTTGAGCGTGTACACAGATGGTTAGGTTTTTTTCCACTGCGGTATTTATATATACAAAAATTGGCACAATTGGACAAGAATTCATTTCGCTCATCGGCTCGACATCAAGATACGCTTTGAAGTGGTAGAAAGTGTTACACGATCGAATCGAAACGGAATTAGATATAGGACCAACCGCATATTTTCTCACGCCAACTATGCCGAGACAACAGTCATCATATGGATGATATATGTAGAGTATATCTATCTACACAGTTAGAACAATGACCTAGGAACCATATTTAAATTTTTTCATCGCCATGTACGAGTAATCTTCCAGACACGTATACGTCCATCTTCTTAAACTGTACAATATAAAACTTTGAACGATATCATATTATATAGACGCTACACACAAAATCAAATATCTCAATTTTAACTATCCATACCATTAGAAAATTAAAAGTGTTGTATCATTATTCAATTCGATAAGAGTCCACATTATTATTTCGACTAAAATTTTATCGTATTATTATCAATAGTTTTTTGAACGGTTCAACAATTTATTAAAACTGCTGTGTGGCCGGATCTAGGCACTTGAAGTTAATAATACGGTTCAAACATTGCTAATAATTAGATCAGTCAAATGTTACAAATAAAAATGCAATAATTACAAAATTCTAACTATCAATAGAAACGATTTATTACATTATTTTTGGATGTTAATAGAATATTCTGATTAAAATCAAATTTTAATAATCTTTGCGTATTTATGAAGAATAGTAGAATTGTTGATAAAATACCAAAAAAAATATCGCGCAGTTTACATTGTACAGTGTTTTAATCTCACGAAGAAGATTTAATGTCACGGTTTTACCTACATATTAGGGCTTCCAATCCCGGAAGCTTACTTCAGCACCGGGATTGAGGTGCTGGGAATTTCCGATCCCGGGATCCCGGTGCTAGCACTAGGATTTCAAATGTATAAGAAAGAAAAATTCAATTGCATGTTTTCATATTTCAAAAACGTTCAATTGCATTTTGCAAACTCTCCCGATGTTTCACGCAAAAAATACTCCCATATTGGCGTACAAATTTTGAGAGTTTGGTTACATTTTTTAAATTTTCGGTTCGCATCCATAAATTTTTAAGATTAAATAAAACACATCCGAAAATGTAATTAAATAAAGTACTTCTGGTTGACGGATGCTTACCAACTTTTATACATAACTTGGTAAAATTTCAGTTCAATAAATTAAAGGATTTCTTAGAAAAACATAAAAAATCTTGATTCTCTAAATTAAAAGTACATACTACTTCGGTTTAGGAAAAAATATTGGGTATAATATTAATAATTTCTATAAGTAAGAAATTTCAGTCCGATTTGATGAGTGGTTTGGGAGATAATTTAATTCAAAAACTGAAAAAGAAAGAGGACACTTATAAGAGGAGGTACCATTTCCGGTTAACTTAAAAATTTGAAAAAAAATTACGGTGTACCTATAAAAATTTCAGTAACCAATACTAAGTTTCAGTTCGATAGGACGAACAGTGTTCAAAAAAATCCCCAAAATACACTGACACACAATAAACATACAGACACTCACACAGAAACACAGACACACACACACACATTTTTTCTAGATCACGAAAACGTGATCAGTGGTCGATTATGAGTTCGAATCAGTTAAAATATGCTTCAAATATAATTGCGGTTGAGCACAATATCTGGGACACAATACAGGCCGTTCATACCATTTCGTGGAAACGGCAAGCCGGCGTCGAAACGGGTGGCAAACAAATGGACTATGACTGTCATTGCTCATCCCACCATTGTTCATTATATAATGTTATTTTATGTTTTTTTCCATATTATTTTTGTATATATATATTTATATATATATATATATATATATATATATATATATATATATATATATATATATATATATATGTATATATATATATATATATATATATATATATATATATATATATATATATATATATATATATATATGTATATATATATATATATATATATATATATATATATATATATATATATATATATATATATATATATATATATATATATATATATATATATATATATATATATATATATGTATATGTACATACTTGTACAACTTCATCCAGGTTCGATTTTAACACTTCAAAGTCCGACGACGCCAGTAAATTAATTATTTTTAAAAATTCTTTCTATTCATTATATGCGGTGATTCGGGGATTTTCAGTGATGTGACACCGGTCGATATGATTGGATGGGTGGTGGGGGGGAGGTCCACCTGCAGCGACCGCCAGTCTCGGTGGCCTTCCCCGCCGGAATTATAATGTATGCAGCCGTCATACACAAATACATGTGCATACACATACACATGCGTCCGATCACGCAAATGAAAAAACTGGCGACGGCAAAAAAATTGCGACTTCTCCGCGTCGGAAAAAAGCACCGGCCAGACAGCGGGGCTCCGCTGGGAGCTGGCGGCCCCGCGCCTCCGCCCCCGAACTAGCCGATACTGACTGTGAACTCTGTAAACGCGCGCCGACCGCAAGGGGTTAACTCCGAGATGAAACTATGACTATTAGTCAAAATACACGGGAAACCTTCGATATTTTCCGTTCGACCGTACTAAAACAAACAAAAGCCGATGCGAAAGAGGATCGTGGTTTAACCCAATAGATTGAATCTATGAGAAGTCAAACTGAGACCTTGCAGGTTGAGAGCGTTTACGAGTGAATTTCAAGCTTCGGTAGGAAGTTTTTGATCGGTTGCAAAACGAATTTAGTAAAAATTCCGCCATTTTATTGTTGTTACTGTTAGTAGTCAACTCTAGATTTAATAGCTCAGTCCAGTGTGTCAATCTATTTATGAAATTTCGGGTTTAAGTATAAATATACGTACATATAAGTTGAAATACTATTTGAAATTTATTTTTACAAATTTGCCATAATGACATTTTAGAGTAGTTTCAATCGTCACATATGTAGCTAAATAAAAAAAAGGAAAAAAGGATATAATAATTAGAATGAAAATAAAACATGATAAAAAACAAAATAACGATGTGAATAATATAAAGTAACATGTTGATTTTCTCCAATCAAAATAAACAATTTCAATCACACTTAAACATTGTGAAGAATTTACATTATTTCATCTTAATTTTCATAGTGAGGCAAAATTAAATTGACTATTACATTTTCTTTAAGATTAACCTCAGCTATCAGTCATTAATAATTGAATTTCTATTTATGGAACCCTTTAGCTGATTTGAATTAATTGACATAAGTCTCATGCTCTTTGAGTATTTTATTTCATTGAAATAGACGGAAATTTTATTCCATTATTAAAATTTTAAAATATTCTTACTTTTCTTTGATGACATTGTGATATATTATTAATGAAACCAACCAATTCTAAATATGAATTATACTAATACAAAAAATATAAATATGAATTATACTGATAGTGCTCGTGAGGTTGCTTGGTCCCATATATGGACATAATTTGTCGTAATTGTTAAGTGTTTTTATTTTAATTTCCATAGAAAAAATAGCACTCTCGTAGCCTATGTATGTATGTAGGTCGGCTGAACGTAAAGAAACCTACTAAAATCTACTGGATGCGTGCAGATCAGACACATTCAAAAGGATCCACAGCGTAAAGATTACCGGCTCGCGGAGTCGAGCGGTTCGTTCGGCGTATTTGCGCGTTTTAAAAGTGTTAAACAACGAATAAATCACCGGGGTAAAGATCCGCTTTCGCATTCGAATTCGAATTCGATCGCTCGCCCGCTCGGCATGCTTAATTGGCGAAAATGTCGACACGGTCCCATCCAGAGTTTGGAGAGAAGACAAGCAGGATTTGCGCGAGCCGGAGGACGAGGCGACAACGAACCGCGAAAGGTGTTTTTGACCGGCCTTCGCTCGGGGCACGAGAGATTGGAACATTTTTATATTATTGTGTGTTTGTTTTACGTCTTAGCGGTATTACGCAATACCGGTCGGTCTGCGAGCTGCTCGAATGATACCGGCTGCCTTTGCCGCGAAGGCCGATCGAAAATGGGGAAGCGACTAACAAGGTCACCAGACGAATCAATTTCTTTCTTCTCGTAAACATTTTTTTTTTCATTTTACCGTCGGCGGTCACTTGATAGTTCTTAACCGGAGTGCGAGAAGGCATATCAGGGGGTGCGGGAGGCGTTTCTAACAATATGTTCGAGACATCAGTTAATTTTTTTCGTGATGCTTGGGTAGCTACATATAACTAAAATAATATAATTTATGGCAGGATATCGCCTCAAGCTCTCTCCTAATTTCTCGCAAATAATAACGTCAGTTTTCTCAGAATTTGCACACCGTCGTCTCCACTGGTATACTGTTTACAATTGTTTTTGCGTCAGTGGCAGATAGATAGCAAAAGACTTCTTGAGACTAGCATGTGTACACACACGAAAGTTCGATTGCAAACGTTACCTCTTCAGTGATTAAAGCCCGAATAGGATATATTGATCACACAAACGTAAGATTTTTTGTCGCAAAATTTTGAATAATATATAATTATTATTTTATACGTTCTTTCTAATTATTATTTAATTGACCGTAGTAAACCCCGCCATGTCAAAAAAACGCCAGTGGAAAGACGATTATGTTGGTTACGGATTCACTTGTTCAACAGAAAAATATGGTACGCAACGACCTCAATACATCTTATGTTCCAAGATGTTTTCAAAATCCAATCTTAAACCATCAAAGTTAGAACATTTCAACAATGTGCATGGTCGTGAAGGTGCAGGTCATAGTCTGAACATCTCGAAGTCAAAGAAGGCTCGATTTGATGCCAATGGTACAATCACAAAATTATGTGGCGCAACAATACAAAAGCCCTTGTTAGAAGTGTCTTATGAAGTGGCATATCTGTGCGCTAAGAAAAAAAAGCATGCAATAAATGTATTTTTCTAAATTAAAGATTCCAAAACTCATTTTTCAAAGGGGTGGGGGAACATATTTTCAGATTCAAAAGGGTGCGGTTCACTGAAAAGTTTAAAAACCACTGTCCTAAAGTAACGTGCGAACCGATCGGCCGGGGCATTGTTCACTTTCTGCACGTCTGGCAGTCGATAGTTCAAGGGATGGCGGAGATGCGCTGGGACCCCAAAAGTACACAATGTAGTATTACAGACAAACGAAATTTGGTTATATTCATCTCAACGAGGGTGAAATTTCATGGTTGCATGTGTGTGAGCAGAGTTTCCGAGGAGCGCTTGTGCTCCTACGAAACACTCTTCGCACGCATGCACTCTATGGACTGTGCGATAAAGATGCGGTAATGACGAGCCGCCACTGCATAGGTACATGTATAACGTTCAGAAATAATTTAATACATGTGGACATACAGCAATTTTACGTGACAAGATTAAATTTGACACTTATATCATAAATATGTACATGGTAGTTACTGGGCTTCAGTCTTGATTGTGAAAATGTTCTTTTGCAAGCTGGCAAGGACATAAACAACTTACTTAAATATGTACATACTAGTGAATAGCCCGATGAAACATCATCGCATGGGTATAAAATTATTATATACTCGTATAAACCTAAAAAAAAATCCGGAACCGGAACCGGACTCTCATAGATAGTTTTCAATTCTTTATTTGTAATAATTTTCAATTCTTAAAGTTAACGTTAACAAAATGTTAATTAAAGTTAACAAAATGTAAAATCTTCCGATTATACACAAACGGTCATTGACCTCGTAACGTTGAATATTATTATTACACAACACAAATTAAGTGCATATTCATATGATGTGTATTTACAACCCGTATCCTGGGCGAGGATATGGCATGCGGCGCGGGCTCGTGAGCACATCACGTTTGGCACAAATCGGAGGGTCCGAGGTTCGATTCCCGGCGCCCGCGGTGAATGAAATCAATTTTTTTCTCGAATATCGTTAAAATATAAATATAAATAATTTCAATTTCAATTTAATTAAAAATAAATATATAAAAAAATGGTTCAAAACCTCGCTAAATAAAATAATTTTATTACGTATTTTTATATGGCGATAGCGAAAATTTTCATTTAATGTTTAAAAAAAAGGAGAATTTCAAATTGGATCGTGGCGTAATTGGTTAACTCCCAACCTTGAATACACCTATAAGAGGGTATTTGAGTGAGGGGTGATCGGTTCGAGTCGCGACAAAGTCGTCTCGTCGAAAAATTAATTTATCGATTTTTATCGATTCGTTCATTATGTTCGGCGAGCGTTAGGACACACACACACACACACAGATTGCCGTCTTTATATATATGATGTAACCGAGGGGTACTATCTCCCACCCAAAAGATTAAACGAGACCACACACGATATGGATCAGTTTACACAGGATAAGGCGTAGAAATGTGCTAAGAGAGTATCTCATTCAACAGTGGGCGTTTACAAATTGATATTATGAAAATTTTTGTATATTATATTTTATATAAGAATTTTCTAATTTCAACAGTTCTAACTATCGACCCTAGGAAAATTTTATATCTGAAGTATATAATTTTAAAACCAGTGAAATGAAAGTGCCATCATTTATCGAATATGTTCTAAGTCCTCTATTTTCTAGTTATTTGTTTTCTAATCAAAATCTATAGAAAATCAAATTCATTTCATATTTATCTCTAGCCACAAGTTATCGTATGAAATCAATCGTTTGAGAAATATTTACCTAAGACCGGAATAGACATAGAGGAAACAACGACTTCCGGTTGGGCAATTTCTGCCACAATCTATAATGGAAATATCAACACTACAAACTAAAAAAATATTAACTACGCCTAAAAAATTAATATATGAATCATTTTAAAACGAATCCAAGCAATGCAGACATTATTTTCAATATTGCACCATTGAAAAATCATCATGACGTAGAAACTAAGAAACACAATTTTGAATCATACCGTATTCATCTGCAATAAATGTACATATGTACATAAAAATCATATCTTCTGAGAAGTCTCCTTAGTTCGGTGTGATACTGCAGTAAGATTCATATGTTACGCGTCCGATTTTCTGATAATCTTACACACGCGATCATGAATCATCATAGTATCGATGATGAGCGTATTCGGAATAACCAGAGTGAGTAATATTGAACCTTGTGAAATTCAAAAAAAAAGTTAAAGGTTGAGAATGTATACTTTATCAATACATCAAAACTAGCGCGTGTAATAAAATTGTAATAAATAAACAAGCGTTGAATTTACGCGTCAATTAGTCAACGAACGAAAGACATGCGAAGTTTTATTACCGACATCTGTGAATCAATTTCAAAAGAAAAAAATTTAATCATAAAGTTTCAAAATAAACTTGTAATGCATATAAACATAAAATAAACAATTTGTGAACATTTGACAGCAAAATTCTGCATAAAAACTTACACAAACGTGTGGTGCTATATAATGGTTAAAGAATTTCACTTAATATTGTATAATAGGGTAATTATTCAAAAAATTAAATGATTCAGTTTTAGCAAATTAAAACATTTTTGTCAGAGCTTTTTGTATGTATATATCTAAGGTAATTCTTAACATTGTGCCTGGTATGCTTCGGTTTGACAGACGTTGCATAATACTCCCGGGTCCATTGCAAAACGTCGATCGTAGGAATTTATCGATTGCAGCGGCGGTAGCAAGTATCTTATCAATTACTTAATGTCGAACACGGTGTAACAACAGGTGTAAATCCCGTGCCGAGAGGAGAATGCGCGCGAGTCAACACGGGTCGTTCGTCGCTGTGGAATTTCGTAAAAATTAAATAAATAAATGAATGTTAAGCCATTGATATCATTCATTCTCATTGCAAGCGATTCAGGGATAGTCAAAGCGGTTTACATAAATTTGAACAATCGGATTCGAACTCGTTATCAACGATTTTCTGACAAATAACACTTTATGTTCTATGAAAGTAATTAATTGGAAATGCGTTTTTGATTTTAAATTGTTTTAATCTAAATAAAAGACACAGGATACAAAAAATTTAAAACTCATTTAAAACACTAATAACAATGCAGAATATAGCAAAGTGGATACTCGAATCATTACCTAAAAAACGGGCGGATGTACACATATGTATGTATGTAGGGTGGTGGACGAACTAACCAATACTTAAGCTAGTATGTTATATTTTACAAACATATATGTAATATAATTTTAACGGAAAAAAAATCATCCGAAATGACAAATGCTGTCGATATGCAATGGGCACGAAGATTGTGCAATATAAACCTAATGAAATATTAAGAAAAGTTGAAATATGTATTACACGTCACATTTAACATCCTACAACTAATGGCTTGATCCAGAAAGATGACGGACTCGATAGATAGACTTCATGTATTAACTCACTCCAGGCCGTAAACGCATGTTTTTTTTAAAAACGCTGTGTTTTAATTATTAAAACTTCATTCAAAGGCCGCATCACAGCGGCTGTGATTTTTAATCCTCCAAACTGCATACATACAATAAAAAAGTATTATTTAAAGGGTTTAGTTTCAAATTTATGTATAGATATCATAACAACATATCTATGTATATCCAAAATATCGATAAATATGTAGATAAAAAAATATAATGCTATGGTTTAAACCTTGACTTTGTTTTCCAAGGAATTGAACGATAATATTTCAAAATAATAATTTTTAGAAAAGATTTCAAATCCCCAGATATTGAAATTGACTAGTTTTTTCTCGTGTAGCATATATTTCTGTAATGAACCTGAATTCCAAATTTTTATTTAATTGATGGAATTATGTTTAATTGGTTTAGGAATTATGTTTATTTTACAAAACCTATTATTTTTACCGTTTCTTTGCGAAACATACGCAAACTTTCATAGAGTTTTGTAAATTCGAAAAATTCATCAATGCGATCCATAATGAGTAAAGAATCAACGGAATATATGAACAGTTTGGGACCGAGCTTTTACAAAAGTTTCACTAAGATAAACACGAAAACCTTCATTAGAAGATGTACCGTAAAAGTATACAATTTAGTCGACAAATCAATAAGATCAAAAATCTACGAAGCGACAAACACGTAAAATATACCACAAATAATAATCGCCTATTACATACACAGTGAAAAACGATGAAACTTTTTCCGCCTCGGACTATGCAAAACACACACACAGGCATGCAGATATACCGATTTAAGAAGCGAGAGAGGGTGGGTGAGGTGAGTGCGGCATCGTAAAATTTGAAAAGGGCCCCCGGTAAAGGGATATTAAATCGGGATTGTTTTATGCGATCGCGAAGATAAAAAACGCAACCGACCGCGAAACTTTTTAACGGTGGCGGCGCTGGACAAAAAAGCGCCGCGTCGGCAGGTTGCGGTCATATTTTCGGGGATAATGGTAGCGACCCTAGTTCGTCGAACCTAGAGGTGCAACACGAAAGAAATAAAATGAAAATAAAAAAGTTAAATAAAGGTCCCTCGGAGCCGCACTACAAGACGCGTCGGGGTGTGTGCTCGATGAGGGACTAGCGGGCGGGAACGCAAGTCTTCGGCTTAGCTCTATATAAATAATATTTATTAAATATACATAAACAATAAAAAAGCTAGTACATATGGCCAGGGCTCGCACTACTCGAGGGGCCCCGTGTCCGAAATCGCACTTTCGCATTAAATTATTTAAAAAAATAACAACCGACATATATGTAGGTATTTTAATAGTTCTGACAGATTTTTCGCATATTAAAAATATCTTTAAGTTTTTTTAATGTGTTATAGGGCCCGGGATTCCTTTCGGCGGGCCTGCATATGACAAATGACCGCTTACTTAATCCAACAAATTATGAAAGATAATGTTTGTAAAACGAGTTAAAAAACTTTTACGATGGCCAATATGGTCAAAGGTACAGCTGGAACGGCTAAAATATTATACAAACGTACATATTATATATAAAGTATATCCGTTTTATACACCTTGATTTAAAAAAGCATTTACATTCATACTTTGATTCAAACATACTAATCTCGAACACACTGTCTAAATTTCCATTTAGTTTTAAGACATAAGCAATTTAAAAATTACTCAATTCTTTTATTTTTTAGTATTGTGTGATCTCAAATACCATATAATCAAATATTATGTACGTATATTCAAAACCGATGATATTAAACTTGTACATATATAAATTTGAAATTATATTCAAATAATGGTGACATACATACATAGTGGGTGCAGTGGTTTTGCCAATTTGATGAGGAACCGTTTCAACAATGAAATTAGATACATGTAAAAGCAAACTCTTATAAGAAACGATCGACTTGGTCACAAATATTCAAATCTAACCAGCAGCACTGCAGAAATACTTCCGAGTAAATTATTTTCAATCAATGCCAATCCAGGACTTGAACTTCTCGGTGGTCAGCATTAGCGCAACCACCGAGCTATACTGCTGGCTATTAATAATACTGAATACGTTGATAAATCAAAAAACAAAAAGTTCAAACTATGGTAATAACAGCGGTCCACATAATTTCCTATACAACCAAAACTACTTTGAAATTGATCGCTTTTATGTAGTACTATAGTACATTTGTATGATAATTATCCAAACACATTATACAATGTACATACGTATACAGATATTAATTACAAACTGCAAGCAAATGTATGCTTGCAACAATCAACAAATTCTGCCCAGAAGAAGGTGGGTGCCGATTTTATTGGATCCATCACAATTATTAAGCTAGATAAAATTGGCACATTCGACAGGAGACAGTCGATTTGGATTAATAACCATCTAAGCCACCAGCGATAGACTTACTCATAATTATAAAGAAAATTTAATATTTTTTTGAATTCCGGCCAGAATTTGAACCAACGACCTCTACTAGTAAACAATCGCTGTAAATTCAGTGGCTTTTGAATTGAGCCCACATCAGCTCAGCCCATCAAATAAAATTATATTCGCACGTGCAGACGCCACTATATGTATGTAACCTACCCCTGACTAAATCACTACATAGAGACAGGTCTACGAGCAAAAACGTACATAGGTACATGATTTGATTAAGCTGCATGCTCAACAAGACTTCAATGTAAATTTTACCGAAAACGATCGACCTCGAAGTGGGAAAAGGTTGAGATTTTCTGAGCAGAGAGGCAGGTGAGGCAGCGCCGTTCGCGCCCGCCTCAGGAAGCTCCTAATTACTGTGGAATTCCATTCAATAAAAACGGCCGGCCGCAGTTTACCGCTGCTTTTACCGCTCTGCAACATACACACATTTGTAAGTATAGACACATACACAGACGCGAACGAGTCTTACAACCAACCCTGTATAAGACTGTATAAGAAGATGCCGCCGTATAAACTAATTTCGCCGACAAATTCATCTCGATCGCACTCGCTATGTAAATATTATACATATCTACATGGGTGTGTGTGTGTAGCTTCAACAACAAAAAAACCTTTCATATCCGCATTATATGTATGTATGTACATATGTATATTACAGGTAAGGCATTATCGTTTACTGTATAATCAAAATTTGGACAATTTCATGCTTAAATTTCCTCGTGCCAAAAAAAGCGGAACGGTTGAATGAAACAAGCAGGAAAATTATTAAGATAAATTCCACATGTAATATGTAGTTCTATGTATGATTTTTCTTTTTTTTTTTGCTTGTGAACATTGCTTCAATATGAAAAAAGTTTTATATTGCATTATCGTTGCAAGATTGTTAAGTCATAAAAACATACATACAACATAAGGTAGGTATAATAAGGTGAGTATAAAAGTTTTTTGTTGCCGAATTAAAAGATGGCGGTCCTTTTAGTCATACCAATTTGAAGTAATTACATTGATTTTTATTATTCTCTGGTCTATAAATAATTGTATGATTAAAATCATGACTTCTTTCGATCCCATGTGGAAAATAAATTTATAAAATCTGCAGAAATTTAAATTCAGAATAGATTTATTTAAATGACATTATATTTTATATATGTTTCGTTGGATCTAGAGATGTAGAAAATATGTAGATAATAAATATATCGAAAAATTTAGTCTAACCCAACTTTATCACATCTTTATAAATCGCAAGTCGATGAAAAAATGTGCGATTATTTGGCACATAATGAAGCGTAGATTCAATGTCCTTTCCTATTGTAGTTCTCTTTATTGCAATGGGAGAAAAAAACAATAAAAAGGCAAATATCTACCTCCATCGCATTGGAGAATCTACCGTTTCTCCTCCACATTTTGTTCCTCGTGATAAAACTAACGAAGATCTTGAGATCGAATGTATTCTCATAATGATTTGATATTTCGCCTACAATATATGTACATACATATGTCCATATTTCCATTAAATGGTGGAAAATTACATTTTATTTTTTGTTACATTGGATATAGTCGAGATAGATTGCAATGGCACTTGAACGCTTGTGTCACCGTGCAAATATGCGAGGCCTCACCTCTGGCCGCAACTAATCAGCTCCAATCGAGCAGTGCAACAAACGTACCCGAGATGCACCCAAGGACGAACCAAAGAATGCACATAGAGACGCAGAGAGCGAGAGAGAGAAGCCTTAAGTCACGAATGCTGCATTCGAAGGTATCTATACCACCTTCGACTGTGGATGCAAGAATGTGACGTCAGAAAATCCTCGGAAAAACGACTTGGCTAGTCAGCCAAGTTTTCACAGAATGCACCATAGCGATCGACGCGTCAGTGCGTGCCTTTTCCGCGCAACTTGCATCACACGAAGCTGCATTCCTATGCATTCTGTCACCGGTTCCGACGTTTTGAAATATGAAATCATTGCTTATTAATAGCGATCGACTGCTTCTTGCACAACACAAATCAGCTCGATAAGGTATTCGCACGTTTCAAAATCATCATCCAACAACAACAAAAAATGGTAGACAAACAGGTAGTTCAGCGGTGACTCGTGTACTTTTAATCAACGAGAGCCGTGATACTGAATCCGAAGCTTTCAGGTACCACCTGTAATTTGTATGCGTCTGGCGGCAAAATGACAACGGCGTGCTTTTGTGATAAGCATCGGTTAGGATGAAGAGTTGGAAACTCGTTCTCGTTAGAATGAAATTTCTTGTGCGCGTTAAAAAGCCGACATCGCTTATTGGGAGTGGCCAGGGGGAGTTAAGGAGGTGAGGAAGAGGAGGAGGGCGTGTAGTACTCGATGGGAACAATTTTCGGAACAAGCCGGTCGAGGTGTCGTGCACGGGTTTGTTTTCGTTCTGCTTATCTTATTTATTTATCCTAGAAATTGTCGGCATAGGCACACACACGCACGCGCGCGCGTATACAGGATGTCGTGAAAGTTTCGAATCCATTCATCGAAATCTAGAGACGGCGGCACTTGAACCGTTTGTACATGTGATTTGTACAACAACTCTAAACATTTACAGTATACATTTTCCTAATAACGTACTAAACGATAATGAAAAGCATAAAAAATTATATTTTCCATAAAATTTCATCAAAAAAACCTGCCTTCTCTTGTAAGAACAATGATGGTTGAACCAATTCATAGTACGAAATATTCATTCCATCAATCTGCTGTCTACTTAAATATGTATATTCCAACTTAGAACTATTAGAAAAGTGATAGGATACATATCAAATTATAAAAATGAAACATGATCAAAAATCAATGTCGAATACAAATCGGTCAAAAACTCAAAAGTCGAATTTTTCACGATTACAAAACCTCATCTACTTATCTTCATACGACATAAAACTTGTACAACTATACTAAACTACTACATGAAACTACCATAAAAGATCAAACTTGTAATTGAATTTCGAATGAAAAAGTTTCACTGGACACTTTCTATATAAGTGGTGGAATAAACAACCGAAATTTGTGCGCTTAAAAGATAATTGGGAGGGACGCGAGCCACATGTTGATGGTAACCTCTCAAAGGAATCCGAAACTCGAGTGCGATGAATAAGAGACATCGAACTCAAAGGCAGACAACCAGTACATCACTTAGCATAAGCTAGTTTTATACACTCGTACGGGTACGTAGCGTAGGTTTCGTCTATTCTTTACATTTTGTTCTAACCAACTACATATAATGTTTCAAACACACATTTATCTCAAACAAACGCGAGATTTCGAGTCTAACCACGAGCCGTTGTGGCACAAATCGACACAAAAATGTTTGAGATATCGCCAAGGCACAACCATAGTTGGATCATCACCATCGCTCAATAACTGTCGCATAATAAAGATACAGCGCTCGTTCTGCTGTAACGCGTAATCTGCAATGCAACGCGTGGAATGTCCACAGATCGTTTGTTTCGCGTTGCAAATCGTACATACATATGTATAATATGTATGTACGTTGTTAATCGACATCCTGCCAGATGCTGGTCGAACTCGTGCCCACTTCCTTCTATCATCATCATCACTATCACCTCCTTTCCATATTGGACCTGTGTACTTATATGTATATGAACATATGCATTAGTCTAGGCTAGTGTCTCAAATTATAATTTAATATAGCGATGACTTCGGAGAAATCATTATATCTATTATTGCATAATAAATTAACTCGGACGCAAAATCAGACAACAGCCACATAAGGAAAAACGCTCATTGTGCAAATGGGGTGAAGAAAACCAGCATAATAATTAAATACGGGAAATGACGGCTTATTATAAATAAATTGCTATTTTAATCGATCAAATTACAATTACAATTACCAACTCTAATTTGAAATAAATAAAGCATTATATCATTTCAGTTGATCTCCATTTTATTCCAATCGACAATCTATTTTTACATCCACATGTCAATAGTAGGTAACAAAATTATTTTTTTAGTTTTAATATGTGTCAATTTTTATGTTATTATTTAAAGTCAAATTATGTACTTGATGGGTGCGTTAAGAAGATAGCATCCAATTATATTTGAGATTCAATGTACATTGAGTACATTAGATGCCGCAGTTTGTCATCTTCTCATGTGGTACGTACCAATTTTATGGCTTCGTCGCCTGTTACGAGGGATATTAAGCTCCCCAATCACATTTCTGTTAACTTGAATTTGTTTAATCTAAAATATGCTTATCTGGTTGAGGGTTTGTTTAATCCGAGATCCTAAACGTGTATCTATTGTATGTGTTTTTTATAATACATACATATACGTATACCAGGAAGGCCTAACAGGTAAACTCCAATGCGCCTTTCTGGCCAATTACAAACATAGATAAACAATTTAATTTTAAGAGTAATTTTACAAAGCATCAGAGACAGATAAATTTTGATAAATTTGCATTTTTTATATGTATATAAATCGCTTTATATGTATGTCACAGTGAAATTATATTTCAAGTGAAAATATATTTTCACTGACGTATCAGTGAAGTCATAACCAGTTACATTTTCAGGGTTGGTTTAATTCATTTAAGATTAGATTGTTAGGGTTGATAACATTTAAGGGTTAGGATAAGTTAGGTTAAGTAAGGGTTGGCCCTATTCATTTATGATAGGGATTTTAGGGTTAAATTTATAGAGTTAGACGCTGTAAATTCATTAGTTGATACATTTTCACTGCTTGAATTGGTGAAAATATATTTTCACTAGTGAAAATATATTTTTACTAGTAAAAATATATTTTCAATTGAAATATGCTTTCACTGTAACATATATAAATCATTTTTTATATGTATATAAACCCGCGATCAAACAATTGAAAGCATTACACGCTAATCATTGATCTATGCTGCTTGTTTCATTTTATGCTTATTTTCATTCTTATTATTGTATACATTTTTTTTTAATTTTGTTTAGGCATGGTGACGACTTGGAACTACTCTGTTAAGTCGGGAACTAGCTTTCCTACGTTACGAAGCTGTAACTGTAGCCGTGTCGATACATTAACCAGTCGATACACTCATTTATTGGTTCGCGAGCGCGCCGTGAACTGCCGAGGTGAGCTCGCAGCAATTCGTTGGTGTATCGGTTTTTGCAACGAATTAAAGGAGGCTCACAGTTGGCTCGTGGATGTTGTTTGAAGCGGCGAGTTCGCTGCGAGCCTCCAATGTATTTCAAACCAGTTGATTTGCACAATGGCTGATTAAACATCTCGTCAGCCCGAGCTCGAAACGAACACTGTTAAAGCGTCGGGTACTCATCTACCGTGAGCTACTGTATCCACTCGATTAGTTACAGCTCGCAAGTGAGTTCCCGGCTTAATGTCACTTAAGCAAAATTGTAAAATAAATAAATATATGTGAGTTAGATACTTTTTACTAACCTCTTCTTACTCCTACTTATTACATTTTATATTACGACTTTGACGCGGCAAAAATTAAAAAAACAACTAAAAAATTAACCCGGAAAATGAGCAGCAAAAATATTATATATTTGAATACGATATATCTGTATGTAATAAGATGGGTACCGCGGGCGTTGCATGTTTATTGCATTTATGTGAAATGGCAATAAAAAAGCAAAGCGCGGTTTCGAGTCGATTAAATGCAAAAATGCAACCAGTTTGCGACACGTAACTTCGATTGAAGCACAATCTATTCGGGATAATAAAGCAAATTCTCACGCATCGTCTACGGTAATCTCGTGAGAGAATTTTTAGAGGTGCTCGAATCCCCGCGAGATTATCGATTTTCCCAACATGTGGACACGGCATGCACTCGAAGGGTTAAAGCTGTTAACACGTACGACGACCGTATGCGTTCCTGAAATCGGCTAACGTAAATCCGAGAAGCGTTTCCATAATCTATTATGGGGAAATTCGTATGCGTTCCAAAACGTTTTATTGAAAAACATTTGACTGCCTACTAAACATACCGAGCACACCTACTTATGCAGAACCGTTAAAAAATGCTCGTAACAGTTGAAAAACGCTAACATTTATCGGCGTTTCACCCTTGATGCTAATTGGATATATAAGTGGAAATTATTGATTCATTTACAAAACATATGAATAATAAGTGGCAAGACGAAAACGATAAGGGGAGGAGCATAGAAATATCTACATACTTAGTATTATTGACGGACTTTCAAGATAGAATCAAATTTATATGCAAAATTTTTATCTCAAACAAATAAATACCTACAAATCAAAACCTATAATACTGAGAGAAGACTTCCTAAACCATGGCTGTGGAGCCGGTTAAAAAAAATCTATCTCCGACTCCAATTTAAAAAAAATCACATTATATACATACATTAAATTAATTATACATACATTCATACTCCATACATTCATAAATTCATTAAAACCATTTCCAGGTAAGTACAATCTCAATTTCACTAAACATTGCAATAAATAGGTCAATTTTAAAACTTTAAGATCTGTAACATTCGGCATTGATAATGCATTCTCGCTGTAAACTACTAATTCGTAAATTCACTTAAAACTTTATCGAGTGGCTAAAAGTTTATCAAATTTTTATTTCATACAGAAAAAAGGAGTCGGGAATCGTTTTGTTTTTAAGACTCCGACTCCGCTAAAAATACTGCGACACTGCGACTCAGAGCCATCAGAATGATTTTGGCACCCTTCACAAATATCAAATAAGTTGCTTTTTATTTTTAATAGATAAATGGTAAAAACACAATTAAAGAAATAATATTATTATGAATATTACGTTATATAAATATCGTATTCAAATAAGCTTTTAACCCCCGTAAAAAGTAGGTAGAATTTGCTGAAATCACTATTGCCGTGTTTCGGATTCTCTTTGAGTTATGCAATGATACCCACGGGGACGCGACAATTGGTGCAAGTCCAAAAGGTTCAACGACAAAATGTACCCGAAAATTAGTGCACTGACAAAATGTACCCGCGACAAAATGTTCACGCGACAAAATGTACCCACGACAAAATGTTCACGCGACAAAATGTCCACGGAAATAATGTTCAAGCGACAAAATGTTCAAAAACCCTAAATTTGGAAAAAGTAACTTTTTATTGTATTATAAGTTATATATCTATCGATGTATATGGTACTTTTTATCGTATAGATCGCGGATGTTATTAAATTATTATAAATTACAGGCATTCTCAACCGCACCAACATATTCTTATTTAAATTGAACAATTACATTTTAAGCGAATTTCATTGTGACTCATTGAATATTATTTTAAGATGTCATTGAATTAGTTTAAATGTTAGGGGTTCTTAGCCGTATCCAATATTTACTTATTTAAATTGAAAAAAAATAATTTCTAAGCAAATGAACTGCAGATTACATTGAATTAGTTTATATGGCAAGGCTTCTCAACCGTCTCCAAAATTGTCTTTATTACCATATACATCGATAGATATATAACATATAATACAATAAAAAGTTACTTTTCCATTAAAATAGGAAAATTTAGGATTTTTGAACATTTTGTCGCTTGAACATTATTTCCGTCGACGTTTTGTCGCGTGAACATTTTGTCGCGGGTACATTTTGTCGCGGGTACATTTTGTCAGTGCACTAATTTTCGGGTACATTTTGTCGTTGAACCTTTTGGACTTGCACCAATTGTCGTGTAACCGATACCCACTAACAAACGGTCCCTAAAAAAAAAAAAAAGTCCAAGCTTGTAAAAAAAACCTTCAATAAATGGACTGTCCATTTTTCGTCGTAAAAAAATTTTGCTTTATGCTCCGTGCGCCCTTCAGATTATTGCGCCCTTGAATATCCTGTTGCTAATGCCTATGTATGTACAATACATATATATGTACAATATAGCGAACTATATATAAATACATAGTTTTAATCAAGTTTATTCCTTGCCAGTTAAAGACCCCTACCTAACATTGAAACGATTACAAATTTGAATTGAAATCCGATTTGAAACTACTATTCATGTGTACATAAATAACTTCAATGATATTCATAAAAAAAATAGTGAAATATTTATTTGAAAAAATATATAGAAATTACTATAATGATATGATATGAATAAATAATAAATGATCAAGTAAAAATAATTACGATTCCTCGATTATAGGGATATAAAGGACTCGGAGGAGAATGGCAAACAGACAACGAGTAGTGTGTGGGTCAATATCCGGTACAAACAGACCCGAATGTGTACCAGCAAGTGGTGGAATGCAATAACACGAGTCTGGTGAACCTAAAGGGCCGCAGCACGAGCCGTCGCAATGCCAAGAACGCGCCAACCCGCCGATATCGAAATCAGCAGGACGACCCGCAGTTTGAGAAGCGCAATTTTTAAATAGACAAATAATTTTCCGCCAACGTTATGAGAAAATTTATTGAAATTAATAGAAAGGTATGCGCAACGGTCAGAAAGCGCTGGTCGTAAAACGATATGGTGCAAATAATAAAACGTATAATATTTTGACTTTCATACATAGTTTAACCGAAGAGAAAGAACTCAATACATAGTTTAATAGATATTTTAGTGTTCATTTCTGTGAAATTATCTATTTTATCGATGTTGATATTATTATTACACTATAAAATATAGCAAACATTGTTATTTTATTATATATAATAATATATTATATGATGTGCAAAATTTATGTCTTTGTCAAGTGACGATTTCAATAAAATCATAATTTATACTATACATACATACATATGTATGTATGTATGTACATGGAATAAACTATTCCAATTCTAATCGAAAGTAAAGTCAATTTTATTTAATTTTAAATCGCATCATCAAATAAAATTTTCATCCGCACAATATTTAGAGAATACGTCTCACATTAAAAGGCTCGAAATTGATTTAAAAATTCATCTTCGATGCATCATCAACCACTTTTTCAAACTGAAGCGATCGATGACAAAAATGGATTGAAAATATTATACTATGTACATATATAGTTTCATTTTACATATTTGTTTATCTAAGAATACTTGGGAAAGGCGCCATAGACGATGGATTTAAGGAGTCTGTTAATACATAAAGTATGTACATACATATATGTATACGAAAATACAAAATATTAAATAAGATAAAAAAGAAAAAACAAAAACGAAAATAAATATAAAGAACTCAAAATTGAGAAAAATAAAATTCAAAATAACAAAGAATTAAATAAAAGAAGATAAACTACAAAAAATAAACTGTAAAAATGAAGAATTATAAAAACCCATTTATTTTAAGGAAATCGTAGTTTATTTTTAAAAAGGTTCAAGTTACTAAATAATTGAATAGACTATTCCAAATTTCAACCACTCTATTTGAAAAGAAGGATTCTCTAATTATTTTAAGGTATCTATTTGGAATTTAGGAGTATGAATTCTCAAATGAGTATTATTGTTAAACGTAATAAGGTTTATCATAGAACAATTGTAATGGTTATTTATAATTTTATAGACTTCAATTAGATCACCTTTCATTCTTCTCGTCTCCAAAGTAGAAAGATTCATAGTTTTTTTTTTAATGAAGGTTCCAAATTTTGATTTCGGTCCAATATACATAGGTTTTATAGATTTTGACGAAGTTAGCCAATTTAGTATTGAAACAATTAACACTTGAAACAACTTAAAAAAAAAAGTAAAAATAACAATTTTTGACCATTTTAAACCGCAAGGGTAACATGTACAATGTCCAAAATCAGATTTTAGTACAAATATTTTAATATCTGAAGTGTAATTGTAGCTTTGGATTTATTATAATAGTGTTTTTATTTCCAGTAAAATTGACAGCGCCTGTTTTATATTCAGGAAAAGGGTAATCAATCAAATTAATTTTTAATATGGCATTTCTTAATGCTTTTACCAGAAATTGAAATTAAATTGAAATTGAAATTAAAACAAAAATTAATTGGCAGCAATAACTTGATACGCGTTCAAACATGCCTATGTATATGTATGCATGTATGTATATGTATACATACAAAAAGCATGTCAATACTGGGAGGCTATCTAAAATAGGGACACAATACTAAGCATCGGAGGAAGAAGCAGCAGCAGCAGCAACATGTAGATACGGGCAAGGGGTTGAGGGGGAGATTCGGAGAGGGGGAGGAGGGCGCGTGAAGGAATGCGGCCGGGGCGCCCCGCCTTGTCCCTCACCCCGGGCCGGCGCCCCCGCGGGAACACACGCAGACTGACCCATCTGGCCATGAGACTTCCAAATCCTGGATATCACCTCGCCTATTCCACATTATAATATTGTGCAAATTGCATTGCCATTTATGAAATTAGTTTCGGCTCCCATAGCAGACAGACGTACATATACGACTGGTAAATCAAACACGTCGAGTGAGCCGACGCATTGTAGCTAGAGGTTGTGATTTCTCGACTTTTTTTGATTCTCGAGATTTGAGAATCTCGTTTACTCGGAATATTTAAATCTCGAGATTTGAGAATCTCATTGTCTCGGAATATTTGAATCTCGAGAATGCAAGATTTTCTTTTTTGTTTCTCGAGATTCTCGAGAATTATTTTTATTTTTTTATAAAATCGACAACATACAAAAATCAAAAGGACACAAATAATATATTATATTAGGGGTTTATAAATTAATTAAAGACATGATGAAAGAAATATATAGAGAGATACAATAAAACATTGAATAGAAAAAAAAGTAAATCTATATAAAAAAAAAAAATTATAAAATAAGACATGATAAGAAAGAAAATAAAAATATACAATAGTAATTTAAAATAGTAAAAATAACAATATGTAACAAATAATTTTATTAAATTCCTAGTGTATCTATGTACGTACATAGCTTTGTCCGTGTTTTTGTGACCAAAAGATAACATACTGATCAAAAAATAAAAATACTGGACATACCGGACAAATGATAAAAATACTGACCATATATTATATGTATATTAAACTAAAGACCAAATATTAATTACTATGTATGAAACAAATACATAAATAAATCAAACATCTTGGCCTGTTAGGAAAAACTTAATGCTACATTCGTATATTCATACTAAACATTTCACACAAAATTATTTACGAGTTAACAAGTATATGTATGTATATAAATCAATCAGTTTATTGAACAGAAACATGTAGTGATAAATTTAAAATATTCTCGATATTTTCGGGATTCTAATAAACGATTTCTCGAATTTTCATAATAAATTATTCTCAAGAAATCAGAATCTCGAAATTTCACAATAAAATATTCTCGAGAAACGAGAATCAAAATTTCTCGATCACAACCCATGTAGTTACATATGACGAGCAACTCGTGCGTCAAATACCGATGCTTTTGGGTTTGTTTTTTTTTTTATTTTATCTATGTACGTAGTAACAATAGATGAAGTTTTGTAATAATTAAGATAACTTATAAAAAAGAGGTACCATTTCCGGTCAACTTAAAAATTTGAAAAAATCGTCGTATCGATAAGAATTTCAGTAATCGATACTAAGTTTCAGTTCGATAGGATGAACGGTGTTCAAAAAAATCCCCAAAATACACTGACACACAGACACACATATTTTTTCTAGATCATGAAAACTTGAACAGTGATCGATTCCGAATTTGAATCAGTCAAAATCTCGAGTTCGAATTTTCGCATAATCTCAAAACTTCATCTATTGTTACTACGTACATAAATAAAGTAAAAAGAACGAAGTACATATATGCAATGGACGGACCCACTGTTTAATAAATCGGCTACGTAGCTACCTCATAGCAAAGTCATGCAAAGCAGGAGGGCCCAGCTTGATAGGGGGTCCAAATTTATATATTTAGATATATTCAATATATGTAATTTAACATTCTCCAACTTAAAAATATCGAAAGTAATAAAAATGACTCTAGTCATACACTTGTAAAATATTGTTTTGCTTCACTTTGTTTTACCTTTGTGCCAAAGGAATATAATCTGAATAAAATTATTTTTCAACAATTTTACCCACTGTGGCCTGCAAACAATCATTATAAAATAGATAAATTGGACCATTTAGGCACAACAGAAAAGCTTTCTCCAAACATACCGGAACATCCATGTATCCGAATGCACTTCATACTAATTTATATCTAAATACATGCATATATCAACATGCATACATACACATGTTCCTCTTCTAAAGAAGCTTACTCGATTTAAAGCATAACCACCACACGATACAGTAGTAAATGGAATTCATTCAGTAGTTCTCCCAGAAGGCATAGAAAGGTATTAAAGAAGGAATTAATTATATACGGGTACGCCTACTGTCAGAAAAAAATCTGAGATTTCCAAAACTCAATAAATATAATATACATACTTACCTACATGTAAATATTCCGGTAGTAAAAGAGACGTATGAAATTAGGATGGAGTGCATTTAGATGAATGAATGCTATTTTTAAATCAAAAATGCCACTCGGCCTGAAGAAAAAGATCTTCGATCAATGCGTTTTGCCAGAGATGACGTATGGATGTGAAACTTGGACATTGGACGCCAAGACGCTACACAAAGTCCAATGGACTCAAAAAAGTATGGAACGCTGTAAGCTCGGCATAACGAGGAAAGACAGGAAGCGGAATACGTGAATGAGAAGTAGGACAAGGTTAGTGGACATAGTGGATAGGGTAAAGAGATGGAAATGGCTAGAAGAATGGACGAAAGGTGGACAAAATAAGTGTACCCGAGAGAATGCAATAGGGTAAAAAAGGAAGACCGAAGGAAAGATGGGTAGACGAAATTAGGAAAATGGGTGGGGTGAGATGGATGAAAGTTGCGTAAAACAGAGACGAGTGGAAGCGTGTTGTAAAGGCCTTTATTCAGCAGTGGATGGTGAACAACTGTAGATGATGATGATGGTGTCAATATGTCGCAGAATGTGGATAAAATTCGATTTTCTGCGTAGATCACCTTTCGTCCCATTGTACGTCGGTCGGCGTGTTAGGTGTTAAATGCAGATGAGACTAACTATACTAACTAGCCCGGCAACATATTTCTAGTCGCTTCCGGATACTGCAGAAGAATTCATTGTTGTTCTATTTAACGGTAGGCAGTCAGCTACTTCTGACCAGCGCGCGACCGCTCATTCATTTCGAACTGTTCGTACATACGTATTATCCAGATTCTTCTCGGCACATGCATACATACTTACACAACATACTGGATGGATAAACTTCGAGCACTGATTGCGTACAGATTTAAATTATATGTGCAGACGATTTAAGAGCATCTCGACGGACAGATAAATTTTTATTGCGACCGCCGAGACCGGAACGGTGGTCGATGTTGACACGACCACAAATTGCGCGAAGTGCGTTGAAAGACTCCAACCAGTGCTTTCGAGAGAACTATACTTACAGACAAATCGTACCTACGGGGAAATTGCTTGCCTCTCCTTTAATTTATGATTCGATTCCACTGCAAGAAACTCGCGAGTAGTGTGCGATTGATGATAAAATTAATTGCACGCGTGTCGAATATACATAATTGTGCCGCATGTGAAGAAGATGCGGATAGAATTCGCTCGGTTTTTTGCCCGCGGGTGAAGATTACAAGGGCTAAACGAGCAAAAATGCACTCATGCAATATTAATATGATGCGGTGGGTCTTTCAAATGAAGCGAACATTAATAGCCCCCGACCGAATTCCTTTTTATTATTTTTGGGTACACCTTAGCAAAAACTCGACAATCGTCGAATGGTACCGACAATGCTTGTATGTAAACGCTCGTCAAATTGAATAATGTGATGCTGTAACTTGCAGTGGAGTATTGGACTGTGAACCGAAATGTTTAGATCCGTTCCTCTTCCACGAGCTGCTAAATTTGGATGTTGTTAAACTTTCGATCAGTTGCCGAGACAATTCACCAATTCATTGAACTTTCCTATTTTTTTTTTAATTTTATTTCATCAACGGAAGACAAAAAAAAACATCGGAGAGAAATTTTTCTTATACATCCATTTACATACAACCTTCACTTCAACGTTAATTTAAAAGTAAAGTATGTAATAGAATTTAACTATATACTTGAAACATTTATATCCCAAACCAACCACACTAAATCATTGACCCTTTTCTTCTATCCGTTATATAAAACATATGAACATATGTAAATATACATAATTTTACATAATATTTTTATAAATTACAAGTTGGTTTGATGATCAATCCACAAATTCTTGCAGAATTAAGCTTCAATGTTCCCAGCCAACTCTTTCAACGCAATTTATTCTCTTCTCCTGGGGCACGTACCAATTTGATGGTTTCGTCGCCTGTTGCCAGGGGCATCAAGCTCCTCAACCAGATTTCTATTAACTTGGATTTGTTTAATCTACAATCTGCTGATCTGGTTGAGGGATTGTTTAATTTGAAATCGTAACGTGTTCCATTATTGTATTTGTTATATATTTATGCTAAATTTGTTTATTTATTATATTTTATTTTCTTCTAATTGTATCCATTTTTCTTTTTTTTTTTTTTTGTTTAGCCATAGTGACTACTTGGAACTACCGAAATGTCACTATGATAAAATTGTAATAGATAAATAATACAATACTCTCTCAATGGAAAAAAGGAACGACTTCATGTTATATTATATTTTCGCTTACATGAGCTTGTCTTTGCAAAGAATATATTTTTTTACAAAACCATATTGAAATTTTAATTATTTCGCAACATTTAAAAGAAAATAAATGAAAAAAACAATGACTAAATCAGAACTACATAAATCAACCAAAACCATCCTCATTCTGTTAATGATTTTATAAGGCAAGCTGAGAAATTAGTAGAACAGGAATTTCTTAGCACAAAAAGTAGTAAAACCTTAATTAATATGTTTAACTATTTTAATATTAATGAAAGGATTTTCTCACAATTATGTACAACACCCACAAAATATTAAGATTCATCAAGAACTTTTACAGACCAATCATACTATCTACATATATGTACATACATATTCAGTGGTGTAGTGCTAAATAAAAAAGTACCAGGTCGGTGTTTAATTTTTACCCCCCCCCCCCCGCTTTTTTCTTTACTTAAAAAATATGTATCCTAATATTGATAGTACAAATATTTATAAAAAATCAAATGCTAATTAACTTGAAAAGTCAATCAAAGTGGTCTGAATAAGGCTTATTATTTAGTTACCAAATTTTAAAACGAGAGTCTGTTCACAATATTTGGAATACAAAATTGTATATGAAATATAACCAATTTTTATATCAAAGTACCAGGGCGGCGACCTAGCTCGAAAAGAAGTACCAGGGCGACGACCTAGCTCGAAAAGAAGTACCAGGGCGGCGAGCTGGCCCGACTACACCACTGTACATATTATATAAAATGGTAAACGGATTATTTCGCACATTGCAATCGCGCACACGACAATTTTCGTCTTTGCGCGTAATAATCACCGAACCATATGCAATACATACATACATATATTCAAATTCACATCCACAACAAATTTCGAAAATTAAGTCCACCGGGAAATTCCGGACTCAGCAGTCAGCGTCTGATAAGATTTGCAACAGTTTACACACACATACACGAGGCACACAGAGCCGTCCGAGAGTCTCACTCTAGCCACTGTCGAGGAGAGCACGCCCCTGTTTCCAGAGGCAGCAGCGGCTCTGGTTTCGTTTAAGGCAGCGCCGCTGGAATGTGGTCTGTGGTCTTCTGCAGTGCCCCTTTGTGTCTAAATAAAGTCACCGGGAGGAATGTCGAACGGTACACAATTGCCGCTGCCTGTTGCGCGCCTCTCTTCCTACAGCCGCGGCCTGGAGAAAGCACCGGCCAGCACAGAGTGGATGCCCTCGCGCCGAAAAGGTGAGGTATGCGAGCGGCGCCTCTTCATCGACATACCCGCATGTTTGTGCACACATACACGCCCCGATATGTACGGAAAAGTTTTACAATGGATCGACGACACCTGAAACGCGGACGTCTACCTACCACTCGTGTATCGGTAGCGTTTATTGTCGTCAAACGTTTGCATTCCTCCGGAGGCTCTCCTCTCCTCAGGTGTGGTATGTATGTGTGTGTGTATTGCAGCACGCGGGACTTTCATCCGAACCCCAAATATTTACAAAGAAATGCCCTCGACTGACGCCGAGCTTTCTACGTATTTGTTGACACTGCATTTGTGAAATCAAATTTAGACGCGCTCGGTTCCCTCGTTGCTTCGATTCGAGCTTATGAAAGCTCTTACTGATCTGACGGTCGATTGGGTTTGCATTGGAGCAGTGGTGTTCAGATCAGTGGATCTCTTTCCCTCTCTCTTCATACGCATTATTAACATAACAATAGTGTTAGTGTAGGAAGACTATCTTAATACATTCAAATAACAGACCGTGATCCTATATATCCATACATTTGCCATCATGAAAAAAAATGTAATAAAATCAGGTTTGGATTTTCAACGTTTCAATAGAAGATTTTTTTTAAATAGCACTCAAAATATGCTATACAGGTAAGTTCGTATTATCTTCCTCGTCAACACTGGCGAATCCACGATTGTGGCAGGAGGTCAATGGCCACCACCCTAGAGAACTACATAATATTATACATTTAAACATTAACTCAAATTCGCATTCGGTGTTTAAAAACGCAATTTAAACGCGCCTTTTTGGCCCAAAAAGTAACATTATTAAAGCGGGGGTACGAGCAGACTACTCTTCCCTCAGGTATAAAATGTTATGTGCATAATCAATGCATCTGATGCATGATCTTTCGCCTCCACTGAGAATTTCCGCTTTTACCGCACAAAGTCGATTTCCGAGATAACGTTACATTATTATGCATACAAAAACTGGGTTTTTTCAGGCATAATAATGTAACGAAAAAAAATGTGTATTAAAAATTAGAAGTGGGCCCCCACCCTGCAAATTTCTTGGATCCGTCACTGCTCGTCAACATATTTATTTTTTCGAATACTTTTTCAAAGCTTTCCCCTAATAAAGACTTAATCCAATAGCACCAAATACTAAATACAACCCATCTCGGCAGAAGAATTTAGTCTAGAGTTTCATCATTTGGCTAGTCTTAGCAGATCTCGATGAAGTAAACAAAAATTCCGTTATTTAAAAAAAATGTTAGGAAAGCTCACGAGTAACCGATGTCACTCGAGGGGGCGTGTGAGCAAAAAGTTTTGTAAAGTTTGGTCTCCAATAAGTGTGAAATCGACTGGTCGATGGCGATCGACCTTATGAGCACCCCTGCTCTATCGGGTCGAGTTCACACGGCAGGTTGAACGACGTTCAAAGAAAAGGAACAAAAATGAAAAGAGAACCCAACACACATAAATAAAAAGAGATCTGTGGAGGTATTAGTGATGGTGATGATGATGGTGGTGGTGGTGGTGGTGGTGGTGGCGGTGGCGGTGAGCGGCGCTTGTTTACCAATAAAGCTGGAAGAATGTTAAAAAGAACGGAGGCTGCGCGGTGCGGTAGTGGGGTGGTGGGTCGGGTGGCTGGAGGCGCCTAATGGTGGGCCCTCGTCGTCTCCAGCATTCCTTCTTCCAGGATGGTGGAGATGCATCCAACGGATAACGATTTACGATATATGTATAGGTGCGCCACTGGGACTCGAACCCGTCACCTCTGAACACTCTCACACCTCCGCTTTGCTCGACAAGTAGATAAGCTTCCGATACGTTTGGAAATTTGTTCGAAATCGATTAGGAATATTGGTGTGCGGGCGCTAAATAAGATGCTTTGTCAACAAAGTGGATGCAAATGGTGTGCACGGTCGTGACGGACCACCTCTGAGAGATAACAGTACCCAGTGGTGGATTTACCCACGGCTTATTATAATATAAAGGCGCAGCCTAGGACGGCAAATTCGGAAAATAGAATGAAAATTTTATATTGGAGGTTTAAGTTACCAAGAGTACAATGAAATAAATAGTATACCGAATTTGGTGGTCCTAAATTGAAGACAGTCGATTTGCATGGCGTACAAACGAACTTTCATCTTTATGTATGTATGTATGTATATATGTATGTATACATTAGTCAGAGCGAATAACGCAAATTTTAGATTTTCATCGATGGACCTAGTGGAAAACTTTCTTCGTACCAAGGGAACGTTAAATAAATTTTACTGATTTTTTTTGAAAATATTGTCACTTTTTTATTATTTAAAATAATAAATCTTCAATATTCATCTTTTGAAGTGTATTAGGGGCGATTATAATAAGTTTTGACTGATTTAATGACAATTCTAAGTCGCTGTTTCGCTCAAAGTCCCCATACAAGGCGCGCCGCGCTCGCAATGGGTGTGGGGAAGCGTTATTTTCAGAAAATCGTCATTTTTTCCGTGATTATTTTGAGAATAGAGTTGAGAGCTTCTTTTGGTTTGAGAATAAAGTTGAGACCTTTAATTCAAATACAAAAATATTAACGAACTTTATAAAATATAAAGAGACCAAAATGACCTATCTTGACGCAAAATGTCATGATTACGTCAAAACATGTCATTTTGGCCACATAACACTCAACGACTTTTGTATTCAAAATAATCACAAAAAAAATTGACGATTTTCTGAAAATAACGCTTTCCCCATATTAACACCCGTTGCGACTGCGGCACGCTTTGTATGGGAACTTTTTAGCGAAACGGCGACTTTGTGAAATTTATCAAAATCGATCCAAGTAAACTTCAATATGTCAATAATGAGCTTTTATTTTTTGAAAAATACTAATTTAGAGATTGTTGGATTGGTTGGAGGAACATTGTTTAAAATTAATGACTTTTTTATTTAATGTTCCCAAGATATAACAAAAGTTTTCCACTAGGTCCATCAATGAAAATCCGAAATTTGCGTTTTTCGCTCCGACCTAGGCTATGTCCTCTAGCATACATGCGTATGTGATAGAAGAAGGTAATAACTGTTGCTAAACACTACCGACTTCCTCCTTCCCAGTGGTGTTGTGCTAAATAAAAAAGAACCAGGGCGGTGTTTAATTTTTTTGACCCTCCCCCCCCCACTCTTTTTTCATTACTAAAAAAATATGTATTCTAATATTGGTAGTTATTTATAAAAAAAATCAAATGCTAATTAACAAATACATATATTCTTGTTGAAATCATCATGTTTTTTTTATTTTATAAAAACTACCTTCCATACATCCTCTTCAACATATTTCAAACCCGTGTTTGTGTGTTAACAGCAACATTTGCTTTTAGCAATGCCACGCATGCTTTTAGCAAAAACGTCTTTTAATTTTGAAAAGAAGGAATCTCAATTTATTCGATCGTTCTTTTTGGAATCTGAGAGTGTGACCTTTAAGATTAGTGTTTTCATTAAACGTAATGAGTTTGGACATAGGACAATTATGATGATTATTTAATATTTGAAAGACTCCGATTAAGTAGATTATTATTCTTCTCGTCTCAAGTGTTATTAATATAAGCCAAAATATTTTTTAATTTTAATTTTACTCATAAAACAATTTACATATCAAAGTGCCAAGGCGGCGACCTATGTAGCTCAAAAAGAAGTACCACAGCGGCGACCTGCCCCGACTAAACCACTGCCCCTTATAAATAATACATCTACCAAAATTTTACGCATAAAAGTAATAAACAAGATGCAAGCTTATCAACAATAAGGGCGAAAACACACAGAGTGGGACGTGGTACGTGTTTTTTTTTAGATACTTTCAAAAATGCGAAAAAAACACAGCACTCCTAGCCCATGTTCATGGCACACAGTCCCAAATATCACCCCCTGGAGTGCTTTCGGTGATATTCCTTGTATTTATCATTGCTTGACGGTGATCGATAACGGTGAATCCCATATTTGAAAAAATGTAGGAGAAACTTGTCGATTGCATTTGGAAGCCAAGGACACATGACGTCCCATACCACTCTTGTGTGTTTTCGCCCTAAACCATTACAAACTATAAGACCTCAATGTACAACGAAATCCATTTCCAAATAATTGACGCTATTGGATAAATTTTGTAACGAAATCTAACCTTTTAGAACTTCATAGCCTTACTCACACTTTATACCTATGTATGTATGTATATTTTAAAAGGGTATGATCGACCAGAATGTCGACCGCTGTCGCTATGGCCAGCCGATGAAAAACGCGATATGTAGTCGATTTAGCGCAGGAATTTTGCAAACCTCATGGTTGCACCGATGATCGTTACAAGTCTTCCATTGTGTGGATAAGGAAATGTGTACACACGCGTGTGTGTAAAGAGTTATAGAGTCTCGGCGAAGAGAACGTTATCGTTATGCGTTATGTGAGCTGTCGCGAGCTCAGGAGACTTCACAGGGCGGCGAGGAATGCCCGGCGCCCGGGGCCGATGGACCTGAACTCCTCTCCCTCCCCTCCCACCACCTACCCACACCACCACTACTATCCAACTCTCCGAATCAAAATTCGAAACCTATGAAAATCATCAAATGACAATATTCGAACGTTGCATACAAAATTTTACACATATAAAAAAATAAATTCATACCTTGTTACCAAAATACGTTCGTTTTTGTGCAAGAGAGAAAAATTTACATTTTGGTTTTCCCGCCAAGAAAGCTTGGGTCGTATATCGGTAACGCCAAAAAAAGAAAATCATAAACATTTTAAATAATGTTTTAAGGTTCCTATCAAACGATGCATCTCGATATATACAGTGGTGTCACCCCAATTTTGGAACAACGGGTTTCCAATTTTTTTTCAATAAAATTATTTTGAAAATACATATGTATATACGTATATACATTTCTTTTTCGTCCAAGGCACTAACTATTACATGAAAGTTCATTAAATTTTTCAAGATTTGTATAAATTTTGATAAAAATTAGATGAATTTTTAGATTAAATAACGGGTTTCTGGAAACCCATGGAAACCATTGGGGTGACACCACTGGATATACATACATATGTACATAGATATCGAAAACTGAGTTTTTTAAATAAAACTTTTTTACGAATGGTATAGTGAATTGTTTTGACGTGACGTCTCGCATTACGAAAATTTGCAACGTTGAAACATTGCACAAAACTAAAGTGGTAATTTTTCCCCCCTTCCTTTTTCCCCACCTTGAGAATTTCTTCACAAACCTAGTCTGTTTATTACCTAAAGTGTATATAGTAGATTTAACACAAATAAATTTTACTCCTATATACATAGCATGTTGT
Source organism: Arctopsyche grandis (assembly GCF_051622035.1). NCBI lineage: Eukaryota > Metazoa > Arthropoda > Insecta > Trichoptera > Hydropsychidae > Arctopsyche > Arctopsyche grandis. Next base: position 21,825,995 of record NC_135359.1, read on the forward strand.
GTAAAATATGGTAAATTTTATTTATTTATTTATTGATAACCAGTGTTCATTTATTTCAACAGGTGGTTTTGAAAAGGAATTGCAATATACATACATACAATTGTACATGTATGCATATTAAATATCTGAATTCGATGCATCCACTAAAAGAATTTGAAAATAATTTACGTAGTATCGATTAGCATTTCAGAAACCGATACCAAGTTTCAGTTCGATAGGACTAACGGTTTTCAAAAAATCCCCAAAACACAAAGACACGCATACACATTTTTTCTAGATCATGAAAACGTGATCAGTGATCGATTCTGAGTTAGAATCAGTCAAAATCTCGAGTTCGAATTTTCGCATTATCACAAAACGTCATCTACATATTGTAACTACGTACATACATAGATAAAGTAAAAATCAATAAATAAATAACTAAGTTAAGGACATACTCATATACTATGTAGATGTTCCTCAACACCCAAGTGTAAACCAAACAAGACTACAGTAAATACATATATATGTACGTATCTACATATATCATATTATTAGTTTTAAGTTTACAAAAGTAAGCCATCAACAATCAATTATTGTAGTTTAAATGAAGAATTTCTTATTTATACAGGTATGGCTGGCTGGTTACTATGCATATGTGTACATTCATCACCGGTAAATCCCTAAAAACTTTACGTATCAAAAATTAAAAATACCTTTGCAAGCTTAATAGCGAGAAAGCAACATTTTACATATATAGGTACTAGTTGTATCAGCCCTTTATATTTTAAAGGCCGCGCTGGCCCTGCAATACATCTCATATAGTCATAACTGGGATCAACTTATATGTAAGTTCCCGCAAATGAGCTCTATTATTAGTTTGTTAAAAAGCGGACCAAAGCCTATTTCATAATCAGATTTAAATACTGATGAACCAGAAAGTCGGTGATTGTCAATAATGACAGCATTGGTCAATAAAGACAGTACGGATTAAAATTTTGATAAGGTTACCCAACCTTTACAAACATCAATTGGTATATTATAATTTAAAAAACAATAAGTAACATTCATAAAAACACATTAAAATATCTTTGAACTGACCTGGCACTTTGGAAAGTTCCTGAATTAGCTGCCGCGGCTGCGAAGCCCACACCTACAGCCAATCCTTCGGGAATGTTATGGACTGTGATTACCACGACCAATAATATAATACGTTTCCACTGTGCCTTTTTTTCTTCCAGAGCTTTTTCAGCATCACTGGTTGAATTTTCGTACACCTAAAATAAAGTCACAAATGAAATATTATATGAAAAACTTTAAATTAATTTCAGATGTGCTTCCAAAAATTAATTTCATATATAATCCATATTCGAATTTTTTAAATAATATATTATTGAGTAATATAAAACAAGTGAGTAAAAGATATTAGTGACATCTATGTAAAATCCGAATATTAAAATTAATACATAAAATATTAAAAAAAATACGTCATCGTAATCAAACCACCTTCGCAATAGTAAACAAGTTTATAAAATTCGAGTCGTAGCATTTCTTTATTGCGTAGTAAAATTATTACCTGAGATATTTGTTTTGAATTTGAATTCCTTTTATTTGTGTTCCGTCTTCTGCTAGATGTGTGATGTAAATTATTTATACAATCGTCAAAGCTACCAATTACGTCTTCTTCTGTCTCTACAGTTATTACACTTAGTGGCACTAAATTAGGATCAATTTCTCTATCATTATGTGAATTTTCTAAACAATCGTCATCAACTTTATTCTTCTTAGAATTCTTCGTATTCTCTGTTTTGGTCATAGCTGCAAAATAAAAATCATTTGAAAAATTGCATTGGATTGTTAAATAATGTTATTAATAAATGACAACAAATTAATTGGTTAGTTTATAATTCCAAAATTGGTCAATAAAAAAATGAAAAATTTATCAGTAATTAATTATAAATTTGATCAGTAACTTATTCTTAATGATCAGTAGAATATAATAAACGATCAGTAAATTATTCATTTTTGTTCAGTAAATAATTATTTTTTATCAGTAAAAATATCTTTTTTGATCAGTATTTTATTTAAATATTGATCAAAAAGGATTTTCTATCAGTGAAATTATAATTTTTGACAGTTAGATGATAGCGCGTCGCCCCGCTACTGTCCATTCCCACTCTCCTCATGGTCCAAATACCATCCAAACACAACGTAATATTTTTTTTAAAGTTATATTTCATCAATATTTTCACAAAAAAACATATCTTAGCAGCCAACACTTATTTATTTAAGGGTTAGATTAGGTTAGATTAAGTTAGGTTGGCCCTATTCGTTTAAGATTCTATTGTTTGGTTCGGTATTATTCAGTCTCACTGTCACACACGAGAACTGAGACAGTGAGATTGATCTGAACCTAGCGTGAGGGGTGATGACCGAGGCGGTTGAGAGCGGAGAAGGGGGAGATTATTAAAAGAATGTTGCTAAGTGGCAAAATTCATCAGGATTTTTTATACTAGTAGCCATAATGCGATATGGCAATACGGAAGATTTTCTGGCTGTCAAAATGAAATAATCATTTTTAAATGATATTACTGATCATCTTATAATAATCATCGACCGTTTCATTTTATTATCTGATCATTTTGATTTAATAGCTGATTATTTTGATTTAATAGCTGATTATTTAGTTTAATAACTGATCATTTAGTTTAATAACTGAGTATATGACAACTGATCACAGCGTACTGATCATTTAGAATACTCACTGATAATTTCGAAATATTTACTGACAATTTAGTTATATTTGTTGATCAAAAGCTGAATAAATTACTGATCAATTAAATGCACGCCCTAATAAATCCATTTATAATTGATATAAAGTAAAACATTAAATGTTGAAAGGAAGTTCAAAGCAATGAATTTCAATTAAAAAAAAAATTAAATCAAATATTGGGTGCATAATGATTGGTTAAAATTTTGTCAAACATTAACTTTCTACAACATTGTAATATATTTTGCAGTATAGATAGTCCTTATCATTGAGAGACTTGAAATGTATTGACATACCAAGGGCATACTGCAATGACTATTGAAATATATTGATACAAATACAAAGTCAGGGCCTCTACACAAAATATGGAGTGGTTGATAATATATTATGATCAATAAAAGGAAGATAAAAAGTACATAAACTGTATAGAAATTCATGTTTGTGACACAAAATTCCGCTTTACAGTTACCATTAAACTTATCAATCATTTCAAAATGTTTAAACTATTCTTTAATCATTTCAAAATATTTGTTGTACTTACCCAACATCATATTTGTCGTATTGATACCGAGATATTCTAAGAAAATGTCAGCTCCATGTACAAAAACGGCACCCAATACAAATCCAAAAGCCACAGGCACAAATGACCATTCACCTTCTTCGCCGTATAACTTAGATTTTTCTGCTACCGAAATTGCCGGCGCCAAGAGTGACCAATATGATGCGGCTATCATAACGCCAGCAGCAAATCCCAATGATACGTCTAGTAATTTTCTCTGAAAACAAAAAAAATACCAAAAACCTATTAAATCACTAGTTATTTATTTATTAAAAACAGTATTACAATATTTCGTCAAAGCATTGACACCAAAAAAGTTGCTACATATTTATTTATCCATTATATATTAACCCCAACCATAGGTGCCACTATAGGTTGCGACACCTATGATCAAACTTTTGTACTTAAGTACCAAATACCATCATTACTATTATTGCATCAATCGTTGCATTAAAACAATGGCATTGTATTTTTAAAGAATCAACTACAAATTTTCAAAATCCTGGTCAACAAATTTCAAAATCAATATGGAAAAAATAATCATGAGATCGGCATTTAATATTAATTGCTTCAATTCAAAAAAAAAAAACATTACAACACATAGTAATTTATTAAATCGATAAAACGTATAAAATAAACATCAATCGATCGACACAACAAATATTACTGTAACACATCTCCTTAACTATTGTACGGGAATGACAAGGGGTCAAGAAACTGATGAATAATTCATCCCGCCTGTCTGAACTTGCTCATTTAATACAATCAAATCAATTTATGAGTATTATGAACCCCTTTACAACCGACTCTTTTTACCTATTGATTTATATTATTGATTTAATAGTGTAATATAAGGCACAACACACAAACATTCTTAGACGAACTATGCGTATCTTAGCGTTTCATAAAAAAAACAACTGAAATTTAGAAAAAACCCATTATTAGAATATGATTTATTGTTGATATTCTAAAAACTAATGTTATTATTATAAGGAATGGTTTTTCTATTAATCAAACCACACTGTCAAACTTAAGTGGACAATCTGCATGGATATGCCATCTATACGATCGTACGGATGATTGCACTGATTTGTTCTCTAACTCTATCAGTACTTTTAGGGCTAAAGTGAAGAAACAAATCTGTGGTTGATTCATTGTCATTCATTGTTTTATTTATATTTATTGTTTTGTTTTCATTATATTACTATACGGTGCTCACTTTAATAGGAATTTAAATATTTTCTTTTATTTTTATAGGTTTTTTTTCACTCTATTTCTCTTTTATTATATTTTTATTATGTATATGTGTGCCATTATATAAAATAAAAAAATAATTTGGACTTTATTTACATCAATTATTTGTTTACTGCCTCATAATGGAATAGATAGGTAAATTTAATTTGTACATATATTTATTATATTGTATCATTTAGCACTTCATTTCAAGTGAATAAGTATCCAACCCTTTATTAAATAAAAACCATTGTTGGGAATTGTCCCAAGTATGACTTTGCTTAACTTCAAAGTCTTCTCAAGTACATCTTTTACTTCCTATATATAGGTAACTAGTGGTTTTACCCGACTTTGATCGGTAATTGTAATATAATCCGCTTAAACATGGGTACTCTAATAGTAAACACTCATTTGTATTTTTATTAAATTTATTTGAATCGAAAAAAATTACTATTCGACGATCGTCATAATAAATTTGATTTGTTTTCGATGATCCCAACCAAACCTTACATAGTTACAAAGTCTCTTTCGAAATTATATATTAGATTAGCTATTTGAGCAATAAACTAAATAAACTAAACAAATGAAGTGAGTTTTATTTTTAAAAGACTTTTGTTATTGAAATACATATATATGAAAACAACGATAACAAAAATTGACATTTACTACTAAGTGACAGTAATGAGCACATTTAACTAATGACAAGAAATAAAATCCATTATTTCGCCTCCCCCTCAAACAAAACAGATGCAATACTAGTTGTTATTGAATCAAGATTAAATATTACATTTAAAATGTATAATTAAATATTATAAAATTGAAGTCACTCATCCATTTCGAGATAAATTAACTTTTCAACAGCCAAACTTTTAATACAATTGAATTTTTGGTTTTGGTTTTCATTTTCAACTTCACAATATATGTATATATGCTTGTTAAACAAGCATGTCTACATCGGTTTATCCTTGCGTCTATTAATAACACAGGCATACATTTGTGAATAGTTGTAAAAACATTCGAACAACGACAAGATTTGGTAAATATTATTAGATTAAGTATGGAAATAAAGTGAACGATCCACGGAAATATTGCAACAGTAAACATGCGCATTGGAAAGTAGGGTTAGTGAGGTGGGTGGGTGGGTGGGTGGGTGGGTGAGTGAGTGATTGAGTGAATGAAGACCTGAGTGCCCCTGACGAAGATGACGAGTCCAGCTCCCAGAGCCGTCATGCCCCAGGTGAAGAGCGTGCCGAGCAACGCCTGGGTCACTGGACCGTAACCCTCCAACATGATGTTGTTATCGCAACCTAACACTCAATTAAACCGACAACTACTCTCGTTCGAGACCACTGTCATTACTGTCAGAACCGCAGAATGTCAGACAATGTTTGCCACATGCTTATCGCGCCGCACGCGCCCACCTAGCACTACAATTCATGTCCATAACCGCATGAAAAACAAGCCTCACCATTTGAACACCGTTCACCTATTAAAGGTCTGTTCATACTTAACAGCACTGCACGGCTTCAGCACTGCACTACTCCGTTTCAAATATGGCATTTTATTACATTTCTATTCATATCTACCTACACGTCACGGTCACGTCACGTTTACAGCACTTTGGCCGAGTGCAAGGCAAAATCGGCTTACTTATACATTACAGGCCATGACGATACGGCGCAATATTGCTTACGTCGTATTGTCGAGTACTTACAATATGAATGCATACACGTGCATTCGTAGCTACGCGTCAGAATACAAGTCAGCAAAAATGAATCGACGTTTATCGAACGAAAAATTATGTATAATCGCGTTGTTTTTGGAAGAAGAAGCTCAAGAAGGCAATAAAAAAAGCACGGAGGCGTTTTGATGTGCATCCCATGTTAAAAAATAGAAAAACCGAAGGAGAGTTTTGGACACTGTATAAGGAGCTTGTGGATGATGGACAAATTTTTTTTAAATATTTTTTAAATATTTGCGCCAAAACCATGTCGAAAGATTGAACAGCTGTCAACTGTCACTATCGATAATTGGTCCAAAACAGAAAAACGGCTGACTCATGGCACGTAATTCGCGTGTATATTTCCACGATAGCCAAAAAAACGGATACAATACGTTGACGGATGTTGTTGTAAGGTATGAACAGGAAATGTCGGGTACTGCTGTAAGCTTGCCGTGGCGTAAACGTGACGGTTGGTATGAATATACCCATACAAAATGTACCAAATAATACTTTTCGTACGGCTGGATACCTGCTGAAGTCGGTACGTGCTGACTAGGTATGAACAGACCTTATATCTCCACGATGGCCAAAAAGACGGATACGATACGTTGACGGATGTTGCTGTAAGGTATGAACAAGAAATGTCGGGTACTGCTGTAAGCCTGCCGTGGCGTAAACGTGACGGTTGAAATGAACATACCCATACAAAATGTACCAAAGAATACTTTTCATACGGCCGGATACCTGCTGAAGTCGGTACGTGCCGACTAGGTATGAACAGACCTTTAAATGTATTTTGCTCAATTTTGAGTGGAGTTAATTTGTTACCCCATATCGCGTCTAGTGTGATTTTTTTGGTATCGGTACTCTAAGGTTAAATTTAAATTTAAAAATAAGAACCCTGTGGCATTACTAAGCTATTTCTTTGCCCTTAATTACGCTTTTCCTCGCTTCTTAATAATAGTAATAAATTCATTTAAAGTCAAATTATAATCCAAATGGCGTGTTGCAAAATTTACTCATACTCTCAAAGTCCCAAACTTTAAAAAATTAATTAGACATTTAATATATAATTTTTTCCATGTTTATTTATTCAACTCAACTTTTATGAGTTTTTCAAATTATGTACTGGTATTCTATCAACCATGGATATGGCACGTATTCAAAGTGTTTAAACAAATTTTAGTAGACGTCAGTTATGACAGTTCGTTTGACAGCCGGTATATCACAATCAATCGTGAACATGGCTCTCGAAGGAGTTCGTTTTTTTTTAAATTTGTGGATTAAATTTGATGGCTTTATTCGTTCTCATAAATTAAAATTGTGGTTAAAATAATTTTCAGGAAACGGGAATTCATCAAAAGCGAACATTAGCATTTATAAATCATTTCATAATTAGAACAATTGAATTTATGAATAATTTTGCTACGCAATGTGAAACGAAATTAATGGATTTTGATGTCAAATTACAAAAAGTAGACGCCTCACTCAGAGTACTAGAAACTAAAGTAAGTACATATTTTACACTAAAACAGATTAGTGATTATGTCCCAAGCTTTATTTCATTTAAGGGATTCAGACACGCAGGCAAAATAATTTGTATGTAGGTGGAGACAAAAAATTAAAATGGAATATCTCGCCCAAAAGTGCACTCTGATAATCATTACTGTTCGTTCATCAGTTTCTTTAATTGCTTCATTTTACCATTAAATAATCATGTACCTCAAATCTTGGATTTGAAAAGCTTTTACGCCTAAGTATCATGTACAATCTTTCCATTGTAATACAAACATGTAATTGATACAGCTGTTGTGGAAGTCATTCATCAGCTTATTTATATTTCGTCTTATCTCATACAGTTGGCATCTATTAACGAGCTCCAAGCGATAAACATCAAAATAGCTGATAAGCAAGTGCCAGTTGAAGAGACAATAAAACATGAGGTTGTAATCGAACCCAAACCAGATTCTCAAGAGCCCACAATGATAGAAACTGTAGATGAGACTCCCGCAGAAGTTACGAGAGACCCGAAGTACGACAAATTTTTCAAAATGGTCCAATTTGGCGTACCAATCGCAGCTGTTAAGTTAAAGATGTCGCAAGAAGGACTTGATCCCAACGCTTTAGGATGAACTGAAATAAATTTATTAACATTTTTACTTTATCTATATTTTATTATAAGTAAATAAATTTACTGTATGTAAATATTTTTATAAATTGGATATGAATCTTTATGAATAAATAATATTTTTTATTAATATAAATAAATATTTCATTTTAATAACTAAACTACAATTAAGATGAAACGAATATATTAAAAAAGAGTAACGGGAAATGCATTACCATTAACTACACTCCAATACAGTATGCAACAAACGATTACAAAAAAAAGCTGCATACATACATACATTATAGCAACCATTTAATATTGATTAACTGTTAACCATAGATGTACATATAATACTGATGGTTTAGTGTCATGCGGAGTGTCCAATAAAATAAAGTTAAAATTGATCCTTGTGGAAGTTACTAATATTTAAATATTTTAATAGTTAATGATGGTTTTATTATAGCAACATACATTTGTAGTTTAATATAGTGTGTATAGTCAAATATCTTTTTCTTAATATGGCTTTATTAGTTTGGTTTACTGTCACGCGGAATGTCCAATAAAATAAAATTATAAATAAAATAAAACTTCAGTGCATGTACATATACATAAACTGTACAAAAATTGGTTGCCGACCGCTGCGTCCTTCCTTTTTTTTCACCACTTCCCCGCTAGTTAAACCCCCCGCACCCCTCAGTTAATGGCGACAACATCTCCGACCAAAAATGTCCGTAAGGGCGCATCTATGTATTATATATCTATGCTGTTAACCAAAAAATTTACTTCCCGACTTAAAAATGAAATCCTCCTCCAGCAATGTCTTAAAAGCGACGAATCTGGCAACTGTATTATTATGCGATACTTAACGAAATGTTTGCAAAGAAAAAAGTTTAGTAGATCTTGTCATCCTCAACTCAACAAAACAGACGCTCACATGTTAAAACAGTGGTTTCCAAACTTATAGCTAACTAATGGCAGCTACTAGGCCTCCCATTAAAAAAATCTAACATTGGTGCCTTCCCCCCCCCCGTCCTCTCCCTCTGTATTTCATAAAATACAAACATATTTTTACAAAAAATGATAAAAAAAATACAAATATAACTGACCACAATAAAATTCTTCTTCCAACTGTATTATCCACAAGCGGTATTTGTCGCAACTGTTTCACAGAACATTATTTCAACCATATCAATAGCTGCTGGCAAAACTAATTCCTCACCTATCATATGTGGTATTTTATATTTGACAACTCTGTAAGAAACTTTGTAGGGTGCTAGCAATTCGATTGATAGAACAGAAACTATTTTCTTGAACGTTTGCTTGTTTATTAAACTGATATTTTCTTTCAAAAATTCTATGGGTCTACCAACGTATGTATTCAAAATGCATAGTTTCAAAGTGCTGTTTTAATTTACTTGGTCTCATACTATCTGCAGCCAAAACTTTTGAACAGAGGAAGTACATTGGTCTTTCCAAGCTATCTATTATAGCACTTCTGAATTCCATTAATAAATCGGATGAATCGTATTTTTTTTTCTTGTCTAAATATTTCTACTTCTTTGTTCCCTGTCGCTTATATTCCTATTGTGTATCTTTACTTTTACATATTGCCGTCAGTATCTTCATTATTAGTGGATTTTCTTTTGTAATCAATCAATAATAACGTCCGTTTAAAGAACATATTTTAATGTTGTTTTGAAAGTTTATTTATAAGTGCAATATATTATTTTATTTTATTATGCCATGTTATAAACTAACTTTTGGCGTCTCCTTTTGTACTAATCTGTGCCTGCCCGGAGAGGCGCGCCTCCCAATTTGGAAATCGCTTTAGTTAAAAAATCTTAATAGCAGTATCAGATTAAAAACATGCGCTTTTAGACTACATTTTAGGCGCTTACAGAGTCTTTCTTCATATGTATGTAGGTTGGAATTAGCTAATTTAGACCTGACTTATACAACAATAAACGAAGGAAATATTTTTGACTCAAGGTGTCGGTATAACGGAAGCATGTTCAAGTTTGTTGAGAACTATGATACATATATCAATGAATACAGATATCTAAAAAAAACTAACAACTCAACACGACTTAATAACAGTCGATTTAAAGTGATTCATCTCTAAATGATAAATTATTATCTATTAGAACACAAATTTTGGACATAGCTTTTCTTATTTAAGGTTAATATTCTAATATCAAGACTTTAATTGAAATTATTTACATATACAATACTTGTAAATGTTTGATTTCAACCTTGACTGTCAACATTTGTTTTGTTTTTTTTTTTATATTTGTCCCATTGACTAGTCGATGTCCACTTGGAGTCATAGACATCGCATCATTCTACTATTATAAAGTTGAGGCTCCACCGCAATAGAGTTGAGTCATTTCCAGCTAGGCTTAGCTTCGCTCAAGTTGCAATTTAATTTCTATAATTGAAGCTCCACCTTGAATAAGAGTTTGTAGTTCGACTGATTGGTTACGAATTTCAAATGAAGCGAGGTGAGGCTTCACCACCCCATAGTATTGTATCCCACACTAATCTCTATAGAAATTCCTTTTCAACGGAGTTATACTTCATCCATTATTTCAAGCTGAACTCCCCTCTTTTAGCTGTTCTTCAGCTAAAAGAGAGCTGTATTTCAAGCGGAACTTCCGCTTAGTAAGACCAAGCTTTAAATAAGGTTAATTTGGATGGATCTACTCCGTTTGACCGATTTTCGTTTTCTCAACTCTCACAATTTCTCAGGTTTAATTTTATAATTTAATAAAAATAAAAATTTAAAATTTTATGGATATACATATATACGTAAAAAATGTATTTTATCCAATCATTCATTCTAGTTTTTAATATATACAAATTTATGTATAATATATACATTTTATGTATATACAAATTTTTTATGTACATACCATACGTAAAAAATATATTTTATCCAATCATTCATTCTAGTTTTTAATTAAAAAACTATTTATTATGCTACCTTAGCTTTCAAATTACTTATCCCTTTAAAAATTCATTCAGTGGGCAGATTAGACTAAATAAATTGAAATTTCAAAATCATTTAAATGAAAACTTAAATCCCAATCATTAAAACCCATCATAATATTCAAATTATATTATGACTACCATAAAAATATCATACTCTTGATGTGTCAGATAATGTGTATGTGTGTATTGAATGTAAATAGTACGAAATTAGGTAAGCATATGCATAGTGAACTTAACAATCCTCAGTAAAAAAAGTAATCTTAGGTGAAGGAAACGAAATTAAACGAAATAAATGCGTTTAAATTATGTTTATTATGTGTAGCTTACAACTTAAAATTGTATCATTTGTCCTTTCCTCTTTTTGTCACCACCCAATTCAAAATGCTTGCAGCGTTTGATAGCGACTTGCGATCGGAATTTGCATTCGGTACATTCTAACCTGAGTACAATCTTCTTCGTAGTTTTAGCCTGAAAAGAAAATTAAAAGTTTAAAACAGGAAATTCAAAATAAAATATCCTTTAAATTATGACTATCTCAAAAACAATATTATGAATTTAGAGCATGTGTACTACAGTAACCTCAAACTTGGGGGGAGGGGAGATATAACATTTAAAATGGTAGAATTGATTCAGACAATGATTCAAAATCGTAACTGTAATCCACACCAATCAAACTATTGAGAATATTAGTTTATGATCATAGAAGTAGAATGCATAGAATGGTCATTGTTAACAAAAGTATCGTCTAAAAGCGAGCCATCGAAGAGAGAGACGCGTCAGAAGAGAGACGAAGCTTAGCAAACAATGAACAAACTCTGCCGCGCAGAGTTTTTGTAGCAACATTTTTGGAGGCTGAGAGCGATTCTACTTCTATGTTTATGATGAAATAGACTTGAAGGAAAGAATTTCGTCGATCAGTTTTATTAGTGTACATAAGAATTCCACTTTGATTAATATTAATTCTCAACTCAAAAATTCACCCAAGTGTCGCAGACGAATCAAACAAGTAGTACTTAACTTTAAAAGATATGGCGCTCGCGTAATTATGGTGCATAATTAATTAGCACGTTTCTTTAACGACCTTTCGCTGACTATGAATCGACCATGATCAAACTGTACTGAAACGTAATCACTCGACTAGTGTGGATCAGGTATTCAGATAACGAAGATTTAGCAGATTTTCTATCACCAGATACCCCACTATTAAACCGGAATAAGCCATCAGCACGTTGACTGATCCCATTGTATGTCTTTTGAATAGCCCATACAAAGAACCAAGTGCACCTTTCGACAGTGTTGACAGCTAGCTTTGAGGTTATGTGAGATTGAAAATAAGGCGTGAACTGTGGATGTGTTGATTGGAATACCTTCTTTCTGAAGATTGGTTTGGTCTGACCGCCATAGCCCTGCTGTTTGCGATCGTACCGACGACGACCCTGAGCAGCCTGTCGTTCCTTGGACTTCTTATACTGAGAGACCTTGTGGGGCTTATGGACCTTGCACTTCTTGCAGAAGGTGCGCCTCTGCTTGGGCACGTTCACCTGTGGACAGAGGAAACATATAGCAAAGCTTTCATTAGCGAGGATATTTGAGGGGGCGAAGGCCCCTTTCGTCCGATGTATTCGGATTCGTCGTCACCATCGTCGATACCCACCATTGTTGCGGCTACAGCGACCGGAAGAAAGGAGGTTGACAGCCAGCGGCCAACACGCGAGTGCAGATTTGGTCGCAACAACGTCGATCGCTACCCTGTCCCTCTAGAATTGATATATTTTTTCGCTGTGACAACAATTGATTCGATTACTATTTCTGGAAATATTCATATATTCATAATAAAATTTGATTCACTTGATCAAATTAATCGTAGTTTTATTTTAAATAAAGTTAAAATCATTGAAATAAAAAATATTTTTTTCTTTTCTGCTAACGAAATATATAAAAATAAATGTCACATAATTGACAATAAAATGTTTAAATGACATATTTACTTGATTTCATTTAAATTTGCACTATCGGCAGGGCTTTTTTTTAGTGCTGGAACTAATTTTTTCTAAGCTTACGAAAAAAAATTGAAGTAGCTTGTCCTATGCCGAATTTTGCTATTTTGACGAATTAAATAAATATAGATTGTCATTGTGTATATACGCACGAACATTGTTTTGTCTAATTGATTTTGAAACATAAAAAATACCGGGAAAAATGGCGCCAGAACGCCGTTCCACCGCAATTAGATACATGTATTTTTTTATTAAATAAAAGCAGATTTATTTTTTTACTAGGATTTTATTTATTTAAAATTTGCATATTTATTTTAATTTTTTAAATCTTATGTATAAAACATAAATATACTGTTAAGGATTAAAAACATTAATCAATGGTGCAAAATCATGATTAAACTTAGTATTAACTTCTTTTGAAATTAAAAATTATACTTAGCATATTTTATGTAATAATTGTATTGAAACTGTCGATGAATCAATATCTAACTAAATTTTTGGACGAATGGTGTGTTATATAAGGTTTGGTGACTATTTCATACAAAGCGATCTCACACACGTCACTAAAATCTCGATCACGGAATACCTGGCACTCAAAAATTCTATCCACCAAGATTTAGCCACGCGAACTATTGTACTAACAAGAATTCGAGTGCCAGATATTCCGTATTTGCGAAATGTGTGAAATAATCGGTTTGCCGTCATATATATATATATATATATATATATATATATATATATATATATATATATATATATATATATATATATATATATATATATACATATATGTGTGTGTATATATATATATATATATATATATACACACACATATATATATATATATATATATATATATATATATATATATATATATATATATATATATATGTGTGTATATATATATATATATATATATATATATATATATATATATATATATATATATATATATATATATATATATATATATATATATATATATATATATATATATATATATATATATATATATATATATATATATATATATATATATATATATATATATATATATATATATATATATATATATATATATATATATATATATATATATATATATATATATATATATATATATATATATATATATATATATATATATATGTATAAATATCTATATGTATACTTACTTCATACTCTCATATTTTAAAAAATAAAATAGAAATCAAATACTTTAAAATGGAATACGTGAAAAGTTTTCTTTACCATTTCATTTTTAAGTCAAAAATTATACCAACATTCATATAAAAGTATTTATTAATACAAAACAAAAATATCGTTACCTGTATTATTACATTAAAAGTCTTTTCTTACTAAATTAAACCAACAAATAAATAAATATAAATTTCATCACCAAAAATTATGCCCTTATATTTATGTACGTATTTACATTTATACGTATTTAAGTAGTTCAATACATTCGTATATACACAAAGTACATATTTTCAAAATTAATGGTTTACCAAAGATTTTACTCATTTATTAATTTTTTTATTCACAACATTTTGAAGAAATAATGAATCATTATCATTTGATGTTAGTACATATGCATACAATGTAAAATATTACAGATGAACGTGTTATTTTGTATTGATTTTATCAAGTCGTCATTTTTAGCTACTACATTATTGACTCAATACGTTTCAGTTTTTAGGTCATCAGCATTGATCGTCATTACGTTAATGAAAGACGGAATAAAGTGAATCGTCTCGATAGGGTGCATTTTATCTAATATATTTTGAAATTTTAGGCATTCAAACAATACACGATTTTGAAATAAAGCCAGCTGAAACTTCATTAAAATTTCAATTAAAACTTTGTTATTAAAAATTTTTAGTATCGCAATAATGTAAGTATATTTCAACCTGTAAAATTCAAAATTTTTATTCAAATGTTTGTTTTTACTTAAATACATATTTATGAATGAAATTGTGAAGAATTAAAAGTATAAGTTTTAGTATACGAAAGATTAAGCTAGATGGAAATTCACCATGAAATTTGTATCACCGGCGAGATTTATAGAAGTGTATCATTTTGGCACACATCCGGACGACGCAATTTGACCGACAAACGATGCATTTAAAATGCGCATCCGTACAAGAGAAAAATCGTTGATATTATTCAAAGATCGCAAAATACATCAGAAATCGAATCGGACGTTCAATGCGAGCCGCATATTTTAAAGGACGAGATATGACAACGTTCATTCGAGAGGAAAACGGTCCAGGTTTTTCAAATTTGCCGCGCATCCGTGTTGTTTACAACGCCAGATGCCGATTGGTCGAGTGCGTTCGTAGCCTCGAAGGCGTCGAATCTCGGAACAATTATAGTCTCGAAACCCTCCTTTGCCGATTGCGATTCAATCGAAAACGCCTCGGATTGAAAAAGTACTTTAGCAAATGTGATCAAAATCAACAGAAGAAAGTAAAAAATAGGATAAACATGGGAAAAGAGTCGATTAGAGGTCGAATTGAAGAGGACGCGTTCGACCAATAGCGGTGCTTTGGGGCGAGCCCGCGCCATGTCGCCGTTTGAACTGAAGCAGCGCGCAGTCATAGTCGGACGTTCGTAACGGACGGTCGCGTGCATCAGAATATACAAACGCTCACGCTCTACCTCACCCTCACCCACAAACCAAAATGAGCGCGAAGGAGAATAATAGCGAGGTAGCCGTCGAGAAGGGAGCCGAGGAGAAGGCGCCAGCGGACAAGTGCGACCTCAAAGGCACCAAAAGACCCAGCGAGGTACGTTTCGTTATTCCCGCGTCCCGGAATCCCCCGATCTACACCCAACTTCCGATTCGGACCAGACCCGACGCGCGCGCGCGCGCTCGCGATTTCGCTCTTTTCGCTTGTGCGTGGATTTCGAAGAATCACGGCTCCAGCTCTGGCCGGCCGGTCGCGTGACGACGCGTGACGCCGACCGGCATGACGCCACGCAACCCACGCCGCTGGGGCGGAGCGCCTCGCAGGGCCCCCACCCACCCACTCGCCCGCCTCCGCCCTCCCCTCTACGGAGCGTCCCGCGGCCGCCTCGTCGGGTCTGGAGCGGCGCGTGACCTTGATCCGCGGAAAACATGGCGGGAACGCGAGTGGCCCAAATCGATCGGGCGGATGTGGTCGCGGGTGGCGGTGGGAATGGGCGATGGGGGCGCGGAGGGCGGAGGCCCGGCGGGAGCGGAGGCCGCGTGTTTTGGCGCGCCCCCCCTCGCCCCTCCGCCGCCCGCCGCCGCCGGCGTCTGTTTTGAGGTTGTGTTCGAGTCGGGCTATGGCGGGACGGCAACGGCACGCGTACGCACACGCGTACGCACACGCGTACGGGTTCGTGTAGTAGTAGTAGTGGGTGGGGTGAATGGTGGGGGGACGCCTGCGCCCCCCGCCGAGGGCGCAGCGCCCGCTCTATTTGGAGCGGCCGCGTGCGCCATTTCTATTATGAAAGCGTCTCGTACGTCAACAGTTAGCACGCCGTTTCGCCAATTCGCCAATTTTTTACTTTCCCCCCATTGCGATATATGTATGCAAGGCATTTTCGCGTTCCGGTCGTTTGTTTGTTGTTGTTGTTATTATTATTGTTCTTTGTGTCGCATGTGGTTATTTAACGGTATGGTGTAACATTTGTTTGGTTTTAGGACAAGACCCCTGAAGCGAAAAAATACAGAAAAGAAGAGAACGGCGGAGGAGGTGAGCCCGAACGCATCGCCGATTTCGCGGAGGACGAAGAAGAACCCGAAATCGAGGAAGAGGATGAAGAGGACGACATCGGCGAAGGCGAAGAAGACGAATTAGAAGGAGAAGGTGCGCCCGTCTCGTTTTCGTATCTTTCGCAATGTTTACATTACAACCCACTTAACGCGGTTTTTCTTTTGTATCGTTGCAGATGAGGAATTGGAGGAGGAAGACATGGGAGCGGAAGAGGAAGAAGAAGACGCGTAATACGTTTTAGAAATCAGTTCGGAATTATCAAAGACTCCTTTTCACGGTGTTTGTGACATTTGTGAAGAAATATGGTGATTTTTCCCACACGTCCTTTTCAAAAACTCCACTTCCTTCGAGTGCGCACGTCCCCGATATATATTTCAAGCTGGTCGATTACGACGAGCCCGTTCTATGGTCATAATTTTGAGTTAATTTTGCGGACAGAGTCTGCGCCTCTAGCATAATTCTTCGTTAGTAATGAAATTTTCATTATGACGCTCGAAAGTAGTGGACTTTTCGACGAAGGTACGTCTGTGGGTTACAAACTTTTTATATATATTATTTAATGACAAAAGTGTTTTTGATTGCTGTTTCGTAATTTAAATACCATGCAGTGAGACAATTGATAGCACGTATTGTCTACTCGTTCACTAAGGTTCAATCAGCGTTATCGTTTTTAGTATGTTTTCTACATGAAATGAATTATTTTCCAGTGGGTATTTTATATTCAGTGTACAGAGAAAAAAAAAAGTATGAATTTTGTATGTATGTACTGTTCGCATAATACCAAATCCACTGGTCGTTTTATTTACATATATAATATATATGATGTACAAATGTTTCGAAATAATGTAAAGTTGGAGAGAAATATCCTTCATCCCCCCCCCCCCCCCTAAATAATTTAACTTCAAAAAGACCTCGACGATTCTTGTCAAATTTTATTTAACTTCACTATTTGTTTTTAACGGTTGTCGGCAATAAATATGTAATTGACAGTTTTCACTAAAGTAAGTTGTTTTTTTTTTAAGTTAATCTTAGAGGTAAGCGAGAACTAGAGATGTCGTGTGTCACTGTATGTATGGTCATTGACATTGTAATAATAGTGATTAATTTTGTCCATATTGTAAAATTACGTAAAGTGGACGACACGCGGCTTTTACATGTTGAAATCTCATTCCAACTCGACCGAAATTATTCGCGCATATTTTTACATAAGAAATTCAACACATAGGAAATTTTTGTAGTTATAACTGTACCTCTCTACAATTAACGTTTAAAATATAAAACTTTGTCTTCCTCGTGAGAGGGAGACGACGAAACTCTGTTGGCTTTTACTACTCTACTCGACCTATCTTTCCCTTTCCCTTGTCCTCTCTCTTCCCCTCCCCGCAAATGGAAGCGTCGCGCGCAGCTCGCGGGCCTACGCGCGCCACCCCTGCCCGCCAATGGCCGCGCTATTTGCGGCCCCTCTGACGCTCCACTCCACTCCACTCTGACTCGACCGACTCGACTCTACTCTACAGGTGTCACCGACGCTCGCTTCCTTCCGCGCTCGATTCAAGATCGATAATCGTTCGCTCGCTCGCTCACTCACTCGCCCACTCTCACGCACGCACTCGCTTCGATAACCGACTCGGGAGGTGTTTGCTTTGGCGATAGGCGTTCATTATTTCGTTGCCAGTTTATCTGCGCGATAGCGTTTGCTGCCGGCCGGCTGCTCCACCTGCCCTTTCCCTTCTCCTTCCCCCTCTGTAGCGCTGCCTGCATCTGCCCGTTCGTCCTTTTTCATTCATTTTGCAACTTTTATGCGAGTCTCGAATTATGCACGACATTTGGGCGTAACATCTCTGCAAATTAACGGGTAAAATTCACTCATTGTGAATAATGTGCGTGCCGAGAGTTAGCTGTGATTAGCAGCGTTCGTTTGTTGGCACGCGGCTATGAGCGTTCTCGGATTTTTGCTCTCGCAATGCATTCAGTTTTTTCTACGCTGTTATTCAATCGAGGGTCCGACTAATTGCGTTAGACTGAAACCCACTACACATTTCAATATTTCTTATTGAAGTCAAACAGCGAGTCAGGATTCGCATTTGGCGGTAGATAATTTTACTTTTCAAAATGTTGCAAAATAATCAATTGGCTTATTTACCTTCTGAACATTAACTTTGTAGTAGAATACTATATCCGGAAAATTTTGTACTTATTTCAACATAAGCTTATATATAGGCTTCTAAGTAGGACTGCCAGATTGGTTGATATCCAAACCAGAACATTTTAATTTAATTCCCCCCCGGTCGGTATCTCTGAACGATAAAAGGTAAATAAGCAGCTATCGAAAACTGGGACATTCGGTTGTCCGGAAAGGTCCGGTACTTTCGAGACGCTGGGATCAGAGGCGTGAAACCGGGACAATCCCGGAATACCGGGACGCCTGGCAGCCCTAATTCTAAAGCATGTTTACTTTGTACTCTATAGTTTTGTTATTCGGCGTCATTAATGTTGTTGTTTGTAATGAGCGATCATTGTTATTACTAATAACTTATTAGAGTAGTTTTCGCCGGCAACTTGGAACTTGACCAAGTTCACTCTAGACTTTAAAGCTCGAGTCGAGAAATATTTAAAAAAAAAAACTGATTTGGAACGAAATCGTAAAAATAGAGGGCTTTTCGAGGGTGTTTGTATGGGAAAAGTGGGTCTCGAGGTTCAAAGTCGTGGTCGAGGGTCAGTCGGTGAATGGGTGGGAAGAGTGTAAAATAGATAGCGAATATCGATCGATTACACCGATTGCCAACTGAATAGCGGTGTTAGGAATCGCGTGCGAGTCGTTGCGAAACTGGTCTAGTGCGAGTGCGTTCGGTGGAATTTGCACCGCGTATGGGAAGATGTGAGCGGTTCTAAAAATGAAAGTCGGCACGTGTCGGGCACACGTTGCGTCACGTGGTGCGGTAGCCGTTCACGTGTTCCCGGTCAAATACGAATATAAATATCCGCATCGGAAGAGACGGCGCTCGTCGGCAAAATGGCCGGCAACGTTTCCGGCTGATGGCTAGCGGCCGGTTTCCCCGCGTGGGTCGGCGCCCATCTTGGATCGATAGCTATCGCCCGTCACCTATTACCCGTCGGCCGCCGCGACCTCTGCTGATGACGATCGCCTCGGTTATCGCTGAAAAAATGCGCATTATCACGACGCTCGCTCTAATTATGGAGATCCCAGCGACGTGGCGGCATCTGGGTCAAGCTAGAGATAACGCCGATGCGTATCGATCGTAAATAACGGGCGGAGATGCCCGTAGAAGTACAAGTCGCAAATGTCGACCATGGCGGCCGCCGGTTACGTAAGTGGGGGGCGACAGCGACAGCGATGGCGATGACGATGACACGAGGACGAGGGTGAAAGCGGGGGCAGAGTGGAATTGGAAGCGGAGATGGCAGGTGCGCCCCCTCCCCCCGTCGACTCAAGTCGTAGCCGGAAGCCGTTTCCGTCCGACCATAGACAACGCGCTCCGCCGACGGCGACACTCGCTCTCCTACATTACACATACTATATTATAACCAGGCTCATCCGCACATTTATTGTCTATCAAACATGCCCCTTCTTGAATGTCATCATTTATTTAGCCGAGGAAACTTACAAATTATTCTCTGCATCGAAAAACTCCGAATGCGATTTGTTCTTGCTGTGAAATTAGTAGGCCTTGTGCTGAAATCGTTGAGATATCGTTTAATTTTCAATAATTGCTGATTCGTTGATCCAAGCCAAAGTTTCATCAAAAATAAATCAATTTCAAAAATCCGAGTTTGAACATTGCTTGAGATCTGGAAGTAAAAGCCTCTGGTAAACTGTTATGTTATTGTTTCAAAGATTAGGAGAAATTCATCGCATGTAGACACTACTTCAGATTTGATCATAAAATGTACTCCAGTATAGCTAGTAAACTGTCATCTAGTTTTGCAGTCTAAAATATGTGAAAGTTCTTTGTCAAATGCAAGAGAGATCTTTAAAGGGAAGTACCGCTTCTGGTCGATTTGAAAAATAAATAAATAAATGAAAAAAAAGGCTTTTCAAAAAGCAACACGAAGTTTCAGTATCTTATAATTAGAGGTAGGACTGAAAGTGCTTTTTCCAGGAAACAGGGCAATCATAGAAATGAACAAAGCACGACGAACAATGAATGTCGCAAAGTTGGTCCGCTCTACTTATTATTAATAATTATTAATCACAGTCGTATCCACGGGGGAGGTGCATTGGAGTCTTGCCCTCGCCCAATATTTTAATGAGCAGCCTTTTGAGGTACGTATGTCACATGATCGTGATTGAATTTTTTGAACGCCCTGAATTTGCAAATGTATATACTTAAACTTTATAGGTCAGTGAAGTCGACCAATAAAGCTCTTTCGTCAGAACGAAAAAGTTGCCCAGCAATATATAGCAAGGAAAGCAATAGCACTGGAAAAACTGCACGGATCGGTGATCATTGGTCACAAGTCACTAAAATCTCTATAACGGAATATCTGGCAGCCGAAAAGTCCATCATACTAACGAAAATTCGAGTGCCAAATATTCCGCATTCGCGGTTTTCATAGCAAAAATTGTCTGTGACCACCGCAGTGTGACTGAGAATCCAATTACCAAACTGCACATCACTGCTGTGGTTCGGTGATTATTGCCCACAAAGCTCGCCCAAACGTCTAAAATCTCTAATGAAACATCTGGCGGCCGAAAAGTTAATCATACTAACGAGAACTTAAGTGCCAAATATTCCATTTTCATGGCTAAAATTTTCTTTATGCGATCGTAATGTACGTAATAATCCAATTATCCACTCACTGCTGTATTTAAAAAAAAAACTTTTAAACCTTTGGTAAGGACGCCTGCGTTCCCCCCCTCACAAAGGAACTATGGCTGTGCCGTTAATGGTGTTGGAATTATCTCCAAAATGTACAAAATCCCAAGGTAAAAATTTCTCACTATCACAAAACTTTGTAGGGACATGCTCTGGGTTGCTTTGGCTTAAAATTTCCTTTTATTTTGTAATGTGAGTTTGAGGCGTCTTGAGTTTAGACAACGTGAATTAAAGTGAAGGAAATCCATCAAAATGGCATATTGATTCTACGATAAAGCGTCCACGAAAAAATATTCAATGCAGAAATGTTCGCAAGTGAATAAGGTTATATATTTAAAAAAAAGATTGTAATTTTCCTATTCTACATAATTGAAATTGTAGATAATATTTATTAAAACAAAAGATGTTCGGTGATTTATAATCTATAAATTATTATATAAAAATCATAATATGTAGATTATTGTGCTTTAAAAATCACAAGAACTGTAAAATTGAAAGCGATGCGGTTTCAACTAAAGACTTGATAAGTATGTATATAGGGATAAATTATAATATTCAATACCAGTGATGTGCTGCTACAGGTTTGCATCGGCTTGATAGAGCTGGTTACTTCAAGAGTTTGTCAGCAGAGTTGGTTCTTAAAATATGGAAATCAAAAATAAGTCCCGATGTTGAATTTTGCACTATCGCAAAACTCGATTTGATGAAAATATTGTAACACTGACAATCTGAATATGATAGCAAGCTTGGAATCCACTCCAATTCAATAGCTTGCAGTCAACTTGTGCTGTCTGATGAGCTTACGAATATTTTTCAAAAAAACAAAAAATTCTGTAATGATGTCTCAATAACAAATGTTTCCTAAGAGCTTGGCACTGATGATTGATATATTGGAAATTTCTCTTTGATTTAGCGAATGTGGTCCAAGTTCAGAACACAAAAGTTCGCTAAAGCGAATCAATTAATTTTAAGAACTACATATAGGTTTTTGAGCAATTGAAAGAAAATCTTGGCTGTTATGAAACGCAAGTTGATGACAGTAAAAACTGATTCCCATAAGAATATTGATTTTCAAGACAATAGTTTATAGAGATCCCTCGAGAAAAGTAATATAGTGAATTTAAAAATCAAAATAATTTATCGTAAGCTAATTTCAAAATTTACGAATTTATTTATTGGAATGAATATATGCAATGTAAATCAACAATTTTGTAATGTATAATAATATAAATTTTAATTTTAAGAAAAAAAATCGGGGGGGGGGGGGTTTATGTATAACTGCTTTTTTCTCATATTGTAATTCTCTCCCAATATCATGATTATGCATTACATTTTTGAAAATCATCTCAATTCTTCAATGCTTGAAGGTCTGTAAGCTGGGAATTTATTTTTTACGAGGGACTAAGAATTTGTAAAAATTCCATGTTACTAGTATCATAATTCTACAAATATGAATCTTTCCTATTAAGACCACTTTGTATACAGAATAAATAATAATATGTATATTAAATAACACTCAAAGACATATCAAATAAATCGAAACAAAAGTTAATTGGAGAATTTTTCTGATATGTTGATTTAATTTCGAAACACTTCAAAATTTATTGAAAATTTTAAGGGGGTGCGTATGTATGCACGTCTTTTTTACAACTAAAAATTGGGTGTACTCTGCAATTTAGAAAGTAAGGACGTTATTTGGTAGACTAGTATCCTTATAAGTTAAAACTTTTGAGTAGATGAACCTTTCGCCAAAATCTTATGACACCGGGTGTATCTGTAAAATTTTTACGAAAGTCAATAATTGAATTTTCCAGTATTGTATTAGTTTTGAACTGTTTTTTGCCAGTCCTAGCAACTGGCAAGGTCAAATGAAACGTAAAAAAATGTTTGGTCGTTTAATAAATAAAATATATAAAACATGTCAAATGATTATTGAAATCATTAAAGATCGTAAATTGAAAATTGATGCGAAAAAATTCTGCATGTAGTATTTATGAAATTTCAATGGACAATATGAATTGTTTCGGAGACGGGAATATGATTACTTTTTTTAAGACGTAATTTATAAAATACATTATTTCAACATATAAAAATTTTCATACACAACACAATTAAAAAATAAATAACTTAAACATCAGTAGAGATTTCAACAAGTGTTAAAAGTAATAATTATTGTTTCTTTATTAACTACTTAAAACTAATTTTCAATTGCACGTATTTTTAGGCACACTAATACATCTATGTATGTATTTACGTCAGCGTTTGTATTAAAACTTCATAAGTCAACACATTTCACTTTTTAGATACAGGTACACTTATGATAAAATCAACTCACGAACTATTTTTATCTTATTGATTGTTTGTCATATCGCAAGCACCATTAAGAGCATCGTATGCACGTGTTGTTAACCTAGATAAACTGTCCATCATACTTTCTTGTTCAATGTTCATTTGGTTACTGTCCAATCTACCTGCCGATTCAGTACCTTCTAGTAACAACGAAAGCCCAGATATGTCACTGGGCTGTTGGGTCTCTATAAATTCTGTGAATAAATTACTAAATGTGGCATGGTCTTGTGGGATTTGCACTAGGGGCAATTGATTTTGCGGTAGGAGGGAGTTCTCTAAATTTATGCACACTCCTGGTACAAAATCGTGTGGTGGTGACGGTGTGGGGTAGGGCTGCGGCGACGGAGTAGCCTGCATTGTCCTGTACATTAATTGACCATAATTTCCTCCGTAGGGAGAAGGCGTTTGTTCTAAAATACACAATGGCTCAAATGAAGTTGTGCATGGATAAATAATAAATAAAAATATATATTTTACGGCCAATTCACTGTGCAATGTAACGTGGCGGCTTCGTCCTATTTTTATGTAAATTCAAAATGGCTCCACTGTAATTTTTTACATCAAGTAGGTGCTGCAAATGGCCACGCTACGTTGCAGTGTGAATGGGTCCTGATGATTTAATAAAATACAGTCACATTTACAGTTTAACAATATACTAATTTAAAATATATTGTCATCATAAAACTGTTATTATATCATGATATTACCGTACCTATTGGTTCAATTTTTATATTTGATTCTGGTGAAAATATGTTGGGGTTGTATACTGGCAAGTGAGCCAATTGATCCGCATCTGGAAAAATAAATTGATCATATTTAGAAAATGGATGACGGCATCAGGACGAGTTATTATTCTGATTTGCTACTCGATATAAATATTGATAAAAGTATTATATTTTGACTTGAAATTTTGGTTTTTTAAGTATTATTTTTTAAAGGAATAAATTTTTCGATTGCTCTTAATTATCATTTTAAAAATATTTTGAAGTTCTGGGCTACATAAAATAATATTAATAATAATAATAAGAGGTTAGTAAAAAATCATGCCATTCTATAAACGAATGTTTAATGTTGTTGAAAAAACATGCTTTTTTGTAAAAAAAATATCAAAGTAAATTCGACTTAATTTTTATGTCAAATAATTAGTTAAGATTTGATAATAAAAAACTTCATTCACAAGCAATCATATGTAAAAAAAAGATTTATCATGGAAAATTAATTGTAGATGATGGTGATGGTGTTTATTAGTCTATTAAAATTTTTTTCCCAACCAAAGATGTTAAGCTACATTACTAAATCAATATTGCCACGTCACTAAAGCAACTAAAAAAAAAAACCAACAAATTATATTGTACAAAAGCAAATATATTGGGTGAAATTGAGGTTTTTATGATGACAGCCAGGCAGGTTAGACTAAAAAATGGTTATATGATAAATCGAGCGTATCGATCCAGTTAAATTATCCTCAACTTGGTAGCTCTCTAATTATGTCATGACCAGATATCGGTTTCATGTCAGTGCCCATTAGAAATGTTCAATTTATTAGAAAAACCATTAGTGTTCAAAGTAAGAGAACAAAAAAGCTTATCCTTTCTAAGCAATTGACAACAGAGAACCCATTTGTAGCCGATCTCTGTTCATGACTATACATAGGATACACATTAGGGCAATCCCAAATAACAAGCAAAAAAAAGGTTTTTCAACAAAGTTAAAGAATAGCAAAGGAATTTTGCCCTAATGAGTATCCGCAGACTAGTCATGACAGTCTCAGTATAAAGCAACTTCTAAGCATAAGATAAAAATAAAGCACAAAAACAAAACATATGCACAAAACGACACACCACAATCATGCAATTGAAATATTATTCCGTACCTTGATATATGTATTAATTAGCTCATTATCCCTGTAACTGATTTAGAAAAATAAAGAAACCTATACACTTCCCATTATATATTTATTTTTCAATCAAGCAAATATGATCTAAAATCAATGTTCTTAATAAATCCTATCTCAAAAATGACACTGTGATAAACTTTCAAGTACAATCAAACAATTTGTATTATATACATATTCTAAATATTGACTAGGCCTTATGTGACTAGAATATTTGATATACAATGTATAAAATTGATAGAAATATATAAAAAGAAAACAATACCAGCACCATGGAGAATATTGCACTAAATACATTTCAATAAAAAAAATTCACACTTAAAATATATAATACATACAAGGACGGCACTATGCAATCAATTGAAATGTTACATAGTGTTATAGTGCCAACCTTTACCAAAGAGCATTCACCAGTTGTGTTAAGCATGTGTAGATGTATAAAAGATGTTTCATGAATTCATTTACAAAGTAGACAGTATAATAATATGATATGCTTATGTATAATGTAATAGTAAATATAGATGTGTCGAACTTCATACCTTATAATATATGCACATTATATTGTAATAATAAATAAATGGACAACCAACCCTGTTAAAGTGTTAAGAAAGTGCATGATGGTAGTGGAACGATAGGAAACAATATGAATTTAATAATTGCCATTGATAATATCATATGATATAAGAAAAGTGACTGTTTTCGATATATCAACTTACAGGCAATGTCTTGCGCCGGCGGATGTAAATGTCTTAGAAGAGAGTTTGCATCTCCGTTAGATCTCTGCCTCTTTCGCTTCAACTCTACAGGGTCTATAAAATAATAATTATCAAAACAATAAATAAACGTAACAGTGACTTTTCTCTAAAAATACTTTTATAATTTAGGTATTGCCGACACCCCGCAACTCAAAACTCATACAATTCTATTCTCTTTTTTTTTTAATTTGGGGTAATTCACTATAAATTTGGTAATGTTTTAAAAAATTAACTAATTTCAATAGAACATTCATTAATGTTTTAGAGAACATACGAACAACGAGAATGAGAATTGTTGGGGTTTTAAGTTATAACATGGCGATTACTGTAACACTCGATGCGAAATGCAATAAAATTTGATCAAATTTTAGACTCCTGATTGGACTGAGTGGTGATTTGTTGAAATTTGCCACCTTCGACAGGAGAATAATAACAACTGAGTTCATCGAACTCTGAAACGGTGGCATGCGGCGCCAAAGCCATATAAAGGGCATAGTGCTCTGCTTCCGTTAGGTCTAAGTTGTCTTGGATCTTTTTAAGAGCTGATGCATCGATTGCCAGAACATTTTCGGCAACGAGGATTGTATCTCCGTCGGTTGGGGGTAAAGGAGCGAGATGATTGTTATTGAGGGATGGCGACGAATTGTGGTGATCATCACCGTGCAATGATATATGAGTTATACTGTCAGTATATCGCAACGACGTCCCTAATGAGAGATTACCCGACGATCCCTTGAGAGATGTGTGCGTCACATCCTGTTTGAATCTATTTGGACGCTGGCCAGATATACTACTAGCGCTGCGACCGACAGTCTTAAGAGGTTTACCATCCCGTGGTGGACTCTTTTCTTTACTCTTCCTGTTGAAGATTCGTGATAAGAACGAGCGCTTTTTAGGTGGTATCGCAGGTAAGTTCGTGGGTAAACGATCGACCGAACGCGTCACGGAGGCTTTAGAATTTTGTTTCAACGGTTGTGTGCGAGATACTTCTATCGCGGGGGATTGATGATTTGATACATCTTGATCTGATGAAAGTGTTTGAGCTCTGGGGCGTAAGACTTCAACAGAAGGGGCTTTTTTGATACGTTTTGGAGGTAGTGGAGGAAGTTTTTCTTCAGTATCGCGTTTAAGTGGCATGACGTCTATTATGGGACCTTTGTGAGTGATTATGTCTTCGTAGGACATTTCAGGTTCTATTATCGAGATAGGATTTCTAAATGCTAATTGAAGACTAGTGTATGTGTTTCTGTCGTCAAAGTCGTCAATGTCCATACTGATGTTTGGTACGTTATTAGTAACAGTCGTTGTCATGTTGCTTATTCTCGTTTGATTGTCGGAATAGATTTGATCTAGTTCGGCCACCTGATCCAAAAGTTCATTTAAATTTTTATCGTTATTTCCTGTCTTTATTTCGTTTTGTAAGAACATGTTAGAGTTGTTTATTTTGTTAACTTCTTCGGTGGGAGTCGTAAGATCTACTGTAATATTTCCGTTCATGTTTGAAATGGGACGTTCTATTACAGAAGTCAAGGTAGATGTCGTAGAAGGTGTTTGTTCGTCGCTGTTATTATTGCCGTCGATAATAATGGGAGACGGAGTAGATGACGTGTTCTGCGGCAAATGCTTTATTTTTTGACTGATATTTGACGCTAAAATCTGGTTGATGAGACTATAATCTGTTTTTCGCCGACGAGACAGGAGACCTGTCCTACCTGAATCCAATGGTAGAAGCTCAAATGGCAAAGGATCACTAATAGCTCCGTCTGAGGGTCTTCTTAATTGAATGTATACCTAAAACGATTGAATTATTAATAAGCAAACCATACTATTATTTTATATATAATATTATTTTATATATAATATTATTTTATACTCTTATATACCTTTACTGATTGTTCAACATTTAAAGTGCGGTACCGAGGGGTTCGGAATGCGATCGCAACTTGTTTGTGTACATTTGCGTGCTGGAACTCACCGAGACCTTCCCATTTAAGATCACCATTAATTTCTTCGTAAAATCTAACACTTATGTCTTCTTTGGCCACCTGTAATGTTTCAATACATTAGCATTGGAATTAAAATATTAATCTCACTATGCAAATAATATGTGCTCCAAGGTTATGATATAATAAATTGTCAATTATATGAACAATTGGAATTTGAAATAGGATAAGATTAGTATATACCTTTTCGCATAATAATATGATTTCTTGTCCCCCTGCAACGGACGCTGAACAATGACTCATTTTACATATGACGAGTTCGCTCATCGCTTTTTTGTCGAAAATAATATCGGATACAATAGGTGACAGAGGATGTGTAAATTTTCCTTTATCGCGACCTTCCAAAAACACTTGGAAACATAACCGAACTGCATTCAGATCTATACTAGTAGGTTGTGAGCGATGTTGAAATCCAGCTACAGCAGAATATATTTCGAGTGTTAATATACAATTAAAATTTCAATTTAAACCACACATAATAGATTACTTACTCTTAAAAGGATCTACTCGAATTTCCTCACGCACTTTTAATGCATCTTCTATATCTTTTTTTTTTACACATTGTATTCCGAGGTTACTAAATGAGACAGTCATACTTTCAGAATTGATTTCTACTGTGCATACACCTTTTTTGCAGCCATCTTTACCGACTAAATTATGGGGATGGGGTCTGAAATGACAAAAAACAAATTAGTTACATTTAGCAAAATACTATTTTTACTCATAAATAGAGTGTCCATGATAACGTAAACATACTCGATTTTTTGAACTGTTCATTATTTGTATACATAGCTACGTAGTATTTTTTTTATCTTTATAATATTTTGAAGAAATGTTAAGACTTTTAATAAAAATTTTAGCAATAAAATCTTTGAGACCAAAACGAACGCCTGCGATCGATCTCACTGGTCAATGGACTTGAGTCAGTTGAAAAAGTCACTCGCAAGTCGCCTGGCGTGGCCCAGCTCTTAGGCTGACTCATTTCATAAAAAGTCTATTGTGTGCGCATAACTTATTTCATCACTTGTAAACAAAGTTCTGTGCGTGATTACACATTTGAAGCAGTTTTAAGATGTACATACTTCCAGCTTTATCGGACACCCCCTCTGCTAAATCAGGGTTTTAATATATCAATAATATTTGAACAGTCAGTGAATGCGAATAGTTGGAAACTCTATTTTCTGTATATAAATTTAGTAATATTTGGTAATTATACTTGTATGGTTCATCTTTAGTTACACAAGAGACAACAACGACGGCTCTCCCTTTGTAACCGACTATTTCAATGGTAGGATATGTTTTATTCTCAGGTGTACTGTGAGCTCCAGGAATAGACCCAGCCGATCTACCTTCACATTCATATCGAAATCTAAAAATGAAATCATAACATAAATAAAGAAAAATAAAAATAAAAACAACGATCAATGGTATTGAAAATTTTACCGAAGTGATTTTGGGGCGGGCTGTTCTACTATTCTCACATGGGGACTGTTTCTCTGTCGGTGTTGCGACGCAACATGTTGAGGCTGAGGGACATGTGATGGTCCCGGGACCGGTCCACCTCCGTTATACATCTCGGAGCCGATGTGTTGTACGGTAGCGTCAAAAGTTGGATCTGTCTGTATAACTTCAACTGAAATCATCAAAAGAACAACGACATATAATACAAAATGAAAACGAGGGATTTGCATAAAATGAAAATAACAAAATACATAATACGTGCATTATGAATAAATACATACATTAAACTATATCGATGTAAAGGATATACAATGCGAGCAAGGGTACACTTACTGACATCACTGATATTGATATTCGATTGTCGACCTTCGTCCTCATGATTTATGTCACAAATTGACAAATCGCCTTCTGAAAATATTCAATTATATGATTAATTAATTTGCAAAACTTTTACTTTTGCATGTGAACCTAAATTAAACATTGTATAATATTTTATCCCACATCAACGTCTATAGGTTTAAATGTAAATGTTATTTGTTATTATTTTTATACTGCATATACATATGTATTGAAAATATCAATTGCGTTGTATTAAAAATCGTTGATATTTGCCAGTGCAATTCACGGTAATAGACGACGTAGTGAGAGGACATGTTCGACTCCGTGCAATACAATGCTATAATTATGTAAATATGTGTTATGACACTGACCATGGTTTGAGGCGAGGTTTATAGTAACTTTCAGGTGGTTTTCAGCAGTAAACCAGTTCTGTATTGAGCGTGAGTAGTAGTAGTAGGTGACGGGCAATGATCAAAAATACGAATGAAAGTAAGCGATGATAACGGGTCTGCGGTTTTTTGGCGCTCAGCCCACTGGCTCGGCCCGGTCTTGTTTTATTTCGCGATTTCGTCAAGGCTCCTCACTTCCGAGAAAAACGAGAGGCCACTGACGTGCGCCATTGTCCACTTCCTACGAGCTCATCTAGTCGAATGTATATGCACACATCGTGTTGTGGATAAGAACAAAAAAATGCATTCGATATGATTCAATCAGTTGAATAAATCGACATGATCGGGGCCGTCGACACCGCCAATATTACTTTCAATATTTTCCGTTTCCAGTTCACATATAGCCACCTGTGGTTGCTATTTAGGAACTGTATACGGAAAATATTGTAAGTAATATTGTTGGTGTCGACGGCCCCATTGAGATTACACGGTACGTGCAGTGTATTGCAAGTATGTAATGTAATGCTAAAGTTCAAAGGTTGGACAGCATAATAATATAATACATATATAAAAAAGGAGGCGACGTGTGTATTTGGGTATGTATGTATATGGCGTAAGTGGGTCTACCTCACGGGACCGAAAGTGAAACGCCCGAAAACGCAAATATCGGAAGGCAAAGATCGAAAATCGAAAGATCTTAAGTCGAAAGATGGGTCTAAAAAAAGGGTCTCTCCCCCCGTCGTACATCCTCACTTAATTTGCGCGAGCAGGATACAACAGGAACAAGAGGAACAGGCTTTTCCTCCCGTATTCTGCGCGCGCACATTAAACAAGGCTGTATGACAAAAAGAGAGATAATTTCATCGCATGCCACTCATATATATTATATATACATAGTACCGTTTACCATGCACCGTTTTTTTTTGATTTTTCGACTTTGCCTTCCGATATTTGCGTTTTCGGGCGTTTCAATTTCGGTCCCGTGAGGGAGACCGGGCCTAAGTGTGTGGATTTAAAAAAAATAAATTTTAGAATACCAGGGGTATACATATGTACCTAGAGATATATTTAATAAAATAAATACACGCGAACAAGATACACATCTAATCAGAGCGAAGTGGTTCACATGGACTTTGACCAATTAGAGGAAGGGGTCATTCTGACCAATGGGCGCATTTTAAGCATCACTATAGGGATGTGACGTGCGATCGTGTCGAGGAGACACGGAGAAGCGGGGGGGGGGGGGGGGTGGAACGTCAGGCCATTGATATTGAAACCCCTAATAATATTGCATTAAAAATATATGTAAATGGGGTATTGTGGATTGGGTAGACTGGAATTTGATTAAAATATGATTAAAATTTTGAGCGGGAGCAGTATGCGAGGCAGTAAACTCATCATATTTCTCTTTTGTTATAGGTCTTAAAGTTTTGTACAGTGGTAACATAGTAATAGTAACTATTTGGAATAATTATTAGCGATTAGTGAACCTTCTTGAAATTATTCTCGTAGCATCACATCTGTAGGAGTGGCTAAACTGATGCGTGCTTAAGAGTGGCAACACAGACCAACCAAGTCGTAATACATGCGATCAGACGGTTGTTTCTTAATTGTCCGTTGTTGGTTATTGATTATTACGAATGGACTTTATATATTCATATGATATTATTCACCTGAGATTTATTTTTAATTATTGACGGTTCTATCTAGTTATCTAATCCACGTTAATTTCATTTGCCGGTAAACCTGTAATGGTAGAAATTCTACACCGTTTACCGATACATGAAATTTGATGGTAAATTGCAATCCCTATTATCATGCGATTGGCTGGCTGATGGACCGATTTCGATTTACTATACGATTCACATTTACGACTGCATGAGATCGAATCATTCTCACTATGTTTAGTTGCACTGACGTATTTGTATGTGCATATTATTATGTCATAATAAATTTAAATTACAACACTCGCAAGCTAATGTGCCTTGTATGGAAGTAACTTATGCATTTCATTAACGAAAAAGATAAAACTAAGGTTTTTGAGATCAATGTCAGAGCTCAAAGATACTTTATTATAAATATACATAAGTTGAATCATTACCAAAACGCAGATTCTGCGAATCCATTTACGTGATAATGTTTTTTACTTTTATTTTCGCCAGTTTGATCTATCCTCTAAGAATACTACGGTTCTAGGAATGGAAAAAATATATTCAGTCTAGTAAGCATTATCATTTATTATTTACATATGCGCACATAGTTTTCCTCAATGTTTTAACATTTCTGCTTAAACATTGCTTTTTCACCAAGTATGTGAGGAAAATTTTGAATGAATTTTTATATTACAAACCGGACATGCATTCAAAATAGTGGTTAGAGGTGGCACTGAAGATTGTATAGTAAAGAAAAAAAAACACTTTTCTTAACTGTTACTATTGTTTGTAAACATTGTAGTTCACTGTTGGCTTATAAATAGCACATTTTCGATATACCGAGATTATAATTGCATTGATGTGGATGTAGTAATACTTCACTGGATGTTTTTACAGACCTATACTGTAGGGAGCGTTTCAGATTTGCTATACGTTTTTTTTAATTAATTACAATGCAAATTTGGAAATCTAGAAACGGTCAGTTGTGGGCATGACGATGCTGAAAAACTACACAGAACAGACGATGATGAGCAGACGAGACGTGGCTTATAAAATGGTCTCGATTTAGAATGTTGAGGATGAGTCACGCAACTCAACAAGTATTATATTACCTATACAACTAGCGAACGATTTACAAATGTGTTCCACTATTATACCTATATTATAAAAAAAAAAAACGAGCAATGGTAGAGCGTTATTATCGAATGATTACCATATTGGGTTTATACTCGTAGCGACAATTTTAGGTCTAGTGTGAGTTTCAAAAGTTTCGATTCGTCAAAGAACAGGTTATGTTGGTTACTATTATGTTTATACCGAGTAGTGTTTGATCGGTAACTAAACACCGCTGTCTTATTTAAATGCAACAAACGTTCTTTGTTGAATTTACGCTCCACATATAAAGTTATTTTAGAAATTCTTCAGTGGTCTGGTGCCAAATTCCGATTATCAGTTTGTGCGAGCGTTCAATTAAATCTAATGTGGATATATTGGAGATGGTGAAAAATAATCACATTAAACATATAATCGATAAAAGACAAGAGTGTTTTCTATTAGTCCTTAAATCAGTAGAGAAATTTATTTTCGGTTCTATCCTGTTTAGCATAATCTGTTGAGAGGATATCGATGCTAGACATTTGTTATTATTTTTTACCTAGACTGAATGGACGATTTAGCATTTTTTTAGGGAGTTCTCGCAATAGCCCAATTTGTCAGTCTAATCCAATTAAATATATGTGCTGATGGAGGATGTTTCCGAAAACTTATTAGGGCGAAAACACACAGAGGCACGCGGCGCGTGTTTTTGTAGAACATGCAAAAAAAAAACGCAAGCACGCCTAGCCATACCCGAGGCACGCAATCCCAAAAATCACTTCTGGAGTGTTTTCGGTGATATTTTATCCTTGTATTGTCACAGTCGACAATGATCACTAACGGTGAATCTCATATTTGAAGGAATGTAGGAGAAACTTGTCGAAATAATAGGATCGTACGAATTAACAATGAACTGGGAAGTGTTTTCGCCTTTAAGATTCAACTTCACACAGAATCGTACGGCACGGTACGATTCTGTGTGAAGTACCTAGGCGTGAATGGGCGTGTCTTATGTCATTGTT
Source organism: Arctopsyche grandis (assembly GCF_051622035.1). Lineage (NCBI taxonomy): Eukaryota > Metazoa > Arthropoda > Insecta > Trichoptera > Hydropsychidae > Arctopsyche > Arctopsyche grandis. The sequence continues at coordinate 21,860,900 of NC_135359.1, forward strand.
AATTCGTACGATCTTATTATTTCGAAAAGTTTCTCCTACATTTCTTAAAATATGGGAATTACCATTATCTACTCCTTTTAAACTAGACAATACACCACTCTGTGTGTCTGCGTCTTATCAAATTTTGATAAGGAGGCTTTATAAAAATGCTAAATAATCATTTAGCATTTTTTAGAATTTGTTTAGGGAGTTCTCGTATAGCCCAGTTTGTCTGTCAAATTCAATTAAATGTATGTGGTGGAGTGGTGTATGGAGCTTATTAAGATTCGACTTTATACATAATCGTACGGCACGGTATGCCAAGGTGTACTCCAGGTATAAGTAGGCGTATCTTGAGTCATTGTTGATTCGTAGGATCTTATTATTTCGACAAGTTTCTCCTACATTACTTCAATTATGGAAATCATCACTATCGATCACTGTCAAATCTATGTCAATACAACGAAAATATATAAACGAAATCACTCCAGGGGGTGAGTTTTGGCCTGGCATAGATTAGGTGTGCTAGCGTTTTTGCAAAACTATCTAAAAAAAAAACAAAAACAAAAAAAACACGTGCCACTGTGTGTCTGCGCCCTTATCAACTTTTGATCAGGAGATTTTAAAACTTCTAATTTGTATCATACATAGGTTGGATTGTTTCCATTGATTCAAATATAGACAGAATGAATAGTGGATGATTTGATATGGTGGTGAAAAGTATATGATGTTTTGGACCTTGTCGAACCAGAAGCGAAACTTTGAAGCATTAAATGAAATGTAAAATACAACATGTTAAGGGTTAAATCAGATGACAAGTCAGACTTATGTATAAATTTCCTATTAGATCAATATATATTTGAAATTTCCTTCATTTTTTTGTAATTAATTTATAAATTGTGATATAATAACAATTATTGCTTAACAAAGCAAAGCTTATACATACATATGTGCATGCATTGAGTGTGGGTTATATGTAAGTTCGAGTTATGTAAATTAAATTTTCTTGTTTACATACATACAAACTCGTATTGTATGTACTTCAAGGTTAAGGTTGAATTTTTGCTAAATGGATGTTCAATATTAATAATTTTATAATTTTATGTCACATTTTTTGTTATTTTACACGTATTCGAAAATATATAATTTCCCATTAGATACAATCGATGTCAGATGCTGTCGTTTTTATTATTTGTCACTTGATTATAGCTTGAATGCGAAGAGATTTCATGGTCGTCTTGCAGCAGCTTCACTTCCGTGGGCATAATTTCATCATTAAGATCGTTGCAATAATAACACGTTGTAATTCTTTAAAGAACGCAATGCGTAACAGGTATATAAACGAGTGGAGAATACACCATTGTGAGGTTCGAGAATGCAATAATAATGCAATGAGAAAGAAAATAGTACGACGTCCGAAGAAAGGAAAAGTTTTGAAAGTTTGCACAGCAGACCGCTAGTTGGCGCTACGAGTCGATAACACAAACGAAAAAGAAGTAGGGTTGCCAATATTGTTCTGAATGGATTCGGGATGAAGATTATTCCTGAATTTATAAATAAAGTTCATACACATATGTTTCAGCATCACGTAATAATTTATCGCATCAATTAGAATCTTGTAAGATTCGCTCTTTGGCACTTGAAATAACGAGACTTTCTATGGATATTTCACGAGGAAGGACAAGTTCGTATACAAAGCATTTTTTTACGTATAAAAGTAATTATTTATATTTAAATCAACCTATTTTTACTTTTTTTGTGATCTTTTGTGAAGTTTTGTGATCATGCGAAAATTCGAACTCGAAATTTTGACATTCGAACTCAGAATCGATTACTGATCACGTTTTCATGATCTAGAAAAAAATGTGTGTGTGTGTGTGTGTGTGTGTGTGTGTGTGTCTGTGTAATTTGGGGATTTTTTGAACACCGTTAGTCCTATCGAACTGAAACTTAGTATCGGTTACTGAAATTTTTATCGATTTTTTTTATCGATCTTAGTATCGGTTACTGAAAATTTTATCGATCAAATTTTTAAGTTGACCGGAAATGGTACCTCCCCTTATAGGCGTCCTCTTTTTTTTAAGTTTTTGAATTCAATTATCTCCCAAACCGCTAACTGAATCGAACTAAAATTTTTTACATGTAATAGAAACAATAATCTTTATAACCTTAAATTTTTTATGATACAATTTTACATTAAAAAAATTCGGATGTGAAAATTAGACAATAAAAAATAGATGCCATTTATCGGCCCGGCGAAATAGCCCTATTTCCAGAGAAATTAGGTATTTATCACGACATACTATGCAAATGACCATCTCTAAAACATTTCGCCCTACAAATGAAAAGAGTGCCCTTCTCTAAAATAGCTCGCACGACCCAATCGGGGTCCGCTCGGCAAATCGAATGTCAAATGGGTTGTCAGTAACAAAAATAAAATTTGGTAGTGAATTTATTATAAAAAATAAACATTAAATATATTTTTTTGAATGTAAATTGCTATATACATTAAAATATATGGAAATTAGCAAATTATATATTAAATTATGCATTTCAGTAACCGAAACCAAGTTTCAGTTCGATAGGACGGTGTTCAACAAAACCCCATAATAAACAGACACACATTTTTTATACATCATGAAAACGTGATCAGTGATCGATTCTGAGTTCGAATCAGTACAAACCTCGAGTTAGAACTTTCGCATAATCACAAAACTATTGTTACTACGTACATAGATAAAGTAAAAAGGGAAATAGCGATTAACAATAGTGAATTAGTCGGCCAAAGGACAACACAGACTAGGAAATCGAGTGAATTTAAGTCGCTCGGTAAATTGAATGTTACGGTAACTGTCGTAGCTGACAATGCTACGAGCGATTTACCAAACTGACTGCTAGGATTGGTGTCTTTAAAATAAAGATTATTTTGCCAAATTATTATTAAATTAAGATTATTTATGTGTGCCAATTTAAATAAATAAATACAAATGCAATTTTGGGATCAAATTGACAAAACAACAAAACGATACTGCGTCGTTCACATTATAAATATTTATAAAAAAATTTGTACCCGTTGTGTCTAGCTACGGACTAGGTTTTTGTTCAATTTATCATTATCATTGAATGTGTCAATTGCTCTGCCAATTTCTCAGCAATCGAGCAATTTGTTGGGCGATAAATTTTCCAACGAGACTAAAAAATCTTGCCTAATTCGAACCCACTGATTACAAATATGATGAACTATATAAATTTACCCACTTATGAAAGTTTTTGAGACATGTATGTATGTACATATGTTTTTTATTTTTATTTTATAGGGTTATGCTAAGAACTCACAATTCTAGAATGAAATTTTTTTGTCTTATGTTATTTATGTGAAATTAAGTAATGCGAGAAAATAATCAAAGAATTTTGTATTTTTTGGGATATTTCCTTGAATGATCAACGAGTACTAAAAAACTACTGCGCAATTTTTCTGAATCATATATTAAGAAAGTGTTGATGTGTTGAAAAGATTCACGGATTGAATGTTTTGAAGCACATGTTCAATCCTAAACGATACTATAAGTATGTATGTATGTATAATATGTATATTCAAACGAAAAACTGCAGTACGTTCAATTTACGAGTGGATTCATGTTATGATTCGAAATAATCACGGATCTTTGACCTTAAAAATTAACCACAAAAACCAACCCGAAATGACAAAGATTTGTAATTTTGATAAATGCAAAATTTGACCGATGGCCAATTGCTTACTTGTACACATATTGTGTTATTGGTCAAGGCCGATCCGAAAATTTTGCTTTTGAAAATGTGCCTTTTTGGCACGATTCAAACGTAGAAATTTAACGCGTGAACTGAACTCTAAATATAATCATCGCGTCACAGATGGATGTATCTTAGAAGTAAATAGGTAGTAAGCAATGCGGAATATCGTTTTAACTGCAGTTTGATGCATCGTCAAAATAATGAAACGTGTTCTTTAACATAATCCGACACCGAATTTTAGATTGGAGATAATGTATATCTGAAAACTATCATTATTATACACGTACGCATAATAATCATGCAAGTAATTAGTTTACAAATGTGGCGCCACGCTGACTGACACCTTTAAAAAATGATATGTCTGAGACTTAAACGTTAAAAGATATTTAGAACGAGTGATACATACATATACATATATTATGATATAATGCTTTTTTTAATTATTTTTTCAGATATACTGGAATAACAAAAATTAGGTTGGAAGATTTTGAGTTAAAATCCAAGTAAAAGTTCGAAGAATAGTTCTTTAGCAGCTGGGACTATATAGATGACAATAAATCCAGATCGACCGTCTACTCCTACTGTAAGAATTTGTTCATTTTATCTGACCCAATTGTCGAGACTGTGCCATTCGAAATTGGCACCAACAAATATGCGTACTACCCACAAAATCGTTGCATTTTCTATTTTGCATCCTGTTATCTCCAGAAGGCAATCGTGAATAATTATAGTAATAACCAGAGATCGGGGGACAAGTTTATTTTGCCCACAAAAAATGGTTTACTATTGTTAACCCTTTTTTTGCTCTTTTGCTTTGTAGGACAATAGTGAGCCATTTTTTGTGGGCAAAAGAAACTTGTCCGCCGATCTGTGATAATAACCATTCCAAGATGCTACAAATATTTTTCATGGCGAAGCATTTGCTTAGTATCATATTCTATTATAGTCAGAGATCGGCGGCCAGAATTCTTTTCAGCACAAAAAATGGTTCACTATTGTCAAACTTTTTTGCTCTCTTGCTTCATAGGACAATAGTAATTGACAATAGTGAACTATTTTTTGTGCTGAGAAGAATTCTCGCCGCCGATCTCTGATTATAGTTAAAGTATACATTATAAAACTTTCGAAAAAACAAGAAAACAAGATTTATAAATATTGTAATCTCCTATTTTTGAGTATTTAACACAAGTCTATTCACTTTCGCCTAAATAGGCATCATTCAGAGTAACATTTTTATAGGCAACAAACATCAATCAGCTAAAAATGTACAGAAATGAAAAAAAAACATTAGTCATCTATTAAGAGCCGTATCTTTTTGTGGATCTATTGATAAAAAAATAGATTTATGACCTAGAAGTCATCCCCGCTAAGCAGTGCGGTTCCAACTTGCATCATAAAATAGCGTGGAGAATTTATTTTGATTTTGAATTGATCGAACATATCCTCTTTTTGAATTGTAATCTTAAAATTAACATTAAATTACAGAAATTACGAACGTGCACGTACTATGACGTGAATCCCAATTATGCCATTTACCGACGATCGCCCTAATTATTCTTCTATTTTGACGATAATATGTGATAAAATACAGTACATTATCAGTTTTTCAACGTCCGATGATCTATCGCGTAATATTTTTAGATTACAGATTAGACTAGGTTGTACCAAATATGTGATTTGATTTTCAATCGAAAAGTTCATTCAATATCGATCTGTCCACTTTAGATCATCGGAAGTTGACAACTGGGTTAGTAGTCAAATTAAACATAAACACTTGTTTACTTAAATTAAATACTGCAATGCAAAAAATCAAAAACTATAAAATAAAAAGTACACTACATACATTCAACAAAACCATGGATCAGGCTCATGCGTTAAAATGGAGTGGATGCACTAAAAAGATGAGAGAAATATTAGTATATTTTAATAAAGTGACTTTACAACAAACAAAAAATACCAACAAAGCAACATAACCTATATTTACATATATACATATACTACAAAAACAAGCAAAAATCAAATATAAAGGTAGTATAAAATTTGCGAACTGCGCCATTCGCTTCTGGAACACTCTGTTTTATCGGTAGGACAATTATTTTATTACAATATATTTCTTAAAAATTATGTTCAGTAATAAATAATATAAAAAAAACGAACGCAATTCAATCCTGATCAACACCTGAGTCACGTGACGATCAACAGGTAGTACAGTTACTCTATTGACAGCACACAGTTTGCCAAACTTAGGGTCCTATATGCAATAAATACCATTGTGTTTATGTTGTGAATGATGCACAGGTGCAAATAGCTTCCCATTAATGCAATTAAGCGATTGTAGCGAATGTGTATTATTTGCGTGAAAGCAATTTACAATAAACTCGGAAATTGAACGGTAATATACGAGATAAAGATGACTCATTGAAATTAGCAATATGAAATGCACATACATAATATGAATTCTTATACAAATATAAGATTCTTATAAGAATCTTGACAGATCATAAAAACAGGTTTTGAAACGTATCCATGTAAATACTAAGAGGTTTTCATTGTTTTTATCCTTGGATACTTGATTGTACAATTGGTTTCTTCGATTATGATGTTAGTTAATATAGTTTTGTCTATTTTTTAATTTGGTTTAACTGTCCACTTCTTTGTTGCAATTGTGGTTTTGAGTTTTGATTTGTTTTTGAAGGTTTGATTTTGATTGGTCAGTTGTGTTGTTGACAAGCTTTTTGAGTGCATTTTAGAACATGAGAATATTCGCGTTGCTTTTGAGGAAATGTTTTAAAATGTTTTTTTTTTCAAAAATTCTGAAAAATTAAAAGGGGAATATATTAGATTTCAACACACCCTGTTTTATTGCAAACTGTCAGAACAACATGATAATTGAGACCAATCAAGTATGAACCTTAGATACAGTGTCGACAAAACATTCAAAATGAAACAAGGATTGAGAATAATTTCTGAATTCACTTAATTATCTATTTCAGTTAAGAGTACCTTTTTATAAAATCCCAAAACATGTACGTTAGAGATATAGCCAACGAAGCTCATGTCTGGAACATTTTAAAACAAAAACGGATGTATAGCGAGGTGAAACCACCGGATCAGAGATGAGCCATTTTAGTGCTAAAAATACCATTAGGCGCTGTAAAAAATAAACTTTCGACTAGTAACACCATTTTACAGCAGAATATCAATATTTTTTTAGAAAAAAACCAATTGGGAAGATTTTCAGACGGCGCTTTTTCATTTCGCTTTTAAATTTTTTAAAACGATCACTTTTTTAATCAAGATTTATTTATGTTATTATTAGACTGGCGTACAATTTCAAAAATAATAAATACCGATAGTATAATTTGGGCTATGTGTAAAATGTTTGCCCTGCCTCATTTTAGTCAACTTGGCAGTAATTTGGATTTTTATTGGTCGAACATCCTGAAAATACCCAAAACGTAAAATGCAGCATTTCCATTGGTCACGTGAATTTTTCTTCCAATTGCCAAATTAACCGAAATTCGATGTTTTAATACAATACACATATCGTTGCTGTTATCGAGTTTTATCTCTTGGAAGCTGCTGTTGTTAAAAATCTACTCACGTGGGTTGGTTCTGATAGACCGTTGGCGAATTGATAGTAAATTATAACACAATTTTATCAATTAGTGGTGAACAGGAGCACCATCGAGGGTACAAAAGATGATGACTTGACTTTCTTATTTTAGAACTTTAAGATGTAAGTTTTGGCATGGCCAACGACTGTATTGTTTCTTCACGACAACTAACCTGAGCGTTAGTATTAAAACTTGGAAGTAAAGTTAATGTTAGGATACAGTTGTATATTGCTTCCGTTTTTAGCACTGATACTCTCAACTGGAATAGAAAACCATAGATTTAGATTCAGGATCGAATTACGCGTTAGATTTAGCGACTCGGGGCTATCAAGTTGACGCGAGGAAGATCGCGAAATAAGTTTGGTGGGATAAGTAGTGGAGTGGAGTGGAGTCGAGTTGAGAAGCGCTGGCGCAGTGGACGCATCCGGTTGCAGTAAGTTGTCGGTTTGGAACCGGAGTTCTCCTTGGCGTGCAAATTCTGCATTTTGTATGGTATGCTATGCAATGCAATGGTATGCAACGCACCTGCGGCCGGGTCCATGTTGGATCCACGAGCTGCGGATCGCGACGAAGGCGACTAGACACTGGAGCCACTCGACTAGACTCGACTCGAGAGCGACACGCCACGACCGCTGACGACAGTGGCGCGCGGCACACTGACTGCTTTCCGAATATGTCGAGTGGGGATTGCTGGCGCGAGCGCGAGTGCGAGTACGATTGCGATTGCGATTGCGACCTCGCCCCTTTCCGCCCCCCTCGTGTCTATTTGAAAATTGGCGCCGCGCGGTGCGCCCGTAACAGGTCCATCCGCGGCCATCGCACTCACTCGTTGGACTCGTTTGAATTGTACTGTTCTGCAACAAATATGCTAAAATGTCAAATACTACATATATATAAAAACCGACTGTCTATAAATATATTTGTAAATATATATTTGTATGTGACGGACGATCAACCATCAACCAGTATGGGGAAGCAATTTTTTTTCTTCATATTTTTCATTTTTTCTTTTTTTTCAGTTTTTTTTATTTTTTTTCATTTTTCGGGGCTGGGGGCGAAGGCCCTGGGGCGTCAGAGGCGCTGGAGACGTCTGGAGCGCTGGGGGCGAAGGCCCCGGGGCGTCGGAGATGCCGGGGGCGCCGGAGGCGTCGGGGGCGCTAAGGGCGAAGGCCCCGGGGTGCCGCAGGCATCAGGGATGCTGGGGGTTTTTTATTTCAGTAAATTACGAAATTCATACGAAGAAATAAAATAAAAAGCGAAAAAAATGGTCAGGAAGTGGGCTAAATGATGATTTTGAAAATAAACGTCATAATATCATTAAACGTCATTTTGATGAGTTAGCATCCGATTACAGATTCAACAGTGAACAACTATTCAGAGTAAATGTATTTTATAAATGTAAATGTATTGTCATGTTATAGCCTTTATTCTTTTCTTTTTCATTTGTTTTCCTTATATTTATCTGCTTCATTTTTTTTTATAATTTTTGTAAAAATCTGTAATTGGACTCGGATGTTACATATATTATATATTTACTATTTGTTTTTTTATACATATCTATGTACATCCCGTTGTCTGTTGATTTTTCTATAAATAAAATAAAATAAAAAAATAACATTATTGACAAGGTAACCGTTCAATTTAAAAGTCGATTTCAAGGAACGCAGTTAGTGAAAAACTATTTCAGTTTTCTTGAATCTCGCAATATTATGAATTCATCAGAAGAAAATATTTTAGAAAATTGTTTAAAATTAATGAAAAAATATCCAGAAGTTTTCTCAGATCAATTTGATGACCAGTTCATTGAAGTAATTTCATTATTGATAAACGATTTCACTGAAAAGATGACCATAAAACAATTTTCACAAAATACAGTTGTTTATAAAGTGAATTTTCGGAAGTTTATGTCATGTTTATGTTATTTTTTACTTTACCAATAACAGTGGCGAGTGTTGAAAGATCTTTCAGTAAATTAAAAATGATTAAAAACTACAAAAGAAACTATATCGGACAATCAAGGCTAAATAATCTCGCATTGTTGGCCATTGAACATAAAAAAGCGGCAAAATTAGAAGTTAAAAATTTTATTAGTGAATATGAAAGCAAAAAAAAATTGGTGAGCTTATTTCTAATTTTTTTTTCTATTATGTATATGAATATTTATTATGTAAAAGATGTACATAAACTTATTTATTTTATTTCGCCTGGGCCCAAAATTTTCTAGCTACGCCACTGGAAACCAGCGCTCACGACAGAATAATCTGATCTATCGTGTATACCTCATTATAAAGGACAAATTGTACAGCTCAGTTTCCCCGATCCATTAATGTATCTATTGTCTAAGTCTACCCTGGGGAGTACTATATTGTTTACGCACGCACCCACCCAGGTCTGTGAGAACTCCAGCGTATCCTTTTTTCAGGCACTTACTGAGTCCCTATAGCCTAATATGGGGTCTCTATTGTTCACCCACGAATCCACTTTGACAGTGGACTCTCTCTCTCTCTCCTGTTCCCACGTTACAATATAAAATATTATTTTCCTCTCCATTATTTTACGACGCAGAAATGTGAAAAGTCTATTTGGACTTATATATATCGTTGCAGACCATAAAAAGTCATTTGTGCTCAAGTGGGATAATTTATCACGTAACGCCATTATTGAAAAAAATATATTGGAAATATATAACCAGCAGCGTGGACTAGTGATTAGCATATTATGCTTTCGAGCAGAGTGGTCACGGTTCGATTCCCACTAGTAACTGCTGGCCAGAACTTGGTCTGTGACTCCAGCTCGATCATTTCCTGTCAGAGTTTGCCAAATTTTTCTGATTTTCATTGAAACGGTTCCTTTAAAATTGGCATCCAATCTCTCTTGCAAATCTCAAGTTAGTCGGGGTGTTGTGGTTCGCCGATTTGTATAGTAAAAATTTTTCCATAGATGTTACGTTGGTTACGATGATGTTTGTATGAATTCGCATTGTATAAATGCTTGTAGTGATTGTATTGACCGTATTGTATCAGTATTAGTACACTTGTCGTTTTGGAGTGATATGTAAAGGCATGATCGATTGAAATAAAAAACAAAATATCCTCGGTTAGAATATATTTTGGTGAAAAATATAATTGGTGAGCCTTGTTAATTTTTTTTTAGAATTATTATACCGTGTAAATACATTTGTATCAACAAACAATTTGAATTATTTCATCTCATATTTTAAAAAATCACGTTAAGGGGGGGGGGGTGCCATCCACCGTGGCAAAGATGAATATAAATATTTGTACTATATATGTATGTTTTGATTATCGATATTTGAACACAATTTCGATTCGATTTCAAGGGAAAATCTAGTCTAGATCGCATTTGGTATCCATCCCCACCTTCAGTCTGGGGTTTGGAGATGAGAAGATTCGATTATTATTTGAAATAAGTTAGTAATTACTAACGATGTTCGTAATAAATCGGATGAAAAAATAAATTGAGTTATTGAAAGATTTAGATTTAAGTGGGAATTGATCTTTGTGATGTGAATTTTTTAAGGAACCGTCTCGACAATAAATTAAATATAAAGTCACATAAAATCGACAAACTAATAGGAGACGGCAGATCTGGATTTCATAAAATTTTAAACTTGCGATAGTGATCATTTTGATCAAATTTGAACCTACAACCTCTCAACTCGGAATTACATAGGTAAATGCTCAAACAGTGGGCTACGCTGTGGTTTAATTATATTGTACTTATTATCTTAATTTAAATTGATGTCGACGCGACAGTCATAACCGCAACGGTTGACGTATGTATGGTCTTTTTACATAGTCATTAGCAAATCCCTTATTAGATTATTCCACTAATTTTTAATCACATCGTTTCACACTTATTATTTTATTTTTATTTTTATTTTTTACATAGATATATATCAGGAAGGCTTGACAGGTAGACCCCAATGCGCCTTCCTAGACAATTAATTACAAATATTGCAGAATTTTTATTACATAAATCACTGTATTTAGAGAAGCTGAACATCACGAAATTAACAATTAATTAATTAATTAATTAATCCATTGAGACATCTATGGATTCAGACTTGTACATACATTTTTACATATTGTTCATAAATCAAATCCAGATATTTGTGACAGTGGGTAGGATGATTTTTGCCAATTTGAGGAACCGTTTCAACAATAAAAATCAGATAAATTGGCACATTCTGATAAGAAAAGATCGACTTGGAGTCACAAATATCCGGGATCGAACCCAATAATCTCTCGGTGCTAAACATAAACGAAACCACCGAGCCATAATGAGCCATATTATGTAATATTAATCACATTCTAACATTTTATATATATTTCCTTTGTGTCCATGTGAAATCGTACTTGTTATATCATACTTTCTTATTCAATTATTTAAAAAAAATATAAACCAACATATAGGTATTTTTCTAATAGTTCTAATAGTTCTAACATTAAAAACATATCTATAAGATATTGTTTTTAGTTTGCCATAGGGCCCGGAATTAATTTTATAACATACATACATAGGGCCCTGCGTATATATTATATCATTATATGTACATAAATCAGTGTGAAAAGCGTAAGTTTTATTTAACAGTATTCCTGCGCGTGAAACTAAATGATTAGTTATCTCTTCGATTTATATTATTAAATATGTATGTATGTAGGTAGATAGTTATCCAACTTGGTTCACATCAAACGAACGTGATAAACTACATAAATGGTTCGAAACTGAAAATAACGATTCAAGTTTTATCTATCAAAGTTTTAAACCCAAGATATGAATTTGAGGAAAATTCCAATAACAGCATATATTAAAATACACTATTGCAGAAATACTTGTTATTTGTCCGTATTTTTACTGTGTGGTTTTCCTCAAAAGAGATTACATCTTATCAGTTTACAATGGGATGATTGATTTTTTTCAATATTTGATAGGGTTTTTTAACCACGATAGTGAATTTAGATTTACTGATTTGCTCGGGATGGTGAAAATTGAAAAAAGGTAAAATTTTGCATACTGTGGTACGTGAGATAGAATACTAAATTTGGTAGTTTCAAATTGAAAAATGTTGATTTGAAAACAAATATTCATCTTGATACAATAAAATACATATATTTTAAATATAATATGAAGCATTGTGTCATTAAATGTATGGAATAAGTCACAAGGTTTTCAGATATTCAAAATTTCAGTGGATTATAAATTGTGTCGAGGTTTAGTTCGAGCCTATGCAACTGGTATGCGTTATGCAACTGCAGTCCAGCCGGCCACCGTCTTATACAATAACACAGATTTTAAAATAAACCATAATAAGAGCAAAAAGTTTACTCTAAATATATGAGCGCTCTGGTCGTTTTAAACTCCATGGCGCAGAGGTCCCTCAGAGAGACTCTGACACTGCTGGAGTGTTTAGCTGAGAGTGTGCAGACATTTGTTCGACCTCGGAGATGGCCGAAAGCATGCAGTTTGTGACCAAAAATCAGCGCAATGGAGTACTGGAATCCGTAAGAGCATTTAACTGCATATATATATATATATATATATATATATATATATATATATATATATATATATATATATATATATATATATATATATATATACATATATATATATATATATATATATATATATATATATATATATATATATATTTATATATATAACATTAACGTTTCCCTTTTTTTTTTTTATTAAATATAATTTTCGATCGCACGCAAGAGGCGAATGTTTCCCCTCGTGGGGTAAAAATATTGAACTTGAGTTCGTGCGACCGACACGAAATTACCATACAATACAAATTGTGAATCGTTAATTTGCACACACTTATCGGGCAAATGTTAAACAATGACAAAACATTGCAAATTGTATACCTGATTGAATGCAAGTAAGTACCCATTTTATCAATTCTTACGTAAAAATGCCATATAAAATTCAACGTAAGATATCTGGGTACTGTCAATAATTGCTATTAAATTAGGTCTGTTTCTTTTTCTGTCAAAAACATCTTCTGATGTGAAACAAACGGCATTCCTATGTTACAAATTGGTTTCGAAACAGATGGAAAATATTTTTTGAGAGTTAATCTTGTGCATACATTTTGAGTTATCGAATCGGTTAAGCTCGCCGAGTTAACGTCCCGCCTGTGAGTTTATTTTTGTAACTTTATTTACGTTGGGTTCGTCAGCCGTGTGCTTCTCACTGAAGCAGCTGTTCCACGAAACTTTTCAGCAGTCTGCAAGGTAATCATAACACCAGAAGTGAAGGATATAATAGTATCATTCTTATCTTCGCACCCATCATTATAAAGTTTGGTCGATACTTGGTCGATACTTGAGTTTGGTCGATACTGAAACTAGACAGAGGATCCATTATATTGCTATTAAAATGTTATCATTCATCCATTTATATGTATATTTTGGGCCTAGTTGACGTAATAAAAAATATATGATGGATTTTTATTTGATGATATATTCGAAGGTGTGAGTCTTTTCATGAATTAAATCGTAAATGGTTAAGTACTTGCCGCTGAAAACGGGGATGCGTCACGGATGCGATTAACTTCTGGAAACTGGAGTTAAAATAGAGCAACTTCACGCGTGCAACGTAGCTCCAGTGGATGATGTTACCGTTTATTTTCGTTTATGTTTCCCTTCTTTTAAGCGTGTAATAGAACCAAACAAAAAAATGGAGTGACGAAACGTATTTATAACCAGACTGTAGTATTTTGTTTGACGTTTTGACTTACAAAACATCCTACTCAATATTTGAGTCAGGGCTCGCGAGTGAATCACCACACCAACAGGTTTCCTATAATTCGCTTCCATCAAAATTCGTACAGCTGAAAATAGCCGTTCAGCAATACGACTCAGATTTAATTCATTTCGGTGATTCAGCGTGACAAATAAACAATAACTAGGTTGCAATTTATCGGCTCTAATGTGATATAACTGGTTTAGGACAAGGTACTGTTGGAGAGGGATGTTTGTGAAGCTCAAGAGAGGGCGACTGGCCTTCAGACGTTGTGGCAGAACTGCAAGAATGATTTGGTAGCTGCTAGATTGGATGCAGCCTCGGCGCAGAGGCAGTTGACTTCGGAGAGGACGAAACTTCGTCAAACCAAAGATCAAGTTGGAGATCTCATGTCCAAGGTAATATCAATTGAAATTCACAATGCGTTGTCGCATTGGAAGTAATGCTCTTATTAAGAAAACATGTACTACGTATAGGTACATATATTCATTTTCCTGATACTAAAAGTCATCATAAATACGACGCTATTTCTCAGAAAGTTAGATAAGGAAAGGTTGCGATACTACAAAAATTTGCATTATGTACTAGTTTTTTCCAAACATTTTTGACCACAAAACATACTTTGCGAATTCATTGACGAAGTAAGTTTTTACTCAATGGTTATTTCCGTATACATATGTACTTGCATACTACGATAGTATAAAACTTTTCCTAATCCGGCGATTCATTTGTAATATTACGCAAAAAAATATTCCGATTATATATGTATGTATATGTACATAGGTACCTACGCACTTTCAAACATAACGAACATACATACATTTATAAAAAGCAGAAAAATTATATATAAAAAACTAATGATAAAACTAAAATATCATGAAAAAATAAAGCATTGTTTATTTTCAGTTTAAAATTTTTACGTTGTTTAAATTACAACTTATTTCGTGAAGCATTTATTCATATCACTCGTAAGATAGTATCTATACAGTTTTGGAAACAATGATTTAATCAATACTATACATACATATGTATATATGTAGCTGTGTATATGTAGCATATATACTATGCATATGTATATATGTATTATAATTACGGTTACTATATTTTTTTGAAGAAAATAAACGACATATAAAGAATCATTTTATCTTAAAAAAATGCTCTATAAGTTAAAACATTCATTTTGGAATTTTAAGCTATCTAATTAATTTTTTACAGACGAAACTTCATTGAATAATTTCCTATCAATTATATTTAGTGATTATTTGATGCAATAATATATTCGAAGTATCTCCAATTAGATTTTTTATATATAAAGCTTTTACTTTGACGCTGTAAATTGGATAAAAAATACTTAGATAAAATAAATAGAAAACAGAACCAATTTTTTGAGGATTTGCCATCGAGGGTCGACTTCACAAAATACAGGACGAAAGTGCAATTTAAAATGAAATAAATCTAAAGGACAGAGCAGTGAAATAGAGGACTGTCCTCTTAAATAAAGGACGTATGGTCAGCGTAATTATAATAGAAAATGAAAATGAACAAAAGTTACATGACAATTCAAACTTTTTATACATCATAATCCCAAAACAAATGAAGTGAAAAAAAATAATTCATTCGTTTAATATTAGTTGAATTTTTAAATAAAACAATTTACTCTATTGTTGAATAAGTTTGGTAGATAAAATATATGATTTGTTAAATATCAGCCTGTTGTGAACGCATTTATTTTAAAATCGATTTGGGAAATTTATTTTGCTGAAACGTATTGAATGTACATACATATGTATGTATGTATGTATAAGGTGCATTAGAAAACGCGGTTGCCCCGGGAAATTCGATTGAGTTAGGAAAAGTCGGCGTTGCGTGAGTCACTGTTGGCGTAGGGGAGGCTGTCGAGGAGGGTTGCGAGCCTTTTTCCTGGAACCGGGGTGAATCAGAAGCCCGAGTCACCCCTCCGATGTATAGCTGTGGGGTCTCCCACGCGCCACGGGTTCTCCCCATTCCCACCCCAAAACCACCGCCCCAAATTCAAGGGCTCTGAGCTTGCTTATACGGTAGTATAATTCGGGAATTCGTTCTTGTTTGGATACAGTGCTCGTTAAGTTTCATATAATACATTGGACGTTTATCGTGTTTTCATGTATACGAAATTAATAACACATATTCACCAGAGTTGGTTGGTATTTCCGAATACGTAACTATTTGGAAAGTTTGATTGATAAGATTTGATAGCAATTTTACATTTTTATTAGCGGGAAAAATTAAGTTTCCCATCTAAAAAGAATATCGCATCTCGAAGAATAATTTTGATCGATTAGATAACGAAATAACATAGGTGTTTTTGTGAACTCTTCGGTTTATCCGCCTTGGAAAATAATGCGGTGATATCACATTTTGAAATTCCTAAGCATACATTTTGGCAGCATACTGAAAGTATGTTGGTGAAATTCTTCAGAGATGATTTAGAAATGATAAATAAATGAACATGAATACAAATCTCTACAAGCAAAATTTAAAGAAATATTAATGTGCAGCAAAAAATGATAAAGTTGTGATATCGATTTCAGTTCATAAATGTACATATACATACATATACCAATATTCGTAAAGTTAGTATTTGAATATACTATACATACATATGTATGGATATAGCATATTTTAAATGCACATTTAAATATAAATAATAAATTAGCTATTTTAAAAATTTATAATCTTATCAAAATTTTCGAATGATATAAATAGTATGATAGGTTTTCCTTACATATGATATTATACATATATACTTATACATGTAGATATGAAATTGAAATATCTAAGATGATAATAAATTGAAATATAATAGGAAAGCTTGCATTATATATAATTTTGACTTACAACATCTTCATTTTATCGATCTGATAAAACCGTCTGTAACATCTTTCAGTGTAGTTCTGTAGCGGAATTGTATTACTTGAGAAATTATGATTATTCATATTATTAGCATTTAAAATAAGTTTCTCGACCGAAAACATTTCGCACAGACAATTTTCATCGATTTCAACCATTTTCACTAGTCGATCACAATTTTCCGCAGCACTAAAGATGTGTCGCCTCGTGCTGCTTAGCGACGGCTTCTCGCAAGTGTACAGCAACTTGATTTTTATTTTGTTTTCAGAATGTCAATCTAATGGATTCGTATTTTGAAATTTATATATAATATATGTAACTTGTATGTATGTGTGTACGAAGAAAATTTTAAAAAGATTAATTAAACCCATTGCAACACAGCAGGGATTTATTTTTCAACGTGGAATTTGGCACAAGCTAGATTTATTGAACCGCGTTATGTAACAAAAGGGGTGGTTAAATTTGGAGTAAAATAAGTTGCCGAAGTAATCGGGGACGAAGGTGGATGTTAATTTTTTTTATAAAGGGGGAAAGTTTTTTTTAGTTCAGTATGGATTTTTTGCGTGCGTTTAGCCGGCAAAAATAGGGTGGAAGTGACGGGAAAACAGGTGGGTTGCGAGTAGCGAGTGGCGCCGGCAACGAGTCATCATGGGCGCCGTCTCATGGCGGCCTTGGCGCCCGCAGGTCGGCGCCACCAAACAATAATAAACCTCGCGTGTCCAATCCAAGTCGCCATCTCCAAACAGAGGGGGAAATAGTCGATCGGGACCGGGAGTCGCCACCGACAACGAACACACTCGATCCATATTTATCATTCACCTCCCCGGCTCTGGTCGGATTGAGGTCGACTTGGGACCCTTGTCAAACTTCTTTTCAATTTTTAAATAAATCTCATACAATATTTGTATGTTGGTATGGGGTCTACCTCACGGGCCGGAATGTGAAATTACCGAAATCGCAAATATCGGAAGGCAAAGATCGAAAATCGAAAGATCTTAAGTCGAAAGATCAAAAAAAAGGGTGCATGGTAAACGGTACATACTCACTTAATTTGCGCGAGCAGGATACAACAGGAACAAGAGGAACAGGCTTTTCCTCCCGTATTAATGTGCGCGCGCAGAATACGGGAGGAAAAGCCTGTTCCTCTTGTTCCTGTTGTATCTTGCTCGCACAAATTAAGTGAGTATGTACCGTTTACCATGCACCCTTTTTTTTGATCTTTCGACTTAAGATCTTTCGATTTTCGATCTTTGCCTTCCGATATTTGCGTTTTCGGTAATTTCGCATTCCGGCTCGTCACGGAGACCGGTTGGTATGACATTATAAATCTCATCAGTATGAATCATAGCACAAATATCTCAAAAGGATACTCATTGACATTAAAAGTCTTAACCTACATGCCTTTCATCTAGGAAAATAGGAAAATTTAAGAAATTAATTCTTTCATAAATATAGTTTTTTTTAAAGTAAAATGAGGCATTTAGAAGAGAAAATCAAAACATTGTAATATATTCATTTATTGATGCAACATATTTTATTTAATATTCAATAAAATGACACAAATTAAATCTAAATAATTATTTTTATAAATTAAACAAGTTTCTGGTTGATCGACACAGAACAATCTAAGAAATGATTTTTGTGTACAAATACAATTTTAATCGAGTTTGACTGCTAAACAAATAAAGGTTTTATGTAAACATGATATCAGTATATACGTATATATATGTATATATGTATATTCAAAAATGGAGATATATATATCGTGTTGTATGAAGCAAGTTATTCTGAATTTAAAGTGAAAAAATTAGAATAACGAGATGAATGAAACATATGGAATATGAAATAGGAAAATTTACGAAAAATAAAGTTGTCAATATAAACACTTCTTTAATAGAAAGCAAACATGATAATATGTGCAGTGAAGCTACTATTCAATCCAATGAATATTTTGTTGTCATCGATGATTTTTAGATTGTGGTTTAATACTAGATTAAAAATTTGATGATTTTGGACGATTTTCTTTTACGAAGTTCATTATATTCTAAGGAAATTTAATAAATGTCCACCTTTAGAAATCCTAAATAAATAAACCTACAAGCTGCCTAAATAATTGTTATGATTTAATTAAGTTTAAATTTTTGTACATCAAAGTTAACTTATAAATATTTGAAAAAAAGTGTTCACTACCCTTTATTCTATACAAATAAAAATGGAGGGTTGAAATACTTGTACTATAAATGACATATTACAGCCAGAAATTACAATAGACGCAAAATGCGAAACACGCAAGTCCGATGCTATTTTCTAACCCCTTGAAATATATTTCTCGGTAAACTAACCTATTATTCTTTTGATTCCGTGATAAAAATGATTATGCAATGCATTTACTGTGTAGGTGAAATGATTGAATATCTTTTTACTTTTTTTTTATCTAAATCGTTTTATATAATACATACAAAAAAAGATTATTGTTTTTTGGCATTTTTTCTGTTGTAGATGAAAGTGAATGAGCAGCAAATAAAAACTTTACAGAGGGATTTAAAACTAGCAGACGCTAAAATATTATCTATGAAGGATGTGCTCAAATCCAAAGACGAATACACTGCAGTCATCAATCGTGACTTTCAACATATAAAAGAGTAAGTACTTAAAAGAGTAATTGGAAATTTACAAAATTCTAAATTTTTTTCTCATCCTAGGAAAATGTCAGATAAAACTATGGAATCTGAAAAGAAGTCGAAAGATTTGGAAGACAAAATTGCAGAGATAGCTGATTTAAACAATCAAATGAAGTTGTTAAGGACTCAGCTCGATGTAGCAAACGAAAAATTAACTAGATGGCCATTTTACATATTCGACTGGTGTAACAGTTTTGGAAATCAGATTCAAATATTCAATAAATTAAGGAAATGGACAGATTTTCCCATAACTGCAATGAAACGTGTCATAAATACTGTTACAGGCACACCATAAAGAAGCTACAGGAGTTTGAATAATTTATTGATTGTCTTTAATTTTGATTATTTATTTTATATATTATAATACGAATAGCTAAGGGTTTTCATATTTTTAATATTGTATGAAATATATTCCGTGAATATGCATTTAAATTTTTTTATCAGGTAATAATTATTAGTATCAAGTTTTCTTTTCCTTAATATAAAATATAAATTACCTGTAGATCTGAGAAAAAAAGAAATATAATATTTAATGTGCTATGCAACACATTCGTATTACGAAGATGTAAACAATCCTGCTGTGGTATTTATTTAGTACAAAATCAATATATCAATTTTATAATTTAACTTTATTGTTTGATTTCCGAATTTTTTTGTAAATGGTATAAATGAAACAATATAGACATTTGCCAACTATTTTATTTTTCTAATTATTTCTAATTAGAAGTATATGAAGATGTATACATATTCGCAATATTTCTTGTATTTACATATATAATATAATATAAAGATATTTCTCAATTAAACAACTGATGACAATTCAGTATATCAAACACTATTTAATATTGTCATTCTAAATAACAAAAAAAGTATACTTATATTGCCAAATTTCTAAAATATGTATTTCAATAGAGATTCATTATAAAACAGTAATATTATAAATAATTTATGATTCATACGAAGCGATGAGCATTATTATTGCTCATTTTGTATATTAAGATACATAAATAATTTCATTGAATCTTATGATCCCGTTAACCCAGATATGCCCATTGACATAATATGATTTATATAGTATATACTATCTATATAATTCTTTATTGAAGAAACATAGAGATGTTAATTATTGAATTTGACTTGTTATCATTAAAGAAATAAACTTTTTAGGGTTATCCGGGTTAATGCTTATATTTGCAACAGTAACGTATCTTTAACATCGTTACAATTTAGTTATTACACATACACAATGACAATATGACACACAAATATACAATATGTGAAATTGAAAGAAAACCGTTACACAACACATACTCGTAGATTCACTAAAATTTGAAAAATGATGCACAAAATTGTAATTTTCTAAATTTATTATATTTGGCCCTGTTTCCTAGAATGTGCAATTTGATACGATAATGTTTATTTCTTAAAAATTGCAGCGAGTCTAAACAATACAAATAATTTTTTTTTTAAAAGTTACTGAAAACACTATAATTTAACTAATTTTTGTACTTCTTGCATAGGCCAATTTATGATGGATAAATCTACCAAAAGTAAAGCTCTCTAATATGTTACTAGCAATACAAGTTCACATGCAAGACCGTTTTATCGACTGTGTAGTATATAATAAATCACTGGGCATACTTTCTATTATAACATACGGGACTACAATGGCTAAAATATTTACAGAATGTTGATATGTAAGTTAATAAAGTTCTATACGAGCAGTATGGTTTAAATTGAATAGCTGAAAACGATAAGCACAAAAAATATACGAATACTAACTAATAAACAATTAATGTTAATGTGAAGTTGCTAGTGGTGAAATTTTACTTTACGCTTTCAAGCTTGCAAGTTGAACTAATATTGAAGATACTTATTAATCCTTGGTAAGAATGATTTTAGCACTATAATAATAACAATGATGACAAATACCGACAAACATATATGTATTATATTCTATTGAATAATTTGGATTGGTAACAATACACATTAGTTACATATCTCACATATGAGTGAAACAGATGTACGCAGTTGGCGACAACACAGAAACATATATATGTACCTACATATATGTAGATTTCATCTATCGGAAATAAACTCAACAAGTTTTTGCCTAAATATGATTACGACATAGAGAAAAAATCACAACCACAAGTACTATGCACTATAAAAGCATAAGGTACACTTTTACATGTATTATATATAATATTAAAATTACATACAACGGCTGGAAACTGTCAATTATTACTCTCTATAAATATTAAGGTTCTATACGATTTCATCTCAGCAATGTGAGATTGCACATTTGAACGCTTAAACTTAAAGAAAGTTCTTAAAGCTGCATTTTTATTTAAACGTTGGTTCATTTAACCATTTTTATGTTTTATGATGATTCCCCTCCCTAGAATCAAATAGTTATTGTTAACAAATAACGCCAACAAATAGTTATGCGTCTTCAGGTTCGTCAACTAGATTTATAAATGTAATTATCAATTCAGAGTGCTTTTAGTCTATCGATTAATTATGGTATTTCAGGGAAATATGTTGATCAATAAGTAACGTATTAATCGCTTTCATGGGCAGATATCAACTTATTATAATATAAAATAAAAAATATAATAGACTAACATAGACTTTGGTAAGGCTTAAAATTTATTTTATGATGATTGTGTTAAATATATGTAAATGTATCTGGTATGAACGTTTTTTTTTAATGAATAATTTATTCATTTTAACACTAAAAAATGTGATTCAATATTTCAAATAATACAGCATGACATCAGAATATTCAATTTACATTCTGAAATATTTATACATGTATGAATATGCTACATGTATAATTTAATTTTGCGCATATAATCTATAAGTACATCTACATACATATATATGATTGTAATTTAAACTTTCTATACAAACAATTTTTTATAAATTTACTAAACTTTTCAAATAATATCAGTTTTGAGAGTTTAGTTCCAAATTGAGGGAGGGGAGCAGCAACGCTCGTTAAGTTGACATAATCCAAATAAATGTTAGTATAATAAATGTACATACATGTATGCGTTTTAACTAGAAATCAATGTAAAAGAACATCATTGAAATATTGATCACAGTGCAATATTAAGGCCAAACATATGAAGATAGATAAATAAGGCCTATGTTTTACGATGTTATTATCTGTTATTACACTTGCCACTGATTACTAAAACATTAACAGTAATGTGTCAAAATTAATAGAGGAAATTGTGTTTAAAGTTAAATTACATCATAATCATTATGAAAAAATTTTTCAGATTCAAGTGGACCGTAGAAAAAGAATTTAAAAATTTCGCATTTAGTTCGTTTTCTTGAAATTATGCCTCAAAAAATATTTTTAAACAGAAATGGTCCACGGTTGCTAGACAATCAATTTAATGAATTTATCAATAAACAGATTTTAATATTTTTAACATTGAATATATGTATGTATAATTAACACAATAAATGAGCAATATTTACGTCTTATTTACATAGAAATATTTCTATTTGTAAATATATCATCACTGACAAACAAATTGGCTCGAATTGTATTGCTGGTTGATAAATATGCGTATTAACACATTTTATTATAAAGAGTATTTGAATAAATACAAATAATAATATTACGTATCACAAAAAATCACATAAAGAAATTTTTTTATTGCCACAAAAGTATACCTATACAATAATATACTATCACATAAATAATCTTAAGGTATTAAGGTCTATTTTAAACAAACACGTAAAATGAGTGCACAAGTAACTATTGTATAGTTTGAATACATAAAATAATTAATGGTAGAAAATAGTAGAGAAATAATGTTACATGGCACTTTTAGATCCATTTAAATCATGCCAAAACCTTCACTGCCTTCATTGATCGCCCACAATAGTGCATTTACGAACTGTTCATAGCAATCATAGTCGGGTAGACAGAGTTGATTAAAGCATGTGTGGGCAGTCGGTAAGGCACCAAACGTTGGAGCCGCTACCAATTGGAAGCGAGGGCTGAGATCCTGGGTTTGATAAGACAATAATACGCATAAATGTGTAAGTATTGTAGAGAATTTTTTTTAAATGGCAAAAAAATTCAAACCTGAAAACCTCCTGGAGGAAGTTGAGAACATCCGGTCGTAAACTGGAGAAGTCTTGCTCTTTCTTCGGTCGAGAAATTGGTAACTGCTGCCCAAAACCAAGCTAAGACTCTTTCAAACTCTCTACCACTTCCGTTAACCAAAGCATGAGCACGCCAGTCAGTTACTGAAACTTCGCCCGTACCACAAACTAGAAGCTGTTTAACAAATGTCAGATTAATAACAAAAATTCCATATTGAATCAATAAGTAAATTTTAATATTGCATTACAAACCTCTAGTTCATTCTCATCAAATATGCTTAGTAAATTATCAGGAATCAATTGATTTAAGCCTCTCAAGAATGAATCCATTTCTTCCTTACATCTAGTGGCAAGTTTATACTGAGCTAAGGCATCTAAATATCTATGCTTAGTACTATTACAAACCTATAATAAAATATAATGTAAGTGTTCAGTGTTCTGGACGTATCGTATTCACAAAATTTTTATTCGAATTACCTTGATATGGCTTCCGTTCGGAATGAGATCTATGCTACAAGATAATCTACCGACTTTATCATACTCTTCTTCGACAAAATAAAGTTCAGCTGCACATGATTGGTGATCTAAATCATTGTCTAATATGTATTTCACTTTCGACAAAAAAAGTTCGGGATCATCTTGCTCAAAATACTGAAATGTGAACAAAATTTATTTAATTTATTATTACATAATTTATTATTATAAACACATGGTTTTTATTGAACCTTGTAATGCACTCGAAGACCAATAATTTGGGCCAAAAAGCTTCTAGTAAAACGAGCTCGAACAAGCTGCCTGTAAGTGCCACCAAGTGCACTTTCATATAAACATTTACCCACAACTTTACCAGCAAGTTCAAAATGCTTTAACTGAAATATATAAGTCAATGTTAATAATAAAATTCAAATCATGAAAAAATTATAATTTTGGCAGAATTAAAACCTTAAGATGAGGAGGCCGGATAGGATTTGGATGGACAAGCCCTGTCGGCGAATCATGAAGTGATGTAAATAAACCGAACTGTGTATCAAATATTTTCCCACATAACAATGAAAACCATTCTCGTCTTACTCCACCCCAATCAACAGCTAAAATAAAATTAAATGCATTAGTTTAATATAATATACTTAACCTATCACGAAATTTCATATTGACAGTTAAGGCCGGGCCACTCTTAGAGCTGATAGTTTAGAAAACACACGGTTACATGGAATGTTTACCAATCGGATCATTTTACCATCACTGTGAAAGTTCATAAGACGCGTATCGTAAGTCAGACTGATCTTAACATTTAATTGATCATCACATGTAAACTGAATATATGAGCCGTTATATTTGAAAGTTGCATAAATCGACTTTACTTAATTTCGAGAAATATTTCGCAAAACATTAAATATAATGTTTTGCGTTTAACAATATTTAAAAATTAGTGTTGCGCCCGATGACATATTATAGCATGGGTGTTGGAATATTAAGTTATTAAATAAAAAAAAAATTAAAAGAAATGTGTCAGAATGTTTTTCAAATACCTTTTAAATATATTTAATTTAATATTTATATTTAATTGTTTAAAATGAAAAGAGGTACAAACTACCTACCTACCTACATGTAAACAATATAAAACACCAATAGGAAAATTAATTAATTAATTAAATAAATAGATGGCGGTAAATTCTCTGCCAAGAAGAAACATTAGTAGTATATAAGGAAGTTTTTTCTTTTGTTATTGTATCGTATATACGTTTTGGCAGTGGTTTAGCTATGACATACATACATACATATGTCGAAACGACTATTATAGTCAGAGAAATGTAATAATAACAGAAGAGCCCTTACGAATAAATAATTGTTGTCAATATATCGCGGTACGTTTCTATAAATACGCTATAACGCACGGAATACAATCGAATCAATTTACTTATAAAAATGTATGCCATGTTGTTTATCCTGTGTTTTTGAATGCATTGTGCAATTTTTACCGATGTTTGCTCATCTTGCGAGTAATATAAACAAACAGAGAAGTTTTTTATCAGACATACGTCGACCACCAAGCATCAAATACGACTGATGCTAAAATGATTTAATATTGACTGTGGACAATCGTCACTTGACCACAATATGCCACTAAAGCCACTTCTATTAATATAACATTTCTCTGATTATATATCCCTGTCATCCCAGATAGACAGACAGACACACAGACAGAATATCGATATTATATATGTATATATATGATGATGAGTCACCGGAGCCTGAGGGGGCCGTGTATTGTTCAAAGGTTGTAAATGCATTGTTAAAGGTTTGCCGAACAATGGATAGCACTGTGACTATCCTACCTCTAATGATGATACTGGTGGCCTGTAATACATACACGTTTACTCTGCTTTTCCGAGATTCTGTGATAGCAATTTGTGAATTAAGTCAAACAGAAATAATGTTTTTGGAACTGATAATTGGACTTCCCACTTTCAAATATAACGGCTCATACGTACACATATGTATGACCAAGTTACCAAATATATATTTTTGTAAAGTGGGTCTGTTTAATTGTTATTCATCGCGACAGTCTAGAATTAACACATTGATATATGTAAATACAACCTTGCTCTCCTTGAAAGGTAATGTCGAAATTTCGACACCAATCAGCGACGCTGAAATTTTTCGTAGCTTTAAGACTACTTTGGACCAAATTCTCTCTGCACACTCTCATAGATAGCTTTTCATGCTGATGACGACTGTGAAATTTCCTCACTTCACAGTAGAAGAAGTCTTGCTTATCCTAAAATGAAAAAAAAACGTATGAAACTAAAATCTCAACACTCACAACTAACCTAATAATATTGAATAGAAACCTTAAATGTTTCAGAGCCTCCAATATTCTTGAGTAAAAATTGTGTAAAAGTTGCAGCTATAACGTCTCGATCTGGTGACGAAAGTTCAATAGGCGGTTGAGTACCATCGTCCACCAAAAATACCCCGCTCGATCCAGAAACACCACTTCCCGAACAAAATATCAACTGAAATCAATTTCGAAAAACTATTTATAAAAAGAAATCAATGTATATTTGAAACTTCATATGTGGCAGATAGATTTATATGCTAACTTTAGTTGAAGGACATAGTCTGAAGGTAGCCAATCTTTTTGGAATGAATTTAAGAATCATTTCCTTCAATGTCAACTGTTTGGGACTAACGTGACATAGAACTTTTCTAGGTTTCGGCGGCTTGTCAGTTCCGGTACTGTTTAACGAAGATAGTAGTCGTGCTTCGTAACAAATATTATGACTTTTAGATGTGACGTTTTTCTGAACAATTGCCGCATCACTTGCTGCAAATTTTAAAAACACATATTAAAATCATTCTCAAATTACAGCCGTGACAAAGAAAGTTTTCATATCAATCGCAAATTACCAGTTAGTACAATACAATCGAATTCTCCATTGTGAAGCGTAATTCCATTGTAATTTAATAAGGCACGATAGATTCCATGCTGTGTAAAACAAACTGTCACAACAAGGCGCTGGTTCACCGTATCATAATTATAAATAGCGGACGACGAAAGGTCTTCATCAACGGGACATCCGAGTGGAGATATTTGAATACTGTAGCCCTGGAAAATGTACTTACATGGTGAAAACAGCTGTAAGAATATTATGAAATGAAAATTATATGAGTATTTTTACTTCTGCAGGATGATCGTTGGCTTGAAAAGTACAAGGATTATTATAAGCATCTCTGGGTTGGACAAATATATTATGAGGAAGGTTCTGAGTACAGACTAGCGTAGCTGTGTGTCTTACTACGACACTCTTTCTAGGATCAATGGCACCAGATACAAATGACTTTTGGAAAGGACTCCCGGTAATGGCAACGCTTCCTGGAATTGAACATTTATTAATATTACAAAATTAAATGTATGTATTTATAAACATTTAAAAAGTAATTACCGATCATAACAGATATGTTGTAAACACCAGACGTTCTTACAGTGAATTTAACTTTAGCTATGTTTGCATTATTCGGATCTGTTGGGGATCCCAGCTCACTCACCGTACTTATCTATAATTAGAAACATTTAAAATCGAGAGTCAAATTTTGTTTATGTTTAATAAAACTGATCGGAATTACCTTTCTTGCTCCATGGGAGACGACAACACACAGCTGGTCAGTATCGCATATTGGATACGGTTGTCCGTTGCGTTGGAAAAATTTAACAGTAAAACAAACAGTTCCTCCCACACATTGAGGTTCAGTCCATTCCCATTCCACCTATAAGTAAGTTGAATTTAGAAAATTATAAATGTATATGTGGTTTGGTTCCTTCTCGCAGAACCAAGTGCAAATAATCAATATAACAATGACATATTCTTAGCTTACTTTGCAATTCGGAGGATGTAGATATTTCCCTGTAACGTATTGCAATAGTGAGTGTTTAGCCTCTGGAGCTAGCGAAGGTTGTGTCATGGCGGCCAAAGTAACCAGGCCCGCAACAGAAACCGATACAACCAACATGCCACCTATTGGATAACATAAATTTCATACAAGGTATTATATTATGAACTTGTCAGTTGTGGAGTGGCTTCACTTTTTTTCAAGGTGAAACACACGCCAGAACTATTTAGTTATGATAATAAAATTGAACAGTACTTTAGATTATTTAATAGGGAATATATTCTATATTAGCTTTCAATTGACGATGAGTATTTATGAACATACCTGGCAGGTAATTAGGAAGTCTGAGACTGATTAAACTAGATTTATTCGAGAAAAATAATTGCTTTATATTGTCCTTGTATGTCGCTTGTATGCTTTAGTCCAGATTTTAAATTCAGTCGATCACCACTTAATTTACACTGCATACATATGTATGTGCATACACAAAACTTTTTTATCAATTTTTAATTCAATATTATTTATTTACTTTGCATCATATATTTCTTAAGCATATTTACAATAGATATTTTACTACTTGCATCAATCACAATATTTGAACATTGGTGTTATGCGTAGTTTCACCACCATATTTATTAATTTTGATATTTGTAATTTCGTCACATGGATCTTACTCACACGAGTAATATTTTTTCCAATACACAACATTTCAAGAATTCTTTTTATAAAAACAATTTTATAAAATATGCTAAATTTTATTTTACATTGTATAAAAAAATCATGAAGTGATTGAAATATGTATATATTAGATATTTATTAAGTTGGAATTATTTATCAGAAATACGCTATTGGTATATACCCCAGGCCTGGGAAACTGCAGCCCGCGGGCAGCATGCTGCCCGATTCAAATTTTTGTGCGGTCCGCCGAATTGTTGTTTATTAGAGGATCACTTATTTTTTGTTGAAATTCTTTTTCATGAAAATAAATAATGTGTATCTATAAATGGTATTTTACTTGCGGCCCGACGTTCATTTTTAATTCCCAATGCGGCCATTCATTCGAAAAGTTTGCCCAGGCCTGGTATACCCTATAGTTTAATTTAATTGCTATCCAAATCGAATAAATTGTAGATTGTAACGCGACGTTCTCCCCATCGTCCCATAGGGCAACACTCGCCCTTTATTTCGAGTGGCCACACAGAAAAGCGCGCCATATAGGCGCGCTCGCTTCGAGATTAGCTTTCTCACCCGCCATCCACCGAGGAAGAAAGATCTCTCCTGTGCACGTCTCCACGGGGAGACGGGGCCCAGAGATCCGCCATCTTGCTGAAGAACCGCTGTGAGGTCGAGTGCAGCATCACTCCCTCCCAAGAGTACCAGCCCAACGTCTCCGGTATTCCTCACGCCGTTTCTGGAGAAACATCAGCCGTGAGAGGACCGCAGAGCCAGCTCCCAACCACGAGGAAGCTGTTATCAACGAGACGATTTGCAGTCAGGAACCTCCCCGACTATATATAAACTGTATCCCAAGGTTAGTCCACGTTTCCATATAACCCGACCCTTGGAAGAAGAACGACTTATCCGCCCTCTGGACCTCCCCCCGCGAGATCAGATAACGTGCGTAAAACCGTTCGTTACAAGATACTTTACTATTGTAACGAATACTAAACAGAGCCGCCGAGTAATTGCGATCGGATGAGACCGGGTAGCGTCCTGAGAGACCGTGTGACCGGGGTAAGTGGTTTTAAGGATTAGCGACAAGCTAAGTGCATGAAACAATGATTGCACTTCTCATACCGTGGGAATATATATCCGAATACGTGACTATACAGTAGGTAAACAGATTAGGCGTCCTGAGAGATCTACCCCTTATAAGGCGGTATGTAAGCGATATCAGGTCATTCTGGACGGAGCACTGGCAATGCGTGTATCTCCTTAATCATCAATAAATGCTGTGAAACGACTGTTGGCCTTTTACTTGGATCCTCCACCCACCCCTACGCAACACTATTTTAAAAGTTTCGCCCGTTAAAGGTACATTTACACAAGCAATGTTTTTGAGTAGTACATAGTTCCATTTAAGAAGACTCACCTCAGTCTATAGAAAATATGCACATATAAAGATTGTGTATCTACTGTTATTTTTGAAAATTTTGTCCGAGGAGTGGGGGTGGGTCTTTGTAAATGGATGAGTTCTCTATTGTTAAAGTTCCAGGCACGAACTACTCAAGGGCCCCATTTCGGGACGTCCGACTGACTGATATTGATATGTTATATTATTCTACATAAAAATACATGTATTTATTTAATGCCAAATATTTTTTATGTTTCGATCCACGCATTCTTTGTGTCCATGTGAAATTATAAATTATATTATACTTTCTTTTTCAATTATTTAAAAAAATAACAACCAACATATATGTACATATGTATGTAGGTATTTTTCTAATAGATTTAATAAGATCTTTTTTTTTTGTTGTCAAAGGGCCTGTGATTCCTCTCGACGTCCCTGCATATGTACAGTCAGAGGTGTTCAAAACACACTGCATTCACTAACGTATGATATTGTAAGGACCATATGTACATAAAACATGGTCAAGTTTCGGGGTAATTGGATTATCAGTCACATCACGATCAACCCAAAAGACAATTTTTGCCATGAAAATCGCTGATACGGAATATTTGGCACTCGAGTTCTCGTTAGTTTGATGGACTTTTCGGCTACTAGATGTTCTGTTATAGAGATTTTAGTGACTTTTGGGCGAGCGCTTTGTGACCAATAATCATCGAACCGACATCCTATGAGTTGGAATCGATTCGACCATGTTGGTGGCTACTACTTCACTTCCTTCCCGGCCGTCACATTAAATTACACCGTCATTTCATTCCTTTCGCTCCCATATCTGTTGCCCCTGACTATTGACCTCAAGCAACCTCCACGAGTCGTTCTACATGCTCCTCGTCACAGCCCTCGCCGAGGGACCAAGCAATCAATCTGCATACTCCCAACTCTCGTCGCGAGGGCAATAATAACATCGCGACAGTACTGCATTATGCCTAGTTAATTTGTTAAAAAAAAGTTGAGATATTTATTTGGGCGTACCCCAAGTCCAAGCATCTTGATGTCGGCTGTTTTTGACAACCGTACTCCACAGGTCTGCTTTCAACGTCCGAAGACCTTCCTCGTCCGTAGGCAATCCTTGCCGAGCCACAGACCAAGCTTCGAAGTCTTTCGCTCCCAAAGCTTGCCGGGCACTCGAGTCTTCCAACCAGTAGACGTCCTCCAGCGAGGTGACATCCAAGCTCAACAATCTGCAATACACAAGTCATATACATTTGTGCCGTCAGTATTTGAATGAAGAGCTGAAACAACAAAAACCTGGTGTATGCGTGGTGCAAGCGGTGAGACACGAGCCATTCTCTTAAAACTAATCTTTGTTGCAGAAGACGTGCCGCTCTCCGGAGACGTTGCTCGTCGTGCGGCGGTAGTTCGGGCAACTCTTCTGGAGTACCGCATGATGTCAACGAGGATATTCCTAAAACAAACAAGAATAATACCGTTGAAACGTGATAATTATAATATAGTATTTTGATATAATAGTTTTGGATGGTTTGTACTTTGTACGGACGTCCGATACTGAAGAAAATACACAAGCGTATAGTTTCAGCTGAATAACAATAACAGACCGCTCATTTCGACTTGATCCCGAACAACGTCTACTCCATTGTATTATATAATGGCGGGAGATGTATTCTGAAACTTGCTCGTTGTGAAAACGAGCGCGCGTCTCCTCGTGATTGTGTGGGAAATTCAACATAATAGATTGTGGCGAATTTTTGTTGAAGTAATTTGGATAATAAATTAAACGCCGCTCGAGTATCGTTATAATTAAAACGGAATGACAAAGTCAAATGATTAATTTTTCACGATGTATAAGCAACGAACGTGTGGAATGTGTACACACGAGTAGGGACTTGGGGAAAGAGCAGATGCGCATTTGTTTCGAACCAGAAATTCTCAAAATTTTACCAATATTTTATTTATTTACATACATATATACCAAGAAGACCTAACGGGTAAACCCCAAGGCGCCTTTCTGGCCTTTGTATTAACAAACATCGATAAACAATTTATAGACTAATTTTACAGACAATCATAGAGACATATATGGATAAATTCAGGATGCTGTAAACTTGAATTTTGCCAGAAATAGTTGCCAATTTTTTGGAACCGTGAAATCAGATAAATTGAAAAACTCTGATGGGAAATGATTGACCTTGGAGTTATATATCCAAGGTCTGGCCAGCAGCACAGACAGGGATTGAACCCGTGACTACACAATTGAAAGATGTTTTATGATGTAAATTGATTTATGCTGCTGGTTCAATTTTAAATACTTAAATTATTATAAATACGATTGATTTTCTTTTTCTTTCGATTTTTGAGAAATAGCTATTAGGGTATGTATGTATACCCATTAGGGTAATTCCAAATAACAATGCACGTAACAAATAACAAAAAAAGCCTGCAAAACAGTCTTTCTACGAAGTTAACAATAGGAAAATAATTGTGCCTTGATTAGTATCCGTAGTCTAGTAATAATAAAGTATTACTTTGATTAATATCCGTAGTCCAGTAATAATAAAATATATAATATATTTCTTCACAAAACAATGGAATCAAAATATTTACAAACATCAATCAGACAGAGAACTGGAGTCTTTTAGAGCTGAATCAAATAATGAAAAATAAACAAAACTGGTACATTTTGAGATTCTGTAACACATAATTTTAGAATTGTATACCCAACGTGAGATTTAGTTTCGAATATTAAAGTATATGTATGTACATAGATATTTTTGTTTTTATTTGGGAAATTTATTATTTCCTGATTTTTCTGAACACATACGATTAAAATAATTTGTAAATTAATTTAATACGTATTCGTTAGAAAAAAATTACCTTTGAATTTTCAAAAGCGTTTATTTTCCGTAACGCGTTGGGTACCATTAAAAATAAATAAATAAATTTTGGTTACATATCAATTTATTTTAAAAATTGCTATTATTTTAATTACTAACAATTTTATACGTTAGCAGATCTTACTAAAATTGTTCAAATTGGAGTCGGTACATTTGTAACCGACTCCACAGTACTGGAATATACGATTCAACGTGTTCGTAACTTTTTGCTTACATTAAGATTTAGCCAGCAGTATGGCTTAATGGTAGCGTGTATGTTTAGCACCAAGTGATCAGTGGGTTCGATCTACCATACTGCTGTATTTATGGGTATTTGTGACTCCAAATCGATCGTTTCTTATTAGAATTTGCCAATTTTATCTGATCATTATTGAAACGGTTCCTCAAAATTCCCAAAAAATCATCTTTCCCGTTGTCACAAATTTTCTGTATTTATTGTGTATAATTTGTAAAAATTATGTTCAAAATCTAAATCCATAGATGTCTCAATGGATTTATTCTGTAATTAATTAATTGATTAATTGTTATTTCGTGTTCTTCAGCTTCTGGAAATACAGTGATTTATATAATAATGAAATGCTGCATTGTTTGTAATTAATTGTCCAGGAAGGCGCATTGGGGTCTTCCTTTCAAGCCTTCCTGGTATATATCTATGTAAAATAAAATCTTCATATGAATAATTTCATCCAATATA
Source organism: Arctopsyche grandis (assembly GCF_051622035.1). NCBI lineage: Eukaryota > Metazoa > Arthropoda > Insecta > Trichoptera > Hydropsychidae > Arctopsyche > Arctopsyche grandis. The sequence goes on from NC_135359.1 coordinate 21,894,811, forward strand.
AATATGTAAAAAAATATTTCATAGTTCTATTTCGTCAAATGTACATAATTACAGAAAGAAAGATATCTTTCGAAGAAAAAGAATCCATCGTGAGTTTTACACCACAACTTATTTGCGCAAAATCTACTACATACACGCAAGCAAAAAATGATAAGTTTTAGCGTTGCAACGTTTTGTGACGCTGACGTCACCAACAAAGCAAATTACTTAGAAATATATATTTAAAAGAAACTTTTCACTGCCAAACATTTCAGAATTAAAAATATACTTTTAACGAACTGGTTTATAAGGAAATTAAACGTCGGGATGACGACCATTTGAGTAAATAGCACACCATTTTGATCTTTCGTACGATTTCGTATATAAAAAAGAGAACCATTTTCATTTGAATATTGGAAAGATCGACATTTGAGGACGTTTGAGGCTCTCGTCGCATACATCAATTGATCGAATAAAATATTTGTATGTTTTACAGGGTATAATATTACAGGAGCGTGACCAATTGGCTCGAGACTCCGATTCTCGACGGACTGAATAACGACTGTGGCCAACATTAAATTGAGCATTGCGGTAGTGCCTAGTGCACATTACATATACGTGCCTACGCGTATATAATATTAAATTAATTACGCGAATTTAAAAGCTAAGTACGATCGTTAAAAGCGTTCGTACATAATTGAGGTGGGTTGTGGGTGCTCGGTTTGGCCTACTAGCCTAGTGGAATATGCCCATCTACATATTGTACACAGTGTAAAATGTTCTCGGTAAAAAATTCGCATAAATTGCAGGGTACTTTCGGGCAAATTTGACGAAAGAATTTTCACACTTGACCGAGTTGGTAAATAGTTGGACTTTTTTGTCGCTTTTCAACAAACTGCTATGCACACTTTGTAGCACGCGTCTCTGGTTTGTTACTGGCTGAAAGCACGCGATCGCGTTCCTTTCCTTATCCATTATGCATGGACGGCGAGCAACGTGTCGGATTGATTAATCCATTTCTTGGGATTATGTAAGTTTTCCTCCAAACCACACACACAAAAAAGGTGGATTTATCGTGCGAAACGAGCAACACGGCGTTTTCGAGCCCTTCATGTTTTCAAGGGATTTTTTTTAGATGGAAGATGTGACGGGCTTACGGATCAGGTAGAGGTAGATGAGTGTGGAAAATTTGAAACGTTTTTCTTGTGAAAATGTAATAAAGGATGTCGTGGTGAAAATTTGTGCGTTGAATTTCCAACGAGATGCCCCGACTACCGAGACGCTTAGGATAAAATCCGGTCAGGAAAATGTTCAATTTCCTCCAACAAATGCAAAAATAAAATTGTTTATTTTTCAGAAATACTTTTTAACATAATTTAAAGTGTGATCCTGAAATCTTATAGCAATACAATTACAAATATAATGAGTCAAAAAGTTGAAGTTGATAGTTTTAAGTCGAAAATACACACAAGAAATTGATTTATCTACATATGTACATATTATATGAGCCGTTATATTTTATTTTGATTTTTAAATGGTTTTTATTATTACGAAATTATGTTCACAATACATCTATTTTCATAGCTACTGGTCTACTGATCTTTTTCTATTTTACAATTTAATTTAATTTGGTTAGTAATCATAGTATTATATATGTAATTCTTATGTTAATGTACAGCATAATAGGAAAAAGAGCGCAAAAACCTATTTACAATTCTTATAAATGCTCATAATACATCTAATTCATAATATTAATTAAAGAGTCTCTAAATTCGATGACCTAAAGCAGATTGTGTTTAGGTAATCTGTGTTAGCCGTTATATTTGAAATTGGCGTAAGTCCACTTTCCGAGAAATATCTCGGAAAATATTAAATATAATTTTATGCGTTTAACAATATTTAAAAATAATGGTGTCCTATAATAGGTTTATTCTGCTTTTTCAAGATTATGGACATATCCAATCAAACAATTTGTGAATTAAGTCAAACTGAAATAGTGTTTTTGGAACTGAAAATTGGGCTTCCGCCACTTTCAAATATATCTGGTCATATATTGATATATTTGGGGCTTTTTTTGATAAAAAAAAGTGCCGGAACTCACTTATTGTCAAGATTTTTATTAGAAAAGATTATATTCAAACTATACATAAAATATTCGTTTGAAACATAAAAAAATCCCGAGAAAAAAGGTGCCGGAACGCCGTTCCACCGCGTTACGTTGGAAAAAAGCCCTGGATATATACATCAATTGAATTGTTCAAAGCAAGTACTCTAAAGGTCTGAGAAAAAGCATTCGAAGAGTCACCGACCAAGTTGCTTGAAAGTTGCCCGGCTTTAACACACTATCTGGTATCATAGATGCATGTTTTTATCTTCAACTTGGCATACTTTTAAGACCGACTGATCAGTTTAATTAAGTGCTTTGAAGTGCTCAATGACAGTTCGAATCCTGTCGTATCGCGGCATGTCGCTTATTATGTGTACATACGATACATTTAGCTTTTCCAGACTCTTTGACCATCTGAATTGAACTGAAATAGTATAATAGAGAAATGGAATAGACTTTTTCCAGTTGTAATGTCCAGTAGACGAGTAACCCGTGTCAAAAGTGAAAGTAATGTTTGTCAAGTTTGTATGTACTACAAGAAGAAGAAGATAAAACGACAAAATAAAAGTAATCCAGTACAATCCGTAGTAAGGTCGTGTTAAGAACACATCGAATATACCTCCATAAAGTATAGGTAGTATGACAAAGGATAAGAGCTTTTACATTCTCTACACATGAAAGAACGCGATGAAACGTGAAAGCATTTCTCAAGTAATAATTCACGAGCAACGACATAAAAAAATGGCATTTTCAGATGGAAAGACAATAAAAGTAGTAATTCGAGACATGTAAGATATGTATGTGCACGATATTCTCACAGAGCGAGGTCGGAAAAACCTACGCGTACAAACAAACGGATATAGAAATTAATACGGGGGCAAATAAGAAAATATTCTGAAGATAGATTAATAACGGAGATTACTTTATCAAAACAACTCACACGAAAACGAGATATTGCCTACGTACACATATGTACATACATACATTTATATTAATTATAAAAATCATTATCAAATATGACATTTCAGAATATGTGATTTCGAGGACATTTCAAACTTCGAGGGGGAATTTTTGACATAAAGGTCAATGTGACTTTTGGCATCCATTTTGGCGTGAAAAGTCGACATTCACTTGGCAAGACGTCACTTTGCATAAATCTAGCAATTTTCGCGGCAAAGTTTCTTTTGTCTTTGCAAAGTTGTATGAAAAAAATCTTCAACGCAATTTACTCAAATTAAACGAAAGCGCTTTTTTCGGCGTCATCTGCCGCCTAACTTTTTAATAAAGGATAAATTTTTACACACGGTAGGGCATTTTCCATTTTTATTGCGAACCCAAACTCTTTCACTACAGAATAATCGCAACATATGCGTATCGATCGGCTTACAGGATTTAGGCGCCAGGACGTAAATTACTAACGTTAATGGTTCCCATGTGCATTAATACCCGTTAAAATAAATGTTTTAATAAAATGTACATACAACCTTATACAAAATGTTATTTAGGAATTTGAACAAAGTGATGAAATTCAAATTAGGTAAGCAGAGAACGTATATGTATAAGTATGTATGTATGTGAGTGAAACGACGCGATACGATGCAGCATGACAATAAAGGCACAAACATATAGAGCTGAACGTGTTATAGAAATTCAAAAATGAAGGCGGATTTGGGAGCCGACCGATGTGCACATATTAGGGTTTCTGATTTCCCGGACTTTTTCAATTCCCGGGACACGGGACGGAGCCCGGGATCGTTCCCGGGATTCCCGGGATCCCGGGACATATGTAAAAAAAACTTTTTTTCAATTTAATATATTTTTTATTAATAAAAAAATATTTATTTATTTACAAAACAATATATAATACATCTATTAGCTTGAAAAAATGTAATTATAGAAGTGAACTTATTTTAAGTAGCTTCTTAAGAATACTAAAATATTCAAATGAGAATCCGAAAGTCTAATTCTAGATTTGGTACAAAAATTTCCAGCAATGGAAAAATCTCTTTCAGCTTCGGTCGCAGTTGGTTTTATTGTTAAAAGGGACGAAAACAATTTTTACTAACCTCTTATTATTTTAAATTATCGGTTTTTTCTCCTGACAGCATGTATATTTAAATTTCTTTTTTAAAGTCGAGGTTATTTTTATTTACGTTATTTTGTATATTTTCGTCTTTGATAACTGCTTATCTAATTCTTCATACATCGTCAAACACAATTGTTTCATCTTTATCCGAATCTAAAAGAGTTTCTGCCATTGTGGAATCGACAATACAAGAAGGATATACTCGCTTCATAATAGTTTCACCGTAGGATATACATACATTCGCTTTTATACAACATTTAAAGAATGTTTTGTTCGGTATATAATCAGAATTATTTAAAATTTGTGTTAAAAAAATCAGTTTTAGGTTTCTTCTTTCTTCGAATTTAATTTTTGAGAATATTTTACGATTCTTTGTGTATTTGATTTATTATTTCCCTTCGTGCAGTCGTGAAAATGTTGTATGTTTTCAAATTTTTTTTAAATCCAATTCCCGGGATTAAAGATAAGAATTCCCGGGACACGGGACAACAAAAATTCCGTGAATTCCCGGGAATGTCTGTCCCGGGTCGACCCGGGTCAGAAACCCTAGCACATATCCGAGTCAGTCAGAGTTCATACGTCAGTCAGTCAGAGTGACCATACGTCCCGTTTTGGCTGGGATAGTCTTGCTTTTTACGTGATTTGCGTTCCTCCCGTCGTTTTCGTAAAATTGTTTGATTTGGTCCGTTTTTTGCGTCCACGGATGCACAGGAGAATTTTATTATACATATATTTCCATATTTTTCGTTGTTTTTCCAAATCAATTTATTTATTAATATACATTGGGAAGGCTGCAAAGCCGATATACCCACGGGGTTTGACTTATATAAATGAAAAAATAAAAACAAAAACATTCTTAACAATAATAAGAAAGAAGAAAAAAAGTAAACATGAAAAATACGAAATAAGAGAAAATACCAAAAGAAGAAAATAAAATATATGGAATGATAATATAATAACTGAAAGAAAACAAAATTATAAATTTAAAATTAAAAAAATACATCTAGTTTGTTTTTGAAAATATTGAGGTTTTCAGAATTTACTACATTGTTGGGAAGACTAAAGTTCTAAACTGTAACCACTCTGTTTGATAAGAAGGAATCCAAAGGAAGGAAGAAGGAATGCCAAAAACAACTATTATTATATAAATATACATTGTCATGCAATATATTGATTATAAAGTAACATTTAAATATTTTGTTACATGTTTCTGAAAAACTATTGTTTATTAGAGAACTGTGAAATACAACATTATTACATTTTCTTCTTGTAAAAATTATATTTCTTAACAAAAGAAGAATTGAAAATGAAAGAAATCAAAATTTTCAGTTGCACATAATTATTGCAATTACAATAAACCGAGAATATCTTTTTGGAAAATTTCTAGTTATTTTATTTGTTAATTTTGCTCGTTTCAGAAAAAAATCAGCCTGCGGCGCATGAATTTCGGATTTTATATTATTTTTTTAAATATTGTTTCAATTTTCCTTGTACACAAGAATTTCATATAGTGAAAAAAAAATGTAATTCCTTGTAAATATTAATGGACATTTCTATTATATGAGGGGGACAATTTTTTGTGGAGCGTCCCGTTTTGAGTCCTGGAAAACATGGTCACGCTAGTTGCAGTGCACATGCAAATATAAGATTGACGTCTCACTTTTTTTTATTTTTTTTTTATTTTACATATATACCAGGAAGGCCTTACAGGTAAATCCTACTTACTATTAATCACTCTCATCATCCGGTCAACACGGTCGTAAAATATCAAGCAAAACTACGCATCAATCTCTGTGTGTTTATCCCCTAAGCAAAGAGCTGTCGACTGTATACGAGTATGTACATACATATGTATGTATGTAATAACTCGATGGCAATTCGTGGCTTGAGATTACTGCGTAGCTCAGAATTTTATTTGAATGCTACATTTCAACTTCAGATCGATTAATAATTAAATATCAATAATTCCAAAGTTCATATTTGAATAATTCAACCGGAAGAAGCCAATGGCACATTTCAAACCAAGGTGAAAACTTAAATTTTTAATATCCGTTCTATACGTAAGGGAAAACATTTAGCTATCGATTTTCGCAAAAAGGCCATTAGTAAAGTGATCGAAAGACGGATTTAATATACACACATGATATTATATATTGGGTTATACGACGTGTGTGGGTGCAGTGTTCACAATCTAGCGAGATTAAACGGGGGCTTGTGTCGGTAATGGGGGGCGATAATGGAAAACCGATGAGGGAAAGCCGTCGAGAAATTCCTGTAATGGTTGTATGATTATCTCGGAAGAAGGCCAGCACGAGGAGATGCCATCAATTATGACGAGGGTGCCGAGGGGGGGGGGGGAGTTAACACAGGCGAGAATAATGATGAGCCAGGGGTGGAAAATTATGACGAAAATTCGCGAAGAAAATGCTGTGAAAATATTTGATTTGAAGCGAGAACAAATTCAAGTATACGTAGCCTGGTGTGGGATGGCCAAGTTACAGGAATTCGTATTATTCTAAATTTTGATTAATTAGTATCATATCCCGAATTGTCCATTTCATAAATACAGGCCTTACTTTATATAAGTATAATATGTAACGAAGTTTAATTTATTTGTCAAAATACCAACTGAATCACAAAATTTTTGTTTGACAGAATATATGTTGTAGTGTCTCTAGTTACGATACATTTCGTAGCCAGAGATACTACGACAGACTTATCTGCCGAAAATTTTCAAAATTGTTGCTCAACTCAATACTCTTGTAAATATAATATACATATATTAAACGAGCTAATATTTTAAATGTTACAGTTCAAGTATATATTTCGTTCGTTCATGAACATAATAGTTTGTTTATACACGAACCAATCTGGCAGATATGTATAATGTGCACAAGATAATACCTCGACAAACTATTAGGAATAAGTTTAAGAATTCTCAATCGTTCATCCTATTCTATATGTATGTATACTTATATCGGGTTGCAATATTTTAAAAATGACCAGAAATATGAATTATACCAACGTTGTAATGTGGTTTCCAAAGGATTTCCCTTATAGATACTTGGCGTTTTGACATCTCAAAAGTTTTGACAGCTAAAAGTTTCATGCAGTCTATTTGAAAATAGCTTTAGGCTGTTGGCACTTAAACTGAATCTAATAGTTCATGTATGAACAAACTAGTATGTTTATGAGTGAACACTTGGACTGTACATAACATATACATTTGTACACAATTGTATATATGTATGTATGTTGTCCACTTTGTGAACATATACATCTGCAAATCATTTTTCATCGAAAACTAGACTAACGATTTGCCGAATCTCATTCCCTTATATTGGTCTGGCCTGAGCAGAATTTCGCTAAATTGCATGTATGTGAGTAAGATGCAAAATGAAAGCTATGTCCACATCAACACAATAGTCTTGTCAGTCTTAATACTATGAAACTCATTCTACATTGTGCATTTATGTATATTGCAAACAAATCATCCTTTCTGTAATCACCTCTTTCCCGAGCAAAACGAGGTCTTGATATATAAATAATACATTGTTTCAGCAATACATCAAAAAGAAAGCTTCTTTTGTCCGAGTATACACATAAATACATTTTTAATTCAGGTCGACCCCATCTATCAATCCATGTTGGAAAACAACTGTCAGAGACATTCTGTATCGACACAGCAAACGAAGAGGGAAATATGTACGTATGTATAGAGTCGAACACGCGTGGGAGAAAATGACGTAGAAGGAAATGCAGAAGAAATATAGCTCGAATTTGCAACGCAAAATTAGAGTCACGATCAATGCTGTCGAGAGACCGAAATTTACCATTAATTTGTGCCGCCCACTTTCTCATTTCTTGCGTGGAAAACGAAACGGTGGCGTGCAATCGAAAGCTTCAAAAACAGTACGGAAAATGATTAATAAAGCTTAGATAATATCAGATAAAAAAAATACCGATTAAAAGGTCACGCTTTCGTCTCTCAACATACGTATCCTTGAGGCTTTCGATCGATGCCCGGTGAAAAAAAGGTTCGAAACCCCTGTTAATCGTAATGTGCGAGCGCGTGTTGAGCTTTGACACCGTTAATTAGATTAAACGAGCGCACTCCATTTATTTGGCCATCACTAATTTTCCCTTTAATATATGGACGACTTTTTTTTTCGGGGTCCTAATTATATTATTTCAATTAAGTTTATTGCGTGTTAAAAGTGTCATGGGCAATTAATTAAAGTGATGCGTGAAAATATGCTGAAATATATATATTTCGTACATGCAAACGTTAAGAGTCAGGTGCAATGAATTTTTATCATTTGCAGAAAAAAAACATATTATGTAAGTGTATGTACATATGTATATGTTGAACCTGTATTTCTCAATGACATTATACTTTCAAATAGTATGTAGAAGTATACTTTTGCCAACATTGAAAACATGCTGTCAACTTTGATGCTAGATCATAACAGCACCAATTGGAAGAAAGGACTGAGGACTATCTAATTTATGGAATATAGGGCATTTTATTCAGGAGTCAATCGGTTTCTATGTGAAGCTGAATTGGATAAACTAAAATTTTGCCTTCTGATGTATTTTAACAGTTTATACACTGAAGATATCGAAAACCTAAAGTAAAAATGTTGGAGTTAGAAGAAGAAGACAACATTAATAGTAGTATCAGAATAAATGTTAAGTATTCGGAATATGAATTAACTTAAACGCTAGTGAAATTGTACTTTCACTGCTGGAATTAAATCACGGTTACCTATACATATATGAATGAAATTTCCTATTTCATTTAAGAATATTTGGTATATAATTTGGTTTGGGTTAAAATTCATACATATGTATGTAGATACATATGTATATATGTATGTATGTATGTATGTGATTGAAGTTTGGTTTTTATATGTTCATCAATTCACTTTGATAGATGCAATCATATGAAAGCGATTATAAAAAGTCATTGCGTGTACTGTTCTCACCAATATTTATAAATTGAAGATATAATTAAGTAAGACAACTAAATATTCTTGTCAGTTATTAATGGGTAGTTTTTAAATCAAACGGTCAGTATATAGCTGTATACATATGTAGAATATGTACGAATTCGGTCAATTTATTTATGATTTTGATCTTTGTTTAGAATTATCAAAATGTCTATTCTGTAAAATTAGATAATCATTTAAGCAGTTAAACCTTTCTTTTTATAATATACTAGTGGTTTTACCCGGCTTCGCTCGGTATTTGTAATATAAACCGCTTAAGCATGGAAAATCTAATAGTAAACATTTGATTAAATTAATTTGAATAGTTTTATTTTATTTAAATTTATTTGATTATTCATTTGTTTTTTTATTAAATTGAATGTCATGGATTTTACAAACCAAACAAACAAAAATACGTACAAAGTGTTTGTTTACCAATTTTTATTGTTTTTAAACATAATAAATTTTTACGATTTCATATTATGTAATGTGTTTTAAAAGTACGCACTAATATGAAATAATAATTAAAATACCCAAACTCCTACAAAATTTGTGTTAAAAAATTTCACAATAAGTAGGGAGAGCGATGGTAACACTGACGATGTGAGGATGATCGTAGTGTTATTATATTCTGCAAATGCTAACAGGAGGGGAATTTTCAGAGTTGAGAGAGTGACGATTTTAACAAAGGTCAAATTCTTTCTCGAAACTAAACTAAATTTAATGGAGCGTGTGTTAAGCTTACAAGAATGATTAAATCAGTAAGTTGGAACAATTAATAAGTTAATAAACATTGCAATTCTGTGAGAATTTCGCGGAAAACGTTCATGGTGGTAGTGCGCGTATAAATGACGAAATGACACATTCAGTGTCGTCAGAATGAAAAATGTCATTTAAAATGCTCTCAGACATTCTAAAAAGTCCTATTACTCCTATTAGGTTCTGAAAATATCCTAGAATCATCTAAAAAGCTAATAAACTATCTAGAGATGTTTGATAACCAAGAAAAAAGAAAATTCTCGGCGAATAATGTTTTGGAGAATATTCTCGTTCTCCGAGAATATTCTCGACTTACAACACTATACATACATGCAATATGTATGTACATATGTATATATGTATTTGTATGAAAGCCAAAATGATTATAAAATATTCGATGCAAATTGACTTTCATGAGTTTAATGATATTAAGGAATGCATTCTGTTGAAATAAATATGCATTAGTATTATAAAGTATTTTGAGACTGTATTATGTAAAACGAGTAGTAAAATAATTTAACACATTCATTTACTAAATTTGAGTTTGTTAAATTAACGGTAAAACGAATAATTTGCTAGCATTCAATTTATTATTCAAATAGCCGCAATGTTTAATAAGCTAATTGTTTGGCGCAGAGAAAATTGTGCATTTCAGTTATGTAACAAAATGATACGTACCCTAAGCAATATCAAATATACAATTGCTTTTCAAGTGAAAACAATAACATGAAAACAGTTGCAGTGTTTTATTTTTTTATAGGAGGTGCCTTAGAAAACGAACAGAGATGCCGGTCGTGCTGCGAGAAGGCAACACATGAATTTTTCATGAATTCTTTCAATGTAATTTCGAATACACGGAAAGCGAATATGTTCGAGGAAAATTCCATCTAAGTATACAACGAACGAGAGAAGCAGATTGTATAAACGTAGCGTAGAGATCAGGTAGATAGTATGTACATACGTACATACATACGTATACCTAATTGTAATATTGTTGAGCCGTTTCCTCGATTCGGAAAACCTTTCGCATTTAGAGCAAGCAAAGTTTCATGTCTGAGCTTTCCAGTGTGCATAAAGTGAAATTTATAAGGAACGATATATGGCCTTTATCGCACACTATAAACTTCAAGTTTGCTACAATAAAAAATAACAATGAAAATTTTCTCAACGCAGCCAGATTGAAATCTGATATTGTACATTTAAATGCGTAGTATCAAAATTTTCTTTTTATAGATGAACCGGTTTAGTTATAATTTCGGGTGAGTACTTACATATATACCGCAAAAACTTAATATTATACTTATTTTATTCGTTGGAGCTAAAGTTTCGCTTTTAATGTCGCTCAAACACGCACAACATTTCGTTACAGAATAAACAGATAAAAATTAAATATTTTTTTGTAATGGGATTTTTTGTTATCAAAATTATATAATTTTGATTCAATAATACATATTATTAATAATATGATACATGAAAGTAATTCTATAAAATGGATCCAAGCCACAAGATCAATTTATTATTTAGGATGCAAAACAATAAAACTTAATTATAGTATAGCATTTTAACGGTTTTTTATTTCTTTGAGACTACATAATTCTCAAACTAATCTCAGGATAAGAGTGGCATACTTTCTTCATCGAGACTATGCACATATGTATGTATATACATACATATTTAATCAATTTACTTCTATCTGCAGTGATTATTCACCTCTATTCACAAATATAATACCTACATATACATATAATGCTCATACAAATATAATATGATTATCTTTAAATGTATAATCTAATGACCAGTCACCTTAATTTCTTGTTTTAATTATACATGTGTATAATATTTATATGCTTATAACAAGTAGTTATACAATATAAATAATATATTACACCATAATTCACACTCGTACTTAAATATGCGTTTCGATTGTATGTACATATGTACGTAACATAATACATTTATGGATATGAATCAATTATAACAAACGAAACGAGAGTTTCTCACGCATATATATGTATGTATAATACTTCATAGGTATGTATATTTTATAAATATCGTGTAATCGGATAGAAGTTTGCGAAAAAATTTGAAAGAATGGAGATGCTATAAAATTTTTACTTGACATTATATACATAGTACAATATACCCAAGTGAATTGCAGACACGTAAGCAATAGAATATGCGAAAGTTTAAAAATAACCTGAAAAAGATAAACGAGTAAAAGGTTACGTTCAGGTTTGTATAAAAAAAAAAATATATATAAAAAAATAAAAAAGTAGAATTTTCCACCCTTAGCGACAAAATCGCATATTGAAATATATTTCGCTGTATACTTTTTTAAGGAAAATATGGTAAGCTTACAGAGATTTCGTCGTGGAAAATTATTCAAAATTTAATGGAATCTAGAGAAAAACAACATAAAAAGCATTTCTCTCTAGCGAAATATATTTTCAATGATATTATTTTTAGTAATATTAACTTTGCAGATAAACTGTAAAAGAAAAATTGTGTAGCATTAAAAACTGATTGTGACCAAAAGGAAAACAAAACATAATAAAAATATTTTTTTCCACCAGTCGGCGTGGTTGTTTGTATATCATATTGCATAGCACGAATCCGCACAACAAATGTGTGTCCGTTAAAATAATTGTGTGAAGATGTCGGGATGATGCTGATTACTTCCGAGGGATATCAATTACGGTTAAGCTCATGACCTCAATGCATATTATGTCGGGAAAAATGATTTTTTTGAACGCAAAATGAAAGTGAATCAGCGAATATTTATGTACTGGGTAAAAAAAAACGCGAGAACAACAATGAATAGATCGCTTTGGACTGTCGTTAGCAGACAAGGGAGAATGCTGAAAGTAAAAAAGGGAGAAAGGTCTTTAGCGGTGATTTATGAAACGATTCTATATGAAAAATTTCCCTATTTATAAATGTCGTCGCCTTTGAATAAGAAACGTAAAAAAGGGAAACAGTAATATGAAAGCGAATCGAGTATTGCGAGCTTTTGAAGATAGCTCGCGACAGGGAAAGCTTCAGCGCGTCAGAACCGGAGCGGTAATTATGCGCGAAAATTTCATATTTTTTCCACGGCGATTTCTTGCAAAGTCGTCGAGAAGTTGTGAAAGCTCGACTTTTTCAGTTTGGTCGAGGAAAAAAAATAGCACATAAGGGTGGACGAGAACGCGAAGTTACTCGACCGGAAAAAGAGATAACGCCTTTCACAGCAGTCGGACATAAATCTCCTCTGCAAACTTTCATCGTCAAACATAATCTAATTTTTGTACAGCAAAAGCACTCTGGCGCATACATTCAATTCCCGGTGAGCTTTCGGAGATTTTGCAAATTAGATCTGGCTGGATCCGAACGTGGGAATCTCGTCGGAATTGGATTATGTCAATTTGAAATGCGCCCGGGGAATAGGCCTGGTTAGAGGATGCTGCAAGACACTGCAGAATAATGCACCGTGCAACGCCAATTCGACAGTGATCACGAATATCATGCAATATTCAGTACTATTGGATATTACATTACATACATACATAGATACAATACAAAATTTATATTGAATCGGTTAATACAACGTTCGGTGAACGAGGCAAATTTAGTTGAAAATGCGATTAGAGAGATACATTTGCATCGACTTTTAAGATAGTATATGTACATATATGTTTGTAAAGAGGTTATTTTTAATTATTAGATATACATACATATGTATTAATGTATCTATAAAATATCTATAAAGGTTAACTAAGAGTGTCGTCGTACTCAGTTTTTGTGGGGATTGCCAAAATACCGGAAATTTCGATAACGGTATTACCGAAAGGAAAAAAAAATCAACATATACAAATATCAAATAAGAGTAAAAAAAGAACATAAATCTAAAAACAAAGAAAACCGAAAAGAAATATAAATAGCTCAAAATAGACGAAAAAAAAAACAAAACAAGAGGAAACATAAAAAAGAAGATCGAAATAATATAAGCTTATTTTTGATTCATAGAAATTTGTGATTTTTTCATAGAAATTTGTGATTTGTGAATTTGTGATTACGAAAGGAGCCAACCATCAGCTGGGGACTACTTGTGAATACTGATTAGATAGTAGAAAGACATTATAATTTTTTTTATGAATTTACGAATTTGACAAAAAATCCATACTATCGGTATTTTTTTTACATATGTATAATACCGATATCACTAAGGTTAATTTTCGCTCCGATATTGGTATTGCAATCCCTATACACAAGAAACCAATTTACTTTGGGCAAAGAAAGTTTTTAGACTTTTAGCTCCTTATTATGGTAAACCTAGAATTTACAAATTTTCAGGATTTTAAAGTAAGAAACTCGATTATATAATTTAATTTATTTACCAAAATCATTGCTTCACTAGGAAACATATTCATACATATTTAAGATAAAATAATGCATATAAGTTTTTTGACATATAAAAAAAGGTTGGCTCCTACAGAGCTGTAATATATTACAAATTAGCTGACCCGTACACATTTTATAAACACGTTAATTGGATTAAGGAGAATTCATATTCTACGGAAACGAATTCCAAATCGATTTAGGTTCTGAAGCAAATCACTTCCGATAGATATCTACTCAAACCGAAGTAGCCAGAAAGGTCACATCCTCAAAACACATTCTATATATGTATGTATTTAGGTTGCGAAAGTTTTTTGCAATTTTGGATATTGAATCCGAATACGAACCGTCACACAGTAAAGATGAATGATAGAGTAGAGAGGAAACCTCCACGAACTAAAGTAGTCAGTGACAGAATGTGGTCTCGTATACATACATACATACATTTGTAATATTGTATGTAATTTCATACGAAGAAATCACGAGAAACCGCGTCCGAGAGATCAGGTCTTTATGACGTATTGCGCAATGAAGATATGGCGAATGTGTCACATTGGTGAAAGCGTAGAGCCAAAAACGGTAAACTTGAACCCTATTCAAAGCTTTTTGGCAAAGTTCCTGTTGCGATACGGACGCAACCACCCCACTTGTGCAAGTCGGGGGATGGGGGAGTTGGAACGACACTGATTCCAATATTTCACAGACAATGCTGCGAGGGTCGTTTCGGATAAAACAGCCAATGTTACGTTAGAATGTTACAGAGAACGTTAGGGTTACTCGGAATCAGTAAAATCGTACACATACATATTCTAATTAAGTAATGATTTTAGTGAAAAATATATACATATATATATTGTACGTACGTTGTATTCATATAATAAAAGGTATGTGGCAAATGTAAGTACATAGTAGTTGCTCGTTTAAACTTTTGAATATGTATAAAGGTACTTTTGGGACTATTGAGGATAACTTTTAATGTTCTACTATTTAGAGGAATCAAGGGACAAAACTTTTTTGATTATTCGTTGAAACTTTCCTGCTCGACTTCGGCATGTTTTCCTTTTATCTGCGGGTCGATTCAATCAAAGTTAAGGCAATTTATACATATATTGGAAACAACTGGTGATTTGTTTTAATAAATTCGTTTAATTTATATAGGACGAGTTGGTAATTGATTTCAAGTGCCTTTGTTCGGCAATTTTGTCGAGAATTTCTAGTTACTTGAAAGATGAATAAATTATAAACAAGCTTACAGGGCTGATTTGCTTGAAGTCGACACTGAAATCCTTATGCAAGTGATAGATGCAGGTGAATTGACGTATCTAATTTGAGCAGGTAAATAATTTTAAGTACTATAAAGTATTTTGAGTACTATAAATAATTTTAAGATTTAAAAAAAATATTTAATCCAGCTGGATTTCTTTTACGTTAAATTATGAATTTCATAAAAGGAAAACCTTGCTTAAGCCCAATAAAATATGAGGGTTTGTATTGAATATATGAACATACAGATGTGTGACATTTTCGGGTACGTTTATATGGAGCGCAGATTACAAAATTTCATTTAAAAAGCCTCAACGACAACAACAACAGTAAAATAGAAGGAGGAGGAGGACGGGTGGTGCCTATGGGAAAATTTAAGAGCCTTGACCCGATTTAAGGAATAATCTCAGCTTTTGACTGTTATGTGGGGGTGGATCGATCCTGTCTCATCAGGTGAGGGCAGGTAGCTTAGCGGTCGCTTCGTAATGCACATACAAATGAGGACATTTCGGCGACAACAACCTGCTACAAAGATAAGGGGTGTCGTAAATTCGCATTCGGAGCGAACAATATCTTATATTATACACCCCAGATCTATAAATCGGCATTTTTATAATTATATTTTATTCATTTACAAGATCAAATTCTTAATAACTTTTTTTTCGTTATAAGCAAAATCGGAGCGAACTCAAATGTAAATCTAAAAAAGGAAACAAAATCGGATATGTAAAAACAAGCCAAATACAAAACAAGATTGCAAAATAAACTATACTCTTTCTATATGAATATGTAAATCTGAAATAATCATTGAAAAATCGCTAGTCGAGATGAGGGAGAGCTGGTGGAATAAATTTGGACGTGTTTTTTTCTTTAGACGTGAAATATGAAAATGAATTCGGCTCGAAGTGAGAAACTGAAATTGAAGTTTCAGACAAAGAAAAAATATATTTTGTTCGGGAGTGACTTAAAATAAGGTTTTCGCAAGTTATTGCCTCGAACGTCCAACGTGAAATATTTGACTTAAGAAAAGTACAAATGACAGAGGGAGAAAAGATTTTCTGCGACGTGTCACATTGTGGGTCAGCGTTTTTCAAACTTTATGTAGCAAAACCCACCCTTCTTTACAACCTCTATCTAACACACTCACCATCCTTGTCATGACGTAGTAAGATATTATTATTAATTTGATTTTAATTCCAATGTCTATTTTCTGAGTACTATTGGAGAATGTATGAAAAATATAGTATTGTAACGTTACATAGAGAGACGCCCCGTAGACCGGTGACGTCATGGTGACGCCGACCAATGGTGGAGTCGGGCGTTGCGGCCAATGGCTGCACCCGACTCCTTGACCAATGACTATACATGTTTACGTGTCATAACGTGTATGCGCTGAGCGCTGAATATTTATAAGTATGGTGCGCTCTCGAACGGTGGCATTCGGATCCTGACCTCCACCGGACGAGCAGCAATAAAGACTTGGAACCTGCCTGCGTGTTTTCTTGTACCTCGACCTGACTCCACTTACCTTTGAATACTCTTCAGTATAATATCTTTATCTGCAAAAGAAAGTCTCACTTTTTTACCGAATGACGCATACATACTCTCGAGAATGCAAGTCACAAATTTGGAAGAAAATATACAAAAACACGATATATGTACATACATAAATTCTGCATATAAAATCAACATGTAAAAGTCTAAATTACATTCCCACCAACCCAATACATGTCTAAGTGGTTATTTACTTCGAAAAACGTTGTTGTAGGTAGCTCTTGGAAAAGGTACGTAATTTGTTTATTCGATATTTTTCTTTCCTCGACACCATTGTTAAAAGTTGTGCCGCTACAGCATAGTACTAGAAGCACGTGTCGCCAATCTAACGTATCATCCGAGAGCTATAAATTTTATGGGTCGTATACTGATCGTGTATTCAGTACCTACGTCGCCGATTCCGTCAACATTGTGTGAGTTTGCTTTTGAACCCCCCCCCCCAACCCTCCCCCACCCTTCCAGATCCGTTTTTACTTCTGTATAAATATATACAGAAGCACAAAGGCGAGCCTTTGTTGCCCTTCGTTAAAGGGGTTCGCATTAAAGGAAGTCGAACATTTCCAATATTTCTAAAACTTTGTCTGCCGGCCATTGTTCCAATCAATTTGTTCCGATTAACTAATCGCTATAATTTTGATAAAAGACAAAAGGGACGTTAAAACGGTGCTCGAGAAGAGGAAAAGGAAACGACGATGGCATGACGAAGCCTTTTAGATGTCGCAGAAATGGGTGTCTTAATCAAAATTGATGGAAATTTCGGAGGAAATTCTCGATTTCAATGGAGAATTTCAGCCGACTTTTTTCATCATAATAAATATGAAAAGTGAAGGGGAAATTTGTTCAAAGGACCTTAAAAGGTATTCGTTTTCATTACATTACTTCAATGCTGGTATTACAACACTCGGGAACATACATACATACATACAGTACAATAAAACTAATCAGCAGAAATTTCATGACGAATTAATTGAAGAAAGTCAAGAGATTGATTAAAAGTTTATAAGACATTTATAGCGAGTACATCGCCACTGTGGAGATTGGACAGATATACATACATATGTATCTATGTAAGTAGCAAATATGTATACTCACATATGTAAATACGCTACTATACATACAAGGTAGGGATTGTAATTTACCGTCAAATTTCATAAACCGGTAAATGTTAAATGATTTTTCCTACTACCGATTTACCGGTACATGAAAAAAAAGTTTTTTTTTCATGGATTAGATAACTTTTGATAACTATGTGATTACTTTTCCTAAAAACGATAACTTAGATTGAATCGTAAACATGTAATTAAAAATAAATCTCAGGCGAATGATGTTATATAAATGCATTAAATTAAATTCGTAATAATAAAAAATTTAATTTTTTATTTTTAACCAATCATATTTATTTATAACTAATCATATTTATTTATTTCTGATCAGTGATCGATTTTGAGTTCAAATCAGTCAAAATCTCGAGTTCGAATTTTCGCATGATCACAAAACTTCATCTATTGTTACTGCGTACATTGTAGATAAAGTAAAAATTTATTAATTTAGGAGGACGTATTTTTCTTGCATTCGGCATGCAAATTTCCGCGGTGCAAATTGGCGAATTAGCAATAGTGAGTACCATTTAAAAGTGAATGATTGCATGCCAGAAATGGCCTTGTTTCGTTCCGCTATTATTTACGCCAGTGCAGTGCAGTGGCGTCCGGCAGGCTTATCGCCACATTTTGTAGGTCAACAGTTGGCGTATCGAAATTGCAAGCTTACAAAAGCTCTATTTTTTCCCTTGAAAACAGGAAAGCTTGCGTGGGAGGAGAATTTAGAATAAGATTAAACAGATAAACAAGCCCTTAGAAAAACATATCTCACATTGATAATGCATGCTACATAAAAAGATGGAGCCAATTATGATGACTAAAGCTATAACAAAGCCTCGCTATATACATATTTACATACGTGTATTATTTAAAGAACGCAAGATATCTTGATTTTAATTTTAATACGTAATTAGTTTCGACCTTCGAAACATTGTCGTTAATTTGGTACGTGCCACACGAGCGATCCAGTATAAGTCCCTATGATAACATTATCGCTCCGCTAATGAAGTTACCTTTGGAAAAAAAAACAGCCGAGTAAGCTCGGAAAAGCTTTCGAGCCAAAGTTTATATTGGATTAAAAGCATTTCGAGGCTTGCAAAGCAAAAGTTTTTTTTGGTAGGTATTGTACAAATTCGTACTGGAATATTTTATTAAATATACGCGATACTGTGAAAGATTAAGTAGACGATAATGCTATCTCCCCTAAAATTGGCTGCACAGCGAAAATTTCAATTAAGAGAGTTAAGTAATACGCTCCAAGTGACGCAATAGCAAGTTTTGGGTTGCTTGATTTTATTTTTTATTTTTCAGCGTGTGATGTATTCAATTACTCGATGTGACATCGATTTTCAGAATAAATAATCAACTTCGAAAATAAAACTACACGATTGCAGGTTTTCGATGGAATCGGCGACGGGTAGGGTGAAAAAATAATATATTATCGGTGCGGGGCACAAAGACGTTAAAGGGCAAAGAAAGACGAGGAAAATAATGGTGCAGAGACAGTTTAAATGACATCAGACACGCAAAGTCTTCAGGTGGAATTAAAAATATTTGGCGTGGCCAACACGCAAGTTTCTCCATCTGTTTGCTTTGTGAATATCAAGAGCTTTTGCCGAAATAATAAATATTCATTTTAATTTGAGTACATCCATAAGTATAGCAAGACAAAGATCTATAATATAATACTATTATAAATCTAGAAAAGCGGAAAACGTAAACATTTCCCTTCCCTCAATGCGTGTACAGTTGATTTGTACGAGGAAAATGGTGCCAGAAACTGCTTAGACCTTTAAAACACATTAATATTTAATTTCTCTCCCATTCCTTCATCTTAGGATTTCAACGTCTCTTTTTGGAGAGCCTGTTTTATACTGCCTTTCAAACATTAACCTGTAGTATTTCTTCAATAAATTTCACAAAATGATTCTTCTGGGTCACCCAAATGACTTTTTCTTCGATTTTTTTTATATGTTATTAATCTTTTTTTATTCATCCGCATGTGATCTAGAAGTTAAATGGGGTGGAGGAGTGTGTAAGAATCATCACCAAATGGTTATATATTCTTGTAAAACTAAATAAAATTGTAAATATACTTATTAATGTTTATTTATACAAGTATAACTCAAGCCGGTAACTCCGCATAAGCTTCAAATGGAAAAATATTCTTTAGTATCTAATATATAATTCCTAAAGAGACTTTGTATGTTAGTATGTAATAAAATATGTACTGTTGGTTGGGAACTGTTGGGAAAGTTTCTATGACGACGTTTCAATTTTATTTTTTCGATTCAAATAAATTTGATAAAAAAACAAATGAATATTTACTATTAGATTCGCCATGTTTAAGCTGTTTATATTACAATTGCTGAGCGAAGCCGGGTAAAACAACTAGTACTCTATATGGACATACTTATGCATGTACATATGTACGTACATACGTTGCGTATCCGAAACAGCAGTAACCGAAATCGATTAACACGATCTATTTATATTATACAGCAGTCACCGAATCGTATCCAGCAGAGCCGGTTTTCTTCGGCCACTTTGGAAATATTCACGCATGACGTAACGTCATAGTGGCGAGTGCACCTGTAATAACGAAAGTATTGTCATGCGCATAAGAATACATAGTTTCGGAAGCGTCATATTGTGACAATATTTACTCAACTATACGAGGCATGCAATACGCGCTCTGAAATGTATACGTAAGCTGATTTTGCTTTGCACTCGTCAAAAACAAATATGAACGTGCCGAAAACGGGCGCTGCTGTATAGTAAGAATAGAAGTAGTATTTTCCGTGCAGTGTTGTGCCGAGTTGGACCTGCAGAAATTTAATAGAAATTGAAGTGATCAAATTGCACCTAAAATGATGCAGAAAATAATGAAAAAAGAATTTGAGTATTTGAATGAAAAGGTGAAAGTCTGACTTAGATGACATAATACGAAAAAGCTAATTCTAAACGATTAAAACTTATATAGGCAACAATAAACAACACCAATTACAGATATGATGTCCAAACCAATGCCGATTCCCAAAATAAAATAAAAGCACCAAGCAAGAGGATGTTATTAATGACAGTTGGGTCGTTTCGGCACGACCCATTTTTCCAAAGTGAATTGTTAATAATTCAAACGCATCATTGCTGAAGGGTTGTACTGCGACACGGGATAACTTCGCCGCGAAAAATATATACCTACGTATAGAATATATTTAAAAAAAACATACGCATGATGGCTTTCGTGTTGGGAAAATTCGACCGAAAATATTGCAACAGCGTCAAATGATCCGTGAAAAATATCTCCGAAGCACTTTTACGAGTGGCCGAACAAAAGCGTTGGCTAAATATATGTACAGGTGCGTGAAAAGTCGACGTGGTGGAAATGTCGACTGGTGGAAAATCCATTTTCCAGCGTGTGAACATGCGACAGTAGGCCCTTCGCCCTTTTCGCGTAGCTTGATAAATGTCACCGAGATTTGAGCCAACATATCCTTCCTCCGTTTGGACAATTCTGAGGCACGTAAGGAAAATTTATTAACACTCGACTATCTGACGGGTTCGGGTATTTTACATATTTATGTACATTGTATAATATAATACTCGTACACACACGAGTGCGCCATAACTAATGTGTGACGTTTCAAAATTACTTTCAAGGATTGTTTTGAAAAAAATCTCGTACGTTTGAATAATAAAAATAAAAATCATAACGCAATTGAGATATGCGACGTTATCATTTTTATTCGAGATTACAACTATTGTAGGATTTGCAATAAGATGAAAAATATTTTATAAACGGTAAAGACTTTTTTTTATTGAGATTTTACAATTTAATAACAAACAAATCGTACATAGCCACAGCGTAGTGCACTGGTAGAATATACCAGTAGGATTCAAGTAACGGCCAAATACGCTGCTGGCGAGAACTTGTGGTTATTAAAAAACACAGATCAACCGTCTCCTGCTGAAATTTTCCAATTTTTCTAGCTACATTGTTGTGACGGATCCAATAAATCGGTAACCTACAATTTCTCGCGAATTTGAGTTATTAGCATTTCGAATCTTATAACATGCTAACTACGTAATAAACTCCTCAACCATATTTCTGCTAGGTTGGATTTGTTCAATCTAAAAATTGCTTGAGTTTGAGAGTCAATAAATAAATAAATCAATTCCTCAACCAAAAAAAAAAATCTGATGAATTGATTAATTTAAGAGCATAAATTTAATTTCTCACATTTAATTGTTCATGTTTTATCTTATTTTTCCTATTATTTTTGTCCTTTACTTTATGTACATTATTTTGAGGCTTTATTTTTGTTTACATTTTGATATTTAATTTTTATATTTGTAACTTTTAATTGTTTTTTCATTGATATATTTATTTATTGAAAAATCAACAGACAACAGATGTAGAAATGCATAAAAATAAAGAGTAAATGTAACAAAATGACATCTGAGCCCAATTATAGATTTTTACAAATAACATAAAATTGTACACAGAGACAAACAAATGAAAAAGAAAAGAATAAAACTAAATATGTATATATATGCCTAGCTATAGTGACGCCCTGGAGTATATCTGTAATGTTACTATAGCTTAACTGTAATAAACAAATAATGTTTCTCGTAAATTTTCGGTGTATCAAAAATTCATCGATTGTCCATAGATGTCTCTATTGTATAATATATATAAAAACGGACTGTCGCTAAATATATTTGTATATTTGTATATTTGTATGTATATTTGTATATATGTGACGGACGATCAACCGTCAACCAGTATGGGGAACAAAAATTTTTTTTTTTCATTTTTTTCATATTTTTCATATTTTTCATATTTTTCAGTTTTTTCATATTTTTCAGTTTTTTTCAGGTTTTTTCAGTTTTTTTCATTTTTTTCATAATTTTCATTTTTTTCATAATTTTCATTTTTTTCATTTTTTCAGTTTTTTAATTTTTCATTTTTTCAGTTTTTTCATTTTTTCAGTTTTTTCATTTTTTTCATTTTTTTCATTTTTTCAGTTTTTTCATTTTTTTCATTGCCGGGGGCGCTGGCGGCGCCGAAGGCGTCAGCGGCGCTGGGGGCGAAGCCCCCGGGGTGCCGAAGGCATCGGGGCGCTGGGGGCGCCGGAGGCGTCGGCGGCGCTGGGGGCGAAGCCCCCGGGATGCCGAAGGCATCGGGGACGTTGGGGGCGAAGCCCCCGGGGTGCCGAAGGCATCGAGGGGGCTGGGGGCGAAGCCCCCGGGGTGCCGAAGGCATCGGGGGGGCTGGGGGCGCCGGAGGCGTCGGCGGCGCTGGGGGCGAAGCCCCCGGGGTGCCGAAGGCATCGGGGGGGCTGGGGGCGCCGGAGGCGTCGGCGGCGCTGGGGGCGAAGCCCCCGGGGTGCCGAAGGCATCGGGGGTGCTGGGGGCGCCGGAGGCGTCGGCGGCGCTGGGGGCGAAGCCCCCGGGGTGCCGAAGGCATCGGGGACGCTGGGGGTGCCGAAGGCATCGGGGGTGCTGGGGGCGCCGGAGGCGTCGGCGGCGCTGGGGGCGAAGCCCCCGGGGTGCCGAAGGCGTCGGGGGCGCCGGAGGCGTCGGCGGCGCTGGGGCCGAAGGCCCCGGAGCGACGGAGGCATCGGGGGCAAAGGCGGCAGGAGGTCGGCGATGCACAAAACGTAGTTCGTAATTCGTAATCACTTCGTAATTCGTGCATCAATTTCTTTCCGAAACCAGTCGATTCAATATCTTTAACTTTATTTTTATTCGAGTTTCAATTCCTTTTCGAAACCACCCGTTGAAATCAACGGGCCCAACACTAGTTCTATAATATGTCCTGTTATGTTTGGAAAATTGTTAGTACTTCTAATTCCTAGACATATAAATAAAACAAGTATGTTCATTCACAAACACAATGATTCGCTAAGTATAGCTACCAGCTAGTTCTATCAAATGATTATGACAAGTGTTTATATAATATACATACATTAAAATCGTATATTTGTACATATGTACGTATTTGTACATACGTATGTTATAAGAGTTATGAACGAATTTTGACCAATTTTCCTATTTTTGACAGTATTTCAAACGTCACGAATGAATGGCGTAGTGAAACCGTCACTTTATATAATCTAACGATATTGAATTCGTTTTGAAAGGAGGCATTGTAACGATAATATTGTACTAACGACGGGTCCGGACGAGAAGATTGATCAGGAAATAAAACGCTTCTATTTGAATGGATTAAACTTTGCTTTGCAGGGTGAAACTGTTAACGTTTTTAATGCCCAGGATTAATGGGATCGTTAGCGTTTCAACAAAAACAGAAACGTTTCACATTAAGTTGATATTGTGGTGAAAATCGAAAAAGATAAAGAAACGACTGTGGCGAGAGAAAGTAAAATGATGATAAACAAAGCCGCAATGTGAAACATTTGACATTATTATATGTATTGATAAACATTACATATGTGTGTATGAATTTGCTAAAGGCAATTTTCTTTGTAAATTAAATTCGAGCATTTGTTGGTATAAAAAAAAGATACAATTTCTTCACAATCGTTACGGTAGCAACAATGTGAATAACGTCATGAATAAGAATGCGTTTATATACAAAGAATGTTTTTGGCACATTCTCGTCCATTTCATACTCAATTTCGAGCACATAAGCGGAGGACGTTTGAAAAGATAAGCTCTCCATGGGCACACAATGTGTTTGCATTGTTGTGCGAATCGATAAGAAATGTTAAATCGCGCAAAGATGACGCGGACAAAGCCCAAAGTGATATTTGCACGCTTTGAACGTCGTCGGAATTGAAATGGTTAACAAGCGCCATACAAATCACTTTGTGCAATGATGAATGGAATGTTAAACTTAAAAAACAAATGGAATACAAAATGTCAATCGCGCAGAAAGAATGCGCATTAATTTAAATTGTAAGGAGAAGAAAAATCTAGAATATTCGAAATGGAAAATTTTAAATTATTCATAATATTTACCCATATATTATAAACAATTAATACGCAGACAGTAGAGCGAATGACATGTTTTTATGTCTGTACGATTTATTTATGTCTAGAGTTTCCCAGTACATAATTTAAATTTAGTATCACGTGGTTTAATTTAATTTAATTTAATCCCTAACGGAAAAATACATTATATTGGCTGGTTTAAACGAGGAAAACTTCTTGTCGATAATCCGGGATCAGTTTATGCAAAAGAGTATCCGAAAAATCCATCTGAATGTTAAAAAACATAGTTTGGACAAGTCGACTGTATGAGCTTAGCCTTTGAGTAATATTCCAGAGGATGCAGCGGTTATGCTTATACCCAGTATAAGGAAATAGTACAAAAAAATTCAATAACGTCCGCGCTGGCGTCTCATGGGCTTACATAGAATTTTACACGAGGCGTCGCTTCATGAATCATTTTTATACAATGGAAAAGCAAATATATACAATTTTAAATGTACATGTATTGTTGATACTAGTGACATACCGAGTTTTGTATAAATGCTTTTTATGATGGAAAAAATCAATGTATGCATTTGTCCAATATTATTAATATGGGTTGGTATATTTTTGCAGAATTATATCCGATTTTAATGTTGAGACAACTCCATGCTAAATTTGCATCTGTACATATGTATTGATTCTACCCACCAAATCCATAGCCTACACCTGTTTCCAAATCGAAGGAAAATCTGTATAAGGCAGCGGAAAATCCACTGAAAACCTATCCATAGCAATTTCCACTGTCTGCTTTGTGCTGTATGGAGTGAAGGGTGTAGACCAGGCCTGGGAAAACTTTTCGAATGAAGGGCCGCATTAAGAATTAAAAATGAACGTCGGGCCGCAAGTAAAATACTTTTTATAGATATATGTACATTATTTACTGTCATGAAAAATAATTTCAATGAATGATCCTCTAATAGCCAACAATTTGGCAGAGCGCACAAAAATTCGAATCGGGCCGGATGCGGCCCGCGGGCCACAGTTTGCCTAGGCCTGGTGTAGATTGTAGATACTTTCAAAAACATTTTGTTTATGAGTTTGGCTTATTTTACCAAATATTATTTATGATCGGCCCAATGAAATATCATCGGGTGAATTATTAGAATAAAATTTCAAAATTTATAATTATTTGAACAAACAACTTTTTTTAAATTTTATTCGAAAAATGTTTTACAAATATATGCAAATATAAGAAAAGAGCATATATTATTAAGTTAAAGCCGAATTTCAAATCCTTGATAAGCTCAACGGTAATGAGTGCAAGTTATCAGTAGGAGGCTCATGGGTCCAAAACCCACCAAAGGGGATTTTTTTCCTTTGGTTTTTATATCGCATGTCATATTATGTATGTATGTATATAATAGCGTTCGTTACCACAAGCAAACATACTGAATTGGCCTGAGTTATATATCATATATATAATGATGTATGTATGTTTATATTTTTATAATAACATAAAAAAGTGCAGTTATTATTTTGCAGGTTTTAATAATGAACAGTTTCAATTATAAAAGAAAGAATTATCTGAAAGCCTTTGTGTGCTTAAAAACTATATAAACATTATTATAAAATTATACAACGAAAGAAAATATAAAATTTAAGCTGTTCGAATACTTAAAAAATAATCATTTAACACCAAAATGACATTGCAGTAACAAAATGGGTCAAAACACTGAATCGAAAGTTAAAACGGTCCATAGTAGCCTGCGGCAGTTGGATCAGTCCAAACGGCCGGCCGGTTATATAGGCCACCCAGCAGGGGGTAGGTAATAAGGTCAACGTTTCACCGATAAAAAGTTTCAGCTGAAACGCACCCGCCACAAGTGCATTGCGAAACACAAATAAAAACTTTCAAAAAAGAGTAAAAAAAGACACATATCATATCATACGTTACCTGAAGAGCTGCTGTTGGACGGATGAACCATTCCGATCGAGCATATCTCCGAATCGCCGAAAGCCCACATCTCACACAAGCGACAAAGGCGAGATCGGCTTAACTATTTATTTAAAAACAACCGACTAAATGAAATCGCGATATTATTATTATATATGTATGTATATATACGACAGCAATAAAATCGTTAAATCATAGAAAAGTGTAAAAAACTGAAAGAATCGCTCGAAAATACTACGGCTACCGAGTTGAGCAACGATTTACAAGTGTACAACATCTTACAAGTAAAAGTACAAGCGAAAGTATTACTTTAAAACGAAAGTTGAAAGAAACACTATCGGCACATTATCACAACGACCACGTTTCTGATTATATTATATATATATTTATTTATTATTTTTATTTATTGTGCGAATTTGATTTTCCCGCTAGTATTATGTGTGTATAAGTCAGTGCTGAATCAGGTAAATAGTCCGAATGAAGGTAGATTTCGGGTGGTGGTCAGAAGACAAGGAGGGGGTGGGGGGAGAGGAGTGGGTGTAAAATTGCAGACGTAATTGCAGGAGTGAGATGGAGTAATCGAGTCGGGATCGGTCGCAGTGTGTCGGTGTGAGTGGGTGGGGGGTGGGGTGGTCCAGGGGGTGGGATCGGGTGGGTGAAATTAAAATTGTAATATGTTCCGGGTAGAGAGCGGGATAAGGTTAGGGGGAGGGGGTGCCCGGGCACGTGCGGCGCCGCCGACGTCAGCCGCGGCAGTGAGGGGGCGGACGCCCTGACCCGGGCCGCGCCTGCGCCCTCGCCTTCGCCCTCCCGCAGCGCCCCACAACCTTTTGTCTTTCAGTAGGTGGCCCTTCGTCGACTGGATACGATGCCGAATTCCGAATCGTCGATATTCGAAACAAAAGGAACATACACGAGGTTGAATTTGAGTCCACGTTGCACATATCATTGATGCGTGAGAGACGTATGTAGATATGTCTGCAGACGAATTGGCAGATAAATCTGTAGCGATTTGTCAATCGTAGAGATTTGAACTTTAGGATAGGAAATTGTCTGCCGACAGATAAGGATTTTGATCACTGTTGATAAATATTTTACATAGATATACATATGAGCTATGGACGTGCACATTCGCTCTATTGTCATGGATATTCTATTAGATCCGTCTTGTTAAAGCGTGTGGAATCTATTGTCGATTTGGGTATCACTTTTGATCCTCAGCTCACCTTTCACAACCATATCAAGAAAGTCGCTGACGTTTCCTTTCGTCGACTTGGATTTGTTTTGAGATATGCAAGATTATTCTCCAATCCTTTGTCTTCTCGCTTGCTTTTCAATTCGCTTGTGAGAAGTAAGCTAGAGTATAATGCGATTGTGTGGAATCCGCATGAAGCAAATTACTCTCTGATGATTGAGAAAGTGCAAAAAGCATTTCTTCGTTTCCTATATAGGAAAGAATATGGGTATTACCCATATCTCTACCCCACTCCTTTCCTTTTGGGCATGCTTGGGTATAATTCCCTTGAACTTCGGAGAAACTTCTCATTAATTCGTTTCGTTCTCCTGCTCTTACGTGGTAATACGTCATGCCCGTTGTTGCTGGAGCAGTTGGGACTTTATGTCCCTAATCACTATGTGCGTGGTAGACATCATCATTTTCTGGCTGTACCTCCTGCCCGCACAGTCCTTTTTCGAATGGCTCCTATTCCAAGAGCTATTCGACTTCTTAATGAAATCGTTGCTGCCGAGACTGAATGTGATATTTTCCACCTTAGTGAGCGTAAATTGTCGGAAATTACTCTAACCCATTTATCTGGTAGTCTGCGCTCATCATTGTTTTCATGATTGATTGTGATTTATGAGTGAAATTTTGATTAACTCTCTTCCATTTGGGCCTTACAGGGATGTTTTGTATTTGTAGTTGTTTCTTACATATTTATTGAAACTGGCTGTAGGTGCAAGGCATTCCTTATGCTATATTTTATTTGATATTTTTATTTTATCTGTTATTATTAAATGCTATTTTTTATGTTTATGTATGGATGTATTTATGTTTATGTTTAATTGTTATTTTTTTTGTGTTATATTTTTTGACCATTGTGGCGCTTTAGGAATTCCTGTTATGCCACAATGATCTGTTTAGAATAAATAAATAAATAAATATGTATACCAGGAAGGCTTGACAGGAAGACCCCAATGAGCCTTCCTGGACAATTAATTACAAACAATGCAGCATTTTCATTACATAAATCACTGTATTTCGAGAAGCTGAAGAACACGAAATTAACAATTAATTAAATAATCAATGAATTTTAGACTTGTACATATTTTTTTACAAATTGTACATACATAATACGGTAGATTTGTGACAGCAGGTAGGATGATTATTTTTTTTGCCAATTTTTTAAGGCACCGTTTCAACAATGATCAGATAAAATTGGCAAACTCTGATAAGAAACGATTGATTTAGAGTCACAAATACCCCCAAATCTGACCAGAAGTATAGCGGGCTCGAACTCAATAATCACTTGGTGCTAAACATACACGCTACTACTGAGCCATACTGCTGGCTATGTATGTTTCATTCCAAATATAGATTTCGTTCGTTCACGAACATACTAGTTTGTTTATACACAAACTAATCTGAGCCGTTACAGTGTACACAAAATAACAAATTGACGAACAATCTGGTAAACGGGTTACATCCTAAATGTGAATCGCTACCAGGATAACTGCCGCTACGAAAGTCGTGCGCGCGGAATCGTGTTGCACGAAAACTCGTCGCACAGGAAAATTGTCGTACAGAAAATTGCCCAAATATTGGTCAGCGGGTCGACCTCACGGGACCGAAAGTGAAAAGGTCAAAAAAGCAAATATCGGATGGCAAAGATCGAAAATCGAAAGATCTTAAGTCGAAAAAAAAAGGGTGCATAGTAAACAGTACTATGTATATATTATATGTATAATATATATCAGTGGCATGCGGTGAAATTATTTCTCTTTTTGTCACACAGCCTTGTCTAATGTGCGCGCGCAGGATACGGGAGGAAAAGCCTGTTACACTTGTTCCTGTTGTATCCTGCTCGCGCAAATTAAGTGAGGATGTACGACGGGCAGTGGTGTAGCGAAGGGGGGGGTTCGGGGGGTCTGGACCCCCCCCCTTGGTGGAGCGCAGTCGGGGGCAAAATATCCCACAAATTATCACAAATCCATGACAGATTTTTAGGACATAAACATATACTTGAAAATTTCCAATGTTTGCTTCCCGATAGAAAAAGCTCTCAACAAGTATTTTAAAAAATAAGATAAACACTGGGGGAAATTTACAACCAAGATATATTTTGTGGGCCTTGCATTCTAACTGGAGAGTTGGATATGTGGTGGCAATATATAAGTACTAGTGAAAGTCGACCAAAAAACACACTAGCTGCAATTGCAATTTGCAATCCTTCAATATTCCCCAATATTTACATACTTCTAAAAATTCTAGCAACACTTCCGGTGACAACAGCCACAAGTGAACGGAGCCACTAAAAATATATATGTATTTAAGAAATACGATGTCGGAAAATCGACTAAATGGACTTGCTTTATTAAATATTCATAGGGATATAAATGTTAGTGCAGAAAAAATATTAGATACTAGTGTTGGACCCGTTGATTTCAACGGGTGGTTTCGAAAAGGAATTGAAACTCGAATAAAAATAAAGTTAAAGATATTGAATCGACTGGTTTCGGAAATAAATTGATGCACGAATTACGAATGACAAATTACGAAGTGATTACGAATTACGAATTACATTTTGTGCATCGCCGACGCCTCCGGCACCCCGGGGCCTTCGCCCCCGGCGCTTCCGTCGCTCCGGGGCCTTCGGCCCCAGCGCCGCCGACGCCTCCGGCGGCCGCACCGCACCCAGCGCCCCCGATGCCTCCGGCATCCCGGGGGCTTCGCCCCCAGCGCCCCCAATGCCTTCGGCACCCCGGGGGCTTTGCCCCTAGCGCCCCCGATGCCTCCGGCGCCCCGAGGGCTTCGCCCCCAGCGCCCCCGATGCCTTCGGCACCCCGGGGCCTGAAAAAACTGGGAAACTGAAAAACTGAAAAAATTAAAAAAAATGAAAAAACTGAAAAAATGAAAAAAATGAAAAAAATGAAAAAACTGAAAAAATGAAAAAACTGAAAAAATGAAAAAACTGAAAAAATGAAAAAAATGAAAAAACTGAAAAACTGAAAAAAATGAAAAAACTGAAAAAATGAAAAAAACTGAAAAAATGAAAAAAATGAAAAAACTGAAAAAAAGAAAAAAATTAAAAACAGAAAAACTGAAAAAAATGAAAAAAATGAAAAAACTGAAAAACTGAAAAAAATGAAAAAAATGAAAAAATGAAAAAAATGAAAAAACTGAAAAAATGAAAAATATGAAGAAAAAAAAAAATTTGTTCCCCATACTGGTTGATTCATTATGTTCGGCGAGAGTTAGGACACACACACACACACAGATTACCGTCTTTATATTAGATATATGTTTACAATAAAGACGCGAAGATTGGATCTGTGAATTTCGTACTTTTTTAAAATATTCATTATTTTTATTTTATTTGAATTTTGTTCATACCATATTTTTATTACGTATTTACTTTATTTTTATATGTTGTGATTTTATATTAATTAAATATAAATTATCTTGCCTTTTTTCCTGTCAAAACCCCCCCTTGACAAAATCCTGGCTACGCCACTGACGACGGGGGGGAGAGAGAGTTTTACCGTACGCCACTGATATATATGTATATACTAACCGCTTTTCCAAACCTCCTTTACGTTTCACATTAAGACGTCTTTTTTATATCTCTTATTTCTTATCCGATCGTTTTCATACTTTGTTCATATATACATATGCATGATAAACGAATATTTTCGACTTTTTCACGGTCACCCGTCTAGTCCACGGATTCTTAACCTTATTGTGGTGACGGGCGCACTTGAGATTTAGGAGAAGAGTGATAGGCGCAGGCCGGACTTTTAAAAAACAAAATTTACATACATCGTATTAAAAAGAAGTATATATTTATGTATTCTTTTTATTATTGTTTTTTAAATTTTATTTGATAATTTGCCGGGGCGCACATGCGCCCGCGGGCACGCGCTTAAATTAAATTGTATATATCTCATACAAACAATATTTGGCCGTGCGCTGCCGTTCGTGTCGCAGACGCATAGTGCGGTCAGAGCTTAAGAATCCGTGGTCTAGTCCAGTGCTTCCCAAATTGGGGGGTCGCGACCCCCTGGGGGGCCGTAGGATTTCTCGCAGGGGCCGCGAAAATATTCAATAGAAAGTACAAATATTCATTTATGAATATTTTTCCACATTACATATTTAGGGAATGTATATATTTAAGGAAATATTTCCCAAACTTGAATGAGGATGAAAGGAACAATTGGATAGTAACACCATTTGCCAAGTCCTTAAAATATTATCATATTACGTGGACAGCCCAAGAAGAGTTGGTCGATATCAGATCAGATAATTTGCTTGAAGTGGAATTTAATGAAAAAAGTATTTCAAAATTTTGGTTAAGGCGACAGCAAGAATATCCTGCTATTGGAAAAGAAGCCCTCTGGTAACTCTTATTCCTTTCGCGACTACGTACCTATGCGAAACAGCATTTTCGTCATTACTTATATTAAAAAATAAGCAAAGGTCATGCCTTTCCACGGAGACTTTGGAAGATTCTGACATTGAACCCGATATCGATCTGTTATGTAAAAACATGCGACCTGATCTATTGCATTAAATTGTTTTATGTGTATAGTTTTTATTTAAAAAAAATGTTTTTAAGCAAGTTCCTATAATTTTGTGCTGAATATAAATGTGTGTATTATAATTTTAATAATTACTGCCAAATAAACCTTTTAACCCTTTGACTGCTACAACAACGATAAATCGTTGTTTTGAAATCGGCGAAGATTGCTACGACGATCGTTGTTGACGTCATTAATTGTCGTATTTCAATACTTTCTTTGAGCCACCAGCGCATCAGTGGCACGAAACATTTTTTTTATATACGTATTTATATTTATTTTTCAATCAAGCTTTATAAATATTTATAAATTTTTTAAATAAAAGCTCTTCAATTTCGGGTTCATCATCAAAGTAAATTTTGGGTTCATTGTCAATGTCATATAAGGAGTTATTACTTGGGAATTGATTATTGTCGATAAATCCATTTTCAGAATCAGTAGAGCTGCTGATTTGTCGAGTTCCTCGGCGAGGAGCTATTATTTCGCTTTCATCACTTTCACTGTCCGATATCATTTTGCAGAGTTAAAATAAATGGCAAAAAACAATAGAAATCCGCTTTCAATTATATAGGTCACGAGACGTCACGAATTCATGCAATCAATCAAATGCAACTGAAATGCATACAAAATGTTTATGATACATGTTGAAAAATTATTTGATTATTAGAAACTTCGCATCCTTGTGTGTCTCGCTCACACGTACACAATTAAAACCAAGAAAGAAAGAGAGAAAGACCGCTACCTGTTTCGAATATATCGCATGTTGTAAGGATACATCGATATCTAAAAATAGATTATTGAAAAGAATAAAGCGTCGGAAAACAATTGTCAAAACTTATTTAGTGTATATATGTAGGTATCTCTTTCGCACGCACGCATGTAAAAGCAAGACAGAAAAAGAGAGCACGAGTCCACGACTGCTTCTTAAAAATGTATATAAAGTATTATAAAAATTACGAGTGTTCGGCGAAGTAAGTATGTAAAAAAAAATATTATATTTATTTTTTTTCAAAATAATTACAAATGTTAGCATTTTTCGCTTGGACATTGAAAAACCTCGTAGCAGCCAAAGGGTTAAATATAAAAAAAAAATTATGGGCCGGGAATTAATTCTTTCAGACTGATCGTGACATGAAAGTAATTAAGAAGCACTGGTCTAGTCGATAATAATAAAAATCTCGTAAAAAAAAGCATTTACTGAGCAATATTTGGTTAATTTTCTGTACGGCAATTTTCCTGTGCGACAGGAGATCCGCACACGCGATTTTCGTAGCGGCGGTTATCCTGGTAGCGATTCACATTTGGGATGTAATCACCGAACCAGACAAACTACATAGTTTGTTCGTGCACAAACTATTAAGTGTAAGTATTCTCAATCGTTTGTTCCATCCTTTATGTATAAAGCGCGCACGATATCGCGGCGCCGACAAACCCGCGCAGAACAACCCCGTCAATGCCGCGCAAAACAAAACTTAAAAATAAAATGATCTAATATATAATTTTGAAAGAGACTTTGTATGTAAGATTTAAAGGTTTGGGTGGGAGCATAGAAAACAAATCAAAGTTTCTATAACGACCATATCGATATCGTTGAATATTATTTTTTTTCGATTCAAATAAATTTAATAAAAAAACAAATGAATGTTTACTATTAGATTATTATGCCTTGTTTAAGCTGTTTATATTAAAAATACCGAGCTAAGCCGGGTAAAACCACTAGTATTTAATAAAACAGAAGGTCCTTTTTGGAAATAGGAAGAGGGGAGAAAAAAGATCTTTTTGAAAAAAGTGTTTTTTTAATTGTTAAGTGGTGTTTTTTTTTTTTAATTGCAATCGGAGACTTTCACAAAACGAATATTATTTTATAATTTTGTGAGTCCCTAATTGGGCTCTGGCAAAAACTTTTTTTGTTAATGTTGCTGTTAATATGATTCTTATGGGTTTGCTACAAATCGCTGCAAACGACGTGGCTGCATGAATGCATGCAGCGAAATTTGCGAATGCTTGAATTTAAGAATGTCCGAAAGACGACATATTCATTGGGTTGCGCAGATGACATTTCGATGTACATTGATGATTGGCAATTATTAAAATTGTTCATAGTAAAATCGTTTATTTTATCGAGGTAAGCCAGTTATCAATAGAATTTTTGTTATTAATCCACAAGAAGAGTCGAAATATGATTTTTCTAAATGGAATTTTATTTAATTCTCATATAAAGACAATTTAATATATTATCCCTATTAATTCAATTCAGATTCGTGTAAATACTAGTACGATCTTTTAGCTCGCGATTTTACTGATTTAAAATTCAGCAAACTTCCAATTAACCCTTTTAAACGAAAACAAAAAATAGTATGGCCAGAACACTATCCCAATAAACATGTTTCAATAGAAAATAATATAAAATAGTATTAACAGTGGGAAAAAAATCCAAATGAAAATACGTACTTTTGACTTTTGATTTGAACTGGACGACTACTTAGAGAGATTTGAAAGCTGAAAAGTACTGAAAATGAAAGAAAGGTTTGCTACAAATCGCTGCAAACGACGTGGCTGCATGAATGCATGCAGCGAAATTTGCGAATGCTTGAATTTAAGAATGTCCGAAAGACGACATATTCATTGGGTTGCGCAGATGACATTTCGATGTACATTGATGATTGGCAATTATTAAAATTGTTCATAGTAAAATCGTTTATTTTATCGAGGTAAGCCAGTTATCAATAGAATTTTTGTTATTAATCCACAAGAAGAGTCGAAATATGATTTTTCTAAATGGAATTTTATTTAATTCTCATATAAAGACAATTTAATATATTATCCCTATTAATTCAATTCAGATTCGTGTAAATACTAGTACGATCTTTTAGCTCGCGATTTTACTGATTTAAAATTCAGCAAACTTCCAATTAACCCTTTTAAACGAAAACAAAAAATAGTATGGCCAGAACACTATCCCAATAAACATGTTTCAATAGAAAATAATATAAAATAGTATTAACAGTGGGAAAAAAATCCAAATGAAAATACGTACTTTTGACTTTTGATTTGAACTGGACGACTACTTAGAGAGATTTGAAAGCTGAAAAGTACTAAAAATGAAAGATAAAATACCCGACTATAGATTCCAATATTCATTTTGAACAGGAAATTGTCAGATTTTGAGACATCGACCGAACAACACCAAGATATAGAAAAATCGCGCGATTTAAAAAACATATATCTCCGAATCTCGAGCCAATCAACATATTTTTATTACCAGATTCATGTTCACTGGGCATAGATCTATAAGAAAAGTCATATCTTGTCTCTGAACCAAAAAAAGTCGTCATTTGTCGAACAGTGTTATAGTCGACAAAATCCAGCCTCGCACATTCAAGTATAAAACCAAGTCAAGAAATTTGTTTCTCGATACGTACGAGTATGCCAGTGTCAGTGCCACTACGGTGACATGTCTGGCTATAAATGTCTACGTGTATGGCCACCTTTAAACGCGTTTGAAACATTCGGAAAATATACATTCATAGTTGGACTTAGTACATATGTATATTCAGTTTTACAATACTACTGGGTCATACATACATACATATGTATAATATGTGCATACATATATGAAGGGTCAGATTCTAAAACCGGATAACTGCATTTTGCGATTTTTTTGTGGAAAGCATGGCTTTTTTTCAAACGGTGCAAAACTGTATTCAGATGTGCATGGCTTTACCAAAAAGATCTAACACATATTAATAAAAATTCAGCCATGGTGAGTTTTTGAATGTTTGTATACAACATAAAAGCAAACTAATGGTAGGCAATAAATACATACATTGTGTCGCTTTTGTTGCCTGCCATTAGGAAATTGTATAAGTTTGCTTTTATATTGTATCAAAAAAGTTTCGAGAAGTTATTACTCGAGCTGGTTAGATCCTTTTTGAAGAACTACGTACGAATATAATACATATCATATAATATTAAAAAAAAATCGATTTAGTATTTCATTGAACGACTACACACGTACATATTTTTCGATGTAAATTTTAATTAAATATGGAACTACATATGTACATAATTGATCGTATACGAATATGTCCAAAGGTATTGTTACGTACGCCGCGGATTGAGCGAATTGCACTTAGACCAACGGATATCTGTTATCGGACTAACTAAGCGCTTGCACTTACTTCCAAGGATTATATCTGGACTCTAAGTGCATTTAGGCTAAACAATGACCGTTATTAGTTATTTCTCAGAATCGGTACGGGGAGACCCAATGTCGTGGAAATACATATCCGAATACGTGACTATACAACAGGTAAACAGATTAGGCGTCCTGAGAGATCTACCCTTTATAAGGCGGTACGTAGGCGATATCATGTCATTCTGGACTGAGCAGTAACAGTGCGTGTATCTCCTTAATCATCAATAAATGCTGTGATACGACTGTTGGCCTTTTACTTGGATCCTCCACTCACCCCTACGCAACAGTATTTTAAGTAAAAGCCATTATTGAAAGTTTATTGAAATTAGCTTCACTTGAAGTTGAATCAATCTAACTGAAAAAAAAATTACGTAAATAATATAATATTTACATATGTCGTGTAAATATTATATTATATGTACGATTATATATACATACATACGAGTGGCGTGTCGTGAAAATCTCTGTTTTTGTCACACAGCTTTACTTACGTGTGCGCGAGTAGGATACAAAGGAACTCGGTACGACGTCACCTAGTCCCCTTGTATCACTAATAAATCATTATCTATAGCTGCTCACTGTCCACTGCTGGATGAGGGCCTCTCCAACACGATTCCACTTGTCTCTGTTTTGCGCAACTCTCATCCATCTCACCCCACACATTTTCCTAATTCGTCTACCCATCCACCCTGGGGTCTTCCATTCACCCTTTTGCATTCTCTCGGGTATCATTCGAGTACTTTTTTTGTCCACATTTCGTCCATTCTTCTAGCCGCGTGGCCCGCCCATTGCAATTTCAATCTCTTCACTCTATTCACTACTCTCGACATACTTCTCACCCACGTATTCCGTTTCTTGTCTTTCCTCGATATACCAAGCACACAGCGTTCTATATTTCTTTGAGTGCAATGGACTTTATGTGGCATCTTGGAGTTCAATGTCCAAGTTTCGCATCCATACTTCATCATTTTGCAAAACGCAGTGATCAAAGATCATTTTCTTCAGACAGAGTGGCATTTTTGATTTAAAAGCAAAACGCGCAGGCGCACGCACGCACACACACAAACACACACATATATATGTTTTTGAAACATCGGCAAAATAGAACATGTCACCGGCAAAAGGTCTCAAAGGGACGAAATAGGTCAATTACGAATTTAATTGACTGCTCTCGTTTTTATCAAAAATTTTCGTCGTCGTCTTCATTAGTCTTTTCGCAATTTCTCTGAATGTTTTTTCAAACAGGTAATATTATATAAAGGAAAATTTCAGCATTGTCTGAAAGCGACTTGTCCACGGTGAAATTCGTTATTAGTCCGCCTCTGATTGGGTTGTTCGATTTTGCCGTATGGGCTTCGTGGATACCTACCTAGTAATGAAACGCAAAATCCAATGTGATTATTGTAATATGTAAATTTAAATTTTTAGACACGAAGCAGTGACCTAAATCGTTTACTCATTCGAGTTTGCTGAGCATGTAAATGGAAATAGAATTCGTTGATTCAGCTCTATATTTCAGAAGGCGAAATGTAGAAATATACGTATATATGTATGTATATACGTATATGTATCCAGCACCAGAGATTGGTTGCGTCAATGCTAATCACCAAGAGGTTGCCGGGCCCAAGCCCCAGCTTGACCGCGATTGAAAATAATTTATTCAAAAGTATTTCTGTAGAACTGCTGGTCAGACTTGGATATTTGTGACTCCAATTCGATCGTTTTCTACCAGAGTTTGATTTCAATGTTGAAACAGTTTTAAATACAACGGTGTCTGTAACCAATAATTGTAAAAATTTTATAAATTCAGGTACACCTTATTCAAGAAATAGAAATACACGCCTTTTATTAGTACGAATCTTGAGATGAAAACACTGCACTGTGTGCATACTACGACCGAAAGAGTTATTGATAGCTGTTTACGTATACTATTATACAGACGGTATTGATTTACAAATTTAATATTGTCAAAAGCCTGACATTGGATTTATGTCACTATAAATCGTAAATTAATTGGTTAGAGGTTCCTAGCGTCTGGATTATACTCTGCTGAATTCTAGTATTAAACGTAATCCGTCTATGATGAAATTTGAAGAGAAGCCAATAAAACGTCAAAATGTCAACTTCACAAACCAAAAATATTTTATAAATTAGAATTCATTCCAATTGAACATAATTGTAACTTGGACGTGGTAAAAATAAAATATGCATGTATGTATTTATGTGTTTAATGCACTCAAAGAGGTATGGAACGCTGATATTTGGCATAATTAGGAGAGATAGGAAACGGAATATGTGGGTGAGAAGTATGACGAGGGTGGTTGACATAGTGGAGAGAGTAAATAAATTGAAATGGCAAAGGGCGGATCACGTAGCAAGAAGAATGAACGAAATTAAAACAAAACAAGTACTAGAATGGTACCCGAGAGAATGTAAAAGAGTGAAAGGAAAGCCGCAAGAAAGATGGTTAGACGAAATTAGAAAAATGTTTGAGGTAAGGTGGATAAGACTTGTGCAAAACAGAAACGAATGGAAGCATTGGAAGCGTGTTGGAGAGGCCTTCATCCAACAGTGGGTGGTAAATGGCTGTAAATAATGATGATGATGTTGATGATATTTATATATGTAAATATACATACACAATGGTCCCTGCACACCAGAGATGTTCGCGCCCGTACTCTGTTTCTACTTGTAACTGTAAGTATCCTAACATCTTAATGAACTCGCCTCTATCTGTGGCCTTTGATCTTCTTAACATTCTTGCGATTCATGTTGGTATTTTCAACGATTCTTATTGTTTAATTTTTCTTAATTATCGCCTTTTATGTTCAGAGATATCTACATATGTATATTGTATTCTATGTTCTGTTGTTTAATGAGATGGGCACCTCACATTGAGGCAGCGAAATGCAAAGCGATGCGGGGTATATCCTCAATATATCCAATATTTAATCGCCATAGTTCTTTATCAACGCTAAATAAAATAAAATTATATCGCGCGCTCATATTACCATTATTAACCTATGCTTCACCTGTATGGAATAACGCCTCGAATACTAACCTTTCCAAGCTCCAAGTAATACAAAATAAATCCCTAAAAATAATTTATAATACACCCATATATACTAACCTGAAAAAACTGCATGCCATATAAAATATTCCGTTTGTTACAGACATTACTAACAAACTAACCAGTAGATTCTATGACAGAATCACTAATAACCATACTAACACACTTGTGAAGAGTCTCGGTGATCAAAATGTCTATACCCTTCAGGTATAAACACAGATTACCTAAACACAATCTGCTTTAGATCATCGACTTTAGAGAATCTTTAATTAATATTATGTATTAGATGTATTATGAACATTTATAAGGATTGTAAATAGGTTTTTGAGCTCTTTTTCCTATTATGCTTTAGATTAACATTAGAATAATATAATACTGTGATTACTAACCAAATTAAATTAAATTGTAAAATAGAAAATGATCAGTAGATCAGTAGCTATTAAAATAAATATAAGATGTATTGTGAACATAATTTCGTAATAATAAAAAGCATTTAAAAATCAATCAAAATGTTCTGTTGTTTGAAAAATTGTTAGTACTTATGTAAGAAAATAATCTAATCATATGTGTCGCCTTAAGGTAATTCCTATATGGCACATATGATTTATGTACATATGTGTGTATGTATGTAATAAAATATGTATACATTGACGTAAATGAGAAAGTGAATGAAAAAAATTTAAGGTAGCGTGAAAATGGTATAATTGGAGGTACAACGCGACAAAGTAATAAAAGAAAATGGGATTGCAGCAAGAAAAAGTTAATGGTTCCGAGAACTCATTAGAACTAATTGGTAGACTCTGATATATTATAGTAAACAAGACAAGTTCAATTGAAACTCGCTGTCTATATAAATATAATGTTATAAATATTCTACACCTATTAATTCATTTAATTTTATGCTATTAAAAATATATATTATGAAATTGTATACATAATATAAATACAGAGCAAAAACAAATAAGTTTTACGGATTTTTACATGCAAAATAAATTGGTTTATACGAAATATTATATACATTTTGTAATAAAAAGAATACAATGAAGTTGGCCAAAATTTTAATGACCAAAACTTCATTGATATTTAATGTATTATTTGAAAACAAAATTTTGATCTTATATCCATACATATGTATGTAGTGCAAAAATTCTAATGTATATGTAATTTCAAAAGAGACTTTGTATGTAAGGTTTTGGTGGGAGAATCAAGAAAAAACCTTTATTTATGTACATATATTGTTTGCTATCGATATTTCGTCTTGGAAAATAGTGCCACGAGCATTTAGCGCCATCTACTGAAAATTAATTTAATTAATAAATTAATTTTTATATTGTTTATATGTAGGTAGAAAGGTAGTCTTTACTTATAATACACCCGATGAACTTTTAATCGGGTCTATCACTAGTATTAAATAAAATATGAAGTTGTAATGGTAAAAATATTAATTATATACATATTGCTGGATATGATTTGAGGAATTAAGTCCATATATGGAAAAATGAAAATGAAACGTTCATCATGTCTTATGTAAATTTATAAAATAATGAAATTATTTTGCATTATAAATGAGCGTTTGCGTTATAGATTATGGCAAATATAACATGTAATATAATAAAATTATTTTATTTACATCTATGTAATTTCCATAATAGTATAAACAAAGTAATCGTGATCTAAACAATGTAATTAATAATTTAAATTCAATGCAATAAATTATTGTTAATTATATAGTATTCTCATACCAGATGACATAATAATGTATGGTCATAAAACACACACTATAAATGACCATTTGGTACAAATATATAATTTAAACAGGAAATAGTTCAGAAGGAAAAAAAAAATTTGAATAACAGAATTGTCAAAATGACTGTTTCTCCAAGAAACTGATGGGGAAAAATTGTAGTAAAATTCATACAAATACAGAAAGAGTGTATAAATTCACCATTTAAGCAAAAATTGTGCAGCCAGACCTCGTCGACTCAACAGCTGTGTTATCAAATTAAAATATGTAAACAATTAATTCCATTGAATAAACAGTCTTGTTCCGAACATTGAATTAAAATGCAGATTTAAATCTTCATTTGCGAGAAGTTCACGAATAAGATGATAACCAAACGATTGACATTTTAGACCTACATACACAGTTTTGCAAAATAAATTGAATATGTAAATTTGTGAATCTTTTTTGTACAATATAAAAGCCAACCAATGTAGTTTGGTAACAAAATACACACAATGTAACATTTTCCGTTGTAAATTCACAATTATGTTAGATAAGAAAAGATTTATGAAATTGCATATTTCGAAATATCATTAGTTAGGTCTACATATTAGCCAGCAATATATCACGGTAATTGCGTTAATGCTAACCACCAAGAGGTTGCCGGGTTCGATCACTAGGTTGACCTGGATTGAAAAGAATTTATTCAAAAGTATTTCTGTAGTACTGCTGGTCAGACTTGGATATTTGTGACTCCAAGTCGATTGTTTCCTATCAGAGTTCGTCAATTTATCTGATTTCATTGTTGAAACGGTTCCTCATCAAATTGGCAAAAATCATCATACCCACTATTTGAATACGATTTCAAAATTTACAATCTATAAATTTAAATATGCATAAGTTCAATATCATAGGTGTCGCTCAGGGGCAAAACGTAATGGAAACGTGGGAAAATATAAATTTTATGAATATATGGATAATAAAATGTAACTAGGCATGCCAAATTACTCAACTTTTTTAGTACTCGGGTAGTACAAGTACCAAATTAAGTAAGGATTTATTGTTTTAGTTGAATTTATTGTTAGTCTTGCAAATTTCTTGTATCCATCCTTACTTAAATAGGTACTCGTACTACCCGAGCATTAAAAGAGTCGAATAATTTGGCATCCCAAGTTGCAACGTTCAAACAAAGAAGTATTTTAGAATTTGATTGTCATATTCTTCTTTTTTTACATATTCTTAGTATCTTGTCTGCATCCGGACGTTGGCGACTACCTCGTTGATTATTCGTAGATAGCCGCATCGGTCTTCAGCGGCTTGGAACATCTAATCGGCGCTCATATCAGTCCACATGCGCCGATGCGCATGTTTCAAAGCCAAGACAACTTCTTCCTGCCAATCCATTTTCTTCCTTCTATGTTTCCCATGGTTTTTGGACCCCCGATCATACATATGTCCAAGGTATTCCATCTTTCTCCGCTTGACAGAAACAAATTTCCTTACTCTTCCTATCATGCTGAGGACAGCTTCATTGTTGCTTGTTTTGGTCCATGAGATCTTGAGCATACGCCTGCAGACCCACATCTCAAAAGCTTCGAAGTGGCTGATCATCTTGGTCTTCAGAGATCACGTTTCGCATCCATACGTGTACGAAGATTGAGATGCTTGTTTGTAAGCGCCGCCTTATTATATTAGGAAATAGTTTAACATAACACATGAGTATAGTGGCAACAACTCCATGAAATTGCTTTTTGTAATATGAATTAAAAAATATATTATACTAGTGGTTCTACCCGGCTTCGCTCGATATTTGTAATATAAATCGCTTAAACATGACTAATCTAATAGTAAACATTTCATTCAATTTATTTGAACATTCATTTGTTCTTTTATTATTAAATTTAACGTCACGGATTCTACGAACCAAAACTTACATACATATAAAGTATCTTTCGAAATTATATATTAGATATGTTAGTACTATGGCATATTCTAATTACATTTACAATTATATTGTACAAGAAAGATTCTACATAACCTTTTCAGCAGAAATTCATTTATCAGATAGATGAATTGTAAAAATTAAGCTGAAACTTCCTGAAAATGAATGGCGACTTATTGTTTTCTGATGTATTAAATCAGTATTGAGAGTAGCCCTGCCTTAAAACCAAACACACCCTTATAAGGCACACCCACATTTTCAACACATATACAATACATTCTGAATGACAATTTAGTTTGAAAGCCTACAATTATAAT
The DNA here is from genome assembly GCF_051622035.1 of Arctopsyche grandis. Taxonomy (NCBI): domain Eukaryota; kingdom Metazoa; phylum Arthropoda; class Insecta; order Trichoptera; family Hydropsychidae; genus Arctopsyche; species Arctopsyche grandis. Next base: position 21,938,966 of record NC_135359.1, read on the forward strand.
TGGATGGTGAAATAGATATGATACCTTTTTCTTTGAAGAGTTGCTTATAGTCACCGAGCTGGTTCTGGTCCAGCCAAACGTCGGCTTCAGTGCGACCCGTGTGCAGGGCGGCTGCCCACACCCGGACCAGGACAGCCGACACCAGGGCGGAGAGAAGCGCCCCCACGGCCACCCGGAGCCGCCCCCGCCCCAGCAGCCGCCCCACACTCATGCGCCCCCGCCCCCGCCCCCAACCAAGCAACTGTCAATCTGACAGATACGCCAACCCTTCGCCAAACAGCACTACCAACTTCATTCACTCTCCTCTCTATAAACCACTGTCACCAACTCATAATCAAAATACTATGAATAACTCTCTACATAATACGATATTATGTTGACATCGTCATATTAAATGTACAACGTATGTAACAATAATACACTTAACGCTAAGGTTAAATAAAAATCTGAATTATGAAAAAATTTCCATTCACATATCTACTAAAAAATTTCATATCCCTTTTGTTCTTCAATGCCTTTAATCTTCCATTTGCCGATGGATGGTATATATATACATGTACATTTACCCAATGTTGCACTACATATGTATATAAAATCAACGGGTACAAGTTATTTGAAAAGGTAATAATACAATATGTTGGAATGTCTTAAAATTATAATTCAATAAAAAAATCAATATCATACAACACAACAAAGATTAGGAATTATAAATTGACAAATTGCTATACAAGGAATTCTCAACTTTCATACTAGTTGACCGCAAAATCCTACCCATTCTTCAAATCAAAGAAAAAACACATTGCTGAGAACTTGACAGTTAAGAAAATTAATGATGTTTTTATTGAATTGATGTTTTTGGAAACAAATATTTTCAAACAGTTTTTTTCTATTGCTCCATTTTAGTATGTATGTATGTATATTTAGGAACCATTTATGTATGAAAGTTGAAGATTCATTGTATATTTACAGTATACATGTGATATGTATTTGAAAATCCTACGAAAAATTTAAGTAATATTACAAGGCATCATCATCTGCGTTTCAGCCAAAGGTAAATCAACTAAAATTCCTATAACTACGTATTATACATTTTCATTGTATGCAAATGCATGCATATTACATATAGAAGTATAAACAAAAGTGCACAACTTGCATTAGGAAAACGTGTCGTTTCAATGTATGTATACTGGTAAGACTTTGTGTCATAAGTTCACAATAATGAGGTGACAAAATTGTAAAAAGAGTCGCTATAAGCTAATATGTATCTATTCGTAATTCTGGTAGATATAGAGCAGATTTCAATCATTAGACTTTTAATTTATCGGCAAGAGAACAAGACAAGCCAGTGTTGTCGGGTTCTACATTGAGACTCTTTACAACTCCATTGTCTACTACCATTGAGTAGCGTTTTGAACGTTTCCCACCTAATGGCGGTAGATTGATTGTTAAATCTACAGCATCTGCGAACAATCCGAGAGGATCAGCCAACATTCGTACCTGAAATAATAACATTTTATAGAACGAAACATTTGACAGGGATTGAGATTATTTGTAAGTAAATATTACCTTTCCGTCGGTACCTTGGGCTTTACCCCAAGCAGCCATTACGTATGGATCGTTAACGGATACGCATAAAATGTCAGAAATGCCATCTTCTTTCAGTTTGTCTGCGGCAGTTATATATCCAGGCAAATGAGTTTTGGAGCATCCTGGAGTGAAAGCGCCGGGAACAGCAAACAAAACAATTTTTTTTCCATTGCAAAAATCGGCAATGTTGATTTTATTTGCAGGTGAATCTTCATACAAATCTACGCTAGGAATCTTATCGCCAACCTGAAATAACACAAAAAATGGTGTCCTTGTAAAATTTAATTTGAGGCAATAAAAAATGAAAACCATTCATTTTCGTACAAAAAACTAGGAATTGGATTGCACGACTGGGTGAGTAGGTAGTTTGCCGACATTCTTTTATGTAAAAAAATACGTTAAATATTAATGAAGCGTGAAAAACGGTATAACCTTGCAACCTTCGTTTATATGAAAGTCAATGAGATTGTGTCGATAAATGGAACAATAAAAACATATCTGACGAACAACATATATGTAATACATAAATATAAATGATATACATATGTATAATATGCAAATAAAGAATATTGTACTATGTAGAATGGAAGCAAAGTAAAGATCTGAATTATTAGTTTCTATATAGTAAAGCATATTTAATTGGAACTAATATTGGAATATAAAATTAATAAATTTTGAAAACTTGAAAGAATTATGGGAAAAAGTTTTGAATAATAAAACGTGTACATTTCAAATATGTATGTAAAAATGTAGTTTTAACCGATGAAACCTACACATTGATAGCATTTCGATAAACACAACTCAATGAATCTTTTTGCTTTTGTGCTTCATTAAAGTAAATTTAATAAATTAATAGTATTGTGGAACCATGTATTAATACTATGGTTCAGTTTGGGTCGCCATCCTGTGAATTGAGATCATTTCGACCATGTCGGTGGCTACCACTTTACTTCCTTCCCGACTCATATTAAATAGTCGTGCATTAAAACACACCATCATTTCATTCCTTTCGCCTCGATAATATTATAGTGTTCATACTGTTATTTACAATTATTTGGATTAAATGAAGGTAAGACGTTCCATATAACGAAAAATAATGATAATCGGGAACAGAAATGAAATTCATATAATAATGAAGTAGATAAAGGCTTTCATAACTTTTATGTTCAAAATCATCGCATAAGAAATTAGAAAAATCTTCTATTTTTGTTTGTTAAATTGATAAATTTTCTTATTATTTACATCATACAAAAAAAGATTCATGATTTTGCGGTCGTTAAAATATTACTCAAATGGGTCGGTTCTATTACGTTCTAAATGATCTCCAAATGAATATTGATGGTTGCTGTATTTTGAAAAATATTTAATTGGAACAATAAAAAAATACAATTTTGCATAAACAGAAGTATACGTATGTATATAAACAAAATAACAGTTCCAAATGAAATGTTAGTATTATGTTATTATGTATTTAAAGTATTGCACCATCACTGTTAGCGTTCGGAGTAAGCGCTTCATTGTAATAATGATCAAATAGTAAATGACTGTTATCGGCCACCTCATGACCTGCTCAACTGTCACTTAGCCCGCAACCCTTCGACCTTGAATAAACTGTCATATAACCTGGAAACGTCATTCGTTGACGTAGCGATACATTTTTCCCGCAAAATTTATACGAAGACTTTGCTCACGTATGTTGCACAAAAAATAATTACCGCCACAGCAGGCGGTCGCAGAAGCACGAATACATAAAAAAATGTGGGAAACGAATCGTGGGAATCGAGTCGAGAGTTGATGAGTTACATAATAAGCCGGTAGTCGGTAGCCGGTAGCCGGTGCCGGCGAAATCGTGCGAATGTACGTATGCATGTTGGCAAACAGTTCAGTTGTGATGCAACATTACCTGGATGGGAGCCATGACTCTGGGAGTGAGATGAAGTCTTCTGGCGATGATGGCGTTGCCGCAGCGACTCAATAACTGGCGACTCCACATCGAAACCGGTTCAACGCAGGCTCACTTCTTTTCCCTCACCACCTCTATATTCTCCGGCAACTCGACTCTATATTCTATCGTTTTCTCGCTCTCCTTCAAACTGTTGCATCTAACCTCTAATATTACGACCATAGTGAATTACAAAATTCATACAATTTTTCTTCAAAAATCATTTTGAATACATGGTGTAGCGGTCTCCGTGACGAGACAGAATGTTAAATTACAGAAAACGCAAATATCGGAAGGCAAAGATCGAAAATCGAAATATCTTAAGTCGAAAGATCAAAAAAAAAAAAAATGGTGCATGGTAAACGGTACATACTCACTTAATTTTCGCGAGCAGGATACAACAGGAACAAGAGGAACAGGCTTTTCCTCCCGTATTAATGTGCGCGCGCAGAATACGGGAGGAAAAGCATGTTCCTCTTGTTCCTGTTGTATTCTGCTCGCGAAAATTAAGTGAGTATGTACCGTTTACCATGCACCATTTTTTTTGATCTTTTGACTTATGATCTTTCGATTTTCGATCTTTGCCTTCTGATATTTGTGTTTTCTGTAATTTAACATTCCGTCTCGTCACGTAGACCCACGGTGTAGTTAATTATGTCATGAATAAGGGACGGCGGTCGGTTTCTATTTGGACAAAAAAATGGGTTCACTATTGTCAATTTCTATTTTCAACCTTTTTTTGCTCTCTAGCTTTGTAGGACAACAGTAATTGACAATAGTCAACCCTATTTCTTGGGAAATGGAAACGCCACCGTCGTCCTCTAGTCATGACCTTCCTCCCCTCCCCTCCCATTAAATTAAGATTAGGGCTTCCTCTTAAGAATAAATATTTTGCGACCTCCAAAATTCTCATGTTTATTTTTATTATTCATATCATCCTACCATATATATTTTTTAATTTAATATGGAGCCTATTGGATTTTGATAAGTCTGTCAGTGTTGAATTTTTAATACAAATTGTTCGAGCTGAACCCTCATGGCCGTTGGTTGTGCTCTTACGGCCTGCGCCTCATGGGCTTCTCCCTCAGCGCGGGCAATTTTGACCGTTGCTATTTAGTATCCACTTGAGTAGGTCTATTCATTCGGTAATCCCGGCGAGGACCGCCAGATGTAGCAGCCTCGTAACAGCCAGCCGAAGAGATCCGGACTCGGACTGATCACGGCGAGCTCTCATCACTGGCATTGTAAAGCCATCCGAGGAGTTTGGCTTTACAATGCTCCCGTAGTCGACCCGTACTGACTACGGCCAGCTCGTAATGGCCAGCCGCTCCGTGGTAGGCTTGGCTCCGTGTTCGACCCGAACTGAACACGGCGAGCTCTCACAGACGCGATCGAGCCGCCTTCCGAGACTCATCCACTGGCGTGCTCATCCACAGCCTCCGCAAAAAGGGGGCAGAGGCGCCGAGCGTACTCCCCAGCTCGGCATCATTTATACATCATCAATAAACAAGGTCATAACCGAAAGCCGTGACTTTCTAATTACCCCACCCCGCACCGTTCCAGAACGAGCTGGTCGACGAGAGACGACGACGACCACATACATAGTCGCTGTTACATTCTCACCCCCCCCCCTCCCCCTGCAGTTATACGAAACACAAATATTCAAGTAAATCCAGTTTTTTGGAAAATTCAAAACCGAAAACCGATTTTTTTCAAAAGCCGGGTTTTTGTATAAATCGTTAATTTTTTTGTATATAAAATAATTTCGATTACGTCGCACATATGCATGGTGCACCACTGTCAACAGATCCACCTTTTTAAATCTAGAATGGGGAAGGTGGGGCAGTAAATTTTATTTTAACGGATCAGGTAAACAGATTATTTCACAAATTGCGATCGCACGCACGACAATCGTTGCTATTAAAATCGCGAGTATCGAATAATCTGCAACTCGAGTTTTAGTTAGTGTGATAGTTTGTGTGGGTGATTGAGATTTTAGTTACGTTTGCGAGATCGCTTTTTGCGGAATAGTCACTGAATCGTTTTTCAGGAGGTTGGTGACAATTGACTATTTTGAAGAACCTTCTGATCAACAAATTAAAATTTGTTACAATGTTAATCAATTTGATTAAGTTTCATAGTATTTCGAATGGCATCCATGTTCCTGGCCTAGTCAAATTTCCATTTTTACAAAAAATTCTAAGCTAAGGTTTTTGTTAAGTCCTACGCTTAAATACGACAAACTTGGTAATTTTTAATTCATATTTTAATTATAATGTTTAATATACACATTTTTAAGATAAATTTATGAGAAAATAACATTACCCTTATGCAAGTTGCCAAATAAAATTTTTGCCAATAAAACAAAGGAAGCTATGACGATAAATTACCTATATATGTAATTCAATGCTAATTTTGTAAGTACGATTTACTCAAAATTCGATGTAAAATCTATTTCTTTTAGTGTACAACATTTTTCTACCATAAGGTTGGTAGAACTGCTCTGTTGTTGTCAAACGTCAAACGTAGTGTCACATCTAATTGCCGGCTGTAATTGTATTGTGATGTCTACAGACGAAGCTATAAATGGATGTTGTGTCTGTTGTGGCTGTTTCGCCGGCCCTTTGTATCGTCGTTATGGAAAACACGCCCTTAGACTAACACAATGTGTAAAATGATTTATAGATGTTCAAAATAACCTAAAAAAAAGATTTGATCAGTCTTATATTTGTCTTTTAAATGTCGAGCAATACAAAACTATCATTTTATTTTATAGACTTTTTGTGGGAGCGTCGCTGATAAGTATATTGAATATGACCCTTTCATAATTATAATAGACTTGGTGCTGCTGTCCACAGATGCCTATAGGCACGTTCTGTACAATACTGAGTTTAAGGTGAAATTTTGTAAATACTCCAATTCAAATATTGAAATAATTTTAAAAGTGACAGTTGTAAATGTTATAATTTTTAGGCATTTTGGAGAATGTTTTTAATGCTGGTGGCAATGGAAACATACGTGGATTGGTCCAATGGATATTTATCTAAACATCAAGATGTGACAGATTCAAAGAATATTTCAGAGTATATATGGTTTTTTTTGTTTGAATTGTTTCGTATCAAAAAAACACGTTTGATTTAATACATTTATTTTGTTTTAGTGAAGTGAAAATATCTAAAGACAAATTTCCTGATAATATGGATGAAGAAATATTATATGAATTTGGAGGAATTTTTATATGCAGTTTGCTTGGTTTGTTATTCCTCCACCACAAATTGTACATTTAATTACATATATGCATAGATCAATTTTAATATTTAAATTCTTTTGCAGCAACATTGGCATTTATCGGTATCATTTTCATATTTTCGCTATATTTTGGATTACCATCACTAGTTAAAGGGAAAGGTAAATAAATTACTAAATGTACTATTTTTTAATAAAGTTCAGATTGAATTTAATGTAAACGTAACGTTTCATTGCAGTTGATTATTTATTAATTTGGAAAGCAATTACTTTGGCAAGTATTGGAAAGTTTTTGATGTTGCCCGTATTAATTTGGGGCAGTGATTATGACCGATCGATGCATTCCATATTAGTGTTTGTCTATGTTTCTTTATCTTTAATACATATACAATCAGGTATATACATATTTCTTTCAACATAATTTTATTATATATATGTATATTAATTTTATTATATATTTTAATTCTAACAATAATTTATTTTTCAGTGATTTTTCAATGCAGTATATCAAAATCCATTCTTATATTATCAATGTCTTATATTATGAGATTGACTGTATCATCTAATTTACGTTCATTAGGAAAATTTTTGTACAATATTTAAAAATAAATACATATCTTATCTATATTTGTATTGCAATTTTGATAGATATAACTGACAAGTTACATAAGTTCGCTAGTCTTACAGTTTATAGAAAAATATATTAATGATACATATTAATTTTTTTATTACGTATTAAGTAGAGAAATAATATATGCATGTACATACATATGCATGCGTGAATGTAGAATCTTTTCGAATTTTATATTTGAAGATAGGTTTTTTATTATAAGGTGATGCTCTTTATACTTACTGGGTCTAATTTATGATCCAATGCACTTGAAATATGTAGCTTCTTTTTCATAATGAACTTTTCAGATTATTTGTTCATATGTACGTACAATTATAATATCTGATGGCAATATAATAAAAACAAAGTATATATTTAATATTTTATTTGTTTTGATTTTTCAACAAACATTGTTTCTCTATATTTCGTATAATCTACACACATACATTTATTAAGATGTTTTAGTTATTACTTGTTTACAATATTGTTAAGTCTTTAATTTATATTGTGGATAGTTTCACTGATGTGTTGACATTCGGCAGATTCAGGTAAGAAATTTTTTATATTATGAAAATATGAGCAACAAAAATAATTATATTAGGTATAATTTCTATCTTTTAAAAACTTTCTTTATATTTGGTGCACACATACATGTTAAAATTAAAAGTCATTTAGCAGAAGGATGAAATATTTTATAGATTTTGTCGATTTATAAGAATCAAATACAAGCAAATATGTACTAAGTTCCTTGTTTAAATTAAATTTTAAGCAGATTTTCGTCAGTATTTTTGCCAATAGAAGAGTTAATTTTAATCCAATCGTATTTTTGATGGGACAAATTACGGCGTTGGTCATGCATGTATCCAATATTAATAGAGTTAGGTATGTGTGTTATTCGTGAAATTGTAATAAAACAACTCATTTGAAATTATTTCAAATTGACTGTACTAATATTTATTGATATGATATTTATTACTGTTGAATACTAATTTTTACAAAATAATCATTTATGGACACAATCACATTTAAATGCACATGATTTTGATTCTTGAGTTATATCAATCTATTTCCTCAGACTGCTTAGTAATAAAAACATTTAATATACAACGGCATTATTAATTTTAATAGAAACCCTGAAATATGTATTTACATGTTTAAATTTTTTTTTAAATATAATTTTTAGTCGTATTAAATTGTTTTAAAATTATTACTATTATTTGATAGAATACAATAGTGAATTCATTTTTATTACAATTTGACGTAAATTTTTATATATTATCAGGGTTTCAACTTTTATTAACCGTTTGAAGATGTAATCGACAGTAATTATCCAAACATACAGAGCCGTAGTGTTTTTGTAATTATAATTTGCCATTAAATAGACTTTTTTCCAATGATAACGGCATTCAACACTATAACTCTTTCTTTTTATATCCAATGTATGTAAATTAGTAGCTTGATTAAAACCATACTATAAACTATTCCGAGTTAAGAAGTTTTAGGTGACGGTTTACCTGCCGTCATGGGCAAGACCCCAGCCATGGTCCATAGTATGATTTTAATTCGACTACTGAGATGAATAATAGTAATATTTATCTATTTGTTATGTCATTTTATTGTAGATTTTTTTTGTATCAGTTTGAAATTAATAGTTGAATAAAAAAGTGTAGTTTGATGTAAATTGAACGATTGACATCGAAAACAAATATCAATTTAATTTTCACTAATGTGTTTCACTTATAAAACTAAATAATTTGCAGTCGAAACGCTCTTTCACCAGTTCGATTTTTGCTGTATAATCGATAGATATGTATCATGTGAAATTGTTTTGCTTTATTCGTTAAATATTTACACACAAACGGGAAATTTACAAAGAATAATGTCTTATATGTTTATATTCTTCGGCTAATATATATATATATAAGTTCACAATTATAACATCTCTAAAAAAACAAATAAAAAACAATAAACAGACAATTATTATAAAGGATTTACATAATTATAAACTCGCTTAATAACTATGTTAGCTAAACAGATAGTTTTACAGTTTTTTTTATAAATGATTAATAAACTTGAAATAGGAACTCATCATCACGTTGGTCCTCATTAATGTATACATTTACTGGTTTTTAAACATAACAGTTTTTCACCAATCATTAGAAATTATTGCTGAGAGATGAGTTCTGGCCGAGCACTGTTTAATTAATAATCAAAATTCAATTCAAATAAAAGTGGCATCACTCTCGAAATATAAATTTTTGTTTTAAGACCCTGCATTGATAATGAGTAAATGCCACTTTTTTCTTCACTACAAAGTGGTATTTTAAAAAGGAGCATTTATATTGTAAAGCCTAATTGATTTCATACCATCTCAGGGAAATAATAAAATGAAAATAATCATCATATATAAATTATAGGAAACGATAACATTCTACTTATAAAATGTACTTTGTGCTAATATATATATATATTTTTTAAATTAATATCATAAAAAATAATTTAATTCCATAAAAATGGTAGTAAACCACAAGAGGCTTTACACAAAAAATTTATTCCATTATGTTGCCAATTATTATCGCATCATAACAAATAAATAAATGAAAATAAATAAGTAAGTGTCGTGATAATTTTTTTAAGTTTAATTATATTTTACACCATAAATGGCCGAGTCAAGTTTTAAAAAGTCGACTTGACCATTTATGTCACGAAAGATTATAGGATATGTAGTACATAGATACAGTCAAAGGTTAAAAGAAATGGAAATATAAAAAAAAAAACTTTACACATTAATATAGGAACTATAGTCCGTGGAAGACTGGGTTAGTATAAGTGTTGAAGATGATTTTGGATAAATTGTTCGATTCAATTCAAATTATGAACACGATGACAGAGATCCAGTCGTTGCTATAATTTTCTTTGGACAGATGAAATACTGGAATACTTACAAGTTACACTATGGTTTTTGTTTTTATTATTTTTACCTTTTTTAGATGAGATTTTAATGCGACGGAGACTTACAATCATTCACATTTAAATATATGCATGTAATTTTAATTATTGTTTCATTGATACATTTCGGTCTTTGATCATAACTAGTGCCCTAATATTATAGTAAATATTTATATATATATATGTTTATATATATATATTAAAAATTGTACGTTCCGCACTTTTTTTTATTTAGTTGCATTTTGAACACTCGATTGTTTCTCAAAATACCTATACACACTGTCGATTGCACGATGGGTTGGGGGGACTTAATATTAACATTTGGGGATGCTATATACGTTCACTAGTCGATGAATCGATTGTCAGAGGCTAGTAGAGTAGATAAGTCCCAGTCGTGCCGTCATTCTTGTTTCAGGTTAGCAAGGGGCGGGTGGCCGTAGTGTGAGGGCGCAGTCACCAAGGCGAGGGGGCCCCCAGCGAAGGAGTTAGCCAGAGCAGCTGCAAACATGGCCCCATTTCCATTCGACATGGAATTGGGACTGCCCAACGCTGACGATGGTGGGTTGATCCTCTTTTCCTTTTGCCGCCTGTTGCAAAACCACACTCGAACCACTTCCTTCTCCATGCATAAGCTGTCTGCTAGCGACGATATTTCTTCGGATGTAGGTTTTGGATTCATGAGGAAGGCCTTCTCTAGAGCCACTCTCACACTGGTCTCTATCGAGGTTCTCTTCTTGCGACGACGACCTATCGCTTCCGGAGTCGTCAGTGGGTTGCTCAACGAACTGGGGTTATTCAGCGTGTTATCAGCATCCTCGAGCCACTTCTGCAGCAAAGGTTTCAATTTGCACATATTTTTGAAGCTGAGATTTAAAGCTTCGAATCTTGATATCGTCGTCTGGGAAAAATCATTTCCGTACAATTTGCCCATGGCAAGGCCGACATCTCCTTGGGTAAACCCTGATAAAAATAACAAATTAATAAAATCATATTCATCGAATATCGTCTCCATTTATATCTATTAATTCTTACCTAATTTGATTCTTCTTTGTTTAAATGTTTTGGCGAATTGTTCCAATTCTTCCAAGTCGGTGGTTTCGTCTGGCTGTGGCTCCAGCACTCTGGCTGGTGGTGTTTTGTGATGATGCGGCGTTAGACCGCCAGAACTTGGTGTTGAGGGTGTGAGTAATCCTGCTGGTGGCAAACCAGGTGCTAAACTTGGGGGTGTTGTCTGGAGTAAGCCATGGGGCGTGTTACCCAAGCCAGGGCCCCCGGCTGAGCCTAATCCACCTCCACTCCCGCTGTTTGGAGAATGTGGAGTATGTGATTGCTGTTGTTGTTGCTGTTGCTGTTGAAGATGCTGAAGCTGCTGGGCTGCTTGAGCCACAGCTTGCTGCACCTGAATTGAAAAACAAACATTAAATATTGCAATAATCTTTGACACTATTAATTCGACTACAAAATAATTACATTCAACATGCTTAAAATTAAAAAAAAAAAAACAAATCTATGGCCCATATAAAACGATTTTAATGATTATAGAACCACCTGGACAGAATGAGTAATTCCTCGTCCTGAGTGGTTTTGCCTCGATAGTGTTTGGGAAAGCAAGTCCTGTAGAAGCATCAACAATTGATATATATATATATATACATACATACACCATTACAGATGAAATGTTAGGATTCGATACTATTACTATAAAATAAAATTTACCTGATTTTGGAGGAAAAATGGCGACTGTCCTCCTTGTACACCTTGCGATCCTTGCAACATCGCGAGTCCCTGCAACTGCAGTGTCCTCTGCAGAACCTGCAAATCGGCTCCCGACAATCCCGGTATACCTTGCAGTCCTCGATTTTGTAACAGCATTTGTTGACCCTGTAAAATCAGAAGGAGAATCTTAGCAACAGATCTAAAATTTGCATTGAGTTTAACGGTGTGAAAAGAAACATACTTGAGTCATGAAAGACATTTGACCAGCTTGGAAGGCAGCTAAAGCCGCTGCCTGTACTGCCGTATTGGCTGTAACTCCTGAACCAGTACTGGGACGAGGAGATCCACCGTCTGGAGACCCACTGCCACCCAGACCACTACTATTCCTTTGCGAAACTTCGGTTACCTGAGGAAAACAAATAAAACGTAACATAATCGCTCTTATGAAGTATTTTATCAAGTGTGTTGTGACAAGTCGAAGAGGGCGTGCGACACAACATCATATGTTATGTCAACGCAACACATGTTCTCCCAAAAGAATTTAAAACACTTTATATAAATCCGCTCATATCTTCCTCCCCTACGATGCTTGTATGCTATAGATGAGGGTGAACTTTTACCGTTGGGACAAGAGAAAGCTTCTTTGCACATGTACATATATGGGGAATGTGTGAAAAGTAGTAGAGATTTCAACTTGAAAGTGTACTAGGATTATGCTAATATTTTAAAGGACCACTTGAGTTGAGTACACTCGAATATTTTTAAATTTAATTTTGTTTAATTATTTTATTACATATTTCCCTCCAATAAAAAAAGAAGATAAATAATCAAACCAAACATTAATCGAAACAGGGTGTTTACATAAGCGATATGTTTATCGTATTGTAGATATTTTTGGATAGGCAGTTTTCATACAAATGTAGCGAGCGGCACGGCACTCCTCTGGCCCTTCGTAAACAATACAATAAAGCAAATCAAATTCAACGCGGGGAATAAATACCAAATAAAATGTCGGTTCGCAGAATGAAGAAGGAAAACAGTTCAAACATCCCCGGGGGTACGCGGACTCTCAAATGAACACTTGGGCAAACACTGGAGAGGGCTGGTCACCCCGTCGCGTTGCCAATATTTGTTGCCCTTTCGAACTGAATATTAAAGAGACTCGACAAAATGTTGCCAGACTTTTTGGAACATGTCAAATCTGTTACTGTATTATAATGCAATCATTTTCAGCATGTTCATATTATACTGAATTAATGATTAATAACAGATAAACTAATGTTTGAAATTACGAGGAGAGCTAAATATGTACATGGAGATTGTGAATATTAATATATGAAATAATTTTTATCTTGTATTGTATAATATATCCTATTATTGATAAAATCTACTTAATATATTATATGCAGAAGAAACATTTATATATAATACGTAGCAGTCTTAAATTTTTAAACGATTTTTTTTTTTTGCATAGTGAGACCAATTCAAATGAGCAATATTTTGACATTCGAAATTTCATGAAACTTTTTTGTATAATAAAAAAATAATGATAGTAAATAAGAATATATTGTCGTTGCTGTTTTCGACTACATATGTAAATACATAAATTTACTTTACACAAAAAAGATTCACGATACAAAGCAAAGCATCTGAGCAACAAAAAATCACGATTTCTTCCTTTCGGAGCGGAGACCAATCAAAATTTAATACATATATTTGACCCACTAAATTTGAATATGACAATTATTTTTGTTGGCTTCTTTTCGTTTATGAGATATAAACATTAAAAAAAATGCATTTTTACATATTTTTGGCTTTTGCAGTCTTATTCTTAACTCAAAATCTAGTATTGCTGTGCCAAAAATGAGTATTGGAATCAGCAGTCAGATGTTTTTTTCTATTGATTGTGATTTTTATTGCTTTAAAATACTTTAAATTATTATTGAAGTCAAAAATATTTTGTTTTGTTGTTCAGTGTAATAACTCATGCGAATTGGTTCAATCAAGCCAAATTATCTACTAGCCAATTGGAATGCTGTCATTTATGAAGCTTTCGATCAGCATCCAAGTTACTATATCAATGAATTCAGAATCAAATCTATGTATATATGTAGTACATAATAGTAGGATTTTTTTCAACATTTATTTTATAGTTTCTAAGTTTACAAATTATGCATGTTTATAACTTTATGGATTCATATGAAAAGTTAAATTAGATGTTGATTAAAATGTATTCTTACCAGGTTGAGGGCGCCTCCTCGTTCGGAGTCTAAGGAGTTGTCGTCGTGACTCTGGAGTCGATGCAGAGCCGCTAATCGGTCGCTACTGCCACTCTGGTCATCATCACCACTGTCACCACCAGTTTCTCCATCTGAAGAATGCAAATAAAAAATACACTTAAAACTCCATCTTCACCATTGGTTGAGAGTAATATTTAAGCTAGGGGTTGTGGGCACGGCGACAGTTTATCTCGCATTAGCAGCCAATGAAGTCAACCCTTCGACGACGCAAACCCCTCCCCGAAGAATAACCCTTTCCATATATGGGGAGGGGTTGAATAAAAAAAATCTCCCGAGTCCCGATAATCAAAATTGCACATTTCCCTTCGATCACATCCATCGCTTACGATGATATATGGCGCGTACCCCTTCCGAATTTATTCGCAATTTAGACTCGCGCCCGTCCGTTGATAATTTGCTCGATTTTTTAATATGGCCGATGTCCGTATATTGTATATGATTTTTTTTTTGGCTAAGGCGATTAGTTTCGTGGACGCTCTTCCCCTTTATTCGTCACGTCAGAGTTATCTGCAAACGATGATTTATCGGCGATGATCGCCATCGTGGATAAAATTTGCCGAGAAATCGCTAAATTACGACCGACGCGACGTGCAAAATGGCGTTGCTATTGTTATCTTTATATTATACTAGTTTTTATTATATTATTCGCAACTTCTGTTAACGCAATATCTAATGCAATTTTTTTTCTAGATTAAATTCCATGCTACCATCAATATAAAAGATTAATTAATAAATTGTTTATTTTTAACTGTCATTTAACATATTTTTTTTTGCATTTTGCACTTTTAAGAGATTACGTTTTGGCAACCTTTATAAAAAATAGTGCATATATGTTACATTCCAAGTGTATATTTAGTTTGTTCATGAACATACTAGTTTATTCATACACGAACCAATCTGGCCAGTTTTAAAGTACAAATTGACAAACGAACTAGTTTGTTAATGCACAAACATAAATATAAGTATTCTTTTTATAATATAAGTATGCTTACCCTGGGTTGCAATATTTTTAATACTGGCGAAAACGGGAATTATAGCAACGTTATGTACACAGGATTTCACATTTCAAATAATTGGCGCTTAAAAATCTCAAAAGTTTTGTGGCACTTGGTGAGTTTATTTGAAGATATTAATATTTAGATAAAATTAATATTTCGTGTATGTTCATGAACAACCTTCTCGTTCTCCGACGAAAGACTTAGTCTCTTTGACTGTATTCGTTGGGGGGTGGTGGCCTCATGTTGAGGACTTAAGGGTCAAATTCATTGACTTTAAAGCGGGCTTAGAACAAACTATGTAGTATGTTCATGAACGAACCGGAGAGAACACCTGGTCTGTTGTATTTGTATGTAAGTAAATACATATACAATATATACTACATTCAACACAAACACATTTTTTTTGCATTTTCTGTTTCGAAGAGGTTACGTTTTGGTAACTTTTATAAAAAATTGTGTATACATGATAATTATCTTGATTGTTTTTCCGGAAGTGATCGTTTTCGGTAGGATGTGTCCTCGGGGTAATGGCGATCGAAGATAGAGAGAGCATCGAAAAATAAAGCAATCAAATCTACATCGAAGGATGATTGATTGTGGATGCCTCCCAATAAATCTCGTGAGCGCTAAGTGGTTATTTAATCGTGCCGGGAGCGAAAGGGTTGAATCCGTGGCGCGTGCCGCCGCGTGCCACATCACTACCTGCCACGCCTTTTGTTGCTCACACGAGCTACTGAAATTCTTTATTTTTTACCTATCTCTATACACATCGAAAAAAAAATCAACATCAACTCATTCTTATTATAAATGTAAGAAATTGATAAAAATTTTCTCACTGCGGAACGTGTTTGTAACGATCAAAACATAATTAATTTTCACACTGTAATTTATTTCCCGAGTGTACTCGTAGAGTCGTAGGTATGAGTAGGTAGGTCATTCAGGGGGGAGAGAAAAAATTTGTAAAATTTAATTTCGGATATCGAAACGCAATTAACATGTTATTTACAACATCGGTCACGGCGAACCGACCGAACACGAAATGAGATCGTTAGCGCAATTTACCATAATTGATATTTTAGGCACGGCTTATTCGAGTGTTAATGAAATTTTAATATGCGCGTTCAAATGTCGATGGGTAAAAACTATGGAAAAATATATTTTTTTCTCCGCGAATTTGCCTGTGCAACCTCAACGTATTTAATATGTTATAATGTTCTTTAATCGCATTTTAATTAACTTCCTTTATTATTTGTTCTTTTTTTGTTTCTCATATAATTCAACCATACGGTAATTTGACTACACATTTCAATTGATAAAAAATACTTACGATAAAACGTAGGTATACCTTGAGAAAATTCGACGTACAACAATGTGATTTCTTTAAAAATATATAATATAAGGAGATCAGATTTCGTCAGATGTAAAAATGCGGTCTTTTATGATTAGTTGCCTATTTTTCTATTTTTCATTATGTATTACCTTGATGTTTCACACGAATTCCTCAATATATATATATATATATATATATATATATATATATATATATATATATATATATATATATATATATATATATATATATATATATATATATATATATATATATATATATATATATATATATATATATATATATATATATATATATATATATATATATATATATATATATATATATATATATATATATATATATGTACATATATCAATGAATTAAAAATCAATGAATTTACGAAATTAAATTTTAGTCCGAAAAACCGTAAAATTTTGAAGAGATGATTGACCTGAATTTATAACTATTCAAATGAGAATTTCCAATTTTTTACTATACTTAAATCTTAGATCTTTTAATTACAAGCAGAAAGTAATTTATTTCTTTATTAACCAGCAGCATAGACCAGTCGTTAGCATATAATGCTTTCGAACAAAGTGAGCACCGGTTGCTCCTGGCCATAACTTTGATATATGACTCCAGAATGATCGTTTGCCAATTTATCTGATTTTCATTGAAACGGTTTCAAATAGTAGACAACCCATTTCTCGCAAAATTTCGAGTTTTTCATCTCGAATTTCGCTAATTTTTATAAATGCTGGAAATTTGTCTATATATGTATATCTCTGTGGAACGATGTTTGTATTTGCCTTGTATATTAGTTACACTACTTCTATACAATGTTTAACGATAGATGTCGTATTTAATGCAAATATACCTGTTTATAAATTTAATAATTCTTAATCGTTATAGCATACTCGTCGCTTTAGAGAAATATGTTAAGATGAGTGTGCATGATTGATTGAAATAAAATAAAATATAAAACTGGACCGTACTTATGTCTTAATCGTTAAAACTGAGAAAATCGTATTTTCAATACGTGTAAAAAATACAAATTCGTTCTTGAAAAATTAATTCGTTTTAGGTGCACAATCAATGTACGTTAAATAATAAAAATAAACATTTCATTATATCAAATATGGAAAATCCAATCTGATCATAGAGGCAGCGTGCGTCATACTTCATTTTTTTTATTTTTATTAAACATACGTATCCATCAAAATATTTATATGCAAAAAAAGAGTAGTTTAGAAGTGATAGATTACCCATTATATTATTATGCAAATAGACAAGCTATTAGCACCCACTTACATGCATATCATATACTATTCAAACATGTGTACAATGATCTGAAAAAAGTCACCCCATTTAAATTAATCGCTCATAAGACACGATTAGATAAACATCACACTACCATTGTACATACAAGGGGAACTTAACCCTTTCGCGACAACACACCTCTCCACTGCATATTCATCGCAGGTAAATTAAGGCACGCGCCGCGGCTTTTGGGCTGCCTCTCTCTATCACCATTTTTTGCCCGTGTTGTTGTTATTTATTTATTTATTATGTATTCTAACGTAACCCCTTCCTTATAACGCGTGTAATATAATAGTATAATGCGCGATACCTCACATTATGCGCGCCCTTGTGGGGAAGACGAGAACAAAAAAAAAAAATACGAAAAAACGACACGCTAGTTTGTCGTTACCTGTGAATAATGATGCGGGGTAAAAAAGCGCTTAAGGTCGTGGTGAAACACTTTAAATTTCAAAAGGGTTGAATAATAGATACACCAAGGGCTGCATAAATATATACATTTGAATAAAATGGGGCGCGGGGAGTGCGTTTGTTTGATCGCATTTCAAAAGGAGCACTTCATGGAGAATTGAAGATACACTCAATATAAAAATAGTGTACATATGTATATATAATATGTATGTATTCAATGATCAATATCAATTTAAAACAAATGAAAAAACTATCAACGTCAGAACATCTCATCGACTACCTACTCAATTGAGGCAAGTAAATTATTTCCGTAATTCAGAATTTTCAATTAAAACTATTAATTTAAAATAAATTAACACGCCAGCCGAAATCGATAATTTATTACACGTAAAATAATAATAACAAAAAATAATAATACAGCAGCGTTATTTCAATTATATGTGCGCGTTGATATCACTCGAAGCTTTTCGGTCGCAAAAAATTACGTATAAATGCATTTTTAATCTATATTTAATACGAAAATATTGCCAGAAAGAGACACAAGATTACGCAGAAGTAGCCAGCGTAATAATAATAATAAATAAAGATGAGAAATAAATAAAAAAAACCCACAAAAGTATCATTACTGGTATGAAAGTAGCACGGATTGGTTCATATGTAACTCTAAAGAGGCCGGATACGAATGCCGGATTACTCAATTCTTACACACACACGTGCATATGTACAAATGCTAATTTGCCTACATTTGAACATCAGATCAGTACTGGCTCAGATGGAGATGCTGCGGTATGAGATTACGTCACAAAAGGACTTCAAACTGGACGCTGATCTCAAGAGAAATCACATACATACATATATACAAATTTCCAATATTTTAAATGCCAGTCATTGCATATTAGGATTCGCCTACGCGTCTACGCTTCTACAGGATGCTTATAAAGTGTGTATTTGAAAAAAAGGATAATTTTAAAGTTAAATTTCATTCGGACGTACTTATGTACATATTTATTGAAAAGTGTAACGTCATTCATATGTGAGCTCGTCTAATGAGTTTCCCACACAGCTTGTAATGTAATAACGGTTATTTTTGAAGCCGGCTCTCATATATCACCGGCGCATTATTTCCAACTTATTTCGTGATTGTTTTCTTTTTGCGCACACAAATTTCTACCACTTACGAGAGGCCGGCTCATTCTCAATCGGTTCGTCTTCTTTTTTCGTACGTTTTTTTTGTTCCCTTCTGGTTGTGGTCTTTTCGCGATGTTTGAGGAGTGTGGTGATATTGCGTTTTGTGCTGGTGTGTTTATACGAAAATTTCCCATAAAATGTTCCGCTACGACTATGGATGTGTAGTTATTTTTTTTTGCTGTGGGTCGGCTACTCGGTGTACTCTGTCGGGTAAGACGAGTTCTGAATGTATAATGCTTCAAATTTCCTTACTGTCAAAGCGGACCTGATTGATATGTGTGCATTTCGGCGGTCAAAATTTTATTTTTACGCATCCCTTCTTTGCGTTTTGTTTTACAGGGGACGATGATTCGGCGTAAAGCATGCCTCTGAGCTTCCCAATAATTTTCCATTAAAATGGACGACTTTTATTATAAAAATCCGATCCAGACTAGATAACTTAAAAAAATGTTTTTCCATAAATTTTGAAATATTTAACAATAGTTTGCAATGTATGTATGTAATAATGAACATAATGAATATTTTACAAAGTATGAAACTTCTGTATAAAAGTCAAAATATTAATACTACCGTATTTTCAAAAAGAATGAATAAAATCCACCGAGTACTAATTTAGCCTATTGAGATATTTTATTGATTATATATTATTAAGTTTGAAACTTTATCAATGAAGGAGTCAAATTTAATTAAGAAGATTAAAATAACCCATTTAAAGCATGATTTTCTCAAATTACATATGTTGTAGTATTAGAATTAAGTCCATAAAAATTCAAAAAAATATTTCGAATTTTAGAAAATCGCATATAAAATATTCTACATACATATCTTGAAAAAAAAAGTTTATTCAAAATCTTTCAGCTGAAGTTACAGTAAATATTTCATAATGTATGGAGAAAATTGTGTGTGTGTGTATAAAGTGGCTTTTAGCGGCAAGGCGAAATTCGAGACTTGGACTTCGGTCGCCGTATGAGGGTCAGTGGCGGCTCGTGACGTCTTCTGTCGATATTTACATGAGGGTGAGGGGTGGTTTTAAAATATTCGTGGCGGATACATGTATAATGCAGCCGGAATACGACACCCGAATACTAATGGAGCAACTGGACCATTGTGGTACACACTCCCCACGGTTGATGATGGAAAAGGCTTTTCCGCATGACCATACACCTCTGGTAAGAAAACTCACCCTAGTTCTAGAACCGAGCTATTTAATTCAAGTACAAAGAGTCGAATTATATGTATTCAGTTAAATTAAGATATCCACACACATCATATGGGTGTATATTTATTATGCACGAGTATGAAATGTGTGTATGCCTTATAATGAAGAGAGGAGGGTGAAATCTTTTTCGGAATCAGATGCACAGTTGTCGGGAGGGTGCGAAAAAAGGGAGAAGTTTTTCCCGACGAGTTTTCTGACGATTTTCCCCACCGCTAGACGGCCGGCCGGACGGGTCCGGCCCGGTCGAGATTTTCATATTTTGTGAAAATCTGAATAACGGCCTGTGCTTTGAATGCCAAATCGGCTCAATAAAAATGTTACTCTCGACGATGACCGCCACGGTACTGTGAGCGCCGTCCATTCCGCACAAAATATTGTATTTTATACGTTTAAAATATATATAATTATTTAATTTAAAAAAAGTTTTTAATCAATATACGAGCACACAGCATATACTATTTATTTTTAATTATACAATAATAATCAATGTCTTATGCAAATTTAATTTGAATTATAATCCGTAACTAAACTATACGATATTTTTTGCGTAAACACAAATTAAGGAAGGACAAACTATACATGGGGCAAGGCATTTAAGTGTTTTGACTTTTATTCAATATATAATTTCACATTTCAATAAGTTTATTATAAAAAGATTCAAATATGACATATTTTAAAGCCGTTTTAACGGTCGAAGAAGTCAACTTATAAAACTCTCAACATGAGCCGCCCCCCCTCTCCAACGAATAAACCCTGAAAGACCCTGTTGTTGAAGAATTAGACGGTTGCCTATATTGCACCAAATCAACTGCACGTCACTGCTCTATTTTTATTTAAAACCCAAAATATTAAATGAGAGCTTCGTATGTAAATGTTAAAGCATGCATAACCAGTTAGCTGTCAGTCATGTACGCTAGCAATTTATAAATTAGCTAAACAAATAAAATCGAATTATTTTTGTAACCAAGATCGTCTTAATATGTTGCTTATAAAACCATTTTTAATCAATAAATATTGTACATTTCAGAACATAAATCGACGTGACTCGATTGTGAGACGCTAGCATACAAACGAGTCAATGTGCGACTCACAGGTGAGTCGCTGGCATACAAAGGGTTATTGAATTTTTTTTTGTCAGTGCTTTAAAATAAGCCGCGGCGCATTTTTAGTATCCGTTTCAATTTAAATTAACTTTTAATATAATATTAAATCGCTAATTTTTAAAAATGTATTTGATACGTATGAATTATATCATGGTAGATACTTTTATTTGATTCGGTAAACATATTTTCAGCAGATCGAAAATGCAACGCAAATCTTTTGGGCAGACTGCACCGGACTCTCGGGCGCCATAGCTCAACCGTGGATCGACTATGCTCTTTGCATATGAATATCGAATAAAAATGAATTTAAGGACGTGGACGAGGATATGCGCTGGATATCCACGAGGTGGATTTCTCCGATCCTCGGTCGTTTGTTATCTCCCCATTCACTGAGCGTATGTAAAAATATTGTAATGCGCCCGCATTGAAAATATGTAAGTTAAGTATGTAAATTGCATTTATAAAACTCACCGTTTGACGGCGGCGTCGACGGTGACTTGACCATTCTGCTGGGCGGAAGATCTGTTAAAGAAAAAAAAATCATTAGAATCATCATATAAAAATAATAATCATCACAAGCGAGTCAAGTGAGTATGACGAGCCCGTCTGTACCCATTCACATCGCATCGTTTAACGTTCATGTAAATAAGGTATGAATTTAATATGGAAAGTGTGGGTGGGGAGAAGGGGGAGGGTGACGTATAGGCGTCGCGACGTCCGGCGTCGGTTATCGGTCGTATTGAATATTAAATAATTCAGGGCGGCCGAAAGGGGGCTAGTTTGCGGGTCGCGGTCGTAACGCGGCCCTCAACTGTCACCGGCAACGGCTCTCGGGGGTCGTAAAAGCCGCCCAGACGCTCTTTATGCGCCCCTGCCGCCACAGGTATACCCTATATAAGCCCCATACTGTCCACTCTCATTCTTACACATGCATCTCAAGAAATAATTCACTAAATTTAAATATAATATTATTTGAAACTGCAGGTTTAAAGAAATTTTAGGGTTAACATGAAAAATATTAGCAACTAGTGGTTTTAATATAAATTTGTAATATAAGCCGCTTAAACATGGCTAATCTAAAAGTAAACATTGTATTAAATTTATTTGGATAATTTATTTTATTTAAATTTATTTGAATATTCATTTGTTCTTTTATTAAATTTAGCGCCCTGATTTTACGAACCAACAATAGTTACGTACAAAGTCTCTTTCGAAATTATTTACATTTACATTATTTACGTACAAAGTCTAGTTTTTAGATTGGCTTGAACGATAATTTAATTATGATGATTATTTATTTCAGTTAATATTATTTTAAAGCTTTTTTGAGCATATACATACATACATAGCTCGTTCGTGATAACTTGTTACATTTTTTCCTCAGATAGAAACGGTACACGTACATATTTTGGGTAGTATGTAAATGCTTGTTAAATAAAATGAAATGTGTTTTTTTTTATATATATATAATTTATATGTATGTATGATTATATAAAATGTGTATTATTCTTGTCTATTATGTGTATTATATATGTATTATTTGGCCACAGTGTCATATTGGGGTAACCTGTGGAAAAACTGTGGTTATACATATATTTATTAAAATAAAATAAAATTTGATGAGATGACAGATAACTCAGTACACATGGCATACAACCCATACTTTCATTCTATTAAAGAGATTTTATGCAATTTTAGTTTGATATATTTACACATAATATACATAATATATGTACAGTTTTGATTGGTATTTTCTACGTACATGAAAAACATGAATTAAATATAGTTAGTTATAGAAAAAAGATTCAACCCACAAAAGTAAAACTTAATGATTTTTTAAGTTATATTGTAAAAAAATAATTTGAATATTGTTCAAAAATATTCATAAAGTTGCGTTACTAAAATATAACTCATATGGGTTGGATTTATTTTACAAAATTATGGTAATATATTTTGTTGATAAGAATTTAGCTCTTTCGCTTAAAGTAAAAATAATTACTAATATGTAGCTATTAATTAGAGATAGTATTGAACAAAATGATAAGTAAAAAGTTTACGATGTATATTACATATGTATAGAAAATAAGCATTTCAGTAACTGATACTAAGTTTCAGTTTGCATTGGGCAAATATACATACAGCCACACATACTAACATTACACACACGCATTTTTTCTTAACCATTGAAAACGTGTGATCGATTTCAAGTTCGATTTTCGCATGGTCACAAAACTTCATCTATTATTCCTTCGTATACATAAAGAAAAATTGTAACAATCAAACAATTATATATGTACACATTTGTAGCTACTAGTATCAATAATTTTATAGTAAATTTACAGAATTAATTTAAAAAAAATGTAGTGTATATAAGTATATAGTGTATATATGTATATAGTTTGCATTGATGCGAAATGTCGGATAAGTAGATATGTAGATGGGGATCGTATCCGCCACAGTGGACGTGGGGGTTGAAAAATAATAGTACCGTGTTGAGAAGTGACCCCCTCGGGAGCCGTTTAAAGTAATACGACCCTAAAACACTGGTCAGTGTAGGACCACCGCCAGAAGGAGAACGGCCAAGTAGAGCTGGATGGGATGGGAGACGAGGGGTAGAAAAGACCTGACAAGAAAGGGGAGGCCCTAATCCGGGTCCGGGATCAGACTCCCACTCACACCTCGGCCCTGAATATTCGGGAGTCAATTAATTTCATCCCCGCCCGGTCCCACCTCTAATTCGAATTCAAAAGATACATATAAATGATATGAAAAATATATTTTCTCCACGTTTGCGTATATTGAGCGTGAAGGGTGCGCAATACGATGCGGGTGGTTGTTGGAAAAGGCGGAAAAAAATTGCTTTCGATACAAAAACGGACCGCGGTCATATGTGGGATGCGGCCGAAGGTTTCTTTTGAAATTAAATATTCAGTAGCACTTTGCATCCCAGACATTCTAGTTTATAGGCAATATTGAACGGCCATGATCTATCAGACCGTATTAGTTGACCGCGAGTGATACCTCTGCGAATTCAAAGGGTCGAGAACGTGTGCTTGAGGTTATTTATTCAGAAACACATGTAAACTCTTTCATTATCGGTTCTTCGGAATTAATAAAGCCATCAAATATGTTTAAATAAAGAAATATACAAACAACTATACTTCTTCATATTATAGCAAATATTTTTACTGTTCGTCATATCGAAGATTTACACAAAACATAGTCAACAGTATTTTGATGATGTAATTTAGAAGAAATATACACAATGAGTATGATTAGAACATATTATTTTTTTATATGAAAGTATATTTTTCTGCATTCCTTCGTAAATTTTCGGAATTCGTATAATTTTGCTTTGGCGAATGAGAGTTGCGATAAAAGCCCTCAAAGGTCTCTGGACCTTTCCAAAGCACGTTTGGTAATTATACATGTATTTGAAATTGCGGAAATTCATAGCGGAAAAACGAATTTGCTCGGCGTTAGAAGTTCGACTCGCTCCGATCCCTAGCAAATCCCGTCTCTGGTATATGTAAGTTCAGTACTCTGATATATGCAATATGAATAAAACTTTGTAATTTTAAGCCGAAAACTGTGGATTTGAATAGCGGCCATACATACATACATACATTAAAAAAACATTAACTTTCATATATGAGTCGTTATATTTGATTGTGGCGGAAGTCCAATTTTCAATTCCGAAAACATTGTTAATCACACAATTCACACAAAATTAAAACACTGTGACTTAATTCACAAATTGTTATCACTGATTTTAATTCGATATGTCCAGAATTTCATAAAAGCAGAATTAACGTATTACAGGCCGCTGGTATTTTTTTACAATATTGTTATGAAGAAAAATTGACTTATACTACTTTCAATTATAACGCTGCTTATAAAGATTTCAATGAGAATTACATTTTATCAGAATTCCTTTTCTAACCAATTTAATATGTATAGAATAACTATATCAGGGAATGAATTTGATGCACGGTGGTTATTTTCAATGTGAAGTAATAAAAAATTAATTTTGATATCGTGCACTGTATCAGTTACAGGTGGCGCGTGAGGATCGCATTAAATATACAGCGTTTCAATTAAGCGTTGGCATTTATTTGGTGCAAACAGTGTATGAGTAATAACGTAATAAATAACCCCACCCACCCCCAAATCAAATGTCAGACATTTTGCATGCTACGCCCTATTATGATTTCAACAACTTTTCCAGGTAACCGCAGCTCTAATGGAATTATATATTGGATGGACGAATAAAGAATTAGCGGCCATTCGATTCTCACTCATGTATAACATATTATATGTATGTACGTATGTAGGATACATACCCAAGAGTTCCACGTACTGTGTTAAATTATTATAATTCAATAAC
Source organism: Arctopsyche grandis (assembly GCF_051622035.1). Classification (NCBI taxonomy): domain Eukaryota; kingdom Metazoa; phylum Arthropoda; class Insecta; order Trichoptera; family Hydropsychidae; genus Arctopsyche; species Arctopsyche grandis. The sequence continues at coordinate 21,965,275 of NC_135359.1, forward strand.
CTTTTACGTGTGTACAATTTAAGTATGTATGTAGGTAGGTGGGTATGGACTCAGCGAGCTAATCACCACACGATCTCGAGTGCAAACAGATTAAATATTAAATCATCGAATTGTTCCTCTGGATTTTAAAGTCGTAAGTGAGTGCACGAAGCGGATGCCTCACTTTCATAAATGTCTAATGTCATAATGGACAAGTCTAAGTGCGACGAATAACCTGCCTCCTCTCACCATGCTCGCCAGCTGCGATAGGATGGATGGTGTGAGGGTATATACGCCATCTTGAGATGGCGTCTGCAAGTGTGCGAAACTGCAACACTACCGAAACCACCCCTTGATGTGGGGGGTGTGAGGGGAAATCTTCATTAATTATCGGGTGCTGCGATATCGTTTCATCCCCTTCCGATCCCCGTGACGTCTCCAGAATCATATATTATATTTTTGCAATCTCCAAACAAAAAAAGATAAATAATTTATCTTTTGACAGACTTGTTGTTTTTAAACTTGTTTTTGTTGGAAATATATAAAAAAAAATGGCAGAACTTTAATTGTAGTACAATATTTGTTATTTTACATTTATAATGCATCAGAACAATGTTACTATACTATAGCATATACATTTTAAGCGAAAATACTTCACTTCCTTTACTACCCTTAAGGTACCTAGTGCGGTTTAAAATATAATTAATTCATTTTTTTCAAACGTGCAAAAGAACTAAAATGTGTTGGCTGGCAGGAGGGTTATGATCTTGGGTGATTTTAATTCTAGGAGTGTGAATGTTACAAATGAATTAATTTTAATGTCCAAACTATTAAATATGTATCACTTGCATATGTATATGTATTTGTGTGTACGTGTATATATTTGTGTACATATGTGTATATGTTATTGTTATTGGCCAGGAAGGCGAATTGGGTTTACCTATTAGGCCTTCCTGGTATAAATATATAAATAAAATAAAAATACAACATTATTTATTCTGCTACTAATAACTAGTCACCGGAGCCTGAGGGGGCCGTGTATTGTTCAAATGTTGTAAATGCATTGTTAATGGTTTGCCGAACAATGTATAGCACTGGATAGCAATGGTGACTATCCTACCTCTATTAATAACTGACTGATATTAACAAATTACAAAATTCAACTTTAAGATATTGTTCAACATGTTCATGACTATCAGAAGATAAAATTCAGCGAATTCCTATTATGAAAGTGCATAGGTCAATCGCCTCTTACAAATTTTGATATTCATATACATACTTTATATGTAAATGAACTGCAAATTTTCAAATTTTGTATTTTTTAATCATATGAAAGTTTAACATACACTCATTCAAAATTCATCAAAAAATAGCACACGTCATAATTAAATAAAATACATTATACAAATACAAAAATAAATTTCAGGCCATAAGACAACGGTAAATACAACATAATACTCTAATCCTAAAAATGAATTCCAAGCCGAAGATTCCGCAGAAGGTTTTCACCTTCTCATCCCCTACTGTCGCAAGAGGGTTGTTCAACGGGACGAAAGTAACGCCACCCCCTAACGACCCTTAATGCAACGATAACTCATAATTAAGTTTCCGCGCCGCGTACGACGCCGCTATAACAATTATTATATTTTCGCAAGGGGTGTATTCCACCATCCCCCATTCCTTCGAGCGATGATTTGTAATTTCGACAACGACAGCGACATTTCGCTATATGTACGTGCACATGTGTATGAAACAATATTCACCGATGTTAATTCGTAAGGTATCTACCACGAAAGCCATTTTATTTTACGTCATGCACAATATGGTAGTATATGTATATGGCGGTAAGGGTGGGAGTGAGGGGTCGTGAGGCGGACGGGCGTAAATAATGAAACGGCTTTCTTATGGTCGTAAATGAAACTTTGATAACTTACGTAGGTGGCTGCTAAAGCTCGCCCTACCTACCTATTATAGAAATACGCATGCGAAGGACCAAGAGGTCCTCCTCCTTGCTGCTTTAACAATTAATAGTCGCAACTGTCGTAACCACACGGTGTTGCTTCGTTAGTATATAATAAAGGAAGGACATATGATCCTTTTATATAACAAATATAATCGTTCAATGAAAAATTGTGATTTTATTTTATTTTAATAACTAAAATACAAACAAATGGAAAAAGCTATGCATTGAGGATTTAATTAACTGACATATTATATATAAATAAGAAGTTTCGAGTATGTTTTAATATCAATGAAACATATTTAAAACGAGTTCGAATTTTCGCATGATCACAAAACTTCATCTATTGTTACTACGTACATATGTATGTATATGAAGTAAAAATAATTACTTGATTATATTCCCGCAAATAATTGCTCTTAAATTTATGTGCTATAAAATGTATGTTATATTGTATGTATTTGCGAGATTTTTTTATTTCTTTATATTAAAAATGTCAGTATAATTTGTATAATGGATGCACTTTTATGGTCTATGACGTAGATGGACGTTACTGGGCAAGGAAATGAGTCTATTGGCTATATACATATGTACATATGTAAATTGTTATATTTCAGTGTGAATTAGAGGAAAAAAGTTTATTTAATAAAATAAATAATAATTGTCGTTAAAATATAATTAATGTTTTGAACAGAATATGATTTGATTCGTGTTAATGTTTTATTACACCAATTCTAATTATGTATATGTATATTTTAGTTGAAAAATTTATTCTTATTACATTTAAGTGTATAAAATATTATTTGCGAAATGATTATCCAAAATTGCGCTTTTAATTTGTTTATATTAAAAAACGTACACACTTAAGTATGTATGTTTGAAAATGAATTAATTTACCACGAATGAAATAGTAAAGACAAAAGAAAATTGAAATGATATATTCATACAAAGCAATAGACGAAATTTAGTAGAGCATAAAATGTATAGAAATTATTTTATTGTTTTGTGTAACGTTTCTATTTAACATTTAATATTATTTTGTGAACTGTGCGTTATATGGAAATGACTTATATACATATTTAATATTAGAAATTACTTTGTTAACAAACGATATACATTTTAATACAACAAGAGCAGTCAATTTATTTTATAAAACATGCATTGGAATAAAAATAAATAATGTACATATGTAATAAAATGCGTAAAAGTATCGCACACTAGATATAATGGCGCAAAACGGTTGCCCAATGACATAATTTAATTTCCGGTAAATTGAACTCACCACGGGAAAAATAAAACAAAATTTCCCACTTAAGTCTATTATACATATTATAAATAGTAAAACTTTCAATGTACAATCTAAGTCAATCGAATGATATAATAATATACAATATACGTATTACTCACTGTAGGCCTTGTACGCCTGTAGACTGATCATGTTGATGTCGACTTGATTATTATTGTTTTCAGGCGGTGGTTTCACGTTGAGCTGACTTCTGATCTTGCACTTGGCGACCATCTTGTGAGCGACAAGCACTCAAAGTGTTAAACCAAGAAATTAATGTTATCGAACGTCGCGTAAAAACTTTGAATACGGCGGGAGCCCTCGATCACACATATGTTATTCGCTTGACACCCCGTTCGGGAATAAAAGGGTGGACGTGTGTTTGGCGTTCTGATGCTCTGCACCCCTCTCACCCCTTCATACCAGCATCTCTCTCACACCATACACACCCCGACGAAAAAAGGGAGAGAGACACAGAATCGGAGGCGCGAAATCAAACTTTTACCCTCGAATCGAAACCGGATATTATTTGCGATTTTTTTCATTTTAATATAAATAATTCATAGAACGAATGACGCTGCATTAGTATGTTAAATTATTCTAAATATTGTGCAACGGAAGTCGTTGCAAAATATTATGAGCGATTGATTGCTACTTTGATAATTGCTTCGTCTAAAAATCTATTGAAATCAACGCAAGTTGATTTCAAGTTAGCGCTATAAATATTAGAGCGTTTTGTACGTACCAATTAATGTAAATTATTCAAATACGCCATTAATTAGATGTAAAGCGCATTAAAAGATATATCTTTGTATCTGTTAAAATTATTACACATATGTTAATATAGCGGATTGTGTTGTTGTTTTTTTTCTTCAAATTCTACTTTCATTGTTTCAATATAATTTTCGAATTATAAATAGGTGCAAAACTATTTTTTACGACTTAGTATGTAAATTTGAAATTTGTTGAATTTAATATCAAATCTTATTAATATGACAGACGGTCGACTAAATGTTAAAGAGTGTGATGCACATTTAGACGAGACGCGAATTAAATATTTATGAGCTCTAAAAGAAAAAAAAAACGCAACCGAAATTTCAACCGTCGCAAAACGATGGCGAATCGTTCGAAAACAATTTTTAAAGCGATATTTTTACGTAAGCAACCCCTTGCTGAAAATCGAGAATCGAAAAAAGGTTTCCAACGCGGCAGGTAGGGTCGTCTTGATTTCGCAATAAAAACTACCCCTACCGCCAGGCGCAGTACGAATTTCTGGAATATGTGTGTATGCGTACGATTTTTTTGTGAAATTCTTTGTTATTTTTGAGAAATAATAAAAGGCGAGGGGTGGCGGAGGGGGTTGGGTCCTAACAGCACGCCACCAACTGCCGGGGTCCTTTTTTTTGTGAATTTTATGCGTTTTTTAGGCGTCGGCCATTATTTTCCACGTACCTGGGCGCATTTTTTTCGCATTAACTAGATCAACCGAAAAACACATTTAAAAGCTGCTTAATTTTATTCGTTTTTTTCGTATCACACACACATACATACGGCCACCTTATGCGATGTTGCGTTATTATTTTTACCTCAACCCCTATTTTACCTGCCGTTTTTTTCCGTGCTATTTCGACGTATTCTAGAATTTTTGTGCATTTTTACGTATCCAAGATCGGATAAGAGACCCGTCGCCGGTGTGAAGCTGCACATTGAGATGACAGCACAGGATAAAGCTTTCGAAAGACATAATTATAAATAAATTTATTCCGTCAACCCTAGTCCTAGGAAGGAGCATGCGTTTGGAAAGAGACAAAAAAAGTACGAATTTCTACATAGTATATAAAATTAAATTAAATGAACGTATCGGAATTGTACGATGCGGGCGACATACTATAGACTTTAATTGTTAATTGTGGGAATTTATATATAGGGTTGCATTTAAAATCAATCGTTAAACTATATGTACACATATTGAATGAAATTCGTGGTATACTGTTGTATTACATATATGTATGCCTGTAAATAATGTGAGTTTTGGCGCGTTATCTAAGCAAATCAACCTTGTAATTGGCTGCTAGAAATAGTTTATTTCACCCTTATAAGAGTTCCGAGAGCACAAAAGTATTTATCCGTATTTCGGCTTTCTGCCCGCAAAAACTAATTAAGAGATCATTCGGTGCGGAAAATTTACTGCAACTCGACCGAAAATAATGGCGGCTGAAAAATCATTGCCGTGTTTATTTCGGTAAATGCGCCGCTTAATTATCGATTTACTTTTCAAGAAATAAAATGGCACACTTCAGTACGTCATTGAATTTTTTTCTGAGAATTTACGGTGATCTTGTGATTTTGATTATGGGATTTTTTGGAATGAGTGTTTGTATTGTGACGTTTGCGTATTATTTATAAGGGCTTATCGGCAATTAAACGTTCGCCCATACGTCTGCGGTGGCTTTCGATTAAGGTATTTGTCATATTATTGCCGGCCGTTGACGTTTTTAGTGGTGCGAGGCCTAGGCACGGTCCTGTACACCAGCGCCGGACATCTGTACACAATATATTATTATTGCACTGAAAGGGAAACAATTAACAAAAGGAAAGGGATCCTAACACACGATCTTATATGTGTGTACATACGTACACACACACAAAAAACATATATTTACTCAAAATAATTTTGGAAGGCGATATTTGACGTATATTCGACTACTAAATATGTAGCTCAAAACGGGAAACAAAAGGTGATAATATGAAGATTGCGAATAATTTTTTCAAGTTTTTTATCATCATCATTTATGTACAGCCATTATAAATAAACTTCTGAATTAAGGCCTCTTCAACACACTCTCTGATCTCTGTTTTATGCAAGTCGCATCTATCTCATCCCAAATTTTTTTCTAATTACATATCTTCTCTATGTCCATCCTTGCACCCCTTTAAATTCTCTTAGGTACTATTCAAGCACTTATTTTGTCTATGTAGCTACCTAACTCTTCTTTACTATCTCCAATATACAAAATAAGTTTTGTATTCGAAGTCCCATTTTTGAAAAATTGTATCAATTCAACCAATACGGTTATTAATATTATCATGGCCCGGGCCTCGGGGGGAAAGCCATGGCTCTAGCCCGGAGGACCAGCACCGAGATATTTTTTTCCAATTTGACGAGGAACCGTTTGAATAAAAAATGAAATAAATTGCCGAACTCTGGTAGGAAACGATCGAGTCACAAATATCCAAGTCTGACCAAACGTATTGCAGAAATATTCAAAATAAATTATTTTTAATCGAGGTCAGCCCAAAGCTTGAATCCGGGAACCTATCGGTGGTTATCATTAACGCAATCAAGGAGCTACACTGCTGGCTAAATATGAATAAAGATGAGTGTTTGTTTATTGGTCTGCTATGCAAATATATGTAGGTAATTTTTTTTCAATGTAGAACCATAAAATTCATTATAATTTTTTTCTAACCTTATGCAGTTTCTGAGAAAGTTATATTTCTTTTACATTTTATTTATGAAAAATTCAGGTTTGGGCAATTCTGCCCGCGTTGAAATAAAAGTGTGTTTAATTTACATTCAAGTTATATGATAATTTTTACCTATATGATAAATATTCGAAAAAATAGCAATAAAAGTTGCACAACTGTATTGCACATTTTGCGGTAAGCAATTCGCGTTGTCCTGATCGATAAAAATCCACTTTTTCGACATAAATTAGACACAGCCAATGCCAAACAGCGACCAATCAGCGTACGAACAATTTGCTGGAAGTACTCAACAACACATTTCAATGTCTTATGTCATACGTTTTGACAGTAATACAACCAGTAAATCAATAGCGCGCTCCTCGAATACCAATTACAAAACCCAACCGGGTACAATTTATACACCGTTTATGACGAACACCTGTGCCTTAATGTATTCCCACATAAACACGACATCAAAGTATCATATTGTTTATCGAATAATGAACGGACACATTTAAATGTCGGACCGGAAGCTGTACCAATTTACATAAACGGTCAACCGGTTGGGTGGGTGCACACTATCGGTTGCGATAAGTGCGTGAAAGCTCACCAAGATGCCCTCTTTGATAGCTCAATCGTTCAAAGTTTCCCTTTTTTCTTCCCTTTCACCTTTTCGTGGATACTGTGCGCTTCCAGGTAGCAGATTAAAGGATACACGTAACAAGACATATGCTAGCTCGGTTTCGTCGAGGCTTCCATTCTTCGACGAAGAGGTGAAACAGGATGTTGCGCGTGTCCCCACAGAAAAAAAAGATGAATGGAATAATAGAGGAACACGTGGACGACACGTGATCGAGCAACTCTTTTATTCGAGCCATGGATGTATTAATACAATCAAAGGTGCAAAATTTAAAAGATGAAATATCAGTTTACATTCGCTTTGAATCGCACTGTACATGTATTATTTATGACTTTTCATCAAACCGCAACGTTGGTGTAATTTCCCCGACGACATATGCATACAATGAGAGTACAATCTCGAAAACGACCTCCCAGTGAAATCAACCCTTAACTGCCACCACCCCCCAGGGATGTAAATAAGATCTCGCGGGAACGACGGCGAACAAAAGTGCAACCCTTATATTTATTTAAAATGCGTTCGCGCGGGAGGGGTCGGATTTAAATTATCATTGGCTTATTTTGGTTTTAAATCCCTCCCACCCTTCCGACCCCCAACTTCCCTTACATGAAAGGATTGCGGAATAGGGAGATCGTTATGCTAACGCCATGGAAACATTAGACGCCATTTCGATTAACACCGAATTTATATCACCCTTTGGAAAATATACGAGCATAATCAAAATAAAACGATTATTTAACCATTGTACAGAGTGCGGCATAGAAATACATATAATGATCTTTAAAATAAAAAATTAATATATTTTATTTCATAATAAATGGTTAATATCATGCCATTTTTAAAAAAATGAGACATACCGAACTCAAATGTTGATTCATAACGGTTAATAGTATTAAAACGTTTTTTTTTTTTAAATCACTAAAATAATAATGTAATCACTATTTTAGCAGTTATGTAATGCTTTGATCATTTTTTAATAGTATGTACTATCACCCGGCCGATCTTGGATAGCCTATCTGTCTTCATGTGTATATATTCATATACGTGTCGAATAACGTGCAGTTTGTATTATTCGAGACGGGATAAGTAAATAGGCGTTCGGTCTTCGACCGGTTCGCTGTTTTTTAAATTACTTCGAGGCCGCCAAATTGGGAATTCATCGATTCAAATGGTAAAAACTCGATCGCGAGCCGCCACTGAGCGTAACCCTCGCGGTGCATTTCCATATCAAAGCGACCCCATCCGCACGAGAACCTTTTAAGTAAACACGCTCGGACCTTTGTGCCTGGTCAACTTTGACCAACTCAAATAAGAGGAGAAAAACCGCTTTTCATACATTATACAGACCCCCATCCGCCACGGCTGCAGCCTCGGAAAAGCGGTCTTCTTTGAACCCTTCTTTCGGATTGATCCGCTCTCCCTGTGATGATATTATTCCACACCAGTACAATATTAAATATGGCGCGGGTTATGCTTACATTAAATACCCCGATCGATGTATTCATACTATTAAATTTTATATTTACTACCTCAAATAAGCGATGCCAGTTTTCCGAACATCTTCATGTGTAAACAATATGGAAATACGATGTCTTTACATATAGAACGGACTTGGGAAACCTTTTTGCTCGGACGCATGAGGGTCAAACGAGTCAGAGGCGGTTCGTGCCGATTCATTTATTTGCATTTAATATTTGATCAAATTAAGGAAATTAATGTCATGGATCGAATTAGCGCACACATCATTTCTAGACGCGCTTTTTTTACGACTAATTGCAACAAAATGGTCAGTCGACGTACGCCTCGTATTTTATAGGGGGAAAGATCGTAGGATATCGAAATTAATTACCCTATCTGATGGAAAGATCAGTGCGGAGGGGATACTTTATCGAGAATTCAAATGAGCTCGGAATGAATTTATGCAAATTAACGATCGTTTACGAACGTTGGATAAATATTAAAGATACTTTTATATGTGTGCCGTAAAAGTTAAGTGGCGTGCAGCCGCCCCTGAACGCTATCCTCAAGAGACCGACGGACAAACATCGAATGGACTTTGTAAAATGGAAATGTAGACTTTCGCTTCGACCACATTAAGCGGCTGAAAATTCGCCATCGTTGTTGTCGAATGTTTTTTCAAAGCATAGAATGAGTTCCCTTGTAGAATTTGCGTGATGAAAAATCTACCCTAGCGTCTTGTGCTCACCCCCCAGTGTGTACAGAACTACCCCAATATGTTTTACGGTGGAGTACAAGACTTTTTTATGAGCATTAAGATGTTTAGCAAGGATATTGACGACCGGCGACACATGTTTGAATTGTAAAATATCACTAGCCCCTAAATAAACGACGTGTTTTGTATGTAATTTAAACATATCTACGACGTAAAATAAATATAAAGTGCTTCATAATATATACGTGTATGTATTTACATCCTATAATTATAATATGTATTACTATTGAATAGGCTATACATGCCTAGTATAAAATATGGGTGGGTTAATTACATATCGTCAATCTTGATTTGTAGAACATTATTTGTAAAACAGTGCGATACAATTTATATTCATTAAAAATATGAAAAAATGAATATAAAATTTATGCATATTGGCGTTGGGACGATGCTTTTGGCATAAAAAAATGGTTCACTATTGTCAACCATCCTTTTTCCTCTCTAACTTTGTATACGATTATATTTGAGCGGTATGTTATTTGACGAGCACTCAGCCAACGCCGAAGACTACTTTTAACGAAAGGTCGGATGGTAATTATGGCACAAATGAATAAAAAAGGTCACTTCAGAGGCCGAACTCAACAGTTGCTTTATATTTTTCAAGCAATTATAATAATTTATAAAAAATAAAATAATTTTTTAAACAAGATGGGATTGATATATTGAATGTAATTATTAATAAAAAAAATCAATGGAAATGTAATATTAGCGTTAAATATTTTCTATGAGCTACGAAGACAAAATTCTCATTTTGACTAATTAAAAAAAAATAGTACATTTGCCAAAGACATGTTTAAGTTGAAAGTGGAAGAAGAGAACGTTTCGCTAGCTTTTAGATATTATTTATTTATATGATGGTTTAGCGATACGGCCAATCGAAACTTGAAACCAATTGAAACTTGCCTCGCACCAATGATACCGAGTCAAAATCCGATGTTTGCTTATAACATTTCTTATGATTTTAGATTTGAAATTGAAATTTGATTCAAAAGAGTCTAAAATCAAATTGTAACTACTTTCAATAATCTAATATTGATTCTAAATGCTTCAATTAAATCGCTTTCATATCTGTATTGAGTAAAAAATCACTTATGTTAATTCCCTATTCGTGTATTTGAACCCTGATCGGAAGTGACCGGAAAAAGGTTGTTCATAGCCCTTGACGCGTGCCAACCCTTCCAAGAGGGGATAAAAAAATACACATATCGCACATACATACATATATTTTTAAATCACTTAGGGTTGGCGTTTCCGAATGATAAATGGCCGAGCAACTGGTAGCCAGTGTGGGTTGTGTCGACAGAGCGCCAAACGTCGCGGCACTCAACGGGTTAATTTTTTCAATAAAAATTTATGTAAATAAATCCACAACAAGCCGGCGGGCTCTCTTATCGACTGCAGAAGAAAAATATTGTTTATTTCACGCACGCTGATCAAAGCCTATAAGAGGCTTTTTGTTTGTACTTAAACAGAAATCATACGCTCTGATTGCCAGTGAAAAAATTAATTTCGTCCGTCGGCGCGATGATGTAAAGGCAAAATATATAATTTGAATAACGCAACACATTTTAAGCAACGCAGACGTGCGTGCGTACGCCATGTATAGATTTGTCTTAAATGATTTTAATTTATAACTGATAAAATCAGACAATTGAAGTACAGCGTGAACGTTCGACCCAAATGCATCTTGAACGATTATAAATATGTATTGTACATATTTTACATACGGAAATAAATAACAACAAAACTACACACTATAAAACGCTTGAATTGTAGTTAAAATAAATACTAATCTCTCCGTTTGTATGTAAATTTTAAGTATCAGAGATACGCATGAAAGTTTCATGCCTCGAAGAGACTGTAATAGAACTTGTATGTATAGCAATGATTTAATACATATATACGAACATCAGTACATGCACGGTGAAAAATGATGTTTGCGTTAACTCGTACACTCACTTCCTACACTTTATTAATTTAACCGAAAGGTCACGTTGTTTATATTATGTATGCATAATTAAATAAGCGAGTGAGTTCGGCACTCAAGCGCGACCAACGGCGCCACTGTGCATTGTTTGGTTGTGCGCTGTTTATTTTAAAATCGTTTAATCTCTTAGACGTCGATATGGCTATGGTGGAATGCATGGTGAGTGAGGGTGGACTAATTTTTAATTTTACACTAGGGTTGAGGTTTATGGCGTCGGTTCAATAGGCGTAGATAGGTTCTTGGTGTCGATGAAGCGTGTTGGTCTGAAGAGTGCTGGCAGACTGAGATAAGGGATGACCGGCGAGGGATGAATATTTATAGTCCAGCGACTTTCAACAGTCCGCCCTTAACCAAATAGCCTAAGGAAAATGGTTGGCAACATCGTGTACTTGTACCAATGTACCTAACTTCGTGTACTAAGTAGGGCTACATAGCTACAAACCATACGTAAAGCACGTATTTATTCTTGTTAATATATTGTTAGTAATTCTTGATAATTCAAATGATACTTAATGACAGTTACACAGGTCTAATCATAGTGCTTTTAGTTTGGCACAAATTGGATATCGGACACAATTCATCATATCAAATGCATGATTGGCGATTTATGTAATAGTAAATTGAATTTAATATTTCGTATGATTGATATTTCATTTTTACTGGTATATGTATAAGTTATCGCGACGGCCTCCAGTTATAATCTCAAAGCCATGACAGATAATATGGAATAGTATAGGAATAGGAAATGCATAATTTGGTGCTGATTAGTTAAGTGTAAAAAATACACTATAGTCATAGACAAATTTAATTTTATATGAATATTTTGACATCACAATGCTTACTAGATAATTTCAAATGAAATTTATACACGAGTTTTCGCATCTAAGACAGATTTGAATTCTGATGTTTTGATTCTTATCATTGCAAAATTAATTAAAAAATTAAAATCTATTAATAAATCGCTCTGCCGCAAGTACATGCGCGAGATGAGTTTCCAGTATTAGAACGTTAATTACATCAAGCTTAGATTACATAATTTGGATATTACACAACTAATTTCAAAAATTCAAATTTTGTCGAATTCTATTTATATTTTTCACACACAGCACGATATTCGCAATTGAAAAATACGGCATATTATTTTCGTAAGAATTTTCGAATTAGCATATGAAAAATGAGTACACGCTAACTATTTTCAAGCACCGGCAGTCAAGTGTGGTAAAATATCGCCCAGACCGAACTGAAGAGACTTTAGTAGTGTAACGAGCGTCGGCGACACTTATTCCAATTCAAATCGAGTTAGTGTCGGATTTAGTTTTAGCCAGGGTGAGGTGGAAGCGCGAGGGGGAGGCAGGGGTCAGGGCGAGAGTGACCCTCCTCTGCAGAAACAAAGGAAAACGGATCTTGGGTGAGCATGCCTTAAGGGATGATTTGAGGTGCTTTCGCCGATTTGTCATGCGGCAAGCTGTTGCCCCTTGAACGAAGTTTTATGCACGATTTATGTAATAAAAGGGAAGAAAAGGGAGTGAGGGGGGTCTCGCTCTCTCGGCACCGGCAATAATGCATGGAGTTGGTCCATTATTTCGTGTGTGCGCGCCACGGGGAAACTGAATTGAGTGAAAAGTATTTACGCCTGTAAAATGGAGTGAAAAGAACTTTGTAACACGAGAGCGCCCGGCTAAATCAAACTGGGAAAAGCGGGGGAAAAACCTGCGACAAAACGCAATTGCCTCTAGCACTTTGCCGTTTATACACACCTATGTATGTACGTGGGAAACATATCGATTTAGTCAAACTGCACTAGAGTGCTTAGATTTCATTCTTATCGTATACACTCTACAGTTGTTTATTAGAGATAACTTAAAGAGAGTATTCAGGAGATGGCATGTATACATATATTGTATTGATTTGAGCAATAACATATACATATGTATGTATATCCGGAATATTGATTGAATATACACTGTTTGTATTTTAACTTCTTTTCGCACTGATTAAAAGGGCGTTACTTTTCATTGAAAAAAATCACTATAAATAAACTCAATATACGTATTAGATACTTACAAATATTGGTCACTATTACATACGTAAATAAATTATATTTATATAAGTTATGTTTACATAAATTCAAATACTTACTAGGCAACAAGCTACGTATGCATTATAGTCCTGCAAATTAAACAAAGAAATGCAACGTTTCGCACAAAAGCGGAACAAAATAAAAACAATGTGTAATTTAAAACAACAATTAAAATGTTCTTATTAATTAGTCGTAGCCATATTTCTCGGAAAATAATTAAAAATATTAAATAAAAAATAAAATTGAAACCGTATGTGACTTGTACGTACAGCGTGGAACACGCGCCTTACAAAACCTTGTCACTTGTGTTGTCGGTAATTAATATTAATTTTAACGGCACATAAACACACAAATTTAAAGATCAAGATTTTTGCTTATATCTCAAATTACACACTGAGAGGCTCAAATTTATACGAGTGTAAATTTTTCGAGAAACTTGCGAGCATTTTCAACGCGGCCAAGTAAATATTGTATCACGCTGCGTGTGTTTCGTTGGCGAGGCGTGTTTGCGAAAATTTATATGACAATCCGGTAATTGTATTGTGTGTATGTTCCGCTTTGTGAAATCTTAATATCCATGTACGTGAATATTCATAGCCCATCATTGCATAAAGTGAAATATAATATCGTTTTAATTTAATTAACCTTCTGACTATATCTGAGAGCGTCCATCACATGCACTTACATACCTATGTACGGCCGCAATATAAAAGCCCCTTTTGTATTATAAAATCCATTTTGCATCCCTCACAATGTGTCCAGTGTCCACCCCGTTTCCACCCTCGCTGATTGGCCCATCAAATCGGCCATCTTTTATCCGATTGCCTGGTCCACCCGACCCCACTCACCCTGCTGCCATATTACTTGATACAATTTCAACCGCCCAACCCCCGGACACAATTGCGAGGCAGCACAATGAGGAAGCAAATGAAATGCAACCCAAATGGGATGAAACCGTTTTTCAATAAAATTTTGGAAAAGTGTCCCACTTGGGTACGGACCTGAGAAGAATTCTTCGTCGGCATATTGAGCTTTCTAAGAAAGCTTTCACAAAACTGAGATTTTTATAGAAATGTGTTTATATTTTTCATTTCTTGGGAAGCCTTTCACGTTTGCAACATTAAGTAAATAGGAAAGCGGAAAATGCATTCAATTTGCGTAGCACAAAGGAGTCCCTTTGACTCAGATTTTGTCCCTCTCCTACGGAATCTCCCCCGTGTAAGGACTCCATTTAAAACGTCATACATTTTATTTTCGAATTGAAAAAGGGGGTGACACAGTTGTACCGTGACAAACATAAAAAATGAAAATTACTATTAATAACAAGCATGTACTTAGATTTATTCGCTTCGAAAAGCTATCGTAAATCATCAAATCAGTACTATGATATTAAAATACGGATAATAGTATCATACATTTCTCTATAAAAATTCAAGCTTTAATTATAGCTTATTAATTTTTATTATTTTCTAGTCGCGGTGCGATTATAACAATTACCAAAATTAACGGTTATCGTACATAAATAACTTGACAGGTAGGGAGAAAAATAATTACAAGCACGCCGAAAGTGGAATTCGTAAGTTTTATTCAAATACTGTTTAATTACCCCCCCCAATCAAGTAATGATACACAATTAAAGCGCGTGCAAAGTGGATGATTATCATTTCATTCTCCCAAAAAATCGTTTTTCCGTATTCTGCATCACTCTTTAATCCGAGTGCACTCTTTTCGTTGCAATGGTCAGTGCACTTGGAAACTTGGTCGAGAACAGCGAGCCGAAATTTACAGGCACAATTCCGTGTGCGATCGCAGTGGCGAGATAAGTCACGAAAACAGACCGTTTTCGAGAAATCATCTTAACTCATCAAAAATTACAGTGGCAGGCACGCGGTTTATTTTGATGAGCGATTTTTGCATGAGGCCACAAACATACATACATACATACATACAATAGGATCGCTTCCGTGGTCAGTTATCTACCGAAAAGATCATGCCCCAGTTATTTTTGAAAGAGCACACACCTGCGTGCTGTTCAAAAATTGTATATAAATACGATATGTATGCATAACGTTAGTTTCTTCGAATAAATACGCGCGGTATTCAAATGAATCTTGTGTTTTCTGACTCGCGTCAAAATCACGTCTGTGTGTGCGGTAATTTTTTTGAGCATGAGTAATTTCAATTTTGCCACAGTTTCGACAATGATTCATGTCTACTTTGAATACTGACGATGCGGTGCATACGCGCGCGCGTCTGCTCTCGAAATTAATTAAATGTCTCGAAACTCAACGAAATCAACCATTGGAAAAATTGGCCAACAAATCATATTCACATCGCTAGAGCAGTTAATAAGCAGCTTAACTTAACTAGCCTTACGCGTCTTAAAGAATATAACAATAGACGAGATCGTGATATTTTTTCAACGATTCTAAGAAAAGTTCTATTTTTCGCATTCATAATGGCATACAATGACGAAATTTTATTTAAAATGGACACTATGTATGTATGTACTTATGTACGCCAGGCCTAACTTTCAGTTCACTAGGCACTTTTCTAATTTTTTTTCAAAACATCAATTGGTTGATGGCACAGGACATTGTTTAAAATCAATGAAATTTTTTAACGTTCCCTTGATGCGACGAAAGTTTTCCACTAGGTCCATTGATGAAAATCCAAAATTCGCGTTTTTCGCTCCAGCCTAATGTTCATATAAATTTGATTCTGAACACTGATTCCTTATACATTTTAGTATCCCAAAATTCAAGATTCATTTTAGTATCCCTAATTCGGAGAATTAGATTATAATGAGCGTTTTCCAGTCGACAATAAATAGTAAAAAACATATTGAATCACTATAAATATGACATTTGATTGAATGCGTAATAGATATGATAGAAAAATATTCAATTTTTATAATTTTAGTTAATTTTCGGTAGATTCTGAAAATCAAATTAAATTAAATCAACGGTAAAATTCTTTATTACTAAATTATAAGGAATTTTCATAAGAAAAAAAGGTGTCTGTATTTTAATCGTTAAGCTTAATTTATACTTTACCTTTTGAGGTAAATGACGTATGTATACATATCAAGGTACATATGGACATAAATACTACTATTCATCTAGCGGAGCGCTCAAACCCTACCCATAAATACGACCAATTGATATTGATACGATTTAAATTGTATCGATTCCGTTATAAGATCGCCTCTATACCACTTCCGTAATAGTTAAAGTTGACATTTTGAGTTAATAAAAGTGGCGAATAAATCACAAGCGCAACAAACCCCATAATGAGCGCTTATGACAATGGGGTCTCGGCGAGCTGTCGAACCGCCACCGCTCCAATTATTTTTTGACAGCACCGGCACGTGGGGTCCTAGAGACCCTGCCGACGATAAGATTCGATTAGATATACAGCCTCCGCGGCGTTGGGGCCCGCATGCAATTAGCGTCCGTCAAAGCGCCGTTCAATGGCGATAATGATAGACCGGAGCAATCTGAACCTCCCCATCTGACCACGTGAGCAAAACGGAATTAAAAAATTAACAAAAAAATACAACAACAACAACGGGAAATGTGTCATATTTTGAAAGGTTGCGTGCGCATTGGGTCACCCGACGTCGACCGTTCAACTAAAATATCACCAGTATTATAATTTGTACACATGTTTTGCTGCATAATAATAGTGGTGTAACATTCAATCGAACAATGCAGTTGACTATTAGAATTTTTAAAATATTAATCATATGTTGATTTTAAAAGATTATGAGGCTACTATTAGATTATCAAGAAGCCTTTGAAATTTGAAACTAGATCGAGCGACCGATCTCGGAAAATACATAATGATTCACATGAAATGCGTAAAACGTTTACGTATGTACATATTAGCGCTGAAAGATAAGATAATTGATAATATACTATAATAAAAATTTACTATAAATTATTAGCCAATACAGAAAAATTTGGCGCTAACATGTATCTTAGAATCTTATAATCGATCGACATAAATTGTTTCTATGAATTGCACTTGAAAACATTTTTATATGCATAAAACATTTTTATATATATATAAGTAAATAATATTCTGTTGATTTTTCTTTGCCATATAATATAAGTAAAATATAGGGCCATCAGGTTCGTACGTATGTAAATACCCGATGGCCCAATATTTTTCCTATAGTACGTATTAAATAGCTTGGGATTAAAAAAAATGAGTGTTTGTTTTTATGTGAACAAGAGAGGCTTAGAAGCTTTCTACAGAATATTGAAACAGAAATGTCATCTCGACAGAATTGTACTAGTTTAAATTAAATTGAATAGTTTACCTGGTGATGTAAGTCCTAAACGTGCATGAAGTGCTGCTTTGTGTTGATCGAAAGTGTCCAATGGCGGTGATCTCCACGCCATATTTGCTGCTTCGCAATCGTCGTCTTTTAACCACATTTTTCCTGTAAAAGAAAAACAGGAAAATAAGTAAATTGATTTTAAGTAAGTATGTCGGTAGTATGTAAGTATGTACATACATAAACGACTAAGAGAATATCTTAAATATAACATGAACATACAATTCAAGCGAGTTGTAGGTAGACAATGGAGCATTCGACCGATGTTTACATTGCAATGTATTATTAATACGATAATACGATCCAGACAATTCGAATTTTCCGGGGTAAAATTGTCTGAGGCCGTGGTGAACTTGACCTTATGAGAATTGGCGGGAAATTTCTTTCAACGGAAAAACAAAACGTAAGTAACTAACCTACGCTACTAGGAGGGAGTACTACTGGTAGTAGTAGAGTGGTCTAGCTACGCAATTTTATCTTTTTGCCAATGCCCTGGGAACACGTCATCGGCGAAACATGCGAGGAGGAGAAGACTTGTCCGTTCATTAGTCCGGCCTATATATAGCCCCTATACACACGTGGTGGTAATGGTGGTGATAGTGGTGGTGGCGGTGGTGGAGAGGTGGTGGTGATTTCGTCTAGTCCAAGTCTCCATACACACTCCCGTCCTACGATTTCCACCCCCCATTTCCCACCTAGCTCCCTCCCAGTGCAACTAATCAGACGGACACGTATAACTGGCCGCTGAATGGAGCAGTCTAGTCCACCTGTCGTCAACCTTTTACTTTGTCAAATTTGATGGAAAACACAGAAACTGTAGCGTCGTGCAATTTCGAAATGATTTGCATCATTTTTTTTAAGTAAATCTACTTTGAGAAATTAACTCGTCAACGTTTGATAACAATTCCAATTCATTATCAGATTGATATTATCTGGAGTGAATTTAGATCATCAGAATTAATATGTTACAAATTTAGAGATAACTGTTTAAATGCATGCAATGCTCATGCTCATGCGTAATATTTTCAAAAAACAATTCCGAGATATCGTACTGTAAAAGTTGCATCAAAATTAGCAGAAGTTTTTAATCTAATGTATCATGTATCTAATAAAAAATCCATTTTCAATGAAACCATATATAATAAGGTCTATTCTTAGTAAAATAATAGTATACATATAAATTAAGATATTTAAAATTAATCATTGGTTTTGTTCCAACATTTTTAGTAAGAATTTAAGCAGACCAAATGGTCAATTTGATCGAATACTGGAAAAGAATTTAAGCAATATTCGACCAA
This sequence comes from Arctopsyche grandis, assembly GCF_051622035.1. Taxonomy (NCBI): domain Eukaryota; kingdom Metazoa; phylum Arthropoda; class Insecta; order Trichoptera; family Hydropsychidae; genus Arctopsyche; species Arctopsyche grandis. The sequence continues at coordinate 21,984,550 of NC_135359.1, forward strand.
AATACAAAATGCTATGTGTACATATATGTGTATAATTTATCCCATGAAGGCGTATCTTATACACACTAGTAAAGGTCTTATTATTATACTAGGTCTTATTTTCGACCCTCGAAAAATATTATTGGTCATGAATATAATCCCAATGTACCTATACGTATGTGTTAAAGTAATACAAATAATTGTGGAATGTATCTTTTAGCTTAATTTCCTCAATTGTTGTGCGCCCCTGTAGAATCAGTGGTTAGCAGTGTCTGTCGTAGAGACCGTAGTAGCCGCCTCCCCAAATCCACCGACTCGCCACCCGGTTCCCACCCCACTCTTCCAGGACTCCCTTCGGCCCTAGGGAGGCTGACATCAAGGGCACAACGCGGCCAATGTTTACTTCTGCCGTCTAATTCAGTAATCAGCCGGATGTGAGGACAGGGCCGCACACAAATTAACGTTATGGCGTGTAAAATTGACCAAATCAACGTAAGCATGTATGGACATATGTAAGAATAATTCTGACACGCATCATTCGATATTTTAGCTAAAAAAATATATTTACATAATTTCTAATGCAAATATTGAGAACTGCATAGTTCGTTTACGCTTTTATATAGATTTCAAATTACGATAATTACGGTGTGCAACAAATTAAACTGTTTATTTACTCGATTATTAATTATAGTAGTAAAATGCTTACTAAGAGTCAATATTTGATTTTCAAATGAAACTTTCTCTGATTAAATTAATAGGATTATGTTGATTTATTTTACTGAGAACGTATGCAGGTATACCATGTTTACCATTTTTAGACTCGTACACATTTATCAAGCTACAAATAAGATCTCAACTGATTGTTTATGACGAATGTGAATGAAATGCGCTTACATATATTTTAAAATGTTAAATTGGATGCTTACATCTTAATTTTAGAATTTGTATTTAGATTAGAAGTAGGTACATTTAATCGATGTTTAGTGGACATTGTCAACAAAATTTGCTATAAAAAAACCATTAAATTTGTTACATGGTGAATGAAAATTTCATTACATTTTGAGTGCAATACAAAAGAAAAAAAAAGTTTTGGTATATGAGCCGTTATATTTGAAGGTGACGGAAATCCAATTTTTAGTTTCAAAAACACTATTTCTGTTTGACTTATTTCACAAATTATTTTAATTCGATATGTTCAGAATCTCGGAAAAGCAGAATAAACATAGTACAGGCCACCAGTATTTTTAAATATTGCTAAACGCAAAACATTATATTTAATGTTTTGCGAAATATTTCTCGAAATGAAGAAAAGTTGACTTATGCCACTTTCAAATATAACGGCTCATATATATGTAAATGTAATTTTAATTGAATTATATTATTGGACCTATCAATTCATAGTATTAAGTGTAAAGTAGATATATGTATGTATATAGAGGTAAAATCGCATTACGACTTCTCGAACATAATTATACACTCCAGATGATTCTCTGGATCTTGTCATATGTATTTTAAAAGTTTTCGTGTAAACAAAGCACGGGGCGGGGTTGAATTGGAGACATTCGAGTTGCATTGTCTACGCAGACGGACGTAATAGTACGGGGCGAGAGCTGGTTATGGGTGAACATTCGCAGCCGAGAGACTAATCAATATTAGCCACCCAGACCATCCCCCAGAGCCGTGCATGGACCACCCGGTCAGGGCAAAACCACCCCCTCGACCACCAGCCAGCCACTGCTCCGTCGCTACAACACCTCTCATTTCTTAAGATTTTATCGCAACGGAAAGAGTGTTTATATATGTGAAGACATTTACTGCAGTCTAAAAAGTACATAAGTACCTACAATATATAGGTACATATAATGGTTCTTATTAATATTTTTGTATATGTTGAGGTTGTATGTGTGGATAATTCGCTTTTCACTTCCGTATAAATAAGGGATATGGAAATGAAATTACCGGTTTATTTGCCTCTTTCAATTATAGTGGGCGATAAATTCTTTATCTGGACAAAAAGGGAGGCTTTTCGGCGAACGGTGAGGGCTCGAGAGTGCCGACAGGCCACCCATTCACAATAAATAATGGAACCAATCTATTTCCGCTTTGTGTGTTGCAAATGCAATCGTGCGATACACGAACACACAAGCGCACTTTTCGAATACATTATTTTAATCAAATATACATATTCAATTTTTAATTGAAATTAAATTTTAAATTAAGAAAAAATTTGATACTAAAAATGTATTCAAAAGTTAATTCGAATTAAGGATGTATTGAAACAACGCAAACAAATTCACTAAAATGACTAATCGAGAACGTTTCACATTATACATATATAATACATTCAATTTTAAAGCAAACTATTTAATTAAAATTTATATTTTTTCCATGATGCTATTAAGAGTTGCCCCTGGGCGACAACTACGTTAGTTAACTTGTACAATTATAAATATGTATATAGATCAAAGGTTTTTCAAATTATATTCAAATAGCATTGACGTAGTGCGTAGGATGGTTTTTCCCAATTTGATGAGCAACCATTTTAACAATGAAATTAGTTAAATTGGCAAACTCTGATTAGAAACGGTCGACTTTGTAGTCACAAATATCCAAGTCTGACCAGCAGTACTACAGAAATACTTATGAATAAATTCATTTCAATCGGGCTTAAGCTGGGGCTTGTGCCCGGGAGCCTCTCGGTGTTTAGCATTAACACAACCACAGAGTTATACTCCTGGCTATATATCTCATATAAAATACAATTTAAATTTTTGTATTACTTTCATGATGTTCTCAAACTTCAATGCATAGGATTTTATATCTTGCTTTTTTAGCAAAGCGGTTCAACATTCAATGTACATAAGTACTTCATATGTATCAATTCAATATTTTGCAAGTAAGCCGTTTTTTGTACATAATTCATCTCAATCGGGTGATTTGAGATAAAAGTAATTTTTTTCAATCAAACCGATAAAACTTTTATAATTTTTGGAAGAGCATCTATGTACCTCCCCCCGCGTCCTCCCGCCACGCACATACGCGAGCGTAAACAGTGAATATACGCACGTCGAAAAGCGAGCCGGGAAATTGTTTGTTTACGGCGTTTTCCGAGTATCGTTTTTGTTTTGTCTTACGTTTTGCAAAATTGTATTTTATTTGCAGTGCGTTGCAGAACTCGGGGCTTGTTTGCGGGGCGAGTCGGCTCTCCGGTCCAGTCGGGTCCACAGCAAACAGAATTAGAGAGAGGGCCCTCACTTACATAGTGCGCGCGTATGTGCGTGCGGCTGTTTACCCTCGCATTCATTGTTTACCTTATGCCCTTGTCCACTGATCAATAGGGGTGGTAGGGAGAAAGGTAGGGTAGTTCTTCCAGTTTCCCTTCTTCCCACCCACGCAACAGCGGTCCTTCGAGCCGGATCGAAAGGGCCAAAAACTCCCCCGTTTCCACCTCTCTTTTATTCTTTGATTCAATTATTCATCCGTTCGGAAAATTATCCGATTGTTATGATTTTTGTTTTACCGTTTGATTTTGCGTCGTCGCGAAATTCCCTACCTACAAATACACGAATTCCTTCTACGACAAATCATGTTAAACTAGCACTACTGAATAATATAAATCAATTTCGGAATAAGTATAAACACGACTTCAATTATTCGATCACTTCACGTATGTACAATACATATAAGACGTTTGTAATTGTATTAATGTTACAAAGGGTAATAATTTTACCCTCGTTCAATTCAAAGTTATTTCGTTTGTTTGTATAGAGATGTTTGGGGGCGATTGGTCCTTTCAGTAGATGTTAAATGATCAAAGGATAGACTGACCGTTACTTGCGAGGGAAGAATTTGAATTAAACGGGAAGAATGCACCCACTACAAAAAATGCAGAATTTTACAACGTATACGTATGTATGTATTATACGTTATACATACTTGTATATGACCTGTTAGAATTTCTATTGAAAATACCCATCCTAATTTCCCCCACTAGTATGGCTATTGGTTTGGTGCCCACACTTTAAGATTTTGAACGGACGAGAGGATCTTCCATTAGAGGGAATCAACTAAGCGATCTGCCCTCAAAGTTGATTCGAGGCCACGTGCTAGGGGCGAAAAGGGGGCTCTTATCAGGACCCGGGGCCATACCAGCCCTTGCCAAAGCTCACCCCCAACCCCCTCCACATTGGTCGAGAAAGTTACAAGAGCTTTTCGCCCTTTGTGTTAAACAGTTTCAAAGCAGCCGATAACGGCACGGAATAGCTAATACGGACATTCAAAATTATAAATTACATAATATCGACACGGAGATGTGTGCTTAATCTCAATTTTACGATTGGATATGCGTCTGTATCGAAGAACGAATGAGATTCGTGCCCATTCAACAACACCCGTCCAATCGGATTTAAATTATTTAAAAAAGGGCTAAGAGCACGCGTATCGTATGCAGCAACCCTTTCATATGGATAGAGGGTATTTTTTATGCGAAATAAACATGGAGATTGTGCAGGTATAAATTAAATTTTCCTCTTAAACACAAGTGATTATATATGTTTTTAAGAAATTTATGGTTAAAATGTATTATATGATCTGTTTATGTAGCATAAAATCATCAACTGTGCATATGTATATAGAAAATAATAACCCACGTAAGTTGATTCATATGGCGAATTACATTCCAACTGGTCAAAATATATTACAACTGAAAATACCGTTCAACTATCACTTGGTATCAGGTTAGATGGAGAGTTTAAGTTTTCGTGGAAATGTCATTCGACTAATAAATTGAGTTGGAAAGTCACATTTTTGTTTTGAACACATCTTAGAGTTATCGTACTACGGTGATCATTACCGTTATTCGTAACATCTAGCAAATATTAACGCATTATTGAATCTAAAGTATTCCTAAAAACATCAGACCTGTCAAAACTCAACTGTTATATTATAAATGGCGCACATTTTTTTAAAGTGTATTTGCTCTTTTAGAGATGTAATTTACAAGTTGAATTGTATTCGAATATAAATCACCTAAAAATATGTACACTTCGACTGAAACATATATAACAAATTATATATTAAATAAAAATAATAAGGGATGGAAAATGTATCCGATACACAATGTTAATTAACCATTTAAAAAAATCTTCTTATTAAAAATGCAACAGAAATTTGAATCATTTATATAAATATGAAGTTAATTGTATGTTGTTTATTTAACATAAAGAATTTTGCGTTCCTCGAACTCCTTAAAGTTCGCTTGTGTGCCCTCAGAGGATCCACGGACCATTGATTAAGACCCCACACTTGTATGTATAATAAATAAATTAATATTTCTTTAGTTTCGCTCAATAAATTGTACATGCAACGACCTGCGTACTATTATACATATACAATGTTATTCCGAAATCACATCACGAAAATTCAACCTCGTAAAAATGTACGATGGAGAGCCTCGTTTGCGTTTCGGAAGCGGCCCAAATCCAAGATCGAAATCAAAAAAAGTGCAACACATAATTACACGTCGGCACAACAGTGGCGCCGAACAGAAATATTTTGACTTCTCATTTGTAAAGTCAATCTTTTTTTTTTGTATTATCCACATCATAAACTTTTATGTTTTCAACAGTGTCGGAGTCGGGGCTTTCAACTCGTGATGGACGTTTACGAGTAGTGCAGAAACTCATTACACACACATATTTTATTATATACGTATACTCGAGACTTAGTTTAACGCCCCTGTCGCCAGTCGACGTCTCATATTTATATAAATTTGCAGCTAGGCAATGGCGGGGGTAGGACGAGGGGCACGTTTAACACTTTATGTACCGGGGGAGGGTTAAAGGGGGTTCGTTCGGAGCGGTCGTCGGACGAGGGGGATGAAAGTGGGTGGTCTGGGGAGGGGATGGCGCATGCGCCGCGGCGTCGAATCGATTTATTATTCTCGAATCTAGTGTTTGTGGCATCTATTCTCCATATATGACTATGTATGAGGCCAGCTGACGGAGACTTGTGTGGGTTGAGTGGGCGGTTTTTGGGGGGTTTTCCTCCCGGTCCTCCCCCTCGACAGGATTAGCCCCCCCCCCTCACGTCCTCCCCTTCCCGTCCCACATCCGGCGCGCCAGGCCACTGACGTGCCAACACACATTCGGAGGAGAACGACCTCGTCACTTGACCTTGTCCAAATTAATCCAATACTATTGTTTATACGCGAGATAAATCGATACGACTGTATAGTAGATATTTAATCGGTCTACATAGTAGTGTGGGCCAATTGACACGATCTAAACTTACTGATAGTGAACATCTTATAATGATGATCGGCCGGCGACCGCTCAACGAAACGAATAAATATTGACTGACGAATGATTTCGATTTGTCTGAATCTATTTGACAACAATATCAAGATAAAGAGATTGATGTATTCGATTTGAAATTAAAATGATTAAACGAATTTTATGCTATCGCATTTATCATTGTTATTTAACAGGTAATCGGTACAATTGTTTACACTTGTGGCGTAAACAAGCATAATAAAATGATTAAACCATTGACGATTTCAAACTAACTTAAGATTAAATAACACAATTTATTAATTTCAATGTAAATCAATAGTTTTTTTGAGAATTGATTCATTTGAACACAATACACTATATAATTTACACCTGATGCTATGTAATATAATGAGAATTAGAATTTCCAGTGTTCTAGGAAGGCGTTAAGTGATTCAGCGTCGTAAGTTATACGCAATTAAATATATATATATATATATATATATATATATATAATATACATATGTTATATTTTTATATGATACTAGATTTGAATGTCTGGTTCCGCCCAGACAGGTGTTTATAAAATTAGATTTTTCTAAATATTAAACAATACTCATAAAAAATGCAAATATTATTCAGCATAAATTGTAATACAGTATGCACACATTATGTGTATACAAAAAACCGTGAAATATATAATTCAAAAATCGGGAATTCATCATGTGAGACTTTCCGATCACTATCATGATTACGACTAAGAATAATATTTTGACGAATCAAATCAGACGCGTGTCGACAACGGCCCGCGTCGTTACGCACACAACGACATTGGCTCGCGACAAGCCGTTAAGTCGTTAACGCGCAAAAAAAAATCGAAATCAAAAAGGTGTAACCCCTTCGTCAAAATAAACCCATTGTCCCATTCGATTTCGTTGAATTTCCCTTTCGAAATGCAACTGCCAAATCGAAAGGTTCTTCTTTAGGGTACGATTGCAAGACGCGTTCGATTTCTTTTGTCGCAACGCACAAGTAGTAAAAGGGGTTGCGAATGATCGCTCCACAAATGCATATAAGGGAATTAAGATTCGGAATACAAAACGACGAAAGGGTTGCGGATGTTTAGCGGCCGAACAATGATTTGTCGTGCGCACGCGTGCCGAGCCAAAGGGGTAAACCATTTTCACGTACATATAAATTCAATGCATAAATGAATAATTCAGGGTACGGGTGCGAAATTGGTAACACGTGCACGTCCCATCAGTATGCGCATAAAAAATTAAAAAATAATTGCAGACGATAAAGGGGTAATCGACGCACCCCCACGCATCGTCCGAGCTTGGAAATTTGTATAAATCGTGGAAAAAAGCAGCTGCGTGATTCATCTCCGTGAACATAAATAAATTAGTACTTGGAGTATAGATGCATTCGCAAAAACAATGTAAAAATGCAACGGTATCGTTTAACACCACCCCCCTCAATGTGAAATAGGAGACTGTGACAATAGCAGATGGTATCGGTCGTGTTAGCTTTGTTAGATCAGAGATGGATATCCATTTAAAATGATACGAAATATTATCTGTATTTTTATATACAGATAGTATTCAGAATTATAATTATAAAAAATAGATATTTAAAAAATTAAAAAAACAAGATAAATATAAGAATGTAGTTTTAATTAATTTTTCACTACACACATTGTCAAACATAAATAGATAATTTTAAATTGAAAGATTCAGATTCTGTTTTTTTATTATTAGTTGTCGATTTAGGTTCTAATTTTTTATGACAAGTCCAACTTCACATTATCAACATAAGAATTTATCAATTTCATTCCATACAAATACATACTAGTCTTTGAATGGGCAGATTTCATGTCGAAAGATATTGAAAATTTTCTGGTGGATTTAATAGACCGATAGAACGATTTGACTATTTTCAACAAATCACATTAAAGTTTCACTTATTTCTGGTGATTTAGCGTTGTATAAATTCTGTTGTTTACAAAAGCTAGGTAAAAATGCACCTTTCTCTGATTACATCACCATGATGTACATATATTTATATAAAAGTGGAGACAAACTTTAAATAAAACGAGCATCCATATCAAGAATAAAGTGTACAACAATGAATCTTTTTAGAGTAACTTCAAATTTGCACAAAAACTTCAGAGTGATACCCACATCGAACTACCGAATATTAATCGAACAGCGCAGTTGCACAATTTCAAAACTGCAATGTTTAGATAGGCGAGGGGTACGTGCCGCACTCGTGCTCCGAAATGGAATCAACCCCTTTTCAAAATCAAACACGCGATTTCAAACCGAATAGAGTGAAAAAAAAACGAACGAACGAATCAGCATTGAAAATTTGCCACATGTATCATAAAGCTGCATTGTTCCCTGCACTTTTTTTCCATGTCGCGCGCACATACGCAGTCAATCCTGCAACGTCACAAAGGTTTCGATATTTCATCCCTTTGATAAATACATCGTTTCGTTGCACCTTTCCGTCGAAAATATCCGTTAGAGGAAAGGAGGAATCACTATTTGAATTGCAAACTCGTCAGAAGCGACTAGAAAAAAATGAAAAATAAATGCAAGTCGGCAAAAAAAACCAGCTTTATCCACGGTTGAAAAAAGGATGCACCATTGTCGGCCGTGAAAGGTTTTTTTTTGAAGTACTAGGATTCGAATGGTACATTTTAAACGCGGAGGGGTACGTTCTAGGCTCGTCTCGTTTTACATACGAGCATGATACATATTTTTATACACGGCTTCTTTATCACTAACCCCTTCTTTTCTTGTGTGGGTATATTTTTTAGGGTGCCCGGCTCCGCTATTGGAGGAGGCGTCGTCCAATGGCGTCGCGTCGTTTTAAAGGCGTCCTTTGTATGCAACGATTCCACCCTACTTTGCATTTCGGGGTGACACCACCTCTCTTCCTCCAGGCCCGTACAGCGAAGCCTCCCGGGGCTCGATGTTGAGGGACGCATGCGCATTTCCACGCCCGGAAGTCGTACATAATGTAATCGAATGCTAATAGTGCCCGACTGCGAGGTTAGCCGAAAGAAACTATGAGTTTGGATTGATTGGAGGTTTGGTCATTACTTCAGAGGTCAGGTGCATAAAGCCCTATTTCATGGTTGTATTGAATAAACACGATGAAGCATTTAGACTCGGAATCGAATTTTGTACCTTAATAACGAATAAATGAAAGTAATTCACTGGAAAAGAAGCGTGAAAACTAATAAAAATTTTGTTGATTTTTAATCCATCATTGGTTGGAGGTTAAAAATAAATTCAAAAAAAGGATCAGTCCCACATATGTAGTATGAATTGGAGTCGGCATGCTTCATTTAAAGTTATTTTTTTCAATCTTCTTCTTTCTAGTTATACATATACTATGAGCAAGCATTTCATGGATAAAGTTAAATTTATTCAACATTTTGAGACAATTGAAAAATCACTCCATAAAGCAATGGAAATAGCCCGAACACACCATTCCTATTTTCATACAAGAATAGACAGTAAAATATACATATAGTACATGCAGGTTTTTAAAATAAGTAAAAAAAGGGTGGGTAGCAAATAAGTAAAAAAGGGTAGAAAATAAGTAAAAAAGGGAAAAAAGCTAATAATTGTTGCTTTCTAATATGTACTTAAAAATATCTTTAGAAAATTGCATAAAATGGAAAACGGAATTGCTAAATATATTTTAAATTCGGTTATAATATATTGATTCGAAACTATAATGTACACAAATGAGAAATGATTTTTGGTAATGGGACCTATTATAAGTTACTGCTAAACAATCTAATAAGAGCATCAATACAATTGCATACGTTAAATTATTTCTATATTTAAGAACATATTTATCTAATCTACGATATTATATTAATAAAACATTTGAAAGATTCTTGTATATACATACATATGTATGTATGTATACATATGTATAGTATATAAATATGTTAAATAAATAATAATTATACTTATTTACTATGAACAGTATTTAACATTTTACAGTATGATAGGTCTGATAATTAAATTAAATAGGAAAAATTATTTATTTAATTTCACCTAATACCTAATCGAGTGAAGTTGTTATACAACTTTTAGATTATATGTACAAACGTAAACACATACATATGTACGTAGGTAAAACGTTCTTCAATACCTACATATTGTGTGTCAATAAAATATTATTGGTGATTTTTTCTACTTATTTTTACCATTTGATTTAGTGATATAAAACGCGTCATGTTATGGGAAACCTCTTTTAATACAAGTATGTACGTACATACGTACATAGCGAACACAATAATGGAAGCCTTTGTAAAAATTCGCAAATAAATTACAATCACGATGGAATAACAAGGAGGCGAAGTCTTGTCGCATTTATTTTTCGGATCTTTTTTCCCCAAAAATGTGCAATCGGTGAAAAAATATCTGTGAGAAAGTATCGCGGAAAAAGGATGTGGCGACCGTTACGCAATCAGAAATTCCCCTCGTCATATTTTTTTTCGGCAATTATTTTGAAGCGATCAAACAATGGATTCGTTCGGCTTCTTTATTTGCGAGCGACGTATTCATGGATTTACCCGAAAACCGGTAAAAAACGGACGAAATCTAGGGCACAAAACTCGCATCAGCATCCCCTTATTCCTTGTTCGCGAAAATTTTCCTCGGAAATCTTCTCACGACCTCGCATAAAAGTGGGTCACAAACGCCCCTCGCGTGTTTTTTACGCGATTCGGGTAAAAATTTTAAGATTTTTACCGTAAAAAATACAACGGATGGGGGAAAAAAATCGCACGTAAGCATTGTCTTACCCCTCGCAACCTGCCGGAGAACAGTGTTACTGGGGTAGTGTTACATCCCCTGTTTGCCATTCACGAGAGACTGGGTTTTTTAATATTACCCTCGCGTATTCGTCGTGACACATTTTTTCGGGTGAAATGGGTAAAAAATGCATCGTTGCACACCGTTAATTTTTTTCTCTCACAGCATCTTAAAAAGTGCACGAACAATGGACTTTTTTGCACGGCGATACTGTTGCGTGCATTTTTTGTGTCGAATTTTTATGGCGAAATCTGGAATTTAATGGGGGATGCAATTTGCAGAACAAAAGGGGTTTAATTTTGGATTCAAAATGCCTCTCCCCGTTACTGAACAAATAATGCATAGCCCTATCCTGTTTTAGGGAAAAGGGGGATTGACATTTATTTTATATGATTTTACAAAATCCGACAGCGTAAATCGGTTTTATATTTTTTAGGTTTTTGTCCTTGAAAATGTCGGTTGTTGGATAATTGTAACGGTTAGGTTAGATTTTTCTTGAGAGATTTATAGGAAACAACTTTTCTATAGTAGATTTTTTTACATTGCACAATAACGAACAAGTATAAAAAAACTACCAACTTCTCAAAGATATAAATCTAAATTTAGTTTTGGCGCAATTTTTTTACTATTATTTTATATGTAGAAATAAATATAGCTACCTAAAAATAAGAACATATTTTTTAATTCACATGAATATGTAGAATTCAAAAATAAAATATGAATAGCTGGATCCTTTCAAGTGTTCCAAAACTACCCTCAATTAACCGTTATCGATGATTTTTCATACATTAATAATTCGTTGTGAATAACGGATCCCATTATGCGAGATCTTTTGACGTCGCGTTTATTATAATATCCCTCTTTTTTACGATGCAATAATAATATGTTTAGGATCATTAATAGAAATAAAGGAATAGAAGCACAAAAGCCGATTCCGTTTTCGGGCTTGCACTCGAACTGCGAAGACAACGGGAATGATGATCAGAATATACCTATATGTTTTTTTCACGTTTTTATATTTTTTTTTGGCAGGCTTTGCAGGTTTTTATATTCACGTCAAGGATATATTCGGTAAATGTTTGACGGGTGGCTCCGAAAAAGTGCCAATCATTCATTCGACGACCCAAATATTCCCATTGTAATTTTTTCGGGAAAATCGCATAATATGAAACTATTCCTTTTCAAAACACATCAATAACACAGTCAAACATTTGATTTGGGTATTTTATAAGAACATATAAGAAAAACTGATTTTCATGGAAACATGTGAAACAATCTATATATGTATGTGCAATTTTCAAAAAAATAAAAAAATATTGACGCAACCTAGTAAATATTATATTATATAACTTATATATAACTTATATTGTGATATAAAATTATATATTGATTTGTTATGTATGCATTTCAACGTTTCGTACTTTTTCCAATGCAAAAATATCGATAATTTCTGAACTATACTTTTAAAATTTTATGGAATATTACGACGGGCCTTTTTCAAAGACAGGCCCTGATTATTTGCATACCCTGTACTCCCCCTCTCGTCAGCCCTGATTATTTGCATACCCTGTACCCCCCCTCCCTCTCGTCAGCCCTAATTATGCATATCAAATAAATCTAAATATTGCACGAAATGATTTAACAACATTCAATATAATAATTAAAATTATAATATTCAGCAAAATAAAAAAAGTAATGTTAAAATTAAGTCGATTAAATTTCAGAATTGTAGAAAAAGTTGTAGTAATAAATGCAATAAAATTAAAACTATATATTTTTGAAGGTATGCATGAAAACTTTATACATACATGTACTAAAAATCCAAACTTTTCCATATCCAAAATTGTAAGAACCATTTTTTTTATACATACATACAACTGACTAAACTATAAACTATTATGTTTGTACTAGGGTTGTGCCCAATGATATTTCAATGGGTAGTTTTGGAAAGGAATTGATTCATGAACCAAAACAGAGTTTGTTTTTTTTATTGTCGATAGCAGTTTCATCATGCCGCCAATTAACATCGTAATCACGCATCACCCACTCACTCCATCCCCGCACACTCGCCCAGCTATCCGTGCACAAATATGTGCTCTTGTCAGTGGTCATAGCGTAATCTCCTGCATTTTTATGTACTTTATTGTTTCCCAGTCCCATTGTATCCTGCTCGCGCACACATAAGTAAAACTGCGCGACAAAAACAGGGAGATTTTCACCGCACGCCACCGATTGTAATACTCGTTTTTCAAAATCTGCATACTAATCCATGCAAAAAACATACATAAATACATACACTCCGTCTGTTTTAATATATCTATTTTTGTTTTCGACTCAACCTGCACGCACATCTTACAACATTACTCATTCAAGATGTTTGTCTAATAATCAGTGCTCACCAAAAACGAAGAAAATCATAATTTCATCCGAATCACCGCGTGTAATCAGAATCGGAAGGCGATTAGTATGCACGCGGCGTATCGCGCAATGTCGACCATCTCTTGTGCCGAACCGAGCGAATTAATTCGCAGGCAAACGGGGAGCAGAGCGGGGGGATTATCTTTGAATTTTGTGCGGTGCCTTTGAAAACGGCATCGGTAATGGAGTGTCCGGCACAGACGCGTACCCTCATCACGGAGGGTTGGCCCTCCGAAGAGGATCCGAACGAGAGTCTCGTACTCGTCGACGAACAGAGTGGTTGGCCGCGTGCGTCCGTCCGTCCGTTCGTCCGCCGCAATATGAAAAGCCTTTTGCCTCGGCGCCAAATCGAATTGGGGAGGCAGGGGTTGTCCGTCCGTCCGGTGAATATGCACTCAACCTGACGTGCCAAATTCAATTTGCCACCTGCCCTCCGAAGTGGCCCGGCCAGCGGACAAAGTGACCGCTGGACAAGTGCTCGACCCGCTACCGTTCAAAATTCAATGGGCGCTCACTCGCTCGCTCGACCGCTCTATCGAGGGTGGTACGACTACATTGTACTGGGGAGACTTTTTAAACTGGAATTGCCCCGAGAAAGTGTCGTAATAAGCCCCTAGTGTCGACTGGAGTGTAGGATGCCGTCTCTTAATGGCTACGATGACGAATATGGAATCCGCGGTTCAACTTCATATTCGAAGCTATACATACATATGTATGTATGTGCATTTTTTATTTTTTTTATTTTACATAGATAAATACCAATGCGCCTTCCTAGAAAATTAATTACAAACAATGCAGGATTTTTATTACATAAATCCAGCAGTATAGCTCGGTTGTTAAGCTTCTGCTTAGCGTCGAGAGGCGCCGGGTTTGATCCCATGAACAAACCTCGATTGAAAAGAATATATATATATATATATATATATATATATATATATATATATATATATATATATATATATATATATATATATATATATATATATATATATATATATATATATATATCTGTAGTGCTGCTGGTCAGACCTGGATATTTGTGACTCCAGCTCGATCGTTTCCTATCAGAATTTGCCAATTATCTCCGATTGTTGAAACGGTTCGCGGTAAAATTGGCCAAATATACTTCCTACCTACTATGTCACCATTGTTTAAGATTGATTAATGTACAATAAAATTTATGTACAATTCATAGATGTCTCGTTAATTTGCGAGTTTTTCAGCGTCTCGTAATTCGGCGACTTATAATAAAAATAAAAATAAAATGCTGCAAGGTTTGTAATTGGCCAGGAAGGCGCATTGGGGTTACCTGTAAGGCCTTCCTGTTATATGTGTAAAAAATAAATAAATCAGTGTATTTCAAGAAGCTGAAGAACACGAAATTAAAAATTAATTAATCAATCCACCGAGACATCTATGGATGTATTTAGATTTGTACATAATTTTTAGAAATTGTATATACATTAATACAGAAAATTTGTGACAGCAGTTAGGATGATTTTGTATGGCAATTTTGAGGAACCGTTTCAGATAAAATTGACAAGCTCTGATATGAAACGATCGACTTGGAGTCACAAATATCCAAATCTAACCAGCAGTATTAAAGATTAGCCCGGGATTGAATCCAATAATATCATGCTTCTAAATATAAACGCAACCACTGAGCCACATCGCACTACATGTAAAATAGATAACTATACACAGCGGTAACGATATTTTTATTTTATTCATATATTTGTTATATAGTTTTTAATTTATTACTCCTTCCTGGCCAATAACATACATACATACTATACACGTATGTACACACAAATCCATATACATATGTACATATGCATATATATGTATATACACAAATACACTTATAATATACAGATGTATATGAACTGAAACACTTATGAATGATATTTCAAAATTTGAAAAATTAAATCAATATATGTAGTTTTGAAATGACACTTAAATACAATGGAAATAACAGACTTACTTAACCTATAGGTATGTAGAATCTAGAATTTTCATTTTTTTTTTAATAATGGTGTCGTTCGTAGTTATAGAATATCTATGTAATAATCTATATCTATGGTGTCATAAGATTGAATAAAATCTTTAGTGTTTAGCAATTGTTAATTCGCATCAATAATTTCAACAATTTTGCGAGAAAGTGCAGTTTGGCTATCATCAACGGAATATTTGCAAGACTGGGCGATGACGATGTAATGTCGGGACAGTCGACCTTCCTGGTTGAATTGAATGAAGCAGCAGCAATATTGAGGGGCACTGAAATTAGCTTTTTAGTTTTGCTCGATGAATTGGGAATAGGAACGTCTACATATGAAGGAACTGCTATAACGGCTTCCACAGTGGAAGAGTTGAGTGGCGGGAATTGTCGCACGGTGTTTTCAACACATGTTTTGTGTACAATCATTACGTGTAATTTTGGTATTTGGTACTTATGTACAAAAGTTTGATCGGGTGTCTCTTTGGACATTAATATATGATGGATAAATAGATAAATACATATGTAGAAACTTTTTCGGTGTCAATGTTTAGTTTTAGTTTTTAATAAATAAATAAATAAATACTTCGTATAGAGGTGAATTTATTTACATACTTATTATTTAAGCAAAACTCTCGAAAAGATAAATATTAGGTACATAGCATGCGTTGAAGTAATTTTTAAAACACGCTGATGGTATTTTTCATATGGAAATTTGAAGAAATTAAAAAAATTCAAACGCATACTTTGAATTATGTTATAATTTATTTATTTATGTCAAATTAAAGTAGACCTCCGTGAATTGAAAGACGGCTCATTTTAGAACATACATACATATTTCACAAAATAAATTAGAATTTCATTTCAAAAACAAATTTACATACAAGAAAACAGTAAATAAAAACGAATCCACACTTCACCTACTACATACATACAATTTGTTTAAAGTGGATAGACTAATTAAAAATACGTATGTAAATTATTCAACTAGATTCATAGCATAGCCATTATCTAAATATTTAAATACGGGGGAGAGCGTTCGTTTGGATAGAAGAGTCATAATCAATTTAAAAATTTTGACATTTCAATACGAATTCTGCATGGTATTTTAATTATTGTACATATTATATTACGTACATATACTACAACGACAAATTGCACACTTCGACACGACTTTCATCACACGACAAGCTTTCCAAATACCAAATACAATCCGCAAACCATTAAAGCACCAATTAAACCACCTCTTCAATATTGAAGAATAACCAATTAAACGCAACTTTCCGAAGTCCGTTACGAAAACCAATATTTAAATTCCGAGATTCAATTAACGCCCGCTCGCGCACCTACCATCAGCCACACACGTCCGATTGTCTGCGAGATCTAATTTAATCGTAAAAATCAAGTTTGTTGTTCTCTCATAGGTACGTGTGTATATCGTTTTGTTTTATGCGAGTTTTTACGCTAGCGCTTACCGGCGTTAAGCAACGTTGGGCGTGGCCAATATTCGAATGAGCATTTATACATCTTATGGGCCCCAGTTAACCGGTTTCGTATCGGCCAGGGAACATCGTGAATACATTTAACTACTAATTGCACGTTTCTAATTATTTACCGATAATAAAATTAGGCGTCTTTGTGTTTTTTTTTAATTATCAACTATTTTTTTTTTATTATCGTTATTAATATTTATTAATCCAGAGCGCTTTCACTCGCACGTGTCGTACACAATGTACACACACACATACATACAACTATGTATTATATTTATCTACACAGGGGAGTCAGGAATGAACGACCCCGGTCGATTGTTTGCATGGAAAATGTCAACCGCGTGATCCGAGCTAATTTTCCATAGCTTAATTATTGCGAACCATCTCCGTCAACCAGATCGAGGCTCAAAACAATGCATTTGCGTTTTGAAGTGAGACGAGTGAAAGACATATAATAATGATGAGCCCTAATTGGCGCACGCATTTTCTATGAAAGTCTGCCTAGATTGCCATCGAATCTATGGGTCAACTAAGGTTGGCGAAAAACGATCTTGAAAGTCGGAAGCTGCGAAGGTTACACCTTGAAACGAGCGGCATGGGAATTGAAGACTTGGATACGTACATATGTACACGAGTGCAAAATACTGAAATTCTGCATGATGATGGAATGGTAAAAGCGGCGAAATCGTCATTCGTATACCTACATAATATTCGCCGGCGTGTCATTGTATTATAAAGTGAACCAGTTATGAGATAGCGATCTGCTAATTATAATATAATCTGCATGCAACGAACACACAAACGAAACGAATTCGCAACGAGAATGCACATGTACGGTCGTGCTAAAATGCGATGCACGTTTCGTTAAATGCATTTATACATATTTATAGGAAAGCTGTTCGTTTCAAAGATCTAAAAATTAAATTCACACGGCCGGATATACTTACGATATACGGATATACGGATAACTAAATAAAGAATGTCAATACATATGCATACATTGTATACAAATAATGCCTACAAACATACATATACATATATCCGGATTTCATTCTGCGGGGGATCTACGTATGAATCATAACATTGTTATGACTTGTAGTCGCTTACGAGGAGCAAGAGAAAAAAATAATCAATTGCTGTAACGATTTTGTTCTCACCGCACAATCAAGATGAAATCAATCATTGCTCATCACATCGATGTAACTATACACATGTATATAAAGTGTATATCTGGCTAATGGATCCGCGTTATCCATGCATTGATAATAATAAAAAAACTTACTACCTATGTCGATTATACTGTAGTGCTATGTGGCGGTATAGCGATTTCTCGATCGAGAAGGCGTTATCCTCTCGTTTAGATTTAGAGATTTCCGTGAACTTTATTCACGGGGAGAATGTCTCGACTTTTGCATTTCACGTTTTGCCAACTTTTATTCAGCGAAGCGATGGTCGGATTCTAACGGTAGCGACGATCAGATATGCGTTCCACTCGAGTTCGATCCTAACTAAACTATAAGAACCCCAGTCTGCAAAATTGGACCAATTCCACTTGGGAATATTCCCGATTTGCAATCGGAACTGCAGAAAGTGGCGTTCGATATTATTTCCACGAACTGTGTATGTATTAATAAATATTCTATTTGTTTCAATAATACTAACTATCAGGCCATATTCATTGCTTTACAAGCTAAACCCGGCATGCGTTGCAATGCCACAAAATCTCGTGCAATTCCCGTTCCCGTTCCCGTTCCCATTTCCGTTTCTCGGTGTGTTTCAGCTTCAAATTAATACTTAATAATCAAATTAAATTACTGTAATGATAATTTGTCGAAAAAACGCAGGCGGCGAACACATTTGAAAAAAATATTTAATTGTTTGTTTATTTTACCCTAACAACGCAGGGGGCGACGCGAGTTTATTGCGTTGCAATGCCACTCATTCCTGTTTTCCCGTTCCCGTTCCCGTTTTTGGGCGATTGTTTTTTTACAGAAACCATCGCGGGCAGACACACAATAACTCATGTAAGTTTCATCGCAATCGGTTGAATGGTATAGGAACGCATACGTGACAGGCAAACATTGTCTTTTTTATATATATATACACAAACATAATTTTGCTCAATGCAACTAACCCAAACCTACAATACTAACATCCGAAACATCCGAATATAACATGCGAAACCTCACGAATCGCAGAAATGAGAACATCGATCAAAAACAGTTATTGATTTTGCATAGAAACTTTGATACAGAAAATATGATTGGATTTTATACAATTTTTGAACATTTTTAATATTGATTATATTTTTAATATATCTTAAGTGTACTAAAATTACTGAATATAACTTCTTCACATTCCGTCGAAAGAAAAAGTTGAAACCTTAAATGATTCGCCATAAGAAGGCTTCTTACAGGACGCCAGGCACGAAAACAGGGAATTTCCTAATTACAGAAAAAAAAGTATAAGTAAACATTTCAACCCTTTAACGCCTTCCTCGTGTCAATTACGGACCGTTCAAAGTGCGATTTATTTTCAATTTAAATAAATGAAAGCGGATGCTATCGGAGCGTTATTTCCACGCATCAGACGACGATAGCGATCACTTCGGGATGGTCACACGAGCGCTTCTTCCTTGTCGCCACACCATCTACTGCACAAACTGCACCGATGCACCGTTCTCAGGTGAACTCAGTCGGTAGTAATTAGTGCGAATTAGCGTCGCGAAACTTCAAAATACACCTATTACACACATACAATGTAATACTTGCAATTCGAAACCCGGCCTAATAAGCAGACATTGGAATTATTCAAATTATTTATAATTTAGATTTATAATTTCAGTATAAATCTCGATCAATAGACACCTGACATTAATTTCAACCTCACAAATTCACGAATGTGAAACCGATCTAGATATGCAAATCGGAATTGGATTACATGTATGTACATACATACATATCTACGTAATGTGACGATTTTGTCATTAAGTTTTTGTTACCAACGACAATGATAAAATATGCTCACGCGAGCAAGAGATCCTCATTTTCGATTATATTATTATCTTTATTATATGATGGTAGTATGCATATTGTGTAGCAATGCACATGACGTAAAATCGCACAATTATTCATAATTGATTACAGTAAATGAAATTCACAGGTTGAATCAAGTCGAATTTACATTACATACGGGATATGTAGCCTTTTTTGGTCGGAACCTTTCATATATAATATTTAAGTAAATTCTCATAAATACAAAGATACCTACATACATATACTTCCAAATAATAAAATACTTTGCAGTCTTTTTTTTAGTGTCTTATTTTCAAATTTAAATAAAATATTCGTTGCTGATTAAGATATTGTTCATTTTAGAATTTAATGTGCCAAATTTGAATTTCGCTCCTGGTGATTAGTATACATACATATATGAGGTGAGCTTTAGCTCGGATGCCCTTAATGGCCCCTAGGGCTTCTCACCTGGTCGAGTGTAGGCGCACCTGTCACTCACTGGTTTAACCAGGACGGACTGTTAATTATTTTTTAACGATGGTGCTTTCTGATAACGTCCCAGTAAAGAAGAAGCGCCATAACGCATCTCGGTGAGCAAGCACGTGTCGTTGCCGACACATTGTGTTATTTTGATGAATATAAGCGGTGGTATCGAAAACCTTTTCCTCAAAAAACAAAGATTTTTAATGAAATACGTCTTCCATAAGATTTGGGTACAAAAACCCAAAGAACGCATCCAAAGTATGAGATGCTAATTACATAGAATAAATACACGGCTACGTACAGGAAGCGCACACGGAAAACGTACAAGATTCAAATTTATGATAAATAAGCGCAACATATTCCAGTCATAATATTTTGTTTGTATTATAACATCAGAAGAACATCACCATTTGAATACAAGTCGTTCAATTACAATAAACACAAGCATTTAAACCCTCTTTCCTATATGCATATGTAGAATACACGTATACTAATATACGCAAAATTTATCGATATTAACTTAACTTAATTTCAATTAAAAAATTTTAATTTTTTATATTAAAAAAAAACTTCAAGCTTCATGTGAAGTACATACATACATACATACATACACGAGGGGAAGCTATGATACGACGGAACGTCTCATAATTACTGCCAATTATGTTCAAACTTAATTAAATAAACAATAAAGATATGCAAAATTAAATACGATAATACCACGTGCGTGCTTCCTATTCATTATTAAAATCTTTTCACTGTAAAAAAATAAATATTTGCATGTACATATGTAAAAACAATTGTCACATTGCGAGTTTGTCTTGTGTGAAGGTCGGTCGAATTAACCCCCGTTGTCGTGTCGTTCACCGGTTAACCCTGAAATGAACACACACACACACACACACACACACACACACACACACACACACACACACACACACACACACAATATTCGGTTTATGTACTAATTTATAACTGTGCACATTATAGGGTTAACTGTCAGCGAACTCGGCGAGATATTCAAATTCGATTACGATCCATTCATTCACGAAAACCTGTTGAATGAAACGGTTCGTAAGTCAGACAAAATAATAAAAAAAAAAACGTACACAGTACAAAAAACGGCTTTGAGCGGGGAAAAAAGCTATATACATTCGGACGATTGAATCGATCGTTCGATCCGCGATCTGTTGCATAATAAAGACTTTTTGATATGGCGGAACGGTGGTGGAGAAAAAAAAGACAAACACTATAGGTATACAATTTTGCGCAAAATCACGCTCCGGCTCGCTTAGATGCGGTATTAAAAATCACAAATTTCTAGCAAAACTCGCATTGTCCGAGAATTTAACTCGTTTTACTTATTTAGAAACACGGATGTGTCCTATTGGATATGAACGGGCGATACTATCGCGAAACAAGGCTGAATAAATTTAAACCGATTAGTTTCGGACTTGAAAGCAAGTTCGTTTTTACCTCAGCGAGAGTTGTATGCAGATGGAGTGCAACGTAGGTTACAATTTATTTATGTACGATATACATATGTATAATAGTTTAATAGCTAATTATATTTAATCAAACAAATAATAATATATTAATACATATATGTATGTATATGCACTACACACAAAAACTAAATTATTTACACATTCATACAGATGTGTTGCATTACAGCTACCAGAAATTTCATCTGGCAGCTTTATTGTACATACGTAAGTAACAGCACCTACATACATACAATATATTTTTCCTGCTCTTATTTAATTTTAAATCCTGTACGATTAATTTATTGTTACTTCTAGTGCTATATTTATGGAAATTTAACTGTCTTATGAAATATCTATTGACATGTAGGTAACATTTTCTTATCTAAGTTATAAATAAAAACCAACATACAATTGAAACACAGTATCAGAAAATCAAACAAATTTGTACTCGATTTCAACATAAATCTAGGAACAGAGTACTCGATTATGACTGGGTATAATATCTATGTAAGTATTTAGCATTCAACAAGAAATACTCTCGATAGTTCCGCTGCTGGATAATTTTTGATGTTATCAGTTTCAAGATGTGGTATTTATTAAATGAATGCCATACTAAATGATCTATAAACGTGTATTCTTTTCAACATACTTTTTTTTATTTTTTTGCTAGTTTTTAATTGTAGGGAATAACAAATTATGAAGATTTACAAAGACAAACTGGACACCAAGAAGTCAGAAATTTTAATGAGACGAAAGTTTATACGAAAGTTTTTTGACGATCCATAGGAAAATTCATATTTTCCGACATACTGTATTTTTCCTTGGCTACTTCAATTAGACGAAAGACGACAATGTCTGTCAAAAAGTAAAGATGTCACATCACATTAAGTGTTTTTAAGTTACACGCCACTTCTAGAATAGTTACACGCTACTAAAGAATAATTAGATACTACATAAATGTAGACATCTCTTTCAGAATGCACCACCACGAGAACGCCACTGATTAAATAGATACTTACAATGTCTCAATACCGTAAGGTAAGATAAAAAACGAAGTTGCTTGAAATCAAATGCGACATTCCAAGAAAACTAATTTAAATATTTGACTATTGTATCCATAACGGACGACGGAGAAACTTCGCATTGAAAAACACTAGCAAGTATATAATATTTTAACCGTTTTCAAGTGTCCAAATACACAACATTAACGCGATGTTGATTCAATTAGTGGCGCAGATATGATGAGCATTCAATTTTTGCGTCAATCAATCAAATTATATCTTATGCTAAAATCGCCTCTCAATACTACTTATATATGTATGTACATACATATGTAGATACCGTTTGTTCGTCACAAATGAAATTTCATCGCCGCGTCGTTTCAATACATAATATCTCAATAGAAAGAACGGGACACTACCGTGCCGTTTAATGATATTCTATTATCGTCTTATATAATACGGAATTAAATAGAAGATCATGAACTACAATCCTAGATGGTAGTGCGGCGATAACGCGCTCGAAATCGACGAAAAGCTTAAGTGACAGCCATTGTTCATCGGTAGGAGAGCCAACCACCTTGTGATGATGGCGGTCCAGAACAAAGCAACGTCCAAATTGTAAATCTATAATGCCTACACTCTACAACCGTGTCTATGCAAAAGCGGTCGCCGTATCAGATGCATACAACAAATTCGATTCGTGGTCCAGATAAGATTGTTACCATTCGACCGGGGACAATAGCGTCGATTTCGTACCATTAAAAATGATTAAACCGGTTTTTGTGTTACGCAGTACCTACTGCGTAACACTATCTATAATTTATTATTCTAAATTATTTTGTATGCTAAAAGCGAACGATAAATCCGACACCTGTGCTGTATTGTTTCAATATTGACACATGAGATTTGTAATAATTATATGAGAAACATCGAACAAAAAGCAAGGTTATCGCATAATTGTAACCTCAAATTATATTCGTTATATTTATAATAGTAGGAAAAATCATATAAAGATATGAATATTAAAGTCTTGTTCTAATCTCATTCACACAAACATTTTTAATTAGTTGTAATACAATGAGTTAAGTGACACTGGTTGAATTTCCCATCACGTCATATATGTATGATGTTTACATCGAGTTATTGGAATTATAATACAAGCTGTCGAGTAATTTTTATTGAATCTTCTGAATTGTTATACTATTTCGGATGCGTTCAAATTGATTGACTGATTAAACGCTTTCCACTAGTTAAAATAATTCAGTTTTTTCCTTTGCATTGCTCAAGTTTTGAATTTACCTACGTAACGATTCTTCAACGGTAATCAATCAGTTTATAAATGAATGGCACGTTGTCGCCGACCAATTTTGACACATTTAGTGCGCGTGAAAATTACTCGAGAAAAAAAAAGAAAAGCGAAAATGAAACCGTTTCATAGAACGTCCGTTTCGAACTAGCCAGTGGTGTGCAGATCGAAAAATCATGATACGTAACGAAAGTCGGAAAAAGGTGAAAAAAGACCCAAACAGAGTCGGTCGATAATCGAGTTCGATCCGAGCCAGAGTTTTTACCGAAAATCGATATTTTTTACGCACGACTTGACCGCTCCATTTCCAACGGCTTCACCATTTTAAAGTTTATGTGTAATTTCAATCTCAGAGAATACCTACATATATACATACATACATACATACACATCGCGGCATTTATTCATCCTTCGGGAGGGTAGCAGGTAGGACAGGAGAGGGTGAATCTTAGGGTCTATCAGGCCACATAATAAAATGCATCCCCTAAGGCGCCGGATATCGCCAAAAACCCCCTCTAGTCTTGTCTGAACAATTTGAAGAGGGATTTTTTTTATCCCGACACCGCAAATGCAGATGGCAATCTATTATCTATTTTTTTTTTGATGCGCGTGTTTGCCCAAAATTCATGTTGTAAAAAAGCCCTATTTTCCGACCATGATTCAAGCAACAGGTATTCCATACTACATGTATGTACACAGGGACTATCTCGTAGAAGGAAAATCAAACGATCAGACTCATAAATTTTATTAAACATACATATATACAGATGTATATGTACTGGTAATGTAATCCTATCTGAGTAAATGATATAAAGTTGACATGTATACATATGTAGTACTCAATAAAATAAAGTTTAACAATAAAATTGCATTTCCTAGTATCTTTCAGCATATTGTAAATACTAGATATATGTAAGTATGTACATATCTACATATTTAACATGAAGCATTACCTTCCCACGTTATCAACTGATAAAGTATACTTCCGGTAGTTTTTTTGAATAAATCCGCAGATACTGAAGATATGAGATGACAGAACACGACATGGAATGAAATGGTAAGCAAGAAGAATGTAAAAAAATTACAACAATTTTGCCGATTTGTATGGAATCATCTCAATTATTGGAACACGTGAGGAACGTTTAGGTTTTGAATTACATTTGCTGCAGCTTTGTATGTATGTACATATATACATATGTATAAGCAATCTAATATCTACTGGAAGCCATTTAGAATTCAACCTGCACTTTTCAAATCGTAGTCATATACTTAGCGCCTATAAATTAATTAAATTCATCACGTTTATATACGTATGTATGTACATACATACATATGTAGTTATGTACATATGTAGAAGACAATATATTTTTCTCATAAAAGAATTATTCGATTAATCGGGTATTTATGAAAATCATTTCAACATATATTTATTCCTCTTTAAACGATATTTCGAGGAACGTGATTAGTGTCCGTAATTAACTAACGCATTACAGTATATTATTACGCTCCAATAAAACGCGGTCAAAACGATCCTAAAAACAGGATCGTAAAAAAATCTTATACACAAAAAAGAAAATCACAACAAAAAAACGACTGTTAACACCACTCGAACGTCGATGAAATTAAATCGTTTGTCTATTTTAGGTGAAAATATTCACGGTCAAACAACCAACGATCGTCGTCCAAAAAAAAAGGACAAAGCGTTCGATACAATAAATCGATGGAAAAAAAATCGATTGATACAAATTCAACTGGATATCTTCCGAATTTTTTGCCGTTATTATTATTTAGCCGCAAATCCGAGAAATTGGATTTGGACGGTTTCATAAAACAATCGATCTGTTGATGATGCTGAAAATATTTTTCGTTTGAGTTACGGAACGAATCGCATCCGTTAGGAAGGCGTTATCGTAATTGGGCACGATTTCGAATTTACTCTATTTTCATCATGTTATTTATACGTTTTCAAATATATAAAAGTGGCCGGGTTTCAAACTCTTTGCCGTTGCAAGAGAGAACGACGAGGCTTTGCGTGGTACGACCGAGTCGACGTTTTTCGAGGTTCGGTGTTCTCCAATTAGGCACAGTAGATGGCCACCGAGTGGTACTTTTTGTGCGCCGCCACTGCTTTAATTACGTGATAATTACGCATCGGTTCAGTTTTATGTTTACCTGGAAGCGGGACGATGCCAGAGCGCTTTCGGCCAAGAATCGCCGCCGTTTGCCGCCTTTTTTTGACCCTTTGCTGCCCAGCGAGGTAGTTCGCACATTTCGACATCATTCGCATACATATACATATGTACCTATACAAGGTCGTTACCACGATTTTAAAAAATCGGAAGAAGAATCAACGACGAAATCAAACTACGCATACCTCAATTGCGAAATTCAGCAAAAAAATTAACATACCTACGTACCTACATATATTTGCAAAAAAGATTCAATCAACATGGATAGTATTTCGACCGTCATTAAAAGTTTTCATTTTCTTTATACAAAATGCTTTTATCACGAATTTTCAACCGTTGGTTTCAAATGAATTTAAACCAATAGCAAGTGCCAAAAATGTTATATTGAAAAAATATCACACGTTATTGGTTACATGTTTGCATGTTGATTTCTTTCCATGTTGAAATTGGCATCTGTTGCTTCCGTTTATACCAGATCTATATTTCCGATAATGTGGCAATAAGAAAAAAAAATATGAAAACACCATAAATTGCTCTTAATTTTAAACACACTTGATGTAAAAAATCGACATAAAAATTCGATAAGAACGATTTAATTGATGGGTAGCAATAATTCTGTCTCAGGGTTGGGCATTGTTTGTGAATGCGCTAGAATTCCATCGATGGATCCTAGCAAGTGTGCAGACAGAGATGTACTATAGCGTGCATCTACAAGCAGTAAATAAATCAGCCAATACTGAAAATTTAATGATCATCATTACCATATCTTTTAATTATCAAAATATACCTACATATAGACTCGATATTTTAATCACAATACCCGTTCATAATCATATCAATACCGATAAGTTATAATCTGCACTAGCTTGAAAAGTAATTATCATTGTCAGTTAAGTATAATTGTTTGCATATTACGTCGGACATCGCTCGATCCTTATCATAGGCATACAATTTAATTTTAAATGTTGAAAAAAAATA
This sequence comes from Arctopsyche grandis, assembly GCF_051622035.1. Taxonomy (NCBI): domain Eukaryota; kingdom Metazoa; phylum Arthropoda; class Insecta; order Trichoptera; family Hydropsychidae; genus Arctopsyche; species Arctopsyche grandis. The sequence continues at coordinate 22,012,004 of NC_135359.1, forward strand.
TCCATAAAAAACCGAATGCTAATACCGCAAATGCATTAAAATTAATTTTATCGCACTCTTTTGCATGTAGCGTAATTTCGCACATTATAATGCAAATTTGCGTAACCCTCTTCCTCGTTTCCCCCCACCCCACCACACACCGCACGGCAATATTTCATATCGTCGAGATGCTATCGCGGTACCGTATTATTAAGTCTTTATATTCAAAACTATGCTCGAAGCGAATGCAATAATTAATTTTGCAAAAAACGAAAAATTATCGAAATACGGAGCGTCATTTCGGAAATTACCAGACGCATTGTTTTCGCTATCTCGAACCTTGAAAAATGGCTTTATTATAAAAAATTAATAAAATAATATTATGTTAATAATAATGGGTTATATTGCACGACGGTAAATTACGCCATAAGGGCGATCGGTACGTTTATTATTAATTATCGTAGTTAAACCCATCTCGGAAACAAAAGTTATAACTTGGTCTGAAAAATATATGCGCTATAAAAATTAATAATAAAACACTACGAAAATTTATGGTGATATAATGGGGGCCGGTATATTTGCATTAATTTTAATAAGCAGGGCTCGAGAGCCTCGAGTAATTAAGGTATACACAGATAACATCGCCAAAATGCGTATAAATCACGAAATTGAGATGGAATACAATATGTACGTACACACATGAATCTATCGGCTATAAATATTCGTATTTACACTATGCAAACATTTAATTTGTAGCGCAAGAGTTTCATATTCAATGTTGTGTGTAAAATATTGTCGATTTCGTCAATAAATTGTAATATGTATGTATGTATAACCACTACTACTGTTTGGGAATTAATTAACTTTATTTGGGTCAGTAGTAGTCGTCGTCCCCTCCCCATGCGAGATTTTTCGTCTAGCTTCCGAATTTATGAGTGGGTGATTTATGCGAGATTTCTTCACTCATTTCAATGACAAAGGGGCCGTTGATTTATCGCCAATTATACAAGAAACAGTCGGCATCGTAAAAAGTGTCGTAAAATCTTTCCACCGAGAGAGATATCTACATAATGATAATATTGATATAAATCCAGTGTTGTCTTCGTCATTATTTTTACGCTAATTTCGACATTTACGCTAATCTCTAATTGTTGGATCGTAAAACGACAGGTAGCACGAGGCTTGCACTTTAACAACGATAATAATAAAAAATATAATTAATAATAATTAAAATATAAAAAAATACTAATAAAACAAATTTTAATTAACTATTATACAAACGGAAAACATCTGTAGCCAAAAACAAATCCGAATAGAAGCGCAAAGATTTAAGATTAAGTAGAATTAAGTAGATTAAAATGATCGTAAACCGACGACAAGCACATACAATTTACGGGCATTTGCAATACAAAATAATATATTTATATATATAATATATATAATAAGATTTAAAACAATATTTTAATTTTATTATGATGGGAACTTGATGTACATATATTGAGCGTACATAGTAAAGTGATATATTATTTAAGTATTTAAAGCACTTGGAAAATCACGGGGCATGATTTTATTGGCATAAATATGTAGAAAAGATAACAAGGTTATGCGATTTTTAGGGTCAGATACACTGTTTTAACTGAAAATTAAAATCAACAGGTTTTCAAACTAATTAATTTTCAAGAAACTGGAAACTATTGTAGTTAGGGTGACCATGCGTCCCGTTTTGGCCGGAAGAATCCCGTTTTTTACGTGCTTTTTGTTCGTCCTGTCGTTTTCGTAAAATTTTTGATTTGTTTCGTTTTGTTCTTGTTTTTCCAAATCAATTTTTTTCCCAAAAGCAATTGTATATAAATATACATTTACATACAATATATTTATTTTAAAGGAACATATAAATATTTTGTTGCGTGATTCATTTTATGTACATGTTACTGAAAAAAAATTGAGTCGTGTTATTATTTTCATTATAATTATTTTTAAATGACTATAAAATACAATATGATATTATATTTAATTTTTATTATTTTTATTTTCTTCTTTTAAGTAAATGTATGTACGTTCTGGTAAAAATTACACTACTTAACAAAAGAAGAAATGAAAACTTTCAGTTGCACATAGTTTTTGCAATTAATACATACATACAACGCACAAAAGTGTAACACATTTTTTTATTTAGGGGGGGGGGCAATTATTTTGTGAAGCGTTCTGTTTTGAGTCCTGGGAAATATGGCCACATTAATTATACATAGATTAAATCTCCTATAATCTCCTAATTAAAATCGAATACACTTTTCCGTATGTTCATAGTATGTATGTATATATATATGTAAATTCTCACAATGACTAAGAATAATATTAATATGGCTTTACTTCCAAATAATACACAACCAAAATATATAAAATTGAACATATAAAAAATCTGTAATATTTTTCATATACATTTTTAAGTAAATGAAAAGTCTTACCAATTCCTTAAAGTTTTAACAGATTTGGCAATGATGAAATGTTTGTACGTACCTGCAAGTAAAAAAAATGTACATATTAATATAGGGCACGTATAAAAAAGTATGTAAAATATAACGAGCACAGTTTGAATTTTATAAAAAGTGAACACAATTCCGACACACGTATGTACATACATAGATTTGCATCGAGTGGAAAACGTTTAATATAATTTAACGTTCACTATCGCTATAAACTTCGCAAGCAAATAACCACGTTATTATAATTGAATAATAATAAAAACACAAAGTACGCGCGATAGAAACGATAATGAGCAAATTTCGGCGTGTAGATCGCGTTTTCATTGTTCCTACTTACATAATATAATTAGTCATGTTTTAATATGTTGCATTTAATCTCTGTCAAAACGGGAAACGGAACAGTGGCGAAGATTCGCCACGCAGATACTGTCTCGATTTTTTGCATTCGCAACGAAGATTTATACTGTAGCTTGGCGCGTCTTTGTTAAAGGGTTGAATTTTCGACTTGTCTAACGAGCTTATGCAAATGTCTACGTATCAAATTTGTCTATGATTAATAATTTAACGCGTCGAGCGGACACATGAGCGCGAAAAATGTGATAAATTAATAAGGAGATGACGTACGCGTTTTGCGCACTTTATCGCGTCATCTTTGCAACGTTTGCGTATACGTAATTAAGACTTTTCTTCTAATTTTTTTTTTTTTTAGTTAGTTTATAACTCGTTTTCGTTTGCGATTGCCTATCGCTTTAATGCGATTTTAATTAAAAGCGAGCGAATTTCGCCGACCGGCCGGCGCGCCACGGTTTGAGAGCCGCTCGTTTATCGAACAGCGGGAATGATTTATAAGTTCGTGAGCGATGCGCTGTTGGTTCTTCGAATTAGCGAAATAAAATTCATAATATTTGTTATAGTTTGTAAATAATAACTCGGGTCGAGTGTGTGAGCGCTTTCATACTGAGCGATCACGAATTATTATGGCCGCTTTTCATGTTTCGAATTTACCTGTTGTAAGCAATCAAAGCTGCTCAGAACGGAAACCTACCGAATACCGTTAAAAATACGTAAACATACCTCAGCATCACAAAAACGCGTCCTTAAAACGAGCAATCAGCGTTTGATTTCACTGAATATTTATCGACAGAGAAAAAACGGAATAAACAAAAGAGCACTTTTTCACGAAATAATTTATTAAATTCAAATTTAATTATTTAAAATAAACAGGCTATATTTTATTTTATATTCCAATTAAAAATTAATAAAGACGTAACAACATTTTTTTAGTGCAAGCCACAATAAAAATTAATCGTTATTTACAGTCTGAAAATTAGGAAATAAAGTCAAAAACAAAATTTATATCTAATATATAATAATATATAAAAAAACAGGTAATCCATTTTATTTGAATAGTATCGTGCATGGTTATGAGCAACACACTTATGCAAATTTAATATCTTTATCACACACACTCATATTTGTCGTAATAAAATGCTGGCTTAAGTTTTTCATTTATGCTATACGCGATAAAGATCTTCATAAAACATTATAAAGTTATTACATCGTTAATATTCCAATTAAAAAATCATGAAAATCTTTTCGATGCACTCGACGGTCATCATAAGCGTTAACGTATGTGTACTTCCGCCGTTAAGATGACATACATATGTATGTACATATAATATCATTGGCATCATCATCGTTTATAGCCATACACAATCCACTGCAGGATGAAGGTCTCTTCAACACGCTTTCATTCGTCTCCGTTTTGCGCAACTCTCACCCATCTCACCCACACACTTTTCTCATTCCATCTACGTATCTTCCTTGCGGCCTTCTTTTCACCCGGGTTTTCATTCCAGTACTTCTTTTATCTACCTTTCGTCCATTATTCTAGCTACATGACCCACCCATTGCCATTTAAATCTCTTCACTCTCTTCACTATATCAACTGCTTTTGTCATACTTCTCACACACGTATTCCATTTCCAATCTCTTCTGGCTATGCCGATCATGCAGCGTTCCACACTTATTTGAGTGAATTGGAATTCATATTGCATTTTGGCATTCAATTTTTCAGTTTCACATCCATACATACATATGTCATCACTGTCAAAACTCATTGATCGAATACATCTTCAGATAAAGTGGCATTTTTTAAATGCACTCTATCCTAATTTCCTCCTCCTTGCTACCGGATGCTCTATAATTTGCTCTAGATATACCTATAGAAACGATCAAATGATTTTGGGGACTGCATTCATACATTCATGGTTCAATCATTATATGATCATCAATCTGATTGCATCGCACATTGGTAATTTGAGATGAATTGTTAGCAAAACTTGAAGGATGTTTGCATCTACTCTCAGTTGGTGTATGTTTGTATAACCAAGTGGTTGTTGGGTGTTGAGCGACTGGTGTTTTCGCACTCGCAGAACAACAAACGATCTGATGTCACTGAAGCGTCCCCGAACAAGAACCCAGACAAGAGTTGCGTTTTTAACAGCAGCACGTGAGGCATCTCCGCATGCGATATGATATATGTAGGGATTCCCCTCGAATTCGAGCGGCTCTTTTGAACCGGCCGAGGATCCTCCAAGTGTGGCTCGCATGCTCAGAATTCCGCACCAGTCTGATTCTGCATATGTACATAAATATATGTACAATCTCGACAAATTGAGTCATTCTTATTACCGTATGCAAATACGTAGGAGCGAACATGTTCTCATTTCGAGGATGAAATCCCTGCACAAATTTTTAATTGCATTTCACATATGATAATTATATATTCATTATACTGCGAATATTCGAATCGAGACACGCGAAAATTTGTAACGTGCGTTTTAATTGGTTTTTTAACACATTAACATACGTACTTAATACGCCTTTTTTTGTTCGGTTGTAAAATGTTAAATATGAGTCGATCTCATTATTGCGTACAACGCTTTTTCCCCGCAGGCTCATTTTTCACGTCGCAATTTTCCGACGGTGCTCAAACTGTACTATGTAGAGCCGCACCTGTGCTCAGGTGTGACTTTTTTTGCCACCTAGATCACGTTGCACTCGTAAGTCAGTAACGAATAGTTCGAAACTAATAAGCGTACATAATGACGTTTGAAACTGTACCTCCAAACGACGATATAATAAAAAGGTGCAAGGAAATAAAAACGTTCGAAGAAAAAACACAAATATCCGACAACACGTTACAGTAATTATTTTTATTTACAATGTTGCGAAAAAAAATTAGCAATTTTATTATCTAGGTGTATTATACAGGACAATTTACTTCGGTAAGTAACTATGTACATATGTACATACATACAATTATGTTATAATAAAATGTAATTATTGCAGAAATGAATTTTTCTGATTTTGGAATTATATTACTTGGGTAATTATACAATTAACTTATTATTTAATGTGCTCAACTCATATAGCATTAATCATACGTACGTACATATATATTCAAGTTTAATAAATGATACGCATTGGAATAATTAATGTATCTTATTATTTCGTTCACTACTATCACTTACGTGCAGAGTTAACCCGCAGGACGTTCGAGCACGATCGCGAAATTCCCATAACTTCTCAAACCGTTGTTGTTTTTTTGAATTAATTAATTTAAGGTGATGTCCGAAAACCAATTGATAATATTACAAAATGTAATTTAAAGCATATAATAAAAAAATATACGAATGGCCTTATATGTACATACACATATATATATACTTAGTTCAGAATGATGGAAAATAAGAGTATATTTATAATAAAGTTATTATTTTCGCAAACAAAAAATTACAATACATATTGCTGTTTTATTTAAAAGTGAATCGTAAAAAATAAGCATAATTACGTTTGGGTTACGACTTTACATACTTTTATATCAAGGCAGTAAATTCAGTAAAAATTAAACCGTCTCGTAACCACACTTACTGATGCCGACGATGACGATTTTATATTTATGAATCCCATAAAAAATAAATGACCATTTTGACCATAATTCTACCTTCAAATCCGGCTTAAAATACATTTAAAATATATATTTTGAAATTGGAATTCGAATTCACAAAACTTCAGTGTTGATTTCAACTGAAAAATAAACTGTATACGGCTATGATTCCTACTACATATTATTTTGTCAATTTCATTTTCTGCATCTGTTACAGACCGACGTTTCGACTTTAACTTTATATTTATTCCTTACCGTTGAAATTTCAAACCTAAACTAAATAAATTTCCCTTATTTATCATTGAAAGGAATTCAGCAAGTTGACACATGAAAGTCTCAATTAAAATCTATAATATTTATTGCTCGTTTGCTTTTGAAATGAGACTGACGGAGAGACACGCGTTTGCGCAAACGCGATAATTAGTCCCGTGTGTACGCATAAACGTTATTATTATATATGTATGTGTAACGAAACCGCAGATAATGATGTTTCACTATAGTCTTTAAAAACTCGTTCGCGGAGTGATGATACCTATTAATAATATACGAGTGCGCTATATAATATATACGATTATTGTAGTCGGTTTTTTCCCCCCATCGCATCTTACGTATGTATGTACGTGTGCAGTAGAGATATAGGTACCTAAGTCCGCTTTCGTGCTAGCGGTGAATTAAAACTTCATTTGTAATAGGTTAAATATTTTACCGGGCCAACAAAAGGTAGCCCACCGAAAGGCCGTTGAGCTTGTGACGGCGCACGCGCGTGAACGTTTAAGTTCTTTTGTGGCAGACAACAAACACATACAGTTTTGTGGACTATCATCTGATATATAAGCGGGGAGATGGGGCGTAATGATGTTTGGTCGGCGAAGGCGCCCCGCAGATTCGAACCTGAGGTCCTTTTGGACGGTGAGCCGCTCTCCTCATCAACACAATTAATCCGCGCTATTCAAATCGATTCTCTCATGCTCCGGAGAGTTCGATTCGCCGGCCGTCACGACATGTAAATTTCTCACAGGGTCGAAGCTGTAATAAATATGTTTGAGAAGCGGCGGTGTGTCGGTGTGTGCGTGAGATAGTCTCAGGGGGTGGCGGGCGGAATGCTGCTTTGAACCCGAGAGTAGCGTATGCCATGCAAATTTTATTTTTTTGGCATAGTTCGAATTCTGTAAAGTTTCTATTGAGTGACTTTTATCTTACTCGCAAATTTTCAGAAGAAAATATTGTTCTATTCAAAAAATTTCCCTGGAAAATTCTGTTGTTTCAAATATTATAACATGTACATATATGGAAATTTTAATTCTATCATAGCTTTTTGAACTACAAGATCGATGCGGAAGTTCAAAAATAGTTCATTCAATATAAACCAATTCCAAAATTTAAAACTTTGGAAGTAATTTATCGGTGAATTATTACTTTTACCGTTAAATCAACAAAATATTCGCTAAGTACTTCGTCCAGGAGAACTAAATAAACAATAATGAAAACAATAGTAGAAGTTATAAGTATGATTTCAGATTTCGATGATATTATTTTAGTAGTTCTATCTACGACTAAATGTGTGTTATCAGTAGAAGAAACGCTTCAGTAAGCTATTAGAAATAAAACTGAAATCAGTTCGGGAAAGAACCTACTCAAAAGAAGAAAAATAAAGAAATTGTGAGAAAGGAAATTTTTTTTGATAACATAAAATAAATACTTGAAAAATTACATCGTTACTATCCGATGATGCTTTCTCCACTGTTATTTTCTTAAACAATGAATAAATAAATAAATATATTTTTAGTCCTGTATAAAATATTAATTTTGAAAGAATATATACCAGTTATATCGTAGTATATAATAAATAATGTACAAAAAAAGTAGTTCATTTTTGAAATTGAAAAATCCGGTAATTCACTGGTAAACCGGTAATTAGTAAAAACTTATCCGATTACCGGTAAACGGCAATTATGTATAATATGTTAAATTGGACTCTGTAGTATGCATGTACCAACATACATATGTACATATGTACACAGATTATAAGCAAAAATATACATACATATCTACTAATATTTACAATTATATCTAATATCTTTCTTATATAGATTTTACATTACATTACATTCAAAATAGATTAAAAAATAGCTTTATAAACAGTTAAAATTGTTTAACATTCAGTTTCCGTTGACGATTCCGGATATTACGCAAATAAATCTTCGCACATGTTGCGTTCTCAAATAACATAATAAATCGGAGAAAATTAGCCGAATTATATAACTGCACATTCGAAGCGTTCTCATTCAATGTCAGAACACTAAAACAATAAAGAAATAAGTGCATAATATAAACACCGCAACAGAGCACAAATGCAATGCACAAATGATTGACATTGGCAACAATTATTTATTATCATGTGTATATTTAAACACGTTTAAACGAATTCACAATTTCAGAATCGATTGGAATCGCGTCCGAAACTCAAATGCGCGTTTTATAGAGCAGTGTGTGCAAAAAATCACTATAACATTAGAAGGCAATCGGCAGCCGCGTAACGAAATCTGATCTAGTTTCAGCGCAAAAAGGAGCAATGCAAGTGAGCACGCGAAACTGAAAAGTAAGGTAAAAATTCAGCGATTATTTCCGCCACGGACGTGGACGAAATTTTAATTTTTTATGTACACAAGTATATATGTACATACATACATATATATCTGGTGATAAGCCTAAAAAGTGAAGAGATAAATGAGTAAACACATATCGACTGTTTTGTTTTGTCTTGACGTGTGCTCCAGCGTTGTTCTTTGTACAGTGGAACGATCGACGAGTCACGCTACGCGTACGATATAATTATCTTTAATTATATATTACATTAAATTTCTTAATGTGCTGTTAAAAAGGGAAAAGCTATTGAATCTAAACACAAAAAGGGATAAAATAAATATGTAAGCAAAGTGTTACCGAAAGGCATAAATTCGTTATAGGCATTTCATTTTGTAATGTGAACATTCCCTTTAATAAAAAACAATAAGAAAAAAAATTAAGTCCAATACGACATCAAATGTGTAAATATTGATTTGGATGTGAAGTGTAATATTTTTATTGAAAAATATAAAATATATAAATGTGCATTTAAAGGTAGAGTACTCATCTTGAACAAAACATCATAAAATATTTAAATAGTGCAGGTAATATGAGTGATGATAGAAGACAATCACGGCTACTTGATATGCACTCATCGTATTGCATCAGTTGCGCATAACAACGTTTCCAGTACACGCGCTTATAATAACATGAGCAGACATTAAAACCACATAATAAGATTTCCTTATAAGCCTCACACTTACTTCTACGTACATACGAACTTATGTATGTATACGATGCATTTTCCTCAGTGAAAGTTCTGTCTGCTGCGGAAATGCAATGCAACTGCAACTGCAACGACCGACCTAACCGGCCCGATAGTGTGTATGCGTATTATAATTTTTTCTTTTTTTTTGCATAGTCAGTAGGCGTATGTGCGAGTTATGAGAGTATGCTAATTGATTCCATAAATGGGATTATTGCTCAAGTTGTTGTTGTGTGTGTGTCTGTTGCCGATTTAATTTATTCGTTTTGCGAGAGCGAAGTGCGCGAAACGGATCGACTGTCGGTCGTTTCGTAATAATTCATTGGTATATTATATTTTAAATGAAAAATCAATTCAAGTATTATAGTGCAAGCCGGAAAACTACTCAGTGATCTATGTACATTGTACATAAACTTACCGGGAGTTGATTAAAACATCAACATTCAACATTGATTACATGCAGTGCTATAATAATTAAATTGATGGAATCACTATATTCAGAACAAACGATATGAATTAATTGATCAAAATTTTAGTGTATAATTAATCCATAATATAAATAAACCGAGCAATTATGTATGTATATAGACGTTTGAATAAAGTAAAACTTGATACGCTTATGTGGTGCGCGTTCAGGTTTAGGAAAAACCGTCAATAAATAATGAAAGTAAATAATTTTATGCGGCTAGACTGAAATATATATAGTCTGGTGGTTGTATGGTCATAATTAAAAACAATATCGAGTACGTGTTTTAAGTATATTTTTATTATTTATATCACAGTAATAAAACACAGTCTGAGAGCCAAACATACATACATGCGAACAAAAAAAATAGGTCCATATTAAAAATTTATAACGAAATAATTAATACAATCAAATGTTTAGCACCGTTCGCTATTGATTTATAACCCGCGAGAAAATCGTGATGATACAATTACACTCTTCGAAGATGTAAAGTGTCGAAAAAAAAATCACCGGTAATAAGACGAGCTAATACGATTTCGGCAATTAGACAAGCCGGAGAATTTTGCACTTGAAGAACATCTATGTATGTATGAACTTAGTGTGAATTTTTTTTAATTTTTCGCAGAAAGATCTACTGATGAGACGAGAGAGCTTTCGCTGTAAGCTCACGCTCACGCGAAGCTATGCGATGAGAGACGTCCTGCGGTGCGCAGGATGCTAATATCCTTATTTGTTTTATTGAATAACCAATAACCGTAAGTTATAAACGCGGTGCATATTTTTTACGAGCGAGGCCTTTATTACTAATTGCGTTTCGGAATTGGCGTGATCTTACTAGGCTGCTCGTTTGTTACACATATGAAAGTCTGTAACTCGTTGTCGTTGAAAATCCCACCTAATGTTAATACAGTGAGGCCTGTTTTGCATGTTTTTAAAGATCTTGATGGCAACATTGTAATGTTTTATGTACTTAGTGCGACATGTTACGCTAGAATACAATGGCGACAAACATTTGAAGTCCAAACAAATCATACCTACATACATATAAAGCAGGCATTATATTTAATATACGAATATAATAGACTCTATAACTTATTATGGCCAGTTATTATCTTTATGAGTAATGATTGCGATTATGAAGAATCACAATTTGTTTTTGAGTAAGTTTAGAATTATGAAGAGTTATCACCAGCCTGTCTCAAAATTAATCTGTTTAATTAAACGTGTTGAAGATCTGCCCTTTTCTCTTGTTCCCTCCACGCTTTCAATCACGACTAATAGCTCAAAGCTTTTGTACCACATTTAAGCTCTAAAATAATTTTGTGGCGATGACAAATCTGCTAACTTACATACATACATATATGTACACACAAGGCTTAGAATAAATTTATCTCATATATTTTTGTATATATGTATATCTGAATTATTTGAAAGAAGGTACCTGCATAAATTTTCACGCGTCAAGTATGTGGGAGGTTTGATTAAACGCGTTTGATTATCAAGTGTAAAACATGATAACTTGGGGTACATTTAATTAAAATATAACGTCTTATTGAAATATGACGTATCGCATCATCGCGAAGTCAGACATGCGAGCCGTCGATTTAGCATATTTTTTTCGTGTAACGTGTCGCGATTGACGCTGATACATAGATATTGATCGTCTTGATGACGGACAGCCAAAGACAGGCCAACAGTAAGAAGAACACCAACAACAACAAATAAGAAACAGCTGTTGCTGACGTTCGCAGGGGGCGGGTATCAGAGTCCACGAGTCGGACATGTGTTTTTCTTAGAGGGTCTCTCGCCGGGCAGTCTGCCTTTTTGTTTGGTCTCGTTTTATCAAATCAATGAGCCATAAATCAAAGCGTTTAGCCTTTGGCCGCGGGGCCCCTTTAGCATGTAATGAAATTATTGGGCATGTACAACACGCGGAGCGGCGAGCGCACACGATACACGCCCGGCCACTGCTTGGCCATGGGAAAAAGCGCCTTTTTTTACCTTCATTATGTTTACATACTGGTATGATTGATTTCTTCTCGGAAATCTAAGCACTTCACGAATCGTCAGATGAACTTAATGCCCGCGTACCTGTACTGTGGTCTACCATATTCGAATTAGTTCAAAAGCGCGTCCCGAAATTCACACGAGTGCGCTGTCAATGTGAGCATTATACGCTCGCATGCAATTATGTACAATGTACTTGCAGAGGCACCAAAATCTGTTGATTTTCGGAATAAGTGAAATTAAAACAAATTTTGTGAGTCCGAATGAGTAGATGAATTAAGATGAATTAGTTGGTGGAAATGGAATATGCTGTCATCTAGCAGTATGTATGTATGTAGGTGTGGCGGTAAAATGTGATCTTCTACATATAACAAGAATATTGTAAAAAAAAATCCAAGGAAAAATTAAGATTTGCAATGTTTTTCAACTGAATTGTGTATTTACTATATGAGCCGTTATATTTGAAAGTGGCATAAGTCCATTTTTATTCATTTCGAAAAATATTTCGCAAAACATCAAATATAATGTTTTAAAATAAAAAAAATACCCAAAATACACAGACACACACACACACATTTTTTCTAGATCATGAAAACGTGATCAGTAATCGATTGCGAGTTCGAATCAGTCAAAATCTCGAGTTCGAATTTACGCATGATCACAAAACTTCATCTATTGTTATTACGTACATAGATAAAGTAATAAGAGAGGAAAAATAGGCCAGAAAAATAAATAACGAAATAAAAGAAAAAACAAAAAGATAAAAAATATAACAGTAACTAAAATACAGAAATATAAGAAAAGAAGAACTATAAAAACACTTAAAAGTTTAAGAAGTGCTTAACGAATCTAGCTTGTTTTTAAAAATATTATGGTTTTTAGAATTTACTAAATTGTTTTAGCTCTTACTTACATATGTATATCAGAACTGTTTTTTTTTTCAATTTTTCAAATGTTTTTGATTTAAAGCGAGAAATATAAAACGCTGTACGCTCGGCATAACAAGTAGAGATATAAAATGGAATACGTAGGTGAGAAGTATGACAAGGGTAGTTGATATGGTTGTCTGATAAATTCGCACATGGCGATCTCGCACACGCACACGTGACGAAACTCTCAAGCACGGAATATCTGGTACTCGAAAACTCCACCCACTGAGATTCATCGACGTGAACTATCAAGAATTCCAGAAGTGTCAGAAAATAGTCTAATAATAGTCTGTATTCGCGATTTTTGTGGCAACGATTGTCGTGTGCGAGATCACTATGTGCGTTAATCAGTTGATATATAGGTAGTGGAGAGAGTGTAGGCATTAAAATGGCAATGGACGATAGATGGACAAAGTGCTTGAATCCAATCCGAGAGAATGTAAAAAGGTACAAGAAAGGCCGCAGGAGAGATGAATGGATGAAATAAAAAAAAGTGTGCGATGAAATGGATAAGAGTTGCTCAAAACAGAGACGAATATTACCGTGTTTGAGAGGACTTCATCGACCAGCGGATGGTGAGTGAATGGCTGTGGATGATGATGATGATTAAATGGCAAATAAAACGTCATCGATCAGTATAATAGATAAAATTAAAACAGCATCCACTTCAGACATCAAATAACATATGAATTAAGAGGAAAGAATAGGAGTAGGAGTAGAAGTGAGATGAGGAATGCGATGAAATAAAGAAAGACAGTAGTGGTCAGTGTGAAATCAATAGTTCTTAATTTTTACTTTATCTATGTACGTAGTAACAATAGATGAAGTTTTGTGATCATGTGAAAATTCGAACTCGAGATTTTTTACATGTTTTCAAAAAAGTTCACACTTACATAACAGAATAAGTAGGAGTACAAGTACAAGTACTTTCCGAAATTCGAGAAATTGACCGATAGCTCTATTTCGTTACAGCTGAAAATTGAGTTATGACAGTATACCGAAGTGAGAAATCCCTCAGACATTCACCGGTCGTCTCTGCCTCACATTGTATGCGTTTATCGTACCGAAAAGGTTAGCGAATATCTTGAATTATTGTACCACGTCGGTGAAGAAAGCTCCGCTGCATAAATTGCGTTCGCATTAACGAACTGTTATTGCTTTACCGTTATCACGTGCGACCTCTTTTGTTTTCCGAAAACGCAAATGCGTTTCGCAAAAGCCTCCATCCACGTGCGTTTGTATACATATACATGTACATATGCGACGTATATTTAATTTTTCGCTTTTTAGGCTAATGAGTCGATTTGAATAAGCGTTGTGCAAACAATTTTTTTAATTGCCAAAGTATCACTGCTCTAATTCGAAGGTCTCGTATGTACGTATTTGCGATATGTTAACGAACAATTCGACGATTGTGGTCGATTACTCAATATATCCTGTTACGGTGAAAAATTGCCAGGCCATAGATATTTATATTAAAATTTGAATAAATTACCTTCTGCGTTTGATTACTTAATAACTCGCGCGGCTTTTCCGCAATCAATTATCGCATTCGAATCTACATATGTACATATATGTATAACATGTAAGTTTAAATTATAAACATTGGAATGGATCGAAAAGTGTTGGGAGCAGCTGTAAGTTGTACGGCGGTCAATCGTGTGTTCCATCCATTTCTATAATCGATCAATGAATGACGCTTTCTGTCGAAGTGTATACCTATATTTATTTTATTCTGATTTGTTGATAAAAATTAGTGTTATGACCGGATATTTGATGATGTATGAAACGCGTCTTTGGTTGCACGATGCATAAATCAAATTAAAATGTATCGTTGCATGCATAATGCGTGCACGTGATTCAATTACGACCGTTTTTATTTTTTCGCATATAATATATATGCATTTTTTGCAGGAATAATAATCGTTTGGAAATTGAGGCGAAAAGTTACGAAATCGGACTGGCGAATATATTACATTACATACTTAAGCGTATCGTGCAAGTTTTGAAAGTGCACATCCGACCGGTTTTCAAATATTTTTAATTTTTTCCGACCGTTTATTAATTCAAACGTTACGATTGTTCAATTGAATTATTCGATTCAATGAATTGTTAAACATTTTTCAGGAACGAATAACTCGAATAACCGTTTGGCAGAAAATGTGCACCAAACAAAACTTACTAATAATAATTACAGTCAAAATATGTATCAATAATTCAACTCGAATTTTAATGGGATTAATTTCCTGTGGGTTGCGTGATCCCTTGCACATCTCGAGCAATTAATTATCGATACTGTTATAATTGTGCGAGGAGCGAAATTTTCCAAAATGCGCAACAATTAATTTTTTTTTATCTGCACACGCTTTTATATCATTAGCATAAAATTACGAAACTTAAAATTGCGCCTTTTATTTTAATTAATACATTCACGCGATTAGCAATCGCAACAAAAATGCTATTTAGTGCGAATATGTGATTGTATGATATACTTAATAAAATAAAAATTGCAAAAAAAGTACAGTTGCAAAGCTTTACTAGTACGAAAAAAAAACTAGAGAGCGAATTAACCGACTCAAATTGAGAAAAGCTAGAAAATCGATTTGTTAATATTACATCTATCACAATGAAGCGTTCCATATCATGAATGAATGAATTCGATTTTTTTTAAATTACATTAGAAATGTAAAATCCGATGGATTTGTTTCACTTTTTTCTGAAGCAATATTCGAAAAAAACGACAAGTGTACTTCCGATTCTGGAATTGTGTATCAAATAAGTATAATACAATCACACATACAGCCTTGGGAAAAAGTTAAAACATTTAAAAGACTGCATTATTTTATTAGTCGAAAAAAAACCTCTTGAATTATATGCAAATATGTTTTTTATGTGTGAAGAATGTTGACTCATAAATAATAAGATAGACACAGAACGATCCTTATCGTCTACTCTTAAGACTTCAATTAAATTGGCACACAATGGATTATTTATATAGACACATGTTTTTTTTTTGAATATTTTAATTTACAATTACAAGTTCACATTATCGAATGTGAAGCGATCGGTAACTATGTAATTTACCTTTTAGATAGGGCGCGCAAGCTGTCGGTATTGCGCGGCGAGACTGTCGGCGTTTCCACCGTAATAAATCTGATTGATGCCGCCTTTTTTGTAAAAGTACAGAGCGACGATAATAACAAGAAAAGAAAACGAAAAAGATGAAAGAAAGAAAAAAAAAAAAAACAATCGGTCCGACACTGTATCTGTATCCGGACTGTGTTTCAGTGGCGCTTCTTTGTCGGTGTGTGTGTATGTGTTATTAGCTGTTAATTCAGTCGATCATTATTCATAATAAGTTCCGTGAATTCGGCGTAAGCATCGGCCAGTGGCGGCGGGTGGCCGACAAGCGTCGTGGGAAAATGTCGACACGGACGCCAATGCGTTCCAATTAGCCAATCGGATTCGCGCGCATATGACCTTATGTAGACCAATCGGAAATATTCGATTGCGATTCGATAATGCACAGTGGCGTAGATCGACACTTTTACATCCATATGTACAATCATACAAAAATTACCTGGGAAAAGTTATGATTAATTTATCGAAGATTTTAGTATCTAATTTTCCATAGGCAATGCTTTCCAATGACATACATACATATTATATAGCAAGTATGGAATAATCAAACTTAATCTAGTATTTTAGTAAATTGAACCAAGTTATGTATACATAGACGTGAAGCATTTATGCATTACATATTTCAAGCTGTAGAATAAGAAGATTCGCATTATATTATATATTCGAATTAGATTATATGATTCAGTTGTTCTTGATTGGGCGATTGATTATAGGAATAAGAATGACACGTTTTTAATGTATGCAAAATTCAACACTTATTACAAAATTCAAGACAGATTGAGTGTGCTATGTTTCGTCTAATCTATGTATTTAAATAATTGCGATATATTTTTTATACAAACACATTGTCATATTCTGATTGGAATTCTGTCCGCAGTCTAATTAGAATGCGTGCAATTGGAATCTAGTATATTCCAATATATTTTTTTAGTGCGCCTATGTTGAAATATGGACAACGTATAATTAGGCTGTCTACCTTACGCGTATCTGACAAAACACTCGTGTCCATTTGACTCGACTACTAATTTCCAAACATCGTTCCCCGTCGATTCGTACATCATTGATTTTTTTCGTACCTACTACACATTGTCATTAATTTTTTGCATCAATTAATAAATCGTTAGGTTTAACAATCTACATACATATTTGACGATGCGGAAGAAAAGTCGACTCTGAACAAATTTCCCACATTCTTCACCATAGTATGGAAATCTCTGGTTGGAAAACGCAACCATTCCGACCGAAAAGGTAAATAACGACTGGGTAATTAGTCGATGGGCTACGACCACAAATTTCCTCTCACCTCGATCCATAAATCATTCCGCAAACGATCGCTGCTTTGATCTATCCGCGTCATGCATGTAAAAATTAACTATTACGTATGTCTTCGGTCACAACGTTCCGAAATAAAAACAATACAAATTATTGTGATTGCACTCATTTTTTACATCGCATTATGTACGCGTTGAATATTCATATTTTTTATTACAATTAAACGAAATATTTGCATAATTATCAATAGGTAATTTAGAATCGGAATAAATGATGTCATAACACGATAAAATATTACAATTTTGACTGCCGTATTCAAAAGCAACGATTACTAGTTATAAACATACTACTGGTTATAATGAGAATCTTATAAAAAAAATAATTTGATTTAAAGCAACAATCATCACAGTAAATCGTATCCATGGGCGTGAAAACTAATTGGTGAAATTATTCCAAGATTTAAATAATCATATAATTGTACGAAAATTAGCGTCAAAGTGAAGTGCTTGATTTGAATATGAATCGACACGTGCACTTTTGAAAGTAGATCTCGTGAAAATTGTGCATAAATATGTGAAAATATCATAGTCGAGTGTCTGAATGAGAGTTTTGTCTCTCACACACAGTTGCTTCAGTGTCAATTAGGTAATTTGGTTTCGAAATTATCGTACCTTTTCTCAGCGGGAATTCAAATTAGATTTTTTTCCCCCCGTTCGGTACAAGTATGAGCTGTGATGGTCATCAAAACAGCGATGATGATCCAAAGGCAACGGTCGGGGGATAATTTGCCTACCGGAGCCCGACTACTAGGTATTTATTCTCGTCAATTATGGACGCACAATATAAAAGTGCCAAAGAAAATTTAACTAAAAACGAGTCTTGTAAAAAAGCGCCTTCACAAAACATCGACCGATTCCATCCAAACACGCACATTACCCATCAGCTGTTCTCGATTTGAATTTATCACAACTTTCAGGCGACTTCGTCGAGTGCAGATCGCTCTTAGATGGATGTAATTTGTCAACGATCGTAACATTTGAGCAGATTTGAGCTCTGTGATGGATCTGTTATATTTACATTACACACGTCCACAATGCACGCTGCGGTTTCCCAGAACACGAGAACGACCAGAGAAACCGTTTATTAAAATCTACTTAACCCCGCGCCTTGTACCAAAAAAACAAAAATAATAATAAAAAAACAACCAGCTCGTTTGTTAATGCCACAATGCCACACAAACTACACTACAAATTTAGTGGTTGTAGCTGATAACTATAAAATATTCGAGTTCATGAATACCTCCGGAATTTTTTAATATGTAATTAACAAGTGCTTCATAACGACGCTCTACGACGAAACAGATAGCAAGTACCAAGGGAATTTTACAACTTTTTTGTTTGAATTTCGTGAAATTATTGCGTTTATTAAACGATAGATGTAAATGAGGAGGGTGTGCGTTTGTTAATTTCAAATGCCACAGGCATTGTGAACACACTATGAGACAAGGTCGTCTAGCAACAATCAAAAAACTTTAAGCACTCGAACAAATCATTTGTGTAATGTTACTTGTTCACATGATTATTCATCACTAATCTGCCTTCATTACCATGTTTTTTTCTGTCATAAACATGTGTATAACATTAACATTGTATAGAATAACATATCAATAATTCAACGCATACATAGTAAGGGAAAATCAAAACAATACAATGCCATTTCACAATATGTATAACTGTATTGAATTAACGTTTCTACATATATAACGCATGTAGTAAGCAGTAAGTTGTACTGTACAAAATAAACAAGGAAGACTGTCGATTAAATTTATATTTAGATAGTTACATACTACGGTAGATTTACCGTAAATAAATAAAATCTCCAAATGTATGAAAGAATTCAAGGAGAATACATATAATGATTCAAAATTACATTGTCGTTTCTTACGTAGGTATATTACGAGAATTACGTCCGGTACATTACACTGGGTTGACCACGCTTTCGAAGTCAAATGGATTCCATTAAATTTGTGCTCAAACACCGACATCAATCATCGTTCAAAAGTAATCGTATGCACGCATCGAAATGCACCTGCACTTCGGAAAAACGGGTCCTAATGAACTCGGGTGCATTTGAATGCATTCAAATGGTTTCTGAAGCGACGACTTGTTAATATGATAAATTTAAAACACGGTAAGTACACACAGTACGCGGAAGCTCTAATTAACAATTTCCCAAAAAATACATTCGTATGTGAATATACGTATCATTACTGCCGTTTTAACAACCGGCAGCGTTTGAAGGCTTCGAGCCGTATTATTTGAATAATAATAATTCCTACTAATAGTAAAAATATAACTGGTTTTAATTCATATTTCAATTTGACGGCCGCACTTTATGTGTCTAGGCGAGAATGAAAAATATCATATGCATATTTAGATACATAGGCGAAGATAAGTCGAAGAATTGACACGGCATTTAGACAAGACCGCTGCTTTTACGACTATTATTATCAGTGTGAAGAAGACATTACTTAAAAAATTTAATTAAACTAAAAATAAATTCCAAACAAATAAAGCAACTCAATCAATAACTATGAATATGTGATGATCTACTACTTATTATCTTTAATTTTCGTTGGTTTCAATTTAAATAAAAAAATGCCGTTAGATAAATTGCCAAGTTTAAAAGCTAATTGAGTCGTATTCTATTACCTCCTTGACAGTTAAAATTTAAGCGCAATTTCTTATCTAAATATTATACATCGTATGTAGATAAAGCTAAAATGAAACAATGCGTGTGTGGGTTCGTAATTTTTATAAGCTTTATGCACCAGTTAGGCTTTTGATTTGAATATTAGATAGCGTTTTTTAATATGTAATAAAGCATTTCGTGTGTTTATTTAATTATTTCGAGAGTTGGATAAGAATCTCCATTCGCCCGTGTTTCGTGAACATTGTGCTTCGACGTTGATGATTTCTAATGTTCGACGCGTTTTGTTATTATTATAATAACAAAAAATAAAAATACCTACTCAATTTTCATCAACATAATTACTTTTAAATAATAAATGCCGATTATCGAAATTACCTACACTTTTTTCGGAGATCTACCAATAAAACTTTTATAGTCTCGCACGGATTGAAAATTTTAGTAGATTTCACGTATAGATAACTCAAAATTTTAATTTGTTTGACAATTAATGATTAATTACGATTGCAATCTTTTTATAGACTTTTTCAAACGCACCGCTTGATGTTGTAACAAAATAATAAATTGCACTTTTTGCACGTATCAATCACAATTTGCGTCCATAATCAACTTTGTTTTTGCAATTTTTAGATACGAAAAGGCAATGAACATTTATTAAAATGCAGTTAAAAACGTACACCTACGAAAAATGAGTTTAAACACACTTTGCGCAAATTTATGTATACTCAAGGTGTGTATACTCAGTGTGATAAATTAATATTTACTTTAGATATATTTCATACGATAACCAGTCGCTTCAGACTTTATGCAAATTTGAGCACGCCGTATATATAAGGGCAAAGTAATTAACGAGTGCAAAAAATATTGACTGCGATTATCGAGCATTAAAAATGCGCCAGAGTGTATTGCCTTATTGAAAAAAAATTGAATAAGTAAAATTTGCAAGTCAAATGTTATTAATTAATTGTTTAAGGCGTCATAGCGTGCAAACGCCCAAAAGCTATAAATTTTTGTGGCTTTATTAGTGCCAAATTGGCTAAGTTTAAAATTCTCAATTTATTGAGAATTTTATCAACTGAGACCGATCGCGAATTTAGACAATACTTTTTGTGAAGCAACAAATTATAATGTTAACTACTTGAATATGAAACTTTGCGTATTTTCCAACAATAACACTATCGGTGAGTAAGTTTGGATAGTCTGCAGCGACTTGACAAGATGACAAGACTTGACACAAGACAAGACAAGAACCAACCAAACTATTCTTGCGATTTATAAATAATTAAACTGTATCACTTTATATTTTATGTGTTGAGCAGATAAGGTCGATCTATGGACGGTCAGTTTAAATTTCAATTGATAATTGAGACTTTAGATGTGAAAATTCCGTTGTAGGATTTTAAATAGAAAAATCTGACAGGCGTACGTTTATGTCAAGTTGATATTGGAAGGATTCTCTCCGCGGTTATTGGAAATATTTTTCCGGCTGGTCGACTTCACCGGGATGTCTCTCCGTCGACCCTAGCCGATTTAAAGTGGTCAAAGAAGCATAAAAGGAAGGCAATCTTCTCATTTCATATACGCCGACGATATTCCAGAGCTGCCGTGGAAAGAGGGAAAGAGGGCGAGTGAGCGGCATAAAAAATCTCTTGCCCCGTTGTACGAATCGCTAGCACTCCTATTCCCCTCCTTCTATCCTTTTACGATAATATGATTGGTATTTGAGTACATATTATTTTCTAAACCCTTCGATAAAAATGGGAGTGGTGCGAAGATTTATATATATTAAAACAGAAATAAACATATGTATTCGTGTATCGAAAGTACATATGAAGTTACACCGTACAATGTGAAAGAATACCGGGAAAAGAACAATACATTTTTAAAAACACATTTTACTCACATGTGTAATATTATTAAAATATAAATTTATACTAAATAAAAATATAAATATCGTAAATATTGTATACCTATTTATGTCTAATTGCTCAGATTATCAGAATTTACGCATGCAAATTTTAATCTCATTATGAAAAATATCTTTGGTACCTAACTAAAGAAACATTTTTTTAAATAAAAAAAAACAAACGAAGATAACAAACATTTTAATATTTAAATACATTCGTATGAAATTGAAAAAATAATAATCATATATTAAATATGTTCAAATGGAACTTTTCGAATCGTGAAATTTGATCAAACAACATATATTTAGAACATAATATAACATGAATGATGACTGTGATTCCAGTACAAATATAAAATTTTATTGAACTATGTATATATGTATGTATGTACATACATATGTACGTATGGTCACGTTGTAATATTTGAAATATTTTTGTATGTGTTTTAGTTTTATTTCAAGCCGTAGAAGATTTGACATTGGGATGGACATCTAAATACAAATAATACTAAAATTTTGTGGATATTACATACAATATGAATATGACCTAATAATAGCCCGACCGTGACAGAACTGTGCCTACATACATACATACATAGTGTGTGTTTAAAATCAATAAAAAAAATCGGCTATACAAATAAAACTGTACATATATTTGCAATGATAAAGATTAAAAAACACGCGTCAAAAATTATATTATATCATATAAATACATGGTGTGCGAAAATTCATATTAAAAAACTTCTTGTGAGAGTTTTCCTATCGATTTGTTGTATGCGACGGGGCAAGGGCAAATTTGTGGAAAATCTGACACCAGTAAATACACGTGTACGGGGATGAAGAGCCAACCCGAGGGTGCGTGCGCCTATGGTGGAATTTCAATTTGTACTTTCCAAATGGAATTATGAACGCTCGTTTGATTTTCTCCCATCGTCTAAATGTAGTATGTATACGGGGATATTTTTAGCGAAATATTTGATTGATAGATGCGGACGATGAAAATCGTTAATTCGCGATCAGATCGATTCGTCATTTTAACGATTGGCGTTAAACGCCAAAAATACGACCGCGCAATAACATAATCAGAACCAAACGAAGATATGACGTTATAAATCCTCCAAAGCGAAAAACAAAGCACATTTATAATATAATGGAAAACCTCAACGCATCGGCCGTTATCTCGCGTAATATATCACACGTATATTCACACCTAGTAATTACCGACGAAAATTAAATGTAGGAGATATTTGTAATTCAAATATGACAATAAATCGCAATGCCCACTATTATTATTGTTTTGATAATTATGCCACATATATTATCATATATCTATCAATTAAATATTAACGCTTTGATGTGTATATGAGAATAAAATTCATAAGTCAAATTGCCAGGAAAGACTTATAACTTAATTAGAGCGATTATGGAATTCGTTGCGAATGTTTGCTTTGTGAAACTGGTATGACGAGAGGCTTTCCCATATGCGGACGAAATTGTTTGAAATCTGTACGTTAATAAAATATTATGTGACATTATTAATGGCACACATGTATATACATACGTCTGCCACGCACTACATTTGAAAGGGCACATATTCATAGCTGATAAGATGTGTCGAAGAAATTATGTGATATGTATCATACTGAAAACGGAAAAATGCAACCACACACGCAAAAAAGATAACGAAGTGAGCTGACGAGAATTTAAAATTTCTTCCAGCTAATCGCAAGTCTTGATCATTATACAAACAGATCAAAAGCGATTCGATGGAAATTAAATATAGCATTGATTTTCTTCATTTATCAGGGGTATTTTATTTAGATTTTTACGGTACTTAGATACTTTTTTCATAACAGCGGTAAATTTGAAACGTTTTGTCAACGAAATTCGTGGCATGTATGTACATATGTATTTTTTATATGTAAGATGCCTACCAGTTTTCTGAATCTAGGTAGATTATCAAGAATCATTCTAGCAAATCTATTTGTATGCAATTTAAACATACATACGTACATACATATGTATGTAATTTTTTGTTGAATTTATTTTTGAATGAATACTTTGTTAAAATGGTTTATATGAAAAATCGCCGTCGTGATGCCACTTCTGTATACATATGTACATATGTTGGTTCAGTATAGGATTATGGGTCTTTTGTATAGTTTCAGTCAACGATATTTTTCAAACAAATTCCAGCAACTTTTGCAGAAATGATTGGGTACATATAACATTTTTAAATCGGCATTTCAATTAATGCATTGTATTGCAAATTCAATTACTTTAAAACAATTCTTCGAGACGTTGATAAGGCAAGTGATGTGAATCGCGTGAACCGATTGATCTTGATCGTCGGTTTGGCGCCCGATAGGTACGTCACAGGAAGTCTCGCACTGCGTTTCTCGATCAATTATCACTCGTCATCGATGATGTGTCGTCTCTAGATGCATTTTAGCTTCCCACGGTGTGACGTTGGCCGCCGGATGACGACAGGTATAACGGCTGCCGTTTTCTCTAAACGCGAATATGTGCAAGCGTGCGCGCGCGCGTTATGCAAATGCATATGGGAATGTCGCATGTATGGTGTCGTTCCGTGATCGATCGCCAATCGTATAGATGGGTGATAAGTTAGTGCCAGCGCTCCTCAAACTGTTTCATTAATTGAAGGAAATGTACAGAGTTATGCTGGAATGCGAAATGGAAACGGAAATGTGTTTAGATAACACGCTTCCTAATTGCGTGCAAAAGCTTAGCTGATTCAGCGATAACTTATTCGATTTAGTATAAATTGGAACAATTATTTGATTATTTTTCAAGTAAATTTCATTAAAATAACACATGGTCAAAACTAAATTCTCTAAGAGTGTTTAAAAAAATCCTTAGCTTGAAGATTAGCTAAATTTTTATCAAATATTGTGATTAGCGTGTTAATCGTTTTCAGCTTTAATGTTAAAGAATAAATGGTAAGAAAAAATAAGACGTTAAGGTATATCATTGTAATTAGACAGCTTGAATCATCGTCAGAACCATCTATGTTATTCTTCAACTAAATTTCATCACTATATAAATTTTAAATTGAGCTCGATACAACATTTAAAGTAGAAAAAATAATAAATATAATGCGATAGTGGAAGTAGATTGCAATACATTTAAAAGATTTATTGAAGATGGAAAAGTAAATATAAATTGGGATAGATGTAGGGTTTTTGAAGAAATTAATATTCTAAGATGTCTAAATTGTTACGGATTTAATCACAAAGCGGTGGATTGTAGAAACAAGGTGACATGTGCGAAATGTGGAGAAGAAGGGCACAAAAGCGAGGGATGTAACAATAAAATAATAAAATGTAATAATTGCTTTAAAAGTAATAATAAATTAAAATTAAATTTGAACACAAATCACGGACCGTTGGACACTAAGTGCAGTGTATATAAAAGAAATATAGAATTAATGAGAAATAGAATTAAGTATAATAATATATAGCAACCACCAAAAGGTATCGGTATAAATGTACAAAGTTTTTTTGCTCACAAGGATGAGGTTTGGAGTTTAACTGTAAGTCAAAAACCATTATTTATAGGTTTAAGTGAAACGCATGTAACTAGTGATTTTGAAGATTTTGAGCTGAATATAGATGGATATTGTGTTTTGAGATGTGACTCTAATTCTAGACATACGGGTGGGGTACTATTGTATTTAAGGGATGATTTAAGTTACGGTAATGTAATAGTTAATAAGGTTGATGGTGAGTTTTGGACAATTGGTGTGGATCTGCTTGTGAATGGAGTTACTGTGTTTTTGCTAGTAATTTACCGCTCTCCGAATGGTAGAAGTGGAAGATTTCTTAAATTTTTAGAAGAATTGAGTGAAAGAAGTATAGATGTGAGTAAAAATATAATTATGTTTGGGGACTGGAATTTTAATTGGTTACAGACAGAAGAATTTTATGTAAAAAAGTTGAGAAATTGGGTAAATGAATTGGGTTTTAAACAAAAAGTGACGGAAGCAACGAGAGTGAATAATTTATCAAGCTCTCTCATTGATTTGGTTATAACGAATATAATGGATCTGCGGTGTGAGGTGAAAGATGTACCGAAAATAGGAGACCATTCTATTGTCAACATGTTTTTGGGACAGCGGTTTAGTAACGGAGGACTTAAAAATATGCAGGTGACTGAAAGAGAAAACATTGATTATCAATTGATGAATGAATTGTTAAAGGAGTGTGTATGGGGAAAGGATGGTGATAGTGTGAATGAAATGTGGGAGATAATGTATCGTAATATAACATATTCTAAAAGTAAATGCGTAAAAACCACAAGAATCATGCATAAGCATAAGCTGAAACCTTGGTTTACCAAGGAAGTAAAGGAAAGCTTAGTTGATAAGAATGTTAGTTATAAAAGATATAAAATTATTAAGGCTATGGATGGAATCCAATTAGAAAAGGCTTGGTTAGAGTATAAAAGAAAGAGGAATAAATGTGTGAATGTTTTACGTAATGCGAAGAGGGATTGGCATGAAAGAAATATTGATGGTGCAAAAAAAGATCCCACAAAAATGTGGCGAATAATTAAAACTTTGATTTCCGGGGGAAAAAATGTTTCTTTGAATGAATTAGAAGTCGAGGGAGTAGTATATAATGATAAAGAGGATATGGTTGAAAGATTGAATGAGTTTTACATCAATAGTGTGAATGATATAGTTAATTCAATACAAACAAGGCATAATAGTGTGAATGATGATATTAACTTGGGTTTAAATAAGTTTGAAAGGTTTAAATTAGTGGAAATGGAGGGATTAAATGGTGTATTGAAGGGCATGAAATCAGTTTCTAGTATGGATGGATTGACTCTAGATATTTTAATCAACACTTGGGATATGGTTGGACCTCAGTTACTGAAATTAATAAATGAATCGTTAGAAGTGGGATCCGTCCCGGATGCATGGAAGGTGTCTACTATTGTACCGGTACCAAAGGTTACGGGCACACATAAAGCCAGTGAAATGAGGCCCATCAATATGTTACCGATTGTTGAGAAGATGCTGGAGGAAATCGTTATGATTCAATTGAAAGAGTTCATTAGTATAAATGATTGTTTGGTTGTGGAACAGTCTGGATTTAGAGTGAAACATTCAACAGAAACCGCTATCCAATTGGTGGTTTCTGATTGGATGGAGACGATGGATGAATCTAGCATGGTTGCTGGAGCAGTTTTTCTAGATTTTAAGCGAGCGTTCGAGACAGTAGATAGGAATATTTTATTACAAAAATTATATAAGTTAGGAATAAATGGTATAGTATTAAAGTGGCTTCAATCATACTTAAATAATAGAAGGCAAAGAGTAAAAATTGATAAGGTGTTATCCTCTGAATATGTAACACCTCATGGAGTGCCGCAAGGGTCCAAATTGGGACCCTTATTATTTATATTATATATAAACGATATTGTTAAGGTAATTAAGATGTGTAAAATACATTTGTTTGCAGATGATACATTGATATATATAATTGGAAAGAATGTTGATGTAATGTCTGAGATTTTAAATATAGAATTAAATTATGTGAATGACTGGTTGTGTGAAAATAAATTAAAGTTGAATGTGAATAAAACAAAAATGATGTGGTTGAATGGTAAAAATAAAAATATATTGAATGAAATTAGAATTAATGATAAGTTAATTGAAAAAGTTGAAAATATAAAATACTTAGGTGTATACATAGATTCAGGACTAAATTTTAAAATGCACGCTGACTATATAATAAAAAAAATGGCTAGAAAAGTTGGTGTATTATGTAGATTAAGAAATATTTTAAGTAAAAAAAGTAAAATTTTAGTGTTTAATTCAATTGTCTTGCCACATGTGGTTTATTGTGCCACTGTGCTTAATTTGTTTAGTGGCCAAGATTTAGAAAAAATGCAAAAAATACAGAATAAAGCTATGAGAGCTATTTTGAATGTGAGTAGATTTAAGAGTATTGGAAGTATGTTAGATGAATTAGGATGGATGAGTATTAGAATTAGTCTAAATATTAGTACATTGTCTTTTGTTTATAAGTTAGATCATAAGTTATTACCTAAGTATTTTGATGATTATATAATAAGGAATAGAGATAAACATAGTTTTTATACTAGAAATAAGGACAAACTAGTTGTAAGTAGAGTAAGAAAGAATAAGACGGCTGGGGGTGTTTTTCACAGGGGTGTGCTCATGTATAATGCCCTCCCTGAGTGCGTCAGGTCTGCTAAAAACATGGATGCATTCCTGCGAGGTGCGAAGAGACACCTCTGTGAGGGACAGTACATATAAGTTAATTATAAATTTTAGAGTTAAGTATAATAATTAAGATGTATTTTTTTTTAAATTAGCTTGATAGCTAAAATATATATAAATAAATAAAATAAATAAATAAATAAATTTGATATCATAAAATACTCAAAACTAGATAGATCTCAATTTTTTTTTCGGAATTGGTTGCATTATTAAAAAACTATTTTTACAATTGTGACGATACAAATTCTCGAAATCGTAAATAATTGTATAGGTCTTAGATAAGTGTAATGATTTTATCAATGCAAGATATGTTTGTTTAGTATATTTGAAAAGATCTCGATTCTTAAATAGTACAGCATTAAGCGATGAACGGATCCCGAAATAAAATCTTTTCTGACCATTTTTTGAATGAATTGAATAGAAAACGGAATGGTTGCGTGATAATATCCATACATTAATACGGAATAGCGGTCCTATATAGGCGTGAGGTAACCCTCCAAAAACCCACCCACATCCCTCCCATGACCCTCTGGACCGCCTACCCAAACAAATCACGCACAGTTTCTAATCTACTTTTAATTTCACACCGTCAAAACATAACATTACGCTTTTTTACATCGACTGGTTTCTATCTTGCGCGCGTTCGTGTCTCCGGAAAATCCACGGAGATTTCCCTCAAAAGTACTCGATATGATAATTACTACATTGTCGTTTCTGAGAACACGGTTCGAACCGATAGAACATCGTATTTCAACTATGACGTTAAATGTTTTTTAATAAAATACGTGCGACAGTAATGCATAAGTTATTCGTGTTTTGAATACTTGAATGATATTACTTAGAATTAGGAAGCTTTTTCACGTGCGTATTATTATCCGATCACGATCTAATTTTGATGCTCGAAAGCTACAGAGTCGTTGACACTTTTCAACGGTGTCTAAAAATTTTAAATCTATCGAAGTAAGATAGGAGAATACAGGGCTATCAATGAAAATTTCCGTTGAATCAACATTACAGCATTAAATCAACAAGTATCTATGATTATACAGGTAACACACACACACACACACACACACACACACACACACACATTGCATGCATTTCGTTTTTTTAGATATATGTACATCTTACTATGTACATACATAGATAAGAGAATACGCCAATTGATAAAGATATAACTGATGTACATAAGTAGTGTACTTGAACTATAAAATGTTTATATTAACTGTTTTAAAAGGATTATTAAATCATTTCGATATTCACGCAGTTATGTATACAAGTCATTTGTACATACATACATATGTACATGCATACATATGTATGTATGTATGCTTTGAGAATCATTGGTAAAATCATTATTTTTTGTTGATACGATTATAATTTCGAATTTCGTAACGTACACGTCCATCTTATATACTTGGGTCTAATCGGCGAAAATAAATAATAGTCATATTGTACAAATTTCAAAACAATCTTCACAAGGTTGAGACTGGAATTTATTGTTCCAATGTATTTATATCTGCGAATGTTTTTCATACATTAATTAAAATATTTTTTAAAGAAAAGTTAGTATTGAATTAAGGGCTTTACTGACTCTGTTATTTACATATGTACGTGTAATTGTAGAGGCATTTTTAAGTACGTAACGAGGAGCGATTTATTGTCAAATTTACAATAAAATCCGTCGAAAAACTGTAAATACCGTTATTAAAAATACGTACATGTATAAACAAACTGCTAAGGGATCATTATACCGAAAACAAAGTCGGTGAAAGTCGGCAAGCGCGCAGAAAATGATAATTGAAACGGCGCTAATGCTTTGTCAACGAGCGTCTCTCCATAATACGGTCTTATTATGACGAAATTTGCCGAATACACGTAAATAAGTATACATACTTATACTATAATATTATTTTCATGCGTGTATACATTGTTTTTCAGTGTGTATGTGCACGTGCTCGCGCCTCTGTGAGTTTTATTGTCGGGGTAATTGAATGCTAGGTAAACCGTTGCGGTGTTGCGCGAGTGATCCCGAATGGATCGTTAGACTTGTGTCTTTTTCCCCGTGTTTTTTTATTTATTTTTTGCTTCAGAATATATATATACCTACATATTATTGTCGTTATTATAACTGTTAATTTTCGCGTGTGACACCGAGAACATCGTCGCATCGTTATTGACGAATTGCGGAAAGTAGCGGCACTCCTATATGAATACTTGGAAATTCATGTTTTATTGAATTGAAATTGCATTTATTTTTTTCTATTTTTGAAATAATCGAAATTAAAAAAAAGATTATTGAGCGAGTTCGTGCTATTAATTTGATTTCGGATACAATTTTAAAGTCTTATCTTTGTAAAAATTGTTGTCTATCGGTGATCGGCGAAATTTTATATCTGTCTGCGATCAGACTACGGTTTTTGGAGTTGGTTCGGTGTTAAAAATTTTTAGAATTCAAGGTTTTAAAAATTTAGCGGGTGATTGATAATATAATATGTATAATATAATAATATTTCAATTCGCAAATATTTTTTAGTGAGTTTTAGTTTTAAATAGATTCATCGATTTTTCTTTGATGAAAAGCTACAAAAGCTTTTCAAAAAACTGAGTAAATCATCAATGTATTTAAACCACGTTGTTTTTAAATTTCATTAAATTTGAAAATATTTTATATAAAGATCATAAATCTACATAGATACTTGGTGCAGACATCAAAATTAAATCGTATTCCAATTTTTCATGGAATTTTAGTATTACATACATATGTATGTACATACATATGTACATACATACATATATAAGATGAAATTAAAAATATTGAGAATAACTCTGAAACGATATTAGAATATAATTAAATGATGTTGGAATCTAATCAGCCATAAAAATATTAAAAGCTATTAAAATACATACAAAGGTGCATACAGCAAATATGTATGTATGTTCATATGTGTGTATTCATTTTTTACACCTGTATATGCAAATGAATTATAAAAAATATTTAATTGATCCAAACTTTTGTAAAAAAAAGGAATTACTTCAAACATCTCCATGTATGTTATATTAAGAATATAATTCAATTACTACCACACTCAACCGGTTTCGCTATATGCGAGTATTGTACGAATATCCGGCGTACGTTGAGTAGAACGCAACCGGTTTTATTATATTCACATCGAAAATAATCGAGTGTCTCGTATCAAAATTGAATCAAATTACCCGAGAGCAAATTATGCGTATCATAAAATACTAATCAATCATCACGCGTATGACGTTTCGATCTAGTTTTATGTACATAGTCAAAGCGTTAGTGGGTTAGTGGTGAGTTTCGTTGAACCCAACGCGAGCTTTTTTACTGTAAGATCGATTTAAAAAACGAAATGTTGAAAATAAGTAGTTATACAAGAAGTGTTGAAGGTATTTCCCGAAGTTCATACGTCACGCTTTTCATTTTCAGCGGTGAATTGAAGAATTCCTCACGATTTTGTTCACGGATTCTTTCATTGGACCGATTCGATGCAACGAGAGTGCATTCGATGATTCTGCATTGTTAATTCCCCTTTTTTTATGCATAAAAAAGAGATGTCTTTTAAGGCAACGATGACTCGAGTTATTCAAAAGTGGTCAAAGAAGGACATACTTGTACTCGTTCTAAGTATACATGTTTTGATATGGATTTCCTTGGCAGGCTGTCGCTACATCCGCAACGTTATGGTAATTAAGATTTTTTTTCAAAAATACGTTTATATTATATTTCCACCGAATATATTATACACATTCATGATGTTTTAGGTTGTAAGGAAAAAATTCATTCATTAAAATTATTAAGGTGTGTGAGCTTATTAAATCTGCGCTGCCGATTCATTCAAATGTTTCAAACGCTTTGATGATTTTATTCGGTCGTTAAGTCAAATTTTCATCATTATTCACAACAGTTTATACTTTTTTTCACCGCATATAAAATTATATACCTACGTAGATTTAGCCTGGGTATGATTTATCTATTTCAACATACGCTAGAAATGTGCTTGAAAATATCGAGATTAATTAAAAATAAATAAAATGTTATATGTAGTGTCGTAAAATGTTTATTTACTTCTAATTGTGCAATTACTTACAATGAAAGGCAGAGATTTAAGCACGTGCGACGATTAATATACGAAATATGATTTTAGATTTATTCATTATTCGCACTTTGGAATACTTGTGTAAATGTCCGAATAAATTTTTTTATAGAAAAATTACGAATTTAATGAAGCGCTTTGTTTCCACTTCGAGAATAATTCGGTGTAAAAATTGTTGCGAAACAATGCAGAGGAAGCGAGTTGACGAAACTCGAAATTATAAAGAAATTATGATTAGGTGTATTGAGTAACAGAAATAGAAAGCCATTTTAACAAAATTATATCTAAGTATGTAAGTGCATATGTATCTATGTCTTCTCAAACCACATCACAACACGTTTACCATCAAGGGATTTGATGATGTAATTAAACAGTATCAACACTGAGACTGACTTTGTAATTAATGAACGATGTTATCGACTTCTTAAACACGATTCTTAACATATTTCTTATCACTTCTTGCTCTATACTAGAAGGCCTGATAATCTCAGAGTTTTCAATACATACTAATGTTTCTTCACAAGCCATTAAATACATGGAAAATACGTGTGAAGTTGTTTGTACATATGCATAATTATGATTTGTAATTTATTATTGCAATTAATGTAGTTTATTTTTAATAAAAAAAAGGTTTGAGTGTATTAAGCGAATTTACAACCTTAAAACCGCCTGTTCGAAAAAAGCTCAAATTGCTACGAATGAACTATACAAGCTAAAATTAAGCTAATTCAAGTTACCTGCTATTAATGTATGTTGTAATTGTAAAGTGCATCACACTATTTAGATAAGAAATTCTAGAAATCAAAATTTAAAAGTGGTAAAGTTTGTTCATACATGAGCCAATCTGGCCAGTTATACATAGTCAAAAGAACAAATTGACAAACGAACTATGTACATAGTTTGCTCATGCACACAATATTAGATATAAATGTATTATCAATCGTTTATCCCAACCTCTACATACATATGTACTTATGCATATGTATAATTACCCTTGGTTTCAATATTTGAAAAATCAGCGGAAACTGGAATAAAATAGAAACAGCGTAATGTGGTTTCCATGGTATTTCCTTTTTAAATACTTGACGTTTTGACATTTCAAAGAATCGGACAGTTCAAAAGTTTTGACGTCTAAAAGTTTCATGCGACATCTGGAGAGTCTATTTAAAGATAGCTTTTGACTGTTAGCACAAACTAAAATCAATAAATAGCTCGTATATGAACAAACTAGTATGTTCATGAATGAACCGAAGTGAACACTTGGACTGTGACATATGGATAACTACGAGTGTGTACATACATATGAGTCGTTATATTTGAAATTGGCGTGTCCACTTTTCTTCATTTCGAGAAATATCCCGCAAAACATTAAATGTAATGTTTTGAGTTTTAAAATATTTAAAAATACTGGTGTCCTGTAATACGTTTCTTCTGCTTTTCTGAGATTCTGGACGTATCAAATTAAAAGAAGCGATAAAAAATTGTGAATTAAGTCAAACGGAAATAATATTTTCGGAACTGAAAATTGGACTTCCACCACTTTGAAATGTAATGGGCTCATATATTAATGGAAAAAATCCAATTATATTACTAAAATACTTCATCGAAAATTTGGACTTTTGGTATTGATTTGGAAAATGTACGTAGTTACTAATACATATATAATATATTAAATATAGATATTACAATGGTTATTTAGACACTTACCCAAAGATAGTCAATGATGAATAATTGCATCATTGGACTTCGGCACTGCAAAGTACTCGACAGTATTATCATTACACAATTCGATTTCGATTATGATAGGTGTGAATAACCTATACGAGATTCGATCTATATCAAGCCTGACTGTCAGTATTAAGACTAACGGCACCTCATTCAAATTACACTTGAATTTATTATCCGTTTTTGAATGGGATCGTCCACAGAACAAGATCGCACACAGCTATGAGGTGTGCTCGTCAAAAATGAAATCGGTCGAGTGTTGTGTTAATTCGTCGGCGGTTCAGTCAGTAATTGGTAACGGCGGGTGGCTCTTTATCTCGGCTGTGTCACTCGAGAGGCACCTGGAGAATATCATTATTATGAATGGGTGAACCTCGTTGATACGGTTAGTTAACCGCGGCCGCCGGTTGCGAGCCACTGTCCTATCAAAATGAATGGTAATCGCCAGACAACGACCACCGCTAAAGGTTGCCACAGAAAATGCCTTGCTTGAACGTAAGAATCGCTTTTTATACATCCCGATGTTGAATTCTGACAGGCCTTTATGCACTGTGTTGGCTGTTGAAACAAACTGTCAAATGGTAATTGCAACATAAAATAGTCGTTGTGAAGACTTTTGGAGTACGTATCGCACAAAAAAACAAAAACACGTAATATGTATTGGCTTGAATGGTACCCAGGAGATTTTAGACAGAAAAAAATAGGCCGGAAGTGGGTTAGTTTGATGAAATCTGCTCACATACATATGTGGCATTATGGTTGAGCGTATCACAACAATGGTGTATGGCTGATGGTGATGATGTTGATGCTCTCGAGACGTTCAAAATTTGCATTAAACCGACTAAATAAATAACAAATAATATATGCATAAATTAAAAATCTAATTTTTCAATTAAAAAAGTATGAATATCATTAAGGTGATTATGAATCAGGGCTGCATTAATCAAAAAGCAGCAGAGATGTTGTATTTTAATATTTTTTTAGAAATTATTGATATAGTACGCCGTTGCTATGCGGCTTTACTATTTATGATATCATTTAACAAATTTTACAGAATTTTTTACACACATACATATACATATATTATAAAATGAATGATGTATGTATTGGAAAATCTTATTTCGGCTCGTCTATATGGTCTGTAAATAATTCGAAGTAAATGAAAATGTTATTGATATATAAAAAAAATCTTGTTTTTATCATTTGAGCAACCCATTGATAAAATAAAATTTTATAAAAAAGCATGGGAACTATTTGTCGTTATAGGAGCCCTGACGTTTAGTTGGGATATACATATGTACATATGTATTTTAATTTTAAAGTGTGGCAACCCTAGTTTCGCAGTATTCAAATCGTCCGGAGAGCAGCCGTGTATCTTTCATGTATTTCCGAGTGTTTCCGTTCTGGAGCGTAGAACAAATTTTATTATATTAATTACGCGGGGTTTTACGCTGAGTTTTGACAGGGGCCCCGCACCTACACGGAAACTGTTTTGTATTATTAATTCATCGCGTTTTGAATAAATTACCAATAGACATATACTAGCGCGCGTGCTCGTACCATACAAAGAATGACTATTGTGTTGCGTCTGTCAAAATACCGGTTCCTGAAGGGTTAATCTCGAAATGAAAGGAGTCCCTTCACTGCCTTCCTTCTTTTAAAGGGCGAATCTCGAAATGCGGAAGGTGGATTCCCCTCGTCGACTTAACAGGTTCTCATGGTTAAATATTCATGCCTCAGGCGATAACCCGATACTTTGACCTGTTGCTGGTTTTTGTTCACTTTTTATTGTTTGTTTTATAGAAGGAAACTACTACTGAGTTTGTGATTGCGTATTATATGTTAAAAGCTAAGATAAATTTCGCATTGAAAACAATTAGGATACATTTTGTTAGTACGAGTACAGCACATTTACTATTTTATTGAGTCAATAGATATTACTCGAGATTAAAATATTCTGTTGTTTCCCAACATACTACATATGTACATAATATCTAGCATTTTAGATTTTAGTATTTCATGATTGATATTACTGATTATTTACCATCGATAATACTCGATAGATCATTTTGGTTATTGAAATTAAGTTTATAGATAGAACAAAAATGCAAGGAAAAGTTATTTTTATCGCATTTAGTAAGCAGTGTTGGTATTTTCCAAAATAAAAGCCAAGAATTATAGTTATTTAAGCACAGTATTTAAATGCTTGAAAACGAATCATAATGAAGTTGTGGTTCACCACATGTTAAGAATTTATAATTGGAATGATTATATACATATGATATACATACATATATACGAGTGGTTAATGTGGTTATCATGCTCAATAATATATTCAATACGTATTTAAATCATAAACGTTCAAGACTCGTCCTATGAGTTTAATTAAACTCAACTATCATTTTACAAGTATTATTATATGTATTTACTCGTACTGTGCGTTTGGCGGGCAGGTAATGCGAAATAAATTGGTCGGAACGAACGAGTCGACTAGAAAATGTATAAAAAGAAGATTGAGCGTTTGAGAAGCGCAGGCGACCCATCATTACTTTCTAACAATAATTGTAGTATGACTGTCACAGTAAAGTTGACGAAGCGAGTATGTGTTTAGTGGAATGCTTGTGTGAAGGGCTTTAGCATAAGTGGACTTACATACATACATACATAAATATGTACATATGTAGGTGGGCGACCACAAAAAAAAAATCTAAGCTTTACCTGTTTAGAATATATGCACGGTATTTCTTCATATTTTGCATGGGGCTTATGTGGGCAAAAAAAAACAAGGAAACAAAAGGCTCGACGGGTCATCGCCGCATCATTTCGAAACAATGGGGACCCTAAAAATTCTCTTTGGTCAAGTTGAGATGTTAGAAAAAAGAGCTCACCCTTATCAGCAGTCTTCAACATTGTATTATGTATCGACATTATGGAATATGTGTGATTTTTCATTTATAAATTTAATATTACATAGATATAAGTAGATCACGTTGACATTATGCATATAAAATCAATTAAAAACAAGAAATCTTAAAAATATATTTGATTTTATTCACTTTTGAAGGAAAATTGATAGAAATTTAGTTTCTACGGTTGAAAAAATAGCACAAATAACAACTTGAAATAATTTTTGAATTTATGTAATTATCATTTTTTTTATTTATTGTAGTATTCAATAAAATTGATAAATTGAATAGAAGGCTCAAAGTACTTGTAAAAATTCATGCTAAAATATATTCAAAATAAATAAATATATCTAAAAGGTTCGAGTCCTCTGAAATTACACAAATGATTTTTTCTACGGCTCAGTTCGATTCGAAAATTCAGGTAAGTGAGGCTGTCAATCCTCGCCGATCTAAAAAAATCCACAAAGTCCTTCAAGAACAAAAGGCTGCAAAGCCTTAAAATTTTACAGGAGGTCCTTTGCATTTTTTTTCGATCATTCGCGCCACTGACCTAATGAGCATTTGAATAAAAACAATTTCTAAGCATTAGTACACGAGCGTGCGTTGAAATCTCCGAGATTAGAAACTTCCTCAACACACTACTACTATATATGTACATACATACATACATACAATATACTATTATATACCTACATGTAGGTTTTTGTATATGTGAAGGGATTTACATTATACGTGTAGGGCACGTACTTTATTATAGGGTAATTGTGGCAGTCGGCCTTGCTGGTGGCGAGGTAGGTGCACCTTATGCATCTACCTGCACTTCTCGCGCATTCACAGTAATAATTTTGCAGATTTGGAAATGAAATACGTTTATTCCCCAATACAGTTATGTTGAAATACTCAACGGTTGCATACGAAATCGTATGATTATAATAATCAGGCCAAAATACACTTTGGCATGTATGCACGTAAGTAGTGGTAAACCGTAGCATATGGCAAACGCAAACTCGATGTCAATTTTGTAATTTGTGTGCTTTGAGAGTTTTGATCGTTAGGGTCGGCGTGGAATTTTTGACAGCCGTTTATCGACGGTTAATGGGTTAAGCTTAGAGGCGTCATCGAGGCATCTTCCCATGGCAGATCACGGTATGACCCGGTCGTTAGGGTGTTAGAACGATTTACATACGCGAGTTGTATAACGCTCATATTGTTCTTATTTTCGATATAATGGGGAAATTTACCCTTCGCGGTCCATGTACGTGGATGCGCACATCAACGTTGTTTTAATAAAATAACATTCAACGGAGATCGTTTCAGCGTGTGCGAATTTTGTAAGAGATTTTTCTTCGAAACTAACGAGCATGGTTTTGGCAAATTTCCACTAACCGGAAATGGTAGTAAATTGTTATGTAAGTATGAGGTTATGTCATTTTATTTTTGTTTTGAAACTACTAGCTATTTTTATTATAATTATAGCTTATATATTTATCTTTTTATTTATGTATTTTTTTACCTTTATTTTAAAGAAACTCGAAAGCGGTTTAACACATGGACGAAATTTTGCATACGTTTTAGCATCTCTAATGTACGTTTTTTTTTATTTCAGGTAGCTATTATGTGAATATTTTGAATGGAATTGATTACGTATGAAAATCATCACGTGAATTTATGATTAAATTTTATAAATTTACGATTACGTCTCCAATTCCGACTTCACACTTGCTAAACACTAATAAATCATCATTTACAGCCATTCACTGTCCACTGTTGGATGAAGTCCTCTCCAACACTCTTTCATTCGTCTCTGCTTTGCGTAGCTCTCATCCATCTCACCCCGCATATTTCTCTAATTTTGTCCAACCATCTTTCTTGCGGCCTTCCTTTCACCATTTGGTATTTCTCATTCTCTCTGGTACCATTCTAGCAGTAATTTGGCATCTTTCATCCATTCCTCTAGATACCCACCCATTGCCATTTTAATCTCTTCACTCTCTCCACTATATTCCCTACCATTGTCATAATTCTTATCTACGTATTCGGTTTCCTATCTCTTCTCGTTATGCCGAGCATATAGCGTCCCATATTTATTTGAGTGGTTTCGACTTGGTGTAGGATCTTGGCGTTCAATGTCCAAGTTTCACATCCATACATTACCACTAGCAAAACACATTGATAGAGCGCATTTCTTTTTCTTTTGGTAAAGTGGCATTTTTGACTCAAAACGGCGTTCATTCACTCAAATGCACTCCGTCCTATTTTCATACGTCTCTTTATTTCCTCTTAAAACTAATAAATATCACAAATTAAATAGCCCATTTATATATATGTAAACTACTTAATTATGTTTCCATCTAAGAAGCTAGTTCGGATTTTAATTTGAGATGACTTGCTGTATAGGAATTTGAATCCGCGTGATTCGCATCCAGATGACGCTACCCTGGCACACAATTTAAATCAATTGCGCTGCCTAATTTTCGAAATGAAATTTGTGTTATTAAATAATTATACCGAAGGAAAAAAGTATTGAAGAACAATCATAACGGCAACTTTAATGTATTTTCCCGTGCGAAATCGCCAGCACTCGTGATACGAGACTTAAGCGGCGTTTGTTTCAATTTTAAATAGATCAATCACTAATTTAACATTAATCAATCACCATGTATAATATCTTCGCGTTTTTGTGCATAGATTTTTTTCGACTCCCATGGACGGATAGATATTGTTGATCAATTATCGTCTGTGCGTTAACGAGTTTAAGCGGTTAACCGTTTCGGTGCGGCATCGGTCCACACTCGGGAAGGTGTTAATCTTTTTTTGTTTTTTTTTTTCTTTAATTATTATTATTATTATTAGGAGCGGGTGTATCTTTCACGTAACGATGCGATGTTTAATATTTAGTGTAAGGTCGGCTCTCTCCTCCCAGCCGATCTAGTATGGTAATTAATACGTGGCGGGCCAGTTTGATGGGCCTCGAGGTTGAGCTCATGAGCAAGGGGCGTATGCAGATTCTGTTTCGGATAGCGCCCTCAGTTCATGACCAGCGCTAAATTGGTTTTACAGTGAACCTTGTGGAAGCGATCGGAAGCCCTTTCTATTGTACAGTTGATCAAAAACGCCATGTGAATAAATTAAACCCCATATAAATCCCCACTACGCCTACATATAAAATTGAAAACCCGTGTCTCTATTTGTTTGTTTCTATTACTTTCCCACACCATTGCGACCAAAGCAGTGTAACTTGAATGCTATAAGATACAGATTTGATTAAAAAAATGAGCTAAAAATTGAATTCGTTAGTTAGTTGATCGTTTATTACAGAGCGCTTCTAAAGTTATCGGTTTATAACCTCGTCATTGCTCCATTGTATAATTTTAACATTTTTTTGTACACATTATATATAACCAGTTAGAACAATGGAATCTGAAGGTGTGATCTTGGCGAGAAATAATTTCCACCTGACATTTGTAATTGTCAATCTGGACCAGATCTAATTGAACGTCACCGTACGATAATGACTTATTCAAATATCATCGTCCGTGTACATATTGTATCACTACTGCCGGCTTCGAGAGGGTATATCAGTCTGATCAGTAAAGCCAGTGAATGCAATAGGAAGATATTTTAATGCCGATGCGATGGTGGATCGGATAAGTCAACCATTATTCCACTCACTGTTAATTTAATCGGTTTGCTGTTTATCGGATCGAGTGATATCATACTTTTGAGTTGTATTAGAAACTGTTGATTCTACGAACCCCTTTAAATTTTAATTGAAGAAGAAAGTTCGATGCAAAAATTTATGTAAATTAAATAATGGGTTGTTTAACCTTTAGATACGGATCGTTTATAACCAAATAGGGTCACAATTTCACCACACAAACAAGTCGTTAATTCGACCCCTTAAAAAAGACGAAATTATCTAAAAGGGCAAACGCGACAAGAGCGAGCAGGTGGGGTGGAGAACGTGTTAACTTTCACGTCGTAATAAGCAGCAACAAGTATTTCAAATTTTTTGTCCCACATAACGGAATTGAATATCAGATCAAGGGAAGATATACTGAAATCAAAATACACCTGTTTAGAACCTAATGATTTTTAACTGGAAGTTTTTTCATTGGAACATTTTCACCTGTATCGTTGAAGCAGGTGTACGTAAATGCATTGAGTAGTAGATGTTTTACCGATATTTTTTTGCATGCATTATTTTTGATTTTGTAGACGTAATTACTATTCAAACATTTGGGGTAAAATATTGGGGGCGATGTTGAAAAAAAATCTCTTTAAAAAAGGGACGCTTCCCCTCGTTTCCAGCAATTTGGTAGAAAGCTCAAGAGAAGAAAGCCAAAAAATGAACATTGAATAATATTCATAATAAAGTGAAAAGGCCTTGACAAAAATCGTTTTTTTAACATTACCGGCACTTTTTACCCAGAAGGGGCACAATAAGTAACGGAGGGTTGTTTTAAACATCACTGCATAACTGTAATATTTTATGTAGGGCACTAAAACTGTTGCAAGAAAGGACATTAAAAATATTTTTGTGCGATTTTACCGTTATTTTATGACACTGTCTATACAAAAAAGAGCGGCTCGAAGTCAAAAGCTTTTAAATACAAACATTGCCGTTAACTTCGATAAAGACAATGAAAGCTTTCTTTCTTTGAATAGTCTCAACGGCGACTATGACAAAAAATACGATGCAATTTCAGTGCAAATATTAGTCAGGGATGACCGTTAGTTTATTACGGCACCATTAAAATTTTGTACGTTTGTCGAAATGAAAAGAAGGTACATTTAGATAAAAATATCACTTACCGAATTGTTTCTCTCGCATCGCTGAAGGTTCGTATACGTCTGTAACAAAAATAATATCGATATTTAGGATATGACAAAATGTATGCGAGCAAGTGAGTTGATTGCGGAGTGCATAATTATAATTATTTAAAGCCGATAACGATATCTGCTGATGTAACATGAACGTCTATCTGTACACGGTGAGGTGTTGCATCAAAGTCGCTAGAATTAAGCAAAAATGTATAGATATGAATAATCAAAAAAACAGTAAAAAAAATAAAATTAATGTCGGAATAAATAATATTAATGTAATACAGAATAAATTAAATAATTCACGGTCCGATTCGTACAACCTTCAACATTTTGCCGGAAACGCTAGTTGCTTTTCTATTTGAACGAAAATTCTGAATGAACTCGCTGTGTGTATTGGTATATCATGAGACGAAGAATACGTTAACTTCATTCATATCATAAAATCACCGTATAATTTGGTGGAATATTCAAAACGTTTCGCAGAATAGATACGAATTCTCAGAAGGTCTAAAATTACGTTAGTGGTGAACGACCCTATGAGCGAAGATTACAAGTTGATCAGAATTTGATACGACGAATTAGAAACATTATACGAATATGGTATTTTTGTCGCATTATTTGATTACTCAGAATATTCCGGCTATTTTCGGTTAAAATGGAATGCCGTGACTTCCGACTTAATAACTAAATTTGCACGGTTGATCATCAGTATATAAATAATTTGCATGAGATAGTCAAATTAGACGTATGATTCATAGGTTTGAAATGTTTTTTCGTATTTGGCAGGTGGGCGAAATTAAGCAAATTATACAATGAAAACCGTAATTATAAGATGTTACAAATGGTTCGATTTTATTTTGAAAAACATCTGTCTATTTTGGTTGGGGTTTAAATATATCATATGTGTAATTGCTTTATAAGGGTTTGGCGCGATGTTTTAGATTGGCCTGTAAAAATTTATTCAATAGAAAAAAATTATATTTTATTAGGTGTTTCCTAGAATGAGGAGCAATTTCAAGGTTTCCATTTTTTTCTTTGTGGAAGGGAAGCAAAAAAGTTTTTTTGCAAGAATCCGAATGCTGTCTGAAGTTATGCGTTTCGGCGGAGCACAAGAAGCCGAATAGACCAACAAAGGCATACAAAACCTCCATTTACTTACCGTGTGCCGATTTTAACGGTAAGAAAAAATATATATGACAGTATTGGCATTTATGTAGAACCGAAAGCAGATGGAAAAAATGGCATGAAAGCCTTATGCAAACGGCGATAAATTAAAATTAATGTATGTTCAGGTAAGCGGCACGGAGGCGATACAATACATCAATACTGCATGCAGACGAAAAGAATCTAAAAGCATCACTTATGGATATATGTATATTGTACAAGAAATGTCTCAAAAGTATGTATGTATGTTGTGTACATACATATATGTATAATCAAGCACATGCGATAAATTTACCTATGTACTAGTAATCTACTCAGCTAATAATAATTAGAATAGATAGCAGTGATTGCGAGTAAATAGTAGTCCATCCTGTTGATTAAAATATACAATTTGAAGGGTATTTTTATATACATATGTTTCGGAATAACAAAAAAGGTAACAATTGTTGTAGCCAGTTTTGACTGCGATGTGAGTAACCGCGGTTTGAATAACATCAAACAAACAAAAACGAAGTCACGATAATTATTATGAAGCAACCGGTTCTTATGACCTACAACATAATTAAAATATTCCGTGAC
Organism: Arctopsyche grandis; assembly: GCF_051622035.1. Taxonomy (NCBI): domain Eukaryota; kingdom Metazoa; phylum Arthropoda; class Insecta; order Trichoptera; family Hydropsychidae; genus Arctopsyche; species Arctopsyche grandis. The sequence continues at coordinate 22,055,775 of NC_135359.1, forward strand.
GGAAAGGGGGAGGGAGAGCCGCCACTTTCTAATTAAAAAGGGCTCGAAGAATCCCTTTACTTATGTATACGAAAACGAAAGAAAGTCCGCGCGGACACATCGATGGTCACGCCATTAATAAATTGCCAACAATAAAGGGCACACCTTGAAATAATTGAATACGAATTGCAAAATTGAATTCAAACTGTTACTTGGACACTCTACCTGGTCTTCGAATGCACAAATCTAACGACACTATTCAAAAGGAGCGCACGCATGCACGCATGCTATTTACATAGGTGTTCTTGTGCGTCTTTTTTTTTGGTTTGTCTTGTTCAAAATCAGGTAGATTCTGAAAATGCACGTTTTCCGTTCCTCGGTCTTGCACCGTGACACAGTGGCCCCCTAAATCCATTATCGTTTCTCTTTTATTGAATCCGAGTGTGTGTAAGGAACGCTGATGGACCCCTATTATTTCGCTAGGTCCCACTCCCGCATGCCCATTTATTGTTGCTGCCGTTGTTATTCCCTTTTGGACGTTCGTGAATATTCATACCCTTCGCTAATAATAGGTGTATGTTTTTTTCTCCCTCATTTCGTTTTGGTTTGGCCTTATGCATATCGGCGATGCACACAGGTAGACAGGAAGGACGCCAAATATCGCATTGCATCTCCTGCTATTTTCGGTCTCGTGCATCTTATTATGTGTAATTTATTATATACGAATACGAATTTTGAGATCTGGATTTTTATTTTATTTTTGATGATATATTTTATTCCAAATCACACAGTCGGATCGATGATTGGGGGGCAGATGTGAATTCGTTGCAAATTATTATGCACCAGTACATTAGATGTGCTTAATCAAAGCTTAAAATTAGTTATTCAAATTATAGCCCCATAAATGTACATACGTATGTACCTACATAAAAACAAATATGTATATAAAATTAAAAATTAAATCAAACAGTAGGGTTAATATTCGCTTTGGCATAATAATTGTAAATGCGTTTTTGAGTTTTTTGCTGTTACACTCTGTGCTAGTATTAAAATGAGATAATATGTAGATAATATCATAAGAAAAAAAATTATAAAATAGAAGATAATCGCTAGATCAGAAACTATTATAATAGAATGGATGATCACTAGATGTATAATATAAGGAACATATAATTTATAAGCAATAAAAAGCATTACAAAATCATAAAATATGAAAGATTCAAAAGCAATTAGCCTGAATTTCCCATAATTAGAATAATTTTTAAAAGTTTGTTTTAATAATCCTACTAAGAACAGTAAATGTCAGCTAATTAAAGTCTATTGGAAAATGAGCTATTCAAAATATGCAAAATTTTATCATAAAAGTTTCAAGAATAGCACATACGTATCTGCTTAATAATTGCTCCGTCATATCATCCTTTGGATATTAAGTAAGTCCATAATTACATTTTTAAAATCGAAACAGTCTGAATTTCATTTTGAAAGTTTCAGGAATACATTTTTTTTGATTTAAGATAAAATAAAAGAAGATATGGTAGATATGTTTTTTCTTATCAAAATCGTCTTCAGTGATAATATGAAAATATTGATTTTGACCAAATGTTGGATAAACCATGAGCTGTATGTATAAAGATATATGTAGGTGTAATTTTGTTTAAATATAAATATATATTCATATTATTTGTAACGAAATGATATGAAAAAATAAGATAGATATGTATGTACATAAATATTTCCGTTCAAATCAATAGGTAGATATTAAATTTTATTTAAATTAATTATTTACATGTTGAAAGATAGCTTCCCATATTCGAAAGGTGTTTGGATATTACTTCGACGGAAATGTAATTTCTTTGATATTTGAATCAGCTTTTAATTTTTTATAAATGCTATGCGCACACACATGTATAAGATATATGTACATACAGCAATAGATCATTTTTAGGCGTTCGATTTGAAGTCAATTATCGAAATTTACCGCCTTCTGGTTTCCAATAAATCACTAGAGCGATCTGGCAAAACGCGAAGGTAGCCAGCTTAGACTCGCAAGCACGCCACACGACATTTTGTGAAAGTCGAATTAAAACACACACAATTGAGCAATCCGAAAACGATCGGAAGGCTCATTAAAAAATTATAAATCGACGACGAAAATGATGTCATCGCGGAAAAGCATGCGGTAGTTTTATTTCCATGTATTTTTATTTTTGCACGACCGCCACAGATCGTAAGCCTGTGCTCGATATTGCGCGACCTCTGACCCGAAAGAAAACTATGTACGATAAATAAATATACAGTAAAAATACTGCTGCCGCGTGTATATCGAGATATTGGGAAATATATAATTTGAGCGGCGAGCCCGGTTTTAATATAAAACGTGTGCCTCGTTCTGTATATCTGATTGATTTTATGAACGCTATCTGGCGAGCATATCATTTATCAAGCTCCAAATAATAATAATAACAGCGTTTTGAACCATGAATGAAATTTATGGCCGACAATCGGATCGGTCGAGACTTTTCTCTTTTAATCGCATTATGTAAATTTTAATATCGACTTAATTAAATACACGTCAAATATCGACGCGTGTATGGAGATACTTACCAAAGCGTGCAAATATTTTCATTGTATGTATTATATTTTACTCGTATATCGTAGGTATGATTATAGAATCATACCTTCGTATAAAGAAATTAAAGATAAACTCTGGTTCAAGTCGGAACAGAAATGATTTTAATTATCGTTTTGGAAGATGAGGATAATTTCAGATCAACCATGCTGACTAAATAGCATACTTAATATTTACACAGTCGTAAAGTTTGCGAGGAGATTCGAGAGGGGTGGAATTTTATGTAATTTAAGTAGACAACAAAATTTTCTGGATAATAACTAGAGGTAGGATAGCCAAGGGGCCGCTCTTTGTTCCATTGTTGTAAATCCTTTGTAAAAAAGGTTCGGCAAACCTTTAACAATGCATTTACAACGTTTGAACAATACGCGGCACCTTCTGGGTCCGGGAATACATAAATATATTATATTTATGTATTCATTACTCTTATGTTATTATTAATAACATAAGAGTAATGAATACATAAATATAATATTTTTAATATATATGTATATATATTTTATATAATCGATAAATTTGTTTCTACGCCTATATAAATTCAAATTATATCTACGAATTTCGAGAATTAATTGACATGTATGTATGTAGTTGCTGACGCAAAATTCCATTTTCAGATATACATATGTAATCTAATATTTTGGAAAATCGATGTACTTATAAAGAATATATGATACGATACTTATAAAGATGCATCTGTATTGTAACTAAGTGGAAAAAATCAATAAATTTACACCACATGGATTGGGAAATAAAACGAATTTAACTATGTATGTAGTAGGTAGGTAAGTATATACAAATTTGTAGTTGACGAAAATTTCTCCACGTGCGAAAAGGTTCACAAAAGGCAATAAAACACCCGAAAAGATATCTCATTCTTGAGATTTTATAGCCTCTCTTGAGACAATGGGATTCAAAAGATTCAAAAGTGCATGGCTAATGTGAGAAATACCGGGCATAAATCTTCACGCGTATTTATTTGGTGAAGTGTGAAATACGTTCACGCTATTATTGGCTTGAAATTCATTTGACATCCGTAGTAAATCCGCATAATATAAAATGTTATATGTGTATGATATCTGTAGATATTCATATAAGACGCGAACGTGAACGTTTGGGATTTTGTGGGATTTTTGACCACCGCGGTGAGTGCCGGTACGCGAGATGAGTGCTTTGATCCTCGAATACTCGGGGATGTCCCAGAAGCTGAGGTCCAGCTCCCATGGCCTGTGACTCAGCCGAAAGTTACCGCTCACATACTCTCATTGTTTTATTATGAGAGAGAAAACGAAGGGATGATCAACTTTTCGTAGAATATAATACCTAGACAATAACTTCTTCATCAAAAAATAATATATGCCTTTAGAAAGATAAAATTTATCAAGAGATGATAAACTATCACCAATACTTAACTTACAGGGCGAATGTATGTATGTACATACATTGTAAACCCTAATTGTTGTACCCACAAAGTGTGCGGCTTATGAGCGTTTTTTATCTTAAAATATGATCAAATCATCTTATCAATCTGATAAAATTATTACTTACATAAGTATACATATGTACATGGGTATATAAATTTGATCGCTCAACTAAGGAGTTTCCATGAGATGCAATATCACGCATAAATTGTATGCAGGAAATAAAATACTTATGAGGCTAATTTTCTAAAGTTATACCAAAAACGGTCTGAAAACGCACTAAATTTGCATCTCGTGGAATAACCTTTTACATTGGCAAATATAATATGTAAATACTATGAAGTTTATTAAAACTAAAATCATTTTTGCTATTTCAAAAAGAAAATATCTAGATTTGAAGCTAGTATTCAGTGTCATAAACAGGGAAATATTTTTCTTCCGTTGATGTAGCACACTGGTGGATCCAAGGGGGGGTGCTGTGGCACCCACTTTGGACGAATTCAATGTTATACATTATTTTAATTTTTCATATTTAAATATATTATTCACAATATATTTATATTTTTACGAATATATTTTAGTTCCGAGTCCCCTTATTGTTTTTGCATATCTACACGACCCTTTCAGGTAGGCGGGCTGAGTTTAATGCAAGATCAAATTAGCTGTTATCTGAGTCGCTATTGGTAGATTTTACTTGGAAAGCAACAAAAAAATTAATTGCACGGCTTTGTTAAACAGGACATAGACCTATGTAGATCCTGAGTAAATCTTGAATCGATTCACATTGTCAAATAAACGAAAATTGGAATTTGTTTTGTAATTTACAATAAAAATTATTAAATGTGTTTTTAATTCTATCGATAAATGATAATCAATATTCATAATAATATTCACTTTTTGCAAAACTATTCATTTCAGTTATTTTTTCTCCGAGTATTCACTCTATTCTAATCTTTTTTACGTAATTATAATATAACGTGTATATGAATATATCTAATATACAAGAAATAACTGATATACATACATACATTTGTAGGTAAAAAATAGTATGTTGTATGTAATTAAATTGGAATAAAATCGAGACACGATGAAACATTTCTTTTCATTAAAATTGTTCTAATTTATTAATTTATTATTATAATACTTTTTTTGAAAAGATTTTTACATCAGAATAGTTTTATCTTTAAAAAATACACAAGTATATAAGTTTGAATCATGTTTACTATTATTTATTATTATCATAACAATGTTAATATAAAATAACATATTTTTTTTAAATTTATTATGTTCAATTAAGCCAATATCTATTTCAAAATGGCACCCTCCCTGACCATTTTCTGGATCCGCTAGTGATGCAGTACCTACATGGTGTTTGTCAAATCTAACAAATATTAATACAGATGTATGTATATGTACAGTAAAATTCTGATTTTTGATACAAAAAAACATTAGGTCGCATAAATATAGAGTTGATTATCCCTGAATTGGGCAATCTATCCTCGTAGGCCGAGTTAACCTTATACGCGCAGGTACGTACATATTTGTCTTTTTTTCTCTTCATGAATGATAGATTAATCTGTCATCGCCGCTGTTGAGATCGTTCCCTTCACGTTTCATATACATACATATAAATATATATATATATATATATATATATATATATATATATATATATATATATATATATATATATATATATATATATATACATACATACATATCAATTGCGCTAAATCAGAAATAAAATTTATCCTAATAAAAGAACAACTCAATCAAGCTAAAACTATCTATGAAATATTTACGCATTCATACACAAATATCTATGTATGAACATATGATGATCATAATCGGTAATTCTCACGGTGTATATAAGCATCCAATTTGAGGATGACTTTGCACGTAACGATGGGGGTGTGCGCTGGACCCACTTAGCTTGTTGACGCACTTTTCCCACTGAAGGCCCTTAGTAAATAAAGGTGCACTATTAAAAACTGGCTAATTTGAACGAACAAACGAGGATAATGGCGCACTTTTATTATTTATTGTGACGAGAGTGGTTTTGAAACCGTTGCGAGGTTTTTTATACGAGTGCCAAGAATGCTATAATTGGTATTTTAAGGATTTCCTCTATGATTTGCATATCATATAAAATCGGTTTGCATTTGAAAGGGAACCGACTGGTCATAGTCGACGATTATTAGCTATGCGGTAATACTGAGAAGTGGTTCAAAATTTAAACGAATCCTCAAAATCAGTTCTACGAAATATATCTACAAACGGGAAGTTCTGCAACTTTTTATATCGATTAATTGTAGTCAATATATGTATGAAATACAAAAACAATATGAAGAAATTGAAGGAAAGACGACGGTCGATTTAATAGGCCCAAAGGGATTTTACATGATTGGTCGATCTAAATTTACCAACATACATATCTCAGAAAAAAGTTGGAAATCAATTCTCAAATCCAAAGGGAGATTCTTTTTCAAGTTACTCGTACTTTTCTAAATCTATTTATACAAATGTTGTAAAATATTTTTAGAAATTGAGTTATAGGTACACATATGAATAAGGTTTCTCGTATAATACATTTAATGCAATATTATTGTATATATTTAATTCAGAGCTGAATGCATAAGTCCATTACTCTTAGCGTGGGTTAAAAGTAAAATCAGGAAAATGACGGTTTTCAATTTTTCAATCGATTATAATGCAATAATTGGGGTTGCCTCAAAAAAGGGTCAAAAAAGTTCAATGTTCATCATTGTACAAATAGACACCTAGTTTATTAATGATGAAGTGTCAACGAATGGCGCGTGTTACTATTTCTTTTTAACCCTTTCTTGGCCGGGTGCTCGAGCGGGCCGCCCATTATGGCGTCGACCCTCGCCAAATATCAAAGGACGAGAATCCTTTCAATGGGAGCAAGCTTCCAGGGACGAACGGAAATTTGGCATATGCCACCATCGCTAAACTCTGTCGTGTGCCCTTTCATCCGATACCCACCCGTATCTACGTATTATACCCAGATATATGTACATATACTACCTATAATAAATAGATCTCGAGAGCAACTATAAATTATAGGAGATGACGTCGAGGGGCCACCCGCTTAATTTCCTACTTGCACAAAAGCTCCTTTTGAGGTGTATACGAAATAAATGCATCTGCTGACGCTTTTCCGGCAATGATTGTTTTTTCTATCGGTCGGTCGACGCGCGCAATTTATTATGACCGTTTCTCTTTTCAAAGCTCACCTCTATTGTCATCGCATTATGACCAGAGACTCGTATCCAGATCGAGGGGTGTGGGTGGTAATTATTTACAGAAAATATATATACATATACATATGTGAATACAAATAATATAATACGAGCATAAAAATTAGGCATTTAAAAAATGTAGGATTTCTATTGGGAAATCCTTCCATATTGATTATTAATTTGTATGTGGTTTTGTTGACCTTTGTTCGATTTGATTTTTCTCCCTACGCCTACTGACCCCCTGTTGACCTGTGGGGGCATTGATTATGTCGACATATTTCACATCAGCCATGAAATAATATAATATACGATACACAGTGAAAATTCAACGAATAGGTAGAATACGACAAATTCGTGTAGAAAATAGTAATAAAAATGTTCATAGTCAATATTTGTACATTTACATAGTTAAATTAAATAAATCTCAACATTAAAAATTGACAGTTCGGGATAAAACAATCATAAAAACTTGAGCAAAATTACTATCACGATATTATGAATTATTAAAACATTATATAATTATATAAAAATTAATATTCATCATCGTCAATTTTAATTCAAATTTAAATAAAAAAATAAATGGTTTCAACGGATACATTTATGTAGATTTATTACTTTATCTATGTTTTTTTGTTAAGATTAGATTTGGGATTTACAGAAAATATGCTTTCATAGATATAATATGTAGATATTAATTAAAATTGAGATATATTGGAATCAGTAAAAAAGTCCCGAAAAATGTTGAAGCGCTATGGGGTTAGATAGAGGGTGGGGAGGGGAGGGAGGTGGTGGAGGGGAGAGAACACACACGTTCACAATAATAGGACAGAATCAATTATCGCCATTAGAGAATGCACGTCTATGCGTTTTTAAAATTTAGGACCCTGCCTCAGGGCGGCAAACGTTTTCAAATCACTCGGCTTAATTTCGACAATTATTTTCTTGTTTATGGGTCTCAGACAGGGGCAATTAAAAAGCGATAAAACGAGCGCATAAAGTACACAAGAATATAATTTGGTTAATTGTTGGGTCAGATCGCGCGGGGATTTCATCCCGAATCCAATAAATTCCACCGTTTTATTCTACACCTACATATGTATATTCAATCATTTTTTTGTTATTAATTAGCACCTATTTTCGAAACGTATGACGTCCAACGGCGACATCACATTGAAAATTCACAACCAACGATAAGATAACCAAATGATGGATTGAATTATAATAATATTAAAATACCAACATTGCAATTCCTTAGAAATTTACCGAAATTCCAAGGACTACTCGATAAATGTTATCGCCACGTTGTGATTTTAGTTGCGTGTACATAGATATGTCCTACAATACATAGGTAGTGTTGTGTTATCAACGATAGACACACGCAAAAAGTGGATTCTATCATCGAATGAAGGGATTCCTATTGGAATCCGGTTGGAAAGACATGTCACACGAAAAATACCGGTTGATAATTTAACAATTGATTTTCCGACCAACGACCGAATTGCACATTTTGACAGCCACACAATCACAATATCGAGATTCGGGTGATCACTGCACACAGATGGTATCACAAGAGGAAAGTTGGGCGGAAAAGCGTAGAGGGTGTTCCACGGTCGGGGGTGGGTGGTAGAGGGGTACCTGGTGGAGGGCTGTTGGGGCTGGAAGGCGACGGGGCCAGTCTGTAAATCCCGGACGGCCTGAGGAGCAACCTTCCGCCGAGGAGTTGAGCTCCGCTGTCGAACTTGGACATGGTGAAGTCGAGGGGCTGGTCGCCGTCGGGTCCCGGCCGGCAGACGGCCGTGCCGACCAGCATGGGCATGCCGGACTCTCGATGCGATGGGGGCGAGCTGGACGAGCTGCGGCTGCTCTTCAACGAGGCTTCCCGTCTCTTGGACCAGGGGGTGTCGGTGTCGGTGTTGTTGTTGTTGTTGTTAGGGGTCGGCGTGGCCGCCCAACGCCGCTCCAACCCGGCCAGGGTAGGTGAAGCCGTGCCTTAACAGGAGGGGCGGACGGCGAGCATGTCGCGATCCTCGGCGCGCGTTTCCAACGAGTGGGAAAAATGTGTGGAGTGGCGAGTGGCGTGTGGCGTGGCGTGTACGGACGCGTGGTGCGGCGCGCGGCGTGCACCGCGGTGGACTGCGGCGGGCGCGGTGCGAGACTCGCGCACGAGCGGGGAGGGGGGGGAGGAGGCGGGGGCTGCAGGCGTGCCTTCCTGCCTGCTGGCCAATCGCGGGCCTGGCCCCCCCACTCCCACCCACGCACACTCTCGCCGCCCGCATAAATCGCGAGCGACCCCCCCCACCCTCTCCCCTGCCCCCCGCAGACTGCCCGCTCGCGCTTCCCCCCTCCCGCCTCCCCGTTCGCCTCCCGTCACCCCCTTCGCTCCTCGTTCGTTTTCGTTCACCCCGATCGCTTTTTGTGCGTTTTGTGCGCGCGAGAATTTTTCAGCGGCGCGCGATGTTTTCCGCGGTGCGCGTTCGACGCTTCAGAATCGGACGCACATTTGTGTATGAAAACTTAAAGTAAGCACTTTAAAGTTTATATATAAGCTAGATAAGAATCTATTACCCAAATATTTTAATAATCATATAGTTAGAAATAGAGATATACATAATTATAAAACGATAAATAGGAATAAATTAATTATAGGTAGAGCTAAGAAAGCTAAAACTGCAGGAGGTGTTTTTCGCAGAAGTGTTCAAATGTATAATGCCCTTCCTGGAGGCATTAGAAGTTCTAATAACTAGAGGTAGGACAGCCAATGTGCCGCTCATTGTTCCTTTGTTATAAATCCTTTGTAAAAAAGGTTCGGCAAACCTTTAACAATGCATTTACAACATTTGAACAATACACGGCCCCCTCAGGCTGACACTTTCAAATATAACGGCTCATACGTACACATACATATGTATGACCAAGTTACCAAATATATATTTTTGTATAGTGGGTCTGTTTAATTGTTATTCATCGCGACAGTCTAGAATTAACACATTGATATATGTAAATACAACCTTGCTCTCCTTGAAAGGTAATGTCGAAATTTCGACACCAATCAGCGACGCTGAAATTTTTCGTAGCTTTAAGACTACTTTGGACCAAATTCTCTCTGCACACTCTCATAGATGGCTTTTCATGCTGATGACGACTGTGAAATTTCCTCACTTCACAGTAGAAGAAGTCTTGCTTATCCTAAAATGAAAAAAAAACGTATGAAACTAAAATCTCAACACTCACAACTAACCTAATAATATTGAATAGAAACCTTAAATGTTTCAGAGCCTCCAATATTCTTGAGTAAAAATTGTGTAAAAGTTGCAGCTATAACGTCTCGATCTGGTGACGTATTAGTAATAACGTATTACTAATAACTTATTAGTAATAACATTGCTGCTTTCTTGAAGGGTGTTAATGGATACCTTTGTGGAAGATGATTTATAATTTTTTGTTGTTATTTTGTTATTTTGTATTAGATGTATTAGCAGTTTTGCTATTTGAATAAATAAATATTATGTTATTAGTAATAACATTGCTGCTTTCTTGAAGGGTGTTAATGGATACCTTTGTGGAAGATTATTTATAATTTTTTGTTTTTTTGTTATTTTGTATTAGATGTATTAGCAGTTTTGCTATTTGAATAAATAAATATTATGTTATTAGTAATAACATTGCTGCTTTCTTGAAGGGTGTTAATGGATACCTTTGTGGAAGATGATTTATAATTTTTTGTTGTTATTTTGTATCAGATGTATTAGCAGTTTTGCTATTTGAATAAATAAATAAATCACTGTATTTCCAGAAATTGAAGAACACGAAATAACAATTAATTAATCAATTACAGAATTATTAATCCATTGAAACATCTATGGATTTAAATTTTGTACATAATTCGAAGTTTTCATACAGCCCCTCAGGCTCCGGTGACTACTAATAACTTATTAGTAGTCACCGGAGCCTGAGGGGGCCGTGTATTGTTCAAATGTTGTAAATGCATTGTTAAAGGTTTGCCGAACCTTTTTTACAAAGGATTTATAACAAAGGAACAATGAGCGGCACATTGGCTGTCCTACCTCTAGTTATTAGAACTTCTAATGCCTCCAGGAAGGGCATTATACATTTGAACACTTCTGCGAAAAACACCTCCTGCAGTTTTAGCTTTCTTAGCTCTACCTATAATTAATTTATTCCTATTTATCGTTTTATAATTATGTATATCTCTATTTCTAACTATATGATTATTAAAATATTTGGGTAATAGATTCTTATCTAGCTTATATATAAACTTTAAAGTGCTTACTTTAAGACTATTTCTAATGTCCAACCATTTCAATTCATCTAACATACTTCTTACATTCTTACGTTTCCTCACATTCAAAATTGCACGCATTGCTCTATTCTGCACTTTATCAATACACAAACCACTAAATAGATTGAGGACTGTAGCGCAGTATACAGTATGAGGCCGTATAATGTAATGATAAAATGCTGCATTATTCGTAATTAATTGTCCGGGTAGGCGCATTGGGGTCTTCCTGTCAAGCCTTCCTGGTATATAGCCCGTTTTGATTCACATTTAGATGCATCTGTATTGAATAAGGCTTCTAATCCCGGGATCCCGGTGTTTTCTGGTACCGTGAATCCCGGTGCTGAAACTAGTCTGAATACCGGGATTACGGTGCTGGCAGAAATTTCTTTAAAAATATTATTTTTACAAAAATAATATGGAAAAAACATGAAACAACATTATATAAATGCAACATGAAATCCATTCTATTTAAACATTATTTAATATAATGTAGTTTATTTTGTAATATATGAATGTATGTATGTGTATGCGTATATATTTATGTATGTATGTATATGCGTATACGTGCATGTATATATGCGTGTGTTTATAATTGCACGCGTGTGTGTGCACAAATGTGTATGTAATTGAGCGTATGTGTAGGTGTATGCATGCATGTATGGATTATTTTGGTTATTGATTTTTCTTTTATATTTCATTGTAATTTATTTTATATTTTTTTCTTTCTCCATTTCCATTATGTAAAATGGTAAATTTTTTCTTGACCGTAAAATAAATAAATAAATAAATATAACGAACAATGGTGGGATGAGCAATGACAGTCATAGTCCATTTGTTTGCCACCCATTTCTTCCACCCGTTACGATGCCGGCTTGCCGTTTCCACGAAATGGTATGAAAGTAGTACTTTTAATTTAGAGAATCAAGCTTTTTTTATGTTTTTCTAAGAAATCCTTTAATTTAATGAACTGACATTTTATATCTAGAGTTTTAAGTTTAATACCAAGTTATATATATGTATATAAAAGTTGGTAAGCATCTATCAACCGGAAGTGGCAGTTTACTCTTGTTATATTTTTTCTTCCACTATTTTTTTCGACCCCTTTAACATGTGTGCTCTTCACGTAAAAATTTAAGTATAATTGTTGTATCAATGTGATGAAAAAAAAATCACTTAATATGAATTTAGTTATGAATCACTAAATTCATAACCGGAAGCGGGATTTTTTCCTCTTAGAAAAGTAAAAAATGTTGTGACATCGATTCTTTCCACGCCCTGAACATATTTAGCTGAAAATTTATATTTGTATTCTTTTTTGGTCGGAATTCGTAAGCCGGAAGTAGAACTTTTGTCTTGTGTAAGTTTTCCTACATTTGTTTTCAATTTGTATTGAATATGCTCATAGCCGGTATGTGTGAACGCGTATGTACATACATACATACATATGTTCGATTATCGAATTTTGTTTTTTATCCTTCTTGTATTCCTCAAATACATAGATAAAGTCGTAGGTTGGTCACATCCAAATTTTTTACATAAAGTAAATGTAATTGATATTTTTTTTATATTAGGTGGATTGTTTCGATGAATAACTACTAGACGGTACAAACTATTTGTAAAAAACGAATCAAAGCAATGTTTTTTACTTTATTTAATTACATTTTCGGATGTGTTTTATTTAATCTTAGAAATTTATGGATGCGAACCGAAAATTTAAAGAATATAGCCAAACTCCCAAAATTAGAACGCCAATATGGGATTATTTTTTGCGTTAAACATCGGGTGAGCTTGCAAAATGCAATTGAACGTTTTTGAAATGTGAAAACATGCAATTGAACTTATTTTTCTTATACATTTGAAATCCCGGGATCGGAAATTCCCAGCACCACAATCCCGGCGCTGAAGTAAATTTCCGGGATTGGAAGCCCTAGTATTGAACCACAAACGAATGCGTGTATATTCCATTCGCAGCATGTGGAATATTTCCGTACGCTGCCCAACCGTCCGAAATTATATGTGAACCAGGCAGTATATGCCCGAGTATTTCATTAAGTAAAAGTCGAGTTAATTCAGGGCACGGCAATACTACTGGCATCGCGAAAAGTAGCCAATCACAGGATGGAGCGGGTCAACCGAGCCTCCTTTCTGACCTAGCGGTCTCCACCCTGTCGAGGGTTTTCACTTTTACCTTTAATTTTATCACCATTTTTATTTGGTAAAAGTCGGAATTCTCGACAGGGCGGACCAGAAAATTGTAATAATATTAATAGAAGTGGCTTTAGGTGTTCTTTTGTTGTCAAGTGACGTTCTGTCCACGGACAGATCTAAATAATTTTAGCATCAGTCGTATTTGACACTTGGTGCTCGACGTATGTCCGATAAAAACTTCTCTGTTTGTTTATATTACTCGCAAGATCGGTAAAAATTACACAATACATTCAAAAACACACAATAAACAACATGGGATACATTTTTATTTTAAGTAAATTGATCCGATTGTATTCCGTGCGATGTAGCGTATTTATAGAGACGTACCGCGTAAAATTGACAACAATTATTTATTCGTAAGGGCCCCTGTATTCTTATTACACCTCTCTGGGGCGGACCCTTTAGGCTCGGAAGCGAGGCTCGGTCGACCCGCTCCTTCCTGTCATTGGTTGCTCTTTGCGAGTACTTTAGTATTGACTTACCCTGAATTAACTCGACTTTTACCTGATGAAATACCCCGATATATACTGCCTGGTTAGCGTACGGAAATATTCCACATATTGCGAATGGAATATATCTACAAGCATTCGTTGGTGGTTCAATACAAATTCATCTAAATATGAATCAAAACGGGCTCATGTTGTGCCAAATTGACGCCTCATCTTTCTTTTCACACGCATCCACATATTTTCCACATTTTGCGTATGTACCTATTTCACTATCATTTGGATCCACGAAATTAGAACCATTTTTACCGGAATTCTGAATATTTCCGTACGCTGCCCAACCATCCGAAATTATATGCGAACCAGGTAGTATATGTCGGAGTATTTCATCAGGTAAAAGTCGAGTTAATTCAGGGCACGGCAATACTTAGAGTACTCGCAAAGAGCAACCAATGACAGGAAGGAGCGGGTCGACCGAGCCTCGCTTTTGAGCCTAGAGGGACCGCCCTGTCGAGAATTCCGACTTTTACCTTTTATTTTTTATTTTTCGTAGATATATACCAGGAAGAGCCCAATGCGCCTTCCCGGACAATTAATTACAAATAATGCAGCATTTTATTATTAAATAAATCACTGTATTTCCAGAAGTTGAAGAACATGAAATAACAATTAATTAATCAATTACAGAATTAATCCATTGAAACATCTATGGATTTAAATTTTGTACATAATTTTTACAAATTGTACATACAATAAATACAGAAGATTTGTGACAACAGGAATGATGATTTTTTGCCAATTTTAAGGAACCGTTTCAACAATGATCAAATAAAATTGGCAAACTCTGACAAGAAACGATCGATTTGGAGTTACAAAATCCTCAAATCTAACCAGTAGTATAGCGGATCGAACCCACTGATCACTTGGTGCTAAATATATACGCTACCGTTAAGCCATACTGCTGGCTATATTTTATTTAAATTGACACACACACACATAATCTGGGTCTGGTTCACTGCATCGAAAGTCGAAAGATCGAAAAGCAAATATCGAAAATTGAAAGATCGAAAAGAATGTATGCATGGTAAGCGGTACTATGTATGTATATAAAATACATATCAGTGATGTGCGGTAAAATTCTCTCTTTTTGTTGTACAGCCTTACTTAATGTACACGGGCAGGGTACAAGAGGAACAGCCTACCCGAGAGAATGCAAAAGGGTAAAAGGAAGACCGTAGGGAAGGTGGGTATGTAGACGAAATTAGGAAACTGTGTGTGGTTAGATGGATGAGAGTTGCGCAAAACAGAGACGAGCAGTAGATGGTGAATGGCTGTAGATGATGATTTCCAGCGCCGTGGAGTCGGATCAAAATGTATCGAATCCGACTCTTGAAGCTTTTTTGTGGAAGAAACAATTGAAAACGGAAACGGAAGAAACAATTGGTTTTGGGCACAAACATCAAAATAACTTCAACGAATTTATTTATATTGTGATTTAAAATCAAGATTTTTATAAAGAAATTATTAAATTTTAATTTATTAGTGGATTTACTTCCATAAAATTGGAGACTCTAGCTGACACATACCGTAATACTATTAAGTAAAAAAAATAATAATAGTTTTTGGAGCCAGTTAATTGACTCCGACTCCGATTGAAATATTCCGACTTCACGACTCCGACTCCGACTTCAAAGCCCCTAGCTCAGTATGAGCCGTCTAAAAATGTCTGTCTAATATAACACAATATAAAAAAAATAAGTTCTTCCAAATTTTAAAATGAAATGTGTTCCAACTTTCAATTATCTACCCTAATTAAGCTTTCGATTAATTTAGGTAAATTTTCAAATTTGAAAGACAATTAGTAGACAAGTACATAATTCGAGTATTCTAATGAAATAATATTTTATAATGTGCATTTTTAAGATATATCTATGTATGTACATCTAGTTAGATGCGTACATATGTAGACACATGCTTACTATGTCTACATATCTATTCTATAAACACGAATGCCTTGAACCTTTTGAACGCTTATCGCTTAACCTTATCCACAGGTCAAGGCCGTGTCAGTACGGGAGTTTTTACAATAGTGAATACTTGGTACATAGAGCGACGAAAGTGAGATTACTTGAAACAGATAACGATTAGTGTATATTACCAATACTTGTACATATAGCAAACGCTTGACCGGTAACGGATCATGATTTTGCGTGTTATTGTATCGATTATCAACGGCGATGAATTGCAAAATTAAATCGATAAGATTAGATTGAACGATAACTTGGCCACCCCAGAAAAATGAGGTCGCGTTTTGAATTTATTTGATCGTCCACGTAGATGGACCACAAAGTTGATTTAAAATAATCGAATGCCAATTTGAATTATTTTCTAAGAATAAAGATGCGCGTTATATATTAGGAGTGGAAGAGCCCATAAAGCTCGCATCTAATACATTATTGGGTTTGGGGAAGTTGGCGATAAGGATTGTCACGAAATGCGCGTAAACGGCCTCTGTGTCCGGCGTTAATTGCTTTATTTTGTGGAAATGCGGTCGGCGGGGGTGTGTGGACACACCTTGCTACCCCCCATACGTCGACATCTGCCAACCCCCTACCGTGATGGGGGTTAAGTCAGGCGCGCGACCCACACATTGACGAGCACTTCAACTTTCCGCACGCGTTCGCTGTTTACCTACCCAATTGACAAAATTTTCCGAAATAATGTTAGTTATTTATTATTAAGGCTAGATTTGCTTAAGTATCTATATGTCACATACATTGGTTTATATCCAACATTTGGTAAGTATAAGTAAAATTGTTAATAATTTTAAAAATATTTTTTATTATACATGATTGAACATGAACATGACAAATATATAAGATTTCATATGTGAGTAGGTCTTTCCATATTTAAAGACCCAACCCCACTCTACGAAAAAGATGCGCAAACTAGGATCGTGTACTGATAATTGCTTTTGCGCAAAATTTCCGAAGATTAGGGTGAGTCTTTATAAATGAAACTTATAAAGGAGATACTATTTTATTCATGCAATACCTCGTTTATAAATATTTCTAGGAATACATATGTTTATTTATAACATTAACTCCTTCGCTTAAACCACGTAAATGTAGGTATATGTACGTACGTGTTTAATAGATGAAGTATAGTATAGGTTTTAGAATAAGTTAAAAAATTAATATCAATTATTGACTTTAACAGTCAATGTCAGAAATAACTTTTATTTAATAATATAGCCAAGGTAAACCGAGAACTAAGATAGCGTGTGAAGATCCCAGTATAGGTAGTCGTGCTTAACTATTTATTTTGTGTAAGTACATATATAGAATAAGTTTATTCTTTAGAAACTTACAGTTAGAAGCTTTGTGCGTGTACTTAAGTATTCAGGTGATCTAAAAACCTCTTGAAATCTATTAAGTTAATGTCACGATCAATACGCACTTTTTTCCATCTAATGATTTTCCATTATGGGCGAACTCTGTATAAATGATCGAAATTTATTACGGTACAGTTTGGAAACCGCTACTAGGAGGCGAAACGGGTAGTCCACCCCCACGCTCTTCGGTCGGGAACATAAATCACCCCGCCGGCACACATCACGGCAACGGCCCATTCAAATCTGCCCTTTTGGGCCGTTTCGGCTAATGAAAACATTAAAATTACACACGGGTCACCTGGACACTTGATATCGAGGGCACCCACCGCTACCGCATACCCATAAACATGAGCTCATCCCTTTAAATGGGGGTGAGTGAACATTTGTAAAACGGTCAACTGCCATGATTTTACTTTTAGATCGCATCTTAATTCCGAAATTTTAACGATTTTTTTTAAATATAAATATTTAATATAGGTACATATGTATGTAGATATACCTATACACACGTTTTTTATGGTTAATAAACATAAGTATTAAATTAGAAATAAATAAAGTATGTACAGTAGAATCACTTATATTTTGACCTTTATCCTAAAGTTAAAACTACATATGCATGTACATATGTAAATACTTACTTTTGTTTACCTTTGTCTGAGCATCATTAAGAAAAATCTAGAGGAAAATCACGCCTCAATTACATTTCCATTGCTGAGAGATTTATATTGCAGATTTTCTTTTTTCAATGGAAAATTTACTGAGAATACTAGTTCAAATGTGGGATAATAGTTTAGATTTTTCTTCTTATTTATTTACGTCACATTTTGTATGTTGATTGGTAAGTAATATAGTTTGGTTTATTGGAGGCTAACGTTAATGTGACTGATAAGGATGGGAAGGAAAGACAAAGCTCGTAAACAGTCAAGTAGGTGATATCTTATTATGATGATACTAAAATATTTGAAATTTTAATGAACGATACAACTTTCGATTGTTTTTTAAATGATAAAATATATCTAAATATACATATGTACATATATTTATATTTATTATTAAAATTGTATTTTTGATAATTATAACTATTATTCTATTTAAGAAAAATAAACACATATCTTTAAAACAACAAAATTTGACATTTATATATTTTCAAATAATAAATAATTAATTTGTATCGCTTTCCATCAATAATTTCATGGAAATCCTTGACATTTCAAACATTTTTACGTCCCCTTGAGCGTTCGATGTAACAAGGTTAGTCCCACATATATTATTCTCGAAAATAATTTTCAACGATGGAAAAGCGAACCAAATCGATACGTCGAGAAGACGCGAACGATATAACATTTGTAGCGCGTACGGACTAGGAGTTAAAGGCACGTTATATTATAAATCGCATAAAACGGGCATTATGAGACGCGTCGGCGGGCGTCTACCCACCACCCCCAAAGCCACCCCATCCCTCTACCCACCTCACGGTGGAAACTCACCCCGCAACTTTAACATCTCATATTTTCCGGCCACGTTATTGGTCGACTTGAAACTTGAAAGCGGCGCGAGGTTGGGGGAGGGTTTAGGGTAGGAGGATGGAACGGGGGGGGGGAGGAAAAGGTCCTCGGAGGCATCGGCCCCTCCTCGCTGTAATATTCAGATGTGGGACGGGCTGAAAACCCCTTGACACGAGTTTTCCGACACGCCACTGGCCGGAGTCGTGGAAGGGGAAGAGGGAAAACTGTGAAAATATGAATGTATAATGTATAAGAGGGGGAGGGAAAAGTTATGCAACGTACAATATTTGTATAAGTAAGTATATAAAAGGTAACTTTCATATATGTACTTATACCTACATAAGTTCTTACACAAACTTGGGTATACGAAAACCATTTTACATACATACATAGGTATATGTTTGACATTCTGAACTGAACCTTATGTACTAAGATTATTTAACATGTTGATGATCACATTTTAAATAATCTTAGTACATATATATTGGTCACCAAGTAATATGATGATTTTTATATTTTAATATAAATTAAAGATTCAAGATTTTTTTCATAGGAATAGGCAAGAGGAGCTTAGGGCAGATGAATGAATGTAGATTTTATTATATGTATGTATATTACATATTTCCATACTACTATCAAATTCAATAATATAGGTATTCATTTTTCCTTCTCTGATCGTCTTTATGTATCGTAAAATATTTTTTTGTATTGTATGAAAGATAATAAGTTATTAGTTTTGTTATTATTAATAACAAAACTTTCAATGTCACTTACCATGACATTGAAAAGAACTGCATATTCTAATTTTTTCATTAAGCAATTTAAAACCAAACAAAAACATCTTAACCCTTTTTTCAGTAAGAGCTATTATTTAATTTTTTTCATAGCCTCTTATAATGCAATGCGGAAGCTACAAACCTCAAAAACGTACCTCAAAGTCATATTTTAAAAAGGGAAATTGTATTAAGTGCGGCCACCTTTCTTAAGTAGGGCGAACGGCGTGATTTATAACACTTTCGCCACGGCTGTCGAATGGGTTGGGGCTCACACAATGAATGGGAACACCAAAAGCCCTTTTCTTCTATATTTATTTAATGCCGTATTTATATACACATTAAAATGTTTTATTTTGTATAGATAGAAACGATTTAAACGGCATTCCTCTTACTTACATATGTACATATAATACATACACATAGTATTTAATATAGTCACGTCTAAGTTATATTTGCGTATCAAATTATTACCCATATGGTTATGGAGACCCCTGATGTGTAATGTGCCATCCAATAGCATCGCTTTCAACCCTTTTATCATATTAAAAAAGTTAATGTGATCCACGTGCCGTTGAGTATACCTACGTCAACCCTTTTTTTCAAAACCATACAACCCTTCTTTCATTGACGTTAAATATATGTCTGCATTTTTTGTATACGAAAATTTTCAATATAATATATATACAAAATATTTTACGACTAAAATATTTTATATGAATTATTTAAATGACTTGCTAAAATCTTATTGCTAATTTTATTTCATATTTAAACTAAATGTACATATTCTTCCGTTGATATGATCATGTAAGTAAATACATAAAATTTCGCACGGAACCCGCCTTTATCCCTTTTCATGTCTATATAAGTCGTATAAAAAATATTGCACATAATGCGGATTTTTAGAAAATGCCGTTTTTAGGTCAAATATTATGCACGCGTTGATAAATCCTGATGGAATACTCTTTTTACCTGAATGTTATAAAAATGCATTGTGCGTGCAAATGTGACATCGTGAGATCTTGTTTTTTATATTTCACCTATTTTGTGAATTTTTATCACACGTATGTATGTACGTGTGAATTTTTTAGTCTTTTGTGCTATAGATCAATGATAAAAATGCACCTTTTCTGAGAAGATCAACACATTACAAATATACCCACAAAATCTTTATCGTGGGTAAAAAATGCATTGTATCTTTGTGATTTAATATATAAAATAAAATTTAAAAGAACATGTGCATATTCGATAGTCTTGTTATGACGAAAACAGATAGTAGAGGGGGACGTATTATTCAGTCGACGTTGTTTGTGCATATTTACCGCGAAAATGCAAAAATTTAGGGGTGGATGCGTAATATGAAATGTGCACCCAGTAGCGGCACATATGTATTAAATATAGATTTATTAATGGATATGTTATATCTAAGCTTTTAATTATAAAAGAAAATGTTATGAAACGCACACGTAGAGTTCATCGGTCGATAACAATGAGTAGATAAGTCTCATTTACGGTATCGACATTATTGTGCAACGAAATAAATATAGATTTAGAATCATGTTAGAAAAATCGTAAAACGAGAATTTGTACATATTATTACATTATATAAATAAAATTGACGCACTTCACTGGAATTCCATACAATTCGTGCACTGTCAATAATGGATGCACGTTTTGCATTGTGCTGATTCATCATCATCATCCCCGTTGGCTGAGTGTAAATATCCATTCATCAACATATGGGGGATGCAAATTCGGTGAGAAACCAAGAAAATGCAACAAAAGGTAAACGCGATCGATTCACATCCCCTCGAAAGTTGGCCGAAATTTATTTCAGTATTCAAAATATTATATTTAATTCACAACCGAAGCAGGGGAAGATAATCTTTCCAAAAATTATCTCTTTTCGGGAAAAAATTGCTAAAAAGCATCACGACAAAAGACACGTCCCACATTGTTCACCGTCTCCAAGTGACTTTGCAATTCTGTAAGGGCGTCAAAAATAAAATAAAACGTCCTTTTTACATATCTTCGTTCTTTTGTTGATGCATTTTGTACGCAAGGGATGCTTTCTCCACTGTACAAAAAAAATCATAAATATTCTGAAAGCTATATTGCATAACAAATTACAAAACGTAATAGTTCAAAGAATTCTAAAGATAAGTATTCATAGTCTTTTGAGGTATAGAATTCATTTAAAAGCACATACTTTTATCCTTTTTATTTATATTACATAGATTGATAGTATTTTTATTTTTATTGCATTGCATATACAATATTTAAGGCAAATCCGATTTAATCTATCTTCCCAGAATGCACATATGTAAATCACTTATACTGAACTTGGAAACATCTAATTGTATTTGATTAATATATGCGATATCATTTTTTTGTTATTTATATCTATATACTTTTGATGAGTTTACGCAACACATATAACTTCCTTGATTGCGTATCCAATTAAGCGTGATTTTATTAACGAACGACCGCTATCAATATTATACACGCATAAGAAAGTGGAATAATCAATTTTTATGTAATCAAGTAGGTATATACGTAAATTATACATTTCTGCGAAATAAATATATCGACTTGAACTGAATGTGCAATAGCGAGACGCAAGGTCCAGGTAAATATGAATACCCGCCCGCTACATTACAATATAGTGATTTTTTCGTCAACCATTGTTGCGGATGATCCCTAGGTACCTGTGCTCCGTGAAATTGTCGGGTTCGCCTTCGCATCCTGATTGTGCAATTTACGATGAAAGAGAGAACACGGGGAAAAAATCGGTATCACCTTGATCGGTCGAACAGATGGCAGTTAATACGACGGGCTCGTAAACTGAAGTTGTGGGAATGTGCTCAATGAAATGATTCCGTCGCACCGTCGCACCGACGCATTCGTTAGATGAATTTGATTATTCGATGATTTATATTTGAAAACTTCTATTGACATTGCAGAATTCGTACATAGGTTAATTTTTCTTTAATGTTCGTTGAAAATTAACTTTTTTTTAACAATTATTATTAAATAAGATAAGTTTAAGTCTTGAGAATTATCTTAAGAGACAATTTAATTTTAGACTTAACACAAATCCTCGAATCAGTATTAGAATATAATTTTAAACATATGTATTATATCATCATTATCATTTATAATCATTTTCTATCCGTTATTGGATGAAGGCCTTTCCAACGCGCTTCCATTCAACTCTATTTTGAGTAAATCGCACCCATCTCATCCCAAACATTCTTCAGATTTCATCCACCAATCTCTCCATGGCTTTTCTTGTACCATTTTACATTATCTCGGGTACTATTCCAGCGCTTCTTTCATACATTTATCGTTCATTCATCTAGCTACGTGACCTGCCCATTGTTGTTTCAATTTACTTACTGTCTCCATTATGTCAACCACCCTTGTCATACTTCTCACCCATGTAGGTATTCCGTTTTCTAACTATCCCCATAATGCCGAACATAAAGAGTTACATACTTTGAGTACATTGTAATTTATGCCTAAATCATATTATATATATAAAATCTCAAGATTAAAGTCGATGAAATGTCAAAAATATTTACAATGAACTACCTCATCTCTCTAAGTTACTGATTGAAAACTTTAGGGAAATCGACGAAAATCTTATTTGAATGGAGTTTTATTTCAATCGCATCTGATTATAGAAGTATTTTTAATAACATCAGGATAATATTTCAATTTTTTGCATTGAAATTATATTCATAGCCTTCCGGAAAAATTACATCGCTTTCTTCAACAAGGAATTTATGAACTAACCAAACCACTAGTGTTAGTATATTATCAAAAATTCCATCAAATCGTACTTAACTCGTAGAAAGCTAGTGGTTAGCGTAAATAATGAATTATCGTCTCCAAAAATAATCGCAGCTGGCGTTCCGCAGGGGAGCTTGCTTGGCCCACTCTTGTTCTCCATATATATAAATGACATACCTATTCCAAAAAACTGTCACATAGCCCTATATGCAGATGATACAGCTTGCTTCACAAGTAGCAAAAAACCAGACACTATTCTTAAAAATCTTGAATTTGCAATTAAAACAATGACTGAACACTTCACTAAGTGGAAAATTCAAATTAATCAAACCAAAACAGACGCCATATTCTTTAGTGTTAGAAAACATAAGCCAAGTTCAGATCTGAAAATCCCCTCTGGAGAAAGTCTGAAATGGCAGTCAGTAATAAAATATTTAGGAGTAACGTTTGATAAAAGAATGAGATGGGCACCTCACATTGAGGCAGCGAAATGCAAGGCGATGCGGTGTATATCCTCAATATATCCAATATTTAATCGCCATAGTTCTTTATCAACGCTAAATAAAATAAAATTATATCGCGCGCTCATATTACCATTATTAACCTATGCTTCACCTGTATGGAATAACGCCTCGAATACTAACCTTTCCAAGCTCCAAGTAATACAAAATAAATCCCTTAAAATAATTTATAATACACCCATATATACTAACCTGAAAAAACTGCATGCTATATATAATATTCCGTTTGTTACAGACATTACTAACAAACTAACCAGTAGATTCTATGAAAGAATCACTAATAACCATACTAACACACTTGTGAAGAGTCTCGGTGATTACAATAAAATGTCTATACCCTTCAGGTATAAACACAGACTACCTAAACACAATCTGCTTTAGGTCATCGACTTTAGATAGTCTTTAATTAATATTATGTATTAGATGTATTATGAACATTTATAAGGATTGTAAATAGGTTTTTGAGCTCTTTTTCCTATTATGCTTTAGATTAACATTAGAATAATATAATACTGTGATTACTAACCAAATTAAATTAAAATTGTAAAATAGAAAATGATCAGTAGATCAGTAGCTATTAAAATAGATATAAGATGTATTGTGAACATAATTTCGTAATAATAAAAAGCATTTAAAAATCAAAAAAAAAAATCAAAAAATTCAGAACTTTAAGACATGTTGAGAGCTGCCTATATTTTACCATATTTTCTTTCTAGTCGATACATTATATAATTTTAAAAGACGTGAGACGCATGTATATGTATACATATGTATTTCCATACTGAAGAGATTCCGTATATTCCTCGTAATGAAACTGCTTCTCGTATACTTAGATAAACATAAAGACTGAAGCTGAATTTTAAATTCTTAGAATCATGTATGAATATCGTTCAATAATATTACAACCACTTGTGAATGCAGTCAACTACAATCTATTCTATCTATCTAAGAGACGACACAATATAAATATTCATAAATTTATTCTAATTGAATGCAACGCAAATGGGAACGCATTAACATGTCGATTCGTATGTATAAAATAAAATCGTCTTTGTTATCCAACTAGGAGCGATTTCTTCGCGATGTGTTCGCATTTATGTATGCATTATGTACATGTTTTTCTTTTTGTATAAAATTCTATATATCCACGTACGTGTACAAAAACCGTTTATTTACATGGTTTAATGGAAAGAAATGAGTTATGCATTATGCATTCATATACGAGTGTAGGTATGTATGTATGTACATATATCGGACGCGCTCGATACGGAATAACAACGCGTCGAAGAAATGCATTTTTAGCGTGAAAAAGACTCGCGCAGCAGCTGCACTTTAAAACTGCATAGTCTGATAGTGCATTGAGATCATCATCTCATTAATAGTGATCATTGTCAGTATGTTGCATACGCATCAGACATTGGCTACACTGCAAATTTGCACCAGAAAGCTATAAAAATAAAATTCATACAGTAATTATTCTTATGAAAACAAAAAGTGGTATAATACCCATTTAAAGATCTTTTATATGATTTCACTCAGCTGGAGATTAATTATGACTCCATTAGATAAATGTTACTGAATATTTTATTGTAATACTAAGAAACAGAATATGTAGTATATATGTATAATACCAAAGATGATTCAATTTTTTCGAAAGTTGAACTATTTGAGTATCATAGTAGAATAGTTCTAGTTAGTGAATGAATCAAATTAAATACTTGCGTACAATTTTTTATTTTGATCAATTTGATACTAAAATTCAAAGAAAAATAGTCTGGATAAATAAAGTACGAATAATGGTCACTTAATCAATTTAAAAGACAAATTCCACAGTAGGTAGGTACAACGCAAGTAAATGCTATGATACGATTAGAGTAAATTAAGTGAATTGATTAATTGTACGGCCATTAATTAATTACCCTAACAATTAATCAAATTCGCATTACGTAGAAGAGATAAACTCTTGGGAAAAACTTCAAAACACAATTATAAAACAGACCGTACGAAGCTGTACAACATAAGTAACTATCATACAAATCCATATTTTCATGAAAAATATAGATAATACAATTCAATTCATTAGTACATATATACTTATAACATTCAGGCGTTATTAATTTGTCATTAAAAGAGCACGATACCGAAAAGCCATAACTCAGACCATGGTAATTCGTGATGTTGTCGGCCATCATGCGTGTCAGTCCACAGCCGGTGCGGAACTAACCTGGGATGAACCTCGATGATCTCTGATTCACAGGGATCATCTCGGGATTGACTTGCTCACACCATATACTGACAATCTATACATCAACCGATCGAAATTGACCGCAAAGCAAGGACAATAAAATATATCTAATAATTTGCATAGTCAATAGGTATAATATTCATGACGATAAATGTTGGACTATCACATTATCGTAAATTAAACTGGTTAATTGCCGAGTGTTGTTTATCATGCACGACTTGTCGGCGAGATGATGATATATCGGCATTAATGCTGCTACATTGTTGATACCCCATATGCATAGCTTACACTACTTTTAGCATTCGTTGATTATGTTGTTGCTGAACGAATGAAATGGAGGTGGAAGTGTGGAAGTTCACGCGTGCATAACTTTGCAATTGACTCGATGGTGTAATAATACATATATTCCATTAGAGTATTCTCGAAAGGTTTTTGTTGATATAAAATGATCGACATTAAACGATGTGCTGAAAATAATCAACCGATGAATTATTGTAGTTATCAAACGCCAGGGCTTTTTTATTGTTGTATTTGTTGACTTTAATTTAAAATCAAATAAAACCTTATTTAAATGGTTATCAGTCGAAGGTCAAAGTATGTAATTTGCATACACCATTAGGTAAGATTTTTTTACTGCGAAAATACATATAATGATTGAGAGGACTTTTGGCGAGTGGTTTTCTGGTTCCATTGTTTTGGAAATCAAAAGTTTCGGAACTTAGTGCTTTGTATCAAAGTAAATATTTGTATACTGCAAAACTTAGTATAATAATGTTATGAACTCGTGGTAGATGTGTCTATTCAATATGTACGATTCCATGAAAGCTTGTTTATATATGTATGTATGTGTGTTTATAATGCAGCTTGTAAAATGAAATCGGCACGCGACCTTTGGTAATTGAACACATCTGCCGCCCCCTAACGTCGTCGACATTTGGGTCAAGATACAAGGGAAATTGCACCCTAAATCTATTGGCGACTAGTGCGATATTCAATTGAATAGAGGACGGTCTTGCAAATGCAACATTAGCATCACAAACGGGATTTTAAGATAATTGCAAAAGCGGACGCGACAGTTCGACGTGCGGTTGCAGTCAATTATATGCGATATCCGAACTTGGACGCGCATTGCATTATTTTGCATCGTGGATGCAATCGAATTGGATTTCAACAACATTTCGAAAACGTCTACTAGTGTTTGGGAAACTTTTGAGCGTGCTTTCATATATTGCGCAAGTCGCAAGTCCAAATTAATCACTTATCTTATATCACTTAACTTGGTAGTAGTGTCAGTAATTTATTTATAGGAGTAATTAACACAGTTCAAACAAAGCTCGTCGACTGATAGTAGTTTTTACATACTGCCAAGTTAACTGAAATGTGGTATGAATATCATCTTATAAAATGTTTTTTAATCGCCATTCCTACACATTTCTCAATGTTTTCAATTATTCAAGACAACATTTCATATAGTATGTATTATATAGTCGATTAATGTGTGCATTTCTTTTATAATAAAAGCGCCTGTGTGGAAAAGTGTTTTAATATTCTAGTTGCAGCTGTTTACTCGCATTAAAATGCATTTTTTCTCATTTCGCGAGTGCAATGTAGGTAAACGCAGTAACGCATGTATAATTAATTATTCGCGTGTACATTATGTGATATGTTTATTTGTGAAAACGCAGGTGAAATTGGAATATTACGAAAGAGTTTAAAGTGGAACGCTATGCACTTATAAGAATACAAATTTGCTTAAAGGAATCTTATCGGAATTACAAACAAATTATCCCCACGAGATAGTAATAATGTATGTATAATAATATTTACTAATACTAAGTGATTTCTAATCAAAAGTCTTTATAGGCATTGACGTTATCGGTCATAATTCTATTTAGATAATCTTTCAATTTTATTGTTTGTCACTTGTTAACAGTTAAGGGGCGAAACTATTCAATTTGCACAAATGAAATGACGTGAATTTTCGGCAACATTCCTTTGTACATAATTAGAACATTAAAAAAAAGATGAATAAAAAGATCAAACATATTTTTTTATCCTTACTAAATGTATAAAAAAGCGTCCTTGTGCTCTAATAGTCATGTGACTCACGTACATATGTATGTATGTACATAAATATATACACGTCGACTGCGCTTGATTGGGAAAGGTCATGTTATGCGATGACTTAATTTGTCATAAAATTATACAAGCAAGTAGGTAGATAAGTACATGTAATGCTAGTTCTATGTTGCTAAATTTTGTACAATTTTTTTTTTTTGAGTTTAGATAAACAACACCATCGATTACAAAATTATACATATGTATGTATGTACTGTAATATATGCTTATGAATGTCTTTTACTTGTACATAAAGATAATAATTAAATCGAAAAGATCTATGTACTTATATAATATACATACATATGTAAGTAATTTCACATGTTTATTGATGGCAAATATGTAAAATTTCTCCTCAGAGCCTACATACATAGCTAACCTTTTAAACTACTTATCTATATTTATTATATTTTCATGTAGGCACTTGTCGTACTATGCAATTGAAGACAGTCATGAATATTATGAAAAAAAATATATGAGTTATGAATCCAATGAATAAATTTGTATTGATATGTAAATTATGGCAAAAAGAACCATTCATTTTCTATTAAATTAATTATAAAAATTAAATTCTAACAGCAGGTAAGTTCATACATAAGTATAATTAAATTGAAATATGTAAATATAATTTATGTATTAATTTCTTATAGATATGTAAAAAAATCCGTAGAATTAAGTAACCCACAATATTTTGATCGGTATTAACAAATTAGGTATTTTTACTAGACTTTTCTATGTTTCATTTCGCTAACGATTCAGTATCTATTCCTACAGTCTTCCGATCGTTTTGAAATTTTGCTATTTTGCGTTGTTTGGTCAACGATGGAAATTTAAATCGATTCTGATAGTTCGATAGTGAAAAATAATAAATAACAGCAACAGACAATAAAAATAGACACGTTTAAAAATGCAAAAATTTTGGACATCTTGACGTTTAGCGGTCAGTGACCTTATATGTACTCGTATGTTTGACTTTCCGCCCATCTCTCGTTTTGTCAGATTTTAATTGTTTAAAAGCCTATAACTTTATCTTTTTCACACTATATCTTATAAAATTTGCTTTATATTATTATACTCTTCATTATTGCTCATATTATATTTTTACTTCACTAATAGATTATATAATGAATGTTAAAATGTTTATGGTATAATTCGATACTCGTCTTATGGCCAAACGCCGAGACTTCCTTGTTGACATTCACGTCTGACAGTCGGAGTTTGTTTACAACTCTCTGATTTTGGTTGTAATTCGAAGAGTCTGCGATATTTTACGAGATTTATATTTTTATATACAAAACATAGAAAAGCCTAGTTTTTAAAAAACTTTTTTTTCTCCAAAGAGTATAATGGACGCTTGATATTTAAATACAAAATGTAATCAGTAAAATCAATTAAAAATAGCACGATACATTATTTCACAGATAGCACTTAGATGTAAAATTTTACTATGTACACAAGTATAAATATTGCTTTAGACACAAATTACTCTTTAAAAGCTTATTCTATTTTAATTTGATTTTAAAAATCTCGACGAAGATAAAAGTAAAAAAATGCAATTGAAGTGAATTTGCCTGTTATAGTTACATTCACCTTATTTTAATACATCTAGGATTTGTTGAGGAAAAGAAAATATCACCGTTACTTTTTACAAATATTCATTTATCTCATTGTTTTGTATTTTGTTTGCGCTGTGAATCCCATTGGAATTAGCTATAGTTTCGTTTATTACGGTCATTTATAGGACTATACAAAATTTGATACGTTTTCGTTGCGTACTTTGTACTTCTTTTATTATTGATCATTTCGGATGTGTGAAACTTTTGTTTCGCCACCACCGATAGCATGCAGTCTCACGAATAGACGTATGTACATACATTGTAGTTAAACGTCAAACCTCCAACCGGATTCTCTCCAAAAGCGAAATAAGAAAACCAAAGATATTATGTAAAGAGCGTAAGCAGGCCGAATCTCGATTCCGGGATTAAGTGCAATTGCGCTCGGCTCGCGTTTGCGGGTTAATTGAGTGTACATTTGTGTGTGCCGACTCATCGTTAAAGTGGCGCTCATCAAGCTCAATGTGGCATAAAATATTCAAGATGCTAAAGAGCTAATTACAATCGGCGAGATGAAAGGGGCCGCGGCACCATTATTATTCAGTGGCGAGGCGACAAGTGCCCGTTGGACAATGAACGGTTGACGGCGAACGACGAACGCGCGATTACGCCCTGATTAACCGTATCCTATTTTATACGAAGTACGTCGGCGCCTGGACCGCGTTACGCTAATCTAATGGACATTTAAATGTCGTCGGATTAGACAATAGTATCTCACACGAACGTACATTTTTCTAACGACGACACTTGCACTTAAAAAGCTGCCCGACACTTCCTATGCAATCTGCTTATGCAGTGTGGCGGCGGGTGATGGACATGCTTCCAGCTATGTATATTGTGTAATGTATTATATGTATGTTGAAATTGGTTGATTGTGTTGTGTAATTTGATTTGTATGCAGATGATATACAAATGTGCAGTTAATCAGGCGTGGGTGAAGCCCCGCCCACTACAAGCTAATTGGTTGCCAATGTGTGACGTTTCATTAGCGATGCTCGTTCTGCAATGGCGTCACATTATATCGTTGTTTACATATTTTAAAACTGTCAAATTTGAAGGATAATAAACACACATACATACATAAATATATCGATCAGGTCAACGGAAGGTTTTTTTGCCGCTTGATGTGCTTTTTGATTTGTTTTCGGATAAGTAAATGCATACCAGTGGCGTGAGGTGAATTTTCAACCCGAGGATGCTGTCCTAAACACGATCAATTTATTTTTTTAAATTTTATTTTATTCTACCAAACATTGTCATATTTATATTTATTAAAATGTCTTTGATATTTTTTCGTTTTTGAATGAATATTCAAGGTGTGGGTTTTGGGCTCTTAACAATAATCTCTTTTTCATTATATGGTAGAGAAGTAAATGTCCTTTTTAGTACATTTTTAATTAAACAATTGCAATTATTATTAACATCGGCGATAAATACACTTGCATTGTTACTTTGGTTATTTATATTTAGGGCCATAATAAATAATAGTTTAGGACGTAATAAATTACAAAATAATAAAATTAAATAACTTAGGATGTAACGTACGAAATATCAATCAAAGAATCAAGCGAAAGTTTGAAAGTTAGAATCAAGCAAAAGAATCAAGTCCATACATATGCAAAACGAGATTTTGCTTCCAGAGCAAGTGTCGCGCGAGCGAGACGACTGTAGAGTCATCTCACTCATGCGCATACGCAGGCGTGACAGCTCACTTGTGCGCAGGCGCAAAAGATTTGTAGAGAACTTCAGCATCCATGGTAATACAAGCTTGATGGGAAACAAGCACCGGTCGCGCAGACGGTTACGGCCTTTCAAAGGGGATGCTCGTTTATGTGTGGACCACGAGGAGAGTGGGAATAGACAGAAGCGGGACGACACGCTATCATCCAACTGTCAAAAATTATAATTTCACTGATAGGGGCAAGTGAAAATGTAATCGGATATGATTTCACTGAACTATACCCAGTGAAAATGTAACTGATTATGATTTCACTGAAGTGTAAGTGAAATTATGATTTCACTGCTGTTATAATTTCACTGTGATATATACATATGTTACAGTACATACATACATGTACGAATGCGGACACAGCGATAATGTGGAAGACACCCCATTGTCCCACCTTTCATCCTTCCTCTCCACCTACAACCCCTTGATCCTCCCTGTTTTTACTTGGTGTGTATCAGGTGTACGAATGCGTGCACTAGGCTACTAGTATTGTAGAAAAGAGATTAATGAATGACATTGCGATTATCAAAGTATTATTTGGCGATTTTGATCATTCATATTCGAATAAAAATCGACTAGTAAATATATCTACAGGTGAAAATTGGCGCTCTCAAGTAGTGTATATCGTCGGTTTAATAACAGAAAGCTTTAAGTAAAAAAACTATTTGTTTTAATAATGTAATAATGTAACTCGGTAGATTTTTGAAAAGATCGTTAGAAAAAACAAGCTGTTTCATATTGGATTTATTATTGATGTAATTTAAAGATTTCAATACGAATTAAGTTAATTTTTTCCTCGTTTGTTACTGGAAAAACACTTATTACACAAATACTTGTTAATACATTAACCGAATACATAAAACACATTTCATATATTGGTTAGTTTAAGTAATAATGATTTAGGTCATAAAATAGAGAGCTTCAAACTTATTGATTTTCGAAAAAGTTGATTTTCTCAGAATAAGGATTTTTGACTAAAAGCTATCTGACAACTAAACCGAGCTTTTTTACAGAAAGTTTTAGGATTCAACAATGCGTCAATATTACTTACTATTATGAATGATTGAAAAGAGTTTCATATTATGATAACCCTAAAAATGTGTTTAAAACAAAAATGCGACTTTCAAAAGCTCAGTAACATTTTCACGAATAACAGTATTGTGAATAAAAATAAATTTAAATCGCAAAATCACAAGTCTAGTTTCGGTCAATCCTATAAAAAAATTAGATCAAAGAAATGGAATACATATTGACCAATTCTGACCAGTCAGATTGTAAATCAATTGTGTCATACGAAATAGCTACGTGGGATAATTGAATCATATTTTAATTAGTAAAAATATGTTACAACTAGAAATACACTTTGACTGTAACATACATATATAAAGTATATACATATCATAATCAATTGGCCAGAAAGGCTCATTGGGTTTACCTGTTTGACCAACCTGGTATTTATGTATGTGTAAATAAAATAAAATAATAAAATTACAGTCAATTATATGTTTATCCTGAAAAATTAAATACAACAAATATAATACTACTAATATATAATATTAGATATATAGAAGGAATTGAAATTGAAAGCGGAAACATTTTAACAAATAAGCAGGTAAAAAAGCAACGGTTTTCCAGTTGCGTTGACAGTCGATGTGTTTTAGGGCCGGGCCGCACCGCTCAACTCGAGAACAACTTGGTTGAGGGCGACCAGACTAATGCATGCAGGTAGATGGGACATGCAACACTCGTCAACTTGTTTGTTGCACACATTTCCATACATTTTTTCGTGTCGCGCAACAAGTCGGCCGACAAAGTTGCACGGTGTGCGGAGCCCGGCCCTTATAGAATGTATTTTACCTGCAGCAGTGCGTTAGAAGGTATTAAAATACTTTCAGATACTTACTTCAGATATTTAGCATGGAAAATTTACTCTTTCAAAACAAAATCCTGACTACCAGACATTTGCTATACAACGAAAAATCAATATTTTTAACCCGCTCATTCCGTTTAGGAGTTTTTTTACCCGATTGTATTTATAGTAGTATCAGTCCGAGATCTTAATCAATATCTTTGGCCGTAAAAGAAGTCTTAGCATCTGACATTTGGAGGCGACTCGTCGAAACGAAAGTTTGAAATAAACACCTAAATGGATCCACTCACACAGTGTTCGGTCACGTGTTTCGCTCCAATCGACGATCCGAGGAAGCGCATCGTCTCACGCGAACCTCATATTTGCTTAAGCGAACCTCATACACATACATACACACACCTAAGAAATTGAAAACTACCCGTGTGACGTCACACGCGTAAATTTGTCAAATGGACCGCCAAATGACGGGAAGGACGCGTCGCGTTGCGTTTCTTGCATAGTCGCCGCCGTTCAAATTGTCGTCGACGACCCATTAACATACGCGGTCGCCTTTGAGCGCTAATGGCGAGCGTGACGGCCGCCAAAGGGTTAACAGATGCAAAGAGGTCGCTCATATAATCAGTGGTGAGCCGTGCGAGCATTTCAAGAATAAATAATCAACAAGGTCGACACATTTCGGCGGGTCATATGAATGGAGTGCAAACACTAGTAAATTTTGACAAAATATTGTTGACACGTGTAATAACAGAATTGCAAGTATGTGCATACTACACAAAGTCCAGTCCACTCAAAGAAGTATGGAACGTTGTATACTTGGCATAACGACATGAAACGGAATATGTGGGTGAGAAGTATAACAAGGGTTGTGGATATAGTGGATAGAGCGAAGAGATTAAAATGGCAATGAACGGGTCACGTGGCAAAAAGAGTGGACGGAAGGTGGACAAAAGAAGTTCTAGAATGGTACCCGAGAGAACGCTTCTTCATCTTAGCCCTGAAAGTACTGAAAGAGTCAGCAAAAAGGTCTGGACAATCAACCATAAATTATGTGTTGTTATGACAAATTGGTGGATAGAGTAAAGAGATTGAAATGGCAATGTGCGGGCCACGTGGCAAGAATAATGGACGAAAGGTGGACAAAAAAAGTGCTTGAATGGTACCTGAGAGAATGCAAAAAGGTAAAAGGAAGACTGCAGAGAAGATGGGTAGACGAAATTAGGTAAATGTGTGGAGTGAAATGGATTCAGAGTTGCGCAAAACAGAGACGAGTGGAAGCGTGTTGTTGAGGCCTTCATCCAACATTGGATGGCGAATGGCTGTAGATGATGATGATTACACATGTATGTATGTATAAATTCTAAGCAGAATCTAACAGGAATATCTGAAAATTTGTTGCTCTAGTCCTAATCTGTAGAGAGTACATTAAAAAAGATCAATTTGCGGATATATGATTTTGTCTGTTTTTAAGCTGACAGCTTTGCAAGCATGTCTGCTTAATAAACCTTAATTAACTTTAGTATAATTTTAAAAGGTTTGGAAACAACAAAATAATAAAATCCATACAAAGATAAGGATGAAAAAAATATACATATTTTTATAATGCACATATATGGAAAAAGATAACTATTACATGAAAAATCGAAATCTGATTAGATATAATTTATCAATTATTATTAATGATTTTATTATTGTGTGTGATAAAAATTGACAATAAAACAAAGCAAAATTTTCAATATTTTGTTCAATAATTTCTAATGACATTTAATGGTGCTATTAGTTGTATTTTGAATCTCACTATGTGCACATGTTAATTTCGCAGATTGATAATCTTTATAACTCTGAATGGTAACCGCATTATGTCACATTATCATATCGATGTAAATCACTCGTTTGGCATTCTTTGAATCGGTGTAAACGAACCATTATATATGTATGTAACTAAAAAATAGATGAACAAAAATAATTTCTAAAAACATTTTTTTAATAATCCGTTAACAGGACATAATAATTAAAATTTTACAATCCTACCTTTGTACATGTGTTCATAAACGCATGCTGAAATATAATATGTAGATTTACAATTTTTACGCTTTCACGCTTGTCATAATTTACTAAAAGTCTAATGCATGCGTAATTAAAAATTGTATATTCTCAACCATTATATCAATTTATATCTGTTGACGTCTGATCAAATAATGGCCATAAAATTGACACCAGCAACAATATTCTTATCTGCACAGATAACAGTTGCGACCTGGGCCTACGCAAAATTTGATATGATTATTCAAACATTACAATTAAAATACAACCGATGATTCAATGTCAATCGAGGAAGTGCAAAATACGATTTTGGCCGAGCGGAACATGTTCGACAGCAGGTGAGAGGATATTCAAACAATGCCAGAGGTTTAGTTAGTAATTTGATCAGGAGCGTTTCGGGCGTACGCGCGTGCATATTAAATTATCGACATACGCATAGTATAATCGAAATGTAAAACGATGCATACCAAATCCACCCAGAATCGACACCTGTGTGTCACAGGTGCACCTGTGTCCGCAGCTAAGTACGTATCTCTATATAGAGGACTTCCATGGAACGAGCGGGACAACCTTCCGGGTGTGACTCGAATTCCATTACACACTAATTGTACCGCATATGAATTATGCATTAATTTATGCCACGCTCTTTGGAGCTTTTTGTTTGGGACCGACTGATGAGCGTCTATGAGAATTGAGAATTAAGAATGCTTGTAGTTGATTTGTGGTGTCATACTAATCTTTTG
Organism: Arctopsyche grandis; assembly: GCF_051622035.1. NCBI lineage: Eukaryota > Metazoa > Arthropoda > Insecta > Trichoptera > Hydropsychidae > Arctopsyche > Arctopsyche grandis. The sequence goes on from NC_135359.1 coordinate 22,092,364, forward strand.
AAGTTGAGCGTAGAGCTTCTTGCATTATGTACATTATTAGCTAAGGAATAAATTCTAGTTGAATGTTTGTGTTTGTGTTACTACATATGTACATTTACTAAAATCCACATATATACATATGTATGTACATGCATACATAAATGGGCCAGAGTTTGTCAATTTGGTTGCTGTTATTCGGTTTTCTTCGGTTGACGATCATATTTTCTCTGAATAAATTGGAATAGTTCTGTTATACATCTAGACACTGTTCAAATATGCATTTTAATACATACATACATACATACATAAGTCTGCATTACGATTCTCCAATTCTTTTGAAACGTGACGAGAAGAGAAGTCAGTAGCCTGGAAAAGCTTGTTGTAGGTGGTGTCGTAGAGGAGAAGAGAGGAAGATCTTCAATGTATACGGTGGACTGATAAAATCAGGTCAGCCCTTGGCTGTTATGTCGTCGATGCATTTAGAAATGCCGTTTCAAGAGAAGATTGGAGAAGAGTCGTAAACCACACCCCAGCTCATGGAGGTCACAAATTCACAGTATTGAGGGACCGACTATAAAGAAGAACATTTGTTTATACGTGTCAATCTATGTAGTAATATAGATAGATCTACATATATTCGTTAAACTGAATGTAAATTTTTGTTGCCTTCTGTTAAAATTTAATAGTGTCGACTGCATTGTGAAAAACGACATTTATTTAAAATTGGTTTAACACACACATATGTATATACATTTGTATATATTTTATTTCATACTTTTCTTAGCAAAGGTTTCGAAACCACGACCCGCGGGCCAAAATGTCTACTAGCCCTTTTTATCAAGTCTAAAATAAATCTTCAAGAACCATAAATACTACAATTTAACCTGAGCTCCAGTAAGATTCAAAAAAAAATATAGAATCTGGACGGAATCGGTGCTCCTATTATGTATGTATGTACTATCGGTACTATACTTAAAATTTGGATCTCGTCCTATAAAGTTTGGATACTCCTGTTATAAAGCGTAAGCGTAATATCTTCAAAAAATTACTTTGATATCTTATTTAATTAATAGATTGCAATAAAATAAATGTTTTGAAGATTTTGAAAGGTTAAGATGCCCTGTTATGGTTGTCACATGTGACAATTTACGGAATGATCAGGAGTCGGCGACCGTCGGCACGCGATACGAGTTTTCGTCACGCGATTTTGCATACTGTCAATTATTCCCCAGTCTAATTAACATTCATCAACCGGCCAATTATACGCCCGCAGAATTTTAGAAAATATGTGGAGGACAGTCGGTTAAACGGAGTGCCAAAACTGATACCATCTCATGCAGCGAAATTGTCTCTAATTGTAAGATTAGATATGCAGGTAACGGCTTTGAATATAAATAATATATATACATATATATATATATATATATATATATATATATATATATATATATATATATATATATATATATATACATATGTAAATTAAATTGAATCATATTTAATGCATTTAAGTTTTTTACGGTGAAAGGTCTATAGGAAGTGCAAATGGTGTGTATAACAGCATATCAATTTCGAATTTATCTGGAATGCATAATTAATTCAGGGTATTTGTAATTGTGTGGCGTGGAAAAATGGTCGCCAGCATAACTATACAGGACCGGCTCATAAGCCGTGGCCTCATTAACATGTATTTTAGTAATTTACTTGACAAAGCACAGTGAGTGGATGTACAGCTTGACGATCCCGTAATAATTTACGCGTAAAAATACGCTAAGTGCATCACATTATTTTACTATTAGTTCGGCTTACACGGATTCGAGTCATTTTCAGAGCCGGATAATGATACGAGCGCTCGTGTTTATTCAAAGAGTGCGTGCCCTTTTATAATGATGTAAATACAATTTTGGAGAACGTGTGTCGCGTACAAACAATCAATGATTTTGATTGTCAAAAAATGGCGAATTAGTAAATAGGCTTCAGAAAACTTGAGGAACGTTCCAATAAATCTATGTACATAAGATTGTTTTCTATTCATAGAAACGAATTTGATGATTCGGATAAATAGTTTGAAATTGATATAAAAATAATTATCTGTTAGTGAATTTAAAATGTATATGAGAAAGTGTGAAAGTTTGCAATATAAAGTTTATATGTGTGAAAAAAGTAACTGTTGTACCTATTCAACTATTATGCTTGCGAGTTGGGTAGGGGTCGTCAAAAATGCCCACTGGATAACCAGCTGACATCACGTTGATCTGACAGTCATTTCCGATGATTTCGTTAGTGATTGAATTTTTCAAGCGTTATGTCGGAATATTTGCTTACTTAAACACTTGCCTTAAAAATCCGCTAACCGCTGTGCTGGACGTTAACCGTCCAGTTAAAATGTGTATATTAAATTTAAAAAAATACGAGATATCTGCAAGTTTAATTATTGTAATTAGCTATAAAAATCTTGATTTTATCGTGAATTAAACGTTGAATAATAAATTAAGCGTTAGAAAGAAAAAAAAAAGGCTGAAGCAGAGTCCTCATTCCAAGACGGATATCATTCTCACACTGACCGTTGAGCGCGGCGTACTGAATTCCCCCTCTCTCTCGTATCTGCGAGGCACGAGTTCAATGGGCTTCCTGTAATATATTATTCGACAGCTATTAGCTAATTTTTCTTAGATGTTTAAAATTTATTGAAAATCTTAAAAAAAAAACCATTTCGGCCTATAATTTATTTTGAATGTACATATGTTCATACATATAATACGCTACCGTTATTAGGTTATGACTTCTTATAATTCGAAGGAAAAAAAAGTGATAGATGTACGATTAACAGCAGTATAAAGAGCAATATAGAAAAATGTATTTCCGGTTCGTTAAAAAAGTAGAATTGATCAAAATAATACGCAAGACGAAAAAATTTGTTCATATTCTGATTTGCGATTTGATTTGTTTTAAGCATGTATGTACTTTTAAAAAAAATATAATTATTCTTGTGAAATGCTTATCTCAATCATTCTGGTTTTTTTTTGGAGTTAACATTTTGACAATGTGAGATTACCGGTTAAATTTACTGTCACGCTATAATTAAACCGGCATTTAGTCATGAGCAATTAACGACACCGACGTATTTTTGAACCGTTTTATTTTGGTCATATTAAAAGAAATAGGTGACGTTCCTTCACATTCACCCATTAGCTAGGCACTAAAAGATATTTATCTTCCGAATCTTGAAGAAAACATAATGTTTACATATTTTTATTACGAAGCAGAGGATTCAGAAACGGTGCAAATTAATTGCGCAATTCGCTGAAACGAGCGACATCGGACATCGAGTTAGTTTACTCTTTCCATTTGTGGCAATCTTAACTACAGCGAACGTACTATGGTCGACTCGTTCGCTTATTAATTTAGCGTTTGTGTGCACCAGGCCATGTGACATTGAACTTACTCTTGCTTGTCATACTGCCGGTGCATTATTTGTAGTAGAATAATTACTCGACTAACTACACGCTCCTATATCTTAATTGCACACTAGAACCGTGATACTCCTCCACTGGGTAGGTACGAGTATCGTCGGCCAGGAGAAAAAATCCGGTCGATTTTGCATTGAAAATCTTTATAGATTTTGTACGTAAGCAAATAATTTATGTGCTATCGATATCGATCTCCTCACGTAATGAACTGGTTACACGATTTTACAAACTGCTCTAGCGGTTTGTGTGTGCTACATGAAATTTTTACCCGGTATTCAAATCGAGCCACGATATTCGTGTACATGATCGAGGAATGCACGTAAGCCAAATTCAGGGCTATGATTATCCCCTAAAATATTCGAATTAAAATTAAGCGTTCGTACTTTGTGTTAATTGACGGTCAAAAATGTCCCCTATTATAATCCTTTATATGGAAATGTGTAGAGCTTGCTTTAATTGGTGGTTATGCATACATTATTTGGTGGGGGTGATACTAGCTAAATTATAGGTATGTATAGGTAAATTTATATGCACTGTGAAGGACAGTGCATATAAATTTATACATAAAATTTTAGAGTTAAGTAATTAAGAATGTATTTTTTAAATTAGCTAGATAACTAAAATTATATAATCTTGTTCGTCTTCAAAACATAATCTTCTGAACGATTTGTCGAACAATCGATATATTTCAAGGCATCGTTATTTGTTTCTGTGTGCTCCGGATTGATTTATTCTGGGGGAATCGTTTAACGAGCGAGTCCTTTGTCAAAGTTTACTCAAGAAGTTATGTGTAAATTTGTTTCATTTGTATAAATTAAATTAAATTCAAATAAACATCAGTGGAGATTGATCATAACTAAAGCCCGGACACTGAGGGGGCCGTTTATTGTTCAAATTTTGTAAATGCATTGTTAAGAGGGCTGTAAACCCGAAACCTTAATTTTGTTACCGTTCCTTTCTTCGATATATATATTGAGTGTATGTATATATTGAGTGAATGCGACAATATATATATATATCAATATATATATTGAGTGAATGCGACAGTTGCGCTTCGACCAGATAAAACGTATTTTAAATTGACAAAATCGAGGTTTCGTATTCTCCTATTTTCTCCTCCAAAACTGGACCAATTTTTAAAAAAACTTCATCATCGGTATGAGAAAGATACTTTCTGAGCATCTATCGGCGTATTTTTTTTAAATCGACCGTTAAATAAGCACGCTGGACTCGTTTCGTGGGTGTAAAAAAGAGGCGATTTTATAGATGTTTGGCGGCTCCTAGCTCCTATAAAAAATAATTAATCAAAAAAATAAAACGATAGATGCACCCCAATGGTGAATATACATAGCATATTAAAAAATAATTTCTCTAGTGCCATAATTGAGGAAGGGAGAAGTGTAGTACGTTTGTATGGACAAGGCGCTGCTGTTCAGCCCTCTTAAAGGTTTGCCGAACCTTTTTTACAAAGCATTTACAAAAATTGAACAATAAACGGCACGCTTCCGGTCCTACCTCTAATCATCACTCTCCTTTCAATATAAAGATCTTTGTTCCAGTGTCCAAAACCTTTCCAAATTGTCCTGGAACACCTACATATGTATTCAGGTTCAGCGGAACACTGGTGTTCCGTGGAACATATGTAGTTTAGGAAACCCTGCTGTAGTCCAATGACGGTAAGCCACTGGTATTTACACATATGTACATATGTCGTCCTATTGAGTTGTGAATCACTCTGCATATTATAATATGATCATGCGATAGGGGTTTTATATGAAAAGCTGTCACATACAATAATACAATTTATAAAACTGTGACGGTATTCAAACTACATAAATTTGACCGTATATTAAACTTATTTAGAATACGATAATTTGATTATTAAATTATTTGAAGAAGAAAAAGATTAAGAAAATGCGATTTTAACAGTACCGTTTGCGAAAAAAGTTAATTTTAAATTACGATATATTTTTTTTGCCCGATAAAAGATACATTCAATTACAAGAGGATAAGAAAATAGTTTCGTACGACAGTAAAGTAAATATAGTGACAAAGTGCATCCACTTATGCACATGACAGTAATTTAACGGCAAAGAAAAGGCTTACACGTCAATGAGAATAATTTGCACATTGGAATAATGTTTTTGTCACTTGTTAAATGTCACTTTGACATTCATTTCTGTCACATGATAATTGGTGCTGTCGTCTGTCTTGTTTCACATTGTAATGAGTTTGCTGATGCTTATAGTTAAGAAAGTAGTTCAATTGGACCCGGATACAGTATGTAATGATTTGCATAGAAACTGAGTGCTTCAGGTCAAAATGGTTCAACTCAATGACTCAACATTTTAGAAGACACTGGCATAGTAATTAATTTTTGGACTGATTGTCACCATTGTGGCAGCCCTAAAAGGGCCACCCCGGGTCGTTAGCGCTCGAGCGCTATTGTTTATAATAATTATGAGAGTGTGGCGTGGCTATCGACGGACATCTCTCCTCGCCACCTACCCACCCACTCCTGTTATCCTGCAACTTTTTCGCGGGAGCGATCCTGTGCCACAGATTAGCCGAGGCCCACCGACCGACAGGCTTATCCGATGGCTGCTGAGACAGGGGAGCGCAACCTGCGGAAATCGAACCGACAGTACACACACCTGGAAAAAAGCGAGCGGTGTAAATCACGAGTGTAAGATTGCACCAATTTAGGTATCTGGGATGTTCGGTATACGACTAGTGGGATCACTCGCGGCAGATAAAAGCCAATACAGTAAATCATGTATGGAACTGGAGAAATACTTCCTTCTGTGTAACAGAGACTTTTGAGCATTTTAATATTTCCCACATGCATGACTTTGGATTATAGGCCTCGGCTAGTGATTCATCTAAAATTCATCTAAATCGGCAAAAGATTGACATTTTTTTGACGAATTAGATGAATTCGGTTGCTGTCTATAGTTTGGCACATTTTTGCGGTTGACCTTCATTGGATTTATCAATATAAAGTTCACCTTTCCTTTATCAATACATCAAAATCATAATCTATATGTATTAGCAGTTGACATATTTTTAAATCTGTAATCGGTATAAAATATCTTTCACGTAAATTGTATATGCCTATATATAGACGTAGCTATCTATTGATTGCTTACTTTAATGTGTCTTATAACTTATAAGAATGTCTGAAGAAAAATGGTCCTTGAGATTTCAACTAAAATGTAGCGATTCTGACTTGGGCAAAAAAAAATCATACCTTGAATAGTGCTGAGGTAATTCCTTTTGTAAAAAACTACCTTCATAGCAGTTTATGCGAACTTTTCCGACCTACACAAAACGCATGTTGACAGCGTTACTTTCTTGTCATCCAAGCTTAACAATGTCAAAGCTTTTTGGTGAGGTAAAAATGAGGATGTTTTATGTTTAATAATAGGAAAAGAACGTACGAAGAAAAAATATTGTAATATTTTGAACGTCTATATGTATTTTACATAGTTTTAAACCATCCTAATTTAAAAAAGGAGGTATGTAAAAATAGCCAACCTTCGAAGAGAAGCGTAATAAATAAAGATTAAATCACGATCATCAAATAAAACCAAGTTTTTAGGAAGGAGTATACACATATGTATGTATTTTACACGCTCGAACTCGTTATACTGTGGGATATGACTGTCGTTTTTCGCGTGTGCGAAATCATCGTCCACATCGCATTGCCATCGATAAGATGGGAATCTCCGATTTATGGGGCTCGCAATGGTTTGATGTATCTGTGCGCGGGGCCACGTGTCAGCTGAGAGCATAATTACGGGCCGTACGGTCAGTATTTATGACGCGGGGTGGTCACGAAGTTTGTTTACCTTTATTTGCCGATCGGAGGAGATATCGTGTGATATACCGGTGCGAGAACAACGGTCCCACCCTGTATATGAGCGGTGAGCCACCGCAGGACAAGCGTATGGTTGCTTTTGCAGTTTGCACGAGCTGTGTTCTGGGTGTTGGGTGGTGACCCCAGATGTGTCGCTTTATATATTTTTATGTGCATTTTATGTCCAAGTATAGAAATGTTGAATTTTTTTTATGTGCTCTTATTGCTGATGAAAAAAATTAGGAAACAGTTATGGAATTTGGTTATATACAGTGTATACAGTGTAAGATTATAAGGTAGAGTTGTAGACGTGGATTAAAGGCTCGTGATGTGATTTTTGATACGGTTGTAAGATTTATTTGATTTATTCGAAACGATTCCTATTTTGCTATAACTGTCGACTTTGTAGGGATTTATCGATTTTATTTTATCTGACCTTAAGTTTAAATTTCTTTTTGCTATTTTAGCAGGCAGTATGTTATTATGAGACATTGAATGGAAATAATTTGTAAATATACATCATATCAATCAACGATTTTAATTGGAAAGACTATCTTGGGCATGATAATACAATTAATCTTTATAACCTGTTGATAAAAAAGCATGCAATGCCAAAAAATCACGTTAACAATTTTTAAGTCTGATGAAAGCTAGATTTGTATTATCCATTAGAATATTTTAAAATATGGCATTTGGCGAGTTAACGAGGAATGACAGAATAAGAATTTTAGACATCAAACTAATCATTGGTCGATGTGTTCTTAAGGTGGCTGAGATACGTAAGAGAAACGAAAATAAGTATACTTTAAAAAAGTAAGATTTAATACAGTAAATATATACAATAAGATTCAACAAGTTTTATAAAAGGTGAGGGCGTTTTATCTCGGGTGTGATAAAATAATGCAAAAATGAAGTTGGTTTTTAAAGTAATTTGGTTCAGTTTTTTGTAATTATTTTTCAATATTTGGATATCATTAAAAACAGATCAGTTTTTTACCTCATTTTTTTACACCACTTTACCTCATTCTGCTATCTATATTTCTTGAATGTATTCTGTTAGGTTATAAATACATTTTCTAGTGGAATGAATATACATATGTACAATTAGACCATTAGAATTGCAGCACAAATATGTATGTACAGATATTGAAATTGGAAAATTGTGAGAAGATTTTAAATTTGATCTGAAATAAGAAACGATTTCGAGTTCTGTGCTGGTTTGGTCATATTATTCTCACAGTGCTATGGTGATTGCAATGCAAGTGTTAGTAGCAAAACTGAGACAAAAACTAAAGCGATGTTATTGGCGAGCATGCGTGCAAGAACTGCACACTACACAGATCGGTGCAATCCAAACATGCACCACCCCAAGATGCAATCTGTTATCGTTGACTTTCGATACCATCTCGGCCACACGGATAAACTGCTATAGATGCGCTTTCGTGTCATATTATTGCTTTTCGGTTACTGTTCAGCCAGGGAAGCATTGGAATGCACACAATGACAATCGAATTTAAAATCGGCACATGAAAAATCGCATATTGGATTTTCGCTTACGGTAGCAGAAAGCGTGCGTGCACAAAATTTTGTAAATTACCTGCATTTTGGTAATTTTTTCGCACTCGCAAACCGTGATTGATCGGCGGAGAGCATTGTTTTAATTGTATATTATTACCAGTTTAGAGGATCGAAATGCATGTAATTTGCGGTTGCATGCCGCCGTGCATTTGCATTTGGCGAGATTGCGGCTCGAGCGTTTGTTCGCGAAATTTACATTTATAATGTTATGTATGGGTAAGCATCCACCGCGCTTTTGTCGAAATGACTTAACCATTATAACCGTCGGTGAATTTTTCTCATACATGTACTCGTAAAGGTTAATCTATCGTATTTATAAATTATTTTAAAAAAGTGCATTCGATGCGGCTCTGAATATACGCTTATGGTGAATGGTGATAAGTGCAGTAATTGGCACGGCATTATCTGTCCGGGTTGGCCATTATTTGGTATGCACGCAAGCGCATGTGCATGCACACGTGATCTACCATCAAAATACGACCACACCATCCAGAAAATTCGCAGGGATACCATCTACATTCAACAGGAACTGTCCGGAAATTCTAAAATCTAACAGTATAAAATTGTTATCAGTGTTTGACAATCTATCCGAGGTTACTTTTGAATATTAGTTTTTAAAATTAGAATCAATTGGTGAGAAGGTGTCATAATGATTCATACTTATACAGGGAGATACTCATTACCATGTATGTGTATGGCTATGGAAGCTATAAGCCACTTATGCCACTAGGAGGGAAAATTTAGAGGAGAATATACATAATTATGTAGATGACTAGTTCGATGACCTTTTAAATCCATTTGTACACCTATATGATGGGACTAATCGTTAGTATTTGGTTCACTATTATTCGTGTGAAATGTTTCATTTTTTTATTTCTGAAATACAAATAAAAGCCTCACAAGTTGACATACAATTTTGACATACATAGATGCATCACGGGTGATATAATGGAGGGTGGCAGTTACATCAACGATTTTCAAGATATGTATCTCCAAGTAAAATGCAGTTGTTTTGCAAAAAAAAAATAGTCGCTTATTCAGTTTTGATAGTTGTTCAGATATATTTAGTCAATTATTCAGTTTTAAATATTAATTATAATTTTACCAACGAATGAATCCTACAATAGAATTGGTAATATAATCAAAAACTTTTTATGCACCAGTGCAATGATAAAATGATTTAGCCATGTTGCATTAGGAATTGTGTAATTATAATTCAGTAAATTGATTTAAATTAAAAATGAAATTGTTTGTAACCATGACACACTATGAATGTTACAACAATGTATCTACGAATACGTAAAGACATATGAACATACATATGTATGTACATATATAACTTGTTTGTTACATAAATGTGCAAGGCTGGATTTTTTTTAATTTTCTACGGATAGATGTTGCATTATAGATTTCAATTGTTATTAGTTGAAAATCGTTTTATTCAGTTAATTCATATATATTAAGATAAACATAATAATAACTACGCAAAATTTTTTCATACTCATGTACGTAGTATTTACGCATGCAACATTACACTCTCTCGGCGCGCTTTATGGAATCATCATTTCCACTTAATCGTATGCGATTTTTTTGTAATATTATTTTTGGATTGTGCTGTCGATAATCTGATCAAATTTTCAACGTTGACAACGATAAAATAAATAAACACCTCGCGACGCCTTTTGTTTCCAAAGTCGACCGTATCGCACGCTAACAATGGATTAGCATACAATATGCGGTCATGCCTTTCGGCCAGCCACCGAGCTTATTATATTCAAGATTTATTGACGCCGATAGGTGCCAGGACACCGTGAATAATCCTATTAAATCCTGAATATATTCACGCTCGATCCGGTAAATAATCGATTTATTTCGCGACACTGAAAAGTGCTCCAGACCCCGTATCATACGCCAGTTTCGTCGCCTTCAATCACCATAAAATCGGGGTTTTCGTTTCAAAAATGCAATAAAATCGTGTTAAACGGTGTGTGTACATTTGGTAAACTTGATTTTAATGCGTTTACGAGCGGTATTGATCGTTTAAAGTTCTTTTCCCACATCTTCTCGGCGTCTTAATGCGCGCGTCGTATAAAAAATCACACACACGGCACGAGGAATTAATAAATAGTGTAACCATAATGCTTCGATCGCATGATACTATCGTATTTTAATTAGATTTTAATATTTTCGTAGAATTTTACGGTCCTGTGTGGGTCGGACCTCGCCTCGGGACACTAGCTAGGGCAATATTATATTAGGCTTAGGTCCTTATGGGGTTCAAAATTGTGATCCAATATTCGTTTGTGAGCTATCAACACAATAAAAATTCATTATAAATAAAGGGAATATCAATCACACTTTTTCTGACCATTTCAGGCAACCTAAATATGTACATATAATAGCGTGCAAACAATAATGTATTTTGACGGTCTCCGTGACTTGACAGAATGTTAAATGACAGAAAACGCAAATATCGGAAGGCAAATATCGAAAATCGAAAGAACTTAAGTCGAAAGATCAAAAAAAAAAAAAAACGGTGCATGGCAAACGGTACATACTCACGTACATACTCACTTAATTTGCGCGAGCAGGATACAACAGGAACAAGAGAAACAGGCTTTTCCTCCCGTATTAATGTGCGCGCGCAGAATACGGGAGGAAAAGCATGATCCTCTTGTTCCTGTTGTATCCTGCTCGCGTAAATTATGTGAGTATGTTCCGTTTACCATGCACCATTTTTTTTTTGATCTTTCGACTTAAGATCTTTCGATTTTCGATCTTTGCCTTCCGATATTTGCGTTTTCTGTCATTTAACATTCTGTCAAGTCACGTAGACCCGTATTTTGAGCATAGAAATATGCAGGTATCAAAATTATGTGAATTGTAAACATGAACTCAATTTAATATCACACATTAAGCGAAAACACTATAAGCAGTGTAAAAATTACACGTATTTATGAAAATCATCCTATGAAAATTGTGATGATGTAGAAATAGCCGGAATTTGAGAGGGTCTCTCCCAGGCGAGAGATTAATCGCAAATTAACCGTTCAAAAGTCGAATCTAATTTGTGGAATTAGAAAATTTCGAACCCGGAGAGACCCTTTAGGGGCGCTTAGGACCGCATAATTGTGACCCCGGCTACCGGCATCAATCATGCGCACGTCACGGACCAACACTATAATTATCATTTTTTTTTTGTCCGTGAGAGACCACGAAAATGATAATTTTCATCAGCGGCAAAAGTTCATATGATTCATCCGGGATGGGAGTCTCCATTAGAGGCTCTGCTCGAGGGTTCCGCAACATAGTTTACCGGGAAACGATCGATCGAGAGGCGCCATACTAAAAATGTGTTTATCTTACTATAGAATGCAGTATCATCCTTGTTCACCGAGCCATTCACAAACCAGGTAACGAGTAATAAAATAAAGTGACCCGTCATAAAAGCATAATCTAAGGATATGGAATTATTAATTGGATAGAGATCTGAATTGAATTAAAATTACAAGCACCGTCTGCAGATATATCAATGCAATTTGGAATCGTCCGTGCGTGTCTGGTTACAAGACCGGCGATGGTCAAACTAGGGTTGAAATCTCCCCATCAATCCTCGAGACTTTTAGATTCGATCTGTACCCCATATGTACGCACTGTGATGACTAACCGAACGTGAATTGAAATTTCCATACCGACGGGTCGAAGTACGCGCAAAACCGCGGTAAAGTTCGCCGCGATAATTCTGCAAGAGCCGTTTACGCCTTTTACGGGTCGTCGCGTAATTGAGCGCCCGATTATTATTATGACGACTTAATTCTAAAACGGGCCCTCTCTTTTAAGCATTGCCACGATAATCGTCAGTATAATATTGTTATTAAATTGAATGATTAAATATAAATTGCCTCATTACATTACAATTAAAATTTAATAAGTTGCGTTGTATTTAAATTGAGGAAATATATTAACCTTTTCGATGCGGTGCGTGCGGATGGCTTTACGAAACGATGACTGAATATCAATGCGAAATTTGCATCGGTTTTGATATGGAAATCTACTGAAAATTAATGAAATGGTGTAACTTGCAATATGATATGCCTTATTGCAATAATTCCATTATCGAAATGAATGTGTGTATAATTTATAATAGCTTTATTGATGAAATGTCGTGTGATATTTTCATCATTGATAGAATATATTACATCACATACATATATAAAACAATGTAATATACAAGTCAAAATAATGTAGTAGGTGAATTGACCTTTCAGGAAAGTAAAATTTTAAAATTGAAATGTGCTGTTGAAAGGATAAGATAATCTTGTGGGACTTCTTTTAATTTTATATGGCGTGGTAGAAACAAAAGGTATATATGCATTGGTGTAGTGCTAAATAAAAAAGAACCAGGTCGGTGTTTAATTTTTACGACCCCCCCTCCGCTTTTTCCTCACTAAAAAAAACGTTGTATCCTAATATTGGTAGTCCAAATATTTATAAAAAAAATCAAATAATGATTAACAAATATTCTTACTTGTTGAAATTATGATGTATTTTTTTATATTTTATACAAACTCCCATAATGCATCCTCTTCAACATCTTTGATCTTGCAAAACCTATGTTTGTGTGTCAACAGCAGCATTTGCTTTTAGCAATGCTAAAACCATGTGCATATGTCAAAAAACTGTCAAATTTTAACATGTGAATTTAGAGATGACTATTCATTTAAGTTCTTTAATTTTATCTATCCTCAGTGCGTAATGGTCAATAAATCAAATAAGTCTTCATTCGAAGTTTTGGGGGGTTTTAGATAAAAAGCCAATAAATTTCATTAAAGTCCTTTAAGTTTTGAATGTGCTCAGATTAATATTCGATTGTGGTCATCGAGTTCATCGAGGTCATCGAGTGTTAGAACGATAGTCTGCTCACAATATTTGGAATACAAAATTTTAGTCAAAATATTTTTTAATTGTACTCGAAAAACAATGTTTATATCAATCAAAGTGCCAGAGCGGCAACCTGGCTCAAAAATAAGTACCAGGGCGGCGACCTAGCCCGACTACACCACTGCATATATGAACTTTTAGATACCTATGTTGGATTAAATAGATTCGTTTTACGACAGGTTGTACTTTGGAGAAAGCTCTTTTTTCCATAATGTAGGATCTCGTTGTTAGGATAAATAGGCGATAGTATAAAATGAGACTCGTTGAGCGGTTTAAAACATTGTTTACTTGACGGAGAATCTTAAAGATCTGTCTCATGTTACCAAATTCATCATTCATCATCATGCATACAAATTTAATCATTTATACATGCATTCCTATAAATTTCAAAACTAAATCCTACAGTTATTTGGATAATTGTATAAGAATGAGAAGACCTACAAAAATTTAGAAGTGAACTCGTATATTCAAGATTGTTCTATATCCTTTTAAATTGTTGGTTACTTTTATTTGTAGCTCTATATTTGAGGAAATGTTTACATATTTATTCATGAAATGTTTTAGTGTTTTAAAATTATTCAGCCGGTTACAAAATGAGGCTAGCTTACAGGCGCCGTCGATGATTACATCCAGATATAATGACGTCGGAAACGTTAGAGGGCAAAATGGCCACGATATGGGAAGGGGAAGGTAGGGCATGTTACCTGTCCGGAGGCTTGTAAACCACAGCCTTCGGGCCATGATTGATGACAGAACTCCCCCTCCCCCACTTTACTTATTATTGCCAAAAATTAGACACCCCACTCGGCAATATCTTAAATTTGTTCGATATAATAAACACTAGTAAAACGTCATGGTGATCGACGGATAGCGAACGTGTCCAGGTTGGCGAATTGATATCAATTAAAACATCGAAATGTGGAGTGAAGGCTCCGGACCAATTTGGCGTTGACAGTTTCCCATAAATTTAACTCTTAAAGCGTTCGCTTTTGCTCCGTTTAATTCCCGCGGCGCCGATTATTCTTGCGCATGTGTATAGGTATGCGAACACTCTCACACATAGGTGGATGTGAAACCGCAATTAACATGTTGAGAAATTGTTATCGGCAATTGCGTAATTATCCTCAGGGACTGTCGATTGTTGGGCACGCCACTGAGCGTTGCACTTACTCTACTTGCTGATCTTTGTCTTACTTAAAACGATTAAAGAGGACAGTTGGAGACTTTCAAGTGAAAGGCGCCATATTTATTTCGATTTATATATTATTATGTTGCAATCTTAATCGGAAATGTGAATACAAAAAATGTAATTTATATTATTATTTACTCGATAATAATGAATGAATCAGTTAAATAATATAGCAGAAGGTATCTTGTATGTACAGCGGGCACCATTACAAGTGTATAAAAATACTCAAAAATAGTTTATGCGAAAAAAATAAGAACACCTCGTTTATATAAATTGACAAAAGATGATCATGTTCCATTAGCTGGTGAAAAGATTTTAATATATTATATTTATTTTAAATATGCGGATAATTTATATGCAATGTAGTTTGATTACAATAATTTTGAATATAGTTCATTATTCGCATGTTATAATATTGAACACAAAAAACACTATTATTATATCAATTTACATAAGTATACAATAAAAATGTAAAAATCGATAAAGATAACCTACGAATTTATTAAATAGCATGTAAATATTTCGAATTAGGCAAATAAAAAATAAGCAGTCAATTTAAACATTGACCAAAAACTCGTTTTTCTACTTCTCGTTACGGTTTATTCATATCGATCGAGTGAATTAGTATTGCAATTTATTCAAACCTATACATACATATATGTATGTAGGTAATTTGAATGCGAAAAAAATAGATTTGGTTAGAAAAAAGCATATATGTATAATAGTAATAGATCATTATCGATATTAAAATACAAGTGTATGCCTAAACGAAATATCTGTATCGGCAGTACAAGATATGTATGATTAGAATTATATTAAATTGTACTATCGCGACTGAATAACATCGTAATCAGTATAATCGCTCTCATTAAATACTACATACACACAAGTTAGTATAATATGTAAAATACAAACGGGTGATTATTTTGTACAGATAAACATCGGTACACATACAAATTTTTATAACAGGTATGTACATATGTATAATAAGTATGTGTGCTACGGTTTTCATTTATAATTTTAACATACATATAATATACAAATATATATATATTATATATATATATATATATATATATATATATATATATATATATATATATATATATATATATATATATATATATATATATATATTTATTTAGATTTCAACAATAATTTGGAAATGCACTACTTTAAACGTTTGAACATTTTCAGTCATTTTTATGAAAGAGTTTGTGTGATTAATACCATTTTAATTGTGGCTCATAGAGCATCGTTTATTTTTCGTGGATGGATGTAGCGGTCATCCATCAGCTCACCTAACCGCCTATCTGGTGGATATCCATTACGTTTATTTGAATTAAGCTGCTTAATTTATCAATTTAATTAAAGCCCCGTTTAAAGCATTAAGCCGCTTTGGAACCACGAAAAAAACCGCGCTAAATAACCCGTGACGGCAGACTCGATAATAGTCAGTTAAGTCGTAAGACACACAAACGTTTATCTCATCTAAATATTGTTGAATTATTAACTAATGCGAATTATTAACTGACGTGAGCAATTGTTTAACTTGCAGACCCAATCAAGAAAATAAAGTAAATAATGACAGACTTTCAAAAACAATGAGACTTTGTTCTTCTAAAGGGCACGACTCGCCCTCTGTCACACGCCAATTAGTTAGTTCGATTAATTACTTTGCGAAAAAAAAAAGCGGTATGAAGAATTGAGACCGATAGCACGACTATAAATACTAAAGATATTTCAGAATTGCACAGAAATATTTATGAACGTTGTAAAAAAATAGTTTTTACTTTGAATGCGGTTTTGCTTGTATGGGACGTATAAGGCGATGAATATATACGCGATCAGAGCTTCTTTGTGTTTGAATTATTTCCGAAGTAACTCCGAATCTTTGTCGGTAAAGTCTGATTTATATCCATTCTAGTTCGTATAATACAAGTTTCTAATAATACGTAGCGTACTGTTTGGGAACATTTCATAATAATTCACAAATAAATACCCAGTAGGTATACCTATAGTATAAAATGCAAGAGTGAGGTCGTAAGATTACATACATACATAATAAAAAGATCTATTATAACATTTCAAATCGATTTATAAGCATTTTCAATTATCATTAATTAACCACTACAATATAATTTAAATTACATTTTGGTAGATTAATTTACGTATTTTCGTAATAGTACTGAATATTTACTATTTCAATGGTGAATTTAAATACAAACGGCTTTAAATTCAAGGTTATGTAATATTGTATAATACGAGTTATACTTAAGCGTATGAAAAAATAAATGTTTGACATGATAATATCGAGTAAGAGTTGAGGCTGCCTCGTACCGGCTGCTGCCTACACGGTCTAATTATATATTAATCAGTATGCCAAGCCACGCCGTGTGGACTTATGAAGTTATTTCTCCCTGAAACACCCACCCACCGACCACCCCAACCCGGTCAGCCAGCGGGTGCGCCGGACCCACCCTCGTCGAGGGGGCTGTAGTTCAACCCCAAGATATTATATGAAATGAAGAAAAACTTCCCTTGTCTCTCTCTCATTCAAACCGTACACCTATATGCATTTTCTCCCCCTTTTGCGCGTCGAAAGTCCGTCCTTTTTCACCTTGGTTCTTGGAAAATTTCCGAGTTGGCTCCCACCGACCCCACTCCCACCCTCCTCCTATTCCACCCATTTCTGACAGTGTGGCGAGGGGTGGTTTTGTATGGGGAACAGTCTCGGCCGAAAGCTTTACGAATGAAGAAATCTTCTTATAGTTGTTGTGGTCTGCGGAGTTTTTCATTTCGACTCGTTCGGAAGACGGAAAATTATGAACAAATTTTTCCGCACTATCATATATTCATGCATTATCTTATAAATCATAACATGAACAATAACGTATAAAATTATAAGATGTATTTTTACCAATTAGCACATTATTTTTTTTCATTTTCCGTTATCCAATTCAAAAAAAAAGCAACCGATTAACATTTAATATATAATTAAATAAAAAAAAAAAAACTAGAGCTCATTTTCGTATGAAATCGATACATTTATACGTACATTCGAATAATGAATACTTAATCGACATATTGATTTCACAGCATAGTTGTTACGGGCAAATACGTATAAAATAATAAGTGGATTATGGAAGGTATGTATATATTTTAAGGTCACTAAACATGCGTACCAACTAAAGACTGATTATTTTTTTATCGCCGTGCGTATTCAATAATTCATGACTATGATCTCGCATATTACATTATCGTACATTTATTAATTGAAAGAATTATTATTACGATGTATTGTAATTTAATATCGCATACTTAATAACAATACACTTATTTAACGTTTTTTGATAATACGCACGTATATTTTATCTATGTAGAGTTTTATATAATTATACATTTGTGAATCTACGTAAAAGAAATCACTCAAGATATTATTATGGAAGTTATTTGTCTATTAATTATGACGTAGTTTTTTTTAAGAATATCATGTGATATACGGATATTATATAAGCTTTGTGACGTCTGACTGAATGTGTAATAATTCCTCCATCTTCAAGTTTTTCCGAAGCGGACATTAGTAGCTTCAATAGCGACATTGAAAAATGAACTTTCTTGTTTACTCAGTATAGCGAATGTATGAAAAGTATACAAAATAAAGTAACAAATTTATGAAATGAAAACAAACCACGGATAAAAAGTCAAACAATATCAATTCAAAGCAATTCGAAACGAGCCGGAACGTATTTAAAAGCAGTCACGATTTTGCAAATAAATGTCAAAATTCATAAAGTATAGATACTTATTTTTGGGTCATTCGTTATACGTAGGTGTATTTCGTAAGTGATATATTTTAATAAAAACTTGTGCGGCAAATCCCGAAGAGACGGCCACGTTTTACGTGCTCACCATACGATAAATGTCTCGGTGAATTTATATCTCGCCCATATAAATGAGAAAAATTAAAGAAGGCATGCGGCGATGCTCGCAGGGAGGATGGGGCTAGGTGGGTTCGTATGCAACGGGGTGGGTGAGTTTTGGGTGGGTTATATAAAATTATTACTGCCAGCTGCCATTACTCAAGACGCTACTTAAGATGAATACCGCGGAAACCTGCGATATTAACATTCTTCGGCGTTCAAATGTTTTTATTTGAGATAAATGTTTTCTTCTACATTGAGAGTGAGTAAGTGTTTTGCTTGCGAATCAACATAAAATCAAAGAGTACGTACATTAAATATTGGAGTAAATATACTTAGAGAATGTTTCTTTTGAAATTAGATTTTTACATCATCATACAGGAAAGACATTAATTATGTAAGTATACTATACGAGCAAGAGACATATAGCAAAACTCAGATGGATGTGATCCGCAATCAAATAAGTATGGAACGCTGTATGCTGGCCATAACGAGGAGAGATAGGAATCGGAATACGTGGGTGAGACTATGACAAGGGTAGTTGATATAGTGGAGATAGTGAGGGGATTGAAATGGCAATAGGCAGATCGTATGGCTAATATAATAGATGAAAGGTGAGCAAAAGAAGAGATGGAACGGTACCTTAGAAAATGTAAAACAGTGAAAGGAAGGGTGCAAGGAAGGTGAAATTTGAAAAATATGTGGGGTGAGATGGATGAGAGTTGCGCAAAACAGAGACGAATGGAGGCGTGTTAAAGAGACCTTCATCCAGCAGTGTATGGCGAATGACTATAAATGAATGAATGATGATATATGTATAATTAGGTTTTTTTTAATTGTTTGAAATTTATATATTTAGAATATGATTCTATAGCCTGGTTTATTCGCAGAAAGTCCTTTAAATATGTGGACAGAAAATTGTAGTCAAGTTGAGTTGAAACTGCCGATAAATCAAAATGTAAACATACATATAATTGCACTATTGCTAATCTGTCATCACGAAGGCTCCAGTCATATAATAATCAGTATTCTAAGCGCAATTGAGTAGCATTTAATTTTACAATTAAATATTGAAGTAAAAATATAATGCTTTACAAAACTCGTAAGAATACATATATATTGTAAAGTAGCTATACAAAATTTGGTAATGCTGATTAAGAATATGTCAAAACGTGGATTAAGACACGATCTTTTTTCTTACGTAACAGTGTACATTGTACATATGTAATACAAACAGCTATTCGATGATAAAATGCAAGTAGCGTTGATCGAAAAATGAAACAGTATGAAAACATCATTAATATTCTAAAACATTTTCTATGTATTGGTTTGATGTAATAATGTACGTTTTATTTTGTAGTAGCATAAAATCTACCCATATATTCTAACAGCGTAAATACGATTTAAATATTATACGTATTCTTTAGGTACTTGTATAGGTGTTGTGTTTGGCTACAGAGCTGCCAACGACCGGAAGGAAGTTGCGATAACGATATTTACACATAGTAGATATACTGGTGCTTCGGCAGGAGAGAAGGGTGCGAATGTGGGTGGCGAGAATGGGTGGAAAGGGGGAGAAAGTGGGGTAACTTCCAGACGCTAATGAGTCTGGCAAATATGCGCCGCGCATTCCGCATGTACCATCTGGGGGAAAGATGCGAGATGAGATATTGGATGTTGCTACTTCCTATTTATTTATTTTTTCGTACACATCTCCCGTTTTCACATCTTTTTCACCCACGACGAACGAACGAACAATGGATAAAGTATTGCGATCGTGCTGAAAATTTGTACATACACATTGCGATTCGTCTGTATAAAACACACATACAATATAAATATGTACCTATGTATGTATAATATAATACCTATCTGATAAGTGTTAATCTCAAGTTATGCCTGTTAACCATAAGGTGTGTTCTGTTTATTTAAATACATAATAGCGTCGGACGATTGCGGGAATGTATTAAAATTTGCAATTTACTCAAAGGATATAATATGCGAAAAGTGCATGAGGGCTTTCAAGTGTATTGAACATTTAATGGCGGTCGGTGGAGATTATGTTGCGCGAGGCGAGCCTTTGATGCATATTATTATATCGGATTAGGCTATTTAGATAAATATTGAATGGTCGCCATTTATTATCGTGCCTTTTTTCATAGCTTAAGTAAGTGTATTAAAATATATTTTTATTATAAGTAACGAACGATTTATTGCGAGGAAAATTAAAATTTTTCATATTCGCATCTTATATGGACATTTTCTGACGCCAGGCGCGTTTTCATCGTTTATGGTATTGACGACAGATTTAATATTGCACATGCATTTGAATCTATGCAGTCGATCGTTAATTATGAGCATTTTTATGCGTAGGAATTTGAAAATTATTTAAACTACATCGTTTTAATACGTGACACCACAGGAAAATATCAATTAAATGCGAAAGAGTAACCGTCAATTAAAGTCAACGAGTATATAAATCAATTTTTATGCGTTCCATTAATATATTATGCGATACATTGAAGATTTTAATTAATTTTTGACTAATTTAATCTTGTTTCTCTACAAGGAAATCGACTGGATGACAACTAGAAACATATGTACATATAATGTATTTTAACTACGTTTTATAAACTTTTATACGGATGGTTAATAAATACATATATAATTGTATTAATCTTAATTTCATATTATAAAATATTCAAGAGAAAGCGTTGTACTAAAAGCTGTACTTAGGTTACGTATTACAGCTACAACATAAGTACAGGTATGCCATTTATGGTAAAAATGACTAGTATCCATGTTTAATTGGAAAATTAGCGATTACATATAATATTTCCAGGAACTGAAATATATCAACTCGATATTAAGTTTTAGCCCTAATTTCTAATTGGAACCTGTTGTAGGGCAATATACATTTTTAATATTTCTTATATGTATAATATATATAACTAGTGGTTTTATCCGGCTTCGTTCGGTATTTGTAATATAAACCGCTTACATATGACTAATCTAATAGTAGACATTTTATTAAATTCATTTGAATAGTTTTATTTTATATAAATTTATTTGAATACTCATTTGTTTTTTTTATTAAATTGACTGTCACCAACAAACAAACATGTATACTGTCTCTTTCGAAATTATATATATACCAGAATCCGGCGCCTGCACCCCCGGGCGAAATGAAACTTACCCGTTTACAAAGTTCTCAACGAATATTACATAATACGTACATATATACAAAGTCTCTTTTGAAATTATAGTATATTAGATATATCACTCGATTTAGGATGGAGTAAAATAGCAGTTATGGAGAATGAAGTTAGTAATTCAAAAAGAAATATCCCAAAATTTATTTGACTTCATATAAGTACATATATATATATATATATATATATATATATATATATATATATATATATATATATATATATATATATATATATATATATATGTATATATATATATATATATATATATATATATATATATATATATATATATATATATATATATATATATATATATATATATATATATATAAATGTATATATATATATGTATATATATATATATATATATATATATATATATATATATATATATATATATATATATATATATATATATATATATATATATATATATATATATATATATATATATATATATATATATATATATATATATATATTTATTTATTTATTTATTTTAAACAGACCATTGTGGCATAACAGGAATTCCTAAAGCGCCACAATGGTCAAAAAATATAACACAAAAAAGAAAAAAAAACAAAATAACAATTAAACATAAACATAAATACATCCATACATACATAAAAAATAGCATTTATAATAACAGATAAAGTAAAAATATCAAATAAAATATAGCATAAGGAATGCCTTGCACCTACAGCCAGTTTCAATAAATATGTAAGAAACAACTACAAATACAAAACATCCCTGTAAGGCCCAAATGGAAGAGAGTTAATCAAAATTTCACTCATAAATCACAATCAATCATGAAAACAATGATGAGCGCAGACTACCAGATAAATGGGTTAGAGTAATTTCCGACAATTTACGCTCACTAAGGTGGAAAATATCACATTCAGTCTCGGCAGCAACGATTTCATTAAGAAGTCAGATAGCTCTTGGAATAGGAGCCATTCGAAAAAGGACTGTGCGGGCAGGAGGTACAGCCAGCAAATGATGATGTCTACCACGCACATAGTGAATAGGGACATAAAGCCCCAACTGCTCCAGCAACAACGGGCATGACGTATTACCACGTAAGAGCAGGAGAACGAAACGAATTAATGAGAAGTTTCTCCGAAGTTCAAGGGAATTATACCCAAGCATGCCCAAAAGGAAAGGAGTGGGGTAGAGATATGGGTAATACCCATATTCTTTCCTATATAGGAAACGAAGAAATGCTTTTTGCACTTTCTCAATCATCAGAGAGTAATTTGCTTCATGCGGATTCCACACAATCGCATTATACTCTAGCTTACTTCTCACAAGCGAATTGAAAAGCAAGCGAGAAGACAAAGGATTGGAGAATAATCTTGCATATCTCAAAACAAATCCAAGTCGACGAAAGGAAACGTCAGCGACTTTCTTGATATGGTTGTGAAAGGTGAGCTGAGGATCAAAAGTGATACCCAAATCGACAATAGATTCCACACGCTTCAACAAGACGGATCTAATGGAATATCCGTGACAATAGAGTGAATGTGCACGTCCATAGCTCATAATTGCACATTTGTTTAAATTAAGTTCAAGGCCTAAACTAGAACTGAACTCCAAGACAGCGTTAATATCAGCTTGAAGGAGAGAGTCTTGCCTCTCATCCTTGACAGCAAAAAATAATTTAACGTCGTAAGCAAACAAGAGACATGATGCATTACATAAAACTCTAGGGAGGTTATTAATAAGAATTGTAAATAGTAATGGGCCTAAAGTGGACCCCTGAGTAACACCAGATCGAGTAAAAAATGAAGGAGATTCATAAAGACCATATCTAACAAATTGCTTCCTATCACTAAGATAAGAAGCAAAGAGTTTAAGAAGACGCGTTGAAAAACCCACTTCAGCTAACCTGATCAAAAGAGCGTCATTATTGACTTGATCAAAGGCTTTACGAAAGTCAAAGTAGGCTACATCAACTTGCTGACCAACGTCAACTTTAGACATGATCAAATGTGTGAAGCAGGCGAGATTAGTGGTAGTGGAACGACAGGGTGTAAAACCATGTTGCTCATCACACAATAATCTTTTAAACTGCGCAAGAATCAAACGGTGAAGGATGATGTCAAAAATTTTGGGATATATATATATATATATATATATATATATATATATATATATATATATATATATATATATATAATTTTCACGTTAAAGATTTAAATCGAACATATTATATGATTCAATGCAAATTCACCACTAAATCATATTTCTTAAAATTCATACATAACATAATTCATAAGTTAGTTATTCAAAATAAATGTTTTAATTTTGTATGAATTTAATATGTGAAATATTTTTCATGTTGATGATTTAAATCGGACATACATATTATCAAAGGTTTCTTAGATGATTCAATACAAATTCACTACTAAATCCTATTCATTCGACTTTATTATTGTCACCTACGTATTTATTACTGTTTCGTCATTTAAGGTACCACTTACAAAATATTTTCATGGAAATATTAAGACAAAATAAATATATTTGCTAAGCTGAAACCGACATTTTTGAATTTTAACATGGAAAAATATACATATGTATACCAAGGCCAGTACGAGGGTGAGGCGAGTGAGGCACTTGCTTCACGGTGAACGATGGAAAGGGCGCCGAATTGGTAAAGTAAATGACTTTTAAAATGAAAACTATTAATGGAAAAGAAGAACATTTGTAATGAATCAATTTAATTTTCGTAAAAAAAATTACAAGTAGGCCTTTCAAAGTTGTTTGCACGTGGGCCTATTTTTTGTATGTATTGACTATTTTTTGTCAGTGTGATAGCGGCACGTTTGAGTAGCATATCATAATCGGCTTTAGAAATGAAATTGTCTTCAGAATATGTAAACAAACGATGTAAAAAATGTTAAGCTAGATAGATGATCGATCTTAAAATTCCTTATAATATTTTTACTTTATTTTTTATTTACAATAGACAATTTTATGAAAGAAGTGATAGATATTTTTACAACACAACTAAGATGAATATATGAAAAAATGTATGATTTTTGAAGATAGTCTTCTTCGAACAGTGACCTGTTGAGCTCATAAGCTACACCAGGATTTCTCAAAATCTGAAAAATATTCGCGCATGCGTTTTGTGTTGAGCATATTAAAACAGGGAAAATATTTTATGTCTGATATTCCAATCTTAAAAATGAGTTTATTCATATTTTAAACATTATCCATATATTTTTTTTTAAAGTGGAAGTCATCTATTACCCCCTATTAAATTAATATTAAGACTTCCCTTAAGTATTGTTTGTTTAATATCTTATTTTTGTTTAAAATGATACTTACTGAAAAAAAAATACATTGGGGAGCACATTTTTCTTTTTGCCTCAGGGGAAATATGTCTAGTTCCGGCCCTGATGTTTACTATGAAGAAGATTTGCTGTATTATTCGAAATTATTTCAAAACGATTAATTTTGAACAAATGCATACATATGTATAGATATCAGTGGCGTGCCACGGCACGCCACTGATAGATACATACGTATGTCAAAAAAATAAGTCATGCAGGTCAGTTCTACTAGACAAAACTATATATATATATATATATATATATATATATATATATATATATATATATATATATATATATATATATACATATATATATATATATATATATATATATATATATATATGTATATATGTATATATATATATATATATATATATATATATATATATATATATATATACATATATAAAAACAGATCAAAGAATACAGAAAAAAGTATGTTTGTAGAAATGTGAGAAACTACGATAATAGGCAACATTTAAATGCTAAAAAATTAAGAGGCGGTGAGCAAATGATATTTAGAAATAAAATGAAAATTTGAATATTATGAAATTGATTCTTGCAGTTTCCAAGAAAGTGGTTGATTCATTTTATAATAAATCGGTCGATTCGTTTCATCGAGCGGCAGTAGTCTGCATAATTCGAGCCCATACTTCACCCGCCCAGCTTTTATACCTTTACGTATCTCGCTGTGTTAACTCCGGTAATAACATTGTCGGAGCGATATCGTTATTATTATCGACATATCGGCATTATCGATCCCCGCCGCGCGCTCGAATCGCTAAAAATAAAAGGTTGCTATCCCCCTGATTTAGTATGTACGGGCTAAATACGTGCGCGGCGCGGAAAACCTATCAAATCCGACGATCGCTATCAACGCGGCTATTGTTCCGTGAAATATAAACTTCAACAACATTAAATTCATATTTCGAAAAAATCTCCTCTACAGATCGGCTCGAAAATAATGACCGGACTCATCGTCATTTGTCGATGAATCTCTTACGTGGCCTTTTTTTAAACCGGCTTAATTAGGGTGTGTTTTAACGAGTGCAAGTTGCAATTTATCACACACACACATCGGTAATTGATGTCTTAATAAGGGAACCGTCCACGTGCTCGATGGTCCAGGTGGTTGCCTTCATTAACCCTTCGGCTGTGGTGCGAGACGAATCGGACGCACGCCCAGCATCCGTTCGATCGTGATAACCCCCCCCCCCCTTATACGTAAAAATATCTCAGTTTTTAATCGAATCTAAAGGTTACGTCTCGAGTAGAAAAGCGCGCACATTTTTATTGAATAGATCGAGTCTGATAACTTGACGATCGTACGCTAGGAAGCTTCGTAAGGGTTAATTTCAGGTCAAATTGAACAGAGGTCGGGTTCGAAGCGTCGCAATTACAATGTAGAACATCTCAAATTGAATGTTATTCAATTCAATAGATCACAGCATGATTTTGATTATCATGAAAGTGCTTAAATTGGCTTGGGACGACAGCTGGCGTGATCTATAAATAACACCACTAACTTATTATAAGTGACATTAAAAGATCGATGAAATCGTAATTATACGTTATCTTCAATTGGTGTTATCTCATCTCATATCCGTTCGAATATTGTATTTAATACGGGGATCGATTGTTTACATCCTTAACTTGAGCCTAACGGGTGGGTCGTGACGTGACGTCTTCACCTGTCCACAAAATTAAATAAAAAAGGGAAAACGGAACGGGTTAAGTAGATATAAAAAACGATGAAAAAAAATCATCCGTTCGTCGTACTGCTAAAGGTCATTCTGGATTAGCGGTTAATTTGTAATTTCGTATCTTTGAGGTCGTTACCGCTCGTAATTGTACCCTGTCCGCTAGATCGACACACTGACCCTACAATTTAAAAATGTCGAATGTGAAAATAAATAAATTTAAAATTATCGGATTATAATGTGTGTTATTTATTTACGGGTTAATTGTAGGCCAACAATAATATTAATTTGGCCGTATAATTGTAGGTACATATGTATGTATGTATGTAATATGAAATTGAAAGAAAATTGCGCTAATTAAATTTCCCAACTTTTCCACGGGTGAATGGATACTACACATTAATTATAAAATATTTATGGTATGATAGTAAAATTTATGGAATTATTAAAACTGGCTACTATGATCACAATAATAATAGTATGTATTAAAAGAACGCAATAAAATCTTTGTAGTTTATATAATATAATTAAATATGTACATAAATATTTCATACATATGGAAGGATGTTATCCTAAATTTTTAGCCACTGGTTTTGCTTTAAATGAAAAAAAAAATAAGAAAAGATCGAGTTTAAAATTTTATAACTTGAATACGTTGTATTAATTACTATTAAGTACAGTTTCTTCTAATTGTAAAAGGATCGTTGAATTGAAACAGAACTCCAATTTGATTTTTCCATATCAATTTCTGTAATCTGTACCATTACCAATTTGATTAATATCGGCTTTATTCCAAACAATAAAACTTTTATTTAAGGTACGAAGTAATCATTACAAATATGTAGAAAAATAGTAAAACATTAACAATATAAATGTAATTTATCTATAGTACAATAGAATAGTATTATGCATAGCCTAATAGAACTCATATTACAATTATATGTAAATCTATATATTATCTACATATATAATAAGAGGGTAA
Source organism: Arctopsyche grandis (assembly GCF_051622035.1). Lineage (NCBI taxonomy): Eukaryota > Metazoa > Arthropoda > Insecta > Trichoptera > Hydropsychidae > Arctopsyche > Arctopsyche grandis. The sequence goes on from NC_135359.1 coordinate 22,120,541, forward strand.
AAAACGATTCCAGAAATACATTGCTTTATAAATCAGGACTATTTTTTTATTAGATCTAATGATTATGCTAGTGCAATACTAGTAGGCATCTATAGGTATTTGAAATTCTGTCTATTGAAAGTCTGAACATACCTATAGATACTGGATTCTCAAGTACGTACAATCGCATGTAAAAGCACTCATGAACTTGTGAATTCGAACATCACACACGTTACATATTAAACGGATTACATTTCCGATGTTCTCAGATAGCGTCTCGTCGCGTCTCGCATCGAACTGTTGATGTTTATCGCAGAGGTCTCGTCCGTTTTTAATGCGATACATAATTCAGAAAGTCCAGTCGGACTCCCGACTCCCAATTATGTTTAATAAGTCCGGTAAGATCGCATTTTATAAAGGCCGATATACAATGGCGCTTATTACCGTTCGTTGTGGTTAAAAACGAGACGAAACACTTCCTATCCGCGTACGTGACCGAATTTAATTTCGCAAATATAATATCAAATTCTTAACAAAGCTCCCGTCCGAGCACTCTAGCAGTCGACCAGAATACGTCAGCGATATACGTCGATGTGAAAATAAATAAAACGATCAATCCACCCACTCACTTAAAGTTATTAAACTGATTACTAAGTTAACTAGAGCTAATCTATTAGATGGGAACGCCGTATAGAGTAACTAATTACGTCTGATGGCACCCTGGGAACAATCGATGCTACAAAACAATATTGTAACACACTAATCGACGTTACATTGTGAAATAATAAGTGATAAACATCTATATTTCATGTATTTATTTCGGTACATGTAGACACACGGGAGACTGTTGATAAAATTAATTTAATTTCTTTATACAATTGTTTGAAAACTACTATTAAACGTACTTTTTATATTATAGACGTGTCTCGATCGTTATATACAGGTTTTTCACTACAAATTCAATATTTTAAAAATCAAATTCAATATTTTTCATTTCAAATTGAATATTTTTCATTTCAAATTATATATTTCAAAAATTGAATCGAACAAATGGATAGTTTATTAATAAATTTTAAAAAGTGTTATGTAATATATATTTAATATTCTCTTTTTCCAGATTTATGTATATATTTTCCAGTCACCAAATTTCATAAATATTGAATATTGAATTTGGAGTGAAAAATTTGTAGTATGTAATACAAATTTTGAAATAAGAAATTTAATTACTCTTGAGAAAATGAAATTAATCGCATCGAAATATTGGACTCTAAGCCAGCGGTTTCCAAACTGGGAGGCGCGGACTATTGCCAGGGGAGGCGCCAAAACTTTTTAATAAAAAAATAATTTTCATACCATAATATCTACAAATAAATAAAACTTCATATCGTAGCTTAACAGTAAAAATTCAATGCATGAATGTTTATTTTTATTTTTCTTTCATTTTTATATACACATTTAATTAGCAACCTTTCTCGAAGAAAACCAACATGAAGAGACATGAACTTGCCTATTGGTTGAAATTTTTCGAAAATTGAGCGGTTTAAATAAAGCAAGATCACAAATACATCCACTTGTTCAAAAAGACAAAGTAAAAGCTTTCATTAAAAAGTTGAAGTTATGGAAATCAAATTTACAAAAGAATGAGTTGGATATGTTTTTACTTTTCAAAGATTTCTGGGCTACAGTCAATATTGAAGAAAGTAAAAATCTTTTTACTGACCCCTTGGATGGTTTAGTGCTGCATTTTTCCAATTATTTCAAAGACCTTGATTTCTCAAAATTTTTGTGGATACAGAATCCATTTAACTATAATGAATAAGACGAATTCGAGCTGACAACCATAGAAAAAGAAAAATTGATAGAATTATCATGCGATAGCTCACTGAAACAAAAGTTTCAGAATTAAACCATAATTAAATTTTGGATGAATCTTAGTGGATAGTATGAATCTTTGAATTGCAAAGCAATGCAAGTGCTTCTACCGTTTGTAACGTCTTATTTATTCGAAACGGGCTTTTCGGCACTAGCTGCAATGAAAACCAAATATCGAGCCAGGTTAATAGTTGAAAAGGAGTTACGAGTGGCACTCTCCATATTGCCCCCCCAAAATTTGATAAACTTTGTGCCAATAAACAACAACATCCTTCGCACTAAATTTTGATGTGTTAGACGTAGTTTAATTATTAATTTAATATAAAAATAAATAAAGGTGATCGTATAAATTTATGTTATAGCAAAACCTTTTTATTATTCTGTCTATTGTAGTTTTCAGTATTTTTTTTAAATAAAGGTTTATTAAAAAATAAAAGGTAGGGAGGCGCGGAAAAAAAATTTTTTTTTAGGGAGGCGTAGTAGCATAAAGTTTGGAAACCGCTGCTCTAAGCAGAAGTTTTCGAACATTCCAAAACAAAACTGATAGGCATCGAAAAATCGTTTCGTTTCACACTCGGACTAGAATTATTTTTTTAAAATTAAATCAATAATTTTACTATCAAAAAATTTAACTTAACGAGATTGAATTATCATATTATTTCAATAATATACGAAGGTGGTCCGACAAGTACTTATAAGCCTACAAAAGAAAAAACGAAAATTTTGGAAAAGTGGTGATTTATTTTTCAACATACGAGTATATATAGTAGAATAGAATTTACTTTGTAAAATTCGACTGTAAGCCGAGCCTGCTCTATCGTAGAGCCAAGAAGGCCAAGTTTAAGGGTGCCACGGTAATGGTAAGAACCCATTGAAAAGTTCGGCATGGGACGTGCTCGTGGTTTCTAGCTGTGATGGGCGTATCTTCATATCATTATTAATTCGCAAGATCTTAGTTTCTCCTACATTTCTTCAAATATGGGAATCACCGTTATCGGCCACTGTCAAACATATGTCAATACCAGGATAAAATATCACCGAAATCACTCCAAGGGGTGAGTTTTTCAAGGATCGCGGTGGCATAGATTAGGTGTGCTAGTGTATGCGGAAAGCTATGTATCTGTTCAAAAAATACTTATCTCGTATCACTCTCTGTGTATCGCCACCTGAAAGGGTGCATCACAGGGCGACTAATTTTCAATTAACTTTTATTTTTTGTCATATCGGTACAATTTTATTTATAAAAATTCATTGGTTTTATACTTTTTGAGCATTAAGTGTGGACGGCCAAACACTGGGAAGCGCGAATATGTAAGTAATCGGCACAGCTTGTGCCGATTACTTACATATTAGTACGTGTTATTTTTTGAAAAATCATCGCAAAAATTACCAAAGGTATGATTTCATTGCATTATTTTATTATTTCATAAATACATTTCATATGTAATAAGGTAAGGTATTGACATAAACAACGTAAAGTCCTATACAAACTATAAAACTTTAAGAATATACTTTTTTGTCATATGGGCACTGAAAACCAAAATGGCCTAAAGACGTCACTGAATGTAAGTAATTTAGTCGGATGTTCTATTATTTATGAATATATAATATAATATATGGGGACTAATCCTATGGGGTTGGGTGGGGTCTAGATAAGGGCAGAAAGAGAGGGAGGGGGCGGGGGGAGGGTGAAAGAGGTGGAGGGAAGTAATTTCTGTGTGAAAGGAGAAACTTCTGTGTACAGGCGCACGTTCACCTGGTAAATATGAATTGATCGACGTAATTGCATTAGCGCGCAACTTTTCCATTACCACACACTCTTTTCATCTGCGGCCATTATATTCCTGGTGGCTGCGGCTAATATGACACGGGATAGATTGGGACAGTCGCCGAACTTGCCACACTTTGATAAAGTTTGCGAGACCGTATTAAAATCGCCACTCTGTGTCTCGGCTAAGCGATTTTGCAAAGAGATAGTATGTGTATTATGTGTGTGCGGGGCAACCTTCGTCGATAGGTCGTCGGTGCAGTTTTTGCGCTAATAACACGTTGCAGAAGGCGCGTTCGGACCCCACCCCACCTACCATCATCATCATCCCATCAATTTAATCACCTGACAATTGGCCCTATGCATATCGTCGGCTAATTACGCAATCATCCGTAACAAATCATATCGGCGAGTGTGCGCGTGAGTGCACTATGGTCAGAAACTTGTCGGCGAACGCAAATCCGCTCGTATGTAAAGTCGCTTCGTTTAATTTGATGAAAATTTCAATGTGTATCAACCATTAAGATTTTGTATTAAATGTGCAAAGCCACTAACAACATCGATTACTAAGAATAAAATCATCACCTTTATTACCGAAATATAAAAATTTGATTCTGAAAAGGTCAGGTTTATTTTGATGAAATTGGGATTAAATAAATACACATTGGTCATAAAACATATATATTTTCATAATATGATTTAGCTTTCACCAAACCATTATATATGTATTTATGCAGTAAAATGTAAACATTAAGTCAAAGTCGTTGCGATTACAGATAGACGACTTGCTTAGAACTTTAAGATTAGAAGACATAATATAGTGAATCCAACTATTGCACAAGCTTATATAATATTTAATCAAACGAAGAAACCTAAATATTATATTAAGCCAACTAACAATTGCCTCACTGTGCTAAAAACCGATGTCACAGCCACTGTGTCACTCGTCACTCGACGCTCCGTGAGAACGGACGTGCCGAAGACGTACTCTCTGTGCGAGCGCTCATAATACAGCGATACGCCATACCGTCAAAAAACCCACACCTTTTAACATACAAAACAAACACCCCCCACAAAACGAACACCAAACGAACACATGTTGGCACCATGCGAGGATCCAACCTGAAAAAGCGAATTAAGAAGACACTGATAACTACTACCGAAGCTCCTCAACCAGGCTGCTCTCAGACCGCTCAGATGGAGACCGAGTGGCAGTTTCCAAAACATACGGCAAAGAACGTGAAAGATGTTGCTCCTGAATTTAAAATTCAGGAGAAAAACAAATTTGAAGGGCTCTTGGAAGTTTCCGATGTCCCCAGAAGCGGTGGAAGAATCCCGCCCATCATCATGACAGCTACTGGCACTCACGGCAGCATGATCGAGTCGATCAAGAAGTTTATAAAAGACTTCACAATGACTTACATTGGTCAAAATAATGTCAAGATACAATGTAAAAGTCTTGAAGACTTTAAAAAACTTCGGGATGGATTGACACCAGACCGACAATTCCATACCTTTTCCAGGAAGGAGGAAAAGGAAATAAAAAGTGTCGTACGTGGCTTGCCGAAATTGCCGGAAGCTGATATTAAAGATGACATCATCAGACAGGGATTCCCTGTAACCAAAGTCATACAGATGAAGACGAAGGAGCCTAGGAGCAACGCCACCGAGCTATACTTGGTGTTCTTCGAGCCATCGGTATCGGCAAAGAAGATTAAAGAAATCCGGTACATCTGTTACACAAAGGTCAGTGTCGTTAAATATACTAGTAAATCACAAAATATTACTCAATGTTTCAGATGCCAAGAATATGGACACGCTGCGAAAAACTGCAATCGGCAGGCCAAGTGCGTCAAATGTGCCGGCACTCACCTCACCGCACAATGCAATAAAGGAATAGTTACCCCTGCTGTCTGCTCAGGCTGTTCAGGATCTCACCCCGCTAACTTCAAAGATTGTCCAAAAAGACAGAGCTATCTGAAAATGCTGGAATCGAGGAAGAATCGAGCATCAATTGTCAAAGCAAACCCTTGGAAACTCCCAGTGGCGCAGCCACAAAATATCCCGGTCGTTAACGATCATAACTTCCCAAAGCTACCGACCATTAAAACTCCTTCACCAAATATCCCAAATATCCCTAAAAAACCCCACCAACCAACCAATCCCAACATTCAACCAACAACAGACCTAACTTCCATGGCGTCTATGACGAAGATGTTGAAGATCCTCCAGGAGATTCGTGCCAAGGCCAGCGGTTGCACCGACAAACTAGAGCTGGCACTCATGCTTGTCGAATATCTCGATGTCTTTGATTAACGGGAGGCGCCTGAACATTCTAGCTTGGAATGCTCGTGGACTTAAGAATAAGATTGACGAACTAGAGTCGGCGATCGGTGAGTACTGTGTTGACATAGTTTTAATCTCCGAGACCTTCTTAAAACCTCATATCCGTATTAACCTACCTAACTTTAACTGCTATCGCGAAGACCGAGAACAGCATGGAGGGGGAGTTGCCATTTTTATAAAATCGTCAATTAAACATTGTCGCGTAATAGCTCCGCCACTAAAAAATTTAGAACTAACCGCCATCGAACTAACAATTAACAACACCCATCACATAGTAGCATCCGCTTACAATCCTCCCCAAAAACGATTATTGGCATCCGATCTTAACAAAATATTTAACATTGGTAGTTCGGTAGTGGTAGCTGGTGACTTTAATGCCAAACATCCGGTATGGAGTTGCGTAAACACTGACCTACAAGGCACAACTCTTTATAAATACATTCAACTAACAGATACAATCTTACTTCATCCGGATACATACACACACTATCCCACAAATAACTCACAACCATCCACACTAGATCTTGTCCTCGTCAAGAACTGCCCAAAAATATCGACACCAAATGCCCTTCAAACCCTGTCGTCTGATCATCTCCCGATAATCTTCTCAATCGACGGGAAACCCGAGGAAATCATCAAGCATAGTTGGGATTACGGGAGAGCTAACTGGCGAGAGTTCAAGTCATACATAAATGACCAAACCATTCTAACTTCTACCACACTCACAAACAAAACCGAAATCGACAGCTCCATAATACACCTAACGGAATCAATAACTCGATCCAAACACCTTCACATACCTAAGACACAATACATTGAACACAAATTAGAGATAACTGACTTTGTTGCAAATCTAATTAAAAGTAAAAATAAACTCCGTAAAATTTGGCAAACATCAAAAAATCCAGCATTGAAAACATTAATTAATAAGCTCACATATCAAATTAAAATTAGAATCAAAGAAATCAAAAATGAAGCTTGGTCTAAAAAATTAGAAAAATTGAGCTCAGTTGATGGCTCTCTATGGAAATTAGCTAAAGCGATTCGCAGGACAAAAAACTCGATTCCTCCATTAGATGATGCAGGAATCTCAGTGACGCGTGATTGCGACAAAGCAGAACTATTATCAAAATCCTTCCAAAAACATCACACACTCACACAACATTACAATCACATACCAACGCATAATAAAGTCAACCGGTCCATTAAAATCATCACAAAAACTCCCACTAACAGTACTAAAAATATAAAATTGGTGCATCCGTGTGAAATCCAAAATATAATACGTAATTTAAAAAATAAAAAGGCACCTGGGCGAGATTCAATAGATAACATCACAATCAAACAACTTCCATTTAAAGCTTTAGTCTCACTATCTAAAATATTCAACGCATGTTTACTCACCGGGTATTTCCCAGAATACTGGAAAACAGCCAACGTAATTCCCATACTTAAGCCCGATAAAAGCTCAAAAAACCCGGCCAATTATCGACCCATTAGCTTACTTTGCACGCTTTCAAAAATTCTGGAAAAAATAATCTACACACGTTTACTTAAAGTCGTAAATAAGAAATTAATAAATGAACAATTTGGATTTCGCACTGGACATTCCACGACCCAACAATTAACAAGACTAACTGAACACGTGACGAAGAACTTTAATATGAAGAGAAGTACCGGAATGGTATGTCTCGACATAGAAAAGGCCTTCGACACGGTTTGGCACGATGGACTCATTCATAAGCTCCTTATTAACAAAATACCAAACTACCTAATTCTCATCATCAAATCGTACTTAACTCGTAGAAAGCTAGTGGTTAGCGTAAATAATGAATTATCGTCTCCAAAAATAATCGCAGCTGGCGTTCCGCAGGGGAGCTTGCTTGGCCCACTCTTGTTCTCCATATATATAAATGACATACCTATTCCAAAAAACTGTCACATAGCCCTATATGCAGATGATACAGCTTGCTTCACAAGTAGCAAAAAACCAGACACTATTCTTAAAAATCTTGAATTTGCAATTAAAACAATGACTGAACACTTCACTAAGTGGAAAATTCAAATTAATCAAACCAAAACAGACGCCATATTCTTTAGTGTTAGAAAACATAAGCCAAGTTCAGATCTGAAAATCCCCTCTGGAGAAAGTCTGAAATGGCAGTCAGTAATAAAATATTTAGGAGTAACGTTTGATAAAAGAATGAGATGGGCACCTCACATTGAGGCAGCGAAATGCAAGGCGATGCGGGGTATATCCTCAATATATCCAATATTTAATCGCCATAGTTCTTTATCAACGCTAAATAAAATAAAATTATATCGCGCGCTCATATTACCATTATTAACCTATGCTTCACCTGTATGGAATAACGCCTCGAATACTAACCTTTCCAAGCTCCAAGTAATACAAAATAAATCCCTTAAAATAATTTATAATACACCCATATATACTAACCTGAAAAAACTGCATGCTATATATAATATTCCGTTTGTTACAGACATTACTAACAAACTAACCAGTAGATTCTATGAAAGAATCACTAATAACCATACTAACACACTTGTGAAGAGTCTCGGTGATTACAACAAAATGTCTATACCCTTCAGGTATAAACACAGATTACCTAAACACAATCTGCTTTAGGTCATCGACTTTAGATAGTCTTTAATTAATATTATGTATTAGATGTATTATGAACATTTATAAGGATTGTAAATAGGTTTTTGAGCTCTTTTTCCTATTATGCTTTAGATTAACATTAGAATAATATAATGCTGTAATTACTAACCAAATTAAATTAAAATTGTAAAATAGAAAATGATCAGTAGATCAGTAGCTATTAAAATAGATATAAGATGTATTGTGAACATAATTTCGTAATAATAAAAAGCATTTAAAAATCAAAATCAATAGCCACTGTGACTCCAAGCGTCCAGCTAAAAATGTATTTTAAGTTAAAATAATGCAAAATCTGCGAGGTTAATTATTGTAATTAGCTATAAAAATCAATCAACTGTCGAATAATCTAATACATATATAATTTCGAAAGAGACTTTGTATGTTTGTATCTTTGGTTGGGAGCTTCGAAAACAAAACAAAGTTTATATGACGACAATTCAATTAGTTGAATAATATATCATTTTTTTGGATTTGGATTCAATAAATTTATTAAAAAAACAAATTAATATTTACTATTAGATTCGCCATGTTTAAGCTGTTTATATTACAAATACTGAGCGAAGCCGGGTAAACCGACTATTATAAAATAAATGCAAAAAATGAAAAAAAAAAAAAAAAAAAAGTGGCTAAAGCAGAGCCGTCATTCTTAGGCGGATATCATTCTCACACTGAACGTTGAGCGCGGTGCGTACTGAATTCCCCAGTACTGAACTCTCTCTTGCATCTGTGAGGTACGTGTTCTAGGGGCTTTCTGCGAAAATAATTATTTCTGTTCATATTGATCCATGTTTTTATCATAATCATAAAGGTTTTGATGAGGAATACATAAAATATGAAGACCCTGCATTCAGTATATTACGCGAAATAAGACAACATATAACTCCTGGTCACTTGCTATTCATCACAGTGCGGCAAGTGTTAGCTAAATACAAGACAAGATCAACAATCAGTTGGTGGAATGAGTCCAATGTGTATATAGATATCTGTTATTATTCTAAATCGATGTGTAATAAATTATTAATTTTTGGTTTTTACTAGCGAAAAGACTAAGGATTCCAATACCAGTCTACCGAAACCAGTTCTACCGGTTTTTGGTCAAAATTCGACCTTTGTTACTAACGGTAGATCATAATAGATTTCCGGTAGTGCGAAAATATAATAATTTCAATTTTATCTTAGTTGATTTGTTTTGAATTTATAGAATAGTCAAAGAAGAGTCTACAATTTTTTTTGTATTAATTATAAGGTATAAACATTTTTTTTTCACTTGATATTCAAAGGAACCGCTAAGTGTATCATTAATTTTAAAATAAAATATAAAGTATGCCAAAAATTAGTACTTATGCCTATTTCCAAATATTGATTTATAACTGACTGCCAACAATGAGAAGTCTCTTCTCCTTCCAGTTTTTTCTGAAACCTATTTATTTCAAATGATAATTATTTGAATAAAATAACAGAAAATTAACATAAAATCAATTAGTCAATATTTTATTGGTACTTAATTAAATTTTATTGCATCAATTGCTTAAAAAACCGATACCGATATTAAAGCTAGTGAATAAAAAAAAATTCGGTAGTACTGGAAGTTAAATTGTAATAAAAATTTATCCATTAGTATAAAAACCTATTGCTATTCATATATGTACGTACAAAGTTTTGTATTTTGATGCTGTTTAAAACAAACAAAAAAAATGTATATATCTACTGGAAAATTTCATCGACTTACGAACCGCATTGTACTTATAGACACGATTTTATTTTAAACACTCACCGTAATCGGAAAATCCTTGCAGTTATTACATACGTATATGAAAGACAATAGTGTACTGTACTCGTATAATTAATACAAATAATAGTTTTGATGCGCACTATAAGAAAAGCAGTAATAAATATAATAAATCGCGGTATTGTTCTGCGCGCGTACGGATGCAACGCATCGACATCAATACAATAACGTGTATGTATTTAATAACAATGTCATAAAGTTATAAAAGTTATTAGGCTGCTCGCTCTTCGTACGGATCACCCCTCGATCACTCGATGATCTATGGGTCAGATAAGACCCGTATTTATTGACTTTTACCGAGCGGACCACATTTACACATTGGCCAATGCGATCGAATCCTATAAATCAATTACAATCGAACTAGTATGTAACTTACAAACATTCTCGAATTGTATAATTTATAATTTACTCATGGGCCGCGACCGCACCAATAAAAAATAAATAAATATTATAAAACGCCAGATTGATTATACGCCCTATAACGTGTTAAATTCATACGACTAGTAAGTATGTATGTACAACAGACAGGAACCGTATTATTTGAGATTTATTAATTTTTAAATCGAATCCGATGCTCGTAATGAATTGAGACGAATTTATGCTCTTTTTTAGAAGGTCGACATTTAGCTAAAATAAATATTGGCATTTTTTCCCCATCAGATATTATATTTATGAAATGGGTATCGCTGTCGTAAGTTATACAATCGTTATTATAAATCATGGCAATTTCGTATTATTAACGTTTGACCTTATAATTAATACGCAGTACGTGAGTTCAAATCGAAGATTAATTGCAGTTTTATTTCCAAATTAATTGCGATATATAATATGATAGTAAGATTGTACTAATTAGAAGCCTCCACTTTTATAGGTATGTATCAGTGAAATGATCTGATTACGAAATCGGGATTTTTAGCGTTCGTAATTTTTTTGCGATCTGTATATACCTATAAATTTTATGTATGTACGTACTTATGTATCAACCAGGGCTGTGTAGTCGGTTCAAAATGTACCAATTCCGATTTCGACATGACTCGATGATTCGAATCCAACTCCGACTCCGATTCCAGACTCCGGCTCCAACTTGAACAATTTTAGTAAGATCGAATTTTTTTGCCAACGTATAAAATAATTAAGTATGTACGTGAGTATGTACCCATTACCATGCACCCTTTTTTATCTTTCGACTTAAGATCTTTCGATTTTCGATCTTTGCCTTCCGATATTTGCGTTTTCGGGCATTTGACATTCGGGCCCGTGAGGTAGACCCCAACATAAGATACATGAGTTCTGCAAAAATGATCTAACCCGTATGGATATTATTTTGATTATTATAACTTTCCTAGTTTGTTGTACAATTTTCAGGTAAACTTAATCAACATCTTGCTACTACACTCTGTACTAAGAAACCCTAAATACATTTTTAAATAATTATTTGTTTAGTATACGACAAATGTTATGAACTTATATTATCGCACAATACTAAACAGTGCCCGTATATTTTGTTATAAATAATAATAACAAAAAAAAACAAGACAAAAAAGCACACAATCGAGATTCACATATATATGTTCTCAGCGGGATAGTTCAGGGCAGTATCCCTTCAAAAACGCCAGTAATTGATTATTTAAAACAGTTAATGGACATATTGGGGTGGACTCATTCCTGGAAATGGTATAAATTTATCAATTGACTGGGTGACACACGAGATTCGGTAGAGAATTGATTAAAACTACACGAATAAAGCGAACCCTTATACGTTCAGCTGTGCATTTTCTATAGGTATAAAATAAATTCAAACGAGTAAGAGTTTTCAACCCGCATTAGTGACTACACTATAAAATTAACGAAAAAAAGAACAAGTCTTCCTATAAACTGGACAATACATTGCAATACATATAAAGCGATAAAAATGTGCACAAGTAGGTACGTACCCCACTTGCACTTTTTGCTTCAATTAAGCTCTACGACGATTCGAATGCGAATTATTTTCTCGTGTTTTTTCTTCGTCATTTCGATCTGAGCATTCCCGAAGAGTTTTCCGACGAGCTTAAATCTTGGCACACACACGAAGACCAGTATGGGCATGAAAAAAAGCTCCAGTGCTGTCTTTGCCCGTGTCGAATGTATATTTACAAAGGGCCCGTTGGTCCTTATAAGCCGGCTACACACATACAGGACCAGGCGACATGACCGCACAAATGCGACATGAGACAGAGACGGACTTGAACGTCAAATCGGCGCGAAGTGGTCCAAATAGCTTGACAAAAGTCCTACGACAAGTTTCCCAATCGATGTGGAAACTTTTGCTAGACGACAGAAAAGCTACATACATACAATCAACTAGTCGATCTGTCAGTTTTTGTTTAATCTCATTAGAGCAGGGATTCTTGGCGTTTTTTTGTCCCATGGACCTCCTTGCCAGTCAGATGCAAGCCATATGACAATAAAATAAAATTAACGATCTGTCAAAATGGAATATAATATTTTATTTAGCAAATATTCAAGGATATTTTTTTTGTTTATCTTGAATTATTTGACCCGTTGTTGTTTATCTAGCATTGAGTATTTGATAAGGAAATATATCATATTAATTTAGATTTTTTGTTTTTTAGTATTAAAATGACCAAAAATATACTCGAATATGTAAATTAAAAATTCTGTATCACGCTTTAAATGTACATACATTCATAAAGTAAGGATAGACTTCTATCAGGATATTTACATAAAATTTTGTATTTTAACTTTATATTAAGACATTTAGTCAAGGGATCCACTTGTTAAGAACCCCTGAATTTATTTATTTATTTATACATATACGGCCCCAAGGACTATTAACCCATAATACAATAGAACAGTAATAAAAATCAATATTAATATAGAAATAGAAAAATATGAGTTTTAAACAATAAAGATACCCGAAGTGAATAAATAAATTAAATGAAAACAATAAAATAAAATGCATTTAGCCTTTGTACATATTAGAAAAATGATAATGTAACAATTTTTTAAAATTTTGCTTATTAATATTAAATATGTAGATCAAATTGGCTTAAGTCATTTCCCAGTTTATGAAGTCTGGGTAACGTTGAATTTTTGTTAAAATTTGTGTCATAATTTTGGATGTGGAATAAATAGTTGCATCTGGTAAATCTCCCCGGTGTATGAAAATTTATGAGGTCCACCAATTCACTGCTGAGAACACCAAACAGCCATAATATGTAGATCATTGATTATTCTCCTGTCACAAAGATTGATCACATTCAATTTAATATACTTATTAGTGTCAGGGCCAGATTTAAAAAAAAATATATAATCAATGAATCTAATAAATATATTCTGAGTCCTCTCAATGGAATCACTATGCACCTGTGAACTAGGGGACCATATTGGCGAATTGAAAAGAATTGAATTGAAAAGATAGATATGAAAAGTCATGTATTAGAAAGTGAAAAGCAGCCAAATGAAAATCATTCCTATTATTTGGTTAAAAACGCTAATTTCTACAACCAGTTTGAAAGCATGATCATTAAAAACATATAATGCAAGCTTTCAAGTATTACATTCTCATTCAACAGATACGTCATATAATTTTCTTTATGATAATAAGGACTCAATTTTGTTTAGTTTAAAACTTATAGGTTATATAAGTATGTGATAAAAAAAATATTACATATGTATGTATGTGTATGATCCAGTTTTTTTTGGAAAAATCGTCGGTAGCCCAGTTTGAGAACCTCTGGCATTCGTTTCTGGGCACGTATGAACTCTACGACAGTGTGCAGTGCTCGAGTGCATTTCAGAGTGGTCTCACACGCGCATATCTTTATGCAGATGAGAATGCACCGGTCTGAAGCTGTCAGCCAGCGACCAATCACGCGGCCAGCAGAGGCGGGGCCATCTCCATCTCCATCTCTCGGTGCAGCATCATTATGCAAGCGTGGATATGTATGTGTGTGCACATGCACATGCTCCGGATTGTGCGACGGCAGTTTCTTGCTTTGGATGCGCATGATTATTTCTTTTTATTTTTTTGTAACATCATGCCGTTTGTGTTTTGTGCTTCTCCGTCTTTTACCGGGGGAACGAGCGCTTATTAAGTGGACGTTTGGCCGGAGACCGGGGCAAAAAACCGGACGCTCGCTCGGGGATGGAAATAAATTTCATAACAAACAAACAAACAATTCGCCGAGTCTGTACAGGGTTGTCTTCAATCGTACTCAAGTAGAAACTCAATTATTCGGATCAGTATCACTATGAATTCTTTATCTTGAAGTGATCTTTTTGAATTCAAGTGTTGCCGCAGACACATTTGGACAAAATCACTGCTAGTTATCGCGATGTATATACATATGTATATACTATAGAGAAATAGTATATATCTACTTAGGTAGTATCTCATTGATTTTATTAAAGGCAGAAAGGACTCGAGTTTGAGTGTGGCATAATGATTCCAAGGACTGAATGATTTGTGCGAAAAGATTTTCACAATGAGCATATGAATTTGGTTTTCAATATCGAATTAATTCTTCATTTGCATATTGTTACCATTCTAGACATAAGTTGAAAACGATTTTCTTTCCATTTGGTAGAAGAAAAAAAATCTTCTTCATGTTTAATATCAATTTGCATCAATTGTTATTTTTTAAAATTTAAATTTTTTTTCACATAAAAATGTTTAATAGGTTTCAACTTTCGTTTGGAATTTTGGCAGATTAAAAGAAAATAAATCAAAAAGTGTAAATCACGGGTAATTTTAGATTTCATATAGTGAAATTTACATTCCCTAATACCTACTTGTCATCTTGTGATTTTTGATGACTCCTATGTACATATGTACATATATTCTTAGGAGAACAGAAAACGATTGTGATTTCATAGTGGGAGTGAAAGACTTTTGAGATGTTATAATTGAAAGCAGCCTAAGTCCACATTTATTCATTTCGAGAAATATCTCGCAAAACATAAAATATAATGTTTTGTGTTTAATTATTTTTAAATACTGGTAGCTTGTAATATGTTTAGTCTGCTATGGATTGGACTTTCGCCACTTTCAAATATAACGGATCATTTATTAAATAGCTAGGATAAATAATATATATGTATGTATTTACCTATGTATAATATACGTTGACCTTTCAGATAGTTTATAAGCAGTAATATGGTATGAAAAATACTTGTTGATATGAAATAGTAAATAATTATTCGTCTCTTGGTGAAAACTTTATTTAATCATATGCACCACGAAAAGCGTCATTTTCGAGGGGTTATTTTCTCGAGAGAAAATTTGGAAAATGAGAAGAAAATGTCGAAAGAGAAAATTACTCAATGGAATTTGAAATAACGCAAATTATAATGACTACATATACTTGGAATAATTAAATTTTATATCACCACCATCATCTACATATTCTCGTTCTCCACCCACTGTTGGATGAAGACTCTCCAACACGCTTCCATTCGTCTCTGTTTTGAGCAACTCTCATCCATCTCATTTTACACATTTTTCTTATTTCATCCACTTATCTCTCCCGTGGCCATCTCTGCATCCCTTTGCATTCTCTCAGGCACAATTCGAGTACTTTTTTCGTCCACATTTCCCCTGTTCTTCCAGCTACATAGCCCGCTCATTGTAAATTATGTCTCTTCACTCTCTCCACTATACCAACTACCCTTGTCATACCTAACCAGTAGATTATATGACAGAATCACTAATAATCATACTAACACACTTGTGAAGAGTCTCGGTGATTACAACAAAATGTCTAAACCCTTCAGGTATAAACACAGATTACATAAACAAAATCAGCTTTAGGTCATCGACTTTAGAGAGTCTTTAATTAATATTATGTATTAGATGTATTATGAGCATTTATAAGAATTGTAAATAGGTTTTTGAGCTCTTTTTCCTATTACGCTGTACATATTAACATTAGTATAATAATATAATACTATGATTACTAAGAAAATTAAATTAAAATTGTAAAATAGAAAATGGTCAGTAGATCAGTAGCTATTAAAATAGATATAAGATGTGTTATGAACATGATTTAGTTATAATAAAAAGCATTCAAAAATCAAAATACCTCTCACTCACGTACTCCATTTACAATCTCTCCTCGTCATGCCGAGAATACTTTGAAATTTTACATATTATAAATTAAATTTATTATAAAGAATAATTCGCTTGCGAATTAACGAATTAAATGGTTCATAAATGCTTACACGAGCGCCGCACAGTACTGGAGCGTCACATGCAGAATTTTAACCCCCTACGAACGGTCTCCTTAAAAAAATCAGCCGTGCAATATTTATTGCACAATTAGCTTTAACTCGGTAGCTTATTAATGCGCGTTAACGTGTGCACAATTTGAATAAATAACGCGCACTCCAAGACAATATAGCGCTCGAGGCGAGCAATTGCCACTCTAATTATCCGGCGATAAAATTCCGAATCGGTACATTCGGACACGCCATCACATAATTTTCACGTCGTCGGGCCTAAATTTGACTGGCAATGAGTGGGTTTTGAAGACAGGTGTGCTCAGAAGACCACGGACGAATAATAAAATGGAATGAAATAACGTAAATTTAAAACGCGTGAATTAAATTCAAGCACTCGGCAAATTCTCGCTGAGTATATTAACGTATAATTCCGAAGGGTTGCGTTTGAAACTATGCAAAATACATACATTGAATAGAGCGATATTTTAATTAATACATAAAGTATTAATGTTTTGAATGCAGATGCACGTACATATATAAATATATGTAAGTCTAATCATTTTTCGAATCCATTATTTTTTATATTAAAAGCTTATTGTTATGAAAAATTGTGTGTTTACCAATTATTTTAACGGCCCGCTCCGTTGTATAGGTATGAACTTGCAATATTTCGAGACTCGTTTTATAAACTTTTCATCCGCTTAAATAGGAGTTATATAGAGACATACTGTGATCATTCAAAGATTTGTAAGCTATTAATACACCTGACTATTAAAAAAACGTTTAAAAATCAATTCTTACTGTTTTTTTTAATAGTTTATGTTTACTTCGTAAAATAAGTATTTCACTATGTAAAACTCGATGACGAAATACACTGAAAAAGTTGGGAAAACGAGTCTTGAGATATTGCAAGATGGTAGAACAAGAACCATATTTAAAATAGGTATTTGAATCATGCCGAATATATGTATGTAGATTCTCAATCCATCTCGCTTCAATGCAGAATATTTTAAATAGGTATTTGAATCCTGCCAAATATAGATTCTCAATCCAGCTCTTTCTCAAAATTTCCAGCGTTTCACATACAAGATTATAAATAATATTTTCCACTCGATGCAATATTGCTTAAGGCTTGGAAATTATAGATTTGGAAATTTCCTTTTTCCAAACGAGATTCATACATATTAATACTAGCGTTCATCAGTTAAATCAGCTTGCAGGTCCGATCCTATTGTCGATAAATATTTCAACAAGTGCAACAAACGCAATTAAGAATTTCCCTCATTAGGGGAATAACACGCAACAAGGCCATCCACGTATCGAAGAACATATTTCTTCGCTGGTTGCCCTCAACAATTTCGATCCTTTCAAGTCGTAAATAAGTCGTCTTCACAGACAACAACATCGGCGAAAGTATAACACCGGAAAATAGTTAATTTGGAATAACAGAGCGGTTTTTCTTGAAAGCGGTCAAATGCTAATAATGCAATTAACATTTAAAAACTGCTATTAAGAGAAATACACATGAATACTCTAATATATAAACTAATTGACTGAAAGACACCGTTGCGAAAAGGCAACAGTATTCGAGGTGTGATAACAGTCATCAAACTGTTATACGACTTGTACAATTATGTATATATATAATCCGTTGATACACATACATACATTCATCCATAATGGCACTCCATTTTGCAATTTAGAACACATAATAATATTTTAATAATGAAAATAATCGCACTGCAGGACGTCTACTATTGTTTATTGGCTGTCCGCGAATTAATTACCGGGCGGTTGTTAACGTGTTGATATTATATCAAAGGAAAATTGTATATTATTTAATGCGGTGGTGCGTTCGTGTTTTGTTTGTTGGATTCGCGTTACGGAAACACATCGGTCACTCTGAACGTCACTATTATTTATATAAGTACGTATGTGCGTTTATTATCGCGATTAAAATGAGATTAGCATCCGGCGTTAGTGTGTTAAGATACTATGGGGTGGCAAACGATGCAAGAAATGCTATATCACATTGCCAAGCTATTGCATTCAACATTGTAGATTCAATTATTGCATTCATTGAATGTTTTAACTACAATATTTTGAGTACCCGGCATTGCCCAGGAGAGGAAATTCGTGGAAAGCTATTGATGTTTTATTACTAATAAACAATTTAAGAAATAGTATTTTCAAACTGATAAATTAAGAATTTATATTAATATTCCAAATAAAGGTCGTTTTTTGTAATACTATCCCTTGAATACTATGAGAAGCTTTAAGATATTTATTTAAAATTTGGATAATTATGACAGTTTCAGTGTTATGATAGTTTCGATCATAACACTGTTCGACACGAAAAATGGTTCAGAGACGATATATGACTTTTCTTATAGATCTATGCCCAGTAAATACGAATCTGGTATTAAAAAATGTTGATTGGCTCGAGATTCGGAGATATGTATATGTGTTTTTTAAATCGCGCGATTTTTCTAGTAAGTCAAAAGTACTTTTGACTTTTGATTTGAAATGGACGACTACTTAGAGAGATTTGAAAGATAAAATACCCGACTATAGATTCCAATATTCATTTTGAACATAAAATTGACAGATTTTGAGACATCGACCGAACAACACCAAGATATAGAAAAATCGTGCGATTTAAAAAATACATATGTACATATATCTCCGAATCTCGAGCTAATCAACATTTCTTATTACCAGATACGTGTTCACTGGGCATAGATCTAAGAAAATAAGAAAAGTCATATCTCGTCTCTGAACCAAAAAAAAGTCGTCATTTGTCGAACAGTGTAATTAAACCACAGGCATTCTCATTTATTACGATTTGGTTGGTCAGTGAATTAGTCAATTTTGAAGTTGCCACATTTAATACTGAAAATAAACAAATTCCAAACAACCTAATCCACAAGCCGCCACTTGCTTCGATTTTTAATGTAATATCACATTAATTTTTTTAAATTTACCGGTATTTACCGATTGGGTGATTTTGCCGATTTACAGGTAAATCGGTATACCGGTACTGCAATTCTTAATAGCTAATGATCCAGTGATCATTATCCATTTTACACATTATTTTTCTTGTTTGTATATTATTTTCTTGTTAAGTACATACGTAATATTATCATATTTTAATCTTAGTTTTTAAGACTTATTATGTTAATTATAGAAAGTCATTGAATTTTAAGCTAAAGGCTTTATTTAATATATGTATGTATGTACAGATATATGATTTTTCGATCTGATATACAAAAAAATATATATAAATCAAATAGATAATGTTTTCTTTTACCATCACACTTTTAATGTTGTCAATTGGTAATGATTACCATTTATTAATTATAATTGTTCGTCACATTTATTATTCTAAACAAACACAAATTAATAAATTATATTTATATACAGCTTGAAACCAATGTGACTGACGGATGATTTGCAAAAATCAATCGTATACTCGTATATCAAACGAACTAAATAAATATTTGTATAATACAATCGTATATTTGATAAACCATCTAACGGAAATTTACAAGGATATAATTTTATGTCTATATAATCGATATTTTTAAATTTGTTAGGCACACATGCGATAATACCTATACAATACATATATGATGTAAAACGCGCTTATTCATCGGATTTTTCGATAACGCTCGGTTACATATTCATTCGACGTTCTCATGCGACATGTGTCATTTGTTCTCAATAATTTTTTAACCCGTCGAACGTGAGCGCCAACCCTTATAAATAAAATAAACGATACATATTACATAAGGCTTCGTTAGTAAAATCGCACGCACCTATGTACATATAATATTTATATATATGTAATTCATACGGAAAAATTACACAAGTTTGTCACGTCGCGCTAAAGCGACTCGTTAACGGCCATAGCTTATTTCAAACGTGTATTTACGCATGCGCGAATAAAATAGCTGAAGCTGTCGTCTTCTGAAACTCGCTCTGGGACCGGCTTCCAGCGAATCCGAGGGTTCATCGACACCAGATGAATATGAAGGAATTGTCATTGCCCTCCGTCGACAGCCGATCGCCAGGAATATTAATTGTAATCAGCGAAACATCAGCAATGTACATACATATGTACGTGTGATGATTATAATCAAGGAGCGAGCGAAAAGCTTCATTACAAACCGACATTTTATTCCATACTTTTCATTCCATACTCGCAGACTTCTCAATGGTTCAAATCATACCTGGAATGAAGCATTTACAGCATGTACACATTGTTTATTCCAATTACAGTATACAATTTTTGACATGCACTCAATACATGTCCATCTTGATGCATTTTCAAGATTGTTTTGGAATCAATCTTATCTCAATCGATTTCTTAAGGTGTGGTTTGAGCTATTTTGTCTCAATAGACAAATAGACATATTTACAACCCCTGAATGAGCCAATGCAGGCATTCCCTTCAATATGTATGGTTTTTTAAATTCATATAAAATCTCATCTTAATTGAATACGTGTATCTTTATATTCAATGTAAATTCTGCCATAATCTTTTCTTTTAGAATTTGTAATTCTATTTGGACGATATTGATTTTTTTCAGACAAAATAAATCTACTTATTTCCGTTTTTGAATGCTAATTTCCAAAAACTTCAACAGCTGATAAGCTCACTTTAATTAATAATCACTTTTCACGGTCCATATTTTCATTCAGTCAAATTCTTTGGGTTGGCAAAAAATGCTAACTTTCGCCATTGTGTCGTGCGAACTTTCGCGATCGTTTGTCATCGCATGAAAAACACGTCTTCGTATGTACGTATTTAATTCAAGTTACATTTGTAACTTTTGTCCCTATTTTTTTCTTTTTCAATATATTTAAATAAACAAAATGGGCGCGAGAGAATGGGTCTAATTAAACTGCAACCGAAACGGAACACGAGAACAAGAACCGAAAATTATGCGTGTCAGTGCGATGTACGTATAACGTGTAAATTAATTAATTTCTCGCTAAAGAAGTGATATATTGTACGAAATCCAAATACAATATATATGATATATTTTCGTACTGGAAAAACAACAAATTGCATCCGGTTAATAAATTATCACGAAATCATCGCGTACCGAATTCATAATTCGTACATACGTATATGCCGACTCCCTAATGTATTCTTTTGAATTATACAATATAATATATAAATTTTGAATTTACACGCATCGAAAGTTTCACAGTCAAAAAAATCTTTTACTCGTGTATTTTATAAAAAAAATAATACATTGAATTGTATTATTTTTATTATTAAGAAAATGTTAAAATATTAAAAAAAAAACCTTATCCTTACCTAATACCTAATCCTTAACAAATTTATATTGCATAAGTTTTTGTGCAAATTTGATATGGCAATGAATTAAATTAAAATTTAGACCGAATATGGTTTTGCAGATGCATTAGTTCATTTTTATTACTAACCTCTTCTTAACTCGCAAACGATTTTTCATAGTTAATTGTTGATTAGTGCACAAATAATTTTATACAGTGCTTGAATATGGTATACTTAATCACACGTGGTTACTTATTATGAAATTTTAACATTTTCTTTCCTGAAATTTTGTTAATTGTGTATTCCCAGAATGCTCATTATAAAAAAATGTTTATGTATTACTAAATATGTATAACAGAATATGTATTACATAATTATTATTTATATATATATATATATATATATATATATATATATATATATATATATATATATATATATATATATATATATATATATATATATATATATATATATAATATATATTATTATATGTATTATATATGTTAATGAATATGTATTATATACAATGTTTATGTATTACAGAATATCTACCCAAAAATTTAATTGACGTGATGTTGTTTTAAAATTTCCTCAATAGAGTGCCGTTTTATATTATGGAAATAAAAATATTTTTGGTTACAAAGATTCTATCACCATTGCAGTTTTATAACTAAGGTTAATTCAAAGGTTTGCTCCACGTAATCATCTAATTTCAAATTTGTACGAATTAAAAATTGATACTTGTACTTGTACAATTCACATAATATATTATTTTCAGTATATGAAATTCAAAATATCCTTCGATCGATGTCCTTTAAAGGGTGCACAAAGGGCATCTGATGCATCGTCGACGTCATCGTCCTCCGCGCGCGGATTAATTGGCGACATTCGTCCGAGGCGCCCTTTTTCAAAGGGATTTTCGCCGAGAGGAAAGTGCGCTGAAAAAATTCGTATTTTTTCCGACCTCGTCTGTATCGAGGCGTCCCATCGCCGGGCTGTCCCGTAAGTAACGTACGTCCGAGGTCTGGCAAGAAACAGTCGCCGTCGCTAGCAAAAAACCGACTCTGCATCGGCAATAAATATACCGGGAGCCGGCCCTGTCCGGCGACAATCGCCGGATCAACATATTGCTGGACCGAATTTATAAATAAAAAAATAATTACCGGACGATGGGGTTTGCGTAGGTATGTGTGCTTGTACCTAACTCTTTCGTTACACTCGACGAGATAAGGATTTATTGACATTTGTTAGCATTTTTCGAATTGAATACGAATTCTACCGTTCAAAGTTATTATTTTTTTCCATTTAATTTCACATTTAAACGTCAATTTTCTACACAAAATTCGTTTATAAGAGTATCTGGATGAAAAATCTGATTTAATAACGATAAGAATTGAAGACCGTATATTCGTTTTGATTCCTACCTAATAATACCCGATACAAGGCAGCAAAAAATTGAATTTTATATAAAAAGTGGAACAAGTAAGTTTATACATATTATAAACAATAAGTGTAGTTTATTTGATTGAAATATATGTATATATTTATATTTCTATATGCTAAGCCTAAATATAAATTAAGGATAAATCTATTTTTAAATACAATTGGAAAATTCTGTGATGAAAATTGAATTGGAAATTTGTTAATAGAACATTGTACTGTAGACTTCTTATTATAAATTTACTAAATAATAATTTGTTAATTTTTCTAATAATTTGAACTTTGAAGAACACGTAGATCATGATTAGCAGTTCTTCATTCAAGATATTTAAATGTGTTTATTGATTATTGTAATCAATCTAACATTGATATCGTCCACACGGAAAAATAAAGCAGTCAATACATTTGTTTTTCAAAAATGCAATGAAAAATCTATGAATCTAAAACCTGTACATTGTATAGTCTACAATCATACCAGGTAAACATTTCTTCATGTTTGTTCACACAAACACAAAGAAACTGCATATAATCGTCATTTAAAACGTTAGTTTTCCCAGTGCGAGCAATTCAGCGAGGACACTTATGAGAATGCATTTGCCGTTGCATTTAAATGGTCGAGATTAGCGTAGAGGTGAGTGTCCTGGCGACACACAGCTGCCGCCTGTCGAGCTCTCCTTTGACTGAATGTCAACTTTTTGCCTCAAAACCACTTCATATAAATACGAACCAGACACTCGGATGCCCCGCAACTTGACCATAACGAGACAAACGCCGACATTGCATTGGCGTATTTCTAACATTACGATACCTATACGAATCCGTACACTTATCAGAATCATAATATGTATCACATTATACCAATACACAAAAGATGACAACACTCATTAATAAAATCAATTTTTCGGGAAATATATGTATGAAGGTAGTAGTTATATATGTTTATGAATTTCAATATTTGGGTAGTTACGCCGAAATTGTATATGCATGTTATTGACATGTCCGGTAGCAAAGAAGAAATTGGAAATAAGAAGAGACATACAAAATTAAGATGAAGTGCACTTAGGAGAATAAACCTCGTTTTCTTTACCAAAAAAAAATATTTTCGATATATTTTTTTACAGGAACGTCCCGTTGTCATAGGCAAATAAGGCGGCACATTTCGAGGGGCGGTAAAGAAGAAAGAAAAAATATCAAAAATAATTGAAATTATTAAATTCCGTTTACATTTTACTATAAATAATTTATCACGATATATTTACACGAGATCAAGTCCATTTAATCTAATTCTAAAAAAATGCAATTTTCGAAAACCGAAATTAAATCGAAAACACCAAAAAGTCACAACCATGATAAATGCAATGTATTACCGCTGAAAGCAGAAAAAAGACTGAGCTATCTTCGAAATTAAAAAAAACGAAAACAATAAAATATACCGAAAATATAACTTAATTTAGTTCGAAAAGTACCAGAGAAATATTCTATATTATTCTATGCGATAAGTCATAATTCTCATAATTAATATTATTTTTTTTAATTTAGGGGGGCTGGTAACAACTGTCGTGGTGGTCAGGGCCTCGAGCCCAGATCCAGTGTTGGATATGCATATGTAGGGAATAACATATGTATGTATTTCCGAGGACTCAAAACGGGACGCTCCGCAAAAATATTGCCCCCTATAAAAAAAATTGCTGCACGTCCAAAAATTTTATAATTTTCTCTCTAATATCCATTAATATTTTCAAGGAATTATATCCTTTTTTTAGAATATACAATTATTGTACACAAGGAAAATAGAAACAAAATGAAAAAAAATTGTGTATGTATACTATTTGATGTTTTTCGAATTTTCATTTCTTCTTTTGTTAAGTAATATAATTTTTACCAGAACGTATATTTCTTTAAAATAAGAAAATGGAACAAGATAAAAAATTAAATATTATATAATATTGTTTCCTACAATTATTTAAGAAAAATTATGATGAAAATAATAGCACAATGCGATTTTATTTCAGAATATTTATATAATAATATTTGTTTTTTGGGAACCAAATTGTATGAAACTTTTCCGGTCAAAATGGGAAGAATATGTGAATCCAGGTCGATCGTCTCCTATCAGAGTTTTCTGAAACGGTTCCTACCAAATTGATTACCTACCATAGTCACATACATTAAATCTTACATACATTAAACCCATGGCCCGAGCATCGGGGGGACAGCCAAGACTCAATTATTTTTACTTTATCTATGTACGTATTAGATGAAGTTTTGTGATCATGCGAAAATTCGAACTCGAGATTTTGACTGATTCGAACTCAGAATCGATCACTGATCACGTTTTCATGATCTATAAAAAATATGTGTGTGTGTGTGTGTCTGTTTGTCTGTGTATTTTGGTTTTTTTTTTTTAATTTTTTACGAAATTGAGGTGTCTTTCGTCTTCGTACTTCGTAGTTATGTATGTTCAAGTAGTAACTTGTCGGTGATACCTTAACTATTATTTTTATACCATGACTTTTATTTGGAACTAGCTCAGGGAACTTTTATTTAGAACTAGCTTGGAATGTGCAAGCTATGATTAGACCTTACATACATACATACATTAAACCTCAAAAAGTCCCTTTCCAGTGGCGTAGCTACCGCGCCCGCAGACTCCGCAATGCGGGGGGGGAGGGCGCGGAGACCTGGGGGGCACCACGAAGCGCACCTTTTTCACTGATTTTTTAATTTTTTTTTAACTTTTTTAAAAATTTTATTATTTTTCACACTATTTTTACTATATGTGTATGTACTATATGTATGTACATACCATACATTATTATACATATTTTGAATTCATCCTCATTGCGTAATTAATCTATGCCAATAGGGCCAGTAGACTGCCGTCTTTTTCCATCTTTTGAACGTCAGTGCCACTTTTCAACCTATTTTCTCTCTTATTCTTGTATATATTTTTTCAATGTGTTAACAATAAAACAAAATTATATGATTAAAACCAATTAACAGGTGGGAAGTTTTTAAGGAAAATTCACCATGAGTAACTTTAAACAGATTGTGCACTGCTTGTTGGTCGTCCAGATTAATGCACTTCGATATATAGGTACATATACCGATACGTAAAAAAAGGTATAAATTATTGAATCGGAAAGTTATTTTGCTGCAAGTAAATAATATGAATATATAGGGGGGGGGGCGCCTTAAAATATTTTGCGGGGGGGGGGGGGGCACCAGGAATTCATGCTATGCCACTGTCTCTTTCGAAATCATACATACATATATTAGATACTAGATACATACATAGATGTACAAAGAGAGACGAATGGAGAGAGGAATGAGGGAGAGAATGGTGAGTGACCGGATAGAGGAAAGTGGGAAAATCGCGGAAAATGCCCGACAGCACAGCACGTTCGCTGCATGTCGCATTGTTTAGGCACACGCCCACTTTGCATACGCGGTGTGTTCCCTCCTGCCATTGGCTGTCGTAGTGAGCGGGCGAGTGTGTACGAGTGGCTCACGCACGCGCCATTGGAGCATGTGTTGGTGTGTGAATTTACATAATACAGATCGCGCTTTTTACGCGAGCTCCCAGCAGCGTGCGCGCTACTAGCGAGTACACACTCGTGTGTGTGTGTGCGAGCGTGAGCCGTTTATTCACGCGGTGTCGGATGCAGAGGAGAAGCGCGCTACTTCGAATTTTTCTGCCTTTTAAAGTTCAATTATCATATTATGGAAAGCGGCGGATTCGGTGATGCGAGGGTGTTCACTTCGTGGAATTTAGCATGATATGATTGTACCTGGTCGGCCACCTGATTTGACCATTTTACAAATTTTCGTTTGATTACGCGCTAAGGAGCTCATTTACACAAAATAAGTAATTACAAAATAACAGATAATCAGAAAAATGTAAAAATCTTTTAAAACCCTGAAGGACAGATTAAACCCAAAATTACCAAAATGGAAGTGAGACGAAAGACTCTGGTATGCATTAGAAATTGGCAATTGAACACAAAGAACAAATAATTTTATCAAAAATTTTGTTTTATTTGACATTAGACGATAACATTAAAGTCGCTGGTGAATGACGATGTCTGCTCGGCGCGCTTCCTCGATTGGGTTTTACACCTTAATTCTGATAATTGGCAAGACATCTGCATTAGTGGTATCTTAAAAAGTCTTTTTTTACGAGTATTTTTGACTTTTCCGAATTTTTTGAAAATAGTAAAAATTGGAATTTTGTCATAGTTCTAGTTCATGCGATAGAGAAATGTATAAAGAAGGCTCACACCAAATTTCAATTAAATCTGTTTAGTAGAACTTGAAATTTCATGTCAACCGTCTCGAAAAAAGTAGTTTCGAGAAAAACGCGTTTAAAGTATCGGGTAAAGATACGCGCCGATCAGATGCCACGTCACTAAAGCAGCTACATATATCTCCGAAAATGATTTTTGAAAAATCCTCTAAGGACATATTCTTAAAGGTTTAAGCTTTGAAATGTGAAAGAAAAACAAATCGATTTTTTCAAATTTCTAGACTAGAATACCCCCTTAATAGAAAGGACAATAAACAGCCATGTTTTTATAAAGGTTTTACCACTTAAAATAATTTTTGTTATTTTTTTAAATACTAAAAAAATATCAAATTTTTCCTACTTGACAAATTTTTGAAAACTTATGGTGCCTCTATTATTTTTTTATGTTGACACATATGGTTGTATCTGTTTTTATTTGATTGAATAAACATAAGACAAACAAAAAAATAATAACTGACTAACATACCTCTTTTAACTTGTGCAGTATTAGCAATTAACTGTGAGATTTTGGTGTTTTTACTAAAAATCTTTAAAAATGAAATTAAACAAAAACCGTTAGACTTTGGACTGAGGTATGTGTGGCTCAAAATTTTGTAAATTATATAAGCTATCAACCCTTCAAGGCTTTGTATCGAGCTTCCAAACACCCTGTATATTTAAAAATAAACAAAAAATAAGGTTGTAAATAAAGTATATAGTCAGTTGTGAAATACATATATATGTATATAGTCAGTGTGAATATCAATTCACACTGACTGAAAACAGTCAAAAGAGCGTATAATAAAAGAGTAATAAAAAAAATCTGACTGCGAACTTGTAATATTTAACATGAAGAAGTTCAGAAAATGTCTTCAAAATACGTGATTGCAGACTTTACTTAGAGGCCAGTAAGCTTTTTTATATTGAAAAAAAGGGGAACCCTTTGGTAACCTTTGCATGCGGAACAAATTTTTCTAGTTACGCCACTTATTAAATTAATATAAATTTAATTTAATTAAGATTAATTTTTAAGTTCATAGGCTATGTTAAAGTTATGCTAGTTTTAGTTTTTGTACTTTCTAATTAGCAATATGCTTAATAAATAAAGAAAAGCCAAGCAGAAATACATAATTGAGATTTTCCAAATAATTTATGACTACATACATATTTTTCTATAGAAAAGTACATTAAAATGAATCATACTCTAACACTGCCTCTCGTCGATCTTCTATTTTTGACTATAATATGTAATTTCATGTTTTGCATTTATATTCAATCAATATTTCTCTTTGTTTTCCTTCGTTTTAAATCTACATATGTACATACATATATAATTTCTTATTTTTCCAAATATGTTTAGAAGCCTTTCTACAT
Organism: Arctopsyche grandis; assembly: GCF_051622035.1. Taxonomy (NCBI): domain Eukaryota; kingdom Metazoa; phylum Arthropoda; class Insecta; order Trichoptera; family Hydropsychidae; genus Arctopsyche; species Arctopsyche grandis. Next base: position 22,149,613 of record NC_135359.1, read on the forward strand.
GATGGCATATTGGTTAGTAGTGACACAAATTTGCAACTTTACAAATACATATGTGCTACAAAGCGACCAAAATTCTCGGGTTTGTTTTGTGCAATGCGCACTACTTACATCCTCTCTTTTTCAAAGCATTATGGAGTTTCTTAGATACCTCTCATATGGAGTCTCAGCGAAGCTAAATTCTCTCTTTTGATTGAAAGACTGCAAAATAAGTTTTTTAGATACCAATGCATGGTAAAGTATGGGTATTACCCTTATTTATTTTCCACAGTTTTTCTCCAAGGTACCTTAGGATTTGACCTTCGAGAAGGATTTTTGCCACTTTCAAATACTTCTGTATATAAGTACGGACAACCCTTTGATTTTATCGGAGCTTAAATTTTGCGCTCCTGAATGTGGTAGAGCTTTGCGTCATCATCGACTTTTCCAGCATATTGTGTCGAGAACGTCTGCTTTCGTCTTTTGTGAATGCTGTCCGGTTTCCCATCGAGATAGGAGAGCATCTGAAGCTGTTATGCATTGGGGTAGCCTGTTTCTTGTGTATAAATAATAATCATAAATAAATAAATAATAAGCAAATAAATTAAAATGACAGTTCTATACAAAGCAGACGACTACATTCGCTACAAATGTTTTTTTAAATTTTAATGGAGCATATCTATTTCAGAGTTCGTTTGTTTGCCTTCGCAAAATAATCAATTCCTGTTTTCATGCACGCACGAACAGAACGCTGACAGGTATCTCACGATCCGTAATGCATTTTCTATATCGGTCCCTCTCATCGTCCATCAGATGCGCCGCGTCAGAGTGAGACAAACAGCATTAAATTTATTTATTTTTTACATTTAAAAAGTAGCGATATTTCTTTTGTTTATTTACATTTTAAAACAAATCGCGCACAATTTAAAATGCGAACACCACATTTCCAAAGTAGGAAAATATTAATTGGCAATATTTACGTAAACGATTAAACAATATTACGCACCATATCGACACGCTACGATTTTCCAACGATGAAAAATCGCAATTTATGCGCATTCTCGATTCTTTTTGGCCTTACACAATTAGCGGTCTGTAATTATTTTACGCGAAAAATGCAACACTTCGCTGAATCGCGAACAGGTAAGCACTACAATACATTACGTTCGTTCGTCTTTCATGTTTTATACCCGTTGATTAATGAGTCGATGCAAAGGTTAAGTTTACGATTTGAATGTCCGGTCAACTGAAAAGGTAAGCAACTCGAGCATCGTTTCTCCGACTTGTTTATGTACCCACGCTTCTATCTGAACAAGCACGACCTTTCAGTGAAGTGGAATATCGCTGTTTTATTTTAATCCAATCCAAAAAATAAAAACACGTACCTACTCCGTAAGACGAATGTGAAATATACCTTACCTAGCATGGTATGAAAATCTAAATCCTATATATGTACATATGTACATATGTAAGTTGGTTCAAAGAGAAAATGAGAAATATGATCGCATCGTCTTGAGTACAGATTTGTTGATTTAATCAGTAACATTTGAAATGTATCAACTTTTAAATTTACTCTAAACGATATATAGATATATTTGTAAAATTAAATTGACTATAGTTGTTTGGAATTTAATTTAGGAAATATTCAACTCGCTGTCTATGTATATTTATAATATAATAGCATAAGTAGTTGAGTTATGGTTCCCAGAACAGCCCATTTGCACCTGTATAACAAGCAAAGCATTATTTCCAACGTCCAGTCTTTGCATTCCTTGCGTCAAAGCGAGTATTGTAAATACCGTAATATCAATCGATTATGAAAAACTCGTAAGAAGAGTTGAATCATAAATAATGAAATAAAGCTCATTATTTATTTTCATCAAAGTCATCTCTATTAAATACGTATATTTGCTGGAGAACTGAGAAATCGCTTTAATACTCATTGAATAAAAAAATCATTGCAATATTACTAGATTTTTCCATGAAATACTAAGAGGATTGTAATAAATTTAAAAAAAAATTGAAATACAAAATTAAAAAAAACATCTTTGCATATGGAAATACATGCATACATATATTTATATATACGATGACAAATTCTTTACCAAACATCACTATACAGCGGATTTTTCTTGTAGACATCACTATATAGCGGACTATACAGAAGACGAAAGATTGGGATACTAACGTAATTGAAAGGAAGAAATATGTTATGTAAATTTGAGGAAAAGTCTAACACTACAATATACGAGTACATAGGATTAAAACAGTGGATCATAAATCTGTCCCTTTAGATAAAATCATCCGAAGATCATATAATATTGATTTTTAATAATATCTGAAGTTTTTTAGTAGATATTAAATATTACAAATATTTATAGATATTACAAAGCATTTTTTTAGCTACAAAATAAATTCATGTTTACATCATTTCAGCCATCATAGACATTTGTTATGGAATATCTACCAATACTTCAAAATAACTACCGAATTTGTAAATATCTGTTATTTTTGACGAAGGCAAGTAACTGCCTGAAAGCATTCAGTTCTCTTGTCATATTGTATATTCTACAAAATCGAGTTGAAATTCACGTTTCGAAGTTAAATGTCGCATAATTTGAACGATTCACGACGACGACGACGACGACGACAACAACGTGTTTCATAAAATGACCCTCGGAATGATTTATACACTAAGAAACTATTTATTATAAACACCATATATCAATGAGTATCAATGTAAGTACAAAGTTCAGGATATTTTCACACAACGGTGATGGTAACACTCTACAGTTGTTGTTTGTGTGGAATGGCTACGGGAAATGCATATCGTTTACGAACATCACGGACAGCTCCGCGGCAGTATCCAATTTATGGCTCAGCGGACTGGGAGCAAATAAAACCGAAGCTATTACATATTTGGTGTTGGGTGTTAAATCTGAACCATTTACCCGACATTGGAGCGGACAGCGATGCCGAAACGTGGCACACGAACTCTCCTCAACGACGATCTTTCATTTTATATGAAGCGATTCGTATCTATAATACATATGTATGTACATATGTATTGTTGAACTAAAAAAAAAATCATTCAAATTAATCATATTGAAGTTCTTTATTTGATTTCGAGGATTATTTCTTTAATTGCCTGCGAAATTTTACAATGCTAATTGCTATCTATCTGCATATGTACATTCATAAGTTTGTTGTTAGCATTCAAGCTAAAATCATTGTTGAAGAAGACTAAAAAAACGAAATAAATTTATAAAAAACTTAATGGGCATATTTGATCATTTATTACATATGTACATATAGTTTTTGATATTAAGTTATTTTAAGTTAAATTCTGATAATTTTTTTTTTTTTAATAAATAGTAGGACTTGAAATAGTAGAATATTGGAATATAAAAATTTCGATTATTGTTTTTTTATTATATTATTATATAATAAAGTAATTAGAAAATATGTAAACACACTTTATTAGTGTACTTTTTGAAGGTGACAGAAAACTTTGTAGAGACCGATTTAATGAAATATACATTTTATTTTACATATATACCAGGAAGGCTTGACAGGAAGACCCCAATGCGCCTTCTTATACAATTAATTACAAATAATGCAGCATTTTATTATTACATAAATCATTTTTCCAGAAGCTGAAGAACACGAAATAACAATGAATTAATTCATTACAGTATTAATCCATTGAGACATCTATGGATTTAAATTTTGTACATATTTTTTACAAATTGAACATACAATAAATACAGAAGATTTGTGACAACAGGAAAGATGATTTTTTGCCAATTTTAAGGAACCGTTTCAACAATGATCAGATAAAATTGGCAAACTCTGATAAGAAACGATCGATTTGGAGTCACAAAACCCCCAAATCTAATCAGCAGTATAGCGGAACGAACTCACTGATCACTTGGTGCTAAACATATACGCTACCGTTAAGCCATACTGCTGGCTACATGTTTAATAATATGACTTCAAAACGAGAGCATCTTCATTATACATATAAAGTTGAGAAATTCTGACAAAAGACTACATGATATAATAAAATCGCTCAAATCATGCGAGCAGATTTTCAAAAGTAAAACTATAAAGACAATATTTTATATATGTATTGAATTTAATAAAATATTATGTATGGACTTGCGATCATATATTATACAATGTACATATGTATGCAGCGCACAATATATCGTTGCGTTATTTAGTTCATTGGTTCAAATTAAAAAAGAATAATTGAAAATCGGTAGCATTTTCTTAAAAACAGCTTAATTAATTAATTCACGATGATTTCACATAGTTGATGATGTATTATATTGCAGGAAAACATGCAGACGATTTACGCGCACGCATTATAAAAAAATAATGAAAGTTATACGAGCCGTCGTTAATGCATTTTCACAATAAAATTTCAATTAATAACAATAATATTTATATAATTTAATTAGTGTCGGATTACAGTTGGCTGCAAGCCTGATTTCACTCACTCCAATAACACTTTTTCGTTACCAAGGGAAAATCGAGCGTTGATTTTGGTCATTTTGTTTGAATTCCGTAATAGCTTGTTACCTATTAATAATGCTTCTGAGTGCCATAGATTCTTTCAATTATGACATAACAATGGCAGGTTAAACTCGACAGTTTTGGCATTAAGACTTAATGAAATCAATTACGACACTGATTACGGAAAATGAAATATATCTCGAACGAAAACAACAACGCAAGAGGACCGTGTCGTCGAAACTGTTCAGAGCAGCTGACCGTTGCCGATCGTACCTACTCTCTTCGGAATCATATTTTTTGTTTCGTTTTCCGTTCTTCGGTTACCTGTTTTGAACTATTTTTCACCTTTTACAAAATTTACGACGCACGATTAAATATTCACGATTTTCGTTACCGGGCTCGCCGATCAGTGATTTCCAACCAGCGTAATTGGTAACCTCGTATATCAGATGAACCGACTCTGGAGCGAATTAGCGAAAAAGCACATTTTTTCTGGGTGTTACACGAAGTCAAATCGCGATAAGGGGTTGGTCGAGAGAGAGAAAAATATACACTTCGATTTATGTCTATATCGTATCAAAAGCGTGCGATCTTTGCGTTTTTGCGCTTCTCAAACTATGTATAGCCTAAGCATCGAGCAGAAATTATTTAAGATTAATGATGAATTTTATAATGAATTCGAACATGACGTTAAAAGCCCTGGAAGTCGAGCGGCGAACACAGTGCAATTGCGCAACGGTTCCAGATTCGTGTCCGTCGCAAACCTATCTTTTGTTATAAGAACAATTCATTTTATTTCCTCTATCCATAATTAATCGATTATTATAGGCAATAGAGTTTAATAATGGAGTGAGTGTGGAGCCGGCGTAAGTTATAATTTCGTAGAAATTGACGCAATAAAAGCCTAGCAATACCGATATATCTATAGTTTTTAGTATAAGAATTGGATCAAATGTATAGCATTTCATTTCAGGCATCAATATGTGTAATATAAATGTTTTTTAGATATTTATACGCAATTATACTAATTGATACCTTTTCCAAAAGTATTTGAGAAAACAAATAGGACGAATTTATTCTTTATGAATAAAGAAATTTAAAAAAATTGTAGAAATTTATCGGTTATTGTCGGTCATTTCAATGACGATATTTAAATTTACAGAAATCCATTTAATGTGTTTGGGATGGAGTCGGTATCTTTATAAATTTATTGTTGAAATCAAGCCAAGAATCAATCGACGATATTGCATAGATGATTTTTTGAGTAGGTAGTTTCGTCAATTCAATTACAACATTTGTGAATTTTTAAGCACGTTTTACAGTTGCGAAAAAATCGAAGCATGACTGGTCTCACTACAATTAGAAAACATTAACGAATGCATTTCGTATGAAATTTGTACCATTTTATTATTTATTAACATAATTTTCAAAAAATCTATTTCATGTCCTATAATTATAGACGACAAATTTAAACACAATAATTTCAAACAATATAAAATGAAACGTCTGTATTAGGCTATATTGAACATTTTCGTTCAAGTGTAAGCGGCATGCCTAGCGTTTCAACGTAATAATTGATTTTGAAATGTAGCCAAACAATATGGAAATCTCGAATTAGTAATACCGTTTAGTAACGTATTTTTAGTCAAAAAATTGACAGTGACAATAGTGAAATTCCACAAAAAAAAACTGTGTGATTCATTTATATTGAAAAAAATAATTAAGCATGACATTTGCGTCGTTAGCGACGGCGAAACCCGTTAAAAGTCCAAAACAAAACTACCGTTTCGCAAAAATAAACGTATTTCATACAAAATATGATGTTTATGGTCAATCGGTGCTAACGGTGTTGCACGTATTATTATTATTATTTCATTTTATGGCCGTCGATTTTGACCTTTTCGCTCGTTGCAGAAGTAAAATTGCCATTAAGTTCTTATCTTAGAATATATTATTAAACGGATACGCTTCAATAGCGTCTCCCAAGTAAGTGGCGATATTTCACCAAATTGCGATGAATTTTTCGATTTTTTTTTATCCTCTAGCGAATTTTCAAACGCGCAAAAACGCCGCGCAAAAAACAAAAATGAAATGCGAAAGAAGTGAAATAAAATCGCGGTTTGTTTTGGGTTTTACGGTATGGGGCGAGTGCTTGTTAAGTCATACTGAGAGAGGCCGAGTTGTGTAGCAAAAAGTGGTTTCGTCCATTGATTGATTGGTGACAAGCGTCCCCTGGTCGAGGCATGCGGCCAGCAACATCGGCCCAGGGCTGCTGGATGGCCGTGGCCGTGGCCGCAAACGAATAGGAAGAAAATAAGTATAAACGTACATACATATATAAAAATGTAGTAAATACATACCGATTTAACGAAATACATAATATTAGAAAAATAGCTAGAAATTTCAAGGTTGATTTCTGATAATTGTCCATCAGGCTCTCTTGATGATTTTGATTATTGCTATAAGCTGCAATTCATTTTAGTATATGTAGAGGTAAATAAGTCCCAAAAATAAATTAATTCTATGAAACAAATCAAACTTGGTTCATTGATTTTCTTTCTCGTAAAATGTTGCGGAAAATCATTGTAAAGGACGTCTTATCTATTTACATGCCAGGAAAAAATAATAATTGCTACTGTGGATATGTAAAAACGAAATAAATACGTAAGGAATTTAATTTTTCAGTTTTTAGACTTTCTTAATAATTTTGCTGCTATTCAATTAATAGGCAAACAAGCCCCAAAAGACAAATCGAAGACAAATCAAGACAAATCAAACTTGCTTCATGTATTTTTTTTCTTGCTTTACTTTACTTGTAGAAGGTGGCGGAAAATTATTGGAAAGACCTTTTCGTATTGTTACGGTAGAAAATCTATAAACGAAAAAAAAAAAATATTCCTGTTAAATAAAAACGTAGTGAACTTCATTTTTCAGATAAAATGGAACAATCTACATTCGGTTTATGTAGATTACTTTTGAATAAAGGTACATACATATGTACATAGTAACGACCTATCAATTAGTATGAGGAGGTCTCTTTAGATTTTGGAGGAAAATTAAACGAAAACATCAAAGTCTACGGATTGAGTCATTAAGAAATATACACGTAAAATAAAGAATTACGTAAAAGAATAAACAAAAATGATATCGAATCGTACGAGATTAGAATTTCGTTTCGAAACCGAACTTACATATGTATACCTACATGTAATATTTTTTGTCGCGTGTGACATATTTTCGCAGTAGAAATATATACATATTTACATTATATAATTTAATAATTGGCGCCAATGGTGCTCGGATGGCAGAGGGATCGGCCGGGTAGCATTTTTCAGCGGGCGCATTCCTCGCGCTCCATATCGGCGGGTGTGTTCGTGCGCATTATTTGGAGTTTGTGTGTGTGTTTGGTGCCGAAAGGGCGGTCTGGGGCCCATCAAAGGGCCACCCGATTCAAATGAGCCGGCGGGGCCCGTCATTTAAATATCATTGCAACTCATATTTGGAATTTTTGCATAACAATGCGACGGCGGCCGGGCACCCTATTCCGAAAGGGACAACTTGACTGACAACTAATGCAGGAGCGGATTGGATGGAACCTATGCTTATAATGAAAAGAAAATGTTTATTTAAAATTACTCTTGCATTGTCCAGTCCAAATTTAATTGGTGTAATCCTCCAAAGTCCAAAATCAACGTTTAGTTTAGTAACACACACTCATGTTCATGAGTATAACTTTACAAGCGGTTGCTTAGATTACAGTGAAATATGTATGTATGTATAATACATATGTATAACATGCTAGTATTCTTCTTCTTCTTCATGTGTCATGTCCTCCTAGAACGTCGGCAACTAGATGTCCCATTCTTATTTTGTCCATATAATGCTCGGGTGATGAGGCCGTACCACTGCCAAAGATTCTTTAGATTCCCGACTGAGTTGGCCTACGATTTCCCCCTGGATTATTAGGCGCAGGAGATCGTATTTTTCGTTCCGCATCACATGTCCGAAGTACTCCAATTTACGCCTTTTCACACTTTTGAGCACTTCGACATGTTTTCCCATCAGGGCAAGCACCTCGGCATTGGTACGACGCGCCATCCATGAGATTCTCAGCATCCTTCTGTATGTCCACATATCAAATTCCTCTAGTTTCTTGCATGTGGTATCCGTCTATGCTAGTATTAGTATATCATTTAAGTATAGGAAATGTGATATTTGAAATATCAAAGTGATGCTGGTAATTGATCATGAGAGATAATATATTTATCATACATGTGTATATTGTGTATGTATATAGTTTTATTTATAATTTATTTTTATTTTATTATGTACATATGTACATACATCATAGGTGCCATGGCAGGAATTACCCCCAAGATGACACATATGGTTAGATTATTTATTATTAACTTATTTATTTAACGTACTTGGGGGAGGTGGCTTACGGCGGAGATTATAAATAAAAAGAGAAAAATTTAAATAAAGCATTCAAGATTCAAGAAGAAGAACAATACTAAAATAAAAGTAAAAATGAAAAAAAAATTAAATAAAAGAAGATACAAAAAGACAAAAAAAAAATGAAACAGTAAAACGATAACTAAAAGAAAATAAAATTACAGAATTAAATGAAGATATTGGAAAAGAAGAATTATAATAATCTTTAAGTATAACTTGTTTTTAAAAATATTAAGGTTTTTAGAATTTACTACATTGTTGGAAAGACTATTCCAAACATTAACCACTCTGTTTGAAAAGAAAAAAATCTCTAATCAATTTATTCGATTTTTCTTTTAGGAGACTAAGAGAGTGACCTTTAAGATGGGTGTTGTCATTAAACATAAAGAGGTAATGCAATTGTACTGATTATTTAATATTTAAAGTCTATTATTTAATATTTTGGTATTAACAATTTTTCAAACATAACAGTATATAGAAAACAATTAAAGACTATGGACAATCGACAATTTTTTTGATACATTATTTGATATTTGCATAAGATTCAACAAATTCGAGATGCTAACAACTTTCGCAGTTTCTCGTAAGAATACGAGAAACTGCGGGGGAAGATACCTAATTATTGTATCCGCCACAACAATTAAGCTAGAAAAATCGGAAAATTCTAATATAAGACGGTCGATCTGTGTTTTATAACCACAAGATCTCGCCAGCAACACATTTTTGGCCGGAATTTGAACCCACGAACTCTCTACTGGTATGAAATAACTCTACCAGTGCACTACGCTGTGGAATGTGTACATATGTACATATCTATAAAAAAAATGCAGGGAATACAGTGTTATCAAATATGAATATAGGCATTTTTATTTTTTTTTTGAAGTGCGAATTTTTTTTAGTCGGAAAATTCATTTTTCACCATAGTTTATTAATTACTGCAACTGTGATAGCTTCTGTACCATACCAGTGTCAAATAATATTACTTGCAACTACTGAAAAATAGTGTCGTGTTTGGTATCTTGTAACGATGTTCTCCAGTAGCTCTGGTGTTCTACCACTTTTTTTTCAACAAATGCATGTAGTCTGCGAATTTGAGACATCTAGCTAAATTCGCAACATTAGCTTGATGTCTCTTAAAAACCGTGAAAATTGAATTTCATTAATACAAATAAAATAGAAATTGCTTTGCAATTTATAACAGTAATGTCACAATGATCTCGGATCGATGATAAAATTTACTCTATGTAAATATGTACATGCAGTGCGGTCCTGTCAAGTGCATTGCAGTGATATGCAACGATCAGCTTTTTTTCACTTTTTATTTATTTATTTACTTTTTTGCACGACGCACGTCGTCCTCTCGGCGAGTTATGATCGGCAAACGCGATGACAACAAGAAAACGACCTTTTAAAATATTTTTTCTGAACGCGATTAACTCCAACACCGCAATTTGTATCACCGTAGTAACCGAACGATCAGCATACGCGAGATGCACCGCGACTTGTATCGACACACGACCCCGATCGCACGAAATAATAAAATATCAAATAAATCAAATTGGACTGTATAATGTACGTAAAGGCGATTTCCGTCGAACTTTCACCATATCAACGTATCGCTATACCGTAATGTGCGGAAATCTAAATAATTCGACAACGGAATACAGTGACGGCAACTGTAAACAGAAACTTTCCGACGCGTTTGGAAATTCGCCAAATTCTTATCTAAATCACGTTATCATTATAAACATACAAGTGAGCATATGCGGCGGGTTGGTTGTATTTCAAAATATACCATAACGGAATTCGTTTAATGTATGTCGATGAAAATGCGAATAATTCATGCGTAAGCACCGCTTCTCAATTATGCACACACACACTGGCACAATGCACATACGTACATATATATATATATATATAGTATATAGCGGGCAAAGTATTGTAATTATTTTCGTATGATGATTTTACCGACTGCAATTACCGTCATTACACGAATGCCATCAAAATTACGCTCGTCTCATTTCTTTTTAGTACAAAATACGCACATAGCGTATACTCGCAGTGTACATATGTATATATTTATGTACATACATACGTACATACGTACCCAATTGTTGAGTTGCGATTGCGGTGAATGATGGCGATGATAATGGTGATGATGATTTCGTAGTCGGTGAATATCTGTGACAGTTTTCGTATTAGCAAAACCCACACTTGTATCATAATGGAGGCCTATTTTAATAGCTTTCGGTTCCATAGCATGTCCGCCGAGACAACGTTCGATGACACCTCTGAATTCCGCTATGTTTTTGTGTGAAAATTTATAGTAATTTTATACGCCAAAATAATATACAAAAGCTATTTGGCCGATGACAAACAATGCGGCGTTTTTGCGTCGATTCCGACTATAAAAGGTGTATTTAATTTAATTCGATGTTAATCGTCGCATAATAAATATTAAATTACTATATGCATTCCCCGCGGTTAAAATTCTTTTATTTTTGATAAATATTTGCGCGAGGACAATACTTGCTTAAATTTTATGATTATTGAGAATGCAATGAACGTGAAAAAAAATTGGGGTCTGTACATATTCTATACTATTTTTGCACGCATTTCAATACAATGTTAAGAGATTCTGAATTATTGAATTCAATTAATTATCACTGCTTAAATATAATACAAAAAAGCAAACTCTATATTTTTTTCAAACATAATAGAAAAGCATACCTCAAAATTTAAATGAATTTAAATGTCCCACATATTATAATTTTAATCTCTTTAATGGTTCCATCATGTTTCTAACCATTATCATGCCACTACCACTAATTTACCCCTTACAATCTATCCATTCCAAACACACTTTATAATTCTCTGGATTTTATGCATATATACAAACATACAAAACTAATTACATTTATTTTCATCTTGAAATTGTTTCAATTCATAAATAAACAATATACACGAACGATTTAATTGTACATCCATACATATGTATGTACGTATGTAAGTAAGCAAAGGACGAGTGCATTTGATTAAATACGGCCACTATTCGTAATTCATCTTAACTGCGACGAATTAATTAGAATTTTATATACATATGTATATGTATGTATGTATGCACACTGTATATTTGATGAGCTACGTATATATAATTTACAGCCGAGCGAAGGATTATAAGTCTTATTTCAATTAATTAAAATCAATTAAGCTATGCGTCCGACTACAGCGACCTTTACATTAATAATACACATGGATAAAATGCAACAGAAAAACGGGCGAATAAAATAAAATAAAAACGTCTAGTAATAGATTGAATATTAAAATTTTATACGTACCTACATAAATATGTACCTATACAATGTGGTATAAGGTATAACCAATCGATAAACATATCATTCATAAAAAAATATTATTTATCAAACATTGAGTATGACCCATTTTTACTTAGTTTTTAAGATTTTTATTAGTTTCACTTCTTTCAAAATAATGTTCCCTTCCTAAACTCTTCCAATCGCTTTGAAATTTTGCCATTTTGCGAGGCTTTCCCCCCCCCCCCTTCCATAGAGATTTCAATTATTTCCGCTAAGCCGTTCCAGAGATTTAATCGTCATAGACATGTTTGAAAATTCAAAAATTCTCAAAACGATGACAGCTCTTGATTACGTTCAGGTGATTGCCCCCGATTCATTTTGTCAGATTTTAATTGTTCAAACGCCTATACATACATAACTTTGCATTATAGACTCTCATTATCTCTCATATATATTTTAACTTCACTAATAGATTATTCATATTTCTTAGCAAAATATTTGATAATGTAAACATATTCATTATAGAGTATATTTTGATATATTAAAAGAAATTGCTTAAATACGTATTTAGCGGTCGCTGTTAATGAATTCGCCCGTGTCATTGCCGCATCGAGCGCCTAGGCAAATCGATCGTTTTACGAAATATGTAATATAAATCATTACAGGGCTACAAATTACCCGGTCGCATTTCTGTATAAACGCAGCGGATTTGTCGCGTATTCAACTGGAGCGCAGCTCCATATCGGATCTGCGTTGCATTTAGATGCATCCACCCATTATCATATCAGCGCGTATCGTTCGCGGAATTGCAATTGAGCGTGCACGGCATGACCAATGAACAAAAACAATGATATTGCATACATACATACATACGAATGTACATATCCCGGGCAAGATGGCGGCGGGCGTCTCTCCCGCCCACCTCTCTCATCCCCTTCAATATGGCGACTCGACGCGTCAACGACAATGTTCATATCGGCGAGAGCCGGCGGTAATTATAAGCGGCGAAAACGCCGCTTTATAAATCATCGAACCGCATTTTTATGCTAAGGCGACCACCGCCATCGAAACCAACCGGTCACTTTTTGCTCAGCGGTGTTTCGTCGCTGGTGCTCGCGAGAGAGGAAGTCCGAATCGTTTCAGCAGGGAGTCCCATGGAAATTCAAGGACGCGTCCACGGTGGTTTACAGTATAATAATGGAATTCGGTCGGCAGATTAAATTTGCAATGTACAAAAGTGAACGTATGTAAATTTTCAGAAAATGCATACATACAGATGCAGTTATGATACAATGCATACATACAGTGGCGACGATACACATACATTCAGATCGCGCCAAGTTACAGATGAAAATTTAAAAAAAAATTAAACGTTCAAGATTTAATCACCATGCAGATGATTTAACAAAAAAAAATTCGTACCTTACCAATGCGAAGAGCCGTCCCTTTTGAAGTTTTTTTATTGTAAAATTATTCAATTTCTAAGATAGGGTCAATTGAAAAAAATAAACTACTAAAACTGACCTTAATTTAAAAAAAAACCTTTGAAAATCAGTAAAATTTACGATTTACACAAACTTAAATGGGCTGGCGGCAGTACAAACATTTTTTTTAGAATTTCTGCACCTTAGCTTAAAATGCTTATTAAAATTTTTGAAATCCGTGAAGTGATAAGATCATCCACCACAAGCTAATTACAATAATTATTATCGAACTCGATTTTAGCCACCGTTACATGTTATTATGTACACGCGAGTATTTATCTGTCAGTACGATATGTCAAAATCTACGGCCCAAACTGCGAGTTGATGAAGATCCGAAAGACTATATACCGTAAAACTATGTATATATGTATGTATGAAAAACTATATACATATACATATATAAGATTGGCGTGATATACATATGTATGTACCTACTGATACTATAATGTTTAACATCTCTTCGATATCGTGTCTATCTATTAACGACTCGGAATTTCAAGCAAAACATGAAAAACAATTAAGATTTTTATTAAATATACATACACTTGTAGAACCATTATGGACTGGGGTGTATGAGGATACGAGGGAGGATTCGTTGACTCCAACCATCTTTTCCATCTTTCGACTTTCTTTCAAGTCACTTTTGATGCAGTGATGAAAAGACATAAACGTGAGCTCGAACAACGAACTGCTCAACACGGTGGCGTTGAAGAGAAATCCAAAAATCAAAGAACAAATAAAATAACACGATAGCCCATGCTGTAACGTCTTAATGTACGAACAATCGTTGGATAGTCACCAGTGTGACGAAATAAGCCTTTCATATATAATAAACATTCGGAAGTCAATAAATACAAAAAAAATATCAATGAAAATATGTGCCTTCTTTAAACAATTTTAAGTGGAAATCAAAATCGCTTCATGATTAATAAAACATATGTATGTATATGTATGATGCTTTATCGAATTATTTAAAAACATAAGGTAATCCATCCCCAATTATATTTTTATTGAAGAAATATGGATAATTGAAAAATAATAATGGGAAAATGTTGCATGGTTAATGTGGAAAGACATTTCAAATACAAAATTAATGGTGTATATAATGAAAAATTAATTATACATTCTCGTAAATATAATATAAATACGCTTACGGATAATGAGTGTCTCTTCGCACTTAATTAAACCTTTGCAGCAACCTAAAAAAATATATATATATATGTATATTTAAAAGTGGCACTTGTTTTTTAATTATGTTGTATCGGAATATAAAACAGCGTATTTAACTTACAAACTGCATGTGGTCTCCATAGCAAAAACTTGAGCACCTTTAAATATTTTTCATCACTAAAACACTGATATTTACAATTTATTAACACTACACTGATATTAATTTGTAACACTATTCAAAAATATATTTTTTGAAAACTTTCACTATATAAAATAAAAAAACAAATGAATTTATAAATCACTCGCGAAGAAAAAAATGGCGTCGCCACTACGGAACGGGAAAATCATGTTTAATAATGTGCACGTAAAACACTCGATTCACTTTGTATCAAAATGCACTAATGCAAATCGATTTTGCATGAAATGAGCGTGAATATGACGCATGAAGAACGGATTCGCAGACGATAATATTCGCGACGAATAATCTTTCGAAGTGCGTCTAATTTCCGCGGAAATCTCTGGCTTCTTATCGCGTTCAGTTCCAGTGGATCGATTGCCAATTTTGGTGATGAATTTAAAAGTAAAAACTGTGCGTATATTTTTGCAAGTGCCCGTTCGAACGGTATTCGACAACTAAATTTGAATAAAAAAAAAATAAGTGAATTAAATATGTAATTAAAACAAGTGAAGTGGTGTTCAATTTTGAATATAAAACTGGTGGCAGAGATCTACCGACATTTTCAGGTATGTGAATCATAAATTTATTATATTAATTAAACTATACGTGATGATCATTTAATCTTCAAATCGAAAAAATACGGTTTTATCGATCGGATGTGTATAGCGGTTTTCACTAAGCATTGAATAAAATGTATAATAAATTTACCAAGTTACAAATATTGTTGTCAGCATTTACGTATGTACTATTTGAAATATAATATTATATTCGAGTCCTGATGTAAAAATGAAAATCAAATTTAGGCGGCTTTTAATAGCTACATACATATGCACATATGTCTGGATGCGCGCGTATATGTCTAATATCATCAACATCATCATTCACCATATACTGATGTATGAAAGCCTTTTCGACACGTCTCTATTTTGAGCAACTCTCATCCACCTTACCCTGTACATTTCTCTAAATTCGCGTATGTACATATAATCAATCATCATCACCATTACCAGCCACTTACCATGCACTGCTGGACGAAGACCTCTCCAACACGCTTCCATTCGTCTTTGTTTTAGTCAACTCTCATTCACAATTTTTTTTTAATTTCATCCACTCATCTCCCCTGTGACCTTCTTTCCATCCTACTACATTCTCTAGTATACCATTCGAACACTAAATTCATCCATCTATCTCCATTCTTATAGTCCATTTATAATATGATCGTATATAATATCTGGTCGTGGAAAGATTTGAAAATGAATGAAAAAATTCAGTGAAAATTTCAATAGAAATAAAGCTCTTGTTTGATTTTGATTCATTTTAAAATATTTTTTTACTGTTCATAAATTATTTTCACAATAAATTTAATTTCTGTTATAATAGGTACAGATTCAGTGAACGTTTTATTTCTCTTATTGAATGCAATATGATTATAAGAATACGTTTATGAATTCTTGGGTTTTCCTTTAAAATTTTCTTCTTATAAGTGATATACAATCTGTAATAGATACATATGTGTTTGAGACTGCGAAATAAATACGTACATTCTTACATATGTACGCAATAAAATTGGATATTATCATTATATAAATATATCACAATGAGGGATTCAACCCTGGTTTTAGGAGGTAGATAGGGTACGGCGGCTCATGCACTGACTGCTGAGCTAACGCTAATATATCAAAATGACTCCTGGCAACTAAGAAATATCATATGAGCACATGCGGTCGGAGCTTTTCCTCGGGCCCCACACATAAGAAATGAGCCGACGGGGAGGGGGGTAAGTCTTCAGAGCTTTTCCGAAAAGAGTTCCGTGATGAGGGGGGTGGAAATATGGGGGAGGCTGGGTGGGTAATATTTCACACTTAGTGCTTTGTTATAATGAGCACGGCGTGCCAAAATAATTGGATCACGTATATAACTCATTATTATCGGACGTCTCCTCTGCTATCTTAGCACCCACCCCTTCGACTGCAACCCCTATCCATCCCCGACACCCACCACCCAACCCCCTTCCCACTACCACCTGCACAGTGTCTTAACCTACGGTTGGAACATCGCACTACCTTTCATATGCTGAACCACCGACCCTCAATGAAACTCATTATTATAATTAAGTATTCAACAGTATATGTACATAATATATGTATGTGTTTAAATACCATAAATACTCATTGACACATTCCAGGATTTTATTTCAATATCATAACATTCAAATAACCTAAATTTGTGTATTAAAAAATATATCTCGCGTTTGAATTTTCGCATGATCACAAATCTGCATCTATTGTTACCAAGCAGGTACGATAGTTGATAGATAAAGTGAAAACATGAAGTATTCACTAGTAAAGGTATTGTGCATAGGCATATTTATTTTTTTTATTTATTTTTATTTATTTTTATTTTACATATATACCAGGAAGGCCTTACAGGAAAATCCCAATGCGCCTTCCTGGCCAATTACAAATACAAATGCAGCATTTTTTATTATAATTCGTTGAATTGCGAGACACTGAAAAAACTCGCAAATTAACGAGACATCTATGAATTGTACATAAATTCTTATTGTACATCCATCAAATTTCAAATAGTGGTGACATAGTAGGTAGGATTTTTAGCCAATTTTTTTTTCCGGGAACCGTTTCAACAATGAAATCAGAGAAAATTGGCAAACTCTGATAGGAAACGATCAACCTGGAGTCACAAATCCAGGTCTGACCAACAGCATACTCTGAAAAATTCATTTTCATTCAGGGATAGAACCCGGCACCTTCTTGACGGTAAGCAGAAGCTTAACGTCCGAGCTATGCTGCTGGCTATGCATTATGTTAGCGTACAAATCGTATGTATATCTCATAGAATAGCATTTTCTTCGTATATTGTGTCATTGAAATTCTTTTTACCTTATTTAAGTTGTTTTCTTATAGAAATGTAACTTTTAATAACTCGAAGTTTGATATGTGTTAGATCCAAAAAATTAAAACCTAACAAATATGCAATTGAAGCAACTTTTTATGAAGGTCTGTCATATATCAATTTCTATTGATATTATATGAAAGTATTATACATACATATGTATATACATCTACCAGCCACAGCGTAGTGCAATGGTAGAGTAATTTAATACCAGTACAGAGGTCGTAGGTTCAAGTTCCGGCCAAATACGTAGCTGGCGAGATCTTTAAGTTATTAAAAACATAGATCGACCGTCTCCTGTTGAAATTTTCTGATTTTCCTAGCTTAATTGTTGTGACGGATCCAATAAATCGGTATGTTCCACCTCAGTTTCTCGCAAATTCGAGTTATTAGCATCTAAAAATTGTTGAATCTCATAAAATGCTACCTATATAATGTATTTCTCAAGAATTTGAGGTTTATCAAAAAAAAATTTGACTGCCTACATACATATACATATGTATATGTCTTTATTGTATTCTACATATGTCCTGTTATGTTTGAAAAATTGTAAGTACTTATGTTTGTACGAAAATAATCTAACCATATGTGTCGCCTTGATATTATTCCTGTCATGGCACAAAAGTATGTAATTATAATAAATATACAATACTGCGGGTAATCTTAAAAATTGACTATAATTTTTCAATATTATTTCCTATTTACATAAGTATTAACATAATGTGTATAGATAACGTTCATTTTTATGTTTGCTAATGTAAATGTTATACCTATCTTATGTAGAGATAAGATAATGCAACGGTTTTACTTCGAAAATATTTTAAAGCCACACCTCTCAATACAAATTAACGTTGAATCAACTCAATAATTTATAAAATACCGTTAGAAAAATTATTGGATATCTCTGTACGAAATAGCAGTCCAATCTAGCGATGTTTCCTATAGCTATATCGCAGTCGTATATACTTTTCGTTGAGGATGTTTAGAAATAGCCAAGTTTTCCGAACTCATTCCGATGACCATTTAAGAAAATGACCACGTTCTATATCTAAAATTTTCCACGAGACACACTTTAATGAAGTTGGACTGGGTATGGAAAAACTTTTCTAAAACGTGGTGTGAAATTATTAACGTAACATTTAGTTTTGTTTGCGGACCAAAAATCGACGAAATTCAATGTGAAACAATTTATATGCTTTTAGGTAGGTATACATTGTGTAATGATATCGTTATCGTAATGTAAATAATCGATTCGAGTCTTGCACAGTGAAATGAATGAAAGTTGCACCATCACTGAGATAAATTTAACGTCTTTATTTACCTGACGTTGACATAGTTTTTTTTTAATGTTATTACTATTATTGAATTATCGTGATCTGACTATGCAATAGAAATACTCAAAAGTAGAATCGGTCGATAAGATACCGTTAATTCACGAAGAAAGACTTCCACTTCGTGTTTGAAAAATAATCGATCGAATAGCTTTTGTTTTTTCCAGACTAGAATAGGATGGTCGTGTATACAGTTACACATGCATAATCCAATTTAATCTTGGACGACAAGGTGAAATTTTGGTTTCAGTAGCTTATCAATTCTCGAAATTAATTTTAAGTGCGTAAATGTTAAGTATGATATTTGAACAGCAGGTGTCGAATCAAGATCGCAATAACTTTGTTGGAAGGTTATCTGAATATATGTATAATATTATCTGATAAGATACAAAAAAAGTTTTGTTAATGTGTTTAAGAATTTTCAAATTTAACTTTTAATAATTTCTACATACATAAAAATTATTTTAATAATTGATTTTTATTGGGTATATAATTTGGGTAGGTATATTATTCGTGTGAAAAATTGTACTGTTAAATTTTTGTATGGGTAGATTCTTTTTTTTTATAAATTTTGATTCTTTTTATTAAACAATCACTCTGTAGGAGCGCGATCAAACAACAATAATAATGAAAATTTAATAATATTTACTGTTCGCCCCACATCTCGTTCAATCGAGATCAATTCAGATACGACTCTTTTTGACTTTACTTTCTAATTATATGTAACGATGGGTTTAGAAGAAAGGCCGGTAATCTCAACCGATAGATAGCAGATCTCGTTCTGTTGTAATACGTATGTCTGCTAATATCGAAATCGTTCCCGCAGATCCTCAACGTGTGGCTCGTTCGAGGAGCGAGTAGCTTATTGTTTGCTCACGGGCAATGAGGAAATTAAAAAAATGAAACTAAATAACAGGTAAACTTACTAAACGATAGTGAACATTATTTGTATATTGATAAATAGTAGCCGATGAGATTAATATAGATTGCTATTGACTTCACATGATTATTTATTAATTATTTAGGTAAATATTCCATTTGTAAGTAAATAATCGCTTCGAACGATGTTATCGTCAAATACTACTCGACACATTTTTTTTTATTTCTTATTTATTTTACTCGTGCCTATAAAACTCAATGTATGTATGTATGTATGTATATATGTATGTCAACCTTTTCATATAAGTAAATAAACTATGAAGTATTTGCGTGTCGTTTATCAGACTTATTCGCACCAAGTACTTACATATAATATTGAATTTTTATTAAATCGATTCGACGTTTTAATACTATACTGATAACGAAATGTATTGTAATTAGATAGTATTTTGAATTTTCGTGTTACGGTTAGAACGGTAAACATATGTACGTATGAGATTATACGATGTCGACTTTGTAACGATTTTACACATAACATTTCGGCGACACGTCTGTAGAATATTCTAGATTTTTCTTCATTACAACATTTAATTTACACATAGTTATATGAATTGAATTATAGTATACGTAATTGTCAATTAAGTACCTATGTATTTATTTATTATAAATTTAACATAGTAATTAGGTTGAAGTATAATGATTGCCGCGCGTCATTACAACCAGTCGTGTACACGATTTACATAATGGCGGATCGGCATTTAATTATACGGCGCTCCTGACAACGAACATCCTCGACGGACATAATAATGCATACATATTACAGGATCAAATGATCGATCACAACGACCCGGGTGCTTGTTACACGAGCAGCTTCATTCGCTAGCTGGGATATCCTTAAATTTTTTGGGAACTAGCCAAATTGCATGGCGTCGCTCTATAGTCTATGCCCTATGGTATTAAACATGTATGTATGTAAATAAATTTATAGATTATAAATTTTTAAATCATATTCAAATAGTGGTGACATAGTGGGTAGGATGGTTTTTGCCAATTTAATGGAGGAACCGTTTCAATAATGAATTCAGATAAATTGGCAAACTCTGATAGGATACGATCGACTTGGAGTCTCAAATATTCAAATTTGACCAGCAACACTCGAAATACTAAAGAAATATTCGAATTTTGTGCCGTGTTTTTGTGATTTTTAATTGAACATTATATGTACATGATTTGCATAATGTGCATTAGCTAAAGTGAATACTTGGAGCTTTTCTGTAATGTCACTATGGCAAATTTTAAATAAATTTAAACAAACATTTCTCTTTTTAGTATAAATATAACATACATATATGTACATATGTATGTATGTGTGTAAATAGCTTTGAAATATACTTACTTATTCTCAATAGAGTATATTCGATGTGTGTATAATTTTATTTTAATTTTATTTTAATGGCACAAATACAGAATAAAAATATAAAAAGAAAGCAGTACAGTGAAAAAAAAGATAAGAATATAAATGAAAATACATATTTAGATTCCAAATACAGTGAGCACCACATGGTAATATAAAGAAAACAAAAAAAAACTTCAACTATAAGTTGGTACCAGGTTAGATGGAGAGGTTTGGTTTTCTTGAAAACGTCACACTACTAGTAAATTGAGTTGGAAAGTAACATTTTTGTTTTGAACATATTCTTAGAGTTATCGTAATACGGCACTGATTACCATTATTCGTGATACACAGAAAATATTAACGCGTTATTGAATTTCGAATCAATCGTAAACACACCAGAGATGTCAAAACTCAATTGTTATATTACAACTGGCACACATTGTTGTAAGTGTATTTGCGCTTTTAGATATATGATTTACTAGTTGAATTGTATTCGAATATGAATGAAATAAAACACCAGTTGAAATATATTACAACTGAAAATACCCTTTGACTGTAGCAGATATATGTGTTTACATACATCATCATTTACAGATATTCGCCAACCACTGCTGGATAAAGACATCTCCAATACACTTAGATTCATCTCTGTTTTGGTAAATTATTATTCATCTCATTTCCCATTTTTCAAATTGCATTCACCAATCTTGTGTTTGAATTCAAAGTCCTAATGTTCCAGTATATTTTCCGCTATGAAAAATTATTATCATTATCAATATTTTTATAAAAATTTAATTTCGTCAGATGATTTAATTTTGACAAAAATATTATATATTAATATAAAATTTTATACTTAAGATATGAAATTAAACTAAGTGTGTGATATGCGCCGATAATAGTGGGGTCAGATGGGCGGAGAAGCTTCTCCAGATGCTGCGACGAATGATCGAACCAATATCATACCAGGCCCGTACTATAATTAGTATACATATTTAATAATAAATTATTCGAATATGGTCAAATTTAAACAACGATAAGATAATTTCCAAACGTGTACGTAACAATCGCCACTGAATATGCATGTGTATAATTCGCTGTTGATCGCTGATAAAATGATGATATTGTAATAGATACGCTTTTCCGTATTCGTGTCGCTTTTCCGAGAAGTCCAATGTGGCCCTGTATGCGGAGACGAGAGTGTGTGTAAGTTATCGTCGATGGTTGTGTTTGTGCAAAAATGATGGTCGGTTTTATGATTTAACTCCGGCTGATAATACGGTCCGGATACGGAACGGTGAGTGGAAACTCAACCAAATTGTTTTGATTGCTCGACCCTTTCAATACTCGCTTATTAATAATTATACACATACACAATGCAGGCAGGTACGTAGGATATGCACTTGAAAATAATAAATTAAAATCGCGCATCGCGGTATGCAGTACCGGATCGGATTATCCGCAGAGGCTCTTTTTTCAGCGTCGCTGAACACGGAGAAAAACAGGGAAAAATTGTAACGGATACTGCACGATATCTCATTTACTAGTTTGATTACGTGTTCTTATTAAAAGTATTACTATTGATGGTGCTATTATGTTGTGTGCTGTAGATTTTCCATGGATTTATAAATTGATATTCATCAAACATCTTAAAATTTAGCTTCAATCGATTTCATCTTAAAATTTAGCTTCAACCACTTTAATCTCACACTTCAGCTTCAATCGATTTCATCTTACAATTTAGCTTCAATCGATTACATGTCACAATTTATGTTCAATTGATTTCGTCTTTTTTTATAAATTTTATAAATTATTTATATATAATATATTAGATAATTATAGATTTCATATCAGACGAATGTACATATGAAGGTGGTTGACTTCGTTCATGCAGGATTTCATCTGCATCCTCAACATGCGTTGTTATCATACTTGTGTGCTAACTTGACCGTTAGTTTATTGGGTTAATTTATTTAATTTTATTTAGAATATACGTTTATATGTACATACCTATATATCTTTGTTGTGGGTTGAGCGAGCCTATATATATGTTGTGGGTTGAGCGAGCTCGGTGCGGACGTGTGTTTGTGTGTTGTCCCGATAAGTATGTAGAATTTTGTGTTAAATTGGAGCTAAAGAGGAGGTGCTGGGATGAGTATTTAGCTCTTCTGGCGCCTCGCAAGTTAGTACATATTCAGAATCATTACCTATGCTTGATTTCATATTTTTTTTTTTAAATGGAATTTAAATTTATAATATTTTCATATTTACATAATTACCCACATAATTTCGATCACATTTCTTTTGATAATAATTTATTATTAACGTCAATTGATTTATTAATGATAGTATTGATAATGTTTAACGTTGAATTATTTCATATTTAATATTGAGTGTTGAATGGATTATATTTCAATGTTGAATTATTTCATAATTGATTATTTAATATTGAGTGTGAATTTTATTTAATGTTGATAATTTAATATATTGGATACTTGTACTCAACGTAAACGTCATTGTTTGGTACTAATTTCATAAATATTATGATTGTGAATAAAATGTCAATATATGTAAATATATCATAAATGGAAACACACGTCCGTCCGCACGGAGTAATTACTAAGCTCAGAGCAGAGCTCCATGCAACCGCTCAGGTCCCCAAGTTGCAAATAGGGGAACGACTCTTGTAGTCAACTACCATGGCGACATGGTGGTCCTGGACAAGGAGCGCTGAGATAAGAGTGGTGATGAGTGAATCCGTGGTAAGTTTCACTCTATAAAATGTCACACAACACTATGACGGTCTCAGGTCAGCGGCGAGTAAGTGCCGCCGCTTAACAAAAGCACAACCCGGTTTTGAAAGGTACCGTAACACCTTTCATAGAGAAGGAAACTCCATAAAAAAAATTCCCTGGCAGTGGGCAGCAGCTCTGTCAGTACCATCCAC
This sequence comes from Arctopsyche grandis, assembly GCF_051622035.1. NCBI lineage: Eukaryota > Metazoa > Arthropoda > Insecta > Trichoptera > Hydropsychidae > Arctopsyche > Arctopsyche grandis. The sequence goes on from NC_135359.1 coordinate 22,174,174, forward strand.
GGCGGAAGTATATGCAATATACTAAAACGGCAAAAGATGGAAGATTCAAAGCGACGTGGCAGCCACTCAATCGGTTTGAATTCTGCGGAGCAGAAGGTTTGGGGAAAACTACTGTGCTCTCATATCCCTAGTATAACCACCATGAAGAGAAAACCTAAAACCACGGCCCCGAGTCTCCGGCGTCCCTTCAATGGGACAGGGGTGCTAAGAATCCCCGGACTCAAAGTGGTGAACATACGAAAAATTGGTACATGGAACGTTAGGACCATGTATCAAGCAGGTAAAATTGAAAATCTGCAAATAGAAATGAAAAAAAACCAAATACAGATGCTCGGCATAAGCGAAGCTAGATGGCCTGGAGCAGGAAAAACGATGCATTGCAATGGATATACGACTTACTACTTGGGATCGCTTGACGGCACTCATAAGAATGGTGTTGCTGTGATTCTGGAAGACGACATCAGTAAAAGTGTGAGAAACTTTATTCCGTTATCTGAACGAGTCATGATGATACAATTAGCAGGAAAACCTATAAATGTTAACATAATACAAGTGTATGCCCCCACTTTTGATAAAGAAGAAAATGAGATTGAAGAATTTTATCAACAAATCAAAGAATTGATGACATATACGAAAAAACATGATGTTAACATTATAATGGGAGATTTCAACGCCAAAGTTGGAGACGAAGAAACAATGGGTATAACTGGTCGCTTCGGACTTGGAGAAAGAAATGAGAGAGGAGACAGACTAGTTCAGTTTTGCCAGGAAGAGCAGTATGTTATCTTGAATACTTTCTTTAAGCTACCTAAAAGAAGATTATACACATGGAAATCCCCAATGGACCGTCCTGATAATATTGTGCGAAACCAAATTGACTTTATTTTGATAAACAGTAGATTTAAAAATAGTATAAAATCGGTGAAAACCTACCCTGGTGCAGACGTGGCATCCGATCATAATCTACTTTGTGGGAAATTGAAGATAAGACTGAAAAAGATTTTAAGAGCATCAAAACCTAAACCAAGATTGGATTTAGAGCTGCTTAAAAATCTTACGATCCACGAACAATTTACAAAAGATCTCAATAAAAATTTTAAACAAAAATGTATTGAAGAAAATAGTAATGTAAACTTAAAGTGGGAAGGTATGAAATCAGCAATGACCCAATCTGGGAAAAAGTTTCTTGAAACAAATCAAATAATTAATAAAAAACAACCTTGGATGACGGATGAAATTATACATTTAATGGAAGAACGTAGAAAACACAAACATAATAATCCAACACAATATAAAAATATTCACCGCCAAATTCAAAGGAAAATTAAAGAAATCAAAGAAAAATGGATGGAAAATAAATGTAACGAAATTGAAAAATTACAAGAAAAACACGACGAATTTAACGTACATAAAAAACTAAAAGAAGCAACAGGATCATTCAAAAAAAAAGATTTCATACTCCTTAGGAATAAAGATGGAAAAATCATTTTAAATATGGATGAGAAGAAATCAGAATGGACCGAGTACACAAAATTGCTCTTTAAAGACAATAGAGAAACCGGAGGGCATATTGAAGATCCAGAAACGGGACCATATATATTGAAATCCGAAGTGGAACATGCTATAAAACTAGCAAAGAGTCGGAAAGCTACTGGACCGGATCTGATTCCTGCCGAATTTCTCAAGTTATTGGACGACGATAACATAGAAAATCTAACAAAACTCTATAATAAAATATATTTATCAGGCGAAGTACCTAGCGATTGGTTACAATCCATATTTATCCCGTTGCCCAAAAAGAGTAACGCGAGGACGTGTAGCGACTTCAGAATAATTAGCCTAATGAGTCACACATTGAAGATCCTACTAAAGATAATACAGGGCAGAATTTACTCACGGTGTGAAGAGGCGATTAGCAGAGAGCAGTTTGGGTTCAGACAAGGCTTGGGTACCCGAGAGGCCCTTTTCTGTATGAAAACACTACTCCAAAGATGCAGAGAAGTCCGTAAACCTGTGTACATCTGCTTTATAGACTTTGAAAAGGCCTTTGACCGTGTCCAACACGCTCGCCTGATGGAAACATTAAAAAATATTGGCCTGGATGACAGAGATGTCAGATTGCTACGAAATATTTATTGGAATCAGACTGCAGTTGTACGTGTCGATGATCAATTCACTGATGAGATTCCTATAGAACGGGGCGTCAGGCAAGGATGCATCCTATCACCTACTCTTTTTAACACCTACACCGAATCCATCTTCCACGATGCTCTCCAAGAGGCGGAGGGCATCAAGGTGGGCGGCGAGACGATCACCAATATAAGATATGCTGATGACACGGCACTAGTCGCTGAAAATTTAGCAGACCTGCAAAGATCTCTAGACCGTGTACATCAAGAAAGCAATCGAAGAGGTCTGCGCATAAATCTAAAGAAAACAAAATTTATGATAGTAGATAGAATGCAAACAGACACCGGGAATCTAACCTTGGATGGAGAGGTGATAGAAAGAGTAAAAAGATTCAAATACCTGGGTACCTGGCTGAATGAAGAGATGGACCCAGATGAAGATCTAAAAATCCGCATCGAGATGGCTAGAACAGCATTTGTAAAAATGAAGGCGGCCCTTACAAACAAGCATCTCAATCTTCATACGCGGTTGAGATTCGCGAAGAGCTACGTCTGGACAGTATTACTACACGGATGTGAGACGTGGACTCTGAAAACCAAGATGATCAGCCGCATTGAAGCTTTTGAGATGTGGGTCTATTGGCGTATGCTGAAGATTCCGTGGACCAAAAAGATATCAAACGAAGCTGTCCTCGGCATGATGGGGAGAGGCAGGGAACTTGTTTCTGTCATCAAGCGGAGAAAGATGGAGTACCTCGGACACATGATACGGGGTCCAAAATACGAATTTCTACGTTTGATAACCATGGGGAAAATAGAAGGAAAAAAATGGATTGGCAGGAAAAAGTTATCTTGGCTTCGAAACATGCGCATGTGGACCGATATGAGCGCCGAAGAGCTGTTCCGAGCCGCTGAAGACCGATGCGGATATATTCAAATAATCGACGAGGTGGTCGCCAACGTCCGGATGCGGACAAGGCATTAACAAGAAGAAGATATATCTTTTGCTGTATTTGTTTTATAAAATTATGAAAGAAATTTTTACAAGAAAATTGTATTTATTTTCTTCATTTAATATTAAATATTTTTTCAAATTCAAAATTTCCAGCATATTCAGCTTTTGATTAAGCTCAAATCTAAAAATCAATAGATATATTTTTAAATCTATAACAATTCATATCAATTATAAAATAAAATCAATGCTTTATGGGACGTAAAAGTGAATCTGCTACAATATTTGCAGAGATTTTAGTATTTTAAATTGCTCGAATTCGTTTGGGATTAAATTTTTTTAAATAAAAAAATCTTATAATATGCATACTATTTAATAATATTTTTAGTCTTTGAAAAACCCCCTACTGTAAATTGTGACCATATTCATAAAGTAATTAATTGTCTGACAGACTTCCTTTTTTTGGTTCCGCAATGCATACATATAATCAAAATTAATTTAAGTAGATTTTTAATGAGTTTTAAGCCACTCACATTCAGATTAATATGGCATTAGTGTAAAAGTTGAATTTATTTAGTATTGGTGTATATGTTACAGTCAAAGTGTGTTTTCAGTTGTAATATACTCTAACTGTCGTTTAGGTCACTCACATATTCGAATACAATTCAACTAGTAAATTATATCTCAACAAGGGCAAATATGTACACTTTCAACAATGTCCGCCAGTTGCAATATAACAGTTGAGTTTTGACAGCTCTGATGTTCTTACGAATGCTTTAGAATTCAATAATTCATTAATACTTGCTAGATATTACGTATAAAGGAAATGAGTAACGTATTATGTATGATAACTCTAAGAAAGTGTTCAAAACAAAAATGTGACTTCCGAAATCAATTTACTGAACGAATGAAGTTTTCACGAAAACCCAACCTCTCCATCTTACCCGGTACTAACTTGTAGTTGAATTGCATTTTCTGTTGTAATATATTTATTTTGACCAGTTGGAATGTAATTCGCCTTCGAATCAACTTATGTGTCAATATGAATCAACTTACGTGGGTTAGATGGAATATATTCCAACTGGGTGACCGTGAAAAAGTCAAAAATATTTGTTTATCATGCATACATATAAAAAATGGTTAGTATATATATCAGTGGCGTGCGGTAAAACTCTCTCCCCCCCCGCTCCCCCTCGGAATATCCTCACTTAATTTGCGCGAGCAGGATACAACAGGAACAAGAGGAACAGGCTTTTCCTTTCGTATCCTGCGCGCGCACATTAAACAAGGCTGTATGACAAAAAGAGAGATAATTTCACCGCATGCCACTGATATATATTATATATACATAGTACCGTTTACCATGCGCCCTTTTTTTTTGATCTTTCGACTTAAGATCTTTCGATTTTCTTCTGATATTTGCTTTTTCGACCTTTTAACTTCCGGTGCCGTGAGGTAGACCCATTCCAACTAGTCATAATAGGTATATTACAACCGAAAATATACTTAAACTATAACGGTAGTTGGTACTAGATTAGATGGAATATATTCCAACTATGAAATTTGTTACCACTAGAAGATATTACTAAGATAATATTATTAAGATAATACATTTCAACTGTAGCATACAAACTAATTGGATGAATAATAGGGTAAGTTAATCAATCGAGCAAGCTTCACCTCAAAATGCACGTTTGTATTCCAAGTCAGACTTGAACTCGAAATTGAATCAGTCTTCGATTTTCACCCCTCGACCTTCACAGAAAGCCCCGCGATACGTACCTATGTACTATTTGTTTCATTTTGATCCAGTTGAATATGAGATGACCGGCGCAATTCCAGCGTTTCGGTTGACCAGCGGCGAGAGGGACGGAGCTAGCCGGGACGGCGATGGAGCGAGCGAGACGCTCGTCAGCCGTTTGATGGTAGCCGCCAGTCTAAAGTGGTCTGATTAGCATCTTGTTAGCAAGTGCCAGTTTTTTGCCGCGTGCTTGCGCGAGTCTCGGGCCGCGGACGGGCCGCACTTCATCGCATATTTATGCGGCCCGGATGCGGCCCACGGGCGCACGCGTGCGCTCATCCCCTCACCATTGTGCGAATCTGCGCTTTCGGCATACACTCAGATGATAAACGTCGACCGAAATTGGTTAGATGACGTTTCGAAAAAGTAAATGTTTACATAATAAATATGTCGTATTTACATCTATGTAAATTTATTACATGGGTTTGCCGTGTTAACCCTTTGATTGCTGACCATCGCCGATCGGCGTTTTTCCGACATGTCCATGAGCCTGAAAAACGCCGACTGGCGTTGTATTTTGAGCATGTACAAAACAAACAAGAATACTACCCGCTAAGCCTTTCCAGGTAGCATTGGAAATGGGTCGTGTAATCCGTATCATTCATTTGTCAATGTTTATAAAGACTGGTTTACATCGGCATCTCTGCATTTGTAACCATAGCAGAATTTCCCGATGGAAATCCCTAACTGCTGAGTATTTGAGTCTGAACACACCTTTACAAGACTCTAAATCCTCGATGGTAGTTAGCTAGGGTAGTGATCTAGGGTTTATTTGGATTAACTACAATTTTTATACCTGCTTTCTATTGGATTTCTAAATAATTTTCGATTATTAACTTTATTGAAAATTTATTTTTGATATTTTGAATTTTTATTATATTATTGTTTTATTATGTATTATTTTTTTATTATACTGTTATCGTTATATTATTCATATTATTTTGTCATTTTTATTATATTGTTATTTCTATTTTTTTGTGTTTTCTCTAATTATCTTCTTACTCTATCGTTACTCATTTTTACTTACCTCTTATTAATTATTTTTTAATTTAAATGTTTAAATTTTTCTTTTTTTACCTGTATATGCGAAAATTCTTAATGGTTTTTCTTAAAATAATTATGTTCTTTTATTAATTTTGTAATTTAATAAACTGTTAATTTTCCCAACAAAATAAATAAATAAATAATTCTAGTTTCAACCGAAAAGACGTCAGCACTCAAATGATCAAATGATTTCATTCAAATGCTGAAGGCAATGTGGGACTTTCCCCTTGGTAACCCCAGGATGATGTTCACATGCTAGAGTCTACCTGAAGGTCATAAACCACAGCACCAAAAATGAAAATTAATGAAATGCGAATTGTAAATCCGGTCATCGAGAGTGAACTATGCAAAGCCCATGACTATGATACCGGGTGGCTGCATTCAAGCGACCTAGCTAAAGGAATCAACAGGGCAATTGCAATGTCATAGTAGTATAAGAAAAACCTTGTAATAAAAATATATAAAGACAACACTATTCGTTGCCTGGAGACGAAAGGTGTGTTTATGATTCGTGAGATACAATAAATTCATAATATAGGGCAAAGTTTGAACAAAAACAAGATTTATTTATGTATGTAGATATAGTAAGTCTGGAGTCTGAATTGGTTGATGGGTTTTGTTGTGAATCTCTAAATACGCGATTCTTATAAGTTTATACATCTTCGTTGACCAATAAGAATCGCGTACTGTTAATGTAATTGAAATAATGTATACTGATAGACTTTGTAGAAATATAGCGTACACAATAGTCAGAGGAGATATGTACATATGATACATACATATGTAGATTACTTACCACATTTTTGTACAATTTCATTCATCTAAGCACAACTTCTCTCATTTTGGAACAACTGTATGAAAATTTTTCTAGCGTTTCTGTACTATTTTTTTGCACTACAACATTCTATGTATGTACTATATACCTATATAGCTTATGATGTTCAGGTCAATATTGATATTAATATATACATATAGAGTAAAAAATGATCGTACTTTGAAATATTATATGATTTATAGCAGTACTAGCTGAATCCGTCATGCGTTGCAATGCCACTCATTCTGTTTATTTGAAGTGTTCCCGTATCCCGTTCCCGTTCCCGCCTTTTCCGTTCCCGTTTTTGGGCGATTGTTTTTACAGAAACCATCGCGGGCACAATAACTCATGTAAGTTTCATCGCAATCGGTTGAATGGTATAGGAAAGCATACGACACAGACAAACATTGATTTTTATATATAGCAGTATAACTCGGCGGTTACGTTAATGCTGATATTACGTTACGTTACGTTACGTTACTTACTTATATTACTTACGTTTATTTTACGTTAGCACTGAGGGGTTCCCGGGTTCACGTCTTGGGTTGACCTCGATTGAAAGGAATTTATTCGGAAGTATTTCTGTAGTACTGCTGGTTAGATTCGGATATTTGTGATTCCAAGTCGATCGTTTCCTATCAGAGTTTGCCATTTTATCTGATTTCATTGTTGAAATGGTTCCTCGTCAAATTGGCAAAACCATGCAACTCACTATGTCACCACTATTTGAACATGATTTCAAATCTAAATATATAAATTTAAATATGGTAGACCACATCCTCATTTGTATCTCTTAACTTGATACAACGTGAATGAATTTTATGTCATGTGTCATAACTTGTATCCAAATTTTGCCGTTGAGGATTGCATTGTTGTCGCTGTTTCACACACGTCGGAAATATTTTGGGGTAGGGATAGTTTTGCAGCATTCCAGCACAATGGAGTGTAGGTCTGCTGCTGTCTAAATTCCGATTTTGATTTTGAAGGCATTGAGTGGTGTTTCGTGTGTATGTATGTCGATCGGATAGATCCTTTTCTTCGATTAAATACTACGTGAGAAATTGGTTCCATATTGTAGTTTTATTATGGCATGGCATCGGACCGCGGCCGCAAGTTAATGTGAATACTTGGTGAAGAAATGCAATTACAAGCGTGCACAATTTAGATGCGGCTCTACCGCTGAAGTTTGCCTGTAAATTCCCGTAGCAATTACGCACACACACACGAATAGTCTCTTTAATAAAAATCATATTATTGTTCGGAGAAATGTTCGATGGGTGGGTAGAACGAACGAGTGCATTATTACGCTCGAAGCACGTTTCATTAGAAACGTTTCGTTGGTTTATGTATATAATTTTTCTTGGGTACGTCTCGGATATGTATTCAGAGGCCTTCCGATTCAATACAAAATCAACTTCAATTGATTATATTTAATACACTTTCTTGTTATACAATGTTCTTTGATTCCTTTAGATCTGTCTGTCCCAACGCAATTCACATACATACATATGTATATTTGGCGGGAACGAAAAACGCGAATTTTTTTCGATTGACCTGGTGGAAAACTTGCGGCGTATCAAAGATACGTCAAATAAAAAAAAATCATCGATTTTGAACAATATCCTGTACCTCCAATCGATCGATTTATCTCGAGGAAAATTTCGAAAAAGTGGTCTTTTTAGAATAGTTAAGAATTTTATTATTTAATAAAAAATAAACGCTTAATCTACTGTAGTTCAATTGGGTCGATTATAATAAGTTTTGAGTGATTAAAGAAAATTCAAAGTCACCATTTAACCAGAAACATCCATACAAACAACTCACGCTCACAACACCCATTTGAAAATTGTATTTTTTTTCATGTTCCCTTCATTATTTTGAAAATAAAAGTCTTTGAAAGCTTCTTCAGATTTGTATCATTAATTTGAACACAAAAAATGCCGAAAAAGAAATTTAAGAATATTATGAAATACGAAGAGGGCAAAATGACGTATTTTGACGGAAAACGTTTATAATACCTATTATATACATATATGTAAAAACGGAAGGAATGTATGTGGATACATCGACATGTTATGGAGATTTAAAAAAACAAAATTTAGAATCGTCAAGAGTTATTGAATCGATTTCGATTCCGATTCCAATTTCGAGATACATCGAACTTTATTTATAATTCATGTATCAATTTCTTTCTGAAATCATCCGTTGAAATTTCCACAGGCCAACACTAGTTAGAATATTGCTTAAATATATACGTTTAATAACTTAAGTTAATTTGTGTATATCAATGGATGATATTAATTATAGTACTAAATTTAATTAAAAAAATATTACATTGCAATCTATTTAAATTTAATGTTAGCGTAACGTTTTGAAAATAAATTAATAAAATTGCTATCATTGCACTGATAGAAATCGCGATGCGTCTGATATGGTTTTTACAAACGAGATTTTTTTCCGAATAATTTGCCCTTAATCTGTTCAATGCCGAATTCAACACACACACGACCGTATGTACATACTTATCTATGACATAACAAAGTCAAGTTAATAAAATATGTAAAGTAGATCTAATCGACAAATGGCATTGCTTTCATGATTTCGCCGCTAAAAGCAATAACGCGTGAGAAAATGCCGCTTTGCACAACATTGTTCCGAGAATAATGTACTTTATGTAAGCCGCTAGCACCTGTACCTGATTATAAGGAGCCTATACAGGTACAGATACACAAACACACACATAGATGATCATATAAAGTCAACTCGGACATCATCACGCCCCACACTAAACCGGCACTAATCAGTCGTCACCAAATAAGCTCATACCGTACGTTTGCGGTATACGGTTTTTAACCGACTGGTGAGCTTAATCCGGTTTTTCGTGAGTCATCTCGTATGTGTGTATGCACGTATCCACGTATTAGTGGTCGTTTACATTGTCAGCGTGTATAAATTAGTTGTTAATTTGAATCGTTTCGAGTCGTTTATCAAAAGGGTGGCGTCGAACGCTTAACCTCGGGGTAGACCGATCTGTGGTCCATTAATTAACGCAAATTGTCGATGCACGTTCGAAGGCAACGCGTTCGACGAATTATTAAATTAATTTATGGATGCTGTCCGATCCGTTTTTTATTGTAATCTCGTTTAAAGGCCGGAGAATCGGCGCAATGCACCGGGGAAAATTTTTATGTAGATTGTTTGCTGAATGCGATTTTTATTGTATTTTGGGTTTTAATACTGTCTTGAAATTTTAATAATTTTCAGACGTACATATATTAATTTGCATTTACGATGCTATAAAAATATTAATTATGGATAACTTCCTCTAGTGATTTTTTAAGCGTGTTTTTTTTTATTTATGTACCAAGACACGACTAATTAGCACTTCTTTTGTATGTAATTATACGATTTTTGGAATTACATTACTATTATATAATCATTATTAGCTATTCATCATTCACTACTAGATGAAAATCTCATAAATTATTTTATATTCTTTCATATCTTTATATATCCACATATTTACCTTTGATCATTCACAGACCTCTTGAATAGAATTATATGTAGAAGGTAATTATTTTAGCCACCTATTGTATTTATTATCAATATATATTTATAGGGATGATTGTGATTGAACTATAATATAACTTCTCCTTGAATTTGATAACATATTTTGATTTTCCTTCCCTTTTTATTTTAAGTAATATTAAGTCCATATATGTATGTAATTTTCGTTAATTTTTATGATCAAGATGTAATAAATTATTCAGGCATATTTCTGGATTTTTTTTTAGTCACTCACCATCCACAGCTGAACTGAAGTTTTTCCAACACGATTTGATTCGATTCTGTTTTGCGCAACTCTCATCCATCTCAAACCACACATTTTTCTGATTTCGTTCACCCATCTTCCTTGCGGTCTTCCTATCACCTTTTTACATTTTCTCATGTACCATTCTCGCACTTTTTTGTGCCCTTTCCATCGATTCTTCTAGCTACGTATCCCACCCACCCATTGCCTTCCATATCAAACTTTCCTTGTTATACTTCTCACCCACGTATTCCGTTTCCTATCTCTTCTCGCTATGCAGCGTTCCATATTTCGTGAGTGCATTGGATTTTGTGTAGCATCTCGGTGTTTAATGTACAAGTTTCACATCCATACGTCAACTCTATGTAAATATATTGTTGTTTATTTGATTTATTAGTGGAAAATTTATGCTTCGCTTAAAACTTGCTATATCAATGTAAGTTTTCAAATGTATAGTCAAGTAAACAAGATAAAGTGTGCTCTAAAAGTTTTTTTTTTACTATGGTATGTGACTGGTAAAATAGTTTTGCAATGGTTTTTGTCAAGCTTTTGTGAAGAGTGTGTATAATGAATTAATTTCGCTTGGGGGTTTGAGATATGCGTTTGTGAATTGGCACTGTAAGGTTAAAAGCGACACTTCTCAATCGAAACACGTCTACGGAGACGCAGTAAAACAGTTTGAGTTTCATCTTTTTTGATTTTGGCACCGAAATCGAAGTCAATCATCGCAAAAAACCCGACCCGTTTTCGGCGGCCATGTTCGATTGCCGATGTCGAGGTAATTGAGGGTTTTGTGTATGCATCTTCACATGCACGGACCTATGAATATGCATCAGAGTCTGGTCATCGCCACACACGGAGTCCAACTTGAATTTGCAAAATAAAATGACGTGGATGCAAATGCAGCGAAGGCGCATAAGCCACCCGTGAGATGCATTTGAATAACAACGGAAAATAAATTTGATCAATGTCTGTCGGTCCGTCTATGATTCATCTCTATCTTGATATCTGTTGAATTCAATTCACTTTCTTCAATTGTATTAAATTAAAGTGTTTTTAAATATTTTTTAAAATTTATCAAAGGCATTTATCACGGATGTGCCCTATCTGAGATATAGGAAGATTAATAATATTTATGAACAATTACAGGTAGATAAAAATACAGGTAGACGTAACGCCTAATGTTTGTTTGGTGTTATTATCTATTCCAATTAATGATCATACACTTCCTGTATAATCAAAATGAAATAATTTTTGAAAGCACTTGAACTGAAATTGGTTCAAAAACAACCTATTATTACAAAACGCCATTGATAACGGGGCGGACGCCATAAGCATGGCGCGTTATTGTTATCGCCGATTATTATTATCGAACGGATCGCGGAAAAACTGCATCTGCGAGACAATCGTTCACTTTCTTGACAATTTACTGGAACGCGATTCATATTGCAGATATCTAAATGGCTAACTAAAACTATGACAATTTTGCACCCAGCATTACAATATACAATCTCAGATATATGCAATAAAAGTTGTTCATGTGTAGGCATTCATTCGATCAATTAAATAAACACGACTGACTTCTTTTTTGCGGATTATATACACAAGCACACCAGTTGCATGTCTTACCGTTAAAAGCGGCAAAATGCCATAAATTAATAGCATACATATATACTTGTGTATGCGTTTATATGTATAGTAAGAACGTGCACATGGTTATTCTATGATGTTGTGTAATGCACTTTTATTTGATTTGATGCGACTTCGAAGATAGGAAATCGTATGTCGCCAGACTGATAAAATCAGACCAGACTATCTAATTTTTTGTACGTGTGTATATACATACGTGCACATAATCTATTTCAACACAAATCAATATTTACACGATGCGTAAAATTGGAATAAAAAATCATAATCTATTCAAGTTTCACGTATAAGTTTCACATAATCTATTCAGTGAAATTCACGACATTTCGGAACCAAGGTGCGTGATATAAAGGTCGGAATCGGTCAATGGAATGATAACATTTTCCTGTGGGGTATCGGTGAATTTCCTAAATTAAATTTTGATTAGTGATTATGCGAATTGGAAAAATCACAACGAATTGCCTTGCAATTCATCAATAAATAATGTTTGCTCAATCTATAAACAATTTACTAAGAAATAGCTTCGTAATATACTTCGTAATATAATTTCCTAGTTTTCTAATATACCTATAGATCTATCTACATGCGATTAAGGCGCCTACAGTTTGTTTCTCACGACGTTGTCGTTCTTTCAGTGAAATACTCCAGTATTTTTACTTTGAAATGATATTAAAATTATTAAAATGTACATAGATTACGTACTCGAATACCGGTAACGGCGGACGTTTACTTTACAGACGAACGATCGGCAGACGATTATGGTCCTTAGAGCTTCTTCTTGAAAGCTCATTTTCGATCGCGGACAACTTTATCGCGCGTCTGTGCAAACATGTACGTAATCATGCGTTGAATTTCAAATAATATAGTTTTTTTATAATATACAGTCGCGAACACATAAACAGGAACGTTATAGAAAAATATGTTTTTCCGTTATATTTCGAGGATCTTCAAAATCAACACTCAAAGTTATACTATACTTTATTATTTCAACACCAAGTTATACTATAGTTTATTATTTCGACCAACAAGTTGGAAGAAGGACGAAAAATAAAGGGGTAGGGATAATTTTAATGCGAGTCTGATTGTACAACTTCATGGTAGAATGAAATTTGGGATTAAAAAAAATGACTTGATTCCATTTTTAAATTTTCTTAATACTATTTAAAGATTTTAAAGAGTAAGTTAATATTTAGTTGCAGTTCATTTTGATTTTATAGCTGCTTTTATCCGGGTAAGTATAGAATTGATTAAATTTTCCAAAATTTTGATAGGGAAGTCGTTGTACCAAACCGTTTTAATTTTTAAGACTCGATATATTGCTTTTACTTATCCTATATTTGATTCTTACCCACAAGTTTTCAGTTGGATTTTTCTCGGGTCATGGTTTCTTTTGAGTCCCATTTCCTGCAAATAATCTCAAACAAAAAAAAAGTAACGGAGTTATTTCAGTTATTCGATCTAAATATACAACACCATTAAATTAAAATAATAATCAACAATTTAGCTCGATGACATTTTTTTCGAGTTTTTTTATATACATATATTTTTCTGTCAATGGCACCTTGCAGAAACTGTGTTAGTCCTTTTTCATAATTGAAAAAACCCCAAGCCATTTAACTTGGAGGATGCTTTACTGACTTTAGGGACCATTTTGTTTTATATCTTTTTCCAACTTTTCTTCGAATATCTATAAGGAAAACCATCGGAGCTAAAGAGGTTAACTTCGACTCAGCTGAAAATATTATTCGTCTAATATTATGATTTTTTGTGTCCATTTCAATCGAGTTTTCATCATTTTTTTTGGGTCAGAAATGGTTTTCTCGTTGGTTTCCTTCCACAAAGTCCGGCTTTCCCGACTCGTCTTCTCTCATTCATGTCACTGATATTGGTTTAAAAGTCATCAGTAATATTAGTTCTTATCCATACAGCAGTTTTAAATCGCTGCTATATAAATAATCGAGTTTTCAGAGGATCTTGTCTCTCGAATAGGCATCTTTTCAATCTGGTCCCATTTTTGCGAGAAAAAATTCCATATTCCTTCTTTTTTTCCAATATTCTTGATACAGTAGATATGGAATATCCCATATTTGTAGAAATTGACCACGACGATAATCCCGAGTTTGCCAAAGTCGCGGTTTTTATATTTTTCTTCAATGATAATTGAACGTATTTATTCGTGGTATTTAAACCTTGGAAGCTCAAATGAAACTGCAGTTAATTATTAGAAAACAATCATATTTAAAAGAATATCATTAAAAATACTTTACATAAAGGGATAATACATTTATTGCCCAAAAATCGTAAAATCACAATCGTTCCGGTTTATGTGTTCGCGACTGTATATGTACATACATATGTTCCTTAGGTTGTGAGAAACCCTTTGTTGGACAGCCATAAGGTATTTATTTAGTCGATATTATTATTTTATGTTTATCGATGAGGTGTTCTCGATGTCGTTGATAATTATCTCCGGAATTCTTCACGTCATTCGATGCAAAAATGCATGCGAATGTGATCTAATTAATAATGCAACAGTTGACGCAAAGGCCAATATATTGCGCGAGTGCCAGATATCGATATTGTTTTTATATTCTTATTACATATAATAAGATATCGATATGTATTATAGTATAAATATGATTTATCGTCTAAATTTACGGCATAAAAATTGTGTAAATCATTTCGATTGGATTCAAATGTGTTGACAATGTGCGATTTTCTCTTTACAATGCAACCGATTCCGAGAACAGCTATCATTACGCTATAGATCATTGCATGCATAATTAAACGGGGATATTAAATTAAAGCATCGTTGCACTGTCATATTTTTGTTAAGAAATGCAACAGCTTGGGTGATCGACAGGTGGTTTGTAATTAAATTAACAAAATTATGCATTTTAGCGTAAGCTTATATATATGAAATACATAGCTACTGCATATTTTAACTTTAAATTTTACGATCAGTCCAATTTTTTTCGCGTAACTTACATGTTTGTATCTTTTTTGTATAAACTAACAAGCATGCGAAAATTAAAATTAAAACATTGTTTGAATTCATATAAAAGCGGCAGTTTCCGCTTGCTCATGCAACGTTGGTATTTCGGTTGGCATTTTTAATATTTCATCGGATTTTGCACTGTTCGATGTATGGACGCATTAAAATACAATATTACATTAAATTTATAAATTTTTATTCAATTTTTGAAAAAAATATATAAAAATGTCATTTATGCATTTCTTGCAAGCGAACACTGTCTCGGGAAACTCGCTGGACATATAATTAAATCGTATGAGAGGTTTGTCATCGCAGTTTATATAAATTACATGTTATAATTATACATCTGGAATACTCATGCATTTTTTTACATTTATATATGTATTTAGATTACGTCTTTTCATTTTACTTTATTTTTTTAATACACAATAAACGCTCCTATAAAATGTGCGTAATGACTTCTATATATGTGCGTTCGCGACACAACGGCGTCTTTATTCTATGCAAGTGTGGCATTTGAATGGAAAACTTATGATAAAATAAACAGTCAAATATTAAAATTATTTTATTGTTTTGTCGCCCTTTGAAGTGAACATGACTGAGGGCTGAACTAACAAGTTAGGCTATCCAGTACATTAAATATATTCATTTATATACATATGTACATACATAGGTTAATAAATATTTAATTCTAAACACTTTTACATATATAAATTTATAGATTATAAATTTGAAAGATTATTCAAATAGTGGTGACAAATTATATATAAAATGGGTGTGCCAATTTGATGATGAACCATTTCAGAAAATAAATGAAATAATTTGGCAAACTCGTATAGAAAAATATCAAATTGGAGTTACAAATATCCTAGTCTAACCAGCAGTACTGCAGAAATACTCTTTAACCGAGGTCAAACTAGGGCTTGAACTCGGGACCGGGTGGAACTCGGGTGGTTAGCATTAACGCAACCACCGAGCTATACTGCTGGCTAATTTATTTTATATCTAAATCTTAATAATGTGTATTTAGATCATTATGGAAATTATTTTTAATTTATACCGATGCGCCTTCTTGGACAGAAGTATTGTACATTTGATACAAGTATTATTAGTATTATTATACAAAGTAAATACATATCAATTAATATCCATAGAGACATCTATGGTCAAATTTGTAAATTTGAGATTGTTGTAAACTCGAGATTTGCGAGAAAATGGGTATAGGGATGCCAATAATTTGGAACCGCTTCAATGAAAATCATATAAACTGGAAAACTATGATAGGAAATGATCAACCTGTAATCACAAATCTAAAGTCAACACTTTTCTCAAAGCATTATATGTACGAGTATGTTAACCACTAGTCTATTCTGCTGGTTATTATTCTGATATTAATAATAAATAATCATCATTATTTACAGTCATTGACAATCCTCTGCTAGTATGAAGTCTTTACAACACGCTCCATTCATATCTGTTTTGCGCATCTCTCATCCATCTCACACCACACATTTTTCTTATTTCATCCACCCATCTTCATCGCGGCCTTCCTTTCACCCTTTTACATTCTCTCGGATACCATTCCAGCATTTATTTTGTCCACCTTTCGCCCATTCTCCTAGCTACGTGACCCACCCATTGTCATTTCAATCTCTTCATTCTCTTCACTATATCAACTGCCCTTGTCATTCTTTCCACCAACATATTCCGTTTCCTATATCTCCTCTTTATGCCAACCATACAGCGATCCATACTTCTCAACCTTTTGGACTTTGTGTAAAATTTTGACGTTCAATGTTTAAGTTTCATTGGCAAAACACATTAATTTAAGATCTTTTTTTTTGGGCAAAGTGGCATTTTTTTATTTAAAACCGGTGTTTCCAATTGCACTCCATCCCATGTAATTTTACACGTCTCTTTATTTTCTCGTCTTTACTACTGGACATGTTTATCACTTGTCCTTAAGATAAATAATCACCGACTACTTCTTCTGTTTTATCATCTAATGAAATGCTATTAATAAATATGGATAAATACGACACACATAGTACTAATTTAAAATGCGCAAAAGTCGTCTAGTTTAGAATGTGGTAATAAATTTTCTACATACATACACTGTAGCAATAACAATTTATTAGAAATGCACTCAACATGCAAATAGGCATAAACGTGAGAAAATATCTAATTAAAAATACTTATGACAAGTCGTCTAATGTCGATTTCAGTACACGTTGTTGCTTACATGTCCGTATACGACAAAGTGACTTACGAATGCAAAATTAATAGTTTTATAAGATTCAGAAGACAATATCGAGGATTGCAATTGATGTACATATAATATGCTTCTGGTTAAAAGCCATCAATATGTTAACACTGGCCGGTCGTAGAGAACGGGTTTTGTTCCTGCATTAACTTTTCTCGTCAGTTCGCTATTTAGCCTACAGTTTAACTATAACTGTTTGCCTTTTCCGCTAGTGGCTCTCAAATAGTTTCAATCTTGAAGGATTCTCAGGACACTTTCAATTGGTAAATAAAACAAATAAATAAATTTGCATTACGATTTAACAAATTTTTTTTTTGGGCAATAAGTATACCAGATTTTTTTCTATACTAAATTCTCTACTATAAATTTTATTTCAAAATGTATCCAATGTCATAATACACGTAAGACATATGTACACACATAGATCGATCAAAAATATACTGAAGTGGTTTAAATATACGTTTAAGCCATATAGAAACAGTTTGAGAGTTGCTACTGTTTATCCTTATATGGATAGTAATATCTATGCGAACTGTATCTTGGCCTCGCGATTGCGAGATGTTTTTTCATCAGTCAACCGTTGTACAATTTTTTCCCACGCAGTTGACATTACATACGCACGAACAAGTATAATAGCACATACGTACATATGTATGTATGTTTGTATGTGGATTCTATGTAAAACACCATAAGAGTAAAAACCTTATTATTTTTCGCCGAAGTCCCACTCATATATTGAATGGAATCGTAAAATAGATAATCTTGAATGACTCGCAAACATAATACATACATATACATGTGTACATATATCATTGATAAACTTCCCCGGAACTAACCTGGGTTTTATTCATTCATCGATATTCGTAAAAAAAAACTATTGGTAATTTTGGAAATTGTAAGAATCGTTTCGAATTTATAGCCGTTGTTGTCAATATATAAAATCCAGGTGTTTGAGCATATATGTAATATATTACTTGGAAACGAAATTAATAAAGTGAATATCCATGTAGTTTGCTTTTGATTTTATTATATTCTGCTGAATTTTCTTTATTCAGTAGAATAAAATTAAATATAAATTCTATATACATATATGTATTATATAAAAAAAAATGTATTTATTTCAATCTACTTGGTACACATTTAAAAGAACACTTCAAATAAACCATGTCAATATGTAAACGTCTTATTAATTTACTTTTTTCCACTTATCTTTAATAAATATCTATGATTAATGAATCTTTAAAATCTAAGGTGACACAATTTATTTCAAGTACATATATCTTTTTCAACGAATGAATTACGAAATGGATTTTTTTTATGTTATACATCGATCATCGCCTTAGTTTTCATGCAGATACATGCAACATCTATTGCAATTTTAACTAGTATAAAAAAGTGCGATTTTAATAATATCGATGTATACAAATAAACCTCAAACCAGAATACATGGTTTTTTCACAGCGGCTCTCCGCAAAGGCTAGCCGATTAGCCGGCATTACGCAGGCTAATCGGCTAGCTTCTTTGCCACGTCTCAAGTACCACAAAAAGATGTAAATCTTCAAGGTAATTACGTAATAAACCAATGGCGTCCTTCTAAAATGAAATATAAGTTTAATATGTAAATGAAGTATACATACAGTTTTTTCACTTCAAATTCAACCTTTTGTAAATTAAATTCAACGTTTTACAAATGAAATCCAGCCTTTTGCAAATCAAATTCAACCTTTTACTTACATAATTACATTTGCTAAAGATTGAATTTGACTTGCAACAGGTTGAATTTAATTTGCAAAAGGTTGAATTTCATTTGCAAAATGTTGAATTTGAAGTGAAAAAACTGTATATATGTACGTAATGGAAAATATGAATAATATTACAAGTGCAATTATGTACATATGTAGGTAATGCGATATTTTTTATTGGTATAGATTTTGTATTGAACTATTTTCAATTAAATAAATATTTCAATCAAAATGTTTAAAATATTTTTGAAATATTATTAATAAAATTTAGGTACAAATAAGTTCGTAGCGCCACTGTCGATCGTTTGAATAACGATAGTTAGTCGAGACGCGAACCTTTTGTGTGTTCTGAAGCCGCAACATGAGCGGCGATTTTCCGACGATTCTCAACATTCTATTCAATTGAAAATAAAACGAATGTTTTACGTGAGCTACATAATCATACTGAATGCCGAGAAAATTGCGGATATTGTAATGCTATAATTTTTAATAAATTATTTCGGATTCGTTCAATACTATGTACATAATGTACCTACATATGTATATAATAAAATAGAATATTATAATAAATATATTTTTTTTACAGAATAGCATGAACATTTCAACTACATAGCAATATATAATATATAATACATAATACATAATACATAATACATAATAATATATAATAAATATTCCATACTCACAATGTCGTTTAGACTTGTAAGAATAATTTGAGAAAAAGTGCATGTTTATAAAGAGATAAAATTACTATCATTTGTATCATTTTTATGATGTTAACCATTTATTATAAAAGCCTCCAAATTTTTTCCATTTTTCTGTTGCATTCTACAGACTATAATACACAAATTTACATTGTACACATTTTTTTCCTTCTAGGTAAAATCTCACGAATACTTATCATCCGAATATGTTCTTAGTCCATTTTTCGCTCAATCTCCAAGTCACATATCCCACGTACATATTTCAAATATTATCCATGTTAAACGATTCATTACCTCAACTAGGCAAACGAAATATTTCACTTCAACGGATGTGAATTAATTTATCACACACACACACAGCCGTAAATACGATTCGCATTACGTACATATATAGATCGATTTGTTTTCATTTTATGGCGAAGAACGCGAAACAGAAAAAAATAAACCGATCGCAAAAACCAAAGTCGTACGTTTGTTGCGGGGTATCCCTCCTTGGGGCGTAATAGCCGTAACAATAAGTTGCGGTAAGACGGGGGGCGAACGGGTCAAAGCCGGCCTATTTGAAACAATTACCGTATCGCTTGTAATATTTGACCTCACCGGGCCGAAGCCTCTTTACATGGAAAATATTATACGGCCCGAATAGTAATGCGAATTTACGCCCGGCCAACTATTACTCCTTCGGGTCCTCGTAAACGTATATAAATTCGACGGTTCGTCCCTCGCTTGTTTATGTACCTATGTTTTTAGAGACGGTGTAAAAAAACATTAAGTAAATAGTCGCCTTATAGATTACAATTTCATACGTGTGGGTTTATAATTAGTTTGAGTGCATCTGGCTAACCGGTTTCGGGGGCGAAGCACGCGACGGTGCAAAAACACGGGCGCAAATTTGATTGACAGATGCAAATTTGTAATTAGTTTCGCGATACCACCATGCGATACGATATGAAGGGTTGTTATTTCATTTGAATTACGCCTCGGACACGCTAATGATGCTCTCGATAAATCCAATTTAATAGGGTATAATTTCATTTGTAAATACAACATAATTATATCCTCAACAAGTGTATTGTCCATACCTACATACATACGGTTGATACGTGTGAACGAGTCTGCAGTTTGATTTTGATATGTAAAAGCTTTTATTGTTCATACATATGTATATTATGTCTATAATACATCTTCAGTCTACAGATCCAGTGATCATTATCTATTTTACGCATTGTTTTTCTTGTTGGTATTTATAATTACGTGCGTGGTAGACATCATCATTTGATGGTTGTACCTCCTGCCCGCACAGATCTCTATCGAATGGCTCCTATTCCAAGAGCTATCCGACTTATCAATTAAATCGTTGCTGTTGAGCCTGAATGTGATATTTTCCACCTTAGTGAGCGTAGATTATTGGAGTTCATTTTAACCCATCTGTCTGGTAGCCTGCGCTCATACTTTTTTTCATAATTAAATGTGATGTATGAGTGGAATTTTGATCTTCTCTCTTCCATTTGGGCTTCACAGGGATGTTTTGTATTTGCGGCTGGTTATTATTTATTGGTACTGGCAGTATATATGTATATATTTTTATTTTTCTCATCACTCTGTATTTTTTTTATTATTGTGGCGCATAAGGGATTCCTGTAATGCCACAATGGTCCAAACTTCAACTTAAATAAATAAATAATATTATTTTATTTTTATATGAGCGTTTAAAACATAAACATAAAAAACAACAAAAACCTATTTACAATGATCATACATAATAATATACTTGGAAACATTTCTATAAATTAATAGTTGGTTTGTTGAGCAATCTTCAAATTCTTGCAAAATTGAGCTTCAATGATCCCAGCCAACTCAGGTACATTAGATGCCGCGATTTGTTCTCTTCTCCTGGGCCACGTACCAATTTGATGCACGTCGCATGTTGCTCGAGACATCAAACTCTTCAACCGGATTTCTATTAACTTGGTTTTGTTCAATCGAGAATGCCGATCTGGTTGAGGGATTGTGTTTTTATATTTTGCCTTTTTATAATACTATGTAGAAGAGTATAATCTATCTTGATGTTGGTAATCACCAAGACTATTTATATGTATGTAAGTTTATTAATATCATCGTTATTAATTCATGCATAGAATCATCTGGTTAGTCTGCAGTTTGAAGCGGTATTAAAGTCAGAATTTACATACATATATGGGTACATATTGTGTGTAAATTAAAATATAAACTTGATTTAAAATTTTTAAATGTAGGCTTGATTCAAATAGAGGCTTAGTTCAAATGTTCAATTATTGTATTTGGGTTATCAATTATTGTATTTGGGTATTTGGGTTGAAAGTATTTAATGTGTTTAATATAAACTGATCTGCGTTAAATTGATAGCTAATTGTTGTTAAAATTAAATTATTTTTTGTAATTGCGCAATTTTTTTCATACAATTATCTCAATTTAATTTTTAGTGAAATAAAATACGGCGGTTTTTTATTTAAAATAGATCAATCAATCACATGTACATATGTCGTATGTATACATATGTATATATTTATATACAGGGCCTCTCAGAAAAAATGTGAGCCTCAGGGCCACAGATCTTTTTGTGACCCCCCCCCCTTTATTTTAAAATTCTTTTTAAAAAATAATATTACAAAAATAAAAGTAAAAGCGTTTTTATTTTTTATTTAATATTTATTTCCTTATAAAAACTATTCAACAGAGGCTTTTTGTGCTTTTGTTAATTAATTACGTACCAATAAAATCAGATATGGCTTACACACGTTTATAAATATATATAATATAAATTAGATATATTATATAAACCAGATTTACACTCCAAACTAAAAAAATAGCTTCTGCCAAAATCACATAAAATGTTTTTATAATTAATAATTTTCTAAAAAATAAAGTGATGATTATTAATTAATGACGAATGTTGTAAAAACCCAATGTACGTATGTATGGACATATGTACATATAATGAAAAACGAAATATGTACATATGTATCATAAAATTACGAAACTAATTAATTAATCATATAAATAATGCTTGAAAACTTCTCATGGATTTTGTGTAAGTACTAACAATAATAAATATCATTTTAATTAAAAAAACAAAAGCTGTGATTTGATATAAAAATATTTTAAAAGTGACATCTTTGGATGAAATTTCAATTAATATCGGATATTATGACAAGATATTCATATATGTATGTATTTGAAAAATACTTCAATATATACATAAATAAGTAGTTTGAATATTAAAATAATTTTATTTGTCCTTCCATCGAATTAAAATATTTGTGATGATGATATTTTCATGCGAGATTTATTTATTCGATTTACTCACCGATTGTCATGAAATTGAAAATACTAACCTCTCATCTTATTGACGTTCAGTAAATGACTTTTTATATTTTTACGTTTGTGTACGCAATTAAAACTTGAATGGACAGCGAGTCGGGTTCAGCGATCTTATTGTACAACAAAACCCAACAAGCGTCATTACGAATATGGTCATATTGGGGGAAACTGGAACAATTGCATTGAGTTGCACGCTTCGGACCCACGAGAATATTAATTGCATCGTTTTTATGCGTCTGTTCGGTGCATCCATCCTACGGTGTATTTGTATACATGCGTTAATTACAGCGATCGTTAACATTAACGGTCGAAATCAAGGACTCGGCGGATCACTTTTTGTTGATTCAGATTTTCATTGCCTTTATTCGATCAAAAACATACTCACTTATCTTGTATATTATTTCTTTTTTAAAACCAGAATTATGAATATTGGAATAAATTAGACTATTTTGTTTTATTATATATAAATATTAAGATAACTGCAGGGATTCATGATCAACACATATGTACATACATGCTGCATCATTTGTTCTAAATAAAGAGTGTTTAACTTATGGATGGGAAGAATTGCATTTCAATTCAAATATATACATATGTATCTATATATGTAGTAAGTATTTTACAGTTCAAGTGTACTTTTCGTCCGTTATACTAGTATGTTCACACACAAACCAATCTGGTCAGTTATAGTGTACACAAAAGAACAAATTGCCAAACGAACTAAGCAGTTTATGCATGTACAAACTATTGGCCATTAGTTTAAGTATTCTCAATCGTTTGTCTCATCTCCTTTATATACATATGTATGTACATATATACATAGTAGTCATACCCTGGGTTGCAATACTTTTAAAATTAGTGGAAGCGGGAATTATAGCAACGTTATAATGTGGTTTTCATAGGATTTCCTTTTTAAATACTCGGCTTTTTGACATCTCAAAAGTTTTGACAATTCAAAAGTCTTGGCCGCTATAAGTTTCATACGACAACTGGTGAATCTTTTTGAATATAGCTTTCGACTGTTAGTCTTATAACCAATAGTTCGTGTATGAATAAGCTAGTATGCTCATGGATTAACCTTTGGACTATAACATGTAGTTATTAGATAATATTAACGTTTTTCAATACCCATAGTATTAGTATTAACTTCGGGCAAGGACGATATCCTAATATATAATTTCAAAAGTGCCTTTTATGTATTATATGTACATATGTAAGGTTTGTTGGTAATCGAAAAACAAATTAAAGTTTCTATGACGACGATTCAATATGGTTGAATATTATTAAAAAAAAAAAAAATGAATATTTATTATTAGACTCGCCATGTGTAAGCTTTTTATATTACAAATACTGAGCGAAGCCGCGTACAACAACTAGTATGTACATTATAATATGGATTTGTCAGTTTTTTATCAATAGTTGTTTCAATTATTTTATATCGCATTCTTTTTAAAAATCAATGCATGTCTTTTCGCTTAAAAAATGTATGTGAAATAATTGAAGATAGTAAGAAGTAGAAGTTCAAGCGTTTGTTGCAACTAAAATTTGCATATGTATGTACATATATATTATATGTTATAATAATGTACGTCGCATTACAGTATTACTTTATGATTTAACTTCGCATTCCATTTATAATATCACACAATAATTGGCTACGTAATATTCTCTAAAATTGGCTACGCATAAATGTGATTCTGAATTTTTTTTTGAAATACCACGACAGTCATATGTACATTTTGGATTGATATCGATTTCTTATGATTCCGTGCACATTTCGTGGAAACGATATCGGATTTATTAGCTTATATGATTTATTGAATCCAAAGTCGAATTCTTTTGACACACCTATCTGTATGTACAATGTACGCATATCTGCGCTTATCAAATACGTCCTCTCATCCAGATTATGATAGAAATATATCATTTTCAGTTTATACAATATGATAATCTTAAATTAAACAACCAACAACCATCACAACCAAATCGTTCATTTACGCACAATTTAATAAGTAGACGAAAAAAAAATAAAGTAATTATTTGCTTAACGTACGCAATCTTATCATCGGCGCCTCCACTTCATGGGAATATTCTTCAATAGGTGGGCCAATTTTACAATTCATAATTTAATATAATCTTTGAATTCGATTGTATAGGTAGGTAACTCAAACAATGAATGTGCGTGTTTCCGTTTTTAAAATTTGAATAAAGTTAAGCTATTTTCTAACATTTTCAAATGTATAGATAGATACACACGCATACATAATTTTTTTAAGTTATTGCTCTTATCTGTCAGACGCAGTAATATCAATATTTAAATGTTATTACGATAACGACTGTACTCACGATATAAACAGACTTCCGCCTATCGATGATAATATTATTTAAACAAATTGATTTTAAAACGAAAATCGGTTAACATATTCACTCGGTTTATAAGGATTGCAAATAGGTTTTTGAGCTCTTTTTCCTACTATGCTATAGATTAACATTAGAATAATATAATACTATGATTACTAACCAAATTAAATTAAATTGTAAACTAGAAAATAATCAGTAGATCAGTAGCTATTAAAATAGATATAAGATGTATTATGAACATAATTTAGTAATAATAAAAAGCATTTAAAAATAAAAATATTCACTTGGTTTCTTTTTTTGTGTTTATTTTATTTTATTTGAACCTCCGGAGTTGGAATTATAACTACTTATTTAATAATATAATATAATAAATACTTATAATACTTATCATATAATAAATACTTCAAGCATTTTATTGAAACATGTTCGAAATGAATTTAATTGAATTTCCATGTACTTGATGTATTTGATGATGTTATCCTTCAGATTGTGATTTAAAAATATTTAAAAACAACTGGCCTATCTTCATCCTAATCTTATATAAGATTGTGTATCGTTTGTTTACTTTACAATTGATAAATGTACATATATGTAAGTGTGTATGTATGTATAAAATTACACGCAATAAGTTCACGCACTTTTTAGGTGTGGCTTTTATCAATTTACGATATATTTACACATAAGCTTGTAATATAGATAAATAAAAATTTAAACAGATCCAACAAATCGACTAATATAATATATAGAATGTTTTTAAATCTATTATCGATGTCTTTACGTAGTACTTTTTGACGGCAACAACCGAATAAATACATTTTTACAGGGCTAAACTTTTGCATTTTATCCAATAATTTTTAGATAAAATTATAATATAAAGTAATAAATCAATCTTATCCCATTACAATATATTATATTGATAAAAAAAATGATAATCTCTACATGATTAGTTGAATTTAACAATTAAATTTTCAAGTAATCTGCGTATTTTTATTTCATTAAAAAATTACATGACATTGCAAAATATTTAAACATTTTTTTTTAAATAATTTATAACAAAGTAAATGAAACGCTGTACACACGATATCGGTTTGAATTCGACATTAACGATAGTGAGTTTGAAAAATACATGAAGATTACCTGATAGGCTCGTGAAAATCGAAAAAGAGACACCTTCAAGGTTATATTTTATACATTCGATAAATGTTCAAAAGCCGATGATAGATATCATATTATACCACTTCAAAAGATTAAAATGGCATTAAATATTGATAGTTTAAATACAATAATTTTTGCAATTTTGTAAAAACATCATATTTCAATATTTTTGAATGTATTAAATAAAACCTTGTAGGTATCATATAATAAATTTGTTTTTTCAATTTTCACGAACCTATCATATAATCTTTTTGTATTTTTCAAACTCACTATCGTTAATGTCGAATTCAAATGGATATTTTGTGTGTTAAGTGTTCATTTACTTTGTTCTAAATTATTTAAATTTTTTGCAATCTCGGTTAATTTTTTAACGAAATAAAAATACGCAGATTACTTGAAAATTTAAAAATGAATTAATTTGCGATATCTGAAAAATTACTTAAAAGTTTTCATCGATATATACCTACATACATATGTATATGTATGGAAACGTTAAAATCTACATCATTTCATTTCATATTTTTCAAAAGAAAATGGGCTTCTTTTACTAGTGCAAATCGTTTTAGGAAAAATACACTTTCATAAGATTAAAACATTGAATGCATGTAATTAATTTAGTAGACTTATTTATATGTTTTTTTTTTAATATATACCAGGAAGGCCTTACAGATAAAGCCCAATGCGCCTTCCTGGCCAATTACAAACAATGCAGCATTTTTATTTTTATTACATCAATGAATTACGAGACAGTGATAACTCATAATTAAGGATACATCTATGAATTGTACATACATTTTATTGTATATTAATCATACTCAAATAGTGGTGACATAGTAGGTAGGAAGGTTTTTAGCCAAGTTAACCAGGAACCGTTTCAACAATGAAATCAGAAAAATTGGAAAATTCTGATAGGAAACGATTGACCTGGAGTCACATATATCGAAGTCTGACCAGCAGCACTACAGATATACTCAGATTTTTTTTTCAATCTACATAGATCAGCTCATGAGATCGAACCTGGCGTCTCTCGGTGCTAGGCAGAAGCTTAACGACCGAGCTATGCTGCTGTTTTGTTTTGATGATATACATAAATATATACAATGCTTAAACTTACAAACAAATAATACAATGTTTTGATTATTTTAAAAGTTACAGTCTATATAGGTGCGAATGTAAACCGATATTGTATATATCTTAAATGTTTTCAGTTCAATCTGAAAGTATATCAATTGAAAATCGAACTTTTGGCTAATGCATGTAATAGAAAATGTATTCTATACTCATCTATTTATAGTATAAGACGAAGGTCGGTGAATGAGAGCGTTCGTGGGAAAAACAGAACTGGTTTTTGGCTGGAGCGTAGTTTGCAAAATGAAATACGAGCAGAAGGGTACAATCGCCGATAGTCAAAACGAAGAAACATATAAATTAGGGGCGGAAGTCAGAAATAGTTGGTATCCCCTGGCCGGAAGGGAAATAACATATTTTATAGGAGCAGACGAGGACTCCGCAGAGAATAGTCGGTTCAGTTGCTCTACGTCCGCGGTGCGCGAGCTAAACTTTAACAAACACACATATTATATATTACATATATCCACAATACACGAGATGCGAAATGGGCAAAAGCGGGAAAACAGGAAGGAAATTGTTTTTCCAACAATATACATTTCCGAAAGTCGTTACGCTCCACCTTCATACCAGACAGCGTTTATACTTTTGCAAACGTATGTGTTATGTGGCACTCGAAAAATATGAAACGCTGCCCAGTGATGAACGTTTATATTTTACGCTATGATGAACATGGGACTGTAAATATAATATTTTACACTTTTTCAATGTATTTGTTATGAGGAAGATCTTATCTTAACTATCAATAATGCCGTATTCGAAATCCTTGTGTTGGCCGATATATGTATGTAGTATGTATGTATTTTACCGAATCGTTTGGTTTATATATCCATACAAGAGAGCTAATAATAAAATCTAATGTATAATTTCGAAAGAGAGTTTCTATGACGACGATTCGATATGGTTGAATTTGAATTATTTTTTTTCGATTCAAATAAATTTACTAAAAAAAGCAAATGAATATTTACTATTAGATTCGCCATGTTTAAGCTGTTTATATTACAAATACTAAGCGAAGCCGTGTAAAGCAACTAATATTAATTAATTTCAATGAATAAAAATACGTTTTAATATTGGGGGTATAAAAATATAAACTTAAGATATTAAATAGAAAATGACTTAAGATTCTAAATGCGATAACTTTAATAAAAAGAAGAAAACAGGTTGATACTCGATATAAATCATAGTTTTCGTTGAATAGTATGACTAAAATCAAAGATTGGCGTTGGAAAAAAGCTTTTAAAATAACCAGAGACGTGGACTTAGTGATTAGCAAATTATGCTTTTGAGCAGAGTGGTCAATGGTTTGAATATCACTAGAATCCCGCTGCTGGCCAGACCTTGGTTTGGGACTCCATTTAGATCGTTTCTTATCAGAGTTTGCCAATTTTTCTTATTTTCATTGAAACGGTAAAATTGGCAATTCCTTTCCTGTTTCTCTTGCTAATCTCAAGTTATTCAGCGTCTTGAGGGTCACCAATTTGATTATAAAATGCTGCAAAAATTTCTCCATATATGTATGTATATATACATATGATGCATTGTATAAAATGCTTATGTATATTGATAGTATTGTATCCGTATAACTCGTCGCTTTTGAGCGATTTGTAAAGGTTAGTGTTCATGTTCTATGAAATAAATAATAGACTGCTTCATTAATGTTCAAAATATGAGAGCAAAAAATCATGATTTCTCTAAGAAATTGACAATATAATGCACCATATTTTGGGCAAAAAGCATCCATCAACCACCGAAGATTGATTACAGAATACTTAACTTCTCATTTTATGTTATTGAATCAAAGTGGTCTTGAAGATATTCCTCAATTTGTGAAATCTGTCATCACATCATTAAATTATTTCAGTATCTGGAAAATTAAAAGCACTTTTCTTAAATATATGCTCGTCAGTGTATGAACAAAAAATAATCATTAAAATAATCCATATGATCTATAGAAGTTTAATGGTTTTGAGGACTAACGAATATCTTGGCCCAATATTATAATTGTTCTGGCAGATGAAAGTTGGATCAAAAAGAAATGGATCTTTTACAAAACTCATATATATTTGTGTGTATAGTCAAAGTTATATAGAATTCCATGATACATCTAATTTGATGCTTAAATTGAAATCTGTAGATGGATTTTATTTAGATTTATATTTACATATTAATCATCATTCACAGCCAATTACCATGCTCTGATGAATGAAGGCCTCTCTGACATGCTTCCATTCATCTCTGTTTAGGGAAACTCTCATCCATCTCATCCCACACATTCTTTTAATTTCATCCACCCATCTCCCTGCGGTCTTCCTTGTACCCTTTTAGAATCTCTCGGATACCATTCCAGCACTTCTTTCGTCCATCTATCACCCGTTCTTCTGACTCCGTGACCCGCCTATTGCCAATTCAATTTATTATTTAAATACATACACATATCATAAACTATGTGTTATGCAAAATATTGCTTTCGTATGCTCATAATATCTAAATAAATGTATAATAAAATTTACTTACACTTAGATAAAATATAATTAATATATGGTTTAATGAAAAAAGTTATAATAATTACATATACATATATCACCTGTTTTGTTATTTAATTTCAATGAATACAATTAATGAAACAATGTTCTCATTTGTTGATATGAAGCATTTTATGCAAGCGTGTTTTAATTTCAGATATGATGATAGTGATGCACGTCAAACGAATTCCAATCTCCGGATTCCTACATCTCCATATGATTTATTATCTTCATATGCTTTTTGTTTAATGTGTCTGTTTTTTGTTTACGTTTATATAATTCGAAAATTATCGATCATTGACGATGCGTACCGTTGTGTCTTTGAATGAGTGAACTCGGCTACCGTAGCCGATCGACGGAAGGCCGCTAAGTCCATTGATGGAGTGTTGGACATGAATGGAACGACGATGGACGACATTCGAGATGAGGTGGTGAATCTCCAGGTGGGCCTTCTGGTGTGATCACGTACCGTCGTTCACGACCACTGAAGCCCGGAGTCTGGGTGGCATTTTAATTCGAAACGAAACGGGGGACAGCTGCCGATGATCGTACCTGAAATGACAACATCGGCTATGAATATCATGGATTGTTATTCAGATGGTTCTAGGATATATATATATATATATATATATATATATATATATATATATATATATATATATATATATATATATATATATATATATATAATTTCGAAAGAGACTTTGTATGTATGTATGTATGTAAGGTTTGTTGGTAATCGAAAAAAAAATCAAAGTTTCTATGGCGACGATTCGATATGGTTGAGTATTATTTTTTTTTCAAATAAATTTAATAATAAATAATACTATTAGATGGCAAAAGTAAATTTCAAAAACAATCTATATTAAATTAATTAATACCTATGTATACGTATACGAATACGTACCTAGTAACATTGTTGAAAGTTATTATAAGTAAATTTGTATTATTTTAAAATAATCGTATTCGAATAACTCGGATTACAAATTGAAGATATGTATATGTACATACATATACATATACCTATAGAATAATTTAGATTACAATAATTGTGTGTTAGATATTTAAAAATTCCTCATTTTATCACGTATTAATTTTTTTAAGCTGTTATTGACATTGTTTTGTTTGTCGTTTTGATGATAATTATCGTATTAATTAATCGAGTTTTCTAGATTTCAATTTTTCGACCAGGTATGCCATGTGCGTATTTCTCAATATAGTGATTTTATCAAATGATCAATCGTGTCGATCATTGCACGCCTCCCCGAAAAATAGTCGAAATGTGCGCGAGGATGACCATGGCTGCCCAAACATCCGTGAAGTGTGACCAATGGAAAACTGCTTCACAATCTCACTTTGAATATTCAAAATTACGTTAGCGATGATTTCAGTGAATCAAACGAAAAAAAAAGTCACAAATAAAATTAAAGGTAATTTCCATACTTATACGTAAGTGAGTGGCTGTGTAGTGGAAATGTAACATATTTCATAGCAATGTATTGAATTTGTGAACATATTCATAGAATGATAACAATAATCTTATATTGATATTTCACTATCGGAAAGGTGTGGTTTTTAAACGATGAATAATAATTTTTAGAACCATATAATAAGTAGAATACAACTAACAAACATATCTGGTATTTTACCTACATACTCGTATTATACCAAATTGGAATTACCAACAAAATAAAGGTGTACTTTGTAACTAGAATTTGTAGACGTTATTATAAGTAAATTATAGGTAAAAATTCGAATAAACGAGAAGTAATCTGTATTATTCGAAAGGCCTCCATCCTATGTACGATTGGTCATGTTCTTGACATTAAACCGAATACTTAGTATATTTGACTCGTGACTAATGCACCCGTGATGTCCCGATTCGGTGCATTTATTCCAACAAACCTGATTATTATTTTTGATAATTTTCAATTGCATCGATACCAATCTAGACAAGTACTAAGTCAACATACATATGTACATATAACTGTAATCATCTATGTAGATATCCATGTATAGATAAATCGTGCAACATGTCACGTCTTCAGTTTTTAAATAATGTTAAATTCAATGTGATTTTTATAAATTTATTTTCGGCATGGATATGACCTATTCGTGGGTCAAATGCTAGGATTCAGATCCTGGACAAAGTGTGAAGAGGTGGCTGCTTGTGTGGCATTTCATCGCATGATGTGACGCTTTTGTGTGAGAAATATTTCGGTACCACTCTTCTTTATGTTAGTACTTTTGTGGAACGATTCAATCTGTTGGACAGTAAGCATTTCTCGGAAGTGGACGTGGAATGATCACTAGTCTGTGATGATCAAATACTGCCGATGTCTTTTGATGACTTCCGCCACCGTTCGCCGTCAATTTTGACGGACTAAATTCCAATTTGGCGGATTGTAATTAAACAGTTTTGGTAATGACACTTCTACGTAGATGATGTAGAAGTGGCTTTAAAAAATACATTACAATTACTTCACGGAATTCGTTTTTATCTATCATATTGCATAGGTCATATTAGATTTCCAAAAAAATATTTACGTACATATGTTATTAAAAATATATTTTTAAATTTTCAGTCAGAATGGCATGTCTTTGGTAGTTGAGACAATTCAATTGTAAAAATTGGTTCTACCAAATATTTTCCATAACCACTAAATCATTGCCCGGTTTTTTTTCCTTTCTAATCAAATTATCATCGGAATGTATAGTATTGTCTACTATATACATACATTATACATGTATGCACATATATACCTGAATATATCCAAAATGATGTATTGTAGAAGAAAACAAGCAATGGTGACATTTAACAACAGATTTATTTTTTTTAAATATTAAAAAAATCTAAACTTTTCTTTTTTTTTATTTAACATTCCCTTGAAACAACGAAAGTTTTCCACTAGGTCCATGGATTAAAATCCAAAATCCGCATTTTCGCTCCGGCTTAATGAAAATTCATATAAAAAATGGAATTGAATGAATGAAAATTGCTCGAGACAACATAGCATGTCTCCCCGTCCTAAAATAATTGATGCAAGATTGTCGTTATTTTTATCGATATTTCTTTGAAAAATAAAAAGAAAATCTAGGATAAAGAGGTAGGGTCCGAATACATTTTTCAGCCAATTGAATAATTATTATGAACTAGTGGTTTTACAAAAGCTTCGCTCGGTATTTGTAATATAAACCGCTTAAACACAGCTAATATAATAGTAAATATTTGATTAAATTTATTTGAATATTTATTTGTTTTTTTTATTAAATTGAACGCCACGGATTATATGAACCAAACAAAAAAACATACATACAAAGTCTCTTTCGAATTTATATATATCAGATTATATATATAAATATATATATATATATATATATATATATATATATATATATATATATATATATATATATATATATATATATATATTATATATATATAATAATCATAGAATACATATGCATATATGTATATATACATACATACATAAATACTTAATAATTAATACGTATCTACATACATACTACATGTATGTACATGTGTATAAGATTTAATAAAGGATTAGACATTATGAACACTGTATAGTATAATGCTTTCACGCTTCCGGGTTACGTATTAGCTTAGCTTTATTAATAAAATTTGCTTAATTTCACACTTGTAAAGCTTATCAAAGCGAAACATTTTCCGAAGCATCTGTCGTACTCGCTGGACCGAAAATGTGTCCGAGGAGGAGAAAAGAGCGTAAGTATTCGATTAAGTGTATAAAAATGTGCAAATCATCCT
Source organism: Arctopsyche grandis (assembly GCF_051622035.1). NCBI lineage: Eukaryota > Metazoa > Arthropoda > Insecta > Trichoptera > Hydropsychidae > Arctopsyche > Arctopsyche grandis. Next base: position 22,208,392 of record NC_135359.1, read on the forward strand.
AAAGTAGGTACGTGACCATTCTAAACTATAAAAAAAAAATCGAAAGCAAATTGATTAAGTATGTATTGTTAAACATCAATACGTGTATTTGTATATTTTGAATATATTATAGTTGACTCAATAATCTGTCACAATATAGGACAAATAAAATTTGGACGTAAAAGTCTAATCGATGTCATTAACGGTTTCCATTGTATAACGATACAAAACCATGAAATATACCTGACGTCTTGATGATGTACATTTGAGTCACGTAATTGAATTCTCCAAATTTAGACGATCACAAAATTTACGGGACAAAGTAAAAATAATGTGAAAAAAACACACTTCCGTCGTTTGATCGTATCATAATTTGATTTTTTACGCCATCAATCTTTCACTCGTTGTCAAAATTTTCCATCTTTGATGATAATTTTAATCAATCCAATATCAGCTGAAGTACGCACGAACACCGACGTCTGAAAATTAGTATAAAATTTCAATTAACAAAAGATTTTTTCAATTTAAGTAATAAATCTGATTCATTTTTTTCGGTGAAATAAACCTGAAAGAGTTGAGAATCCACGGTTGAACAGTAGCAATGGTATAATTGTACAGTACGTGCATATCGTTACGCCATTTTACTTGACAGCTATTTCGCCCGGCGTCCAAGTTCTGGACAAATGGCTCTCTCGCCACGGTATCTCAACCATTTCCGTTCTCTGCATCATTCTATACATATAATATGTATACAAAAATACATACGTATGCATTTGTGGATTATTGCGTCTCGACTTTTCCTCCCCCGAGTGTTTTGTGCAGAAAAAACTGATATAATAATAAAACACTGACGTTCTGCTTTGTCACGGGTACCGAGATATGAAGACGTACTGTTTTATGGTGATTATTTATTGGAAGGGAGGAGGGTAGGTACCTCTGAGAGTACAGCAGGAGGGCTAACAACGCACAAAAGTTGCCCTTTTCTTGTAATTCCCATTCCCTTTGCTTGCTCCGGGCGAAAACATGCGAGCTCATTTAAAATAGTACACAGTTGCGTCCAAAGTCGACATGAATCTGGAAAAATATCATTTAAACATTAATACAAAACCGAAATGTAAATAATTTTATATTGAATTGTTTTTCTTAGATGCATAATTGGATACGTCATATTTACGTATATTCCTGTGTAGACTTTCACATTGATTAATGTATTCGTTTATATGTATCTTGTATTCTGAAACAATAATACAGACAATTATGTACATATTCAATTTACTTCGTAACTAACATTTTCTTTTATTCATAAATATCTATCAGACCATCTTTATACGTACATACACTGTATGATATTTTTTTATTAAATTATAAAAGCTGTGTAAAAGGTTATTTTTTACATACTTTTATTGCGTTTATGTGGCATGTAATTATTATGCTTATAAGAAATAAAATTAGCCCTTAATAATATAATTGTTGTTGAAATTATTATTACAGTATAATATACATAGGAAAAGTTAGCGACATCTATGAATTTATTTTATAATGTAAAATGTTTTATTTGTTGTGCAAATATTAAATTCAAATATACTTATTTGATAAAAAAAAGTTCGAAGTTATTTAAAAATGCTGTATTTTTTATTCGGTTAAACGTTCAATGGTGCAATATAAATAATGACGAGAGATTTAGTTGAAACGCTAAAAGTAACAATAAAAAATTTTGGTTACTTCCGGGAAAAAATGTACAGTATTAAATTATGTATGACCACTATAACGCGGTCGGAAAAGTTTTATCGGAACATTCGATGATGGTCGGAAATAAAATATAAAGAAATTGAAATATGAAGGAGGCGCCACAAAAAATGGGGCAATAAATAATAATCTATGCGGAAATGGAAAAGGGGACCGACCCACGGAAAAAAGCAGGAGTGGAACACTACTACTTCATTCCGAAGGCAAAAAATAAAAAGAGAAAAGCAGAAATATAATAAAATTTCTTGCATAAAGCAGCTAAAAAAGCAATGTCTTCCCTTTTTCTGAAGCGCTATCGAAAGTATTATATTTAAGACTAAGAGATGGTTTATGGCCAATATATTTACGTTATGCTGAAAGCGTACACTAATAAATATACACACGCTGAAATATTATACGGAAAAACCTTTTTACGTGTCCCTCTTCATCTACGGCGCCGAGTGCTTCCTCTCAATTTGCAAAAGTGTCGGTAAAAATCGAAAATACTCGATCCCCTTCGGAAAGAGATGATTGCAATAAATACAAAACGCAAAAAAATAAACCAGCACGATATTGCTAAAACTGCACATACACGTCTTTACAGCAGCCTTGAAAATATATGTATAATTTGGTATAATTAAAAAAAATTAAAATTCCAATTCAAACTGCTTCATTCATAATTGTAAATATATATATGTACATATTGAAAGAGTAATCGCGACTTATGTGTCCTTATCTCTGACCCAATGTTTAAATCGCGTATAATATTACATATATAACAGGTTTTCGGATTTTCTCGAAATTAAATTGATCCACTTTTGCATTCAACACAGTGCTCGAGTGTTTATTATACAAATGCATATACGTATGTTTGGTTCAAATGCAGGTTTCAACCAGTCTGTTGCACTTGATTGACGTTATCTCGAAATTGATCGTCGCACTGCACTCGTCTCGCAACATGCACAATGCGAAACTTGAAGTACATACAAACATACATACATACATATAAGCGTAAAAATATACGTATTGAATTTATACAGTCGTAGCATTACTATTTCTGTTTGTAATTAATGGAGATTATAAAGAAATGGAAAACACACAAAAAAATTGCATAGACAATTCCCCTGTGACATTCGATAAGTATTCGATCGACTTTTTCTCGGTACTAAACTCGAGCGAATGGATAACGCAATTAAAGGGTTATATTTACGATCGGTCAACGAACCGATTAATTGGTTTAAATAGACCCGATCGATTGTTCGACATCGATTATCGCTTGGACGATTGTAAACAATGAAGCTGCGTCTTTACGCTTAAAAAAGATTTAATTTCAAATAAAAAGGAGGACGCTTTTGATTATTTTTTAGACCATGTTTTAGCCCGCCTACTGCTTCAAAATTAAGAATCTCACGATTATATATATATAAATAAAAACAGTGTCCATCGTAGCACGAAACCAATTATGTCCCCAGAATTAAATCACTTCTCAGTTGATTCATTTTTGGTGGGATTATAAAAAATATACATATCTATACATTCATATATATGTATGTATGTAGTTTATATTTATTTATTTATTTACTTTATTTGATAAACGGCCGCAAAGACCATTGAACAATAATAATATTGAACATACATAATAATAATACATCACGCTTAAGCCCATTTTAAGGTTCGTTTATATCAGCACAGCTCGAGCCGGCAACTGCATACGTTCCGTAATGTAGACGTGGCGTATCCAAAACAGCAGTAACCGGCACGATCTATTCATATTATACAGGAGTATATGTTATCGAAACGCATCAAGCAGAACCGATTTCTTTGGCCCCTGTGGAAATACTCATGCATGAAGTGAGGTCATATTGGCGAGTCAGGTCGCAATGGTCATTAATTTGTTATTGTTATTATTATTATTTATTAATTTTTGTGTATTTATTAAAATAATAAAATAAAAAATAAAATAAATTAGCACATTTAGATATTTTACATATACTTTCTGTGATATACTATATCACACAAAGTACATATATGTAAAATATCTAAATGTGTTAATTTATTAAATTTTTCACATAAAAATGAATAAATAATAATAATGATAATAAATAATATATCATATAGCATGGACGATCGGGAGCAATCAATTATTAACCGACACCTGATTTTAATGTTCTATTCCTTAAACACCCCATTGATATTTTAACGAGCAAAACACTAGTTGACTAATATTATGTAATTAACCCTAATATAAATACATATTTTTTTAATTTTCCTTTTCAGTACTGAAAATATTATTTCAGTACAATGACTTACATTTCAGTACATGTACAATTTTATTTAAAATTTAAACGTTCATCAACATTTAAAATGTATCCAACTGAAAATTAATTCTGATAAATTTAAAGAGAACAAATTTTGCAGTGGTATACTACCCACTTTTGCAATTATTTCGCTTGCGCTAGCAAAGAAAGACGCCTCGTTTGCCAGAAAATTGCGTTTTAGTAGAAAGTGAAAAATAAAATGGAATACATGAAAGGGGCGAAAATCAAATTGTAAATCCCCGCGTGGCGCTAAAGGCGAAAAACGAAATAAATTAGACGCGTCGGTGAGGGCCATTGTGGCGCCGCGGAGGGTCAAAATCGCAAACATATTCTCAATTTGAAATTTATTGTAAATCGGTCACCGGGGAGTCCAACCACAACTGGGGTGGAGGAAAATCCCCCCAAACCCACTCCAACCCACCCACCCACTTCACGTTATCCCCTCGCAATTTTGCCCGGATGTGACGTCACGCTGGACTCAGAGGACGCCCGTCGTGCAGGGTTGGACCAACCCCTAATACAAAGTTTGATTTGAGCTCGCCTTAGCGGGCTTTGTAAAGTTTGTATCGCAGAACTTGTACAGTGTGATACCTGTACAGAGTTCGAGGCAATCGAACATTTTATTCATTAGCTTATAGCAACCAATACATAAGGCCAATTATCAAAAAAAACAAGGTTGTATGTGACAGCCCTGTTATCGGGTAGGATTTGAATTCCGATTTGGAAGTTGAGCGATGTGAAGGTCTCTGGGGAGTTGCGGCCCTGAAGATGGAGGGAGCAATATATTCCGAAAGCGAAAAGGGCGAACTTGTACTGCCAAATACAAATTGAGAGGTGGCCAAATATTGGTCTTTGGTGGGGTAAAATGTATAAAAAAACTTATATATACAATTTTGTAATTGTCTGGTGTTGAATGGAAAAAGGAAAAAAATCCCACGTCAAACGTGTCGACAGCCCTATTCAAGCAAATCGGTGGAAAAGTTGACATTTGATCGAAGCAAAAAAAATAGGTAAACGAGTAAAGCTTCGATATCTTATTACTAGTTAACCTTTTAGTTGTTTTCGCAAACATACACGTGTACATATATGTTACCTTTGTGTATATAAATATGTTCATATATATCTACATATGTATGTACATAGAAGTTATCGCTAGAAATTTAATTATAAACATCGCCATTTGAAACATTTACATGCATATGTAATTATAATATATTGCTGTATCATCCATTAATACCTTATCATTTGAAATCCGAACTATGTATGTACATACATATATGTATATACATATATATTTTTAATCGGAATATTTTTATCAGACAAGAAAATTTCTCGGAAAATTTGTGGAGTTTTCTTAGAACATTTTTTAGTCTAAAATCTGTGTTTGATAATTATAAGTTTTATTGTTTTATAATTTACATATACATATATGTATTACACCAGGGGTAGTCAAATCATTTTCCATTTTTTTTTGAAAAATGATCAATTAATACCAAAACTAATAAATTATATATTATGTGTGTATGTATACGGATTATAAATACGTATAAATGTAAAATCAGCCAGTTGATAGAATGCATCGAATATCCATGATTGGAGGACCTTTCCGCTTGGCATTTTCATTGATTCTGAAATCATAAGAGTGATTTAATTTAATTAAAACTTTCACAGCAAGTGTATGAATATTTCATTATAATACTACGAATACAAAATAAATTTCGTATAATATATTAAATAATATCATTGTGTTGTGTTTTCGCTTCAATAATTTCCCATAAATCAGAAACGAAAAAAAACATTACTTTTTATTGCTGTCCCTTGAAATATTCATATGTTTTTTCAGCTTCATCGGTATAAATCTGAAAAAACACAAAGCATTCCCTTTGCGTTCGTATACATACATATATACATATCAATACGCTGCGAACGAATACACGTGTGCCATTCGACATATGTACTATTTGGTAGTAAAACATTGGTATAAAAATTCGCGTATCGACTACGGTATAAAATGGCGACTGGGAGGAATGGGGATAATGGGGGGGTCGTGAGGGGTTGAATACATAGCGAAAGGGATACACGAACCCACCCACATAAATAAGTGAGAGGGCAGCACGTCACAAAAAACGGAATAGCAACGCAGAGGAAAAAAGTCCAAGGAAAAGGGAAAAATCGTCACCATATTCGAAAATGCGCACCAGCACCGAGAGGGTCGACTTAACAGTGCACGTTCGCTATGCTATATTTTAAAATCACGTATTTGGTCCACGTATTTTCAAGTTGACATCAATACATGATTTTCAATTAATATCTTATAAATCTTTGTCCACAAGACACACATTGAAAATTTTGTCTAGCTTTGTTAACGTTCATTTAAACGTTTTGTATATTTCATACGACTAGAGTTTTCTGTCTCTTGAAAACTATTCGAATTTCATTATTGTTTATTATTACATTTTATGTCTAGCATACATACATACATACAATATCTGCCATCTTGGTTATGCTTCTCACTCTCTCTTTAGATCTGCTCATGTTACTTCAAGCATATGTACATCTTTCCCCACATACATATTTTGAATATAAATTCGTAAAAATTTGGGGTTTTAGAATGTTTAAAATAAGTAAAAAATGCTATATTATTGATTTTTTTTAATGATATTTATGTAGCACTAACTTAATATACTAATATGCGTTTTAAAATTTTTATTTTGATATATCAAATGTTATGGAACGCTGTATGATTAGTGTAGTGCACTGGTAGAGCTATTTAATACAAGTAGAGAGGTCATGGGTTCAAGTCCCGACTAAATACGCAGCTGGCGAGATCTTGTCGTTATTAAAAAACCACAGATCGACCATCTCCTATTAGAATTTTCCAATTTTTCTAGCTTAATTTTTGTGACGTATCCAATAAATCGGTATCCTCCTGCTCAAATTCTCGCAAATTCAAGTTATTAGCATCTCGAATTTGTTGAATCTTATTAAAATATGCTAACTACATAATTTATTTCTCGCAAATTTGCTGTGTATCAAAACTTTGCTGATTGTTCATAGATGTCTCTATTTTATTATATCTACTGTTATGTGTGAAAAATTGTTAGTACTTAAGTACAAAAATAATCTATAACTACATATGTATATGTGTCGCCTTGGGATAATTCCTGTTATGGTGTATGCATGTAATAAAAAATAAATAAATAAAACGAGGTGGCAGTTCATCCAGCAGTGAAGTGAAAAAGGCTGTGAATTATGATGTATGCATGTATGTGTCACAGCTAAATTATATCAGCAGTGAAATTAAAATTTCAAATCTTAACCAGTTACAGTTTCACTGGGTATATATCAGTGAAATTATATGCAATTACATTTTCACTGCCCCTTAGTAGTGAAACTATAATTTTTGACAGTTGGATGATAGTGCGTCGCCGATACGAATCGCGCCACCCCACGTCACAACCCTGCTTCTCTCCATCCCCACTCCGATGTTAAACTCGTGCTCACACACCCTCCCCGCATCCCCACTCTCCTCATGGTCCACTATCTGTTTCGGTTTTTTTGATTCCCCATGTGTGGGACTGGATGCAAAAGCAAACACATCAGAATATCTTAGCAGCCAATACTTATTTATTTAAGGTTAGGCTAGGTTAGGTTAAGTTAGGGTCGGTTTTATTTATTTAAGATTAGTTTGTTAGGGTTGGTAGTACGCTTTTATTGGAATTCGTGTGTTGTAATTCGAATTACAAATTCACTGACATTGAGAAGTGAATTTGTATGTAATTCTATTGTTATATCCGTACTCACTGGTCGAGTCAGTAAAATTATAATTGCACTGACAATAACAGTTTCACTGAAACATATGTATGTAATATAGGAATAAATAATATTATATATTATATTTGGAATTTTATAATCCAATTATTTCAACCAATTCATAACAATTTCGGTCATCGTTTTAATATATGTACAGCAGCGCGTTAGTTACGCCACTGCATCATATTATTGCATTATAATCAAGTAGAATTTTATTCAACAAGGTGTTGATCGCGTTCGAACACGGCTGGCAATTAGCTACCGCTAGTACCTACTTAAAAATGTCCAAAATTTTAATACAACCGGCCAAAAACAATTCACGCAAAATATCTTCCTCGTCTAATTGGGGTCAGACAGACATATTTATAACAATCGTCGCTCAACACGAAACAGTCGACGTAAATTATGCTAATTGCGTGCGCAAAACTGCAACTTCGCCCAGAACGCTAATTATATTACACGGTCGTTGCGGAATTAATGGCTTATAAGGTGCGTGAATAATAATTTATTCATAAAAATAATTACACGATATATGTATGTACATACATACATATATACCTATGTATTATATTTAGGCACACATCTCAAGATCGAAAGTCGAAAATTGCTTGAAAAATACATACATATATCGGTATGTATGTGATGTTTTTAATAGGGTTATCTATACCGTTGTGTACGGTGAGAGATGGGGTATTGTAAAAGTACTTTTGCTAAGTATTCGCACGAATCTGGGAATAGATAAAAGCCGGCTGGCGTGCGTATTTTTGATAAGCCCCTCTCAACTTTTGCCACCTCCTGCCCCAGCGATCCTCCTGCCTTTCCCTCCCCCCGGTCCTCTTCCTAGTGTGTACAGTCTACCAAACGACCCTACGTCCCTCGCACCACCGTACACCCTTAGGATTTTGTATTCTGACAGCGAATTCGCGTATTGCGCGTATTTTATTTTTACCAGGGAAAAGGTTCCAGGTCCTATATTCAACGGCGATGTATTGTATTTTGTATAAAGTGGAAAATTTTCATAGAAGCTTCAATTCCGTGTAGTACAATCATAAGCGCACTCAAATGTTGATTGAAGGGTTAAAATCTTATGTAAATAGATTTTCAGTTAAAAAGGATAATAATCGATATTGCTAATCTATTTTGATTTATAAATGCTTTGTATTATTACTAAATTATGTTCACAATACATCTTATATCTATTTTAATAGCTACTGATCTACTGATCATTTTCTATTTTACAATTTTAATTTAATTTTGTTAGTAATCATAGAATTATATTAGTCTAATGTTAATATGTACAGCGTAATAGGAAAATAAGCTCAAAAACCTATTTACAATTCTTATAAATGCTCATAATACATCGAATACATAATATTAATTAAAGACTCTCTACAGTCAATGACCTAAAGCAGATTGTGTTTAGGTAATCCGTGTTTATACCTAAAGGTTATAGTCATTTTGTTATATTGCTAATCTATTGAATCTGTCATCTTCTATCGAAATTTCATACTTTTCTAAAGCTGATTCGCAAGGATTTTTTGATTTTTAAATGATATTGATACACATTGATACAAGAATTATACTTGAATTTTGCGTGACGAGCACACATGTTTAAGGGGTCGAAAAAAATAGGGGAAGAAAAATCGAACAAGAGTAAACTGCCACTTCCGGTTAATGGATGCTTACCAAATTTTATAAATAACTTGTTATTAAGCTTAAACTTCTAGATATGAAATTTCAGTTCAATAACCCAAAATGTTTTTTAGAAAAACATAAAAAATCTCGATTCTCTAAGTAAAAGTACTAATTCCGGTTAAGATAAAAATATTTAAAAAAAAAAACACCTATAAGTGGAGGTACCATTTCCGGTCATCTTAAAAATTTGAAAATAATTTACGTTATGTCAATAAAAATTTCAGTAACCGATACTAAGTTTCAGTTTGATAGGACTAACGGTGTTCAAAAAATCCCTAAAATACACAACACACACACACATTTTTTCTAGGTCATGAAAACGTGATCAGTGATCGATTCCGAGTTCGAATCAGTCAAAATCTCGAGTACATAGATAAAGTAATTACTTAGCTCACCGATTTTAAAAATTCGTCTTTCTCGATTTAAGGTTTGCAAAATTTTGTGATGGATATATTTACAATTAAGTATTTTTTTTATTAATTATCCAACTTGAAATCAAATGACTTTTTATGGCCAGCAACGATGTGTATGTACAAGCCCAAATAATTGCTTGGAACTTTTCCCATTTAAATGCGTCGTAAAATAAAGGTGAAGCAAAATAATATTTTATAAAAGTTTATAACTCGAGTCATTTTTATTATTACTTTGGATATTTTCGACAATGTTAAATTATATTAAGTGTACCAAATTGGTGCTACCAATTTACATAGATATACATATTATATATAAATTTGGAACCCTGTGAAACATACATATATGTATGTATATCTGAACCTGAAGGTAAATGCTTATGGAACTTAATACTTATGTTAAAATTTGATAAATTCAAACAAGTATTGAAAAGTACTTTAAAATATTATCATATTCTTAGTGCTAGAAATGCCGTTAAATTTAAAACATATATCTCACGTTTATACATATGTATATGTAGATCGCATCTTGAATTTGCTGATATTATAAAATGCTACCCACTCTCTATCTACATATGATACTGTATAAATATAATTGTCTATTGATGTTTTTAATTGGCCAGAAAAGCGCATTGGGGTTAACCTATATATGTATGTATATATGAATAAAATAAAATAAATAAATATAAATATATGATTGAGACATTGTCAATATAATAATGTGACATATTTTTTTCCGGTCTCCGTGACGAGCCGGAATGTTAAATTACAGAAAACACAAATATCGGAAGGCAAAGATCGAAAATCGAAAGATCTTAAGTCGAAAGATCAAAAACAAAGGGTGCATGGTATACGGAACATACTCACTTATTTTGCGCGAGCAGGATACAACAGGAACAAGAGGAACAGGCTTTTCCTCCCGTTTTAATGTGCGCGCGCAGAATACGGGAGGAAAAGCCTGTTCCTCTTGTTCCTGTTATACCCTGCTCGCGCAAATTAAGTGAGTATGTACGTGAGTATGTACCGTTTACCATGCACCTTTTTTTTTGATCTTTCGACTTAAGATCTTTCGATTTTCGATCTTTGCCTTCCGATATTTGTGTTTACTGTAATTTAACATTCTGGCCCGTCACGTCTTATATATATTTTTATATATTAACGACTTATATATTTTTTTTTCGTGTGACTTTATGACATAGGCACTTCTCATATTAAGTCCAGATACATACAAATATACATATCTTTGATACAACTGAATGAGAGAAATTTAATTTCGATTAAAAAATCATTCTATAAAATATGCATAGATAACGCAGAAGGCGGGCTAAAATGTCAGAAAAGACAATACCAATATAAGGAATAATAATATAATAATAATTTAATTCAGTAAATACCTAGTTATTTTTATATTAAGCCATCCAAAAATTATACATATGAGTCGTTATATTTGAAAGTGGCACCCGATTTTCAGTTCCAAAAACACTATTTCTGTTTGACTTAATTTACAAATTGTTATCACTTCATTCAATTCGATTTATTCAGAATCTCGGAAAAGCAGAATAAACGTATTACAGGCTACCGGTAGTTTTAAATATTGTTAAACGCGAAACATTATGTTTAATGTTTTGCAAAATGAAGAAAAGTGGACATGCCACTTTCAATTATAAATGCTTATATGTATAATATATTATACCTATGGATAAAATATGTTTATAGAAAAATTAAATATGCAATTTTTACTATTCGTATCCATTATTATTAATTTATGATATTATTTGTCCATTGTTATTAGCAGTCCGATCACAATTTAAAAAGTCACAAAAAACACACAGTCACATACCAGTTTGAAAACGACACAACATTTCCACGATATTAATGCATTTATAAATAAGAGAAAAAACCGCACATATAAAAATTAGGTACGGCAATAAAGTTCCCGGCATCTCACCCCGACGGAGCGACCCCTGACCTCTCTCGCCCCTCTCCCGGCCGCGGCTCTAAACTTTTACACCACTGCTACACAGACTCTCACACACGCTTACGGTCAAAGTATACAATACGCACCCTCACACCAACGAACACCCTCGCTCATACATTGTTTCTGCACAATGCCACACACCACCGTCTTATATATATTTTATATTATAATCGCGTTACACACCGCCGTATATATTTCATACCCGTAAAAGAACACTTTGCGAACGAGCGGCCGTTAATGCGAAATTTTACCTGGCAAATAAAATGCGAGTACTGTGCCTCATATATAATATAAATTATACGTTGATGTAATTAGTATATTTGATACTATGTATATTTATTCAAAATGCACGTGCTTCGAATTCAAAATGGATAACATTTATTTTAAGCACAATTTATAAACATTTTTGGCACTTAATTAACTATTTTTTTTAATATTAGATCTTGTACTAATCGTGGCTTTCGTTTAATTGATTAATATTGTATATATGTGTAAATACACAGTGGTGGCTCGTCTATATGGGCTGCGGAGCTCAGCCCTCCCAGTATAGTACAAATGCATGCTATTTTTGCCGTCCATATGGACTGCAGGGCTGCAGACCTCCCAGTATAGTACATATGCATGCTATTTTTGTCTGCATTTGATCACCGGTATGGTCAAATAGCTACCACAACCCGATTAATCTATGCAGCCCCCCCTCCCTCCCCTATCAATTCTCACGAGCCGCCACTGGTAATATATTGGTTTAATTTTACCTCTCATACTATATGTTCGTATTAGCCAGCAGCGTGGCTCGGTGGTTGCGTTGATAGCACGAGAGGTCGACGGGTTTGATCCCGTGAGCTGACCTCGATTGAAAATAATTTATTCCAAGTATAATCTTAAATGCTACTGGTCAGACTTGGATATTTATGACTCTGACTCTCTTGCCAATTTATCTGATTTCATTGTTGAACCGGTTCCTCCATCAAATTGACAAAATCCACCATACCCACTATGTCACCATTAATTGAATATGAATATGATTTAAAAATATATATTATCTATAACTGTATGTCTGTATTCTTATATACAGTATTTTTATTATGCTTATATGCCTGGTAACAGTGAGTATTCTGTAATGTCACTGTGGCAAAAATAAATAAATAAATATGTAGTTTATAATATATATTTGACAGTTTTATACCAATACCGTAAAAGTAATGAAATCAATAGGCATACGAAGTCGTCTTTCATCGTTTGGCATAAACAATGATCATTGAGCGGGGAAAGTCGCAAATGATGATTGCAATGTTTTGATTTGTACGTACATTCCATTCAACGTCAATAACGAACCCTCCCGTACACTTCGCCAGTTGGGAAGCACTGCAATAGCGGTTTGATATTTAATGAAGAAATAGTACTCTTTGAACTGTAAAACCCATCTTATAACGACATTTTAAAATGAAAATAAATTTTATTGTGAAATACACAAAATGCATGTACTATGTAGTACTTTTACTTCTACCTTTAATTTTTGTTATTATATTTTAATGGCTCCGATGTTGTGATTTAAAAAGAATAATACTTATTTAGGCGGAATAAGCCGATGGATCCAATTTTATATTTTCCCATGATGCCATTTTTGGGTAGCCCCTGAGCGACATCTATGGTATTAAACTTGTACAAACATTATATTATCTATCTATATATATAAAAATCAATGTTTGTCTGTCTGTCTGTCTGTCTGTCTGTCTGTCTGTCTCGAATAGGCTCCTAAACCAAAGAACCGATTACGATGGAACTTTCAGGATTTGTTGTATGCATGTCCGGAAAGATTACTGTGAAAAAAAAGGGAAAAAAACCTCTTAATAATAATATTCGTAATTACGATTTTACGAAAGTATAATGCGCCAGTGTTTAGTTAAGGGAATGTTTACGTTGGTAACCAACTTTCGCGCAAGCATTGCCAACGTACAAATACATTACGTACCACTCATAACAATCCTACATATCTATATAAATCAATGTTTGTCTGTCTGCCACGTATGCGTTCCTACACTTTACTATAATTTAATTTGATTATTAAGTATTAATTTGAAACTGAAACATTCACTTATCGAAACGCACCGAGAAACGGGAACGGGAATAAATTTGCAAACTCTAATAGAAAACGATCGACTTTTGTCACAAATATCCAAGTTTGACCAGCAGCACTACAGATAATACTCGGAATAAATTATTTTCAACCAAGGGTAAACCAGGACTTAACATAAACGCAACCACCGAGCGATACTGCTGGCTAATATTATGTATAATATATTAATAGTGAAAAAAGCATGGAAATAGCAGTTGCAGAAGAATATAAGGTGTATTATCTATATTTTTTTATTTGCATGGTTAGTGTGTATGTAAATAAGTACATAGTATGTAGTACATATATAAAACTTTTACTTTCAATTATAGTAAGTAAATTTTTGTGCGGTCAAATATTATATTGTATTATAATACTTTATAGCGAAAGAGAGGGAATAATAGTCAATTCAAACGAGACAATATAAAACGGGGTAGCCGTCCCCTACCACTACTGTTGAATATATGTATATACGAAGGGGTTGTGCAGGTGGGCACGAGCGACTCCCTCCCCCTTTGGGTAGGGGTCGAATCCCAAGCATTTATTTGGGCTCATCAATGTTTCCAGCCATGACGGGAAAAGGTTATTCGGACATTATGCCTCGTTCGACCGATGGGTGGGCGGGTGATTTGGGCGGGAGGATGGGTAAGGTCCTGTCGCCGTCATCGCGAACAACTGCTTGTTATCCTTTTTCATGTGCGCGAACGGGCTGTCGATAGCGAAATCCCTTCGAGGACACTGGCCGCGCTTTCAAACTGCTATGATAATCATATATTCGTCCCCCGACTCCCCCTTTGTCTCCTCCTTTCGAAAGACCCTCTCCCCTAAAGTTGGAGATCAATATTTCCACACGTGCAATAGTATCGACAATTTATACACAATGATAGATTCGAATATTCAAAGCGATTTAATATTTCCATATGTACATATTTTTTTACATATTACTTCTGACATGTCTGATCAGATTTGATTTTTTTGTGTTCGGTATAAAACAACGAGTATATAAATATGTATTTTATACAGAGTTAATATGTAATTTATTCCAATACTGCTAAGCCCAATTTAATTAATTCAAGTGTACGTCTAGTAGGGTTTGTACGATAAATCTACTCGTAACAAAGGGGTCAAAAGATCGAAATTTAATCTCGCCTTCGGGCAATCTCTTTTTACGCCATTTTACCTCACAAATTGTCTTTTTTTTTCACCCCCTCAAACATTTTCATTGTAATGGCACAAAATGATTTACCCTAAAGCAATCTTTTCCCTATGTTTTCAGATGTTCAAATTTCTTTTCTAGCGTAAACGTTAGACCAATTATGTTTTTTTTCTTTCTAAGTGATCATTATCTTTACTTCTGATGTTGAATAAACATGGGTACAAATTAGGATAAAACAATACCATTATGTAATATACGTTGATTTTAGAAACATTAACCAAAAATTTTTAGATTGAATATTTCCCGAATATTCATAAAAACTTCGATAAATTGCACTGCGTTAAAATCAATCACAATTCAGTTGAATCATTCACAGTATACTTTTACAGGAAGAGTTTTTCATTGACAGCATTAACACTCTTATTTTTATTAAATTCTATTTGATTGCAATTAAATACATCCAATGATGATTAATCATAGTAGATGACACTATTTTCAAGGAATCATTGAAATTTATCTCCTTCTTTTTTAAGTGGCATGTCCATAGTAAATAAAATTTTCATCTTAATAAAAATAAATATGTATAATATGTTGCCAATTTGACACTAATCTGGCTTGTAAGTTTCCTATATGCATATGTAGCCAGCAGAATGGCTCGGTGGATGCGTTAATGTTAGGCACCGAGAGGTGACCGAGTTCCATCCCATGCTAATATTTAATTCTGCTGGATATTTGAGACTCCAAGTCGATCGTTTCCTATCAGAGTTTGCCAATTTATCTGATTTCGTTGTTGAAACGGTTCCTCCATCAAATTGGCGAAAACCATCCTACCCACTATGTTACCAATATCTGAATTTGATTTATGTACAATACGTAAAAATCTATGTACAAGTCTAAATCCATAGATGTATCTATGGATTAATTCATTAATTAATTAATATTTAATTTTGTGCTCTTCAGCATCTCGAAATTCAGCGAATTATGTAATAAAAATGCTACAATGTTTGTACTTGGCTAGGAAGGTGCACTGGGGCTTACCTGTTAGGCCTTCATGGTATATATATATTTAAGAAAAATTAAAATAAAATAAAATGCATGTACATAGGTATACATATTCGCAAAGTTTGACATTGATTAGTCCCACAAGATGTGACAAAATATTCAACAATTTGAGGAATGTCCCATTTTGCCAAAGATATTTTCGTTTTAAATTAAGTTGCAATGTTGCAAAATTCAAGTTCAATTGGAGTGCCCTTTCGTCTCATCGGCCACCATGGCTTCAACTTTCACGGGTTCCGAGAAACTTTACGTATGTAATGGCAAAAAATAAACGATGTATGAGTGCAATACTTTTATGCCGACTCTCTCACGGTTGTAATAGGGCCGTTATTGTCTTTCGTAGAAGACGAGACGAGCGATGGGCGTTTATTTGAGCGAGCCGCCCTCGACCGCCCACCGGAGACCGCGTGCTTTATTGGCCGCACTAGCTGCGTGCAAGATCAACATTAGCCATGGTCAAGAGGTCGTTTTGGTGCATAAAGACATACGGACAGATGGCTTCGATGATCGAAAGTTGGAACAGAGACGCAATCGAAATTTCGCACCTTATCGTACATACATAAATATGTATGTACATATATGTATGTATAGGGTTTGAGCTCTAACTTGACGAAAAGTACTGCATTACATGATTCTTGTGAGAGTGTTTGTATGTGTATATACATATGTATATAGGACACGTCACTAATTTTGACATTGACAATTTTCCAGTTGATTGATTTTTAAATTACTTTTCACGGCGTGGTTTCTAGGTTTTTGTATCGGTGTTAAAAAGTGCTTAATTGAAATTACGATTTTTTATTGGTGCGCAATTAATATTGTAAAAAATTGTTTTTCGTACTTTTCGATGGATTTTTCACGCTACGAATGAACGCAATTCAGTATTAGACAGAGTTTTAAAATTGTATGACTATACATATAAGTTTCCATCGAAACAATTTGAAAATGTGAAACAAAAACTGGAATAGATACATTTTTTATGCAAATTAGTTTCAATTGATTTTTTTATAATAATGAAATAATTTTGATGAAACAATGACGTATTGGGAATTTGATTTATGTACAATATGTAAAAAAAATATGTACAAGTCTAAATCCATAGATGTCTATGGATTAATTCGTAAATTAATTATTTGTTAATTTCAAATAATTCATTTCTTCAGCCTACCCGAAATACAGCCATTTATGTAATAAAAAATGCTACAATGTTTGTAATTAATTGTCTAGGAAGGCGCATTGGGTTTACCTGTAAGGCCTTCCTGGTATATATATCTATGTAAAACTAAATAAAATATATTTGGTGTGCCAACTGATTTAAATGACCTGTGAAGTTTATCAAATTATATGAAAATATTGGGATTCCTTTCTTGGATCTTACATACATATAGATGTGTTTTATGCATTCGTATGTTAACGTATGTGTATGTTAATCTTTTAATTGTTCGGAAAATTTCATTAAAACGTCATTTTGTTAAACTACAATTTAAATTCATAATTACAAATTGGTGTTTTGGTATTTGTCAATAATCATCATATTTCTTTATACATTCTATTCTATTTATTTTTTAATCGCTTTCTATTTATGTTCAATACAAAAAATTAAAATGTCCACAAAAGTCAACATTGGACACTAAAATGTCAGCGCACATTTCAATATCGAGTATTGCGATAAATAAAATATCCAAATAAAAAAACTAAGTGATTGGTTTTCTTGCACGGCAATGCAGGGCCGTTCCCTAGCCATTTGGCCGAAATTAAAAATCAGTGATTAAAGGGGCGAAGGCCAACGGAAAAAAATATATAAAATGGAAGCAGCAACGGTAAAAAGGTGGCAGTTTAATAGACATTGTCCCCATTAAACTAATTGGATGGCGTAATGTAGCGTAATGCGGCGGACCGGAGCCGCTCGAGCGTCCAGTGATTTCTCCTTTGCAGGACATCTATTATAGTCCTTCAGCGGGCGAAACGGCAGGGGGAGGCTGCAGGCGGTGAGGAGGTGGAGGAGGCGGCTTTCCAGCTGAAAAATATATAGAATTTAATAGCGGGGGCCCCGGGGCCGTATCTGTCGATTCGCTATAAAAACAAAAGGGACAGAGGGACGGATCCGGTAGGGATGGGAGGCTAGGGGGTGGTCCAAAAGGGGACTCTAGCCGACCGTGATAATGGCCGAAAGGAGCTTTGTGCCGGCCAGAGCCTACGTTACATGTGTCGCTCGCCCTTTGATGCCTCTCTGTCTCTCTGCAGAATTTATTTTAAGGCTTCATCATTCTCTTTTTTTCCATCCCTACATTTTAAGTACACGCGGCACGTTTGTGCGCGACCCTATTGTCGAATGGTTCCCTTTAAATACGATTGAGAAGGAATCTTCGCACCGTTGAATGACAATTTTAAAATTGCTCCAGCTTCGTGAGGATGTGTGACGTTATTGGATCTAAATTCGACAAACGAGCTTTTGAACATTTGAGATAGAACTTTTCTTTGTATTTTCAGCGTGAATTTCGAGTTTAGAGTCCTTGAAGAATGAAAGTGTACCAAAAAATTTTAGAATATATGTATATGTACATACATACATATATACCATGGCCGTAGCCAAGGTACATATGTACATTCAATAATATAAAAAGTAATATATAATAATGTAATGTAAAAAAATAAAATATTATTATGAGAATTATGATTTAGCGTATAAATTTTTCATTCATTTTTAAATATGGAATATTGTTACTTTTCAAATTAAAATATGTCGTGCAAAATGTAATTGTTATATTTTCATTGTTTTCCTATTTTAAATCCCGAAGAAAACTCTAATACATAATAATACAATTCCATTTATCGTGGTTGTGATTTTTTTGTGCTTTAGATTTCATTTTGGTTTTTGAAAATTATATTTTGATCGCGAATTTGATATGAAAAGAAGTGGGGATATGAAATTTTTTTTTCAAAGCATTAGATTAAATGGATTTGCTCTCATGTACATACATATGTATGTATATCGTGATGTGGAGATTTCTAATGAAAATGCTAACTTTTTTACTGAATCTCATGCCAGGCGTCTTCTGTTAATTTTTTCAGTATTTCATATATGTACACCAGTTTCGGCCCCTAGGCCATTTTTGTTTTTATTGCACCCCATTTATTTAAAAAAAAAAATTCGAAAAGTTACACGTTGAAGAACATTTTAAGAAAAAAACATAAAATTAAATTTACAATTTTTTATTTTTATTCAAAGCCCTTTCCAAAAGTTTCGTTTTAGCGTTTAGAGGAGTGTGCTTTTGTACATATGTACATATGTATAATTACTTAAATCATTTTAATATCATGCATATATATTTTACATTAAGTAATTTTTCGAGAACCTAACCGAATCTAACACCATTCAATTGTTCGTTATATTATTATTTACGTCAAGTTTCTAGATAATTTATCAATGAAATTGATAAATTATTTACACTTTACTTACGTCGACATACCTTCTTCAATCGAATATACATTTGTACATATGTACTCTGTTGAAAATTGGCATGAATATTTCATTCCGCGAATTAATTCAATCCAGCTAGTAAAGTCATAAAAATCGTCAAAAACACACACATATGAGGAAAATCGTAAAAGTCAAAGGCGTGGAAAAGTTTCACGCGCAAAAGTTAGCACGCTAACGGCCAACGTTGGCGCTGCGACGACATTGTAGCCCGCTTTAAAATTCCGCGCAACCCTATGAAATATTTACGAGCGATAAGTTGGGCATAAGCCGCAGCCGAAACACATACATTGTTACATAATGTATCGGCGGAAGGAGGGATGACACGAGGATAGGGGGGTTGGGTCAACTTAACCACCCTTCAGTCCCACCCACCCTTCGTCGTCCAAAGTAAACTGATCCCCGGGAAAATAGCGTCATCAGTTTAATGCATGTCCAGAGGAAGAGGAAGGAGCCGTTCCCCAGTTCGCAAACAGTTCGGTTTACATAATAAACACCCGGGGCCGGACACCATTATAAATTGAAGGGGTGGAATAAACCCTCCTCTGCCACCCCACACTCCCACCTTGGACCCCGCCGTCGAACTAGTGCAGGTTGATTGTAAATCAGTCTCAGTGATGAGGAAAATCCAAAAAAATCAGTATACAAGTTCAGCATCCATTATTGATTTTTCCGTCTTACGTTACGTTAGAATTAATACTTCTTTTAAGATATAAACAAAAAAGCTATACTGTTACAATAATGCTAATATGCTGGAGTAAAGGCAAAAAAGCCTAATGCTATAAAAATAAGCAAATTTAATGACCGGTTCTGTATAATACGAGCAAAGGCAATTGTTAAACTTTAGTAATAAATATTAATTCGATTCACATGAAAAGAAAATGGTAATCGAAACGTTATAAGATAACGAAAAGTAAAGGAAGTATACGAGGTGATAAATAAAGAGACGTCATCAACCACTAACGTTTCCGTTGATTTTTCAATTCGCGTATAAATTATTATTATATAAGCACAATGATTAATTCATGACGTGCTTGATGAACTTTTAACAGCCGCGTTATGTCATAAATTTTAATAATTCACATCATTCTCTCTTGATAACTTGACGTATTGTTTGATTTATATGACACGGCAGACCAATCGCGATGTTTACGGTTTTTATTATTTTTTTCTCCCGCATCCGCTCGCGAGATTAGGGTGCATATAATTCGAAAAATACACTCGTGTATAGTGGATGTTTACGATCACACGAGCGGAATATCCCAGTGTCCGTTTAATATGGGGGCAATGATATGATTAGTTGGGAGATAAGGCGAAACTGCACCGACGGATCAATGCGGCTGTTTTTGATACCGCTGGAAAAGCAGTCAGTCTGCGAAAACAAAGTTTTCCCTAAATGAAAATTCAATTTTCTCAACGATATACGACGACGAATTCAACTTGAACTTCAATCAATGGTGTTTTGAAAATTTTATTCTTGCTTCAATAAAAATAAGTTATTAATCGGGCTTGAGATTTGATGATTCATTTCCAAAGAAATACTTTAAAATATGTGCAGAATTTTACATATCATATTTTGAATTAGTAAATGTTTGCAAATGACATACCCATATTCATTAAATTTTTCCTACTTTTAATTTTTCTTTAAGTACGTACATACATATCTTATAATTGCATTGTGATGACTTAATTATATATAAAAAAATAAACTAATACCAGTATGAAATAAATCAATTCAAAAAGGGTTAATTATGATGTAAAATCCCTCAACGTATAATACTCTGAAATGCAAATTAACTTTAATAAAATTATAATATAAGTAAGTAAAAGTGATTTAATGCCACGAACTGATCATATATCAAGTTCAAAGACGTATTAAAATATCATACATTACAAATATTTGTTATTTTTGTTAATTTTTTAATTATGCATGTAAAATGTATAATTTTATTATTTAAATATGTATGTATTTTAATAGAATAACTTACAGATTTATTTAAGTGATTAATTTTTATTATAGCTGTTGAAAATTATATTACACAGTATAAAGTATGCGTATATATATACATACATATTGTACAATCTCTTTACGAATCTATAATATAAAAGTTGACAGACAAAACATTTTTCTGCAAAGTTTATTCGCCTGCAAGTCCGTCGCTCGCAAGTATTGTGTACCAGTGATTGCATTTATAGGACCATTTACTTAGAAGATTTTCATTCGAGAGGATACTTTATTATTTGAAAGAAAGACAATATTGTCTTGTGGATGGACAGAGAAAGAGAGTGAGACGGGAACGAGTCGAGCTTTGTATTACGTACATATTACGATACAACAGTCGGTTAAACCAGCAAATAATGATCGGAGATTGGTCGAGCATCAATCGGTGACGGATGAGCATATCAGGGCTGCTGATGAGGGTGGAGAATAGTCATAAGATGGGGGTGGCGTCTGAGTGTAGTCGTCGTCTTGATCCTCGCCTGCCGCCGGCCGATAAGGCCCCACACATTTGTTAGTTAAGCCCCAGTCGGGTCCTGTCGGGGCCTCGTGGCCCTCCTCCTTCTCACCCTCCCGTTGCCACCCCCTCATCTGGCTACTACCATCCAGACACCCCCCCCAGGCGCCCCCATGTTTATTATCTACTTACAACACGGATTAAACGTTCGAATGCGGACCTGAGATATGGACTGGAGAAATGGCTGCATACGATATACACATCATTTCCATATAATATAAATATATTGTCGTTTTTTTGATAAATATATATCTGCTTGAGAGTGCTACAGACATCGTAGAATATTTTCCTTTCAGTAATAATGCTTATTGTCGTTAATAGTCTGCAACCCTAATTTATCAGCATAATGTTATGATAAAAAATTATATGAAATTCATTTAGGGGATATCATTTTTATGTTGAAGGATTGTTATTTAAATTTATTTACATGCATTTTAAGCATGATAAAGATAAATACATTTTTCGAGTATTTTTAGTGACTGTGAAATAACAGTCTATTCATTCTATCCAGCAGTTCACGGCTGCAGCACAGAACAGCAGCTCACATAAACGATAGTTTTTATTCTTACTATCCAGCACCTCAAAGTTTCGGCACGTTCAGACAAGTTTTGGCCGAGTACACGGCAAAATCGGCTTAAATATACATACATTAAAGAGCGAGTCTGCATGTATCGTCGAGTCTACATGTATTGTCACAATATGAAGATTCCGAAAATATTCGTGCGCATTTTAATTAGAACGCATGCACACGCTACTATGACATCACGTCATGCGTAAATATTTCCACAGTGGCCAAAGAAAACCTGTTACGGTGACATGTACTGCTGTATAGTATGAATAGATTTTATCGGCTACAGCTGTTACTTGCTGTTACGTTTACGTCTTATATTACGTTTAAATATATAAACTGATATTTAAAAAGGTCCGGCACAGCCCGGCAAACAAAAAAAATGCCCCTCTTTGTAATAGCTCGCACGACAGATTCAGTTGTCGCCCGGCAAATCTAACGTCAAATGGGTTGCCAGTAACAAAAATTAAAATTTGACAAAAATAAATACCAACCCTAACAACCTAATCTTAAATGAATAGGGCCAACCCTAACCTAACCTAACCCTTAAATAAATAAGTGTTGGCTGCTAAGACATTACGATTACCCAGTGAAAATGTAACTGGTTATGATTTCACTGAAACGTCAAATTTTATTTTTGTTACTGGCAACTCGTTTGACGTTTGATTTGCCGGGAAAACGCCGATTCTGCTATTTTAGAGATTTTAATTTGACATTAAATGTCGTTTTGACATTTGTCGTGTAATTTATTTTACAGCCGTGTCAAAAATATTATCCCATTTAAAAATTACAATACATTTAAAACATACTTGATTATGGTATATGCCAATAAAATATACTTTTCCAAAAATTCTTAAATAATAGATTGGATTTTGAATTTCAATTAATGGTATAAAAGTTAGTACAATATTGTAAAAGTTACACCTACTTCAAAAGCGATAAAAATATCTCAAATATATTTGAGGCCGTGTAATAAAATTTAATTGCAAATTCGATCGTTCACTGAAAGGTGTTCGGAAAATTATAGCGAAATGTAATAATGATCGTACGCCAGAGATTCTATTCCACCCGATTCTTATTAAAGAGGGACGGGGATGAGGATGGAGAGGGCCGGGAGGTAAGAGAGGTCGTCCTGAAAATTTTCCGAGAGCATCCAGGAGGTCGTTTTATGGGGCATATCTGAGGTAGTTAGCGTGGGTGGAGATTTTCATTGGCGCCCCTAACCCCCCTCCTCACCCGATTTCTCCTCCGCCTTCCCTCAGTTCCGTACGTAAGCGTAGGGTGGGTGGGGATGATGGGAGGGGTGGAAAGTGCCGAAGGTAGAGAGTTATATTCACACTACACAAGTTTGTATAATTGGAACTCTTTGGTAGATATATTAAGAATTCCTACGCTCCAATACAAGCTTTCATGTGCACAGATTTCATTCCACTGTATTATTACGGGGCTCGATCAGTGGCGTACCGTTTTATTTCATTTATTTTATTGTTTTTCGTACAATATTCATTACTAGAATTATTGATTTGCAAAATAAATCTATATATATGTACAACGGCGCAAATTAAAAAAACCATTTATATATTTTTAAAATATCAAACTATAAAATAGTTGTTATTGAAAAATTAAAAATCTATCACATGTCTATGTTATCACATTACTCTAAATACTTACTCAATTAAGAAATTAATTTCCACCTTAATTTGAAATATATTTATAGTTTATATATGTAATATAATATATGTAGATACATTAATAATAATAAGTAAATTTTATTATCAAATGTATGCTTCGTGAGCTTGAATTGGTAAAATTTTATATACATATATATTATATAATATATTCGATCTAATCAATTTAAATATGTAGTATTTTTAAAATTGGTAAATTGTAATGCAACCCGTAAACACGTAACGTGACAGGAAACGCCGCTGCGCTTTCCCCGTCGTTCCTCTCAGATAGATTTACAGAACACATAGAAGTCCAGACATTTAATTAAACCCGGTTTAGCGCTATTTCACTGATTTTCCGTCCCCGGCTATGGGGGCGCTTTGATCGCGACCCTCTCTCTCGAAACCCCAGATCCACCCAACCACCCCATTTTCCACCCGTCGCCTCTCGTTTTCCCTCAGAGCAAAAGAGGTGTAAAGTACGAGCCTCCCACCATCACTACCACCGTAATTATACATACATGTACATATGTACATATGTATGTATGTACATGTAGATATTGTACATTTTCCCACTTTTGCACTCTAACTTGGATTACTAATGAGCAGAGCTCAATCCTAGATCGAAACGTGACTAATGCATATTTTTTCGTCAGACTTTTAGAATAACACAAGTATGAATATATGTACGTATGTATGTGTAGCCTTTAGCCTGGAAACCCTCGTAAAATATCTTTGTATTGTGTTTTTTTTCCTCACTGTGAAGCTTTCCACGGGCTACGGCATAATCTCGTATGTCGTTGTTAGTTTTGTAGATGCATCCTGTTAAACTAGAAGGATATGTATGTATGTACATACAAGTGAACATATTATATAATATTAGATACGTTGCAGGAAATGTGTACATTTCAACACATTCTAAGAATTATTTAAGTTATCACTCTCGCTGCAAATTTTACAATATGATTGAAAGAAAACTTTGTTGTTTTAGATGTTATGTACATATGTATGTATATAGGGTAGTTGTTAGTTGGTAGTAGACGAAAGAAGTTCTGGAAATGGTACCCGAGATAAATTTAAAAGGATGCAAATAATACCACAGAGGAGATTTGTGAATGAAATCAGAAAAATGTGTGGAATGAGATGAATGATAGTTTCCCAAAACAGAGACGAATTGAAGTGTATTGGAGAAACCTTTATTCAGCAGTGGATGAACATATATATATATATATATATATATATATATATATATATATATATATATATATATATATATATATATATATATATATATATATATATATATATATATATATATATATATATATATACATATATATATACATGTTACAGTCGAAGTGTATTTTCAGTTGCAATACATTCTAACTGACGTTTTAGGTCATTCATATTCAAATACAAATACTAGTAAACTATATCTCTACAAGCACAGATACACTTTCAACAATGTGCGTCAGTTGTAATATAACAGTTGAGTTTTGACAGCCCTGATGCTTTTACGAATGCTCTGGAATTCAACAATGCGTTAATATTAGCTAGGTATTACGAATAAAGGTAGTGAGTGCTAACTCTGATAACTCTAAGAATGTGTTCAAAACAAAAGTGTGACTTTCCAACACAATTTTCCGCAAAATTACGTTTTCAAGAAAACCCAACCTCTCCATCCAACCTGGAATCAACTTGTGGTTGAACTGTATTTTCAGTTGTAATATATTTTGATCAGTTGGAATGTAATTCGTCATATGAATCAACTTACGGTGGTTAGACAGTATACAAAATTCGTTTTAAAAAGTGAAGGTTTTTAAATTATAATTTAATTTATAACAGTTGAATCAATTTTTTATTAGATCATCTTAGAATTTACTATAATGCAATTGTAATTTGAATGATTTCCAAATATGTACTAGTGTATCAATTCATAAACATAGATGTATTATTTTATATAATTTCTCTATTGTAAACATTGTCGGGAGCATATATACAAAAGAGTGGACGCCATTAGTAGTTGAAATTCGATATTTTTCCGTCGATAAAACTCAATGTTTATTACTATGTATGTATACGATTTTTTCCTTTGTTTTTTTTTCCATAAAATCTTTTTAAGCATTCACTATTATATATAAAACCATCAATTAATTTAATATTTCATAACAAGAAATAAACATGTATAAATCTCGAAGCAAATCTTCGATATGTGTGTGTGTGTGTGTAATGTAAGTACGCTTCGAGCATAATGGTCTATTGGTACGCCCCGTTGCATCTGACAAGATCCGGTCTCCATGGTTACATGCTGGGTACATGTCTCCTAATCAATTGCAGAAATATGTACACACAAGGCAACATGTCAACGTTGCACAATGGAGCTCATAGTACATGTCTCGCACATCCCATTCGCAACAATGCATTCGTACGTTTCATATCCGGATATAATAGTTCAATAATACGTCGTATTATTAATTTTTTTTGTAACTATTACTATATTTTATAGCTTACCTTTATCATTCGCAATGAGGATTTTCCCAGGGTTTGTGTAGTGTCTGGTGGTCGTTGGTTTGGGTTATAATTTGTTTTTCCGCTTTCGGGTTTCCGGTAATGGAGCCGGCCCGCAGAGCACCTGATCTCAAATGGAAATCTGCCCAGTGCTGGTGACACGGCGAGGCCCCCAAGATAAATAGGCCTCTCCTGACGAAAAAAGAATATCAATCATATTATTATCAAAGTGACTTTCACAAAAATCCTCCAATATCTATCGCATAATAGCCCGGCGCCCAAACGCCACACTCACCGCACAGTGGCGCACCAAAATTCGTACAAAATTCATTATTTTTACACCCACAATTGCAGTATTTAATTGCGGTTTTTAAATTAAAATTTTAAATTCAATCTTATGAAAATTTTGTAATTGCTGATCATTTTCAATTTATTTATTTATTTTATTTACACTTGGGAAAGGCAGCATAGCATATTTTCCCACTACATATGTCATTATTTGGGTTGCTCCTGAGCAACATCTGTGAAATTTAACTTGTACATATGTACACATATACCCGGCAATCTCTTGGTATTAAGCATTAACGCAACTACTAAGCTATAATTACAAACATACATATATGTATTATATTTGGAATGATACGATATTTAAGTATTCAAAGAAAAATAAACTTCAGGTTTGTTTATTCAATAAACGAGTTCTTCTAGATTTTGATTTATTTTGCATATGAAAGTTATAAAGCAAAAAAAACTTCGTACAGCTACATATTAATGTAGGAATGTAGTTCAAATTTAGTCAAATATTTTTTTTAATTTTTCAAATTAAGCTGTAGTATATGTACTAAATATATAAGGTTTATTGAAAATGGGTTAAGAAGCTCAAAATCATTAATGTATAAATCTAGAAATATTATTATTATTGTATTAAAAATGAGCCGTTATATTTTGTGGCGGAAGTCCAATTTTCAGTTCGAAAAACACTATTTCTACTTAACTCGATTCACAAATTGTTATCACTTATTTTTATTCGATATGTCCAGAATAGTACAAAAGTATTATAGGCCACCTGTATTTTTAAATATTGTTAAACTCAAATAATTATATTGAATGTTTTACGAGATATTTCTCGAAATCAAGAAAAGTAGACTTAAAAGTGGACTAACGGTACTACATATACTGATTTTCGTCAATTTTACTAAGTGAAATATTATATGTAGATATATTATTATTTTCAAAATGTTATATTTGGCACAGAAAGTGTGTATTAAGCTGAATTTAGTTATTAATTAAAATAAAAAATATAATATAATATAACGTCACGCCGCTCGGTCCCCTTATCGCGTTCACAGTCAATGGCGAAGGGATTCCATTTTCCGACATTATGGAAAATTGGTAGGAGAGTGAAGTTTTTTGCACTTTTACAGACTACATTAAATCCATTTAGCGGATGATATATTACCATCGGCGCGTCAACATTTTTTCGTCAGACCATTTTTTACGGCAGGGCTCGCAGGAAGCTGCGAGGATCGCCTCCGGGCCTCCGAGCCGTACGCGCCATTAAATAGCGCCGGGGAATACACCGAGCCACGTCACTCAAAACGCAAGAGGGTAAAAAGAAGTGAAAAAAATAGGAAAATATTTGACTGGGGAATAATAATGGACGATGTAAAAAGAGCCGATCCGATACGCCCAACCTGCTTCCTGACGTTAAATATGATAAATGGCGCCAGTGTCGCTCTCAACTAGACGCGCTCATTCAAATCGGAAAATCTCAACGTTACACAATTTTCCTCCCACTCGCGCCGGTACGTATTAAGCCGGAATATTTTAAATTCACATATGGATTAATAGCGAAACTTACTATTGGTATAATTTTATGTTAAAATTGTGTAAATGAATGGAGGATTTGAGAAAATCTGATTCGATACTAAAGCTATCCGGATAGCTAAAACTCATTATCAAAAAATTATAATTTATTCTGTCCTTGTTGAAATGTTATAACCAAAGCATTTTTTTTAATTACAAAAATTATAATTTACCATGGTGGCATTACAGTTGCCCTAAGCAACACCTTTGGTTTTTAAACTTGTACTTATATAAATTTATAGATTGAAAATTTGAAATTTCACTGTAGTGAAAAGGGTGACAAATAATAGTTACGTTGCTTTGCCAATTTAATGAAAGTGGTGAGCCGTTTCAACAATTAAATCACATAAATTGGCAAACTCTGATGGAAAACGATCGACTGGGAGTCACAAATATCGAAATCTGACTAGCAGCACTGCAGAAATATCAAGTCCAAACCAGGGCTTGAACGCGAGCCTCTCGGTGGTTAGCATTAACGCAATAAACATTGATGTATTTTAATGCGAATGCAAACTACTTCATTATTTATTAATTGCAATATCTAATATTATATTTTATTAAATTTTCCACTATTAATAAGCTAAACTTTTTAATTTTTTTTGCAGAAATGAATGTAAGAAGTAGTCAAAATGAATGATTCATTTAAAGGTGACATTATTTAATATAAAAAAAAAACTTCAATATTATATATTAACAATAATTATTGACTTAATCGAAAATAATGTGAATATTTTGAAATAAAATAATTTATATTATTATTGAATTATAAACTGACATTTTATCAATTCTTGGTAAATTAAAATATTACGAGATTTTTCTAAAATATTACGAGATACGAATAATAAAAATAAAATAAATTTACCATGAGAGCGAATTTTGAACGAATATGCGTATAACCTCGCATCGCACTCTGGACACAACTGAGCGCTTAAAAAACCCCACTAACCCTTCCGCGACCACTTTTTTACGGAGGGTGCAACCCTTCTCCTACCCTTTCATATTCAAATGGGCAGCCAATGTGAACTGTCGAGGGGTAGTGAGCGTTTTAAAGTCGCAAGGGTTGTTTTGCTCCGACCAACCCCCAGAGGTGGAGCCGCGCAAGCGTCTAACCTACTTTGCATACACCTTCGGCTCACTTTTTAACCGGAAGTAGACAGTGGAGGGGATAGATCGACATCCTATTGGTTCACGAAAAAACTCGTCGCATCCCCTATTCGTCTTATCTACTTTGATTCAACCACCGTCAAACTAATACTACCTTAAAACTGACAGTTGATATTATAGAACCTTGGATACGGATAATCTGCTTCAGAACCGAATGGACTATGTTTGAAATTCTTCAAATTTTTACATTCAAACACACTTCGGCTTTGAAATTTTTTCAGATTTTGATCGATTTTCATAAGTTTTCCGATGCATTCGGTTAATTTCAACGCTAGCCGGATAATCTAGATTCCGGTGTGTCCATTACGTATTCTCGGGCTCGTCTCAGTTTGTTGATTAGCATTATTAAGCGGGGGTGGTCTCGGCACGCTAACGAACCGTGTCTATTGGGTCGGTAGACGGACCCCGACCCCGACTGTTCTCAAATGTTTTTTTTTATTTCGCCCCGCATCGTGGACGAGGACAGAATCACAAAGGAACAACCCCAGCGAAATAATTGAAGCAAATCCCTGTCGCGCATGGACCAAACATGGGAAGGACTCGTGTTGACAGAGCGTTTCATTACAGGAATCGTCGTTTAAAAAAAACACAAAATAAATTGTTAGGGCGGTTTGTTTCTAAACTCATTTAGACTAACTAGAATCAACCTACAAAATGTTGGAGCACTAAATGAATTACTAATTAGAGATGATATACTTTAGTTTTCTTACACTGACATTTTCTCCATAAAACATTAAACTGCGCTATGATAGAAAACGAATGGATTTTTTTTTACTCCATAGTGTTTTGATCGTGTTGTTGATTAAAATTTTAGAAATGAGAATTTATAAGTAGATAGATGCACTATATGTATAAAAATATATAAAGATTGCTATATTTGTATGTACATGTAATATGTATGTACATATGTATAATACGAAAAAATAATAGAGGCAATATTTAAACTTTGATCCGTCGATTTTCTTTGTGTTTTCCTTTTTTTTTGTTATTTGTTCCTTATACGCCACATCGTCTGAAAAAAGAGCTTTTTCGCTGTAAAACATCTCATCCAATAAAGTGGAACTGAGGAATTTCGTTCGGTATTTTATTAGAACAAGAAACGCGACGACCTACCGATACGGATCGGGGGAAGCTGGGAGTGGAGAAAGGAGGGGTTCAAGGGGTAGAAATTCGCGATAGACGAGAAGAGGTTGAATTCGTCGTAAGGCAAGAGAAGAAGAAGTCTCCTTTATTTGATCTGATTCGATGTTTGGTTTGTCTTCACCTCCCTCAATACAATCTAGTTTATATTAACGGCGAATTCCTTCGTGCGCGAGAGGGGTAAAGAGGGATAGAGGGGTGCGGGTTTGTATTTCTGAAATAAATGTAAGGCGAATAAACAAAATGGAGAGACGAAATACAAAAAAACGAACGCTTTTCATGTAAGAATTGTCTTAGCCATCCAATACTGAAAAGCAATCCCATTAAAATATTCTATAATATCATGTTACTGCGATATAAAGCTTTTCAAATGCAACATTCTATTACATACTTATAAATAGTGACTAAACTACTGTATTGTCTACTAACGATCAACACTCCCTTCAAAAAAAAAACCGATTGTTTGATTTATATTAATTAAATTGTACTATCGACTCTAGTCCAACGATACCTAAACTCTCAAACACATCTACATATGTATGTAAATCGCAAAATTTTCTACGAAAACCGTAAACAGTAAGTACAAAGTAAATACTTCATTAAATTTCTAGAATTCCCGATAAAATAAAGAATCTGGTCGGGTCCAGTGCTCCGAGTACTTCTACATTCCTATTTGGCCCTAGTCCTAAAGAGGCTTGAAGACCCACCCCTTCCTTAGTCATTTGAAGATCAACTTAAACACTGATTAGCAAATAAGTTTCAACTTTAATAGTGATCGTTTTCATTTATTATTTGCAATCACCGGATTCAATAATATAAATCAAAACTTAACAAAGAACTTATGGACCACCCGAATTTTCCGAAAACTCCATAATAGTCCGCGTATTTTTCGCAAAGTAACGGTAAAAGCAATAGGTTTTGAAACATAGACATATGTTATCAATTATATTAAAATTTGAACACATCAATTATATAAAAAAATAGTTTCTTTGCAGATGTATTTGACCGTGTGAATTATCACATCAATATTTTTCAAACTGTGGTATTTCGTATAAAATTTCGTATGAAATTTATATACGTTTCAATGTATATTCATGTTATAATCGATATCTATCTTATATGTAGATCATTGGTATATTTAAATGAAAGTTTCAATGTGAGAAATATGTATGCTGCGAGAGAAAAAACCAGTTAATTTCAATATCTGGGAATTTAAAATCTTTTCCGACTATTATTATTATGCAATATTATCGATCAATTCCTCGGAAAAACTTGAACAAGCTATCAATGAAGTTTGGAGGATTTAAAAACACACGTTGTGTTGACAGCTTTGAGTGAAGTTTAATTAAAAACACAGCGTATGTGTTTACGGTCCATAGTGATTGTTAAATTTATTATTACCAAACTTTATTATAATTACATATTTCCAAACATTTTATATAATGTTTGAATTTTTTATTTGTACAACGTGTGATGAGATGCATGCAGGCACACAAGAGGACTTTCCACAAGCTATTTATTACTACATATAGATATTATATGTAATAAAATATATTTATTAAAGTTCCAATACATTCTCCCTACAAAGTGTTTAATGTATTTTATTGCGATTTTCGTTTGTTCTGATATAATTCTAACGAGGCATAATCGGCTCTCACCCCTTCTTTAGAATTCGACTACGTTAGGGGTGCCAAGTGGGTGAGAGGGAGGCTGGGTGGTGGGGTTGCAGCCACTACACCCCCGGGGCGCAGACTGACGGCTCATTATTTCTGCTAACTTGTAGAAATAATGTTGCAGCGTGAGCGGGCCACTCTATGAGACCTTGCACATTCCCTAATGCCACACAATACCACTGCGACAACTTAAATTGAGCTGATTTCTAAACTGAGACATACCCAATCCTATAAATAACGTATGTATGTATGTTGTCATACGTGTTATATAAATAGTTAATATCATTTTCCAATCGAGCACCCAATCTCGACAGTTGACGACCTTATGAAAATCTCTCATGACGACACTTAAATTTTTTTAACCCAGTCAGAACAATTAATTACCTACATACATATGTACATACATATGTACATACATATGTACATACATATGTAAGTACAGCCATTTCAACTTACAATATATCTTTTCCTTATTCATTCCACGCTGCTTTAAATTTAATTATTATAGTTTGAGATTTTTTTTAAATGGAGTATTTCTGAATAACATTGAAGGGTTGCTACATTTGAGATATCAAAATTTAAAACGGCCCAGAGTAATTAATAAATTAGTCTAATTATATGTACATATGTATGTATATAAAACGTAAAAAGTAATGAAAACAGTAACATTTTGGCTAAATAATAATTCATACAATAGAAGTACATACATAGATGATTTTGATATTTGTTATAAAATTTCATAATCTGATATGTTCGTAACACTTTAAAATTCACTATGTTAATTTTTCGCCTATTTTTAAAAGAATAATAATAAATAAGCCGATGATTTATCTACCTTATACATACATAAATAAAACAAATAAATTTTTAAAACCTTTGTGTCAATGTTTCAAAGCCGAGCTTCGTCATAGTTTTGGACAAATTAACACTACTACTACTAACCAGCAGCATGAATCAGTAGTTAGCATGTAACGCTTTCAACTTAGTGGTCACAGGTTCAATTCCTGGACCGATGCTGCCGGCCAGACTTTGAATATGTGACTCCAAGTTGATCGTTTTCCATCCGAGTTTTCCAATTTATGTGATTTCATTGAAAAAGTTCCAAAAAATTGGCAACCTCGTCCTATATCTCGCAAAAGTTTTGAGCATCTTAAATTTACTAATTTATAAAATGCAGCAAAATTTTTTTATCAAATTTATCCATAGATGTCTCTATGATGCTCTGTAAAATTGCTTTATAAATTGTTTATTAATGGCGTCCTGGTATATGTATACATACATACATACATATATAGGTATATGGTATAAAGTAAATAAATATACATCACAAAACAGCAACGCTTTCGCTATACAATAAAAACGCTAGCATGGTGTAACGATACAGATGCATGGTGTGTAATATGTGCGGTTCCAAATTAAATTTTCGATAAGTGCAACGCGGTTGCATCACGTGCATTATTGGGTGCAGATGCGAGTCCACAGCAGCAGGAGCAGCAGCAGAGCGGCTAGCAGCCCCCGCGACATAATCGACTAACGGCCGCGCCGCGCTGTCTTTGTTTATTTTCATTGTTTGAAACTATAAAAGCATAAAGTGTTTGCGGCCATTTTGTGTATTTCAACCGCCCACCCCATCGCAACCCACCCCGATCCTGATTCCAACCCCCCAAACGCTACGACGATGGGAGCCCTCCCCTCCCCATCTTGTTCCTCGGAATCCCACCCGCGGAGGCCACCCGCTCGGATCCACCCTTTCGCTCCAAGAAATGAAGATAACGTAGGAGCTGTAGGGGGTTTGGGTTGGGTAGGGGTTGGTCCGGACGTGGAAGGGCAGCGTCTCAAGCGCGGGAGCAGATGCGAATTCTCGTAGGCATGTTGAATAATTCACGCGCGACGTGGAACGATGAAATTTGAATTATTTATTTTTAATGCTATTGTTTCATGGGAGGCTCGCGAATGCCGCTATATATGTGTGTGTTTGTGTTTGTTTGGTAAGGGTTAGGATGTGGGGGTGATGGGGATGGTTGACGTCTTATCATAACACGCCGCATGAGCAGATATGACGTAATTTAATATACTTTAGTCGGGTATAATTTTTGTACGTACATATGTACTCATATGTATGTACATACATACATACGTATAGTGGTGTCGTTTGAACACAATGCGATAATATTGTAGTATTGGAGATTGCGATCAACAAGTAAGATTTTTAATGAATTTTACTTATACAATACATATGTACATATATTATATTTCGAATAAAAATTGTCGTAGTTTTGCCTAATGGAACTAACCAACAAAAATATTTTTTTGGTATTCGCTAATACATATGTGATTTTTTATTTTATTATTGTTCAGTATAAACTTAAACAATTTAATGAGAGTTATTTGTATAATAACTGTTGCATACTATTACTAAATTACATATATATGATTTTATTTATTTTACAAAAATCATACATATATGAAACAATATAGAAAATTTGCTCGTGTGGGTTAGTTCCATTTGGAAAAATTACATCCAAATACTATACATTATTATGTATTAGTTTTAATTCTACATAGATTGTCTTTGATTTATATGGCTATTTTTACAAAACAATTTATGGCAAACGACAATCGAACCGCTTTTTATTGTTTTTTACTTTCAGTTTAATTTAAACTTATTTAATTTTGTTCAATTTCCAAAAATTTTCAATTTTTTTGTTTGTTAAATAATTTTTTTTTATATATTTTATATGTATGTATGTTTAAAAAAAAGATGTGTTATTTATGTATTACCTGGCCACCGTGTCATATAGGGGTAACTTGTAAAGACACTATGGTATATGTGTATTAAAATAAAAATAAATAAATAAATATTAAGATCATATTTAAAAAATTATAATTTGACCAAAAATTAAATTTACGATTTTATCTGAATATATACATACATATTTAATTATCACAATAATATTATGATATATGTTCACATCATACTTGGATGCAAAATTAACGATAATTCTTCATCAAATCATCGTTCTTTTCCGTATCTTTCTTTAGAAAAGTATTTGGTTACATAGTTACCGATAGCTGTCTCCACTTAGTCGTTTTCGTCTTCAACGTTCGCTTTCAATTTTCATTTCAACATTCAACATGATGCACGCCTCACATAATATGGATGCAATCAATTTTCCACACTCGTTCAATACCGTTGACTGAAAATTTATCATCAGTCCCAGTGTTACTCTTTTTGTTTACTGTCTTTGTTTTCTCTTTACAATAATATGATCGAAGACAATCGATATCTTTCTTCAAATCTTCAGGGGACATATTGTATTTTGTTCCCAAAACTTTTACGGCGTCATTTATTTATTTTTCTATTTAAATTCGTTATACTTATCCTTGCAATCTTCCATAAAATTGATGAGACATGACGCACGAAAATTTGCAAGAATATCCGACCGGCTCGGTAGTGCGTGCGCTTAACCATGCAATCCGTCAAAATTCGTCCGTTCAATTCAAACGCATGCGCCAAGTTGTACGAAAAATGAATAAGTGTAGACATAGCTAATGATATCTAGCTTGAAAATCGGTGATGCAAAAGCTTTCAAAAATTCGATCGATTTTGCACTATCGAATTCTCATAAGCAACTCGTACATATACACAAACAAAGTTATCAATATGTATGATATTGCAGTTTATCTGATACAATACGTACATACATACATACTCATACATATATAAGGTATTCCTATTTTAAAAAAAAACTTATATGGATAAATGGCATGTAGCTAAATGCACTTTGTGCAATCGAACGCCCCTTAGTCACATTGTTCGTAACCGGATACAAAAGTTACCACAGCCAATTTTCAAATTCAATTTCCTAGGGTTTTTTGTGTAGGGAAGTGAAAGTGGCTCGCCATTAGTCACACACTCGATCTATAGAATACAACACTCGAGTAAAGAGCAAAATAGATATTGATTTACTTTTTACATAATGATCGTTTACATATGAGGCGTTATAAGCGAAAGTGGCACAAGTCCCTTTTCTTCATTTCGAGAAATATTTCGCAAAACATTAAATACATTTTTTTGCGATAAACAATATTTAAAAACTAGTGTTTTATCTAGTGGTGTCACACTAATGGTTTCCATGGGTTTCCGGAAACCCTTTGTTAAAAATCAAAAGTTTCCGGAAACCTGTTGTTAAAATTCAATAGTTTCCGGAAACCCGTTATTTAATCTAAAAATGCATATAATTTTTGTCAAAAATTATACAAATCTTGAAAATTTAATGAACTTTCATGTAATAGTGACTTGGACAAAAAAAAAATTGGAAACCCGTTGTTCCAAGAATGGGTTGACACCCAGTGGTGTAGTGCTAAATAAAAAAGAACCAGGTTGGTGTTTCATTTTTACGCCCCCCCCCCCCCCCCCCGCTTTCTTCCATACGAAGAAAAAGGTTGTTTCCTAATATTGGTAGTTCAAATATTTATAAAAAAATCAAGTAATTATTACCAAATATTCTTACTTGTTGAAATTATGAGCTATTTTCTTATATTTTATAAAAAAACTTCCATAATGCATCCTCTTCAACATCTTTGATTTTACAAAACCCGTGATTGTGTGTCAACAGCAACATTTCCCTTTAGCAATGCTAAAACCATGTACATATGTATACATATGTCAAAAAACTATCAAATTTTAACATGTGAATGTAGAAATCACTATTCATTTAAGCTTAGTTCTCTTATTTTATCCATCCTCGAGTGCGTATGGTCAATAGTTCAAAGAATGTTTTCTTTCGAAGTTTTGGGTGGTTTTAGATAAAAAAGCCAATACATTTCATTAAACGTCTTTTAAGTTTTGAATGTGCTCAGATTACTATTCGATTGTTGTCATCAAGTGTTAGAACGAGAGTCTGCTCACAATATTTGGAATACAAAATTTTATATGAAATTTTAGTCAAAATATTTTTTAATTGTACTCGAAAAACAATGTTTATATCAATCAAAGTGCCAGGACAGCGACCTGGCTCAAAAAGAAGTACCAGAGCGGCGACCTTCCCCGACCTGGCCCGACTACACCACTGTTGACACCACTGGTTGTACCCGATGAAATATCATCGCATGGGTGTTGGCATATTAAGTTATTAAATTAAAAGAAATGTATCGGTCCTGTGTTCGATCCGCACGTTATCGGATTTTTTTCAAATACCTTTTAAATATCTTTAATTTAATATTTATATTTAATTGTTTAACCTACATGTAAACAATATAAAATACCAATAGAAATATGAATGAATTAAATAAATTTCCAATAGATGGCGGTAAATTCCCAGAGATTTAGCGCAGTTTATTTGCGTAGAAGAAACATTGGTATCGAACAATATATATAGAAGTTTTTTTTCTTTTGTTCGACGTACATATGCATGTCGAATCGAAACAACTATTATAGTACGGCGAGCGTTATCTCAGACAGACAGACAGACGGAATAGCGATATTATATACATATATGATACTGGTGGCCTGTAATCAGATAAATGCTATATTAATAGAAGTGGCTTTAGGCGTCATATTGTTGTCAAGTGACGATTGTCCACAGACAATCCTAAATAATTTTAATTAATAATTTTAAGTCGTATTTGATGCTTGGTGCTCGACGTATGTCCGATAAAAACTTCTCTGTTTATTTATATTACTCGCAAGATGGGCAAACATCGGTAAAAATTGGACAATGCATTCAAAAACACAACATGTGATACATTTTTATAAGTAAATTGATCCGATTGTATTCCGTGCGTTGTAGCGTATTTACAAAGACGTACGGCGTAATATTGACAACAATTATTTATTCGTAAGGGCCCTTCTATTATTATTACATTTCTCTGCCTGTAGTACGTTTATTCTGCTTTTCCGAGATTCTGAACATATCGAATCAAAAGAAGTGATAACAATTTGTGAATTAAGTCAAACGGAAATAGTATTTTTGGAACTGAATATTGGACTTCTGCCACATTCAAATATAACGGCTCATATATTGAATAACAACTACACACCTTAACTATAACACATTGGATATATGTACGTATATGTAAGTAATTGAAATATTAGATACATTCGTACAATATTGCCTCTCGTTAACACATCCCCAGCCGCGCGGAGACTTCGATTAATTTTCTCTTTTTTGTCGCGTGCTCTTCAAAGACGCAACTGTGTGTCAAAGTTCGCAAATTGGTTAGTGTGTGTATGTGCGGTCCCTTTGGGCCATCCAGCCTCACCGGCGAGTCACAAAGGGCCTCCGTTTGATCGCGCGCCGAAACGGCCGCCGCCGCGCACTAATGTCCCGCCACGTCGATTGATTGACTTAATGCGTGAATACGTAAACAGAACGTGCACAGGGCAGCACTAGACCCTTGGGAATCATTTTGATTCATTTTAAATTACTTTTAATCCACGTAGGTGGTCTTCAGTATGGAAATGCGTCGCTAATTGTATTCGGGTTCAAAACAATTCTCAAACTTTACTATTACACAGTAACTGTAATGAAATTTTGACAGCCATAGCTTTGTGATTCTTTACTCTACTATTCACCGAAATTAACGGAAGACATTTTATTCAATCAATTATTTATTCATTCAATTCATTCAATTCAATATATGTACACCAGCCATTACAGATCGTGACGAGTGTACTACACAGATCGAGAAACACACCAAATTATATGTATATTAATACAAATTATTACATAATTTGAAATTATACATTACATCTATGGTCAAACATAGCAAAGTGCATTGCAAACATCGTATACAATACGATTAACAAACATTTGTACAACAATGCGATTTTTATCATCCAAAGAGACATCTATGGAGAGAAACCCGGCGAACCTTGAGATATAACAACCTTGAGAGAAATGGAGAGGGAAAGCCAATTTTGCAGGAATCGTTTCAATAAAAATCAGAAAAAATGGCAAAATCGGATAGGAATCAACCGACCTGTTCACAAACCAAGGTCTGGTGTGACTCGAACTCATAACCACACTGACCATAGCAATATAATATGCTAATCACTAGTGCAAAAGTACAAACATGCTGCATAGTTATTTAGCATAGTTTGTGTAGTCCTAGTGATTCTGCATAATCATATGTATCTACCGCTACGAATATGATAATATCTATCTGATTTGCTATTGCCAATATCAACCCCAATGTATGTATATTAACATGTTTTTTTATGTACATATGTACGTACATAATATGTGACTGGAACAAAAAATGAAAATTCTGGATGACCTACGATAGACCTTTTTTTCTCCGGCCCAATTAATTTTGTACATGAATCAAGTTCATATATTTTATGTAAGTATATCGAGCATAAAATGGCTTAGCATTAGTTTTACTTTAGAAACTTTACTATCTCATGAGACAATTAGCCGGTGGTTGCGTTGATGCTAACCACTGAATGGTTCCCGAGTTCAAGGCCTAGGTTGACCTCGATTCCTCACAAATTTGGCAAAACCACTATGCCACCACTATTTGAATATGATTTCATATTTATATCTATAAATTCGTGTATGTACAAGAATAATACCATAGATATCGCCCAGGGGCAACTCGTAATGGAATCATGGAAAAATATAAATTATAAATAAATGTTTAAATGCAGAAAATGACGCTTGGAGAGAAAGAGAAATAACCTTTAGTGAAATCACCTTCTCAAAAAGTCATATGAAGTCGGAAAATACTTAATATATAAGGATTATCAAATTTAATATCACTAAATTATTTATTTATTTATTATAGTTTGGACCATCTTTTAACGCCACAAAAGTCAAAAATATAACAGAAAAGAAATAAAATAATAAATATAATTATACAATCTTTAAATTCGTTGATTTATCTCATTTGGCATTTATCTTATTGTTGAATAGACACTTGAAATTACAAAATGTAATATTTGTAGTAGACTTGCATAACTAAATATGGGTGGCAGTAGCATTCACCGTTCCGACCCGATATTCGGCAATTTTATCATTAAAGTACGATAAATGATTTTGTCTTCGACTTCAACTAAAATATCTATGTACATTGCAATAACATACATAGTATAATCGGAATTTGAAGTTGTGAAAATAACTTTTGACGGATCATTAATTGCAAAAACTACAAATAAATGTCTTCGCGTGAATCAATTTAGAAAAAATAGGCTTGTGCATTAAAAATTGAATTATTTTAATTTTAGCGATCACCTAGTACGATACTGTGCACTAAGCTATGCAAGTTACTCGAGGACGGGTGCCGGCGTGCTTTCGCAAAGGCAGACGAGACCAGTTCGAAGCTCGACGACGAGACTGATGGTTGACAGTTGACAGGCCGGCGGTGCAACTCAAAGGCGACGAGGTGCAGTCGGTGCATCGGCCGATGCACACGCATCCGACAATCGGTACTCGCTTGCACATCGCGATACTGACTGCGCCGCTGTAAGACTCGATTAAACAAAATCTGGAAAAGAGCGGTCGCCCCCACATTTTCAATTTATTAAATTGGCCGAGTCGTGTCGCGACCGCGATTGTTTGTACGGCGACAAATGTACGAATAAGTAATTTAGATTTAAAAACTCCAAAACAACTTAGAAGACATTCTGTGACATTATAAGTGAAATCCATTTTAATCGTCCATAGAAAAATTTATATCAAACTTGACAAAGTCTTAAACGTATATACATATGTACATGTGGAAGTATTATTTGCAAAACACATGGGTGAGAGGTATGATTAAAGTAGCTGACATTTTGGAGTGAATGAATGAATGATTGAAGTGGCAATAAGTAATGGACGAAAATGGATGTATGGAAGGCCTCGGTGCGATAGAAAGGCATAGATAGTATGGAAACTGTGGAATTAGGTGGTTGACTGTATCTCAGAACAGTAATAAATGAAAGCGTGTTGGAAGAGATTTTCATCCAACAGTGAATGTAGAGCGACTGTAAAACAAGGATGACGAATTTATAAATTGAATAAAATATGATTAATTCATTATTTTATTCAACGCATTGCTTGTGTATGCTTTATATGCTTGCATACAGCCGTGGACAAAAATGTATTAGGCCACTTGTAATTAAAATGGTTTTCCCCGAAAATACTCGGATATTTGGAACGGCCACTATGCATCGCATCTTCCTCAAACATGCTTCCTCTATATTTTAGTCCTACTTTCTCTTCCTTGAGTTATTTATTATTTAAAAAAACGAAATGTCCATTTTGTCCATACAAATCAGTGTTTCAAGATAAGTGGTTTCGTCACAATATTTTTATCACTTCCTTTTTACTTTTCTGATTTTTTATAATGATCTTCTTTTAATTGAATAATGCCAAAAACACAGTAATCGATTGAAGGGTAAAAGGTTAACATTTTTAAAGGTTGGGATAAAAAAAAATCAAACAAATTAAAATATCGCGATGTGCGGTCCAAACGAAATTAAATGGATACAGTGAGATTGGTTCTATAAAAAAAAAATCGATCAATAACGGGAAGAATAAGGAAGAGAATACTGTTTCAAGTTCTTATTTTAACGACCATGTCTTTTAAAATCCCGAAAATGAACCTTTTGAGCTAACTGGAGAAAGGAAAAGGGAATGAAGCATAAAATTTTCTTCCCGAATCGTAAGAAGACGTATGACGGAAGTTTTCATAAATTATTTTAAGAAAACGTTTGTCTAACATATTTTCATTTCATTTGACCTATCGCCGTCTTAATGAATTTTGATTCATTTCCGTATTTAAATATTCTTAGCGTTTTACGTACGCATATGTATGTATATATGTACATATGTATGCTCGCTTTGCATACTATGCCCATTTGAATGATGCATGCTAAAGTTAGGGGCAATTATAGATCTTCCTCGTTCCATGTCTCCCTTCCGACTTTGTTCCCGCTTTTGTGCTCTGGCAATTAATAGTCGAGGGAACGAAAGCAGTTGGGGACGAAACAGGAATTGGGATAATTTGGAACTGGGCAGGATCCTGAGGGAGATGCGAGTGCGGAGGGTGTGCTCCTCTACATATATTCTAAATAGGCGCATGACGCATAAATTATGCAAGTGCATAGACCATTTGCAAAACGCTCATTTTCATATGATATATTACAAGTACATATTAGTATTATATTTATAAAATATTGATCTTCTGTTTTATTTATTTATATTTGAAAAATTGCCAACTGAAGAAACTTTTTATTATTTTAATTAAAATTTTTCAATAACTTATTCGTAGACCTATTAAAAATATATATGAAAGGGCACAATCGAACCGTTACATTGGAATTATTTCGCATATAGGTAATAAAATAATTTACGATCACGTTTTGCGTAATAATACCAATCGCCAAATACGCTCGAATTCGAATTTGGCATTTTGGAAATTGGAATTGTGTTCTCATTATCGCAAACATCCAGACGTCACGCGACGCTAATGGGTCGGTCACACGTTATTTTAGTGTATAAAAATACACACTGGTCAAAACTAATGGCGTTTCTAACGGTCATCGTATTTATGTGTAGTTTGCATGCTCTTAAGCCGTTTTCCGTAACGCTTATTTATTTTTTTACACACTTTTTTGCCGGCAAAAAAACCACTTTTAGACACATATGGCGAAAGGGAATCGATTCGATAAACATATAACGGCGCTTCTCAAACTTTTCAGTAGTTACACTTTGAGAGTCACCGTTCCAAACATGACCAACTATGTACACGTCTAACTTTTCTACCAATAAAATCGTATATGCAATTTTCGGACTTGCCAGTCACTGTATACTTTATTTGCATGCATTTTTGTACTAGTGTATTAAAAACGAAAGCGTGGTATATTGATGGACCGCGGTTGACGGTTTGGTAGATCTGTTTTCGGCAAACTTTCGGTATGTAGATATAATGTGTAGGTAATGGCCGCGGGCGCCCACATAAATATGTATGGGTCTCCGCGGCCGGTATTGATCCGACAAGCCAGCCTCCCACCCACCCACCCACCCACCCGACACCCCAGCTAGCCTGCACCCGACATGCACATCTGCACACATACACACACACATACATACGCTGGAGTGCAGGGGCGTAGGCGTCGCATTCGCACGACCGAATGGTCAGGTGTCGTATCTCATCGGGGGAAAAATGCTATTTTTAATTGTGTTTTGTAATTATTTATTAATTCATGTTAATTTTTATTTTTTAGTTGTGTGTGTGTGA
Source organism: Arctopsyche grandis (assembly GCF_051622035.1). NCBI lineage: Eukaryota > Metazoa > Arthropoda > Insecta > Trichoptera > Hydropsychidae > Arctopsyche > Arctopsyche grandis. The sequence continues at coordinate 22,252,447 of NC_135359.1, forward strand.
GTATTTTATGAATGTGCAGAGTTCCGTTTGAGTTGCACGCTTTGTGCAGGATGTGGTGAAATCTTTAAATGCTTGCGGTGTAAGTGAGGTGCATTTTTGTCATTTTATTGCTACGTGCGTTTTTACTCCGACGAAGAGTGATTGATAAAGTGCTTTTTTTATGTTTATGGGTTCAAATGAAAGTAGATACCTTTGAATAATAACATCCAGGGTGTTTCAAAGTAACACTTCATACATATGTATATTGCATGCCCAATAGTATTACACCAGCAGCGTGGACTAGTGTTTAGCATTTTTAATACATATGCTTTCGAACATAGTGGTCACGAGTTCGAGTTCCACTATTTTCTGCTGGCCAGACCTTGGTTTGTGACTCCAGGTCGATCGTTTCCTATCAGAGTTTGCTAATTTATCTGACTTTCATCGGAAAGGCTCCAAAAAATTGGCAACCTTTACCCATTTCTCGCAATGTTCGAGTTATCAGTATAAAAAATTCTGCAATTTTGTCCATAAATATCTCGAAAATATTGAGTTTTTCAGCATCCCAAAGTTTGACGATTTAAAAAAAATGCTCCCAAAATGTAAGTTTATCAAAAAAATTATCCATAGATGTTTTTAAATGCTTTGTTAAAATTATTCAAGAAAATTGTATATCAATGTTTGTAATTGGCCAGGAAGGCGCATTAGGATTTACCTGTTAGACCTTTTTGGTATATATGTACATATGCATATGTATGTATGTAAAATAAAATAAAAGATAGTGGGCGCAGTAGAAGAAGTTAAAATTATTCATATGTAAGTCAAATCATTGACATGTGTACTAATAAAGAAGAAATAAAAAAAGAGACATGTGAAATTAGGATAAAGTGCATTTGGGCGAATGATTGATGTATTAAAATCTAATATGCCTGAAGAAAAAGTTCTTCGATCAATGTGTTTTGCCAGTGTTGACGTATGGATGAGAAACTTGGGCATTAAATGCCAGAATGCTGCATAAATATCCAGTGCAAGTATAGAACGCTGTAAGCTTGGTATATAAAGGAGATATACATATAGAAAATTCGATACATGGTAGAGAGTATGACAAGAGCAATTGATATAATGGAGATAGTAAAGAGATTTAAATGTCAACGGACGGGTCACGTGGCTTGAAGAACAGATAAAAAAGGTCCTCAAATTATACCCGAGAGAATGTAAAAGGTTGTACGGAAGGCCGCATGGGATATGGGTGGATGAAATCAGAAAAAAATGTGGGACGAGAAGGATGAGATTGCTCAAAACAGAGACGAATGAAGTGTGTTGGAGAGATCGTCGTCCAGCAATGGATCGTGAATGGCTGAGGATGATGATAAGTATGTAAATATGAGTCCAAAATATTCTCCATCCGCATTTTTCAATTTAAAACCATCTTATTAGATATCCCACGGAATTCTATACAAACTTGAGTTTTGAAAGAGATCCATTCCGTTTTGATCCAACTTTCACCTGCCCGAACAATTTGGCTGATTATGCTTAAAAATTCTGATATATTAATATCAGAATTTTTAAGCATATTCACCAGAACATATTCGTGAGTCATCCAAACCATTAAGCTGCTTTAGATCATATGGATTATATTAATGAATATTTTTTAATCATACCCTGAATCAGACACTGAAATACATCATTTGTATAGAATAATGCATTCAAAATGTTTAATCAACACATTAACAGTTCATCATCATCTGACATACAACAATTTGTTGTTTCTTTAACATTCCTCTAATGGATTGAACTATAAATTACACATACACATATTATACTCATATATTTATACATATTATACTCAAAGGTTGCCATACATATGTACATTCATACACGTATGCAACTTTCGAACGGCAATAACGTGCATCCCATACACGCTCACACACAAAAACACGTCCACCAGGAATGGGTAAGGGTTCGAAGGAGGTCACCATAAATATTTCCGGGACGCGCTAGGATTTTCATATGATCGAATGGCGGATTCGGCGTTTCGCATCTTCGGCCTATTCCCACCGGGACACTATATACATTATTACGGGCAACTTTTATTGCCACCCCCTCCAACCCTCCTCTTCACCCCCCCCCCCTCATACGCCTGTATAAGTGGACGAAAATTCGGGACAACTCCTCCTCCTTTCCCGTCCCTATATCACTTTATAGGCGGCCGATACGCCATGAATCTCAACGCTTTTAATCTAAATGGCCGGTGGTGGTGGTGGTGGTGGTTCGACCCCGCGCAGAATCGAATTCGGCTTTTTACACCCCTTTCGACGAACACCCCGCGATTTTTTTACTATCGGAATATGCGTACGTATATGCATATATACATATTTTAGTGTGAGCGTGTGTGTGTGTGTGTGTGTATGCGCGCGTTTTGGTATAACCATTCTTCACGTTTAGCGATAGGGCATCTCCCCCATGAGGTGAGCCACCCGCTGCGAACGAAAGGGATGAAGACGTAACCACTCTAGAATTCCATTATCTTATCTTGTTATTTATTACAGGCATGATTTTAACGAATATATTGTAATTATATTTCTATAAAATATATATATATATATATATATATATATATATATATATATATATATATATATATATATTAATATTATTCAATTATCTTCAAAGTAACTTGTATACTACATATGTACATATTTGTTAGTAGATAATGCAATATGGATCTAATTGAATTTATGTATACCATATATAATATTTCATAACACTACAATTTTTAGTGTTAATACATATTTAATATATGTATACCTTTATATATTTGTATGTTTTATATGCAATTTATTAAACAAAATAATTTTTAATTGTTGCTTAAGTTTATAATACATATGATAGAAATATATAGAAAAAAATGCAAATTTAGAAAGTATAGGAATTTGAATCAGTTTTAGGAAAAATAGGCAATTATTATACCGAGTTAACGATAAGACAAGTTATGTGAAGTTGTGTATTGCTCTAATATCCACTGAGATTAGCACAAATATGTATGAATGGAAATCAAATGAATGGAAAATCGGTACAATTTTAAAACTTTTATTTAATCGGAAAACGCATCGATTTATACTGACATACGAAGATGTATCGATTCCGATATATATATATATATATATATATATATATATATATATATATATATATATATATATATATATATATATATATATATATATATATATATATATATATATATATATATATATATATATATATATATATATATGCAAACAGGATCTTTTCTTAGGCAAAAACCAAATGATCGCAATCAGATCAGAGAGCGGAGTAATAATTAGGAATAGAGAAGAAATCATAGACAGAGTTTACACGTTCTATGCAAAACTATACGAGAACGACAACGGCCAATTCCCCGCTCTGGAATCGACACACGGCCAAAGGGTTCCTGCAGTATTGCCTAGCGAAGTAGAGGCCGCGCTAAAAACTGCAAAGAACGGTAAAACCCCAGGGGAAGATAATATTCCCATTGACTTACTAAAATGTGGCGGCCCCCCCCTAATTAATATCTTAGCTAGGCTTTTCAGCAAATGCATCCAGAACCAAGCTATACCAGAAGGATGGAATAACGCAACTATCATTTTAATACACAAAAAAGGCGACAAAAGCGATATCAAGAACTACCGACCCATTAGTTTACTTTCAGCGGTCTACAAGCTTTTCACGAAGGTTATTACAGAAAGGCTGAAGAATATCCTCGACGAGAACCAACCTATAGAGCAGGCAGGGTTTAGGGCAAATTTCAGCACAATGGACCACCTCCAAGTAGTTGGCGAACTAATCGAGCGCGCCAACGAATATCAACGGCCATTGTCATCATTACTCATCATTACGGCCATCTTACTCATTAGGAAAAGGAGTAAGACAAGGAGATACAATCTCGCCCAAGTTATTCAATGCGGTGCTTGAGGGAGTTTTCAGGAACTTGGATTGGGATACAGCCGGAGTAAGCATCAATGGTCGCTTTTTGAGTCACCTTCGGTTCGCAGACGATATAGTTTTAGTAGCTCGTGATTCAGCTGACCTACTTATCAGACTAACACAGCTGGACAGGGAAAGTAGAAAAGTAGGATTAAAAATTAACGTAGATAAGACTAAACTAATGTTCAATAGTTATTGCATGCCTGATAGCATCCCCTTAGATGATAAACCAGTAGAAGTAGTAAATAATTATTTATATTTAGGTCAAATAATTGACATGTCTGGTAGTAAAAATGAAGAGATAAAGAGACGTATGAAATTAGGATGGAGTGCATTTGGACGGATGAATGCTGTTTTTAAATCAAAAATGCCACTCTGCCTGAAGAAAAGGATCTTTGATCAATGCGTTTTGCCAGTGATGACGTATGGATGTGAAACTTGGACACTGAACGCCAAGATGCAAAATAAAATCCAATGCACTCAAAGAAGTATGGAACGCTGTATGCTTGGCATAACGAGGAAAGACAGGAAGCGGAACACGTGGGTGAGAAATATGACAAGGGTAGTGGACATAGTGGATAGAGTGAAGAGATTGAAATGGCAATGGGCGGGTCACGTAGCTAGGAGGAAGGACGAAAGGTGGACAAAAGAAGTGCTTGAATGGTACCCGAGAGAAGGCAAAAGAGTAAAAGGAAGACCGCAAGGAAGATGGGTGAACGAAATTAGGAAAGTGTGCGGAATGAGATGGATGAGTGTTGCGCAAAACAGAGACGAGTGGAAGCGTGTTGGAGAGGCCTTCATCCAGCAGTGGATGGCGAATGGCTGTAAATGATGATGATGATGATGATGATGATATATATATATATATATATATATATATATATATATATATATATATATATATATATATATATATATATATATATATATACATATGTTGAGTATAACAAAATGTACGTATGTAGTGCAGCAGAGTATTTATTCGCCACAAAATTTCTCAGAATCAACGTTCTTCGAAGTGAGCGGGTCATAAAGGGTTAACACGTGTTATTCTTTAAACGCTGAACACAAACAAATACACACACACACACACACACGCGTATATGAAATTTCTCTTTCTCGAGAGGCTCGAATCTTCGGCGCGCAACAGCATAAATAATAAACATGAATAGGAAAAATATCATAAATCACCCTCTGTGTAAACAACGCGCTCACCTTAAAGGTATTTTTTTTCCTGCGGAAAAATGTTTCATCCTCGATATGAAGACGACGCACCCTTATAAATGGTACGCATGTGTGTGTGCGTTTGTTCTCCGAAAAGATTTTTATTATTCGGAAAATCAACTGGGCAATATTTATTTTGGCGAGGCCTCCTGTCGCCGGGGGATTTGAGCGGCGGCTAAAAAATTGATGGTCCACCTCTCTCTCACTCCGGAAAAGCTCCGAACATTTTTTATTTTCATACAAAACATTAGACGCTGATGGGACCCTTATGCACACACACACATATATGAAGGAGTGCGTGTCGAGAATAAAGGCCGGCATGGAAAACTTTCCGAGGAAAATTCGCGTAAATTTTTCCTCAAGCGTCGAAACAACATTCCTCTAATGTCGCGACGCTCTCTCGCGATGTCACGTCGACTGATTCTTGTCACTGAGATAACACATGAATAGCGAGGAAAAAATCTGCTGCAAACATATAGAATTCTTGTTAAAGTATGACGTTTTTGATTTTGAATTACTATTACATAAGTACACACGAAAAATGTTGTATAGATAATAAACAAACATCAGCATTCTAATCCGTCTATATGGCTGTGTATACCTCAATACAAATAACAAATAATGTCTTGCTAATTTGAACATTCAAAAATACCGATTAAAAAACGCTAATTATTTTATTGATTCCAAGATTGCTCTTTATATTTATGTATATTAGGTTGAATTCAGAATTGGAGTCGAATTGATTAAAATGTAAAAATCTTTACCAACCAAATACACAGTAGTATATCTCGGTGGTTGCGTTAATGCTAACCAACGAGAGGTCCCGAATTCAAGCTCTGGTTTTACTTCGATTGAAAAGAATTTATTATGAGTATTTCTGCAGTGCTGCTGATCAGACTTGGATGTTCGTGACCCAAATTCAATCGTTTCCTATCAAAATTTGCCAATTTATATGATTTCTTATTGAAACTATTTCTCATCAAACTGGCAAAAACCACCCTATCCAATATGTAATCACTATTTGAATGCGATTTCAACTCTTCAATTTATAAATTTATATACGTACAAGTTTAATACCATAGGTGTCGCTCAGGGGCAACCCGTAATGGTATCATGTGATCTGAATGTTTTATTCGTTCATACGAAATAATATTGTTTATTTAAAAAAAAAATTATTGAAATGCTAATTCAATCGGACTTATCACGCATGGTTTATGGACCCGTTCAGACCCGCAGACCACCAGTCGAGAGATATAGCTAAATAGCACGCAGCATATGGTCTAATACAAATGATATATTAAAAAGCATTTAATTCGATAGCGTAATTGATGCGTCCCATTTAATTTATTTATGTATCTGCGAGAGGCGCGCGGAGGGTGAAGGGTCGCAGGCTATATATTTAATTAAGTGCCCCTTTTTAGTATCGCTATCATTTTTTAAGCAATAAACGGTTTTCGCTACTAATGTACGTAACGTTTCAATTACTTCAGTTCTAGTGGGAGAATGAGGGGGAGGGAATTGAATGTCACTTCTAAGCACACCCTCTTCTTAATACAAATTGCCGTAATTCGACGCGGACAAGAATCCCAAATAAATACATATGTATGTACATACATGCAGACATTATGTATGTAAATCGGTTAAAATATTAATCATTTTAATTTATATTTCACCGACTCTTATCAACGTTCACTGTGAATGTCGAAATTGGGTATATTGCACGTTAGAACATCTGCCTCTCAAAAGGTGGCGTACACCCCTACACAGAGTTCTAATTAAGCGTCCTATCCTCCCTTCAAACAAATAAATCCAATAGGGCGTTCCGCTTTCGACGATGTGCTTGAGACTTTTCACGGATCTTTATTACATTTATTGCCACATTTATTTGTACTGAGAAATGTTTGCATTGAGGCAAATCATAATGTCAGATCTTGTTGATTTGATCTAAGTACATAATTCTATAGCATGATACTTAAGTTATAATATAAAATCAACATCATCATCGCATTTCAAAGTTCAATTAAGAATTATGAAAGTTTCCTCAAACATTTTACATATTCCAAACATTTTTAAGTTAATTTGTTCAATGTTAATTTGTTCTAGACACATACACAAATTTGGTTTTTTCAGTATCTTTTTGAGTACAAATTTTAAATTTTAAATCCAAAATTTAGTACACATTATATGATCCAATAAATTTATCTAATATTGTATGCACGTAAAATTTCACCCTCACATTCAGTGTCTTTATGGCAATAGAATACTAGAGAAAGTGCAGTGTAAGGCGATGTCCCGGGGCGTCATAGTTAAGTGGTCATTGAAGTGGTGATTTAATTAGGGTTGTCGTTGTCGGCGAATGCAACTGCCTAGACGGATGGACAGGGCGTGGTCACCTAATCGATGCTATATTGGGTATCGATTACCACCCACCACCCACTTGCCCATACACCCACTGTCACACTGCACCCTCAATTCACCATTCAAATTATCAACGTTGAAAAAATATTAAATTCGTTAGAGGTCGTTGAACTTCTAACGTTTCATGATCAATTCCGTTTTTTTTATCTTAAATTTACATATGTCTTCATCATTAATTGAAATGAACATAGGGTGAAAAATTGAAAAATTGTGAACATAGGGTGAAAAAATTACATGGTTGATTCGACTTATTCGAGCGACCATATACGTACATATATAATATGTTCTTATGTTCCTATAATATATTCAAAGCAACATAAATTTTGACAGGTGATTGAACACATAACCCTTTATCGTCTGCCACAGCATATGCACAAATAAAAACTAAACCTCCCCAATGTTGGACCGCTTCATCGAATTTCGTGGTCTTTGAAATTGGATCGTTCGAAGCAGGAGAACCCGCGTGTATCAGCACATTTCTTTACGTCACCAATAAAACCCGGCCATTTTGAATTGTATATTACGAATCGGGAGAGGAGCACAGGTAGACGATAACCCCACAGTTCGAGAAATGGCGATTGTAAAGCTCGCGGAAGCACATCCGCATAACCATTATACATAAACCCATATGCTAGTATATTTCTACGATAATTAGGTACATTAAGTACATCTCCCATATTCTTACTCTTTCTCTAGACAGGTGGACGGTCATTGTGAAAGTGCAAGGATGCTGCAGATGCCTCTCCATTTTTAATAAAAAATTTCATTGCTATTAGCTTTCAATAGCTAATTTTTTAAACCTAAGTAACGGTCAATGTTATATTTTGGACACACCTTCAGCGTAGACGTTTACAGAAAAATGTTAAATAAACGTGACCCAATTGCAGAAAATTTTAGAATGCCATTTAACATAACATTCATTTTTTATATTTAAATCTTGATTTATTTTAATTATACGGTAAAACACTGTATGCTAGGCATAATGAGAAGAAATAGGAAACAAATACATGGGTCAAAAAATTGCGAAAAGTATGGTTGATATAGTGGGGAGAGGAATATGGGTGAAAACTTTGATGTTTTTAGATATTATCTATATAGGATAATTGTTGTAATGGAGAAAGTAAAGATATTTAAATGACATTAGGTGGGTCATGTAGCTAGAATAACGAACGATAGATAGACGAAAGAAGTGCGAATGGTACCCGAGAGAATGTAAAAGGATACAAAAAAGTGGAGATTGGTGAATGAAATTAGAAAAATGTGTGGGGTGAGATAGCTAAGAGTTACGCAAAACGGAGACGAATTGACGCGTGTTGGATAGGCCTTCATCCAGCAGTGGATGATAAATGGATATAGATGACGATTATGATATGAAAACAAATCTTTTGAGTCCATCGCCAATGCCACCGACCTATTTTAAATTAATATTTTAAATAAAAAATATAAATATCACAAAATAATAATAAATAGATAAATGAAATGAAATCCTGTTAAATTATATAATTTCTACGTATGTACATATGTATGTCCAATGTATTTATGTGACCAATGGGGAAACTAAAAATTTGTTATGTTATTTTAAGTTGTTTTCCTTTCAAAATGTACACTTTATGTACTGTACATATGTATACACAATACACAAAATTTCCATAGACTACGAGTATAATTACATTTCTGTATTATATAAATGTTCATTTTAAAAGCCTAACATAACATAAGCTCTAGAACAAACTTAACTTCTCTGAAATAATCCTAGATACACGCCTGTCCACGTAGGTAGTTAACCTACCCCAAATAAGAAAGGAGGTGGGTTACTTCCCCTTTCGTGATTCATCACTTTTGTTTAGGAAGAACAATGTTTGATTAGAGTTATTGGCGTCGCGATATACCCCGTCATTGGTTTCGAGTATACAAAGGCTTGACGGGGCTTTGTATACTCGATATAGGTGGCTCCGATAATGTGCGATCCATCATTTATGAACTAATGTGTCCACGACACATCACCTTCAACCCTTTCACCGCCATCCGAGAAGGCCTACCTATGGTAATGCGTATGTGAAATATGAATCTTACGAGCCGAAGGATGGGGGATAACACGTATCATCCACATTCATGTTGACGTCTCCGTATCGATATCACAATGAAAGTGCTAAATTTCGGCGTAGATATACATATACATATGTACATAGGTTCGAAAATAAGCAAAATCATTTTATTTAACATTCATTTGTAACACAATAATAATGTAAATCATAACACAAAACTATAATAATGAAATTACACGGACATATGTATTATACAAAATAATCGACTCGCTTGTGTGTGCGTATCTTCAATGCAATGTAAAACATCATTTGAATCAACAGTTTCTCAGAAAAAAGCAATTGAAAAGGCAGATTTTTTTCACATTTCCTCGTGGATATATGTACATACATATGTAGACACATCAAAAGCTTGCATATAATAACAATGGATCGGGGGAAAAAAAAGGTTGAATCACAACAAACGTAGCTACAATAGCCGATAGTTAAGTCGCAATTGTCCAGCTTGTCGTCAAATATTTACACCTGTTCTCCATCGGACAGTTTAAGGTCACCACCTGAATGCGACTTTTTTGCGAGCGGTTGCGTTGTACATGCACAAATACGCCACTGCAAAAAATTCAAAACATCATCCATGGGAATTCGCATCGTAAATCCCCGATTCGCATGTTTATTACGCGAAAACAGGATTCGCATATACGACCCCCACTTCGGGTCAAATGCATTGTGTTCGCAACTTGCATCGCGTGCACTCCCAAGAAAGCTCACCCTCGTCGAATTTAAAACGCAGAAAATTGCATAAACCTGTTAAGTCTCGGTGCACACGCACGAAATGATAATAATAATAGTGAAAATACGGGGGGGTTCGGAATACCCTTCGAAATCTCGCAAGGCGGCGAAGGGTCAACGCGCGTGCACTTATTCAAAGCGACTTTATGAAAATTTTAAATCGCGAAGGCGACCGCAACCGTGGGGGTGGCTTCGTGAAAAAAAGGCGAAGGGGAATGAATTTTTATGGGAAAATGTCGATTTGTAAAGGGAGGGTCGAAATTTTGATCGACAGCCTTGCAAAATAATGTGGATCAGGTTAATCCGGGTGGGTGGGTCTTTTTATGTATCGTTTTCGCTTATCCGTTTTTTTTTTTTAGTTTAGTGAATGCGTTTGAATTTTTTCCCGCTGTTAATTCAACCTGTCGACTGGTTTTATTGTGCCTAGATTAAATACCCACGTTGTGTGTTATATGTGAAAAAATGTAGTTGGCTGTTGCAAAGCTATTTACTCGTACGTTCGACATGTTTTATTGTACTTTCAGTGGCATAATCATACCATAAAAAGCATCTATGAATGTAATATCCTGGTTTTTCAAGCTATGAGAGATTTCAATTCGGACATTTTAATTTCGTATAACCATGGGAAGTTTTATAAACTATTTAAACAAATATGAAAAATTTCTTGAAAACAATATGTACATACTTCGGAGAATCTTCTCATTAATTCGTTTTTCCCGTCGTTGCTGAAACAATTGGACTTTATGTTCCTAATAATTATGTGCGTGGTAGACATATCATTTTTTGATGGTTGTATGTACTTCTTGCCCGCACAGTTACTTATTGGATGGCTCCTATTTTAATAGCAATCAGACTTATTACTGAAATCGTTGCTTCCGTGCCTGAATGTGTTATTTTTCACCTGAGTTAGCGTGGGTTATCAGAAATTATTTTAACCTTTTTGTCTGGTAGACTGCGCTCATCATTATTTTCATAATATTATATGATGTGTGAGTGAATCTTCTCTCTTATATTTGGGCCTCACAGGGAAGTTTTGTATTCACGGCTGATTCTTTTATAATACTGTTGCTGACTGTTAATGTTGAAGACATTCCAAATTTTCCTCCTTATATTTTACTATTTATTTATTAATTTTTATTTTATGTATTTTATTTTATTTTAGTTTTGTTTTCTTCTCTTTTTCAAATGTAAGCCATCGTGGCGCATTAGGTTCTTCCTGTAATGCCACAATGGTCCAAAACTATAAATAAACAAATAAATATTTAGCTATTATTAGAAGTAGCCACAAACCATATGGTTTGTGACTAACTATATTATTGTTTGGACTATTGCTGTTATTTTTTTGTGTATTAAATATGTATAAATTTTTATTTATTACATAATTTTTCTCTGTTAAATTTTTGACAATTGTAGCGCATTCAGTATTCCTGTACTGCCACAATGGTCCAGACATAAAATAAATTAATTAATTTTCATACACCTAAACATGATTCAGATGAATGGACATGATAAATGTTAATATTCCACTTTATTCCCATAACATAGAATTCAAATGTCTAAGCTTTATGCATACGCACGTACACATGTATGCATATGTCCATATATGTAATATGTACAACGGTAATTCATTTCAAACACTGATATAGCTATTGGATCAGATTTATGATTGTATCTAACTGGTACATTTGAAATACCTAAACGAGACAAATTTTGTTTTAAGTATACATTTTTGTGACACTCTTATCATACACTAGTAGCCAGGTTCACAAAATCGTACACTTAAAACTGTTATTTGACCAAATCTGCGCATGCGCATTGTCGTATTCCCATCACTGTACTCCGTATATGAGCATTATCACTGTAACATATGTACATAAATAAATAATTATATTATAATGAGACAAATATATGTAGAAAATATAATATAAAACAATTTTTTTGAATATCAACTACACCTACTTATACGATTGATATACGAGTTACATTTTGAAGAGCGCCATTACTCACTATAGATACAACGTCTACTCTTAACGTTGTCCCCTCAAGAAGAACACACACACACACATATCTGTCATATGGTACATGTTATAACATGATATAACAAGTACACACCAGAGAATTCGAAGATAGTATGTGTGAGCCTTCACAGTGCAAATGCATCCCCGACTCTCTGAGCATTATTGTGAGCCGAATTTGCGGCCATTGTTTGTTATTCATGTGTCACGAGTGTAACGGACGTGTGCGGGGGAGCGTGAGCAATCTGCCACATTTCTACCCCCCGTTTTCTGCACTAAAACCACCCCCACACCCCTCGGCTCATTCACGTCGGCTAAAATATTCCTCACTCTCCGTGTCGAGCATAAAATATTCTTGTTGCAATCCCGGAAAAATCCCGTCGACGCGTTCCGACCGCTATTGAATTGGAAAAATCGATGAGAAAATTCGTTTTCGTCTGTTTGGTCGGTCGGTGTATGCAATATACATATCTATGTTATGCTATTCATTATAAACAAGGTGAACAATGAATATCGAATTCTGAAATAACATCGGTTCATATGAAAAATAATCATGTCGCGGTGACGTCAACAATCTTACTTATTTTTCGGTGTTGCATGTAATTTATTTTTTCATTTTCGCTATATATCGTAAATGAAGTTGTTCCACACTTAAAATTTTGATAACTTTAAAAACTGCTTGACTTATACTTATAGATATACATATACTGAAATGTGAATAGATACTTGGGATCCCAATAGAATATTCGAGTATTCGAATTATTCGTCTGATTTTTCAGCCATTCGTTATTCGAATATTTCGTCAACTATTCGAATATTATTCGTGCATATATTTTTTTATAAAAATACACAAAATCAACATGAAAAGAGTGATGAAAAAAATGAAATATGTAATTGGGATAATGGTGATGAAAATGAAGATTTACCGGAAGATGAAATGCCTACATGTGAAGAATTATTAATTAAATACAGAAATGTTTGAAGAAAATCAATTTTCGATCTATAATAATCTCTACGAAATTTTAGAAAACATCAAAAAAAAATAATATAAATTAAGAAGTCACCCGCGAAATATGCATTTTTACAAGAAATCATGATTAAAAAAGAAAATATCATATTCTGAAATTAAATTAAGATTTTTTATATTATATTTTGTAAATTTATTTTTAATTGCAATTTTCTCAATTTTACAAACTATCTTATATTTTATGTGTGTGTGTGTGTGTATTTTAGTTTTGTGTTTTCGAATTCGAATGTTCGAATAGCTCTTGATTGACTATGAATTTTTGGGATCCCTAATAGATACATTAACTTTATTCTGATTTGAATTCGCATTTGGTATATTCGACGAATAAAATATTAAAAAATATCACATGATAAATTATTTATCTACATAGCATTGTGCTTAAGAGTTTAGATTAGACTTTGGAACAATCGAGATTTCAAGAGATAAATACTCAATAAAATTGAATCTATGTATTCTATTTTTTATATTCTAGTTAGTTTAGGATCCATAAATAATGAGTCATGCAATTTTTAATAATGTCTGTTATGAACGTTTTCTTATGCATATAATAGATCTAACTTCAATAATTAATAATTGTAAATAATATAGTATATGTACATATTTCAAATGATTTCTTTTCAAATGTATTTATGTATGTATGCGTTTGTTTGTCGGAATACTTGAGTGTAAGTACATACATACATATATACGCATTTCAGCTCTGGTTTTATCGCTAAAGTTTAGGACATTATCGTAAATATGTAAAGGCATTTACTAAGTTGAAAAATATTACTTTTGTATATAAATTTTGCTGATAAACGCTAAAATATATCATGGGACAAGAATGGAGTGTAATTCCAGTCTTTCATCATGCGAAATAATGTAAGAATCTCCAGAATAGAACAATTCTATGCGGAAACACTGAATAATTGCAAAATCTTAATAACAATGTGCATTAATTTTCTCAATACATAAACCGATTATCAATAGTTTAAACTTTCTATTATATGATACATGGTAATAGAAAATACATCAAAAATTTGTCCTACAGAAAAATCTATCCGTACTTAAAAACCCATCGGAAAATTTCGACCTTTTCGCGTATTCGACGTTTATTTACATTCGACCATAAGTTGCGACCGAGAATTCGGCGAGGAGGATGAGCGGGACGAAGGGTGGGTTGTATCCTCCCTCACCGGAGCCCTCTTCCTCTCATGCCCCCCGTTTAAACGTGCCGGCGGAAATATATTACCGGGGCACACAAATCCAGAGGCGGGGGATGATGATCGCCTCTTCGGCTCTTAATATTCCGATCGCGTGTTCACGCATTCAAAGACGAGACCGAGTGGATTCCTGTGTCGGCCGGCTCATGCATGATGCATACGACTCGTGGGCAACGCCACGGCCCTGTTTCGGCGCCCCCTGCCCTCGAAACAGGGGCATAACTACCCCTCTTTATGATTTTTTTCCAATAATTATGTATTAATTATCAAGCCAATGAAGCGTAGATATCTGAATCTAAGTCGTAAGTTTAGCCCAGGTATTAAATTATCATACCTGTGGAGGAGAAGAGTATTGGACTATGCACTGTCTGTATGCACAACATACATATGTACATACGTACATATATTTTAAAAGGGTGACCGTCACCGCACCGAATGTTAAAAAGTCGAAAATGTTCGTTTATCATGCATGCATATGAAAAACGGTTACTATACATATATATCAGTGGCGTGTGGTAAAACTCTCTCTCCCCCCGTCGTACGTCCTCACTTAATTTGCGCGAGCAGGATACAACAGGAACAAGAGGAACAGGCTTTTCCTTCCGTATTCTGCACGCGCACATTAAGGCTGTGTGACAAAAAGAGAGATATTTTCACCGCATGCCACTCATATACTGTTTACCATGTTCCCTTTTTTTTGATCTTTCGACTTAAGATCTTTAGATTTTCGATCTTTGCCTTCCGATATTTGCTTTTTCGGGTTTTTCACTTTCGGTCTCGTGAGGTAGACCCATTTTAAAATAATGAAATTTCATTTGACAAACAGGTTAACAAATTTCAGTCATAATTTCGAGTATTTATTTATTTTTGGAAAATTTACAGTTTAATTAATTATAAATAATAATAAAATGTAATTATTAAAAAATAAACCATTTATAAAATTTTCGCATGTATGTAGATACGAAAAAAAATTAAATATTAAGAAAAAAACAATGGAAGAATAAAGTCGAACAAAAATTGTGTTTTTGGAACTGATAATTGGACCCCCACCAATTTCAAATATAACGGCTCATATATCGGAAATTAATTATAAATAATTAATGACAATTTGCAGTGGCGTAGCGTGAATTCTAGGCGCGCCCCCCGTAAAATATTTTAAGGCACCCCCCCGCTCCATATATTCATATTATTTCCTTATAGCAAAATAACTTTCCAAATTAATAATTCATACCTTTTTTACGTAGAAAAACTATTTTTCTGGACTTCTCATTGGCAAACACGACTATTTTGTTAAAATTTAATACTATTTAAAAAAATTAATACTATTTAAATTTAATTACTAAGGGAATATCATTGCTATTCCTTTTAGTCGATGTTGAGACATAGTTGACCTAAAGTAATTTTTAATAAATTTCAACTTGTGAATGAGCGCTACGTAGTGACTACAGTTACCGGAAGCGTAAGGAATAAGATGATTGAAATGACGAAGTATAAAAATTACAAATGAAGAGCTTTGCCAAATTATGGACTGTCGATCTTTTTTATTTTTACAAGGTTTATTTTCTTTTAAGCACGAACGAAAATCTAGCACCTGATTAGGCAATGATTTGTCAAAGTCATTGACATATTAGTTGGCTAGAGATTTGGCTTCACGATATATGTAGGTACATATGTATGTACATACACATGTAAATCTTCATCTGGTTACGTTTAGTGCCGCATTAAAACTTGTTTAAAAATTATTTTAATGGATCCTGGAATCGTGTATCATAACTAAGTTCATCGAAATGCTTTTAGATAAGAGATTGACGATTCAATTTCAATTTTGGCTTCAACCCTAATATTGTTGGAATTTGTTAAGAATTCTTCAAATTTATTTCTAAAATTCCTGATCTCGCAATATGCATTTCTAATCATAAACTGAGTACTGATAACATCAGCGTTTTTTGAGTGAAGGAGCTTTGAAATAAAGTTGGGAGGCTGAAGAATTTTTCAAGAAGCATGAGTAGGAGAATAAATTCGAAACTTTCCATTTGCTTTTTTAGTCACTTTGCTTCTGATTGTTCATCATTTCTTTTACTTTTTAAAATTATTAAAATTTTAAAGCATCTTTACATACATATGTATATGTACCTATATGTATATCGTGCATTAATAGAGTCTAATCTGGACTACCAACAAGAAGTGCAAAATCTGTTTAAAGTAACTGATGGTGAATTTTCATTAAAAACTTCCTACCTGTTAATGTTGATAGCGAAAAATTTATAAATTTGTAAATATTATTGATTTTCACACCTCATATAATTTTGTTTTATTGTTTTAACACTGAAAAAATATATACAAGCATAAGAGAGAATTCTCAGCTACACATACATATATATGTACATAATGATAAGGGTTTTTTAAAAAAAAAATTACAAAGAAATTACAGAACAAATTAAAAATTAGTAAAAAAGGCGCGACGCTTTGCGGGGTCTGCGGGCGCGGTAGCTACGCCACTGATGACAATAGATAAAACGTCGATAATTTTATATAGAATATGTATGTGATGAAAAAACATTTGATTTTCATGTGTGTGTTTCACTTACATAAATAATTGTAATATTGGAAATAGTTTACATATATTGTACCTACATATATGTTTAAAACTATTGGCAATTTTCTTTATATGATTATACGTACGTATAATCAACAAGTACGTAAGTACAAAACGATACGCTTTCGCAAAGAAAATGGCGTTTATTTAAAAGAACAACAATCGAATCTTTCTCTCTTTTTTTTCTTCCTCCCATTGCGTTCGAGTTTTACTGGATGGGGGAGGGGGGGGAAACGACCAGTTCGACGCGTAATTGCGAAGAGTGGTCAAAGCGATAAAGTTATTCGGTAAATCGCATTTTTCTTCAAAGAGATGAAACTCTCGGTTCGATGGTCTATCATCTCCACCACCCGACCTCCCCCTTTCTCTCTCTGTCTCTCTTTCTCTCCCTGAGTCTTCCCGTCGACTATTTTCCCAGCAAAGCCGGGAAACAAAGCCGGTGGAGAGTCTGCATTCCTTTTAAGTTAAACCGGGCGCAGGAGGCGTCTCGTGGCTCCCCAGGCTCCCTTGTAAAATTCAGTTTACGATTGGACACACGAGCGACTGTTTTACTGCACTGAACATTGTAAAGAATGATAACTATCGCTTTAGAAGCCATCCCACATTCTTATTTCATACAGAGGATTTATGTCAAAACGTATTCTTTAGCACTACAGAGAAACGTGAAAATCAATTTGAATCTACTCTTCTTCGAACCATTCAATAAGTTTAACAAAACAATTCACTAAAAACAGATTAAGTTCAAATAATTCTTAAAACGTCGCCTATTCTTTTTAACCCAAATAAATCACGAATCAAAGCTAATATTGATCACCCATTAAATTAGTATTTTTAGTATCTCCAAATATATTTGAAATTAAATTAAATTTGTTAAGATGCATTATTATATGAAATTCTCATAAATATGGTAGTAAAAATACTGTGGAAACATTCATCAATTTATTTTTATATTTTTTTTTATGAATGTTTTAATAAAATGTTAAATAATTCATTTGTCGTATTCAAGTATTAATTTAAGTTCAGTTGTGAGTTAACTAAATAACCGGAAACGTCGAATGCTGACCGTCTTGTATGTTTTTTCTACATTTAATTCAGCATGCAATGATGTTGAAAACAAATAAAAATTCGATATATGTAGGTACACGCCCCCGTCAGCGAAAATATTAATTATTTATTATGTGAAAAGGTTGACTCGCTTGGAATTCCATTGATTTTCAACGACAGCGTACATCGACTATGGAACGATGATTTCATATAAGTACATTTTTTATATTACACAAAGTATTCATTTATTTATTTATACTTTTGTATACACACTTTTCCCGGAGAAAATAAGCTTTAATAAATAAAAGAAAAACAAGAAGATCAGAAGCTAATCGTGCCCAGTCCACGGGGCCGTTTGATCTTTCATCCGCGCTCAGGTATCCAATATCCGACTAATCCAGGGGTAGGATACATTTTATTTATTTATTTTACTCTTTATTATCATTTATTTTATCATCGTCGCATAAAATTGAACACGTGTGCGGTCGGAGATGTGTGCACTTTTCATATATTTTATCGCGAACTCGTATGTACTACATATGTATACATATGTACATACATACATACATATATGTATGTATGTGTGAAAAGTTGTCAATTTTTAACGCGCCACTTCGATTTCATGGGCGATAAACGGTGCTGGAACATCTCCAAGTATATATGTATGTTATATAGCGATTTCAGCCATTATTATAAAATTATTACAAGTCGGTTTTCGCCCGCTAGTATTACTTTATCATCGAAAATATCGATCTAATCTTATCTAAAGTCACCAGTTTAGATTATACACAACTTTTGTGCCGACTTAAGTTATCGAAAAGTTTCCAACGTTAAAAAAACTGACTGTGCTACATAATTATAATGATGATATACCTATATGTATATGTATACAGGTCGCGTATGAATTCGGATAAATTTTTCATATACCAAAAAATTAATTAAAATGGTGAAAGTTTGAAGATCGGCAGTCGTACGTACGTACGGCAGTCATACGTACAAAGATTAATCACCTGTGTATTAAAATCTAAGTAGATATATTAAAGCTATTAAATTGATAGATGTATTCAATTCACATAAATTAAATATGAAATAAAAGATTTACAGCCACTGGTGAGACGCATGGAAAACTCATAGGATTTTCTCGGTGGTCCGTCGGGGAGTTTTCCAACGACGCGCTCACACTCGTGCTCACGTGCTCGTGCACGTCATTCTTTGCCTATAGAAAGATACAGATCCCCTATTCTTCCAACCTCCCTTTCCCCTCGAAGCCTCCTTCTGATTTTCTCTTTCCTGGCAGTACAGGACGAGTTTCCGGCGGACCCTTCGTCCCTTTATTTTCTACCCCGGAACGAGAAAAGCGAATCGCAATGTAACAACTTTTATTGGACTCAAATATTTAAAGCCTGGGGCCGGTTTGTGCATACGTAGGTTAGTAAATCTTATTCTGAGGATGTGTGTTTATTCTGCTCAGTGGCGACTCGAGCCAGCTACGTTATTAATAGCATTTCAAAAATTTAGGTCGTTATATGTGAAAAATTTGACACATGGCTATTCAATGTACATATATATGTATGTATGTACATTGAAGTATAGTCTGATAATTTTGCAACATTAAAACAGAAAACTCCTATCACTCAAACAAGTCGAAATTCTAAGCATTTTAAATTGTGATGACAGGTGTATAACATTTACAAGAATAACAGCTTACTATGTATGTATTCTGCATACATATATACATACGTATACAACATTAAGCGGTCAGTAGATTGATTTTTGTTGTTCTTTCTAGGACAAATAGCCAATAATCAAGTTGTCATCGAACGATAATATATCATTAACAAACTGGATATTTGTTTTTACAAATTTCGTATTGAATCTCAAATAAAAGTGAGAAAACTTTACAATAAAATAAAAAAAATAATAAAATCAGAAAAAATATTTCAAATATACCAAATTATGTAAAAAGCAATTTATTATTTTTTTGATTTGTAAGTTATTTTAGAACTCTAAATAAAAATATCGCGTTCACATTCATCTTCCTTTTATATACATACATACATTTAACCTATTTTTATATTTTATTTATTTATTTGTTTAAGTTTGGACCATTGTGGCAATACAGGAATCCCTAATGTGCCACAATGGTCGAAAATATAATAGAGAAGAGAAAAAAATGTATACACACAAAAATAGATTAATAAATAATCATTAAAAACAACAGCATTAATAATTGAAGATACAATAAAAATATCAAATAAAGAGAATACAAAGTATGCAATGTCTTACATTTCCAGCAAGCACCAATATTTAAGAACCAGCAATATGTATAATAAAAACTACAATATATAATAGTAGGTATGTACATATGTATTTACATATTATACATTTAGTGTAAAACTATAAACTAATTGTATAAAAATATATATTGTTATATCAATATTAACTTGTAGAGAGTAACTTTAATATTTATATATTTATTTAACGACATTGTTATAACTGCGCGTCACTGGTTCGGGTTTCTCGTTTCACATCGGAAATAGTATGGGATCGCCCATTCTATCAATCGTTAAATCAGAAAAATAAAATAAAAAAGGGAAAGTAAAAAGGAAACGCTCCCGGCCGAAATTGTCGGATTAGAATGTGCTCGCAGCGAAATGGGGAAATGTATTAGAATTGCAAAGTTATCCCGAAAAATATAGCATTAGTGCAAAACCCACTCCCCTCGCATACATATGTATGTACATATATACATATGTACGTACATACATACATGCACGAACGAACGTGGGCAAAATTATTGTGAAGAAATTATGATAAGGTACATACATATATCAAACGAGAATTTTGACGATTAAAATACTTCAAATTAATGCACATTTAAGTAACTACTTATGTGCGTTGAATTTCGCATTACATAATTTTAAATTCGGTCGGGTCGGGGCTTTTCGCAGCACGTCGAATTTGGCCAATTAGAAAGTTTTAAGTGGCCGCCGGCCGTTCCATATTCGACCCGAAAGGGGAGGGATTTAGGACGGGGAAGTGTCCTTAAGGTTTAGAGGGAGTGGGCGGTGTGGGTGGGAGGAAAGGGGTGGCACCGGTCCGAAGAGGGGGAGTCGGCCCTGGGACTATTGGAAATTCGAATTCTGTCGATCCGACTTAGGGGTTGGAAAGTATATCCAACAATGTATACATGCGATACCTTTCCGTGAATCAGGAGCTCGAAACAATTTTATAATAAAATATGTTTAGTATTTTTTTATTTTATTAAAATAAGTATTCACTGTTGATCAGCAAATATATCTTTAAGATAATATATTCAGCGGGTAATTCGCATCGTTGCTAAAAAACTGATTCACCAATGTATGTACATATATGTCCATATGTACATTGTACATATGTACGTATATGCATTTCTAGAGAAAGAGTCGCATAATAATTATTATGTACACCCTCGTAAATCAAGCGGCAGACATGAGAGGTAAATGCCATACGGTTGACTAACACCAGTTGTAATATAAATAATTAAATCAGTTTTCTTAAAATATATTGCATGATTTATAATTTTTGGAGCCGGATTCCTTTTTCAGTTCCGGATCCCGATTCTTTAACGAATTCCGAAGTAGATCACAAAAAGCTATGAGAGTATTTTTTCCTATGTTTTATCTTCGAATATTGTCAAGCTGACTAAATTTCTATAGTAAAAATTCAACAGTCTATATAAGTATGTAATCGAATTTACTGAAAATGATTTTAAAATATCATATACGTAATTTAGAAGTGAATTATGAAATTCGCAATTCGGCGACCGGGTTTTGCGCGTCTGCTCCTGGATTTGGCCAGGGCCGTATCGTGGATATGCCGATGGATGATATGCGTGTAGAGAGAGGTGGCCAGGCCACGTGTATAAGAATGGGCGACCGGTCGAGGTGGATGGAGCTATATTTCTCGTCCTGAATACTGGATGAGATGGCGAGAGGTCGGCCCAACGGAAAAGCCCTCGGCAAACATTATACAAAGCCCTTCTTAGTATAAGCAAATCATGCTAGCACTCCACTATTTAACCTACCTATGTAAAAATATTATACACTCAGCTTAATAAATACACCTACATAAGTACATACATATGTATGTACATACTAGGTGTATATTTTAACTTTGGATCGATATGTGAATGGTGTCGAAGTTGAATTTGGAACAAAAGTATTACGAATCTTGATACATATTTTACATACATACATATATTATACCCCCCTACAATGATATGTTTTATGTGGAGTGCGGCAGAAAAACAGATTATTTGTTATTCTTTTTTGAACAAATATAAATACGAAATTTAAAATTACGACTAATAATATTTTAGTATTTGTAAATTTAAAGTCTTCAATTTAGTTGCAGGAAATTTTCAAACGTTAATATTATACATACATTTTTGTAACGCACTACTCTGATTTTCCAAGCATATTACTTTGAGTCTCACAACTATGTAGTTTTAAGACTCAATGAAACTCTTCAAAATTTTTTAAATAATCATAATTAGTGAAAGACGAAAATTCTTATGTATGTATGTATATATGTATATGTATATATGTATATACATACGTACTACATTTTGTTGAATCTACCATATGGAAAACAAAGTCAAAGATATAAACAACAATTAATGAATCTTAAACATCATCAACATTACAACATCACCATTTACAGTCATTCGCCAACAACTGCTGAATGCAGGGCTCGTCAACACCCTTCCATTCGTCTCCATTTTGGGCACTCTCATCCATCTTATCCCACACATTTTTTTCAGATCATCCACCCATCTCTCCTGTGGCCTTCCTTTCGCCCTTTTACATTCTCTCGGATACCATTTGGGCACTTTTCTCCATCTCTCGTCTGTTCTTCTAGCCACGAAACCCGCTTGTTTCCATTTCAATCTCTTTAATCTCTCCATTATGGTGTCACGACAACTGGCTCACTGACCTTTCACTCAACGGCGCTACGCGCACGAAATTTCACTCACGTGACAACTGGCTCACGGGCATTACCGAAAGTACCGATACTGGTGGTATCAGTATTTGACCGAAAACAAGCCTTTGTAACTAACGGTACTACAAACTAAATAAATGCTTTTGAAAATCCGCAGATTTGTCAAAATAACTGTTGTGAGCCAGTTGTCGCGTGAGTGAAATTTCGTGCGCGTAACGCCGTTGAGTGAACGGTTCGTGAGCCAGTTGTCGCGGAACCCTCCATTATATATCAACTACCCTTGCTATACTTCTCTCCCACGTATTCCATTTTCTATCCCTCCTTGTTATGTCTCGCATACAGCGTTCCATGCTTCTATGAGTACATTGTAATGTACAGCATCTTAACGTTCAATGCCCAAGTTTCACCATTTCACATTCTCTCGGGTACTTTTTGAGCACTTCTTTTATCCATCTCTCGTCCGATCTTTTGGCTATCCGACCCGCCCATTGCCACTTCAGTCTAAGAACATCACTAACAAGCTTTCCAATTTATTTATATCATCAATAATGTGTATGTATGTATACTATTGTAAAATTTTCAATTGATTACACTTTTACTAAAATGTTTCAACAATAAAAACAGATTTCATACAACACCAATGCTAGTCGTAAAAATTTATACGACTTTCAGAGACTTTGTGATCGAATGAAAAACGTCCTGAAATTGAAATTATTGTCCCTAAATAATAAATGCTGAAATTACTGAAATAAAAATGTATATGAGAAAGTGTGTATGCTTGTACAATTGTACATCATATAATGTTTCTATGAGATAGTGTGAAAAAGTAATTGTTATAATTTATAAACAAAGATCAGCGTTAGATGTTTGCTTTTCGCAAAAAAAAATGTTTCACTGCTGTCAATTTTTTAGAAAAACCATACGTTTTTGCTATCTTGTTTAGGAATGTTTTCAACAATTCGTTGAAAACATTCCGTCCAACGCCGATCTTTGGTTATAACTAGTCACCGGACCCAGAAGGTGCCGCGTATTGTTCAAAGGTTGTAAATGCATTGTTAAAGGTTTGCCGAACCTTTTTTACAAAGGATTTACAACAATGGAACAATGGATAGCACTGTGACTATCCTACCTCTAGTTATAACTATACTTTATCTCTCGTTATCTATGTATTTACCAGGAAAGAGAGTTGATAACTATTGTCCTACAAATCTATAGAGTAAAAAAAAAGCTTGACTATAAAAATTGACAATGTTGAATATTTTGTTCAAATATAAACTGACCACCTATCCTTAGTTATAACTGTTCAACTATGTAACCTGTGAAGTTAAGTAGGTGCGGTGAACAGGCACATCTAATAGCCAGCTGTCATCACGCCGATCTGACAGCCACTCGTTAGTGATTAAATTTTATATCAGAGGTATTTGCTTTCTTTAATTTGAGTTAATCTTCGTATGGAAGAGTAGAAGTGGTTCAAAATTAACTCACAAATACTACATAAAGAAGTGAGTGAAACTAATATAAAGCTTGTAAAAAAATAAGATACGCATTTTTAATAAACATTAAAAAATACATATTGGTTTCATATGTGTACAGTCACCGACGTTTATACCACACTTACATATGTACGGGTATATATGAAGAATTTCAAGAATTCAAGTATGTATATAATATATGGGAATTTCGCCAGTGGCGAACATGAGTTGAGAGAGTCCGCTTCGAAAGCATGTAAAATTGATGGAATACGAAATGAGGGCCGAGGTCCTCTCGAGGTGCGGCGTTTGATATTATGGCATCCATCAGGACGCCCTCATCTCACCCGGAATAACTCAATGCGGGGAGAGAAAGGGGATGAGTGGGTGGGTGGGTGGGTAGTGTTTTTGGTATGCATTTATTCGGGGCCGAAGCGGAAGGGTCACGTATTTTTTATAGAGGATCATACGCTTTATCCGATACATTTTCAATATCGATACAATATCGGAGAGTGTGGCCTGGCTACCGCTAGCTTTAGGTACTCACATTGCCTCAATCCCGCATACATTATTATATTAACTTATATTGAATTGTGAATAAAGGCCGAGCAGTTCAGGTTGGACTTTCAGCGATGTGTATATGTATAATGCAGATTGGATTTATAGAATTTTCTCGACGTATAATACAAATGGACATGTATAGGTATTTGTGTGTTTTTATACGCTACTATAAGCACACTTTTGTGGACTTGATTGATTTATTTTTAAATATCACTCACCCCGAGCTGATCATCGAACTCGATTGTTGCCGGTGCCTCTTTTTATTATTTCATTTCTGAAGGGACGTTAACACAAACTTGATCAAAGAACTGCCCAATATGGCGGCGTTGAAGAAAATTTCAAAAACAAAAGAACAAATAAAATAATATTCCACATCTGCGCATGCGCAGTGGTTGTTATTTCACGTGTTGTATGTTGTATGTTGTATGTAGTAGCTTATCGGGTTAATATTTATTTATTTAAAGTTTGGACCATTGTAGCATTACAGGTTTAATTCCTAATGCGCCACAATGGTTAAAAATATAACAGAAAAGAAAATAAACAAAATAATAACTAAAGAAATTAGACATGACAAAAATAAAACATATTTAGGTCAAATAATGGACATGTCTGGTAGTAAAGATGAAGTGCATTTGGACGGATGAATGCTGTTTTTAAATCAAAAATGCCACTCTGCCTGAAGAAAAGGATCTTTGATCAATGCGTTTTGCCAGTGATGACGTATGGATGTGAAACTTGGACACTGAACGCCAAGATGCTAAATAAAATCCAATACACTCAAAGAAGTATGGAACGCTGTATGCTTGGCATAACGAGGAAAGATAGAAAGCGGAACACGTGGGTGAGAAGTATGACAAGGGTAGTGGACATAGTGGATAGAGTGAAGAGATTAAAATGGCAATGGGCGGGTCACGTAGCTAGGAGGATGGACGAAAGGTGGACAAAAGAAGTGCTTGAATGGTACCCGAGAGAAGGCAAAAGAGTAAAAGGAAGACCGCAAGGAAGATGGGTGAACGAAATTAGGAAAATGTGCGGAATGAGATGGATGAGTGTTGTGCAAAATAGAGACGAGTGGAAGCGTGTTGGAGAGGCCTTCATCCAGCAGTGGGTGGCGAATGGCTGTAAATGATGATTATGGTGACATACATATATACACAATCAACACATTTAACACAATCATAAAAATAATAAGTTATATAATAGCGGATAATAATAATAATAATTACAAATTATAAAAAACAACAAAAAAGGGAATGTCTTATAAAATAAAAAGAGAAAGAAAAATAAATATAAACATATGTACATACATATATACACAGAAAAAAATACATTTATACAGAATCATAAAAAACAATAGCAATTAACGTAAAAATATCAAATATAAAATATAACATAAGGAATGTCTTGCACCTACAGCCAGTTCCAATAAATAAGAACCAACTGCAAACACAAAACATCTCTGTGAGGCCCAAATGGATATAATATCGCTATTCTGTCTGTCTGTCTGTGTAAGATAACGCTCGCTGTACTATAATAGTCGTTTCGATTCGACATACATATGTACCGCACTGCTAAACAACTGCCAACAAAACGTATACGAAATAATAACAAAAGAAAAAACTTATATATATATACATATATATATACTGTTTGCTACCAATGTTTTCTCTAGGCAAATACAAAGACGGCGCTAAGTCTCTGAGCGTTTACCGCAATCTATTGAAAATTTATTTAATTAATCAATTTTTCTCTCGGTGTTTTATATTGTTTATATGTAAGTAGGTAGGTATTTTTTTACTATTTTTCTCATATTTAGCAATTAAATATAAATATTAAATTAAATATATTCATCTGGTCCTGTTCAGAACTAAACGTTTTGGTTTTCTGTCTGTTTTTCTGGTTAATTTTTATTTTAATTAAAATTTTCAACACTATATTTTTCACACAATATTCATCACAAGGTAAAATTTTTCACTACTCGCATGTACATTTTTTTCCTCAAGGATGTTGAGTATTGGTTGATCATCGAAATATTGATGTCCTAGATGTGGAATTGGAAGGGGGGGGGGGGGATATAGAAAGTGATTTTTTTATCGTTTACTTTCTATAACATTTTGTTTTGAGTTTGCAAATAAGGAATACGCTACTAGAATTTACTATTAGTTTTTTTTTCAGATAATACGTTAAAACGTTTAATCATTTTTTAAACGGTTTAAATTTTCGATTATAAAATATGCATATAAAGTTTACATTTAAAAACAATAATTGAAAATTTTACAAGTTTCGACATTGTAATACAGACGAGATGTAAAGATGGAGCAGAGCGGTTGTAAAACGATGGCGTGCCTTCACACACTCCCACCACCCAAATCCACCCCATTCCAATTCCTCCTTGAAGTCGTCGTCAACACCGGACATAACGTGTCGCTCTCGTCGCGCACTTATTCCGAAAAAGATTTCGAGGATGGGGTGGGATTCTGGGGTGGGAGGGATGCGGAGGCAAAGCCTACCGGTTTAGTAGAGAGGGGTGAGTGGGGTATACCCCCTTCATAAAAATGGACGACACCTGCTCCAATGGGGCGGCGAGCCGGCGCACATAAATATCATTCGGGGTTATGTCAAGAATGGGCATAAAATAAAAATAAAATTCGCATTATGCCGTGTTGTCGGTGGGGACGAACCTGTCACACATCAACCTAACGCGTCTGCCTAACGGCCGCATTATACATTTTACATCGTTTACTACATCAACATCTAGCCGTTCCACCGGCAAAATGTAAAAAATATGTTTAGAAGTGGGTAGTTTGGTTTTGCCTAAGTGCCTTTTCGCGCTCAAAGTCGTAGCCAGGCGGATGCATGTGAAATTGCGGCTTTCAAAGTGTAGCAGTTTCGCTCAAAGGACTAAATGCATGCATGTAAGCTACATATGAGATATGATGGCTAATAAAAAACTGATAAAATTCAATGAGTTCATAGAAGGCATAATTTTTATTTAGGCAGAAGATCATTATTAGAATCCAATGCAATGATTTTTTACAGCTTTGAATTATAATGGTTCATATGCCAAATATTTTAAGTTGGACAGATTTTTGCTGAATTAGAATATACATATAGTGAACCTACAATGAAAATTATATTATACGTCAATCAAAAATAGTTGTATAATATTATTCTACATATACATATGTATATATGCACTTGTACCAGTTATTATGAGCAAAGATCGGCGGCCAGGATTCTTTTCAGCACAAAAAATGGTTCACTAATGTCAATTATTATTGTCAACCTTTTTTGTTTGTTATCTTACTTTGTAGGACAATAGTAATTGACAATAATGAACCATTTTTTGTGCTGAAAATTATCCTCACCGCCTATCTCTGATTATGAGTGGTATGTGAAATTTTTATAAAAATTAAATTTAACTTCTTCCATTAATAAGACAAAATTTTGAATGCCATTTTTTTGCTGCCTAATTGATGAGAGGTTATATAATATGATAGAAATTACTTTTTAGAATATTTAAGCTTTAGAATTATTTAATTTTTCTCGAATTGCTCATTCCACTTTCGGCATATGTACTTACATACATAAGTCATTCAGCAAGTCGGAGTGAAAAATTTTAATTATGGATTTCTCACGATGGACCTAATGGAAAACTCGCATCGTATCGAGAAAACGGTAAGTAAAAAAATTCATCACTTTGAGATAATGTCATGTAAATTTATCTCGACAAAAATTTCTCTCATATATTTTTTTAGAATATTTTCGCATATTTTATTTACCTTTTCCAATAAGCTTAGTTTAATCGAGTTGATTATGGTCAGTTTTGACTGATTAACGAAAATTCAAAGTCGCTGTTTTGCCAGATACTTCCTTACAAAGCACGCCACGTTCACAGCGGTGATTTGCACGGCAGAAGAGATTTTTTCAGAAAATCTTTTTTTCATGTTCCTGTCATAATTTTAAAAATAAAGGTTGCTGAAAGATATCTATTTGTATCCCTTTCCCCGCAGATGACCGCTATATACGTCATGCTTAAAATGCCTGTAGCGTGGTTAGCGTGATTCACTGTGTAAACAAAATACTTAGAGCATGATTCACTATTTAAAAAAATACTTCAGGTGTCAATTAACATATTTGGTCACTTGAATAAATCGATTTACAAGGTCGAAAACTCGATTAAAGTACCGCGAAAATTAACGCGGTAATTAACATGTTGAAAATTAACACACACGAAATGTTATGCTGTTTTGATGTTAAAACATGCGATGCGATGCAAACGATCAAAAAGCGCCAGACAGACTGAACCACAGATTAACGACACGTGTACCTTATGCGTGCGCACTGCTCGCACTTACACTAAGCGAAATCTACCCGAACTCCCGACATACCTACTCTGTATACGTTCTGTGCTTCTAATACTTTAGTTCCGAATTTTTCCTTATTAAATTATTAAAAACTCGCCAGAAAGATCCGACTCAATTTTAATAATTGCATTTGTGCACATCGAAAGGTTACTCGTCATCTGATGTGCAAATTTTCATT
Organism: Arctopsyche grandis; assembly: GCF_051622035.1. Classification (NCBI taxonomy): domain Eukaryota; kingdom Metazoa; phylum Arthropoda; class Insecta; order Trichoptera; family Hydropsychidae; genus Arctopsyche; species Arctopsyche grandis. The sequence continues at coordinate 22,282,328 of NC_135359.1, forward strand.
CGTGAGGTTGAGAATTGCGTTTAAAGCAGCCATCCAGTTAATCTGTGGTTCAATCTGTCTGGCGCTTTTCGATCGTTTGCACCAAACCCTAAAACATGACATTTTGGGTCAAAACATGTCATTTTAATAATTTGCAACTCATTTTCAGATGATCTATAATATTATCTATCTAAGTAGCAGAAATATAAATGAACAGTGTGAAAATATATAAAATAAGGAGAAAGTACAATCGCCCGGGGCGACATCGACGCCTCTCTAGCGCCTCATTTTCAGGACGCAAGACCGATCGCAAAGCGACCCTACCCCCACCCACCTCAAACCCTACGAGAACAAGAAGGGAAGAAGAAAAAAAGCACCCGTCCTAAAGAATATCTATCACCTTCCCCTCCAGAATACATAAAAAAATAACAGCGGCAGCGCATCCCCAAGGCGAGAGAGCACTCTTAGCATATAAGCTCGAGGAGGGGTTGGGGGTTGGTTTCAGGGAGTTTGGGGAGGTCTGAAGGGGTGGGCTTATCGAAAACGGCTTAGCGTTCAGGCCGGCGCCCGCGATGCAAACTCCCAGAAGCGACATTTTTTATCCCCAAGTTTTGTGTCGCGGGGGCACAATGGACACGTCCTGCGGGATGAAAACAAAGTCCTTGCGCCTTCGCCACTCTTCCGTCTCCCCCATCCCCGGTTTGATATTTATCGCTTTTCTTCGTGAAAACAGACGAAAGGACCGCGGAAAAAAGTGAAATCGCCAATTTATAAAAAAAAAACATACGAACGGTTTGTATATTTCCATCCTCGTATTATTCGCGTGATAAAGAATTCCAAGCCCCCAAAAAATTTCGCAGTTCTCAAACAAAATAAATTTCACATGTCCAAATCATTACCGTGTTTTAAAGAGTTGAGTGTATATTCGAAATTATCTCGTTCTCCATTCATCTTCTTTTGAAGTTGTTCGCGTTTTAGGGTCGTCTCTCGCGAATGTGAGGGCGATATCGTTCGAAAAAAATAGAAGTAGATAGTAACGTTCGGTAAAATGTCGTCCACCCTTGAGGCTTTATTGTCAGGCGAATATATGAGTTTCGCATAAAGTGAAGTAATAAATTATATTAGGGTAAGAGACGCCGTATTAAAATAAAGACGCATTTTAGTATAACGTTCGACCCTCTTGACCCCATCAAAGCTATGAGTAAGCTCTCACTGATAAAGCTTTTCCCCCTCTACTGTATGTATGTACATATGTATTTATGTATTATTATATATTGTATTGTATATAAATATACCGAATTAAATATGTGCCCGCTTTGTATGTTTTCATTTTTTTCTTGATTAATTAAATAAAAATTGGTTGTGAAAATTCTAAAATTTATTTTATGTACATGGTTACAAACAATTGTATTTATTTTATGTATTGGTTTTAAAAATGTGCTCGCCATCATTAATATACATAATATGTACATATATCATGTGAACTAATGATGTACATATGTACAAGTATCATAATTCAAAACGAGATGAAACAGTTTCATGTTAAAACACAAATCTAATACATAATTTCGAAAGAGATTTTGTATGTATGTATGTTTTGGTTCGTAGAATCCGTGACGTTAAATTTAATTTAAAAAAAATAATATTCAAATAAATTTAAATAAAATAAAACTATTCAAATAAATTTAATAAAATGTTTACTATTAGAAAGCGGTTTATATTACAAATACCGAGCGAAGCCAGGTAAAACCACCAGTTTAATATATAAGTCATATTTTGTGTATGTAGGTGCATATTTTTAATTAATGTTCATTCGTTCTTCAATTCAATAATTTGTTATTAAATTTTGTAAAATATATATTTCTATATTTGTGTGAATGTGAAATGCTATGAATATTCAATCAAAGCAACATAAGATATGGAAAGATCAAATGATAAATTAGAACTCACCATATTAGCTGATGCTACCAAGGAAATCCTTTTATTATATCCAATTTGAAATTATTACAAACACATATTCCATAAAAGTAACACAAAATAATCTTCTTATATATTTTTTAAAGATAACTACACTCATCACAAAACATTGTTATAATTTAAAAAAAATACTTATTTTCACAAAATAAGTAATTTTTGTCAATTGTTTGCACTTGTAAAAGCCTTATTAGCGCTTTCGAATTCTATTTCTTCATCACAAAATGTTTTAAAATCTTATAATGGAGTTGTTCCACCACAAACTTCTCCGCAGACTGTCTGCGGTGAACTGAACAGCGGTGCGGTGCCGAGCTCGGAGATACACCCCCAACGTCTATCTTGCTCCGATGTATACAAATGCAAAGCCAGCTCTAACCCTATCGTTTTTTTACACTTACACATTCAAACATGTTAAATTCAAAGGGGTTAGATGTTTTTTATCCCTCGGCGAAGGGTAGCGAGCCATCGGCATTAAAAAACTCTTTGCATTGGCTCCGTTTCACTAGCTATCTTGAAAACATCAATATTTTTATTCTCTTGTCTTATTTGTTAGTTATAGTTTGATTTAAATATATAAAAAAAAACATCAATAGCCAATAAAAAATGAACCTTTTCTAATTTAAAATGTTTTACTATTCACGGTATCCCATACTATTTATATAAATGTGCCCCTACCTCATAGGCAGTTGCACCAAATAAAGGGGTAAAAGTATGTCCCCTCCATTGCATTTCAATAACCCTTTTATATAAAAAATCAACCCCTTTCATTTTTTATGAATTGTTTGTGCAAGCTGCTAAAGGGCTGATTTTGCCAGTATGCATTTTATGCATATACTTTTTTTAATTCACTAGTAATACACTTCTGTAGTTATTGAAATTCTAAAAGATGTAATGCTATTGAAGAATACAATATGTAGATAATATAAAATACTTTGTAAGAATATGTTGAAAAATAAAAATAAAATATATATATAATAAAAATAGATTTTTGACCTAATTGTTTTTTTATAGCAATCTTTATACTTTAAGCAACTTTTTTAACTTAAAATAAATATATTCAACTCACCATTGATATATTGAAAATATAAAACTTGAAAAAAAACTACAAATGACAGTTGTTTTCAAAAAATATATAATACTGATAGACTTTTATTTATTTTTGTTGTATTTTGATAGTATTTTTCATCCAATATATGACTAAACAATTATTTTTATATTTATAATACGAACTATCAATTGGCCAAAAAATGTAGTCTTATTGCCAAATCGTACGCCCTGTCAGTTGACAGTCCATTCCGGTTTACCCTGACTTGTAAATACAGCTTTTCTGTATTAAGAACCCTAACAAAATGACTTTATATCATTTTGGAAACTGCTTAGCGTTAGTATATGTCCCATATTGGATGGCATATAAATATTCAGGCTTGTAAGTATTACACATTTCATAGGTTATGTTCACCTTACAAATTGGATTAGACAGATAACCTTTGCGATCATTCTGTAATTACTCATTATTAATCGAGTACTATGATCACACTGTACTGAAATTATTTATTTATTATGTACACTTCAGATCAGAATACGGTGCATTCTGGAAATGCATCCAAGCTGGAGGAGTATATGTATTCACCCAATTATGTAAAATGTTGGTTTTAGCAACATTTTTCCCCGACACCGATGGAGAAAATGTTAGCAGTGGAGTTGATTTCCTTGGAGTGAGTAAATAAATTTAAATTAATGTATATTAATTCTCATACATTTATTTACTTTTGAATATCTTTTTAGGAATTTTTAAAGTCAACTGTTGATGTCGCCGACCTAGTGGGAATGTACATAGTTCTAGCTCGTATTCCTGGCAAAGGTCACTCCAAGGTCCTCACCGCAGGAATCGGTTGGGCTAGCGCCGAAGTCATTTTGACTAGAGCGCTGTTACTTTGGTTCGGAGCAAGAGGGGCCGAATTCGACTGGAAGTACATCCAAAAATGTCTTGAATCCAACATATTACTGGTGCAGCACATCACGACCGTTACTCTAGTCTGGTTGTGGGGTAGGCACGACCTGAATAGGAATTTAGTTCCCATCGTAATGGCTCTACTGATCATAACACCGTACAAAGGTCTCATTTTGGAGACGCTGATAGCCGTTTTGGTGACTGGACCTTGGGTCGGACTAATGATCAAATCAGTTGTGACTTTCGTCATAGCGACTGTAACTTTATATGTTTACACAGGCTTGGCGCAAGCCCTGGGAATATTTTAATTTAGATGAATAATTTATTATATAGATTTTCACTTGCGGCTAGTAATTGAGAGTATTTTTTTTAATATATTATAATAACTTTGTTACTTCCATTAAGTATTTATTAAAATTTGTATTGGTTGTTGTATATTTCCTGCATCCTTGTTTGATACCAATGTATTATGTATTCCTATATTTGACTGTAAATTTAATATGCATAAAAGGTTAGCATTCAAACTTATTGTCAAGAAGCTACCTTTTACGGAGACATGTAAAAAAAAAAAGTTTTATATGTAGTTGATTAAATTTGTGAATAAATACTTATTCTTTATCAAAAGTGAAAATGGGTTTCAATTTTACATTTTTATTATCTTTAATTAGTTTTATTCAAATATATGTATTTCTTATTTTATATTTTACAGAAATATAAAATAAGAAATACATATACATATTTAAAATAATGACAACATTTTCTTTAAATCTGTTTTTTATACGTATGTAAATAAGTAAATCTGCTGGTCCTGAAAACACCTTCAATTTGTATTAAGCAATGTGTCAATATGTTAGCTTATCCTCTATTTTCTCTCTAATCAATCACTTTCTACAGGTATATTTCCCAATTCATGGAAGTCCGGCTATTTAATGCCTCTTCATGAAAATGGCGATAAACATATTGTAATTAATTATAGAGCCATCGGTCTATTATTAACTATACCAAAACTATTTGAAAGCTAAGGTTTAAATGAATTTATTCCCTTTATTCGTCAGCTGAGCTAAGCGCCGAAGCTTAGACGAATCTCCACTGATGTTAACGATGTCAAGTATCTAGGTACAGGCGGAGGACCATCTTTTCTCAACTCGTGCGCATGAAAGAGATGGGTATATTGTTTTTTTTTAAATAAATATTGACCATCAAACGCCTCTGAATATGGAGAAGAAGATCTTAAAATGTGTTGCAGTCTGTAAAACCTTTCCAAATTGTCGCAGAACATTGTTTGGGGAAACCCTGTGTCTAGATAATCGAGTTTTTTTATGTTTTTCTCAGAAACTCTGGTTTGTTGAACTGAAATTTCATACCCCTACACTGTGTGCTCTTCACGAAAAAATTTAAGTATATTTCTTTTATCAATGTGATAAAAATAATAATAAAAACACTAAAGTTAATAAACCGGAAGTGGGATTTTTTCCTCTTAGAAAAGTCAAAAATGTTGTAAAACACGATTATTTCCACACCCCTGAACGTATCAAGCTCAAAATTTATATTTGTATTCTTTATGTATTAACTTAGAGCTGATAAGGTTTTGGTCATTTCCTTGACTACACAATGGCGCTTCAAACTTTCGCGTCGGTAAAATCGTTATTACCAATATTATTATTAAGAGGTTTTTTTTACAGTAATCTTCCCGGACATACATACAACAAATCCTGAAAGTTCCATCGTAATCGATTGAGTGGTTTAGGAGCCTATACGAGACAGACAGACAAACAGCCATTCATTTTTTACTAACCTCTTATACGTTTCACATGCTTTTCGTTTAGTGGTCATTTTTTATATCTCTTATCTCTTATTTTTATATATACAGATAAAAAACATATTTTTTAATTAGCCTTTTGATTTTCATATAAATTATTTGAACCACCTTTATTAGGATACATATTTTTTAAGTAACGAAAAAAGCGGGCGGGGGGAGGGGTCGTAAAAAATTAAACACCGCCCTGCTACATCACTACATCACTGCATAATTTCATATATTTGAGATAAACTGCGAATGTAGATCCGTAGACGGTGATACTAAAATATTTTTCAAAGATTATAACGCATTTCTTTCTTTTCATAGTCATTACAGTCATCGTTAATAAGGGAAGATCAGTCCAGTTTCTCTCAATTACAATAGTTGAATCACTATCGTTCTCCTCTCGAATTTCAACGTCACTATTAGGGTTTCTGATTTCCCGGACTTTTTCAATTCCCAGGACATGGGACGGAGCCCGGGATTCCGGGACACATGTAAAAAAACATTTTTTTTTCAATTTAATAAATTTTTTATTAATAAAAAAATATTTATTTATTTAAAAAACAATACATAATATATCTATTAACTCGAAAAAATGTAATTATAAAAGTAAACTTATTTAAAGTAGCTTCTTAAAATACTAAAATATTTAAATGAGAATCCGAAAGTCTAATTCTAGATTTGGTACAAAAATTTCCAGCAATGGAAAAAACTCTTTCAGTTTCGGTCGAAGTTGGTTTTATTGTTAAAAGGGACCAAAACAATATTTTTAAATTATCGGTTTTTTCTCCTGTCAGCATGTATATTTTAATTACTTTATTAAAGTCGAGGTTATTTTTATTTGCGTTATTTTGTATATTCGTCTTTGATAACTCCTTATTTAATTCTTCAATCATCGTCAAACACACAATTGTTTCATCTTCATCCAAATCTAAAAAAGTTTCTTCCATTGTGGAATCATCAATATAGGAAGGATATACTCGCTTCATAATAGATTCACCGTAGGATATACATTCGCTTTTATTACAACATTTAAAGAATGTTTGGTTCGGTATTGTAGGAATCCTATTTCACCAACAATCAGAAAATAACATATTAAAACAAATAATAATAAACAAAACAGGGAATGTGTCCCGGGTCAGCCCGGGTCAGAAACCCTAATCACTATGATAGTAAATTGAAAATAAAATTATACAAATACATGCAACAAATGAAATAATAAGTGATTTACTATACAGTTTACTGTGGCGCAATGTATCCAGTGCCGAACATGAGTTCCAAAGCATGTAAAATTGATGGAATACGAAATGAGGGCCGAGGTCCTCTCGAGGAGCGGCGTTTGATATTATGGCATCCATCAGGACGCCCTCATCTCACCCGGAATAACTCAATGCGGGATTAGTGGGTGGATGGTTGGGTAGATTTTTTGGTATGCATATATTCGGGGCCGAAGCGGAAGGGTCACGTATTTTTTATAGAGGATCATAAGATTCATCCGATACATTTTCAATATCAATACAATATCAGAGTGTGGCCTGGCTACCGCTAGCTTTAGGTACCCACATTGCTTCAAACCCACATACATTATTATATTAACTTATATGGAACTGTGAATAAAGGCCGAGCAGTGGGGTCTTGACTTTCAGTGATTTGTTTATGTATAATGTATATTGGCTTTATCGAATTTTCTCGACGTATAATACAAATGGACATGTATAGGTATTTGCGTTTTTTTTATGATACTATTGGCACACTTTTGTGCACTTGATGGAATTTTTTAAATATCACTCGCCCCGAGCTAATCATCGAACTCCGTTGTTGTCGCTGCCTCTTCTTATTTTTTGAAATCTTATAAAGGATCTCTCCACAACAAACTTCTCTGCTGACTGATGAATAATTTATTATATAGGTTTTCATTTGCGACTGGCAATCGAGTTTTTATTTATATTATAATAAATTTGTATTATGTAGTTGTTGTATATTTCGTGCATCCTTGTTTGATACCAATGTATTATGTATTTTGTTATTTTACTGTAAATTTAATATGCATATAAGATTTGCATTCAAACTTATTGTCAAGAATCTACCTTTTATGGAAACATATAAAAAAAATACGTTTTATATGTAGTCGATTAAATTTGTGAATAAATAAATACTTATTCTTTATTAAAAGTGAAAACGGGTTTCAATTTTACATTTTTATTATCTTTAATTAGTTTTATTCCTTTACAGAAATATAAAATAAGAAACATATATTTACAATAATGACAACATAAATCATTTTCTTTAAATCTGTTTTATATATGTACATATCAATAAAAATCAAAATTATTACTCATATATAAAACAAACATATTCAACAAACTTTCTTTGTATAAACCTAGCTCTGAAAATATTGAAGAGTGCAAAATTCGATACATTTCCCGTTTTGTTATCGATGATTAAAAATCATACATAAAATGTGAATTTAACTTAACGAGTTTGTAATATTATATAATGCTTTCTTAGCATAATTATGTACAAGAGATTCTAAATATATTCAATGATTTAATTTTTTTTCATCAGTCACCACCAGAGTGAATAGTGACATTGAGACAACAAATTTTAAGTATTTCAATAACAATGCAAATACTTGAAAAATAAACAACTTTGAATAATATAAAGCATGAGTATCACAACAGAAGAAAAAATAAATTAGATAATTATATGGTATGTTAAGAACAATATGTATGTAACAAAATAGCTGTATTTAATTTTAGAAACTTCTCAAAACACCACAATAATAATAATAATAAAATTTAATTTGATTGTAATTATCAAAACAAATACTAAAACCCATATATGTTTAGTAATCATATGTAAAATGGAATCTATGACTTTAATTACGGACAAATAAATACAAAATTTATACTAGATTCAACTAATACTAGTTTTTCAATTAAAACCCAATTTAATAATGTGTATGAGAAAGGTTGACTAGTTCAGCATTCTTTCTATAAATTATTTATGCATAACCCAAATTTAATCACTTTAAAAACGACGTAGAATATGTATGTACATCGACAGAAACGACAAATTACGAATACTTATGTAAATTGAGAAACACCAACAGATTCAGATTTTATAACTTGAATGAATAATTGACTAACTATTAAATGTTATTATGAGCAATCACAGCCTTTGTAAAAATTATTATTTACTATTTATAAGTACAGTTAATCAGTACAACGGTAATTATTTACATCTTCACTGCAAATAAACGGCAATTAAAATGATAAACCAATTTGTGATGTCCTCACACTTTACCCATGGAAGCTTTCTAAATTTTACCTCAAATCATTGAACATTAATAACATTTAAAATTTTGACAAAAATAAATATCATAAACAGTTGGCTTTTTAGTAGCAAGACATAAATATGTGAATATTGAATAAAACTTTTTCTTTTACATTTATTTATTACATAAACAGTGTTTCTCAAACAGAAAAGCAAACTAATCATCGAGAAAATTAAACTTAAAAATAAAAATATGCGATTGGTCCAAAATTTGGGAGCCCTTCAAATATTTGTTCGATACCAAAACAATGTGATGTAATTGGGGAATTTGGCATGTTCGGTGACTTGAATAACATCCTTCAGATGGAGAAAAAACTCTGTTCAAAAAAAAAAAACAAAGCTGTTCATTATTCAATCCACGTCTGTCATAATTAATCAGACTCCAAATTTTATGGGAAAATTCAATCACATTGTGATTTTTTTCGGTACACCCGAATTTATGAAAATATGGGCAAACTTGCGATTTTGCGCAGTTATAATATGATTTTCAATATCTGTCATTAACCTGAAAGTTATAAAAGACATTTAATAAAATATCACAAAATAACATAGAAAGAAGGGCATTTAAAATTTAAAAGTACACTTATTAGATACGTTCAGTGAAAGCTTAGTGATTTAACATATAAATGCCCTTCATATGCAAAGATGTGGTACTTTATAGCAATGAAGTACTTTCACATGTTGCGAATGTTTGTTGGGAGCAGACCATAACTACATATGTATGTATGATGGTAATAAATTTATACAACAAATTTTGTATAGATAGTATGAACATCTCGTTCAAAAGCCTACATATTATTAGGTCTGCATGTTAACCCAAATTAAAACTTCACAATTTGCATCTACGAGGATGTAAATAGAGTAATGAGACTGGTAGCGTAGCATTGGATCTGGCAACACTCCCGTTAAGAGAGGAGGCAGGCCGACATCTAATACGAGTTTAAACTTCGTATAGTCAGTTGGTGGTCTGTAGCGATATTTTTAGTGTTCTGAAAATGAGCGACAACAATTCCGAACAACGGTGCGGTATCAAGTTCTGCGTTCTGAAACTTTTGTAAAACTTCAACAAGCCTATGGACACGGTTGTTTTTTGTCAAGAGCCCAGGTTTACAAGTGGTTTAAGGCATTCGACTTGATTTAAAATGAGATAATCCTAGATACTTATTTGTTTTTTTGATAAAGAATAAGGAATTTATGCTTCAAAGCCAAACGATAAACCAACATTTTAATGAGATGTTTTTGAAAGGCTTCGAAAAAGGGTCATTCATGTGAGACCGAACAAAAATAAGGGCGAAATCACGCAGGAAAGAATGAGACAAAATTTTTTTAGATACTTATTCATGGCACGCCCAGCACACACCGTCCCAAAATCACCCCCTGGAGTGTTTTCGGTCAAATTTTATCATTGTATTTATCCTTGCTCGATAGTGATCGATCAAGGATAAATACAATGTAAAATCCCATATTTGAAGAAATGTAGAAGAACCCCCACAGTGGGGAGCCAAGCACACGTGCCGTTCTTCCCTGTGTGATTTCGCCCTAGCATTTGGATGCTGTATCATGACAATGCACCTTGCCATACAGTGATTTTAATCAACAAGTTTCTGGCAAGTAAAAACATCCCTGTGACCCATCAACCCCCTTTATTCACCAGACTTGAGTCCTTTTAAATTTTTTCTATTCCCAAGATTGAAAATTCACATCAAAGAACACCATTTTGGAACAACAGAAATCGTTGAAAACACCATAACCGACCAGCTGAAAGCGATTCCAGTATTTGAATTTGGGCACTGCTATGAAAAGTGAAAAAATCGTCTTCAACGCTGTGTAGCTTCCTAAAGTAACTACTTCAAAGGAGACAACATGGAATTGTAATTTCAAATGAATACAAAAATTATAAAAAATCAGTCTCATTACTTTATTTACAATGCTCGTATGTAGTTCCAAAATTTGAATGAACAACATCAACAAGGCAGAAATCGATTGTCACACTACATTAAAGGTGCATTTAGAATGAAATTCATTCACATCAAACTCTCAATAAAATCAAATAGGAACTAAACGATATGTAACAGTCATAAACGAAAAAAATAAGGGATGCATTCGCGAATATTGCAATCACCGTAAAGAAGCAGGCTAAAAATATAAAAATATATTGTGTATATTTTTTATATATGTACAATTAGTTTAGCACAACCACTGGGATATATACATATATAGAGTTAAAACTCAAAACTTCTACCTTTACTCTGGTATTGGCGAAATATTCACACTAAAGCAACATATTTTAAAAGCAGTAGCGGATAAAAAAAAAGAAAAATCAAAAGAAATCTATTATTAAAAGGCTGTACATGTTGCTTCATCGTTTCTATCGTCGTCATGCGTTGAATCGCTTTCATCAGAAAATGAATCGCTCTCTTCAGTTCTATGCCCATCTCCGTGTCTTCTAATGATGCCGAAAACAGTCGGCAAAAAGTGGAAAAATGGACGACCCGATCTATCACGAGCATTTCTTATCACAGTCTAGAATGAAAACATTCAAAAATTAATACATATGTATATTATTAATATTAAATTACGTTTAAATATGTACTTCAAAAAACAACATCAATACCTCTCTGAGTCCATCTAATTTAGGATCAGTTTCATTGGACGGAACCCAAATTTTCACATCTTTATCTAATCCACTGGTGGCAAGAACTGGAAAACGAGGATGACATTCTACGCAATTTACCTGTTAAAAAATCAATCCAATTACGAATTTCCACATACTTAAATAACATACACATGTATTTCAGAATTTGGAACAACTTACGACTCCACCTTCATCTCCCATCATCCACTGAACAATGGCTTCCGTTTTTTTATCCCATATGTAAATATTTCCGCAATCAGATCCGGAAACGATAAATTCACTATGTGGCCCAAAAAATGACACACCCTTAAACGTAGCACTATTTCTATGTCCACAGTAGAAATATGAGAAGCCATGCCCAGTGCCGTTAGTTTCACTATAAATCAATCACCGTTTTATAATATACGTAATACAATGCCATCACAAAAAATAAATATATTAAATTGCCAATTACCAATCTGTAGTCGTATCAAAGAGATATATATCATCATCGTTGTATGAAGCTAAAATTTCCGACCCGTTGTGATTATATACAGCGCACGTTACATAGGCCAGTACATTTAACGGTTTTTTCTTCACTGGATTATTATCCTACAATCGAAATGATAATTACACAAATGTGTAATTTAAAAAGCTTAAAAACAAGACTGAAAACCACGTACCGAAATTCGGAAAAAGTCAGGACAAAATGATTTGATCGGCTCAGCATTAGCGCCACCTTTACGTCTATCGAAAACCATCACTTTGCGTCCTTGACCAGCAACGCACATTTCATGAGTTACTAACGGGTGACAAACTACACTATAGAGTGGCACTTTGACATCATTGTCACGAACTGTTAATATTCTAAAACAAAAAACAAAAAAAATTACATCGCATTCTAAGTTCATAAAGAAAACAACAAAAAAAAACACAAATACTAACCTATTGGGAGTTTCTTGTCTCACGTCAGACAAATTTACATGTGCATCCTCGCCGACAGACACTACAATGTGTGGTTCGGCAGCGTTAGTATACAACTTATGTGCAGAACGCGAATGTTGTGCGAGGTGACGTCTTATCGGTGTACCGCCACCCGTGAGCACTTGCGTCAGAAGTACCTTAAAAATAACATAATTAAAAAACTCTTGATATGTCGACTAAACATCCAAATACCAAGTGCAAGGTTTGCATACTTGACCGTCTCTGGCACATGAAACGATATCGATTTGACTAGTAGAATTGAGATATAAAAATCTACTTTGGAAAATATTAGATTTGTGGTCCGTTTTTACAATTCTACGAACGGTATTCGTTGCCCAGTCCCATATAATAATATTCAAATCATCTGATCCCGAGGCGAGCAGATTTCCTGAAATATTAAATCTATACTTCAGTATGATATTGAAATACAACTAGATAAAAGTATTTTAAATAAAGTACCTTCAGGGTGAAAATTTATTGAATTTACGCAGCCTTTATGTTTATTTAATTTATACATTAGCTCTAAACGCTCAACAGCATGCAACGATCCGTAGAATCTTTGTTCAAAAATAACATCTGACTTCCCACATTTTCCAGGTCTTATACTATTGCCTAATTCTCGATTCATCAATTCTGAAATAAATACATGTGCTTACTGAGCTTTTTCAATATAAAAAATATATTCTTGGGAAACCATCTCGTTACCTTTAATAACACTCCACTCGTGTTTCGGTTTTCGTTTTAATAGCACATGTGGAGTTTCATAGTCATTACTGTCATCGTTTCTAAAGGAAGTATCAGTCCAGTCTCTCTCAATTATAATAGTTGAATCACTATCGTTCTCCTCTCCAATTTCAACGTCACTATGAAAATAAATTGAAAATAAAATTATACACATACATACATGCAACAAATTAAATTAACGAGTGATTTACTGTGCAGTTTACCTGTCATCGCTGGAGTTGTTCCTCTCCGGTTGCTCTTCTCTAGAATTATCGTCAGAATCCATTCTAGTATCGTCGTCACTGTCGCTGTCAACGTTCGGACCGACACGACCGCGAAAGCGATAATTGCGACTGCGTGTGCCTGAAATGAATCTCAAATTGGTAAATCTACAAGCACTTCGAAGGTTTTCTTCGGTGGGTAAATCGGCGCTGGTGGAAGCACCGGGTCGATCTTCGTTTTTGGCTTCTTCGGCTGAGGGCATCGGAATATCGCTGCTGCCACTCTCTGACTTCTCAGCGCCGATCCCGCTATCCATATTGTCGTCATCGTCGACCAGATCGAAAGCCAGAGAATCTTCTGAAAAAGCACAAATAAAAACTTATTGAAATAATTAGTATAAAATTATTTAAATGTATAGTAAACTCTCGATTATCCAAATATAAATAAAATAAAAAATGCAATGAGTTCAACTCGTAGATTTAAAGAGTTATTTTATCAATGAAACGATAGTCTCAAAAACCTTTAACAAAAAAGAAACATGCTAACATATTTAAAATTGAAATAAAAATTAATATTATATGTAGTTTGGATTATTCACATTTGTCGACTGTGTACCCCATATCCTTAATCCCTAATAGTCAAAAGTTTACTATGACTCAAATTGGAAATTTATAAAAGTATATAAATTTTATTTATATACATTCTTATTTATTAACATGATGGCGGCTGCTGACTCATATTTGTATCATGTTGGGTGCACAACGCTTAGTACTTAGTGGCCGCTGGTATATATATATGATTTACGACTGCGCGAACTGTGTATCAGTCTGCTGATATATTTTTGCATCAAGTTTGCGTCAATCGTTTGTGGCCGATGATACAATTTTGTACCACGTTTTCGTTTATGACAAAAACGTGATGCAAATATATATCAGCGGACTGAAAAATATATTCTGCACGAAAAATATATTTGTGCAGTCGTGAATCATATATGTATCAGCGGCCAGTAAGCGTTGTGCACCCAACATGATACAAATATGAGTCAGCGGCCACCATAGTGTTAATAAACATGTGAAGAAGTATGGAACGCTATATGGTCGGCATAACCAGGAGAGATAGGAAATGGAATACGTGGGTGAGAAGATTGACAAGGTTAGTGGAAATAGTGGAAAGAGTGAAGAGATTGAATAGGTAATGTAGGTATAAGAATGGACGAAAATTGGACAAAAGAAATGCTAGAATGTTACCCGAGAGAATGTAAAGGGGTTAAAGTCGCAAGGAAGATGGGTAGACGAAATTATAAAAATGTGTGGGGTGAGATGGATGAGAATTGTGCAAATTAGACACGAATGGAAGCTTGTTGGAGAGGCCTTCATACAACAGTGGATAGTGAATTTCTTTCTATAAATTATGAATGGAAAATGGTTTTTCTTCTATTATCTTCTATCTATATATATATAAATGAATGTCTGTGTGTGTGTCTCGAATAGGCTCTTAAACCACTGAACCGATTACGATGGAACTTACAGAATTTATTGTATGCATGTCCGGGAAGATTACTGTGAAAAAAAAACGGGAATGAGTGTCATTGCAACGCAAATGACAAATGGGAACGGGAACGGAAATTGCATGCGTTATTATGGCATTGCAATGCATGCCGGGGTTCAGCTAGTATTTAACCTTTCCACCGCGTACGACTACTATACATGTCCTAGCGAACATGCCCTCAGCGCGCGAGACACGCATAGATGTCTTGGAAGTTCCAACCTGTATAAGAGCCGTCTATTGTGTTAAAATTTTATAACTTGGTTGAAAATATTACTAAATGTATACTTTACCAAATTCAATAGATGGCAGTAGTCAAAAAAAATAAATATAGGTTGTAAAATTCAAAAAAATATTACAACCTATATTTATAGTCGAAAACGCGATAACAAAATCCGCAAAAAAGCAGCCGCGTACAGGGCATGTTCGCTAAATTTGGTGACGCCGGCAAAGGGTTAATAAAATGAGATATAATAAAAAAGATACTAAAATGAAACTGTTATTAGAGTCGTGGAAAACGCAAGAGAATATTGAAAACGATAGGCTATTATACTCCGCTTTTTTAGAGAAAAAATTGATTCCATTGATATTGGTTGCTTACAAGTCTATTGATTCCATTGATATTGGTTCCTTAACACTTTGCACTCTTATTGGAATTTCTCTTCACCACTAGTCTACTCTAGGATGGAAAAAATTATATGATTTTTTTTTTTACTTTTATTTGTTCATATTATTAAATTATGTCGAAGATCAAATTGGTGAATTCATTTTAACAAAAAATACGCAATTTTTTTTTTAGATAAAAACTAAATTTTATGCTCAGTTATTTTGGGACTATCTGTTCGTCTCCAATTGTGACCATAATAACATGATGTTGAATTGGGATAGCATTTTTCGAATATAGTCACTAAATTCAATTATTTCAAACCATCATAATTACCAAATCGAACTAAATGATGAGTTTTACATTTCTTGTATTATTTATGACAGCAGTTTTGTATAATAAATGAGTTTTATTACTAGAAACTTTTAAAATATGCCTATAGAAATGTTTTCATACCTACCCTATAGTTCGTTAGGCAGTTTGGGTCCAAGGATGCACAGCTATTGTCTGTTTACTCATTGTATTTTAATGCGTACCCACCCTCATAAAGTGTCCATTGGTTAGTTTTTAAACTGTTAGTTAAAATCATATTTTCTATTCGTTACCTACTCGTAGGACACATCGAAAAAAAAGCTGGATCATCCCAGAAGGCGGGCAAAGACGAAAAGATTAGATTTAACAGATACACGGTGTTTTTGATCACTATTTTTTTACACTTTTCAAACAAATCTTGCCTTTGAAGTTCACGACGGACTCATCGACCACTATGTCTCTGCACGGTATAATTAATTGTCTGCATTTAGCATCTAAATGATTCAAAAAGCCATTGTGTTCTACATTATTATTTTTGAGTTGTAATATCCGAAATATTTGTAAAAACGATCTCTTTTGAAGACACTCCTAAAAAACATATTTTCAACCGAAAAATAATTTTTTTTTTGGTTGAAAATATGATTACTTAAAATCGACCAATTATCACTGTTTGTATCTCTGATATCATCTTCACTATCGCTTAACGGTATCAACATAGCGCTTTTTTACTTGGTTGGGGTTGAATGCCACTTCCACTGTCAAAATTTTCTACATTATCAAATACAAAATAGTTATCATCACTATCATTTTGGAAGTCTTCTAGGTTTTGGAAGTTTTCTAGTAGGTAACGAATAGAAAATGTGATTTTAGCTAACAGTTTTAAAACTGAAATGTCAATGTTGCCAACACTTGTATTTATTATTTCACCATATGCACTAATATTACCGAGCACGTCGTTATCACATCATATGTATATTCCGTAGAACTTTTGTAGAAGTTGATTCATGGTGCAAAATATATTTTGCGTTTTTATCATTATGTAAAATTATGGTCACCCCACCGAAAATAGCTTCTTAGAGCACAATGTATCGATACCGACTGCCCAAATAAAACGGCGCACTCAAATGTAGAAGCAAGTAAAGAATGCAAATATTCTTAGAAACAATATAGACGCTAGCCCTTTACTGTAATTATCCTATTTATACATTTTCTAGCATCTCGTATCCTTTAAGTACACTATTGTAAAATAAAACCTTCAAAAATTTGCCAATGAATATTAAAAATAAAGCTCCAAAGTAGCCGCTTAACAAAGCCACTATACTGACTTTCCGAGCTGGCAGCCGAATACCCGAAAGCCACTATAGTGGCTTTCAGAGTTCAAGACGTTAAGTCTAAGCGACATTGAAAAAAATTATAAAACAATTTAAAAAACGTGAATTTTATTGTATCGAAACAAGTTGACTGAAAAATCTCCTAAAAAAAAAATTCAAAAAACATGACGCAAATGTTTGATCGTTGTAAACGATATTAAATTTTTTTGCATTCAAAACAAAATCCTACACTCAAATAATAAAAAATTAAAAATAAATTCATTTGTTTTGATAATTTTGCGTAATACGCCATTTTAGGTAGCTGTCATTTTAGACAAGTTGTGAAATTTTACACCTGAATACACTCTTGGCCAGTTTCCCAGTAGGCACTGACAGCTGAGGAGTTTGCCTTATCAAGAGGGGGGAGGGGGGCGGGGGGCGGGGGCGGAGGCGCCAGGTCGTTCGAGTGTTATCTTTACCTATGATGGCGGTGACATCTGTGGCAGTCGCGGGCTCCGGCGACGTCACGTCCGACTGCTGCGGGGGGGAGGGGGCGGGGGCGGGGGCGGGGGCGGACTCCAACTCGAGGTCCGGCGACTCCGCGGCCTCCGACTCGCTCATGTCGTCGTTGTGCGCCCCACCGACAACACGACCAACACGCGCACAATGCGGACGCTCGACGCGAGTGCACAACTGACGGCGCGCCCCCACATCCACATTCACGTCCACGTCCACGTCCTCATCTACAGCCTCGGCCACTTGCGAAGACCCGACCGCGACTGCGACTGCGACTGCGACCGACACGCACGACCACAACACGGCGAATGATCCCAACACGGGAAACAACTTGCCATATGAACATGAACGTCACCCTTCCTTTCCGATCGTTTCTAATTCTAACTATCTACATTATTAGGTCACACCTAATAAAATATATTAATACGCTTCGAATATTTATTTATGTATTTATTTGTAATAAAAGTATTTTGTTTTCGTTTTGATTTTTTATTTACACTGCGATGACGTTTCACCTACTTGCCAGTTGTTGTTGTTTTGAAGGTTGGTATTACGGCGCCAATATGAATTCGCATAACCTTCGACGATTCAAAACTAGTCTGATTTATGTATAATGCACCTTTGCCGGATGAAAAAGCTTTGCTTATATAATCATATATATAGTAACACTATTCTGTGTGTTTGTGTATCTGCGATAAAGCTCGCCGTAATATAATAGTCGTTTCGATTCGACATACCAGTGGTGTTACCCTAATGGTTTCCATGGGTTTCCGGAAACCCGTTGTTAAAAATCAGAAGTTTCCGGAAACCCGTTATTTAATCTAAAAATTCATATAATTTTTGACAAAAATTATACAAATCTTGAAAATTCAATGAAATATTCTTTCAATTGAAATGAACATTCAATTAAAATGAAATAAATATATGCATGCTCTCCAATAATGTGAATATAAAAAACAGGGCTGCGGAGTCAGAATCGGAGACGTGGAGTCGCGCTGTTTTGGCCGGAGTCGGAGTTGAAGTCGGAGTCGTGAAAAATAAGCGACTCCGACCAAACTTTGCTATAATATAGCAAATAAAGAAGACTCCATTTCAAAATTTAAAAATGAATTTTACGATGCATTGAAAATGGTGGAAAAAATTGACCGAGCTAATAATTTAAATGTTAAAATGGCAATACAGCAGTACCCAGAAATCATAAAAAAATCAGCGTTGATCGTTACAACATTTACGTATTTTCTGCTCTTAAAAGCCTTAATTCTGATTTGAGAGCTTCTATGAATACAGATTTATTAAAAGCAATGTTGTTTTTAAGAATAAATTCAAATAAATAATTTAAAAAAATTGATTTGATCTTGTTTTATTTTTATGCCTATAAAATGAAAAATATTTGCAAATATAGGAAAACAACCTGATAAAATTTAACATTTTGAGTCGGAGTCGTGTTGTTGGTAAATATCGGAATCGGACTCGGAGTCGTGATTTTTTTTAACGACTACACAGCCCTGATAAAAAAATGTTGCACAATATGTAAACTAATTTTTCAATGTTTTTAAAAAAATATATTTATAATAACAGAAATGATATATAAATGATTAATATTTTATAAAAAAATCTATAAATTTTTATTTAAAAAATCGTGCTGTCTCGAATATTCCCAAATGAATATGGATGCTGTAACATGAACATTCAGGGAGCGCACCATTCCTTGCTGTGGTATTTCAACACAATCATCTAATATTCCTAATAAATCAGGTGAAATACCTTCTTTTTCGTGTCTGTAACAAAATAAAGTAAAAATTAAATTAGAAAAAAGAAAATGATTGCAAATATAATTGAACAAAACTTTCAATTTACCCCAACAAAAGTATCATATCTTTCGGGAATGCAAATTGAGTTAACTTGACACTTGATGAAGATTGTTCAGCTCCAATAATTTTGTACCCTTTTCTTTTCATTTCCAGTAAATAATCTTTTAAATCAGACCCTGGTTGAACTTCGGAAATATTAACCCAATGCTCAGAAGATACACTGGCGACAAAGTACAGTAGAAGCATGAAAATATAGATTGAAATAATTAAACATAAAAAAAAGTAATTTATTACCTTAAACTCTGAAATTGTTTATCTTGAATATATTTAGTGCTACTCATAACAAGCTGTTTCACACCAAAAACTTCACATGTACGTGATAGTCCCCCTAAATTTGGCAATTTATCGATCAAAGATGCTACTATTATTAAACCATTTTGACTATTTTCATTCTATTAAAACAATTAGAAAAATATTCAAATTGTAAATTAAGTTCGGTGAAAATAAAGCATAATAGATATAATTAATACGTATTTTATGCACTTACATTATTTTCTTGTAAAATACCTAAATCATTCAACATATTTTTCCATGGAATAAATTTCTTTTGAATGTTCATCGTCTCTCCGTCATCTTTATCAAGAGCAATTGAAGTTTTATCATTGTTTTCTGCAGAATATGAACTATCAATAAATGGTGGAAAGACAATTACATCAGCACAATCGAACGATACATTCGCTTTAATATCATCTAAATATTTTGAGTATGTTGAAGAGATCAATTCATCTGGAGTCACACCCACAAAACGTGGAATCCGATTGTAAATATTATCAACACTCAAGTGAAATATTATATCTAAGTGATTAACATAGAATTCCTCTTGAATTTTTTTTAAACTTTTCTCATTGGAGCTCATTTTGAAATTACTTACTATACTGTTGTTTAAAATGGCATACTTGTCTTTGTTTTCTACCGTTTCAACTAATTGATATAATTTATATGTTAAATATTGAGCATTTAATCTAATATTAAATAACTGTCCCATCGTAAATGGCATATACGTATCCATTGCAAAAGCAAAATTTGTCCAAGCAAGACTTGAATTGATTGAACTCGATTTTTCGTTGGAATTTAGCCGATATGATAATTTTTTTTGCACAAGTATTATTTGATGTTTGACAACATGATAAATGATCATAAAATAAGATAATTGGGGCAGATTTAACAATTCAAACTCATCGACATTATCTTTCAATGATTTTTCCTGAAACCCAAAAGTATGCATTTAATAGAATATTTAAATTACATCATACACATATGTAACGTTAGTTTTAATTTACTTACACTGTGGACCAAGTGCAATGAGATATACCATTCAGCTAACATTCTTACACTAATATGATGCGGTTGATTGGTCAGTATTTTAATACACCAATTACATATTTGGAGAGTCGTCAAGTTACTCGTTGATTTCCACGATAAAAGCAATGCTTGCAAAACTCTAAGTAAAATTCTATGGTTCATTGAGTTGCCATGATACCGATGTTTGAGTTTCAATACAAGGCAAGCATTGTGTTTAAGTTCTTCTGTAATTGCAGCATGAAAAGCAGTATCTTGACGTATTAATATTTCTAGTCCACACACTTTTACTTCTTCGGTAGGATTTAGTATACTAGAATTAAAATCAAAATGTTAATCATAATCAATTATTAAGCTTATAATATATATGTATGTAGGTGTAGATTGTGTACTCACTAATCACAGGAATTCATAAAAGATAATTGAGATTCAAAAAAATGGCAAACATCAGATTCGATCCTGAAAGTTAATCATCAGATATTTAATGTATATTATCACCATAATAATTTATAATTAATTTACACATATCAAATAAATTTACCTTTGATCTTTTCTAGGAACGTTTCCAAACAGCAATGCCCTAACAATTAAAGGAAGCAATACCTCCAAATCGTTGTTGGCCAGCTTTGAAGATATTGCTTTCATCATTATGCATACAGCATACGGAGAGACTTCGCCAAAGTCAAACAGCCTGTTTCCAAAATTGATCAGAACCGGATGCATATTTGTGGATTGGAATACACTTTCGTTGAACAACAATGCGACAAATTCTCTAAGGCTTCTTTTGAATTGTTCATTCTTTCGTACTTCCAAAATCTCTTTCCACATTTGATCCAATAAGATGTTTACTTCGTGCCACATTTCTTCTTTAATCATTTTCTCCAACACAATACTTGAAAATTTTACGATGGAAATTATACACCCACTTCCACCTTTTTCCAAAAAGTCGTGGACATTTTTGTTAACGTCTATTACAGTGTCTCGGGTCCACGTATCCATCAATTTATAATATGAATAATATATTTCACAACAAGTTTGATTAAAGGCTGATACAATTCTACCATTTACTTCTCTGTCGTTCGCTATAATCGACGACATGGCACTATTAATGGCCCCAAAGAAATCGTTTATTACATTTTTTTTATCATTTATACTGAAATATTCACGGCTTTCAATAAATGACGCAGTAGTACACAAAACCTTGGCAGCAAAATATTTTTGAACGAGATCAATAGTCGGTAATTTTAGTATTACAATTGCCTTATCTATTACATATTTCATACTTGTATATAGTAAAATATTTATATTTTCACATTGTAATAGATTGTTAAAAGTCTCTATACATTGATTCACCAAATCAAAATCATCAATTTGGGTAGTAGTTTGCAAACGTCTAGATAGATAATTTGCAACTGAATCACACTGGCTTGTGATGCATTCGATAAATCTTTTGTCATAGCTTGAATTGTTTGTTTGTAGCATGACAAAAAAATTGCTAACTAGGAAATATGCGGAATCAAATTGATCATTTGAAGCGTATGATCGTTTGTCACACTCTTTTAAAAGCGAAAGTTTTGTTTTGAAAAAGCCAATGGTTTCATCGACGTTCAAAACAGAGGCATCTAAAAGTATCAATATTAGTTTTGATAGACTTTTCGCATTCAAAGTCGATTCCTTATCAGATGCGTTCAGTAAATTTACACCCATTTCAATTGTGTGATCTTTGTAATATAATTTCTTCATTAATATGGTCAATTTATTCCACACATCCATATTCCTTTGGAGTGATTGCTCGGGAAATATTGAAATCACCCGTTGAAAATCCTCAGTTTTGGGAAATGAATTTGTTTGATTTATATAAAAATTGAGCATACAATGTTGAGTGGCTGTTTCAAGCAGAGGATTATTGGCAGGATAATTTATCAAGAATTCTTGAATGTATGTTTGAATGTTTTCGTTTTGTATTGAATCTATATTGTCAATAGATGATAGAACAAAACTCAAGCAACATCTTGGAACTGATGAGGTTGACTCAGCGGCGAGACAGCGAATGATGTTCATCAATGTTTCCTTTTGACTTAGAAACTGTTTCAGTAGAGAAAAAGTATTATTTTTATCGAATTTAAAGAAATCTTCATATATAAAAATTTTATTTAATGCTCGAAGTAGTTGTTTATAAGGAAAGGACATTAAATATTGAGCATTAGACTTCTTTGTGATTGCAAGTTCTAAAGATTTTTTGACAATAGAATCTGTTTCATGCATAAGTGCCCGTTTCAACGCACAATTATACCACGATGGATGAAGCATTTCCAATTTGGGTAACAAATTTAATGCCGAATTCACTAAATGAGATTGCTTTTCTTCAAGAGTTTCCATTATAATAAAAAAACTTTTCCAACTATTTTCAAAATCAATCTTTTCTTCAGTCTTATACTTAAAATACTCATGGTCATCATTGCTTAATTTTACACTTATATTCATATCACTTTCTAATGCAAAATCTACAGCTCTTTTTCCAAGATATACACAGTACTTTCGAAGTAAACTATCATCACTGGCGATTCCATTCTGAATTATTTTCCAAAAGTCTACATTTTTAATAATAGAAGATCTTACATTGTACAAGCTATCCTGATTTGAAACGCGTGGAAAATAAAAATCTGATAATACGCATATTGTCAAAACATCATTGGCATGCAGATTATCTATATTGGCGGAAACTTTTTGCCATATAACATTCAAAAATGTAACATCTTGACAGCATTTAATTATTTGGGGAACAGTTTTCGAAAATATATTTATTTATTTATTTATTTATTTATTTATTTTAATATACAAGTATACCACAGAGTCTTTACAGGTCACCCCAATATGACACTGTGGCCAGACAATACATAAAAGATCAAATACATAAGAAAAAATAAAACAACAATAATAGAAAAACAAATAAAATAAAACATTTAAAAAATTGTACATAAAAATTAAAAATTGAAAAATTGAGAATTAATAAATTGAAAAATCAAAAATGAAAATAATACACAAAAAAAAAAACACATATATAAATAGTTTAAATTGAATTAAAAGTAAAAAACAGTAAAAATACGGATAGATTATCCGGTGAAATATTGAAAATATCAATGTGATTGCTGACCAAATTCAAGCAGCGTAAGACTCGAGCGATTGGTGAAAAAGCAAGAACATTAGTTCTTGCTTTAATAGTTTGGAACAATGGACGCAATCGATAATCAATGAGGCGAGATGGAACCCAAAATTTCATTTCTTCCAATATAGTTGGGTTGTAAATATCACCTCTTAATAATTTGAAGAAATGACACACAAGATGCATATCCCGCCGATGAGATAGGGAAGTATAGCCAACAGAACCTTGCACAAAAGCACTAGGAAACAGTTGAGGGTAGTATCCAAACTCCCTCATATATAGATAGCGGAGGAACTTCCTTTGAACTCTTTCAATTTTTAGAGAGTGAGTTAATTCACTGGGACTCCATATAATGGCATCAGATTCCAAAATGCTTCGGACCAATGCGTTATAAAGAAGACGCAAAACTCTTAAATTATTGAAATTGTGAGCATTACGTAAAACGAAACCCAGCATCTTTGAAGCTTTATTGCACATATTGGAAATATGGATACCAAACTTCCATCTGCTCTCAAACGTAACGCCAAGGTCTTTTTTGGATAATGTTCTACACAGTGGAGTTCCACCAAGATTATACTGATATAAGGTGGGGTTAGAAGACCGAGAAAAAGACATAATATTGCATTTACTAACGCTAAGAGGTAAATGATTATTAGTCGCCCAGCACCATAAAGAGTTCAAATTACTCTGAAGGACCTCACAGTCAGAAACACTATCAATTTTCATGAATAACTTGAGGTCATCAGCATATAGTAAAAAATTTGAATCTGAAAGTACCGAGCCAATATCATTCACATATATTAGAAACAGTAAAGGTCCCAAATTAGAGCCTTGGGGCACGCCAGAAGATGTGAGGTATACATCAGAGAAATGGCCATCAAAACAAACAAACTGACGACGATTACTTAAATAAGAAGTAAAAAAATCAGTAAGATTATCCGATAGACCAAAATTGGCCAATTTCTTAATAAGTATTGAATGATCAACCTTATCAAAAGCTTTAGCAAAATCGGTATAGATCACATCAACTTGATGCCCTGCATCTAGCGATTTAGTAATGAAGTTTGTGAAAGACAAAAGATTAGTAGTCGTAGAGCGTGCTGAACGAAAACCATGCTGTTGGTCTATGATAAACCGACTGCAATGGTTATAAAGTAATCTCTGCAAAATTATTTCGAATAATTTGGCTGGAGCCGAAACAATGGCTATTGGTCTGTAATTATTAATAAAAGATTTATCGTCATTTTTGTGAATTGGAGTGACTTTGGTGCATTTCCAAGAGTCAGGGAACAGAGAATATTTCAGTGATAAATTATAGATATGAAGCAAGGGATATAACAAACTGGACTTGCATCCCTTTAAAACAAAATCGGGAATAAAGTCAGGACCAAAAGATCTATTAGGTTTCAGCTTCTGGAACCCATACTCCATATCACTGATATTAAATTCAAATACTGACAGAATGAAGGAATGACTTATTTGAAACTTATTATTTGAAGATTGAGTGAATGAGTCTACAAATGCAGATTTAAAATGCTCAGCAAAACCCTTAGCGATATCTTTCGAACCTGAGAACGACTCATCACCATTGAACATCATTGTCAAATTCGAATTGTTATTATGTTTAGAATTTATAAAGTTCCAAAATAATTTTGGGTTTATGGAAATGGAATCTTCACATTTCTTAATGAAGTCAGCGTGACAAATTGAGATCAATTTTTTGGAATGAGAACGCAACTGACAGAATTCAACGTAATCATGTGAGTCCTTAGTGAACTTCCAGCGTTTGTGCAAGTAACATTTACGACTGATGACTACGATTAATTCAGCTGAGAACCAACTATGATTGTCGATTCTCTTATCTCTACTCTGTATTAAATTTCCGAATTCGAAACGTAAAAATCTAGAATTCAATATATAGCCATTCTGCAAGCAAGTAGCAATCAAGTCATCAAATATTGTTAAATACACAATACACTTTGCAACATTTTCGTCAGCAACAGGTTTTTTGTATGTGTTCAATTCAGATATCAACTGTTGTGTTATGTGCTCAACATTGTTGGTCAAACTTTTTTTGTTTAACATTAGAGAGTGGGAAAAGATTTTCAGCAGCAAGTCGAAATTTTCATCAGTGTTTTCAGGTATTTGAAGCAATTGTTGTAAGACGTAGTCGATAATAACGCCATTCTCGCAATCTTCGTCCTCTTGCAGGCACAACATAAGCTTGTACTTTATATAAACCAAGAGCGTGTTGAGCTGACGAATGCTTATGTGTGATTTTGAAATGATTTTATCAATTCCTTGGTCAATAACATATTCATCCAAGTGCAAGGTGTCAAGTACAGATAAAATATCGTCTTCTTCCAGCAATTTGGACAACTGATAAACACCACTCATTCTGATGTTGTCACAATATCAAGTTTTCAGGTGTAATGAAAAATTTAACTTATTTGACATTGAAGATATTGCGGTAACCTCTAAACGTCAAATCCACATGGAAGAGAAAAAAACTTGGCCGTAAGGAAATGTAATATGTCTACCATGCATCACTTAAGATTTCCTAAAATTTTAGGCATAAAAATACTGTAAAGGCCTGTTCATACTTAACAGCACTGCACGGCTTCAGCACTGCACGACTCCGTTTCAAATATGTCATTTTATTACATTTCTATTCATATCTACCTACACGTCGCGGTCACGTCACGTCACGTTTACAGCAATTTGGCCGAGTGCAAGGCAAAATCGGCTTACTTATACATTAGAGGCCATGACGTATTGTCGTATTGTCGAGTACATGCAATATGAATGCATACACGTGCATTCGTAGCTACGCGTCAGAATACAAGTCAGCAAAAATGTTTCGACGTTTATCGAACGAAAAATTATATATAATCGCGTTGTTGTTGGAAGAAGAAGCTCAAGAAGGCAATAAAAAATCACGGAGGCGTTTTGATGTGCATCCAATGTTAAAAAATAGAAAAACTGAAGGAGAGTGTTGGACACTGTATAAGGAGCTTGTGGATGATGGACAAAATTTTTTAAATATTTCCATAAAAAATTTAAATTTTTTTTAAATATTTGCGCCAAAACCATGTCGAAAGATTGAACAGCTGTCAACTGTCACTATCGATAATTGGTCCAAAACAGCAAAGCGGCAGACTCATGGCACGTAATTCGCGTGTATATTTCCACGATGGCCAAAAAAACGGATACGATACGTTGACGAATGTTGCTGTAAGGTATGAACAGGAAATGTCGGGTACTGCTGTAAGCCTGCCGTGACGTAAACGTGACGGTTGGTATGAATATACCCATACAAAATGTACCAAAGAATACTTTTCGTACGGCCGGATACATGCTGAAGTCGGTACGTGCTGACTAGGTATGAACAGACCTTAATAGGTACCGTTTTCAGTTTATTTTCATACTAAAAATATTAAATGAATGCTGAAAATAAAGTAAGATACTGAGTAACTGTTAAAATTTCGGTTAACGTATTTAAAATATTGATGTAATGATTGCAAACTAAAAATTTTCGGTAAAAGGATTATTGCGCAAATTGTGATCGCGCACACGAAAATTGTTGCCACAAACATCGCGAATACGGAATATCTGGCACTCGAGTTATTGTTAGTACAGTATTTCGCGTAATTTCGCTGGCACCCAAAAACTCAATCAATTGATGGAAGTTTTTAGGTGCCAGATGTTCCGTGATTGAGATATTAGTGACGTTCGAGAGCTCGCTTTTTGCGGAATAATCACCGAACCGTATTTTCTTACATTAAGCCATGGCCATAAAATAGACTGCTTAGAACCGCACAAGGTATATTGAGGTTATTTTGACGTTTGCCAATGAATCTGTCAGTAGTTTTTATCATATAAATTTAAGTCATATATTGTATTAAACAATGGCTTTTATAATTAAAACTTATAAAACACTACGTAATAATTGGAAAAAATCGACATTTGGTGTAGTTGTGTTAACATATGCAGTCAATCGTGTTAAAACTAATTATGAGTAAAAATAATATTTTGGTAATTCGCTTATATGTTATATTACCTTTATATTACATTTAATTTTATTTTTAGAACAAATTTATTCATGCGAGCTTGTTGTGAAGAAGCGGCTAAGTATGGTGAAGAAAATTTGCCTGTTTCCCGTAATCCACGTTCCATCACTGTAGTATTAAATCCAGCTGCTAATAAACGCAAAGCAAAAACAGAGTATGAAAAATATTGTGATCCTTTATTTCATCTGGCCGGTATCAGTGTGAATCTTGTGCAGACCAATTACGAAGGGCATGCTAAAGATTTAATGGAAAACTTACCAGAAAATGAATGCGTGGTAATTGCTGGTGGAGATGGAACTTTATGTGAAACGATCACAGGTAAACATTCATTATATTGCTAATTTATTGTTTAAATTTTTTCAATGATTATTTATTTTCATTGTAGGTATTTTACGTAAGGAAGAAACAAATTGTAAACGATCCGTTGGCATCTTACCTCTTGGACAAATAAACTACTTCGGGAATAACATGTTTCCGCTCGGCGATAATTTGAGTAAAGTTCGTCAGCTCACAGATGCAACAATGGCTATTATCAAGAATGAAACTCAATGGCAAGATGTAATGAAAATCGAAGCTATCGAAACAGAAGGAGAACGTCCTGGAAAACCCATATTTGCTGTTGGACATATCGAATGGGGAGCGTTTCGCGATGCATTTGTAAAACGAGATAAGTATTGGATTTACGGAGGCCTCCGGGACTATGCTACTTTCTTATTCAACGGTTACAAAAGTTCATTGTGTTGGGAATGTAAAGGTACATTGAAATTTACACCACCTTGCCCTGGATGTAATAACTGTAGATTACCCGAACCACCCAAAAAGGGCAGATGGTTAGATATATTCCTTCCTACAGTAGATAAGTCACCTAATAAAAATTTTGAACATATTATAAACGAAAATTGTTCTATTGCCGAAGAAGTGTGCTTTAAAACTACAGAATTGAATATAAAACCTAAAAGATTAAATGACAATTCGCCACCTCATTTATCTATAGCTTTAGGAAAAATGGGCCTCGGTTATTTTGATTTTGTATCTGAAGGATGGAAACGAGTTAAAAATGGACTTCCAGATGATGTCAAAGATATTCAAGTGCGCACTGTTGAATTATTACCTTTAAATATTTCAAAACCAGAAAAAGAAGTATGGATCAACATTGATAATGAAGAATTTGAAGTTAAACCTATTAAAATCACTTTATTACCGAACGCTATTAGTATATATTGCAAAAAAAGTGATTAAGTTGTTTACTTGACTTCATATTTGTCATACTATACATAAATGTTGCTATTTAAAATGTAATAATGTATTATATTAAAATGATTATTAAAATTCCTGTTATTATTACGCTTAATTGTCTCATGTTCCTTCTTCAGAATTTGATTTTACAGAGGCTTTTTACTTATTTGTGATTTAAAATTTGAAAGATGTATTCTATGTATTATATTGTGCAGTTTTTTATTGCTGCCTTTCAACCTGGAAGCAGTCATTGAATAAAAATCTGTGCGTAACCGTCCCGTCGCAATTTATTCGAACAATTTAATTATCAGAAGCAGTATGGTGCTTTCGGATGGTGTTATTACAATTGCAAATATGATATGATGGCGTGCGTGAGCGACATTGCACTCGTGGCCGCCGCAGACTGCCATATATCCTCAGTCTCAGCATGTGGTACAGAGCCCTGTAGGTGTTGCATGCGATCAGCTATTGCACCTTATTTATTATCACAAATCCCGTTCGACCGGGTTAAAGTTCATATTGACCACCGTTCGAATCTAATGTAAATTGGCTGTTTGTCTTTGGTAATTTATCACCTGTATGTGTGTGAAATGGGAAGATATCCATTGGTGGGTGGTGAAATTATTTCCAGACTTTTTGTACTTGAATCATTGTGAATTGGATATTGGTTTGATGTATTCTCACTGTGGGCTGTGAAATTAAAGTTTATTTACAAAACAATTATAATAAAATGACTTCTATATACATATGTGAGTGATGCAATGTTTATTACATACATATAATATTTTCCCATATATGTAAGTAGTAAGAGGCATAAGGATACTTGTAACATTATGAGGCAATAATGTCACTCTAGACATGAAAGTAATATCTACAATAAACAGATGGCGCTACAAATTTAATCGAAAATGTAACTTCTTATGAACTCATGAACCTACATTAGATCAGTTCACCCTTTAGAGACTTTAATTCGATAAATATCGACTAATTAGTGAACTGCAGATATTTAGTGTACTGCATACTAAGAATGCCTGTTTGGTTGCTAGGCGTAACTTTTCAATTTTGTATCGCCAAATTAAGCACATGACCATCTCATGGACTTGTCCGTATATGGTTTTTGGAAAAGGTCGGAGTCCGAGATCAAAGATTTAATCAGTTTACCAAACCAAAAGTCTCTATTTTCAACATTCATCTGGCTGAACAACGATGGAGCAATACTCATATTTTTTTATATTCATCATACATAATATTAAAATATGGTTGACCAAACAACTAGGTTAAATAAATTGAAATCTACCTCAGTCATATTCTAGTTGTAAATTTTGACATTTTTTTTTACTAAGCGTTTATTTTATTTATTTTTTGTCAATATCGCATTTCTTCAATTATAATATTTAGCAATGTTGTGTCGAAAATAAAACGTCTACACCACGAGCTCCCAACCAGCGGGGAATTCCCCTTCAGGAGGGGGGGGGGGGTTTAAGGGGATAAACTGCTGAATTGCTTGGATTCTTATTCTTATTTTTTTCTCATCAAACTTTATATTAAAAAAATTCACACTTTTTTATATACACACATTTTCACGTTTCAAAGTTTTGTCAAATGATTCTAAAAACCAGCAAATTTGAAGCAATATTTTGAAGTACATACGTATATTCATCCACAACACAAGGATATGCTTTAAAAAAACGATCGGAAGAATGTAAGATATAATATAATATTTTGTCAGACCAATGAGCGAAGTGAAATATAGAAGAGCCTTATAAAAAAATACAGCTGGATTCAACGGATGATTTAAAAAAAAAAGCGAAAATATTATTGAAGCTTCTTACGTTGTATCACTAGATATAGCAAAGCAGAAAAAACCACATATATACCTGCAATTGTGGAAACTTTGATCAAACCCTGCTTTCTCAAAATCGTGGAAATTGTATTGGAGAAAAAAAGGGGGGGGGGGGATTATATTCTAAATGATGGTGAAAATGGGAATGGAGTAAAAATGTTGGGAGCCCCTACACCACCAATTTGGAATTTTTTTCATTGTTTCATTTGCCAAAATAATGGAATTGGAAGGAGCTGTCTGAGAAGAATCTGAGAAGTTTATAAATTAGTATTAGTATGTGACTTTTTTAAATTGTATATATCATCGCGACGACGTCAAATTATAAACCAGCAGAATAGACTAATGGTTAACATATACATAATGCTTTGAACATAGTGGTCACGGGTTCAAATCCCACTGGCCAGACCTTGGATTTGTGACTCCAGGTCGATCGTTTCCTATCGGAGTTTGCCAATTTATCTGATTTTCATTGAAACGGTTCCAACAAACTGTGCAACCTTACCCATTTACTCTCAAAATCTCGAGTTTTCAGCAATCTCGAATTTCGCTGAATTCTATACAATGCTGCACATTTACAAATTTGACCATAAATATCTCTGTGAATGTTAATTGATATGTATTTACTGAATTTCGCTGAATTGTTTAAAAATGCTGCAAATTTACAAAATTTGACCATAGATGCCTATGTGGGTGTTAATTGATATGTTTTTTTTTATTTTTATTTTTATTTATTCATATACATATATTTACAGGATATAATGTTTATTTCAAAGTTGGACATGTATTCCTTATCAGATAAGAGTAGCTCTTGTGCCTGATAAGGGAGCTACGATTCTATTATAAATTCTTAAAATCTATTATAATATTTTTTATATAAAAATTACATTAAAATTTTTCAGTGTAAGTTTTTTTTGAAAAAGTGTTTAATTTTTTTTACTTGTTCTGTTTGGTTAACAATACAGCGCAATTCAGAAGGGAGATTATTATAGTTATTTATGGCTTGGAAAATATAATGGTTTTGCATTTGTGTTGTTTTAAAATTTGGTGTGATAAATTGGTTTCCATTTCTCATTAGTTTATAAAATTCTTGATATTCTTTGCTATTTTTTTCTTTACACATTTTTATAATGGAAGCTTGCTTAAATATGTCATCGATATTTGGTACTGGAAATAGTTTAAAAAGCGATTTTGTCGAGAAAGTAGAGTTTTTTTTAAGTATTACTTTTATAATAATTTTTTGCGAAACTTTTACTGAATTTAGATTGCTTTTGTAGGATCCTCCCCTATAATTCCATAGATAAGCAGATAGTGGACAAGGGCATAATACACATTTTTTATTATTTTCACATTTAAAATATTTCTTAACCTAACAAATATATATATAAATTTCCTTATTCTCTTTACTAGCTCTGTAATATGGCTTGTCCATTTCATGTTTTGGTCAATGATAACACCGAGATATTTAATTTCAGAAGAAGAGTTGATTACAGTACAAATGTATTTATGTACTTTGTATAATACTTGTATCATCAAATGTACAACGTTTCTGGCAAGGAAGGTGCATTGGAGTTACTTGTTAGGCCTTCTTGGCATGGATTAAAATAAATAAATTTCAGATGGTAATCACTAAAAATACTAAATCCGTCTTTATTTTTACTTACTTGCCTACCCTTCATACAGCCGGGAAAGTTTGCACGTTTGCATTATATAAATTCACCTCGCATGTGAGAAGAAGTTTTGAATGAAATCTCACCCTTATTCACGCGTGATTATGGCGTCGGGAAAAATAATAATAAAAGTGCGCTTTCACGATATATCAGAACCTTTATTAATAAGCGTTCACAAAGGCCAAATTACAGGCTTCGCGTCCGCTCGCATCCATTCAACGTCTCTCCGTCGACAATGGGTTGAATCTTTGAATGTAAATAGCGAACTCACCACCATTCAATGGCGTCGCGACAAGGAAGAACCGAGCTTGCGACACGTGACGATAGAGATCAAAATCGCCCTCGCATAATTTAATTTTATTTGAGATCGCGAACAGGTTTTCGGTGACACCGTCGACAGGGGCGGGATGTTGAAAAACACGGAGCACCTTCTCCGGCCAAAACATGAAAATATCGCGTTACCCCGCGCCAATAGCTGCCTTCAGACGGCCGCCATTGCCGCGAATCCAAGATGGCGGACGCGTCCATCAAAGCTGCCGCGCTCCAAGGACCAAAAATAAACCCTTTCTCCGCGCGCTGAAGCTTTTTGTGTGCGCTTTTGTCGGCCTTCTCTTTATCCGACAATATAAATAAGTCGACAATAAAAGATTGCATTCCGTGGACAGAATGCGCTTTTTTCGAGAGGAACTCTCTCATTGTGGGCTCGCATTAATTAAAGCGAATCACAGGAAACGAATCGTATTGAAAAAACTTAAAACGATCAATTTATTCATAGGTCTCTTGCACAGACCATTCACTAGTGAAATGCGTGTAAGCACTTGTTGACAATGACTATTCCTGGTAATTATTTTCAAGCATTGTCCACTCGTGAAGAATTTGACGTGTATAGACTTGTATTATTATTATTTTTTTGCAATCGTCAACTGTATTGTTTATGTAAAAGCGTGCACTGTCAAAATAGTGCAGCTAGGGATGAATGGTGTGGGTAATGGGGCAATTATCGTAAACCTCCCGTGAGCTCCTTACTCCGCTGGAGATTTTGCGGACAAATGGAAGTGTCCTTTTCCGTATTGTCTTTCGATTGGAATTTTTAAACAAATGCAAGGAGAAAACATTTCGAGCGCATTGTACGAACGGTTAGTTGAACGGGAGAAATCTGACAAGTGGTACGCTTTGGTGGTCCGCTATTTATCCACTCCTCCATTAGGCACCAATTGTTCTTCATATTGGGTATTTTATAGTCAAATTGTATTCAACAATGTTTTACTACGTTTTCAAAATTTTTTCATTGTACTGTCGATGACTATAGTAGTGAAATTTTGCACAAGTTTTATTCCTAAACTGAATATATGTATGTAGTAGTGATTTTTGACCTTCAGTCTTTTTTGCTCATGTTTTTATATGATTGAATTCTGCTAATTCCACCATCGAATTCGTCAGAAAAAAATTAAAATCTTTTGGGTAAAAAGGTAAATTAAACTTTATAAATTTATTTAGTAGCTTAAAAAGTGATCGAATTATGTATATTAATAATGTATATAATATAGATGAATTTGTAATTATAAACTAGAGGAACTAGGTTAGTTCTCTAAATCATTTACTTAAAATTTTAAAATGTCGACAATTCAATTATAATAAATTAAAATAGCTGTCCATATTGATACTGTTCACTCAGATTAGCGAAAAATTTTATTACATAAATCGCTGTATTTCGAGAGGCTCAAGAACACGAAATTAACAATTAATTAATTAATCCATAGAGACATCTGTGGATTTAGACTTGTACATAATGTTTTATATATTGTACATAAATCAAATTCAGATATTTGTGACGGGTAGCGGGTAGGATGATTTTTCCAATTTGATGGAGGAACCGTTTCAACAATGAAATCGGATAAATTGGCAAACTCTGATAAGATCCGATTGACTTGGAGTCATAAATATCCAACTTTGACCAACAGTATTAAAGATTAGCACGGGATCGAACCCGGTAACCTCTCGGTGCTAAATATAAACGCAACCACCGAGCCATACTGCTGAATATGTACATATATATAGAGATTGGCGGCCAAGTAGATCTCTGGTTATGTACATAGGTATAGGCATTCCATCGAAGACAATTTTTTTTTTAATTTACTCGTCTCTTCAAGCATTTCCCTATGAATATACTGATTTGTGTACATTAAACATCATTCTGAATTATTTTTTAGTTTGGTTTTAAATTAATTAGTAAAATATAATTTAAATAACACATATTTACACAGTTTCTTGCGTACAGATCTGGCAAGGGAAACAATTTTCTCAGCACAAATCTCGAGAAACAAATACCGAGGCATTGGAATGTTGCATTCTCGATAGATTGTTCCACATATTATTCAGAAGATTAAGTTTTGAAGATAAACAAGATGTTATTAAGAAAGGTAGCCTACTTAAGACATTTCTGTTAGCGAAAATTAAAAATTATACTCGTCAATTCAAAAATTAAAAATATACGCAATATTTTTTTGTCAATATCTAGTCCCCTGTTTTAAAATAAAAAGGTTTTTTAAAAACATACCTCCTTTTGGTTTTGTATATAATTCTTTCAGTTGTTTGTCCTCCATTTTATCAAACTCTTCAATGTTATATATAAGAGATAAGAGATATAAAAAATTACCACTTACACGAAAACCATGTGACATGCATAAGAGGTATGTAAAAATCACGACACACCACTTCTACCTACTAAAGTACGTATTTTATACTATTCGATATTACTAAAGGATAATTACTTAGCTTATGCATTGCTGGTGTTTGCATACATAACGTTGATTTAAATAATTAATGTCATTCAAAATTTGTCATTGTATATTTGATTAAAGAATTGTTTGGGTTTATATTTATCAAATAATTTTTTTTGTCTATTAATCTTTTGAACAGCAAATTTCTCTTTTCAATATATCAAAACTTCCTCATTGATATAAAATTATACAGAAAATTGTTACAAATTTATTTTTCTATAAATATCATCATTTTTAGCATAAAAAATTAAAAACAAAATAAGACACAATACCTTGCTAAGTCTGTATTGTCTGTTTGTCACAAGTGTTGCACCCCCTGGATACGAATATTGAACGCTTTCGTACGAATTTTAATGGTAATTACGCTCGTTGCTACTATGTGGTCCCTCTGGCATCCGAAATGGAACAATGATGTTCCTTGAAGTGTAGAAAATCTCCTTGTCGTCCTTCTGTTGGAGAACATTCGCCACGATGATGGACGACGCGTGCTTTTTGCCCAAATATTGTACGGTTTCACGGCACCATTGTCCTCACACCATACGGGAGGCCCGATTGTTTTACAATCGCGAAACAGAATAGACAATACAAAAAAAATGGTGTATTATTTGCAAAATGTACACAGATTTCAGACCCAAACATGCCTTTGTCCGCCGTTGATTTACAAGGTGCGTTTGAATGATCGACAGACAAATGGTTCCTGAATAATGATGTTTGAAATGTTTTGAACGGGAATTGAATAGAGTGCTTATGCTCTTATCGTTGATACGTGTTAATAAAAACAAATGCGGTATTTATAACGGTCGACTTCACATCGAATTCCACGACTTTTTCCAAGTGTATGATGCAGATCAGTCATCTTGCTGAATTTTATACGGCAACCACAAGGTCATCGAGGGCATTTAGATGTAGAAGATCCATAGAAATAGTGGGCAGGACATCGCTCATCGAGCTGTAGGCAGTCAGCGACAGCAGGTGGCACAAGAACAAGACAACGATCCATCATTCACTGGTCTCTGGCACGCTTTGTTGAGCCAATGTTTCAACTGCTATTCCAAACGTATGCGTACAAATAAATGTCCGAGGGAAAAAAATTATACAGTTGTTAAACATTAGCGTTGGCACACCTTTTTCTGAAGATGTCTGTCTATCCGTCTTCTTCCGACTATGTAATTGATGATTGATCTCATTCGAAATGGCACTGAAATGTACGCTATATTCTCTACGTTCCTTTACATTTTCATTAACTATTTAACGGATACATTTTAATGGCAGTTAGTTCAAGTAAATACTAGTACCGGTCATATTTCGCCGACACACACTTTTAACTGATCGCTTGTATGTAATTGTGTATACGTATATGATTCAATATTCGATTCCGATACAGATTCCACGGATCAAGCTGAACATACACACAGGTCACCTAAATATAATTTGGTTTAAATCGCCGAGTTTAAAGTCTTTAGTTTATATAGTACCTATGTATAAAATGTATTATTAAACATTTATAAGAATTGTAAATGGGTTTTTGAGGTTTTTTCCTATTACAATTGTAGTACAGTTGTACACCAACATTAAAATAAGATATATAGTCGTATGCCTCATCACTGAGGATCGTGACTATGATGTCTGGTTAACTACATATTTGTTTCTGGATTCGGCCAGACGCAGATTTGCCACTGTGAAAGAGCCCATCGCTTTACATATTTGGTCATAAAATAAGATAATACATATTATATGCAAATAGGTACTAACAAAAAATAAATAAAATAATATCGTAAAATAGAAAGTGATCAGCAGATCAGTTTCTGATATAATATATATGTATATAAGATGTATTGTGAACATAATTTATAAACAATAAATAGTATTTAAAAATCAAAATCAAGCTTGAACATACAGAAGCAACTTATTTAAAGCTTTTGGACTATTGTGGCATTACATGAGTTCATATTACGCCACAATGGTCGAAAAATACAAAGCGATGAGAAAAATAAAAATATATACATATATACACAGACAAAATACATTCATACATAATCATAAAAAACTTATCTGCGAGGCTTAAATGGAAGAGAGAAGATCATAATTCCACCCATACATCACATTCAATTATGAAAATAATGATGAGCGCAGACTAGCAAAAAAATAGGTTATAATAATCTCCGATAACTTACACTCACTGAGGTGGAAAATATCACATTCAGGCTTAGCAGCAACGATTTGATTTAGAAGTCGGATAGCTTTTGGAATATGTATCTTATGTATATTAACATTAATTTTAAAGCATATGTACATATGTATCTATATATGATTAGGCTCCTCACAATGATGAAATTATATGGTAAGCATCAACGTAAAATTTAACCATGAACACATACGTAAATACAAACGCAGATAAATTAAAATCATGGAACTGCAAAGGCTTATGTACAAAGTTTGAGACATTTACATAATATGATATAGTTTGATTTTTTAAATTTATTTTATTTTATTATACATCAATTAATCAAGTACACTCGTTGTGCACAATTGCACTCATTGTACACAAGCAGATTGCTCCAAAACGACGAGTGTGCTAAAAAGATTAAGAAAGGACAAAAGGAAAAAAGTACATATAATATGAGTAAATACTCATCTTTGTACTTTGGGAATTAAGTATTTTGAAATAAATGTTTATATCTACATATGAGTACTTTCTTACGAAAAAAACTATAAAATTTAATAATTCCACTTATAAATTGTCTGTAAATGTAATTTGCCGTTATTTTTTAATAAAAACACAATTAACTGGCGTGATAAATATCCGACATCCAATACAACGGATATTTGCAAGGCTTTAAAAGGTGTTTATACGCTCTTATCGTATTTTTACAAACAGGAAGTAATCTGTATATGTAAATTAATGTATATGCAACATTCCTTAATTTTTACAACAAAGAATCGGACATTAACAAATACTAGGCATTCAACTATGAGTACATGTGTATGCAGACAGGTACATGTGCAACTTTTGAAAGAATTTTCACTGACTTTTTGTACGGGAGAAAATCTTCATTTGAATCACACTTTATTGTCTATATCCCAATGTGAACAAAGACGTTAGAAAATATTCGAAAACTGTAAGGTTTGGAGCATTTTTCCAGGAAAATCTGGCAGCCCGGTGGTTAGCCGTAATGACAGCCTACTGGACCCATCGAGTTTCGACCTCCCGAGGTGACGAGAGCGACTGCACATTGTTTAGATTCACGACGTCGTTTTACAACAGTTTACAGCAATAAAACGTTGTCGTTATTTATTGGGGCTGTCAGTGAACCACCACTACCCGACGATCGAAAAGATTCACCTTGTTTTTATTACGTCGCACTAAAATCGACTACATATTATAAACGAGACCCGAGCTCAATACTGATGCGATAGTCAGATCGAACAGATATCTATTATATACGACGAATAAAATTTCAGATTATTATTATTACATTAATTGTTTCCACTGTTCTGCAAAGTCTCGGTATTATTTTTGAAAATAAAATAAAATAAATGAATACTCAATATATTGATTTTTTTCACTTCGCTTACCTTAGCAACGACAGTAGTATTAATTTTATCCAAACTAATAATACATAAAAAACTTTCGTCGTTCTGAATGTAGTGAAATTACAGTGAATTTCTTCGCTATTTTTAACATTTTTTATCGGTTTTACGTTCCAGCGGCTCTCAACTTCACGGAACCATCATTCAATGTGAGTTATGATTTGGTTTTCAGTTTGCTTATCATAAACTATAATTAATACCTATGTATTATTTGAAGTCTCATACAACACTTTTCATATATACATTTTTTTTGTACTGTAATATTGTATTACATCATGCTTATATGATGTATTAGGCGTGCATATTTTAGGCACATTTATTTTAATACGAAAAATAATAAAAAACATAGTCGAATGTATGCTTATAAATATTCCGAACTGGAAATAATAAAATTTCATTCCCATGCTTGATCGACGATTGACGTTAATAATAAAAGAAAAGGTTATAGTTGTAAATTAAACACGATATTAATTTCTGGATTGGATTGATTGTATCGTAAATTTAAATGGTGAAATATTTTCAAATGTATGATACGTATGTATGTTTAGTTTACAAGGCTCACCATCAGTCAGTTCTAACGACGCTCCTCGTTGACAATGTAAGCAAAAAAAGTACGAGATGTTGTTTTTGTGTTGAAGATGGCATTCGTAATTGTTAAACGAGGGGGGGTGCAATAAAGCAATAAATAGTGAGGTATCCTTTCACAAATCGAACGGGCCAAAAGCGAGATAAAAACAACAATATTATATATGGTATGTCGTAAACGAGTGAAACTGCGTGAAAGGACTGGCCGTTCAAAACACGCTCAAATAAAGCGATTATATTTAATAAGTAAAAATGTAAACATGTTGTAAATGTTAATTTACGACACCTCACAATTTGTGGTCGGATACTGCGCTCTTAAAAATGTACGAGATTCGATCACCCACCGATTGGGATGGAATATCTTGTTCTGTGATTCTCAATCCCTCCCCCAAATCTTACAAAACAGTATTTGTTATTTTTCTGGTTAATTATATCTGGTAAAATTGAATATTAAATTAGTAGCATTCGTTATTTTCTGGTTAATATAATTGTATGTACTGATAAGTTGATTTTTTGATGTTTTCGCAGACATTTTTGCTAGAATGAAAACTGTTAGTAAAGACGATAAAATTTATTTGCGAATTTCAACTTTCAATAACAACAAATAGGCCCTGTTTGGATTTAATTGGACTTCCATTATTTCAATTAAAAAAATTATTAGTAAGTCTAGTATCTCACATTTATTTTAGTACATATGTATGTATAATTATGTAGAAACTTTTCTAAAAACTATAATACTATTCAAGTTGGATTTGGAAGGGATTTCTAATTATCATGTACTTATTTATGTAGCTTGGACTATTTACTCAGATTGCTAAATAAAGATATTGAGGTAAGACCTAATAATTAATCGTATGTCTGACACATGTTCACTAGTACAATAGGTAATGTGATTTCATAGAAATCTTCATAAATAATTAAATATCGATTGACATAAACCTATAATGCTCCTACCAACCAGTTCTTACATCATCATCATATCATATACAGCCATTCGCAATCCACTGCTGGATGAAGGACTCTCCAGCACGCTTCCACTCGTCTCTGTTTTGCGCAACTCTCATCTATCGCACCCAGGGTTGCCAGACGTCATTATTAGAGCGGGACTGTCCCGAGTTCAGTAGACAAATCCCGACATTACCTCTGAACAAAAAGTCCCGCATTGCCTCCCGAATTAACAAAATTTGTATATGTATGTACAAAAATAGAAATGGTACTTCAACAGTAATAAGTTATTTGGTTTGGTTATCCGGGCTCTAGTTATTACTAATAACTAGAGCCCGGATAACCAAGGTGCCGTTTATTATTCAAATGTTGTAAATGCATTGTTAAAGGTTTGCCGAATCTTTTTTTACATAGGATTTACAACAATTGAACAATGAGCGGCACCTTGGCTATCCGTACTCTAGTAATAACCAGAGATTGGCGCGGGACCGTGCTATTTGAACAAAAAATGGGAGTTTTGGGGAGGAAAGAGAGCAAACTACAAACCTAGAGAGCAAAAAAAAGGTTCACCATAGAAATGGACAATGGTTGGTGCGCACGGTCGCGCCGAAGTTTAGTAATAAAAAATATCAATCCATTTAAATATTGTCCTTAAACCACACATGAAAACTTTCATCAATTAACAAAATTATTTAATATTTCTTGCAATGTTGACGTTCGATACGAAGATGTCTGTTTTTTTATTAAATTATTACATATCTCCTTTACGTTTCACTTACGATTACAAATCAGGAAAAAGTTTGCCTCTTATCCGATCGTTTTCATAC
The DNA here is from genome assembly GCF_051622035.1 of Arctopsyche grandis. Lineage (NCBI taxonomy): Eukaryota > Metazoa > Arthropoda > Insecta > Trichoptera > Hydropsychidae > Arctopsyche > Arctopsyche grandis. The sequence continues at coordinate 22,324,076 of NC_135359.1, forward strand.
TTTGCCATATTGCTCATTTTGGTCAACAATATACATAAGTAAATGGATCTTCCGCCATAACGATGGTACAAAAATATCGTGTAAGACGCGTTTGAAATTTGAATTTCTGAAAAGTGACTGACGTCTATCCAGTTTTTAGTTTTAAACATAAATAAAATAAAATTATTACTGAATATGAACACATTTTTACTGAATATGACTGAAGCAAACAATATATGTATGATAAACAGATAATATATTTTTAAAGATCATTCCGCTTATAACAATCGTTTGTATAATATTTATTCTAATGAGTGCAATCTGGAGAAAGAGGAGAAACAGATTATTATTAAAAACCGTAGAAACTGAATTAATACAAAAAAATATAATGACTAGAAAATTTTATCAAGCAAAGATTGCAAACATATTTTGAAACAAGGCAAAAGCTAGAAAAAAACTTCTGATAAAACTGTAATGATTGTACAAATTTTTGAATTCATTTTACAATATATATTTTAATAACTGTGATTCTTGTGGATTATTATGTGACTTTTTTTATATCTTCTCTTCTTTATACATATGTATGTATGTATGTACTTATTTACATGCATTATAATTTAATTAAAACAATGTATTTTTTATTTAATTTCTTCATTAATTCTTTGACTTCTTTTTTTAATCGAGGTAAAAATAGTGAGTGTCCCGATCTGCGATTTTTGAAACCTGGCAACCCTGATCTCACCCAAACATTTTCCTAATTTCGTCTACCCATCTTCCCTGCGGTCTTCTTTTTACCCTTTTGCATTTTCTTGGAGCATTCTAGCACTTTTTTTTACACCTTTCGTCTATTCTTCTGGCCACGTTGCCCGCCTATTGCCATTTCAATCTTTTCACTCTGTCCACTATATATCTATAGCCCTTCTCACACTTCTCAGCCGCGTATTCCGTTTCCTGCCTTTCCTTGTTATGCCAATCATACAGCATTCCATACTTCTTTGAGTGCGTTGGACTTGTGTAGCAACTTGGATGTTCAATGCCCAAATTTCACATCCATACGTCATTATTGGCAAAACACATTGATCGAAGATCTTTTTCTTAAGACAAAGTGAAATTTTTTATTTATAAACCGCATTCATTTGTCCAAATGCACTCCATAGTTCTTATATATGACTTCAATAACTCTTAGATATGTATTCAATAAGAGTCATCTCAAATAAAATTACCAAATTATATACATACCTGATTTTTTCTACCTTCATCATTACTATCTAACGAAAGCTGTAATATGAAAATTTTGAAGGATTTAAAGTTTAAAATTACCTAATAGAAAGCGTTTACATTCAAAATGTATTAAGCATTTCAAAAAATATATGTATAAGATTAGGAAAAAGTCAAATCTATGTAAATATATTTATATAGTAATTAAAATTTTATGAAATTTATGTAGGTAGGTACTTCAGTACTTTGTATATGAAGTGTTAGGTTTGGGATAATGGCTTCGCATACGGATGAACTCACCCACAAAAAAACGGATATTTATTGTTTTCTTAGTTATAATTTTGGTTTAAATTAACTTTTACACGTAAAACAAAAATGATAAACTGCCAACATTTTGACATACGGTGCTCGCCTAAATTATGGCTTACCCTAATTACTGCTTCCTATTTTGTGTAACAACTCAAGTAGCCGGCGCTGCTCGATGTTATTGTTTTATTATTTATATACACCCATACTTGCGCATAAAAATTATTAATTGCTTTATTTAGTTTTACCGCAAAATAAGCGAGGAAAAACATGTGTGTACCTACAAGCCGCGCAAACTCGTTTCGACTCAAAGAGCGAAACAGTTGAAATTATCGCCAAACAGTGTTAACACCTTTCGCAATTAGCGAACCCGTTTATTTGACTAGTCGCAAAATAAATAAATATTGCCGTATGATTATTATTATCGCATTAAAATTTATAGCTAAAAATAATTTTGACGTATGTTCATACGTAGGTACGTCTTTATGTGCATCGCAATTGCACAACCGATTCTTATAAAAATGTATAAGCATACACTGACGGTATAATTTATTAATATGCACCCTAAATTGAGTTTTAATATTATATACGCCATCGGATGAGATATGATGGGAAATTGTTTTAAAAATGAGAGGGAGAAAGTAAAAACAACAATAAAACCAATTACTATTCCCTATTGCATATTCGCTTGTACTGGCATAATACTCTGCTATCAGTATATAAAAGTAACAAGTCAACATTTATGTCTTGTCAAAAATCGGTGGTATATATAATATACAAACTCAACGACTAAATATACAAAAGAAGTTGGGAAAACGAGTCTTGAGATATTGTTGAGAAGTTTCATATTGTATTTTTCGTCTTAAGAAAGTTTTGCTTCAAGCTCCGAGCGCCCTTCAAGTTTTTGCGCCCTTGGCAAATGTCCCGTTGCCGATGCTTAGGTACGGTTCTATTTGTATGTATCATCGGCATCATCATCATTTACAGCCATTCACCATTCACTGTTTAGTGAATGCCTCTCCAACACGCTTCCATTCGTCTCTGTTCTGCGCAATTCTCATGCACTTACCCCACGCATTTTTTTTAATTTCATCCACACATCTTCCTTGCGGTCTTCCTTTTAGCCTTTTACATTCTTTCGGGTGTCATTTTAGCACTTATTTTGTCATTTAGCATTTCAATCTCTTCACTCTTTCCACTATGTCAACTAACCTTGTCATATGTACATCTCACCAACGTATTCCGTTTCCTATCTCTCCAAGTTATGCTGAGCATACAGCGTTCTATCATACTTCTTTGCATGCTTTGACGTTCGATGTCCAAGTTTCACATCCATACATCGTCACTGGCAAAACACATTGATCGAAAATATTAAGTTTTATGGTAGCACTTTTCATTATAAGCAAAACGTTGAGAATGTTGCTATTTTATGCAACAGACTTAAGAGCAGAATTAATGACTAAGCCACTGAAGAAACTTTGGATTTGGATTTGTCTCCGATTCAGTTCTGTGCTGAATTGCAGATGCATCCATTTTTTATAGTAGTGGAGACTCCACTCCGGCTTTTTCATGTTTATTTATTTAAGTTAATTTGACAACGACTCAGTAGAGTTTTTAACGACTCGATCTCACCGAGAGATAAGGTTGTGCGCGTTAATGAAATAATTTCCCCCGACCGCGTGCTTCTGACATGCTTTCGTGGTTTTTACATAATTACTTGATGGCTCTATCGGAGCGATGGGGTATCTGATGCACCCCATGAGTTATGACCGTACTCTGGGAAGTACATATACATCATATCGATACGTTTCGATGTGGGTGCAAGAATAGTGGACCAGTAATTAAAACTCAAACTCGATTATCCGCTCACCGTTTTTATGCGGCACTTAATCACCGACAGCGTGAGGACGTCCGTCCGTCCGTGCGCGTCTCAGTTTGCCTTTTATTACATGTACCACCTGCTTAGATCAACAATTAGGAAGACTGCAAACGGGCGTGTGAATCAAATCGATTGAATTCTTCGATCGTTTAGAAAATTTGTCATAGTCAATACAAATTTTCACGAAGAATGCAGTAATTTGAACAAAAGTTTTTTACGTAATAAATGTTCATTTATTGTGGATTACACTCTTCCTGCTTGAAGGGACTATCCCAACTTGATAATGCAGACCAGTGAGCGGGGATGCGGTGCATCCGCTCTAAAATCGCCAGACAAATTGAACGACAGATTAACGGACGGCTGCTTTAAATGCAATTCTCGTCTTCTCGAATGATAGATTGCACATCAGATGACGGGTAACCTTTCGATGTGCACAGATGCAATTATTAAAATGGTAATTATTAAAATTGAGTTGGATCTTTCAGGCGAGTTTAATAAGGCAAGATTCGATAAGTTCCGAATTTTGCCTTATTAACCCTTTGACTGCTACAACAACGATAAATCGTTGTTTTGAAATGGGCGAAGATTGCTACGACGATCGTTGTTGTCGACATTAATTGTCGTATTTCAATACTTTCTTTGAGCCACCAGCGCATCAGTGGCACGAAACATTTTTTTTATATACGTATTTATATTTATTTGTCAATCAAGCTTTATAAATATTTATCAATTTTTTAAATAAAAGCTCTTCAATTTCGGGTTCATCATCAAAGTAAATTTCGGGTTCGTTGTCAATGTGCTATAAGGAGTTATTACTTGGGAATTGATTATTGTCGATAAATTCAATTATGTAGGTCACGAGACGTCACGAATTCATGCAATCAATCAAATGCAACTGAAATGCATACAAAATGTTTATGATACATGTTGAAAAATTATTTGATTATTAGAAACTTCGCATCCTTGTGTGTCTCGCTCACACGTACACAATTAAAACCAAGAAAGAAAGAGAGAAAGACCGCTACCTGTTTCGAATATATCGCATGTTGTAAGGCTACATCGATGTCTAAAAATAGATTATTGAAAAAAATAAAGCGTCGGGAAAACAATCGTCAAAACTTATTTAGTGTATATATGTAGGTATCTCTTTCGTACGCACGCATGTAAAAGCAAGACAGAAAGAGAGAGCACGAGTCCACGACTGCTTCTTAAAAATGTATATAAAGTATTATAAAAATTACGAGTGATCGGCGAAGTAAGTATGTAAAAAAAAATATTATATTTTTTTTTTTTCAAAATAATTACAAATGTTAGCATTTTTCGCTTGGACATTGAAAAACCTCGTAGCAGCCAAAGGGTTAAACTCGCCAGAAAGATCCAACTCAGTTTTAATAATTAACATTTTAATAATTGCATCTGTGCACATCGAAAGGTTACTCGTCCTCTGATGTGCAATCTATCATTCGAGAAAACGAGAATTACGTTTAAAGCTGCCGTTCTGTTAATCTGTCGTTCGTTTGTCTGGCGATTTTAGAGCGGATGCACCAAACCCAGTGAGCGGATATATTGACCGAGAATCAATGCTGCTGTTGATGACATATGTATAGTGAGTCAAATGTCGAATATTCAGCGTCTTAAAATAAATTGATTATGAATGAAACTAAAGAGTTGAAATCATGAATACATATGTATATGTATGTATAATATTACATTACACAAGAAAATTCATGAATTTAAATATGCAAGTAGATAATCTGTTATATAGTTTGATGATAACTTGTGTAGTTGGGTTATAAATGTATGTATATATGTAAATATGTACATATGTACGTCTTAGGTTTGTCGATTAAAGAATAATGTGGATGGAAGAATTAGTTGAAGGTCACGAATGAGTAGAAAGACAGGTATTGATATAATTAATAAAACCCCACCTGGACTTTTTTATTGATACAAATTAAAGTGTTTGTTATTAGATTACCGTAGACATGTTTTCATTAATTGTATTTTTTTTTAATTTAGCTAGCATACGTAATTTATCTTCAAACAAATTCGTCGATATGTATCTATGTAATATAATAAGTTGGTGTTTATGTACATACATACTTCAATAAGATGAAGGGTTATATTTTTAATAAGAGGAAGTATTACATACATATATAAGAAGATTTACTAAAGAGTTGGGAATGGTTTTACTATTTGTGACAGTTAATGAATTGGCTTTTGATACAATCGATTTTAGTCAATGATAGGTCGAACGGGATTTTCTATAATATGTGTATCTATCTACAATTCCGGACACTTCGTCTTGATGACGACGAAAATATTACATTGTATGTAATCATCACCATTCGCCTCTCAGCGAATGCTTCCATTCGTCTCTGTTTCGGGCAACTCTCATCCATTCATCTTTGTTTTGGACAACTCTCATCCATCTCATCTCACGTTCTTTTTATATTTTCATCCAACCATCTTCCTTGCGGCCTTTCTTTCAACCTTTTACATTTTATCGGGTACCATTCGAGCACTTCATCGTCCGTTCTTCTAGCTACGTGACCTACCCATTGTCATTTCGATCTCTTTACCCTCACCATTACATCAACGATCTTTGTCACGCATTCCATTTTCTACATTTCCTCGTTATGCCAAGCATGCAGCAGTTCACAATATTTTTAGTGCACTGGATCTTATGCAGCATTCTGGCGGTCCATGTCCATTGGCTTTCAATGTCCACTCTGGCGTTCAATGTACATATCTTCAGAAACTCACATTTTACTTTTCTCCAGTATCAACTGCACCGAGTTTCTGTACAAAATATTCGACACATAGGTCGCAGCATTCACTCGGATATTTAGCGATGCTGCTTGATTGACGGGATGTTTTAGAAGCAGTATATTTTTATTTTATTTCATAGAACATAAACACTCGCCTTTACAGATCGCTCCAAAGCGACCACTACAATTAAACAGATACAATGCAACCAATATACATAAGCATTTTATAAAATGAGAATTCATACAAACATCCACAGTGAGATCTAGTAGAAATTTTTGCAGCATTTTAATTGGTGAACCTCAAGACGCCGAATTACTTGAGATTAGCAAGAGAGATGGAAAAGGAGATGCCAATTTTACTGGAACCATTTCAATGAAAATCATAAAAATTGGCAAATTCTGATAAGAAACGATCGGCCTGGGGTCACAAACCAAGTCGAGTAGTTATGATGAAAAACTTACTGCAAATGTTAGCACATCATTGGAATTCCGCTTCTTTGGGTTTGAGTATAAATCAAAAACTACGTGCATCAATTTTGGTATGCCACGTCGGATGCCACTACATAGTAACGTATTAATTTCGGAGTCAATGAAAAATTACAATTTGTGTATGCGATGTGAAAAAAAATTGTAAAGCACGTTCATTTGAACCAGTCTAAAATTAACATCTGTTATGAGCGGCGGCGCAACAGAAAAAAAGTAACGAAATAATTTAATTATTCACCCTTGTTGTTGATGGGACGATAAGAAATTAAATAAATGAACTGACTCAATTTTTTCCATTTTATTTTATCTTCAAATTGAACTTTTGTACTCGACATTACGCCACCCCCATTATCCTCGAGTTAGAATGCGAACGTGCAAAGCCACGTTTTGTCATTCATTTTTTTGTGTTAAATAATTTTCTTTCATTATTAATTCGTATTGATCCAATCGACAACTAGTCGTATATCATACAGGTGAGTGAAATTCACCTACTTTGCGTTAACATTATAAAAGATCGTCTTTGAAGTGAAATAGTGCGTTTACACACGCGGACACACTGATAATAATTACATCGATTGGGCAGTGTGTATGTATAGTCGTCGGATGAATTACGACCGGGTTAAAAATTAAAAAATTAAATTTATGCGCGCAATATCGAACGTGTAACGCTAATAAACTCGTAAATCTCGGCAAAGTGTCGTAAATAATGCGAGTGTATACATATATGTATATAATAAATGTTGTGTAGGTACGCAACGCCGAGCGTATAAAATCATAAATCATGGCCGAGTTAATTTTTGCGATAGGTCTCGTCGTTATCGGTCGTTTTATCGGCGTTAATTGCGATTTTTCGACGGTTCTCTTGTTCACTTGTCTGTGCACTTGTTGTATGTACGCGGTGCGGTGGTTATATGGTTGATGATGGCTTCCCGATTGACGATGACGGTAATGTAATGTCGGTTGATGGCAATTGCGACGTGCGATTAAGATATGTTACATTAAATGTTCGAGTAAAATATCATACAAATTTATTTCCGTCGTTATCTATCGCGGTTCGCTCGTCAAGAGCTCACCCCAACGATATTATACTGATTCAGGGATGTCACATGTTGTGATGGGTATTTATTTTCGATTTTGGCGAAGATATTCTAATATTATATATATTATATTATTATATTAGGTATTATTATTATATTAGGTATTATTATTATATTAGGTACATATTGTATTTCGACTTAACACATTTTTAATAATTCCGTTGATTTGTATTTGAGTGTTTGTCGCTCTCAATATTTGCCGAGAAATGGTTCTTTGGACGACCTAAAATGGTTAAAATAAATTAATTCTAGATGTGTGTGCAAAAAGTTCAAATGCTCATTTTAACTTTAAAAATATTGATTATATGATAATATAATTAGCATATTATGTTTAATTTTGTAGTTTTATAACTTATGTTCAAAATACATCCCAGGTCTACATATTTTATTAGCTTCTGATCCAGTGATCATTTTCTAAATTACATATTATTTTTCTTGTTAGAATTATTATATTTCAATTTGAATTATGCTGTACATACATACATATATACAGCATATTCATTTTTTTTTCGAATTTTCTCTATTATGCTGTATATACATATGTATGTACAGCATAATAGAGAAAAAACTTATTTACACTTCTTATAAATCTTTTTATGTATTTCAAATTTCAAATATAATCTTCGTATATAAAATTTAATATAATTATTAATGTCAAAGAATTCTTTTGAAAAATATATGCGAAATTTCAGATCGATTGAAAATTTCAATTGAAAAAGAGACGAACGGTAGACACGTCATCAATAAAAGCTTTTAATAAAACAATTATTTCTTCAATAGTTATTTCATATAATTAACAAAATAATAAATCATCAAGTCGTAGTGAAATAATATTTTATGGACTAGTAGTCTGCAGTCAACGATTTACATACATATTTTACATTTATTTATAATCAAACACCCCAAAGGGGATATACATGCATACGTGTATTAAAGCAACTAAAATGTGAAATGATTCAAGGATATTTCATCGCGGGGAAAACTCGCCGATAGATTTCATTTCCCCGCGATAAAAAGCCACCGCGATGAAATGTCCGGGCACGCTGTAAAATGCTTTTAAAGAAACTTTTGATTGATTCCATCTTAATTTTGGCTCATTTTGAGCAAATGCTTAGCTTTAATTCAGTTTCATATTCAATTGTACCTTTAAGAAAATCCATATTTATAAAGCTTAAAACCGTACGAACATAATAATTTTCAACTAGAAAAATATATATTATGTTTTCTATTATAGAATAATAGTCGGTGCTGCATAGGTATAGTTGTGACAGCCCTATCTAGTGCATAATGCATACGGTAGTCACTTCATCATCATTACCGTTGGCAGCAAACATTAGTGACGGGGGTGTAAAACGGTGTTCAGTGTTGACCGGCGACCGTGAAAATTTAATTGCCGCTCAATTAATATGCTAATCCGACTCTGGCCACCACCAACACCACCATCTAACGTGTGCCCGTGTATTGTGCTACTATTTGGGGGTGACAAACGTCAAACGTAAACGAGAAATTCATATCTTACTGACACGATCGCGCAATTTAAGGACACGGATCTATGTAAAAGTAATCTAACCTGTAAAACTGATGGAATTTTGATTGCGCTAGCTTTTTAAAGTGATAAATGATTGAAAAGCGCGTTCGATTCACCAGCTAAGTGTGAATTTGCTTGCATTGCGTTGGGTATTATGTATAATTGGCAGGGCTATGGAGTCGGTGTCGTGGATTCACCGTAGCTTTTTGGCTGGAGACGGAGTCACTATCGAGCAACTCCAGTTTTTTATGTAAAAATGTATATGAATATGGAATTACTAACTAAAAGTGAGTTATGTATATGCAGTTCTGATATGTATAGTGTTTCTGTTTTTGTCTTTTTTTCATGTTTACATTGTACATAGGTCTTGAGGACAGACATGATATTTGACAAATCCATTACGTCAAATGCGTACATTTTATTAGTGTCATGTATTCATAAATTAATAATACAAAAATTATCTTTCTCGTATATATGTATGTAGGTATGTATTATATGAATAAAGAGACGTATAAAATTAGGATGAAGTGCATTTGGGTCAATGAACGCCATTTTTAAATCAAAAATTACATTTTATCCGTAGAAAAAGATCTTCGATTGATGTGTTTTAGCAGTGATGACCAGTGGCCGGACCCACAACGCGCCGTTTATTGTTCAATTGTTGTAAATGCTTTGTTAAAGGTTCGCCGAACTTTTTTGTACTCTAGCTTTGTAAATAGAGCCAAACCGCCCCGATTCCTGGAAAAAGCACGGTCTCAATCCGCAGTCTAGTGATCATGACAATATTTTATTTATTTATTTTTATTTTATTCTAAACAGACCATTGTGGCATAACAGGAATTCCTAAAGCGCCACAATGGTCAAAAAATATAACACAAAAAAAAACAAAATAACAATTAAACATAAAAATAAATACATCCATACATAAACATAAAAAATAGCATTTAATAATAACAGATAAAGTAAAAATATCAAATAAAATATAGCATAAGGAATGCCTTGCACCTACAGCCAGTTTCAATAAATATGTAAGAAACAACTACAAATACAAAACATCCCTGTAAGGCCCAAATGGAAGAGAGTTAATCAAAATTTCACTCATAAATCACAATCAATCATGAAAACAATGATGAGCGCAGACTACCAGGTAAATGATGATGACTAAGGGACGGCGGTCAGGTTGCTCGACGGCTAAAAAAATCGTTCACTACTGTCAATTTATATTGTAAACCATTTTCTTGCTCTCCTGCTTTCTCTAACAATGGGGAAGTCTATTGTCATTTTATGGCAGAAACATGACCACCGCTCCTTAGTGAAGACTAGGGACCGGCTGACAAGATATTCGACGGCTAAAATAATGGTTCACTATTGTCAAACTTTTTTTTGCTCTCCTGCTTTCTCGAAAAATGGAGAAGTCTATTGTCATTTTATGGTGGCAGCTCGACTGCCGATCTCCAATGATGACGTATGTTTAATGCACCCAAAGAAGTATGGAACGCTGTCTGTTCGGTATAACGAGGAGAGATAGGAAACGAAATACGTGGGTGAGAAGTATGACAAGGGTAGTGGATATACATAGTGGACAGAGTGAAGAGATTGAAAATACAATGGACGATTGGTGGACAAAAGAAATGCTGGAATGATACCCGAGAGAATGTAAAAAAAGGTGCAAGGAAGGCCACAGAGGAGCACTAGTTAATCCATAAAATTGTTAGGGGAGGGCATTAAAATTGAAAAAATAATACATAAAAAATATCTTGGTAAAATCCCTGGGCCATACATTTTAAAGACTTATTTTTGAAAGTTAAAATAAAATGAGGATTGTTAAACACATCTTGGATCCACCTATGCAGAGTATATGAGTGGATAAATTAATAATATTGTGTGGGATGAGATGAATGAGAGTTGCCCAAAACAGACGAATGAAAGTGTGGAAGAGGACTACCAGCGAAGAATGGTGAATGGCATACAATTGTATGTTTATTCCCTTTAACACATCAGTGGATACTTTATTTTATTATTATAATAAATACATACAAATGAATAAATAATAATAATATCAATAACAAATTAATGACCAATGTGACCTGACAGGTTGCCCCAATGCGATAAACTCCTAATATTTGATTTTGATTTTTAAATGCTTTTTATTATTACGAAATTATGTTCACAATACATCTTATATCTATTTTAATAGCTACTGATCTACTGATAATTTTCTATTTTACAATTTAATTTAATTTGTTTAGTAATCATAGTATTATATTATTCTAATGTTAATCTACAGCATAATAGAAAAAAGAGCTCAAAAACCTATTTACAATCCTTAAACTCCTAATATGCAAAGAAAGTTCAATATTTTGTGTCAAATGCATATTAGGAGTTTAAGGATTGTAAATAGGTTTTTGAGCTCCTTTTCCTATGATGCTGTAGATTAACATTAGAATAATATAATAATATGATTACTAACCAAATTAAATAAAATTGTAAAATAGAAAATGTTGACACAAAATATTGAACTTTCTTTGTGTTAATTATTTTGATGGAATATATGTATGTAATTTATGATATTACATACCTACGATCAAACTATTATATGATATGTTGTAAGATAGTTTGACTCGTGTTGTAGTACCATTATGTATTATAGTTGCAGTTGTTATGCTATTATCTCTTAGACAGAATTGATTCCTACGAATCCAATCGCAGTGCTAACAAACAGCATCAGTAGCAAATCCTCGGTCATTCTTCACAATTACCGACTTCGCAGCTGTCGCTTTGTTTACATCCTCCAATCAAACAATTGAAGCAGAGTCGTTGGACACTCCGGTCGACTTCTTGTCCGAAGGTACTTGCTCGTGTCAGGGGTCGCAAACCGCGAAGCGAACCGGAACGACATTCATAGAAAAAAAAGCAAACGAATTAAGTAATTTATGGAGATGAACGTAAACGGGAAGATAAAGCAATTACTCGTGTCAATACAGTGAATTCCTTATCAGATTTGAATAATTGTTTCATAAGAGTTTCGCCCCTATGTTTCGGCCGTAATAATATTTACGAGGACAATAAGCCAGTTTAAATTTTCAATGTGAAACAATAGATAGTGTTTCATCATAATATTTTTAACAAGTAATGGCTTAGTCATGTCGTTGTAAAGGATTCGGGTACGGAGAGAAGTCATTGTTAATAAATACATATGTGGTCATTGAATTATATCACGCCATCGCTAGAAATGTCATGCCCACACGTCAAATTTTCACATCAAAATATTTAGAGCCAATCTTCGAAATGGGGCTTACTTATCGTATGATACAACTGTGTCAATTCGAGTTGGCCAAAGTGCGTAATCAAATACATAGATGTACCTACATACATATGTATCTACATATATAGGTAGTATTGAAAATTGTTATACAATGTACTCTCGATTATCCGGGTGCGGATTATCCGGTTTGCGGATAATCCGTGCTTGAAAAATATTAATTAATTGTTTTTAAATTAATTAAATTTTGTTCTTATATGATAATGAGACGCACCGATTGATTGCGACCGTAAACATGCGTGTTATTTGAAACAATTAATGATGTCACACAGAAATGTTTTTCGTTTCCTTTTTAAATGTATTTTACTATTGCGTCAATTCTTTCAGTCGCTTTTGATCATCGAAGAAGTAACAAGTGCGTGTATTCACAACAGATGTTTTCGAACATACGTATGTTTAATTATTATCAATTATAATACTTGGTGTGTGAAATTATTCTCTTTGCTATTAGCTCGAAAATATTTCAGATTTACATACCTGTTCGAAATATAGTTAAACAAAAAAATAAATTGGAGGCGTTCACGAGAGATTGTGATAGTTCTGCAGGTCCTTCGAAACGAAAAAGTATGAAAATGTCAAGATACGAAGATTTTGTTGCAACTATACTCATATAGTTAAATCAAAAATGAGTAGAAGGAATACCAATTAGTGGTCAAATGTGTAAGGAAACAGCCAAGTTTTTCCATGAAGTAGTAGATTAGTAGAAAACTTCAATGCTTCGTCTGGCTGGTTGACTAAATTTTTTTTAATATTTTGGCAACAGTAGTACTAAATATATGTATGTAGGTACTAATGGCCACACATCTGCTTAACTATAAGCGTTTTTCTTAATAAATAACGAGTATTAAAATTATGAAACAAAAATTTGTGTTGTTAATATGATATTATACTCGAAACCAAGTCAAAACTTGATGATTCGGATTATCCGTGTTTTTCAATTATCCGTGCCCTCCCTCCCCAGCATTAGTCGAATTGTATATCCAGAGGCTTCGCTGCGTTTCTGCATGATGGATACCGGTGAGATATTATCCCCATATTTGGATGTGCATGAGACACGCGGAACGTGTTTTTTTTTAGATAGTTTTGCACATGTAAAAAACGCCAGCAAGCAAAATCTATGCTATGGGCCGGGCCGCACCGCTCAACTCGCGAACAACTTGGTTGAGGGCGAACAGACCAATGCATGCAGGTAGATGGGACATGCCACACTCGTCAATTTGTTTGTCGCACACATTTCCATACATTTTTTCGTGTCGCGCAACAAGTTGGCCGACCAAGTTGCACGGTGTGGCCCGGCCCTATGGCTCCTAGGCTTAAATCCTTGTATTGATATAGGTTTGACAGTGATCGATAATGGTGATTTCTATATTTGAAGAAATGTAGGAGAAACTTGTCAAAAATAATCTTTTTCACCAGGGGCAGTCAAGAACGTGCGCGTGCCTTTCGATTCAGTGTGTTTTCGTGTTTCGAGGACATCAATGCTTGTTTGAGCGAACCGGAAGGAAGTTTTTGGTGCAATATTGGGTGTTAAAGGCCGGACCAGAGCGTATTAACGTGTCTTGATGACCAGAGATGGAATTGAATGGCAGCCCTGATGATACATTGGACAGCTGCTGCGGACGCGTGTCCACTTGTCGCTTTATTGATACATTACCGGCCGTTTGACCACGCGTTTAAGCCCACTAGTCTTAAACCAGTGGCACATGAACCGATGCAAAATTGTTTTTCGAATTTTTACATATATATATATAAATATCTTAGCTTTGTTTAAATCTAACTAATCAAAAGAGGGTTAGTAACTTAACTGTAAAATCTGCGCATATTTTTAAGCGCTCATATTTCGTTCCACCAACTTGAAATTTCTCGAGACTCATTTGCCCAACTTTTTCGGTGTATTTCGTCATCGAGTTTGTATACAAAATACATATTTGAAAATGTTTTACTTTACATATACTTATTTTATACTGAAATACTTATTTTATAAGATAAACATCGAGTATTATTAAATATAGTTTTGAAACATTTTAAAGGTGTGTTAATGGCTTAAACATCTATGAATTATCAGAGTATGTCTCGTATATTAAATATATTACATTCATACATACAAAAATGTATTTTGTATGCATTATAACTTTGTATTTTGTATACAAACTCCTGTTCAGGCGGACCAAAAATTGAGAAAACAAGTCTCGAGAAATTGCAAGTCGGTAGAACGGAGCGCATCGCTCATAAACAAGAGCAAACCGACAAAAATCATTATCATATTCGAATTCAATGGGTCAAACTTAGTAATGATTGATTTAATCTCCGCTTTGTTAATTTTTTTTTTGTTTCTCAGTAGTACTAATGTGTTTTAAACATTATTTTTACGTCTACTACATATGTATGTATGTATTTATTTAGTTTAAAATTAGTTTTAAAAAAAATCATATTTTGTTCGATTTTGAAAAAAATCTATATTATTTTTTTATGTAATATAATGTCATACAAATAATGAGACTGATTATAATATTAAATAGAAAAGCGAAAAATTACGGCTGTAAAACAAATTACATGAAAAATGTCAAAACTAAATTTAATGTCAAATGTTATCTCTAAAATAGCTCGCCCAACAGAATCGGCGTTCGTCCAGCAAATCAAACATCTAACGGGTTGCCAGTAACAAAAATAAAATTTGACGTTTCAGTGAAATCATAACCAGTTACATTTTCACTGGGTAATTGTAATATCTTAGCTGCCAACATTTATTTATTTAAGGGCTAGGTTAGGTTTGGTTAAGTTGGCCCTATTCATAGCGTGAGATTAAGATTAGGTTGTTAGGGTCGGTATTTATTTTTGTTAAATTTTATTTTTGTTACTGACAACCCATTTGACGTTTGATTTTCCGGGCGAAAACCGAATCTGCGTTGAGAGCTATTTTAGAGAGGGGCTTTCTTTTTATTTGACGGGCCGATAAACGGTACTCATTAAAAAAGGACGAAGATTGGCCGACTTTTTTGACGTTTTTTATACATTTTCTATTGTTTTTTTATGATTTCCTCATCACTTATTTATTTGTTCCCAATTGTACATATGAAGGTACATACATATGTATTTTATATACATATTCGAAATTATATATTAGATGTACATATGTACATACATTCATGCATAACAAACTGCTGAACTGCTGTGCAAAAGTTGAACAAATGACAAAAGTAATGCACCTCCAGGCTTGACTCCTATTGACACGTGTCATGGTCATTTGTGACGAATCCCGATGAATCGTTCAAATGATTCAGTCGATTCAGCAACTTATTAATTGAGTGAGCGGAAGACGTCTGTTATTAAGCAAGTGTGGCATAACTAAATGTACGACATCCTCGTGCTAAACTCTGAACCCACCCGGCTGACATCTGCTCTCTCTGAATCAATCGACGTTGAACTCTGAGAAGTCCTACGGGTCAGTTGACACTATTTACTACATACACATATGCTTATCCGACAAGTGTTGAAGTGTTTCCTCGACTACTGGTGTTAATTGCCAGTCCTCTCTCCCTCTCTCTCTCTCTCTCTCTTTCCCCATTACAATGGGCAAGAGTTTAATGAATGAATGGATGAATGAATCCCATCTTGGAATCATCATCCTTTGCTATTTGTAGTCGGCGGCACTTGATCCTCGTCTGGTCTTGGGTCAATTGCGTGCCAGCTTTTTATTGGAAAATGAATCATTCGTTCAATTTCACGGGCATGTTAACATTATTTGTCGTCTTGCTATGTGTGTTAACAACGTCCCACACACGTATAAATTCATTCACGGCAATTGAATTTTTGTATACACGCACACGAACGATGTTAAATATTCATCCGAATGCTTGTAAGATATGTAATTAGGTTGTACAATTTAAAAGTATGTGACAGTGTAATTTATTGTTAATTTAAAAAGAAAATGCATTTCTGATAGTTATTCAGTTTGGGTTCAAAGCAGAAATGAGAGATTATATGTATGTATGTATATTGGAATTACATATGTAGGTACGCGAAGTTGTTTAACATTCGAGATTGCATTTGAATTTCTGGTATATTTCATGGCATTTACAACTTTATGGCGAAATTGAATATATTGGTATTATTAATTTATTTATTAATTATTTTTATAATAATAATAACAATAATATGACCAATGTGACCTGACAGGTTGCCCCAAAGTGTCACACCAGTCTTACAAAAAAAGAAAATAACAAAGAAAAAACAATAAAAATTACCAATCATTCATCTCATTCAAATAGATTTGTGTTGAATCTCATAAAACTGACCAGCTCATTAACATGACAATTGAACAGTTTCAAATGTTCATCTATCATATTAAGGAACCGGAAAGCCTTTACAAGAGACGAGTTAGCAGACGTTTTCGCAGGAATAGGTTGGAAAAGTAAATGATGACGCAAAGCTCTACCACATTCAGGTGCCAAAAATTTAAATTTCAATAAAATCGAAGGATTGTCAATTCTTCCCTTTAATACTCCAAAGAAATATTTGGAATTGACAATAATTCTTCTCGAAGATAGTAAATCAAAGCCTAGTATACCTTGTAAAAAGGCAGTGGGAAATAAATAGGGGTAATATTTATATTTCCTTATATAAAGGCATCTAAGAAACTTTTTTGAACCCTTTCTAATCAAGAGAGAGAATTTAATTTCAGCAGGACTCCAAAATATCAGAGATCGGTGGACAAGTTGCTTTTGCCAACAAATACTGGTTCACGATATTCAATTTAAAATTGTCCTACAAAGCAAGAGAGCAAAAAAAAGGTTGACAATAGTGAAACATTTTTTGTGGGCAAAAGTAACGTGTCCGCGGATCTCTGGTAAGGACACACTGAAAGGTGCGACATGTACATACTATTGGTTACCGGCTGAGATGGGCGTATTTTCATGTCAGTGTTAATTCAAACGATCTTATTATTTCGACAAGTTTCTCCTCATTGACCCACAATATTGAGGATCGTTACTTCCATAAGGTCCACGATTTGGGGTGTGGTAAACAACTCTTCTCCAATCTTCTCTGGAAACGGCATTTCAAACGACAGAACAGCCAAGTGCTGACTTGAGTACACCATATAAGAGATCTTCTACTTCTTCTCTTCCCATCTACAGTCCCATCTACTTCTACTTCTTCTCTTCCCATCTTCAGTACACCATATAAGAGATCTTCTACTTCTTCTCTTCCCATCTACCGCATCAATTATTACAAGCTTTTCCAGGCTGTCGTCGTCTCTTCTCCCCACGTGTCTAAAAAACAGGAGAATTCGTCGTAGTTTGAATGTGAAATTTGAATTCTGAAGTTTCTCCTACATTTCTTCAAATATGGAAATAACAGATATCGATCACTTTCAAACCTACGTATGTACATGTGTTTATACAAGGATAAAATATCACTGAAAATACTCGAGGCGGTGATTTTTGCCAAGGATCGTGGTGGAATAGATTATGCGTGCTAGCGGATTTTTTTGCATGTGCAAAAAAATGCGTATCGAATACCATTCTGTGAGTTTGCACATATAGAGGTGTTAAAAGTATGAAGAAATGGAACAATTATAAGTATAATTGCTAGGCATGGAAATGATTATTACAAATTTCATGATTTTCTTCCCTTAAGAGATTTTTTTATATTAGATCTGGGAATTGTTTTTGAAAATAAATAGAGTTTCAAAATCCACATTGGGAATATCTGTGATAGCCTTCCGCCACTTTCAAATACATATAACGGTTCATATATTATATTAAGGGAATTTTTTATGTACACTACAAATGCAATATCATCTAAGATCTAACAATACGTTAATACGTAATACAAAGTTCGATTCATCTTGATCTTCGTAATGAATAGTAAGTGGATTTTGTATTTAATTGTATACGAAGTACACACATTAATCTTAATAGGGCGATTCAATCCGCAACACATGCTCTTCGCGCAAATGTCATTATTTTATCTTTAATTAGTCTTTTTATGAAAGTTTGACGTATGAATGGGCGGAAAAAAAATAATAACTTAATTTCAGCATCAATTCCAATCACGATTTGTATTTGACGTGCGATAAATACGCAAGTTGTTTCCGTCGATACTCCCAACCGATATGTTTGATTTGGTTAATTCGAATGAATTCGTATCGTCACGCTCGACTTTCCTCTAATTTTACGTGTACGTGTGTGTATTTTTTTACGTTTTACCGACGATGCATCAATCATGTCGTCACTTAGCCGAAGAGATTGATTATTTTATAATGTGAAATTCGGTACGTCTAATGAGGTACTCAATATTTCATTCGCGCAAAATTGCTTTTTATTGACAGCGAAATCTCCTCTTGTTCGGGCGCGTACTGCTTTATAACGGCATATGTTCCGACACTTTCCAAATGTCGGATCGAGAAAAATAAATTGGAGAGAAAAAAAAAACAATGGAGTCGCTTTCAAATTTTGACCACAGCTCGCGTTTGTTTGAGCGTGTTTATTTATTTGATTCGCAAGGTGTAAAAGTGTCGTGAGGTTAAAAAATTGCGTCGGACACCGGAAGGGCGCACGCTCGGGCCCCGTAGCGTGGAGGGGCCCCCTTTGCTAACAAATGAGGTGTTTTGTTGCCGCCCAGCGTGGGGTCCCCTCGACCCGTGGGGGCCCCGTCGCGCTGATTAGCACCAAATAAAACGTGAATCCGAACGGGCCGCGTGACGTCACCCCACGAGGCGCTGCGCCCCCCTGTGGGGCGTGCGGCCACCCCTACACTATCAAAATAACAAATGAAATTGATACTAAGCTCGGTTTCAGGTTGATGAGAGAGCTTTTCCTTTTGCATATCCCAATAATCTGAATCTAAATAGAAAACCAAAATTATATAGTTGCCTTGAGAATATTCGCGCGGATATCGCCATGAAGCATTTGAGTTAAGAATATATCTACGTCAAGTAGTTGACCTTTTGGAAAGTGAAGTTTAATGGTAAGAACACACTCAAAAGTAAGGCACGGCACACGCAGGTAGACTCCAGTTGTGATAGGCGTGTCTTCATATCATTGTTAATTTGTACGATCTTATTATTTCGACAAGTTTCTCCTACATTTCTTCAAATATAGAAATCACCGTTATTGATCACTGTCAAATCTACACATGAGCCGTTATATTTGTAAGTGGCGTAAGTCCACTTTCCTTCATCTCGATAAATATCCCGTAAAACATTAAATATAGTATTTTTCGTTTTACAGTATTTAAAAATACTGGTGGCTTGTAATAATTTTATTCTGCTTTTCCATGATTCAGAACATTTCGAATTATAAGTAATGATAACAATTTGTGAATTAAGTCAAACTAAAATAGTGTTTTTGGAACTGAAAATTGGACTTCCGCTACTTTTAAATATCATATGTTCATATGTCAATATATGGATAAAAACTACAAAATATCTCAAAGGGGTAAATTTTGCCAAGGAACGTCATGGCATAGATTAGGTTTTCTAGTGTTTTTTTGCATGTGGAAAACTATCTAAAAAAAACACGTGCGGCGTACCATTATGTGTATCTGCACGTTAAGGCTATGGAAAAGATTGATAATATTTTATAACAGACAATTGTAAGACAGTTTATCCCGACAATATATTAATAATTAAGTTAAATACTATCAACTGTCTTGGAATTGGAAATAGTACTGGTCGCATCGATCAATTTAGTACTGTAAATTGCAACAGTACTATAAACTGCATAAGTGCTATCAACTATGTTGCTATGGTTACATTTTTCTCTATATATTAGAATTGTCCTTATCGATTCATTAATAGAAAAGAGGGTGTAAATATGTGGTACAAATGTACAATACATTGAAATATGGGTTTTTCCTGCAAAAGCGTACTGCCATGTACATGTATTACTAACATAAACCAGATGTTGATCTTTATACGAAGGCTCATCCCCACTCTCCGGAAAGATGTTCACAAAAAAATGTGTATTGATAGTGGTTTTCGCGCACCTTTTTCAAGGAGTGGGGGTGGGTCTTCCTAAATGAAACGACCTCTATTTACATTGTTATTGTATGTAGAAGGTAAAAAGGTCCAAAAGTGATAATGATTATAAAATTTTACATTTTTTTTGTTTTATTTGCTGCTCTTGATCTGTGTATGATGCAGTATTCAAACGTCGTTTTGTATTTGAATTTGATGTTTATCCTCAACAGAACAACATTCTCTAATCACACGCGTAGATTTAATTGTACAATCTAACAATAAACCTCAATAGCTACTCACCGAATTTAACGAGTCTCTCGAGCACTTTCACTCGTAAACATCAAACGGTTGTCGGATAATCTTTTATATAGTATCATCGAACGTGTTTTATAATAAACTCATACAAAATATAATATAATACCAATACGTAGTGATGGTGATGATGATATTGCGTTTTTTTTTCACTCCGCCTCTTTAGATGTCTATTGCGCATTGTGTGCGCAGGGCTTTATCCGAAATAAAGACGTGTGTGTGTTGGCTTTGAGTCGACACGTTCGGCGGTTCCTTATAAGAAACTTTAATAGCCGTACCGCATTATTGGTTGATGTTGTTGTTGTCACGCGTGAATATCAGTAAAATGATGTATCGCCAGTATGTAAATACTGCCATTGGCATTTGACGGACGTAAACATTGGAAAATAATGCAATCACGCCTTTTGCCGAAAGTCTTTGTTGTTAATAAGTTCGCTATTATGTGACCGTGTTACGGAGTGGCTCAGATTTTCTTGCTACATATGACCAAAAGAGTCGTCCTCTCACTTCGTTGAATAAAAAATAGAATCATTTTTGGTATTCCAAAATATAAATACGCGCATAATTATCATGAAACATGCTCATCAACATTTAAATACGATTTGATAACCGATTGTCAATATATCACGTTCTGTTGATACATGATTTAAACCAGCCACGAATTGGGCTTTCAGGTAATTGAGAAGTACCTCGTGAACTATTATTACAAAGGAAAGCTTTCTATTTCTTCATTTTTTTATCAAGTTTGATTGTCGAAGAGTGAAAATTTTGCTTTGATCGAGTCCGTTCCGGCTTACGTTTAAACTTTTTTCACAATGTTTGATGATTTTTTCAAATCAATTTGTTTCAATCACAGTATATTATTGTTATAATCAATGACGTTATATGTAAGTACTTCAATTTAGTCAGCATATTAGAACGTTCGATAAAATACTCTTAACAATAGTACTAACGTATTCACTATTATCGCATATCTGGGTTGTACGTTAGATGACAGGTGAGATCACATGACTAAGATCAAATGCTACAGAAAACCGGGGTAGAGCGACTTTTATTCGGTTAGAAAAGTCATATGTAGCCCTTAAGTATCCCTAAAAATCCGTACGAGGATAGTGAATTGCTATGTGTTTTCAATTCTCTAGAGTGGAAATAATAATGAAATAAATAGAAGCGTATAAGGTCACAAATGAGTGTGTTTTTGTCTCAGATGAAAAAAAAACAAAGAAACCGCTATGACTATCAAGAGACTTAAACTTAAATTCTTTGGTCACGTATTTCGTCACCTCGAGACATATCAACTTTTGCATATTACCTCTATTATTAAAAGTAAGATAGAGACCCTGGAATAAGAAGGACGTCCTGACTGAAAAACCTTAGGCAATGGTTCAATCAAAGTTCCGAGTGGTGGCCAACAAAACTATCATCTCAAAAATGATTGCCGAATGATTGCGAAAATGATACTTCGTTAGTATAACTTCGTTAAAATCAGCAGTATTATTTCTCGCTCCTGAATATTCATTTAAATTCAATGATGATAAATACAAATTTCCATGGGATGATCCTTCATAGTTGGTTCTCATTTTATTTTTATTTTTATTTACTTCTTCTTCTTTCTCGTTGGCTCAATGCTGAGCGTCGTGGTCATTGATGCCATCTCTAATTTGATGGACGATTCGCCTCCATTCCTCCAGGTTCTTTGCCAAGTTAAAGGCAGCGTTAAGGGACGATCCCGCCGTTTCTTTGAATTGGTCAGGCTATTTCTTGGGAGACCGTCCTCTTGCTCGCCGTCCCTCCAGCGTTCTGGTGACTACCAGATTCTCCAGACTCTTCACATTCTTCCTGGCCATATGGCCCAAGTAGAAAAGAACCCTTTTCAGTTTTCTTACATGTTGTAGAGAGTATCTCTGAGACTGCCAGCTCTTTGAGGATGGATGGGGATATTCGTGCGTCTCGAAATATTACAGCCGTGCGTCTTATAGCCTCAATGGAGTTTTAATTTTAATATTTAATATTTTTTAATTAGTCTTAATTTTTAATATAGAGGCCGGTTTTGACCGTGACAATCTTATGATACCGCGATTTGACTAAGGAGAATCTTAAATCAATGCAGTCCGTTGAAAGTGCTTCGAACAATTCGGGCACCATGCACGTGGCTTAAATTTAACACCTTTCCAAATCCGATCGAAAAATATTATGATAGTTAGGCGCACAGTCGGCATACACAAACGATCCGCACATAACAAATGGATTTATTTCACCTTTGTGCTCGCGATACAAATGACTTTATTAGGGCCGCCATGACATCTCGTAATTAACTAGCGCGCGGTTGAATCGTTAATTGGCGAATGCGCACAAAAAAGGTTCACAATAAGCGCCGAAGAAAAAAAAAAAGAGAAAAAGGTTGACGGCGACACGTGGAGCCGGCCCCGTACAGGTGTGAGCCGATATTAATGGTCCTGTCAATATCGTACCTATGGAGAATAACTCGACCCGGGTCGCGCCACGTACTCTTAACGCAGTGTCGATTTGCACGCATTGCGAATCCTCGTTCGGAAGTACCGTGTGAATATATACATATATGTTTATATATATATGTATGTGTATATGTATGATGCGGCCCGGCGTGGGAGCGACGGTGGCCGCATATATGCGTCAGTTTCTCGATGCGGCCCGCCGATGCGCCCCAACAAAGGAACCGATCCGTCAATCCACGTGACAGCTTTTGATATTCACCGATGGACCAACAATTAAACACCGTAAAAAAGCACACACAACACTAGCCGCCGTACACGTTATACTACGTTCGAAAGTGATACGTGAGACGGGTACAGATCAATATTAAAGTAGGTCTAGTGTTTGAGAATTGAACGTTCGAGCGCAGGTCGGAACTGTCCCCTTTTTGAAGTGGTTAGTAACATCGATTCTCCCGTGTAAGTGTTCTTGTCTCGGATGTAGTGGGTCAAGTTGATGTAATGCTAATTTAATAAATGGTCACATCTTCTATTGACAGTGACGTCTCTGGAGTATGTGCAGTTCCTAGGAAAAATGTCAAAATGTCGCCCATTCTAAAATATGATATAATCGAAATAATATTTCATAATTATATATAGACTAGTGTTTTACCCGATGAAATATCATCGCATGGGTGTTGGCATATTAAGTTATTAAATAAAATAAAATTAAAAGAAATGTATCGTGTGTTCGATCTCCACGCGGTCGAATTTTTTTCAAATACCTTTTAAATAAATTAAATTTAATATTTATATTTAATTGTTTAAAATGGTAAAAACTACCTACCTAACTACATATATACAATATGAAACACCGATATAAAAATTAATTAATTAAATAAATTTTCAATAGATGGCGGTAAATTCTCTGCCAAACGGAAACATTAGTAGCGGATCATGGATGTATGTATATAGAAGTTTTTTTAAATTTTGTTATTGTATTCGTATATACATACGTTTTGGCAGTGATTTAGCTATGACGTACATATGTATGTCGAATCGCTATTAATGTACGGCGAGCGTTATCTCAGACATACACACAGATGGAATACCACTATTATATACATGATGATTTTTCATATCGGATGTTTAAAGTGATTAGGGTGCATTCAGTTGATCAGTTGAAAATTACGATCCATTCTTGAATGATAAATTATTATATAAATATAAATGGGATATGATAATTTCAATTTACAATTATAATTAGTTTTCGTATTTTTTTACTCCTTCGGTTTGCCGCCCCTCAAAATATTCGCCCTTAGGCATCGCCTTACCTGCCTATGCCCATGCGACATCCCTGTTTATTGAGATGTTTGTTGTAACGAGCTAAAACTGTATAATCATTTTACTATATATATGTATAAAGCATTGATCTTACTCTTGTACATGATTTTTATTTTAGAATTTTAATATTCTTTTTACGCCATTGATTCATTTTTGGTTAAATACAGTTCTTATTAATATTAAGTTCAATTAATACATTTGAATTATACTCTCTTATTTAAAAAATTGAATATATAACACGTAGTCTTCTTTTCAATGTTATTTGTGAGCTTATTTTAAGCCGCTTCTTCTCTTCCAGTCGCTTTTATATATGATATTATAAACATACGAGGGTTAGTTCATATTAAAATAAGCTAATGTCTCCAACATAAAGCTTGAGAAATTTAATCATTAACGAAATCATCAAAATTTCATCTGAATCGACTGTCGGAGTAGCGCGATGACAGCTTGCTGATAGGGAAAACATTCATGCCACACATTTATATCTGTAAATTTTACATAGTTGAACATTTATTAGAATCTGTAATGTCAGAAAAATAGTCAGTTCACTCTTTCTGAATGAAATTGGAAAAAAGCACGCATTCTATTTGAGGAGTGTTTTCGTATATGTAAACTCAACTTACAGGCTCAACAATTTGTATTAAAAAGTAGTGTAGCGTGATGATATTTTGTTTTTACCATCCATAAGTTTTGGGTGTGTTATTCCTCCGTAGTGTAGTTCCTCGGTATGGATGACTTTGGCAGGTTGCGGCTCGACTACACACAGTTACGGCATTAGCCAAAGAAGTAGGCAGGAATGTCAGTGATTCTTTGATTGAGTTGTAATACCAGTGCCTTTAACATGCACGGCACTCACCTGCTTATTCACAGATGAGCCGACAACTACAGGCCGGCTCAAAACGTGCGACATGACCGATGCAAATGTATGTAAAACGAAACGCATTTTTGAATATCCGTTTTGAGACTTTACACATTTTAATTATACATTCCCACTGTCGAATATTGATTTTGTTTGTTGTGCGGTGTTTTTTGAACAGTCTGTACTATTACGGTTAATTTTTTTCGATGAGCTGTGCGAAAATGTTCAATATCAATTTGATAGATTGCTTCGTGATTTTTTTTAGCTAGTGTGCTTCCACCTATATAAAGGCTTCCGAACGTAACTAACTGCTATAGTGCTAAAATTGTTATTAATGAATATCAAACGGGTAAGTCTCTAGCCGGCCCTACACGTTTGCTGAAGATTTATTGTTCTTTTAAGGGAAAAAGGAGTATAGTATAATAAATTTTAAAGGTCATTACTTCTCATCGGTAGCACAATGAAGACACAATTAGGCGACTTAGGGCAGGTGTTTTTGGGTGATTGATACTTTGTTGGCTCCTTTTTATATTTATTTTCCTGAAACCGAGTTTTAAAAACGTGCGCTAGTAAATTAGAGCAGTTGCTGTCAACATTTTGATTTATTTTTCTATTGTTTGTGTAGGTACAAACAAAATTGGCTACTATCTCGACTTGTCTACGGTTATAAATATTCGTATATGCCAATCAAATTACATCCACATATTATTATTGATAGGCCAGCTCTTAATTCAATGCTTGATTTTTTTGTTGATGTAGAATATGTAGGATATGTACATACATACATATGTACATGCGTATCTAATAGAGTAGTCTATGTAGTGATGATTTGAAACAATGATTTATGTATTAAATTATACTTAGGCATGTACATAGTAGCGAATTTATTACGTGTATATTATGATATATAAATTGGTACTGAATTGTTTCGATGAGCAAATACTCGAAACTGTTGCCGGTTGATTGCACAAATGTTTCAGTTCCTGCAACTGAAATGGCGAAAAATAAAACAGTTGAAAATATTTACACTGAAGACGTTTGTCTAATTATCATTCCAAGTCAATGTACTCTAAGAACATAAGACCTTGTTGCTCAAACATTTTGTCGACAATATCCCGTCGGTGTTACTTTGAATTTATTGAAAAAGTGTTCCATGCAAATAGCAAATGTTTCGTTTCGTGGAAATCGAATTTCCCGTAATGCATAACTGCGGATTTCCTGATCAATAAAGTATCATATGTATACATGCTTGTACATATTTGCCTTTTAAAATTAATTAACAGTCAATTTTATTCTACCCAATACTTTTTTTACATTATGAAATGTGTGATAAATTCCACCACTTCGCTGGAGGCATGTAATGGAAGCCATAACATTCTATAAAATGCATTAAGTACACAGATACCGTATCGTTAAGACGTAAAAATATCAAAAAAGGTATTTGAACTTTATAAATATCATGTCAAAGTTACAGCGCCAATTGTTCATACATATACATATGTACATATGTATATAATTCATTCTTAAAATGTCATTGAGTGAGAAATGGGATAGGTCATGCTAAACTCGGTTAATGTCACATGTTACGGCCTATATGACATGATCAAACATTACATTTTTGAACGTCTATATTTATATAATATAATATGTAAATATTATATTTATATGTACGTGTGAAACATTTCATACGCCCGTAAATGATACGTCAAATATTATATTAAATATATGTGCATATGAGACTCTGAGGTTAATCTATATTAAATAAATGAAGCTCTGAATATAAGGCTAATTTTTAGTAAAAATATAATTGAAAGCCCCCATTTTTATTTATTATCAAAATCGACTGAAGTTCGACTTTCATATTATAAATATAGATAGTTATTTATTTATGTATATCTTATTACATTTGTATATGCGAGTAGTATGAAATCATATGTCTGGTGTAAATTACATCTACTTAGAAAGTATTTATGGATATTGACAAAAAATATTTTCTTTGATCGTATCCATACATTTCTCTTATACTTAATTAACATTAACGACAGTGAATAGCCGTACAGCTGTTTAATCAATGGGACCAAGAACACTGATTATATTATTTGCGCTATCGTTCGAATGTAATCAAATTAATTCGTTAATTATGCATGCCGAAATGATTCATAATGATACTGCGGCAAATTTGCCGAGCCATTAAAATTCAACATAAAAATTCTTCCAAATACATTAAAAATATATACGTTTTAGGGACGTGAGAGTAAACACTCACTTCCGCTCGTATCTAAATAATAGAATATTGCATCAAAGCGATCAGGATTACCATCGTTCAGTTTTTCTTACAAATATTATACGAGACCGTTGCCAAATTTTAAATTAGCATTAGTATAAAATATGATATACATATAACGAATTTCAGATGAAATGTTAAAAAAAAATGTGGCAGGAACATCCTACAGGTGAGCTTTTAGCTGAGGGTCCGATATGATCGATAGCCTGTGCACCAGATGCGATACAGAAGAAGTGTCGTTCGCGGTTGAATCAAAGGGTTTTTGAAGCTTTGTTCAATGCCGCGAATGCAGGAAGCTTCAACACTGATATATAATAGTACAGTGCTGTACCTGAACAGGTCACTTATACTTATAAGAAAAGCGTTCTAGGGCGGCAAACATATTCGATTTGATTTATGTGCATGTAGAGCAAAGTGAACAATAGAACTATTTTGACATACATAAACACATATCTATACATTTATATCTACATATGTACATATGTATGCTAAGACGCATTGTCTAATTGGGATCAAACTTTACTACTGGAATTCATATGTACCACATGTATGATGTACATATGTACATAGATTGATTACTTAAATAGTGTATGTAATGTATGTCAACTTTTGGATTATTCCAACTAAAATAGAACACAATATCGATGTTGTCACTTTTGGCATAGGTCATTGAAAAATTCACAGCATCCAATGGGTTAAAATTGTCAAAGGGATGGAATGCGTTTGTTGTCTGATACAAAAGGTCCAGTTCGTAATGGAGATGTAACCTGGGTCGACAGCGCACGTCCACGTAAGATTACGCGGAATAATTCGACCCGACTCGGGACACCGATTGGCTTTTACTTTTTCGTATTTATTGTTATCAATTATCAACCCCTCCCACCTCATAAAAGGTTCAATGATATCATCTGTCTAGGCGAGACGACTTCGAAAAAAATAATGTGAAAAAAGTCAAATTCTTTGTGAATACAGTGAGGCGAATAAATACAGTGAACAAATAACATAATGAAATAAACAGAAATCCACATTTTTACGAGGTTTATATTAGTTTCACTTTGCCCAATGTTATGGAAAAACTTCCTATACTCTTCCGGTCGCTTTAACACTTTGCCATTTTGCGAGGATAGAGATTTCAATTGTTTTCGCCAAGTCGATAGTGAAATATAATCGTCATAGACATGTTTAAAAATTCGAAAATTTTGGAGCCGGTGACAGATAACCCATTGCCAGTTAGTAGCTTTGTTTTTTTTGAATTTCTGGCCCCCACTTGTTTTGTCAGATTTAATTGTTTAAGCGCCTATAACTTTATCTTTGCATTATAGACTCTATCTATCTGTCATGTACATTTTTATTTCACTAATAAATTATTGTATTTGTAATATAGTATAAAGAAATTCAAAGATATGTGTTCCATTTATTATTATTAATTATTAAAAAATTAAGAGATGATTTAGATTTTTTTATGAGCTATTTTTTTTTTTAATAATATCCTCTCATTTCCAATCCTTCGATCAATAGATATACTAAAAAGTATATTCAACTAGATTAAATTATGTGTGAAAAATTCTTATTCATCCATGATTTTAATTCAATTATATTAGCCGTTATATTTGAAAGCAGCTACTTTTTTCTAGTCCAATTTTCTTCATTTCGAGAAATATCTCGCTAAACACGAAATATGTATAATGATTTGCATTTAAAAATATTAAAAAATACTGGTGGCCTGTAATACGTATTTGTATATTTAGTATTCTGCTTTTGCGACATTCTGGACAATTTGTGAATTAATTCAAACAGAAATAGTGTTTTTGGAAATGAAAATTGGACTTTCAAATAAAACGGCTCATATGTATGTATGTGTTAATGTTAAGCTCAATTTTAGGTAAATATTTGTATTCTTCAAATTTTAATGGATAATATTAAACTTTTTTTTACCACACGTAAAAAGTGACATCGTTATCCATGCCAGATGTTCTTCTCCACACAAACTTTTACCACGAGGAATGAATTGCATTATAAATGTTCGCTTTCCATGAAATGTATGTTTATAAAGTATAATAGAGTCGTAATCTAGAAGGGAGCGCCTTCACGCTTCGATAGTCCGCTTAGAGCTAATTATGCTTATGAAGCAATTTAATATGCATTTTGTGTATAAAATGCACATTTTCAAATGCATAAGAAGTAAACGTTTATATAGAACGAAAACAAACAAAGGGTCACGTTAGATACATCCAGCACTAAATAATTGTGTGATTAAATTATTATTTAAATGGGGTTTGAAACTTTGCCATAATTTCAATAGATGTCTCTAGATTCTGAGAATCTCATTGACGATTTTTTAAGTCACCGGATCTTAACGTAGAGTTGTCGAAAATAAAACATGCAACCTGTTTATTAGTTTGTATCTCGTGGAATGCCATTTCTGCGAATTGAACACGGCCAGCTTTTTGATCGTTCCACGAGGTATGTATGATAGGTAGGGGTTATTTTTTGATTTTGATTCAGCTTCCTTTGTGTCGGCCGGCAGCGGCTGCCATAATCGTTCGCCAGAGTGAACTTGTCACAACGATGAGTGGAGATAACATCGGCCGACCATGTCTTATCATCGGTCATCTTGCCGATACGCATCGACACGAAGTCGAGATGAACGGTTCTATATTTTTCAGAATATTCGAGAATTTCCACCGACTTGGAGTTGAACTTACGGCCGTAACAACGCAAGGACGATTTGAGTATGGGACATTAATTTGTTTTCTTAAATTTGATCAATTCGTGATGAGTTCTACTTTAGTACAAGTTTGTGGATTGTTATGTTATATTAAGCGGAATACTTCAATGTGTATGCACGTGTGACTTGCACCCTAGTATTTATGTCTGTATATATGAAAAACTGTCAAAGCTTTCTGTAAACAAGTATCGCGTAAAATCAAATACATATATATAGTTTAAGATTTTGTTTTTTATTTGAATGAAATTTTCAATGTATGTACGTCTAAAATATAATTTCGAAAGAGACTTTGTATGTATGACTTTGTAAGAGATTCCGATTTCGATTTAGATTCCGATTACGTATTCCTTTTTCACTTTCGGTTCCGGATTCTTGTTATAGTTCCGGATCCCGATCCCTTTTCAGTTCCAGATCTTTATTCCTGTTTCAGTTCTGGATCCGGATTCCCTTTTCAGTTCCGGTTCTTTTATATATATATATGTATTAGCCAGCAGCATAGCTCGGTCGTTAAGCTTCTGTTTAACACCGAGAGGCACCGGGTTAGATCCCATGAGCTGACCTTGATTGAAAAGAATTTTTCTGAGTACATCTGTAGTGGTGCTGGTTAGACTTGGATATTTGTGACTCCAGGTCGATCGTTTCCTATTAGAGTTTGCCAATTTTCTCTGATTTCGTTGTTGAAACGGTTCCCGTTTAAAAATTGGCTAAAAATCCTTCCTACCTACTATGTCACCACTATTTGAGTATGATTAATGTACAATAAAATGTATGTACAATTCATAGATGTCTCGTTTATTTGCGAGTTTTTCAGTGTTTCGTAATTCAACGACTTGTAATAAAAATGCTGCATTGTATTTGTAATTTGTAATTGGCCAGGGAGGCGCGTCGGGGTTTACCTGTAAGGCCTTCCTGGTATAATATGTATATGTACATACATATGTAAAAAATAAATATAAAAAAAAATCGTTCTGTATGTGTGTGTGTATAATGTAATTCATTTCTGGTTAGCTGTCGTTAATTTTTTCGATTCAAGTAAATTTAATAAAAAATGAAATTAGATTAGCCATGTTTAAGCGGTTTATATAATATTTCAACGAACGAAACCGGGTAAAACCATTAGTATGACATATGTATTTAAACTTAAATCATAATAAAATATAAACAATCGCTTCATATGAGGGTAGTATAATATTCATGGGTCGACACGAACTTGCAGCATCCCTTGTAGTGTTATCTTCGTCCTGAAGATGACACGGCCGATTGGTCTGTGGGAATATAAATAATAGGACCCC
This sequence comes from Arctopsyche grandis, assembly GCF_051622035.1. NCBI lineage: Eukaryota > Metazoa > Arthropoda > Insecta > Trichoptera > Hydropsychidae > Arctopsyche > Arctopsyche grandis. The sequence goes on from NC_135359.1 coordinate 22,355,894, forward strand.
GTCATATTATATTTTGATTAGCAGGTATACGATAAATGCTAACACGTTTCGATACTAATGCGCGACCATTGAGTAAACGCAACCCTAATCGAGGCTCCACTTCGATTTAACTGATGCGTTTCTTTATACGTACAAGTCTATCTACATACGTACAAGTCTATCTGCGAATTTAAATGGCTCTTGTGGAAAAATATGCACAGCCATCGACAACAATCGGCAAGAATAAATATTTTGTATTAACAACTGTCATAACGAAAAATTCGTATGTGTTTGGCTAACAAATATATATGCACTGTGTGACATTGGCTTGTTATTTCGAATATATCGATGTATTATTATTTATGAGCAGTTGATAATATTTCACCTTTATCATCGTGAATAACAATGAACTCAAGTTGGGTCAAGGTCTCAGCCTTTAATTGAATCATCGGAGCAGATGTACGGGGAATTTTTAATCGGCGAAATATTTGCAAACATTGACGTGTACATTTTATTTATGTAAGTTTCAAAATTGTATGTCGTTGTTAATGCATGATTCGTAGAAGTCCTTTTTCTTTTTTTATGATTGTAATCGCATCGGAATTTCCCCATATATATTAGCACATAGAAATGGAAGCATTTTAAACTTGCCATTTAGGTAAAATATATTGCAACAATTCAACCGATAAAAAAGCTTTTAGTATGGGTCAATTGTACTGCTTTTTGGGAAGCTTATATGTATGTACATATTTATATTGTTCAGGTATAAGATTTAATTTTAAAATGTGCCTTTTGAATGTTTAATGTATGTATGTAGATGGGTAATGGGCTTTTAGATGGGTATGCTTTATCATTTTTTACAATCAGAAAGTATGAAATATTTTTTTATATGTAAGTAGGTATAGATTTTACGATATCCTGTAGGTATCAAAATGAGTAAGTGAGTATGTAATGTAGATTTTGTTTGAAGTTTTCCTTTAAAAAAGTTATTCCATAGATGAAAAATGGAGTGTCTTTAGAAGATGCTTTATCTATAAATCTAAATGAAATATTATTTTCCTAAGAGGCAATGACGCATCAAGTCTGAAGAAGCGGTCGCCGCACGCAACATGATATTTGATACTAATTAGTGGATGGCAAATTGATTTCCCCTGTAAATCGTGTAGGGGTTGATTCACACGATATTTCCGTAATCAAACTGTTACGTTATATATGTATTGCATTAGAGTAAAATATGGTGGCAATTCAGATAGCAAGCGGAAATCTACATTAAATTGCATTTAATATGTAGCGCACATTCGAGGCGTCAAACTGCATTACGATTTAATTCCAATTTAAATGACGTTGTTGAATTTAAAGTACATTGTGGCGGAACATGTTTAAATTATCTTACATGCATTAATAAGTGTACGCAGACACGTTTAATTTCAACCCTTTTCTTGTTTTCTCTTTTGCATTTGTTATTTATTTTATTTCATATGCAAATACGTTGCATATTTATGAGTGCACTTGTTGATTTATACGTGAGTTTTACTCGAGATACAAAAAAAGTTGTTACAGTTACTTACATACATATATGCACTTTTATAAAAGCGGGTTCTGAATGGTTAAATTTTTTTGTTATATACTAAAAAAAATACGTTATTTTCCGAATTTAATTTATTTTTTAATAATTTTTTGTCAAAATTACAACTTACGGTGTAGATATTCCATATTTCAAATTGTATTCTGCGCCATAAAACAAGTTTCAATTTTTCATCTTTCATAGTACCTACATATGCATCTATGTACCTATATTATTTTTTTTATTTTCACCACTGTTAATTTAATTTTAAAAACTGATAGAAATTATTCGATTGTAAGTCGTAAAACATAATATAAATCCGCCCCTTTATGTCACATTAAAAATAAACAGACCGCGGCAAAATGTTAAGTCGAATCTTACGAAATGATTTATGCAGGGATAACGTCTACTTTCCGGTGAAATAAAAAGGAAACCGAAAAAACGAATAAAAACAGAAATAAAAAGATACTGCGAGTGGAAACCTAAGCCGATCAACTAAATGAGATGTCAATGGGGTATTAGCGTCAACAAATTAACGATATTATTTCATTAATACGACGAAAACGGTGAGCTTTATTATGTTGGTCACCGTACCTATTTTGTATTCGGTTTATTTATTTTTGTTTTTTACTTTTTTTTTAACTTAATCTAGAAAGCGGCAACGGTCAAAGGTTTAACACTCCAAGATGCTGTTAACCGGCCGATATTGATAATTTATTCGAAAATATTTTTAGACTTATATTATTGCGACAGTCCATGAAAACACAGCCATAAAGTTCACTACGTCTTAATCGATTTTTATATTATTTTTTGAAATAGAAATATTAATACATATTATTTTATTCTACAATACCAACTCGTTACATGACCATCGAAGTTTAAGATAAAAAAATGATGTATTGAATTTTCCTTACAATCATATCATAATATCGATTAAAATATGATAAATCCGAGCAAAAGGTTTGCTGCAGATGAATGGGATTTGTCAGATAGAATTTGACTGACGTGGTCTTAAAATTCAGCTCCCATATGCAAAATTTTATATTTTTTTAGGAAAAATTTGTAGAAATATGAATGAGATGGTTCAAAACATATTTTTCATTTCATATACAAACGTCTCATTATTTAGAGCGTACGAATCGCTTATAAACATCACAATTGTTGAAATTCTTCCTATATTGCATCAGTGGCTTCAATCACAGACAGATGCGATAAATTCAACTGCAACAACATGTCAAATTTGTATTTTCATCCGTCGTATTTTCAATTAAACCCACGACCGAAGCATTCGAAGACGGTTAAGTGCGTCGTATTTAAAATGTCATCTTCAGCGGTTGAGCTTAACATTCTGTTATCGGCCTGATGGCGGTTAATAAGGCCTCAAAGGAAGATTTCCGATACAATGGTGATCTACCACCAGTACTAATCTGGCCGAACTTTGATAAGATACAGAAATATACTAGTTCGTTCCTAATAATGGTGGATAAATGCGAGCACATCAAAAGATCTGACCGGTATTATAGTAATCTACCGGGTTGAGTTTGACGGTTCGATCTCTATCTATGGATCTGTACGAAAAGCTCATATGTATCGATCTTAAGGCGTTCACAGTTCACACGAATTTCACGATAAACGTGGTCGGCCATATTGGAAGCAGGTGTAATCAAAATACGGTTTTCAATAACAAATAAGTTCTTTTCAGCTACTGCTGAATTACTCGAAAATCGCAGCTCATTTCAGACGGCTATATTTCTTCTAGTAACGATATATAATATTGAAGTCAATGTTGTATAGTATTTCGTCAATTTCTTTTTATTTTTTATTTCAGTATTTAGCGTATTTATGTAAGTTTTTGAAAAAAAATCAATAAATACATAAATATGTACATATAGGTTTTTCCACGATCGTATTCTTAATTTACAGAAGGTCTTTAAGTTTATTTTTTTATACTTATAGCTGGACTGAATGATGGAAAAGAATTAAAAGAATTTAATAATTACGAAATACAAATCAAAACTTAATGGGGATCTTGGGAGAACCTATTTTTATCTAAAAATCCTGGCATTTCTAGTTGACCCTTTTACATATATAAATAATTTCAATGCCTTTTGGATTGGGTGTTTATAAATTGCTAATAAAATATGCAGGTTCAAAAGCCCTGCATCGATTGTCAAAACCGGTAACTCAATTATAAAAAAAACGAAATGTTTTTATTTTGATCCATCAAAATGAATTTCTGACAAATGCCGATACCATAATAAAATGAAATTAAACGTGTGCTCAGTTTTGAAAGGTATGGTGATAGTTGTTTTTTTTTTCAAAATGTGTTTGCAAACATGTTTCTCCATAAGTTGGATATTTTTTTGGAAATGTATAAATCAATTAGCTATATATAATTTGTAATTAATGTGTATTTTTGATATATTTATCTATTGTTAAAATACTATATTCAAAAATAAATATCTACTTCCAATTATGTATGTACATACGTACATATATATATTTTAAAGTTGCGGTTTGACATGAGAGTTTCGCTCCTACGCACATGTCGCTTACAAAGCCTTTACAAATAACCCTTATTTATAACGCCCAAATAAAACCCCGACATCTTTGATCCACTTAACAATTTTTATAACACTGGAACTACACCTAGAGGGGGAAAAAAATGTCGTCGACACTCGATTTTCTACGATACCGATCTAGACGGTAGTGAGACCTCGAAAAGAGGCTTAAGGCGACATTGAAGCCTTTCTGTAACATTAATGTGATGAACCTCATTGTTGGGCGCACACCTTTTATCGCTTATTTATGAAAATAATCTTTGTGTTATTGGAGTTTCGATATGTATTTTTTAGTATTAGTAATATACGTGTTTGGGATACGGGATATCTGGATACGTGTGACCGTTTTACTATTTACGATTGCTTTTACGGGTGCGCTCACGTAATGAAGTGGTCACAAATGAGCCGAAATATTTATATTTGTGGTCGTAAGACTGTGAATGTGATCGTTAGCTTATCTAAATTTTTTAAATATTATAAATTTTTATGTGTTTTAATGCGCGCTGAATCCGCGAATGCGTTTTTTCTTTCGTGTGTCGTCGGCTTATCGCCTTTGATCATTTTATTAAATTTCAATTATTATTGGATTTTACCGCACTGCGTATATATTATAATTTATCGTAAAATGTGCACATGTGTATAAAATAATATTTTGAGCAGTATAAAAAAAATACATCAATACAAATCTTTGTCAAGACTGTATTTGCAGTTTTCTATTGGTGAATTTTACCCTTTTTCTTAAAGCATTATTTTATAATTTTAAGTTGAGCATCAAATTACGACTCCGCCTCTATCCTTTCGGTATTTTCCAATTGTTGAATCAACATGGCACAAAGTGTGCCGCTCCGGATCCTTGTTGATCTGAATAGGACACCATTTTTTGTATAATGTATGCCAGTTTCATAATAAGAATGTCAAGCTATTCAAATATTGGTAGTTTAAGTCTGACAATTATTTATGTCAACTAATATCACATGTAATATTATAATAATCATTTCTATAAATTACTGGATGGTTTGTGTAGTGAGCAATCCTCAAATTCTCGCAGAATTGAAATTCCAGCCAATCCAGGTATACATTAGATTCCGCAGTTTGTTCTCTTCTCCTGGGGCACGTACTAATTTGTTGGTTTCGTCACCTGTTGCTAAGGGCATCAAGCTCCTCAACCAGATTTCTGTTAATTTGAATTTATTTAGTTTGAGATCGTAAATGTGTTCTCTAATTTAATCACATTTTATTTCATTTTTTATCTTTTTTTATTATTACATATTGTTTATATTTTATTACATTTTTATATAAAATTTTAATTTTTGTATATTTTGATTGTTTTTTATAGATATACTCCCTCGAGTATATCTGTAATCTCACTTAATTGTTATAATAAATAAATAAATAAATATGTAGGTATAAGAAATTATAAATTTATGGTAAAAATTCACCAGGCATATGGATAAGGTAGCCTAATGGAATAATCCATTCCACAGGAATAATATTTCCATATATCTATATACTTTCCTTTTCCATTCTGTATGTTTTCAATGTCAGTGAATGATCACCTTTAACTTTAGGATGCGTGTAATTCAGAGTTTACTAAGGTACTTGTATATATACTACTCTGTTGATAAAACGGATATACATTAGATTTTAGATGTCAATTTTTGGATGAATATTTCAAATGAAAATGTTGCGAATGTGTTTTTTTTTTGCATGGCGAAATCAGTTGCCTTTTTAACCCGTTGAGCGCCGCAGTGTTTTGTTTGTGCAATGGCCGTGACCGATTAGTGTGATAGGCGGACAGGAGAAGACGTGTCTTTTATTGCGCCGGCACAATAGAACTGAAATCTCTTTAGGTAAGCTGATATCTGTATCAATCAAACGAACCGACTCGAACCCAAAACCGAATCTCGCCTATTCACTTATAATATTATAAAAAGACTCGCATTTTTTTCCTCCTCTTTCTCTACATCGAGCCGCGGCCACTTAGGTCTCTATTTTTATACTTTTATATATAGAAAAAAGCACAAGAAAGAGTATATCACTGTTGAGACTCGTCAATACGATCGATTAAGACCCACACAATCAAAACTTAATCTGTTCCATTTCTGAGATTCCAAGATACGTTCGGTATGCTTCTACTTAATCGTAAAAATGTATCACGGATCCTAATGGTAGGGAACTTATTGTTTGGGTGTAAAATTTATTTAAAAATAAATCTTCGGGCAATTTATTCAATGGGTTTTAATTCTAATAGAAATAGTGGCTATGTATTTCAAATTAAATTTTAATCTCATTAATTTAAAAAATATATATCAATAGCACTATTTAAACCAACATTGCATTTTTCTTTTATACCGGGATAAAGGTATAAATTTAATTTTAAATATTAATAAATAAATTGTACCTATAGGGGAAGTTGAAGTATTTCACGATTCATGTAAATAATTTTCAAAAGTCGTTACTTGTGCCTGACAATTTAAATTTCATTCGTGTTTGTGTATTTATGTGCTAATTTCATTCAATAAGGTTAATAAATTGGGGTCATCATACGATTTTAAACCGACGGAATTGATGTTACCTGGACATTTGACTTTGCACGTTTCGTGCGGTTCGAGAAAACCATCCAACGTATGTGTGGGTGTAATATAGATAGTATATTATATTACAATGGCAGCGGCGGCTAATGGATCCATTCAATCTATTTACCCGCGAAGCTGTCAGCCTCTCAATACGAGACTACTTAAGCCGTTTAATAGCCACATTGTCGGGTTTCTCGCCTGTCCGATCGGTGATCTCTCTCCGCACACCTGTGGGGTTGGGATCCGAAGGGTTAGAATTTTCCGGACTTTCCTTTACAGCTTCCTTCTCTTTTTAGTTTCTACAAAGCGTCTTTGAACGTAGACGATGCGAAAAATACACACCCAATAACATTGCGAGTAACATAATATTTTTTTAGAATTTTATAAAAATATTTTATAATGTTCTAAGCTTAAAAAAATGTACCATCTGCCAAACTAATACTAAACAAATTTATAATTATAAGTAAACCTTCCTGACTGGAATAGTTTTCGTATTTGATAAACAACAATGTATGTGATAGATTTTATTTTTCAACGCTTATTTATAATTATGATGGGGCAAAATTTGCAACTCGTCATTTTTGGCATGCGAATGTCAAAATTCCGAAAGATTTAAATTCGTTTTTGTTACGGTATGTTTGCCATCGTTTCTCTTCCTCTAAATGTTTACAATGATGTCAATGAAACGTGTCTTGATCGTCAAAAATTTGCGTTGAAATGTGCTACTCGTCGATATTTGTTTATAAAACAATAAAAATTACATAAAAAATAATGATATTACTTTCTGATACTTTTCAATCGTGCCATAGAATTTTTTATACATAGATTTGATTCCATTGTATTTGTCATGTCTATACAATTTTTAAAACGCTTAATGTACGCACGACCATTAGCGTTTATTTACCTGTCAGATACAAATGATAGCAAATTTTTTCGTCATATTGCACAATCGATATCGCCTTAAGCAAACTATACACATAAAGCGTTAACACAATAGTGCGATAAACTAAAAAATATATACTTTTCACAATACAAACAATTACAATGGACCCACTAAGTACTTACTCGTACATAGTAGACATTTTTTTGCTGTAATTTTCAATTAGATATATTAATTTGTAATTTTTAAAATGAACATACGGCGGGAATGATTGATATATTCCGGCTTTTGTATGTATGCGTGTATTTTGAGTAAAACACGAACGCCACAATGGTGTTAACCGATTTTTTTAACAAACAATGAAGCCGACGTCCAAATGAATGAAAACTCCTATTTATCACACAACGTACAAAAGACTCCATTCAGAGGAATTACTTTGAAGTGTCGTTATCAGACTTATCAAGAGACACTTCCAAGTCGTTTTATACTACAATACAACTCCACTAATTGTGTGATTGTTTCGAAATTTTGAAAAGTCAGAAAAAACGGACACATAATCGTGTCACCAGGAACAGACGTGAAAGTTTTTTCGAAAGTCAAATCTATTATTTTGTTTTTTTTTTCTTGAAGTATTACATATCTACAATTCATTTGCACTCACAATAAATTAATCTACCTATGTGTAAGTAAAATATGTGGATAGTATTTAATCAATCGATTTCAGTTCAAAAAACTATTATTTTTATTTTATTTTAGGAGCAAAAATACTTCAAATACATTCATCGATTATTGACACGACCTGACATTGGATTCTACCTATACAATATACATGTACATATTTACATACAATTATCCCAAACGACGAACTGTCATCGAGGTATAATAGCATTAGTGACCGATGATAATTCAACGCTTCCTGTAATTTTGCATAGCGTGATGTTTATAGCATTACTCTTGATTTACCTTTACTCGATTTAAATTGATCGCTTCTGCATGTACATATATGTATATATGTAGGTAGACTTGAATTTTGAATATTCATTTTTTTTATAAAAAAAATCATTGACTTATAAAATTTAATGGAACATTTTCAACCAATGGATACTTGGTGCTCAATAAAGGTGATTTTAAATTTATTTATCTTTACATACACATGTATATAAACCGGAAAGGCCTAACAGGTAAACCTCAATGCACCTTCCTGGCCAATCACAAACGTTGATATACAATTTTAGAATAATTTAAACTAAGCATCATAGAGACATCTATTGATAATTTTTGATGAACTTACATTTTCGGAACATTTTTTTTATATATATAAATCGTCAAATTTCTGAAGATTCTGAAGAACTAGAAATTTTCGAGACATTCGTGGACAAATTTGCAGCATTTTTATACGAATTTGAGAAATTCAAGATGTTGAAAACTCAAAAATTGCGAGAAATGGGTAAAGTTTGCCAATTTGTTGGAATCGTTTCAATGAAAGTCAGATAAATTGACAAACTCTGATAGGAAACGATCGACCTTGAGTCACAAACCAAGGTCTGGCTAGCAGCAACAAGAGGGTCTCGAACCCGTAACCACTATTTTCGAAAGCATATGTAGTATATGCTAACCACTACATACATGGTCCATGTTGCTGATTTAAATGTAGTAAAGGGCATATCAATTGATTATCCTAAATTCTTCTTTTACATGTTAGATATTCTTCTTAGTGATTATTCTATTTGAAAAGGCCCACCTCCCCCTTTATGGAAAGGATCCGCATGCCAAGATCGTGTACTGACCGTTTCATTTGCGCATCTGTTTCCTTGAGTAGGGATAGGTCTTCATAAATTATACGATCTTTACCTAATTTTACTGGGAAAATACTTGGAATATGATTGGCGATAAAGGTGCATCGCTTCCGGTCAACGTACCGCGAATAATTGTAATTGGAAAAAGGCATTTACAGATGTTGGATATTTTTCTCACGCGTCGCCCATTGTTTATTACGAGCATTTGACGTCAAAGTTGATTAATAATAAATACCTGTATAATGTAAAAAAGCTTAGTGGCAGCTTTGAAAGCTCGCACGTAGGAAGATTGTGAAAGGATTCGTACGAAGCGGACAAAAAAGGAGCTTCGAGCCGTCGAATAAAAAACAGGATCGTATTCACGGTCGAAAAAACGCATTTTTTATTTGTTCGTCTTTTAATTTATTTCGCCGACGTTTACAATAGTAATTCGTGAAAACATTTCTCGAGCCGTGATTAGGTTACGAGGGTGGAACGCGTCAATGGGGATCGAGGAAAATCCGTTCGTTCGCATGGGGTTGAAAGGATTTCGGCACTCGAAAAGGATATCCAATATCTTAATTTACTTAACTTTTTGTACGCGCCCGCTACATTTTCAACTATTCAACCCACTACGTGCGATTGTGCGTGTTTTTTTAGACCGTTTCGCAATTTTTTAACACGCAAAAAAGGTTAGGATCGAATTATTAATACTTTTTGGAGTATGAACCGAAAGCCGCATTCACCTGTTTAGAATCGTTTCGGCTTCGCTTGTGTATTTATTTATTTTTTTCATATCAAATTTCATAATTTAATATTTCATAGAAAGTAACCATGGATTTAAAGGTTTATACAACATAAAAACAATTTATCGTATTAAACTATAATACATTGTAACATTAGTTTCTCAATACATTCAATAGATTAATGTTGTTTAACCATAAAGAATGCACATACCCATAGGGTATTAAAAAATATAATAGTGACTTATACAAAAAATTTGTGCGAAGCTTGTTCAATTATTGAATTCTTCGACTCGATATTAAAGTGTAATTTATTTAATATGTGAATATAATTTTGAAGCGCGCGCTATAGCAATAAAATCCATTTTTACGCTAATAACAGCTCAAAGGAGCTACCGAAACATTTGATAGAACATTATAAGTCGCTTTGACAACACGAATGGAATTTATTTTTATGCGATTTAATCGTTTGTATCTAAACGCAGAATTATGCACAGTTAAATTGGAAGTACCTAATGCTAATTTATAATATTTTGCTATAATATACCCGGTTTATACGTTTTAAAAAAAATATGTCCACTGATAGAGTTTCTGCTAACAATACATATATTTAAATATTTGATGCATTAATTTTGAATGAAAATTAGTATCGCATGATAATTGGAACTGATTTAGACTGTTGTTTTTGTTGTAAAATATCACAAACATGGCTGGTTGATTACTATAGGCGGCCAATGGCTATGGGCGGATGACGGATGGGCGGCAGATGACGTTTTTATTAAAGCTTCCTTGACAGATGTCGACCGGTCAATCTTGAAAACGCAACTTAATAATTCCATCACCCACGACAATTCTGAAATTGAACTATTAAACTATAAAAATAATAAATTATGTGTTGATCTACAGTTAACATCAAATAAATTTTTAGGATTCGCCTTTTTATATTATATGTACTTAGATATATTTTACAGTCCAAATGTTCCGGTTTGTTCATGAACATACTAGTTTGGCCATACACGAACTATTGGTTTTAGTTTCTTCGCTTACAGTCCAAAGTATCCTCAAATAAACTCACCAGGTGTCGCATGAAACTTTTAGCTGCAAAACTAAATTAAAAGGGTAAACTTATGGAAACCACATTAAAACGTTGAAATAATTCCCTTTTCCGCTAACGCTAAAAATATTGCAACTCATAGTTTGTGAATGGACTAACTAGTTAGTTTGTTAATTTGTTCTTTTGTATATGTTACAGTTGAAGTGTATCTTCCAGCTGTAATATATTTTGAATAGTTAAAATATATTCCAACTAATCTGTTATCAGCTGTCGTAATAGTAGAAGTGTATTTTCAGCTGTAATATATTTTGACTATTTGTAATATATTCCGTCTATCCCACGTAAGTTGATTCATAAGGTGAATTACATTCCAACTGGTCAAAATATATTACAACTGAAAATACAGTTAAATTATAAATTAATACCAGGTTAGATGGAGAGGTTAGGTTTTTCGTGAAAACGTCACTCGATTAGTAACTTAAGTTAGAAAGTCACATTTTTGTTTTGAACACATTCTTAGACCTATTGTAATACGGTACTCATTACCTTTATTGGTAATTCTTCAGAGTTGTTAAAATTCAACTGTTGGCAATTGGCGCACATTGTTGAAAGTTAATTTGTTCTTGTAGAGATGTAATTAACTAGTTGAATTGTATTTTAATATGAAGGACCTAAAATGCCAGTTGGAATATATTATTACTGAAAATACACTTCGACTGTAACATAGACACTATACTGGCAAGATTGATTCGTGTATGAACAAACAAGCATGTTAATGAATGAACGAAATGTACACTTGCACTGTAACATGTATTAAATAAAAATGTTTTAATGTTTGTATTGCAATGTAGTAATACTATACTAAAAAAATAATGATTACTTCATAGTATAAGAATGTCAGCGTGATTGAATTAATTAATTATTTCAAGTATGTGCAATTGTGACAATATGCAAATTTATTGCAATTAATATTACATATTTATTAATATAAAAATGGCACATTTTTATTTTTAAATAATTTTGATCATCGAACAAAGCCATTACAAGTTTTATTTTTTTAACTGCTTTATATATGTATATGTACATATATATGTATGTATGCTTAAGTAAAAGATGTTCTCCAAAAACTTTTGTTATTGCTATTTTATATTTTCACGAAACTGTTTTTAAATTGCAAAAACAGGTTTTCTCACGATAGAAAATGCAAATCGGCGACCCTGCGATTTTCACAGCGGCAAATATACACAAACGCCGACTCTTGTGTTTATGTTGTTCGGACTTTTTTGTTTGCATCTTTTTATGTCATTGATTGACATGTCAAATTGTCATTATTAGATGGTTATTTTTTTTCTTTGGCAAAGCAAGAAAAAAACCCCGACGATAAAGCTACCGATCGATACTTTGTGATGCGACGAAAAAAAACTGCTTTGATCTATTCATTTGCGTCATATCTTCACAATATTAAGAGGCAATTAACGATGTCATTGACTCGATTCGGATACCATTATAAAACCTGCTTGATTCCAAAGAACCGATCGTTATTATAATAATCCCCACGCAGATACGCAAGTACATATATTGGGATAGACTACATAGTTACCTAAATATAAATATTTTATATTAAATTGAATTGCTCTTATTTATATGGGGAATGGAAATATTTCGAGCGGCGCCTGACCCCGGCTGCTGCCCACGGACCTCTGATCCTTACCAATTGACCATCGTCTTCCTCATCTCGTGCTGCATCCATCTGCCAGAAACAATGTCCTTCTTGCACGATTAATTGAAGCAGAACAAAGCCCGCAGCCCGGTCCTAATTAATAATTAAACCAGTACACAATCCGCTTATTTGCTACTTAAGGATACACAGTACGATTTTTTTAACGACAAATATCCACTCTGAATTTGTTTTTCTATTGAATTATATTATCTTACACGAATGCCATGACATTTGACGTGCGCTTTACGTGCTTGGTTTTATAATAGTTTGTGCGATCAACCGACCGGTTCGATTTATCTCAATCTAACTCCACATTTAATGAATCGTTTATGATTACTGCACGTTTTGAGAATTGCAAAAATCATTTTTATGGTCGAACATTAAAATTTTTAGTGTTTATTTGAATGCCTACATACAAAGTATACATAAGTACATATAGTAAAATATATTATGATGCAATAAAGTGAATAAATGCTAAGGAATCATATACAATATTATAACATGTATGTGCATATGTATGTACCCACATATACATGTGTTTTCAAAAATGAAATTTCTTCGTCAATGTACATGTATATATTATATTGGCTTCACATACCTATGTATGTATGTTCTTAAAATGCACATGGGGTATCCACTCTTATTAAGACGTAGGCCGAATGGGAATATTTTAAGTATTACATATTACAGACCGGTCCATATTTTGGAAGTTTTTGAAATTTAATAGTCTTTGCTTACTATTTATAGTTTTTGTAGAGATTTTTGCAATTTAAGATTCATTTTACAAGACGGCGTTGATTATATCATCACATTGTCAAAAACTTGATAACTGACTTTAAATTAAAAAAAAAAATGTATCATCCTTCAGCTAGAATCCAATAATTTATAATTTAGACTCAAATTTAGTTACTCCAGTCAGTCAGTGAAGCTCAGTCCGATATTGGAGTTTTTACCACTTGCTATTCCCTTAAAATTGTTATTCTTTTCTGTATGTTATTAAACGTTTTATTAATTGTCTCAATTCAAAATTTTTGGCCAAAATTTATAAAACTTTTATAAGACCAAAACTTGAATTTGCTTATTCCATTTGGAACCCTTATTTAAAAAAAAGAAATTGTATGTTTAGAAAAAGTCCAACGAAGAATTACAAAAATGCTTTCCAAATTCAAATTACTTTCATGTTATATGAGATTAAAAAAATTAATCTTTCCACTTTGGGGACGAGAATAATGAGAGGTGATGTGATTGTTCCTACATAAAGTCCATAAAATTATAAAAAACCATTACAATCGTCCTATTATAAACCTCCTTACGTTTAATAATAACACTCATCTAAGAGGTCATACTCTCAGACTCCAAAAATATATTCATTTCAAAATAATTAAAGAATCCTTTTTTTTCAAATAGTGTTAAAAATTTTGAATAGTCTACCCAACGAAATAAGAACTTCGACATTTTTAAAAATAAACTTGGTGATTTCCTTAAAACTGATAGTTCCTTCTTTTTTAAGTTAATTTTATTTGATATTTGTATTTATGTACTAATTAATTTATTAACAAGCCCCTCGGGTCCATCGGCTTTCTCAATTATTCTAAAATAAATAAATAAATTTCCAGATCAGTCGAGAAGAAGTTTGAGTTCCACTGTTCTGTAGTTTTGGCTGGATATTAAATATGTATAAGGGTGTTTGTGATCGGCTGTTAACGAATTGATTTACAGTTTGTTTAGTATGATCACCCCACTTAACGAAGACTAGTCTTTTGGTGATTCCGACTTTTAATTCCTGTGGTGATAAAGTAATTAAACTCACCCGCGATCAGAGAAATGTAACATCTCTGGCCGCTATGGCACCCACTACATTCATATTTGTTGTTTGTTGTGAATAGAATAGCCAATGGTTTAAATTTTGTTTTGTAAACTGTTAATCCTTTGGTCGAATTTGTTTCGCTGCGACCAATTTAAAGATCGTAAACGTAAGTGACACTTAATGAGGTCACAATACCTAATTGCGTTCGATTTGTCAACGTGCACGACGTATAGTAATCAGGATGGCTCATTTATTCGATCGGGTCGTCGCGTTAATAGGGAAGTTTGCCCAACAAGATCGCAGATGATTGCGCACCTCCTTAACAACGAGCGTTAACCCTTTCGTCGCCGAAAACGATAAATAAATATATAATAATATGACCTTTTTTTTAAGCGCGATCTACATATAATATATATTTGAATGAGATAATATGTCGTCTTGGAATTTTCTCAAAAAAATTTTTTTTGTATTCTAATAAATACACATATCGTTTTAGTTTATTCTTTTAGAAATTTATAATAATAAAATCGGTAAGAAAATTTGCTTCAAAGGGTGTGAAGTATTCCGAGTAAAACAAGTAAGCACCGAATCACACTTACCTACATAGAATTGAGATATTAATTAGAATATTATATATGTACATGCTATTTCGTCATCTTTAAAATAAATAAATTATTGATCACCAGGCTTCAATTAAGACGAAAAACGACGAATACTATATAGTATACATACCTACATATGCACATAAAACTCGAAGACTTTTCCTTTGATAAAATTGTTTTCTTTTTATGTAATTCAAGTGAAATTTTATGGACAGAAAAATAATATTTGCATAATAATCATTTAATATGTAAAATTAACGATTTTTTTCATAGCCACATCGTAGCTTACTGTTTAAGTTATTTTTTTCCGAGGAGATATGTCAAGGGCTCGAATCTCAGTCGGAATGCTGCTGGCACGATCTGGATAGTTATTAACAGTGAGCGGCGCTAGGATGCGCCAGCTCGAAATAAATGAGTTTCTTTTGTCAATTTCTAAAAAAAAGGTTGACAATAGAAATTAACAATAGGAACCCGTTTCAGCGCATTTTGGCGTCTATTTCTGGTTATTGAATCTAGATCGATCGTCTCCTGTTACAGTTTTATTTTATTAGAGTGCCATTTTTTCCTAACTTAATTGTTGTGACGGATCTAATTAAATCCGCATCGTCCCCCTCCCCTCTCTGTTTCGCGCAAAAACAATTTTTTTAATTGTTCAATATACCTACCTTGTATGTAGAATGTTTTTAGTATTTATGTGCAACTTTAACCATACATATACATATGTACATATACATATGTCGCTTTGGGCAACCTGTTATGATAACTAAAGAGCGGACCCAGAGCGCGCTGTTCATTGTGCACATGTTGTAAATGCATTGTTAAAGGTTTGCTGAAACTTTTTTACAAAGCATTTACAATAATGGAACAATAGACGGCGCGCTTCCGGTCCTACCTCTAATGATAACTATGGTAAAAATAAAATAAAGTTGGCGGTCAATTTTCAATTTCGTTGGTGTGTTTATTTATATCCAAACTTTATGTGTACACATTTGTAGTCAAAATGTCGTTTTAAACTGTTTATGAATATGAGCGTGAAAAATAGTAGAATTAAAATTTGCACAAAGAAAGTTCTTCAACAGTTCATACATACATACATACTTGGAGAATTATAATTTTTTTTATATATATTTTTTTTAAATTTAAAATAAATTTTTGGTATGACCTTTTATATACCACATTCTTAAAACTATGTACTACTTAAACTAACGATACTAATCTAGAGTTAAAATGCATTAGTTGGCGACGTCACTGAAAGGGTTATTGTTGCACAATGGATGCGCGTCTCACAGCAACGCCGTCGTAGCTGCAATAGGAAGTGCTGCGACTTGACTACCATCACCGAGAGAGGACTACGACTTTGATGATTCAGATGTGTGTCAGCGACAGATAGCGGCTAATTGAATCAAATGACTTAATGCCCCGTAGTCATTGTCGACGATTGTCGGCGAATCTGCTGCACACATGCGTAACCATGTAGCGTAAGAAGCTTCACGACAATAATAAAATAGCGCCTACACAAAATGCATCCCAGACATCGAATAACTACTGGAATCCTTTTCAAAAAACAGTCACACACACATTATAAATATTATCAGAAAGGCATAATCTGGATTAGTAACGGAGTTATAGCATTGGAAATCCACTGCCTTATATGTATTCTATATTATTTTTAATTCGATTGAGTTTATTCTCTTAATAAGTATAATAACATTTAAAAACTACTTGAATTTATGACATTAATGAAGGTTCTGAATTAAATTATTTTAGTATTTTTCAAATAGGCATATTTTATAAGTCCATTTCTGAATAAGCTCCCTCTCTTTACTTTCTTATGTAATTATTTGCACTGGTTACTCAATCAATTTAAGTTCATATATATATTTCGAATTTCGTTACATAATTATACATTATTATAATTATACATTATATATAGATAATTCATTATTTCAGCCGTTATAATTGAAAATCAACTTTTCTACATTTTGATAAATATCTCGCATAATATTAAATATAATATTTTACCCTTAACAATATTTAAAAATACTGGTGGTCCGTAATACGTTTATTCTGCTTTTGCAAGATTCTGGACATATGAAATTAAAATAAGTGGTAACAATTTGTGAATTAATTCAAACAGAAATAGTGTTTTTTGGAACTGAAAATTGGACTTCCGCCACTTTCAAATATAACGGCTCATTTATATTCTCTCTGTCCATTCAAATTCTAACTTAAATACTCATGCAATGTAGATATTAAATTGAATCACTCAATAAATTAGCCATTCAACACACTCTGGTGTTACCAATTTCAGCTTAATATTACTCGAAGTTGACAGAAAGAAATTTAAATCAAAACCAGCTAAAGCAGTTTGAAAAATTGACTTCTCCAAAAGTACAAAATCCAAGGTGATAACCACGTTCGCCTTGTCTTCGCATTGACGATAATTTCGCGCACACATATTAGAGCAAAGAAAATTCGCATTGTGCGCATTTACAATGATGGATTTGGCTTGAAATTTGACAAATTGTTCAAGTCGAGTAATCGATGTCGTCCTTGTTTAGACGACATTCGACATTGTGCCTATTGCAAATACCATTAATAAACGAGACGTTAGGCTAGAAAACTTCGGAGGCTTGAAAGACTCGCGTCGGCCTCCTCTACACGCAACCATTAGCCGTTCTTTACATCTTATTCTACAAGACTTTCGTGCCGGGGTAGGAGCACAACAACAGCGACAAATATGTTTCAAGAGAGCCGGGCTAATATTTTATCAACAGAGCCATTGAAAAGGCGGTCGGATGTCAAGAGACGCGCGCGACCAAAAACACACGCGTGTGTTTTTGGTCACATATTGAACGCGGATCGTTCCCTTTTTGGCTGGACAAAGAGAACCGACGACGACGTCTACGAAATAATTTCATTGAAAGCTAAACAATAAGCCGTCCAAACGTGCGAGACGGGCTTATAAGCCGGCCGCGGTGATTCATCTCGTTCGCCTAGACAAGTCACAAAACATCACCATATGTATAAACTAATAGTGTGTGTTTGTTTCCATCGTGATTGTACATAAATAGGT
Organism: Arctopsyche grandis; assembly: GCF_051622035.1. Classification (NCBI taxonomy): domain Eukaryota; kingdom Metazoa; phylum Arthropoda; class Insecta; order Trichoptera; family Hydropsychidae; genus Arctopsyche; species Arctopsyche grandis. Next base: position 22,374,231 of record NC_135359.1, read on the forward strand.
GTATGTATAAATACATATATATGTAGTATAGAAATGATTGGAAATGTGATTGTGTATAGGACTGCATTTAAGAAGATATCATGAGGTACTTACATACATACTTAAGAAGAGTATTAGTTCGTTCGATGCCGTGGTAAATTGGAATTTGTCAACACTTTCAACTATATCTTCAGTCCATATTCAATAAAATTTATCCAGGCATCTACAAAATAATTGACATTTATATTTTAAAAATGCATGATTATTTAATTAAATGTTATGTGAAAGAAAGGTTTATAATTAGTAATTGAAATATAATTGATAGGTAGATAATTATAAATAAATGTCCAACATAATGAATTTTTAACACAAATGTAATGCGATGCCAATACTATTAATTTGATAACAAATAGATATACTCCGTATTATTTAGATTTTAAGTGTATGAGTTTAGAAGTTAGTTGAATCGAAAGTTAAATGAAAAAATGTAAATGTATGTGAATAAGAATCAGAATTATAGAATACTAAAACACTTCTCAAATAAATAAGTTTGAATATTTAAAAATATATCACTATTATTTCCCACTGCCCTTTATGATCCAATGAATAATTTTCCATTTCTGCAAATGGAATCCAGAAAATCGTGCATATACATTACGTGCTTATTAAAACCAATTTACTTCAGTCAAACATAGAATACAGATATTAAAGATTTAAAAAATATGCCTACACTATTTTATCGTGTTGATTTGAAACAGTGGAAGACAACGCTAACTGACCAATGCCGTGTCTAGTAATAGCATTTTGTGTCCAGTTATAGTGATCAATTACCGCCCGCAGCGTTATCATCTTCTTGTTTCAACACACTGTGTCTAATTTTACATCCTTTCGTGTTACAAAAAAAATGTAGTGAAATATGGAATTATGACTAACATCGTCACTCTCATCCCTTTTAATTTTTGTGACAATATATCTGTTTATGTAATTTTTGTTAATTAGTATCAATTGTGTAAATTTTTCGTTACGACATGTTACAAACTGTATTGTCGATTTCATCGGTAAATTATTGTTGTAAAATATTAGTTTCATAAAGCGAGAATAATAAATGTATACAAATACAGTGATGTATTATTTTCGGCAGTACAATGAATCGCACATCGGCAAATGATGATCGATGATGAACGATTAATACATCTCGTTCACATTGAAATGTGTATCCGATTGGAAATCTCCACGAAATGTGTTCACAGCTTTGTCTCGTATCCCATTGGGTCGAACCGTACTGACAGGACACGGTGAAGAATTTGAAAAATGCTCAAATGATAACTTACTCCCAAGGGACGCATTTTCGTAGACCACCGACATGAATGTTTAACATCTTCGTGTGTGATTTTTTAGTTATATAAATTTGTAAGAGTGTGTGTATAAATGGATTGAATTATGTGTGTAACATTTTTAAATAAGAGGATATGTAAGAAAAAACTTATTAATTTTTCATCGAAGTTCATGAATATATTTATATAATATATATTTTTTAAATAAGCATTTGAACACTTGGTTCAATTAAATAAAATATCTTCTATCGTTTATATACAATTTGGTACAAAAATCATATCATATTTACAATAATATACACACAATTGGAATGCTGGAAAATATACATTACTTTCCTTTAAAACTCTACACAAGCGTTAAAACATTTAAGAGTGAAATATTTAAAAAATAATCTATAAACTACATACGTGTATTTTCAATCACTGGGACTGGCGCAAAAATGTCGCCATAATTAGAAAGGGATGTAAAAATAAACGAAATTTTTACCCTAACTGTCAACACGAGATCAAACATCAAATAAAACATAAGAAATATAACAGAAATTAATGTATAAAATTTACATGATACATAGGTACACAATCAGTCAGCGTTTAATTTTTTATTGCAACGAATCACTTTGGCGAAAGGGCGAACGGCTCGCGTGCGTATCACGAGTCCCTGGAGATGACTGTGATGGGTTTGTACATGGGCGTTCCAGGCTCAGGACTTCCAGGAGCAGGCGCAGGTGCTGGTGGACTTCTCGAAGGTACTGATGCCAAACCAGCACCCAGAGATTGAAGTCTCTGGTAGAATTGCGCGGCATATGGAGAACAAGCCGGCGGCGCATGGCTCGGAAGACTTCCGGGGAATCCTCTAACGAAACCGGGATGAATCGGTAAACCTCCCGACGGCCCTGGATAGAGTCTGTCGAGTCCGAATCCCGGCGTAGGTAAAGGTCCTGCTTTGGGCAGAGCCAAACCTGGTCCGTAAGGTCCATATCTTTGATACATAGAAGCTAAAAGTGCAGGCGACGGATACAATCCGACGAGATGAGAGTACGGCCCAGCGGGAGGGTAAAGGGCATGCGCTCCAGCAGCCAAAAGGGCACTCCGTTTAAATGCAGCAAGACGTGCGCGTCCAGCCGCGGACGATCTTCTCCGAAGTTTGCCAGTAGTGCCCCCGATGAACACGTCTTCAGCGGAAGAATCCAGCATCCAATAGTTGCCCTTTCCGGGATCGTCGTAGTGTCGTGGAACTTTCACAAAACATTTGTTCAAACTGAGATTGTGTCTGATCGAGTTTTGCCAACCTTGTTTGTTCTCTCTGTAGTAGGGGAAGTTTCTCATGATGTACTCGTAGATTCCGTTGAGCGTTAATCGTTTTTCGGGACTTTGTCTGATGGCCATCATGATGAGAGCGTTGTAACTGTAAGCTGGTTTTTCGTTGCCGGTTTTCTTTGGTTGGTCTGTGTTCTCTTCTGTGTTTGCCGATGATCCCAGCGAGCAGTCGAGCGGGGGTGGTGTGCCTGTGACGTCTAGTTCCGAGTCAGATTCTTCATAGTCTCGTTCAGATGGGGTGTTTTCAGGCGAAGGTGGTGGAGACCGGGCCGGTGAAGTCGGCTCGGTGCCCTTCAGCAATAGAGAGCTGATGCTGAAACTGGACTTGAGTGGCTGCCTAGCCATGATAGGATACACGCTGACGGGAGTGTTTTCGATATTCACCATTGTATCACAAATTGGTCACAGAGCGGGGGGGTGCACGGAAGATCCACTGTTACGGGTAAGTTATGTTGACGTAACGCGAAAATAAAGATTGGTGGTTTTTGCAAAATTCGCCGTCGCGAAGCGATAACGAACGTACTCGACCAGACGACGGCGAACGACTAACCGCTGGCACGTTTGGCGGGGGTTATATAGCGGAGAAAGGATCCTCCCCGTGTTTCGAAGCGAACCAATCAGTGACGAGCTGGGCACGCCTTTTCTCCCCCCACTTAGCATCCCTTCACCGACTATTGTAGTAACGCACAACTCGCCCAGAGATGGTTATCTGATGATAAAAGTGACACAAAATTGATGTTTCGAAATGTATCGGTTTTTTTTTCGATTGAAAATGTTTCACAAAATGACAGTTTTTAAATGCACCGTTGAATTTTAAAAAGTGGTTATAAATATAATAAAACACTTAAAACAAAATAATCAACCGTATTTATGAATACTTTTATATAATATCTTATATATAACTATCTTTTAACAATCTTTCTGTCAGGCGACGACTTACTGATGCTACATTCTTCTTTAAGCTCATAAATGGTTTCCTTGATTGTTCTGATTTACTGTATAAGGTTGATTTCAGGATCCCAGTTAGGTATTCTAGACACGTTGCACTCTTTTCACATAATCCTTTCAATACTAATTCCCAAAAATATTTTTATCTGCAGCGTGTGTATCGTATGCTTAACGCGGAGCTAAATGAGGTTGATCTGCTTGGTATTTCCCTACATCAATTCAGGACTAACATCAAGAGAATCTTGACCGATTGTTGATGTATTTCTTCTTCTATTATATTTTATAACCTTTTTCCAATATTTTAATACTTTAATTTTAGTTATGCAATGTGCTATTTAGTCATATTATAGCTTTCATTCTTTTCCTTTTCATTTGTTTATCTTGTATTTACCTTTTTTATTTGTTTATCTTTGTAAATTTCCATTTCTTCTGATATTCTATTTTATAACCTTTTTCCAATATTTTAATACTTTAGTTTTACTTATGCAATGTGCTATTTGGTCATATTATAGCTTTCATTCTTTTCCTTTTCATTTGTTTATCTTGTATTTACCTTTTTTATTTGTTTATCTTTGTAAATTTCCATTTCTTCTGATATTCTATTTTATAACCTTTTTCCAATATTTTAATACTTTAGTTTTACTTATGCAATGTGCTATTTAGTCATATTATAGCTTTCATTATTTTCCTTTTCATTTGTTTATCTTGTATTTACCTTTTTTATTTGTTTATCTTTGTAAAATTCCATTTCTTCTGATATTCTATTTTACAGCCTTTTTCCAATATTTTAATACTTTAGTTTTACTTATGCAATGTGCTATTTAGTCATATTATAGCTTTCATTCTTTTCCTTTTCATTTGTTTATCTTGTATTTACCTTTTTTATTTGTTTATCTTTGTAAATTTCCATTTCTTCTGATATTCTATTTTATAACATTTTTCCAATATTTTAACACTTAAGTTTAGCAATGTGCTATTTTGTCATGTTATAGCTTTTATTCATTTGTTTATCTTGTATTTATCTTTTTCATTTAATTATCTTTGTAAAAATCTGTGATTGGACTCGGATGTTATATATATATTATATATTCCCTCTTTGTTTTTATGCATGCATACATCTTGTTGCCTGTTGATATTTCAATAAATAAAATTTTAAAAAAGTATTTTTACATCCAAAGTATATTTACATACATATGTACCTACATATGTGGTTGTGAAAATAAATAAATCTCGCCTTCTCCGAAGTAACAATCCTATATTATTTTACATTATAATCTTTTAATTTACGATGCTAAAAACATACACAATATTATTTGTTCGTTGCAGATTAAATTAACAAAGGATGCAGAGTTGTAAATTACCTGCTGTCGCATTTTATTGCTTATTTTGAGAAGAGTATTTGGTAGCCGGTCAAAATAAATGAACATGTCTATTTTTTATATAAATTAAGATTATTGAATGAATGAACTAAATTAAAATCCATATTATCCAAAAGAAGAAAGTATTTTAGTCTTCTGCTAATGGTAAACTTTTCTAAAAATTATAGAATGTGTTGTAAATTATCTGCTGTCCCTTTTTTTGCTATTGTGAGAAAAGGATTTGATAGCCGGTCAAAATAAATGAAAACGTCATTTTTTTATATATACTAAGACGATAGAATTAATGAATGCCGAACTGTATTAAAATCCATATTATCCAAAAGTAGAAAGTATTTTACTCTTCTGATCATGGTAAACAACTTCTCTGTAAAGGATAGAAATGTGTTGTAAATTATCTATTGTCGCATCTCAAATACTTATTTTGAGAAAAATATTAAAGTTGCCAGTCAAAATAAACGAAAACGTCAATTTTTTTCGATATAAACTAAGGTGACTGAACGGATGAACGCCGAACAAAATTAAAATCCATATTATCTAAAAGAAGAAAGTATTTTATTCTTTTGCTAATTGTAAACATCTTCTATAGAAAGGATAAATGTAAGTAATCGGTATTTACATTCATAAAAACAGCTTCTTGTGTGGTAGGCAGACTTGTATTTTCCCCAATAAAGACAGGTAGACAAAGCTATACTGTGCATTTAAAAGTTAAAAGGGTTTTATTTTTCAGAGAAATCTTATAATCCGGAATTGTTTATGACCGCTTAACGGTGACCGTCAATGATAGCAAATACTTATCTACTGTTTCCTGAAACTTCTCAATGACACTTTTAAAAACAAACAAATATTGGATATGGATATCAAAAGATAAATTATAAATCAGGCGTCAAATTAAAAATTAAAACATTTATATCACTAGTCATATTTTTTTAACTTTTATCCAGAAAAAAAATTGTTTCAACACTTGATTGTATGTTTGCATTATGTATGTATGTATGTATGTAGATACTATCTACATACGTCCTACATACATATGTATATAAAAAATGAGGCTAAACTACCTGTAAAAAGGTAGCTTTCTTACATGCAGGCTAAGTGCAATCATGCTAGAATTCTTTAAAAACAATCACTCACATTTTGAAATAGGTAGCTAAAAACGCAAAAAATATGCAAATTTTAATGCATTCGGAAACAATGAAATATCAGCTTTGATACTTTTACCGATAACAAAAAAGTCGTTAAAGTGAAAAGAATACGCTTTGGGTTTTTCCACCTACATAGTTTGTAGAATTATCTATATATTGGCATTCATTTTTTTTATTAGCTTTATTCATTTTAATATCACTTCAGTTTAATATTTCGAATAGGTTGGAACTGCCAGCAAATGCGCACATCTCATCCATTATTTCCCAGTGCAAAAGTCATGCAGGATCTCTAATTGACACTGAAGTGAACTGTCCCCGTGACATTTGATCTAAGACATTTAGTACAAATTGACTCGACGGGCGGTAACGCTTCCTACGCGCACTCATACAGATTGAGAGCCACGGCTCTTGTCCGCAAATGTCGAGACGCAATTGCGACAAATTTTCATTCGTAATGGACTTATGAATGGACAAACAAATTTCACACATATACGCATAAAATTTCCACCCACATAATTGACTTTATTGACATATAAACTCTGAAAATTCTGAACCGAGTTATGTACTTCGAAAATATCCATAGCAACAAAATTATGTAGAAAATAGTAAAAAAAAAAATACATTTATTAAAGTATCACAAAATTTGTTATTTAAAAGTTACAATTTTACTATAAGAATTATTTAATAGGAAATTAAATAATTCTTCATGTCGACTAAACAATCGAAAGGAATGTGCGCGTCAACATGCTGTGACTCCATTTTATTTCCCTAAAATTGAACGTTTCATTGTAACACCCACGTTCAAAGCACTACCGTTCGAATCAGTAACTCTCAAACGCCTATCTAAAACTAATCTTAAGTGCTAAGAGTTATCCAAAAAACAGTAATGAAAATTTGTTTTAGTAAAGCTGTTGATGTTTTTTCGTAAATATTTATGACATATTATTATTTAAATAAACAAAAATAATAAATACCGAACAGAAAAAAAATTAGATAAAGAGAAACTACGTATGTTTAGTTAGTTTACATAAATAAGTAGGTACTTTGAAGCTCAACTACCTACAAACAAACAAAATGAGTTTAGGGGTTTAAGATTTGTTTGGAATTTGTAAGAGTGTGTAAAGGCGATTATCACATTTGTTTTCTTTGCCTGATAAATAATTGTTTCAAACAATACACACATTAAATAAAATAGGTAATACTATTATAGTTAGATATATGAAATATTCTATCCAATTGAAGCCAATTAAAATGTATCCATTGGTTGATTTAAATAAAATTTAATTCTGATTAGTCAAACGACGTGGAAATATTCGTAAGTATTAATGGCAATCACCAAGAAATTAAAAATATATCTAATAATAAACATAAGCCGTTAAATTTGAAAGTGGCCTAAGTCCACTTTTCTCCATTTCAAGAAATATTTCTCGAAACATCAAATATAATGTTTTGTGTTTAACAATATTTAAAAATAATGGTGGTTTTTAATATATTTATTCACAAAATTATTATCTAAACTGAAAATTGGACTTCCGCCACTTTCAAATATAGCGTAAACAAGTAGGATGTGCATCTGAGACTATTGAAATGTATTTGATTATTTCTCAACGGTGTTATATTTCAGTGAATTTAATTAATATTCATACAAATAAAAATTTACGGCACAAAAGTTTGAGAGCCGCCGATTTGGTTAATGAAGTGGAGTTTGTGAGACAGTGCGTGCATGCTCGGCCATCATCACGGTCTCAACAAGTGATGAACTGACGGTAATAATATTAATAAATCGTGATTAGCGGTGAGTGGCCCTCCGGGTCATAGTGTTTGTCATAAATGACCTCAGTGGCCCTCTGGGTCCAGAGGGACTCACTCGGAGCGTCTTACCATTCGTTAATTGCATCACAACAGATGTGGGCATACGCAACATCATGATGTAGATATATGTATGTACATACATACATACATATATAAAATAGATTGTACTTATGCTTACGAAACTAATAAATTATCATAATTATTAAAATTGTATTATATACCTATATATAATATATATATTTACGGCATTTTTATAATAAATAATATTAAAAAAGTTAATTTATGGGAGAAAAATCATTTCGAGACCAAATACATCAGTTCATCTTTTTGTTTCAAAGCAATCGATTAGTGTCCTTGAACTGAAATAAAAGTTTGTACGAATTCGATCCAAATTGACGATAATCATTGGCGTGGGACACCCGTGATACAGTAGCAATCAAATTGACGTTTGATTGAATCTATTGATTGTCATCGAGTGGGTCGCCTTTATTGTCGCCCAGCTCATCATCAAACAACACTAGAAGAAATTGATTTCGAGGGATTTGAACCCTGTTTGGCCCTATTGACGACATTCTAAGCTTAATTGAGTTATAACGACTGCAGTGTATCAATTTAAATTCGATGTTCGATTAAATTATAATAAGATTCGAACTCGATTGAATCTTCCGAATCGTATGCACATACATACTTATATGTATGTAGTTTCGTATAGCGTGTGATTTGAAACAATATATAATTTACACCTCCCGTTGGTTTAAATGAGAAAAAAAGGCTAACGCGCTAATAAGATTTATCTATCGAATTAACACATGTCAAAGCATATATAAATATTTCTTGATTTTTTTTTGTTTTTGAGGTCGTTATGTTTCTTTTTATTCCACCCCCCACCTATCTGAATAGTCTCGTTTATTAGAATATTAGTTCATATGTGTGTGTATAAGAATGCATACATTTTTATTATGTGTTATACCTAAACACATGCATACATATGTATAACACGTATAACTATTTATAATCGAGGTGCAATATCCCCTTCGTTCCGCTCGGTTTTGATTCAGCTATTATAAACCTGGATTTATATTTTTCTTTTACTTTACAAATTAGTCACATTCTATATAGCAGTGCTTCCCAATTACTTTCATGTCACGACCCCATAAATTTGAAATAATTAATTCCCGACCCCTAAAAAATTTTTTTTTCTAGTTAATAGGTTTATTTGGCAGTAATTATTACAATTATAATAAACATACTTATATTCAGTACAAAATTATAGGAACTTGCTTAAAAACATTTTTTTCAAATAAAAACTATACACACATGAAACAATTTAATGCGATAAATGAGGTCGCATGTTTTTACATAACAAATCGATATCGGGTTCAATGTCAGAAATGCTAACTCGCAAAGCATCTTCCAAAGTCTCCGTGGAAAGGCATGACCTTTGCTTATTTTTTAATATAAGTAATGACGAAAATGCTTTTTCGTATAGGTACGTATTCGCGAAAGGAACAAGAGTTACCAGGGCTTGTTTTCCAATAGCAGGATATTCTTGCTGTCGCCTTAACCAAAATTCTGAAATACTTTTTTCATTAAATTCCACTTCAAGCAAATTATCTGATCTGATATCGATCAACTCTTCTTGGGCTGCCCACGTAATATGATCATATTTTAAGGACTTGGCAAATGGTGTTATTATCCAATTGTTCCTTTCATCCTCATTCAAGTTTGGGAAATATTTCCTTAAATATATGTATACATTCCTTAAATATGTAATGCGGAAAAATATTCATAAATGAATATTTGTACTTTCTATTGAATATTTTCGCGGCCCCCGCGAGAAATCCTACGGCCCCCTAGGGGGTCGCGACCCTCAATTTGGGAAGCACTGCTATATCGTACCGTTTGTAAAAAGACAATGTTCATATGTCTAGATAAATGTACGTATGTGCTCTCGTTTTGTTTGCCATTTGAATCAATAATTGATTTATTTTAAAATGTTTGATTGTTGTATTATTATTATTTTAATTAAATATTGAAAAATAAATTATCTTTCACCTTGGGGAATTCGTTTTCAATTTAAAAATGATTTTTTTTTATTAAGAAACGATATTGATTTAGTTTTGCTTAATAAGTCACACAGGTAATATTTTGATATTCACAAATTGACGAATTTTTTATATAATTTGAAATTAGAAAAATGTGTGGAATTAGATGGACGAAAATGGGCCAAAACAGACGCGCATGAAATCATGTTGGAGAGGCCTTCGTCCAGCGGTGAATGGTGAGTGGCTGTGAATAATGATTATGATATGCAAATGGAAGCTCATAGAATTTAATGGGCTTAAACAATAATATTTTGCTGTCCTTCTTGCCTCAAATTTTATACATATTTGTACATAGGCTTACCATACGTCCTAATTTGACAGGGACTGTCCCGGTTTTAAGATATGATCCCGTCTATTTGGTAAAAATTAAAATGTGCCGAATGTAAATATGCAGCACAAAAAGTAGAGCAGAATCTTCTACTCAGGTACACAACAATGAATTTACTTGGTCTGAAATTATAGCTTCAGATGAAAAAAAAATGAAACTCTTTCAAATATGTAGTAAAATAAATATGGAAAAACTGTTTGATGAAGTGGAGATTGCAAAAGCTTTTTGGTTGAAAAAATATAAAAAATACAAGTTGTGAATTGAAGTTAATACTATTTAGTTATTTCAAAGAAAACAACATTTCATTGTCCAATTTTGTCCAAATTATAGAATACATTTTGTGTTATTTAGCCTTTTTAATCACAGGTACATATGTATGTACTTGGCCTAGAAAGAGCCACTCCTCATATTGTACAAAAGAGATACATAAAGTTTTGGAATACAAAATAAATCGTATAAATATGTACCATTCATTAGACACAACTATGTATCTAATTTTTTTACATTGCTACTATGTATGTATAAGTATGACTCTCCATATTGATTTAATTATTTAATCATATTAATTAGCATAGCATGTTTGCTTCACAAGATCCAAATCTCTCACCCCCGATTAAAAGGTTGACAAAGTCTGCCCGTAGTGAAAAAAGAACTATCCGCTGTTCGAAAGCCAGTTTGTAGCGAGCGAACTCTCGAAAATCGTTCGTCGGCACTTTTGTGAGCGCGCATTAATAACTGGGCCCCAATGGCGCGCCACAATTTTTTATACATCTCATTAAAAAAAACCGGGTATTTTATTATTGGAATTTTATCCTGTAATTTAAAACGGCCGTAATCCGTGTCACCACTTTGGCGATTTATTACGAACACCACAGACGCCGACCAACGGCACCGCTGATGGCTTAAACGTCTTTATTAAACGCCGAATATATACACTATACATTATTATAGAATATATTATAATAATGTAAAGTGCACCCACGTGATATTCAAACTCGAACGCAATACATACCGAACGAAAATAAACAAACACGGAGATGTTGGTGCAGCGCTCGAGTCGACCGATGCGAAACGTGTTTTCCAACTTTGTATTTCATATCGAGATGTAAGCGTTTTTGTCTACGATATTGCATAAATGTGTTTACAGGCTTAGCATCGGATACGCTCATAAAAGATCATACATAATTAAAAAAAAATCGTATTAAAAAGCACTTGAATACGTGAATGTGATCCTCATATATACATTTGCATAGTTGCGTGAAATATAATAATAGATATAATAATTATATACTTTAAATCGTTTCACAGATTAAGACATATTCTCCAAACTAGCTACTTGTACATTGTTGTAAATTATGTACATATAAGTTGGGTTTTTTTAGTTTTAACTTGTGAAGCAATAATTTAAAAAAAATGTATCTACCTGATGCATTTCAATGTTAATAAAAACCGATGCACTCTAATCAGTTGTATTTTTATGGTTTTTTTTTTAGAAACATGGTTAAATTACCTATTGAAATAGTGAGTATTCTACCTGCTTGAATGAATGTCAAAACTTAAAAAATCATTACAAAATATTAAAAATACGGGTTTAACAAAATTGTCTTTTTTAATACGCAGGATGTACGTGTCTGTAGATTGCATTGAAGTCAAATAAAAAATACAACATGTTACCAAATAGATACATATAATATCGGTATTTAAATATCGATTTAGTTTGACAGCTTTTATTTAATATAATGATGTGTGTATGTGAATAGTCTCGCTCTCGATCTGATGCTGTTTTGTGAATCAGTGGCGGTGTTAGTTACATCGTAGGGTGTTTGGCGATCCACGAAGATGGCCGCAAGTAATTATGTGATATTTACATGCGGCCACATTGTGTGAACGATAATTTTATTCATTGCATCCGCAGGGACCGGACTATTTTTCATCTCGGGTCGCTCGCGATGAATCGCATGAATCGCATCCGTGCTGTGACCACGATTCCAATGGACCAATTCGATAAGTATACTCCACTGATACAAATCAGGTATTTTTGGTAACGTTACAAATTTATATATTTTTAATTTTGGGAATTCCGCTTACAAATCTGATTGAGTCATAGCGAGCAGGTGTTGATTCTAATTATTGAAAAATTGAAATAAATTATTCACGTTCGGCAAAAGTGTGGTTAGCCTACATTATATCGACAGGAGAAATAAAACGGTCGATTTATGAACTTGTGTGTGCCATTTTTGTCTTATTTTCAACTGTGTGTGTGAAATAAATAAATAAAGTTACACACGGTGAGGTATTGGATCATGCTGATAAGTTGATTAGATATGTTGCCGTATATCAAATATTTTTTTATTCTAAAAATAATTATATAAAACCAGAGGTATGCTTTTAAGTAAAATTTAATTTAATTTCTTCATTAAAGATCTATTGATTTGACTTGAATGATTCCTTACAGCATTTGTTTGTAATTAATCGTACAAATGTCCGAACTAATTAGAAATACCTTTGTCTGTTTGTAAGACACCAAAGCACACATGTTTTGACAATAAAAATATCAAAATTAGCACCTGCTATTCGATCACATCGAGTCGTAAAATGTTTCAGTCGGGCAATTAAGCAATTCTTCAATACAATTAAATCGTTGACGATTCGATTAAGAACCGGATTTTCTTGCGGATCGTCTTTGTCGGCTTTTTTATTCACAAAACAAACTCGCGCTATGCGAGTACGATTTACATACGTTATGTATCTGTTTTTCAGTTAGTACTTATTGTCGATGTTTTAGTCGTTGAAACGCATTTGTCATTCGTTCTGCGCTGCTTTGAGAGGCTGTTTTGTCTCTTTGATGTTTCTCAACGAACACCTGACATGTTTCTTTAAACCTTTCACGAGTCACAATGCGCGGCATGTCCATGTTTTCGTGCGATACACAACTAAAACACGTCGTTTATATCTATTATATTATATAATACAATATAGATATGTATATAAAAGAAGACACAACGCCGTTTATTTTTTTGCTTTGAAACTCGTGATGTAAACAACGCATGTTGTAAATTGCAAACATCATCAATCGAAGACTGAGTACAATAACTACATATGAATACAATATTGCGTATTTAATGATAGGATTCTGGTAATTTCTTCAACAGTCGAATTGTCGAATATGATAAATGTGAAATTCTTGAAAAAATATGTTTAACATTTTGATTTCATAATTAGATTAAGAAAATCTAAGATCTATATTTAAAACCTTTCTTATTACGTATAATCATCAAATTATTTAAATAAGTGAGAAAATGAGCTTTCTTCCGATTGGTAAATGTCGAAAAAATCTAGGCAGAAAAATGTGTATAAAGTAGCGTAAATTAGAAAAAAATACTGTACATACATAATACATAATATGAAAACAGTATGCTTTATGTAACAGTTCTTTGTAGATCATTTCAGATGTTGATGTATCTGTTAATAAAATGCATTTTTTTTAAATCAATTAAAAATCTATAAAAATATGTTGAATCTCCTTAATGGATAACAAACATATCAAAATTCGGCCAAAATTAATAGTATCGTAATTAAAATAAGTAATAGTGAACGGTTTATTTTATTGATTGAATTAAATCTTTCGTGTTTTACAATATTGTTAATTCGCAACAATAGTCCCAACATTTATGAAAGAAGGGCTGCAGAGTGCAGTTTTGCTGTCATCGAAGGAACTTTTGCATGAAGACGACGCATGTTACCTCGGGACAGTTGACCTTCCTGATTGAATTGAGTGAAGCAACAGAAATATTGATATGCACTGCAATCAACTCTTTTGCTACATTAATTGGGAAGAGGAATACATAAATATGACGGAGCTGCTATATCGGCTTCCGTAGAAGAATTAAGGGGTAGGAGTTATCGCACTGTGTATTACAACTCATATTTTGTGTACATATATAATGATTATGTGTAATGATGCTATGTATTTGGTACTTATGTATAAAAATTTGATCATTAGTGTCACCTTGGGCAACCTGTAGTGGCACCTATGGTCAGGGCTAATATATAATATAAAAATAAATATTCTACAGAAACTATTTTGGTGTCAATGTTTTGAAAAATATATTAAAAAAATACTGTATGTTAACTGTTTTTAAATAAATAAATGTATTTTATTACTAGCTTAGTACGTAATCCCATTTAAATATAATATTTTCTAATTGTGACCAGAGTTTGAGAGTCATCACATCACCCAGTACAAATCAGATCATAATTGCTCACAAATAGATTTTTTTTGTTAAGATTTTCTTGGTAAGAGACCTACGTGACCCCGCGAACGCTTTGAGCTTACCGATCAAAGCTCGGCACGTGACGTACGGCCGTATTGTTACGGGGACGTATCGTTTGGGCATCTTCGAGCGATTCGTCACGGAGGAAACAGCGTTAATTTGTCCATTCAAAATAAGTGACACGAGTCATTGTGACATGTGCCACTCGAGGTGGTGCTCTCGTTTCGGAGGAAATCATCAAGATAACCGGACAGTGGTCACACTAGCGACATATCGTTGCGATCAAAACACAAAGGTGCCTGCAATGAACGCATAGCTGCCTACGAAACCATAATTTCGTCTGAGGCTCGGCATATCTACTTATGTATACTTATATTATACATGTAGATATATCACGAAACCGTGAATAGACGTGGATTATAGTAGGTCAATAAGCCCAGAATTTTCTCAAGTTTTAAACGGGTAAATTATTACATTATAATATCGATCTCAATCCCAGCTAAAAAAGCCGTAGTTATACAATTTAAGTACATTTAAATTACTAAATGCCACTTTGGCTTTGGCTAATGATTTTTTTATCAATGTGTTATGCCAGTAAAAACGTATGGATGTGAAACTTGGACATTGAGCGCCAAAATGTTACACAAAGACCAATGCACGCAATGAAGTATGGGACGCTGTATGATCGGCTTAAGGATTGATAGGGGGTGAGAATATGACAAGGGTAGTTGACTTAGTGAAGAAAGTGAAGATATTGAAATGGCAATAGGCGGGTTATGTGGATAGAATTATCGACAATAGAAGTGCTGAAATGGTACCCGAGAGAATTTAAAGAGGCGAAAGAAAGGCCGCAAGGAATATGGATGGATGAAATTAGAAAAATGTGTGGGGTGCAATGGATGAGAGTAGAGCAAAACAAAGGCGAATGGAAGTGTGTTGAAGAGGATTTCGTCGTACAGTGTAGAAGGTAGCTGTAAATGATGAGGATGAATACAAAATACAGAATATTTTCACTTGTTAGATTAACAACATTGAAACTGTCCAATGAAAACACTGTAGTGAGTAATTATTTACTAGAAATAATATACATACCTCTTTAGGTAGCAATTTAAATTATAGTCAGAGAAAATATATTACGTTTCTCTGATTATAGTTCCTTTTGGATAATTCAGTCTCATACGTATTATTAATATTTTGCTTTCACTTATTTGTATTGCTAAACTTTTATTCTGTATAAAACTATCCACCGTCATCATTATATTTGATTGATATCTTCTTATTAGTAATATTGGGCCTTGAACTTTAACTACTCAAAAGTATTATAAAATAATTTTATTATATTGTATAAATAAGATAAGATACACTAGCTTATCTTGTGAGTGCTCGTGTCGCGTCAAACGAACATGTGACCAATCGTAAAGGACAGGCGTACGTATTACAGGATTTATCTGATCAGGAACTTCATACATACATAGCTATTGATGTGTGTACACCTTTGCAATTTGTGCGATGGTAATATTTTTATATTATTTTGATCAAACGTTCTAAAGCGCAAACACATAAAAATTACGGAATGCTGTAGTTATATTATCGTAATCGGCAATTTTTTTCTATAAGTGTCAATCCAACTTTTGCAATAAAAATAAACATCGCGCAACATAAAGTTAATTGCTAATTTACTATAATATTTGTTCTGAAGTTTTACCTACCTGCGTAAATTGAATATAAAATAAAATATCCGTAAGCGTAAATGTAAATATTTATTTCTTTTCATTTAATAACGTTATCTGACGAAAGAGAAGATGGTCGTTTAATCGGGAATGTAATCTCGGACCAATCAGAGTTCGATGAAAGAAAAGCGGCTACCACAAAGGCTTTCTTGACTCCTCCCATAAGAACCAACTTCGTTTGATCCAATTCGATTAATTGTACCAATAAAAACCAAATATGTGTTAGTAAGTACGTTGTGGATACATATCATAGATAAGTAGCGCAAGTCGTCTAATTTACTACCAATCATTGAAGTTTTCTTTTTAACGACTGCACTGAATTCAATAATTTTCATAAAACATCACAAAATGTATGTCATATCGAATGTATTCAATTCTCAATAGTTAAAAATCCAATTTTACCTTTTAGTATTGAGATATCGCGCGAGCGATCAACATCAGAATATAAGAAGATTATAACTCCAGGTCCAAACTGAGTTTGATATTATTATTTTATTTTGAAACTATCATACTATGCAGTCTGTAATAAGTAGGTATAATATTTTACTGTACTTAATTTTAGAAGGATGAAAACTTTATAATGACAAATTTTGAATAGTATAAATATATATTTCTATATATTTCATAATATATATTTCAATAATATAGACATATAATTTTGAATAATATAAGTACACATTTCAATCCGTAATATTAAAAGCTGTTTAGTGTATTTATGTATCTGACGTAACAATAAGAATACATACCAATCTATTATATTAAGTATAATATTTACAATATACCTATATATAAGGCATTCAGTGCAACCAATCCGTTCCTGGTCGACTTTGGGATTTTAAAAATCGCACCAACAACCTTTGTACGACTTGTACGACCAGCTAAGAACATAACATAATAAGTCCAGATTGAATATGCCATTGCTCTGACACCTTAATAATCCTTTCGGAGCTAAAACCTCGTTCCAAAGTTATTCGATTGAGTTGACAACACTTTCGTTTATACACAGCCGGTACACAATGTTTTTGGACTTATAAACAGACAGTTCATTGCTTGCGCTCGCTGCTTTTAATGTTTATTTAATTCAATGCGAAAATTACATAAATAATTTGCAGACGAAAATATTCAAAATGGTGATGCAAAACCGCTGTCGGAATTTTTACAACCGAATAAAGCGATTCAATTATTGAATGCGGCGAGCAATTACAAAATTGAATTGTGGGAATTGTGGTCACAGCAACTGAAAGTTTTGAGGTCGATTGTGCTCGCGACAACAACAGGAGAAATATTGTGGTTTCTTTTAAATATGACATTTGAGATGCGCTCGTATTCAAATCGGAGACCCCTCAGTAAGACGACACGTCTATATAAGAACATTCGTATTTGACAATAAACGGATTTGGAGACCGTTTCTTGTGTTGTGTGTGCCGGATTAAAAGTTGGACAAACGCTTGTTTGAAAATAAATATCGTAAGAAATTAAGGCTATTTCCCATTGTAGCGAGAAGAAAAGCTTTGCATTATTGAAAGGATTTCGTGCGAGGACGAATTGATTAAATTATTTTGAAACGTATTTTCAACAAAAGGTGTGACAGAAGACATACATATCGTCAAAGAATACCATCGTTGAATGAATGTATGTAGGTATAATAAATGTATCAAAATGAATTTAAAACGTTTTTCTAATATGAATATGATCAGATTAATGAGCCTCTGAATAATAACGATTCGAATTGTACCTATGTAACTTTAATAAAAATTAGGCCATATAAATCAATATTTGGAATACATAAATAATATGTTACTAAAAGGAAAGCTACATAATGACATTGGATTGCAAAATAAAAATTTTATCTTTTTATATTTTAACGATTTATCAAAAGTTGTGAATATAATATCTACTAATACTGGAAAGATTTTATCTTATAATATTATTGAGATTGAATAAATTAAATCAATATAACGATAATTATTTTTCTTAATTGGTTTTTTCACAAAATAACGCGAAAATAACTGGAGAATAAACTTGACATTTGATTTCATCTTAATTAAACATAGAATCTGAAATTTGGAGTGTAAGAATCATTTTAATTGATGACATGTAATGAAATATCTCCTTGACTCAATTATTACCGGATATTTAGAAAAGTTGTAAAATATTTACGATTGACAGGTCGGATGAACCGTAAATCGGATTAGCTACACATTAATTAGCCAAAATACATACATATAGATATTCGAAAAAACTAAAATGTACATATTGAAAAAATCTACATATGTAGGTGAGTAAGTATGTACATACGTATATAAGTAGTCTGTAAATTTATCCGACGAATCAGTATTTTAGAAATAAAAAAATCAAGATAATCCAAAGATTTATATTTAATTAAGAGTCCAAACGAAACTTGGAAGATACTTTTAGCAAAATATTGATTTTGATTGAGCTTTTTACCTACTTTCATAAATACTTTCATAAAAATTTATAGGAAAATATATTTACACATCCAACAGTAAATGTAAATTACATATTACTTAACTATTATCTAGACACACAGTTTAAATTATCGAAGTGATTTTTTTATTGTACCTACTTATTATAATACATTATATGTTTCTATATATTTTTTCACCCGTGAAAAAAAATGTACGCCCCTATGTAATTTTATTTTTTATTTTTGATGAGAATTTCTTAATCAGATATAAAACATTATCCTTATTCATTATCAATATTATCGATTCAAAAATCATAAGCCACAGGTGAATTTTTTTTTCTAATGTTTGTGAAAGCCCGGGGGAAGAATATGAGCTCAATGAGCCACTGTTCGAAGAAGAGTATCTTCAAAAGTCTTGATATGTACATACATTATACAAATGTGAGCATAATAGATTGACATATTTGTGTGTGATAGTCAGGTTTTCTCAAATTAATCATTACTGATTTTCTTGATACGTTCGCAAAATTCAAGTTTTCTCATCATAGAGACATGCAAGACTGAACGATTTTTAAATTTACAAAAGGGTACGGAAATATTGGACTTTTCACGAGAGGGCGTGTCGTTCCCATACGCTCCCGTCCATTTCGAGCCCTGGGAGAAAGATTATATGTAAGTAGATTATACACATGGTATTTTTAAATTTAATAATTTACTTTCTAGAATCTAGATTTAAAAAATGGATTATTAATCAATAATTAAAACGTCTACAGAAGAAAATATATTTTGTAGTAATTATTAGCATGGCGGTCGACCGCCCACATTATCCGCCCTCGCTTTCCGACTAAGACCGATCACGTATGCAAAACACAATGTACACAGTTATGTTATACAGGCATATATACATGCATCTATATATCTACAATTCCTTTGAATAAGTAATATCGAAAAGAGGGCGGTGGGTGGGTGGGCGGTCAGCCGATCCATCGTTCGTCCATTGTGGCGAAACAAAAACTCGAACGCACAAGCGAATCCGATCGACATCAACAAACTTATGTTTGATAAATAGCGAAACGGCTTTATTAATTCACGTGTACTTTGAGCCATGTGGTGTACAGTTTTTCCGTAAATTTTCCGCCTTTTTCTCGTGAAATGATCGGTAGATCGTAGCGAGTGGGTGCCGACACGATTGCTTCGTTTTGCATAATACATTGGCGTTTTCCCGATGCACACTGTCGTGACACACAGGACAGGTGTTGTAGTTTCCCATGGATGTTATATATTTACCTGTACTATAAACGTATAAAGGAACAATTGGAAAAAATGTGATCGTAGTTAATTTTTTACGACTTCATTGTACATATTGTAGTAGAAGGGGTGGTACGATTCAATATTACAAATGCTTTCCTTTTATTCCACATGAAAGTAAAGTTTTGCCTTTTGTCTCGTCATTTAATTTGCCAGTGTTTAGCAATTATATAAAACAACCCAACCATGTAATTTAATACTTAAGAAACATTAAAAGAAAATTTCCAAGCAAAATGTAATAACCAAAAAATTGTTATTTAATGATCTGTAATAGTATTTTATTTGCAATGTAAAAGTATCCTTGAAGTGATATATTATAGCTTTTTATGTGAATATGTATATATGAGCTGTTATATTTGAAAGTGGCGAAAAGTCCAATTTTCTTCATTTCGATAAATATCTTGCAAAACATTAAATATTTTTTTATGTAAGTTAGTGTGCGTTTATCAATATTAAAAAATTCATTTATTCTGCTTTTACGAGATTTTCGACATATCGAATTAAAATAAGTGATAACATTTTGTGAATTAAATCAAACAACAATGGTGTTTTTGGAACTGAAAATTGTACTTCCGCCACTTAATATAAAGTGTATACAACTCGTTAGTTCATGTGCATCCTAATTTGTCCATACTCGAACCAATCTAGTCAGTTATACTGAACACAAAAGAATGAATTGACAAATTAACTTATTTGTTCATGCACCAACTTTTAGGTAAAAAATTTTCTGCCTTCCAAAAAATCCATTTCTGCCTTCTACATACAATTTATAAAATGCTTTAAAAATCCTGGGTTGAAATGTAAAACTATAGCAACGTTGTAAATACGGTATTCATAGGATTTCTCATTTTAAATGCTTTCCGACAGCTCAAAACTTTTGACAGCTAAATGTTTCATGCGACACCTGGTGGGAATCTATTTGAATATAGCGTTTGACTTTTAACACTTAAACTTAAGCCTATAGCTCCTGTATGAACGAACTAGTATGTTCATGAATCAACTGGATTGAACAATGTAAAAAATCCATTTTCCAATATTTTTTTTTGCAGTACGTAAGTAGGTATTTCTTTAAATAATAGCACACGACTAGTTAAAGAATTTGTACATTTATTTTTCTTTGCGTAATATATTTAAATTTTTTACTTAAATATTGAAAATATTTATTAAATGTTCAAATTTACCTACATATAATATTATGTAATTGAACGATTTATTCTCATGATAAAATAAATAACTTAAACAGCGATGAAAATATAATTGCAAACATTTATGTATAATAGATAAATCTAACACAGAATAACGTTTTAAATTGTTGTCAAATCAATTAATTATTCAGCGTACGAATTCGTAACAATCAAATGTGACATTCACGAGGGGAATCCAATTATACCAATGAGACAATTTGTTAATTGCCGTTTGTAAAATGTGTAGTTTCCCGTGTACGTACATTAAAGCATACATTATCGAAGGGACATACAAAAAAGTACACTATACATACGTATGTGTATGCAGACTGTTATTTCACCATCGACTACAGTATGTAATTACAGGTAGGGTTGTTCAAACGATCACGATCTCCGCCGCACGGACACCGATGGTTATGAATCCCTCGTTCAATATTCATACGAAAATTATACGAATGAAAATATGTACGTAAAATACACTATCAGGCGATGACGACATTGCGGTTTGCGACAAATCGTATAAAATATTATACATACATTACAAAAGTGACAATATAATGAAAATATTTTTATTCAGTACTTATTATATGAATTGTACCTAAATTATACATATATTATATAAGATTTTCCTCCATGTAACCCAAATTTCAGGCAACCAAAGTCCTGATTGGTAATAAAATGTATGGAGTTAAAATATTGAAACGAAAATTTTACAAGGTGCCCTGTGTGATCCAGTGGCGAGCTGTGACTTTTAAAATAGGAGACTAGATATGGACAAAAAAAAAATTTAATTTTTAAATTAAAATTATCTGTTTTGAAGTGATGAATGTAATTTTTCATTGTTATGCCCACAAAAATATCCTAAGTAGCCTACCTTTTTAATAACATCTTGTTTCTCCACAAAACTCAATCATCTGAATGATTTGTTGAACAATCGATCGAGAATTCAATATTACAAGGCCTCGTTATTTACAAGAATTCAACATTACAATGCTCCGCACTGATTTGTTCAGAGGGAATAGTTTCGTGAGCTGAGTCCCTTGCCATCATAAGGCCCTCTACTCACCAAGTTGCAATAATTTTGCAAACGCACTGGAGCCCATTAAGTTTTGGAAAAGAGTTAAAGCAACATGCAAGCGAACGACGTGGTGGACCATCCTTTAACAATCCACTAACACTACCACTACCTCAGGTAGGTCCAATTCCGGTTTCTGAAATTCGCTAATCCGAGTGAAAAATATCAATATGGACAACTATTTTAATTTGTTTAACTATTTTAATCTATTTTAATTTGAATTGTTGATATTTTAAAATTTTAGTTAAAAGATTTTGGGGGACTAACCTAGTCCCTATAGCCCAATGACGGGACGGCACGCCACTGGTTTGATCATTAATTCCAATTTAAAATACAAACAAAAGTAAGGACGAGAGAGATTTTTATATTTAATGAATTATACAAGCTGTTTTAAAGATCGTACTTTTTCACCGATTTTGAAAAAAAAAATGTAATGCTTTAAAGTTATACTTCAAAAATATGTTATTGCAAATATTATTTAATATTATGGTTAGCATTAATATGATTCACATACATATCTTATACTTTTCTGGCTTTCGCTAAGTTCCGAAAGGTTTTTTTCTATTTAATAACATTTTTGGAAATTGAGACAAAACAAGTACCTAAGCGTAAAATGCGTCAAATACAAGATACCTATGTACAATGTTCAAATCTTTGAATAGTACAAGCATATTAATAACAGTTGTATTATTTAACGGCACAATACAACCACATACATACATTCAAGGATCCTCTCGTTAATCTCGATTACTCGGCGTTGCCTTTGCGGTACAGCCACGACCAAATTGTTGCAATTGCGAAAGAAAAAGAATTAGTGCGGATATTTATAATGGGCTTAATACATCGGCGGCAATTGATCTTGACACGTAACCGCGCTGCTTTATATACATACATACATGTACAGATGTACGAACATATGTACATATACAGAAATCATTTAGAAAAGCCATGGTGTTGTTTAAACATCGGCTCGTTTCTCACATACATTTCGCATTTTTTTTTCACGCCTTGTCCATACGACAATACCGGTCATTAAAGTTAATTCACCCACCCTACATACATATACTGCATTTGTAATTACACAAGTGCTTAATTGGCCTCACGAATATGGATCGATAGGCAAACAATGGTCTACCGTTGCGGTCGTCCGAATAAGTGGCCCACAAAAAGCTTACGAAATTACTTCAATTGCTTGCTGGCAAACAATACGTACATATGTATAATATATAGTTACATTTTATAATAGACCATGTCCATTATTGCGGTTATAATATTAGTCTTGGACAAAAATCTAATACATATATAATTTCGAAAGAGATTTTGTATATAAGTATGTATATATGTATGTATGTATCTTTGGTTGGAAATTTCGTAAACAAGTCAAAATTTCTATGACGACGAGTCAATTTTTTTTTTTATTCAAATAAATTTAATAAAAAAACAAATGAATATTTACTATTAGATTCGCCATGTTTACGCTGTTTATATTACAAATACTGAGCAAACCCGGGTAAAACTACTGGTACTTAATAAAGCCGCCATTTTCATACATTTTATACCTGCATATACATATATCATCATTTACAGTCATTCACTAACGCGCTTCCAGTCTCTGTTTTACGCAATTCTCACCCATACATTTTTTTTATATCATCCAACCATCTTCTTTGTAGCCTTCTTATCACCATTTTACATACATTCTCTCGATTACCATTCCATAACTTATTTTCTCCACTTTTTATTCATTCATCTAGCAACGTAACCCGCTTGTTGCAATTTAAGTCTCTACTATATCAACTACCCTCGTTATACTTCTCACCTACTTATTCCGTTTACTATATACAGCGTTCCATACTTCTTTGGGTGCATTAGACTTTGTCTAACATTTTGGCATTCAATATCCAAGTTTCACATCCATCACACACACTGATGAAATATATTTTCTTCGGGCATTCATAGATAGAGTATTGTAATAATGAGAAAACGCGATAGTGAGATTTTGACTGATTTGTATGAGTTCAGTATCAATCCCCGATCAGATTTGATTATATGTAGGACATTTCATCGCGGGGACAACTCACCGACAGATTTCATGTAACAATTTCTTAATTATACTATACACTGTATAGTGTAATTAAGAAATGTATAGTATACAGAAATAAAAAATTTCGAACAAAATATATAATTTATTGTTTTGTTGATAACAGAAAGCTAGAAAGCTTTCAATAATTTTTATTAAAAAAGAGTAACTATGTACATAGGATGTATGAATTTCAATAAGTATAGTCAACATTAAAATTAAAGATTAATATTGTGGATAAAAAATATTTGTATGAAATCTGTCAATGAGTTGTTTCCGCGATGAAATGGTCATGCGACGAAATGTCCGAACACGATCAGATTTTTACTAGCCTCTTACTTCATTATGTTTTCTAGTTTTATATTAATTCAGCCAAAAGCTGAGCTTAATCTTGAAAAATACAATTTTGGATATACATACATACTCAAATGCTTGTAACTAGTAATTTATATACATATTATCTATTGATTTATTCATGTGAAATAATATTGAAAAAAATCCTTTTCACATTTTTGCAAATAGACAGGGATGTCCATACAGAAATCACTGACGCCTAAAATAAAAATGCGTGTAAATAAGTTGTCATTCAAAAATGAACCACCAGCTATCAACCGATCTAAGTGGAAGCATCCTAATTAGTTCCATTAAAACATGTATGCATTCCAAATATATTTTAAGATATTTATGTCTTGGAATCAATTAATGATATAAAAAAATAATTTTACATAATTTATCATAATTTGAAAAAAATATTCGATTGTATCATATTTTTAGAAGGGGTGGCATTTTGAACTTTGCCTAAAGACAGCAATTAGTCTCGCGACGTCACTGCATATTGTTTACATGCATACCTACATATGTATGTACATACATACAAACATAGGTGTTAAACATCAGTTTTAATTTGAAATTTATACGTAGGTATACCTACTTAACATATTCCATATCTTACTTATGCATAAAGAAAGTAATTTTAAATTTCTAATACAAACACTCATTTTAGGATTCTTAGCCATAAAATAGCTATTGATTCTGAAAGCAGTCACGTAAAATTTGAGCCTAATTAAGTCAATAAATCATAAAGAAATTTTAATTCAAAGTATAACTATTAAAAAAACGTCAACATTAGAATCCTATAACGCTAGTTTTCTACTTCTTTTGTGTTTATTTTGGTATATCTGTGGATCTCAAACGACATTATTCCAAGACAGTTTGAGGGGTGGTGCCATGAAAGATGGGAGTTTAATTCGGATGACAGGACCGAAGCGGCACCTTTGGCAGCGAGACCGGTCCGTTTTACCGGCATTATTATGCCCTGTTTAACACGGGCGACAGTTATGAATTAATCCGCGTGACCATGTGCCCATGCCGTGGTCATGACTCGAATCCTGCCGCGTTATTTTGATCCGAATCTAATCTAATGTGGTAGCTCGACCTTCATTTATAATTATATTAATTTCGCATTCAGATCGTACGATATGACATAATCCTGTACACACGAATAATTAGGGAGAAAAATTTAACCCATTAAAATACTTCAACTTCAAGCGTCAACATAATGTATCAATAATGGTATAGAATGTATTCATTTCTAATGTGTTTTATAAGGATATTAAAATTTTCACGGTAATTTTCAAGTTCGAGATGAAGAATTCGCAGGTGAATAGACCCATTATACTGTTTACACCTTATACAAACATTAAACTTTACAAATTAATTAAATATTTTATTTTATTATTAATATCTAATTTATAAACTTAGTGTTACTTGATTATGATTTACTTTACTAATTCATAATCCCTGTTGGGAAGACTCCTGGTAAGGATTCTTCGTGTATTGGCAGAGGTACGTACATACATATCTATGCTAATCCAAAATGCATAACACAAGTTACGCTTTTCTGAAATTCAACATCTTATTTAGTAATTTTAGGCATTAATTTATTTCACATTATAATCTATAATCACTTTCAATATATTTCTGCTTACATATTTCCATCATACAATATGTATATCTATACTTATCTTTTGAGTCGTAAGTATTCAAAATCACGCTGAAAATGGATGCTTAAAATTACTAAAATTATTTGAGTTTATTTACATATATCGATTCAATACTTTTTAAGATTTTAGTCAATTAGTGTAAGTCCAAAACAACTTAAAATGTTTCGGTATTTAAAATTTCTCGCAGATTCTTTTCGGCAAAAATAATAGATGCTTCAGTGAATTTTTTCCAGTAATCTTAAGAGTCGGATAGTAAGATAATGTGGTATAAAGAAAGCCGATTATCATTCGAAACACGTGTATTCTTTACTGGTATTGTAAAATAAAGTAACATTTTTATCTTTCAGCTGCCATCCAAAAGTTGCAAAGGTCGTGTAATCCCCAAAAGGGTATGGTGTTTTTCAGAAATTTACCTAAACCGTCAAATAAAAGCGGTTTACTGATGAAAGTGATGAGTTTTGTTATGACTAGCAGATACGAATGATATTCTCTAAAACAGTACATTTAAAAAAGTGATTTTTATTAAAAATTTACAAATCCCTATCCCCCATGTACTGAAAATTTAGTTCTTTTCGACAACACAACTGATCGAGTGTACATAGATCGGGATTAATATTATTAAATATTACAAAAATATGTTTCCAAACTTTTCATTGTAATTAGATGTACGCGCGCATATTGTAGGTACACAATGGATTTTCAAGTTACACGTCCGAGTACACGTCGAACCGTAAGAATAATTTTATAAGGCAACCACTCAACGTGTCTTTTGTGAAACGCGCTTAACTACAATTTATTCCATTCGGTTAAATTTAGAAGAGCACACTTGGTGCCGCACTCAAACTAATCCCCAAAGGTGTGGAGGACAACAATGGAGTTCGCGAATTTCGCTAGGGGAGCGAATGAAGTGCAATTTAAAATTACCCTCGATGCTTACTGGAGTAACATTCGACAAGCCTGGACATCGTTTTGATATTCTATAAGACTTTTTCAAATTTTATTTCAATTTATAGTCATTATTATTAGGGCGAGTCAACAACTATGTACTACTAGTCCTAAAGGTATGTACGTACATAATTATAAATCGTTTTTAGTTACTACTAAGTACTTTTTAACATCTAAATAAGATAAAATGATAAACATATGCAATTTTAATATGCATGGATATGAGAATGATGTTATATGTAGTCACCGGAGCCTGAGGGGGCCGTGTATTGTTCAAAGGTTGTAAATGCATTGTTAAAGGTTTGCCGAACAATGGATAGCACTGTGACTATCCTACCTCTAGTTATATGTATGTATGTACAATGCTCGTATTGTTGACAAGCCTTCAAAATTATCTCATATGTTGCAACTTTAGAATTCATATTTCTAGAGGTTGCTATACGCTTCGTATATCTAAAGTGTACTTAATAAATAACAACATTATCATCATCACTTTAAATATTTAAGCAACCCCTGTCGACAACTTCTACAACGTTCTTTCATCCTGCCTATCTTAGGGCCGGGCCGCACTGTGCAACTTTGTCGGCCGACTAGTTGCGCGACACGAAAAAATGTATGGAAATGTGTGCGACAAACAAGTTGAGGGGTGTAGCATGTCCCATCTACCTGCATGCATTGGTCTGGTCGCCCTCAACCAAGTTACTCGCAAGTCGCACGGTGCGGCCCGGCCCTTACGCAACTTTCATCAATCGTGTTCCGCACACATTCCTTATATCAACCATCCATCATCCGTTTGAGTTTCTATTTGAGTACTTACATAGTTTGTCCACATATCCTGCCTATTGCTACATAGATTTCGATCTCATACTGATATTTCAATCATTCAATATTTTACATACATATGTGCATACATGTATACTCATTTTTGATTTATACAATATACGTAAAAACGCGCATGTGCAAAAGAGCTAGATAACTAACTGAAATTTAATTGAAAATTCTTCAACCCCATAGTGGTGGATTCAAATGCGGTTAATCGATCTCACACGCTTCGCGCGACTCGCCATGTTTTCTTATAGTATTTTTATGGGCGGGAAAAGCTCTGAAAATTAATTTTCTTCCCACGTCGTCTGCTGAAATGACTCAGCCATATTTTTATAACACGAGATAATTGCACCGCGGGGTCCGGGTCGTAATTACGGTGCTTGCAGGTTGCAACCACCTCTACTACACAAACGCCCGCCCGGTATTTATTTAAACCAATTAGTTAGCGGAGCTGCCGGTTTCGTAACTATCGCCACCTCGATCTCGCCAACAAAACATTTTTAATTTGTACGTTTTCATAACACGAAAAAATAACGCGCACAACCATACCCGTAGGCGGGTCTACGCTACGGCAAAGATCAGCGGTTTTCAATTGAATATTCAATTCACAGGTCAAATTTATAAGTATCTACATACCTATGTACATACGAACAAACTATTCACCAGACTGTCTTTTTCGAGGATAAGTTTTTTTCTTATCGTTTTCATTACATAATCATTTTTCGAATTCTAGATATTACATGTACATATGTACTTACCTACATATGTATATAGGAGTATGAAAAATCATGCAATCATATTTAGCAAGTAATACTAATACATCTGGTGGGAACTCTGGTGATCACCATTGCATTGAAAATGATGCTAAAAAGAGAGAAAGGGACATGTTAGATGCCTTCGAAATGTGGTGCTGGTAGGGAATGTTGCGCATTCCATGGACCACAAGATTCACGAACATCTCCATCCTCAAAGAGTTGGCAGTTTCAGAGACTTTCGACAATGTGTAGAAAAATGATTCTTTCCTACTTTGTCCATATTGGGAATAGGGAGAAGCTGGTAGTCACTGGGACACTAGAGGGAAGGCGAGTGAGAGGATGGTCTCCCACAAGATGGTCAGATCAAATCAAGTAACTTACGGAATCGTCCCTGAACACAACTTGACCCATAACCAGGACGAGTGGAGGTGGATCGTCCACCGGATCCGAGATGACAGGAATGTTATGACTAGAGGTAGGATAGTCACAGTGCTATCCATTGTTCGGCAAACCTTTAACAATGCATTTACAACCTTTGAACAATACACGGCCCCCTCAGGCTCCGGTGACTAGTTATGACGCTTTTTGAGCAAAACAAGGAAGAATAATATTGTATTAATAGATAACAGATTAGCCATTTAGGTTGTAGTCAGAGACGTTCATATGTGCCGCCCTTAGGCGAAGTTAACAAAACCACAAATACAATACCATAGATAGATTTTTTAAATTACATATTTATATGGTAAATTTATTTTGAAACACAATTATCTTGTTTGAATTTGAAATACATATCTACATAGATATATTTTAATGAGATAAATTAAGATCAAGTAGATGGTTGTGGTCAATTTTTAATTACCAACTTTATTTTCTAACTACAAAGCTCTTGAATCGACAGGGACGTCCCGTGAGCTTAGGTGGCAAATTAGGCAGCGTCTAAGGGCGGCAAACCAAAGAAAGAAAGGTAAAAGTGAGAACGCTCGACAGGAAAAGTGGGGCTAGATGTTGGTTGCCATTATGCCGGCGCCAGACATGTGTTCAAAGATGTGATCAAATAAGTGTTCACATGTGTGGCACGGGCATTTGATACTATTGTCACATATTTGATTACTTAAGTGCGCTTTGCCGTTCCGTGTCGGGTTTTTAGCGCACATCAAAGGTATAAAAGTCCAAATGTTTGTGTGCCTGCCACACTGCGCGAAGCCCAGTTGCGCGAGCCTAGTTGATCAAATCTTTGAACATACATATATCTGGCAGATACAACAATATGTGACCAAATGTGTGAGCAAAGTCTTCAAAGAAGTGATCACTTCTTTGAACTCATGTCTGGCACCGGCATAATGGCAACCAACATCTAGCCCCGCTTTTCCTGTCGAGCGTTCTCACTTTTACCGAAAGAAAACATACAAAAAATGATTGTTCCTAATTATATATTTTAATTATTATATTTAATAATAAATATTTTGTCATTCAAGAACGGACACCGCCAATCCTCAACTGATCTGAGTGAGTGCATCCTAATTACTTTCACAAACACATACGATATACAATATCTACATGCATACATATGTACATAATTTCATGTATTTACAATTTTATATTTTTATTTTTATAATTTATATTTTTATATTTCATGTTTTTACAATTTCGTTTTTTATATTTCATGTTTTTACAATTTTGTATTTTTATATTTGTTTTATTCATATTTGTTTTTTAATTAATATATAATAATATTATAATATAATAATAATTAATTTCCTTTTCATATAGCCATAGTGACGACTTGGAGTTGATCTGTAAAGTCACTATGGCAAATTTGTGAATAAATAAATAAATATAGAATGTACATATAATTTTTTTTTCGTTTGTACAATATATTTTAAAGGGGCGGCATTTTGAACTTCGCAAAAGGACGATACAGTCTAAGGACGTCACTGTAAATTGGCCGCAGTTTTTCGGAAATACTTCTACCGTTTTCCTATTCTCTCCCCGTCCTTCTGTAATCCTCCCCCACTAATAAATAAATAAAGAACTTGTATTGGTTTTGTCTCCATGCTTCAACCCACACTTTCAAATGGTTTCAAATTGTTTCCGAAATTGATCAACAAAAATTCCATACATTTTTGCTACCAATAAGCACTGTTTTTTATGCATACATACATACGTATTGTAAATGAAAAGAAAATGTGATCACTCATCTATTTATTGCAGACTTGTTTCAAAGCTTGAGGAGCTGCGGTGTAGACAAAAGGCTCGCCGACGGCTACTGTGGGGTTCGTAGGTGTGACTTTTGCATATCAAACCAAAGGCCCGTAATCAAAAAGTGACAATGATTGTGTTCTCAAATTACGGGTTCCGTTGCCAGTGACGTGCGTTGCCGCCATTTTGTTTACGGCACCGCACGCTCTGTTGGCAACACTGACACTTTAATTGAGCCGACCGTTGTTCGCGCCATTGTCACTTATTTCCCGTATCGTATGATATCTACAGGGTGCTCGCGATCGCGGTGATAATTAAATTGACCTAACGGACGATATCACCGCAATTGCGACATCGCGAAAGTCATCTTTCGAGTTTTGTACGTACATACATACTAGTATGTATAATATAATGAGGTTCGTTTGCTTTCGATTGACTACATTTCAAATGCTTAACAGTCGGTTGATTTATGAAACTGCAATCTCGAATTACGAATTCATGAATTGATTGAGGCTTAAGTGTTTTTACGCGTGCACTCACATATACATATGTACATATGTACGTATTTTCAACCGCAAAGACAGGAATTTATCAATATTTTACGAAATGAGGCAAATTGCAAGCGTATAAAGTGCATGCAGGTGTTTGCGCGTTGTAAATAATATAAAGCAAACGAGTACAGTTATAACAGCATAACTTGTGTTTATTAAATAATTATATGATACTGTTTTTACCTAAATAAATAAATAAAAAATAAAAATAAAACTTATATACCAAATGGCCGATTGATTGATTGTAGCAACTTTACTATTGAAGACACAATATATTCCATATGAGCTAAATAAAATCGGTTGGAAAGATTTGGAAATGGCACATTGATGATATTTACTTAAGAACCACTACGATGTTAGAATTCTTAATCCGAACTAGTAAACCTAGTGCTTCGGGTTGCTTTTAATTCATTATGGTCCGAAGCATTCTCGAGTTTTCGTTATTGTATGGAGCTCTCTCTCTAGTAATAGAGATCATAGCTTGAAAATGTAGTGAGTGCAAGGGATGTTTCTCAGATATACATGTGTACTTATATGTCAATTTACTGTCGCTATCCTTGGCTCTATTCTAAAACCTTTTTACGGGGATCACTAGATTATAACCACAGATCGGCGCGGAAATGCGCCAGCACAAAAAAAATGGGAACCTTTTATTACTCTCTAGAGAGCAAAAACAAAAGATTAACAATAGAAATTGAAAAAAGGATCCCATTTTTTTCTGTGTTGGCGCATTTCCGCGCCGATCTCTGTTTATAACTAAAGCCCGGACCCTGAGGGGGCCGTTTATTGTTCAAATGTCGTAAATGCATTGTTAAAGGTTTGCCGAACCTTTTTTACAAAGCATTTACAACAATTGAACAATAAACGGCACGCTTCCGGTCCTACCTCTAGTTATAACTAAAGAGCGGACCCAGAGCGCGCTGTTCAATTGTTGTAAATGCATTGTTAAAGGTTCGCCGAACCTTTTTAAATAGAGCCAAACTACCCCAATTCCTGGAGAAAGCACGCCCTCTATCCGCACTCTAGTGATAACTAAAGATGGGCGCTTGGGTTCTATTTCCCAGGAAAGAGGAGTTGCCTATTGTCAATTTCTATTATCAATCTTTTTTTTTGCTCTCTAGCGTTGTAGGACTCCTGTCCCAAAATGCATCAAGCTGCTCAACCAGATTGCCATCAATTTGGATTTGTTTAATCTTAGATATGTACATATGTCGATCTGATTGAGAAATTGTTGAATTTGGGACCGTAGATTTTTTCATTTTTTATTTTTGTTTTCATATTTAATATTTATTTTTGTTTCTTATTTTACTAGCTGTTAAATAAGAAATTCATTAAGAATATTCATTCGCCTATTAAAGTTTGTTTAAGTTTTAGTTTTTACTGTTTTTTTTAGTTTCTTCTTTATTTTTTGTTACTTTGATATAATCTTATTGGGTAGCATGTAAAGACTGCTATTAATGTATGTTAAAATGAAATAAAACATGTTTTTTTTATATATTTTATATGTATCTACATATATATGATGTGATCTACATATATATTATATAATGTGAATATTTTTCTATCTATATTATTATCTGTGTCATATTGGGGTAACCTTTAAAGACACTGTGGTATATGTATGTTTATTAAAAAAACATAAAATATGGTTAGCCACCTATGGGTTAGTGACACGTTGGAGTAAATACATAAATCACGTAAATCTGTTCCAATGGTAATACAGTTAAATGACGAACAACTTACATGTATTATTTTGAAAAACTGTATGTATGTGCATATGTACTAGTATTGGGGATCGTGTTTATTTAAGGTAAAATTTCAAAATAGCTTTGCATGACCCTACACGCGTGTACATAATTAAGTTTTCAGCGTATCAGTCACATTACATACACACATGTATATATGTACACCGAATGACGATGACTGGTCGAAAAGCGCGCGAAGAAGCGCGGCGATTCGTTACGGCAGCCTAAGTAGAGGGCAGAGCTCGTCGTTAACAACAAACCACCGCTAAACAAAAACCAGCACGATGCCAAGACAAAGAAATATACGATCGCCGTATTGTGGTCGGTGCCCTTTGTTAGCCTAGCGACTAGAACTGCAAAGGATCTGACGAAAATCGAACCCGAAAGTCCGAGAATTGATTACGGACCCGGCCGCCCGTTTGATCCAGCTGACAATTTCATTAGAGGGTCGATAAGACCGACCCGGAATTTCGTGGGCTTTGATTTCGACGCCTCGAACCGACTCTTTGATCTAAACTGCACCAATAACAATCAAATGGTCATTAGTTATCGCTGGTTTTAAGGGCTTAGTGGCGCAACGATGGGGCTACTTACACACCATCAAAAGATTATACCAAAAACGTATCGGCGATGAAAATATGTACAACAATTGAAAGATTAACATTTTTATGTTTATAATTCTAATTTTACACATTTATTAAATCGTCAAACAACAACTGAAACTAATAACGAATGAAAAAGTTAAAACAGCCACAAATAGAAGACATAGATAAAGTAACTAGACTTGAAACCAACAACTGAAAGATTGACGACTAAACTTACTATGTATATAACTTACAAATATCAATTCATTATTGACGATAGAATGTATACGATTTTTAAATGAACTCAATTTTAGTCGACAATTTATACCAAATGTTATAAACTCGTTTCATAGAATTCAATTGTGCAATATTCTATACAACAGATCATAAGTACGATAATTTTTACAAAACACACAATTAATCTTTGATTGTGTATGCCTATTATATTCAAAGCTTTTAAAAAGCATAGCATAATGGTGACCCTTCTATGTATTTCATCATAATTTTACACGATATCATATTTTTTAAATATCAAAACTGGTTTCATTTTTAATGAAAAAAATATCATACACACAAGTATGACAGATACATACGTATACATATATTATATAACTTGACAATTTAAATTTTTATTGATAGATTCTAATTAATATATTTCTACAATATATTAAATTTATGCGTTATAAAACTGCGTGTTTCGATTAATGGCACTCATAAATAATGTATAAAATTAATCAAAATACAACCGCTTTTGAAAGGCTATTCTCAATTACTGCCTAAAAAATGGAAAGCTTTCGATATTGAATTGAAAAAATTCATACTAACGTGCAAATTAGTTGCGCTCTTCTACGGCATTCGTAAGTACCGCTCATTACATTTAAAATTACATAGATCATTTCATTATTTTTAAGATAATTTTCTACCGGGCGAATAATAATAAAAAATAGCACCGTTAAATCAGTAGACAGGTAGCGATCGTCGGTCATCTTCGGCCGTTTTTTCTCCAATTTTTATTATTATTACTGTTTAACAAATCATTGCTACATCGTCAATTGCGACCAATTACACATCATTATTTATACTTTCTAAAAGAAGTATCGTGATTGTGGTCGGACAAACAATTTACAATGTTCGTACGTCAATTATCGAAACCCACATTCTGCATATTCGGTTTAAATTTGAACAGTTCCCGCGCTAAAATGTCAATCATACTAATTTTAAGCATTTAGATATATAATATATGTATGTATGTATGTACAATGATGCGATATGTGTCTCCTATACAAATGATGCATTAGCCCGCTTCATTGTGCACTTTACAAGCGTACTAAATATTAAATTTATACAACTGCCTCTTTTTTATTATGATAATATTATAAAGATACAATTTGTAAACGGGAACGGAACAGTTCGGCTTTTGAATTCTAAACATAATAAAGTTATCAAATTACCGATACGAATCGGCGAATCAGTGGCGCACAACCGTTTTCAGTACATGATTCGTTGAACGCCAAATTTCATACACTTCAAAGCATAAATAAGAAAATTTGATTCTATCAAATCAAATTCAGACGATTTTTTACTGATACTGAACACTTACAATAGTGCAAATTTATCTAAGACAATGCAGAAATCCGACGATTAACTGTATTTTTCTTAAACAGAAATATTGAAAAACAAATGTTTCCGTTTAGAACTATTTCTTACTATAAATTATACGGTATTTTAACAAATGTATAACCGATTAGTACATATTATATCTTCACAACGGTATTTTTTTCTTTTCCAGGAAGTGTCAATTTAATTTGCAGAGTTTTCTTGTATTATACCATTGCTTCCGCACTATTTGATACTTTTATTGAAAAAACAAATAATAAAATAGTAATTTATTTACATATGTTAATAAATCCTGATTCTATATTCAGACATGACAAGATAATGAATGATATAAATTATCTAAATCATTTGGTTGAACTAAAAAAAGTTAAATTAGGCCAAAGTAAACAGTGCCTGAGGCGCCTTTGCAATCAAACATCCCTTCTGGTAGCACTTTGTGTATACCAAACTCACACACAAGGGAACAAATGTTGAGCCAACGCGGTCCCACCCCACATTGCACCACTATAATATAATATTTTGAGAGATTTAGATTAGGCCGATCCATTGAAGCAACTTGCAACAAACAACAAACCGACAATACAACGGCTGGGCCGAAAAATAAAGTGTCCGGTTACTGTAGCTACTGTAGAGAGCACACTAGATTATCGTTACGCGTACATGTGTAGCTTTTAGATATATGCGGATATAATAGACAATGGATAGATGTGTATGGGAACGACCGAGTTTGAATTTTATCTGTGAATCTTCAGCGATTTCGATACGAACAATTTCATCCAGCAAAGAACGTATAACAATAACAATACGAATCAAATTTTCGAGCGAGTTCGGGCGAGTGCGCTTCTTTTCATTTTCTTTTCATTGGAAATGAACGTCGTTATTTCATTGTATTATTCTGGTGATGAACGTGAAAATTGCACTTGCGAATTCTCATTCGAACTATATTTTTTTTATCCGTCAAAAATCAACGGTAATCGTATGATAAGTGATGCTTAGAAAATATATAACGCGCATTCGTATGCATATGAATGTCCATCAATTGTATACCGGTACCTCTAACTGTGCATTTTATTTTTCAACGCAATCAATTACAGTAAACTGTCGCATTAAGTAAATTATTTAAGGCGATTCTATGTACAAATTACATCCAATCTTCCGTGTACATATTTAATGCTACTATCTCCGATTCAACGGTTTAAAAATGCTATTGAAAAAAACTTGCGCATGCATACGTTATAATATGTAAATAACTGTAAACAATAAAATAATTTCGCATTCAATTTAGTAAAATTAATTATGAACGTTGTTATAAGAATGAGTCGGCTCGCTTTTTATGCGGTATTTTAAAATAAAAATGATTTAATACAAAAAAATATACGTATGTAAAAAATACACGGGACACGATCAAAAGCGGCGATTTAATCGAACGTGCGATAATTTTGCATGAATTAATTGCGTAAATATTGATTTTTTATGAAAATTAACGTAACGACAAACAGAAGAGGCGGCATCGACGGGCTAAACGAATAATTAAATAACAAAATGAATAATTTCCATTGGAACCGCCACCGAATCCATAAAACAAACCATTTCAGTAATTACAAAATATTTTAATAGATTCTCCATAGCGTCGTTAATAATTATGAATAAATTATAAAATAAATGGATATACCATAACGTGATTCATCTGTGAGAAATTTAAATTTTTATGTGTTTCTTCATACAAAAAAAAATCGACAGAGTATGTACGGGAAAGAGCTAACGACTCCAGAGGAATTCATTCAAAAATTACATTAAATAAAAATGTGTGCTTAAAAACTTTCGCCGTGCACTTATCAATTCTAAATATGTAGATATCTAATAGCTTTAAATACTATACTAATATACAGTACTCTCTAAATTAAGAGGGTGATTAAATTAAACCGGGGTTGCATTTTTGTCCCAATGAGCTAGTTTTTCTTTAACGCGCTAACCGCTGTGAAATATCCAAAATTCAAAACACATTTCTCACAGGTGACAATTGGCGATAAATCTCGCGGCGAGTCTTAACGTGTTGAAAACAACCTTTTTCTTCTGGTTGCCGACCGTAACCCATCTGCTCTATTAGTCACACTGTTCACACCCCAACTTTAATACGTAATAACTTTATCAACGCGATACACATTCTGGGACACGGGGACGCGAACAGACTACTCAAATCGAAGGGTCGCAACCTATCATTTCTTTTAAATTTGTCAAATTGTTTAATAGGAATGAAAAAATATTACAAGAATACTACTGACTCTTCATCATCATATGAGGCCCCTATTTTCAAAGATGGCCAAAGCCGCTTTTTGGAATTTCATATGTTTTAATACTATTTTATTCTGCTGGTCATTACGAATCCGTAATTAACAATTGTAATTGCCAAAACTGACTAATCTTGGTACTCAATTAGCTTTAAAAACAGTATATTATAGTATCAGAACTCTCCTGTGAAATAGTATCTTAGTATCAAACGTAAGGGGTCTTTGGTCTTGGTTTATGATACTAGGGGCCTCATATGTACATACATATCTCATACTACCAAAAGGAACAAATCTCAAATTTACTAATTTTAGTTATATATTTTAATTACATACATATGTAGGTATTTAGCCAATTGTTGTGTTGCCATAAAATATTATATGCTAATCGGTCATGTTATATGCTAATATTTACTAGTGAGTCAATGACAGATCAATTAAGTAATGATCGCGGTAAAAATGCCTTGTTTGGACTGTGAAAAAATTCGGCAGAAAATAAATTTTTAATTAAAATAAGAATTCCGGATTTATGAGGCCTGTGCACATCGATGGAAGCACTTTTCTAAACGCTTTAACAATGAAAACCTTGTATGAAATATGATTTGTTGGCGGCCATATTGGGGGGTTCATATACGCAAGGGTGCGGTTTATACATATGGCCGTGACAAAACTGTGTCACCCGCTCACCCCCCACTACTCTCAAATGTATATTTGTAACACACAATAACAATAATAACACACAGTGGTGGTTCACAAAAAAAAAATCAAATTAAAATTTTACCCATGAAAATCTAACATAAGCCTGGAGTTCTGAAGAAATACCAACTGAGATTCAGTACAATTTTTTCCTTCAACCCGTTTGAATATATTTAGCTTTCACAACCCTATTTTCCTATAATTTAATTTCAGCAAGTAAATACTTTTAGTTAAGTTAGTAAATATGTATACATCACAGTTAATTATTATATGTAGATACTATATCGTAAGAAAACATTAGTCAACAAATTCCTAACTAATTAAAATTTCAATAAATTACAATTTTTATTTAAAATAATATACCTACTACGAGAGGTCCCTGGCAACATGAGCTATATGCTGCGATGTCGAGAACAAGCATTGTTAAATGAATGCGATTGAATCCCGATTGAGCATGGGGTGGCCGTCGTATTTCGCAAGCCATGGGTGCCTAATGTCGGTTTACTTTGTACCACCTTGTCACAATGTACACCTTGTTTCAGAAAACATAAATAAATAAAATATCCAAAATTCCGATACAACGGATTTGAATAATATTTTTGAGGACAGCATCTACCTATGCATGTTTCGTAAATCAATAACTTTGGAAGTTGTTATAAGATAACATGTGTAATGAAAATGTTATTTCATATGGTTAATAATATGTATATACATTTATGCTCCTAAATTCACTAAGTGTAAAAGGTATATGCAATATTAATATTTCGTGGTATTTATTCGTTAGCTTAGTGTGCAAAGTAGATTTTCACTTTACAACTTAAGACACCCCTCTCTTCTCACAGAGAGTTGTTGTCCTCCAATGGTTTTAATAAGATGTGTTTGTTACAATTTTCTTTTCATTTAATGAAACGTATTATAAAGATATCAACGCTCATTTTTTTGTCGAAAAAAATTGGACCATTTCACGGTTAACCCTTTGTCGATCGCGCGTATATAAAAATTCGTATCGCACATCGGTCTTATGAATTCATAAATAAATGTTACATAAAACATTTATAAATATTTGTTGGTACTATTCTGCTCGGTTAGGGGAGGCAACAACCTTCATTCTACTAGAGGGGGGTAAGCAGGGTGTGGTTCCCCTTCACCCTCCGGGGTTTTCTGGGGTTTACGGATGAGAACTTTTGTATGAGAGCGACAAACACATTTTGTTTGTATAATATTGGCCGGTGTGATGTTTGCAATTTAGATTTGCGCAATGAGACTATTCGACGGCTAAGCGACTTACGACTAAATATGTCTGACTAGTACATACATACATATTTATTCACCTCACCTAAACACGGGTGGACTCGGTCATTGAAAAGACCATTATATGATATCGAAGCAAGATACAATTTAGTAATAGAATAAGATATATTGTGAAAAAGATAAAGTTATAAGTGTTTGAACAATTAAAATCTGACAAAACGAGTTTAAACAAGCTACTGACTATTGGCAATGAGTTAGTTGTCACCGGCTCCACAATTTTCGAATTTTTAAACATGTCTATGACGATTATATTTCACTATCGACTTGGCGGAAACAATTGAAATCTCTATCGGGGGCCAAACCTCGCAAAATGAAAAATTTTCAAAGCGATCGGAAGAGTTTAGGAAGGGACCATTTAGTTTTGAACGAAGTGAAACTAATAAAAACCTTTTAAAAATAATACTATATCACATCACTATTTTAATCCCTGTCCTACACTAGCATAATGCAAAATTCCCGACTTTTCTAGATTTGAATTGAAATACATATACTTACTGTAAGTATTACTATTCAGTATATGTATGTATGCATGTATACAGTACATTCTTCGGTACATAAAATATATCAGAAATGGAATACTAATGAGTAATTTTTGGAATTACGGTCGAAAACAAAATTGAATAAATTTAAATTTTATCCAGCTACATTTTAAACATCAAATCCATTTTTTTAAATAAAACTTCTATGCGGACGGTACAATTAATTGCCCTGATCATGACGTCGTCGTAACGATTACTGTGAATTTTTGGTGTGTTGAATGACAAACATACAAGGTTACAAAGTCGTTTTATATAAACGTGTACATTACGAGGCACAATCGCGCGTGAAGTAGATTTATGTGCGTTGCGCGCGTTCATTGTGCAGTATTGGGTTTGCGCCCCGAATTTGTTGTAATAATTTACGAAAATATTTATTTATTATTTATGGCAAACGTGGGTATACATCTCTACCTACCGACACCGGCTAAACAGAATCGTTACACATTATTATCATAATATAATAAAAAAAAATGTTATACTCGCGCGGTGTATATTCCGCGCGGCTATAGGAAACAAAATAGGAGAGCGCGCACAATGGGACCACAATGGACCCGAAGCCGAATAAAAAATGGCGGCCGTAGAAAATTAGAAGGCATTCATCGACTGAGAGCATTTGCATTTCGCGTTTGATGTCTCAATATTATTTTTCGGCACGATTCGGCATGCGGCTCTCCACGTTGCGGAGGGATTTCGGCGCCGACCGGCCGACCGGTTCGTTGTTTTGTGATGTTTTGCCGTGTTTTGTGGGGCTCGTGTTCCATTGGCCACGGTGTATTCGGTTGTGCAGAAACAATGAATGAATGAATGACAACGATGTCAACAACACCGGTAACGAAATCTTCGGCGAATGTCAAAAATGTTGTCGGGACGCGACGTGCGCTAGTGAAACACGTAGATCGCTCAAATTGACACTCTCTCTATATACATAATAGGTTTGCTTAAATACCAATTTAAGTATACGTACTTATAGCTAGAGAATGAATGTAAGTTAATGTGATGTCATTTATATATATATATATATATATATATATATATATATATATATATATATATATATATATATATATATATATATATATATATATATATATATATATATGTATATACATATATATATATATATATATGTATATACATATATATATATATATATATATATATATATATATATATATATATATATATATATATATATATATATATATATGTAAATATATTGGAAATTTTGTGGATCACGATTGGGTACTACGTTTCCTGATATCATTAATTTTAAATACTTTGAATCATCACAACACTACCCGAAACATTCGAAAACGAAACTGTGAGTACATAGGTAATATAATTATGTATTGTTTGACATAATAGCTAATCATTAAGGTCGGTGGTACATTCTTAGCAATGCTTACGACTGATTCATTTAAACTAGTCCTAAGATTTTCATACTTATGATATTTGTGAAAAATATCCCAAATATGTACATACATACATATATACATCGGACGTGGAATTCTTCAAATATCAAAAGAACACATTCTAAAAATCATTGCTTGACATTTAAGAAGTGCGTTATAAAAATAGCAGCTCCCATATACTGAGTCATTAATCGAATTAACGGTAAATAGAGCGGTTATAATTGGCATAATCATTGCTATTGCACTTAAGTGGCTCCAATTCACATTCGTATTTTATTAACATTCAATTATAAATAACGCAATACATGTATGTATTATTTTTTTATTATTCTCGCTAATCTCGAAATGTGAAATTGAATCCTTCACATGTCAAAATTTTATTGAAATGTTTGCCTTGAATGGAACGCGCTATCTATCAATGTTGACTCGAAACCGCTTTAATTGAATTTTGATTGCGTCGTTTGTTTGTTCCGAGTGCAATTTAAATGGCAAGACGTTTTCAAGTTTCGGTATTGAAACGTGTGCGATTTGTTGATATTCGAGTTTGAATAGATTTATCCGATCGTGTCTGCGAGAGGCTTTGCGTCGATTGTGCATCAGAAATGGAGACCGTGACCGATTGTTAATATTTCCACAAC
Source organism: Arctopsyche grandis (assembly GCF_051622035.1). Taxonomy (NCBI): domain Eukaryota; kingdom Metazoa; phylum Arthropoda; class Insecta; order Trichoptera; family Hydropsychidae; genus Arctopsyche; species Arctopsyche grandis. The sequence continues at coordinate 22,416,759 of NC_135359.1, forward strand.
AATATGTAATGTATATAAAACCTTGGTCGTATTGAATCGCGATCTCGGCCGATGTCCTTTTGGCCGTGAAACTTAAGAAGATTAGGTCAAAGGACCTCTGCAACGAAAATAGAGACGTTATTATGACAAAGAATCCTTTTTTTTTCTCCCGTCCCCTTTCATAGTCGTCTTCGTAGTTTTCTTTGCGCTTATTTACATTTTCAATCAGCTTGCGCTGACAAGACACAAAGGAGGCTGTTGTGGTTCTGCCGCAAGGATTAGGACTCAAAGTGGATGACGACTGATGTTTGGCGGTTGTTGTAATTAGTACACTTGGGTGGCATTGCGGTGCTTTTGGCCTACAAAGGACTAGTAAACGTGTTGTCGAGTGGTGTTAATAGGAGGTCCTACTTATAATAAAAAAATCTAAATGTCCTCGAGTCCTTAAAATCTTCATTATTAGTACAATGCTATTTATAAGTATCGGATTTCAAACTATACCTTTAAAATAAATATAATCTGAACATTTGAATACCTATGTATTTAATACAACTAACGGTTACTAATCAACTAAAGAGATAATACTTGAAATCTGGAAGAAACTCTTTTTAAATGTTGATTTAATTTAATTATTACACAAAAGCTTATCAACACGTATTATTTTAGAATTAGAATGTCATGAATGAAACAAGCAACAATATTGCAAAATAATTATATATACCTAATGATTATCTAAAAAACAACGGTATTTTTAGTTATGCACTAAAATGAGTCGATAAGTAAACTTTGAAATTAAGTTAGAATCCGTATAGTGAGAATAATCAAAAAAAAAAAAGTGACATCATTAAACTAGTAAATAGGATGATAAAAATGACTAATAAAAAAATCATGTTCCTAATATTAAATTTTAAATGTATTCATTTTTCAATTTGTTAGTACGAGTCACGCATTTAAAGTTTATCGTCATCTTTCATCAATAAAAATTCTTATGTTATTTCACCTAAAATAATATAAATATCTATGCGTGACATCAAATGTAAATATGTAATAGTATTTTCTATGTAAAATATTCACCGTTTGTCCAATTCGTCACATGGTCTCAACATAGGTGGCTTCGAGCGGCACCTTTGCTCCTTCAAACGGAAATTCGCAAGAGGAATTTTGACAATTTACCACAGACGTTGCGAGAAAATAAAGAGAAGGATATTTGTTCGAGAACCAGAGGAAAAAAAAATGACGATGATCGGCGACGATTATTCACACTCGTCAACACCTGAACCCACGCCGTTTCAAAGCGTCTACATTATTAACCCGTAGGAAATGTGGAACAGAATTCAATTAAAAACGCACACACACACACCGCTATTATCCAAAGTTGACTTAAAAGGTTTGCAAACGTCGATCGAAAAAAAATCACACGTTAAAATGGCAGATGTCAACGTAGCAACCGAACTGTCGACAAACATCCCTTTGACGAAATAAAATTTTGCCGAAAAATATATAATATTCCTACAAAGCCAGCCAGCCATCCCTTCGAGATGATCTCTGTTTAAACACGAGATTTTTTTTCCCTCATCACAAATCCACAGTCAAAACATCGAAAAAGGTCGAAGGAGTTCTGTTTACGTATTCAAAGCTCGCACTAGTGACACATGTCAAAAATAATACACGTGTACAATACACGTCTATTAAAACACATACATGGGGGGGAAAGACGCATAAAACTATCATAAATGGCTTCAATTAAATTGAACATAATTTATTCATGTGCGCCACTGCATTTTTGAACTATCACACGTCATTGCAAACGGTGTCGTATATTATAAATAGAATGGAAAATGTTTTTGAAAATAGACCGAATGCTTAGGTCTATTCACAATTTATTGTAAACTCAGTTTTCACACATAAGCGACCGCAACCATCGACTTGCACAGTCAGATGTCATCATAGAAGATATTTAAATATATATTCAAAAATAACATAGATTATAACGTATTCATAAAAAAATTATAACGCATTCACATAGTTTATACGTATTGTAAATTATTATGATACTCATTTTAGATATGTCACTATTTTAGCTTGCATAGCTTGCGACCCTTCGCTTGATCATATCTGGTCCAGATTATGCTAGATTTGCGGGAATGGGGGAAAAAAGTCATGCGTGGCTAATTAAGACGCGTTGCCACCCATATTGTGTGTGGGTAACGTATTCATCCTGGCATTTTAAAAGCCGGGGATGAAAGCTGTTCAGAAATTGACAACATTTATATCGAAATCACAACATAAATATGCGTAAAATGAATCAACTTTTAAACTGGGTCGCTTATGATGTTTTTCTAAATTAACAATCTATAACGTACATATGTATATGTATGAACGAATCTTATTTGTAAATGGATCATCTGCCAGCGTTTACGTATCGCTGATTCCAAGCTGGCGTGCGGTCCTTTGACGAATATGCAGATACATATGTATTTATTATAAGCGGACATTTGTCATCTTCCTACGCGGTAATTTGGTGAACAGGGATCACAAATCACAGTTAACGGGCCACGCATCAGTTGAGAACCTGAGGTGCCAAAATCCCACCCACCGTCGCCTAATGAATTGTACGTGGAAAACCATTTTTAATTTTCATCCAAGCGTACGGTTGTTAATTTTTTTCCTCCAAGATATTTATAGACACATGTGACTTCAAAGAATATTCGGAAACAGTGACAAAGTGGACACCTGTTAACAAATAATAATTGATTTAAAATACAATATTCATATTCTAAACTGTAGATGAAGACCAACACTACAACGCATCGTACTAATTACTTTGAAATTTATGGGGCCTATTTTAAACCAATCTTATCGACATTGATAACGCTTAAATGCGTTTTAGAGCAGATCCCTTTTTTGCAGAAGCGTTGTTAAAAGGAATGCCGCATTTCACTTTAAAAATGTGACTTGTTGATTGAATTATGATCCTAACTCCGGCCTTTTTGAAGATTTACATTAAAAAACACTTTTTTTGATCTTATTTAACTATTTTGATTGAGTTTACAAGCATATAATGCTAAATTTAGATTCCCTTGTCCAGTAGCTAACTTCCTCCTAATTAAAAGATCTGCATATTAGATAACTCTCGAGTGCTGTCGTTTTTTCATCCCAAGTAGTGTTTTTTTTAATATATAGCGTATCCATTTTCTGCAGGGGTGGTCTTTTTCATCTTTGGGGGGGTGAATTTTAGAATACTCGAGTCCTTTCGTTTTGCGCCAATCTTATCGATATCTTGTTTACACAAACAGGGTCCGCCCAAAGTCCTCCAAGGATTAGTGTGGCATCATCTCCTTGCGCGGCTCTTCAAAGCAAACTATTCGATCCTGTTATTTCAGCATGGAAAGGTTGTTATTTCAACATTCAACGACGCTTCCATCCCTGTGAGACGTTTCGCCGCCCATTATTTAATCCCAAATATTTTGCTATGTTTGAAATTGCTCCGCTATAAAATCATCCCTATACTGAGCGCCACACCGTCACTATTGGCACGATTCAATTTTCAGACGCTAATTCAATATACGGGGGTGGGGAGGTTTTGCGGACGTCCTCACCGTCGAAGAATGGGACGTTCCGCGTTTGGACGCCACAATAGAAAAGCCGACGACAGAATAGTTGAAAGATTCACGTTTCTTGTGCCGACAATGGAGCCCTTTTTACGTGAACGCCATTCAATATTTAAAAATATTAAAACATCTCCGCACTGGAAGACACGACTATCTTCTTTCAACAAGGTGTTCAAAACAAGACTCAATAACGAATAAGCGGACTTGTTATTATAGAACATAATTCTCTTTGTTATCGTTTCAAACATACGAGTATAGGTCATCTAATAAATCGCTTCTCAAATTGTTTTCATATATCTGATAAATAATAATTATTCACACGCATCTGGTAGCTAGTGTACACAAATACCTACCTGTAGTGGCATGCTGTTTACTGCATCGATAAATAAATAGAGCCGTGTTGTTGTTAATATGATAATTCTGTCAAAAAATAGAATTTATTATTTTTGAGTACATAATAAGTCTACGTAAAGTTTTATAATAAAAAAATAAAATTTGCACACATAAATCTTACAAAAAGCGAACGTAACAAATTGGCTATACCGATGTAGGTAGATATTATTTATTTGTGAGCGCTTTCCACCACGTTCAACAATAGACGATTTTCGGTACATTTATTTATTTATTACATTATGTTTCATTATGTTATTTGACGCGTCCGTTTGTGGTGCAACACGAGGGCTGTGCGGTCGGATGCTGTTCGCATATCATCCTTCAATTCCGTCCTCTACATGATTTTTAAAGATATTTTAGTATTAAATTCATACATATATTTATAACGGATGTGAAAACTTTTAAATCATTTCATTGAATATTCTTAATCCTGTATATATGTAAATTCCGCAAAAAAAAAAGTGAAACTCAAATTACAATCAAGACAAAACCATTGACAAAAGTTTGTATAAGTACAGGCAAAAAATGTTCCAAATATCCATATCAAAACAAATGTCAGCTGTATATGTAACTATAACCGACAGGTTGCCAGATTCAAGCCGTGAGTTGACCTCCAAGTACATATTTATGCAGTGCTGCTGGTCAGACTTGGATATTTGTGACCGCAAGTCAATCGTTTTCTACCAGAGTTTGCCAATTTATCTGATTTCATTGTTGAAACGGTTCCTCGTCAAATTGGCAAACCCATCCTATGTACCTAACATTTTTCACCACCATTAGAACATTATTTCAAATTTATTATCAATAAATTCATATATGTATGTATGTACAAAACTAATTCCATAGTTGTTCGCTCAGGGGCAACCCGTAATGGCTCAAATATTTAAATGGCGGCACACTAGCATGGAATACATCAATATGATACGTCCATAAAATAATCAATTATTTAATCGAATTATAATCGAAAGTTTAGGTAAAAGTTGCACCGTTCACTTTCACTTTATATTATGTACTGGCAAAGTGTCAAGCTTCATACAAATACGAAACATACAACACCAAATAATATTCTCTTCTCGGTCAATAAATAATAAGTTCTTTATAAAATATTTTAAATTCAAATGTTGTTACTATCATTGTAGAATTACGCTCAAAATCGTGCACGACAAATATAAATTCAGTCTTGTCGTATTAACACACCGCACAGAACTACCATTCCATATAGAACATCTGCTTTCTGGAAGATAACACCGTCGTTAAATAAATATGGCCACTTACACGCACACGTTCGGAACGACAACAAAAGTGCATAGTCGACACCTAAACCCATGCGCGTCTCTATTATTCATGATGTTTTCATTCATTGGCAACATTCGTGTCATATTAATCCACCGATGCATACACAAATCCACTCATGCGAACTTAACATCCTTCCAAATTCACAACCAACCTATATTCTATCCTAGCTTGATAATTAATATTATTTACAAATTTAGGAAATTCAAATCAACTGTATATCCATCAGTCGTATTATAAAAAATAAAAATATCGTAAAATAAATAATACATCGGGTGCGGTGCATGTGAAAGGCGACTCGTAAAAGTCATAAAACGAGAATCAAACGCTCGACAAAAAGCTCCCGTTGTGCAACGGACATTCGAGGCGGTTTTTCATAAAAGTGCACTAAAATCCCTTTGTACTTTGCGCGAACACTTCCTTCTTGTCGGGCACACTCAAAAGTTTTTGATGCCCTTTTATAAAGTAGAATCGTTGTGAGTGCGTATTGAACACGCTCGGTTAATCCGATACAAAGAATTACTCACATACGATAATAGAATTCATGCCGCATAGTTACAATACTTTTCTAGGCAAAATTAAGGTTTCATCACCATCATCATTTACATCCACTCACCCCACACATTTTACATCCACTCACCCCACACGTTTTCACTCGTCTCTGTTTTGAGCAACCTTCATCAATCTCACCCCACACATTTTCCTAATTTCGTCTACCCATCTTCCTTCCTTTCACCCTTTTACATTTTCCATTTTTTACCATTCTAAAACTTCTTTTTTCATCTTTCGTCCATTATTCTTGTTACCTGACCCACTCATTGTCATTTCAGTCTCTTCACTCTATCCACTATATCCACTATATCCTACGTATTCCGTTTCCCATCTCTCATCGTTAAGCTGAGCATATAGCGTTCCATACTTCTTTGAATTCATTGGGTCATCCTAATTTCATGCGTCTTTTATTTCTTCTTCTTTACTACTGCACAAATCCATTATTAATCTAGTTCGTGGCGCATAGTTACAATACTTTCCTAGGTAAAATTATAGTTGGTACGCTGTAGAAAGACACTGCTGAAACGTACATGCTGTCCCTTACACCGCTTCCCGACCAATAACATTTCGTACAGACAATAGAACATTGAATCGTACAGCCAATAGAACATCGAGATGGGGTGTAAGGCACAGCATGTGCGTTTTACCAAAGAATACATAAGGTGTAATTGAATCAAAATATACTTATTATGATAAGACAATTTCCTTTAGCCCACAAAAAATGGTTTATTATTGTCAATTACTATTGTCCTACAAAGCAAGATAGCAAAAAAGAGTTGACAATAGTGAACCATTTTTTGTGGGCAAAAGCAACTTGTCCGCCGATCTCTGGTCATAAGACTAACCGCCTAACTACCACCTACTCGTTTGTCGTGACGATAAATTGCCCAACTGATGCGACAACGTTCAAGGGCTTAAACTCTGAAGGTATACAAGTCTGCAAACAAATCTCTATGTGGAAGGCCACCTGCATAAAACAAAATCAAACCACTGTATAGTTATGTATTATATATCTATGCTAAACCGAGATTACCTGAGATTGTAAAATAAAATGCGTCAAATTTTAAGCTGAATATTTCCGTAAGCATTCGGCCCTGTAAACTCGCCGTACGTATCTTTTTATTAGGAACATTATGTGACTGTTACAATAAAAACAACAATAAAAAGCGACTCGGCTTTTTATACGCTAAAGCCGAACCGCAAAGAAGCGATCGGTACCACAATGAAACGTCTGAAAAAAATCGTTTCTATTCAGTTGTGACAGACGGGCAGACAGCCAGGGTCACCCAGGGATATTGATATACCCACTCGCCGCCGTACTAGACGAGACACATTCGTTCCCTTCAAATTAAGTCATCCCCGTGTGGTATCCCAATTTTTTTATAACCCACTTCGTGACATACGGACAATTCTCCATCTGAGACCGTCGAAATATGTATACGATTGTATGATAAATATTTTTTTATTATTTTTGGGACGGTTGATTCAAATTGTAATCAAATTCTACGTGATGCATCGCTATCAAACGACATTTACGACAAGGTAAAGATGAATAATAATGCCGATACATAATACAAATATATTTTATTTTATAGAACCAATTGGACTTGTCTGAATGTCAAATATTTATGTATAACAGTATAACTCAATGGTTGAGCCCACACAGGTACTTTTTTTCCAACACGAAATTACCACTTTTTCCATTCTAGAGATTATCGTTTCAAATCTTTACTAATTGACAATTCCGCGAAAACTCCAAGTAGGCCTCTCATAAATAGGTAAGTATAAACAACAATCTATGTCTTTCCTAAAATATATGTTACAGTGAAATTGTTATTGTTACTGTTAAATTGAAATTGTAATGGAATCTACGGATGTAACAATATAATTAGAAATTCTATTCTCAATGTCAGTGAATTTGTAATTCGAAAGCAAATGGACTATGCGACAGTGCACGTCGTACTAACAACCCACCGTGCATTCGAGCACTGGCTAGCTAGCTGATATAAATTTACGAGTTTTACATACATACATATATACCAGGAAGGCCTTACTGGGTAAGGTAAACACCTTCCTGGCAAATTACAAACATCGATATACAATTTTTAGAATAATTTTAACAAAGCATCATAGAGACATCTATGGAAAAAAATTTGATAAACTTACATTTTACAAATCGTCAAATTTCAAGATGCTGAAAAACTCGAAAAATTGCGAGACATTTTTAGACAAATTTGTAGCATTTTTATACGAACCAGCGAAATTTGAGATGGTGAAAACTCAAAAATTGCGAGAAATGGGTAAAGATTGCCAATTTGTTGGAACCGTTTCAATTAAGATAAGATAAATTGGCGAACTCTGGTAGTAAACGATCGACCTGTAGTCACAAACGTAGGTCTGGCCAGCAGCAACCAGCGGGACTCGAACCCGTGACCACTATGTTTGAAAGCATATACGCTAACCACTAGTCCACGCTGCTGCTGATATGATGTGAAATAATTATAAATTAAAAAAATAAAAAAATACTTGTAATAATTACTTGAATTAATTTATTTTGCAAGAAAGTCGTTTACTTTATGAAATACATAATTATTTTGAGATAATATGTGTGTTTCATTCAGTTTGATTCATTTCATATAACCTCACTATCATTCAACTGTCAAAAATTATAATTTCACTGATAAGGGCCAGTGAATATGTAATTGGATATGAATTCACTGAAACGTCAGCGTAATTATGATTTCACTGCTGTTATAATTTCACTGTAATATATATATATATATATATATATATATATATATATATATATATATATATATATATATATATATATATATATATATATTTATGTTACATTGAAAGCATATTTCACGTGATAATATATTTTCACCAATTCAAGCCGTGTATCAAACAATGAATTTACAACGTTTAACTCTATACATTCAACCCTAACATCTCAATCTTAAACGAATAGGGCCAACCCTTACTTTACCTAACCTATCCTAACCGCTAAATAATACCAACCCTAACAATCTAATCTTAAATGAATAAAACCAGCAGAATAGACCAGCGGTTAGCATATAATGCTTTGAACAGAATGGTCACAGGTTCAAATCCATCTGGTTTATGCTGGCCAGACCTTGGATTTCTGACTCCAGGTCGATCGTTTATATCAGAGTTTGCCAATTTATCTGATTTTCATTGAAACGGTTCCAAAAAATTGGCAACCTTACCCATTTTCTCGCAAAATCTTGAGTTTTCAAATGTACAAATTTGACCATATGTAGATGCTCTGTTGATATTAATTGATATATATTTATATACGTTGTATAATACTAATAATATTTATATCGTATATACAATATTTCTGGCCAGTAAAGCGCATTGGGGCTACCTGTTAGGCCTTCCTGGTATAAATTAAATAAAAAATAAATAAAAAACCAACCCTGAAAATGTAACTGGCTATGATTTCACTGAAACGTCAGTGAAAATATATTTTCACTTGAAATATAATTTCACTGTGACATATATATAATTCAATCGATTTATCATCATAAATTGTCATCCAAATTTACTATATTCAAACCAAATAAATACTCGCTACCACTATAATCAAACCATTCAAAGTTGAAGAAGCTCCCGAATGTTTTGCTCAAATAATAATATATGTATAATAAAAAAAAATAACACAACTATTGGTATCCGTTTTGCCGTCGACATGACGAAATATTTATATTACCAAAATGGACCAAGTCATTTCTCCACGTCTTCTTTGTACATCTGCATTGTGTAGGTGCACAAATGCACACCGAAGTGCCAACACTAGTCGCACAAACCTACCAACGAAATCAGCCCTTAGGACCCCAAGGCATAAGGGTCAAATTGGCCCAACTGGTCCGCGTTAATATGGCCGCTATGTGATGGACGTCAAACGTCAAGATGCCCCGACCGACGGCGGCATCTTTTAATCCCCAGTTCGATAAATAAAGACGTCGGCATGTGAAAAACGACCGTGTTTGCAAAAAAAACGCATGCCAACCCCCATAGGGTGCACAATGGCAAAAAGTCCCAGTTATAAATTATCGACGACCTTTTTCTCTCCCGGGGATGGTTTTTGGCAAATGTTTAGTTTCGGATGAACCACGCCTTCTTCGGCGGCGAGCTCGTTTGACATGCGAATGTGACGACGATGATGATGGTGACGATGACGATAGAAAGGTTTACAAACTTGTTGTGGATGTTCTGTATAATAATTCCCTCTGGATTTGATGTTCGTATGTAGTAAAAAAAAAAACAAATGAAACATTTTATTAAACAAATGATACGTGTATACAATTGTTTTTAAATACATTTAAATATAAATATTAACTGAACCTAACATTTAGGTATTCTTTGTGTCGAATAAGTGATCTAAATATAAGCTGGCTGAGGAATTCTTCAAGATAACTGCTTCCTAGAAATTTAAAAATTAAAAACACTAACCCAAGTCTCCTGGATTAAGAATTTGGTTAATTAACAAATATTTCCATATATAAAAACAACTATAATGAAAAATATACACACGCTTGGATCATGTTACTTATTACATTATCTATGTATGTACGTAGTAACAATAGACGAAGTTTTGTGATCATGCGAAAATTCGAACTTGAGATTTTGACTGATTCGAACTCATAATCGATCACTGATCACGTTTTCATGATCTAGAAAATATGTTTGTGTGTCTGTGTATTTTGGGGATTTTTTGAACACCGTTAGTCCTATCGAACTGAAACTTAGTATCGGTTACTGAAATTCCCAAGATACACAGACACACACATTTTTTCTAGATCATTAAAACGTAATCAGTGATCGTTTCCGGGTTCAAATCTGTCAAAATCTCGAGCTCACATTATTGCATGATCACAACACTTATCTATTGTTACTACGTACATAGATAAAGTACAAATATGAAAGAAATAAATCAATAAATATATAAAAACAAATATTACAACACATTAACGATCTCAAATTAAACAATCCCTCGACCAGATCAGCATTTTTTAGATTAAAAAATCCAAGCTAATAGATATCTGACTGAGGAGCTTGATTCCTCTTGCGACAGGTGAAGAAACCATCAAGTTGATAAGAATGATAAGTGCTACAAGAGAAGAGAACTTAATTTAGTTGGGAACACTGGAGCTCAATTCTGCAAGAATTTGAGGATTGCTCACCAAGCCAACCAGTAACTTGTAGAAATGTTGTAATCTACTAAATATACTCTAAAAAAACAATAAAAGTAGATATACTATGTAGATATACATTTTTGTGGCATGAAATATTCTGCGATTCACACTATAATAAAACATAACATAACATAATCAATAAATGTGTTTCATCTTGTACGAAAGTGCTTTGTAGGTATTATATAATATTTAAATGAATGTTTGAAATATGAACTTAATATATAGATATGTACTTGAAAAGGCTATTAAGTTCAAGAGTAAGATTTATTTAAATATTATTCATCACGGATATTTATTGAATCATCTTTTGCAGCTGAAAAGTCTCAACATCAAAGAGTCAAAATCCAGTCGTGAGAATTTCTAAGCAGCACATAAACAGTGCTTCAACATTTTCCGGTCCACTTCGAAGAATACGCGCAGTATTTAGACACGCTTCCGGTCGATCGCAGCACAATGTGTCGACGATTATCGCTCGTGAAATAGTAGCATTTTCACGCTGAATTTTCACAAATTGTGATCCTTCGCAAATAAGACAAAGGCCCACCCAAATTCGTGTCCTGAAAGCCGGTAGTCAGGGAGGTTTACGACGCGTGACAGATCAGCTATTATGGGTCGATATTATACAGTGAGTATACGTTTGTAGCGTGCTTTTTTGTCGATGCTGTTGTTTCGTCTCTCGGACAGTAGCTTGTTCCCATGATGATGGTAGATAATGACTTTATTTAGCAAACTTTGTTCGTGTTGTAAAGACATTATCTCGGAAAGTCGTAAATTTCAACGGACGCACAAAAGAGTCGAAATCCCCGACCCGGGGGATCCACTGACAGTTGTTTTAAACTGGGCGTTTCAGCCCTTCGCCAAATTGTAAATAATAAATTTTACGTGGCAGTCAGGTGACTTTCTCCAGGTAATAAATAATATTGTAGTATACACGAATGTGAAATGCATGGCATCGTTGAAAATTGTACAACAAATATCCAGTACATCCATACATATGTACCTACGTAGCCATTATGGTATCTGTGAAATATTATATGCATTGCTTACATTTACATAAATATGCTTGATATATAAATTCAAAATACCTAAATTGAGAATACGAGTTCAGAACTGAAAGCATAATGTAGTAAAATAATAGATTTTGGTTAGAGCGTGAATTCAGTCTCGTATCTACCGCTTCAGATTTTTTTCGTTAAACATTGATTTTTTGATGTAATTTAAGTCAATGTCTTGTAAACGAATCTTTAATAATACCCACTTCTCCGGAACGTTTCAATTTTTCCCTACTCTGTGCAATACCTGACTTCACACAAGCTCAATGAAATTGAGGCATATCTTGTATGATATGATATGATCTATCGTTATCTTCCTTTTGAGTACCATTTGAGTATTTATTTTATTTTATCTCGTCATATAAAGTTTAAAAATTAACATTGGATCAAATCCACAAAGAGATTTTCGGAGCAGTAATGAGATTTCGACTTTTATCGTAACTTATGAGTATATACTCGTATTTTATGTGTATTGATCGAGCTCCCATTTTGAATAGTTCTTTTGATTGAACTCCTCTGTCATTTTAATTCTCGTATAGCTCGAAGGTAATAAAACAATTAAGCATGCTCTGCATGCCACCATCACCAGCTGCTCAAGAAGTACATATACAACATAAGTGGCAAAAGGGCCAAGGATCTTGTACAGAAGCAGCAAAGGTCCCTCACGGCAATAAATATGAACGCCTAGAGCTACGTGCAATTATCACGAAACAGTTCCGTTGACAATGAACACTACCATTTATCAATAAAACTGAGTACCATTTTCAGGAACGTCCCTTTTGTAGACATTGACCCATGTCCTGGAAGAAGGATACACCCGCTATTGTTTCATTATATCCTACGGCGCATTGTGTATATTTTCTCGTTCTACATACATTAGCTTACCATTGTCATTTCAGCGCAGATTCCAAAGGTTTTATATTTGTGTAAAACTATCTATGTACAATACAATACAAGCATTTCCTAGCATGTTCAATTATTAAAATAGTGCTTATTTAAATATCGTTTCAACTGAATTCAACCGATGTATCCAAGCGAAGACAAAAGCCAGATGCTCGTTACGTACGTCGATACCTTTGCGCAATCAAGTTCAACTTTTACGTCAAAGAATCGTCTGACATTTAACGTCGTAGATAAATCACCACAGTCAAACAATAGCTTTGGCACTGTGAATTCATCAATGTTTTACGGTATTTTTCAGATGAAGAAGAACCGTAATTTCATGCGTGACTACAATGCGACCCCCTTGTGCGAGAACGCCTGCTACCCGTGAAGTATTTATGGTCCGATTGTTAAGAAATTGCAACATTTTCTGTACGTAAATTTCACCAGGCATACATCGATATTCAGGGGTTCAATACCATTGACTAGAGATCACAAAAATATACTGCACATACTACAGTTTAGATGCAATACGTAAGGCTATCAATAAAATGTATACAGTATACGATCATTAAAAATCAAAATTTGTATTAAAATATTGCACTTTTCTTATTAGATATATATGGTTTGTGTCGTGGAAGTTTTAAAATATAGGTTTAGTATCTCTGCTTCGCAGAAGCTTATTGAATTTGTCGTTCGAACTCAAAAGAAAGAGCTCAGTATGACTTCCTAAATGTAAGGAAGTCTGTAAAACCCGAAAGAATGCTACTACTGCTGAGTGACATATGGGCGTTCTTCAAGTGAATAGTTCTGTAATTATTACCAGGATCATTATACATTGTTTCCAAGAAATGTAACGATTCGAAAGGGACTTTCGAGATAATGTATGAATGTCGCATGTCGTAAGCTGCGTAACTGATCAGCATGTTGTATGAAAACGTGAGAAAATATTTTGGCATTATGTTCGTAGGAAGTAAATATTTAATTTTTTTCAAACGTAGAATTAAATATAAACATATATTTATAATGTGATTGCAATATTGGGATGGGGAGATTGGGTTGCAGTTGAATTTGGGCAATATTTGTTTGATGATGGATCGGTTCTCAACAACACGTCGAGCGGGTCACTCAGCGGGGGGTGAATTCTTAGTTTTTCATGTAAATATTGTTGTTGTTGTTGTGTCTGAACCAGTCATATGTAGTTTATAGGACGCACAAAAAATTATAGAGGAGATCGCGTGCAAAACTTGGATAGATGGGTAGTAAAAAAAACCATCATTTTTTATATCAAGTTTAATATAATTAAAATTGTTCTTTAGTGATACATATGCAAAGGCAATTCTTTACCTGACGATTTTATCATAGATTAATTTTAATTTTTAAACAAAAACATTATAATATTATTTTATCAAAATAGCATATCCATCCATTTGAATAAAAATTTTATCCAACACGTTTTAACTGTGCTGCAGTTGTATGTAACTGCAAAATGTATACGATTTCATTAAACCAAATATCGAATATGGCCGATCAAAATCTCGAATGGCCATATCCAACATCCGATTTGGCAACAGCGATTTTTTTCAAAGCAATAAATACATCCATTGGGTTGCAGAGGTGGCACGCGGTGCCAGCCTCCCGCCGGCGCATCTGTGATGTTTTAATTTGTTTTGTCATCCGGGATCGATCATTCCGAATCGGTATGATCGATGATCTCGCGAGATCGTCCAGAACGAGGGATCGGACAAAAAAAGCCGCATATTTGCCCTCGAGCCCTGCCGAGCGGATAAGACCGATCGAAAAACGATAAAGAGCGACTCACGACCGCGACTCGTCAATGACGTTAAAATTATTATTACATTAAGACGAAAATAATAATATAAAAAAAACAACCAAACGGTTGGCAAGTGGTATTATCGATAGATACCATTGTAAAACTTTGGCTTTTTGCAGGCTTTGAGATTTTTCAAGCCGGCCTTTATCTTTTGCACGCGCGCGTATCAATAAATAATTCGGAATAGAGCCCATGTGGTAATAACTGTTTATTTATATATTATTCTAAAATTCAGCTATTCACCACCCACTGCTAGATGAA
Source organism: Arctopsyche grandis (assembly GCF_051622035.1). NCBI lineage: Eukaryota > Metazoa > Arthropoda > Insecta > Trichoptera > Hydropsychidae > Arctopsyche > Arctopsyche grandis. The sequence goes on from NC_135359.1 coordinate 22,431,841, forward strand.
GGCCTCCCCAAACATTCTATCCGTCTCGGTTTTGGGCAACTCTCATCCATTTCATCCCACACATCTAATTTCATCCAAACATCTCCCCTGCGGCCTTCCTTGCACCCTTTTACATTCTCTCGGGTACCACTCAAGTACTTATTTAGTCCAACTATCGTTCTTACTTCTCGTAAATTATCATTTCCTACTATTTATCCCCACCATTACATCAAAAACCTTTGTCATACTTCTAAGTTAGAGGTTAAAAGTTCTAACTCAAGTTTTTCGTTTTCTATCTTTTTTTCGTTATTCCAAGCATATCACCGCTATATACTTTTTTTTTAGTGCTCTGGATAGTGGGCTGCGGGCTGCAGCCCTCCTAGTATAGTACACATGCATGCTATTTTCGTTTCTATTCGGTCAACGAGATACTACAGCCCGATTCATCTCTGCAGCCCCTCCACTGTGAAATATTATGAGCCACCATTGTCTCTGGACCTTATGAATTATGATTCATAACTTACGAATCATAAGAACTTAATGCTTCATAAGTTATGAAGCATTCTGGTTTTCAATGCCCGAGTTGTGCACCCATACAATACACACAAGATCTTATTCTTCAGACACAGTGGCATTTTAGATTTGAAAACGACATTCATTTGATAAAGATAATTAAATTTTTATAATTATTAGCCATTGCAAGTAATTTTTAAGTAAATTTTTAAATTTTAACCCGCGAAAAAAAATTCTCAGATCAAGTTCAAAATATCAACAATGAAATACAAATGTACAATGTATGTGTCTATTTTCTATCTTATTAGTTATTACCATCAATTAGATTTACATATTTACCCCATATTTTTTTGTGTTTGTAATTGATAATTCAATGCAAACGTAATCTCTTAGTTATTCTAATAAAAAACAAATTTATTCTGTTTTTATTTTTAATTTTCATTATTTTTTCAAAATAATAAAAAGGCTAAAATACAACGACGAAGGAGATTGATATTTTTTTCATTCATTTTTAATCGTCTTTTATACATTTTCTATATCGATTCTCGATCTCAATGGGTTCTTAAGGAGATTCAATTGCTTACTCACTACATATTAAGTGTCTAAGAAGACTGGTTGATAACATTACAACGAAAAATCAATGAACAAAAATAGCATTACACATTATCTCAACATCGATTGACCATCAAGTGTGTAAGTGCATGTGGTGTCAATTTGGCAATAAAATAATTGCATCAACGTCATTTACTTCAGTTACGCAATTAATCATCACCTACACGTATTAAGTCCTTCAGAATTAAATATAAATTGTTTCATCACGCAGGTATGTGATATACATACATATGTAGTGTTGACCGAATAACTTTACTTTTTACCCCACTTTGTATAGACTTGAGCTACCTGCGACAACGGTGAGATTGTGATCGTCTCCGAGATGTCCGATTCATCATTCACCGCGTGCACTATTCGTGAAATGTGTAATATTGAGATCTGTTATCGGCCTCACAATAACAGTAAAAAAGACCGCGCCCGCGGTTCTGCCGTAGTGTGTATACCATATGTATAATACACATATAATGCGAAGCCGCTAAAAAAGGCACACAACAATACGTCCACGTGAAAAAGTCATTTGGAAAGCTCGAAAACGGGCCCCGGATGACTGATGACATTCTTGAAATAAGCGGTGTCAACATTTGAAATATTTAAAACGTATCTGTCTTGTTGTTGAGAACCAGCGCGCGCGTAAAGCACCGTGCACACGCTTGATGTGAGATTTATATTTATATGAAATTATTGCTTTTACAAGAAAATTAAAAGTTTTACGATGATGTTGCAAAAATTATAAGCGTGTTGTAATTAGAAACGGACCGTAACATTTAATGTAAATGTACTGTTACTTTTTATTCTTGTCTTAGATATGAATAATTCACATAAAATATTGTTGCATTATAAAACCGTATGTACATAAGTACATATATAAAGTTTTTCTATATTCTCCTGTTCTATATAAGTAAATATTGAAAATTAAGTAACTATGTATGTACTTATGTGCATATATGTATATATTTATATGATAGTCAATCTGTATTCCACACTGAAAGTATACTTTCACTAGTATAAGTATACTTTCGCCAGGTCAATCGGTAAAAATATACATCTATCACAAAGAAAATATATCACAAGAATCACTTTGAAAGTATATCATATGAATAATTGACAATTTTAAGTGTTGACTGCTGTCTTTTCTGCTGCTAGCTGCTTGAAAGAACTTTTATGTCATGATGTACATTGTTTTTTTATGTTTTTTTTATATTTTTTTAATGTTTAATATGTTTCTTGATCTGTTAAAAGTACACTCGTAGCTTTGGATGCAATCTGTTAGACGTGTATACATGATTAATTGAAAATAAATATCACATGAATCAGGATAATGAAAATATGCTGTCAACCTGGATGCTATATACATATAGATAATAATAGCACCAATTGGAATTGAGGACTGAGAACACTCCAATTTATGAAAAATAGGGCATTCCATTCAAGTCCCCATATGAAGATGTATGTATTTGATGTAATTAAACATTTATACACTGAAGCAGATATTGAAAAACTTTTGCTGGGGGTAGAAAAAGAAGACATAACATTAATAGAAGTGTCAGAAGTAAATTTAAAGTATTCGGAAAATGAATTCCAATGAAACGCCAATGAAAGTATACTTTCACTACTAGCATGAAATCACTGAAACGTGTTTGTGTACATACAGAGATACTTTCGACATACAGAGAGCTCGAGCGAGTACTTTTGAATACCGGTGAGTCAATTGTTTACTTGCTCGACACTTTACTGGTTTTTAAATTTAAGATTGATATTAATGAGTTTCTTGAATTATTGATGCCACATACGATTAAAAAAAAATGATTGATTCTAATGAAAAATTTAAGGCCAAAATATGTCCATATATCAAGCATGATTGCTATTGGTAGTTCGGAATCTGAAAGAGGTTTTAATTTAATGAATTTGATAGTTGCAAAAGTAAGAAATACTTTTACCGTAGATCTTAGATACCGTAGTAGCAGAACTATTATGTTTTTGTCAAATATTTGTAATCAAACGAAAAAAATGTTAAGATAAACAATATATCAAATGAATGTGTGAACATGTGTAAATACTTGCATTTGAACTTAATAAAGTTAGTTCACTTGTTTATTTTTATTAAATTTCAGTCAACGAACAACGGACGAGCCTCGCGCTATGGAAAAATTGTACGCGAATATTTAACGTTTCAATTCATTATTAATCCATCAGTTATATATCGAAAATAAAATTAATCACAATTCATGTGTCGGCTATACATAATTTTGATGAATATTTTTGTCCGCGATTTCGTACTTCGTTCAAAGCATCCGAGTATTTTTCTCACTTAAATCATCATTCACATCGGATACTATTATAAATATATGTATACATACTTATATTAGCTACGTATTTTGTTATAAAGTGATTTCAGTGCGTGCTTTTTTATAATAATTTTAATTATTTAGTTGTGTCGAATTTTCCTTCGCGTGTTAAAAATAAATTCATTTGTTTTTGTATAAAGTGAATTTAAATTTTAAAAATAAATATAATTCTAAACGATATTGAAAATAAATTCAAGTGCTTGTTAAATTGTGTGCAATCTTTTTGAATTCATATTGAAGAAGATGATTGGCAAAGGCGCTTAAACTGTTGCTATGGAGACAGCATACAGCTGGTGAATTTTCACATTAGTTTATGTAACCGTTTGACTTTATTTAAAAATAATGTTATTTTAAATATTATATAATCTTTAACTTTTTAGGTTGCAGTGAAGGTAGAAGATTTAATTTAATTTGTGGACCCACTTTTTTGTAAGCTTATTTTATTTATTTTTATACATACACACATAATTTAAATCGCTTTTCAATTTCACTAAATATATATGTAGCTTTACTAACTACATCTTGATTATTCACATTATTAGTATAATATTTTATCTATCGAACGAAAATTTATATTTAGGCGAAAATACATTCGTATAGGCGTATTTTTTACTTATTAATTAATTATTGAATTTTTCCTCCTGTCTTTAACAAATTTAAAAGTTAACTTAAATTAATAAATAATGAATGGGTATTTGCCGATCGTGTATGAGATGCACAATGTGCATATATTAAATTATTTTTTTATGGAAAAAGTAAAACGTTAAGAAAACTCGAAGAATGATTCATAATCTTCATGCGTTCGAGCGGCTCGTAATAAAACGCATTAACATAACGTCTTATTAATATTTATTTTTCATTGTAGAAAATCAAATTACACGGCTCACCGTAGATTTAGCGGCGATTTTTACATCATCGCATTTAAATACGTATCAATTTAAATTTTTTTCATCGTATACAAATTAGGAAACAATGCGACAATCAACACGCGAGTTTCAGAAAGCGGAAAATATTACCTCAACCTCATACATTACGAATTTTCTATGGAAGCCGATTAAAATGTGTGCCTTTTGTAATATACATATGTATGCATGTACATACATACTTGTATGCTTTGGGCCCACGGTGAAAAAAAGTTGTTAAATCGTATTACAAGTGCCATAATACGATTTCGATAATCCTCGTTATAATAAGGTCGGATCAAAAAGTATCGAGTCTCGCGACGATCCTGTAGGCGGCGATTTTTCGACGGCCGTATCGCATCGGTCATTTTCGCATAAATCTCCGTGGCGAATGCAGTCTGTCGTCTGGCAAGGACCAGCAGGACGTGCAGGATGCACTTTTCCCGACCATTGTCCAGTGCAACGCCACGCCTTGCAAAAATAACGCTTTGACCTGCACCGCCCGCCAGGCGATACCGAAATACAGACGGCACAAAAGTTAAAATCAGACAAATAAACAGACATAGTTTTGCAATAAGGATCCATCCCTTCACGAATACTGTCTGTCTATTTTTATTATATTTTATAAATTTTCTTTTACGTCATACCAAAAAAACATACATGAAGTTGAGGTCATCAAAATATTTCTCTTCTATATGGGTTGGATATTTTTTACACAACGTCTTCAAAATAACAGTGATTTTATCATACTGTTTGAAAATACATACGTACATATATGCTAAATTTATTTTCTTATTCATTTTATTAAAAAATATAACGGTTTTAAAATTTAACGCCCATTATACATATATGACACCAAGAAGTAAGGAACGCTGGAATGCAGAACGCTGTATGCTTGATATCACGAGGAAAGACAGGAAACGGAATACGTGGGTGAGAATTATGACGATATAGTGGATAGAATAAAGAGATTGAACTGGCAATGGGCAAAGTGCTAGAGTTGTACACGTGAGAATGCAAAAGGGTAAAAGAAAGACCACAGGGAAGAAGGGTAGACGAAATTAGAAAAATGTGTGGGATGAGATGGACGAGAGTTGCGCAAATAGAGACGATTGGAAGCGTGTTGGAGAGCCTTCATCCAGCAGTGAATGGTGAATGGCTGTAGATGATATATGACAGCCAATTACATACATGTGTATGCAATTTGAACTTTGATTTGAATTTCGAAATGATTAATTCTTAAATGATTGGAAATTACTTAGTTATTCGAAAAATATGAATATTAATAATTTTCAAATCTTCGTTCGAATATACATATGTACATACATACACACATTGGTAATTTTATTTATTTGACGGAAGATTCAAATTTCGATCCCCCATTCATTCGAGAGCTATATTTGAATGGTATCACGGCTTGAACTTCCCCTATATTTCTTGTATGTAAATCAACCGCAAATTATTTAAATACGTAATTGAGCAAATTCAGCAAATGATACGAAATTGATCTTAGTATCATAGTAATCGTGATTTACAGTCATTCACCATCCACTGTTAGATGAAGGCCTCTCCAACACGTTTCCACTCGTCTCTGATTTGAGCAACTTTCATCTGCATATCTCATCCCACACATTTTTCATATCTCATTCACCCATCACTCTTGTGGTCTTCCTTAATCTTTTTGCATTCCCTTGTGTATCATTCTAGCACTTCTTTCGTCCGTTCGTCGAGTGACCTACACATTGCCATTTTAGTATCTTCACTCTCTCTAGTTTATCAACTACCCATTTCATAATTCTAATCCACGTATTCCGATTCCTATCTCTCCTCGTTATGCATACAGTGTTCTATGTATATTTATTTGAGTTCATTAAATTATATACGAAGTTATAACTAAGATAGACGCTAGGGTGCTATTTTCCAGGAGAGGGTTTGCCTATTGTCAATCTACAAAGCTAGAGAGCAAAAAAAAGTTCACAATAGAAATTGACAATAGGAAACCCCTATTCCCGGGAAAATAGCACCCTAGCGCCTATCCTTAGTTATAACCAGAGATCGGCGCTCAACGTGCAAAATGGTTTCACTATTGTTAATTTCTATTGTTAACCTTTTTTTTGCTCTCTAGCTTTGTAGGTTGATAATAGGTAAACCCTCTTTCCTGGAAAATAGCACTGTCGCGCCGAAGCTTGGTTATAACTTATAATTAAAGGCCGGATAACCAAGGTGCCGTCTCGATAAAAACGGACACAGAGGGTGCTGTGTATTGTTCATTGCATTGTTAAAGGTTAGCCGAACGTTTTTTTTTTTTTTGGACTCTAGCTTTGTAAATAGAACTAAACCACCCCGATTCCTAGAAAAAGCACTGTGACTATCCGGTGTCTACTTATAATATTTAAAGTTCAAGGTCTATTAATATTAGCACAGCACGTGACAACAACTACACGTAACCAGCAAGTATGGAAAGTATTATTTGGTACATTCTATATGAATGCGTGAATACTTTCCGTATACTATATGTATGTAACTTTCCGTACTATATACAGTACTTGCTTGTTACGTGCAGTTGCCGGTACGTGCTGTGCAGGTATGAATAACTCACAACTCACTTTGTGTATCATAATGTTAGAATTAAATTTCCAAATTTCAATTTCGATCAACCGTACACGTTTCATCTCAATCCACCAACCGGAAGTGTCAGTTTATCCTTCCGTCTGATGAATATTTCACAAATATCATAGCTAACTGTTTTATTTACATTACACATAAATATCTTACCCGGTATGTTTATCATTTTAACATATGTAGATACATATATTTCGGGCGGCCCTATATGTATGTACATGTACGTTTGCATCGCCACTAAATCATATCGTTCCCTGGAGGAAAGTGGTGACATCTTCATTAGTGTATTTATTGCGGAATTTACTGGGAATATACGTGCCCGCACCATTAGTTATTGTCGCAGCGAGTCATTGTGACCGTCGCTAATACATCCTCGAATAAAATATTCGCGAGATCAACAAGAGGTTAAAATATCTACATCAGACGATTCGGAAAACGCTGAATCATATTGCGCTTGCGATTCACGAGTCGATCGGAAGCGGTGATTTATGGTAAATATTACTGTCTGCCGATGATCGCAATCGGTGTGTTTGATGCACCAGTAATCCGGCTGCATTAAATTCTGACACCGAGACGGACAGACAGACAACTCGTGACTGATTTTGATTCTCACCAGCACACAACAACAGCGTCTCGGGCGATTCGGTGAATAATCCCAGGAATTAACTATGACCAGTATTTGACAGACATTGTATGTAGGTACATATGTATGTATGTTTGTGTGTGTGTGTGTGTGTGTGTGTGTGTGTATATAAAAAATGTTATTATTATTGTATTCCTACACTTCGGATGATAAATATTGTACAATGCGTCGGTTATGATAGTCGACATAAAAAGTTCTGGAACCGATACTAAATGTGTGTGATGTCGAGTATAGTCGAGTATAGTCAAACAGTGATTTTCAGAGTTAGGTTAAGCCGTATCTATGTATCTACATACATATGTATTGATTGTGTTTTTTTCTTCTACTTGTTAAATTTTCTTCTCCTTGTTACCTCCACAGCTTCATACACATTTATTTAGTAATTTCATACTAGCAGTGAAAGTATGCTTTCACTGGCGTGTTAGGTAATTCATATTCCGATTAATTTACAATTACATCTGATACTTCTATTAATGTTTTGTCCTCTGCGTCTAAGTCCATCAAAAGTTCCGATATATTATTCAGTTTATGAATGTTTAATAACATCAGAAGGAAAATTTGATGGTTGTAGACCAACTTTTGCAGTTTCTCCAAATTCAGCATTATATGAGGACAATCTGATTCCTGAATGTAATGCCCTGTTTTTCATAAATCGGACGGTATTCAGTCCTTTTTTCCAATTAGTGCTGTTGTGATCTAACATTCAAGTTGACAGCATGTTTTCAATATCCTGATTCGTGTGATATGCTTTCAACGACTGAGTTGGCGAATATATTTATAGTTATACTGGTGAAAGTATAATTTCACCGAGAAATACAGAATCACTGTAACATATCCAATGTTGCACACAGATACACTTTCTGAACAGAATTCCTTACAAGGTTTGGGTGGCATTTTGTATAAAATGGACGCAATTGTTTGCGTTTATTAAAGAATGTGGCTTCACTCCATTCACACATCCAGGCAAGGATTTTGATATTTGCATTGGAAATATCGCACTTTAAAATAGTATAATTTCCAACTTTCTGACAACAAAGGTACGATTTGGACCGATGTGACTCTGCCTGATAAATGGACAGCACCTTTGGAAGACATTTCACTAGTACTATTTTTTCTTAGATCCTAGAATATTTTGAGATCATTCCATTCCTAGACTTGTTAAAACCATGGACCTTTACATCTTCCAAGAAATATCTCTAAATTGACCGATTAAATCAAATGAATGTTCATAACAATTTTTTTTATTGTTATGAACGATGCAAGTTCTGCATCAATGTGGGATGATCTTTGTGATTATCAAGTAATAATCCTGTAGCTTTTCAGTCACAGTGTGAAGTAAACACATACCGTTTCGACGTAGGCAATATCAAAAGCGCCGGTGACAAGTAGCAGAGCCGGCGGCGCTTTGTACCCGAACCACAAATATTTACAGTTTACTGGTTGTGATCTCTTCTGGTTGCCGGTTGCTAAAATAGCAGAAGCACTGCTCTAGCTGTCCATCATGCTCGCCCACTTCTCACCTCGCACAATTGAATATAAAAAGTAATAATAAAAAATAGATTGCCAAACAGGCTATGTACGTACATATATAATATGTGCGTTTGGGTCTCGCAGGTGGAGCGACCTCTTCAAAGTTCGACAAAGTCGATATGGGGAGTTTTAAAACGTTCGATTGTCGTTGATCGATGACGGTGTTGGCTGGTTGTGGCGTGATGATGATCGACCAGTGGTTCAGCGTGGTGGACGTCACTGGTTTTCCTGTTCGGATGATTGACGTGGGCGTCTGAGCATCTTCAAAATAGCGGCCATCAAACGATATCGCATCCGACGGCACTTGTTGCTTCTTCCTTGGCCAATAACTGAACATCGGAAGCCACTCTTCAAAACATTCAAAATTGCATGAAATATCGTTTTGAAATAGGAAGGTTAAAATGTATAATTAGTGTCGAAATCGGTCGAAAGTTCGTATGTATTGATTGTCTCCAATGAAAATTAACTTAATTCCATAATGTATTCCTATCTAAGGCATATACATATATTTATACTTGTGTATATGTATGGATGTTACAAACAAAGTGTATTTTCAGTTGTAATATATTCAAACTGGCGTTTTAGGTCATTCATATCTATTCGAATACAATTCCACTAGTAAATTATATCTCTACAAGCGCAAATACGCTTTCAACAATGTGCGCCAGCTGTATTTAACAGTCAAGTTTTGACAGCTCTAATGTTTTTACGAATGCTTTAGAGTTTAATAATCCGTTAATATTTGCTAGCTACATATTACGAATAAAGGTAATGAGTACCGTATTGCGATAACTCTAAGAATGTGTTTAAAACAAAAATCCGACTTTCCAACTCAATTTACTAGTTTTCACGAAAACCTAAGCTCCCCCATCTAACCTGGTACCAAATTTATAATTTAACTGTATTTTCAGTTGTAATATATTTTGACCAGTTGGAATGTAATTCGCTATATGAATCAACTTACGTGGGTTAGACGGAATATATTCCAACAAGTCTAAATACATTACAACTCAAAATACACGTCAACCATAGCGGTAGTTAGTACCAGGTTAGATGGAATATATTCCAATTAATCAAAATATATTACAACTAAAAGATACCCTTCAACCGTTAATATTATATATGTATATACATTAGTAAGTTGAATGTGGTAATTAAATTAATCTAAGTCCATATTTGTTGGAACTTCTCGATGATACATGAAAAGAGTCGGTATTATCTACAGATCATATTCATCTATGTAAGTATATTTTTATGCGTGTTGTCCGAACGCAGCGACCCGCATCTCGTGTGCAGTTCCGCTGTAGCAATTATTGACCCCACAATTCACTCAAATGCATTTCCGCATTGACACCCCCTTCTTCCACAAAAGCTCACATAGGCTTCAGTGTATATTGGACAGCATCGCAATATTTGTAACGCTTTGTATTACATAGTCATTCTCGAAAAAGGAAACACTTACAAATTAGTGGAAATTGTTGTTGACAATACAAAAACAATGCCTATTCATATGTTATAGAAATAGTACCTATGGTATGGTACAGAATTGATCAAAATTTTATATTCGATAAAAAAATTATTTGATTTTAATTTTAAAATATATTTCAATTCCAATTTAACCTGTCATATTGTTATAACGACCCTCGTTCACTTTATTATAAATTACATTTTTATGTTCTGTTGACGATTGTTTGTTTGTCAGTTTTCAATCGAATCTATATCCCATAAATACGTCATTTTTATAGGACACCGTGGGCCTAATGGTGATTTCAATACATCGACACAATAGCGAAAAGACCCGCATTTCCGCGGATTCCCGGGAATTAAATTTTCGGGAATATACGGAGGCGACTGGGATACGAGATCCGCTAAATTGACCGTCATTGTAAATCCCCGCAACAAACGCATAAAGGCGACATTTGTATGAGCCCCCATATTCATTATGGTCATTGAAACGGTCTCAGGATGAAAACATTTGTAGTGTTTCTATTGGGACTGTGGTCGACTAACTTTTTTAATTTTTACTATGAAATAATAGCCAAAAATCTTAAAATCATCGTAAAAAAATTAATAAATTAAGTGTAATGTGAATTCATATTCATATAAATATAAAAGGAAAATATTTTAAATAAGTGTCCGTATAACAGTATATACCTACATATAAATACATATATTATTCTTTTATCGGTCACAGTTTCTGTAAAATTTATTTTAACAAATATTTACATTTTTATCGAGTACTGAAAGCTTATAATGCTCTCTTATTACATACAGTCAGTTGTCTAATACATTTTTGATTCTATTATAAGTTTAAAAAAGCCGTTGTGATGACAGCTAGTGAAATTTGCTCGTAGACGGTAGGACTGTCAGATTGTATATAAGTTAAACAGTAAATATATTAAATCCATCAGCTGATTTCCGAACATTTGATAATATGTATGTGTACTTGCATATAAAGATGATGACCGATCACGGTTGATCACAGTTGACTACCCCTGGGCACGGTGTTCTTCAGTGAATGCGTCCCAATTTGGTGCGATCAGACGAATTGGTACAGAATGGTCTGCGGCTAATTGGACAACAAAGATTTTCAACTAAATTGCCATACAAAACACATTCACACACCCAAGGCCTCTCCGTGTGCGTATTAGAAATGGACTTTATCCAATTTCGAGCCTGCGAATGTGCGTAATTGACGCGAACGAGGGTTGCCAAAGTCCACAGTTCACAAATAAGCTCAAATCCAATTAATTTACACGGACAACAAATGAACTGAGTGTTGAAAATTATGGACAACTCATTTTTGGATATGATTCACATGCATGATTTATCTATTTATTTATTTAAGAATAATATCTGTACTGTCGAATGTACTCGCATATTACTTCGATGAAATGATCGATGTACATACATAGGTACTTAATCGATTACAATAAATGACTGACCATCAATAAAATTGTCTGATGTTAACACATCATGTGGGTGCGCGACGAGACAATAAGGTAAATTGTTGACATGTTTGACCTGATAAAATAATAATCTGTTAAGTAAATTCAATCCATTTGACTCATGCGTTGACATTTGTACTGCGACTCTTTGTGCTCAATTCCCACATATATCCATTAGTTAAATATAGCACATTTGTGTGAAACTCGTACAGCGAGATTTGACGTATTTCGTAGGAAAACTCGCGTTCGATGCGCTAGCAGCATCCCTGAATTATCTCAGTGTGGGACACAGAGTGGCCAGATGCGGGCTCGGTAATGGCCTCTAAACTTGCCAACACTTCAACTTGACCATAATTGAATATCACACAACACAACCTAGACGTACTCCAATTATCGTCGAATTGCTCGTCTCGATTCTTATTTCTTCGTAAGCACTGAATGGACCAAACACTTTCATGAATGAATTGGGCGACAAAAGAACCCTTCCTCGCACTGCGTTACAGCTATGTAATTCAGTTTAGTTTATCCGCGGTCAAGTCTCGTCACAATTGAAATCAAGATTTATGACGATGCTAAGACGACCCAGCATCCTGTGCTCGTTGAGAGGACGATGACTTCTCCCCGGTGCTAGCAACATCACCCCCCCGATGTTACAAAGAGGGTTGGAGGGTGGGTTGACCCTTTTCCACCCTGCAGTGAACTGGACACCTCATTATTTCACGGTAACAACACGCTTCGAACAAAACAAAACAATTCGTCAAAAGGAAAACTCTTTCTCGACGAAAAGGACAACATTTTCCGCACTAACGAGCTTTATGCTATTGTAGTTCGGTCCGAGAAGTTTTCCAATACATTTCACATCGCAAAAATACATTTTCACTCATTCGTATTCCAGCTACAGTTTCACTCAATTCTGCTACTGCGATGCATATTTATTTACCAATCTATTATTAAACTTAAGTGTGAAATTAAATGGCTTAACTTCATACTTATAATCAATAATATATAGCTCGTATTATGCGTTTCCATACTGTTTGACTTAAAGGAATCATACTTTGCAAGGATACTTACATCTTATGATTCTCTGTAGGACAATACTCGAACATTTGATTAGTCATGATTTGATTTATTAGAATTATCTATGATTGATATTAAAGTAATTTTTCAATTGTTGAACAAAGTTGTTTGAATACATACATTCAATTTTCAAATTATCCAATGCATTGAAAAATGCATTCATAATCTTTGCTCGATAAACTTTATATGATGTGAAAATTAATGGTAAGAACAAACTCAAAAATGTGGCACGGGACGTGCTCTTGGTTTCCAGCTGTGATGGGCGTATCTCCATGTAATTGTTAATTTGTACGATCTTATCACTTTGTCGAGTTTCTCCTACATTTCTTCAAATATACATCACCTTTATTGATCACCGTCAATACATGGATAAAATATCCCCGAAAACAATTTAGGGGTGAGTTTTGTCAAGAATTATGACGGTATGCGAAACTATATTTAAAAAAAACACGTGTCGCATACCACTCTGTGTGTCTGCACCTTCACTGTTGTGCGCCCGGTTAATTATTCTATTAATTGATCATTCAGGATAAATACATCTTTTTTTGTTATCACTTTCAATCATTATTTCATTTCATTATATGTAATTATTTTACAGTTCAACAAATAATAATTTTTTCCATTAAAAATTTACATTCTCTATGTATCGCTGCAATTTTTTTTTTAAAATAGCCATGATAAAATCAGTTTCTTTATAAAACAATTATTATTTACATATTTATGCACATTAGTGTTGCTTCATTTGAAAAGACTTTCAGACCTCTTGAAAACGTTCCTTAAATAATATGGTTAAAAAAAATTTGCACAATACATACCTGATCCATTCCATGTATGTATATACTGCATGTGCATAAAATACACACTATATTTAATACATATGTATAAATATAACAATTACCTAAATTGATATATAAATGTATTGTTCGGTCATATCTTATATTATATAAGTAATGCAATTTTGAAATTATTCAAGATGTATCTAGGAATGCAATCTTCAGATAAATACGTATTACATTACACATCCATGCTTATCTACTTACCAAATGAGGAAGCAATTACGCGTGCATACGATACAAAACCCCCTATCGCATTACGTTGTGCATAAATACAAGCACTCCTATCGCATTTCTGTTGATGTCAAATATCTAGTCTAGGAAATTCATTTAAACGTTACCTGAATCGCTTCGTGATACTTACATATGTATGTATGTATATATGTACATATACGTTGGCAGAAAATGGTCATCTCGAGGAAGCTGTTATCCTTCCAGTCTGCCGGAGTAATACGAGCCGACATTATTTACCCAAGCGAAATAACTAACGACTATTGGCAGATATGTATGTGCTGGCGAAACAGGCAGCACTCGAGACCGGTGGTAATACGATAGCTATCCGACGGCCTATAAACAAACCAATTTGCTCTAATGAGATCCCCTACCGTTCGAGTATCGAATTTTTGAACCATTTGAGAAACGTACACCGACGTTTGGCGAAAAAAATCTAGTTTATTTTACCCTCGCGTCGGGGAGCGTAATACAAGATAGCCGATACTATCAAAATGTTATTGCGAAATTGGGTGATTGAATTTGGAATGATTTATCATACGAAACTGATGCTTTATTAAACTATTTTATTTGGGATTGGTTCATTTGAGGACTTTTGGGATTGGGTGTTGATGTTTCTTTTTTAAATCAGGTTGGTCGATTTAATTTGACTACAATGTACATATGTAGTTTGACTTCAAGTACAAAAGTACAATTTTTGGGGTTAGCAGATTTTTGTTTCTTTAAAGAGCTCAAAACTTAATACAGCATTGCACGCATAATTGAATCTATATGTAATCGCGTCAGTGAATCAACTGCTTATTTAGCTTTACGACTTGTCGGCGTTGCGAATCGCTGTCAAAATTGTGAGTGTCTTTTAGTGGCGTTGCAAATTTTCGAATAATCATAACATTGAAAAAACAGCCGTTCGTCACGTGGAGTTTATTAGGAAACGGGAGATTCCCGCTTAATCCCGACATATGTTCCAGAGAAGAAAACTTGACACAGATTTACGTTTATTTGCGTCAAACTTCAGTGTAAGCACGACTATTCTTGAGGTAGACTGCAGGGTTGGAAAAATAACTGAATAGTTACGTAAATAAAATCTTTCTTGTCACAATTTCATCATACATATATGTTTATACATAATTATAATGAATAATCGTCATATCGAAATCTAAGATTTTGTTATGAAGATTATGTTATAAGAAAATGTTATTTTTTTACAATTTATTAAAAATATATGCAACATTTCAATAATTATATAATTAACATAGATATTCGATGAATGTATATACATATTCATATATGTATATTTATAATATTATTAAAAAATATTGGGTCAGCCCTGTGTATATGAGCGCCTTTAATAGACCGCGTGTGTCCTATCACACGTAATCCCCAAAATCCCATCGCGATTGTTTATTGCCATTTTTTATGCACCCACGTATTTTATTTTATTTTTATTTCGAATGCATCCGAGTAGTGCAACATCGGTAAACATTTCTGTAAACAAATTCACCCGGAAATACAAACACATACGATTTAAACTCGCCCTAAGCTACTAGCAAATCGTTTGACCACAAGTGTAAAATGCACATTGAGAGACGCGGACCACATTTGCGAGAAATGTCTGGACTTCCATCACGTTTCCCACACACGCTAAAACCCGGACATTTATTAATAAATAAATTAAATTAGAAAAAGAAAGAAACCTTTTACGGCCGTTACACATGTTGAATCGTTAAAAATATAAACGTGATTTACAATCATCATTAACCGATCGCCGCGATCATGATGTTAACGGATAATAATGTACAAACTTCGTATTCGCCAGATAAAGACCGACGATAAAAACAATTTTCGTGGAATAAAAAATAAAAACGCGTATACAAGTATTTTTATTGAACACGTACGAAAGTCGGGGTGGTGCATTCGACGACGAATTTTATGACCGCTTTTTAACGATTTCATTTCGGTAATAATGCGGTTTATCGTCCGACATAATCATGTTTTAATTCAATAATGCCAAACTCGCTTGCCGTAATTATGCCTGTTCAACCCTCCCAAGGTGAGATCGTAAAATTTATACAGGCTCTTCTAAAATAAAGCACACAAATGTAATATTTGAATAATGTTCATAATTAAAAACACTGGAGCAACAAATCAATATGTATATTGTATCGCCCAGTAAGTGTACACACCCACATCAAATGAATATGGGTTTTTTACGCGAGTAAAAAGGGGCATTTTTCAAATATTCGAGATTCACAGTTTCCCGGAAAGACAACGTCAAATAAAGCCGGGGTCGGATTAACCGGGATTTGGGTCGTTCAGATTTATTGGGCGTTCAGTACTGATTTATACTTCACAGTTCAACACTCGGAATACTCTCGATTATTTATCGAGAGAGAACCACCCCAATTACAATAAATATTCTCGGGGGTTATTTCTGGTGCATTTCTTGGATTAAGTTTACAGCTTATTTATGATCATTTTCGCACTTTTAAATGCTGCGGGATATAAATATTACAAAATGTAACTGAAGTTGGCTTCTTTGTATTAGGTCATGTCTTTACATATGTCAGCTATCTACATTGTGTGTATGTATGTACGTGCCTAATATTATTAATAATTTAATTTTAAAAAAATTCCCTGTTTATAATCGGAATTTACAATAAGTAAGAAAATATTATAGATTTTAAGCGATCCTAGTTTGAATATTTTTCAAAACCTTCAACATCATTTTATTAAATATCTTATTACAGATATAAAAAATATGTAATTGTTAAGCTTTTTGTTCATTGTATTTTACTTCTACTACTTTGCATATTTAATTCGGTACACTTGTATACACGTCATTGAAATGAAATCTATACCTTTACGATTAGGTACAACAGATATATTAATCAATAAGAGTATCTAAGGTTTTTTCTATTCGTTAACCAGCAGCATAAATCGGTGGTTGTGTTAATGCTAACCACCGAGAGGTTCCTGGACTCAAGCCTGGATTTGACCTCGACTGAATAGTATTTCTGCAGTGCTGCTGCTCAGACATCGATATGTGTGACTCCAAGTCGATCGTTTTCTATCAGAGTTTGCCAATTTATCTGATTTCATTGTTGAAACGGTTCCTTATCAAATTAGCAAAATTATTCTAACTACTATTTGTCACCATTATTTGAATATGATTTCAAATGTATAATCTATAAATTTTTATATGTTCAAGTTTAATACCATAGGTGTCGCTCAAGGATAAACCCCGTAATGCCATCAAGTTAAAATATAATTAAAAATAAATAAAAACGAGCCCTATTCTGTTGACTTTCATTTCCTTAAGACATATCAACGCGTTGTTATCAAACAAATTAATTCAATTTCACAATTACTTTAAAAATGCAACACATTTTTTAATGCTATCTACATTTCTTACGATTAAAATGATCTTTTACTGTCAAGTTTCATAGATCATTCAAATAAAAAATGCACTTATACATAGAAACGAAGACAACGAAGGGCTTACGGTATAATATTTGCTTGTTTATTTTGATAGGAAAAAAATATAACAATTTTTCGGTAGACTTGAGCGTCTCAGACTTGCAATCTCAGAGCTGGTGAGCGGCTCAAAATAAACATTTGAAAACGTTTGATGTTGGCCGCACTCGATAGACAAACAATGCTAAATATACTGAGCATGTGTGTAGGTACATATAATGTATATGTACGTATGTGTATGCATGCGTGCGAAGAACCCGATGTTGGCCTGTTCAATAGCAAACTTTACGTTAAAAACGCCGTAAACAAACCGTTATTTAATCCGACGCTTTTCAATCGCTTTACAAAACGAATCATTTAACTGTAGGTAGGTACGTAAAAACAAAATAAAAATCGGCGAAAACGACTTCGCCGTTTCTCAACAGGTAGGTATATATGTAGATACGCGGGTCTGTGCGTAGGTATGTTTAATTAATTAAATCCGCATCGCGCTTGTCAAAGCGGGAGAGTTGACGTGTCACCGTAATAAGCAGATTACGTTCCGAAAGAGACCTGTCAACTCGAATTATAAATGTATTTGAATAAGTATATATTTTAAAGTTATATTAAAAACAGATTCATAATATTTTGGCTTCGTAGTTTTTTTTCCGCATACATTACTTATTTAATTAATTAAAAAAAAAATACGAACAAGAAAAACCTGATCTGACGCCACGTAAGTAAGTATGTAAGCTGTGGAAAATTAGCAAATAAAATAATTTTCGTTAAGTGTCACTTATACAATAATATTAGGATTATGTAGAATGTCTATTCTCAATTTACGTAACGTAGGCGATAAATTTAAAATGTAATTACCTAAAAATATGGTCTTATCGTACATTTGCGGTCAACCGTTATTTCAAACCACTATTTGTATTTAATTATCGATAAATTTTAATGCATGTTTATGAATAGGTATAACCTTATAAAACACTTAATATAATTTTACTTTGAAATAATTCTAATGTCTGATAATAATCAAAATTACATAATTGCTAAATAATGTTTGCAAAAAATATTCATTTCATATGCTTAAGTATCTACTTAAATATGGAAATGTTTTCAAATTTTAAATTTTGTTCGACATAGAGACTAAGTAACTTTTTAATTATTCATCTAAATATAAAAAAAAAAACTTGAATTAAATCCCTAGAGTATTTAACTCAAGGATTAAGCAATTTGAATTTGAAATTTGAGCTGTAAAAATATTCACTGCATAGATGTGTAATCTATGCAGTATGTATGTATGTATGTATGTATTTACAAGCACAAATTATTATGGTTTATCTCAAATCATAGTTGGATATATGTATTTATGAAAAGGGTCATCTTGGTTACCAGACAAGAAGGGAGCATTACCTAATAAAGTGTACAGGTATTTTTGAAGCAGTGATTGACGTCACCCAGTGTTGCGCTACCTGTGTCGGCCATCAATGGATATTCCTTTGAAATTGACGCTCAATTATTGAATCGTCGAGTGAAAATACACGGTGGTCAAAAAGTGTTGCGGAAGTCCTTTGATCTTCGGCCAATATACAACTGGTTCAAAGCAAAAATTAACAACCACCGCCGTATTATTTATCGCACTCGCCGGTAGTTAATACACCATTTTCATTATCTACTAGCGTTCTCTGAGTGTGAACAGACATCGCAAAATGCACAATTCGAAATTAGTTACTCGTTTGATAAAAATCGTGTAATTATTACATAATCATATGCAACATTCAAACTAATATAGTGGGTTAATTTAGTTAGGTAGTTGCCGTATAAATTATATGATAATTTATAACATATCATCTTCCGGCATGTGTTAAAAATCGGTTCAACGCTTTCAAAACACAGTTCTTAGCCGTTCTTTGATGATCTCTCATGATTCAATTTACGAGCGATTGTTTGTTTTGTACGAGAAGTTATACTCACATGTATCCTGCTTGCGATGCGTTCATCAAACATCCTCATATAAAACAGATCCTTGCATTACATACCTCTTCGTGTTCGTAAGAGTGGAGCAAAGAAGATCGTGCTGACGAATTTATTAAAATTTCAACTTGGTTGTTTGTGCATTTAATTAGTCGGAGACGATTGAGTCATCCGCCGTATTTGGTGAATTAGGTGAAATTGTTTGTATCCGCCTGTATTGTTTTCTCATAGCGTCTGGTAATAAAACAGAGGTTATGTGCTGGTTGACTTTAGCCCCACAATAGGCTAATTGTACCACAATCAACCGGGCATCTCCTGATGGCCGCGTGGGAGGCCCACTAATTCATTTGACTCCAGCAATTCGAGGTTCAGCTACGTGACAATATGTATGACCAATTGACCCGTGGGGATTCTACACGATAACTCGCTTTACGCAATTCACACATTTTCGAATATATTTTCGAGTTCAAAACATGTTGACGTACCAACAAATGAAGTTCTTTTCAATCTACAGCTATTGTCTACGCACCTGCTTGATTATAAGCACACATATGTACCTACTTTGTATGTACGTACACTTCCTTATTCTGTACGTAATCATAAACGTACAAATTTATATAAGAACGGAAATAAAGCGTGTGGAATATTGTCACCCTCTTCTTATTCAATCCTCATCTCATTCGATCAATAACTGCCCCACTTATCGAATGGAAATTTGCTGTGAAAGAAAGATAAAGCATGTTTAAAACTGTAAGATTGAATCGCTAGGTTTATTAAGATAAAAAAAGTAAGATTATGTATGTTAATTTAATAGATCGGTTCAATACTTATACAATACAAAAAAAAATCAACAAGGGAAAAAGTGACTTTCAATCAAGTGACTATATATGTCTATTTCAATCTTTATCAAATATTGCTTTTCTTGTAGGAAAGTACATATTTTTGAATCTTTAAACCCTGGGATTAATTAATTACTGTAACGGATTTTAATCTGTTTTCAGTGACAATTGAGTCACTGAAATTGAAAAGGGGATTTAAGCCGAAAAGCCAGTGATTACCAATCATTGTTCCTAAAAAATACTAGGACTCTGTGAGAGCTTGTAAAAACTTGCCTTACTACGATTCTGATTCAAAATATTTATTTTAAATTGAAATTTAATTATTTAGTAGATGTATATAATTAGGTAAATCTATATACAGATATATTTATATATATATATATATATATATATATATATATATATATATATATATATATATATATATATATATATATATATATATATATACAATTTAATGTCTGTCTGTGTGTCTCGTATAGACTTCTAAACCACTGAACCGATTACGATAGAACTTTCAGGATTTGTTGTATGCATGTCCGGGAAGTTTACTGTGAAAAAAAAATGCCCAAAAACGGCAATGGAAACGGGGAAAACGGGAATGAGTGTCATTGCAACGCAATAATTTCAAATTCGTTCGCTGCCTGCGTTTTTCCGACAAATGGAAACGAGAACGAGAACGGGAACGGGAATTGCATGCATTATTGTGGCATTGCAACGCATGCCGGGTTCAGCTAGTAAGTAATAAAATACAGCAACAAAGTAATCAAATATTTTAAATATTTTAATATTTTCCCAATATTTTACGGGATAAAATAGATATAGATAAATATACAAGTTTATGACCACAGTTCGGTGGACAAGTTGCTTTTGTCCACAAAAATTGTACACTATTTTCAATTACATGGCCCGCATGGTTGAGCGCCCCCTCCCCCCCTCCAAAAAAAGCTTCTAAAATAAAATTAAAAATCATTTCATCAATATTTTTCACAATACACATTAAAGAGTAATAATATTGAGGATCACCTGATAAGTGATAGATTATATTTCCACGCGTTTTTAATAAAATTCTGGTTTAAAAATATTAGCTAAGTTACTACTTGAACATAACTACAACGAAGTAGGAAGACGAAAGACACTTCTATGAAATTCTCAATTGCATTAGTTTAAAAAACGCGTCGTATACGATATTTTATCTCCAACGTAATGGCAGGGGATATATTTACGTATATTGATGACCAAAATGAGCAATATGGCAAAGTATGAAAACGATCTGAATTGTAATCGTAATTGAAACGTAAAGCAGGTTTGTAAATATAGCTATATATATTTTTGAAAAAATTTGTAATTTCCAATTAAAAAAAGATCACTAATAAATATGTATTTCTATATTAGTTTCACGTACTGCATATATAGTAATTTAGCAAATTTAGTAAATTTTAAATTACATTTATGATTCCAATAGGAGGACATTTCTTATTGGATTTGAGATGTACGAAGTGCATTCGAGCAACACATAATTTACAAGAAGTTCATAAACAAGTTATACGAGCAACTTCAATTGACACGTATTCCACATTTGCTCGCCAAACAAAACAAAAGATGCCAAAGAAGCCGCTCGTTGGTGGCCCCGCCTCTACGAGTCCGTTTGACCAATCCAAAGTGAGCATTTGAAAAAGGGCGGAGCTAACAGATGATGAGTGACGCGAACACCGCCCTGATTGGCCAACAAAAAGATAAAAGTCGACAACACCTGGCGGCGAGCGGTTACATTTCGATAAATCATCATTATTGTTTATTTATAAGAACGACATGTACCTACATTTATACGATATACATACATACATGCACTGCCTTAAAATAACGAGATCAATTTTAGTTTCGATAAGGTATAATCTAAGAATATGTACGGTTACTTGTGTACCTACATATTTGCGATGCAAAAGCGCCCACAGGTGAATTTGTCGGTCGGTATGCGCGCAATTCATAATATTTTTGCCGACTTCAGTTACCTGTCAAATAAACACGCTAATTAATCGCAATGCGCAAAGCGATTGCTTATTTGTTCCGTTCATGATCGACTCGAATAATTACAACACATGCGGACACTCGAACATACGCGAAACGTAAATTGAATGTCAAATTATGCGCATATTTAGCGGCTCCTTTACATCGCATATTAATATTCATATTTATCTCGCGATAACTCGTATTATTACACGCATATAAATATTGATTCGTCATAAAGTAGTCGTGTGGGATGATAATTGATTGTAAATCAAAAATTAATAACGCAAACATTCATCCTTTGTCTCTTACATGTGTTTCATGATACGTCGATTAGAATTTGCATATTCTCAATTTTTATTGTCTATAGCTGACTAAGGAAACTGTGGGTGTGAAAGAATGTATCATATGTTTGCAAGCAACACGTTCTAGCCTCGGAGCTACGTCTAACGACTACGACGGCGACTACGAGTCGTCGCTACGTGTGTGTTTTGTATTGTAGCAAACAACGGAATATAATATTTTCGTTGAGGACAGTCAGTTGCTGGTCGTAATTGACTCAATCGTTGAAAAAACACGCTCGGTTTGTTGCCAACGGCGACAGCTGAGGGCTTCAGACATGAAACTAAACTTGCAATATGCAACTGTGCATGGAATGACGGTGAAATTCACATTAAAACACCCTTCGATATTATTTTATTCAATGTGGATTTTTAATATGTAGAGGAAGGGTTCCCTTTTGCTGACAAGTCTATTTTCACGATAAAACATTTAAATACATCTAGAAAGATAGCCACGTGGATATAGATATGTGTCTACTTTAGAATATAGAGTATTCTTAAAATCTTATATAATAACATAAAATGTTATATACATACATACTTAGATAAATTGCTACATACCTAGATATGAAAAAATGCGTTAATTCTAAAAATTCCAAAAAAATATATCAGGCAATCAATCGTGACTATTTAACATTGCGAACAACTGGTAGGTAGCAATTAATTAAGGGCTCAAAGTACGAGTAAAAGAAGATATAAGTACAATCTCAATTATGTATAAATATGATCAGATATCGATCAGATAAAGATCACAGATATCGATCTTTATAACAGACGACTCGTTTCATCTGCAGAATTAATTACTTGCAATTTAAAAAAAAAGCTGTACCTAAACTGAAAATATGAAATACTTAAAAAATATTTGTGCAAGAAAAATATGAGCCCCAGAAAAAATTACGGCGAGTTAAAAACTCGTGGCTACAATATCAACTACTAATGAATGTTTCGCCGACACGTTTGCGTCTCAGCGTGAAATGCGACATGAATAAAATTCGCTACATGAAGAAATAATGGGCGTCGCGCTTCCCAACGCATGGGGTCGCAAAGGGTCACAGTTAACCCGTTGACACCGTCGACAGGGGGTTGAATCCGGTTTTCACCACGCGATTTGCACGGATTTCAAACCGCGCACTTTCGAATTCAAACGACTCTATTTGGGCAATGTTTGGCATGCGCGTGTCCAATTAAAATGAACAATGTGTTGCTGCGATATTTTGTCATGCACGCATATTATGAATTTCGATATGAAAAGCCCTGGCACTCAATTGAAATCCTTCATGGCTTACCATTCCGAAATTCAATTCGGTATTGTGAATTTTATCTCGACATTGTGTTTTGAAATATTAATAAAATGAGTGGAAAAAGTTAAAGATACATATGGTGGCAATGAATGGGTATAAAAATGGACGAAAGGTGGAAAATATAAGTGCTAGAATGGTACCTAAGAGAATGTTAAAGGGTGAAAGGAAGATTGCAAGGAATACGGGTAGACGGATTGGGTAAGATGGATGAGGTTGCTCAAAACGGCGATGAATAGAAGCGCGTTATAGAGGCCTTTATCCAGCATTGGATGATATGCAAGTCCATACATACATACATAAGTACTAAGTTATATATAAATCTAAACAGGTGCTAAAACCGATAATTCAAAAAACTACCATCTTAAAAGAAAAATAAGCTGAATATATTGCTCTTAATAAATACCAAAATAATGCTCGGATATCTAATATTGGTTTCTAGTTCTTAGTGAAACAGAAAACGTTTTGAAAATGTGTTGGATTTTTTGATACTTTTCCTTTTCTGCGGCTAACAATGCTTATTTTGAAGTAAAAAAGTTGCAAGAAATCATATCTGTCTATGTAATGAATGTATTGATTTATGTACATTAGTAATTAAATTTAATTCGTAATAAATTTGAATTTCTAGTGAATTTATTTTATCTATATTATTTTCATATGTACTAAACTACACAATTACTGGAATAAGTAGGTACTGACATGGTCACTAATATTTAGTCCATCTCTATGCTAGCAGTAATTTAAATTTTGCCGCATTTGTACGGTTTTGTTGTTGACTTGTTTGCTCGGGATTCAGCCGAGAGGAAGATTGACACTGAGTGAAGATAAATAAGGGAGAGAGGCCATATCTCGCGGGGAAGACCCTTAAATTTGTATGTTTGTTTTAATGATTGACGCGCCTCAACAGGAAATTGACGTAAAAAAACACGACATCGGTCTCGGAAAGATATCAACAACTAATTGGACGAGCGTCTCATTGTTGAAACGTAAAAATGGCGTGTTTATTTATCTTCCGCATTCGTATCGTCATACATAGAATGCAGTTTGATAAACAAGAAGCGCGTCACATAAGCAAATCTCGCATGGGAAATTTCTAACCCTTTCACTACACAATATATCGAATTCGCTGTTTGCAAAGATAACAACTATATTATTGGAAACATCGCAGTGAATAAATAACATGCAAAAATAATAGCACAATGCGACGCGCGTTCAACCCCTACCTCCCTCTGTGAGAGCAGGGGTCGTCAATCCTGCCCCGCGGCTACCGTGACGAACAATAGCGTGTTTGTACAGGCCGATACGAAAAACACTCCGATTGAATTCCAAATCGTATACCTTCGAATATATTACAAAAGACTTTTGTAAATTTGAGCGTTCGCTCAAAACGGAAATCTTGCCACTTAGCCAGCCGCTTCTTGCGGATTTCCCGAGTTTTGTGGTGGTTCAGACTTTGAGAGCTGTCGCCTTGACGAAGGGCTCGAAGGGTCCTCACTTTGCGGGGGAGGAAAGTTGCTAGACGTATTTAGTTAAAGTCCTTGCGAAAACTCAATCTGGAGAAGGGTTATTAGCAACTTAAAGCTCCTCATTAGTATGAGAGTGCGATGATAAAATCTTACACCCAGTAACTAATTTTTATGTAACATTATAAGAGCCATTATGTACGTATATTCAACGATCAAATTCAAATTCACTTGTGTTGGTGCTTCAAATTATTCTCGAGTACCTGGGGAACTGATCTTAGACCCAATATCTCATGCAACGAACTGTAGCAAATATCTCAAGGGTTTTCAATTCCAACTGAATGAATATTGACTGAGTACTTATTAATAGTAATTTGAAAATATTTAAGTACACATTATGATTGTTTTTAAAGAATCACATTGAATCACATAATATATAAAAAAAATCATCTACTTACATACATAGATATCGGTGTTCAAAATTTTAATTCTCAGTAAGTAGTTTAATGAAATAGAAATTTAATTGGATATTGAACATTACTTAGGTACGTCAGTGAGTGATTTTCATCGACATTTGAAAGCATTATATTATGCAATCAAACAAAAAAAAACTCATTTGGAATATAATGTTGAGTACCTAGTCAAAAATGGAATTGTTTATAAGAAAATAGCAGTCATGCAAAAGTGCACATTGGGGCATAAGAAAACTTCTGCACACTGGGTTCCATTCTTCGAAATCATTCTGGTCGATTTGCGAGACGATGCCGCTAAACAGTAATTGCTGCGATTTCTTTTGGATCCGTGTGAACCGAGCCGCCCCTGCCCGCCCAGGGGTTTGCCAGACGACTGCCCACCCAGCAGCCCTTCTTCGTCGCCGAGGGCTGTTTTTGGAACAGAAGGAGCCAACATCACGGCCCAGTGACCGGACGATTCGATTAATCGTCGCTCGAGGTGCAACCCGCCCTTCGTTTGTTCGCGTCGGTCACCCTCGATAAAGTGAGCATTTGGATCGACACAATAAATTCGTGTGAATATATCAACAATCAAAGCCCAAGAAATCACATCCTGATATAATAAAATATCGTACCATTGGACATTTGAGTATGATCTCAATAAATCTAGAAGAGGTATACAGTGCATGAAAGTTCTGTGAATTTATAAATTTCCACTTTTATTCAATGCCTGCACTTTTGGTTACGTGAAATATTTTTATATGAATTTATATAAACGTTATGTGGAAGCAAATTCTCGTTGCGGTGTTGTTTTCAACAAAGAGAAGCTTTAATTGATTCAATTCAGCTGAAAACACGATCGTCGCGAAATAATGTTGACGTTCGCCATGTGTTTATTTGTTTCCGGTTTGGATTTTATTGCGAAAACGACCCGATAAAACCTCGGCCTTCTTTTGATCAATTTATATTTACAATGACTTAAACCTAAATGTATTATATTCTTATTTTTTTAAAAGAAACTTGTAAAATGTAAGAATCATATATATGCGTCCTATATTTTAGCAAATGTTCTAAAAATCTGTTTGAAAAAAAATCTTCCGGGTATTTTGGGCTTAAACTAATTCAAAAAGTATACCAAAGTATTTTTTTAAATCAAATTTTACACTTTATCGATGGCATTCCTCATATTTTTTTTTATATTTTTAGAAAAGTAAACAGTCAATGAAATAATTTATTTTTTACCTTGCTGTCATTTCGGTATTTCCCCCAAGGCGACACCTATGGCCAACCTATGGCCAACTTTGTACGTACGTACTATGTATATATAAATTTATAATATTATTATAAATTTGAAATTAAATTCTAATAATGGCGACAAATGGGGGTAGGTGGTCAATTTGGTAGGAACCGTTTCAACAACGAAGATAAATTACCAAACTCTGATAGGAAACGATCGATCTGGAGTCACATAAATACATATATCCAAGGTCTGGCCAGCAACACTGAATCAGGGATCGAACCCGTGACGCTTCAGTTATTAGTATTATACGCTAACCACTGAGCTATATTGCTGGTATAATCAAACTAATTTATGTCAGACTAATGACATTCCTATAATTAAATAGCTATTCTTTAATTGTAAATATTTCAAGTAAGTGCCTACATATGTACCGATGTACCTACTACATAAATTGATATGAAGATTAGAAAAAAATATTGCCCAAACATAAATATTTCTATATTTTTATAATATATTACGAACATTTGTACTTGTGTTATAGGATAGGGAATAGTCATTAAAAAAATGGACATGCCGAAAACAATGTGATTTTTTTCATAAGCGTCGCTAATTCACCCATCAAATATTGTACATACATATAGCACGAACATACCCCCACGATAAAAATATGAAGGGTTAATCAGAACGTGACCACATTTGAATACGCACAAAACTATACAATACAAAATCGCTAAACGAATCAAAAGTGTCAAGTGTGAATTATGACGATTCGCTCATTCAACGGACACGAACACGTTCGATTGTTGTTTGGACTATCACCGGGATGTATCTACGAGATATGGGGGTGGCCAGCACGCGACCGTTGTGGAAACACTGGCGATAAAGTGCGTTCCACTCGGGCACGTTCGAGAACACGTGCCACCGGTTAGGAGACAATGGACCTGAGCACCCACGGCTCGGATGACTTTTTAAACGGTAATTTTATTTTTTAATTCGCGGTTTTAAGACCACTGATTTACAGGCTGTTTGTGTGTGTGTGTGGGTGTACGTCGCTCTTTGTGTCCCTTCAACATTGATTTTGAGCAAGTCGCGGTTGAGCACGTTCAGCTTATTGGGCCTCTCCAACTCGCTTCTAGGACTTTCATCCGCCTACTCTTCACTACACTGAAACGATTTATATCGATGTTAGTACATAGGTACTAACATCGATAGGTACATATATGTAGGTAGGTATACATAAAGTATGTTGAAGGTACATAGGTACATATATGTAGGTAGGTATACATAAAGTATGTTGAAGGTACATAGGTACATATATGTAGGTAGGTATACATAAAGTATGTTGAAATCTAGTAAAAAACCGCATGTATTTAAAGCAATGAAAAGATCCAAATATATCTTAAAATTAAAAATAAGATATATTGTGAATAAGTATATTAAAAAAAGGTTTTAAAAACATACCTCTTCTATAATTTGTATATAAAATTATTATTTTGAATAAAAATAGCAATAATTTTATTTTACTACCAACATCTACATATGTTTAAAACTACGAACTGGATAAACGTCAGGCACTTTTCAGAAATTCAAATTTCAAACGCGTCTTACACGATATTTTTGCACCACCGTAATGGCGGAGGATCCATTTACTTATATTGATGACCAAAATGAGCAATATGGCAAAGTATGAAAACGATCGGATAAGAGGCGAACTTTTTCCTGAATTGTAATCGTAAGTGAAACGTAAAGGAGGTATGTAAAAAACAACAAGTTATAGATTACGGTCGCTAACTGGGAAGTAAAGAAAGAAGACATTATTCAAACATTTAACTTTATTAAAAAATCACAATAGAGCCTCGGGATTAAAAACTTGTTTGAAATTTAGCGGAAGATCGCTTGGAACAGCGGTGGCTTACAATGTTTATAGCCTTTTGGACTTCACCGACCACTAAATTCATAATTTTTAATTCCGCGGACCACTTATGGGTACATACATATATTAATTTTTGAAAAAGATATACATATGTATACATTTGTAAAATAATAATCAGAATCTTCCATTTTATTTACATGAAACGGACTAAGTAGGCAGGGCCGCCGAGAGAAATTCCGGGCCCTGGAGAAAATTAATTTCGGGCCCTATGACAAACTAAAAAAAAAGATCTTATAGATATAGTTGATAAGCGCAAAATCTATCAGGACTATTAGAAAAATACCTATATGTAGGTTGTTATTTTTTAAAATAATTGAATAAGAAAATATTATATGACATATGTACATATATAGCCCCTCGAGTAGTCTGGGCCTTGGAATTTTACCCCGGCTCCCCCCCCCCCTCCTTTCATTGGCCCTGTCAGTAGCGTATCATCAACAGCGTGGGCTCTGGTGCAAATATTGAAAATTGGAACCCCCCCCATAAGTTTTTACTATATATAATAATATATTTAGCTCAAGTTTAATCATTTGTAGGCAATTTTTAGGAATACTTTACATAAAATACGTTTAATAATCATAAATTTCAATAATCTATTATGTATTCCAATACTAATAAAAATAAGTAGTACTTGAATTAAATACAAATTTTAATTTATGGTCAGAAAAATAATATAGTAGTTAGCGCCACAGGCGGAAATTTTTTTTATACTACATAATTCTTGAATACTCATTGCATATTTGCTGGCGCATCCACTTTCACTTTACTATTACAAATGTTATCTACTAAGAAGCGTTTTGTTTTACAAAATAGTGTAAGGTGAATTATATAGTTTACGCTCATAAAATATAAGTAATTAATAAAAAGACATATTGGTTAAATCAGATTTTAATTCTTTAAATTTTCTTATGATATCCTTAATAGATACTTTAATAACGTGCTTGTTCACTCAATAATCATAGAATTATAAAATTCAAATGCTCCAAATTTAAAACTATTATAAATCGATAAATGTACATACAATTAATCGATAGATATATGTATGTATATTAGGGTACATCGAAAACAACGAATTTTGGAATTCAGAAACACTTCTTGTTGGAAAAGTTGTTCTGTATCATGGGGAATACGTAAAAAATAATATAAAAATTCTATAAAATATATTTGCACTGCTGCCAACCCATTTAAGTTTTTGAAAATCGTAAATTTTACCGATTTTCGAAGATTTCTTTTAAATTTAAGCCCAGTTTTAATATTTTATTTCTTTCAATTCATATAAATGGAATAATTTTACATTAAAAACTTCAGATGGGATGTTTTCGATGTACTCTAATATATGTATGTACATACATATATAGTTTGTGTCCAGATTTAACTCTGAGGGATCATTGTACACATCAAAAGAATAAATAAAATTAGTGTCACCACTTACAATAAATATTTTAAATTAAGACTGAATCCACTTTTTAAATTTTATATTGACTTTATTGACCTTTGAAAACATTTAACTAGTTCTATATAAAAGCATGACTAACAGCATTTCATTAGATGATAAAATAATGGAATTATTTATGTTTATGACAAATAATTGACATGTCTGGTAGTAAAGAAAAGGAAATAAAAAGAATAATAAAATTAGGATGGAGTGCGTTTGGGCGAATGAACGCCTTTTATGTTCTATATGTAAATCAAAAATGTCACTTTGCCAGTGATGATATATTAATGTGTAACTTGGACATTGAACGGTAAGATTTTACACAAAGTCCAATATACTCAACGGAAGAGAAATAGGAAACGGAATACATGGGTGAGGAATATATCAAGGGTAGTGCTTCCAATCCCGGAAGGTTACTTCAGCACCGGGATTGCGGTGCTGGGAATTTCCGATCCCGGGATCCCGGTGCTAGCACCGGGATTAAATGTATAAGAAAAAAAGTTCAATTGCATGTTTTCATATTTCAAAAACGTTCAATTGCATTTTGCAAACTCTCCCGATGTTTCACGCAAAAAATACTCCCATATTGTCGTTCTTATTTTGAGAGTTTGGCTATATTCAAATTACATTAAGTTTTCGGTTCGAATCCATAGATTTCTAAGATTAAATAAAACACAATAAATAACTTAAAAAAACATAACTTTGATTCCGTTGTGATATATTGTACCGTCTAGTAATTATTCATCGAAACGATCCACCTAAAATAATATAGGTGGATTGTTTCGAATATAAGAAGAATAAAAAAAATTCGATAATCAAACATATGTACATACATATGTACACATTCACACATACCGGCTATGAGCATTGTCGATAAAAATTGAACACAAATGTAGGGAAATTTACACAAGACAAAAGTTCTACTTTTGATTTCTGAGAAAAACACAAAAAACCTTGAATCTCTAGAGTAAAAGTACTACCTACTTTCGGCTTAGGAAAAAATATGCAAAAAATTTTAGGGTATAATATTAATAATTTCTATTACAAGTAAAAAAAAATAAGTCTGATTTGATTAGCGGTTTGGCAGATAATTGAAATCAAAAACTTAAAATAAGAGCACACCTATAAGGGGAGGTACCATTTCCACTCAACTAGAAACTTTGAAAAATTTTACGTCGTATCGATAAGAATTTTAGTAACCGATACTAAGTTTCAGTTCGATTGGACGAACGGTGTTCAAAAAATACCCCAAAATACACTGACATACAATACACAGTTTTCTAGATCATGAAAACGTGATCAGTGATCGAGTCTGAGTTCCAATCAGACAAAATATGCATCAAATATCATTGCGGTTGAGCACAATATCTGCGACATAATACAGGCCGTTCATACCATTTCGTGGAAACGGCAAGCCGGCGTCGAAACGGGTTATAGCAAACAAATGGTCTATGACTGTCATTGATCATCCCACCATTATATAATGTTGTTTTATGTTTTTTCCATATTATTTTTGTAAAAATAATATTTTTAAAAAAATTTCTGCCAGCACCGTAATCCCGGTATTCAGACTAGTTTCAGCACCGGGATTCATGGTACCAGAAAACACCGGGATCCCGGGATTGGAGACCTTAATGAAGGATAGTGGTAGTGGACGGAGTGAAGAGATTGAAAAAGAGGCAATGGGCAAAAGGTAGACAAAATAAGTGCTGGATAAGTATCCGAGATATTTAAATAAATAATAATAATCTAGTAACAAAAGTAAATCTTTTGCTAAACATATATATGTATGTACATATTTAATCGAAATATGTATTGAATGGGACACAATTGATATTGCTTATTACGTTTGTTTTGAACGAATCTTAATTGTTTCATCTCCAGTTCTTTCAGCTCGCGCCCTAACCTGAAAAATTAAATGTAATATTAACATTTCAACACCATATTTTTACTATAACATTCATATTTATAATATGTAAAAAGTACCATATCTGAAGATACACTTTTCAAGTCATAGGCAAATCCATAACGGGCGCATGCATTTATGATTCGAGTGGACAGTTGTAGAGGAGATCTCAGCTCGGCTGTTTTATAATCCCATGGGAATACATGGTGATAGTTATGCCAGCCCTCACCCGAGGTTATGAAAGAAACTAAATTTGATTCCACAGACAATATATTCCTTTAAAAAAAATGTTGTCGAAATTTTATTTTATTCAATCAAAGCTTTAATAAAGCAAAGTCTTACTTGTCAAAGGGTTTATTTCCGTAGAAATGTGCAATGCTATTGACACTCCAAGTTACGTGTAATTCTATCACATAACGGGCAAAATAGGTAATAAAAATAGATGGAATCAAACTTTCGTTCCAACAGTATACAGGAATTGCTATCGGTATGCAAACAGAAAATAAAAGGTAGAGCGGGAGGTAGTGCCTAAAATGCAAATAGCATAATTCAGAGTAAAACTAAATATTATACAATATAATCAAGTTTTGATTATACATATGAGTTAGTTTTCATTGTACTTTTTTTGAAACATGACTATAGGATCTGCATTCAAATCTTCCATATTTATGTTCTTGCCCATTTTGATAACCATGGGATGTTTCAGGCTCATCAACCAGCCCATGTGTGCAAAGAAAAACCCTCTGCTTGCACTATGTGGATCTGCATCAGTATCGGCATATCGATGATGCATTCTGTGGTCGCGAACCCATGTCCAAATGGAATTCTATAAAATAAAATAAAATAAATAAAAAATATTGGTCAAAAATGTTGTTTTTTGTATTAGAATATGAATATTTGGTATAAAAAAATAAATACCTGACCAGCAATTGTTTGGAATATCATCAGAATTATTGCAAGAAGTGGTGTGGCGCGGTAACTGCGATGTGTCCATAGTCGATGAGCACCAATTGTTACACCTTCAGTAGATATCCAAAAAACAAATAATCCTAAAATTCAGTATGCAGACACTTTAGGTGAGTTTGAACTATTTTTCATGAATACCATACATATCCCTTTTTGATAATCCTAATATTCAGAAGATAACAATGAAAAGGATAGTTACCAAATGCTGATGTTAAAATTTTTGCCTCTTTGTAACTCAGATAAATTCCATATAATGCGCTAATGTGATATACAGAAAATATAAAAACGTTTATCCAAACGATGCGTCTTTTGTAGTGGGGATCGGTTCCAATGTTGCTATTTGTATCTTTTTCGCAAATTTCTTCAGCCACGATTTTCACATAATTTTTCTCATTTACTTCGCGCAAAATTTCTCCGTTTGTATATCCCATATTTGCGGAATTTTCATGAGATTCAATAAAACTTGACTACTATTATTGGCTTGACAGGTTTCAACTCGATAGCTGTGTTCAAAGGTGTAAAGAACTTTTACATAAATTTGTCATTTATATAGCGCGCTTGAGAAAATGGTTTTTGTGTTGCAGATAGAAAAAAGTAATTGTGATTTTTTTAAAGCATTATAATATTCTCATGAATAATTTATGCAATTAATATTACTAAATTGCTTTTATTTTTTGGGAATAAAAATCTAGCCGGCAAAAAAAAACACAGCCACACACACATTTTTTTCTAGATCATGAAAACGTGATCAGTAATCGATTCTGAGTTCGAATATTCGCATGATCACAAAACTTCATCTATTGTTACTACGCACATAGATAAAGTAAAAATACTTGCACAATATGACATTTAGATTTGTAGGTGGACAATTTTATATTAATACAGATGAGAACATACATATGTATAAACAAAATTGTTTATCGATGTTTATAATTGGCCAGGAAAGCGCATTGGAGTTCACCAGTTAGGCCTTCCTGGTATTTATTTATTTATTTATATGGATATATACCAGGAAGGCCTAACAGGTAAACCCTTATGCGCCTTCCTAGCCAATTACAAACATTTCAGCATTTTTTATTACATATATCACTGAATTTCGAGATGAACACGAAATTAACTATTAATTAATTAATTAATCCATAGAGACATATATGGATTTAGACTTGTACATACATTTTAACATATTGTAGGTACATAAATCAAATTCAGATATGACATAGAATAGTTTTTGCCAATTCAATGGAGGAACCGTTTCAACAATGAAATCAGATAAATTGGCAAACTCTGATAGGAAACGATCGACTCGGAGACAAAAATATCAAGTTTGACCAGCAGCATTAAAGATGGCATGAGACCGAAACCGGTAACCTCTCGGTGCTAAACATAAACGCAACCACCTAGCCATATATATGTATGTACATCTATAAAAAAAGTGTTAGTGTAATGTTTCCAAATTTTGTCATTGTTATATATATTTGTAAATAAAATATATATCGATGATAATAAGAATAACATTTGATAGTGTGAGAATATGTCTACTTGAATCTCAAGTAGACAGAATGTGATGCTGCGGTAATTTGTCAGCAATTGTAGAACTTTTCGCGTGTGCGAAGCTTGAAATGTCAATAATCGCGTTTGTCGAACAAGCGAAAACTTCATTCGCATCACACCGCAATGTCACTCCATGAAAATTTCACTAGGAATTGTGTTATACTATCTATGCATTTATGTATATTGTTACGTACGCCATGGATTGAGCGAATTGTACTTAGACCAACGGATATCTGTTATCGGTTAACTAAATGCATGCACTTACTTCCAAAGATTATATCTGGACTCTAAGTGCATTTAGGCTAAACAATGACCGTTATTAGTTAGTTCTCAGAATCGGTACGGGAAGACCCATTGTCTTGGAAATACATATCTGAATACGTGACTATACAACAGGTAAACAGATTAGGCGTCCTGAGAGATCTACCCTTTATAAGGCGGTACGTAGGCGATATAATTCAGTCTGGACGGAGCAGTGACAGTGTGTGTAACTCCTTTATCATCAATAAATGCTGTGAAACGACCGTTGGCCTTTTCTTGGATCCTCCACCCACCCCTACGCAACACTGGTCGTCAGAAGTGGGATCCAAGATGGGCCGTGGAACAAAGTCACCAGCGAAGGAAGAGAAGCTACAGCGAAGCCATCTTCGGGAGCTGTAGGAGAGAGTTCGAGCCATGGAGACACGAAACAAAAAAATGCAGTTTTCACTGCAACACACAGAATCGGTCATCACATTTTCGGTTGTCGAATTGCAGTTATCACTGCAACTCGACTTTGACATTATCGGCGGTGGCCGCCAAGAAGTCATCGGGATGACGGAAGGAGGTTACGAAACGGGAGGTTTCGTACAAGTGCTGCCGGGAGAGGACAACTTGAGGCGTTGTCAAGGGCAACATCGGAGAGCAGCATCCGGCAATTGCAGAGTCATCCAAAGGGCGACCGAGACGAGGGCAGTTCGCCAATTCGCCGCAAGTAGCAATAATTAGCGGCTGTAGGTGACGACGATCCACGGGAAAGCATCGTCGTCAGAAGAGGAGTGGAGATCAGGAATGGGGAGGAGCAAGAATTCATCGGGATGACGGAGGGAGGTTGCGAAACGGGAGGTTTCGTGCAGGTGCTGCTGGGAGAGGACAACTTGAGGCGTTGTCAAGGGCAGCATCGGAGAGCGGCATCCGGCAGTTGCAGAGTGGTCCAGGGGGCGACCGGAACGAGGGCGGTTCGCCAATTCACCGCGGGTGGCAGGAATTAGCGGCTGTAGGTGGCGTCGATCCACGGGAGGGCGTCGTCGTCAGAAGAGGAGCGGAGATCGACTACAACTGAGAGATGTCGATTACAAGCCACTATTCCCTTCAACTGTTTGTTGAGGGCAGATGTCAACGAACTGGAAAAAAAATCTGATTGGAAACTAGTCGAGTCTAATTGGAAGAGTCGGAAAGTAAACGGATTGAAATGGAATTCAATCGGAACCATGCAACGGCAGAGAGGCACATTTATCAGATTGGATAAATGTTGGTTGGTCAGTCGGTGGAGTCAATCAAGTCACTTTTGGGAGGATAGAGGCACCGCTTCAGAGGGAATGGCAACGGAAGCACGTTCTGGGTGGAACGTTGGTCTGCAGCAGGATGCTGGGCCACATGAGAGGAAGACGGGGCCACCGCAACAAATTTGGACGTTGGGGAAACGAGCGACTTGGATCAACCACGTGAGGGCATTTGAAACCGAAGAAACGCCAGATAGCGACTTCAACGAGAGAGAGCGGAACAATTGATATACGTCAACATCGAAAAAAAATCTAGTTGGAAACTAGTGGAAACACGAGTACCTGAAAAAGTACATGGACAGTTGCAGCAGTGTTTAGATCATCTCGCAGATGTAACGGGAAAATACATCAGAAAGAAATGGATTTCAGTTGGGTCAATGGAACGGAAAAGAAGCACATTCAACAGAGTGGCAGACTGTTGGGTGCACATTTACCAAGGTCAATGGAACGGAAAAGAAACACAACCAGCAGAGTGGCAGACTGAGGTGTGCACATTTTCCAGGGTCAAGGGAACGGAAAAGAAGCACCACCAACAGAGTGGCAGACTGAGGGGTGCACATTTTCCAGGGTCAACCGTCATTTTTGTGAGGATGGTGGCGATTCTTGTGGGACATGGCTTTGGAGCACGTTGGTCTACAGCAGGATGCTGGGCCACATGACATAGGAACACTGGGCCACCGTAGCAAATTTTGACGATGGTGACACGAGAGACATGGACCAAGTCACTTATGTGACGATGGGAGCGATTCTTGTGGGACATGGCTTTGGAGCACGTTCTGGGTTGAACGTTGGTCTGCAGCAGGATGCTGGACCACATGACAGGAATACAGGGCTGCCATAGCAAATTTGGACTTTGGTGATACGAGCAACATGGACCAACCACGGGAGAAAATTTTGGACCGAAGAGCTAACAAATATTGATTTCCAAATGTAGAAGATGGGATGACTAATTTTAGGGGATTAGAAATGTAACTGTAACTGTTTCCATTGTAAAAGGGACGTAAAGTGAAGTGTAACGAAAGTTTAATGTAATTGTTTCCATTGTAAAGGTGACGTAAATTGAAGGGTAACGAAAGTTTACTGTAATTGTTTCAATTGTAAAGGTGACGTTAATCTAACTGTAACAGAATTAGAATTGTAAAGGTAACGGTAGTAGAATTTAAATGTCATTGTTTCCATTGTAGCTGTAAAGATAACGGCTGTAATTGTAAATGTAACTGTGACTGATATCGGAGATAAATGTAACTACTGTAGATTTATCAGTTATGATTTGTTGGTCAATCGGGACGATTTGACCTAAGAGGGAGGCAATGTTACGTACGCCATGGATTGAGCGAATTGTACTTAGACCAACGGATATCTGTTATCGGTTAACTAAATGCATGCACTTACTTCCAAAGATTATATCTGGACTCTAAGTGCATTTAGGCTAAACAATGACCGTTATTAGTTAGTTCTCAGAATCGGTACGGGAAGACCCATTGTCTTGGAAATACATATCTGAATACGTGACTATACAACAGGTAAACAGATTAGGCGTCCTGAGAGATCTACCCTTTATAAGGCGGTACGTAGGCGATATAATTCAGTCTGGACGGAGCAGTGACAGTGTGTGTAACTCCTTTATCATCAATAAATGCTGTGAAACGACTGTTGGCCTTTTCTTGGATCCTCCACCCACCCCTACGCAACAATATTATAACCAGTGGCGGCTCGTGATAATTTTTAGTGGCGGGGCTGCACTGAAAATATGTCTAAAAAATGTCACCATAATTATTCTATCATGTCATAACAGGACAAAATAAGCACAATTTTAGGCGTACGACCACTTACATGTGGATTTAAGTATTATTGAAAAAAAAACTAGCAAAATTCACCACCCATTAAAGGGGTGCGTCCAAACGCGATGAAGATTTCGAAAAATACGCTGGTACTCCAGTAAGATTGCTAAAAAAATTCGTTCTTGCTGGTTTCGCGACGCGGATTAAAAAAAACCCCAAAAACTTAACCCCCTAATTCGTAACGAAAAACATTAACCTGTTGTCAACAGGTTAATGTTTTTCATAATGCATCGATACATCGGTTGTTTCATCTGCCATAACAGCTAGATAAGTTGTTTTTTTTATTTCAGCACTTATTTGTTCCCTACACACGTTCAAAATACAATCTAAAAGTTAATTTTGAATAGTTTTTGATGTCCCTTTAAAAACCGAAGAAGTATGAAAATGTTTTTTTAAAGAATCGTCGAAATTTTGTGAATATTCTAGAAGCCCCCGAAAAACTCCTGGATTTTTTGAATTATCTGTTTCATCGTGTCCCCTCATTGGCATTTCAAATTTACCGCAAAATTTAACGCAATCAATAATTTTAAATAAAACATCCCGATTTTTTTTTGACGTTTTCGTTATGCTTATCTATTTCCCGCCGACAAGCTTCCCAAAATCGTGAGATTACACAAATTTTTTAAGTGTTCGACACTTCCCTCGTGTTTTTAAATTTATCGTTTAAATGTTTTAAGTCAATAACTCCTGTTTTCGTCCAAGATGCTTCGCCTGGCGACTCGCCTCCAAACAAAAGACACGGATAACAAAATAACGTGTTTTTTTCTGTACATCTCGTTAACCAATTGTATTTTTTATAAATGTCTGGATTAAATTTTCGCGAGTAACTAAAAGATCTACTAGTTGCAGGCTGTGAAATAATTAAATTGGGCGTGAGGCAGCCTAATGCTTTTATAGCGACTTTTTCGGTAAGTTCTAGTCGCGAAAAGTGCAAATTTTGTAAATATTTTACTGAATTCTTTTGTTCTTCCATTTTTAAAAGAAAAAAAATCTTAATATATTTAAATAAAAAATTACGAGAAAAAGTTAAACAGATTTGAAAAAAGTTTGCTGTTATCAAAATGAAAACGACTCACCGAAGATTTGATGAGGGCTCATACACAACCAATTAAGAGTAACGAAAACGAATAAAGCTGTGATCGTGCGATTCAACTAATCAAATGTAAGATCAAGCGCGCGAAATCTTATACAAACTGACAGAAGAATGTCGAAGGCGAAGACTGCCGACTGTAGACGGCAGACAGGCGAAGGCTGCCGACTGTCCAGCCCAAAATGGCAGAGTGAGTGAAAGAGAAAGAGCTATCTGCAGTTGCAAATAGCTCTTTCTCTTTCTCGTTCCGAAAATCCGGGCTGCGCAGCGTTCAGCTCGGCGCTGTAACACTTTACAGCCAGTACAGCAACATTTTAATTCATCTGTCACCATACAAGTTAGTGGGGTCTTCAAAACGGTCAACATTACTTACAATATCACCCTTTTGGATATGGGTGATATTAATTTATTTAATTTATTTATTTTATTTATTATTAATTTATTTATTTTTATTTTATTTCATACCAGGAAGGCATTACAGGTAAACCCCAATGCGCCTTCCTGGCCAAATTACAAACAATACAGCATTTTTTTATTACATACATAAGTCGCTAAATTACGAGACAATGACTTAAACTCGACAATTAACGAGACATCTATGAATTGTACATACATTTTTTATTGTAATATTTACATTAATCATACTCAAATAGTGGTGACATAGTGGGTAGGAAGGATTTTTAGCCAATTTTTAATCGGGAATCGTTTCAACAATGAAATCAGAGAAAATTGGCAAACTCTGATAGGAAACGATCAACCAGGAGTCACAAATCCTGGTCTGACCAGCAGCATTACAGATATACTCAGAAAAATTCTTTTCAATCGAGGTCAGCTCAAGGGATCGAACTCGGCGCCTCTCAGTGTTAAGCAGAAGCTTAACCACCGAGCCACGCTGCTGGCTCGGTGGTTAATAT
Source organism: Arctopsyche grandis (assembly GCF_051622035.1). Classification (NCBI taxonomy): domain Eukaryota; kingdom Metazoa; phylum Arthropoda; class Insecta; order Trichoptera; family Hydropsychidae; genus Arctopsyche; species Arctopsyche grandis. The sequence continues at coordinate 22,472,326 of NC_135359.1, forward strand.
ATTAATATATATAATATAATATTAATATATTGTAAGTAATATTTACTCTGTCGAAGGCCCCAATAGTTAAGTCCATCCAACTAATAAAAAAAATATCATTAATAAATAAAATATTAAATGTATTATTAAATATATATCTTAGAATTTTATAGGAGGGGCTGCAGCCCGGCAGCCCATTAGGACGAGCCGCCACTGATTATAACTAGCGATAAGTCCCATGAAATATCATCGGGTACATTATAAGAATATATTTTTTAGATTTATATTCATATCCAGCAGCGTAGGCTATTGGTTAGCATAAATGTTTTCGAACATAGTGGTCGCGGGTTCGAGTCCCACTAGTTGCTGCTGGCCAGACCTTGGTTTGTGACTCCAGGTCAATCGTTTTCTACCAGAGTTTGCCAATTTATCTGATCTTAATTGAAACGGTTCCAACAAATTGGCAACCTTTACCCATTTCTCATAATTTTCGAGTTTTCAGCATCTCGAATTTCACTGATTCGTACAAAAATGCTGCAATTTTTTTCATAAATGTAGGAATGATTTTTAAACGAGCCGAGCCGTAAGTGTGGTTGGTCAAACTGCTAGGGATAAAGTATGTGTGTGGTATGCATGGGAGAGACCGGATGCGTGTTGTTATGGTCACTTGTTGGAGAACAAGCCCGACGACATCATGTTATAATAAATACTTCTGACTTAATCTGCGCGTATCATTTGGAATCCTTCACATCCGGATCCTATATAAATGTCTCGCAAATTTCTCAAATGTCTTGCAAATACAAATTTGTTCATAAATGTTTCGCAAAAGTATAAAAATGCTGCAAATTTGTTCATAATTGTCTCGAAATTTGACAATTTATATAAAAAGAATGCTCCGAAAATGTAAGTTTATCAAAAATTTATCCATAGATGTCTCTATGATGCTTATTCTAAAAATTGTATATCGATATTTGTAATTGGCCAGGAAGGTGCATTGGGGTTTACCTGTCAGACCTTCCTGGTTTATACGGGTCTATGTGACGAGACAGAATGTTAAATGACAGAAAATGCAAATATCGGAAGGCAAAGAACAAGAGGATTTTCCTCTCGTTCCTGTTGTATCCTGCTGGCGCAAATTAAGTGAGTATGTACCGTTTACCATGGACCATTTTTTTTTTGATCTTTCGACTTAAGATCTTTCGATTTTCGATCTTTGCCTTCCTATATTTGCGTTTTCTGTCATTTAACATTCTGTCTCGTCACGGAGTCCGGGTATATACATATGTACATATATATAAATATATGTAAAATCAAATAAAATAAAATATAAAGAAACAATTTCTATAAATTTAAATCAAGAAATGTAATTTGGCAAAAAACAATAGACGTTTATATTCAGCATTAAATTTAGATATATGCGATAAAACATACATTCTTATAGTATAATCAAACAAAATCATGTAATTTTGAAAGTAATCTTTGATCACTACAAATGTTGGTATGTATATGGATATTTTCATGATTTTTTTCAATTGCCGACGTTGCAACGGTACAGCCATTGAATCTTACACGGAAAATGAAGCATAGACGGTTTTGGCGCTTTTGTTCTCGGATTCATCCGGTCGGCGAGCTTGGCACGAGCGTGTTTTTGAAACATTGATTTAATATTGAAACAATATCTGACGAGTGGCCATCGAAACGTGCGCGGCCATTGTTCCACCGCCAAAGTGAAGCGTCCTCTTCCTGAAACCAGCTTCGGAACAAAGGCGCCTGGGCGTCGTCTGTTACCGATATCCGCCACTTCAGGAACGCCATTATTAACCTCGGATATATGTACTCGTATGTTTGTATGTGTGCACGTGCAAAGTCAGATGAATTGCACTCGAATCGTGCCCTTTGTTGGGGCATCTGCAAAGAGTTTCCTTGTGTCCACGCGAGATCGAGCGATGTGAAAGTGCAACGAATGTATTAAATTACAGTGATGTTTCAATTTCATTTTATTTTTTTTTAGATATGCATACGTACGTATGTGGAATCAACCCGTCAACGTCTGTCGGCTAATTGGAAACGCCTGCCCCGTTATGAACAAACACCTACTGTTACCACTTTGAATGCGTGTCAATTATGTGTGAACATTTTGTATTTAAATAAATAAAATGGTTAATTAGTTTTGTAGCATTCGATTGGATTAGCCTACTTTAAAGTATTATAGTTAGCTAAATTAGAAAGGCAATAAATGAAATGATTCGCAAATGTATTAATATAATTTTGTTGTTGCTGAGATTGAAAACACGCAAGTATGTAGGTACATATCATATTCATAGGAAAAAACATATAATTTAAATTTATGTAAAAATACTATGCACAATAGAAATATTAGCTTTAAAGTAAGAAATGTAAAAAATAGATATTTTATTCATCCTTTCTTTTATTTGATATAATATGAACATTTACAGCCATTCACCATTCACTACTGAAAGCTTTGGGCAACTCTCACCCACACATTATTATAATTTCATCCACCCACCTTCCTTGTGACCTTTTACATTCTGTCGGGTACCATTCCAGCACTTCTTTTGTTCACCTTTCGTCCATTCTTCTAGCCACGTGAGCCACCCATTGGTTTCATAGTTAAAATTTAATTTGCATTATTCAATGAACTAAATGTAATAGTAAATAATAACTGTAATGATTTAGCTACGAAAAATGAATAGGCTGAGGAGGCTCACCATGGAAATTTTTCACTCTTATTTATTTATTTAATTTATTATTTTATAATAATAATAACAATAAAATGACCAGTGTGACCTGACAGGTTGCCCCAAAGCGTCACATCAGTCTTACACATATCAATGGCGTGCCGCTAAATTCTCCCTGTTTTTGTCACACAGCCTTATTTACGTGTGCGCGAGCAGGATACAAGGGAACTAGGCGCACACGGGGTTAAGACCGTGCGACAAAACCAATAAGATTTTCACCGCATGCCACTGGTACATATGCTGAATTACTAAATTCTTATAAATAAATTTTAATTTTATATATAAAATATAAATGGGTGTGACATCCTTGTTTCGTAGCGGGATCCGGGTTAAGCACGCTTCGGCGCGGTGCATCCACGTATCAAGTTTCGGGACCAAAACAAAGTCTGCGTAATGTTATGGAAAAGTTAACACCATTTGCTTGTTTAGCGGTTATTTGGCCGCAATCGATACTTCAAAGCGGCCTTTTACCGAAATGCTAGCACGCCGACTAACAAAATAAACTACGAGCCTTTGATTGGATACATTATACTCTCTCGTGCGAAGATAAAGAGACCACTGTGTAACGAACGGACATCAATCAATTTTGATAGCTAAAATCGAACGCAGCCACCTCAATCGAGTGAAAATGTATATCTGCAGTGAAAAGCGAGCAGTTTGAGGTACTTTTCAACTGTGTGAAAGCGACCGTGTATGTTACTCGTATTTGTGTTACCATTAAGTGACTTCGTAAGGAGTTCTACGAAATTGTCGGTGAATGTATGTGTGTTTTCTTTAAAAAATCTGTTTCCGTTGGTTTGTTATTGCTTGAAGCCACCGGTTTGATGTCAGCACGCTGAACGTACGGATTATGTACATGAGATGATACTTTTTTTTCATAATTTATTTTTGACTCGTGAGTCTAGAATTTCACACTATTTTTATAAAAGCAAAAACAAGCGCGTAACTGATTTAGTATTCAAAATATATGCCTACTTACATATACATAATACTTTCCGTATTTTCAGCTGATTGAATTATATAAATGCTTCACTGAAATATAAACGGTCAGCAATATATGTATATGTACGTATTTATTTATTTAACTATTTATTTATTTATTTAACATACTTAGAGGAGGCGGCAAAGCCAATAAACCCAAGGAGTTTGACTTACATATATACATGTGTATATAAATTAAATGAAAAAAAATAACAAAAGAAATAAAAGATAGAATATATGCACCTATAAGAAGAGAAATGTAGATATAGGAAAAGAAGAATTATAAGAATAAGAATTATAAACCCTGAAAAAAATGAAACGAATATACGGATGATGTAAATTAATTGGAGAAAAATCAAATTACGTAATGGTACTATGAATGCATATACACAGTAGTAACTACAAACGATTTTAGGTAAGTAAGTGTGATTAGATCTAATTGAGCACTCTTCGATATACATCATCATGTATAGAAGTACCATGCATTTTTTAATAACGTGTCGGTTAGCTCGTTACTCGCGACAAGTGCACATGAGCCCACCCTTCGTCAAATAATAAACACGATATAATAATAATTCTACGGGGTGTAGTCTCATAATCAGATGGTGCATGCTCAGTCGTGCACTCACCGAAGCCCTGACAACACAAAAGGACGTTGTGGATCGTTTAATCTGCAAATAACGACGTGTGAAATCAGTGATCTGCGACCCCAGCGGGTTGCCGGTCACGTAGGAGGAGAATGGGGGTTGGTACTCCTTCAACAACACCCCAATTACGATAAGAGGGTAAAAAAGCGTATGCCTTACTCACATTATTGAAAAGACCAATTTTCATCATTACATAATTATAATAGGATGTGTTCATCTTCAGAGGATGTAAACTTAGCGATGTTTGTAATTAGCTATTGATTACTGAACAATGGTTTACAAAATCTAATAAAAATAAAAATGATAATAATCTAACAAAAATCAATCTTGTTGCTATACGTACATATGAGCCGTCATATTTGAAAGACTTTTTTCAGTCCACTTTTCTTCATTTCGAGAAATATTTCGCAAAACATTAAATATAATGTTTACTGGTGGCCTATAATACGTTTATTCTGCTTTTCCGAGATTCTGGACATATCGAATTAAAATAATTAATAACAATTCGTGAATTAAGTCAAACAGAAATAGTGTTTTTGGAACTGAAAATTTGACTTCTGCCACCCCTGTATCCTGCTCGCGCACACTTAAATAAGGCTGTGCGACAAAAACAGGTAGAATTTCACAGCACGCCACTGATTTAGAACTAGATGGAACATTTTTTAATATCTTGAAATTGAGATTAAATAAAATAAGAAACTTTGCACAAGAAACGTAATTTGAGATTCAACTTAAAAAAAGCATTACAAAACATTCACGATTATAGGGATGATTTAGTCTTACTAAAAATAAGCATCATAAGCATAGCCTCGATCATTAAACAAGAAATCGACAGCGAACTGGAAAATTATAAATCGCATCACTGAAATTCATAGTAATCAAAATGTTTATAGTAATCACAATCAGGATCGAAACTTACGAGTCCAAAAGAATGTAATAAAACTCTACAATGGTTGATATTTTCAGATTACTCATCCTAACAACCAGACTCTTATTCTTAGTTAAGTATAATAGAAATATGTTTTTTGCTAATCATTATAATGTTTATCTAATATATTTCGAAATGCTTTATATATCTAACTGTCCAACGAGAAAGTTCTTTTTTAAGTAATTTACATTTTATTTTATTTATTTATTCAATCAATCATGCACACTCGTCTAACATATTGCTTCAACGCAACGATTGTGCTATACAGATTTAGAATTATTTATTAATTATTTAAACAGGTTTGGTCCATTTATTAAACACGAAATCTAAGTTCAAACGATTAAAAGCCACATGACCGTAACAGTTATGGACGATCAAGATGCTGAATAGCTTGAATTTTTGCGAAAGGGATTTTTAGGGACAAAATTGCCAAATTTGTTGTAACCGTTTCAATGAAATCAGATAAATTGGAAAATTGATAGGAAACGATCGACCTTGGAGTTACATATCCAAGGTCTAGCCAGTAGCATGCGGGATATAACCCATGACCACACAATTTAAAGCATTACATGATATTTAACAATTGATCTACATATGTTGCTGGTCTAAACATTGCCAAAAGAGACCACACATTCTCAGAATATGAAAGACTACTTGCCATGTTTCAAAGTGGATTTTGGTGTAGCAAGCCTTTCAATTTTGCGTATAATATATACATATATATGTATAGACAGGATTGAACGACTTTTTCATCCGGCAGTGGATATCTTAAAATAAATAAAGTTAAAATATCCCTCCTCCAAATCATACTGCGACTGAATCACGTCCAATGAAATCTGTAAATCGAAAAAGGGCATACAAACATTTGACGACACTATTATCTATATCTGGGCAAAATCGAAAGAAGGGAGGAGAGTAAATCGGCAATGTTGTCGCATGTCCGCGGGCGTCTCGCCGTTTTGCCACCCCTAATTGATTCAATCGCGGCTAAAACACGCGCCGCGCCATTTTGTTGTCGGCCATTATTTTGGTTTTGGAATGGACGACAACGTACGTAGCCGCCGTCGCCGCCACCGACAACGACAAAAACAACAAACGAAACGAACGACAAAACTCCGACATAACGAGACGTGACCCTCCCATCCTACCTTTCAACACCATCAACTTCTACCAACCTCCCAGCCACCACTCACACTCTAACTCAATCTTTGAAAAATGTTTACTTTTTATTTTGATCGATGTTTTACGGATATCGGCCACAGTCCTGACAGGAGTCTCCTCAATCCCAACACTTCGATCTGAGTAAATACCATTCGATTTATTCAATTGACTTTAGTAAGATACGGTAGTTCACCATCATGATCAAAGCTTCGGGCATTTATTTCTAACTAGCTACATTTCAATAAACTAGGCATGCAAACAATTCTCAAATTGCAAAAAATTCTACAAGCACCATTATACTAGGTATACATAAACTCCAGTAAATTTCTAGATTTTCCAAATAAAAAGTTGAAACTGTAAACTTCATCTTAAGAAAATTAAAGGCATTTTCTGGGTGATAGTGATAGACAAAGAAAGTAATGGACATTTGAATAATGATAATTCCGTCATAATTAATTTTGACAGCTTCAAACGCCACTATTTATTTTATAGCTTCGATTATTTTAAAAAACTTAAAAACAAATGATTTTATTCACATTTGATTAAAAATCCATCAAGGATTATGACGATGAATAGTGTTATTATTAGAGGTAGGATCGGAAGCGTCCCGTTTATTGTTCAATTGTTGTAAATGCTTTGTAAAAAAGGTTCGGCAAACCTTTAACAATGCATTTACAATATTTGAACAATAAACGGCCCCATCAGGGTCCGGTGACTAGTTATTATCATAGATACATATATGTAAGTATACCAGAGTAACTCAACTTGTTGTACTTAGTTGAAAGAAATAATCATTAACATTGGTCAATATGTTTACCACGCAAAGAATTTCGATCTGATTTTATTTATTTATTTAAAGCTTAAATCTTTGGGGCATTACATGAATTACAATACTCGAAATGTACAATACGCCACAATGATCGAAAATAACAAAATATATGTACATATACATATGTACTACTGAGAAGTAGTAAATAATTATTTATATTTAGGTCAAATAATTGACATGTCTGTCTGGTAGTAAAGATGTAGAGATAAAGAGACGTATGAAATTAGGATGAAGTGTATTTGGACGAATGGATGCTTTTTTTAAATCAAAAATGCCACTCTGCCTGAAGAAAAAGGTCTTCGATCAATGCGTTTTGCCAGTGATGACGTATGGATGTGAAACTTGGATACTGAACGCCAAGATGCTACAAAAAATCCAATGCACTCAAAGAAGTATGGAACGCTGTATGCTTGGCATTACGAGGAAAGACAGAAAGCGGAACACGTGGGTGAGAAGTATGACAAAGGTATTGGACATAGTGGATAGAGTAAAAATATTGAAATGGCAATGGGTGGGCCACGTGGCTAGAAGAATGGACGAAAGGTGGACAAAAGAAGTTCTTGAATGGTACCCGATAGAATGCAAAAGGGTAAAAGGAAGACCGCAGAGGAGATGGGTGGACGAAATTAGGAAAATGTGCGGGGTGCGATGGATGAGAGTTGCGCAAAACAGAGACGAGTGGAAGCGTGTTGGAGAGGCCTTCATCCAGCAGTGGATGGCGAATGGCTGTAAATGATGATGATGATGATGACATACATATGTACTTATGTATGTACAGAAAAAAAAAAAAAAAAAAAAAAAAAATATATATATATATATATATATATATATATATATATATATATATATATATATATATATATGATATGTACATATAAAAATAGCCGCAAAGGTTCAAACACTAACATAATTAGTCACAAAATATAAAATAATGGTTAAATATAAGGAGAAAATTTGGGAATGTCTTGCATCAACAGTCAGCACCAATATACGTACGTATGTATGTACAAGAACCAGCTTTAATTCACTCATACATCACATCCAATTATGAAAATAATAATGAGCGCAGTCTATCAGAAAAATTGGTTAAAATAATCTCTGATAACCTACGGTTGAAAATATCACATTCAGGCACGGCAGCAACTATATCAGTTGTCTGAGTAGGAGCTATCCTATAAAGAATTTTATAATATTTATATCAGAAAATGTGGATTCAGCTTCATATGATGTATTTACATACACATATATTACGTTGAGCCAAAACAAGACATCTATTTTTGAGCGATCTACTGGTGTGCAGCCCCGATATATACTATTGGCATTTGGCTCATGAATATAGGATTATTGTTAGTACGAGTGTACTCTGTACAAATCAAAGCACTCTGGATTATATTTAAATTTATTTTAAAAATATTTCAAGTGTCTCTAATATAAATGTTGGATTCGATTTGAACGTGTCGTATCGACGGGGGTTCTATAGTCGTATTGCGGGGCGGTTTTCAAAACACCCAAAAGCCCACATAAAAGGTTCAAACGAGCGACAACGAATCGGGACCCCCTCTGTGTAAGGTCTTTACTATCGCATATACACTTTTCGTTTGTATTTGACCATCCGACGTCAATAATATACGAATCGCCCGCGGTATTGATTACTCGCAATTGAAAACGGCGATTTTTCCTTCGAATTGCACAAATATCAAAGGTTCGCTAACAAAGGGGCATTACCCGACACGCAATAAGTTGTTTTATTTTTTTGTTCGACAATTTCATCTCCCTTCTGAACTTAAACTGGAGGACTTTTCGGTAGAGTCGAGTGGATTTATTGTTCGAATTAACGTCGGTGTTAACGATAGGGTATTGTCGTAGTCCAATTTGCGTGGGCTTTTTTTGGTCCTTTGTTGTTTTTCCCGAGAATGAGAAATGTTTTCGTTAAATATTTGAAAATTCCCACAAAAGCACGCCCTACGAAAAACTTCGTCCCCTTAACGATGAGAACTTTACGAATGTATTATAAAGTATTTACAAGCCCCAACTATTTATTCTCAATATTTATAGGCATTTTTTTTATTTTGAAGTCAAAGAAATACATTTGAATTGGTTTAAGTCTAAAATAGACCTTTATTTTTTTTTTTTATTATTTTTTTTTATTTACAAATTTTCCATAGTAACATTACAGAATTGCTTTAAGCTATAGCCAAGCAAAAAAGACAAAAAAGAAAAGAGAGTTGCAAAAATACAATAATGGATGCAAACACAAATATAATAAACAAAGATAAGATAAAACGCGAAACAAATAAATCAATACATACATATAAATACAATATTAGAACACATTTGCAATCTCAAATTAAACAAACCCTCAACCACATCAGCATACTTTAGATTAAAAAAATCCAAGGCTGCTGTCCGTTGCGACAGGATACGAAGCCATCCAATTGGTACGTGCCACAGGAGAAGAGAATAAACTGCGAAATCTAATATCCCTGATTTGGCTTCTACGAGTTGAAGTTGAAGTACAAAACCAACCAGACTTGTAAAAATGTTTTTCCATTATGTGAACTATGTATGTATGTATATTTCTACATACTGAAGAATTAAATACCTTGATTTAAAATAAAATATCTTGAACGATAAAAGAAATATATATTAAACTTAAGTATAACTCAAAGTCGAAGTCAATCAATAGTTTTTAAGGATACAAAAATGGTGTCCCCGATGAAACATCAATTCTCGTTAAATGAACTAACCGTTAATATACTTGTCTCGTCGGCTTGGTACTAGGATCATCATAATAATCATTGCAGAATTATTTTCCAATATATCTACTATATAATAACTTATCTCAACTTTAAATTCAATATTTATCAATTTTTTGAAGATTTTAATTTAAAAGATTTTCTTATCATTACCTATGTACATATGCATGTAGCTGTAATAAACATAAAATTATTAATTTTGATTAAAATTGATGACAAATTATATTCAACTAAACGTAGAATTATATTATTTTCGTAGAAACGAAGAATTTATTTGACGAGAATTGGTAAAACCAGGCCCGCGACAAAAATGATAATGTATAAATCTATCTACATATACATATGTATATAATAAAACTTACACAAAAAGTTTAGTACAAAATAATATATTAATTTACTCTCGACATAGCTTAAACTTTATTCAGTATTTTCAAACTAATCTAATATAATTTATCTTAAAAACATCATAAATAAACTATTTAAGTATTATCTATTTCCCTAATATGTATTTACATATCTACATATGTAGGTATGTAACTACATACATTAAGTTATCTTTTTATTCGGTAAATAGATCTTTGAGAATAGTCAATAAAAGTAGGAAGATCAGTATTCATACAAACGAAATTCATATAAAATTTAACATCCTCCACATTTTTATTTTAGGGGTGTTTACAACTCTGGATAACACCCTGTCGATTACCATATCCAGCATAGAACATGTGCTCCATCACGATTTATTTTTTTATCGTAATAATACAACTTTTTCGTCTGCACACCAATACGTACTTAATTGTAGGAGGGCGACCACAAAAGGATCATTCGTGTATCGATTATTAGGAGTAATAATTTCTCAAACACACAGCTGCCCCGATTCGGTCCCGTTAATTGTTTTATAAACAAAGGCTTCATCCCCTTGGGCGGTTTATTTTGACAATCGCTGGAGGGTTCGCCGCTTCCGAGACAAACACCCGAATTCGACCGTAGAAACGAATAAATACATATAGTAATACTTAATTGCATGGTAAAACCGACCGCAATAATATTCTCGAAGATTTCCCTAGCCGCACAATAGTCCTTTTGTGTCGAGAAACTCAATTAATCTGAATAATCAAATTTCACATGCAGATGGTCTCTTCGACAATGACAGTTCGTTATGGTTACCTACTCCAAAAGACAAAAGGTAAAAGAACAACGAAAAATAAATAAGTAGAAACAGTAGCTGACGGCCGCACTGTTGTGTATTGTTTGCATTGTTTTTCTTCATCTTTTCCCGACATACTACACACCGAACCGAATGATTAATCTTCCGGCAATCTCAAGCCTCGTACTAATACATACTAATGAACACGTTACACCTTTCACCGTCTATAATATTATAAATTACAACTAACATATGCAAATGGCGACGTGCTGCAAATTCACGGAAAAAACTGCGCAATAGTGAACGAAACTGGTCGGAAAATAATTGGAGCTAAGCCTATACAATAGTTTTGTTTGGGGATAAAAAGCGAAACGTGCCGCTGTCGTCGGTTAATTTTTGTTCTGTTTGTATTTATGCTAAAATAAATGAGGGGTCTGCGTCCTCCTCTCGAAACCCCCAATGTCCTCCAGGCGCAATAACAATTGTAAACCGATTTGTTGTTTTGCTAATCCGCACGCATTTTTTCTACCATTGTCATCGTTCGCATGGTTGATATTCGGAAACTATTGTACAGCAACACACCGTCTAATACCCGATGATAAAAATAATAAATGAATTGATCATTGGACTTGAGATGCTGCTGTATCATATGCTCATTGCTTCAAATAATAATTTACATTTTTCTGATGCGTAATAAATATGTTAATGTATTGCGGCATCAAAATAAATGTTGATTAAAGAGCCACAGTTCAATGGTGCAATGGAAATATTTACATATGTATATATAAAATCATTACCATGTAAACTTTACTCAATGGCAAATACTATGAATGTTGACGTGGTAAAGTCGACTACGCTCGGAATCGAATAAGCATAAAATATTATTTCGAGAAGCTGTAGAACACGAAATCAAGAATTAATTAATTAATTAAAGAATTAATCCATTGAGATATCTATGGATTTAAGACTTGTACATAAATTTTTACAAATTGTACATATACATACAATACAGAATATTTGTGACTGCAGGTAGGATGATTTTTTTTGCCAATTTTAAGGAACCATTTCATCAATGATCAGATAAAATTGACAAACTCTGATAAGAAATGAATATTTTATATTATATGTATATATTTTGTGTATAATCATTATGTGTAATGATGATATTTGGTATTATTGTAATACTGTGTGTTTCTGTTTTTAATAAATAACAAGGAGAGATAGAAAACGGAATACAAGGGTAAGAAGTATGACAAAGGTGGTTGCTGTAATGGTGATGGTATCGAAATTGAAATAATAATGGTCACGTAGCTAGAAGAGCGGACGATAGATGTAAGAAAGAAGTGCTCGAATGGTACCCGAGAGAATGTAAAAGGAAGCAAGGAAGACCACAGGAATATGGGTGAATGAAATCAGAAGAATTTTTGGGATGAAATCGATGAGGTTTGTCCAAAACGGTGACGAATTGAAGTACGTTGAAAGACCTTCATCCAGCTTTGAATGCGAATTTGAATTTGAATGCGAATGAAATGATGACAATTCAACTTAATTTATAGGTGGAAATAACCAAACGAGATCCGCATGAATTGTTCTCACATCTCTGTATATGTATTGTATATTGATCCTAAAAAAAAACAAACGTGCTTTCAAATAAATATTAACGCGTTTCAACCCCCGCACGTGCCGCCATTATACGTCTGCAATCAGATCTGATCTCCACACCCAATATTGCAGGACCACCCGCTGTCTAAACAACCCGTAATGAGGACTGAAATCGTACGAAATATATTTTTTTATTTTAATTTATTTATAATATATGTATGCGGTCAAAAAATTACCATTTTACACGATGAAAAAATAAAAATACAAATATAAATATAGTTAATAATAAAATATATATATCTAAAAACCACAACATGTTTAAGAAATATGTAAATGAAACAATTTTTAGGTTACAACTACTAACATTAAATAAAGTTATTTAATAGAGTTATTTAATAAAAAAAATTTATTTATAATTAATGCGTATATTTTTGATAAAAACATTTTATTTTATTAATATTATCATAAAAATATCATTAGAATGAATACACCAAGATTTTGAAGTACGTAAAATGTTGATTTAAAGTCCAAATACTTGTTACATACCTACATAAAAAATATGTAGATACATAGTTCACTAAAAATACTTAACTCATAAAACGCTAAGTTTTTGTTATTTTGTTCGACTCAAAGTTTAACTAATATTAAAATTTCAAAATCATTCATAATACATATTTTGATGTGGTATATATTTATTGCAAAAAACACAGTATTAATTTTTATATACATACATAAATATGTATATTGCTTAATGTATTCAAATTAAACTATGAACGATTTTGTTTTTACTTGCCAAGCTATTTTAAATAAATGTATTTATTTAAAAAATAAACACCGATTCCTCTACTCATACAAAAAAGAGTCATACACATACATACATAGATCAAGGTAAAAATGTGTTCAGAATCTAGTTTCTTGTACACACAATATTGACACAAAATTATATTGATTTTTCATATAATACAATAGAACAGATTGTTTTGTTTCGTATGCACTTTCACATAGGTGAGGAGGGTCGCAGAGTCAATAAGGGGAGGTCCCAGATACTAACCAGTTTCTCTTTTATCCCACATTAAAAAAATAAACGGGATTTGTGTGCGTACTAAAAAAGAGGTTGTTCTGGTCATTAGTGTTTTAGTTTGGCTAGTGGGAGGCGTGTGGCATCGCCTTTCATGGTATCTAAAAATTGTGCGTCGATTTATTCGATTTTTCATTCCCTATTTTATTCGACCCTTTAAATGTGTGTGCTCTTCACGAGAAAATTCAAGTGTAATCCTTGTATAAAAGTGATGAAGATAAAAAAAAATCATCAAAGTTAATAAACTGGAAGTGGGATTTTTTCCTCTTAGAATAGTAAAAAATGTTGACTCCACGATTTTTTCCATCACTGAATGTATCAAGATGAAAATTTATATTTGTATTCTTTATGTACTAACTTAAAAGTTGGTTAGGTTTTGGTTAGAATTCGAAAACCAGTAGTAATTTACTTTAAAACAATATTTTATTATTTTATTTTGACCTTTATATTATTTATATCTTCTTGACATTTATGTTTATAATATTTATAGTGATGTCAAGTAATAAAAAATATTGAACAAAATCCAACAGTCGGAAGTAGAAATTTTGTCTTGTGTAAATTTCCCTACGTTCAATGCGTTCAATTTGTATCGAAAATGCTCTCATAGCTGGTATGAGTGAACGTGTATGTGTGTTTTATTATTGAATTTTGTTTTTCATACTACTTTTATTCCTCAAATATACACACAAAGTCATGTGTGGGTTGCATCCGAATTTTTATTTGTTATAAATAACATAAATAAAACACACATACACGTGATTTAAAAATCATCGTGATTTTAACGCGTGATTTTTAAATCATGATTTAAAAATCATCCCACATTTGAGGAATTTAAGTTGAGTTACATTATTTTTTATTTAAGCTTCTTTATATGTCAAATCTTCCCTGAGGTATGCCCTTGCACAAACCAGAGACAAGTGGAAGCGTGTTGGAGAGGCCTTCATCCAGCAGTGGATGGTGAGCGGCTGTATATGATTTATTTATTTATTTACATATATACCAGGAAGGCCTTACAGCTAAATCCCAATGTGCCTTCCTGGTCAATTACAAATTACAATTACAAATATAAATGCAGCATTTTTATTACGTCGTTGAATTGCGAGACACTGAAAAACTTGCAAATTAACGAGACATCTATGAATTGTACATAAATTTTATTGTACAACAATCAAACTTCAAATAGTGGTGACATAGTAGGTAGGAAGGATTTTTAGCCAATTTTTTTTCCGGGAACCGTTTCAACAATGAAATCAGAGAAAATTGGCAAACTCTGATAGGAAACGATTAACCTGGAGTCACAAATCCAGGTCTGACCAACAGCATACTCTGAAAAATTCATTTTCATTCAGGGATTGAACCCGGCACCTTCTTGACGCTAAGCAGAAGCTTAACGACCGAGCTATGCTGCTGGCTAAATGATGATGATGATGATATGTAAAATGATAAATATCTCCTCGAATAATCATATGTATTGAACTGACAAACAGTAAACTTTTCGTTCCGTGTCGAAATTTAATGAATCTGTCACATTTGTGGTATTGATATTTATTTTTTGTACACATGTTTCAATACGAATAGTTTGGCCATTTTTCAAAAATAGTTTGAATTTTGAATCGGCGCATTAGCCCTTCTACACTTGTGCGCGCGACCGACACGCTCCAAAATATTTGGAATTATTCCATTCCACGACCGATAAATAAATAGAAGTCTGCGCCAACAACAATGGTAGGAAATTTCGCCCTTTTATCAGAGGACAAACAATTCCAAGAAGAGAGGTAAGGGTGCGGGGTTAGAAGGGGTTTAGAGGGGCGGACGCCTCGCCGCGGGGGCTCCTCTACATCTCATTACACCATCACGGGGTGCGATATAAGCTCTTTTTCACTCTCTAATTACTGTTTTTTACGAACATGTGACGAATAATAATGGTGATTTGGACGAAATCCTCTTATCTCCAGTCGGAGTACGAAAAACGTGCAACTTTTTTGTATTTGACACGTGCGTATTTTACCGTATATGTTTTTCAAACCGTTTTTCAATATATCATACTACATTCATAAACAAATAATTTCCAAGGAATACGTCGATGAAAAGGTGCACAGTTTGCCCAACAAAGCTCGCACCCGACTTTGACGTTTCAATTTGGAACCAGCCTTGTTTATTTTTACGATCGACTTGCACAATGCGGGTCGTTTTATGTTTGTGGGTCACTTTTGTGCAAAAAATTCTGTGTGCATTTTGATAAGACAACAAAAAAGGCAAACGCAAAGGTGCAACCGCACGAGTCTGACTTGCACAGTTTCAATGATCTTTTCTCAACATCCTAGCTGATTCTCAAACATCAAAGATATCAAGCTTTTGCTTCGAATAAATAAAAATATTGATTTATTATTAATCTCATGCAACCTGAATACATAGTTGATAATAATCCGAATGTTAAACATTCAATCCGATAATAACTTAAGCACTAATTTTAGATGCCTAAAAACACACCGAATCTTACGGCACGGCTTGCCCAAGTAGACAAGTTTCTCTTACATTTCTTTAAGTATGGGAATCACCGTTATTGATTACTGTCAAACCTACAAATATTAATACAAGTATAAAATACCATCAAAAGTACTCCAGGGGGTAAGTTTTGGCCTAGATTGCCATAACATTTTTTTTATATGTATATCTTTAAAAAATCACTATGTGTGTCTGCGCCCTAAAAGCAAGCAATACAAAAATACAGCATATAATTTGACAAATTTTGAGTAATATTGTGATACTGATAGCGAACTTCGGTACTAAATTAACATAATATTCAGGTAGCGTTACAATATTACTCTAAATTTATCGAATTCGCCCAGCACATTGGACGTTGGGATTTTTGAAATTAAAAGCCTATAGAAATTTCCCAGTTATCATTTCATATTAAACTGTGGCTTCCGATGATATCACCTAAAGGAAAAGGTTCAGAAAAATAACTAGTAGAGTTTGTGATATTTCATCCGCTAAAATTAGCGAAAAGAGCCTGAAAGAGAATTAAGTATTCTAGTCACCATTCAAATACTAAAGGGCTTAAAGTTCAACTGACCAAGTTTGAGACGTTGTTTTAATAGTTTTCAAATACTTTGAGTATCTCAATCGGTCATTTTAATGGCGGCAAAACGATCAAACACTCAACAAGAGAGACATCACTGAAAGGAGACGTGACAACTGCTGGTCCTTTGGCACGGGCGACTTCCACAAAACGACCATCACTCAATATATATACATAGGTACATTGTACATACATGCATGTTATAATGTGTGCGCAACTTTTGTCCGGACCGGTACTAACGAGCCCATATCTTTGTAGATTATCTCAATTGTTGTGTATTTCGGACATGGGACAATCGAATCGAAACGGGAAAAGCGCGCCCAAAACACGAATCACTCCTCGTCCATTATTTGGCAACTGTGTCCTTTCAGATCCTTTTTGACTCCGCAAAGTCTTTGTCCGGCCAACGGAAACGGTCCGAATTATTTATGGCGTTTGTGTGCGCATTAAATTTGTATTATTGATGAAACGTCTCAATATAGAACGCGTGTTTTCTTCATTGAAATGTGCGATGTGCGTACGTAATCGATCAGATTTAACACGAATAACAATATTGCGACACAAATACATACATATTGTATATGTATGTATATCTAGGATTCATTTTTCTGAATAATTTCTTATCGGTATGTGTACTATTCTTATTTCAGGCCATAAGAACAATAAATACACAATGCATTTCCAATTTGAAGAGGCATACTCTGCACTAATTCAAAACGATTTCGCTTTATTGTACGTTTGTCGACGAAAAGAGCATTTGGTTTAATTGTTCGTTCGATATTATTGTTGTGTTTTCATTGTTGTTCCTTTTGAAAAGTGGACTACATATACGAAGTACGAACTGTCAAAAATTCAAGGAGCAATCTGCACATGCCATTTGTGTACAAAATTATAAACAATAAATAACGCTTACCTACATATGTATCCTGGCAACTTTGAGGCTATTTACTATAAGGTGGTTGGAAAATGATGCATTTAAACATTGTTGATATTAAATAAATTTAGATTGAAATAACTACAAACATATTAAAGAAAAATATATGCTTGTACAAAACAGGTGCAATTAAAATATTTTAAAAAAATCAAAGGGTCAAAAGCAAGAAATGAAAATGGATAATGTATTTAAATAGGTTCGGTTTCTTTATATCACAATATCACAAGAATTATTTAAAATATGTTTGATCATATTGTATAGGATGTTGTTGACAAGATTCGTTAAAAATTTTGAAAGGCTAGCAATGGAAAGCTAAGCGATTTTAATGTCATCCAGTATTTGGTATTGCCGTAAACAAATAAAGGCGCCTGAAGAGGGCTACAATGGCGCTTTCCTGAACGACAATTTTGAATAAAGGGAGTTCGTTAGGAGAACGCTTCGACACCTGCCCGCCAAATAACACAATTGCAGCCGCCCCCGTCAACACTGGAATTTTCCAACCAATTGAAATAACGCTCGTTGGTTTTATCGTATGTCCTTCATTCTGCTAATGATCAATCAGACCATGCCAGATGCCAGAGATATGTCTAATGACACGCTCATAAAAGACATTTCGAAAAAACGATAGCTACGTACTTTAAATTGTCTCATTGATATTCAAATATCAAAAATATATTACCAAAGATCTGTATGTATTTATGTATATTACACAAAATCAAAATTTAAACGGGAGTGGAAAATAAATTGGAGGAATTGATGCAGGATTCAAACTCAAAACTGTATGCAAATTTAGCGCTGGTGAGATTCAGATTAGAAACCTGAAAAATAATTCGAAAGGGATGCGGAAAAGGAGCTTAAAGAAGGACAGGAAATCTTGAAAGAGAATCTGGATTATCGATTAATGAAATATTTCACAAATAAATCGATATATGATATAAATAAATGGATATTAAATTTTTAAGGATCACACAAACTATTTTATTTTATAACTTCACTCTTTGAATGTCGAAAATCAATGTACTGCTCATAAAATATGTACAATGTATATGTATATATCATGATTGGATATCAAGTTTCAATTACGCATTAAATTCGTTCGGATCAAATATTTACTGTCCCCGTGGAACCAATAATGTAAAAACACTCGTAAGCTACCCCCTTTCATGCCAAGTGAATATATGCATATAAAAATTCGACACCGACAGAACATCATGACACTTTTCTACATACATACATCTAGATATGATATATTTTACCAAATAAATAATATTTTTCGGACGTGTTTATTTCGAAGAAATACGAATTATTATTTTCGTCTGTGCGAAAGAAAAATAGTTTGGCTATCAATAGAGATGACACACAACAATAATGATGTAGCTTTCATATTCAAAGGACGTGTCCACAACATTTTTACGGTTTAAATATTATAAAATGTATCTCCACATTTACGATAATATATTTAAAATCATGAAAATTTACATTGGAATACGCATTGCTTTTGAATTTTAATAAACAATTGATATTATTTTTTATCATTGGATATGACATTCTGATGTTCCTCGAATATTTATTTCCATTGAAATAAAATTTATTATATTTGGGATATATTTTCTCGTGTCCGTCGTGCTGTATTATAGTGCTAGAGTAGATCAATCACAAGGAAAATATTTAACAGAAGTTGAGGCGATTGTAAATGGCAATCAGCGTTCACATTCAAATCTCTGACAAAATATTAAATCGGAACGACCCAAACAAGATGGGTTGGTGGCACAACAATTGCCCCGTTTTCTGACACTATTGTATCCAAAGAGCTGTCAAAAAGCGGACAACTCATCACCTGTATCCCTTTACCACTGGTAAAATCGGATTTCAATCGAAAGACTCCCCGTTGAGAAGATACCCATCTTTCGCACAAGAAATTAGCCCACGCTAAACTGGGAAAAAATAATCGATTACAGACTTGAATTGAACTTTGGAAATGTTCCTGTGAAATAAAATCGCACGTACATACATACCTATATATTCAATTGAGAATAATCCAGTAGATTATAAAAGTCACATTACAAAACATTATTCTGTTAGAGTTTTAAAGGATTATCATAATATATATGTCTACCAATGTGTGTATGTGTATACAATATATACTACATACATATGTCACGATTTTATGCTAGTACCTACTGGTTATACCTACCTAATAAAGAAAATTCTATGAAAAGAAAGTAATCTCGAGAAGGTGTTCTCTATATATAATAAAATATAAACTTGTCTTGTCCTATCTTATCTGTCACAAATCATAAAATGAGATATCTTTACGTATTCGGTGGTTCTTCTGATAGTGTCTTGACTGCAGACTAACACTTAATTAAGTTTATTAATTTGTGTCGATGTTACAGTTGAAGTGTATCTTCCAATTCTAATATATTTTGATTAGTTGGTATATATTCCATCTAACCTGGTACCAAATACCGTTATAGTTGATGTGTATTTTCAGTTGTTATATATTTTGACCAGTTGGAATATATTCCGTCTAACCCACGCAAGTTGATTCATATGGTGAATTACATTCCAACTGGTCAAAATATATTACAACTGAAAATACAGTTCAACTATAAGTTGGTACCAGATAATATGGAGTGGTTAGGTTTTCGGGAAAACGTCACTCGACTAGTAAATTAAATTGTAAAGTCACATTTTTTCAAAAACACATTCTTACAGTTATCGTAATACGGTTATTTATTAGCTTTGTTCGTAATTTCCAGTAAAATTAACGCATTATTAACTTCTAAAGCAACCGTATAAACATCAGAGCTGTCAAAACTCAACTGTTATATTACAACTGTCGCACATTGTTGAAAGTGTATTTGTAGAGAAACAATTTACTAGTTGAATTGTATTCCAATATGAATGACCTAAAACGCCATTTGGAGTATATTACAACTGAAAATACACTTCGACTGTAATATCGACATTCAATTCGTATGAAAAAATCAATAATTTACATTGACAGTTCATCAACCACTTCCTATTCGTTCTTCCAAATTTGGCGTCAGCTCTGAAGTCTTTCGAGCAAATGTCTGATGAATTTCAAAATAAACCTAATCCATTGATGTGTTTGGTATCAAATCTTCGATAAGTTAACACTACATGATATTTACCTTTCAATTCTACAATAATTCTTCTACTTCAACACCCAAACTTATGAAAAAATAATCATTTGATAAGACTATTCGACAAATGGCGACTTTTTTTTTTGGTTGAGAGACGAGATATGACTTTTATTATAGATATATGCCCAGTGAACACGAATCTGGTAATAAAAAATGTTGATTGGGACGAGATTCGGAGATATATGTGTAAATCGCGCGATTTTTCTATATCTTGGTGTTGTTAGGTCGATGTCTCAAAATATGTCAATTTCCTGTTCAAAATGAATATTGGAATCTATTGTCGGGTATTTTATCTTCCATTTGTAGTACTATTCAGCTATCAAATATCTCTAAGTAGTCGTCCAGTTCAAATCAAAAGTCAAAAGTACGTATTTTCACTTGAGATTTTTTCCCACTGTTAATACTATTTTATATTGAGTTTTTTCTATTGAAACATGTTTATTGGGATAGTGTTCTGACCACACTATTTTTTGTTTTCGTTTAAAATTGTTAATTGGAAATGTGCTGAACTTTAAATTGGTAAAATTGCGAGCAAAAAGCTCGTACTAGTATTTTCTCGTATTTACACGAATCTGAATTAAACTAATAGGAATAATATATTAAATTATCTTTATTTGAGAATGAAATAAAATTCCACGTAGAAAAATCATATTTTGACTACTCTTGTGGATTAATAACAAAAATTCGCTTATTTTATCGAGGTAAGCCAGTTATCGATAGAATAGGCATAGATCTATAAGAAAAGTCATATCTCGTCTCTGAACCATTTTTCGTGTCGAACAGTGTAATTTAAGAAGCACCACCACATCACATATTATACCTACGTAGACAAAACATTTTAGCTTGCTTCTGAATTTGCGATAATGTCATAGATTGCGTTCGCATATTTGTGTTCAGATGCACGTACACAGTCTGTTGCAATACTGCGGCGTGTATTATGTGAGTATTATTATTATACGATAGGTGCACAATGTCAATGATGTATGTAGCAAGATGTATGTGCTTTGGTGTGTTTTGTGTTGATGTTTTTTGTATGCTCAAGCAGAGGTGAGCGCCCCAGCGCCGCGGCTTCGGCGCCTTCAAAGCCGCCAACAACAAATGAAGTCATTTATCTGAAACCATTGGCCGCTGTTAGTGACACGTCTCATTCGCCACGCAGATTTATAGAAAACCATACCTGCCAGCGACCAGGGACTCTCAACTATCGATGTTCGGAGCCATGGGTGCACCCAGGTAAAAAAAACCTTTGAAGAGAAAGATTTTTTGATATCATAATATCAAACCTCAAAAGAAATTGGTACTCTATTCAAACTTCAAATGAGATATAAAACAGACACTTACGCGGTACATATGTACTGTAACGTTCCAGGAAAATATTTATTTAATTTTTATTTACTACTTGGTTAACCAACCAAGTTTCTTTATTATTATTAAAATGTTACATTTATCTTATATTATAGATATATTCGAAAAACGATAGATTATGGAACGATGACTTTTATAATAGGAGACACGTAGAACTATTTCACTATAACTTTAACTTTCGTTCACTTTATTCTGCTGCTTTGCTGACCGTTATTTGCGGACGCGTTCTCGGAGTCTTTATGATGACGACTGTCACTCTCAGAGTCGATGATGATGACTGTCACTCTCGGAGTCGATGATGATGACTGTCACTCTCGGAGTCGATGATGATGACTGTCATTCTCGGAGTCGATGATGATGACTGACTAATGCGATCGAATGGCGATCTATATAAATGATTTGTTATCTTATGGGCTGGGCACATTCCTGTGTTATCTGAATATCCTATTACAGGAATTTTTATAGTTTTGTTATTCACGTATATGAGCGTGTGAAAAGTACATTTGATATTGTGGGAACTAGAGTGATAAGCGGGGTACATAACAGTACATATACACAAATATAAAGCCTTCTTAATTAAATTTAATTTTTACGTACATATATATTGGTAAACTCTGATAAGAAACGATCGACCTGGATATTCGATCGATATTCAAGGTCTGGCCAGTAGCATCGAACAGGGATTGAACCTGTGACTGCTTGGTTTGAAAGCATTACATGCTAACCACTGATGTATGCTGCTGGTTTATAGTTATATGAATATGCTCTTATTTAGTTAGAATGCATGGAACAAACATGCGATATATGTATGTACAATTAACTCCTCTATAGCGTGCTGGATCGGTTCAACAAAAAGGCGTAAGAAAATTAAAAAAAAAGTGAAAGCGTTATATCTGGCATGATTTTTTCTCCCAATTGCCATCATTTTCTTATTTCTTCTTACTTTTTTCCGTGTCTTATGAAATAGATGTAGCGCGTTATAAAAGGATAGACTGTACTATGCTCTACTAATTCAAAAATACACTTGTATTCTTTGACCTAACTACATATAATCTCTTAAAATAGTCGACAGTCAAAGTTTAAAAGGTTTACAAAGTACAAGATAGATTCACTTTGTGAAATCCCAATCCTAGACAATCAATATTGAATGAATGGAAAGAAAAAAATTAAGTTCAATTATTATTGTTTAGGTGATCTTTGGCTTAAGATTTTAAGCAATACGTATTGGATGTGGTTTATATGAAAAAATAATAGTTAGAAAAGTAAATAAATCGAAGAACAATGTGAGTTTTAATAACTGAGAGAGTGTATGTACATATCTATGTATATGTACATATATGAACATGAATTTCGTTGTAAATTTAGTAGGTGAAGTAGAGGTAGGACCGGAAGCGTGCCGTTTATTGTTCAATCGTTGTAAATGATTTGTAAAAAAGGTTCGGCAAACACGGCCCCCTCAGGGTCCGGTGACTAGTAATAATTAATTTGGATTTTTTGAGAGAGATGTTTTAAATTATTTATGCCAAAATAACTCAATTACTTTCTATCCGAATACTGTTGCAGTTCTGAAAATTTTATTAACACTCCCTGTCTCTAAAGCTAGTGGGGAAAGAAGTTTTTTAAAATAAAAATTAATATAACACTACATAATTAAGAATTTCAATAAGCCAAACAAAACTAAAAAATCTGTCAATAATTTATATTGAATCTATGTACAATAGCTGCCACTTTAGACTACACACTCCTAATCAACGAATTTGCTAAAGTTAAAGTTAGAAGGATACAGGATACTGTAGTAGATTGTTGTAGTTGATATCATTATTTTATAGTAGCTTATACACATTTTCAAAATAAAAATAGTATTCGTACATTTATGAGCGGTTTTTTTTAAATCACAATCGAATGTTAGAAAATACATTTTGGGGGGGCGGTATTTCGATGACTTGCACCATACTGAGAAAACCTACCACACGGACCTGTATGGAGCTGAGAATTTCTTCCAAATTTCCATACGAAAGTTCGAATTCGGGGTTACGAGCTCGTTAAATTATTTTGTGGTGGGTGTTAAAATTGAAGTGTAAAAGCGCGCCAACAAAAGTCGATTTTGAGTCATTGTGTGCCCGTGTTGCCGGCTCGAATAAATGTATGTATCTATACCGTTTGTGTCGGATGAAAGGTTCCATTTTCCACGGTGTGGTGTGATCATCGCGCGGTCCATTCAATCCGGGAGAGTGCTCGCTCGGTTACAAATGTGCCGCCTTTGTGCGGGGGCTCCGACACAATGGGGCCCTGGACGCGACACTGGGGCCACGGGGCCACAATGAGGCCGCAGACCGACATCTTCATTCCAACTGGATAGTTTCATCTCCATTTATACGATCTGCAACTATCTATATGTACATCCTGTGTATCTAAATCAAGCTGAACGTGTCAATATTTTAAAGTTCTTCCATTTGAGATGTGCAAAAAATCGATTGATTGAAATGGCTTGGTACCCAAATTGAATTCGTGATCCATGGCAATTATATAAATGTGAATATGTATTGAGGAAAGGTGCTGAAAGTAAAATATAGATGAAATTTAATGCATTTCACTGTGGTTATGAATAATGCAATATTAATAGTTTATTCTTACTGCAACCCCATCCTTGGTCGCCGTTGAAAGTAAGATGTCATATAATTTCTTAGAAAAGTTCATAAAAAAATCAAATCATTGTTTAACCTATTAGTGAAGTAAAAATATATATGAGACCCTATAATGCAAATTTTATAAGATATAGTGTGAAAAAGATAAAGTTATAGGCGTTTAAACTCTGATAAATAAAATCTGATAAAACGAGAGGGTGGCGGAACGTCAAACGTATAAGGCTACTTACTGACCACTAAGCGTCAAGATGGCCAAAATATTTGCATTTTTAAACGTGTCTATTACGATTACTTTTCACTATCGTACTGGCGGAATTGATTTAAATATCTATCGTTGACCAAACCACGCAAATTGGCAAAGTTTCAAAACGATCAGAAGAATGTAGGAATTTAACCTGAATCGTTAGCGAAGTAAGGTTTTCTTTTTCTTTAATTTGAATTTGATTTTTAAATGCTTTTTATTATTACGAAATTATGTTCACAATACATCTTATATCTATTTTAATAGCTACTTATCTACTGATCATTTTCTATTTTACAATTTAATTTAATTTGGTTAGTAATCATAGTATTATATTATTCTAATGTTAATCTACAGCATAATAGGAAAAAGAGCTCAAAACCCTATTTACAATTCTTAATTTGAATGAAACTTAATATGTGTATGTAGAATGTACATATGAATGTATGTATTATACATTTCATTGAAGATTAATTAAACAACCACAAATTTTCCTTATTGTTTTTATAAATATATTTTTAGTAATTAAATAAAATTATTTATCTACTTCCAAAAAAGTTGAGGCATTATTATTAAAAAATAAATATTTTATTAGGTTCAAAATTTTTGAATAAATAAAATGAGACATCTTTTGAAAATATGTAAAATCTTTTGTAATTTTTAAATTACAAAAGAACATTTCGTCATTTTTTTCACAAGCCTATTTATTTTGTTTCATTATAAAGATGCTGTCTTTGCACACTAGAGTAGAACGTGACGATATGAATTGTATCAAATTCTCCCATACGCAAGTTGCACTGTTCTACAAATCTACAGTTTTCAGTTTAGGGTAGCAATTTGAACATTAAAATGATCAGAGATCTGAGCAACCACTTTTTTGAGTTGCTCCGACACCCGAGTACTTGCTCCAACTCTCCTCCGTGCTCCGAATAGTTTTAAAGAGACATCAGGAGAATTTTCCAATTTAATTTGTATCTCAGATAGCGATTTTGAATATCTTTTACAAATGATCCCTCCCATTATTGCAAAACAAGATACTGACTGGAGGAAATCTATATTCAGCAAAAACTCGGCTTGCAGTAACTTTAAGATTTTTAGCAACTGGGGGCAGTTATAGAAGCCTCCATTTAATATTTGAAATTTCAAATCAAGTAATTTCAAGATTTATTCCTGAAGTATTTTTATTCAGCACTCAACAAAGTTTTGGACGACATGATTAAGGCAAAGAAAACACTTATTATTATGCAAACATTTTCTTATTTTCAACCAACGACTTGCCTGTTCTCATGTAGCGGTTGAAAATACTTTTAGTATAATATAATGAAAAACCTATAGCTCTAAATGTAGAAAAAGCGTCCACTATAACAATGACGTGAGTCTTCTGACATTACTTTTTGAGAAAAAGTAAAACATCTAGAAACATTTATACACCTGTGTGTACTATTGATAGGATAGAAAATGCTGTCAGCTTTTTTCCATTGCAATCTGTGCCTTGCACATCTACAAATAATATACAAACCAGGTTGGAATATGCCAATTATTTGCTAAGCCAGTCATCCTGTGAACTTCACCCACTCTAGATGTGTTTACAAGAATTTTTAAACTTTATTTTCAAAGTATACTCAATTTAGTTTTAAAAATTTAAATATAATTTTGTTATTTGTGAGTTATGTCTTGTTTATGTAGCTTATACTATTGATAGGAAAGTTTTTAAAAAAAATTATCTGTTTCTATTATAGATTTAGCCTCATCTATCAACTTCTTGTGATATTATAATAATGTGATTATCGTGCATATAAAGTGAATAAAATAAATGTGTTTTAAATTTACTTACATCATGTTTATTTATTTATTTAATTATTTTATTAAATTAATTAATTATTTTATTATTAATTATTTTATTTTATTAAATATTTAAGTTTATTTATCAAAAATCAGGCAACAGATGTAGAAATGCATAAAAATAAGGAATAAATGAAACAAAATAGCATCCGAGCCCAATTATAGATTTTTACAATAATTGCTGAAAAACCACAGTGACATTTATGGATACATTTTTGCAGAATTTTATTATAGAAATTTATGAACATCAAGACGCTGAATAACTTTTGAGATTTTGCAAAAGATATTGGAAAGGAGATGCCAATTTACAGGAACCGTTACAATGAAAAACAGAAAAATTGGCAAACTCTGATAGGAAACGATTGAACTGGAGACACAAACCAAGGTATGGCCAATACATGTGTGAAAAGTATACAAAGATAGTTGATAGTGGAGATAGTGAAGATATTGCAATGATAAATGGCATCATCTTCTTTATTCGATATGCTTGAACATTCATAAATATTTCGGAGAAATCACTCCATGATATCCTAAAAAAACCCATTTGGGCTAGCTTTTTTAGCAGATCATGAAGCTATCGACTATTATTTCTAAATAGTTGACTAAAGGAAGCCATAAAATATTATTTTATTCAAAATTGGACTTCCCTTTAGGACTATGTCAATTGATTTATTTTATTATAGATTTATCGTAAAATTTCTATAATGCATCATATGTATGTTGATTTAAAATTTATATTATGTTTTTATGTAATATCCGGCGAGTGTCATATTGGAGTAACCTGTGAAGACACTGTGGTATATGTTTATTATAATACAATTAAAATAAAATAACTGTGAATGCGTATATGTATAACAAACTATAGCCACAACCAAAATGACACTCTGAATAGGGAAGAAATGTAAGTCAAACTACAAATCAATACCGAATACCGGCAGTGAAATCCAACAAACTGTCTACATTTTTATATTGCCGATTGTTTTCCGCTACTCAGTCAACATATAGAAGCAACATTATAAGTAATGAACATATAAATAATCCACCAAAGTATCTGGAAAAGCTGAAAATAAATACTTCCCTTGCTCGGTCGAAATTGTAGACTTACAATATGTCAACATTAACTTCATCGATTATCAATATTTAAGACTAGATTTATAATTAAAAATGCAACATGCATATTGCACACAATTCTTTAACTAAATAATTAAATTAACGAATCAATAATAATTTAAATAATAAAAGACATGACAAATAATTCGTTATATTTATTTTTAGAATACGTACATATAAAACAAGACATGTTTATTATTAGATACAAAAATAATTCTCTACATACATATTTTATATTTTAATAAATTGCATAAAATTCTACTAATAATAAATAAAATTTAAATATAATTCTTGTGGTCCGTGCAATGTGTCCATGAATTTTTAATAAGATCTCGCATACAAATACTCATGAGGGGTAGCTATTATCGTCTATTACGTTTTTTAATTACCATTGTATTTTCTTGAACAACACTAAGGACATTCTGATTAACAGTCCTCGTAACCCTCACGGATGTTTGAATGTTTTTAACACGGTAAGTTGCCGATTTAATCACATCACAGTCAATTTCTAGCATAGGTTTCATTTTTATATTAAATAAAGGATTGACAATTTGCATAGTCTCCATATCGTTAAAAAAGTTATCACCTTTTAGATTTGATTGATTACAAGCTGGGGTTGAACAATCAATAGGATCTCTCCTCGAGGGTCTAGTTCTCAAACTATAAGTCCGTGTAGATCGGCTCGTGGCCACACTCGGCTCTTCATTTTTAATATTTTCCGATAATTTCAAAATCCCGTTTATGTTAGAAACATATTTATTGTTTTTGACATTATTGGAACTAGTTAAAAGTTTACTTGAATTACGTACGGAATTTTTGTCCAACAAGATTTTATTTTTTGAAGTAAGCTTTCCGTGATTTTCATTATGTTTCAACAAGTTATCATCTTTTTCAATTTTACAAACGTTGATATTTTCTTTTTGAAACAGATTACTCTTACGAGGTAATTTTGATTTATCAGTCATCCAATCATTTTTAAAATACACTTCTTCATTTATTCCTTTTTTATTTAAGATATGTTTTAGGTTTTCAACATTATTTTTACCAGATGTGCCATTTCTTTTAGTCGATTTAATATAGCTTGACGTCAAAACAGAACTACTGCTATCATTGCCATCATCATAATTCAAGTAAGCATATTTTCCATTTAACGTATTATCAGAAATATAATCGTGTCGTCTTTTCACTCCAACCGTTTCATACTTGGCTTCGATTTCCTTGATTTCATCTTCAAAATTTGTTTTTTCATTATCGTCATAGAACAAGGTCGATGGTGATATATTTTGTTCCGTGTGACTGTTTTCACTTTTCACCACACTAATTTGATTTTCTTTTTCACGGTTACATGAAACATTATTAGAGTCCGGTTCAAATAACGCCAAACTAATATTACCTCTCGCCGTACTTCCAATTATTGACGTTTTGAAAGTAGTTCGTTTACCATTCAATATATCACAACTTGGGTGTTTCTTATCCGAAGTTTTGAAATACACGCCAGAATCGGCATGAGATAATTTTTCGTTGGTTGTATTTAAGGAATTGATTGAATGCAATTCATTCTGCAGATAATACAAGCAAGGCGACTGTCCTGTTAAAATCCAAAATGTTATTTCTTCCTTGGTTTTAGAAGTTGGGGAATCATCATCTGCGAATGCATTTTGGTTCTCGAGCGACATTTGATGTTGCCCTTCGTTGAAGGCATCGACGTCAACTGTCACTTTTGTCCGGTTTCGACGTGACTTCTCTTCTTCCGAATCACTATTCAGCACCACGTAATTTGGCATTTTTGCCAGTTTTTTTGAAAATTCCACAACTAACACACTATAAATAGTGGATAAATGACGACTACCGACATAGGCGTAACGTTTAAACGTCAAATTCGAACAAAGTACGTTTGGTGCTGCCAGCCGCAAAAAATACAGCGTAATACCAGTACTAATAAATATATGAATTGAAAGGTTTGGTGATTACTGGTCACAAAGTCACTAAAATCTCTATAACGGAACATCTGGCAGCCGAAAAGTCCATCATACTAACGAGAACTTGAGTGCCAAATATTGTGTATTCGCGATTTTCATAGCAAAAATTGTCTTTGTGACCACCGCAATGTGACGAATAGCCAATTACCGAATTGAAAGTATGTAAATAAAATAATAAACCCATCAGGGGAAACACTACTATTATTGGCCATGCTTAAATCGATGGTCACTTGCATTTTAACTTTGAAAGATAAAGCCTAAATGAAACACTAACGTCATTGGCTATTTGGATTGAAATACATAATACGTAAATACCAATCCATGGTGAATTCATAATAAATTGTATGGTGGAGATTTGACGTTGAATTATTGTCGACCAGTGAATAACCACTGACTAGCACTCGTCGTCTAATCAGCGATTGGAACTCGACGGTCAACGGGGTCTCGCGGCTAATTGACCAATAGATCTCATTCGTTGAGTATACGTTTAGTATAAAAAGTCACCAGCACGCACCACCTCATTCAAACAATTAAATCGATAGGTGTGGGAATGATTTTTCCCATTGATTCTTGAAATCTCATTACTTATTTTCTGGTGCATTCACTTTCAATTCACATTTCTAGACAAATTTTATCCATTGAGAAGCGTATTGTGTACAGACGCCAGGGGTCCTCAACTCGAGAGACACCTGAAGTCGGTTTGTGAGATAGCTCGTGGTAAGCGTGGGCGGGGCTGGTTTCCTCAAGGTGCCTTCCTTCGTCGTCGGTGGTCTGGTCTCTGCTGATGTCGGCTGCTCTGCTCTGTCCCTTTCTCCTTCGTAGTGTGCGTGGGATGCGTGATGTGAAAAAAAGGGAGGAAATTGTAAACCAATGAAAACAGGGCGTAAATCTGTTTATGTATTGCGACTGTATTTTATATTAATTATACAGAGATCAAGCAGGGGGGAAAGGGGGGGAGTAAACAAAGAAAGCACGCGTGCTTTTTGAGGTTAGCCACGCGTAGCTCAGTTGTCTGCCTTCTGTACGAAGACAGACCAGACTTCCTCTGGTGCACACCGGGCGGATACTGGAGCTGGTGAAATCACCAACCTTTAGCTGGTGATTTCGGTGGCGAGGAGCTAAGGGCCCCGTAAACACCGCAGTGTTTACGCGCCAACGTTATGCAACAACTGTCAGTTTGTGGGCAAACCGCTGTGTCAGGGTGGCCAGCATAAAAATATATCGGCCAAATCGTGGGTCGTAAGGCCACGAAAGCCGATCATCAGACATAGTCTGAACATATTGCTTACAAAATAGTGTAATTTGAAATATATGTGTAGCGGCTCTACGACATGGTCAAGTTTCGGTCACCATCCTGCAAGCTGGGACCAACTCGGCCACGTTGCTCGCTGCTGAACTACTTCTTTCCCAACCGTCATATTAAATAGTCGTGTGTACAACACTCCATCGTTTCATTCCCATACACCACCATATATGCAACACATAAATTAATAGTTGTAGGAATCTCGCCGTCGTCATCGTCATCGAAACCTTCGAGAATATTCCGCAACAACAAAATACATCGAGCGGAACAGCATCAAGCATTCCAGAAAATACTACGCCTCGACGAAAGCAAATTCCCCTTGTACGCATCAATAACTAAATGCTCGTACAACCACTTCCATCAAGCATTCCAGAAAATTCGACGCCTCGACGAAAACAAAATTCCTCTCGTACGCGTCAATAACCACTTCCATCAAGCATTCCAGAAAATTCGACGCCTCGACGAAAACAAAATTCCTTTCGTACGCGTCAATAACCACTTCCACCAAGCATTCCAGAAACCATATAAAAGGAGGTACAACCCAAACAACGCCAGTCGACCCACAGCAGCAAGCGTCGACATACAGCTCCTGACCAGCCACCACTACACTACGCGGACTTGGAAGATCAACCAGCCGGACGAGCCAGCAACACACTGCCGTATCCAGAGACCTTCCGAACATAGCCGAACAACGAGC
Organism: Arctopsyche grandis; assembly: GCF_051622035.1. Lineage (NCBI taxonomy): Eukaryota > Metazoa > Arthropoda > Insecta > Trichoptera > Hydropsychidae > Arctopsyche > Arctopsyche grandis. The sequence goes on from NC_135359.1 coordinate 22,504,558, forward strand.
CAGCAACACACTGCCGCATCCAGAGACCTTCTGAACATAGCTGAATGCCGAGCCAGCGACACTCTACCATATCCAGAGACCGCTGAACGACACACTTTTACCAACAATTAACCATACTTGTGTATACGTGTTACTATCGAATAAATACCACATTCAACATACAGTTGTATTAATACCGAACACAGACGAACCTGTCTATAATGCATGGCGGACTGGTGGTGAAGAAGACCTTCACAACAAGACTAGTTCCCATACCTGGTGACCCCCGACTAAGAGCCACGCAGCCTTCAAAGCAGTCAACAAAGCAGCCCACAGCGCAGTCAACTTCCAACCTCACCATACCTGGTGACCCCCGACTAAGAGCCACGCAGCCTTCAAAGCAGTCAACAAAGCAGCCCACAGCGCAGTCAACTTCCAACCTCACCATACCTGGTGACCCCCGACTAAGAGCCACGCAGCCTTCAAAGCAGTCAACAAAGCAGCCCACAGCGCAGTCAACTTCCAACCTCACCATACCTGGTGACCCCCGACTAAGAGCCACGCAGCCTTCAAAGCAGTCAACAAAGCAGCCCACAGCGCAGTCAACTTCCAACCTCACCATACCTGGTGACCCCCGACTAAGAGCCACGCAGCCTCCAAAGCAGTCAACAAAGCAGCCCACAGCGCAGTCAACTTCCAACCTCACCATAACTGGTGACCCCCGACTAAGAACCACGCAGCCTTCATAGCAGCCCACATTGCAGCCTACATAGCAGCCCACATCGCAGCCTACATAGCAGCCCACATCGCAGCCTACATAGCAGCCTACAACGCAGTCTACAACGCAACCCTCAACGCAGACTTCAAACGCAGTCCGCTACATGTCCCCACAACTAGTGACCATGTCAAACAACTCCGCAGCTTTCGCCACAACAAGACGCAACCCGGAGACAACAACCAAATGGATCCACTACTGTTGATCCGCCAGCACCGCTCATCACACCTTCGATGATTCATCACCTCGATGAGCCCATGCAGGACGCCGCAGCCTGCACAACAGCACCGTCCAGACCGTCACAAACCTTCACTGCCATTGTAACGACCGAAACAGTAACATGGTGTGAAAGTACATATGGACCAGCTACTCCACACAAATCCCGCTGTCGAGACATCCAACTCCAGCACAACCAACGAAGACCAGCACTCAACGCACTTCGACAACCAACGTTCTTCACGCAAGACCCGCTGCCGAGACAACTAACTCCAGCACAACCAGCAAAACAGTCACGCGAATGACTCCACGCAGAACACAGCAGCCTGCACAACAGCACCATCCAAGCCATCACAAACCTTCACTACCAACGCAGCTCGCCCAAAATAAGCAACCTGGTAGAGAACAAGACTTGGACCGGCATGCAACACAAGACCCGCTGTTGAGACAACTTTCTCCAGCACAACCGGACAAACAACGATGCCATCGAGTCAATAGACTCCAACACATCAAGATTCCCACAAAATCACACACATCGCTAACACTCACCGGAGAGCCATGTAGGAATCTCGCCGTCGTCATCGTCATCGAAACCTTCGAGAATATTCCGCAACAACAAAATACATCGAGCGGAACAGCATCAAGCATTCCAGAAAATACTACGCCTCGACGAAAGCAAATTCCCCTTGTACGCATCAATAACTAAATGCTCGTACAACCACTTCCATCAAGCATTCCAGAAAATTCGACGCCTCGACGAAAACAAAATTCCTCTCGTACGCGTCAATAACCACTTCCATCAAGCATTCCAGAAAATTCGACGCCTCGACGAAAACAAAATTCCTTTCGTACGCGTCAATAACCACTTCCACCAAGCATTCCAGAAACCATATAAAAGGAGGTACAACCCAAACAACGCCAGTCGACCCACAGCAGCAAGCGTCGACATACAGCTCCTGACCAGCCACCACTACACTACGCGGACTTGGAAGATCAACCAGCCGGACGAGCCAGCAACACACTGCCGTATCCAGAGACCTTCCGAACATAGCCGAACAACGAGCCAGCAACACACTGCCGCATCCAGAGACCTTCTGAACATAGCTGAATGCCGAGCCAGCGACACTCTACCATATCCAGAGACCGCTGAACGACACACTTTTACCAACAATTAACCATACTTGTGTATACGTGTTACTATCGAATAAATACCACATTCAACATACAGTTGTATTAATACCGAACACAGACGAACCTGTCTATAATGCATGGCGGACTGGTGGTGAAGAAGACCTTCACAACAAGACTAGTTCCCATATAGTAATCAATAAAAAGGAATGTTGATTAGATCAGATTTTAATTTTTCTCGTTTTTATTTCTGATTTTTTTTATAATATAATTTACAACATGTAACCTGGGCTGCCATCCAACATGAACACAAGTTCAAGCATGTCGGTAGATCCCACTTTACTTCCTTTTCGCCCGTCATATGAAATAGTCATGTCTACAGCAATGCTATCATTTTACTTTTACCACCCCCATTATATTCAAACTACACATTTTTTGATTTTAAAAAGTCCAAAAATTCTCAAAATAACCTACTACGTGCAAATTGTGAAATTATGTGAATCTATAGCACAATATGAACTTATTCGACTCATTACAATTATAGAAATAAAGCTAAAAATTATTTTTTTCCCAAATGAGCTTCTCGGGCTTTGCGTCTTTATTAGGTTGCACCAACCAGCAATAAATATAACCCACAGTGCTATCATATATGGAGACAAATTAATAAGTTAGATCGAACAAATACAAAATCTACACTTCACCGTAAAAAATGATTTTCCAAGACGATTCAGAACATTTAAGCAGTCAAGCAGTCGTCAGATGAAGTAGAAATTGGCTTTATCTGTTATCTATATTATGAATAGTAATAATTTGAATGCACAGGGAATGGATTTATCGTTGGAGAATATTTCAGTTTGCTGTTTGGATTATCATTTTTCACCGAGCTGGGAGAAAGTTGATTTATGGTATGGTAGAATATATTGGTGTTAGGTGTCGTTGGCGGTGAAAATTGCGCGGTTCGTTATGTCAAGTCCGAGGGTGGTTAAGGTGCTGGTATATCGTCCCTTCGTCGGACCTCGCTAGGCCCACCACCTCATAAAATGTCCCTTCTGCAGGGCCTCATCGACCGCGAACTCGGCCTGCGTGAGTCATTTGCTTTGTTTTCAATTTCGCCATAAATGCCGGTTAACCTTATTTTTATCACGGTTGTGGAGCAAAGTCGACATTTTGATCAGGATATTCGGTATCTCCGTGTTTGTAAATTATGCCAAAATATTTATCCTCTCGCGATTTCTAAATATAATAACCACTTACTTAAAGAATACTTCGTTTCTAGATTATTCTATTATTTTTTAAATTTTGATTTTTACAATTGAATTTGCCTTGTATCCGGCATTAACCGTCTTTGATATATTATTTTACGTATTTTCAGGCCATCCACTGTATTATGACTCGATATTACCCCGCTTGGTAGTGTCGAAATCCGACTCGTACTATGGAATATTGCCAAACATATCTCGTTTGGATTACAATCCATATCCGCCATTGTTTGCTTGCAAATTCGCCGAAACTTCAGGATATGAATACATAGCAGCGTTGGCAAATGAAGATGGCCGAGTTGCAGTTCAAGTAACGAGCTTATTAAACCATATGGTTATTCATTCTAAATTTAATGTTGATGTCTAATTATCTTCGTATGTATATAGGATACTCTACTGATATCCAAAGAGGACGGAGAACATCCTGCTTTTCAAGGTCAACAGTGTCATTCTAATGCCGTGTTCGATCTCGCATGGATGCCTGGAAATATGAGCTTTGTAACAGGCTCAGGTGAGATTCAATAATAAGTTCAACACGATGAGATTTTATGTTTAAATGAATAACTTAATAGCATCAAAACTTGAATTTCAGGCGATCATACAGCAAAATTATGGGATGTACAATCGGAATCGTTCAAGCTGGTGCGAGACTTTCAGAATCACACCAGATCTGTGAGAAGTGTTGCTTTCAGACCCGACGATCCTGCCGTTTTTGCAACGGGCGCTAGAGACGGCCGAGTCTTGCTTTGGGATACTCGCGTCAATTCTAATGTGAGCATCATCAACAAACCTGATAATAGCATCAACAATTGTCATCCACTCAATCCTCCGAAAACCCCAGGATCATCATCCAAAAAGCAAATTAGAATCAACGATAGAATCAATAGTATTACGGGACTAGTATTCCAAGATGACTTCAGTCTCATATCTTGCGGAGCCAGCGACGGAAGTATTAGAGTTTGGGACTTGCGGCGAAATTATTCAGCATACAAAAAAGATCCGCTGCCCAAGCATTCTATCCCATACTGCGGAAGTTCGAATAGAAACGGCTATTCGAATCTTATATTGGACAAATCGAAAATGAAGCTATTTGCCAATTGTATGGATAACGTTATTTACTGCTTCAATCTATCGACCTACAGTACGTTGCCAGAACAAAAGTACACAGGCTACGAAAACGGTTCATTCTATATCAAATCCAGCTTAAGTCCAGATTGCATGTATTTGATTAGCGGAAGCAGTGATCACAACGCATACATCTGGAATATTAAATATCGCGATCCGATAGTAAAACTCACCGGCCACGTCGCTGAAGTTACCTGTGCTACCTGGTGCCAGGTTGGTGATATTAAAATTATCACATGTAGCGATGATGCCAGACACAAACTATGGCGCATTGGTAAGGAGTCGTATAACGAATCTGAAGTTAGAGATCTGTGTGGTAAGGCAGAAGAAATTCCATCGGTAGATAGAACAAATAAAAATTGGATCTCATTAGATAGAACGCCTCAGGCTTCAAAGAGGAAGATGAATGATTTGAGTAGTGATTCAGCTAGGAAAAGAGCATTCCTTCAAGAAAACGAATCCTGCTTAGGAACCACAACGCCTAATAGAAAATCGAAACGGAGTCTTTTAGAAACGTTAAACAAGTCTGTACTTTCGGGTATACCCGAGGAAGATGGTGAGTCTAGTCCGAAAAGAATTTGTCCTAATTCTTGGAGAAACACAGAAGATCTTCCTTCGACATCAAATGCTAGATTTCTGATGTCGGAATTCAAAACGCCGACTAAAGCCGTCAGCACGTTGACAAAGTCACCCACGTCTGATCAAAGTTCCTTCAACTTATTGAATTCCCCGACTTTAAATCTTCCCAATTTTGTAATCGACGGCAAAGCACCACACTTGAGACTTGTCTCCCCACAAAAGAAAAACAAAAGAGTGGATTGGCTGACGAAACTAGCTCAGGAAAAGATGAACGGGAAAAGCAAAATCAATTCGCCAAAGATTAACGATAACAACGACCATAAAACGACGGAGAAGTGCAAATCTGATAAAACTTTACTACACTTTTTCAATGTGGCTCCGTCGATTCCCAACGACAAACCGCTGTCTGATAAAACAAACACTCCTGAGGTGGGCTCGAAAAGAAAATCAAACGAGCCATACGAAGTGGTCAGCGGTAAGCGTTTAAGTTTCCAAAGTCCTGAAGACGAGCCCAACGCAGGCAGGGGCATTGTAAATTTCGATCAAAGTCAACGGTCCCACGAAAAGTGTAGATCAAATAAATCATTACTTTTATATTTCAACTCGAGTGTCGGCACCGAGAATCAAGTATAAATGTTACATAATGTGTATTTATTTAATTTGTTATTATACAATTTTTTTTTTATGCCCACTCGGAGAACAACTGATGACTGATGTTGATTTGCATTTATTATTGGATAAATTTTGTGTACTGTAGTACTTTTTTTTTAACGTGATTGAAATCGACCGCTGTTAACAAAGTGTGCTAAAAATTTTACTGCTTTCTCGGTAACTTGGACTGCTTTGTAAATGGCTGTTAATTTATACCATTTTAATTGTATTTATCTTTATTATATTAATTTGATGGTTTTCATTTGTTAATATCGTGTTTATAATAAGAAACAAAACTACATAGTATTATTCAAATTTACGCTACTCTTGACATGTTGGTTATTGTTTTTAATGTCAACATAACCAAATATTTATAATATTAGAAAGATTTTTAACAAAGGACACACTAAAAATGATAGATTTGTGGTTTTTACACTAATATTTTGATTTTAAAATTTGAATGTGATATCTCGTTGAATATCAAATTGTGTAGTTTAAAAATACGATGTTAAAAACCGTTTGGTTTATAAACAGCACTTAATATTTCAGTAATTTTAGTTTAATATTAGCTCTTGACTGAAATATTTTTTATATATATATTACTTCCTTGCTTTGACAAGTAAACATGTATTTTTTTAGTGATGCTTCTATCTAGATGCAATTATCAAGATTCACTATTATTTCCAATAGTTTTAAGAAGAAAGATGTTTTTTTTTTATTATTTTTTTAAGAAGTATCTAGAAATATGAATTTTTAATTCAAAAATAATCATTTTAGTATGTGTGCATACCATTTTACATTTACTCCGTGTACGTAATAATAAGTAGTTTATATTTTCATGTGTAAAATGTATGTATATCACAAAATAAAACACTAAAATGTAAATATATATTTAAGGATTTAAAAAAAATAGTCTTGTTTTTAATTAAATCATTTATTCAAAGATTGCAAATACTGTGTTTTTTTTTTTTAATGATTGACATTTCACCTAAATATCGATTGAGAAAGAGAAAGGTACCAGTCTAAAATAGGTTGACATATCTTAGAAACGTCTAGAAAAAACTTAAATACAAAAATCATCGTTTATTTCGTTGCTGTTCGAAAGATGTTCTTTTTTTTTGGTTTTGACAGTCACTCGTCGACGTACACAATATGTATTCGAAATACATTTTAATATTGAGCATAGTTTTCCAACTATTAGTTTCGAATGTGTAACGTGCGAGTGTGCTTCAGGTCTTTCGGTAAATATTCTATTAAAGCTACAATCGATGACAGATTCTGTTGAAACAAAAACCGGTGCGAGACCTACGTAGTTTGTAGTACAAAATTTGTATACACTTGAATATAATACATGGTTGCATTAACTGTATTGTAAAGTGAAAAATCTAGATAATTTATAATACGAAGAAGATATTGTGCAAAAATATACTTCAGCCATGGGTGTGTTTGAAGTTTCCAAATCATTTGTTTGAAAATCTATAAAACTGACTTAAACGTGAGCGTCCGGATGAATCGTTTGTAAAGACAGGTTTCATTTTATGCGTTAATTTCAACGCTGAGACCTCCGCTGCACGGATTATGTATGTAGTCTTATTTAAGATTAAATAGTGCATAATCAATCAGCTGAATTAAGATTGAGGTAGAAATATTTTTTGTACTTTAATTCTTATTCAATAAAACTCTCCGTGTTTGCAATTTCCGTGTTCAGAAATACATCATAAGAAACTGGTCATAATTGGACACATCCTTAGGAGCTACGACAAATTGATTTACATATGTATCCTAGAATTGCGATAAATTAATTCGAATACAGCAATAGTTTGATTTTTACAATAAAGATCAATCAATCCATTCACAGCGGTGAATACAAATACAAATCGTCACAAACATGTAAAATATATGGCAGAAAACAAGTTCCAAACAGTCTCGTACAAACACACACGTGTTTTTTTTTTATATATAAGTTAGTTAAAATTAGTGCAACAACATTAAAATATAATTTAATTTATTTGTACATATTCAAAGATTTCATTGCGAAAAGTGCTTCATAGATAGATTATGATTAGAATTACTCTTGAAAAAATTCCATCATTTCATGTACCATATACACTGCATTGAAAATGATCGAAATAATAGTTAACGTATTGGATTATACATTTTTTTTTTGAACAAACTGATATTATGATTAGATTTCTATATTATTTGAGCAATGCGAATATGAGTGTATATAGAAATGATGCGAATAGAGTAATTCTAAATATTTTAAAACATACATATGTACAATATATGTATATACTATCGTAAGATAAAAAGCACAGACACATTTCACTAACTTTGATATTACAAATAATAGAAATTTCAAGAAACAATCGAAACCAGATTTTTGAACTTAAGAATATTTTTCCCTAAAATATGACACCAAATATATCAACCTTATATAACTCTTCTCAATGAATTTCCGTTGCAAGTCATCCACACAGTTAATATTTTGTGTTGTAATTTGTTATGTACCTACTAAACACTATATGTGTATAAGTGTATATACATAAATAAATGTGTATTTATATATAAACACTTATATTACACATTACATAAGTATATAAATGTATATTTATCCATAAAAAGTCACTTTAAAATTTGTTAAAAGTCTCTATTCCACATAAACTCACACAATCACATATTTAAACATTTCCGATGACAATTCTGTAGCAGAAACGCTCCTTAAGCGGGTGTATCGTATTATTAGTAATTTCATTACTAAACACATACATACAGTTCCATGTTGATATCCACAGCGACGTCTGTCAAATTAACACGAATACAGAATTGCAATCAAAACAAACACTTAAACACAAAAATTAATAACAATAAAAACATTACATATACAAATATAATATATGAAATAAAATAGGCTTTGAAAGCAATAATAAACTATAGTACACAACACTCATCTCAAAATGTATTATGAAACGACTTCGACTGGTTTTGAACGTACTACGATAATTGCATTATATAATTAAACAAAATGTACATTTATGAAAATCATATTTCAAACTTAAATTTTTAATAAAGCTTTGTCAATTTTAAATAAGTTTTTCCGCAAATAATATTTTATTAAACTTAGAATTTAGTAAAGGTAAATTGTTGAGAATGTTGCAGGTGCAAAAACAATAAGTGTTTTCTAATATTAAGTAGTATTAAAGGTATATTACCAAATGAAAATTTTCAATATTTTATTACAAAGCTTCATACTGCAGAATGGGTACTTAATTTAGTCTAGCAATATCAAACAACGAGCGCAGACTAAGCACGATAAGGATCATTAAATTTGCAGTACACATTCAATTTGTAATTCTTTTTCATTTGGCAGCATTGAGATCGAAATATACTTCATCATTTACATGAAAGATTTTGACAACAAATGAAAAAAAACATATATAAATGAGATCTTGTCAGCGTAACTTAAAATTATAACGAAAAAAAGGGAACAATCTTAAAAAAAAAATGAGAAAAAACGCACATCCTCAGCCATACATTGTAAGATTACAAAAGCAAGTTAAGAACCAAAATAAATGTTATAAACTTCAAAAGTACAAAGCACTTAAAATATAACATTTAAATTATATCATAACATGGCATCGAAGCTTCCCAAGACAATCGCTCTGCTGAAATTACCAATTCATAACAATAACGCAGTGAAGTAATTTAAGTACTGTGGAATCATTCAATTATTCTCATGCCAATCCAGAACGTATTTACGTGTATGCGCTTGTGATATCATACACACTGATTGGATAATTTGAAAGATGTCTCCGAGTAGAGATTCTACTATTTTGATTAGCATATTTTTAGGTATTCGACGTTGACATCTCAGGGAGTCTCATGCCAATAATGAAACGGATGTAGAGTATGCCCGTCACAGGAGTACACATCACACTTATTCAACTCCAGCACAACATATCACAACATTGGCAGGTCAAAATGGCGAAACGTTCATTTTGGAGGACGGTACGGGGATTATCACCAACAAAAAACGGATAATTCTCCTCCGTGCTCTGCTCCACCATGTCGCCATGCCGTAACAGCGCGCACTTTCAACTGTAAATCAAAACAAAACGAGCATTAGTCTAACGTTCAATTCATTCAATAGCCTTACTACAACAGACACAAATGAGTTTTTTCATATGTATGTTTAGTGTTGGAAATACTCGACGATTTTATATTGAGAGTAAAAAATACATTTTCATAACACGCATGAAAGGTTGTTTCAACTATTGCACAATCATATCCGGTCTGTTATTTAACAAATGAGCAACATTGAGACGCTCTAATTCAATAATGCGACCTTGATGCAATAAACACTTTCATGTACATATGGATGCAAGTAATGCAATGTTCAAAATGATTGTGTGTTCTGGCAACAGCTTCTTGAAATTCAAATTACATATGTACACACATGAAGCTACCAATATCCTTTCAATATGTAAATTATGGAAGCCTGCACTTAACACTATTTTTTTTAAATGATCTGAATGCAGCAAAAAAATGATCTGAAATGACCAGTAAAAAGTCGTGGTCTTATATAATTTATTTATTATTATTATAAATACATAAAAAAATAATAACAATAACAATTATTGACCGCTGTGACCTGTCAGGTTACCCCAATGCGTCAAAGCGTTCTTAAACAAAACAACAAACAATGATAAATGTATTATGTAAAAAAATAATTATCATTCATTCATCTCATCCAAACAAAGTCGTGTTGAATCTCATAAAGCTGACCAATTCCTCAACACGGCAATTAAATCTTATCACCATACGAGTTGCTGAAAGCAGACGTTATATCGCCATAATACGTTGAAAAGACAACGATGACGCAATACGTTAACAATCGTGAAAAGAACGAATCAAATATGTATACTGCAGTTTTACGTGAAAATTTTCCCAAAAGGTTTCCCATCTCCCGTAATACAGATCTACACACCATTGTATTATTATATTTCCTTTCTCCTAAATTGTCACAGATATATGTACACGAAATACAAATATCCACAGCGTAGCTCACTGGAAGAGCTATTGCTTGCCAGTAGAGAGATCGTGGGTTCAAACCCCGGCCAAATACGCTGCTGGCGAGATCTTGGTAAATATTAAAACACAGATTGACCGTTTCCTGCTAGAATTTTCCGATTTATCTAGTTTAATTGTTGTGACGGATCAAATAAAATTTTATATCCTCCCACCCAGTTTGTCGCAAAATCGAGTTTCTATCATCATGAATTTGTTGATTCTTATAAATATGCTACCTACATAGTCTGTTATAATAATGTAATTCTCGCAAATTTGCTGTACATATATCAAAAATTTGTTGATTGTACCATAGATGTTTCTATTGTATTCTATATATTATATATGTACATAATTGTACTGTAACGTTTGAAATATTGTTAGTACTTATGTATGTACAAAATACTCTAACCACATAAGCCGTTATATTTGAAAGTGGCATAAGTTCACTTTTCTTCATTTCGAGAAATATTTTGCAAAACATTGAATATAGTGTTTTGCGTTTAACAATATTTAAAAATACTGGTGGCCTGTAATACGTTTATTCTGCTTTTCCGAGATTCTGGACATATCGAATTAAAATAAGCGATAACAGAAATAGTGTTTTTGGAACTGAAAATTGGACTTCTTTCAAATGTAACGGCTCGTATGTGTATCGCCTTGAGGTAATTCCTGTTATGGTACCTACATACATATGACATACATATTACATATGTATGTAATAGATAAAATAAAAATATATCCATGTATGACTAAATTAGCGCTATAATTCTCAAGATACATACATATGTACATACAATAATAATGCACCAGATTTTATTTCCAACCATTTCTAGCTCAATTCACACGCGTATATTTACAGATTTGACTTTACACACGAGTCAAAAGACTTAAAATCTTATACATATGCAACAAGTTTCAAATTTCTTTATGAAATTGTGAAGCCAAGTCTAATAAACTGTATAAACATCATATAAACATACTTTCAGAGACGATTTCGTGTCCTATCTCAACAAGGAAGCGGTTGCAGAAGTTTTCATGCAACGAGGTCGGTGCAGCGACCCTAGTTCAGGAACGACAAAGGAAAGTCAACGAACGACAAGCGGTTTGACTGAAGGAAACTAAGGTCGTGACACACTCACGTAGCATACGACATTGACGGGGTTGTTTGGGGGTGGGCAGTTGGTGGGTGGGGTGGAGGATTAAACATATTTTATTAATCCGCAATAGCCCCATTAACTTTGGTGAAACTTTAAATTATAGTCGTAAAGGCAACGGAACGGACATGACAATCGGATCACGAAACGTTGCAAGTGGATATCGCACGATACGTCAGTATGTAATTTACAACACTCATGCAAATGTTACACATTCTTTTATACATTTTTTTCAAAGATTAATCGTTCAATGCGAGTTGTAAATTGGAACGAACAGTTATTATTACATAATAAAAAATGAAAAGAAATGCATGCAGAAATAAAATGCATTTCAATGTAGCTGTCATTCAACTCTGTGGGGAAAGTAGGGGGATTATCATAAAGCGACAAACAAGTCAGTGTGCTGAAAAAAGCTCTAAATAATTAATCCTCTTCGGCAACGTTTACTACGAGAACGAGAGAGGATGGAATATGTTCGCTGGGTGAAATGACGCTTTTTAAATAAATAAAATAAAAATAAATATTCATACTATTAATAATTCACATTACGAACTTTTACATTTTGTACTTTCATATTGCATAAGCATGCAGATATTTAGTTTCGATTGTAATTCGATATTCAAAAAATTTGCATTTGAACAATAAAAATCAACAATGACTCTGACCTAATACAACAAACAAAATATTGTGTGAGGATGACGTCAAGTATACGTACATATGAATAAGAATTGTAAATAGGTTTTTGAGCTCTTTTTCCTATTATGCTGTACATTCACATTAGAATAATATTATACAATGATTATTAACAAAATTAAATTAAAATTGTAAAATAGAAAATGATCAGTAGATCAGTTGCTATTAAAATACATATAAGATGTATTGTGAACATAATTTAGTGATAATAAAAAGCATTAAAAAATCAAAACAAATCAAATACATATGTACATATCTATGTATGCATGTATGTATGCTTTGCACGATACAGAATTCGAGTAATGAATCGGGATCAAACATCTTCACAAATCATAGTGTATTTAAAATTGATGGCATATTATTTCGTCGAGTAGAAATTATATACATATGTATATTATATATTTATTTCAATGACTTTCTATCGATCTGTTTACATTTACGCGCCACACAGGCAACTAGCCTCAACATGTCGAAAGTTTCAAATATACACAGAACAAAGAAAAAACACTTTTCATATGTATGTGTGTACAAAAGCATGTTATATGTACACATGTGGGGTGCTTAATTTTACATGTTGAAACTTGTTATCTCTATATGAAAAGCTTACAAAAAATGTAATACGAAAAAACTGTATTCAGGACGGACCCGCAAACTTTAGCGTATTTATGTATGAAGATCTATCATTATCACTATACATATACCTAGAAGAATTACCGAAAGTAAGCATTTATTTCCCTTTTCTTAGCAACCTAAGTGCCTGTGATACTCAAGATGTAATTGTAGACTTAATATAAAAACAAGTAACTATGTATGTGTGTGAGAAAAGGACGAGAGAAATTTGTGAATGTCTATTTCACAGGAGGTTGCAATTGAATTCGAACACTTGCCATACACAATATAGCCACGAAACAGATTCTTGCTAATCACCAGACACTATGTATTACGTCCTTTCAAATTCCGTAGTAAGAAAATCGAAAATTGACAAAAATTTCCTATAGTGTGCCATCATCATCATCATGCATAGCCATTCGCCATCGGCCATCCACTGCTGGATGAAAGTCTCTCAAACAAGCTTCCATTTGTTTCTGTTTTGCGCAACTATCATCCGTCTCATACCACAAATTTTTCTGATTTCATTTTTACATTCTCTTGGCTACCATTCGAGCACTTCTTTCATCCATCTATCATTCGTTCTTCTAGCTACATACGTGAACCGCCCATTGCCAGTTCAATCTATTTACCCTTACCATCATTACATCAAACAACTTTGTCTTACTTCTAACCTACACATTTATTCCGTTTTCTATCTCTCCTCGTTATGCCAAGCATTTTCTTTTCTTTGAGTGCACTGGACCTTCTGCAGCATTCTGGTGTTCAATGTGCAGAAACACAGAGTGGTACGCGGCGCCTGTTTTTGTTTAAAAATAGTTTTGCACATGTAAAAAAGACCCTAGCACGCTTGATCTATGCTCACCGCCCCCCCAAATTCACCCCCTGGAGTGTTTTCAGTGATACATTTCCTTGTATCGACGTATGTTTGACAGTGATTGATATCGATGATTATCATATTTGAAGAAATGTAGGAGAAATAATAAGACGCGCCCATTCACAGCTGGAGTCTACCAAGGCATGTGTGCCGAACGATTATTTGTGTCTACTCCTTAAGTTTTGAACCCATACGTCATCAATAGAGTACGGACCCAAAGCGCGCCGCTCATTGTTCAATTGTTGTAAATGCATTGTAAAAAAGTTTCGGCAAACCTTTAACAATGCATTTACAACATTTGAACAATGAACGGCGCGCTCTGGGTCCGGGCTTTAGTCATCACTAGAGATCGGCGGCCAAGGATGCCGCCATAAAATAACAATAGACACAAAGATCTAGAGATGGCAAAAAATGCTAGGCAATAGTGAACCATTTTTTGTGCATAAAAGCATCCCCCACCGACGATCTCTGGTCAACACTAGACTAAGGCGTTGGCTTGCTGCTCTTAAAATATCAATATAGTTCATTACTGTACAAAGCAAGATTTTATGCCAAAAGCATCTTCCCAACGCCGATCACACACAGTGGCATTTTAGATTAGACAACATCATTCATTTGCCTAAAATGCACTACATACTTCCTAATTTCATACGTCTACAATCATATACATATATAATTTCGCTATTCCGTCTGTCTGTCTGGGATAACGCTCACCGTACTATATTAGCCGTTTCACATAATATATGAATGTGCTATGTGTAATAATAATATTCAAGGTTGCGAGGTCAATGACCGTTTGTTTATAATAGGAAAGTATTACATTTTGTAAACCAAACATAAAAGGTAAACTTTTGTATGCATTAAATTGAAATTTGTTTTTCAATTCGGGATCCAGATTATTTTTTCAGTTCCGGATGCAGATTCCATTTTAAATTCTGGTTCCGGATTCCTGCTTCAGTTTCAGGTCCGTATTCCTTTTTTAGTTCCGGATCCGGAATCCTATTTAATTTCTGATTCTCAATTCCTTTTTCACTTCCAATTTCGATTAATTATTACTATTTGTATTGTAACTTTATTTTAAATCATGTATCAATTTGTTTGCGAAAACACCCGTTGAAATGTCAACGGGCATAACACTAGTATTATATATGCACATACATGTTGATTTAACGATTTTGATTGTATAGATTTCGTAAAAAAATTCGGACTATTGCAACCTTGCTATGAGAAAAAACTTACATATGTATGTACATGTGTGTATTTATTGGAAACAGACTAGTACCGCAAACAAGAAACTATGTTTAATATCATATATACATATGTATATACACAGTGTATAAGAAATTCAATTTTTGGAAAACACGCATACATCTGATATTAGATTTGAATCATAAAAAAATACAAGCATCATACCGCGTGTGTGTGTGTGGATGGGTGAGTGCACACGGGACGTAGTGTTGGGCGCCGGTGAGCACAATGCGGAATTCTGGCGAGATTATGCACGACGAAAGCCTCTCAGACATTTTTTCTGTTTCTTTCTTTGGAGGGCTAGGGGGCGGCAAAAAACCCGTACCAGCACAACCGACAAAGGCTGGTGGGACCAACCGCCCCCTGCCACCCTTCCCGACACCCACACAAAGGACACTTCGACCTCCTCCTCAGTGGGGTGGCCGAGGAGGGAGCGTGTACCACGATAGCCGCAATTTGAATTTAATTAATAACCACGACGGTTAATCAGTCGCCGCCGGTCACTTTTTACATAAAGGGAAACGTGTGCGAGTTTTAGAAACCCAGAAAAAATCTTTCCGGCGTGTGAATGTGTGTGTTTATTATTATACTTTGACATACGAAAACTGCACGACTTGAATTTATTGCCGAACAATATGAAGCGACTTTCGTGAGGTGACAAATCGAACCCCCCCCCCCCCAAGTCAACTCTACGAATAATTGATGTGTTTTACTAAGCGATAAGCATCTATTGGTATACATACATACATATGTATATGTATTTTAAAAAAATCATGATGATCTCATTGTATAATATGTGTATGTATAATACATACATATGTATGTCTAACGTCAATATTGCTCGCAATAAATGTTAAGTCTGCGACACCTATGTACATATGTACAAACATTAACCAAATTTCATTGAATGTTTTTGATACATATGTATGTAATTGTATATGGTTAAAAAAAGCAAAAAATAATAAATAAAATAGAAAACAAATGCATAGTTTTGTATGTATCAAAGAAAATCCAAAATAAAAATAGAATTATTCTGTGAGTGTGACGTATACAGAGAAACACATTTTCCTCGATTTCGCGAACAAAGAAAGGAGAACAAGCTAACTTCATTAGGTCTATAGTAATGCTCTTGCCACTTTTCCGCTTTTATCCGGGAGTATATCTTTCGACAGATTACGCGAGTCAGGAAGAAAGGAAAATACTCCGTATAAAACAAACATTTTGATTTAAAACATTGAATATTATAATATATTTACGAATACTGGCAGTCAACAAAATAAAAAAATACTAATTAAATTTCATGCAGTTCTACAAAAAAATACAACCCACACGAGAAAAATCTGCACAACCACAACAATATTTTTTGTATAATATACACAGAAGCAAACTTATAAAATTGAGAAAAAAAAGTGTTAACATCATTAAATTTTACGAGACTGGGTCGGCTGCTTTGGGCAGAACCGTTAGAATACAATATTTAAATTAGGGTGAATTCTCATTATTTATCTCAACACCGTTTGATTGTCACAATCAGAATTGAACTATGCTTAAATATTACATAATATTACATAAGTGAATAATTAAATGTCTTCTGTCATATTTGTTGTAAAGAGAAAACAAAGACAGTGAACAAAAAGAGTGGCGCTGGCAGTGATGATTATAGAGGTAGGATAGTCACAGTGCTATCCATTGTTCGGCAAACCTTTAACAATGCATTTACAACCTTTGAACAATACACGGCCCCCTCAGGCTCCGGTGACTCACTGATGAAACATCAGTCAACGGTATTGAACAAGTATAGACGGATGACCGGCACCGCGCCTGCGCCAGGTACTAGGCCCAGTTTTGTATGCGTGGGTATGCACTGTTTCACGTCCCGGATGAATCCACAACCCGGATGAATCCAAGTGGATTCATCCGGTCTAATCCATCCTGGACGTGTAAAGGCGGGCTAAGGCATGCATCATGTCGATAAGAATTGAAAACGAAAGTTGAAGGCGAAAATGATTAAGTGAAGACATAGCTAATAAATAACACGTAAGCGACTTTGATTTATTAATTTAGTACATCAAGACTTATGATGCCATTTTGTTTTTTAAGTAAAAAAACTACGTACATACATAGATAAAGTAACAAAGTGATATATTTCGATTGAATACGAGAAAGGTTTACGACTGTAATTATGATGCATATATAAAATCCATTGTCTGAGAACTTTAAACTAATCATTTATAATTAGCAAAAAAAAAATGAAGTGTTGGTAGAAATCGTAGGCACAGACTTCACAGATACCGGTATATGTACGTACGTAGATTGTTCGTAATGAAAATTGTAGCAGAGCACCAAGTACGCAAGATAAAAAGAAAAACTGAAAATTGGACGACGAACGTGGAAAGCCTGGAGGGGTGAGACGAAAAAGTGAAAGGTTGTGAAGACGAAAGCTCGAGGCGGTAGGGGAGGAATTTGGTGTTTGGGGTAGGGGTGGGAGGACAGAGAAAGAGCAGGGGGCGGCATTCACCCGGTTGCAGTTATTTATGCGTCATTGGCCGCCAACGGCGACACGCTCCCGAGCGAAAACTGCGCTTCAATTATATCGTTCGGCACGGCACGCTACTGGCCGAATGAGCTGGCACACTGGCCCGATGACACAACGCAAAACTTTTCCTGAGACGGAAATTTGACGTTGATTATATTTCATCCGAGATGCCTTCGGAGAAGGAAAGCGGACGAAATTGAGATCGAGAGTGGAATTCTATCCGAGCGGCTTTCAATGGCAAAACGGCGTATGTACATATGTATGAACGTCTGAATGGTCGATCATTCGCTGTTCATTGTAGCAAATTATGCAAGAAACCAGTTCTTCGAACGTAAATTCGAATTGTACGATAGTGGTATGGCGAAGTGTTTCTGTAAAAGCCGATCATATGTATGTACATACAGGTATGCCGAATTGTGCTCAACGATCTCAAGAAACTATTGCGTATTATGCGAAATCAAAAACTATTCCAGATTTTAAAACGGATGCTAATTAATTGAACTATAATTTTGACCATATTCACGTTCACAAAAATAATAATATACTAATAACTAATATATCGCACGCAAAACAAATTATTCAACTTTAGTTGAATGTATTCAAAATTAAATGAATTGTTCCGAAATTCAAAAAATATGAGAAAAGTTATCATAGGAATTATTTTATTTACACTTGGAAATTACAAAATCACACAAAGTCGTCAATATTTTTTTTTTAAGATTTTTTTATTTTCTCTACTAAAACTTTTTTTTTTGTAATATCTACCTAAGCCGTGTTTGTTTTTAAAGTATTCGAAATAAAGTTATGGTTTAAAAAGTGAATAGTATCTAATTTTAAGTGTAAAGTAGCCGAATAAAAGTTCAGTGTACTTAGTGAATACTATCTAAAATAAAGTTTAATTACATATTCTCTTTTAAAAAATGGATCTTATTAGTAGTGAAACATCAATTTTCACATCGACTAAAACTTAGTTTTGATAGATTATATTACGTTTGAGTGAGAGTAATGAAGTAAATTTTTTGATGTTCAATGATTTTTACGAATGATTTACGACGACTATTGTTGAAAATCTCAGCATTTTAACCATTATTTTCAGCTTTAAAATATCGTTTACCAAAAAATTACTAGAACGAAGTTCGAAAATCTACTCAATCTTCTTAAAACCAAATTTTTTACATAAAATTTGACACGTTCAATTTGTAACCATGTACGTATATTACATACTTTTAAAGTGTCTCATTCCAAAACCCTAATTTTTTCACCGAATGAAAAATTGTGTTTTTCATATGGTGAAAAACACTATTTTCTACGCACTTTATTACTTTCCCAAATATTACATATGTGAAAATACTTTGGAAAAATAAAACAATCTCCACGTAAGACAAGAAATCACTTTCTCACACAAGTTAATATAAGATAATACAACCAAAAAGTGAAAAAGAAATACGTGTAAAGACGAATTTATTTTTAAATTAAAAAAGTATACTTGGAAAATAGAATTTCGACTGTTTGCAGTCTGCCCAGTTCAGCCACAGTGCCTTATTTTCCGCGATTATTATTTACAGCGATGAGTCAAATATGTTGCATAACATAAATTATCATGAATAAAATGTGGGTAAATATGTATGTACAGGTTTGACCGCAAAAATTAAGGTTATCTTTTACAATTTAGCATATTCAGATAACAATACAGAAATGCATTATACAATAATCAGCGCGAAACAATAAAAAACTTTAAGTGGTGTGCTGATCTTGACGTACACGACAGTTCCATGTTATGAGGTTGAAAAACACGTTTATTTTAAGATAGGTCACATATTATGGAGATTTATTGAAAAACAAAGATAAAACACGGCTCGCATTTATGTTCGTATTATATTGCATTTTCGGTGTGAAATTCAAATTGGAAACGTCGGTCACCAAGGTCATGATATATGAGCGCGATTTTAAAAACAGGAAGCCGAATTTGTGACATAACCGAATAACAAAGGAAAAATAATTAAAACTGTATAACGAAAGGTGAAGTGTGACAAGGGCAAGGACGTCAAAGTTAAGTGATTCACTTTTACTACTGATTACTATCTATTCTAGTTGTGAGTATCCTAAAATGACTTCAGAATTTTTTTTTTTTGATTGATAAACAGTTTTTAATATACATATGTATATATGTATTGTACTTACATATTATATCACAATTTATTATATTAAAGGGGCATATTTTCATTTTTAGAAAAATCGTATTTGTTTCATATACGTACATTTCAAATCTGCTGAATTTGAAAAGAACTGCATACCCTTTTATCTACTTTCTTAGTAATTATCTAAAATAAAATGACTCGACTACTGGCGTAGCTTCACGCATTTGGGTTGATGAACGTACTACGAAAACATTCTACGCTATAAATGGTATGGGAATCGACAGAATCGGGATTAACTTTTACAAAAACAAAGCCACACACAAACAAAGCGATAAAAGAGAGTTTACTGGTGGAAAATGTTGTATACACACGCACCCATCTATTTCCAGATTAACTAAAACGCCGAAAACTACTAAGCCACGATAATGAGATGCGATAACGCGCACACGGTACGATCGATGGAAACTTTCGGCGATTTAAAATTTAATTAAATACCCGGTGAAAATAAAAAAAAATAAAAAGTTCGGCTGAAAATATCGCGAATTACATATTCGATGAAAACGGTCTGGGAAACAACAGGTCGACGATCCCGTAGGAAAAGCGCTTGACTGCATTCTATCAACCGTACGTATAATACATATTTTTCCTCGTCATAACGGAAAGGAGAGAAAGAGGTGGGAAAAGCCAGAATTTGAAGTGGGACAGCCGAAAACGAAAAAAAAAATGTTTGAAAAAAAAAGCCGTCGACGGCACTGGTGAAAATGTACGAACGGAACGACGCGGTCGTAAAAAAGAAAAAGTGAAAAACACGAGGAAAAGCGGGTGTATGAAAAGCCAAGCGCGCCCGGTCGGGTAAACGTAATGTCAATGGCTCGAGAAGAGAGAGCGCAGACTCCGGATGCAGTCTCGAATCAGACTACATAGTCTTGCTATTAACGCCATCTGCATAAGTTCAGAAATTAACATTTCCAAATGAAACGAAATATCGCCAATACACCCCGACAGTGGAAAGCTTCTTTAGTATTAGAGTGCAAAGGACATTAATATGACCAATAGACAATAAGTACGCAATATGAATTGAATAATGGCAAGAATAATTGGATACAATTTTGATTTTACATGACTTGACGACTCATTCGATGCTTTAAGCTAATTTAGAGCAATTGATGTAATCTGACACCCTTCATGTTTTCATGAAGTACACACATACATACAGTGTTCGGGGTCAACTGAAGAGATTTTCAAATTAACTTCAAACCGCAGACTGGGGGGTTCTAGCCTATAGTCCATGGATACGTTGCTTGGATAAGGTAAAAAAAACTTATTTTTTTATTTTCATATAATATACTTATAAAGAATGATTAATGTTTTATCCTGAGACTAAAATGTAACATTTTAATCAAATATTTTTGTACCAAACGTTAAGGGAAAATTTTATTTCATTTCCTAGCTGAGTAACTATGAAAAACGCGTTTACTAACATTGTTGTTATTGTTACCTGCGGCGAATTTCACCTTTTATATTAGTATATACAAATTACATTTTTAAAATTAATTTTGCCTATGGTGTACAATTAATTTTAAACGAATAAATATATATATATATATATACAGCAGCAGTCACATAAAACGGAACGCTTAAGCGAAACATGTTTTTGCGTGAAATTTCGGTAATCTTATATAAAACCAAAACCGAAAGTCATTTAAATGATAGGTTGTACCATAGTGCGTTCGTGTAACACCAAACGTGGAAAAAAAAGGTGATAAAGATGAGTTGGGGAGAAATTTAATGGAGGGCAGATTTTACGACCGTGCGTTGACTTCACGGTTAAATGAAATTTGAAATGAAAATAGCACTATACATATACATTTATAATTTTATTACAGTCACATATTATTATTTACAACTTATAAAAAAGAAATTAATATTTTGTAGCGGCTCCTTTCGATTTTATAACTTCTTTTATTCGGTTTGGCATAGAATCTACTAAAGTTTTTAAATTTTCGATTGGGAGGTCTTCGTACCATATATTTTCTATTATTTCTTTCAACGATTTAAGAGTAGTAACATTGTTCTTCCTTATCCTGTACTTGATACACATCCATAAATTTTCGATTGGATTTAAATCGGGACTATTGCCAGGCCATGGTAGTGTCTTTACACCCATTTCTTGTAAATAGTCCCGAACCTAAAAAAAAGTAAAAAAAAAATTTCAGTTTTTGATTGAAATTTTATAATTTATATTCAATGCTATCAAATAAAATGAATACTCACTAATTTAGCTCGATGACAAGGGGCAGAGTCATCTTGAAAAATTATATCATCGGAATATGAAAGGTGGTTTTTCATCGATGGGACAAAGCTTTCTTCTAAAATTTTTTTATATTTTTTTCCATCGATGGCACCTTGTAGAAACTCCAATTGTCCAATGTTATGATACGAAAAGCATCCCCAGACCATTTGACTTGGAGGATCCTTAACAGTTTTAAGGGTACAATTTTCACTATACCTTTCGCCAACTTTCCTTCGGACATACGGAAAACCATCAGGACTATAGAGGTTAAACTTTGATTCGTCGGAAAGTATCACTCGTTGCCAATCTGATGGACTCCAATTTTCATGTGCTTTCGCCCATTCCAATCGATTGTTTTTCATTCTCTTGGTTAGTAATGGGTTTTTTGCAGCTTTCCGACCGTACAGTCCAGCTTCTCTGAGTCGCCTTCTTACTGTTGAGTCGCTGATTTCCATGGAAAATTGTGAAGATACATCTGTTCTTATTTCTACAGCAGTTTTGAATCGCTGCTGTAAAGATAATCTGGTTATTACACGGTCTTGCCTCTCAGATGTGCATCTTTTCAGTCCGGTCCCCTTCTTACGATCAAAACTTCCAGATTCTCTTTTTTTTTTCCAGTAATCTCGAAACAGTCGATATAGAACATCCCATTTTCTTGGAAATTGACCGAAAGTAAAATCCTGAACTCGCCAATGTCGCGATTTTTACACTCTTCTGCAATGATAACTGAGCTCGTTTTTTCATGTTGACGTGTTAAAATTCGAATTTGATGCTTTCTCCTCAAAAACCCACACTAAACTGAACTCAAATCTTAGAAAACAATCATATTTAGAATATTTGGTCGTTAAAAACCCTACACATAAAGGGATAATCCTTTAATGGCCTCGAAGTCGTAAAATTCACAAGCGTTCCGTTTTATGTGACTGCCGGTGTATATATATATATATATATATATATATATATATATATATATATATATATATATATATATATATATATATATATATATATATATATATATATATATATATATATATATATATGTACATACATATGTATGAAGAACGTACATGAATGTCTACGATAAAAAAATAATAAAAGGTTCTTCACTTCCTACTGACTCAGAATGAGACAAGTGAAGTAAAAGAGATTCAAGAGATATAGACGTCGATGATACCGACGAATTCCCGAAGACAATCGGGTCGAGTCGGTGCTATCCTTATGAGGCGGGACAAGTTGCCATTATTACACATTATATAAATATATTTATTTATTTGGTTTATTGTTATAATAAATAAATTATAAACGGATAAATAATACCAACAACAAATTAATGACCAATGTGGCCTGACAAGTTGTCCCAATGCGTCACACCAGTCTTAAAAAAAAAACAAGAACAATAACAAATTAGCAATCATTCATCTCATTCAAATAACCTCGTATTGAATCTCACGAAACTGACCAGTTCATCAACATGACAATCAAACAGGCCCAATTGCTCATCTATCACATTAAGGAACCGGATAGCCTTTACAAGAGACGAGTTATTGAAAGCGGACGTTTTCGCAGCAATATGTTGGAAAAGTCGACGATGACGCAAAGCTCTACCGCATTCAGGCGCCTGGAATACAAGTTCCGATAAAATCGAAGGGTAGTCAATTTAATACTCCAAGGAAGTATTTGTAAATGGCAATAATTGAGTTAAAGCCTAGGACACCTCGTAAAAAGACAGTGGGAAATAAATAGGGGTAATATAATTTATATTTCCTCATGTAAAGGTATCGAAGAAAATTTTTTTGAACTCTTTCTATCAAGAGAGAGAGAATTAAATAAAATCTTAAATCTAGCGGAAATATAACAATCAACTGTTCTTCCACTACCAACTTAAACATGATAACCAGAAAATATTCGACGCTAATATTAGATATCCATCTTTTTGGCAATGATTCTATTCATTGTAATGATTCTGTGAAAAATATAGAGCAATACAATCGGTTCGGTAATTACACCTCAAATGTGAACACAGAAAAATTGCAATGAAAATTGAAAACAGCCCATATATTGCTAAAACTGTCCAAATCCCATATAAAAAAGCATTTGTTGAGCAATATTTGAGCAGTTTTCAGTACGGCAATTTTCCTGTGCGACGAATTTTCGTGCGACAGGAAACCTGCGCGAGCGATTTTCGCAGCGGCGGTTATCCTGGTAGCGATTCACATTTGGGATGTAGCCCGTTTACCCTTAAAACCATACAACGATTCTTTTCAATCGAGGTCTAACCAGGATTAGAACCAGGGACTTGTCAGACGCTTGCAACATACGCTAAAGCTATTGCTATGTAAGTACATAGGTGTAATGTGATGTGGTATATTTATTACCTGTTGCATTTTGTCAAAGTCTAGACAGGGCCTTTGCATGTGCCTGCGCGAATGCCTCGACCGCTTCCTGGGCGATACGTCGTAGGGCAGCAGGTGGTGGTTGTTGGGTGTGTTGGGCGGTTGGGGGGCGCAGCAGGAGCAAGCGCGGGCGCCGAGGGCGGCCAGGGGCGGCAGACCCCTGAGGCGAGCCTCCGCCCTCCTCGGCTTGAGCGCCTCGAGGGGCGGCGAGGTGCGGAAACGGACCGGAGCCGGAAGCGCGTCCGGCGACCGCAACGCCTCCTCGTCGGAGCTGGCGGCCGCGGTCATGGCGGTCACGGAACACACCGCGTTGTACGCGCCAGCCGCGTTCTCGTCGTTCTCAGCCACCGATAGGTTGGCGGTGAACGGCGAAGCGAGCCGGTCGGGGTCGGGCTCCGCTCCTACTCCCTCTTCTCCCGTACCGCACTGAGTCGCTGACCATTTGCGTTTTTCGGGAGGAGCAGCCGACTGCGCTGCAGCCGACGCAGCACCGCTCTGGACACCGCCCTTGTATTTGCGGAATGTCTCTTTCGGCGTATTGTTTATCACCTAAAATTTTTACAAACTCCACTCAGTACATACATATATTTTATCTACAATATTTAATTCATGATTAAAATTAAACCACAGAGACATTACAGGTACATTACAAAATACAATTAAGTCCCCATATGAGGTGGAGAAGATTGATTGCTATCTCATTGGGGCATATTACACTATCGATACTATCAAACGATCCACTCCGTATTGATAGTGTAATAGGTTAATCAGTGGTGTAACCGAGCTGTTTTGAAATCAGCAATACTAGAATCACGATCCGTATTGATAGTGTAATACTCCCATTGGCTACGTCCACACTACCGATATCTACACCCGATATTTTCGAATTTTCCATATCCAGTTCCCATATTGCAACCTGTGGTTGCTATTTAGGAACTGGTTATGGAAAAATTCGTAAATATCGGGGGTAGATATCGGTAGTATGGACGTAGCCATTGAGACGACGTGAAAATTGGGAGTAAGTACGTAACATTCTGAAACCCACAAACGAAGCTCAAAAATTCGCGGATTATCAACTCGGTCCATCAATATGCCGAAAAAATGCTAAGCAAATTGGTGCTATAAATACAAATTTACAGAGTAGGACAAATTGTACAGTCAACGCATTCTTGGAAAACGCGTGAAAAACCTGGAAAAAAATATACGCAAGTCAGGTTTTAGTTTAATTTCAATACTCGCACTTAGCACCGGCTGGTCACTCAATACAAAAACAGGCCCTAGGTAAGATTCGTACACTTTCACAGTCATCTCCATATGTATTAGAGACGTCCTACTACATTGAAAAATCCACTTTTCCAGCTATCAGAACTTTAGATTATACTATGACCAGTGATGTGACGTGGAAATCTTTCCTTATTTATCGCACACGTAAGTAAGTATGTGCTATAAAAACAGATACGGCACGGCACACCAATGGTTATGACATCTAATTAAAAGAAACGAATCTGTGTAGTATAGAAAAAAAAATACACCTCCTTAAAGCTCACTTGTGAAACGATACTATAGGTAGGTACTAACGCCAGGAATATCTATATCTTAGAGTTTTGATTTTTTCAGTTCATTTTTCGATCTCTGATTTATTTATTTATACTATAATTAAATATCGGTGTACGATATACTCAGATGAGATAGTATGTATAATAAAACAGTACCTACATATAAGTATGTACATATTTATGTACACTACTAAATTAAGAATACTTTTTGAGTCTCTTCTCAGATGCAATATTAATGATGTTGATATTTGTATCGGCTTTTCCTAGTTTCATATATTAAGATCTGAAAGAGTCAAAACGTTAAGAGCCCTCGTTTTAAAATTTTCAACATCATCAATTTCAATAACATTTGTGGAATAAAAAATCAACGAAAACTGCTACACAATAAAATGTAGTAATACGTATTCAATAAGTACTTAATAGTTCCAACAAATACATATGTATTCATTGGGTAAAACTTCTTCAACAGATACAGTGTATAAATTTGATAAAAAACTTTCGATGTATTTATAGAAAGAAAATCAACATAAGCAGTTAAACTAGCTTACAATAATCAATATAATTAACAATTTACGAATCGAAGGTGCATCGACCCAAAACCTATAAAAACAAATAGCAGAAAATTTCTATGACCCGCATACAGATAGGGTTTATTACATTGACCTTCTCCACCAACGAGAATAAAGATATCCAGGGACTACAATTTTTTGAAAAATAAACAAGCAACACGGGAAAAAGAGGTGCTAACTACACAGAAGAAACGAGCATCAAGAAATTTTCTATTATTCACACGAAAACAAAGTTTCTGCCAATGAAGCAAACGGGGCCGAGAAAAAAATTCACAAAGCAATAAAAACTGACCGACTCGTTCAAAAATGTAAATATACAATACAAAATATTTACATTTCGTTTTCGAGAAAGCGTTTTCGCTTGAGATTTTTTACGACCGCTATGGATATTACGTTCGCATATTATACATAATTAAACACACAAAAAATTAAAACCTCTAATTCCTCCTCGGAGCTGTGCTGGTCGTACTGGAGATCGGTGCCCGTCATCATGAAGTATGGCGAGTCTGTCGTCGTCGAAATGGAGCCTGACCTGGAGCTGGCCGAGCAGGCTGTCTCCGCCGGAGATATCACATCATCTCGCGCACTCATCGCTGCAACAAAACACAGCCGATTAATTCCGACCGTACACAAAGTGATTCCGAATACGTAATGAGGTTTGATGTTGACAATGAGACGAATAAAATTTCCGGTCAAACGAAGAGCCCCATATAAAACGATGACGTTACTCTGTCCCGCACCACATGTGAGATTCTTGCACATCCACTAGCACTACGACTACGCGCATAAGTAATGTAACATTTGAAAGAAAAAAAAATCTAACTCACGAACAGTTTTTAGCGAGTGGTAGAACGTGTATAAAATTTCACATGATCGGCACATGGTGCAAGGTTTAACGGCCGAAAATTTCAGAAGTGATCTTTCGCATGAGGTTTTAATATGCGCATCTTAAAGTCTGGTAGTAGAAAAAGCTGATATAGGAAGAAAAATTGGGCTGAGCTGCATAGAACTCAATCTTATTTAATAATCATGTCATTAATGTTTCCAAACTTTGCTCCCCAAATGCTTTTGTTTGGAATCCAATATTTTTATTCCACCGAACCAATTTTCCAATATTTTTCACATTTTAGGCATACGCGCGGTGTGGAATATCATTAGTAAATTTTTTATGGATGTGTTTACATATACACCTCTAAAAATTGCACGATATTTTACCGTCTCCAAACATTTTCTGTATGTATATATCTACATATATAAATGAAATTTTATAATTAGATGCAAAGAACAAAGGTGGACATTCACATAGATATTTTTCGGCAGATCTTTTGCTACATTTGTCGTAGCCAGAAATGCTACGCTTAGTATCAATTTAGTACTAACCAGGGCTCGAAACCAGGACCTCTCGGTCACTAGCAAACGATGAACTATAATACTACTAGTGAAATTTTTAAGATCTACCTAGCAACTTATCTACCAATTTCTTTAGACAAAATTCTAAGTTGAACGGTCACCTTCAAGGTTAATAAAAAGAAAGAAATGCACATGAAATTGCATGTGCATATGTATCTATAGCTATAAGATACACTAGTCAGGTACGTTTTCGCATTGCATTTTTGGACGTACTGCGACAGCGCCAGGGGTCAATCGTTTGTAAAATTGCTCACGGCAATTACCTCAACCGGGAGAGGAGAAAGCATTCAAGTAGAGAGAGAGACGATAATAACCAGCGCCGCAAATTGAGACGCGAAACCGACAAAAAGAGGAGACGAGAATGTTATGGTTAGTACACGCGCAACTGAAACGATGATCCGACAATTAAAACGACGACCGTGCGAAGAAGATTAAATAATATGCAGTTTATGATACATACGAACAAAAAAAAAAACGAAAAAAAAGTGCATCATTATTAGCGAAAGAGTCGGCGAACAAGCTGTTGCTCGTTACCGATAATAAAACGGTCTCACCGTATTCTCAAACTTTGGCAAACAATATGCGGTGTAATGGCGTTTTAATCATCAATTACTGATGTGGTGTTGATCACGACGGGCTATTGTAGTCCAGAATCGGGAATTCACATATGTACATACGCAATCCAGTGGTGTGCCATGGATATATATATATATATATATATATATATATATATATATATATATATCTGTTTTTATCGTACAGCCTTACTTACGTGTGCGCGAGCAGGATACAAGGTGACTCGGTATAACGACACAGTCCCCATGGGTCCCGCTCGCGCACACGAAAGTAAGGCTGTGCAACAAAGTAAGTGGGATTTCCATGCACGCCACTGAATTACATACGTACCTAAAATCTAATTATGTAAGCATGTACATATGTATATATATGGAAAATCTTGCAGGTGTTTTCACGCACACAAATAATATATGTATGTATATATTTACCAAACTCTTGTCAAATCTTAATTTGCTATAATTTAGCCAACAATTTACTGTCCATTGGTACGCACGACTGGCAAATACTTTCTAATTGTACAAACTGGTTATAAGAAGTTTATTTCGTTGTAAGTATATGAACTTAAATTACAAACGGTGGCGTGCCGTCATTGGACTAGAGGGTTAGTCCCCTAAAATATTTTACCAAAAATTTTAAAAATATCAACAATTCGATAACAATAGACTTAAATCGTTGTCCATATTGATATTTGTCACTCGGATAGGCGAAGTTAAGAAACCGGAATCGGTCCTACCTGATACAGTTGTAGTGGGTTTTTTTATGGTGTAGTCTGTCGCGTCGTTCGCTTGCACGGACTCGCCATCTCAATTCTGTTACCATCGCGGTACTGGCGAATTGTAATGTATAGGCGTTCCGTCAAAAAAAAAATACTGATCTCTTCAAGCCTTTATGTAGTTTTCGCTGATTCATTGAAAATATTCTGATTTGTTTATATCAAATATTATTCTGAACAAATTTGTTTGTAGTTGAAATAACACATATTTACACAGAACTTCTTGAGTACAAATATAGCAAGGTACTCGGCTCACGAAACAATTCCCTGAGAACAAATCAGTGCGCAGTGCGCGGAAACAAATGACGAGGCCTTGAAATGTTGCATTCTCGATCGATTATTTGACAAATCATTCCTAAGATTAAGTTTTGAAGACAAACAAGATGTTATTAAAAAAATAGTCGATTTAGGATATTTCTGTTAGCACAAAAATTAAAAATTATACTCATTACTTCAAGTAAAATTATTATAATTCAAAAATTCCCATGCTTTAATGGCCACTGGTCACAAACCATCATTTACATTGATTTTTTTTTAATGAAATATACATACATACATGCATTTGATTTACTTCATACATGCTTTCAGTAGATAAATAAATTATTACAAATTATGCAAAAATAACTATAATTAAATATATATTTGTATTTAGGAACGATAAGATTCGAGTGTAAGATAATGCTAAAAATATAAAATAGATATTTTTTTCATCAATAAATACATATATCGATCAATCAAACATTATAGATTAAAATGTCAGGAAATCGAAATGATTAATTTAAGCGTTTAACTTCCAAAAATCAATCGTAAGATTAAATACTTCACTTATGTATATATATGTAAGATAAACTTTGAAAGAATAATATTTTGTTCGTATTGACTATTGTTCAATAAAGCTGAATTGATAAAAACAACGTTCGATATAGTCCGTATTGTTTGCAAATGGAAAGTTTTATTTTGAGATAATAAATGTAAAGCTACCAAAACACAAGATAACATAGCCCGTGAAAAATAACGTTGAATAAGAGTAAACACAGATAATTATTACGGCACCACAGTGTAAAGAAATAATGTAATTTTAACAAAAAACAAAAGTAAAATGTAATATAATAATAAACTACATATAAAAGTTGAAATTTGTCTGCTGGTCTGTACGTATCGCGAAATGCGGGAATCACACCATCCGATTTAATAAATTTACTGTAATATTGAAGTGCTCGAACGGTACCCGAGAGAATGGTGCAAGGAAGGCCACAGATGGAAGCTGGGTGGATGAAATAAGAAAAATGTGTGGTATTAATTAGAAGGATGAGAGTTGTCTAAAACTGAGACGAATATAAGCGTGTTGTATAGGCCTTAATTCAGCAGTGGATGACGAATTGGTGTGAAATGATGATAATGATGATTGTGATACCGATCGAATACTACGCCAATTTATGCAGTACCGAATTCCACAACAGACACAATATTATTCTAAATTTATCGAATCGGTCTAGAAAATCGGATGGTGAGATTTCCACATTAGACGACCGTTGCATGGAGATAAGTGCACGTGTACCGGAATTTACCGAAAATTTGCATACTTAATTTTATGTACATACATACGTATATACACAACTCAGTCATTTATTCATTTCCTTAATTTTAATTTAAAATCAATCAAATTGTACACATCATAATATAGCAGTAAAAAAGATCGATTTCTCGACATCATATATTCAATTAATGATATGAATAATAAAATTCCATGATACACGATACGCATGTGACAAGAGAGTATTATTAAAATATGCAAATTAAATTCGTGTTAATGTTACCGAATTTACTATACTCGAGAGAACGGCGAAAGTATGACACGTACCAGAGATAGTAAAAGTATTACATTACTCAACTAAAAAAAAATAATAAAAATATGTATTATAGTCCATTACGTAAATACATCACGTTAAAATATCTCATTGTCTATAAGCCTACGTGCAGACACACACAGCCGATGCAAATGAAGCTATAATAGAAATCAACTTAAATAAACATCGTTTTATTTAACCACACATACCAAGAATATAAATTTGCTATCATATACTACATACATATGTATGCAAATACATAGATACGTGTTAGATCAGATACACATACTTAACATTAAGTGGAGCTAGTATTAAATAACAACATTTTTTATCTCAAAATGACGTATGTTATATCACGATTCGCACTTGTAAAAGGGGTGTATCTTCTTCTAAAGAACAAAAAAATCATTTTCTACTTACTTAATTACATCCCATCCCTCAATTTCGATACCATCCGAGGAAAATCACGTTTTTCTTTCGATTTTTGAAACCTTTTTTTGTTGTCTCATTCCAAATTGATCATCGGCTAATCCCTACTCACCATACATATTTATTTATTTTAATATACAAGTATACCACAGGTCACCCCAATATGACACTGTGGCCAGACAATACATAAAAGATCAAATACATAAGAAAAAATAAAACAACAATAATAGAAAAACAAATAAAATAAAACATTTAAAAAATTGTACATAAAAATTAAAAATTGAAAAATTGAGAATTAATAAATTGAAAAATTATTAATTCTCACATTAGTACATATGTTACAGTCGAAGTGTATTGTCAGTTGTAATATATTTTGAGTAGTTGGAATATGTACCGTCTAACCGACGTAAGTTGATTCATGTGGCGAATTACATTCTAACTGGTCAAAATATATTACAACTGAAAAGTTAGTTGGTACCAGGTTAGATGGAATACACTTCAACTGTAACACATATACAAAATAATTTAAAAAAATTGACTATATGTATTGCAAAGGCATATATGTATTATAAATGAAGTATTGTGATCGTGATAAAATTCGATTCCATTTTGATCGGTTTCCTCGACACAACACAGCACAAAACTGCACGGAAAAGACTAGTTCTGTTCATACTACCCAGCACCGCTCGTTTACGGCACGTTCTTAAATGCAAGGAAAAATCGGCTAATACTAATACACTAATACACTACAGAGCGCGATGATACGACGCAAGATTGCTCGCGTCGTATCGTCGAGTAATTATTGAAACCTTTCCGAATAAATTAATATACACGTGGCAACACTTTCGTTAGTACGGGTGTACTCGCTACTATGACGTTAAGTAATGTGTGAATATTTACAAAATTACCAAAGAAAACCGGTTTTGCCCGATAAGATTCGGTGACATGTACCACTGTATAGTACGAATAGATCGTGTCGGTTGCTGCTGTTTAGGTACGTCACATATACATTACGGAACATAAGCCAGCAGCATGGTTCAGTGGTTGGGCTTTTACTTAGCGCCGAGAGGACGCCGGGTTCGATCCCGATCGACCTCGATTGAAAGTATTTCTGTAATGCTGCTGGTCAGACTTGGATATTTGTGACTCCAGGTCGATCGTTTTCTATCAGAGTTTGCCAATTTTTCTGATTTCATTGTTGAAACGGTTCCTGATTAAATTGGTTTAAAACCTTCCTACCTACTATGTCACCACTATATGATTATATACACTATGATTAATGAACAATAAAATGTATGTACAAATTCATAGATGTCTCGTTAATTTCGATTTTGCAGTGTCTCGTAATTCAGCGACAAAAAAATGCTGCATTGTTTGTAATTGGCCAGGAAGGCGCATTGGGGTTTAACTGTTAGGCTTTCTTGGTATATTTGTAAATATGTATGTAAAAATAAAAATAAAATAACCAGCGGCGTGGACTAGTGGTTAGCATATTATGTTTTCGAGCAAAGTGGTCACGGGTTCGAGTCCCACTGCTGGCCAGACCATGGTTTGTGACTCCAGATTGATTGCTTCTTATCAGAGTTCGCCAATTTTTCTGATTTTCATTTAAACGGTTCCTGTAAAATTGGCATCTCCTTTTTTATATATCTCTATACCAATTTGATTATAAAATGCTGCAAAAATTTCTCCATATATGTCACTGTGGATGTTTGTGCTAATTTCACATTGTACCAAGTGCTAATGTATATTGATTGTATTGTATCTACGAGTATATGTAAGTGCACTCGTCGCTTTGGAGCGATCTGAAAAGGTGAGTGATCATGTTCTATGAAATAAAATATCAATGTGTCCATATACCTATGTATATAATGTACTAAAGAATATTTTTCGTAGTGTAGTTTAAGTGCAGTTGTCGACTTTAAACTGAGCTTTTGTCAAGTGCAAACACTACATATGTATTAATGATGTGAATGATTTAATACTTCTTGATTTGACGTCAAAGCAGACCTTGAGGCAGGTCAAAAATCTTCAGAGGCGAGGTCGGCTGACCGTGAAAAGCAATGTTGCGCAATCAGGATTACAATGCTGCAATTAGTGCGGCCGAGAGATTATCTCACATTCGACCATCGGAACAGCAGATACTAGACGGATTTCGATACGAATTTTTCACGATAAATTATCACCTACCAAACATTGAGTGTACATAAATATGTACATACCGATAGACACTGTGTGAACTGTCACCGGTACAATTGATCAAACAACGACCTCGAAAACACTTGCTTTCGTATGTGTACACTTGAATAAGTACACTCTTCTGGCTAAGTAGATTTGCTGAAGTGGATAGTTCTCGGCGGGCAACGTTTGGCCGTTCGCAATATAAATAATGTCGTAAAACCGCCTACGCAAACAACGCAGGCCCCGATCCGAATCGATACGATAAATATGAGATACGGTCTCGTTTTGGCAACGGATGTGGATTAAATAAAACAGGGGGTGGCTGGGCGGCGACACGGGGTGGGGTTGGGAGGATAGAGCTTTGTTTACACGTCCGCGACTTACATTGCACAATCGAAGTTCAACTTCCAAAAAAGATAACCTCGGTCACGACCGCCTTGTCCTTGCTCGCTGTGAGAGCCTCACCCACAGCCGCTGTGCTCTAATGCGAATGCAAACTGGCTGTTAACCCACACACACCGCCGCTAAATAAATTGTTAATGACATGCCGAGTGACATTGAACAACTGACTAAAGATGCGTCGATGATCATAACATACGATATATTATGCATGACTGGAATATATTTATTTATTCGATCATCAATCATCGTTGACAAAAAAGTAAATAAAACAGCGAAACAGTTCCAGAGTAACTTTCCATCCATTCCAACAAATAAGTAAGTGCTTTCGAGGCATCCTTTCGTATTGGAAGGCGTGGGGGAAAATGTAAAAAGAACATAAAATCGCAAATAAAATTAAAAATAGCCCTGAAATGGAGTGGCAAGTGCAGTCGTCTGAAATTAATAAAAAGTGATAGCACGTATTGATTTTCACTTCACGCTCCGCAATAAACAGTGTCTGAAAAGATATAATTAAAAGCGAAGACGGCAAAGGAAACACAAAAGGAAATTGGTTCGATCGTGTCAAATACGATTAAATAAATAAATAAAAAAACACTATACAGCCTTGGTTGCCATTTGGAAATCCAATTAGTTCTACATATACATACATATGTACACATATTGCATTGCAATTATAAAGAGGACATTACGAACATTCAAAATATACTATTTTTAATTGCATACTCGATTTTGAGTATGACTTTTTCACCGCATCAATTTTTTTTTATAATTAACGGGAAACCACTTAAGAAAAAAAATTTTAGGTAGTTTTCCGTTGCTTTATGAAAAGGATGGAATGGAAAGTAGGAAGCACCAATAATTGGATAGGATGTGTTTTCGGTGATGATAATTTTATATGAAATAGTCTCAGATAAAATCAGCAAACGCTGGTAGATAATCGATTTGGATTTTACAATCATTTTGATAACGCCAGCAGCGATAAAAATGATAAAATGAATATTAAAAAAAAAGTACAATTTCCTAAAAACAAGTAAATATCATTAAAAAATACATACATATTGTAATACGATATAAAAAAGTCGATGAAATTTATTTTTTCGAACTTGTCGAGAGATTATAAATCTGCTCCCGCACCAAGAATTCGGTCCGAATAGATTTTTCACGCTCGATAAACTTTTTATAAAGAATCCCCATATCGGTTACCCTTTCTACGATTTCATGTAAACTTACTCCATTTTTTTTTACAATACTGGATAATAGCAATGCCATAGAGGCCAATCTATCAGATGAATAAAAAAAAAAAATAATGTGGATATTATTCAATAAACTTTATTACATTACTTTATACAATATGTAGTATTATAAACTACATAAAATATCTGAAATATTGCATACATATATACATATTTCTAATTAATACATAGTATTATAAGAGGTCAATTTAATAATTCATCACATGATAACATGATGATAATTTATCACATGTTTCTCAATATTATTAAATAAGTAGAATGGAATTAATTACTTCTTTCGTCCAAAAACTATTACATCATCATTCACAGCCATTCGCCATCCGCTGCTGAATGAACGCCTCTCCAACATGTTTCCATTCGTCTTTGCTTTGGGCAACTCTCATCCATCTCATCCCACACATTTTTCCAATTTTATCCACCAATCTCCCTTGCGGCCTTTCTTGCACCCTTTTACATTCTCTCGGGTAACATTCGAACACTTCTTTCGTGTGTTATTCTAGCTACGTGACCGGCCCATTGCTATTTCAATATATTTACTCTCACCATTACATCGACCACCTTTGTCATATTTCTAACCCATGTATTCCGTTTTCTACCTCTCTTCTTTATGCCAAGCATACAAACATACGTTCCACACTTTTGTGAGTGTACTGAACCTTATGCAGCATTCTGGCGTTCAATGCTCAAGATTTACACCGATACGTCACCACTGGCAAGAAACTGATTGAAGATATTTTTATTTGCACAGTGTCATTTTAGATTTGAAAATGTCATTCATTCACCTTAATGCACGCCATCCTAATATTTCAAATCATATCAATGATATAAATAAAAGTACACAGATGAGGATCGAAATCAAATAGGCCAATATGCCACCAACAGTACTTTAGAAGCGAAACAGTTGCGAACCTTTTATCCATAATTGAACAAACGATACAACAGGTAGTAAAATTATATTCACCTCATCGAGCTGCGAGCAGCCGAACGGTCGTTATTGTAATTTAATCGGAAATATCTATTAAAATTAGCACTGGGATCTTAAAAGCGTCTAAAAAACAAAAGAAAATGTGCTTCTCTAAAATAGGATTGTAAATTTAAAAAAATGATACTAGAAAAGAAGCATCCGCACGAAAGTCCAAACAAATAGTACAAGGACAATAATTTAAATTGCTATGAACGTGTTTATTCAGAAACCAACGACACACTGATGATTTTCGCCGATTGTCTACATGGGTGCGAGCGAGATTAGGAACAAACAGTAGGTGTTTCGGATATTGGTTTTCGCAAGCCGGTCACGTACCAGCGCACTCGACGTAAACTGAAAATCATTGAATTCCAATCTAGTTGTCGACAAGGACAACAATAACAACCAACATCTATGTACAATATGTACAATGTGCAGAATACGTCAATGTGTATCACAAAATGAAAGTTCCAAAACAGAAAGAAACCTTTAACAATTTACGAAGGCCGTTGCAATGTATTTTTGACAATTTTTGTGACCAGTGAAACTTGAGCAAATAACCCAACAAAAACAAATCCATTTCAAAGAGAAGTTTTACAGTCCAATTAGAAACTATGTATAGCATTGACGTAAATTGGATCCTTATTATCCGCAGACGTAATATATGTATGTATATGTAAAAGCCACATCAGCGGTGAGTTCGCTTCAAACGACATTATTGTAAATATGTATTGAGAAAAATATACCCATTACTAAATATAATAATATTTTTTATGAATGTAAAATTTCAATACTAAAGTACTTCTTTCAAAAAAAATAATAAATCGAAAAGGGCGACTTCGATATACATAACACATCTGATATGCGAATTCGAGAACGTCAAACTGCCTAGTCTAATTACGATCTCAATTCAGAAGATTAATTTTACATGAACGTGTCTGAAAATCTCGGTCCTTAGTTGATTATAAAGCGAAGTCCGGTCCTAACTCCTGAGTTGATCGGAACACATCCGATATTTCTAGAATTGCAATCAAAACTTAGATAAGGACACGGCCGAATAAGAAACAATTTCGAACAAAGAACAGTTTTTGCAATTTATATAATAGGAGTAATTTGCACAGAGCATTCAAAAAGAATATGTTTGGTTCAACATTGTATTGAACCATCAAAAACGTCTATTATACATATTCCTAATTGCATACTCGATTTCGAGCGAAGTTACTCCATCGCGTCAAAACTTTTTATTTGTTTTCTAATGCGAGGTTTCTCTGTAGTGGTTTTCTCATTTTGTATGGGTCAAGTAGAAAGTGACAAAGAAAAATGATTTTGGTGGTTTTAATTTTTGCCTCGACAGAAGACGACGTATTTAGATTTTATAACCAATCAGATCTTAGATAAGACAACCAGCGATAGACATGTTAGTAATCATTGAGAGGATATAAGCTACTTCCAATTTTCACCAGCATCAATCAGTACATGTGTTGGAGGAAAAACTACACTCGAGAAAAGTTACGTATATATCAGGGCTGTGGAGTCGGAGTCGGAGTCGTGGAGTAGGAGTATTTCAAGTGGAGTCGGAGGCGTAAAAACGATCGGAAGACTATAGGAAAAGATACTGAATCCTTTTGCGAAGTAAACCTTAGAAGAGGAGGCCTTGTAAAAAATCAACCGACTCCGACTCCTTTTTATTATTTTCTTTAATTAATAGTATTAAGATATGTATCAACCAATCTTCAATTTTATTGAAGTAAATCCACCAATAAATTTAATTTAAAAAATTTATTTTTAAAAATCATGATTATAAATTACATTTTAAATAAAATTGTTGAATTGCAGATATTTTGATGTTTTTTTGCCAAAACCGGTTGTTCCCTCCGTCTCATACTTTTTTATTCTCATTTTTCACATAGATTTATTTGTGTATGAAATTCATACACATTCACTATTAATGTACTTACTTCTTATTTATACCTATTTAGTTTCATGTCAATTTTAAATGACTTTTTAATTCCTTTAATTTTTTTATATTTTTCTATTATAACAAATTATTCCTAGCAAATTTTATACGTTGGCAAGAAAAGTCGATCGTACTAAAATCGTTTAAGTAGCAGTCGAACTCGAATTATAAAATAAAATCTGAGGCGGAGTCGGTAAATTTTGATCCGACTCCACAGCTCTGGTATACATATACGAGTATGTACATATATCGCTATGGCTGGATGAGTGATATACATATATCAGTGCATCGGTAATTGGATTATTACGCACATTGCGATCGCCCAAAAGAAAATTTTTTCGATGAAAATCGCGAATACGGAATATTTGGCACTCGAGTTCTCGTTGGTATGATGGACTTTTCGGATGCCAGATGTTCCGCTATAGAGATTTTAGTGAATTTTGGACGAGCGCTTTGTGGGCAATAATCACCGAGCCCAGTGTTTAGTGAAGTGAGCATTTCCACAATATTTTTAATAGTCAAGCATGGGTTAGATGACCCACACATATGTACGTATGTATGTACGAACACAGACATACCGGGGGGGGGGGGACCCGCAGAGACATAATAAATAGGTCGCACTTTTGCAGTCGACTAGCGTCGCAACCGCACACGTCCGCCGGCAGCGAATGTGTTGATGCGGAAAATGAGCCGACATTTGGGAATTTTCCGAACGGGGAGAAGCGGGGGAGGGGGAGGGGGCGGGGGGGATCCGTAGACTCGCGTGGGGCAGACAGTATTGTCGTCTCTGTCGCACGCCCCCTGACCCAGACCTCCAGACACGCGCCTCGCAGTTTCCATTTCGTTCGATAACCCTTCCGGGACCGAACCCGCTCTCTCCGCTCCTTTCGGGATAATATTTTCCGGTTTCGTTTCACGAACGAGCGAGCGTACGTACGCACGTTTTGCTCAGAAGCAGAAACGAAACGAGTTTTCGCTCTCGATTGTTTTGACCGCTCTGACACGGCGCGGAATCTAAATATTTGGCCTTGAGAGCCGGTCCACTTTGTTTACTAGCTAGCTAGACTTTCTCGTTATCCCTGTCTGCTTCCTATCTATCCTATATGTATGTACTCCTACACGCACCAATCGAAAGTTTGTCAAAGTCGGAATTAATAAAACGCCCCAAAGCGAAAGCTTTAAAAATAATAGTAAGTGAAAGAAAGAAGAGGTTTGTAAAAATGTATTACCTGGAATATAACATGTTAGAGTACGAATGAAAGGAAAAATTAAAAAAAAAGCAACAATCCCATTTAATATCTTTCACTCCCATCTACTATTTAAGTATGTATGTATGTAGATATGTATATGTAAATACTATATATGTAGATAAGCATAATGTATGCATGTTATGTATACATAACTATATAAAACATCTCTTAAAATCTCACGAATTGGTAGTCTGAATGTGAGAGATTCAGAAGACCAATTTACAATCTTGGGGGACGGAGTATTGATTCCGTAGTGCCCGTACATGTCCGAAAGAACATAAATATCATTGGTGATGATTTATCAGAGATTGATGAGACGGCACCAGAAGAGAGAAGAGTCATGATCTATGTATTTCCCTAATACTGGAGTTTTTATTTTTTATTTTCCCTGATTTCCAGCTAAGAGCCCATTGCTGTACTCCGGTCGTAAAATGTCTTTGGATGGTTTTTTTGACATGTGGTGGGATGAAAAATAGTATTGTTTTGCACTAAACCCCGAGTACTTTTTACAGAAAAATATTTTGGATAAAAAACATCGCGTTATATTCAGGCTAATACGGTATATATTTCCTTTGTATTTTGTTTTATTCATTTGCTTACAAAGAGTTCATGGGGAATAAATGCATTAATAGATTGGATTGAAAAACAGTCGAATTATGGCGACCGATTTCTCTTCCACTCCTTTGGTTTAAAATATACTTGAATTTTGAATGATGTTGCGTGAAACACATATTTATCTGGATATTGCAAATAAATAACAACAGACAATTCCATTAGTGTTCAAAGTTAGAAAGCCAAAAAACATGTTTTGGCAACATTGCGCCTTTTTTTGATTATTGCACCGATGACTAACCGAGCTCTAGTTACGATAGGTTAGGCATGGGTTCAGATTTCTCGATGAGTCGAAACGTCGACATCCTAAAGTATTGGTAATTCAAAGCAGGGTAGCTTCTGCAACGCTATCACTCAGACGTGGGTGACATACACACTTACGGCGTTTGAAGAAAGAACGAGAACAATTTTGATAAATGTTTGTATAACAAGAGTAGAGGAATCTGAAGCGTAAGCGTTTTTTTCAAGCGGTTCTTCACATTAAAACATTACAAAGAATGCACTGAATGGACAAATAAACGCATCTCCCGGTAGAACCAGTTTTTGCCTGGCTCTTCACTCCTCGATAAGGGAAGGAGTTGGACGGTGGACTCGTCCTTCCAGAGCCGCCAGGCCGTTTGTTGAATGGACAAAATGAATGGACGCAAAAACATGACGATAGGCTCTATTCCCTTTTGTGTTCGTATTTTAAACGACAATCGACGTTGAATCGAAACTACTAATGGAAAACTCGTTTTTATTGTCCCATTCAGTTACATACGTGTAAATCGAATGATTCGTTCGCAGTAACTATATATGTATGTACCATTGAAGAGATTTTAGCGTTTGACTCAATCGTCAACATCGTATGGGTGGGTGTCGGTGGCGAATTTTAAAACGCAATAGTTATGAGATATTAAAAATAGTTTTTAGAAAATCCAATTTTCTGCATAAAATGAATGGCTCGATGGTGACGCGAATTGACCATTAAGCGGATGACAAATTGCCCGTTTATTCGAGCGTCGGACTGACCGAGTTTTCCTCGTTTTTCCGGACCTACGAGAGACAATCTTATTACAATTTATGATTCTTCAATGTATTCGATAAACATGTACTATTTCTAATAAAAAGTTTACGTATTTAATTCCAAACTGAAAGATTTAGAAATTTAAGAAAAGATTTCCTTTTTGAGTGCCAAACTTTGATCTAAATTCAGGAAGTATTATTTAAATAGATTTCAAAATAATTGAAATTAAATTTTGCAAAGCGCGTTTGGATGAAAATATTGCAAAATATATACAAAAAAATCCGGTCAAGGATTACTAAAATAAACACAAATACGGAAAAGAAATGTGTTTATTATAAAATACTGGTGAACCCGGCTTGAATTGGTAAATGGAAATAAAATGAAAATGAAATGAAAACCATAAACAAAATCTTTATTTGTTTTTTTATTAAATTTATTTTAATCGAAAAAAAATTATATTATTTAACGACCGACCAATCACAAAAGTCTTTGACCAATCCAGCCAATCAGAAACGAATTACAGATGCCGTTTCGGTTTATATTTATATATGAGTATACATATTCTTTAAGTATATGACTTATATTAACTGTAACGAAAAAAATTGTCATCGATCCTATTAAACGAAAAATTTATCTTAATCCGAAACTTACAATACATACACAGGCGAGTGTTAAATTTTATATCGGATATAATAAACGATAGTATTTCAAAATTTCCATATACTACACAATGTATGTGAGTGCAAGTTCACGCATATAATCCGATAAAATTAAATCGCCCCACCAATAATGCAGTGCAAGTACGAAACGTTGCAATTTCAAATTGCACACATAGTAGAGCGGTAAAAATAATTTAAACATTTTCGCAAATAGCGCAAAAGTGGAAACCGGAGGCGATCGGAGAACGGTCTCGAAACAATCGATCGAGGGAGAGAGAGAGAGAGACCGGCCCGGCAAATAATACATATTTAAAAAGTAAATTTTAATACGATAGCACATACAAGAGGTACATAAGTATCGTGTCATATGTACTATCATATTAATAATCCCGAACAATCAATAGCGACGTGTCAAAACCAGAAACGTATCGGACGCGACCCTCTTTGTTCAAAATTCGAACGAGAATCTCGCATTTCTTCGAGCGAAAGTATTTAGTGTCCATTTTTTTCTTTATTTTCAAGATTTTTAAAATTCCTTGCGATCTAATCAGGCCTGAACATAAAATTTTGTCCACGACAATATCATATTTCAAGTACACGTACTCGATCGGCATATGTATATATGTAGTGAATATTTTT
The DNA here is from genome assembly GCF_051622035.1 of Arctopsyche grandis. Lineage (NCBI taxonomy): Eukaryota > Metazoa > Arthropoda > Insecta > Trichoptera > Hydropsychidae > Arctopsyche > Arctopsyche grandis. The sequence goes on from NC_135359.1 coordinate 22,547,366, forward strand.
CATCGGTTTATTCGTTTGTTTTTATTTTATCGTAGATGTGTGATGTTCGATTGTTTTTCGGTTTTTCATTTGTTTCATTTTTGTTTCAAGCAAATCACTCGTAGTATATAGATAGACGAGCATAGCTTTGGCTGTGCCACCATTTAAACAATGACAAAATATTAAAATAAAATAATTATCGAACGGCCAAAAGCCGCGGCAACGTTGTAACGACGTTGACGTTGACGTTTCGACCGGTGAAGTGTATTATACATACACACATACGTACGTATAAAAAAATGAAAATAAATGAGAAAATGAAATACAAAAAAAAATAAGACGGTGCATGGTCGTAGAACGTGGCGTTCGTTATTCTGCACGTCCGATGAGATTCCAGTTGGCGAGTCGACGACATTTTAGTTTTCAGCAGCTGACGGGGTAAACAGACAAAGAGGGTGCCTGCGGGGCGGGGGCGGGGGTGGGGGGGGGGTGTCGGAAGCGGAAGTGGACTTACCGTAGGCGGGGCGCGGCGGCTCCTCGCAGCTCGGCGACGGGGGCGGAGACGCAGGGGGCGAAGTCGCGGGGGGCTCCGGGCCGAGGAGGGAGAGGGGGAGGGGTAGGGGTCGAGGGGGGGGCGCAGGCGGCGCCTCCTCATGCAGCGAGTGCGTGCGCAACTTGCGCGTCACCAGCTTGAGCATAGCCCGCGGCTGCCGTCCGCAGAAGCCGCGAACCGGAACCGGAACCGGAGCCGGTGCCGCGAGCGCGTCCTACGCGGCCGCCGCCTCGACTACTACTAAAATACGAGAGCGAGCGTACGACGCAGTCAGCTGAAGTGGGCCGCGTCCATTTTTACTACCGGGGAGGGGGCCGACCCGCCGACTCGCCGACTCGCCGACTCGCCGACTCGCCGGCCTCCGCATCTCCCGCATCCCTCTCGCGGCCTTTTCTCCTCTCGTGTCGGTTCGTCTCCGTCCAAAATGGCGATCCATCGGCTGAAAACGCCATCGGCCGACGTAATGCTAGGAGGCGCGGCGATTGTGCGTTCGCCGTAATGGAATCGCCCGCGACCCATTGATGACAAAGGCGAAGGTGGGGGTGGGGGCGCGGCGGGAGGGGGGTTACGTAACCCACACCGCACCGGTTAGCCGGTTATCGCACACGCCGCGCCGACACAGCACGAGAGCACGAGAGCACGAGAGCGCCGCGCCGCACGGCCAAAAGAGGCACGCTCGCTCTGCGTCACTAATGCCGGATTTTCTCCTCTTCTCTTCTCTTATCTTTATCTCGTCTCGGCCAAGACGGCCGGACGCCATGTCGCGTTATCTTTCGATTCGGCGACATTTCAGCTAAAACCTTCCCAAACACGAGCTAATATCAAATTACAACGATTGTATTTTCAGCCGTACGTACATCGAGACGCACTCTCCCTTTCCCTCGCATCGGGGGAGCTATTACAGTGGGTGTTCTAGCTGGGTCTACCTCACGGGACCGGAAGTGAAAAGCCCGAAAAAGCAAATATAGGAAGGCAAAGATCGAAAATCGAATGATCTTAAGTCGAAAGATCAAAAAAAAAAAGGGGTGCATGGTAAAAGGTACTATTTATATATAATGGGTCTACCTCACGGGCCCGAATATGAAACGCCCGAAAACGCAAATATCGGAAGGCAAAGATCGAAAATCGAAAGATCTCAAGTCGAAAGATCAAAAATAAAGGGTGCATGGTAAACGATACATACTCACGTACTACTTACTCACTTAATTTACGCGAGCAGGATACAACAGGAACAAGAGGAACAGGCTTTTCCTCCCGTATTCTGCGCGCGCACATTAATACGGGAGGAAAAGCCTGTGCCTCTTGTTCCTGTCGTATCCTGCTCGCGCAAATTAAGTGAGTATGTACCGTTTACCATGCACCCCTTTTTTATCTTTGACGGAGACTGATATATAATATATGTATATGAGTGGCATGCGGTGAAATTATCTCTCTTTTTGTCATACAGCCTAGTTTAATGTGCGCGCACAGGATTCGGCACAGAATATATATATATATATATATATATATATATATATATATATATATATATATATATATATATGTAGGCGGGGTACGATCTGTTGACCGTATCCCGGCCTAACGAAACACTGTTGTGTGGTTCAAAGATGGGGTCACCAATGTAGGCGGGGTACGATGTGTTGACCGTATCCCGGCCTAACGAAACACTGTTGTGTGGTTCAAAGATGGGGTCACCAATGTAGGCGGGGTAGCGATGTGTTGACAGCGCTGTTGGATGATCAGAAGGTTGCGTAGATCACGTCGGAGTAGTACCAATGTAGGCGGGTTACATGTGTGTTGACCGTATACCGGCCTAACGAAACACTGTTGTGCTAGTTTTATAAAGTTTTATTGTTTGCCTATGGTTGTACAAAGGTATGGTATTTGTGGGCAAAAGTATGTCGTTCAGCGGTCTCTGGATATGGTAGAGTGTCGCTGGCTCAGCATTCAGCTATGTACGGAAGGTCTCTGGATACGGCAGTGTGTTGCTGGCTCGTCCGGCTGGTTGATCTTCCAAGTCCGCGTAGTGTAGTGGTGGCTGGTCAGGAGCTGTATGTTGACTGGTCTGCTGCTGTGTGTCGACGCTTGCTGCTGTGGGTCGACTCGTCTGGTGCTGTGTGTCGACGCTTGCTGTTGTGGGTCGACTGGCGTTGTTTGGGTTGTACCTCCTTTTATAGTGTTTTTGGAATGCTTGGTGGAAGTGGTTATTGACGCGTACGAGAGGAATTTTGTTTTCGTCGAGGCGTCGAATTTTCTGGAATGCTTGATGGAAGTGGTTATTGACGCGTACGAGAGGAATTTTGTTTTCGTCGAGGCGTCGAATTTTCTGGAATGCTTGATGGAAGTGGTCGTACGAGCATTTAGTTTATTGATGCGTACGAGAGGAATTTTGTTTTCGTCGAGGCGTCGAATTTTCTGGAATGCTTGATGGAAGTGGTTATTGACGCGTACGAGAGGAATTTTGTTTTCGTCGAGGCGTCGAATTTTCTGGAATGCTTGATGCTGTTCCGCTCGATGTATTTTGTTGTTGCGGAATATTCTCGAAGGTTTCGATGACGATGACGACGGCGAGATTCCTACATGGCTCTCCGGTGAGTGTTAGCGATGTGTGTGATTTTGTGGGAATCTCGATGTGTTGGAGTCTATTGACTCGATGGCGTCGTTGTTTGTCCGGTTGTGCTGGAGAAAGTTGTCTCAACAGCGGGTCTTGTGTTGCATGCCGGTCCAAGTCTTGTTCTCTACCAGGTTGCTTATTTTGGGCGAGCTGCGTTGGTAGTGAAGGTTTGTGATGGCTTGGATGGTGCTGTTGTGCAGGCTGCTGTGTTCTGCGTGGGGTCATTCGCGTGACTGTTTTGCTGGTTGTGCTGGAGTTAGTTGTCTCGGCAGCGGGTCTTGCGTGAAGAACGTTGGTTGACGAAGTGCGTTGAGTGCTAGTCTTCGTTGGTTGTGCTGGAGTTAGTTGTCTCGACAGCGGATCTTGCGTGAAGAACGTTGGTTGACGAAGTGCGTTGAGTGCTGGTCTTCGTTGGTTGTGCTGGAGTTAGTTGTCTCGACAGCGGATCTTGCGTGAAGAACGTTGGTTGACGAAGTGCGTTGAGTGCTGGTCTTCGTTGGTTGTGCTGGAGTTAGTTGTCTCGACAGCGGATCTTGCGTGAAGAACGTTGGTTTACGAAGTGCGTTGAGTGCTGGTCTTCGTTGGTTGTGCTGGAGTTAGTTGTCTCGACAGCGGATCTTGTGTGAAGAACGTTGGTTGACGAAGTGCGTTGAGTGCTGGTCTTCGTTGGTTGTGCTGGAGTTAGTTGTCTCGACAGCGGATCTTGCGTGAAGAACGTTGGTTGACGAAGTGCGTTGAGTGCTGGTCTTCGTTGGTTGTGCTGGAGTTAGTTGTCTCGACAGCGGATCTTGCGTGAAGAACGTTGGTTGACGAAGTGCGTTGAGTGCTGGTCTTCATTGGTTGTGCTGGAGTTAGTTGTCTCGACAGCGGGTCTTGCGTGAAGAACGTTGGTTGACGAAGTGCGTTGAGTGCTGGTCTTCGTTGGTTGTGCTGGAGTTAGTTGTCTCGACAGCGGGATTTGTGTGGAGACTGTTGGTTAGCGAAGTGCGTTGAGTGCTGGTCTTCGTTGGTTGTGCTGGAGTCGGTTGTCTCGACAGCGGGTCTCGTTTTGCGTACCAGTCCGAGTTGTTCTTTTCTACCATGTTGCTTATTCTGTCTAGGCTACGTTGATAGTGAAGGTTGGTGGTCTGGACGATGTTGTTGTGCAGGCGTTGTGCTGATTGTGCTGGAGTTAGTTGTCTCGACAGCGGCTGTGTTGTGTTGGAGCTAGTTGGCTCAGTGGCGATTTGTTTCGCCGGTTGTGCTGGAGTGGGTTGACTCAACAGCGGGTTGTGTTGGTAGCTGGTCCATATGTACTTTCACACCATGTTACTGTTGCGGTCGTTACAATGGTAGTGAAGGTTTGTGTCGGTCTGGACGGTGCTGTTGTGCAGGCTGCGGCGTCCTGCATGGGCTCATCGAGGTGATGAATCATCGAAGGTGTGATGAGCGGTGCTGGCGGATCAACAGTAGTGGATCCATTTGGTTGTTGTCTCCGGGTTGCGTCTTGTTGTGGCGAAAGCTGCGGAGTTGTTTGACATGGTCACTAGTTGTAGGAACATGTAGCGGACTGCGTTTGAAGTCTGCGTTGAGGGTTGCGTTGTAGACTGCGTTGAAGGCTGCGGTTGCGTGAAGTCTGCGGTTGCTATGTAGGCTGCGATGTGGGCTGCTATGTAGGCTGCGATGTGGGCTGCTATGTAGGCTGCGATGTGGGCTGCTATGTAGGCTGCAATGTGGGCTGCTATGTGGGCTGCGATGTGGGCTGCTATGTAGGCTGCGATGTGGGCTGCTATGTAGGCTGCGATGTGGGCTGCTATGTAGGCTGCGCTGTTGACTGCTGTCGTGGCGGCTGTTGGTTGTTGTGGAGGCTGCACTGTGGGCTGCCGTGTTGACTGCGCTGTTGACTGCTATGAAGGCTGCGTAGTTCAAAGATGGGGTCACCAATGTAGGCGGGGTACGATCTGTTGACCGTATCCCGGCCTAACGAAACACTGTTGTGTGGTTCAAAGATGGGGTCACCAATGTAGGCGGGGTACGATGTGTTGACCGTATCCCGGCCTAACGAAACACTGTTGTGTGGTTCAAAGATGGGGTCACCAATGTAGGCGGGGTAGCGATGTGTTGACAGCGCTGTTGGATGATCAGAAGGTTGCGTAGATCACGTCGGAGTAGTACCAATGTAGGCGGGTTACATGTGTGTTGACCGTATACCGGCCTAACGAAACACTGTTGTGCTAGTTTTATAAAGTTTTATTGTTTGCCTATGGTTGTACAAAGGTATGGTATTTGTGGGCAAAAGTATGTCGTTCAGCGGTCTCTGGATATGGTAGAGTGTCGCTGGCTCAGCATTCAGCTATGTACGGAAGGTCTCTGGATACGGCAGTGTGTTGCTGGCTCGTCCGGCTGGTTGATCTTCCAAGTCCGCGTAGTGTAGTGGTGGCTGGTCAGGAGCTGTATGTTGACTGGTCTGCTGCTGTGTGTCGACGCTTGCTGCTGTGGGTCGACTCGTCTGGTGCTGTGTGTCGACGCTTGCTGTTGTGGGTCGACTGGCGTTGTTTGGGTTGTACCTCCTTTTATAGTGTTTTTGGAATGCTTGGTGGAAGTGGTTATTGACGCGTACGAGAGGAATTTTGTTTTCGTCGAGGCGTCGAATTTTCTGGAATGCTTGATGGAAGTGGTTATTGACGCGTACGAGAGGAATTTTGTTTTCGTCGAGGCGTCGAATTTTCTGGAATGCTTGATGGAAGTGGTCGTACGAGCATTTAGTTTATTGATGCGTACGAGAGGAATTTTGTTTTCGTCGAGGCGTCGAATTTTCTGGAATGCTTGATGGAAGTGGTTATTGACGCGTACGAGAGGAATTTTGTTTTCGTCGAGGCGTCGAATTTTCTGGAATGCTTGATGCTGTTCCGCTCGATGTATTTTGTTGTTGCGGAATATTCTCGAAGGTTTCGATGACGATGACGACGGCGAGATTCCTACATATATATATATATATATATATATATATATATATATATATATATATATATATATATATATATATATATATATATATATATATGCAGTGCGGTGACGGTCACCCGTTCCACCATATTCGCGGAATTATACAGTGATGTGCGGTTGCTCTAGTGCTAATGCCGGACAATCGTCTCGTTCTCCGACGATAGGGTATCTAAGACTGTATTCGTTGGGGGGGGGGGGTGGTGGCCTCATGCAGAGGGCTTTATTGGTTGACTCTATTGACCTCTAAAGTGGGCTTATATATATTCGCGGAACACATTGTTTACGACTCGTAGAGTTTGTCAACTACGTACATGCATATGTACTTTATCGGCAATCGCTAGCTAGTCCCCACATTTTTTTTTTTTTTATTTTTTTTTTAAATCAATACACACTCGCCATTACAGATTTGCTCCAATGCGACGGGTGTACGTTAATGAAATACATAAACAATCAGAAATCAGAAATACAGTAATACATACATATACAATCAGAATATATAGAATATAACAATTAATCAGAAATAATAATCATAGTGACATCTATGGATTTCAGATTACTGTGTATAATTAATACAAATTATACACAGGCAGATTTTTGTGACAACAGGATTAGATTTAATACCAATTTTCAGGAACCGTTTCAGCAATGATCAGATAAAATTTGCAAACTCTGATAGAGAAACGATCGATTTGGAGTCACAAAACCCCCAAATCTAACCAGCAGTGGCGAGGACACGAACCTATGACCTCAGTGATGCTAAATATATACGCTATCACTAAGCCAAACTGCTGGCTTAATATGTATGTATATAGGTGACAAAACGTTAACTAACATCGGTTTTCTCCCTCACACACGATCTCGCTCGCACGCGTTAAATCAAAGTGGTGCCTGCGGTACAAAAAGGGCCGCGTCCACTAGATTGCGATGTTCTGCTGTATTCTATCTGGTAAACGGGTTACATCCCAAATGTGAATCGCTACCAGGATAATAGGATAAGCTACTCAGTAAATGCTTTTTGTTTACGAGATTTGGGCAGTTTTCTGTACGGAAATTTTCCTGTGCGACAAATTTTCGTGCAACGGGAACCGCGCGAGCGATTTTCATAGCGGTGGTTATCCTGGCAGCGATTCACATTTGGATGTAATCACCGAACCATTCTATCTAGCTAGTTAACAAAATCTACTAAAGAAAAACAAGTAAATGTGAGAATTAAAGAAGAAAGGGCCGCAAGGGAATGCAAATCGCCAAAGCTCACCTCTTCTCTGCGCTTGGTTTATGGTCATTCATCACGCGTCCTACAATTACTTAATCGCATACAAAGAGTCGTGCGAAGAGAGTAATTGATAGATTTAATTTGACAGCAAATTATAAAAAAACCAGGGGTGTGGACAGGATCCAGGCGACAACATTTTTGACCTTTCTAAGAAATAAAAATCCCACTTCCGGTTCATTAAATTTGATGATTTTATTTTTTATTTTTACTTAAAATCACTATCTTTACTATACACAATAAATATTAAGAAGCTTAAAATAATTTAAAAGGTCAAAATAAAATAATGAAATATTGTTTTAAAAAAAAATACTACTTCCGGTTTACGAATTCTGACCAAATCGTTAGCAATTCTAAGTTAGTACATAAAGAATACAAATATAAATTTTCAGCTTAATACGTCCAGGGGTGTGGACAGGATCCACGCGACAACATTTTTGACCTTTCTAAGAGATAAAAATCCCCCTTCCGGGATTTTTATTATCATCACATTGATAGAAGAATTATACTTGATATTTTTTGTGAAGATCACACATGTACTATAAGGGGTCGAAAAAAATAGTGGAAGAAAAATCGAACAAGAGTAAACTACCACTTCCGGTTGAGGGATGCTTACCAAATTTTATACATAGCTTGGTATTACGCTTAAACTTCTAGATATGAAATTTCAGTTCAATAAACCAAAAGGTTTCTGAGAAAAACATAAAAAACTCGATTTTCTAGTTTTTCTAGGTTCGGATAAAAGTATTTAAAAAATATAAGGTTATAAAAATTATTATTTCTATTACATGTAAAAAAGATTTAATCCGATTCAGTTTGGGAGAAAATTGAATTCAAAAACTTAAAAAAAAGAGGACACCTATAAGGGGACGTACCATTTCCGGTCAATTTAAAAATTTGAAAAAAATTTACATCGTGTCGATAAGAATTTCAGTAACCGATACTAAGTTTCGGTTCGATAGGACTAACGGTGTTCAAAAAATCACCAAAATACACAGACACACACACATTTTTTCTAGATCATGAAAACGTGATCAGTAATCGATTCTGAGTTCGAATCAGTAAAAATCTCGATTTCGAATTTTCGCATGATCACGAAACTTCGTCTATTGTTACTACGTGTACATAGATAAAGTAAAAATTTAAATAGCATCTCGACAATTATGGCAGCCCTACACAAGGTGTACGTACACGTAAACGCGTGCAATATGCAAAGGGAACTCAAATGAGGCAATTTATCGCTCGGTAAATTGCATGCTACGGCAATTGACGTAGCGGGCAATCCTACGAGCGATTTCTGTAGAACTAAGGTTTTTTTGTAAAATTAAATCAAATTGACAAAAAACGATACTTTGTCGTTTCAAATTATACATCATATAAAAATGTTTAGCTGCGGACTAGAGTTCTGCTCGGATCTGACCGATTGTTTTGTGATGTCATCGAAGGTTGTTGTTACTCATCGAAAGGATCTACGCCAAGGGTGCTCAACCTTTCTGGGGTTATAGACTACTCTTCATATAAATTTTCATGACGATCCACTTGTAAATAAGAATCTAATAAGAATTTTTGTTGTTTATTTAAAAGTTAAAAATATTAATCAATTTCCTTTAAATATGAGTATTTTTCTGTATTCAATACATTTCAATTGTGTCAACGTAACAACATTTTGCAATTCAATCAACTGTAATTCTAAATTTCGCACATCCATTGAAAAAATCATTCTGAGGGTTTTGGCTGTACTTTGGATATTATTTTCATTCATATTTAAAGGTGATTATAAGAAACTGCAAACCTTATTAAAAATGTTCTTATTTCAGACTCTCAAAACATACCATTTGCTCAATTGTTATACATACCTTGTTTCATTGGCTACGTCCACACTACCGATATCTACACCCGATATTTTCGAATTTTCCATATCCAGTTTCCATATTGCAACCTGTGGTTGCTATTTAGGAACTGGTTATTGAAAAATTCGTAAATATCGGTAGTGTGGACGTAGCCATTGTGAATCACCAAATCTTTGTGTCCCAACTTCATCCAAAAAAATTAAAATATTCTTCTCTGAAACGTTTTAAAACTAATAAAATTAATATTTTTTTTATATTTAATTTTTATAAAATGGAAATCAGTGGCTTGCTGTGGAAATATGTCTTTTTTTTATCGCACAACCTCACTCACGTGTGCGCGAGCAGGATGTAAGGGGACTCGATATGACGTCACCTAGTCCCCTATTATTTTCAAAATTCACAATATTGAGATCAACCAAATGTTGATTCACGATCGATCATTTAGGAACCCTCAGTCTATGCCGTAGACTACAATTATCCATCGTCCCAACGATTGCTCGGTAATCGAATAATTTACCAAGTGATGCATTTTTATGTGTTCTTCTTAAAAACCGAGTTTATTTATTTTGTCATCCTAAAACGAAGTCAAAAGATTTTTCTTTCGTATGGTTTGTTGTAGAATTTCAACTTCAACCATTACTTGAAACAAGACGTATGCAAACTGAAGAAAGCAAAGGAACATTTACATTACCAGTGTTTTTATTGATAGGTAAAGTAGGAAACTACCATTTCATACATTTAATTAATTATGCCACCCAAACGAAAAGCGATTGGTCAATCTACATCTCAAGCACGAAAGAAAAAGGCATCACGAGTTTCAGAAACACACGAGTAACGGGATGCAAGACTGGAAACCAATCGAATACGCACTACTCAATCCCGTCTGTCTGAATCAAAAGAGCAACAGAATGCAAGACGAGAAACCGATCGAATAAGCAATGCTCGATCCAGACTAACACTGCACGCTGATTTAAATCTTGGTGCATTTAATTACGATGCTAATTATGATTACAGTCTTCATGGGAGTGTGCTTATTGGAAAAATGGATAAATTATGCGTGTATTGCAGTGCCCTCAAATTTAAAAATGAAACACCAAGAATGTGCTGCAAGTAAAATTGCCAGAATTACATTCACCACCCGAACCATTATCAACGCTGGTATCAGGTGACACAAGCCAATCGAAACATTTCTTAAAAAACATACGCAAGTCAATTCATGTTTCCAAATGACATCGTTCGGTGCAACAAATATCGTGCGTGATAATTATATGCCAACATTTTAAGTGCAAGGGCAAATTTATCATCGTGCAGGATCACTACTACCAATGCCAAACGTAGATCACAAATTTCTTCAAATTTATTTCATGGGAAACACTGAAGAAATACTGTGAAATAAAACGCCCAAAAACATAAACAGAAACGGGATAAACGGGAATGACTGTCATTGCAACGCAATTATTTCAAATGTGTTCGCTAACTGGGTTTTTCCAACAAACGGAAACGGGAACGGGTACGGGAACGAGAACGGGAATTGCATGCGTTATTGTGGCATTGCAACGCATGCCGGGTTCAGCTAGTATTATTTATATAAATGAAATGAACACAAACGTTTATAAATGCGTATTAATATAATATTTTTTTAATCGCGAAACTGAAAAGTACCTAGAGTTAATTAAAATATACGCAAATCGCACGTTATACGCGACGTTCAAGAGCGCTGAAAATGAGTAAAAATAACAGCTGCATTGAAAGTGATTTTCCATTGCTTACAATAACATTCGTTTTGTTTTTGATTCGATAATATGTATAACTAACATAACTATCTGTCGGTGATTGCATTTGAGTAAATGAAAGAAAATTCATGATGCATTACATATAATTTATTTTGAAATTCATACATTTATAACATCGAGGACACATTTTTTTTCGGTATTTTCAAACGTTCAGATTTCTAAACATTTATTTATTTTTATTCCAGTGGGGAAATACAGATATTGACACAACATGTAATAGTTTCATTAAATGACTATTATTAAACATCAAATACGACTTAAATTCATGTGTGCATTTTAAAAGTTTTAATGCACCCTTACATACAACAGAATTTTAGAAAATATATATATATATATATATATACATATATAGTATTTGGAAATATCGCAATTCGTATATAAATATAATATGTATTTGGAAATATCGCAATTTGTTATTATAAAAATGGATGACATACCCATATAGTCCATTAGAGGCCGAATACTAAAATAGTTACTACAGTCCAAAAATGGAATTTTAGTGAATACTCAGTGTAATAAGTAGACATCGGATAGGTTGGTATCGGGACAGAGGGTTTTGCTACTGTTAATTTCGTAGAAAAACTTTTTGCCCTCTTGCTATTAACACTGTTGGAACGGTGCATTTTTGTGCCATTTCCCTGATGACCATCCGATGTCTATTATAAGAGTAAGTCGAAGCTCAGATGATCGTATGTAATAAAAATAAGTACAGATTTATTAATGAGAGTATCGTATACATCTTCATTCATTATTTGTTATTTGTTCATATTATACATGTGTATATAAAAAAATACAAAATTAATTTATAAAACATATCTTCAAGCGAATCGCGCAAAATACATGTATGAAGTTTAAACAAATTCAAACTAAAAAAATGTTTGAATTAAAAAGATTCGAAAAATGAGATAAGACATACAAAACTTAAATTAAATACAAATGAAATAATAATTGCAGCTAAATTAGAATAATAAGTAAATTATACGAGATATTAAATTTTATATATGTAAATCAAGACTAAAAATTATATACTTATCATAAAATCACAAGAAAATGTTCGAATGTCAGTTACCAGTATTTATGTAAATATACATAGTTATTATATTATGCGGGCTCTTCACTCGCGTGCGAACACGGCGCGAATCTGCGAGTGTAGTGACATCTTTTTACTAACATATTTTTTTTACTTTGTTCGTGCCAGTGGCGTAGTTAGAATTTTGGGCTTTGATGCAAAAATTTCTCCCCACTTCCTGGCCCATTTGTTCGCTTCTGATTTTATTTCTTCGTATGAATTTCGTAATTTACTAACATTCTCATATATACGATCAAACACCAAAGTGGCTTCGTCTAAACTTTAAAGTAAGATCTCTTTTCTGCAATCGATGTTTCTACTCGAGGGCTACACGCCTGATTTGTTATTGACACGCCTACTTAGTGTATAGCAGTGGTGTACGGTGAAATTGTTTCATATCGAGCATGGGCTGTATGCTTTGTATCATTTATGCACAATGGTAACTGCGCCACTGGAAGTGTTGCATTTTCGAAGTTCCCCTCCAAAAATGGGACAGGCCTCCAGCTGCGAAACGCAAACACTCACACACTCACATTTCGACTCACACACGGAGTTTCTGGTTTACGGCGCGAGTGAAGCTTCGCAGTTTAGTTTGCGTGCTCAACGAGAATGGAAATATTTTGTAAATACAGTATTTTGTAGATAAATAAATAAATATAATTACAGAATTAATTGTATTTTTCGTACTACATACGATTTTCCCAAGAAAAGAGTCCACTGCATCATAGGCAAACCATATATATATATATATATAAAAACCGACTGTCGCTAAATATATATATTTATATATTTGTATGTGACCGACGATCAACCATCAACCAGTATGGGGAACCAATTTTTTTTTTTTCTTTTTTTCATATTTTTGAAAACGACGCCCCGGGGCGTCGGAGGCGCCGAGGGCGAAGGCCCAAGGGTGCCGGAGGCATCGGGGGCGCCGGTAGCGCTGGGGGCGAAGGCCTCGGAATGTCGGAGGCGAAGTCCCCGGGGTGCCGAAAGCATCGGGGGCGCTGGGGGCAAAGGCGTTGGGGCGTCGGCGTTGCACAAAACGTAATTCGTTATTTCTAATTCGTGCATCAATTTCTTTCCGAAACCAGTCGATTCAATATCTTTAACTTTATTTTTATTCGAGTTTCAATTCCTTTTCGAAACCACCCGTTGAAATCAACTCGCGAACGCGCGTTGGATGCATTCGTGAACCCTCTCTCGTGAGACAAATAACGGGGAAAGGAATAACGCGCGAAACGCACACACTCACAATTAGTCACAATTCGAGTCACACACACGGTGTTCGCGGCCGCAAACGATGCGAGTGAAGAGCCCGCTTTACAAAAATATGTTTGACAGGTATATAAAGAAATTGTTACATTGATAAATTCATTACAATTTACAGAACACAAATATAATAATATGTGACTTGGTCCTAAATGGCCAGTCAAATTTTATATAAAATAACAATAAATGTTAAAAGTAACTATAATAATCATTCGATAAAATAACGATATACAAAGATTGACTAGATAATAACATATATAATTTAAAAATCGACAAACGCAATAAATGGAAGTCAGGTTGCACCTGATTCATCTCTGGCAAAGAAAGGCTAACATATTAAATACATTATAAACATAAACATATTAGGATAACATTTTACAATAAAATATTTGAGCAGTAATCTGTCAACAAACATTATAATCCCAAAATTTTCAGAATTACATACCTATGTATTTTGATATGGGCTCTTTTAAAGCCAAAATAACAACTGTATATACATATATAATATTTGGGTTTGGTGCATCCGCTCTAAAATCGCCAGACAAACGAACGACAGATTAACAGAACGGCAGCTTTAAATGTAATTCTCGTTTTCTCGAATGATAGATTGCACATCAGATGACGAGTAACCTTTCAATGTGCACAGATGCAATTATTAAAATTGAGTTGGATCTTTCTGGCGAGTTTAATAAGGCAAGATTCGGAACTTATCGAATCTTGCCTTATTAAACTCGCCTGAAAGATCCAACTCAATTTTAATAATTGCATCTGTGCACATCGAAAGGTTACCTGTCATCTGATGTGCAATATATCATTCGAGAAGACGATAATTTCATTTAAAGCAACCTTCCGTTAATCTGTCGTTCAATTTGTCTGGCGATTTTAGAGCGGATGAACCGCATCCATAAATTTTAACAAATGATTTAATAAATCCAAATATGAATTGTATACAAATAAAAATACATATATAGAATATTTAAAATTATTTTCATTCAAGGGAAAGACATCAATATATTTTTGGAAAAAATTACTTCCATAAGACCTTACAACCATAGATTTACTTGAGTTTTACACATTTCAAAATACCTATATAAGTATATTGGATCTAACATGCAATTCTACGATAAATATCACATAGAACATGTACATTATACATTTAAGAAAATACGTACATAAAGACATGTATTAATTTACTACATATATTATATATTAATTGGAGAAAATTAAACTTAAAAAGGAACTAAAATTAGAGTATAATTAAATAATAAATCTTTAATAATGAATATTTTAAAATGTAACAGTCTTAAAAAAGAAATTTCAATTCAGGCACGTCTTTTACTGCTATTTCATATTCTGTATATGTACATATATCAATATCAGATATAACCTCTCTAAAAGACAGCTCACCACATTCATATAAATATAATAATTTGGCATATTGACATATTCAAATTAAGATAAGGTCAAGTGTTTATAACAGTTTGATAATTAAAAATATGTATGCATATGGTAAACATTTACATACGCAATTGTATATCATAATAATTGTAATGAACCGTAAATTAAAATTTCCAAAATATTTCTATACTTAATTATAAAATTTATAAAGATCATATAAGAATATTCATAAAATTCAAAATATGTATGAAAATACCTATATTTAAACACTAACAAATTCAATCTGTATTGACCCAATCAATACAATGATTTAATAAGTCTTACAGTTGGTTGGCTCACAATTGAACAATAAAATATTGATTACAAATAGTTACAATTTTTTACGTACATATATAATTGAATATTTTGAGACATTTATTGATGCGTATTATATTTGGATTAAATAATTTATAGGGTATCATGACGTGACTTGGTAGATTTTAGCCTATTATAGTCAAATAACTTATCTTTTTCATAATTTAAAACTTCTTCCAACAAATAGTTGGGATTTTCCTTGAAAAATTCATTAAGCTCCTCGACCGCACTGAGGAATGTTTCCATATTTACCTCAGGCTTCCTATACAACGCACCATATTTTTGTACAGATTCACCATCCCAGTCAGTATTTTCAGTAGGTTCAGATTGATGTAATATATTTTCAGCAAGTGTTTCCAAATTTTCTGGCATGTCAAACCGCTTAAATGGGTTCACGTGACACATATAATCATCCTCTTTGTTAAATTTCGGAAACCTGAAATATATACATATAGACATAAGTAATAGCCATTGATATTTTGAATAATATCAAGATAAATTAATGTGATAAAACCTTATGACAAAAAATTTATGATATGGAGTAGGGCTGACATCAAATGAAATCAATTTCAATGAATACAACACAATATTATCGAAATAACTTGGACTTCTAAAAATATTAAGATGGCAAGATTGGTCGTTTCCTGTAAGGTAAATTGATTGAATTATAAAATGTTTTTACATAAAACTTGAAACATTTTTCGAAAAACGTGATTCTTTTGAAAATCAAAGAATAAAATTTACAATTGTAAAAAATATGTATTATAAAATACAAACCACTTTTGCCTGGGTTGGAATGTAATTTCATAAGACTTTGATATAAGTGGTTTGCACAATCGGTAGCCACTAAAACAATCTTAATATTTGGGTCTTGAATATGCGTTTGCACCCACTCATTCGGATTTAAGGCAACTTCATTAAATATGTCATCATCAAATATGTCATAAACCTGAAATTTAAGAAAATATTTATAATAACAATTCTTTAAAATGGTGTTTTGTTTTTCGAATTTAAATATACCTTGCATTTTGTCAGTCTTGCTAAGAGAACTCTTAGATTCATCATTACATTCATGAATAGGTGGCAATCTGCAGCGTACACTAAATAAATGGCTTTAACTTTTTCATCTTGCCTAGCGTGACACTCGGATCCTTCACACAATTCGTTATCATAAGTTTGTTGAGTTTCCTTTTTTTTCAACTTCTTTTTCTTAAAAAAGATCCATCCAACAAGAGAAGTAGCGCAAACACCAAATATTATAAAAAACGTCACCGATATAATAATCCAATTGGATGCATATAATGGAGCCAGAGACTTGAGACTGGAAACGTTGGGCGAAATATGTCTCTCTAAATTAAATAAGAACAAAATTAATCACCAGAAAATTAAATTTAACACATTACATTTAAATAATATATATATATATATATATATATATATATATATATATATATATATATATATATATATATTTATATATTGTATACCAATTGTATTATTCCAACTGCAAGTTCCGTATATATTATGATTATCACACCTCCAGCTATCTTTCAAATCAAAAGATGTTTTGTAAAACCCAGAAGGCAAATCATATAGTATACATCTAAATTTCAATCCAAGTTGAGTGCAATTCGACGTTACGACCATTGCACGCTGTAAACAGAGAAGAATTTAAATAATATTGTCATTCAACAACTGCATTAACCTAAAACAGCCTTGTAATATTCATACCTTGTTCCCCTTTGCCTCTTTTATCATAACTTCATAATGTATATTATCATCGTTTAAATTTAGAAATGAATTAAACTTCCATTCAATCATCAAAAAACATCTGTTCAAGATTGACATAATAAAAATTATTTAAAATGAAATATTATATAACATAACATTCAAGATAACTTATTTGTCTATAGTCTGTGTTTTACTCACTCCGTGTTTGTAGTCACAATAGCTGGGGCCTGTGTTGAAAAATTTTCAGCTGCATAATGATTCTTCAGCTGATATTTGTATTCCACGGACTGATAAGAATTAGTTCCATTCCTCGGTGTGAATAAGAAATAATAAGTTCCACTGAACCAATACTTAACACAAAATTCAAGACGAATCTGCAATACAATAAATTGATGTGTTAATATGATACATTTATAACTGAATATTTGATTGATGACAATGTGAACATTATTTGAATATGTCAAAGAGGATACATAAACTATAAAAAAACCTTGTAAAAATAGCAATGTTCATTTAATTTAATTTCAAAATTCAACACCAATAACATGTCGTTCAAAAATTTTATATATTTTGCAAACCAAAACCGGAAATGAATGAAAATACAATATTCGTCTTATATAAAACATTCATCAACTTAAAAACAAAAAAAAAATCCTTCTGGTTCACTGACACATTTTTTATAATGGAAAATTTCTACTTAGCTTGTGCAAATGATCAAGTTATTTTTTAACACTTATCTTTGAGTTTCGTAGTGCGTTTCAAACGTACATTTGCGATAGTGTTTTATTAGCGTACAGAGTCATGTGTTACAGTTTTTTGGCCCGATTCTGAGTCATTAAATATCTCGACTTCTATTTCGCATTTATTTATTTACTTATGTGAATATTGAACTAATAACAAACAAGTAGGGCTCATGTTTTTTTCGTCTTTCCTATTCCCATTACAAAATACCATTTTTTCCCATAGCAGATAATTGAAATTATTTGAATAACGTTAAACAGGTATATAAGGCCAGCTGTGCCTCAACAATGATCAGAAATGTGTTGTTTCACATCTGGTAAAAATTTTATATGACGAGGGATTTTCTTGGGGATAGACCAATCCTAGGTTTGCCAATGTCTGCCTGTGTGTATTGCACATACATAAGGACGGGGCGGACCTGCCCAATGTACGTTGATCTGAGACTGTGTGTTTTTATCTATGTCACTAGTGTTGTGCCTGTTGATTTGAACGAGTGGATTTCTAAAGGAATTAATATACAAATTAAAATAAATGTATAAATATAGTAATTTATAGGCGCGCGCGCATATTAATCTTAAAAACTTGAGCGCTTATTAAACGCTACCCATTCGCCCACGTCGAAATGACTAATGAATGTGTGTGTGTCTTGGCAGATGTGTGTATGCTTCCGCGCAGCGCATCTGACGCTGACGTCACCCGTTCCAAGTCAGATGCTCAATATCAGGAGCACATGTCAGACGCGCAGGTTCCCGCTTCTCCTCATATTCTCGACACGATCTGTCATCACGTCACATCCCTATGCATAACGTATACTCCTGGTATTCTAAAAGTTGTTTTTTTGAAATCTCCATACTTGTCCTCGCACTCGCCCATACATACATACATCGCGGCCGTTTTTGTATATATTTTTTTATTATTTTTATTTTATTTTTTACATATATATACCAGGAAGGCCTTACAGGTAAATCCCAATGCGCCTTCCTGGCCAATTACAAATACAAATACAGCAATTTTATTATAAGTCGTTGAATTGCGAGACACTGAAAAAACTCGCAAATTAACGAGACATCTATGAATTGTACATAAATTTTTATTGTACATCAATCAAATTTTTCAAATAGTGGTGACATAGTAGGTAGGAAGGATTTTTAGCCAATTTTTTTTTTCCGGGAACCGTTTCAACAATGAAATCAGAGAAAATTGGCAAACTCTGATAGGAAACGATCAACCTGGAGTCACAAATCCAGGTCTGACCAACAGCATACTCTGAAAAATTCATTTTCATTCAGGGATAGAACCCGGCACCCTTTTGACGGTAAGCAGAAGCTTAACGTCCGAGCTATGCTGCTGGCTATATAACTGGTGTTGTACCCGTTGATTTCAACGGTTGGTTTCGAAAAGGAATTGAAACACGAATAAAAATAAAGTTAAAGAAATTGAGATGACTGGTTTCGGAAAGAAATTGATGCCCGAATTACGAAATTGACGAACGAACTGTGCCCCCTGTGGCTCCTTCAACGGGAGCCCATGGGGTCTGCGCTTCCAGCGGGGCCCCATCAGGCTGCGCCCCCTGCGCAAAAAAATAAATAAATCGAACGTGTTGTTCCCACCCAACCTACGACGGACCCAACCAAACACTGGCACATACACCAAACATTAGTGTTTTATATATATATATACTAGCTTTATTACCCGGCTTGGCCCGGGGTGTATAAAAAAAAAAATAAAATAAAATAAATAAAAAAAAAATTTAACAAATAAAAAAAAATATATATAAAATTATATTTATTTATTGTATTAGGAGCGGCGCCCCCGACAGGGGCCCCATAGGGGTTGCGCCCCCTTCAGCGAAGCCCCCTGGGGGCTGCGCCCCCCTGACAGGAGCCCCCTCGGCGGAACCCCATGGGGGCTATGCCCCCGGCGGGGCCCCACTCTTGGATATTACACAAACTAACGAAAAATATTGACTTTTTTTCAATTTCATTCGTATCACAGGATATTTTTAGATGTCACTGTGAAGAAACCAAAATTAATTTTGAGTCATTGCCTTAAACACGAAGGAGCGCGCACCGGTGCGCTTATGGCGACGAAGTGGTTAATATGATTTATATAGAAATGCTGATAAAAATAAAGAGCGGCCAATTTAAGTTTGCACACAGGCGGCCAAACTTCTAGGTGCGGCCCTGTATACAGTGTTCCATACTTTGAACGCATTAACAGAATATTACATAAAGTCCAACGCCCAACATTCTGTTGCGCAATGCCTTTTCGGTTTCGGGTTTGCTGCAAATGATTGCAAACCACCCGGCTGCATGCTCATTTCGATTGCATTTTAACTGTTTGAATTTCAGCATGTACGAAAGACGAGATATTCATGGGGTTGCGCAGATGACATTTCGATGTACATTGATGATTGGCAATTCTTAACCGTTTGCCCGCGGCCGTCTTCTATGGAAGCTTTGGGCGACAAGTCTGTAGCGCGGCTGTCTTCCATAGAATTTCTGAACTTTGCACGGGATTTTGAGCCTTATATGCGCCTATTTCAACTGTTTCAAGGTTCAAAATTGGTTGAATATATTACTGAGAGTTGAATGCCATCTATTCAATTTGCTTAAAATGAATATATACTAGTCAAAATTAGTTTTTTGTGGCACCATACTGAAACCTCGTTTATGTGACGTCACGTCTGTTGAACAATGGCGACGATACGTCTCGATTCTATGAAGAATGATTATTCAACAATTAAGCCAAAACTACGAGATATATTATGTATTTTATTGTTTAAAATAATACTTTGTGTTAATTAACATATCTGGTTACTTGAGTAAATATTAAAATCTGTATTCAAGGTCGAATACTCGATTGCCAAATTCGCGAAAAAGGTGCCGCGTACAGGGCTTGTTCACTATATTTATTGCCCAAGGGCAAAGGGTTGAAATTGAGATGGATCTTTCTGGCAAGTTTAAAATGGCAAAGGCCGAGACAAAGGTATGAAATGAGCATGCGCCCGTTTGGTTTGTAATCGTTTGTAGCGCAGGGCTAAGTTTCACATCCATATGCTACAACTAGAACAACATATTAATCAAAAATCTTCGATCAATATGGCGAAGAGGCACTTTTTTGTTTGTTTATAAGTGACGCTCGTTCGCTCAAATGCTTCGAATAAAAGTTTGAATTGTGAAATGAAATTTTGAAAATACATATGTCGCAGTATGAAATTTGAACAAAGCGACCTTATTTGAATCTTATCGATTTGATTTATATATTATATAGAGAATATATACCTGTGAGCATTTTTGAATTTTCGACGGGATGTGGTATGTATGCATGAGTTGCTCGTCCTCTTCGTCGTTTATCAGATGCACAGCTACGGTGTACATGTCGTAGAGGCAGCCGCCTTCGAGAATGGTGAGAGATAATTCGTAGACCCCGTCAGGGTCTTCACTCCTGGGGCTGACGTCGAGCCGGGTGCCCCCTTGGGAAAAGTTGCAATCGCCGTCAAGGTCAGAGGGAATGCATATGGACCTCCCTTCCAGCTGACAGGAGTAATCGGGAACGTTGGCGTTGGCGTTGGCGTTGGCATTGGCATTGGCGTTGACGTTGACGTTGACATTGCCCGCGCTGCTTGACAGCAGGTGCAGTATGGCTGTGGTGATGAATAGTAAGCGGGGTTTGAAATACATGTCGACGGTTGGAGAGGCGAACGCACACAAAATTGTAGCCTCAGCCGTGAGGATGATCATAGGAGACCATCGTGATGATTAATTTGCTGTTTGAATGCAGGAAGACAGCATCCCAAGTCGCAGAACGGCGAGCGGCAAGTGACGTCCGACTCCGCCTGGCTCACGACCAGTACTGCCACTGCAAACAGACAGCGCACTTATTACAACATAAAATCGATAATTTTGACCATGTCTGACTTTAATTCGTTCTAGATGGAATTTGGCACTCTTTAGTGATTAAATAAATATCCGTAACATTTACTAATACTTTGCTAATAATTACGGACTGATTAGCAAGCTATTAACATTCTATCAATCGCTTGGTGAACTATTGCGTTTCAAGTATATGTATTGATCGCCAATTTATATTGGGATCAAGGCCACCCGGGGGCTTTCAGCATCCCCGGGCAAAGCCTAGACTTTACGCCCCTCATTTTTATTAGCACATGCTGCACAATATAATTGAATAAAATACAGTAAAAATTAAAAAGTAACACAATGACATTTATTTTAATATTAATTTTAACATCAATTATTATTCGTGAACGTGAATATTAGATAGTTAAACATGGTTTTGAATTATAATTCATGACGTTCTAGAATATGATACGCTCTGCTTTATATCAGAATTCCAGCGTAGCAACTTTGAATCAACGTCAATTGAGCATAAGTCTTTAAAATGATTTTAATTATTAAATTACTATTATAAAATCATTAAGTCATCAACCAATAGTATTTCTTGCATGCTTCAAAGGATATTTTTGCGTGATATTGAAATGCGTATATTGGTTTCGTTGTAAAATCTATTTTTTTTAACTCAAAGCCTTCTGTGACGTTTACTTTTCAACGCAATCGCGAGTATCGTATATAATCATTATATAATGCGTGCATGCGTGCATGTGTACGAAGTACTCGCTGTTAACACCATGCTCCATCTCTCGTTCTCCCCTTAAAATCGTATATCGTGGAAAGAGACGGAGCTTGGTGAGTACTTGCGAAGTATTCACTCACCATGCTCCGTCTCTCTTTCTCCCCTTGGAATCGTATATCGTGGAAAGAGACGCGGCATATCACCTCGTTCACAAGATCGGCCGACAAAAACAAAATAATAAATTAAAAATACGATTTTTTTTTCAAAAAAGTTAATTAAATTTTAAATTATTAATTACGTTGATCCGAATTTCAATATTTTACCGAGTGCACAATTATGTGCACACAGGCCACTAATATGTTATAGTGGCTTTTCTTCTATTATCCATTATCAAGACTCAAACGAATAAAACACAAGTATCCTTTAAAAACTTAAACTGCATTCTGACATCAGTAATATTGTTAATTTCGAACCATACCTTCAATATTGTGTTCTTGAAATAATATTAACATACTAGAATCACGATCTGTATTGCTAGTGATATACATACCTACGCTGATCACACGTCCTTTATTTATGTCTATGTCTGATTTATTTATTTTCTAATATTGCCGTTTTAACCTTTATCCTTTTGCCGGTAGGTTTCGCAGGTAGGACGAACCTACCGGCGAACCCTAAAAATATCGGTTTTGTTTTCTGCTACTGAAATGTTAAATGGTTCGACTCATCGCTATTGCAATTCTCTCGAGAAATCGGTTTTGTGGAAGAGTAGAGCGCCATAAATTTTATCAAGCCTGTATTGATTATTTAAATAATTGGGACAAATATTTCGTGGAAATGGAAATATTTTAATGCGTTCTATTATGAGAAATCTTTCTGGGCGAAGATCGAGGAAAGCTTTTTGTATATTTATAATCACTGGTCCTTAAATATATGTACATATTTTACGGCAAATTATTCGACGAAATTTCTTGTGTCATTTATGTCAGAAATGAAAAGTTCGAAGAATGGCGACCAACTAATAAGCCCTGCCAACATAACATAGGTGGGGTGAAATTGTTAAATATTTCTCAAATAAAAAAGTTCTTTTCAAAAACATTTTAAAAATCGTTGAATTTTCTTTCATATTTCCCTTGATCTAATGCCCCCCATTGAACGAATATTTTCATTATTGAGGACCAATGAAAAAACCCAATCAAAAATAGACACACTACAAGCTTACATTTATACCAAATGCGATTTTGAAATGAGCTGTATACATTGTGTGATTAAAAAAGTTCAGTTTTGTGAAATATCAAAATGAATGTCATTTAAATTTCAATAATGTGTAATAAATATGATTCGTTTAAAATTCAAAATCTGTAATTCTAATATTTTATAATAAATGTTATAAACGTTTAAAGCATTTTTTAATTAATAAAATGATTCCTTATGTCCTCTATTTTATCCAAAAAAATATGATCGCCGTAGATATGATTCGGTGATCATTGGTCACAAAGCGCTCCCCCAAAAGTCACTAAAATTTCTATAACGGAACATCTGGCAGCCGAAAAGTCCATCATACTGACGATAACTATCATACTAACGAAAACTCGAGTGCCAAATATTCCGATTTCGCGGTTTTCATACCAAAAATTGTCTTTGTGACCATCGCAATGTGACTAATAATCCAATTACCAGAAATATCTATTTTTATCGCACACCCTTACTTACCTACATATATGCATACATATGTATAATATATAGAACATTAAATTTGCCACGTAAAACTAGATGGAGAACAATAATTATCTGCAAGACATATTACATACATACATGTATGTATGTACCTTCTAAAAATATATAAATTTATTACCCAGGAAATTGGTTGAATTGAAATAAATTATATTCAACTTATAAATAATATTGCGGTTTTTTCAAACCGCTCAAGAACCACATCGTGAATGTGTTATGTATATGTATATCAAAGGAATGAAATTAAATAAAAAGAATACGTATTATAATAATATTTTATTGCCATATTTATTGCATTATTTAAAGTAGTTTTATTTTAATAGTAGTTTAAAAGTAGACAAGTTAAAAATAGTTACGTTTTTAGTTTATGATTTTTGTTTGTTAAGTTCTACTTTATACCAGCAAAAATCACGAACATGAAAAATTCATTCGTTCATTGATTTGCCTTATCGAAATATAAAGAAAATTCAGCGGATTTTTCCAGTTTTTGATATTATGTCATTTTTAATAATGAATTTATATAAGTAGTGAGAATTATAAAAGCAAGATAATAAAAAATATATATTATTGTTATTTTTCTTTTGGGATCAGGTTCTAATTAAGTTTTTATGACTAAATGCATCCTATTTGACGATATGAAAAAGTCGGGCCTTGTTAAAATGGCTCAAAAATGTCAATGCAAAGTAGAGCAAACTAACTAAATTACTAACATCACAAGCTTTTTCATTAATTTCCTTATTAAAAGTTCAATAAAATAATTTATTCAAAGAAATCAGGTGTTTGTTCTGTGTGCCCCTTCCCCTTCCCCTTCCGGAACATTCCAGCCTTTCCCAAATGTGGACCACCCCTCTAGATTGCTCCAACGCCCCCAGGAGTTGGTTGCGCTCAGTTTGGGAATCACTGGTTTAAACTAATTGTCTGCAAAGCGTATATGATATATCTGAAGTACATATATGTACATAAATATGATGTCTTATTTTAAAACGAAATGAAAAGTAATATGTTAGTTCGGATTGTTCGTGCTCCCTTTACATAATTAGTCCGGAAAATATGGAGTACATGTAATATGTAAGTGCATAAAACCAGTGGTGTAGTGCTAAATAAAAAAGAACCAGGTCGGTGCTTAATTTTTACCCCCGCTTTTTTCATTGCTAAAAAAAAGGTGTATCCTAATATTGGTAGTTCAAATATTTATAAAAAAAAATCAAATAATAATTAACAAAAATACTTGTTGAAATTATGATGTATTTTCTTATATTTAATAAAAACTTCCATAATGCATCCTCTTCAAAATCTTTGATTTTGCAAAACCCGTGTTTGTGAGTCAACAGCAACATTTCCTTTTAGCAATGCTAAAACCATGTATGTATTATATATATCAAATCATATATCAAAAAACTATCAAATTTTAACATGTGAATTTAGTGATGACTATTCATTTAAGCTTAGTTCACTCATTTTATCCATCCCCCAGTGCGTATGGTCAATAGTTCAAAGAATGTTTTCTTTCAAAGTTTTGGGTGGTTTTAGATAAAAAAGCCAATAAATTTCATTAAACGTCTTTTAAGTTTTGAATGTGCTCAGATTACTATTCAACTGTGGTCATCGAGTGTTAGAACGAGAGTCTGCTCACAATATATGGAATACAGAATTTTATGTGAAATTTTAGTCAAAATATTTTTTAATTGTACTCGAAAAACAATGTTTATATCAATCAAAGTCCCAGGGCGGCGACCTGGCCCGACTACACCACTGCATATAACCCCTTCAATGGTTGAATTTGAATATTATACGAGAAAGTTCTTCAGTGTCATTGACATGGAACCAATTATAATAAAATGTTTTACAAAACAACCATTAGTATCTAAATCACAAGGAAAATTTTACCATTTTAATTAATCTTATCAATTAAAAAACTACAATAAGGTTTTTTGAAAGTATTTTGTCATATATGTATGTATGAAATGGATACTTAATCGAAATTTGTATATACATCGTATAATATATTTATATACAATGTATATACATATTTCGGAATGATAACGAAGCCAATATGATTTCATTAACACATTTTAAAATAATTCATGTTCACAAGCTATTCGGTTTTTATACACTTATGCATTTGTATATATATAACTTTGAGATAACGTAATATTATACAAAAAATCGATCACTGTACATACTTATCTGTGTTATTATTTATATTCACATTAAATAAATAGTTAAAATATATGTCCCTAATCTAAAGTAAATAATGAAATTATTCCGATTATTTTTATTCCATCGTAAATACAATAATACAATGTGTTCCCGCCGGCATCGACTAGAATGATATTTATGAGCTGAGCATATATATTAACGTATATATATATTAAATACATATGTATGTAACATAATCAACAAATTATATACCAAATAAATATGTGCATGCACCGGTTAATAATAAAGCTTTATTGCTTCCTTTGTAAATATAATTTATTTATGAGATCTTCAGTTAAGTTTACTTCGAATTGATTAGGTCTTGTTTAGGTTTTAATGCAGAGTGCATATGTACATATGTATGTATATATGCGTACGTCACAAGTGTTGATCGCGATGAAATGAAAAAGATCATCACAATTCCGACACTCGCCATTTGTGTGCAATCATCAGTAAGTAAGCATCATTACTAGATTAGCTGCAACTGCACTATATGCAAGTATAAATTGGGTGTAGTTAATATATTCTTCCATGAAGTATTTCTGAACTGCGACGTAATAAGTGTTATCCATTTAAGTATTATACCGTGACATAAACAACAGCAGATTGTCTGCAATCCTAAACAAGTGCAATAATGCTCACAATGATACTTCACACAAGTGATAAAAAAATTATAATAATATCTTGTATTTTTATGTATTGTTTTTGCCCTGAATGCATTGACATCATCAGTGCGTCATGAATGATTGATAAATTTTGAGAGGAAAAAGAGTTTTGAGTTATCTTAAATTTGCTTTCGTAAATTTAAATTTGTAGTAACGTACAAACATATGTATATTATTTATATATTCATCAATTTTGAAAATACATAGTTCATAAAAATCATTAATAACATTTTCTGTACACTGTAATTTTGCAAAAATAATTTATTAGCCACACTTTTGTTCTACTTTATCTACGCACATCAAAGTCTACTTTTTATCTGCCTGAGCTTAACCACAAACGTAAATAATTATTTATGGTTAGTTATGTGTTATGTTTCGCCTGCAGTTGAAGCAGGTAATTTAGCATTTAATTATTTGTTCTCTGGCTTTGCTATCGGGGAGGCTTTATAGATATGTACATACATTTGGGGAAAAATATCATTGTTTTGTTCTAATCCCGATTGTGTCATTTTTATTTTTATTTATATGTATAATTTTGAAAGAAAGCAAATTAAGAATGTCAAATCAAGCTTTTTTTATCTTAAATGTTTTGAATGCTAGCATTTATCCAATGACAATATTTGCTGTTGACTTTGGTGGAATGAAGATGTTGAAATTTTCACATAAATGTATGTATGACTTCATTAACTTCAAAAATAATGAAGGTATTGTATATTGTTTAAGATTTTACTTTTTATTTTCGATTCTATTTTAAAAATAGAAGCAAGTGGGTATTGAGGCCTATTACAATGTGCCGTAGGCCTTATTACCTTCCTCAACATTTATATATTTTTATTGTTCTGTTTAATGTTCCTATCACTTTCAAAATTATATTCCTTCTTGCTGTAATGGAATACGAAGATAATATGGATATCTAAGCAAAATCATTTTAACATTTTTGACCCAAAATTCAGACAAGAATCTAACTAAGGCAGGGTTTAATGATTTAATGAAAACGACAGAAAAAACACAGAAAAATCGAAAAGCCATCAATTATAGAGGAATACCAATCACGAAAAATTATTTCGATAAAAGTACTTAATAAAAAAAATGAATCACCTGGTGATTTATTGTCTTTGAGTGTTCTGGTGGTTGATAGGATCGACAAATATGTAATTTTTTAATTATTATGTTCTTACCTTACAGTATATGTACATATGTACATATATTGCAGTATATACAGTGCTTGAAGTATGATCTCAAACTACAAATCTAGTTATTATTTGATAAGCTTATGAAGTGTGAGTCCATATGCCTTATTACTAGACACCGGATAGTCACAGTGCTTATTCTAGGAATCGGGGCGGTTTAGTTCTATTTACAAAGCTAGAGACCAAAAAAAAAAAACGTTCGGCGAACCTATAACAATGCAATGAACAATACACAGCACCCTCTGGGTCCGTTTTCTTCAAGACGGCACCTTGGTTATCCGGCCTTTACTTATTACCCTGCCATAGTATAATAACGACTATTATTTCTGTTTTTAAAGAGATTTGATTTTGTTTTTATTTATGGGAGAAATTTCATTTTAGTTTTTGAACTGGTGCCTATGATAATGTAAAACTAAGTAGTAATAAAAATAGTAGATTATCTGTAGTATTTTTCATTTTATTTCAAATCTCCCTTTTCTAGGCCTTACTTTCCGCAGTTACGTTATATGTACAAAGTACATACGAATACTGCCATATAATTCCAAAAAAAAATACTTTTATAGTAAGATTAAGCAAAAACTTTATATGAGAAAAAATAGAATAACGATACAGTTAAATTAACTCATTGTACACTCTGCAAACATGGAAAAACAACAACAGAATAAAACAAGCGTGGTAATTAATATGCTTTCGTCTACGAATTACGACTTTGGTATTAAATAATTGACGATCTAGTGGTAGTGACTCAAGCCCTTAATCTTCACCTATATATTGTTGATAAACATACATTTGTATGTACATACATAAGCAGCTAACATTCAAATTGATAATTAAAATAATTAATTTTTCAATCTTCAAATATTATTGTTAACGAAAAGAAAGTGAAAGATTTTGTAAATCTGACGCATACCGAAGGGAAGAGACCGGAAAAACGAGATCAGATTTAATACAATTACTAAAGGAAAATCAAAATGAAAAAATACGAAAGAATTAGTAATATTTTAATTTAAGTTTTTTTTTTTATTATTTGATATGAAATTTCAACTAACGAATTCATTTTTTCATAGTCGAAAATTGCACCAGTGAAAATTGTTCAAAATTTAAATTTTGATAATATTTATTTTTATATAATATTTTACCATTCTATACTATAAAAAATGTATTTTACTAAGTAATTATTATAAGGAAAAGAAATATTTTTAAATTAAATTTTAGTATGGTTCCACTATGAGTTGACAGCTCAATCGATGCTATTCTCCATGACTGGTTATGATTCAACTTCAAACTCGTCGAGCTTTATTTTTTTCCAACCAACTCGTCACCCAGTTGAGCAAAGAGTTCTCCAAAAAGAAAAAGACGAATTTTTTGTCTAAAGAGGATAATTTAATATTGAGTTTGAGATGTACATACAGATCATTATATCTGGTAATAAATACACCACGATATAAGAAACATAAAAGAGGTTTGTAAAAATAAGTTGATCTTAATCTATTCATTAACATATTTTTGTATTTAACAATAATAAATTGAAATACCCGTCTAAGCCCTTAAATACGATTGATCGATCGAATTTACACAAATACTTTCACAATTCCGAAATTATAAGTTAAATTCTTATTTTATTCGGTGTGTCTATTACTCCAGATCATGAAAAGTTTGCTCAGGAAAGCTTTTTCGTTGAAAACAAAGCAAATATTATACAAATCTACATATTATGACCCATTATATTTGAAAGCGGCGGAAGTCAATTTTCAGTTCCAAAAACACTATTTCTGTTTGACTTAATTCACAAACTGTTATCACTTACATATTTTAATTCGATATGTCCAGAATCTCGGAAAAGCAGATTAAACGTATTACAGCCCACCAGTATTTTTAAATATTGTTAAACGTAAAACATTATATTTAATGTTTTGTGAAATATTAAATATAATGTTTTACTATTAATTAAATATAATAGAAAAGTGCACTTTTTTGTCACTTTCAAATATAACGGCTCAAATGTTGCACATATGTATATACATACATATTATACAATTTTTCGTTTGATATGGGCTGAGAAATTGTTTGGGTATAGTTTAAACTATTGGTTCCTACGGATCCCCTGGAATCCTTGTGACCGCTGAGGAATATGGAAAATTAATAATAATTTGGCGGTGCGTTGACTAAAATGATGAAGACTATAACCTTTGAAGACTTTCGTTGTTAAATAAGACTATCGTTTACTGTTTAACAACGAAATCCGTGCATGTTTGGATCGATTTTATGCGCCCTTTGATCGCGCCATGGAATTCCTAGAAAGTAAAGAAAATGATTTGCGGCACAATTTAATTAATTCAAATAATGACCTAGCTTACATGCCTGACTCATTTGCTAAAAAAATTAAGCTACAAGGTAATCAATTAAATTTAATTAAAACTAAGAGTATAATATATGCGATGTTACAAAAAATTTTTCTATACAACCAAAACTTGGGGAGAGGAGAATGTTCCTTTTTTGAAAGTTTCCAAATCTTTCAAAATCGCAAAAACGAGATGAAGATTTGCTTGCTTATTGTCAAAACTTAACGGCATTCTGATTTCAGCCACAGATTTGAAAACATTCTTCACTTGGTTATTTCAGATTGGTTGTTGGACTGGGATGAATCCTTACTAATACAGAAGCAATTTATTGAATTATCTAAAAATGAGGAGCTGAAACCAATGTTTGAACAAGGATACCACAAATTCTGGTCACTGTACAGAAGCTGTTAATTGCTTTCCCGTCTTCCTATTTAGTAGAATGTGGAATCAGTGCAGTTATGAACCTCAACACGAAAAAAAATAGTACTCGTGGATACTAATGAATGTAAACCAAAAACATAGAGTCGAACAAAAATATCATCATCTGGTTCACAAATCTCATTGAAAAAAAATAATGTATTTTTGTATTTTAAAACAAAAGTTATAATTTTAATAAATACTACTTTAAATATCAAAACGCTTTCTTTAAAATTTATTTTTCCATCACCATTGTCCATTCAAGACTATGCAGTTATTCAGAGTTATTTCACTTGGTAGTTTATGTTTTCACCATTTTTTTCAAATTTTGTGATATAATATATATTTATTTAAGTAAGCCAATTGTATAATAATTATATAAATGTTTGAATATTAATTGCAGATAATCTTATTATAATTATCTCATTGTACTTAAAGTGGCTCTGTTAACAACGGTTTCCAAATTTGATTTGATTGCTACCGACAAGAATAATACTGAATCGTATTTTATGAATCAACATTTGTGAAGAAATCGATGCATAGATATTGCATTAGGTCGAGGAAAGGAAATATATTGAATCTCAAAACTTCTTTAAATATTTAATATTATACTTACAAATGAAATACCACCAATACGTATCACGATAAAATATGTACATATACATATATGTATGTATGTATAGCTTTTTAAACCATAAAAATCATATTAAAATTAATTAAAACGTGCTCGAGCTATAGAGTTCATAATCACAAATTGCCCTTTACATATACATGTTTGTACATAAGTAATATATAATTTCGTAATATATAATATATAATTTCAAATATATAATTGCATCTAATATATAATTTCGAAAGAGACTTCGTAAGTTTATATATTTGGTTGGGAATTTCGTAAACAAAATAAAATGTTTCTATGACGACAATTAAATTGGTTGAATATTATATTTTTTTCGATTCAAATAAATTTAATAAAAAAACAAATAAATATTTACTATTAGATTCTCCATTTGTCGGAAAAACGCAGGCAGCGAACACGTTGCTCGCGACGCGAAAATATTTGAAATTATAGCGTTGCAATGCCACTCGTTCCTGTTTTTCCCGTTTTCGTTTTTGGGTGATTTTTTTTCACAGTAATCTTCCCAGACATGCATACAATAAATCCTGAAAGTTCCATCGTAATCCGTTCAGTGGTTTAGGAGCCTATTCGAGACACACAGACAGACAGACATTCATTTTTATATATGTACATACATAGATACTGAGCGAAGCCGGGAAAAACAACTATTTAGTATATAATAAATAGAGATGAAAACTATATTGAATTATTTTTAAATTCAATTTTGAGAAGAAAATTGTATATGTATTTTCATTCTTCTGTAACCAGTAGCTTTCAACTCATTTCAATCTACGGGTTAATTTAAAAATCGAATAGGTACTTATTTATCAAAGTGCACTATCTATTAGCTTCCAAATAAAGATGTATGATAAAGTTCGACTTTATTTAATGACATGTTAAATTTTGAGTTTTTTTTATGGTTTAGGGAAAATAAATTGATTTTCACATTTGCATTGCAGAGTACATCATACATAGGTATGGTTTTGAAGATGAGCATCTGTTGAAAAGTCATTAGATCTGATCATCATGGAAGTTCGCATCAGATACGTATAATGTGAAAAACTACGGATGTTGCAAATAACTGCTGCATATTAAGGCGTGGGCGTGATTGAGTTTTAGCTCCGCCCAGGGGCGTGCTATAAAAGGAAGACAGGGCGGTCCAGAGTCTTCCAGAGTCCAGGCTAAAAGCCCTTCTGTCACTCGGGGCGCGGCGGGCGGCCGCTGCGGGCTCCGGGGTCATCATGACGCCGCACCAACACCCTCACTACAGGTATGTCCTTGGAAAAATATTTCTAAGTAAATATTTAGCTTATGATCAGAATCAGATTGAAGTCCAACTAGAAGACAAATAGTCTTCGTAAACAATTTTATATTCTAAAATTAAATCCATGACTTTTTAAATGATTTTTACAATTTAAAAAAGTAATAGATGCATAAGTAAAAATTTTTGTAATGAATAAGTAGAATAATTTCATTTTAAAACTCTCTCTCTATTAAATTTTTCTCAACTGATTGGATTCTAATGAGAGTGCATGTTAAAAATATTTTTTATTCATTAACCCTTTGAATGCTAACCGACACCAATCGGCGTTTTGCCAACAAGTCCGTGGGTCTGAAAAACGTTTACATGTATGTTATGTCTAATTTATTATTTTGTTTCTTGTCTTTTCTGTTATATTTTTGACCATTGTGGCGCATTAGGAATTCCTGTAATGCTACAACGGTCCAAACTTAAATAAATAAATGTATAAAGTAAAGAAGAATACTACCCACGAAGCCTTTCCAGGTAGTATTGAAAAAAATGCATCGAACATGGGTCGTGATATCCGTGTCATTCATTTGTCAACGTTTATTAAGAATGGTTTCCACCAGAATTTCTGAATTTATAACCATAGCAGAATATCCCGATCCAGAAATCCCTAACTGTTGAGTGTTTTAGATTGTGGCTTGGCATTTAGATTGTGAGCATTGAATTTTAACAACAATAAAGAAGATGGAACTAGTTTTGGAAAAATTAGTTCCATCTTTTGTTTATTTTATATTGTTGCAAGATATATTAGTCTAAACACACCTTTACAAAACTCGAAATTCTCGGCAGTAGTTATCAAGAGTTTGTTTGGATTAGCTACAATTTCTATTGGATTTCTAAATAATTCTAGTTGGTAATTTTGTCGAAATTTTCAGAGTGGCGGGCTTTCAACAGAAAATACGTCAGCACTCAAAGGGTTAAAAAAGTAATTCATGCATAAATAAAATTTGTTGTGATGAATAAGTAGTTACTTTATTTTAAAACTGGCACTCTATTAAATTTTTCTCAACTAGTTGGATTCTAACAAGATTGCATGCTAAAAATATTTTTTATAGTTGAAAATTCATTAAAGACTTTGTATGTGCCTATTTATGTTTTTTTTTCCAGAATTTGTATATTTATAAAAAAAATCAAATAAATTTCATGTCCGTTTCATTGAAACCGTTTTATAATTTTACAATATTTTGTCTAATTAGAATACATCGAATATATTTTTCAAAGCAATCAAAATAGTATTGAAATATTATTTGAATTATATAACAAATTTTAATATTACAATCATCTTTTTAATTCCAAGAACCAACAAAAGCGCCAGACGTGTAAGGTGGAAAACAAGGCTTTTCTTTTTCATGGTTTGTTCTATTTTCGTTATATTATATTCTATTAAATGTTGTCTATTACACATATGTATGAAACAGCAACATAGCTCAGTGGGTTAAATCCCTGGCCCGATGTTGCCGGCCAGACCTTGGATTTATGTGACTCCAGATCGATCGTTTCCTATCAGAGTTTACCAATTTATCTGATCTCATTGTAGAAATGGTTCCAAACATATTGGCAATATTATTTGTTAATTTTATTATTCGAATATAATTTCAAATTATAATAATAATGTTATAATTTTTTATTAAATACATATGTACAAATTTGGCCATAGGTGTCGCCTTGGGGCAAAGCCCGTAATGGCACCATGGAAGATATGTATGTACATTTTTAATTCAATATATGTAGTATTCGAAAATACGCAACGAAAATTGTATAATTCTAAATACAAAGTTTTCAGTGATCGTTACAAAATTTAGTACGTATTGCTAACTATTATCAAATTTTGAAAATTTTATTTCACATTGTACAAAGCAGATTCATAGACATATTAGTCATTCGGGCTGGTTCCTTTTAGCACAATGTTGCTAAAAAATACACGTAAAAGAAAAACTACGCGTTATACACAAAGCATAATCATAAATGTTCGAATATATTAACCAACGCATGGAAATTCAATCTAAGAGAGTTTAAAAAATTAATTTAGAACTAAAAAACAAATGAGTGTTATTGAATTATTTAAGAAAAAATAAATATTATAATAGTAAAAAAATTCATTTGTTAATTATTTCTATCTATTCGTATTTTTTTTTCAGATATTAAGTAGTCAGTTATTTTTTATTGAAATCATCAAAATGTCCATTCTATGTACAAATTCTTCATTCTACATATGTACATATACCTAACGATAAAAAATCCTTAAAGTATATTTCGGCTTGAAAAAATATTTCATTATGCGTAATTGCGCAATGGCAAATTACAAACCAATTGATCATTTCAAGTACTGACCGATAAACATAAAATCCAGACCAAGCAATACTACTTATTATTACAAGCGATTTATTTATGACACATGATTTATTTACACACGTACATATACGACAGGGATTGCACCATTCCAATCATTATTAATAAATAAAAAATATTATTAGAATCGATGGTTACGAGTTGATATGTAAATTTTAATTATTCACTACACAAATGTTTAGACTGAAGCCGTAAAAAAATACCAGAGACAATATCCTGAACTTACACCCCAGCGCAAATAGGAAATCCGCGAAATAACATCCCCTTTTCGATGCAAGCACGATATCCACGCAGCCTGAACAAACACAAAAGACGATGGGCGATTTCAACTCTCGAATATTACAATAACAATACGGCGAACTAAAACCGGGACCTTCAAATGAAGGCTCGAAAGAATCGGTCGAGTCAAAACGTATGTACATATGTAGGTTTATGAAGTCGAGTGTGAGGTAAAATGGGAGCGGGTAATGGAGAGGCGAGTCGAGTGGATATGTTGAGTGGCGTCAATCCATTTACCTTACTTATACGGGGAATTGATGCTGGAACACGGGCTCTTGTCCACAAACACATGTACATTCGTGATTATTATATTCTGGGAGTGGATTTTTAATTGAATCACTCTGGCGACTCATTACCGGTTCGGTGCGGTTGAAACATGTCTGTCGTCGAACTGTTTCTGGTGGAGACGTTTTGTTGATCTGAATGAAGGCAACTTCAATTTTTCTCTAGAGTTTATCGGGGTCAGATGATTATTCGTATATATAATATATATGAAGGCTGATTCGTTTTCTTTATGAAATAATATATGGTTGTAAATTTGTAACTTTTTAGAGAGGACGGAGCAAACATATATGTATGAAATAGGGGTTCCAAATATTCTAATATCGAATAATAGCTTCAAATTATTTATTTTTAGTTTGAAGAAGGTCAAGATATTATTCAAATTTTAAGAGAATCATAATTTGGAACAACAAATAAAACTAACTATGTAAATATTCTGTACTGTAATAGAATAAACGTGTCTTTTACGATTATCTTATTGGCGGAATTGATTTGAATATCTATCGTTGACCAAACCGTGCAAATTGGCAAAGTTTCAAAACGTTCGGAAGAATGTAGGATTCAATATAAATATGTTGTCAGATCAATGAGCGAAATATAGAAGAGCCTTGTAATGAAAAAAAAGTTCGTATAAAAAGTATTCGGATAAAGAATATTCGGATTTGAAACCCCTAGTATGAAAAGATATCTCGTTGAGTATGAATATTACAATGAAGTGAATGCTTCTAACAAAGTTGATGAATGATATTCGAAGTTTTTTTTTGAAGCACAAGATTGGATAGTTTAAAATGTAGATTAGCTATTTTTTTTTTTTTTTGAAAATTTGGATGTTTTTTTTTTGATTTTGGAATGCTTTTTATTGTTTATAAATTATCTTTACAATACATCTTAGTTTTATTATGGAAGTAAACAATCTAGTGATCATTTTGTATTTTACAAAAAAAATATCAGTATTTATAGGATTGTTTTATTTTAAATTTTAGTGTAATCCATAATTGGAAAAAAGCTAATTAACCTATTTACAAAGCTTTTAAATGTTCATAATCATTTTAAACATAATATTTAAACCAAAGACTCTTTAAAGTTGGCGATCAATGTATGTAAAGCAGTTTGTGTTGAGGTAATCTGTGATTGGATGATTTATCAAAAATAATATATGTAGATAATTTTAAGCATAATTTTTTCTTTGGATTTTCTTATTTCTGAAATTTTTAATTAATGCATATTTTTTTCATTATGAGTTTGTTCAGTCTTAGTTTTTATTTCCGTTATTTTATTCGCAACATATTTAACAACGATTTTATTTAATATATTTTATTAAAACACTGAAAATTATTAAATGTTCGACAGACTTCTATGTAACTTTCAAAAAAACACATCAATTTTGAATGTTGGTATAGGCACGACGAACCTATTCGTTTCCAATACATTAATTAAAGCAATAAACATCTAATGTGAGAATATTTGTAATATATTTGAATTAAGTATGTATTTTTGCGTAATAGCTTTTAATTTTTTTTGGTACATTTTACTTAATACAATCTGAAATAACATCGTTACTTTGCGTTTAAAGTTATAGATTTAAAACTGTGATTAAAATTAGATATTCAACGGGTGTTTTTAAAAAATATCTGATGTGATTTGAAAGTGGGAAGAAGACTTTTTGCAAAATTGTCTATTAAGTCCATTAAACAAAACTTTTTATACATTTAAAGGAAAACTTAATTCTGAATTGGGTTTCCAATTGACGCACAATCAATTAATTACAGTAAAATAAAAAAAAAACATATATGTATATATTTCAAGAATTTCCTCCATTAATCGAAGTACATATAATATTATATATGTATTTACATGACACGTTAAAATTCACCAACAAACGAGGAAAACATCACCACTTTATTATATACTTTATTTTTATTTGGACTGGTATTGTATATTGCTTATGGGAATAACGTAACGCTTAATGTATCAAACTTGATTTTAAGTTGTTTTCCTACAATATCATCTACATCAAAATAAAACAACGCATCGACGTCAACTTTATCATACGATAAAACATTCAATATATATCGGCCATTCACACTCGAAAACAACGAGTAAATAATTTATTTAACGATTTTTTTATTAATTAGATAATATTAGTCAGATGCTACGCTAATTTTACAATGCGAATTCCCACACAATTCGCACATTCGCGCTGAAGGGCCGGACAGAACTGAAGGGCCACTTGATATCAATCACGCACATACGAGGATCCGTCGGAATCCAACTTCAGCTAAAAGCGGTCATAACGTGTATACCACCCACGTTTATGAGTGGGTCGATGATTATAAAAGGAAGCACTTATCACGTTGATAAAGTCGTCACGCACAAGATGATGCAAGGCGCGAATTGTATCCGCGCCGGATCGGTCACCGTGTGAAAACGCACTCGATTAACATGACTCCAATTATTACAGGTGCGGCTGGCCTTAGTGAGATGGCACGTGAAAAATCAGCGGTACCTGCCGCTATTCAGCGTGAGACCTGGGGCAAGAAGGTCGACTTCCTGCTCTCTGTCATTGGGTTTGCGGTGGATTTGGCTAATGTCTGGCGCTTTCCGTATCTTTGTTACAAAAATGGCGGGGGTAAGTCTTAATTCATTGTATTTACATATGTTATTTTCTAAAATACACCTTTTTATTCATACTGATGCGATACTAACAGTGGAATATGCTTTGGGGGCAGATAAATGTAGTAATAATAGAATTGGCTTTAGGCGTCATGGTGTTGTAAGATTTCAGTATGGGCCGGGCCGCACCGTGCGATTTGGTTAAGGGCGACCAGACCAATGCATGCAGGTAGATGGGACATGCCACACCCATCAACTTGTTTGTCGCACACATTTCCATACATTTTTTCGTGTCGCGCAATTAGTCGGCCGACAAAGTTGCACGGTATGGCATACTTAATTACATAGTTTCCACCACAGTGACCTCGATTGAAGAGAACTTGCTCAGAGTGTATCTGCAATACTGATACTTAGACTTGGATATTTGTGACTCCAAGTCGATCGTTTCCCATGCGAGATCGCCAATATATCTTTAACAAATTGGCAAAACCATCCTACCTACTATTTGTCATCATTATTTGAATATGATTTCAAAGTTATTATCTATAAATTTATATATGTACATATGCCCAAATTTAATATTATACTATAGGTGTTGACATCATGGTAAAATATAAATTTATATTACATACATACGTGTATATTGAAAAAAAAACGTTTGTTCAAAATTTTAGTGGAGTTGGTGCCAATGTAGCTTAATTACATAAGTTACATCGATAGCGTTTTAAATCTTGAACTATCTATAATAAAAATAACTACATTCAGTTCAATTTGCCAACATAAAAATTATGTTAAAAAGTTCAGAAAAATTAAATAAGAATTTGTGAAAATACATAATGCTTCTGTATGAAAATAGATATTTTTTTACTGTAAATAAAAACTTTATAACGCTTTTAAAAACAAACATACATACGTTTCATATATGAGCCGTTATATTTGAAAGTCCACTTTTCTCCATTTCGGGAAATATTTCGTGAAACATTAATTATAATGTTTTGCGGTTAACAATATTTAAAAATACTGATGGCCTGTCAGTAGGTTTAATCTGCTTTTCCGAGAATCTGGACGTATCGAATTAAAATAAAAATTTGTGAATTAATTCAAACGGAAATAGTGTTTTTAGAACTGAAAATTGGATTTCCGCCACTTTCAAATATAATACATACATACATATCTTTAAGTTGAAATTTTCGATTGAAAAAGTTTCTTAAACACGCATACGCAAACTGCAAGCGTTTTGCCATCGTTGACATATGAAAGACATTAGGAAATTGGACTTTACTAAAATATGAGGCTGGGATGGACCAAATCAGATTTCCACTCGAGCGCCCATCTGCGGTGCAAAAGGAGCCCCCAGAGGAAATGAGTCGCCGTAGGCGCCTCTGCCCCCGACACAGAGCCCCCACCTCAAACACCACAAGACACCTCATTACATGTACAACAAAACGAACATACTGAATAATATATCATATCAAACAAGGTTTGTTTTAAATATTTAAAACAATTGAAAACAAAATAATTTCAAAATTCAACATTTATTTTCAAAAATCAACAAGTACATATGTACACAGTTGATTTTTAATTTCGAGTGGGCAGTCGTAATTACCGACGTCCTCATTGAAGACCATCATTGTTACAATGCACCTACAAGTTGCAGTATGGCAGTATGAACAATGGTAAATATTGTAATAAATAAATTAGCTACGTCCTCGTTGAATTTGAAGAAGTCAATATTCCAGTACACGGGAGAGGTATTATGTGAGGGTGAAGGTCCTGTCCTCCCTCATCCCACCCTCCTATTTGGGAGGGGGTAGAGTGTCATGATGGCTGGCGAACTACGTCGCAACTCAATTAAGGCACCTATCGGAAATTTCTATTTCGCCTAATTGATGCTATAATCACATTGCGACAGCGACAGTTAATTGTCGACGAGACTGGCAATCTCAAGCCGGACCAACTACTACATACATATATGTACAATGAACGTCTATTATAAAATATGTATATAATCTACATATATACATACATACATTCATAATCATATAAAATATCAAGGAGAATTGATTGAATTCATTTTAAATCATTGAACGTTTAAAGAAGTAATTGGAAAATAAAATTTGTATCACTAACTAAAGTGAAGCTAAATGAAAATACGATATTTCATGCGTAACATTATAAAGATTTGAATGAAAAATTCGTTTTATATTTTGGTATATAAGTCCAACGAGTATCTACTGATCAATAAGTTATATGTAAAATTTGAACGCGTGGGCAGTAATTAACTAAATTTCCTCGAAAATTCGTGGAAAAGTTTGTTAGGAAAATTGAATAAAAAATGCATTTACCGACAATACGGGTATCACATCATCCAATTTTCTTCACCGATTCCTTAAATTTAAAATAGGTATTTAATATTCTGAAATTCTTTAATTTTGGCATCAAATTTATTGAACCAGTTTAGAAAATCAGGTGACTCCCACATTAGTCAATGAATAAGAGCTGAGACTTCCCGTGGGAATAGGCAAGTAAGGCGACTCCTAAGGGCGGAAAATTTTGAGAGGCGACAAACCGAAGGAGGAAAACATATCAAATATCCTGTTTATATTTATGTATATAATAACTTGTCATTCAAGAATAGACCGCCAATACTCAACTGATCTAAGTATGTACATAATATCATCGAAATTACCTTAAATAAAAAAAGATCTTATGTGAAACTTGGACGTTGAACGCCAAGATGTTACATAAATTTCAATGGGACTTTGTATGCTCGGCATAACGAGTAGTGATAGGAAACAGAATACGTGGGTGAGAGGACGTATGATAAGAGTAGTGGATATACATATGTACATAGTGAAGAGAGTGAACAGATTGAAATGGTAATGAGCAGGTAACATAGCGAGAGGAATAGACGAAAGAATGATAAAAGAATTGCTAGAATGGTACCCGAGAAAATCGCTGAAAAGAAGACCGCAAAGAAGACGGGTAGACGAAATTAGAAAGATGTGTGGGGTGAGAAGAATGAGAGCTGTGCCAAACAGGGACGAATAAAGTGTTAGAGAGGCCTTCATCCATCAGTGGATGGTGAATGGCTCTAAATGATGAGGATGATGATCATTTTTAGAAGGGGTGCAATTTTGAACTTTGCCTAAGGGCGGTAAAGGACATCACTGATTAAGAAGATAGGTATAACCCAGAGTGGTTTGCTCGAATCACTTCAATAACTAAATTAGATTATATGTAACATCTCAGTTTCAATAAAAGCCATTTTCTGAATGGGAAATACAGGAAATATACAGCTAATTTGAAACTATGTACATACATACATACGTTGAAGTATTATGAGTTTAAGTTAAAATTATTTTAAGAAGTCGAATATATAGCTTTATTATTTTCAAAAGGAGATTTTTTCTGAATAATATTTATACATTTGTAACTGACAAAAAAGCGTATCCAACGTGTTGTTAACCGATTTACGAATCTACATACCTGGTCTACATCGTCTACAAATTTCATTAACTTGTTGCGTAAATATAATCAGAATGACTTATTTTTATACATGTATATGTATATTATTATATTATGGATGTTTATATATGTAGGTCGGCTACATTTTTAACACTGAAAATCGTGTAGTCGAGAGTCAGGGGTTGCCAAGCGAGGTGATTGATTCACCTGACCACTCCGCTACAACAATGTTTTCCGTTCCGCCTGTCAATCAAGCGAGCTGGGTCACTTGTCGCCACTTCATACTAAATGTATTTGCCCAGCTTCATGTTCAAATATACACACACATAAAAATATACATTTACTAGGTGATTCTTAAACTTTTAGAAAGTTAGAAATTTAATTCAGAAATATGTAGTGTACTTTTAATTGTTCAGTTTCATACATTTTTCTGTTTCAAAAGTTATCCTTAGTTATGTCTTAGAAATTACCTTTCCTTTGGACAGATTCGACATTACTTATAGTACTCTTGAAAAAACGGAAACTTGAGAGAAAATTTTCCTTACTCAATCACATCATACACTGGTGATGTTACCCAATATTATTTAAACGGTAAGCACCATTCGTATAAATGTAGCTTTAGTCACGGATAAGACAACTTATTGAGCTTTGCTCGGCAAACAAATAATTATAGAGAGGATGATTTATTTGCAAAACTTGAATATGCATATGTATCAATCAGGCTGGAGCGAAAAACCAAATTTAGATTTTCATCAATGTCCTGTGCCACCATCCAATCTATTTATCTGGACAAAAATTTTGAAAAAGTACGTTTCATTCGTATGTTTATCTCTTTTTCGAGAATAGTTAGTCGAATTTCATGATATTAACATCGCCGTGCGCCCACCGGTGGGTGATTGAGCTAGGTTCAAAATCGCCACTCGCCCACCCATCGGAATATAGTAGTCGCTACATGTTTAATGAAGCTAAAATTAATTTAAGTTTCTTTACAACGACATCTATAAATGTTAATTTAATGTTAAACATTTTTCGTTAGTTATTGAATATATTCAAAAGAGGTAATAAAATATATTCAAACACGTGCAACGATGAAGAGGATAGACCGACAAGGATCTTGTGCTAACGTGGATATGACTTTCATCTTGCATTCAGTTTCAATGAAAATTTGAGACTTATTTGTTGGAATTAGGGAAGGTGAAAAGATTTGGCAAAATATTTACTAGTCTATCTACTTACATTACTACCTATAAATACATACTACTACGGTCATTGAGAATAAATACGTAAAAAATATAAATGGTTTATAAAGATTAATTTTTTTATTCCCTCGCTATAAAAAACATTAAAACTTTAACTAAAGGTTGATTAATTTATACGGTAACTAAATAAACGGATTCCATTTTTTTTTCAATATAATATATTAACTTTAGTCGACGGTTCAAAGAATGCGTCAAAATTCGATTGCAAGAATTCAATTCAACAATTGACAAGAAATATAGATAATCTATATTCATACATATACATATATAAAAACCAATGTTTGTCTGTCTGTCTGTCACATATGCGTTCCTATACCATTCAACCGATTGCGATGAAACTTACATGAGTTATTGCGTGTATGCCCGCGATGGTTTCTGTAAAAAAAAATCCCCCAAAAATGGCAACGGGAACGAGAATACAGAAATGAGTGACATTGCAACGCAATCATTTCAAATGTATTCACCGCCTGCGTTTTTCCGACTAATTATCGTTACTATAATTTAATTTGATTATTAAGTATTAATTTGAAACTGAAACATTTACTTAGTGAAACACATCGAGAAACGGGAACGGGAACGGGAATTGCATGCGTTGTTGTACGATGGAACTTTCAGTATTTATTGTATGCATGTCCGGGAAGCTTACTGAGAAAAAAATCGGCCAAAAACAGGAACGAAAACGTGAATAATGGGAATGAGTGGCATTGCAACGCAATAATTTCAAATGTTTTCGCGTCGTGACATGCGTTGTTAGAGTAAAATAAACAAATAGTCGAATAATTTCAAATGTGTTCACTGCCTGCCTGCGTTTTTCCGACAAATGGGAACGAGAACGAGAACGGGAATGGGAACGGGAATTGCATGCGTTATCGTGGCATTGCAACGCATGCCGGGTTCAGCTAGTTCAAGTTATAAAATATGAATAAAATGTTCATGGAATATAAAAAATATTCAGACATTGATTGAATGGAAAGTCAGGGGTTGTAAATGGCCGCTCGAGGTCCACACACTGTCTACATCTGCAGAGGAGCGGTCGTAACACCAATTACTGCGTAATTAGGGCTTCCTCGAGAGCGGTGGCCACTCGCGCGAACAATGCAACGTCCGGTCGGAATGTGGGGCTCCACCGTAACGGGGGCCCCCTCACTATGCCGGGGACGCCGCCCCCGCCTCGTCAACTCGTTCTCCATTATGTCTATCTGAAAACGGATTTCG
This sequence comes from Arctopsyche grandis, assembly GCF_051622035.1. Taxonomy (NCBI): domain Eukaryota; kingdom Metazoa; phylum Arthropoda; class Insecta; order Trichoptera; family Hydropsychidae; genus Arctopsyche; species Arctopsyche grandis. The sequence goes on from NC_135359.1 coordinate 22,591,508, forward strand.
TATTTTTACCCGTTAGCTGAAAATCGACGACGGCAACGCACACTTCAATTCAATTCAAAACCAAGCGAGGGTTATTTATGACAGTTTCACCGTATGAAAGTACATGTCAACGCGCCACCTCTTAATGATCGAATAACGCGTATGTGCAGTTTAATTATGCTCGGATGAATTGCTGGTGCTAATTAATCATCGTCACCCTTGATCCGGCGCCGGGAAAATTCACCTTAGATTTTCCACCCTCGGCGGAAAATCGAGTCGTCAAATCCCTCTGCGAGCACATTTAAACGACTCGCAGGGTAGGTATGGATATATATATACGTGAGACAATCGAGATATTGTGGTATTTCTTTTTATTCAATAGTACGATTGCTATTAAATATTAAATACAAATCTCTGTGCTCTGGGGATCAGAGCTTTTCGCCATGACAACCTCCATCCCGTGGATTGAATTCGACGTATTACGTACTCCAGTCCAAGAACGTTCTAATTAAATGCTGAACTAAGCCGATGAAATGCCGTTGGAACAATTTTTGAACAGATTGATTTAATAAAACATTAATTGTTTGGCTTAATCTGTACCTATACATTGTTAGCATTTATACATTTGTATTACGATAGATCCGTTAAGATAATTGTACAAAAAAATGTTGAAAATGTAGTTCCTCCTAATAGAATCAATACCCTTTTGACACCCAAAATCATACAAATCTTTTTTGTACAAATAATAAACAACAACTAGCAGCGTGGCCTAGTGTTTAACAACTTATGTTTTCGTGTGGAGTGTCATGGGCTCGATTCCCACTAGAGTTTCGTTGTTGGTTTGTGACTCGAGGTCAATCGTTTCTTATCAGAATTTGCCAATTTTTCTGATTTTCATTGAAACGGTTCCAATTTCTCTCGCAAACCTCGAGTTGTTCGCCGATTGAATACAAAAATGCTGCAAAATTTCTCCAAAGTTTATTTACAAAAACAATAAGATTAATATACAAAAATAGTCGTACTGTATAAAATGCGTATTGATCGTATTATATAATTAAATATGTTTGCAATGTTCGACTATAGATGTCTACAAAAATGTGAAAAGTATATAATGGTTATGTATTATATTTAATTTGATATATGTTTCTTAATCTGTATAGTATACTCGTCACTTTGGACGCAATCTGTTTATGCTTAATTGAATAAATAAAATAAAATAAAACTTCATTACACTTAATAACAAAGAATAGCAGAAAATTTGTTTTGTTTCGTTTGGAAAAAGATTCGTGAAGTTACTGCTGTCAAAATATAGTTGATGCTGTTTGTTTTAATGACTGGATCGTTCATTTTTTATAAAATCTGTGTTAATTTTGACAGGTGCATTTCTTGTGCCGTATTGTATCATGTTGGTGGTTGGTGGTATTCCACTGTTCTACATGGAGTTGGCTCTTGGACAATTCCATCGCAAGGGTGCCATCACTTGCTGGGGAAGAATAGTACCGCTCTTCAAAGGTAAGTTTTTATAAATGTTATTAAACAATATTTATTTATAAATTTAACAATTGCAGTTTCTAAAATTTCAATATTATATGTAAGTCGGTATGAACTTTGGGTATATATTTTGGGCTGAAAGTGTGACAGGAATAAATAAGTACTCATTCGCGGCCTTCTCGATCTAATGGACCAGAAAGTGAACGCGAGGGGACCGAACAATGGACAAAAGAAACCATTTGTAGGTACGAATTTTAAAGCGTTTATCTAAATGCTTCAATTCAACAAATGTTTACATCAAATTTAAATGGGTAAATGAGACCGATTTGTCTTAAAGAATTATTCATTGCGACCACCTTCATATCAATACAAAATTAATAGAATTTTTATAAAATTTTAATGTACATATGTCCCGAAAGGGTCTTCTTTGCAAAGCTTTTACTTGTATAAAAAGAAGAGCAATCATTCCAGTCGAACGATAATTGAGATCAAAATTACTATTCGGTGAAATTTCACTTCGCTTTGCTTTCACCGATAATACTGCATCGCTTTTGTCTTTCCTTTTCAGTAGTCAAATTATATAGAGAAATGTTTCTATCATTCTACTTGAATACAATATTTTACATGTAATGTGACCTATCAGAATTATTATCAAAAAGGTTGGGTTTTATTAAGTCGGTCGACAACGTGGCACTTGTTGATGTGTCGACGTAAAAATTGAGCTGGCTGTTAAGACTTTTCCCGGATAATCCACCTGTGGATTGCGGCCGACTCCTAGAGGGCTTAAGGGCAGAACAACGAAAGAAGAGAGGAGAAGATATGGAATAAGGAAAGGAAGGAGGACGAGGAGGTGGGAGCCTGTAAATCATTCTCGCATCGTCGGCGCCTTTTAAGAAACGCAAAAGTGTGTCCCCATTGTGAGAGCCTGAGCACTTACCCGGCACTCAGCTGCCACCCCCACCTCCCCCTAGACTCACCCTCCACCCGCATAATGCAATAGTTCTTCAGAGAGAGCTCTACTCCTGACCCCCCCTCGTAGGGGTGTGTCTGATGGGACGGCGCCTTTTCTCAGAGGAAGAGCACATTTCGAGAATAATTAATTTAGAGATGCTTGAAATTGAGGAACGTGCTGCTTCGATCGGCTATAAAATTCATCCAATCACTTCTGATCTTAAAAAAATTATGACTGTGAAGTCAGGTAAAACATTTCTTTGTCGTCTTTTAAGTTTATTTTATTTTTGATTAAATACGTTTTTAATCACAAACTTTCGTTTTGTCCAAGGAGTGGGCCAATGAGATAGTAGAATATATGTACATTTGTATAAAAAATTAAATTATTTATTTTTAATTCGTTTGCTAGAAATGTTACAGTTGAAGTGTAACTTGCAGTGTTAATATATTTTGACTTGTTGGAATATATTCCAACTAACCTGGTACCAACTGCCGTTATAGTTGAAGTGTATTTTCAGTTGTAATATATTTTGACTATTTGGAATATATTCCGTCTAATCCACATAAGTTGATTCATATGGTGAATTTCATTCCAACTGTTCAAAATATATTACAACTGAAAATACATTTCAACTATAAATTGGTACCAAGTTAGAGGGAGGGGCTTGGTTGTCGGGAAAACGTCACTCGATTAGTAAATTGAGTTTGAAAATCAAAATTTTGTTTTGAAGTACACATTACCTGTATTCGTAATACCCAGGAAATATTAACACATTATTGAATTCAAAAGTATTTTTAAAAACATCAGAACTGTCAAAACTCAACTGTTACAACTGACACACATTGTTGAAAGTGTACTTGCGCTTGTAGAGTTGTAATTAACTAGTTGAATTGTATTCGAATATGAATAACTTTAAACGTCAGTTGGAATATACAATTACAACTGAAAATACACGTCGACTGTAATATAAATACATACATACATACATATAACGTAATATTTTTCAATCACAAATCATATTTAACTTTGGCTGATTGATATAGACTACAGAAATATGTATTAGACTATTATACTATATGTCCTCAAAATTTAACAGTACTTTCTGGAAACACATTCATTATCCCCTACTTAGATGGTATAGTAATAATTTTGTAATTAAATACGATAAAAGAGGGCTTGACGCCTGTATAGTATATATTTAGTATACTTTTTTGTGAACTCAAAAAAATTGTAATATAATTTTCAAGATGGAAATACAATTGGTTCGATTCCAAGCAAATCTAGTGTGACGACCGTAAATTTTAGGGTTCTTGATATTATTCGTCGGGTCATTTGATTCGCAAGTCACATTCGACATAGCTTTCACCACCGACACGGCTTCGAAGCTGCCATTTCCGTAACGGGATAAGGAGGGATGGTTTTCCACCCCTGCCACCTCTGTCTACCCTTTCAGGGAGGATTGAGCCCTCCAGCTTACGCCCTATATCAAAAATCAGCTCGGAACTCTCTTGTAATCGCGCTGGAATGATTGCCTTTGAGAAATATCCTCTCAAGAGCGAACAATGCGAAAGACACTTGTTAGCAACTTTAACCAGAAACTTATCGCTTAGAAAGTTGTTGTTTCACAAATATTAGGGGTATCTCGTTATCCTAAAACTCGTTAAAAAATTGATCGAGAAGAATATTAAAACCGCAGTTATCGCAATTTATTATTTTAAAATTAGTATTCAGTCAGCGTATGTCTGAAAAGTTTCACACTGCGAAACTAGTAGTAGACGAGTGAATCTTGGGACAAGTCGCTATAAAGTGTGGTGTAATGCGATTTGAGAGAAAAGGTTGTAGCGGATGTTCCCCGAGGGGGTACTCCCAGATAATATCCACTGGATTTGGGGATTACAATAAATCAACTTAGCGAGGGTCCATTCTTACGCGATTTAGCTGGAGAGGGTGCGCTACCACTCACACCGTTGCATTTGTACGTGTTATCTCGTTCTAGGTATTGGGTATGCTGTGGTTTTGATAGCCTTCTATGTCGACTTCTACTACAACGTCATCATAGCATGGGCTCTACGTTATTTCTTTGCTTCCTTTACCGATTTACTACCATGGACTTCTTGCGAAAACCCTTGGAACACCCCTTTGTGCCGTCCAGTAAATATTCAATTTAAAATTCACCACGTGGACTATATAAGCGTTAGGTCACGTTTGAGTGCATATTGTTCCTTTTTTATAGTTCGAAATGATGGGCGGTGGAAACGAGACTCGTGCCGATAATTCAACGTGGACTACAAATCTACCTCAAGGTATTTCGACGACTCCTACTTCTGGCTCGAACACTTCAACAACAACTGGTCATAATACTACGGTTGCTCCAATATCTCTAATACCGGGAGTGCCAGAGCCTCGTTTTGCATCGGCTGCTGCGGAATACTTCAAGTGAGCAATGGCCATTCAACTCAAATTAAAAACACCCTCAACCAGTTACATTAAGTCCTCGTTCTTATTGCAGTCGAGCAGTTCTAGAGCTGCATCACAGCAAAGGTTTGCACGACTTGGGTGAAGTCAAATGGGATCTGGCTCTTTGTCTCTTGGCTGTTTATCTGATTTGCTATTTCTCACTATGGAAAGGCATAAGCACATCTGGAAAAGTCGTATGGTTCACTGCACTCTTTCCTTACGCAGTGCTTCTTGTTTTGCTCGTAAGAGGTGTAACGCTACCAGGCTCTGCTAACGGTATAAGATACTATTTGAATCCAAACTTTGAAGTAATAACTCATCCCGAGGTAATGTAAAAGAAAGTTTATTGAGCTATTTTTTGAGATTCTTGTAAAAAAAATTACTATATTTTTTAAGGTGTGGGTGGATGCTGCAACGCAAGTGTTCTTTTCTCTCGGTCCAGGTTTTGGAGTGCTGTTAGCTTATGCTTCATACAACAAATATCACAACAATGTCTACCAGTACGTATCATTTTCAATATGTACGTATAAACTCGTGGGTATACACATAAGCATATTATTAAAATTAAAATTTTGATTTTAGGGATGCTTTGTTAACAAGTTTCATCAACTCGGCAACTAGTTTCATAGCAGGATTTGTTATATTTTCGGTTCTTGGCTATATGGCTCACGCTTCAGGGCGTTCAATCCAGGATGTGGCTACTGAGGGTCCAGGATTGGTTTTCGTCGTATACCCAGCAGCTATAGCCACCATGCCTGGAAGCGTATTTTGGGCACTGATTTTCTTCATGATGCTGCTCACTCTTGGATTGGATAGTTCAGTGAGTAAATAAATTGTGTGCTGAATTGATAGTTTGTTTATGTCTTTAATTTTTTTGCGTTTTCAGTTTGGAGGTTCAGAAGCGATAATAACAGCATTGAGTGACGAGTTTCCTAAAATAGGTCGCAATCGAGAAATATTCGTTGCTTGTCTATTCTCTTTGTATTTTTTGGTCGGATTAGCGAGTTGTTCTCAGGGTGGTTTCTACTTTTTTCAACTGTTGGATCGTTATGCTGCTGGTTACTCAATATTGGTGGCTGTTTTCTTCGAAGCCATTGCTGTATCATGGATTTACGGTAGGTAGTTTAGACTTTGTAGTTTAGTTATTGCTTCAATTGTATTGGACATTGTTGGTTTATGTCTTCCTATACTCAAAGGTACCCAGAGGTTTTGCGACGACATCAAAGATATGATTGGGTTTGCTCCGGGTCTCTATTGGAGAATTTGCTGGCGGTTTGCAGCTCCATTGTTTCTCATATTCATCACGGTCTACGGGTTGATTGGATACGAGCCGTTGAGCTATGAAGATTACGTCTATCCAGGATGGGCTAACGTGTTGGGCTGGTGCATAGCTGGCTCCAGTGTTGCAATGATACCAGCCGTTGCCATTTTCAAGATACTCATGACCAAAGGCACTTTCATGCAGGTGAGATTAGTTGTTTGGATATTGAGGTCCGTCTGAGATAGATTGTCAATCGTTATATTTGCAGAGGATCAAGATCCTGACTACACCATGGTGTGATACTCAGGCAGCAAGGGTCAACGGGGTGGCTGTGGACTGCCCTCAAGGATTTTCAGAGGCAAATTCTTCAGAACCTCAGGATGTCTGAGGGCCCCAAAATACGCGTCTCTCCTTTCAGCTTTATTACGTATGAGCTGTTCGAACAACAATCACATATTTCAATCACATCTTGTGATTCTTCTCAGATAAATCTTTCCCACAACGATCCGTTAAAATATATAACTATAATAGTTCAATACTTAAAAGAAAAAAATGTTGTTTATTTTATGTTACATTATTCGCGAAAGCGAAATCTAAGTGTATAATTATTTTCCAAGTGGAAAAAAATGCTTCTCTTATTAATGTATTTTGATGTATTTAAAACTAGGATTAATTGTATTTTACTGTTTTGAAAAAGATTGCAATCGGCATTGAATCAGTTTGAGAGTCAAATTAACACAGATTTATCGACGTTACATCTGTAAGTAGGTACCGAAAAGAAAGTATATTATTATGAAGTACCACTTATCAGTATAAGGACTGAATCTATACCTGTTTGCAGTCAAAATATAATATACCATATTAAACTTGTGCATGTTCATATTATACATCTAGAAAATTATACTATAAAGTATTAATATTATATCTACAACATTATACTAATCATATTCGTAAATATATTATTCATGCTTATACATTTATATTATATGAAAAAAATATTTATTAGTACTATATATTCTTACGATTAAGAATTACCTATATATTCATTTAAAAAAATATTATAAATATCTTAATTAAAAATACCAAGGGTTGATTCGAAAGAGTCGCCCGAAAAAATGCTGTATAGATAATAGCAAAATACCGATGATTGATTCTCGGTATATTAGATTTTGATGATATGTATATTAAATGTGATTAAATAAATGTATGTGATTAAAAAAATAAAATATTCATATACCTACACACATATATATATATATATATATATATATATATATATATATATATATATATATATATATATATATATATATATATGTATATATATATATATATATATATATATATATATATAAAAATGCACTTGTATAAAATTATATTGAATATGAATTTTGATAGTGTAATAAAAATATGATTTTGTCGTTCGTCGTTTCATAGAGGGCAATGTGAATCGGCGAACTGTTGTGACTGTTTTGTTAATTGTAATCTTGTTGTTTATATGATTAGGTGTTCTCAAATAGTGTCTAGGTTGCTTATTGTGAAGTTGTGTAGTGAGCAATATACATACATATTATAGAATATATTCATTTCTGTGTTTTGGTAAGTTGATGGTTATATTACGAGAACGCGTTGACGAGAAATTCGTGCGGCAGCCATCACGTAATTTCTCGATTCACTGCATTCCGAATAATTTTTGTAGTGAATTTAGGTATTTAAAAGTTTTGTAAAATTAGTTCATTGAGTGTTTAGACTTTAAGATAATATTATCGGTTCATATATTACATCTGCATATGTGTGCGATAAATATTAAATATGTATTTATTAAATAGCCTTAGAAATCACTATGTAACTTTTATAAAAATCGATATTCATTTCAGCCATTGTGAATATTGATTCTTATTTTGCTAGTGAAATAAAATATATTTTAAATGTCTAAATACTTTTTATTTGAATCACGTTAGCGAAAATAATTAAAAAAAAAAAAAGAAATCTTAGGCAAAAACACATAGTAAGCCCAAATTTCAGATCGATTTGACGATCGAATATGACTCAACTGGAAACCACGTCGAACGAAGCTTGGATGTCAAACTTAAATAAAAGGTTTTAAAAAAAGACTTTGATTAATTTATATATGTAGGTATGTATTTAAAAAATAAATTTTTAAAGAATAAGAATTTAAACAAGAATTTTTAGAGAACAACAGAGAAATTAAGTAACGATCAGATTCAATACGGTGCTCGACAATCGCAATCTGTTTTGTCCAATTTTCGGGAAATAGATTGCTTGGCCAAACTCAAAACATTTTCTTGAATCATAGATCTTGCAAAGTAATCTATGACTTCATAAAGCCTTCTTTGTTTTTGAGAAATTCTTGTTTGTTTTTGAGAAACATTTGAAGCGTCAGAGTCCATTCCAATACTCTGCTTGTCTCTTAACTGGACTCGACTGGATTTTTCGGGTGAAAACTCGGGATTTTTTTCAATAATTACTTCTTCAACCGAAAAATTGACATTATCAACACCAGCAGCTTGGCTGTTCAAATATTTTCGACAATTTTCGAAATCAGCGCCAGACACAGAACTTTGTTTACATTTTGAAACATCTGAAGCATTCTTCACCTCAATTGTAGCACTTTTGCTTTTCAATGTTGTGGTTGATTCGTCACAATGAGTGAGAGTACTTCGCTTGGATTTTTCAGATCCATCTTCACCCTCTGACGCATGACCCTCTTCAGATTTTTCACTTTCTTTTTTCTTGACTATCACATTGGATTCTTTAGAAACAGGTGAACTTCGTTCACTTGTTGTGCAATAGATAGATTTTTCAGATCCATCTTTTTGCAATGCCTTGGAATGACTAGTCGAATACTGTGAAGAAATATCTGCTTCAAGTTGTGTACTGTCTTTATTTTTCACTGACACATTTGAATTTTGGGAAGCTAGAATTGAAGTTGGTATGCTCAATATGGTATGGCTATATTTTTCAGATATGGCTTTAGATATATGATCACTTTTCGAACTGTCTGAAGAATTATTTGCTTCAGAATTTGTACCTTCTTTACTTTTGGCCAACATACTGGTCTCTTCACAAGCGGCAGATAGACTTGATTTGCTGGTTGTGAGATGGATAGATTTTTCAAATGCACCTTTTGAACTGGAATAACTTTTCGAATCATCTGAAAAATAATCTATTTCTGATTTTGTAATTTCTTTGTTCTTCAAGGAAACCCTCGCCTTTTCAGAAACAGGCGATGAATTTGGTGAGCTAGATATGGGATGACTTGAATTTTGAGATCCATTTTTGGAAATATTGTCACAATTTGAACCGTCTGAATAAATATATGCTCCAGATTTTGTACTTTCTTTGCTGTTCGAATTTTTGGAAACAGAATATGAAATTAATTTGCTCAATATAGTATGGCTGGATTTTTCAGTACCATATTTTAAATTTTGATCATTTTTGGAAGCTTTTGAAAAATTTTGTGTTTTAGATAATGATTCTTTACTTTTTACTGACACGGTTGACTTTTCAGACGCAGGAGTCGGGATGCCGTTGCTCATTGCAGAATGATTCGATTTTTTATATACAATTTCGGAACTTTTGTTACTTGTAGAGGTTTTGGATGAACATTCTAATTTAAATGGTGAACTTATTTTGTTTGTCATCATTCCACTTCGTTTGCTTATTGTTGTCATACTAGATTTTTCGGTTTCACTTTTTAAGTTTTGACCATATTTAGAAACTTTTGGGGAATATTCTGATCTAGATAATGCATTTTCTTTACTTCTTGACATTCTTGTCTTTTCAGATGGAGAAGCCGAGCTTCGAATGTGTGTTACGGTATGAATAGATTTTTTAGATTCAGCTTCAGAAAATTCGTCAATTTTAAAAGTTTCTTTATCATTTTCCGTATCAGTCACTATACTTTCATTGCTTTTTATCAACCTCTTCTCAGATCCAAAATTGTCGTCGTTTTTCGAAATTTTCTTAAACTTTTCAATTACAGCTTCAGAGGATTGATTTTTCGATTCTTCTGAAGTTTTTATCGTATCATCTACTACGCTATCTTCAATATCGGAAAATTCTTCCGTCTTCAAACATTCACATGAATCAATTTGTCGTTTTTTCTCCATACAGTAACAACATGTGCAATGCTCTTTGTTGATTTGTTTTCCATCAATGAAAGTATCAGATGATTTATCCATCCTATCAATTTCACTTGGGTTAAATTTCGAAGACGTGTGAGATACGATGAGAGGCGATGTTGGTGTGCTCTTTGTGGTATGACCAGATTTTTCAGATCCAGCTTCAGAACAGTGTTCACTCTGCACACGCTTTAAGGAATGATCCTCTTCGGATCGTGTACTTTCTGTGCTCTTCGCTGACACAATAGAATTTTCGGAAGCAGGAGACGATGTTGTTATGCTCTTTGTGGTATGAACAGATTTTTCAGATCCAGCTTCAGAACAGTGTTCACTCTGCACACGCTTTAAGGAATGATCCTCTTCGGATCGTGTACTTTCTGTGCTCTTCGCTGACACAATAGAATTTTCGGAAGCAGGAGACGATGTTGTTATGCTCTTTGTGGTATGAACAGATTTTTCAGATCCAGCTTCAGAACAGTGTTCACTCTGCACACGCTTTAAGGAATGATCCTCTTCGGATCGTGTACTTTCTGTGCTCTTCGCTGACACAATAGAATTTTCGGAAGCAGGAGACGATGTTGTTATGCTCTTTGTGGTATGAACAGATTTTTCAGATCCAGCTTCAGAACAGTGTTCACTCTGCACACGCTTTAAGGAATGATCCTCTTCGGATCGTGTACTTTCTGTGCTCTTCGCTGACACAATAGAATTTTCGGAAGCAGGAGACGATGTTGTTATGCTCTTTGTGGTATGAACAGATTTTTCAGATCCAGCTTCAGAACAGTGTTCACTCTGCACACGCTTTAAGGAATGATCCTCTTCGGATCGTGTACTTTCTGTGCTCTTCGCTGACACAATAGAATTTTCGGAAGCAGGAGACGATGTTGGTGTGCTCTTTATGGTGTGACCAGATTTTTCAGATCTAGCTTCAGAACATTGTTCACTTTTCGAACGCTTCGAGGAATGATCCTCTTCGGATCGTGCACTTTCTGTGCTCTTCGCTGATACACTAAAGTTTTCGGAAGCAGGAGATGATGTTGGTGTGCTCTTAATGGTGTGACCAGATTTTTCAGATCCAGCTTCAGAACATTGTTCACTTTTCGAACGCTTCGAGGAATGATCCTCTTCAGATCGGGCACTTTCTTTGCTCTTCGCTGACAGACTAGACTTTTCGGAAGCATGAGACGATGTTGGTGGGCTCTTTATGGTGTGACCAGATTTTTCAGATCCAGCTTCAGAACAGTGTTCACTCTGCGCACGTTTTAAGGAATGATCCTCTTCGGATCGTGCACTATCTTTACTCTTTGCTGACACAATTGACTTTTCGGAGGCAGGAGATGATGTTGGTGTGCTCTTTGTGGTATGACCAGATTTTTCAGATCCAGCTTCAGAACATTGTTCACTTTTCGAACGCTTCGAGGAATGATCCTCTTCAGATCGCGCACTTTCTTTGCTCTTCGCTGACACACTTGACTTTTCGGAAGCAGGAGACGATGTTGGTATGCTCTTTGTGGTATGACCAGATTTTTCATATCCAGATTCAGAACAGTGTTCTGTCTGCACACGCTTTAAGGAATGATCCTCTTCGGATCGTGTACTTTCTTTGTTCTTCGCTGACACAATAGAATTTTCGGAAGCAGGAGACGATGTTGGTATGCTCTTTGTGGTATGAACAGATTTTTCAGATCCAGCTTCAGAACAGTGTTCACTCTGCGCACGTTTTAAGGATTGATCCTCTTCAGATTGTGCACTATCTTTACTCTTTGCTGACACAATTGACTTTTCGGAGGCAGGAGACGATGTTGGTGTGCTCTTTGTGGTATGACCAGATTTTTCAGATCCAGCTTCAGAACATTGTTCACTTTTCGAACGCTTCGAGGAATGATCCTCTTCAGATCGCGCACTTTCTTTGCTCTTCGCTGACACACTTGACTTTTCGGAAGCAGGAGACGATGTTGGTATGCTCTTTGTGGTATGACCAGATTTTTCATATCCAGATTCAGAACAGTGTTCTGTCTGCACACGCTTTAAGGAATGATCCTCTTCGGATCGTGTACTTTCTTTGTTCTTCGCTGACACAATAGAATTTTCGGAAGCAGGAGACGATGTTGGTATGCTCTTTGTGGTATGAACAGATTTTTCAGATCCAGCTTCAGAACAGTGTTCACTCTGCGCACGTTTTAAGGATTGATCCTCTTCAGATTGTGCACTATCTTTACTCTTTGCTGACACAATTGACTTTTCGGAGGCAGGAGACGATGTTGGTGTGCTCTTTGTGGTATGACCAGATTTTTCAGTTCCAGCTTCAGAACATTGTTTACTTTTCGAATGCTTTGAGGAATGATCCTCTTCAGATTGTGCAATTTCTTTGCTCTTCGCTGATACTCTAGACTTTTCGGAAGCAGGAAACGATGTTGGAGTGCTCTTTGTAGTATGACCAGTTTTCTCAGATACTGCTTCAGAACTATTTTCACTTTTCGGATAATCTCCTATGCTCTGCAAAAAATTAAATTATGTAAAATTAAATGTACGATTTAATAAAATAGCATATAAGAATTTCTTCGTAATACGAGTTTATATGTCGGTTTAAATATATCATTTTTATGTATATTATATTTATAAATATATTTGTCATTACTATTTCAAGAGATAATATCGATATCATTGCATTGGTTTTCTCACATGCAATTTTTTCCGCCAATTGAGATACTTTGTGGATGAACTATAAAAAAATATTTCAATTACTGAGTATGTGATATGTCTTAATCATGACAAAATTAGATTAAAATAATACATTTTTGCAAGTTTCTATGGTGACTTCATCGAGGATAATTTTTCCATCGGTATTTTTAATGGTGGCAACTGAATTTACTTCCAAGGTTATCTGAAATTATTATTAGTGATTAAAATTAAATAAAATATGTACGTCTCCAGTCATCGATGGAGCAAAGATCCCAATGTGAAGAATATGTGCTACAGTATCTACCAATAAAAATTTCCAAGAAAAATCGGAAAACAAATTAAAGAGGAACTACATATATTAAAACTTGAAATATTCAACTTTTATTTACCATTGAATTGATGGGATTCACCTTTTCATCATTTTCGCTATCAATTTGCAGTTTTTTATAACGTGATAAAAGATCTTCCTTCTCAACTTCTAAATCTTTTATTAAAGTTTTCAGCTTTGTAATTTTCTCATTTAAATCAAATACCTAAAATTTTTAATGAATTTCAAAATTGAAATCTGCTTAGTATAATGTACGCAATTATATTTAAACACTTAACAATAATATTTTTTACCTCTTGCTCCAATTCTTCACATTTATCTTTGTAATACGAATCATTTTTAATAGCATCGTCCATTGTGGACGTTTTAGGTGAAGTTTGTTCAGGGGAATTTCTTTTCCTCCAATCTTCTTCAGCTTGTCCTAATGTTAAAGAAAGTACAACTTCTCTGTCTTCCATTTCTTGGAGTAGCTTCTTAAGCTCATTCTCTCTTGTAATGTGAATATTTATACTTCTTTGATATTCATTTCGTTTAATATCCTATTTTTGACGAAAAACGAGTAAAACAATTTAAAATAAATATACATATAATGCACATATGTACATACATTTAAGTATGTACTTAAATTATTTTTCAAATTGATATTGAAAATTAAAAAGAATACTTTATTATTTTTTAATGTTTCTAATTGATCTTCCAATTCTTTAATTTTTTTTTGTAATAGTTTTTCTCGTTCTTCACAAGACCCAGATAGTTCTGTTATAAAATTTTCCATATCGATGAGTTTGGATTTTATTTTATTTTCGCGAGGCGTTGAATCACTCATTTCTGTAAAAAAATATACAAAGTTTCTTTTATAACATACATATGAACATATATGTATGTAGTAAAAGTATTGTAAACGTTACAAATATGTCGATTAAAGGGTATTTTTAAAATAAATAAAATATTAATATGACACTCATGCGTAGCTTAACTTGGACAATCTATGAAATATATACATATATGTATATGAAAAGATTGAAATGGTAATATCTAAAACAGAGAAAAATGGAAGCATGTTGGAGAGGCCAGTCGATGGTGAGTGGGTGTAAATGATGATTATGTATTATTGTGCAAAAATAGTATACTCGCTTCGAATTTTCTATGTCGGAAACTTAAATTTTACAATTTTATAATTGTAGTGGTTATAAATTGACACTAACGCGATGGGTATTGCGAAATATAAAAATTAGAAGAAATTGCAAATGATTAATGAACATTAAATATTGTACTAAATAGAATTGGACCACTATTTCGGGAAAATGTTAACTCGTGTATCGGATTTTTTCTCACGTTGAAAATTCATTTGTTATTTTCAATTTGAAAATTCATTTCCTATTTCAATTTGAATTTTTTTTAATGGTATCATCACAGCAGGAATAAATCATCTTCGGTTCGCAGACGATATAGTTTTAATAGCTCGCGATCCGGCTGACCTAATTAACAAAGAAACACAGGTGGACAGGGAAAGTACGAAAGTAGGATTGAAAATTAACGTAAATAAGACAAAACTAATGTTCAATAGTTATTGCATGTCTAATAGCATTTCATGAGATGATAAATCAGTAGAAGTAGTAAATAATTATTTATATTTAGGTCATATAATTGACATATCCCGTAGTAAAGAAGAAGAGATAAAGAGATGTATGAAATTAGGATGGAGTGCATTTGGACAAATGAATGTTGTTTTTAAATCCAAAATGCCACACTGTCTGAAGAAAAAGATCTTCGATAAATGCGTTTTGCCAGTGATGACGTATGGATATGAAACTTGGATACTGAACACCAAGATGCTACACAAAGTATAATGCAGTCTGTATGCTCGGCATAACGAGGAAATACAGGAAACGGAACACGTGGGTGAGAAGAATGACAAGGGTAGTAGACATAGTGGATAGAGTTAAGAGATTGAAATGGCAATAGGCGGGCCCACGTGGCTAGAAGAATGGACGAAAGGTGGACAAAATAAGTGCTCAATGGTACCCGAGAGAATGAAAAAGGTTAAAGTGAAGACCGCAGGGAAGATGGGTAAGTGAAATTAGGAAAATGTGTGGGGTGAGATGGATGAGAGTTGCGCAAAACAAAAGACGAGTGAAAGCGTGTTGGAAAGGCCTTCATTCAGCAGTGGACGGTGAATGGCTGTAGATTATGATGATGATATAAATTATATGTGCGAAAGGGCGGACCTCTTTTTTTTTCATACTTCGATACGATCGATACAAGAAATAAAACGCATAAAATTTTAAGAATTTGTCTCACTTCCAAAAATTATGACGTACTATCTTAAAGTGTAATAGTCAATCAGCTGGCGTTTTAAGTCCAATCAACATATAAATAAATAGGGTCTACCTCACGGGACCGAAAGTGAAAAGCCCGAAAACGCAAATATCGGAAGGCAAAGATCGAAAATCGAAAGATCTTCAGCCGAAAGATCAAAAAAAAGGGTGCATGGTAAACGTTACTATGTATATATAATATATGTCTATGAGTGGCATGCGGTGAAATTATCTCTCTTTTTGTCATGTGCGCGCGCAGAATACGGGAGGAAAAGCCTGTTACTCTTGTTCCTGTTGTATTCTGCTCGCGCAAATTAAGTGAGGATGTACGACGGGGGGGGGGGGGGGGAGGAGAGACTATGGGGGATGAACGAATGAGACGACTGGCATGTTGATGCACGTGTTTTATTTATGACAGCTGAAGGCAGAGTGAGTGGCGGTTCTCCGAACCCAGCCGAGTTGGTCCCCACTCGCAGGAAGGCAACCAAATTCGACCATGTCGTATAAGCGAGCCGCCACAAGACTTTTACCGCACGCCACTGATATGTATACTAACCGTTTTTCATATGTATGCATGGTAAACAAACATTTTCGACAGTGTGGTGACGGTCACCAAATAAATATTACGGTTCGGTGATTACTAGTCAAATGTGAACCGGTCACAGGACAACCGGTCGCTCTAGATCGGTCACACGTGATCACCCGTCACACTAAAACTGGTCACACCCTAAAATCGGTCAACCAGTTTTCTGTGACCGATCGTGTGACCGATCTAGCGCGACCGGTTGTCCTTTGACTGGTTTACATATGACTAGTGGTCCGTTTACCTAAATAAATATTACAGGTGGAGTAAAGTGGCATTTGTAGCCGTGTGAGTTGGTAGCAGTGCGTGTGTTTGTATGAGCTGTGGTCGGCTAGAGGTGCGTAGTGTGGATTTTGAGAGGTTAGCTTTGGTCAGGTGTCCTGGGATGTCGGAAAGCGTGAGCGGGTCAGGGTCGGGGTCGGGGGCAGGGGAGGTGTGCGAGGAGGGGAACTTGGACCAGCAGTTGCTGGAGGCCGTGTCGGGGGGCTGCCTGTCGCGCGTGCAGGCGTTGCTGCTGCAGAGAAGGGGTCCGCCGGATCTGCTGGACGCCCAGGGTTTGTCTCCGCTGCAGCACGCCGCCTACAAAGGTGACCCCGCCATGGTGCAGCTACTCATAGACCAGGTTTGCTCATCGTTCACTCGTTCCTATACTATCTGTGTCTGGTTACACCCACCCACTACCTTAAATCCACTTTTATTCGTTTCATCGATTTTATTTATTGAGAACATTTTTGGAAATGTCATTGAGTACTCATTCTTTTTACATTTTATGTTTTAGGGGGCCGATGTCAATTTTGGAAAGCACGAATACAACTATACAACATTGCACTTTGGAGCTTTATCCGGTAACGCAGAAGTGTGTCAAACGTTAATGATGTCCGGTGTGAAAATTGACACTAGAAATTCGATCGGTCGAACGGCTGCACAGATGGCTGCGTTTGTAGGAAATTATCATGTTGTAGCTAAAATTAACAATTTCATTCCAAAGAGCAGCGTAGACTACTTCACCAAGTCTAAAGCTTTAGATGCGGCGCCGATGCTGCCGCTCGCTCTCAGCGAACAGTTTCATAAGTTTATAATGGAAGTTAATTTAAATCCCGTCAGAGTAGCTTTGAATTTGTACCGGTCTACCGGATTGTCAGATCATTTGGACAAAGTTAAATCTGTATTGGAAGCTATGAGTGAAAAAGAGATGAACAAGGGGAGTGATAATGACGAGATTTTATCATTTAAGTTGCACTACCTCTCCTATCTGGTCGGTGAAATCAATGACATCCGTCAGAGACATATTGCTTCTAAAGAACCTAAAAAAGACGAAAACTCCGAAGAGAAAAAGGTGGATTTTGTCGAATTGTTTTCCAGGAAGCTGTTGAAACCTGGAAAAGATGGTGTCACTTTAGAATATCAAGATAGCTTTTTGAAAGAAGGCGTTAGAAAATTTCCTTTTAGACAGTGTGTCATATTTCGTCAAGCTGTTTCCACGCTAGCCCAGAAGGACTCGCCCAGTACTCTCTCTGTTATCGAGACTGCTATAAATGGACAACGTGGTTTCGTGAATACTGTGCCATATTGCATTACGTGTGGAGAAGAGAAACCGGCCAAGAAGTGTTCAAAATGCAAGTCTGTTCAATACTGCGACCGAGAATGTCAAAGACTGCATTGGTTTATTCACAAAAAGGCTTGCACTCGCCTGGCGAGTGCGCCGATCACAACTTCAACTGCATTAACACAGCGCAAAATAGACACGGTTGATCTTAGTCAACATTTACAAGATTTAGTCACGGGTTGATTTCTATGTATCATCTTTAAGTTATGCCAAAATTTCTACCGACATTATTTTCCATAGACATTATATTATACTCGGGTACTTATTTTATATTTGTAAACTTAGAAATGGATGTCATAAATTATTCAAATATTGTTTAAAATCTTTAATTTTTTATGTGCTGCATATTATCATAATTGTTATAATTTTATTTAAGTAAATAAAGAGTCACTGTTTGGATGTTTTATTGAAATGAAAGTCGTTTCATGGTTTTATTTTTTATAATACTGTAAATTTTGTAATCCATAAAAACTGTTTGTGTAATCAATCTATGTATGTATGTTTTCAATTCACGGGGGTAGATAGAGGAAAACCCGTAACGATTTGAAGTAGTTTCTCTTTGCCTTAATTTGGATTAAAATTGCTGTACAAATTCAGTGAAAAATAAATTTTTTCACTGGTAAATTAGGATAGATTTTTCAAGCAAAAATGTATGGACTCATTGATGTTAAAGAGATCAGCAAGTTGCTGAGTTATACCAGATTTTTATATGATAGCTTTTTATTACGGGTTCTTAAGTACACGAGTGCATGAGATTATGTATCACATTTGGTAGTTCGATATTAAAAACTAGTTTTGTATGGTGGACGAATATTCACTTAGGCATACATATAAGGTGACCATTTTTTTCACGCTTAAAACCTGGACATTTAAGATATCTCATAGAGAATGAGTGAATAGTCACTGTTATAGAATACAAGTTTAAAAAATATTGTTGAGTGTGTAACTTTTTTTTTCTTAAATTGTACAAAACAATAAAATGTACATTTATATATTTTATATATTGTAAAATAGGAAAATAATTTTGTGAAATAAATCTATTGTAGATTCGTATATAATATGTAATTGTATACTTGGGATTTCACAATCCCGAGTAAAATATAACTTAAATTAGAATATTATAATAAAATTAGTTAAAGACTGGTTTGTCAAGGTTTGCTGTACTCGATCTTTTAATAAATTCATAATTTTTGATTTTGTGGTTCTAATTGTTGTACTGGTTGCGTCTAACGACTTACTAGAACAATGTTCAAAAATAATCAGTATTATACTGGTAAAACTTGAATTATACTTAAAAAAAAATCCCTGTTTTTGTCGCACAGCCTTAAGATCCGAACACAGTAGGCGACAGTGCGCTGCAGCGACGCAGCGCAGCACATCAGAGTTGGTACAAAAGGCAACTCTGACGCGC
Source organism: Arctopsyche grandis (assembly GCF_051622035.1). Lineage (NCBI taxonomy): Eukaryota > Metazoa > Arthropoda > Insecta > Trichoptera > Hydropsychidae > Arctopsyche > Arctopsyche grandis. The sequence goes on from NC_135359.1 coordinate 22,610,721, forward strand.
AGTGTCGCGCCACTCGTAGTGTGTTCTCATACAATTAATATTTGGCAGCGCACTGTTGCCTAGTGCGGTCAAGCCTTTACGGGTGCGCGAGCAGGATACAAGAGGACTACATGACATAATACCGAATCTCTTTGTATCTTGCTCGTGAAACGCAAGTATGACTACGACAAAAACAGGAGATTTTTCGAAAAGATAGAGATTTAGAAAATCTCCAGGGAGATTTAGAAAAATCTACGATAGCAGACCGAAAAACGCTGGTTAATTGATAAACAAAATGTGCATGTATAAGTGTATAAAGTTATTAAATTCGATATATATATATATACATAACTTTATCGCGTTATTTTATGAGAAACGAATTGGGATTCAATCAATAAATGAAGGAGATTGAGAAAAATCTAGAAAAGCAAACCGAAAGATGCTGGTTAATTGATAAAAAAATATGTATGCATTAGTGTATCAAAATTATTAAATTCGGTATATATACGGGTCTACGTGCAGAGCCAGAATGTTAACTTACAGAAAACACAAATATCGGAAGGCAAAGATCGAAAATCGTTGTATCCTGCTCGCGCAAATTAAGTGAGTATGTACCGTTTACCATGCACCCTTTTTTTTTGATATTTCGACTTAAGATCTTTCGATTTTCGATCTTTGCCTTCCGATATTTGTGTTTTCTGTAATTTAACATTCCGGTTCGTCACGAAGACCGATATATACATAGCTTTGTCGCATTATTTTATGAGAAAAAAATTGAATCAATGGCTACGTTTACACTACCGATATCTACACCCGATCCCCCGATACTTAGGAATTTTTCCATATCCAGTTCCCATATTGCAACCTGTGGTTGTTATTTAGGAACTGGTTATGGAAAAATTCCTAAATATCGGGTGGATCGGGTATAGATATCGGTAGTGTAAACGTAGCCATTCGTAAATAGTGAATTGTGCAATGGGTGTATTTTCGAGTGTTAGGTTGTATTGCGTTAGTGTTTTGAAGCGAGTCAGGTTGCAGCGAATCAGCTGTCACCGAGTTCTGTCAGTCTATGGTGGCGTTTGGCATCGACCACTTGTACAAAAGTGCGTTTCCGTAATAAACGATAGTAGTCGCTCTCACCCAGCGAGCCCCCAGCCTAATAGATGGCCCGCGAGTGTGACATCATCAATGAACCCAGGTTTTTTACCACTGCGCCCCCCCGCCCCCGCCCCCGCCCCCCGCTCACCACCCACCCCCACTCCACTTCTCGTGGCCTTGATTCTTTGCCCGATAGCCCTGTCGACCAACTTTCGTCACGTCGAAAACCTCATAAACTTGACTTCCGGTTTATATTTCAGTGCCAATATACTATGACCCCAACAATTACGCACTTGACTGTTATCCCGTCCGATTGTTTATGTAACGAGTTGTTCTGTTTGTTGTTTTCAACTGTGATGTCAGAATGCAAACATTGAAGCCAAATGTTTTTTTGTCGAGGCAACAAAGAACTTGTTTTCCTAGTTCCCCTTAATTTATCACACGTTCATTTATACATTAATTCGTCATAAATTTCGCGCCAAAAATTCGATACATTTTATTTTTTTTTAATTTTTACAAGTTTTTCTTTATAAAATAAAATAAATAAATAAAGAAATTTATGTATGTACATACATATATATATATACCCATTGAAGGTGTAGGAATCTCGTCGTCGTCATCGTCATCGAAACCTTCGAGAATATTCCGCAACAACAAACTACATTCCCGAAACCCAGATGACATGCACCTGCAGTCATTATATTAAACTCAGGCGGAACGCCCCTACCAGTCGAGTGGAACCAAAACGGTCGAAACACGCCGCCACCATTAAAATACATCGAGCGGAAAGGCGCCAAGCATTCCAGAAAATTCGACGCCTCGACGAAAACAAAATTCCTCTCGTACGCGTCAATAACCACTTCCATCAAGCATTCCAGAAAATTCGACGCCTCGACGAAAACAAAATTCCTCTCGTACGCGTCAATAACCACTTCCACCAAGCATTCCAGAAACACTATAAAAGGAGGTACAACGCAAACAACGCCAGTCGACCCACAGCAGCAAGCGTCGACACACAGCAGCAGACCAGTCAACATACAGCTCCTGACCAGCCACCACTACACTACGCGGACTTGGAAGATCAACCAGCCGGACGAGCCAGCAACACACTGCCGTATCCAGAGACCTTCCGTACATAGCTGAATGCCGAGCCAGCGACACTCTACCATATCCAGAGACCGCTGAACGACATACTTTTGCCCACAAATACCATACCTTTGTACAACCATAGGCAAACAATAAAACTTTATAAAACTAGCACAACAGTGTTTCGTTAGGCCGGGATAAGGTCAACACATCGTACCCCGCCTACATTGGTACTACTCCGACGTGATCTACGCAACCTTCTGATCATCCAACAGCGCTGTCAACACATCGCTACCCCGCCTACATTGGTGACCCCATCTTTGAACCACACAACAGTGTTTCGTTAGGCCGGGATACGGTCAACACATCGTACCCCGCCTACAAAGGTTTTTAAATAACAAGTAAACAAAAATCCTTTGTCGATGTGGATAGAGCTGAATTGATATTGTTATTAAAAAGAATACTCAATATGTATAGGATGAAACAAATATAATACTGGAATAAAGTAAAAATAACTGGACAGTTCCTTTTATCCAGTCTATTTTAATCACTGAAAAAGGTTTTTGTGGAAAATCCTCAAAAATAATCGTTCGATTTGTGAATACATTTTCAGAGACAGATTTCTTTGATTAATTTTAACAATCTAGGAATAGATATATGTGCATATATATGTATATATCGCCCAGTCGATGTAATGTCAGGACAGTTGATCTTCCTGTTTGATTTGAGTGAAGCAGCAGCATTATTTGAGTTTGACTATTAATATATAATAAATAAATAAAGTATATACATAAACATGTATGTATATTCATTGAGGTATACCTGTTAGGATTTCCTGGCATATAATTATATGAATAAATAAATAAAATGTATGTATGTACTTCTAAATCAGATGGTTTGATGTAATCATTTTGTTCATATTGCATTATTTGACTCAACACATCATCGTTGCTGTTTTTATAGCTAGTGATAGCATTCACGCAATATTTGATTGCAATCAAATGCATTAACGAAAAAAAATGTCCTGAAAGGTTATCATCAATCAAAAAAGTGATTTCGTCAATATCATATATGACGCACATGGTTAATTTGCACCAATATGAATTTGAATAAACTAGTAATTATCTATAAATCGATGCTTTGTGTCATCGTTCATAAACATACAATTAATATATATATGTATAGCTAACATATTCGATATTTTAGATAAAATGATTTTTAAAAAATTAAATAATATGTAAATCTAGTGCTACCAAATCCAACCCACGTGATTAATATTTTGACTACAACTTCGTACTTATTAAAAGCAAACACAAAATAAAATAATAACATACATATGTTGTTGCTTATTATATACTTTGTCTTTACATTGTAAAAAAAGAGATGAAGTATGTATATTATGAATCATTTTTTGATTGATTTGTATTGTCCCATTTTATATGAATCGAAATTGTGTTATATATAGTTTTATATACATATGTACATTGTATGATCTTTGTTATTTGTGTACATATGTACATATATTATATAATATAGTATTCTGGCACATACATATATACAATGTTTATTTTTGAAATTATGTATTTAACCGGTAGGGTAAACATATCAAGAGGAGATTATCGAATTATCTGCTATTTGAATAATATGAGTTTGATCCTCGTTATTAATACGATCCATATTCACAATATGTATAGTGTTTAAACGTGATTTTCATTGTCGTAATTGTTTCGATTTTTATTGCAGTAACGGGTGGCTACCAAATTGGGTTAGCTGGTCTTCGTCGTCGATTGTGATGTTGAGAGCTGTGGAGAAAAAACTCCTGTCACGTTAGTAAATCAGATACATACATATTTTCATTAAGCCTTGACCTTTTAAGTGAATCAATCAAGTATGAAATACAACAAAATTTATAATTATTCTAATAAATCATAAGCTGTACACGCAAAATCGATTGCTTTCACACGTTGCATGAAGAAAATTGTATTAATTGTAAATTTTGCATTATCAGCGATTTACTATCATTACTTTAGGTTATTGTTACTTTGAAATATTGGATGAATCATTGTCATTTATATTGTGTATTTGTAATTAGTCAAGGTCAAAGTTCTCTATTATATCTTGTTCTATACGTTTTATCTTGTGTTCAACTGATATATTTGCAACGCAAACTCGCTAAGTTTTTAGCATATGTGCGTTTTGTGGAATGTTGAATATTAATTAATTACATGCCAATAGTATGATGCCCTATTTTCATTAAATCTTTTGACTATTCATATTCAACGTAAGAAATTTGAAAGTCGTACACAAATACAAATAAAAAAATCAGTATGCTTTTTCGAATTTAAAAACATTTCAATAAAAAATGAAATACTATTTATTATAATTATGCATTAAGATATATGTATATAGTTTTTAAATAAATTTAATTGTATAAAACTCAAGTATTATAGAATCTTGGTGTTTTATAGAAATGGTGATTTTTTCAGGCTTATGACATCATACCTTAATGATGTTTTTTATAAATTTTGTGAACATTTATTTACAAACATACATAACTATACATATATGTATATAGTACATATATACGATTATCTTATCATTTTGACTATAGGCCTTGAAATTAAATTTATTTTTCTTTTGTCAATCTTGTTTGTATAATATGTTGAATTTTTATAAATCGTGTTTTTATTTTTTTATATTTTACCTACCAGTACGTAAATGATTATAACGTTGCATCGATAACACTTTTGTATCACCGTTACAGATTTAAAAACAGCATACCGTGGATGGTTTGTCGATATTGGACCAGTGGTTGGCAAAGCTGACAAAATATGGACGATATCATTAAATGAAGAATCACCAAAGACACCTCTTGTGCTGTTGCATGGTCTTGGTGCGGGTGTTGCAATGTGGGTCATGAACTTAGATTCATTGGCTTCTGCACGCCCTGTATATGCAATTGATCTCTTAGGTAAAATGACCTTGGTGGTTTTCAAACAATTTTATTCTACATACAAACCACTGAATATATGTATAGTATGATGTATATATTGAAATTCGAAGGCTTTGGACGGAGCTCTAGACCAGCGTTTAGCTCTGATGCAATGGAAGCAGAAATGCAACTCGTAAATTCTGTCGAGGAATGGCGTAAAGAAATGAATATCGATAAATTTTATTTGCTCGGTCACAGTATGGGTGGATTTATAGCAGCGTCATATTCGCTGCAGCATCCTGAAAGGTATGTTAATAATACGAATTAGTTGTGTTTATTTGTTGTAGATGTAATGTAAATGTTTATGTATTTATTTCTAGGGTGAAGCATCTGATATTGGCTGATCCATGGGGTTTTCCAGAAAGGCCTACTAATGTTGCCGAGCGATATCAATTGCCTTTATGGGTTCGTATGGTGGTTACCGCTGTGCAACCTTTAAATCCTCTCTGGGCTCTTCGTGCTGCAGGTCCTTTTGGACAATGGGTTGTCGAAAAAGCGCGCCCTGATTTAGTGAAGAAATTTGCACCCGTGGTTCCCCTAGCTGATGAAATCATACCGCAATACATATATCAGTGTAATGCACAAACTCCGAGGTACTTTGACTTTTGTGCATATTTTATTCTAATGTTATCTTAATAATTTTTTTATCTATTTTTTTTAATCTATATCCATGTATAGCGGTGAAAGTGCATTTCATGCTATGATGCATGGATTTGGTTGGGCAAAGAATCCTATAACCAGGCGAATGGATGAACTTAGTGTAGATATTCCTATCACTATGTTATATGGATCCCGTTCCTGGGTGGACAATATTACGGGAGATATGATCAAAAGTCAAAGAACAAAATCCTATGTAAATGTACAGGTGTGAGAATGGTTTATTTTTTAATTCCATTGTGTTTTTATATTTATCATTCTGAATTTTGCTTTTTTTTATTTAGGTGATAAATGGAGCTGGTCATCATATTTATTTAGATAAACCAGACGTTTTCAACAGATATGTTCAAGAAGCATGTTTATATTCTGATCCTCGTGACATTCAAGAAATTTTAAAATCCGAGGGCAACGAATCTGACCAAGAATGTGACAGGGTAAAAAAGACAAGCTTGGCCTCTAAAGAAACATTGGAAAGTTAAATCTTCTTTATGAAAAAGGTCTATATTTAAGTTAAGAGGAACTCGTATTTAATCCACGGGTGTGGAAAATATCTGACATTAATTTTGTATCTCTGTTAAAAACGAGTATTATAGTATATATTAATTGCCTACCATATTACCCTTTCTTTTCACTTTCAAAAAGTTTCAATTTGTTAATAATACACCTGTGCTACTTAAAATATTGACTCTTTCAATGTTGGGACATATTAATTCTGAGAAGAATCTGGCATGATTGTGTGAAATACCTATATTGTAAAAGTAATACATATTCTTATTTATGTTGTTGATCTTGATGAGTATGCACATTCGATAATAAGGAATTATTATTTAATAATGTAGTATTTTTCACGAATCTTTATCACTTTTGATATTTTTTTAACGAAATGTTTGTCAGAAAAAAATCAACATATATTATACATATATATGTACATGCATACCTATGTAGATTCATAGATAAAATTTATCCAAGTATGTATCATATATATGTACATCGAACAATAATATAATGTTAAATATCATTATAATAATTTTCAATATTAAAATTAATAACGGGTTTCAAGTTCGATTTTAATATGTATGTTGGTGTCTTAAATGTTTATATAAAATGTTTTACTATTATTATTTATTTATTGTGGTTGTTAGATTATTAAGGCATACACAAAATAGGAATTCATATTTCCGAAATCAATGATACCTGACGGTGCTGCTAAATAATTATTTATATATAAAATATACTCGCCGATAATTATCATTTATTTTGTTCTGTTAATGTTTTGATGATTCTATTTTTGTATTCACCGAGTGTTTAAGCGTTATTTTATTTACTAAAAGAAATAAAGTTTTTTATAAGTTTTTAATTTTTTTATTTATCCAGCTATTATAAATTTTAAGAACCATTAAAATATAATTCGTCAATGTCAGAATTGAAAAGTTAATGAAGAGATGTAATTTTCTTTTTTATTTTTTTTTCTAACAAACATGCATATGTAAATTCTTTTACGTTTATTTTTGTTTGATTTGACATAGTAATAGTAACAACATTAATATATGTATACCATTATTATGTTTGATTAGTAGTATTCTATCTATGTATGTATGTATATTATATCCGGTGATTTCCATTACATTGTATGGAATCGAAACATGGACGCTAAAAAAGACAAAAAGGGACATGTTATATTCCTTTGGAATGTGGTGCTGGAGGCGGATATTGTGCATTATATGGACCACAAGGCGTACGAGCGTCTCCATCCTCAAATAGTTGGTAGTTTCGGAGAGACTCCATAATATGTAGAAAAAGTATATACGTATTGATATATAAGACCATATTATCAGGAAGAATTTGATGTCTAGAGAAACTGGTAGTCACAGGAACACTAGAAGGAAGGAAAGCGAGAGGAACGTCTCTCACAATATGGTTAGATAGTATTCTTGTAGACGAGTATTTCCCTCCAACTTATACTCGGGAATCAAAAATTAATTTGGATTTACAGTATATGCATATGAGCTACATATATCTTAATTGATTTAATATCATTCTATTTATTGCAACCCAATCAAATATCATTGAATTTATTGCAACCCAATCTCTAAATTTTTAATAATGAAAACAACACTAGCTAGTAAATAGCGTGAATTTTATAAATGAATACCAATATATCCGCTCTCATAGCACTGTAATAGTTCTTGGCTTGTTGTGTGTACATATAAAACAAAACTATGTACGATGAAGTGGCTTAAATACCAGTAAATATATAATATAAGAAAATTTGTTTTATATAATACATATTATGAAACTTCGAATAAAGGATGAAATTGAAATTTTCTGAGTCGTGTTAAACTGTCGAGATAAATCAATCGCCTGAGAATCGTACAGAATTTTAAATATGTATAATTTAAGTAAAACGCTTTCTTTGAACCTCACGCCTTTCAGTAAATGAGAAAAGATCATGCTACAATATGTATCATGTTAATTATGTTAGAGATTTATTGTTCTAGTTGAAAGCTACTAGTCTTGCAAATATTTTGTATCCATCCTTGTCAAAATACTTACCCATAACAGGGAAAGTCTGCTAAACTATAGCTTTCAATAGACTTTAAATCGGATTATATTTTAGGCAAAAAAATTTCTTGCATATATTTCAATTTTTCTTGCATTTATTTTCGGCAAACGTTTCTCAAAAAAAATGCTGTAACTCGAAACGAAATAAACTTCAATGGTAACTCGAAAATATTAGGATAATTGAAATACTGAAAACAGCCAAAAATTTACGATTCCGCAGGGATCGAGTACTCGTGTCTGCAGTCCTGCTAAGCATATTTAACTTGGCACAGGATCAGGAAGGGTGGAGGCGCATCGTCCACCGGATTCCAGATGACAAGAAATGACCATGACGCTCAGTATTGGGCAAAACGAGAAAGGAGAATTATGTTTACCTCTTTCTCGTATTATTTAAATTCATTAGTAACTATATTGCATAAAAAAAGATTCAATAGATCAATTTTTAAAAAATACACTCAAATGGATTACCTATGTATGTATGTAAAATAGATATTAAAAGTAATTTTCCGATTTGCTAGTGGAAAATATAATTTTTTCATGTCTTTACTTTATTTTTACATATTTACATTACAATAGGAAACGTTAGCGTCAATCGACAGTAAATTATTGTAATGTTATTTTTCAGTTAAAAATGCAAATGCCTAATGAATTTGGCACGAGCAACGAATGAAGTATTAGTTAATTTTCCAGTTAGAATCCCATTGGCATCTGGTCGGAATAGAAGGTGTTTGGATTAAAATGTTTTGACTAGCTTTATGTTTTGTGATGTTTTCAGTGTGCCGGTCGGCTCCGAGCGGTGAGGTAGTCGGTGGAGAGCCAGCTGGGTGCGAGGAAGCGGGGAAGCGGGGAGGCGGGGGAGGCGCACGCGTAGATGTTCGTGTCGGTGGCGGCTGCATTATTCCTGATCGGAGCCGCTTTTGCCATGACTAGAAGAAATAAACGAAACTCCGTCGAGACCAAGTGCGTGTTTTCCACCACTTGCCTTGCCTACAAACTCTACATCTACACAACTACAGCTACAAATACATACGTACATACGTGCATTCAGTATATTGTGTTCGAGCATTATATTCAATCGGCCCGGCCGGTGCGCAATTGTTGCGCTGCTTTTTTTTGCACGCGGCCATTATCTAATTCAGACAGACGGGCCAATTGTCCAATTGCCGGTACTCGGCTCTCGACATTCAACACTCTACACTCCACACTCCACACTCCATCAGCGCTTCTCGAATCGAGGAACGCGTCCTTTCAAGACAATCGTATCGATCGAGCGATTCGCTATGTAAACAAACATTCATAATGCCTTTTTGGCGCGAAAGTAAACCGATTCCCCGCGAATTTGATGTTGATGTACAAGAGTTTTGCCTGTTGATATATCAACGGATGGCTTTGGAATGAATTGATAATCGGTTTTATATGTCACTATTGTTGTGCCCGTTGATCTTAACGGGTGGTTTCTAAAAAGGAATTGATACACGAATTAAAATAAAGTTATATGTTACATATAAATATAATGTAAGGTAATTTATAGGCGCGCGCACCCACGTATTAACCCTTTGAGTGCTGATGTATTTTCTGTTAAAAACCCGCCATGATGAAAATTATTATTTAGAACCATTGAAGTAGAATGCATAGAATCGCTCTCAGCCTCCAAAAATGTTGCTACAAAAACTGCGCGGCAGAGTTTGTTCATTGTTTGCTAAACTTCGTCTCTCTCTCTTGTCTCTCTTCTGAATTTCCGTCTCTCTCTTCGATGGCTCGCTTTTAGACGATACTTTTGTTAACAATGACCATTCTATGTTTAGAACCCAATAGAAAGCCGGTATAAAAATTATAGCTAATTTAATTAAACAAACCCTAGATCACTACCCCAGATAACTACCGCCGAGGATTTCAAGTTTTGTAAATGTGTGTTTAGACTAATATATCTTGCAACAATATAAAATAATCAAAAGGTGGAACTAATTTTTCCAAAACTAGTTCCATATTCTTCATTGTTGTTAAAATATAATGCTTGCAATCTAAATGCCAAGCTATAATCTAAAATATTCAGCAGTTAAGGATTTCCATTGGGTAATTCTGCTATGGTTATAAATGAATGACATGGATTACAACACCCATGTTCAATGCTACCTGGAGAGGCTTAGCGGGTAGTATTTTTGTTTACTTTGTACATGCTCAAAATACAAAGTCTATCGGCGTGTTTCAGGCCCATGAACTTGTTGACAAAACGCCGATTAGCATTCAAAGAGTTAATAGAAACAGTTGAATGCGCGCATTACACGCTCGTCGTTCCAACCCATTCACCCATTCGAAATGATGAATGAATGTGTGTGTGTCTTCATGTATGTGTGTACGCTCCCGCGCAGTGCATCTGACGCTGACGTCACCCGTCGCTTGGCGCTCAATATCAGAAGTTGATTTTTAGTTGACGCGTCCGCCACATACCCACAAAAATACATACATACATACATATTATATATTGCGTCCGTTTTTATTCCAAAAATTGATTTTTAAGTAGTCATCGTATATAAAATATTCGATGCTTTGAACAAAAAAAAAAATACAACCGATTGAAATCGTAGTAATAATAGTAAAGTTGCAGAAATAAGCGCGAATACGTATGATTTGCAAATATCCAATGTATTCAGATCCAAGACATGTATTTTTTTCTCAAGGTGTAATTCGAAGAACTTCGATATTTAACAAATCTATATAAATTTTTATTTATAAAATTAATAGTTGATTATTTTACATCAGCTCACTATATGTATTACGCCACGGATATTCAAAATTTAACCAATTCTGATTGGTCTGTGAAATCAAGACTGTATTTAATATATGTACTTACTTATGGATATTGTTTTACATATTTACATATATATTTATAAAAACAAACAAAATATTAAATAAAAAAATAAAATATTAAATAAAAAATTAATATTAAATAAAAAAATATTGTCTTATATATGTACATATGTATAAAAACAAAACAAAATTAATCGGTTATAATTATTGAAATAGTAAAAAATATTTATAGTAAGCACCCAAAGGAATTTGCTCAATTAAGTATTTAACTAATTGAATTAGTCTGGATTAATTATAAACGATTAAAACTGTAAATTAAAACATTAATATTATAAAAAGGTTATTAGTTAAAGCCTTTTATAAAAAATAGTAAAATTGATATTTTTTTTCAAGCGGTTGGGAACCAGGATGGTATAATTGGTCTAAATCCTCAGCCGCACTTTTGGGATCGGCAGAAAAAAGAATACTTTCCAGTGAGTATCAATTTTAAAATATTAAATTAATACAATACAATCAGAATATGATCTTTCATTGTATCAAGGTTGCTAATTTTTGATAACACAGATACAATTTTAGTCAAGATAACGTTGTCTTTTAATAATCTTGTTAATTTCCCAATGATATGCGACTCGGTCTATCTTTCATAATTTGTCGCTAGGTTTGAGAACGAGTTATAATGGACGATATATCGATATTGGTCCTATTGTGGGCGATGGTGATAAAGTTTGGACACTCTCTTTCAATGAAACGTCGGAAAAAACACCGTTGGTACTGTTGCATGGTCTCGGAGCTGGAGTCGCTCTGTGGGTGATGAATCTGGACGAGCTTGCAGACAATCGGCCCGTACATGCAATCGATCTATTAGGTATAACTCACATTACTCACCTTAAAGTTATCGATGTTATTATTGAAATGCTAATTTGTTTTTGTATTTGATAGGCTTCGGCCGCAGCTCAAGACCGTCGTTTAGCTTGGACGGTAAAGTGGTCGAAATGCAAATGGTTACATTCTTGGAAGAATGGCGTCGTAAAATGAAACTTGATAATTTTATCCTGTTGGGTCATAGTTTAGGTGGATTTTTAGCAGCTTCATACACGATGCAATATCCTGAAAGGTATTATAAATCAATTCTAGTTTGCTATGAAATATTTTTCATATTAGTTTCATATTATTGAATTATTTATTGGTTTTAGAGTGAAGCATTTAATACTCGCCGATGCTTGGGGTATACCTGAGAGTCCACCGAATGTTTTCGAATATTACAAGCTTCCGATGTGGGTCCGTATGATATTTTACGTCCTTCGACCCCTGAATCCTTTGTGGCCTCTCAGGGCAGCTGGTCCCTGGGGTGAGAGCCTCGTAGGTAAAGCGCGTGCCAATCTAGTGGCGAAATTTGCCTCGTTCCTTCCACAAGCGGAAGATGTGATCCCTCAATATATCCATCAATGCAATTCTCAAAAACCGAGGTTTATACGCGTTTCATATTGACTTTGATGTAACTTATTGTAAGCTGACGATGATTTTTGTTTAAAATTTCAGTGGAGAGAGTGCATTCCATGCGATGATGCATATGTGGGCTTTCGCTAAAATACCAATCGTCAGAAGAATGCATCGCTTGGATTCTAACACTCGACTTACCATGCTTTTTGGTGCCAAATCTTGGGTCGACAGTTCGATCGGATATTCTATTCAGAAAGACTTGCGAAACTCTACTGTTGACGTTCACGTACGTTTCGGTGTAATTTTAATTTTATTGATTTTTGACGTGTTTTTAATTGTTTTTTTTTTCTTTATTTTAGATTATTCCAGAAGCTGGACATCATGTATATCTAGATCAACCGGAAATATTCAATAAATTTGTGTTGGATGTTTGTTATTGTGAAGATGAAATCGATCCAAACTCTCAGTCTAACGTCGACAACTCGGCTGTAAAATCGGACGATGTAAAATCTAATGGAAACATATTGATATCAAAGAATATCGATAAATGAGATAAGTATTCTGCATTTGTGTCAATTGTATGTTGTTTTGAATAAACGGTGATCGATAGCATTTTATCAAAGATGAGGGTGATAATTTGTGATAGATTTGATTGACAATGCTCTGTGATAAAGTGGTTTCTGTGTCGTATGTATGTATATGCTTAAAGCGATCTATAAAATGTAAGGATTTCTACCATGTTGTATTATTTTTTTTTATTGTTGAAATTACTCATTGCAAGGATAATTACTTTTTGTTTGTGATACAAATGAAATAAACTCCTCTTTGAAAACTTGTCTCTGTTTTCAACGTATTTATGTATAAATATTTACTTAGTTTTGCCAATAAATGTGTGTATTTTTGGATTATCTTATTGCTATATGCCATATTTACAATATGTTGATTTGCTACCTTTCAGTTAATTGTAATTTGTATGCTAATGTATTTTGGATATTATATTTTTTTATCTTAATGTGATATTGAATGTCTCCTTTCACTGAATTGTCATTTGTATACTAATGTATTTTGGATATTACATATATTTTTCTTATCTTAATGTAATATTGAATGTCTTCATCTTATCTATTGATGCCTATATACATATGTACAATGTTTTTTCCTTGATATGCTGAAAAAGTCTGCGGGAACATCTACACGAAACGTTCCTCAAAGTATTATAATAAGTAATTATTTTATCAATCAGCATTATTGTGTTTATTAGAATTTAAAATAATCTATTAGCTACTAATATGATCATTAACTGTATTTACTGCCATGATATAACTTCAATGAATTGATTGCATCCAATTTAAGTTTGTTGGTTGACATATATGTATTTATTTTTATAAAAACTTGCATTGGTATTTTATTTTCACTATGTATTTATATGTAAAAGAAACACAGATTTCGAAAAATTTTCAAATGTATATTTTACATTGGATTTAAAATGAATAAATAATATATTGTTTTGAATATATTTATTAATATATATCTTATAATATCGACAGTTAAAATAAATATGTATGCTTAGAAGTAAAATACGTATTTCTTTTATGATTTTTGTATATGTAACAAATCAATGACGTTATGAAAGCTCAATCATACATTTTTTTAATTTAATACACATTGTAATACTAGTACAGTTTCTTTGTAAGAGTTGTATACACCGTTTGATACTTTTATATAACAGTATTATTTTACTGTGTGATTTAAATTTCATCATGATTATTGATGTTAATAATTTTTAATAAAATGTAAGAAACTAATATATTGTTTTTATTTATGTATAATATATGCTTAAATAAATCATATAGTTATAATTTTCCTATATTAAATTTTTACAGTTCAATTAATGAATTGTGTATGGAATGATAGTGAGTTTGTGACTTTTATTGCCAATCAGAATTGCTTTGAGATTTTTAGTTTAGATTCCAAGTGTATCGAAAATTTCCATTACATTGATCTGAAATTTTACAAATTTATTTGTTTAAGTCAACGTAAAATCATTTTAAAACCGATTTGAAAATAAAAACTTGAGGTTATCGATAGTAATTACATTAATTGATATATCATTTATCGACAGCTTAAGTATTGCACAATTATATTGTAAATAAAATTAATTGTATAAAAGTTGAAACCTATCGCAAATACATTAAAATATTAAAAGGTAAATAAAATAAAACTGTAAACTATAATTTTTGAGATTATAACTCAATCCTTTTGTATAACTAATTATATAAAAAATAATATTCTTATCATTGTGCAATGCTTCAAATAATATAAATGTTATCTTAATTTAGCTTCATCGTCTCTCATAAAAAAAACATTTACGATTACGTCCACAGATACGATCAAGACATTTATTGCCAAGCACACGTTGTTGAGAATATCAGCTTTTTTGTGGTCTTCTGGTTTGTTCAGATCAAAGAATGAGCCCAGTACCACAAAGAGTACACCAGCGGTAACCTTTCATAAAATAAAATAATAAAATAAAAACAAACTCAAAAAAAACATAAAAATAAAAAGCTTGTAATAATAACAAAAAAATAACTCAAATAGACTAATTCGCAAAGATTTCGCCAATGTAATATTAAATTCCACTCAGCTACTGATTATATTTAATTGATATTGGCATAATTGGTATTGTGCACTGTTCTGATGTTTGATTTTAAGGCTCTACTTTAGTCGCTAGAGCGGGATCGAGACCGAAACTCATTTTGATGACATCACAGAAAAGAGCAACGGTTACGAAGCCAAGTGCTACGTGATTTATAATAACTGCCATTGTTCTCTGTCTTTCACCCTTATGGAGGTTCAACACAGTCAGTATGATCGTTAAAACAGCCGCGGTCACCTGTTTTCAATAACAGTCGATTAAAATAAATTAAGTGGTATATATAATTCATCGAAAACGTGCACGTTAACAAATATCTTTAAGCACACATACATATATAATATAATATATATCACACTTATGTTCTAACCCAATATTATTTTTTATTTCTATTATATTTAAGGTTTAACAGTCATGTCTCTTTGTAACGTGAGAGGATTGTTGGAATATTCGATGCCGAAGCCTGATATTATAATGTTAACTAGAGATATTATGAAAACGAATATTAATATGACATCGTTCAGTATAATAGCCGCAGTCTGATCTCGGTGTTTATTAATGTTCAGTCCCCCTATTATAATGAATAACACTCCGACGATCATCTGCAGAAATAAAATTTGAGTTTAATGCTAAATTATTACCCTTATAGTTTATCGAAGAATACATTTTAAAAAGAGACGTCGACAGAACAATATTATTTCGATTCAATTTCCAAAATTTGTGGTACAGACATCAGAAACTTATCAAAACAAAACAATTTAATATGAGACTAGTACGATAGTTTTCACTTTATTAAATGGGGGTTTATATAAATTGACTTTGAAGCTTCATAGTGCACTAATTTAATTGAAACATACAATTTTAAGTTTATATGTGTCATATTGCCTTTTTATAGTCATGAGGTAATGAAAATAATACCATCTAATGGAGTGAGTAGTATTTTAACTTCAAAATCATATTATCTTTTCTGAGTTGAAGCCGATCTAATTAATGAGTCATCATACTGGTCTCGTTTTACATACACAAGCTGGAAGGCATGTTATATTCAGATTAAAATATTAGAAATTCAATCAAATAAACTAAATAAATAAGTTCAGTCAATACTCCCTTTTCAAAAGCTATGCTTCAATTTCAGCAAATTCTATTGTCATGAGTATTATACAGGTTTTTCATTACAAATTGACCCTTTTTCATTTCAAATTGACCCTTTTTCATTTCAAATTAAACCTTTTTCATTTAAATTGAACCTTTTCAATGTCAATTTGAAATGAAAAAGGGTTAAAAGTTAATTTCAGTATTGAATCTTTATGTATCATATATTCCATGTCTATTGAAACTAGGAAGTTAGAAATTGTTGAAAGTATTTCCTTATAGCTACTACATGTGTATATTAAATTAATTTGTTGACAATAATGTATTATTAAATTCTCACAATCGCCAATGCGTCCGGTCTAACTTTGTTCTATATTAAAATTAGCATATTTGGCAATGGACGGATCAAACGCTGAAATCATCAGGTTCAAAGCTGTAATGGCAAACGAACAACCAGTGCTAATGTAATTGATTAAGTTAGCTGAAAAATGATATGCTGGCAAGTGCAACTTGCAATCTCTGAACAGATTCAGCGTCAAACATATCAAACCCAACGCTACCTGTGTATTGAAGAAAAGTCCAATTTATACAATTTTTGACAATTTGTCTTTGTAAATAATAATTGGATTATTTAAATAACATAAATAAATAAATAGTTACCTGTAAAACTATAGATACGGTGATTAGCGTCAGCAGCAAAGTGTAGAACTCGTGCTTCTCTCCCACTTGCAGGATGTATTTGAGCTGTGATGCATTTGCTGTGAGCAGGGCTATATCCAGCATACCCTGGGCGATGGTCTTTTTAGTAGCATATCTGTTGGCATCGAGTCCCTTGATCTGAAACCACGCATCTGCCAATGACATCATTGTGAACACAATTCTTCTTATTACATGCACTTGTTTAATTGAGAAAATTGTTTGCACAATTTTACACGGTATACGGATGGAAAACGAAATCACAATGAATCCGGCACAGGTATTGCACGAGGCATCATTCGTCATTTCCTGCATTTTTAATTTACTTCACTGCCCGACTGCGAACAAATGCCAACATCCTTTCTATAGCCAAGGTTTTTTCGGCTGATTAATGTGTATAAAGGTTGTTATATATTTTTAATCTTGTAAATCAACACCGATTTCTATTAGTGTGAATTTGGATTTATGAAATTGTACCAGTCATTGGAAAGTGAAAAGTTATAAGTGACGAAAATGAGAGCACAAATCAAGTGCAGCAATTTAGTGCAAAATTGAGGTTGCCAAGTTTCTTTCGATGCATGTGAACCTCAATTCTTCAGTTAAATGATGATTACATTTATATTATAAATTACAATTGCATTCAGATTTCCAATTGAGTGACTCTTATTAACTTCTTATGTACATATTATGTATAATATCAAGAAAGTAGGAACAGTAATTAAACTTTCTACATACTCAAATATGTAGAAATGAAAATGTAATTCATCACAAACATTGTAAGCAATGGTGTCAAATATTTGAAAATCGTTTTTTACAATTATAAATATAAACATGTGTACTTATTTTTAAAAAAAAATTTAGTTTACATTTTATTAGCTGCGTTATTTATAAGTAACTAGCTGAACCCTGGCATGCGTTGCAATGCCATAATAACGCATGCAATTCCCGTTCCCTTTCCCGTTCTCGTTCCCGTTCCCATTTGTCGGAAAAACGCAGGTAGCGAACACATTTGAAATTATTGCGTTGCAATGACACTCATTCCCGTTTTTCCCGTTTTTTCCCGTTTTTTTTTCACAGTAATCTTCCCGGACATGCACACAACAAATCCTGAAAGTTCCATCGTAACCGGTTCAGTGGCTTAGGAGCCTATTCGAGACACACACACACAGACATTAATTTTTATATACATATATACATAGACTCTACAAAAGGATCCAGCTCACATGATTAATATTTTCAATTTCGTAAATCATTTTTTTTATATGTTAGGGAAAAGTTATTAAATTTCATAATATTTTTGCGTAGGGGTGGGTGGATTCAGGATCCAAATGAAAGGCCAAAGTTGCTTCACAGCATTTATTGAATGATTCAGGAGGTCCACACGTAACCAGCGCTCGCTCCAGAATAATCTGCTATGGCGTATGTAATAACCTCATTATAAAGGACAAGTTGCTCACCACAGCTTCCCCGATCCATTTGTGTATCTATTGTCTAGGTACGTACAGTTTTAAGTGAGTCTCACGCTCTCACCCGGGTTCTGAGAATTCTAGCGGGCATTTACTCGAGTATCGTTAGGCCAATTCGGGGGTCTCCATTGTTCACCCCCGAATGCACTTAGACAGCGGATACTCTTTCGTGCTCCCACGTTACAATATGTATTAAAAAAAAGATTAGGAAGATTTATTGAATTGTCAGAATATTCACTGAATGGGTTCCCTGCATCCCTATTACAGAACGATAATCATTTTTTTTTTATTTATATGCAATCAATTGAATTATTATTTTTGTACAGTATTTCATCTCGTCAAAGCATATGAAACGAAATATATTGAGCAGGTTTTAAATATATATACAACAAATATTTGTACATAAATATATTGAAACTGTATTCATGACCAATAATTAATTTGGAAATATTAAATCTTAGATACATTAATGGAGAGTTTTCGAGAGAAGAAAATACAAATGTTTTCTTTAACTAAAGTGAATCGATAGATCATAGGCGGATCCAAGGGGGGTGCTATGGGTGCCATGGCCGCCCCCCTTGGATGAATTTAATTTCATATATAATATATATACATACATACATGTGTTTTAATTTCTCCAAATCTTCATTTTAACTTTTAAAATAATTAGTCCTTACAATGTATGGCCCAGTGATTTCAACAAGATATTTTTTTTGTATTATATTTCAATTTTAATGTCCCTCCCCTTCACCATTTTCTGGTTTCAATTATTGTACGATAGATAAAGTACGCCGTAATAAAAAAAAACCTATACTAATATCACTATACGTAATTTTCAATACGAATTTGAAACTACATACATATATTGAAATATAATAAAGGATAATTATTTTGTTAGTAATGAATAGAGACACGTATTTTGGGCATTTTGCTATTAATGCTTAATTGATGCTAAAATTCGGAATAGATGCTAAATTCGTAAAATATGCGAATAGATCTTTCAAAAATAGCAAACAAAAGTGAAATTTGCATAAAATTTATAAAATTAATAGACAATTTAGAAGGGTCTTCCTATCCCTTTGCCCATTTATTATGTGAAGAAATTGAGGGGATAAAACAGAGCTTGCAGTTTATCATAGACGGTGTTTTAACTGTCGAAACCAAGGAACTGATGTTGTCTACTACTGTAAACAAAAGAAGACAGTTGGAGCTGTGTATCCAAAAGGCTGCTCAAAAAAGCATCTTATAACTAGACTCGCACTCAAGACTAAATGAGACAAATATTCCTCCAAAACATTGAGTAAACTATTCAATTCATCTGTGGCAGGTACAAAATCTAATATTATTGTTAAAGAAACAGTTTTGTTTTTTTAGAAACCTGCCATTGTTTAATGTATTAACAGAAGCTCAATGTTTGGAAGGATATCAGCACTTTTTTAGACAATTAATAGAGAATATAAAAAGTGAATCCACGCCGGATATATTGCTATTATTGATGGCAACAAAAATTAAATATGAAGAGTTTGGTTGTGCAGCTCTAAAATCTATTTGGTGTCCCGTCAATAGTGTGGATGCTGAAAGGTATTTTAGTAAATACAATATAATTGTTACCGATCGTCGCACAAATCTCAAAAAAGAATATGTAGAAATAGGCTCCATGTTGAGTTTTAATAAATTTTAATTGGTATTATATTTTTATATTCATATTTTTTGTGTTTGTATTTTTATATTCATGTTTTTTTCATTGTTTAATTCCAAAACATTTTTGAATTTTTCTATTATTTTTGAATTGTTGTGTTGTCTTTAAATTGTATATAAAATTCATCGAAATTTTTTATTATTTAAAATTAAACTCTTCATAAAAATAGATGCTAAAATTGAACATTTTTAATGCCCTAAAACGCTAAAATGCAAAATGAAAATGCTTAAATTGACAAAAATAGATGCCCAAAATAGGTCTACCTCACGGGCCGGAATGTGAAATGCCGGAAAACGCAAATATCGGAAGGCAAAGATCGAAAATCGAAAGATCAAAACAAAAGGGTGCATGGTAAACGGTACATACTCACTTAATTTGCGCGAGCAGGGTACAACAGGAACAAGAGGAACAGGCTTTTCCTCCCGTATTCTGCGCGCGCACATTAATACGGGAGGAAAAGCCTGTTCCTCTTGTTCCTGTTGTATCCTGCTCGCGCAAATTAAGTGAGTATGTACCGTTTACCATGCACCCTTTTTTTTTGATCTTTCGACTTAAGACCGGCCCAAAATACGTGTCTCTAGTAATGAATCTTATACTCATAAGGTAGTGTTTTTAATATCATAATTTGACTAAATGTAATATTAAAATTTTATGAACACATCAGAAGAGTCTCTTAAGAGAAATTAATTTTGTTTGAAAACATGCAATTTATAATAGGCTCACTTTTTTAACAGTATCGATAGTAATTTCAGCAATTCGACTAATTTGCGCTCCATCGCGAGAGCTCTCCACATCGGTGGCCATCTCTTTAGAACTTTGTCCGGTATAATTTCTCACGAACTTCGGCTCCATGTTACAAAAACACCACTTTTTAAAAATGAAAACGTTCGCTCGCGGCCCGCATCAACGGCAAACTAAAAGATACCTAGTCGCACCGTCTAGCATCTGCCAATTTCACCTACAATTTTTTTGCTGCGATACGATTAGTATCTATCAAAAGTGATTTATTATGATTCAAGGCTTACTCATTTCGTATGATAAGATCGATATTAATCTAATTACGCAGTGTTTACTTATTCTATTTAATTTTTTTTCGGCCTCAGCTTAAAGTTTATATTGTACATATATAATGGATGATTATTTTGTGTTTTTTCTACATCGATGATTGAAAATCACTATCTGCTGTCACTGATTGAGTACCATTTCCTAAATGGCGTGATTGGTATGTATTTTCCCTCGACTTTTCAGAAATACTTCCTATACTATTATGCGAATATATTATACATACATAAATATATTGTACGATTTTGATATACCTTTCCATAGTTTGATATTTCTTTGCAGTATTAAAGGGAAGAATCGACAACCCTTCGATTTTTTTTGAATTTAAATTTTCGGCGCCTGAATGCGGTAGAGCTTTCTATTACTATTCCTATTCCTACGAAAACGTCTGCTTTCAATACTTCGTCTCTTGTAAAGGCTATCCGGTTCCTTAATGTGATTGATGGGCATTTGGACCTGTTCAATTGTCATGTTAATGAGCTGGTTAGTTTCTTGAGACTCAAGACGAGACTATTTGAATGAGATGAATGATTGAAATTTTTATTGTTTTTATTTTGTTATTTTCTTTCTTTTGTTTTGTAAAACTGGTGTGACGCTTTGGGGCAACCTGTCAGGTCACACTGTCCATTGTCCGGAAAACCTTTAACAATGCATTTACAACCTTTGAACAATACACGGCCCCCTCAGGCTCCGGTGACTACTGATCATTTTATTGTTATTATTATTATTATAAATAATAAATTAAATTCAATAAATATAATGGAATAAATTTAAATAGATCACTTTAATTTATTTTTTATATACATATAGTATAGCAAATTGTAAATGCAACTTCACTTTATTATTAGTCATATTGAAAATTTAGAATTTCAATAGCATTCCGGAGAGTATTTTAGCATTTCAAGTTTCAAGAGTTTAATATCTTTATTGTTTTATGATTGTCAACAACACAGATGTCAATTTTACACACAGTTATAAATCTTCGCTATCAAAGTTGTTCCAAATTCGTTTATAAATATGACTAAGAATTAAATTACTTTAAAAGATACACTTAAAATACAATATAGATATTGACCGTAAACATTGTAAATAAATTATTCAATTCGATGACGTACAATAAAGAACTATGTACGTATCATTGTTATGAGCGATTGTGATTGTCGAAATTGGTTTATCTTTGATATTATCACGGCTTTGAATTCTTTAATAATTCATTCTGTTAAAAGACGAATAAAGAAATTTACGTATTCTGTTATATGGTCAGTTATTTTGAACAATAGGCAAATTTCAAGATACACTATCGTTTGTGCGCTTTATTGAATGTTTTAGATACATATGTATGTACATATATGGTGTTGTTTTTATTAAATAAATTAATAATAATATTACGGCTGACACTTATCAAAAATTAAATTTTTGATAATGTGTATATAATTTTTTTGCTAATACAATTGGTTATACGGGTACATCTGAGCATCGAGTATACACTCTTGTACTGACACATACAAATACACAACAGTTACACGAATGGACTCTAGGTGTCACAAATGGTTTTAGTAAAGTGACAGTTCGCAAGTGATTGACGTTACATCGAACAATATTGATATAAATGGAAAACGCATTTCCCAAATACTTTTATTTGTATTTGTAAGTGTGTATATTCGATGCTCGTATGCGCCCGTATAACCAATAAGTACCCAATTCTGACATAGGCAGATCCAAGGGGGCTGCCATGTATACTATAATAATAACTTTTTTACTCCAGACGATTGGGAGAATTGTGCAGTCCCCATCGTCCATATAAATAATTTATAGTTCATAAATATAATAGTATTGAATAATAATAAAAAATAAAGTAAAACATAAATAAATATATAAATAATAATAATAAAAGATAATAATAATAACTAAGAATAATAAATAATAATAATAATAAAAATAAGAATAATTAATTAATTAATGCCCCCCCCTTGGACGACCTTAATTTTATATATATTATATATACATACATACATAAACTTTGATTTTTTACATTTAAATACATTATTCACAACAGTTTTTGATTTGTATAAATATATTTTAGTATTTTTCTATTTTAATTTTACTTGATTGCACGATTTTTTTTATTACGACCCTTCCAGGTAAATGGACTAAGCTAAATGCAAGATGAAAGTGACTGTTCGCGCTATTATCTATGCAAAAAATAAAACTGCAGACTGCAGAAACAGAGTGGTACGCGGTACATATTTTTTTAAAGATAACTTTGCACATGTAAAAAAACGCTAGCATGCCTAGTCTATACTGTCGTGATTCAGGGCTAAAATCACCCCCTGGAGGGTTTTCGCTGATATTTTATCCTTGTATTGACATAGGTTTGACAGTGATTCCCATATTTGAAAGAAATGTAGGGGAAACTTCTTATGAAGATACGCCCATCACAGCTGGAAACCACGAGCATGACTCATGCCGTACGTTTCAGTGTGTCCTTGCAAATTATGACCAATTCAATTCAATTCAATTTAAATGTCCCCCCCCCTTGACCATTTTTTACATCCATTGGTGAATTCTGGTATATCACATTTTTCGTTTAAATTCATTTAAAAACATACATGCTAAGCATAAACAAGCTACAAAATTAATTTTGGTCAAAAATCAAGCACGAGTAAATTCTAAATTTTGTACTGAAAATGATTGAACAGAAACATGAAACTGATGATTATTATTACTATAAATGTTATGAAATAGGCAAAAATGCTTGGTTCGTGAAAATTATTGCAATGATACTGATATGCATTCGCGAAATACTATAATAGTATTAGATATTTTTACGGATTCACTCAAAAACTTGCTCTTTGTTAGTCACCGTAATTATTCGTCGATTTATCACATATGTGTATATCACATAGTACAATAGTGTTTAATTACGATAATTAATCGAATATTTTATTGTAATGTGACACATCCGCTGATATATTTTATCAGAAAACAATGCTACTGACCGATTGTATCAATTTAAGATGAGCTGAAAAGATTTGGATGCAAATTAAAAATTTTACTAACCCCTTCCTGCATTTCAAGCCGATCCGGAGCTATGGAGGCCATCATCTTAGCCAATTTTTCTTCAAAAATTTAATTCAGAACCGGCGTCGATCTCTTCAATTACATCACACGTGCGAATAGCACAAAACATCAGTTGTGTTTGCGTGCAACTTCACAGTATTCGTCTTTGAAGCATGTGGAAACGGAAGATGGCATCCTTGATACTATTTTTCAATGATGAGTATGTACTTTAGTGTTAAAACACGACCGATTTCGACCGACTCGCGTTGGCGTGTATACTGGGGTGAAATAATCAATAGCCTTCCGGTACTTTGTGGGTTCGTGGTACCGCATTTCGATTTCAGGTGTATTCAAACACTGATGGTTAGATGATTTTTTAATATTACAATATAAATCTATGAGAGATACATATTTTGAATGTTGGTAGATTTAAAAGTACCGGTACATACATATGTTAGATGAATTGGGATGGATGAGTATTAGAAATAGTTTAAATCTTAGTACATTGTCTTTTGTTTATAAGTTAGGTCAAATTAATCAAACCAAAACAGATGCCATATTCTTTAGTGTAAGAAATCATAAGCCAAGTTCAGATCTGAAAATCCCCTCTGGAGAAAGTCTGAAATGGCAGTCAGTAATAAAATATTTAGGAATAACGTTCTATAAAAGAATGAGATGGGCACCTCACGTTGAGGGAGCGAAATGCAAGGCGATGCGGGGTATATCCTCAATATATCCAATATTTAATCGCCATAGTTCTTTATCAACTCAAAATAAAATAAAATTATATCGCGCGCTCATATTAACATTATTAACCTATGCTTCACCTGTATGGAATAACGCCTCGAATACTAACCTTTCCAAGCTCCAAGTAATACAAAATAAATCCCTAAAAATTATTTATAATACACCCATATATACTAACTTGAAAAAACTGCATGCCATATATAATATTCCGTTTGTTACAGGTATTACTAACAAACTAACCAGTAGATTCTATGACAGAATCACTAATAACCATACTAACACACTTGTGATGAGTCTCGGTGATTACAACAAAATGTCTATACCCTTCAGGTATAACACACAGATTACCTAAACACAATCTGCTTTCGGTCATCGACTTTAGAGAGTATTTAATTAATATTATGTATTAGATGTATTATGAGCATTTATAAGAATTGTAAATAGGTTTTTGAGCTCTTTTTCCTATTATGCTGTACATTAACATTAGGATAATATAATACTATGATTACTAACCAAATTAAATTAAATGTAAAATAGAAAATGATCAGTAGATCAATAGCTATTAAAATATATATAAGATGTATTGTGAACATAATTTCGTAATAATAAAAAGCATTTAAAAATCAAAATCATAAGTTAGGTCATAAATTATTGCCTAAGTATTTTAAGGATTATATAATTCGAAATAGTGATATTCATAGTTATTATACTAGAAATAAGAACAATTTAGTTGTAGGTAGAGTAAGGGAAAAGAAGACAGCTGGTGGTGTCTTTCACAGGGGTGTGCTCATCTACAATTTCCTCCTAGAGTGTGTAAGGTTTTCCAAGACCGTGGAATGTGGATGCATTCTTGCGAGGTGCAAGGAGACACCCCTGTGAAAGACAGTGCATATAAGTTTAGTATATGTGTATATATTAATATAATTTTAGGGTTAAGTAATTAAGTATATATTTGATTAAAAATAAAAGTTATATTAAATTAGCTAGCAAGCTAAAACTATATAAATAAATAACCAGTCAATTGTAATACAAGATATTAACGTAATAATATTAAGTAATAATATGTGGTGGGTTTATCTCGAGTGCTTGTAAGCGTGCGATTGCATGAAGTACTAGTAGTTATAATACCATATTACCTACTACCGTTGAACAATCTTTATATGCCAATTAATTAGTCATAGTCATAATTCATATAAGTATGTACATATGTAGGTATATTTTATGATCGTTAAAAGTTACCTGAATTTTCATAAAAAAAATATAATTCGCGGAATTGAAAGTGTGAGTATTTGAACGATCGATCGCTATTTACGTATTTTCAATAATGCATACTTATTCGACTTTAATGGATGGTTCGATAGGTATAGATATTTTTAAATATTGCTGACGTACAAAGAAGTCGTGAGAACATTTTTATATAACGTATAGTATAGGTCATGTCAAAACTATGTACCTATAAATCTCTCTGTATTTATCGCACAGCCTTATTTAGGCGTGTGCGAGCGGGATACAAGGGGACTAGGTGACGTCATACCGAGTCCCCTTGTATCCTGCAAATGTAAGTAAGGTTGTGCTATAAAAAACCTTGTAAAAACAGATATTTCTACGGCACGCCACTGCTACATACATATGTAGTGTAGTGTATGTGTAGGTAGTAGGTAATCGCATCGTTTAAAAAAAACGACAGGGAGAATTTTGCATGAGTTGCATGTGCACTATCCGCAATCAATTAGAACAAGTCCATAATAGAACATCATATTGGATTTGGAAAATTATTATTAGTAAGTTTTGAAATTATAAAAAAACTTATTTTAAGGGAAATTTTCCATATCTTTTATGAAGTGACCAAATTTTTTTCCTATTATCAATGTAGAAAATGTATTAAATTGTTTTTTAATTTAATTATTATAAGGTTTGAAATTTATATTTAAGATAAAGTAAACGATACTATAATAAACTTATTTGAAAAAAAAAAAGTTTCAAAGAATGGTTATTTATTTATTTATTTATTTAATAGTTTTGGACCATTGTGGCATTACAGGAAGAACCTAATGCGCCACAATGGCCTACATTTGAAAAATATATAAAAACATGATATAAAAACAAGTAAACTGTAAATAAAGGAAAAAAGCAAAAGCAGAAAACATGGTAAAATAAAATTACAAAAAAAGTAACAAAAGGAAAATAATACATCATTCAGAGAGAAAAAAAAAATAACAAAAGTGTAAAAATTAAAAATAAAATCCATAAATCCCATTCTTTGTTTACACTGATCAAAATTAAAATAGTATATAAAAATGTACAAAAGAGAAAGAAAAAATAAAATAAAATAAAACAAAATATGAATAAAAAATAAAATCACAGCGAGGCCCAAATGGAAGAGAGTAGATTAAGATTCCACTCATTCATCACATTCAAATTAAGAAAGTAATGATGAGCGCAGGTTACCAGATAAATATGTTAAGATAATATCCGACAATCTACGCTCCCCAAGGTGGAAAATATCACATTCAGGGACAGCAGCAATGATTTCATTGAGAAGTCGAATAGCTCTTGGAATAGGAGCCATTCGAAAAAGAACTGTGCGAGCAGCAGGTACAACCATTAAATGATGATGTCTACCACGCACATAATTATTAGGGACATAAAGTCCCAACTGTTCCAGCAACAACGGGCATGACGTATTACCACGCAATAGCTGGAGAACGAAACGAATTAACGAGAAGTTTCTCCGAAGTTCAAGGGAATTATACCCAAGCATGCCCAAAAGGAAAGGAGTAGGATAGAGATATGGGTAGTACCCATACTCTTTCTTATAAAGAAAACGAAGAAATGCTTTTTGCACTTTTTCTATAATAAGAGAGTAGTTTGCTTCGTGCGGATTCCACACAATTGCATTATACTCTAGCTTACTTCTAACAAGCGAGTTGAAAAGCAAGCGAGAAGACAAGGGGTTGGAGAATAATCTAGCATATCTCAAGACAAATCCAAGTCGACGAAAGGAAACGTCAGCGATTGTCTTGATGTGGTTGTGAAAGGTGAATTGAGGATCAAAAGTGATACCCAAGTCGACCATTGATTCCACGCGCTTCAACAATACGGATCCAATGGAATATCCGTGACAATAGAGCGAATTCGCACGTCCATAACTCATAATAGCACATTTACTATATTTACATTTTATGATTTGACGACCTTAAACTTTTCGTAGCCTTGCTATTGTTTCCCACTCTCTTTTACTAGTTTCGTTTCTTTTTGATTATTCCTTATTTCTGCAAGTTTTATCATACATACATATGTACATAGATACCGAAGTATAAATTAACATATTTAAATCATTTTTAACTATGTATAATCTCAAGACTACTACCATTTAAAAAAGCATATATTTAGATATATAGTATGGCATTTTTAATGGCATTTAACATAAATTTCCACTGCATTAAAATTGTTTAATAAGGTTCCCGGAAAAATGCACACAATGGTTCCGCAGTCTCAAGAAATCCATATTTTAAAAGACTTCCACCTAAGTGTCAGCAACCTCTGATAACATACAAATACCCCTTTGATTATTTTTTGTGGAATTCTTCTTTCGCGCTTTTGGAAGTTTTAATTTATCGAGTGTGCTGCACTATTGTGTGCATTCTCCGATCACCGTTTAACAATATTATATAGCCATCTGTAGATATTTTTAAAAAATAATAAAAATAATTTTGTTTAATATTCACATTGTTGTAGGTTATTTAATACAATATGTAAAACACAATTTATATATTTAAAAATACATAAAAAAATTACAAGCATTTATATAAGTTTAGTACATTCGTTTAAATTATCTTCTTAGCCCGTTTGCAAACCATAGTTTTTTTCTAATTCATCAATAGATGTCACTGCTAAAAGTGTGAATTTTGCCATGGCGCTCAACAGGTGACAGGAACGTCAGTTCTCTATCGACCGGCATTGGTGGCCGCGCTCTAATTCGCTGTCACGTCAATAATTCGACCACAGCGAAAGTTAACTGCCAAGGCCCGACATTCGCGGTCCTTCTGAGTCAGACCAGTTCATTCCTTCGTCTCGTCACCATGTCTGTGAGTCGCGTTCTCATTTACGGTGGCAGGGGAGCTCTTGGGGAAGCTTGTGTCTCTCACTTCAAAGCCAACAACTGGTGGGTGGCCAGCGTAGATCTCCATCCCAACGAAGCTGCCGACACCAGCATCACCGTCAACTCTGAAGCTTCTTGGGTGGATCAAGAGAAGAATGTCCTGGAAGCAATCGCCACTGCTTTGGCCGGAGAGAAGCTGAACGCCGTGGTTTGTGTAGCTGGAGGATGGGCTGGTGGAAATGCAGCCAAGGAATTGAGCAAAGCTGCCGATCTCATGTGGAGGCAGTCTGTCTGGAGCTCTACCATCTCGGCTTCCGTTGCAGCTAACCACCTGGCTCCAGGAGGTTTCTTGGCCCTCACTGGTGCTAAAGCAGCTCTCGAAGGTACCCCCTCGATGATTGGGTATGGCATGGCCAAAGCTGCCGTTCACCAGTTGACCAAATCTCTGGGCTCTGAATTTTCTGGCTTACCCGAGAACTCTATGGCTGTCGCTATCATGCCTATAACTCTCGATACTCCTATGAACAGGAAGTGGATGGCCAACGCAGACTTTACCACCTGGACTCCTCTCTCGTTCGTCGCTGAAATGTTCCTCAAATGGGGCAAAGGCCAAGACAGACCCAAGAGTGGCAGTATTTTGACCCTCATCACTAAAAACAGCGAAACTCAGCTCACAGTCGAATAAATTCAACGCATCACATGGACCAGGAAATCGATTGAAATTCTGAACTAGGCCTAGTTTGTTCCTTGCATCTTATAATATGATATAATAATAGCTTGGGATAGAAATATAATGCTCTCTCAATACAACTACTATTCCAAACCAGCATTGATACTGTGCTCTTAAAATATGCAATTTGTTGTATTACCTCTATTGTCATGAGTTATTCATTTTTACTAAATTGATATGTATTGTAATATTAAATGGGTCCATATCATTTTTGTCTGTACGACAAGTAGTTTGTAAAATATTCAATGGATATTTTTGCTTCTATCGTATTTTTTTTTAGCTAAAACGAATACAAGGTCATTTTTTTAGACAATATTGTTGTTATAATTAAAATAATCGATGTTGTAATTTTTGGTCGCTAGTCAAGAGTTGATCCGAAAATGGTTTATTAAAAATATTAATCCCGTACGTGTTATATTAATGTGCTATTTAAATGAATCCTGTAGATTTAGATGTGATCGTTGTTCAAATTATATTTTCCTGGTCTTCATAATTGAATCGAATTGAAGTGGTCGTCCGGTACGACATTTATACAAACATGAATCGTTTTCTTATGAGAATCTCATCCGAATCTTTGTATGTCTTGCCACATGTTTTATTTTTTG
This sequence comes from Arctopsyche grandis, assembly GCF_051622035.1. Lineage (NCBI taxonomy): Eukaryota > Metazoa > Arthropoda > Insecta > Trichoptera > Hydropsychidae > Arctopsyche > Arctopsyche grandis. The sequence goes on from NC_135359.1 coordinate 22,641,255, forward strand.
ATAAAAATATATGTTACGTATTACTTACTGTACTGTTGGTGTTTTATTTTTCCTTATCAGAGTTTTTTCCTTATGGTCGAAGATAGTTTCATGATAATGTTGACCCGAAATTAATCATAACCACAATTACATATATACTGCATGACTATGCACATATGTATAAATAATATATGGCGGAAAATCATTGCAGAAATCATTTACAAATTTCATATTCGTAATTTTTTTTTTTAATATTTAAGTCGAGGTTATGAAAAAATTGAGTAAAGATTTGGTTCGGATCTTGGATGATGCGAATATTTTTTTGTTGGATTCAAATTTGATTTAATATCTTATTTATGATAATATGTATCGACAGAAATACACGTACTTTGATTTCCAAAAATCAATTTTAAAATGAAAACAATATTTTTATTTGAATTCTACATACATATGCACACTTATTTATCTACATTTTCATTTATTACATACAGTCGAAGTTTATTTTCAGTTGTAATATATTCCAACTGGCGTTTTATGTTATTCATATTCGAATACAATTTAACTAGTAAATTAAATCTTTACAAGCGCAAACACACTTTCAAGAATATGCGCCAGTTGTAATTTAACAGTTTAATTTTGAGAGCTCTTATGTTTTTACAAATGCTTTAGAATTCATTAATGCTTTAATATTTGCTAGATATTACTAATAAAGGCAATGAGAATAAAAGGTATTATGTTAACTCTAAGAATATGTTACTTTCCAAACTCAATTTACTAGTCGAGTGACGTTTTCACGAAAACCTAACTTCTCCATCTTACCTGGTACAACCTTATAGTTGAGTAGTATTTTCAGTTGTAATAAATTTTGACCAGTTGGAATGTAATTTGCCATATGAAACAATTTACGTAGGTTAAACGGAATTTATTCCAACTCGTCAAAATATATTACAACTGAAAATACACTTCAACTATAACGGTAGTTGTACTTCCACTGTAGCATATTCATTAACCCTTTGAATGCTGAAGAACGCCGATCGGCGTTTTGCTGATAAGTCCATAGGCCTGCAAAACGCCAAAATGCATTGAGCATGTACAAAGTAAAGAAGAATATTACCTGCAAAGCCTTTAAAGGTAGTATTGAAAAAAAATGCATTGAACGTGTGTCGTGTAATCCGTGTCATTTATTTGTCAACGTTTATACAGACTCGTTTACACCGGAATTCATGAATTTATAACCATAGCAGAATTACCCGATGGAAATCACTAGCTGCTGAGTATTTTAGATTGTGGCTTGGCATTTAGATTATGAGCATTACATTTTAATAACTATGAAGAAGATGGAAATTGTTTTGGAAAAATACATTCATTAATAGACTTATTTTGTTTATTTTATATTGTTGCAAGATATATTAGAGAATCTAAACACACCTTTACATAACTCGAAATCTGTAGGGTAGTGATCTAGGGTTTGTTTAGATTAACTGCAATTTTTATACCTGCTTTCTATTGGATGCTAAATAATTCTAGTTGGAAATGTTGGTGAAATTTTCAGCGTGGAGTCCTTTCAACAAAAAAAAACGTCGGCACTCAAAGGGTTAAATGAAAATTCTTATTGTTATTAAAAATTTTATTTATCACATAATTTTATTTACAAATCAATATAAAAATGTAAAACGTACAAAAAGTCTTAGCCTAAAATTTGAACTTTCATTAAATTCACAAAGAAGTGTTAAATTTTGCTGAATTTAAATCGTTCTTCCGAACTTTTCTTCGTACTTCTTCTTGTAATTACCCTGAGGATCGAATTTCTTTGATAGCCTATCCCAATCTCTGGGTCTCTTCGTTGTCAAGTGTTTGAATACTTTTTCAGTTGTGCTTCTTTGTCTTTCATTGCACTTGTTGCAACCGTTAGCTAGAGCATCCGGTAAAGTCTCTATAAACAAAAACAAACATATATCATGCAACATGTACAAACAACATTGTTATTCCGAACGTTGATGATTAACTTTCACCGATTTGACCACTCGCAAAAAATATACGAGAGTATAAGCATTCTAAAGTACGGTTACATCATTAATTTTGCACAACTAAAGTTTCACGCAATTATAATCTGACAATGATTCTGAGTACTCGATATTACGAGATGTGTATAATGTACGCATTGTGCAACGAATATTGTATAGAGTTGGAAGTGCTTAGGAACTGCTATTGCAGTTTATAAACAACTACATACATTCATATGTACTTGCAATCTGACCTAAATATTGGAAAACCTGTTGCTAGTTATGGTGTGAAGCAATCATTCCATAATGATTTTGCACGTCGAGAAAATTTCGCTATTGAGTAAAAAACTTAGGGTTTTGTGCTGTATTTTGGTTACTAGATTTGTTGGTCAATGATAAGGTCGAAACTGAGACCGTGAAAATTTACCTTGGTCAAACGAAACTTCTAGAAGACATTTTTATATACATATATATAGAATACTTAGAATGAATATAAACTTTTACCTCAATTGCGGAGAATTGAGGATAATTACAAGAATATCAAGCGACTTTTCACCGTTACTGATGTCATTGAAAACTGGTCGTGTTTATTCATTATCAAATAAATATTGATGATATTCCATAGCGACTGTCAATCGTCAAGTTCAAGGTGTGATGAGTAAGAAAGTGCAATGCTCTCGAATGTTTCTCGACATTTCTAACAATTGTCTGGTCTGCTTTGCATATCCACACACATATACATATCCAGTTTCACTTAAAAGTAATATTTTGTACTGATACTTACTTTTCAATTCCCTTCCTTCAGCTGTGCAAGGTCCTTCGTCCAACATGCATTTGATGTAATTGTTGAGGATCCTGTCGTTGGCAAGGATACGATCTACGTCTACGTTATCATACTTTGTTGTGTATTTTTCTTTAGCGGCCAACACCAATGACAATGTCATCAGCAAGAATACAAAAATACGCATCTTAATACTGCAATGACAACACAAATAAGTTCAGATGCTTTTTACTTTGAGGAGAAAAATGTGCTATAACTTCTATGTATGTAGTAAGGCAAAAATGAGCAAAAGAATATCGTTCTTTACAAAGAATGTATTTTACAAAATACGAGATAGTATGTTACATTTCGGTGCGCTCCGTCCTACCAATTTGCAATATCTCGAGACTCGTTTTCTCAACTTTTCGTCTGCTTAAACAAGAGTTCGTATATTGTACACAGAAATGTTTTTTGTATATATGTATACACACACACATATATATATATATATATATATATATATATATATATATATATATATATATATATATATATATATATATATATATATATATATATATGTAATATATTTAATATACAAAAAATATTGTGAACATTCATATAAATTTTTAAGCTATTAACACACTTTTAAAATATTTAAAAATATATATTTATATTTTTTAAATATTTAATGTTTTTTCTCATTTGTATATACAAACTCGACGACGCAATATACCGAAAAAGTTGGGAAAACGAGTCTTCAGATATTGCAAGTTGTTGGAAATTTTAACACAAATACAAATTTGTAGTCATAATTTGGCAGTACTTATTTTAAAGGAGGACTATCCCTAGGATTATGTCAGTGACTATGTTTGGGACTATTTCAATGACTATGTATAGGAATAAGACTACACGTATGTACATATATGTATATGTATATCAACGGCTGAAAAGAATGATCTAGTAGCGATGAAGAAGACTATATAATACCAATAATCAAATTAAAATTAAAAAATATATATATAAGTACAGAATTAGTATAATTACAGAGTATATTATATTTAAATTCATTACTGAATATATTGAGATAAAATTGTTGTTATATTATTCTACTTCAAATCAAGAAATGGAATATATTCCAGAAGCTTTTACATAGATACATCTAATAGTTTTTATATACATATAGATATAGATTTTGAAGTTTTTTTTTATAGACATATAGAAATAGAATAAAAGTATTTTTGGTTGGGAACTTCGTGAACAACACAAAGTCTCTATTACGATATTTTTTTCGATTCAAATAAATTTAATAAAAAATCAAATGAATATTTACTATTAGATTCGCCATGTTTACGCTGTTTATTTTACAAATACTGAGCGAAGCCGGGTAAAACAACTAATTTGAATATTAATTTTTGAGGAAAAACTTTCCTTAATGTTGTATTATAATGTAAATTTCTAAGTAATTTTCCAAATGATGAAATCTCATTAAGAATTAGTTATTTTGAATAAAATATTTTGCCAAAGTCTACATCAACGGATTTTTCTGGTTCATCTGCTCAGTTATCTATTATGAATCAATTCGGTTACCAAAACGAATATGTTCATTGAAATATGTTGAATTGTCTTATTGGAATCTTTCGTTAAAAATGAAATGCAACGAACGAGAGTAACATGAATCACCTGTAATGACTTTCGCTTTCGTTGGGCCTGAGAGCTGATGATCGACGGTGTTCGGAGCGCGGATGAAAAGTGACAGTGGACAGACTGGTCGAAAGAGAAACCAGGCTGTGGTGGACCAAACCGTGGACTGGGGGCCATCAGCAAGCCAGCCCTGTTTTATATGCCTCTCATGTCTCATACAGCAACGCAGGGCCGGATTGGCGACATCGGAGTTCATTAGCCGCGACGAAGACACTTGCGCAACCCCTGACCGCTGACGAAACCACATGGGTAAAAATCGAAGGTCTTCCATGGTGGTACCACCTTATGGATATTCATTATCCGATGGTCTTTAACCCCATCAAGTCCCTGTCAAATAATTTGATTAGGACTCAAGTTGTGATGCAACGTTTTGATGAACTTTGAAGGTACATACATACATACATACATACATAGAAGGTTCACATACCATGTGACTTTTTTAAATGTAATTTTTGATTTCAAGATAATGAAGTAATTAAATATACAAAATTAACAAATGAAACTTCCAATTGAGTACTTTTATATATGTTCTCCCTCAAAAACAATGCACAATGCAATGTACAATAACTTTGAAGATTGTTCTTGGAGCTATTTTTGATTTATTTCCACCATCTTAGCAGACCTGATGCCCTTCCTGAGTGCATCAGGTCTGCTAAGACCATGGATGCATTCTTGCGAGGTGCGAAGAGACACCTCTGTGAGGGACAGTACATATAAGTTAATTATAAATTTTAGAGTTAAGTAATTAAGACATATTGTTAAATTAGCTTGATAGCTAAAATTATATATATATATATATATATATATATATATATATATATATATATATATATATATATATATATATATATATATCGGTCAAGAGAATCTTGACCGATTGATTCATTTTTTCTCCTATTCTATTTTTCCAATATTTCCATTATTTTTATACTTTAGTTTAGTTATGTAATGTGCTATTTAATCATATTATAGCTTTCATTCTTTTCCTTTTCATTTGTTTGTTTTGTATTTACCTTTTTCATTTGTTTTATATTTGTAAATTTCAATTTCTTCTTATATTCTATCTTATAACCTTTTCCAAATATTTTAATACTTTAGTTTAATTATGCAATGTACTACATATTTTATCATGCCTTTATTCTTTACTTTTTAATTTGTTTTCCTTATATTTATCTTTTTCATTTTTGTAAAAATCTATTATTGGACTCGGATGTTACATATATTATTTATTTACTTTTTGTTATTTTTATACCTATCTCTGTACATCCTGTCTGTTGATTTTTCAATTAATAAAAAAAAAAAAAAAAAATATATATATATATATATATATATATATATATATATATATATATATATATATATATATATATATATATATAAATAAATACTTTTCCTATATCATAATGTATTTTCTATATTTAGTCGGTGTTCTCATATAGCGTATGAGAATTATGTTGTATGGATTTCGTGTACGATATAGCTGCCCGGTCATGCGCTCCAGGTATGTCATGTTCATTTTCGTTGCTTTGTTATGAAAAATTATGAATGTATTTTCTACAAATAAAGCCAGAATAACATTTTTATGCCCCTATGTAAATAATATGTACATAAAAATATCCACAAAAAATTAAATTAAAGAGGTTAACCTTTAAACTTTGGAACCTTTAACCAGAGAGAAAAAGGTTAACCTTTTCCACTCTGGCTTTTCCTCTATTAGTACTACTACTAACCTATTTCTCTAATTTCGAATTAATTTAATAAAAAAAATTCCATTTTTGCTTATCATTTATTTATCTTAAGAATTGTATTCTATTATATTTACAATGTTTTTTTTTTTCATCTAAAATCATTAATCTTGTGTATATATGTATGTATATAAAATTACATTTTAAATGTTTGAGTTGTTAAAAATTCTCTCTGCTCTGCTCCAACTCTGCTCCAGACTCTGAGTTATCCTCAAGGCTCTGTTCTAGGTTTCACCTTAATTAAAAATATTTCCGTCTACTTCCAACAACTTTAATATATTCTAAAAAACGGCTCATTTTAAAATTTCGAACACGTCTAGAGTAAAGAAGGATTTATTTTCAGTCCATCCGGTTTGTCATTCATTTAAGTGTTTGGTAAATTGGAGTATAAAACTGTTTCATAATTTTTAAATTTAAAATTGATTTTATATTTAATACATACAAACATTATAAATAACAAAATATAATAATATTATAAATACTAATATAAAAAATGTGTAAAATAAAAAATGATCACTGGATCTGTAGTTATCAGGATATACCTAAGATATATAATACATATATAAATAATAAAAAGCTTCTAAAAATCAAAAAACATTTTTAAGGCCTTTTCCAATTCTTCCAAATTGACAGATCCAGTACTCCAAAATCCCAAAATAAAACTACAATTCACATACTTGTTTTGAATCAATAATATGTATATTAACATTAAACAAATATACAACATAAACCACACAAAAATAAATACGATGGTGATAATTTCGAACGCCCTTGCTTGATATATTTATGACCAGTTTGTGTGACATTTTGAGAATCACTATTTTAAATCAATGATTAGAAGCTGTTGGATTTCGTAACGTATAACTTAGGACTCAGATTTCATTATCGTCAAATACGATCAATGGAATGCAACACTTTGTTGTGAATCGCCTTAAATTCCACACATTTGACAATCAATGTTGCATTGCTTTGCTTTGCTTGTTGTCGATTTGAAGAAAAATCGACCTTGCTCAGAGGCTATCAATTAATGTATTGCGGCCGAGGATTTAAACAAAGTTTGTTCCGAGAATTTTTGTACCGACATATGTATGCATATGTAGGTTTCTTGAAAGATTACATTTAGAGACATTCTGTGAATTGTCTGCAGTGCTTTTAAGTTACTTCATGATACTTTGTATTGTTACTGACATTGTGAAATGTACATATGTACATTTGTTAAGTTCTTGTGTGCAGTTAATGATGGATCTAAAGCAGTTATGATATAAGAGGAAATGTTAAATACTTCCTTACCGTGCGTCAACCTGGTAAAACCGCTGTTGTGCAACTTCTTACAAGACTCAAATCGACATGCTCTTACATATACAAAATGTAAATAGTAAATAAATATTGATACAGTATACCTTTTCAATCATGAGATATGTCATTGACCGCATTTTAATTGGTTTGTTCTTAGAATGATTTATATTATGAGGAAAACTTGATTGAATTTATGTTAGAGTTTACTTACATTTAGATACATGCAATGTAGTATAATTTTTAAATTAATTTAAATATTATATTTTTTTCTAAATATCACCCTGCTTTGTTTGCAAATTCAAAAACCGTATGATGTGATGAGAATGGAATTTCAACAGTTTTAAAGTACCGTTTTTAATCGCAAACAGGAATATTTTAGTTTAATGCTTATGAATTATACATATGTAAATGTTTCCATTATAAATATTTTTCTATTGGAAAAACATTATTATTTGTTATTGGATAAAATATTTATCACAAATAAATTTTATTGATCTTCAGAACTTTTGTATAAGTATTATTATAAAATTAGCAAATAAATGTTTCCTCTTATTTTAAGGCCATATGAAAACAGTAAATGAAGAATTTTTATGGGAATTGTTTCATTGTTTCAATTGTATAATAATATCATATTATAGCTATGAAAGTTCCACATAAATGAAAGATTAAAAATCACAATTAGATTGCATGTATTCATTAATGTATTGTTGTGACATTTTCTTACATAAATTGTGATATGATGTGAAAATTTTCTATTGAGAAATTTTCTTTGTACTTAAAATCTGTTTCATTGACAGTATTAAGTATCTAGAATATTTTATTATTTACAATGAAATATATTTATATATATATAATCATTTTTATACAATAGTTCATATGCGCATACTAAAACTATCGAAAGGATGAGTTTTATTTTATTTGATTTTGTAAAGCAAAGAAAATTCTCCAAGGAAATGCTTTCAATATAAATATTATTTTCCACCGCTAGATGTCTCAATACTATTTTGATTATTTTATTAATTTAAGCTTAAAAAATATAAATAACATAGTGAAGCATTGAAATGTTTGATATTATTACGCTTTTAAAAGCTTTTATTGATGATATACAGGGGGATTGTTAAATAAAATGTTTAAAATTATGAAAGGACTCAATTTATTTACAAAAGAAAAATTAAATCAATAAACTCATACATTATTTTATACTATGTATACATACACTATATAATAAAATCATGTAATAGTTATACCTTAGCTAAGATACATAGTAGATTATTAAAATCTATTCATAATCTTATATTCAATAAAAACAACATGTGCGTATTATAATTATTATATTATAAAAAAATGTCATAGATATTTCCTTCTATTAATATCAATACTTATGCAATATTATGGCATCGTCAAACTCGAAAAAGGCAGCTTTTGAATTTTGGATTTAATAACACTGTAACGTTGTTCATCTTGTTGGACAACAACATACATACATAGATAGCTCCAACGAACGACTCAGTCTGATTTGATTACTCAAAATTATGATATATCACAAATACACTACATCGAAATTTTGATATAAGAGCAATTTAATTTCTGCCACCCGCGTGTGGACCAACGACCACTCTCACAGTGTTTCTCAATATGTCGGTGACGAATTCGGTCGTTCTGATTATTTTATTTCCAAAATGGTCGATGAGGCCCATTGTACCTGCGTAGATTGGCGTCAGATCGATATTAACAGGTGGAGGTAGGGTCGGATACTCGATTGGCTTTTTAGTGGTCAATTTTTGTTTTGGCCTGACTGTTGTTGTTGATCTTGTTGTAGGCTTTTCTTCTTTTTTTGGTGTGGTTGTTGGAACTGTGGGCCGTGAAGTAGTCGAAGGAGCCATCTCATCGAAAGTAGAAGGAGATGAAGTCACCCTGAAACATTTTATTTAAAGATTGAATTTTTATATAAATTTCAACACTGAGATTATTAAATAATCTTTGATTTAATTGTCTCTAATAAAAAAAAATATAAACAGTGTTAAATATGTTTTTAAATAAAAAATAAAACAAGAGAATACTATCATAGTTGCCATGTTAAACAATCGATACAAATTCATAGACAAAAATATTTGACTGTCAGAGGAATGTTTTATCATATTAAATTAAAACAAGATCTATTAGGATAAATAACTAGGATTACACTATTAGGACTAGAGGTAGTAAATCTGTAAGATTTTGCTTAAAAATGTAAGCATATACATATGTATGAAAAATAAAATTACCCTTCAAAAAGTACGTATCATACAAACATGCATATTCTAATATATAATTTGGAAAGAGACTTTTTATGTAAAGTTTAATGTATGTAGGTATGTAAGGTTTGGGTGGTAGAATCCGTGACGCTAAATTTAATAAAAACGTAAAAGAGGTTAGTAAAAAAATAAATGAGTTTTCAAATAAATGTAAATAAAATAAAACTACTCAAATAAATTTAATAAAACTTTTACTATTAGATTAACGATGCTTAAGCGGTTTATATTACAAATACCGAGCGAAGCCGGGTAATACCACTAGTAATATATATTTTCGAAAGAGACTTTGTATGCAAGTTTTGGTTCGTACATAGAATCTGTAACGTTCTATTAAAATTCTATGACGACAATATCGATAACGATCCCTTTTTCAGTGTCGGATACGGATTCCATTTTTAGTTCCGGTTCCCCTTTCAGTTCCGAATCAGGATTCCTGTTTCAGCTAGGGATCCCGATTCTTTTTTAAGTTCCAGATCTGGATTCCTTTTTCAGTTCCGGATCTGGATTCCTTTTTCAGTTCCGGTTCCGGATTCCTGTTTTAGTTTCAATTCTGATTTCATTTCCGATCCCCGGTTCCAATTTCAGTGCCGATTCCCATATATATAAAAAAAAACATTTGTTTCTGATTGGCTATCATGAAATTTTTTTCATTCAAATAAAAAATGATATTAAAAAAAAAACAAATTAATATTTACTATTAGATTAGCCATGTTTAGGCAGTTTATATTACAAATACCTAATGAAGCCGGGTAAAACCACTAGTATATCATATAAATGGATCAAATTCGGATGGAAATTTCTGTGATTTAATAATTTTGAAATCATTGTCTATTATCTTCAGACATAATTAGCAATTAGCCCTTGAGTGTTTAACCTAAATAGAAACCTGTCAGTATTGTAACAATTAATTGAAAAAACAATACATAAATAACATGGGTGCGGCGAAAATCGACCGATTTGAATCGTGACACGTCTATAATATATTATAATTAAAGCTAAAGCATGGAACTGATAGTGAACCTCATCGTCGTCGAGCTGGAGATGGACCTAATCGTAGGATTGATCTCTGAAGGCGAAGGTATCTCATCTACATCTGGACCAAAACGATTCAAAACAGCCGGTCTTGGTGGCGAAGGTCGGAACGGCTTTTCATCACCTAAAAAATAAACAATCAATTAATTAAAACATTTCAAAATCAAAATATGTACATCTTTGAATTTTGGCTCGTATACTCACTTATGCGATTGTTGTCATCCTTTTCCAGGTAATCTTTGAATCGTCTCGTGTAGTCACCGGTTGGATCCCAACGGGCCGCCAAACGTTCCCAATCTTTGGGATGTTCAGTTTGAAGTCTGCTCAAGATGGCCAAAGCGTTGTGTTTCTGTCTCGGAGTACAACGAGCACACTTCGTACGCAAGCCTTCGGGTAATATTCCTGAAATAATAATAGAAAAAAATCATTATAGGCTAATTATTACGTTTTGAAATGTCGAAGCGTGAATTTGGGGACCTGTGAACTGATCTGACCGTGACTAAATCAACCACATTTACATGCCGTTTCAATATACATATGTATGTATGTACATATATATAATACATATGTAGGTCTATACAGGTATTGGACAATTCGAATAGGCGGGTGTTAAAAGCGAAAGGCGAATGTTGTCGTTGCAACAGTCGAGTTGACTTGCATGGGAGTAGAGCTTTTATTACTATAATTTGTAGATATTATGTCGTATTTATAAGCATAATTTGAAGCTACGTGATAATTTTTCGAAATTTTTAATATTTCGTTTCCAAGACGATGATAGTGATTTCCATGGTGTCATGTTTGATATTTTATATACATACATATACTAACTTCCTCGTATTTAAAAGGTATCAAATTCAAAATGTTAATTTATAATAATATTTATGTGCATATATTGTAGTTGCTACTGATTTTCCTTCTGATTTTAAGTAAAAGTTGTGAATTGTTTATAAACCTTGGTAACAAAAATACACTGGGAGAATTTTGAGTATTTTTCACATTGTATTGAACATCAATTTTCAACATAATAAAGTTTGGTTATAAATTTAAAATCAAAAATTTAAAGGAATGTAATTCACAATTCTGTAGGAATGTAATTCACAATTCAAGATTAAGGTTATTCTACTTTCTAAAACATGTACACGAATTTGAATCAAATTATGATTAAAATTAGAGCCATATTATATTTCTTATGAAATTATGGTTTTGCTTTCGTTTTAAATTACAATTATAATATTATTGACGTTTTAACTACATATGTACATACGCACTTGTATATGGTTCAGTTCGAGTGTATATTTCGTTCGTTCATGAATCTATGTAATATATAATTTCGAAAGAGACTTTGTATGTATGTATATATGTATGTTTGTTTGGTTCGTAAAATCCGTGGCGTTCAATTTAATAAAAAAACAAATGAATATTCAAATACATTTAAATTAAATAAACCTATTCAAATGAATTTAATAAAATGTTTACTATTAGATTGGCCATGTTTAAGTGGTTTATATTACAAATACCGAGCGAAGCCGGATAAAAACAGTAGTATATAATATATATGTAAATATATATTATATACTAGTTTGTTATAATACAAAATAACAAACGAACTAATTTGTTCGTGCACAAATTATTACTCAATCGTTTGCCCCATGTTCTATTATAATTTAAAGTTTGAACCATTGTGGCATTACAGAAATTCCACAATAGTCAAAATATAACAGAGAAGAAAAAAAACAAAAAAAAAAAATGTATAGAAATAAAATACATACATATTTATACATACAGTACAAAAAAAACAATAGTCACAAAAGTTCAGACAATAATGGAAGTAGTCACAAAACATAATAGGAGAAAAACTGGAAATGTCTTGCATCAACAGTCAGCACCACTATATTATGTATGTACATATATATGTATGTATGTATGTATGTATAAGAACCAGTCTTGAATACAAAGCAATAAAGAAGATCAAAATTTGCGAATTGACTGATTAAACATAGTTGGGATTTATGAGGGAAAATATATGTTAATTAAAAATAATAATTTGTGCAATAATTATTGTAATATTGTAACATTTCAAATTCAAATTTTACAAATCAAATTCTACACTTTTCAAATTGAATTCAACATTTTACAAATCGAATTTATCATTTTAAAAATCAAATTTAGCACTTAACAATAAAAATTCAACCATAGAAAATGTATTATTTAATTTTTATGATTTTATCTCAATGAATTATACGATGATTCCGAATATGTCACTTTTAGAATCAAAACTCAACAAATCCATTTTCATAATTTTGAACTTTGAACTCTCATTGAGTTTAAGACTTTATACTATAAAAACAAAAAAAGTTATCTGTAAAAAAAGTATGTGTGAACCAAATTTTTTATTTTTATTTTAACGGACACGTCTCGTTTTGAGTTGGGGGGGGGGGGCCTCATATGTCAAATAGCTTAGGGCCTCACTACATCTAAATCCAGCCCCGAGGCTACCAGACAAATAGGTTAAAATAGTTTTTGATACACTCACTGAGGTGGAAAATATCACTCTTGGAATAAAAGCCATCCGATAAAGTACTGTGCGGGCGGGAGGTACAACCATCAAATGATAACGTCTACCACACAGATAATTATAACATATGTAGGAGCTTACTCTGCTATATATATGCTTAAATATAATATGATATTTATATGTTTACTCTGGGTTGCGTTTTTTTTTAAATGGAATTGGGAATTATAGCAATGTTGTGATACGTTTTATACATATTTTCCATTTTAAATACTTGGAGTTTTGACATTTCAAAGGGTTTGATAGCTAAAAGTGTCGTGCAATCCCTGGTGAGTCTATTTTTGGATATATTTTGACTGTCAGCACTAAAATCAATAGTTTTTGTGTAAACAAACTAGTTCATTCTTGAAAGAACCGGAGTGAATACTTGGACTGTAACATATACATACTTATAATTTGTTTAATAGCAAAATATCGTAAAGGGGCTGTTTCGCAATTAGTAACAATAATTGATTAATTCTGAATTAAGGAGTTCAAAAAACCGCCAGAAAGAAAAAGCCGGTTTTCGGTTTTTTTACAAATAAAAAGCCGGTTGACCGGCTTTCATCGCTTTCAAAAAATTTGAATTTAATTCTGAGATAAATTTGGTGATCCGAAAACGTATTTTACTATGAAATATTTCCATCTCTAGAAATTATTTTTATGAATCTGTTTTAGCTTAAAACAGCAAAAGCGTTTCAAAACGTTGCAATTTTCGGAAACGAATTCATTTGAAACGGCATATCACAAACATCTTAAAACCATAATAAAATAGTAAATAAAATCAATGGCGGACTATGGTATAGCAATCTTATAATAACTTAAAATAACGTTTTCTATACTTTTATACCTAAACGCACAAAAACTACAAAATATGGAAAACCTAATTTGCCGAAATTCTGAAAGGTCTTATGTAGGTTATTGATACTACTTTCAATAATATTGTATAGGTTTATGACCTGGTCTTCGTCTATTACTGAATCTCAAAACCACCTATTTAGTGCTTTACCTTTTTTTGTTGTTCAAAGAAATATCCGTCTATTCCCTTAGAAAGTTTGGATATACACATTTTTTTTTGATCTTTAATAGAAATTTGAAATTCATAATTGTTAGTTTTGAGGAAAACAATATATTAATTAAAGAAAACATTAAAAGGCCGGTTGATCGAGTCAAAAAAACCGGTTTTCGGCTTTTTGAAAAATGGTAAAAGCCGGTTTTTCGGTTTCAGTTTAAGCCGGCTTGGAAGCCCCAATTCTAAATACTGACTATTGTTATCGATTTTTATAATAATGCATATGTGATTTGAATTTAAGTTAATAAACCAGTCATTCCACATTCTTGTGTACCGCATTACACGTTGCACAATTATACGAATTAAAATGCAATGCACATTTAAAACGCAACAATCCACAGTACGAATATTAAGTACGCAAGCAATCTGAAGGGAGACATCTCGTCAGATTGATGGATTTTACACCGGCATAAAGTCAAAGACAATAGGATTTTTCATGGCGTAAAAATGGCGATGTTCGACTTCCGGCGCGCCAAACTTGGACACGCAATGACGTGTGAAAACCATTTAAATTTTCGCACCCAAGGACGATAACCGTACTATGCAGCTGTTTTCAATGGGTATTTTCGCCATTTTTCGAACGGAAAGCGAATTTCCTACACGTTTTCGTATTCAAGCCGACATGACGTACGATGTCGTAAACCAAGTGCGCTCGTTTTGTGCTGAAGACCTCTGTATGTCCTGTTAAAGCTAATGCGACAATGAAGAACAATAAGGCATTCGTTCTGTTCCAAAAGACAATGATCGCTGCGTTTTCATTATCTCTTCTTGAGAGAAGACGAGCTCTGGACGAGTGTTAAATTATGGCTATCGTACACCACACGTGTCGTAAACGAACGAAGGTCGTGCTATGCTGAAATGTTTCTTTTTTTTTCAATAAAGTAATTGTATTTTTTAGCCACGGTTTACATAGCTCAATGGCGAGTGTACTTAACTATTTGTAGATATGTCAGGAGCTAAATTCTTGTCGAAATTGAATAGTGTTTTTACAATTTTATAGATTGTTTAAGTGTAGAATGAACTTGCAACATCTCGAGACTCGTTTTCTCAACTTTTCGTCTGCTTAAACAGGAGTTTGTATATTGCATACACAAATGTTTTTTGTATATGTCATATCTCTAACCCTTTGAGTGCTGATGTATTTTCTGTTGAGAGCCCGCCACGCTGAAAATTTTTGAAAAGAGCTGAAAAGAGCCGGCCACGCAACATTTCCAACTAGAATTATTTAGAAATCTAATAGAAACCAGGTATAAAAATTGTAGCTAATCCAAACAAACCCTAGATCACTACCCTAAATAGCTACCGCTAAGGATTTAGAGTTTTGTAAAGTTGTGTTTAGACTCTCTAATATATCTTGCAACAACATAAAATAAACAAAAGATAAAATAAACAAAAAAAAATCAAAAACAAAATAACAGCATTGCCAAGTTAAGTCCGGTTTGTATAAAAAAACTACAGAGAACGTATATCGATTGATTTATCAATTCAGCAAGTGTTGTACACATTATATGTATTTGTTCCATCTTCTTCATTGTTGTTAAAATGCCAAGCCACAATCTAAAATACTCAGCAGCTGGGAATTTCCATCGGGAAATTATGCGATGGTTATAAATTCAGGAATTCTGGTGTAAACCAATCTTTATAATAGTTGAAAAATGACTGACATGGATTACACGACCCACGTTCAATACATGTTATTTTCAATACTACCTGGAAAGGCTTAACGGGTAGTATTATTGTTTACTTTGTACATGCTCAAAAAACAATGCCTATCGGCGTGTTCCAGTCCCATGGACTTGTTGGCAAAACGCCGATCGGCGTTGATCACCATTCAAAGGATTAATATACGAAAATTATTGTGAAGTTTATTCGTGGGTGAACAATAGAGACCTCGGATTAGGCTAACGGGACTCAGTAAGTGCCCGAACAAAAGAAAACGCTGGAGTTCTTATAAAACAATAGACTAACCACGGTAGACTTTTACGTGTCTAGACAATAGATACATAAACGGATCAAGGAAGCTGTGGTGTGCAACTTGTCCTTTATAAAGAGGTACACACGGTAGATCAGATTATTCTGGATTGAGCGGTGGTTTCGTGTAGACTTCTGGAATCGTTGAATAAATGCTGTGCAGCGACTTTGGCAACACTATTAACACACCTTTAAAATATGAAAAAAACGTTTAAAAATTAATTCTTCCTATATATTTTTAAGAGTTAATGTTTATCTCTTAAAACAAATATTTAAATATATATAAAAAAATTTCGTATACGTGTTTTATATATGTATGTATATACAAACTCGAAGGTGAAATAAACTGAAAAAATTGGGAAAACGAGTCTTCAGATATTGCAAGTTCAATAAGACATGAATATGTATATGATACATAGTATATCGACGATATATGTACATACAATGTATGTATATGTAATTTTTTTAAGCACATTGAATTTGAGCAAAATATTCAAAAAAACAAGGCTTTTCTGCAATTTTGTGTAAAATCTGTTGAAACCTGTCGTACTTTCATATAAGGCTTTTAAATTTTTAACTGTTTGAATATACCATTTTAAAATGTTTCGGAATCTTCAATTCACCTCAACTAGTGTATAATCTTAAAATGTAAATTCTTATCTGCATATTTGCATTGAATACTTTGCGCACGACAAATGTAAAATTGTTTACATGTTTACTTTGAGAATTTTTATTATTAAAAATCGAAACAACCAAAATTATCGTCATTAAAATTTAAATGTATTAATTATATTATTTTAGAAAGGTGTAGCCACTGTAGGAATTTTTCTACAAGATACTTCACTAAATTGATGGAAAATGTAAAAAAATGTGTGTCTTATTGAAGCAGCTACGCACAAAATGTATACATATTTTTTACATTTTAAAATTTACTAAATAATTATTCCCTTATGATTTATAATTTATATATCCAATTACGAGTATCTGCGTAATGCACGTACTACGGCGGAGAATAATATAAATTATCATAACTAATAAGATCATTATCGACACGCAGTTCACAAGTCAATAAATTAAATTGCACGAAACGATTAAAGGTTAATACCCAGTGATCTAGAAAATTAAGCACTTACATACGTATTTGATTATATAATATTATGTATTATATTGAAATTGCATGTTAATTTAAATGCGCCAAAGTTAACTCAAGTATGTACCCATACTGCAGTTTAAAATAGTCTTTTATAGCAAAAAAAACATTATCGATTGACCTTCCTATTTAATTGTGACTATAGACAGTAATGATTTGAACGTGATTGATCATTGTAACAATTTACTCCTGTATTGCACTTATGTATGTATGTATGTATATGCATGGATTTATATAGTCATTAATACTGCAAGTACCTACAATATTTATTTGTAATTTGAGTATATTTCGAATGGATACGAAGTTCTTATATGAAGATACTTCCACCACTCTTTCTGCATTTATTTACGTTGAAAAGTATCAGTATTTTTAAATATTATAATATTTGTATGTCGATGGATTTTTTCCTCGCCCCAAATATTTTAATTTTAGTGTAGACAAGAGATACAATCATTAAAACGGGGAAAGCTGACACACCTGATAATGTTGTACTCAAATACTACACGGTTATATCCTCTTCGATTCTAATTGACCTGAAAAGTATACATATAATGTCACATTGAGTGTACTTCCAACGCTTGAAGTTATTTCAACAGTTATGTTTATAGTTTATAAGGTGAATACGGTTGTTTCTGGTTTTGCAAGTAAACGTTCTACTTGGAAGCAAAAATGTTTAATTGATGATATATTTTAAAAGGACGAGATATAATATTATCCGTTAGGTTGAACTTGTATAGCGTATAATAACCTTAAGGTGCCTTTTACTCGACATATGTACATATATTATATACATTTAATTGACTGAAGCTCTTGAGCTGAATTAAAACTGTTATTTAAAATAGTAAAAATCATGATGCAATTTGATATTAAAATAAATTTACGTCAATTTCTCGGGTAGGGATATTAGGATTTTCCAGTACCTTATACGTACATAAGGAATCATACATAAGGAATAGGCCATAGGATTTGAATAAATTGAATGCTTCTAAGGTTGTTGAGCATTTTAACATGGTTGTTTTGTATCCATCCCAGTCAAATCAGAGCAATGTATTTTAAATTGTTTGTGATTTATTTTACGACACCAATTTTCATCTTAATTTTTTGTCTCAGTTTTGATATTTTATTCGGGCGACTATAGCCTTATTTTTTGGAATGACATGAGTAATTATAGGTTGCTACAACGATCCTCTCGTTAAATCGGTTTATTTTTTTGGTTAATACTCGTAAAAAATCTTTAAGACAAGCCTCAAAATCGATATACAGTTGAATCATCCACTTTAAAAAAATATAAGAGCAAACATAACGGAATTGTTTATTATAATATAATAACAAATCATAAAAAATGTGTGTAAATAAGTGGATATGAAGCCACAGCGTAGTGCACTGGTATGAGTTATTGCATACCAGTAGAGAGGTCATGGGTCAAGTCAGGGCCAAATATACTGCTGGTAAGGTCTTATGGTTGTTAATACACAGATCGACCGTTTTCTGTTACAATTTTATTTAGCATAATTGTTGTGACGGATCCGAAAAATCAGTAACATATGTATAATTAACAATATAATTAACATATGCCTCTATTGCATTCTACATGTACTGTTTTGTTTTGTACTTATGTATGTACAAAAATAATCTAACCATATGTGTCGCCTTTGGTTAATACCCTGTGATGGCACATATGAAGTATGTATGTATGTAAAAATAAAATAAAAATAATGTATACACATAGATATGTACATTTTAGATCCGAACTAGTTTAAAAAAATGTCCACTTCTTATTCAATTGGTTTGGAAAATTTAGTTTTTCTCCGCACACTTATTTGTTTGAATGCAATTACCGAATATGTAGGTACATATACATAGATTTCAAAGATGTATTAAATTAATATTTGTTTTATTTTACAATAGTATAAAAAATATATATATTAGGGGTATAAAGTTTATAATTTCTATTACATGTAAAAAAATTTCAATCCGATTCAGTTCGCGGTTTGGGAGATAATTCAATTCAAAAACTTATAAAAAGGGGATACCTATGTACATATAAGGGGAGTTACCATTTCCAGTCAACTTAAAAATTTAAAAAAAAATTACGTCGTATTAATAAGAATTTCAATAACCGATACTAAGTTTCAGTTCCATAGGACGATTGGTGTTCAAAAAATCCCCAAAATACACAGACACACAGACACAAAGCCACACAGACACACACACACAATTTTTTTCTAAGTCATGAAAACGTGATCAGTGATTGATTCTGAGTTCGAATCAGTCAAAATTTGGAGTTCGAATTTTTGCATGATTCAATACATATGTAGATAAAGTAATAATTACGTATGGTAGAAGAACTTTTTCGTATTATCGCCTTTTGAAGGTTCGTATGGAAATATGCCTAATATTTTCTCTAAGAAAGTATGATCACCGATTATGATAGGCTTAAAAAATCGAGTCACTCGTCTGAAGAGCACTTGATCGAGAAGTGATGGGAGAAAGCAAACGCGGAACGTTTAGAAAATTGTCGAGTGCGTGCATAATGTGCATTCGTTAAATGCGCTAGGTATAAAATCAGGAAATGCTCGTTTACTTCCTGGTAACAAAACCGATTGGAAAACGAAAGATCGAACTTCATCTCGAGATATCTATGTACAGTTCAGTGGCGTTCAACTTTCACACAATTGAAAATTTTCAAATTTCTACCCAGATACCTATATTTGTAAATATGTACATTCTTTTGACACTTTCACTACTTGTCGGTACATTCAAGACCTCTCAATTGCTATTTCGAACACATCTCGACAATCTATGGGGCTTTCCATCGTGCGTAGATAATGTCGTTGAATCATAGAAGATCTTCATTTATTCTACACTGTAAGAATACTGATTGAACAATGGAATGACGTAGCGATAAAATTCATTACTTTTAGGAATACATAGCTGATGATTTTTATACTACGGTCGAATTGATATGTGACACGTATGCCGATGACATTTACTTATTACACGGTTTGAATAATTGAATTGACATGCATCATTTCCTGTGTTTATGTGCAAGCTTTATATCTCTTGCGATCTTTATTTATGCATTTAAATAATAATATTCACGGGTATGCTGGCATTATTGAGATAAATTTATGATACAACAATGACGTTAGTCTTGGAGGCAAGCTTTACTCGTAAATAAACCCTCATAAAAAATATATTTACATATGTTTCTACAGTCAGTGTAATTAATGAAGAGAGCAGCAGAATGCTCATCATATACGTAGTATTACGGTGTTTCAGGGTCGATTTTACATATATTAGTGTGTTTTTGATTAATTTGATTTTGATATTTGGAAGATGAAGTATCGATCATAAATATGTGCACAAAACTTGTTGATATTATGATGTAATTTAATATGGTATTGGCACGTTTTAATTTTAATTTGACTCGAAAGATTACTTCCTGTTCCTTTTTTTATGTATGAAAATTAGAGTTGAATGTGTTCTCGACTATGAATGTGCATATGTACATATATTATATTGTATGTTTATTGAGTCAATGTGAAAAAAATCTCAACTGAACAACCTTGTCATCAAAGTGACTGTTATATTTATTTATTTATTTATTTAATAGTTTTGGACCATTGTGGCATTACAGGAAGAACCTAATGCGCCACAATGGCCTACATTTGAAAAATATATAAAAACATGATATAAAAACAAGTAAACTGTAAATAAAGGAAAAAAGCAAAAGCAGAAAACATGGTAAAATAAAATTACAAAAAAAGTAACAAAAGGAAAATAATACATCATTCAGAGAGAAAAAAAAAATAACAAAAGTGTAAAAATTAAAAATAAAATCCATAAATCCCATTCTTTGTTTACACTGATCAAAATTAAAATAGTATATAAAAATGTACAAAAGAGAAAGAAAAAATAAAATAAAATAAAACAAAATATGAATAAAAAATAAAATCACAGCGAGGCCCAAATGGAAGAGAGTAGATTAAGATTCCACTCATTCATCACATTCAAATTAAAAAAGTAATGATGAGCGCAGGTTACCAGATAAATATGTTAAGATAATATCCGACAATCTACGCTCCCCAAGGTGGAAAATATCACATTCAGGGACAGCAGCAACGATTTCATTGAGAAGTCGAATAGCTCTTGGAATAGGAGCCATTCGAAAAAGAACTGTGCGAGCAGCAGGTACAACCATTAAATGATGATGTCTACCACGCACATAATTATTAGGGACATAAAGTCCCAACTGTTCCAGCAACAACGGGCATGACGTATTACCACGCAATAGCTGGAGAACGAAACGAATTAACGAGAAGTTTCTCCGAAGTTCAAGGGAATTATACCCAAGCATGCCCAAAAGGAAAGGAGTAGGATAGAGATATGGGTAGTACCCATACTCTTTCTTATAAAGAAAACGAAGAAATGCTTTTTGCACTTTTTCTATAATAAGAGAGTAGTTTGCTTCGTGCGGATTCCACACAATTGCATTATACTCTAGCTTACTTCTAACAAGCGAGTTGAAAAGCAAGCGAGAAGACAAGGGGTTGGAGAATAATCTAGCATATCTCAAGACAAATCCAAGTCGACGAAAGGAAACGTCAGCGATTGTCTTGATGTGGTTGTGAAAGGTGAATTGAGGATCAAAAGTGATACCCAAGTCGACCATTGATTCCACGCGCTTCAACAATACGGATCCAATGGAATATCCGTGACAATAGAGCGAATTCGCACGTCCATAACTCATAATAGCACATTTACTAGTATTCAGTTCAAGCCCTAAACTGGAACTGAACTCTAAAACAGCGTTAATATCAGCTTGAAGGAGAGAGGCTTGCCTCTCATCCTTAACAGCAAAGAATAGTTTAACGTCGTCAGCAAACAAGAGACATGAAGCATTGCGTAGTACTTTTGGGAGGTTATTAATGACTATTGTAAATAGTAAAGGGCCTAAGGTGGACCCCTGAGTTACACCAGATCGCGTAAAAAATGAAGGAGATTCATAAATACCATATCTAACAAATTGCTTCCTATCACTAAGATAAGAAGCAAAGAGTTTAAGAAGACGTGGAGAAAAGCCCACTTCAGCTAATCTGATCATAAGAGCGTCATTGTTGACAAGATCAAATGCTTTTCGAAAGTCAAAGTAGGCTACATCAACTTGTTGTCCACGGTCAACTTTAGACATGGTATAATATGAAAAGCAGGCAAGATTAGTGGTAGTGGAACGACATGGTGAAAAACCATGCTGCTCATCACACAACAATCTTTTGAACTGCAAAAGAATCAAACGGTGAAGGATATTATCGAAAATTTTGGGAATAGCCGAGATGATAGCAATAGGTCTGTAATTTTCAACCTCATTTTTAGAGCCACTTTTATGAATGGGAATGACTCTAGATAATTTCCATTTTTCAGGATAATTACCAGAATCCAGAATAAGGTTAAAAATAAACTGAAGAGGCTCTAAGAGCGAATTACAGCATGCCTTTAATACGTCAGGGGGCACACCGTCAGGCCCAACAGACCTTTTCAGCTTCAAAATTGCTATCCTAACATCTCCAAGCGAGACCCGCGGAATGTCTATAATAACACCTTCAGTACCAATTTGGGAAGCCAAATTAGCATCAAGGGATGGTGATCTCTGATCAAATACAGAGCTAAAAAAACTAGCAAAAGCTTTAGCGATCTCAGGACCGACACAACTTTTATTATTAAATGAGAACGAATGCTCAAGGCCATGTGAAATATGCTTACTCTTAATAAATCTGAAAAAGTATGCCTTTATATGTATGCCTTTAAACGTGATGTCTTTTAAAATGTTCTCGTATTGAAAAGTCCCTATTTGAAACATTTCGCAGTCGTTATCTGTAACTGTAAAAGGACATTTTTTTTCGTTGTACAAAAACCAAATAGTTTACACGGTCAATTAGCAAGTGTTTTCGGGTTTATTTGAGGATGGTATAGAAAGTGACAAAAGTGGAAAAATGTTTATTTGAAACGTACAGGTATTTAAAAACGTGTGCCTACATGTATAATATATTGTAAAATTTTATGAAAGTTCTAAAGAAAAATCGATCGATCTCGTATTTCACACACGTACCGACATATTTGCGTGCAATGACCTATAAAATTGATTATGAATAGAGTACCTTGTCAATCAAGGTTGTTTATATACGTACATATGAACATATATGGTGTTTTAGTATTCGGAAGTTGACATGTTTGTTTGAATAATGATTATCATCTCCGAGTACAGCCGTGCAAATACACAACGTCATTACAATCGTAAATGTGTACATTGCGCAGTTTTATTCGCATTAAGTCGACACAATAAATCGTTAAATTGGGCAATAATGTCTTTGGATTTTATGTCGATGGTTTTTCGACCGAATTAAGTACTATTTACATTCGTAGGGGAATTTCGTCGATTGTCGTACCATACATAATAGCTTTCGATTTCATTGGACGTAATTATAATACATATGTACATACATATGTAAGTGAATATTGAACACATCAGTAGGTGTTGACCTTATGTATATCATAGAAATCTTTTTTTTTTTTTTTAATAATTATTTTACTTATTGTTGATTATTGAGTGTGACCGTTCGATAGATGATCGATCTGAAAACGTATTACAGTTGTGTAATTGCATCTTTTTATGTCAAGGTTTTGTGGGGTCGAATTTCATAATACCTATATAATATAATTATTTTACATCAATATGGTCACCCTTGCGTGCTCGCTTCGTTGTTCTGAATATTTTTTGCTATTTTATGCGTACATGTATGTACATATCTAATCAAGTTTTTTTTTATTTTATTTATTGTTTCTTTTAACAATTTACAGCTATCGGTATTGGAAACTTGTTGATTTACTATAGAACACATACTATTTTGACATTTTAAAATGTAGTATTATATTTATAGTATTATTAAATTAAAAACATCCGGAGACAATATATGCAAATAATGGACAGAAAAATTTGCTATTTACTTGATTTGAAATTCGATTATAATTTAAAGTATTTTTTGCGTTTCAAAGATTATTGATATAATACAATAAACAATCGTCAACGCTCTGCAGCCCAACATGAAATACGAAGATTTTTCAATGGGACGAGAATTAATCATTTATTATTGTAATAGTTGGTATATTTTGTATTGACAACTGCTTTATTATTTTGAGGATTTTTTTTAAGTTAATGTCAATTTTTGACACGTTCATATAATCGGCAATAATCATAAAAAAATATTTGCATATTATTATTATGTTTGTTATTTTGTTCACTATTTCCATTCATGAATAATGAATGAAATGTCATTGAATTACTATTACTAAAATGAAACATCTTTAAGGAAGGAATACTTGAACCAATGCGAACAAAGCTTTCCATAATCGTTTTTTTTTTTTTTGGTACAGCTTTTGAGCATTCAACAACTGGATATTTTTTATTAAAAAATGTCCTTGAAATTGTGAGAGAATGGTGAAACACATATCAATTGAATATTCAGTTCGCCTACTCGACGTAACTTTTTTCTTTCTAAAATTATGGACACTTGTCTCGATTAATATTAGGTTTTTATATAGAAATATTTGTCAACAAAACTGTAAAGTGTGTCACGCAAATAATCGCCGTAAATATATAATGTATTATGGTCTATGTATGTAATTTTTATAACAAATGCCCATCTTGGTATTGAGCAATCACGATTAGTGAGAAAGTAACGATGCATCAACGCGTGGCGTTGTTGTAATCAATTGAGAAATAATGGCAATCGTGAATTTCGGTCGTTCCCTTAAAATGTATGTACGTATGATTTTTCGTTATACGAGTATTTGAAACAATACAATTTCGGGAAACACGACTGAGGAAGTTGCCGAAACAATCTTGGTAGATTGGTGTGGATTTGTGACGTTTCAGAAGTTGACTTTCATAAATGATAAAATGACATTTCCTATTCAAATTCAAATCATGTTTAATTTCAAAACGTTTTCCGTTTGGTTTAAAAATAAGTTGCAATATTGATCATAGCGAAATGAATGAAGAATGCTTTGTGGCGAAATTTTTATTCAATTAAAGTGAATTTTTGCAAGGCGGAAACATAAATACATAATTATAAAGGCGAGACAAATACATATAGAAAAGTAAGCACGATTTTCATTAGGAAAATTTCCGAATGTATTTTCAATGAAATCGTAAAAATGTAAATACTTAATACGTATTGTTTCGAGATTGTCCGAAGTAAAATTTGTAAATAATTTTTTAAAATTCAATTGTAAGTAATAGTTTTGTTGAAAAATTTTATTTTAATTTTGGTAGTTTTATTTGATATATGATGTATAATCAATATTGTAGCGAGGATAAATTATGCCCGGGGCAAGCTTTTTTTGCGCCCCCCCCCCCCACATCACAAAATATATATGTATAAAAAGCATTATTGGGCTCAAATCGGACGTCACATTATTGCTTTCAATACAAAGACTAGGAATACTGCATGTTTGACAGGCGGATTACAAAGAACACTCATCAACTTCAATGTTGTTAGCGTATTTTGTAGAATAGTTTACATTCGTCACCCGCTCACATTGTACTTTTCAAAAAAAAAAACTAAGCTACTATGAAAATCTGTGGCAAACATAAATCATAAATATATTTTGCTTTAGCGGCGCCACCAAATCTGGTGCGCCCGCGGTATTGCCCCCCCCCCCCCGTTACTCTTGTTCGTACTGTACTGTCTTGTACTGACCCCCACCAGTTTCATATGAGCATTCATCGAACCCTTCTTAATTGGCACCCGAATTATGTGAGTCGGGTGTGTGTCTTGACCTCCACCGAACCCCTGAGACTGACTCACCGAACCCCTGGAGTTCGATCGAACCCAGGTGAAGAACCACTGCTTTAAATACTCTCGCTCTTCACGAGAAAATTTTAATACATATAATCTTAGTATCAATGTGATGAAAATAAAATAAAAAATCATTTAATTTAATTAACCGGAAGAGGGCTTTTTTCTTTTTAGAAAAGTCATAAATGTTGTGACTACATGATTTTTCCACACCACTGAACCTATCAAGCTGAAAATTCATGTTTGTATTCTTAATGTGCTAACTCATAGTTGATAAGGTTTTGGATAGAAGTCGTAAACTGGAAGTAGTATTTTTTTTTAAACAATATTTAATTATTTTATTTTGACCTTTTAAATTATTTTTATTTTCCTTGATATTTTATGTTTATAATATTTACAGTGATAAGTAATAAATTTTTTTTTTAACAAAATCTGACAACCGGAAGTAGAACTTTCATCTTGTGTAAGTTTCCCTACTTTTGCGTTCAATTTTTATCGAAAATACTCTCATAGCCGTATATGTGAACGTGTATGTACATATGTTTCATTATCGAATTTTGTTTTTTATACCCCTTATATTCCTCAAATACATAGATAAAGTCGTGCGTTGGTCACATCCAAATTTTTTTTATATGTATTCATATTCGAAATAAAGAATTTTGATTAAACATTTATATGTGAAATTGCTTAAAAATAATTTAACTGTGAAATACCGCGAGTTTAGATGTAAGTTAATTTAAGATCATTTGGGTTCGAATGATGATCAATCAGCTGATCTACTACTACTCACGTCTCAGCTGTTTCCCTTCTGCCGTACATGGTTTTTCATTAAGCAGACAGTCCACGTAGTTCCTCACGAGTCTCTTGTTGTCAAGTATGGTGTCTACATCCAAATAGTCGTATCTCGAATCATAGAACCCGCCTTCTTGATTTTGGGCTTCCACCTGCGACCACGTGGCCAGGGACAAGGCCAAACACAACACTGCACAGTTCATTTTTTTTACACTTTACTATACTAACACTGAACAGAAAAAAATGCACAACCGGTTGACTATCGCATAACACGTGGAATGTACAACGTGAGATTCACATGGTAGACTTTAGTGGCAGTTCGTAGTCAGACTGTAAACAAAATGACACACAAGTTAAAAAAAAGTCTTTTGAGGTATTATCATACGTATGAGAAGATAACCTTCGTTTGATTAGACAAAATTATAATCAGTTCCAATGAGACAAAAAAATATAATCCTAAATCTAGTTTGCATTGATTTGAGCTAGCTTGCTTATGTCAAATATGACATTTGATATAATACATACATACATCAGTCTGTTGAATTCTCTTCAATCACATGTTGCCCAAAGATGCCCAAATTATTTAAACTTATATCGAATTACGTAAATATCCTTCGATGTGAGGAAGAAACTGACACACTTTCGAAAGGCATTCAATACGATACAAATAGATGAAAAAGTGTGTCAGTTGCTTCGAGAAAGCAACGATATTGCTGCACAAGTTGATTATAGTTAACCAGTAAAAAAGTGTTTTGTTTCAGTTTCGTATGAAAATCGTTGCAAAATCTCAATGCAGTTGCACATCGTGTACGAAATTAATCCATCACAAAAATCATATTATAAATTTAATAGAAAAAAATAATTGATTTTCAAATAGCAGTCGAAAAATCAACGCCAATCGTATACAAGATCGAAAATATGAGATCTTTATAAATGAAACACGTATTATGGGATGCTTTGAATATGCAAAATAGATAAATCACCACAGCTTTTAAAATGAGAAAATACAAACACGTCGTCCTACAGATTTATATTTTAAAATTTGAATTTTTAAAATTCCCAAAAAGGTATATTCGAATGACACAAATAACACGCGCGCGGAATAAAGGTCAAGTTTCGACATACATTTGAAAATGTTTTTCTTTTAATTTACATTATTTATTGTCAACATATAAACTATATATATATATACATATATACCAAATGTATGTATACAAAGTTCTGTTAAATAAAAATTGACATAATACCGGGTATTATAAAAGTGAAAGTGTTATATGAATCTATGCAAACTTACACGTAAGATGTTAGATGTATCGCGTAACTTTAGCAATTCGATTTATTTGCATACTACATATAAAACTATAATACATACCGTACATATACGAATGATTTATTAACGAGCGATTGAATGAATTGTTAAGGAAGTAATATTGTAAACGTTCGGATATGTATGCACTTATTATAATTGATTTATTATTAAATTGTCAATGCAATGCAGTCGGGTACGAGATAAGATAATCGTCGGATGAGATTCTTTGACATTATGAATCGTCCATATGAGATGGAACTTATGCAATTTATTTTCTCTTTTTTTATGTGAACTTTGGCAATTAACCGATTCGTTTTTAGACGTTGACTAATATTATTTTCAGTCAACAATCGAGATTGGCAAACGAACTTGCTAAATTTCATTATGTGTTGGGAATTTGAACTTTCCCAGAATACAGTCGGTCTTATGAAAAAAATCCTAATAAAACGATCACAAATCCGGTTCTTTTAAAATGCGTTTTACTTGTGTTTTTCATTTTTTTAATGAATTCAAAGCATTCTTCTTCAATGTCAGATCAAATCTTTAAATATGATATGCATGTAAATTTTAGTATTAATTCAGCTGGAAAATTTACAGTCATTATTTCCTTTTAAAAAGACATTTTGATTTTATTTATATGACGGAATACGTACAATAAATCACATTTGAAATAAACCGGCTATCAATACAACGTATGCCATATATGTACATATGTAAAACAATTAGGTACGTTTTACTATAAAAATACTTAAAGTTTCATTTAAACGATCATTAAACATGTAAAGTACTTATAATGAAGTCGATTTGCATTACTGATGCACTTTTTACATTCGCATAATTTAAAATACTCACTAATTGCTTATTACTTAAAAAAAATTGCATATATGTATGTATGTATGTGGTTACCCGTATACAGCTCTAATGGTATATCGATTGTTATTATTGTACAGGTATATAGTGTGTGAAATAATATTTATAGGTCATTGAAACTTTGGTGAAATGATAGGGCTTAAGTTGATCAAATCAATCAATCATAAATCTCAAGTTCACTACTTTTTGCTCCTCTTCAGTGGTCTAGATTTAAACGAAAGTACTTAGAGGTTATTGAAATCGTAGGTGTTACACAGAAATGAGAAAAGTAAATATACTTAATGGTATGAATTTAAAATATAATAATTCAATTACTTATAAAATATAATTATAATACTCATATTAAAAAAAAATCAAATAAACTTTCAACCAACGGTAAAATAGACTTTCAGATGAAGGTTGTTTTATTTCGATTATTATGTTACTTTGTGTTAACTTTTTTTTTAATAATCTTAAACAGGAAACATTTCAATGTTTTTTTTATTTTTGTAAATTGAACTTTTTACTTTCATTTTCAAATTAGATAGTATTTGTATGTATCACATTACATAGATTTTGATAATACCTATTTTTGAATGTGTGTGCGTATCTAAATTGAATTTTTAATGAGCATGAATGTGAAATTAATGTTATCTGCAATATAACAAACATTATATGATGATATATGTAACGAATTATCTAATTTGAAGTCACGTTATTTTAATAAAATTTAAAAAATCTTAAGAACTAAACATTTTATTATTATTTTTATTATACTATTAACACCTTATTATGTACTTCATTTAAATATTTTATTTTAAAATTCATAAATGTACGTATATTATACGAAAATTTCATTAGCACAGGGTAATAATTGTAATCGTTTTATAATACATACATACATACTTGTACAATAATTTGAAGTTATAGTACTCATTATGTTAATTTACATAAAACGCGAAGACCGATCACGATGACATACCATATCGTTGTAAACATAAACACTTCATTAGCATGCATAATAAAAAAAACATTGAAACATCATTAAATCGTTATCAAATTGGATTGCACTGAGGTCGAAATGTATGTACGAAAAAAAAACAAACATAATTATTATTTATTTAAATGCATACCTTTGGTTTAATTTAGATGAATACCAATGTATTAGACGTGTTTTTAAATTAATTGATTTATTATATTAAAATTGAGTTGAATGGTTGACGTTGCACACGCGGCCAACTTCACCGACAGTCGCTCCGCTACTAAACGTTCATTGTCACCGTACCGGAATTTTAACCATATCAACACGCTGGACAAAATACAACCTTGTGCTATCGTAATTATTATAATTATATTACCTGGTTAACTTATGCACTTTTCTGAAAGAAATCGAAACGTGTTTATAGTGAAAATTCTGGTTTGTTAAGACAAGTTCGCCCAATCACGTAGTACTTTCAATTTTACGGTATCGATTTCAGTATTAGTAAATTGCTGAAAATTTAACAGGTTTTATATTTTGAATACAACTCTAGAATTTTTGTGATAAATTTATGAAACTGTAGTATTTTCTTCCAATATATGTATAAGTAAAAAATTCGGGGGTTTGCTACAAATGATTGTTAACTGTATGAATTTCAGCATGTACGAAAGACGAGATATTCATGGGGTTGAGCAGATGACATTTCGATGTACATTGATGATTGGCAATTCTTAAAATTGAGTTGGATCTTTCTGGCAAGTTTAAAATGGCGAAAGCCGAGATCCTACAGACACATTCACACATACAAATGTATGGAAACTACTTCCGGTTTGCGAATTCTAACCAAAACCTTATCAGCTCTAAGTTAGTACACAAAGAATACAAATATAAATTTTCAGCTTGATATGTTTAGGGGTGTGGACGGAATAGTGGCCACAACATTTTTGACCGTTCTAAGAGGGAAAAATTTCACTTCTGGTTTATTAAATTTAGTGATTTTTTTTATTTTCATCACATTGATACAAGAATTATACTTGATTTTTTTCATGAAGATCACACATGTTAACAGGGTTGAAAAAAAATAGTGGAAGTAAAATCAAACAAGAGTAAATTGTCACTTCCGGTTGACGGATACTTACCAAATTTTATACATAACTAACATGGTATTAAGCTTAACTCTCTAGATATGAAATTTCAGTTTCATAAACTAAAATTTCAGTTTCATAAAGGTTTCTGAGAAAAACATTAAAAACCTCGATTCTCTAAAGTAAAAGTACTACTTCCGGTTCAGGTAAAAATATTACGGTATAAAATTTATAACTTCTATTACATGTAAAAAAATTTCAGTCTGATTCAGTTAGCGGTTTGGGAGATAATTGAATTCAAAAACTTCACATCTACATATAAGGGGAGGTACCATTTCCGATCAACTTAAAAATTTGACAACAATTAACGTTGTATCGATAAGAATTTCAGTACCCGATACTAAGTTTCAGTTCCATAGGATTAACGGTGTTCAAAAAATCCCCAAAATACACACAGACACACACATTATTTTTCTAGATCATGAAAACGTGATCAGTGATCGATTCTGAGTTCGAATTTTCGCATGATCACAAAACATCATCTATTGTTACTACGTACATAGATAAAGTAAAAATCTGAAGCAGTAAAAGGTTGGGTTGCAGTGGAAACATTAAGGTGCAGACACACAGAGTCGTACCTACGCTGAACTTTTTTTTAATATAATTTTGCACACGAAAAACAACTAGCTAGCTCTATTTATGTCATCGCGATCCTTCCCAAAAATCTTCTCCTGGAGTTTTTTTGGCGATATTTTATCCTCGTATTTACATATTATGTTTGATAGTAGATAGATTTGTGTTTATATCTGTTAAGACATACTTTCTCCCACCCATTCATTGTAATGCTCAATGAGGGGAATTGCTCACACACATTTTATTAGACACGCAAAGTGCAGAAAGCATCACCGAGGAAGCTTAGAGCCGTCGGCAGTTCACCTCATTGGGCAATTCAAGAAAGTTATATATCGTTAAATAATAAAGTATTACAATGATAGAAGAAGAAAATTTCAATCAACTCATTCACACATTATTCCCATCATTCCCCATTAGACAGTGATCCCCATATTTGAAGAAATGTAGGAGAAACTTGTTGAAATAATAATATCGTACGAATGACATGAAGATAAGCCGGCGTGACGTGCCGCTTTTTTTTTTGAGTTTGTTATTACCATAAATCTTTCTCCCTTCACTAGATCTGAATGTAGTAGATTTTTACATAAAGACTTATGTAAAGCATTTCGAAATTTTGTTTATATTGATTTTGTATAAATCTTTAATTTATAATCGTTGCAAACCGAAATAATAAGCTCCAACAAATTAGCAATGACATGAAACACGCCTACCTCAGCTGGAGTTTACATTTACATTACTTTTAAGTGTGTTCTCACCATTAGTAGAGGGTTTTGCTTAAGTAATCTCACTTTATCTTTAATAAGGCATAGATATGTCTCTTTTTATTTTGAAACTAGCTATTCTGCTACAATCTGGCACCCGAAATTTAATAACAGGCATTCCATTGTGAACTAACTGGAATTGTTTATTCGAAACTAATTACGAGTCCTACATATATTTATGTAGGTTTTAAATAATTCAACATATATTTGATCTCGAGTTTGAATGATTTGTATCAGTATCTATGTATGTACATACATATATGTACATCTCTGATCACATTTTCATGGTTTGCTAGATGAAATTCTATTAGTGTAGGTTGTTGATTTTTCCAAAATTTTAAATGGATTATATGATAAAAATAAAAAATCTATTTCAACTTTGACCTTGACTTCGACTCGAATGCCGGTGCGGTTATGTCGGGGTGCTTATTGACCGAGCGGAAAAGTCGGTGTACCTTTCTTTATACAAGCCTCTTATTAGACGTAGATTTAAGGAATGGTGATGTATGGCTAATGAAGTTGATTAAAAAATGCAACAAGGAGTTAATAAAACAAAATGACAAATTTCAGCATTTTTTCTTGTTTCATATCGTACATATGTATGTAAAAATTGAGAAGCGACGCTTAAAACATTGGATTGTGTATTCAGAAATTTTGCATGAAATTACAGCTGTAAATAGTGCTAATATGTTCCAAAAGATTACACTCTGGTACATTAACAGAAAAGTTTGTTCAACTTCCATTTGATAAAAATAAATATCAAGAATCGACCTTCACGTTTTTCTTGTTGATTCAAACAAACACAAATCTATATTGATTTAACCGATCGTTCTTTTCATTCGATGTCGATCAATTACGCATAATTAGGGTGTGAATAATGAACAAGGTCTTGTACGGCATCTAATTGGAGTTTTTCATCTGTAGAAAGATATCAATAATCGCGTGTTCGTTCGATTTTGCTGTGCGTTTTTTAACGCGCTATAATTTTATGTTTGGAAAATGCGTGTAAAAACAACGTCTATTGTTTTTGTTCATGATAAAAATTCATAATTTGACCCCATAAATTGAAGCTATTTACGAGCTAAACTGTGTCTATAATAATTGCTATATGCCAAACTTTGTTTTTTTCTCTTTGAAAAAATTGTTTTTGTGCATTTCATCATCATCATCTACAGCCATTCACCATCTACTGCTGGATCAAGGCCTCTCCAGCACGCTTCCACTCGTTTCTGTTATGCGCAACTCTCATCCATCTCACCCCACACATTTTCTTAATTTCGTTTACCCATCTTTCCTGCGGTCTTACTTTTACTCTTTTGCATTCTCTCGGGTACCATTCAAGCACTTCTTTTGCCCACCTTTCGTCCACTCTTCTAGCCACATGGCCTTCCCATTGCCATTTCAATCTCTTTACTCTATCCACTATGTCCACTACCCTTGTCATACTTTTCATCCACGTGTTCCGCTTGCATTTATTTGAGTAAAAATCTCTGTTCGGAATACATTTAATGCAGATATCGAAAATCGTGACATAAATTGCATAACCTTCGATGTGTAATTTGATTAATGTGTTTTGAATGGAATGCTTTCGAAAAATTTTGTTTGTACAATTTTCAGTATAAGATTTTAAAGAGATTATGTTTTATAAATAATATATTCTTCAAAATACTTATTATATATGTAAATCATGATCGAAATCACTCTTCAAGGTCTAATTGATTCAATTGCATTAAGTCATAGCTTTGAGATCAAAATCAAGGTTAAATATTAAACGTTAATTGTATTAGTTAGCTTGTTAAAATGCATTCTTCCAATTAATTTATTTCACTCTAATTAGAAGAGACCTTCGCTATATGTATATGATTATGCAAATGTTGCCGAATGATTGCATGTGTAATGCGTCGCCAATGTGCACTCTATTAGAAAATGCAACTGACATTTGATATACATTTCAACCGCAATATGTAGAGATTACGACACGTACTTATTTATATCATTAAACAAAATAGTATGACTAGCAAAAAAAAATCGACATCTTGTGTAATTTTAATTTTAATAATCATGAAATTCGGGGCATTCGAGTGTTTAAAGGATTAGCTAGACTGATACGAAAAAATTATCTTAATCAGACATATTAGTTTATAAATTTTAAGAAATGTAATTTATTTGATATTTTCATTTCATCGTGTGAAATATTTTCATTTCATCACATTTTACAGAAAACAATCAAAAAGTGTGTGAAAAGTGTGTTTTGCATATTTTTGCAAAAACCCGAGATTTTTTTTTCAACTATGAGAAAACACAGCTTGAACACGTAACATTATATATTGATCAAAAATCATTAGATATCTAGCATTAGATAAAGTTTAATGCAAATGTGTAATTGCAACTTTAATGCATTTTGATACAGTATTATAATGATTGGAAATAAATTCCTAGTTTGAATGAATGTTTAGTTATTTCATATGATTTACAATACCTAATTAATCATTAGGATTATAGTAAGGCATAAATACATACATAGGTAAATGGTAAAAATATTAAAAGAACGGATAGGAACTAGGGATCTCAAATCTGTCTATTCGAATACTTTTAATACGAACTTAGTTTTTTTTTTTTAATTTTCAATCTACAGCACTTTTGATTCTATCCAATGTTCCAGATTAGGGTTCTTTTAAAATTTAATGATATCTTTATCTTTTCAAAACTTAATATAAATAATTTTAAGCTACTATTCGATATTCAATATTCGAATATTTGTTAACCTTAATAGGAACGTTAGACTAAATAACGAACTACGTCTAATATATAATTTTGAAAGAGACTTTATATGTATGTATGTATGTAAGTTTTGGTTCGTAGAATCCATGACGTTAAATTTAATTAAAAAAAAATAAAACTCTTCAAATAAATTAAATAAAATGTTTACTATTAGATTGGCCATGTTTAAGCTGTTTATATTACAAATACATTTTAAACCACTAGTATATTATATGTATATGTATGTATGTTAGTAATTGCATCATCAATGTGATGAAAAATATATATTTGTATTATTTGATACAGATGTTTATTGTATTTTATCATAATCATTATCAATTACATACATATATGTAAATTATATGTACATATTTGGAAGTTGTTGAGACATCTCTATCTTTGTATTGTAATGATTTTTATTGACAATAGTTTTTTAAAATGCTGAAAGATGACGCTATTTCAACAAAACTTTTGAAAGCATATAATAATTTGTACGTATTTTAAATGCACATATTTTGATGTCAACTAAAAAGATGTCCTGATCAACTCGACTACTTCATACATAATATATAAATAATTTATGAAATACATAAATAAAAGATAGTGATATTGACGGCATGTACCAGTAGGTACATTAGTTATTCATACTCTTCCTTTGGCCTGAATTTTGCAGGTCACATTTTAATTCTTTTGAGAATACAAACGGTTGTGACTTGAATGTAATAAACTCGTTAGATCAATTGTGCAATAAAATTAAAATTCACAACATATTATTTTACATTTCCTTTTAATAAATCACCGTCGCAACATTTCACAAGTCAACAATCAAAAGTAAAATCATGTTTTTTTTTATTCAAAATTAAAAATAATCATTAATTAATCAGGAAGATAGATATTCAAATTTTATTACAAATATTTTTTTAATTAAATTGCAATAACCTTAAATTAAACATTAAATATATGAAATCTTGCGTACCCAATCGAACAAAAAATTTTGCTTATTCTTATGCACATATGTATGTATGTATTGTTTTATGACCGACCTCACATCAGAATTTAATTGATTCGGAATTAGTTGTTCGTTATTGAATTTCTCCACGGGGAAGGAGGATAAAAATACTCATCATTGGTCATCAGGATCTGACCATCAATATTAACGGTCACCGATGCCAAGGTTTGGGGCTTCGGGCAATTTAAATATTTATTGTATGTTCCGATATGGAATGGAGCTGGTCCTTCGATGACCTAGAATTTAAAGTATACTCGTATATGTACGTACATGTATGTAAATGAAAATACGTGAAGATCCTTTTATTATTTTTAGCATATTCGAAGACCATAAATTTCAACTACGTCTCGTTGTATTTTACCGTCAAAATATTTAAATTTAAAATAGTCAAATGTTAAATCTTATTATCATATTTTTATTAACGTGTTAATGAGCTACTCGCCGGTGCTTTTACTGAATAATTCAATGTAATTGAAATTAAATTTTACGGTTTGTATATACTTTACCATTATTATCATTTTATTATGCTAGCTCGGATGTTATATAAGTACAGTATACTCTCGATTATCCGGGTGCGGATTATCTGGTTTGCGGATTATCCGTGCTTGAAAAATAATAATAATTTTTTAAAAATTAATTTAATATTTTTCTTATATGATTATGTGACGCACCGATTGATTGCGACCGTAAACACGCGAAGACGTGTTGCGGAAACGCATCAGAAGTCATGAAATTAAACTTTTGATGATTGGGAAAGCAAAAAAACCTCGATCTTTTAAGGGAGCTGAAGTGGAAAATTTTCCCATCGATTTTCCCATGATTATAGTCAGAAAGGGGCATAAATGGACAGGAAAATTTTTGAAGATTGGTTAAAAAAGAAATGGGTTCTAGAAGTGCAAGATTTAAAAAAAATAAGGGATTGCCACAGAAAGCAGTATTGTTATTAAATAACTAGTGTAGGGCCCGTTGATTTCAACGGGTGGTTTCGAAAAGAAATTGAAACTCGAATAAAAATTACATAAGTTAAAGATATGGAATCGAATGGTTTCGGAAAGACAAATGCACAAAAAAATGAAAATTATGAAAAAAATGAAAAATATGAAAATAATGAAAAATATGAAAAAAATGAAAAAAATGAAAAATATGAAAAATATGAAAAAAATGAAAAAAATGAAAAAAATGAAAAAACTGAAAAAACTGAAAATAATAAAAATATGAAAAAAAAAATTTGTTCCCCATACTGGTTGATGGTTGATCATAAGAAATCGGAAATCGAAAAAGATTGTCGACGAAAGCCGAAGATACGCGAATAATTGGTTCCCCATACTTCTATAGGATAATCGAATATTAAGTAATTTTAGAGCGTTTTTTCTGTCGAGGCTGTAGTCTAATGGCTAGTGACCTGTTCTGGGCAAGGGGGCCTTAGTTCGATTCCGTGATTTTGAATTAATTTTATTTTTCAAATATCGCTAAAATATAAATTAATTTCAATAATTTCAATTAAAAATATATATTTAATTGTTTTATATGAAAAGAAAAAAAATGGTTCAAAACGTCGCTAAATGAAATTATTAAAATTACGTATTTTTATATGGCGAGAAGGAATATTTCAATTAATGTTTAAAAAAAAAGGCGAAATGAAAAATTGGATTTGGCGTGATGTCCGAGAGCATTAGCTCAATTTAGAACCATATTCAGGCTATTTGGGGTGATCGGTTCGAGTCGCGACAAAGTCGTCTCGTCGAAAAATGAATTAATCGATTTTTATCGATTCATTCATTATGTTCGGCGAGAGTTAGGACACACACACACACCCACACACACACCCACACAGAGATTACCGTCTTTATATATATGATGCCCCTTCTCATCCGAACGAAAGCATATTGGAAACAAACGATGGACTTATGTATGGTTAAAAAAATGTTGTCCCCTAATGTGACATATTTGATTCAGCCCATGGACCAAGGTGTTATATCATCAATGAAACGTCTTTGTCGTCAAAGTATTCTGAAAACTCTTGTTGAGAAATATGACAATCTGATTACTTTCTGGAAAAAAATGACGATATTGGATGTTATACACGGAATAACAAT
This sequence comes from Arctopsyche grandis, assembly GCF_051622035.1. Lineage (NCBI taxonomy): Eukaryota > Metazoa > Arthropoda > Insecta > Trichoptera > Hydropsychidae > Arctopsyche > Arctopsyche grandis. Next base: position 22,679,943 of record NC_135359.1, read on the forward strand.
CTTGGTCAAAAGTAAATCCAGTAACATTTGTACGATCATGGAGAAAGATTCTTCCTGCCATGGAAACAGATTTAGTGGATTCTGAAGAGAATGAATTGAGAAAGAATGAATTTAGTGGATTCTGAAGCAAATGATATATCTGAAATATGTGGATTATTGGAAAATTTTAAATGTTTTGAAAACGTGGATAAGGAATATATCGAGCAGTGGCTCAGTCATGATTTAAATGATTCAGATTTTAAACACACGGATGATGCAGATATCGTTTATTTTTTTTCTCAAGAGCAAGAAAATGAGATTGACACTACATACATACAAGTGGAGATGATACCAGTGGTTCCATTAGTACGACATAACTAAAGCCCGGATAACCAGCGTGCCGTTCATTGTTCAAATTGTTAAAGGTTTGCCGAACCTTTTTTACAAAGCATTTACAACAATTGAACAATGAGTGGCGCGCTGTTTATCCGTACTCTATGTAACATAACTACTAACAGCCACTTATCTGCTTAACTATGAGCGTTTTTCTTAATAAATAACGAGTATTAAAATTATGAATCAAAAATTTGTGTCGTAAATATGATATTATATTCGAAACCAAGTCAAAATTTGATGATTCGGATTATCTGTGTTTTTCAATTATCCGTGCCCTTCCTCCCCAGCATTAGCCCGGATAATCGAGAGTGTACTGTATGTTTCTTTGAAGTCTGGAATATTTTATGGTTTGTTGAAGGAAACTTTTATAATACTCTAACTCAGCGGTTCCCAACCAGTGGCACGCCTACCACTATACACTATATACACATTTAATATTTACTTGGTGGTACGCGAAAAAAATCAATAATGGCGGACATTCAGGAATGAATGATTTACAAACATCAAAATAGAAATATTTTTTATATAATTAATAAACATTATCTTAATTCATCAAAGTCGACGTCAATATGTACAGTCGATGATCGAAAATCCGTCATATAGTATTTGCACGGTAAGGAATTTGAAGGCAGGGTAAACGAAATGGATCTGTTTTGTTAAGAAATTTTGTGGAAATAAAGTTATTTCCATAGTCACAATTATAAAATGCTCAAAGTTTAATAATTTATTTACTATTTCGTTATACTTCTATTACTGATAAACGGTTTTAATAAAAACACAAACTTACAAAGTATGTACATACATATAATATATTTTCTTTTCTTGATTGAATCTCCTTACAAAATAAATTTAATAAGATCCTTATGCATGTTTCGAGGAACATAGTTTTTTAAAATTCGATTCAAATGCTGCGAGATATATCCTTAAGTCCGCGATTAATAATTGTGAATTGGGACACAAAATTTCTTAACAAAACAGATCCAATGCGTCTACCTTATCTTCAAATTCCTCACAATGTAAATACTATACATACATATATGAAATTACACTTGCAATAACAAATTTAATGAAATACAATCATTTTTATATGGTGGTACAATTTAGTGAAATGTATTACCAAGTGGTACGCGAGTCAAAAAAGGTTAGGAACCGCTGCTCTAACTAATAACTTTAATTTACTCCCAAAAAAGTTCAAAAGTTTAGTGTAAATATCAAGAGTATTATGCAAATTTATGTAAATCATAATTTCGTGAAATTACATGTCTTGAATTTCGTGCGTAATAACATTATTTTCACTCAAGTTTCAATGCCTCGTAGAATATTGTTTTAATATGTAATAATAGTTTCGATTTTGATTTTCAAATTAAATAAAATTAAACCAAAAACATATGTATTTTATAATAATTTATTTCTATAAATAAAATAAATACAACCAATCTCGAATTAAGACAAGAATAATTTACCATACGAATTATTCGTATCATATCTTTTTATGAATAGTTTCCAAACTTCTGGTTGTTTGAATAAAAGCGTTGCCATTGCATTGCCAGCTAATTGTTTTTCTTCTTCGCGACAATCTGTACAATCATTGTCGAAAGCCTTCAAAATGGTTTCTGAAATTCAAATAAATAGTATCATTATTATTTACCACTCTATAAACTTTATATTTTTTATCTCCAATTTCTGTATTTCGTTTGTAGTATATTTTTTTCAATTTATTGATATTAAACAACTACCGGGTGAATTATTTAAAACTCTGTTTTTCATACAACTCATTTTTTGGTGACTTTAATATACATACATGGCTTTAATACTATGCAGTTATTAAAAAAAATATATTTGAATACATATGTATATATGTATACCTCCTAAATATAACCATTATATACATTTTTTTCCATTACCCAGTTATTAAAGTAAAATATTTCCATTGTCCAGTTTAAAAGTTAAAATTCGATTTAATATACGCGAAGCACTGTTATGATTAAAATAAATTATTTTTCATGCCTTAATATATAAGTTTAAAAATAACACATGAAAATACTACAAAAATATTGTAAACTAGTTAATTGTAATTTTGTTATTAGGGATGTATAATTATTTTACCTTTAATTTTTAACAGCTGCACTGAGCATTTTCTATTCCACACAAGACAATCTACGTCTTCCTTTTCAAACTTCTCTTCCAAAAAGACTTTCTTGTGTTTTCTGTTATCAGCTACATCTTCAATGCCCAGCAATATTTCAGTTTCTTGCAAACTATCATCGTTTGTAGATTCTAAATCGGGTATTGATTTTACTAAAGGAATCATCACAATCGCTAAGAGCAATGTCGTCGAAACCAACATGTTTCCCGTATGAGACATCTTGTACACTAGGTGAACTGTCACGGTTGAAGGATTTTAAGACACTAACCGTGAATGTGGTGACATCCGACTTATATATGTGTAGAATTGGTCAGATCAGATTCAACGTTGTCGCCGTTGGGCAATGGAAACCTTGCGCAGCTGGCTAAAAATTCATATTCCCTGTGTGGGGAGTTTTTATTTTTTAGCGATAATATTAAATATATAAGCCAAGAGCAAGAGTTCAATAGTCGCCAACGATGGAAGTCGAGACAAAACACGTTTATTGAATATATTGATAGAATTACAAGGACTATTTATTTTCATATGGAGAGAAAAGGTACCCATTTGGGTGTACAAAATCTCAAATTTATGTACATATGCAGTGGCGGACTGGCCATACAAGCGAACATGTCCGATGGCATGTGGGCCCCACTATCTGTTAGAAAATATGGGCCCTCAGTAAAATTAAATAACTTTTGATCTATTTCACGTGTGTAAAAAATTATAGGATATTGCACTTTGGGACCCAAAGTTTGGGTATTTCAACAAAACAAATTTCTTACGATATACACAAACAACTAATACGGTCAACAAGGTACAACAAGGATCGGTTAACTTTTTTTATTAGGCTCGAAAAATAAGTTTCAACATTTGCGTGGGCCCTTTTGCCGGGCCCATTTCTAACCTCAATATTATGTATATACCAATATTTATGTAACAACTACCTACTGAAATAAAAATGGGAATAAACAAATTTCCGTGAATAATATAAACTGAATTCCTTAAAACTATTTTGTTAGGACGATTCATCATCAACCAGCGATTTAAATTTACTTCATACTTTTAAAATAACATTTGATTATACTTCGACGATATAGTGAGATTTAAATACACAATTTTAAACAGTTTCCGAATATAAAATCTATTCCTAATCTAGACACATCCATGTACATATGTATATAGAAATATAGGATAGGGGCCCCCTCCCCAAAATCCCGATTTTCGATTAATATTAATTGAAAATATTATGCATTTTTTTCAGGGACGTCGTTTGGGGGGGGCGTAGGGGGGATTTTCGTTGATCATGTGAAGATTTTTGGAAAAAAATTTTCGCCTGCGGCGCTTTTTTAGCTTTTTACATAATATTTTTTCAAAAATAAGCTTATTTTTTCATATTTTATAACTCAATAAGGTGTATGCAAAGAATATTTTCCATTTTTATTCCGATATAAAAAAGATTTTTTGAAAAAAAATTCAATTTGGGTGGGCCCCCTTTGACTCCTGGTATGCACTGATTTCAGTCCCAGTCCGCCACTGTACATATGTATGTATAAAAATTACATAAGAGTGTTGAGAATACGAAAAAGGGTAAACTTAAAAGGAATTATTAAAAAATATATATAGATCTTAGTTACATATACATATGTAATTTGTGTATATACAGTTATAAAATTGTTTTAATAAATACGGGTGAAAAGTATTTTTTTATTATTTTTAAATGATTTTTATTATTACAAAATTATATTCACTATACATCTTATATCTATTTTAATAGCTGCTGATCTACTGATCATTTTCTATCTTACAAGTTTATTTTATTTTTGTTAGTAATTATAGTATTATATTATTTTAATGTTAATGTGCAGCATAACAGGAAAATCATAAGAATTTAAAAGTATATAAATGCAAGCATTCGAAAAAATATTTTGTAGCACAACAAGCAATGTAAAATATCCTCATCAATTTTTATGATTCTAATTTGTTTTATTTGGAATACATAATCAATGTCAACAGTAAAATTCAATACGATGCATTTTTTGAATGCATCTTTGCAATTTTGAATTAAAATTCAATACGATGCATGTGTATTGGTTTGAAATAAAAATAAAATAAAATTCAATACTACGGTGCATATTTGTACACATGTATGTATGTATGTACTTGTAGAATACATTTTGAAATGGAAAAAAATAGTATCCATTTTAAATCCAAAATAAATCGATGTGATAAATGTGTACATGTTCATTTACGGTTAAATAATTAAATATAAGTGGAGCCTTGTTAAGTAAAGGAAAGCAATTAAAATATTAAAAAATAATAGCGAAAACAACGTCAGCTTCATTGGTATATAAATTAACGCAAATTCATTAAATACAATTAAATCCCCTAGCGTGTCTTGAAACGTGACATTTTAACAAGTTTTTGATATTGTCAGTTCGAATAAATGTATTGTAACACATTCGTTGTGTTAGTTCAGTCAGTATGGATATTCGAAATTATTTAATGTAATGAAAATAACTAAAAAAAGTTTATCCTTCTGCATCGAACAACTTTAAAAGTCATTGTACAATTATCATGATGAGAAAACATATTTCCATTATTATGGAGATGAAAATTTATTTTTATACGCGTTCAACTCGATCAACTTGACATTTTCAAGTTTTTTACAAAATAACTAATAAAAATTTAGTAATAACAACATAAAATTTAAATAAATTCGACGGATTGTTATTGTTTAGAGCTATTTTGATTTTTCTTATTTTTGGCTGAAAATTTCCACCAAATTCTTATAAGTATCAAATTATAAGTATCAAATAGATAAAATAAAAACTTTCACTGAAGCTTTTATTTATATATATATACATATATATTACTAGTGGTTTTACCCGGCTTCGCTCGGTATTTGTAATATAAATCGCTTAAACATGACTAACCTAATAGTAAACATTTTATTAAATTTATTTGAATACTTTTATTTTATATAAATTTATTTGAATACGCATTTGTTTTTTTTATTAAATTGACTGTCACAAATAAACAAACATATATACATAAGCCTCTTTCAAAATTATATGTATACTAGAATCCGGCGACTTCGCCCCCGGGGATTTCGAGTCTTTTGAATCGAAATAAATCAAATCGGCGCCTATGAATCGAAAAAAAAAAATCGAATGTGTTTTCTACGAACCAACCAATCAAGGTTACATATATTCAAAGTATCTTTCGAAATTATATATGAGATTAAAATATTGAAGAGATCGAAATGACAATGTGCGGGTTGACGAATGGATAGCAAAAAAGTTCGGCGGAAAAAAGTCCTGGAATCGTCCCCGTCAGAATGTAAGATGGTGTGAGGAAGGCCGCAAGGCAGATAGATGAGTGGATGAAATTAGAAAAATGTCTGGTATGAAAAGTGTATGGAGCGAGATGCATAAGAGTTGCGGAAAATGAAGACGAATGGAAGAGCGTTGCCTTCATACAGCAGCGGATGGTAAATGGTTATAAATGGCCTCTATTTAATCGATCATTAAAAAACAATAAGTATTTAATAATATGAGCAGTAATTAAACCAAAATGATCAGTATATAAAACGAAATGATAAGATTTTAGTGATAAGATGCAGATGCAGGTGAACTGCTGACGCTACTGGCTTCCTGATTTTTGTTTTTTTCCCTTGAACTGGCTTTTTCTCGGATATGTGTTTGACCCGGCTTTAACAACCTGAACATCGTTCATAAATTAACCCCGTTCATTAACCCCCTCTCCGTTTTCAACCCCCTCGGTCCTCGCCCCTTGCTCCAGGTTCAATTTCAGTCTCACGGTCTCAGTTCTCGCGTGTCTGTTAAATTAATAAATACCGACCCTAACAACCTAATCTTAAATGAATAGGGCCAACTTTAACTTAACCTAACCTAATCTGGCCCTTAAATAAATAAGTGCTGGCTGCTAAGATATGGTTTTTAATACCGTAATAAAATACCGACCCTAACAACCTAAACTTAAATGAATAAGGCCAACCCTAACTTAACCTAACCTAATCTGACCCTTAAATAAATAAGTGTTGGCTGCTGAGATCTAAGATGGGCGACGCCCTATCTTCTAACTGTCAACAATTATAATTTATTTGGTTTTACTGATCATTTATATTATTTAACTGATCACTTATTTAATAAATTACTGATCATTGATCTTAATTTTTTACTGATCATTAATCTTAATTTTTTACTGATCATTTTAGTCATTTTTAGCCGACCAAATAATAGGTTCCCAAATTAAATGGCCAGTTACAAGTCAATTTCGGTAAGTATATAAATCAATTTTCGGCCAATATTTTATTAACAAAATGGTCAGTATTATATTATTAAATGTCAGTATAAATAACAAATGGACAGTATAAAACAAATTGGAAATCTGACGTACATTCGCCAGAACAAATATGTACATACACAGCAGTGCCTGTTGGATGAAGTTGTCTATCAATATCGTACCAATCTTGTGTTGATATCAATAAAAAAGTTATATTGGCCATCCGTTAACATAAAACTTACCTTTTAAGATTAATACTGACCATTTAATATAAATACTGACCTCTCGTATGTAAATACTGACAAAAATAGACTAAAATACTTACTAGTAAAATTCAAGCTGTTGTAAAATGATGACGATGATGATTATTAAAATATCTGTTGATATGAACAAGGTTATAATCCAAACACAATATTATTTTTGTCAATAAAATTTTTATTTTGTTTTATGCAAATTAAAACTTCGTACAACTTAATTTATTTGCCATTTTTAGAGTTGGTGAAAATATTAAACTTTAGCGACATCTATTATTCATAATGAAATATTATTATGCATTTAAAACAACAGTAAGGCACAAATTATATCGTTAAAAACATCACACTAACTCAAATATTTGAAACAATAAAAACTATTATAAATTACTTGATTGCATATGAAAACCATTTATGGTGAAATTAGTCAACAGACTTCTTTTCAGAATCATCACTGTCATTTTCACCTTCAGAAGATTTGTTTGCTTTCAGTTTTAAATATGCTTCTTTATACGATCCGCTTGGGTTGTATCTGAAAAATAATTTATAATATACATATAAATAAAAAATGATTTCATCATAAATTCTGTCATTTATTGAGAACATCTATGGTTACTTTGTTTCAAGCTCTTTCCACCAGTCAGGCTTGTTGTCAATTAAGTAGTACATCACCATTTTAGAACCGATATCCTGTTTTTCGCTACACTTTTTGCAATCGTTGTCGATCGCATCGGGTAGATTTTCTGAAACGTTTTAAAAGTTAGTTTTTTAAGACACAGATGGCGTGCAGGGTGTGTTTATTAGTCATTTTAAAAATTACTATTTATTATACATTGTACGTATGTACTTACTTTTCAGTTCGACTCCGTCTGGAGTACAGCGTCCCTTCTCTAATAAACAATTCACATAGTTCAATAGTAAACGGTCGCTGTGCAAGATTTCATCAATATCAAGATCATCATATTTGGTTGTATAAGTCACGTCGTCGGCTCCTTCTTTGGTTTCATTTCTCGCACTTACCACTGAAGCAGTCAATAAAATCAACGATATGGCGCAGAAAATATTACTTCTATGAACAAACATATTGAACAATATGAAGTTAAGATAAATCGTCAAGATCGAAAGACGTCACACGACTAGAAAATCTGTAAAAATTTTCAGCATTATATACGCGTTTTCACATACACTTATGCTTATTTCCCAATTACAGTAACAACAGTATTATTACTGCGGAAAATATGAGGGTGTGTAGAAAATAACTTTGTATTTTTTATTATATTCACATTTTTTTTAATTTAAGCTGATTTTAGAATATAATATTATAGATGGAATGTTAATATTACATATGTATATACATATGTATGTACATGGAATGGGTAGTATTGACCTCTAATGACGCACATATATTTTTTTTATATTTAATGACTCATATTTAAAAAAAAAAAGTGACGATGAATTAACATCATCATCACAATCATCTACACCCGCTCACCATCCAACGCTGGATTAAGGCCTCTCCAATACGCTTCCACTCGTCTCTATTTTGCGCAACTCTCATCCATCTCGCCCCAAACATTTTCCTAATGTCGTCTACCCATCTTCCCTGCGTTCTTCCTTTTACCATTTTGCATTCCTCGGGTACCATTCTATGGATTACTTCTTTTGTTGAGCTTTCGTCCATTCTTCTAGCCACGTGGCCCACCCATTGCCATTTCAATCTCTTCAATTTATCCACTATATCCACTACCCTTGTCATACTTCTCACCCACGTATTCCGTTTCCTGTCTTTCCTCGTTACGCCAAGCATACAGCGTTCCATACGTCTTTGAGTGCATGGGACTTTGTGTAGCATCTTGGCGTTATGTCTAAGTTTTGCATCCATACGTCATCACTGGCAAAACTCATTGATCGAAGATCTTTTTCTTCAGGCAGAGTAGCACTTTTGATTTAAAAACAGCATTCATTCCTCAAAATATACTCCATCCTTATTTCATACGTCTCTTTATTTATTCTTCTTTACTACCGGAGATGACAATTATTTGACCTAAATATAAATAATTATTTACTACTTCTACTATTTTATCATCTAATAAAATGCTATCAGGCATGCCATTGCTTTAGTAGTATTGTTACTACTATTGAACATTAGAATATTATCTCATTAAATAAATTTAATTTAAATGTCAAAAATTAAAATGTGTTCTGTAGATTTTGATATACAAATTAAATCTACATACATATATATGTATGTAGATAGATTCAACTATATATTTTGTTTTCCAATAAATACAATTTACATATGTGCATGGAATGTTTTTATTGTTATATAAATAATTGTTTGGAATTTTGGAGAAGCTTCAATCAATTTTCAAATACATAACTGCTAAATAGCACCTATTGACAATAAAACGATTTAAAGTTCTATTTATTTTGACTACATTGAATAAATTTAAAGATCATATCAGATACAATGTCTAAATAGCGTGCAAATATGTATATATTTATATAATATATGTATGTATTAGTTTCTAATAGCATCCGAATACATGTAAATATATAGTAAATATATTCATATAAATATATTTTGACTATATTTTTATACTGTATATGGACACGTTTTTTTTCAATAAAATACGATCTTGTTATTATTCTTAACCATACCCCATTTTTTGCAATTGTTGCATTACATACATATATTGAATTGCTTTTTCAAGGTAAATATGTATAATACGCGAATACAACATGCATGCTTATTGACTACCTATATTATATGAACATAGTTTTGCGTAAAGAATCCAAGCACATGATATATATACATACATACATACATACATATATTATATTAAGAAAACTGCAAATTCATGGTTTTTTATACAAAAAGTTTTCAATAGTCATCAACATTGTCAATAATAATTACACTCTATATTAATACTTTTTATAAACTTGCTTTTACATTTGACAAAAAGCATTCATGGCCATTGTACATATTATTTATGTTTGTTGGATCTTCTTTGCAAAAATACCGTACAAAGTTTCTCAAACTTTTTCCTTGTATTTAATTACACTGAGCAACAAAAAATCACATTTTTTAATAACGATATTTATTAAACTTGACACACTGAATTCGAATACGAAAATGATTTTTGTTAGTTTCTTCTCGTTTATGAGATATAACCAAGTGTTTAAAAAACAATTTACTGATTTTCGGCTTTTAACTCAAAATATTTTTAATAATTTTTCTATTGATTGTGATTTTTTTGCTTTAAAATGCGTATATATAATAACTAGAGACCGGAATCTGAAGGGGCTGTTTATTGTTCAAAGATTGTAAATGCATTGTTAAAGGTTTGCCGAACCTTTTTTACAAAGGATTTACAACAATGGAACAATAGGCGGCACGTTTCCGGCCCCTTCAGATTCCAACCTATGATAATAACAATAAATAAAATTTAATACAATAACTAATTAATTTATTTGTAGTACCATTAGAGAGGATATTTGTGGAAGAGACGTGCCAGGGCTTAGATTCTAGTTGAATTTCTATAGATATTGGCAATATTTTTCAACTAAGTGGTTGTGTTAATGCTAACCAGTGAGAGGTTTCCGGGCTCTTGCCTTGCCTTGCCTTGGGTTGACCTCGAATGAAAATAATTTATTCGGAAGTATTTCTCTAGTGCCATTGGTCAAACTTGAATATCTGTAAGTCGATCGTTTCCTATCAGGGTTTTCCAATTAATCTGATTTGATTGTTAAGACGGTTCCTCATCAAACCATCCTACCCACTATGTCAACACTATTTGAATATGGTTTAAAATTTATATATGTACAAGTTTAATACCATAGGTGTCACTCAGAGGCATAATGGCATGTAGTAATAACGTGTAGTAATAACATAATGGCATGTAATAATAATAAGATGTGGCATCATGGTAAATTAAAAATAAAAAATTCTAAAATATTCCAAACTTTATTAAATTTGAATGATTTTCAATATATGTACGATATAAAGCATTAGATAAATATCTTTCCACGAACTCTTCATTACTTAGGAAAATGTAAAAAATGCATACTCGAATACAAGTATGACATTTTAAAAAGAACATACATACATATGTACATAGGTCGTTATAAAATGTTTTTTTTTCATAAAAAAAATATTTATCTAATTAATTAATGCCCGTTGTAAACTACACAGCTAATATCGAATAATATACAATACAAATAGAAAAAAACAGCTTGATGAGTGCTTTCAGAGCACCATGTTTGTTCACTTTCATCAAATATTCATGAGGTCAACGTTCGAATGCCTTATTATTTTTCCCCCTTGACCAATTCCTTGACAAACTACTGTTTTTACTTTAAAATAATTAGAAAGCGCCTTTGTGTTTTGTTTGTATGGCGGATGCAAATATCTACACCGGTGTAAATACAGTTCAACAGAACAACCGAATCGTATAAAGAAACTCAAATCAATATATATTTATTTATAAGATTTAATTTGAATATTGCATATATTGTTACAAGGTCGCATAAACCAAATGGACCATAATAATTATCGGACGCTCCGTTGATCATGTCGAAGTAATGCGATTATTATTATAATATCAGATATACATAATAAGTCATATCGGCAAGCGACTAGTGCGCTGATTGTATGTAAATAACAACTTGCGCAAAGTGTTCCAAGTAAAAGAAAAATACCCCGAAATCAATTATGACTTGCAAAAGAGTAGCTGAAAAATTAAATCCGTGTGCCTGTACGCATGTATAATGCATAAGTGGTGATTTCATCATTTGATTTAATGCAACACAATCTTTTTAAACGCGAAAGCATTTTGCCAAATCATTCAGACCGACGATGTTGTAATGATTGATTCGAAAATTACTATAATAAACACAGTCGCTAATTATTTTATAACTGGATTAAGGTTGAAGATTTTTTCTAATTATTTATCCATTTAGGATTCATCATAAATCATTCATTTTTAATCACTTTCAAAGTATGCTCATTGATCAGCAGCATGGCTTTCGTCCGGCCAGATCAGCTATTACCAACTTGTTATGTTTCTCTAATGACATAACCAGCACTTTGGATTGTAATAATCAAATGGATGTAATATATACTGATTTTGAGAAGGCGTTTGATAAAGTTGATCATAAAATTTTGGTTAGTAAATTAAGTTTTATTGGATTTACTTATAATCTTGTTGGTCTTTTTATTTCTTATTTACAGGATCGACGTCAATTCGTTAAGTTTGGGAGTTGCTTTTCTTATGAGTATGTTGCCACTTCTGGGATTCCCCAAGGATCAAATCTTGGCCCTTTATTATTCCTAATATTTATCAACGATATTCAATCTTCTATTCACCATTCTAAATTTTTATTATATGCGGATGACTTAAAAATCTATAAGAGAATAATTGATTTACCTGACGCTCTTTATTTGCAAGAGGATTTGAATTCTATTTATGAATGGGCTAATGTTAATAAACTTCCCTTCAATATCCTAAAGTGTCGGGTCATTTCTTACTCTCGTTCTCGTTCTCCTATTAATTATCCGTATAAATTTCATGATTCTCTTCTTCAGAGAGAATTATTTATATCTGATCTGGGAATAGTCTTCGAAAATAGTTGGAGTTTCAACATTCACATTGAGAATATCTGTGATAGGGCAACAAAAATCCTTGGATTCGTAATCCGTAATTCGTCCGAACTAGGGCTCACTGCCATTCGTCTCTTATATTGTACATTAGTTCGCAGTGTGCTCGAGTTTGGCTCCATTATATGGTCTCCCTATCAACTTCGTTACTCTCTAATGTTGGAACGAGTCCAAAGGAAATTCCTTAGGTTTTTATATCTGAAGACATTTGGATTTTATCCATATCTGTTCCCTAGTGCCTTTGTCTTGGGATCTTTGGGTTTCAACTCCCTGGCAAAGAGAAGAGATTTATTTCTTGGGAAACATTTCGTAAAATTACTTAGAGGAGAGATTCACAATCCCACTATCCTGGAGAAACTAAAATTCTGGGCCCCGGAAAATCGTAGAGTTTTAAGAAAACATGATATATTTTTACCAATTAGGGCTAAATCAAACGTGCTCATGAACTCCCCCCTCTCGAGAGCTGTTCGACTCCTCAACTTACTGGCACATTACTTGGACCTATTCGATGCCAGTTATGTTGAGTTGGTGGAACACATCCTAAATAGCACGATATAAATTTTTCAATCTTATTTCTTTGTTTTTATTTTGTGTACATATTTTTTACTTGATTTTTATTATTTTTTTATGATGTTTTTTTTTATTTATGATTTTTATTATTTTCTTATGTTTTTTTTTATTTATGATTTTTATTATTTTTTTTATGGTGTTTTTTTTGTAATTTTTATGATTTTTATTATTTGTATTAAAATCACATTGACGCTTTGGGGCAACCTGTCAAGTCTCTGTGGTATTGATTTTTTAAAATAAAATAAAAATAAATAAATAAATAAATAAAGTCGCCCATATCAGAGTCGTCACCGCTCAACGTTGCTTTCTTCCGGCAATCGAACGTGCTTACGTCTGTCAATAGAATCATCGTTTCGAACATATTCACACTTATTATTTACCATTAAATACGAATGATCTTGAGAGACCTCGTACCGTATAAACTTGAACTTGTAATTTTCCACAATCGATGCTGAACAAATTTATATTCATGTATGTATGTTGTTTATTATTCATAAAATTATCCGATCTAATTTGATGATTGTCGCAACGATTCCGACAGACGCAACAAAAGGAATATTAATAAGATTTATATGTACTGGTATAAAAAATTAAATGTCGGTCCATGTATGTGTTTCTAATGATTCTGTGAGGCATATCAGGCAGTGTCTCGCAAGCGGTTATCGTAAAATTTATCATTACTGATTCAATTAAAAAGTTGTTCAAAATCATCAGAGCCGCTTTAAAATAATTATCAAATTGACTTTGAACAATCTATTTTTTGTGAGAGGACTACTATTCTTTTATTTTCTTTTTATTTAAAAAAATGTATGCAAGATTTTCACGTCGAGTGCATAAATATATGTAGTACTAGTGTTTTTACCCGGTTTCGATCGGTATTTGTAATACAAACCGCTTAAACATATGTAATCTAATAGTAAAAATTCATTTGATTTTTAATTAAATTTATTTGTATTGAAACAAAGAAAAATTAACGACAGCCAATCAGAAATTAATACACACAACTGAAAATGAAAAAATAATCTTAAACTGGAACTGAAAAAAGAATCCAGAACAGGAACTGAAACAAGAATCCGGAACCAGAAATGAAAAAGTAATCGGGATCCGTAACTGAAAAGAGAATCCAGAACCGGAACTCAAACAGGTATCCGATCCCGAACTCAAACTGAAATCCAGCTCCAGAACTGAAAAAGGAATTGAAATCTGAACAGAAAAATAATCAATATCGATATCGATATCATCGTTATAAAAATGATATTTTTTCGATAACGTCACGGATTCTACCACCCAAACCTAAGAGCCGGGCCGCACCGTGCAACTTTGTCGGCCGACTAGTTGCGCGACACGAAAAATGTATGGAAATATGTGCGACAAACAAGTTGACGGGTGGAGCATGTCCCATCTACCTGCATGCATTGGTCTGGTCGCTTTCAACCAAGTCGCTCGCAAGTCGCACGGTGCGGCCCGGCCCTAACATACATTAAACCTTATATACATTAAACCTTACATACATCAAACCTTACATACATACATTAAACCTTACAAAGTCTGTTTCGAAATTATATATTATAGGTAGATGGATGTATGTACTTGAAATCTCATCACGTTGGTTGAATTTCCAGAAAACAATTGCTGCTTTTTTCCAGAAAATTATTCTAGAGGTCAGGCAACGGTAGCCTGTAATTTTGTATTTATTAAATACAGGGTTTGTCAAGAGTTTGGTTGTGACGTATTTCCTGTGTTTACAAACAGCAATGACTCACTTGGCTGTCTGTGCGTGGTCGCTAAGGTCACCACGTACATGTAACATAAACCATGTTTTCAAGCTCGCATTTCAATTGTGGATCATTCGTCACGGTTTGGAACTACGTAGGTTTTCAAACTATTCATCCATGTCTTGAAAAGTTTGGACATTGACAAAAAAGGGGACTTTTGAACTGTGACATGTGTTGAATCGCATCATTGAAACGAGCGACGTTATACAAATGACACTCGGTCGATTGTCATGATTTTCCAAAAGGAACACTGCTTTGAAGAATGATTCGATGATGGTGTTTGCGATGTAAAAACTTTGTATCGTCAAGGTGAAGTTCAATGTGCGTACTTATTCACATTGAACTTCAGTAAAAAGATGACGACCATCGTGAATGAGTATAACTAAAATTTTCAATAGTTTTTTTTTATGTACTTTAATTTTAAAGTCACTTTGAAATTCTCGGAAGAGATCTTTGATGATAAAAGTGAACAAGAGATTGTTTTTCGTTTTATTATATCGATTAGATTTTTAATGTACATATATACTCATGTATGTACATACATATGTATAATTACAGTCTCAATGTACAATTCGTTCGCTCATGTAAATATGTGCATACACTAATGACTAGAACACTAGTTTATTCATACACAAAATATTCTAGCCAGTGATATTCGGCTGTCGAGAGGAATTCTGGGCCCTGGAAAATAACTATTAGAAGAATACCTACATATATGTTAAATGATATTTTTTTAAATAATCGAATGAGAAAGTATGATATAACAGGTATTATTTCACATGGACTCAAAGAATGCGCGGATCTAAAAATAATAAACATTTAGCATTAAAGAAATATATGTATTTTTATGTAGAATAATATTAAATATCAATATCGATCAGTTGAATGTCCCAACACGGAGTCCCTCAAGTAGTCCGGGCCCTGGAACTTTAACCCCAGATCCCCCCCACCCCTATCGGTGGCCCTTGTGATGTATATGTTCACATGTGTATGTATGTAGAGTCGAAGTGTATTTTCAATTGTAATATATTCCAACTGGCGTTTTAGCTCAATCATAGTCTAATACAATTAAACTAGTAAATTATATTTCTACAAGGGCAAATACACTTTCAACAATGTGCGCCAGTTGTAATATATGTAACAGTGTTTTGACAGATCTGATGCTTTTACGAATGCTTCAGAATTCAATAATTCGTTAATATTTTTTACGAATAAAAGTAATAAGTACCGTATTACGATAGCTCTAAAGTTGTGTTCAAAATAAAAATGTGCCTTTCCAACTCAATTTACTAATCGAGTGACATTTTCACAAGAACCTAACCTCTCCATATAACCTAGTACCAATTTTTAATTGAACTGCTTTTTCAATTGTAATATATTTTGAACAGTTGGAGTTTAATTCACCATATGAATCAACTTACGTGGGTTAAACAGAATATATTCCAGTTAGTCAAAATATATAACAACTGAAAATACACTTTAACTATAATTTTAATTGGTACCAAGTTAGTTGGAATATATTTCAACTAGTCAAAATATATTACAACAGGGATATACACTTCAACTGTAACATATACAAAAGAAAAAATTGACAAACGAACTACATAGTTTGTTCATGCAAAAACTACTAAGCATTAGTCTAAGTATTTTCAATCGTTTGTCCCATCCTCTTACATATGTATGTTGACCTTAGGTTTCAATATTTTTAATATAGGCGGAAATATTATAGCAACGTTGTAATGCGGTTTCCATTGGAATTTCCTTTGAAATATGTACTTGGCGTTTTAACATCTTAACGGTTTTGATAGCTTAAAAGTTTTGACAGCTAAAAGTTGCATGCGACACCTGGTGAGATTATTTAAAGATATATTTTGACTGTTAGCACTTCAACTTTTACCAATAGTTCGTGCATGAACAAACTTGTAAGCTTATAAACGAACCGGGTGAAAACTTGGACTTAAACATATACATACATATTTAGTAGTCATAATATACATTTCAGTATTATCATATTATAATAGTCTCATTTTTTTTGGCAAATATCCATTTTGATATTAATCTATTGGAAAAACGATACTTTAAAATGAAACAAATTTAATTTCCAAGATCATATATACGACTTCAGCAATTAATTACATTACGTGGAAGTATAATATGAAAATGCGATGGAAATTTATTTACATGATAATGTATGACCAATAAATCAATTGAAGCAATTTTCCGCGGAAATTACAAGTAATTGTAGGGAAAAAACCGAATAAATTTTGCAATGAAAATGCACGCGCTTTTCTAAGGCCCATATTCATTTCAAATTTATAATCAATAAATAAACTTACATATAATGAACAACCAATCAAAAAATAGTATTTTATATAAAACACAGTTGGGGATTTCTAGAAAGCAGTCGAATATATTATAGATTTTATATACATGTGTATGTCATCTGAGAAAACTTTATTTAGCGAATTTTGTTTATTTATAATTCTTGGAATTCTTAAAAATAAAATCCTTGGAGTTTATACGCGGAAAATCTGAATTTTAAACAAGGTGTGAAAAAAAACACGAACGCTTACGCTTGTTTTCAAAATTAATTTGCAGAAATATCGCAAGATGCTGAAAACAAATCTTAAAAAATATCTATTTCGTTTAATTTAAAAATAATATTTTAGTATTTACATATGTATATGTAAACTATTTCAGTGCTCTCGGTGAAAGGTTTTGCAACTCACCACAGTAATAAATTAATCGTTTAATAATACACATTAAAAAAGAACAAATTAAAAAAAATAACAGACAGATTTATTATTTTACAAATATCAATTATTAACTTTTATAAATTAACTAGCTGAACCCCGGCATGCGCTGCAATGCCATAATAACGCATGCAATTCCCGTTCCCGTTCCCGTTCCCGATCTCGTTCCCGTTCCCGTTCTCGTTCCCGTTCCCGTTCTCGTTCTCGTTTTCATTCTCGTTCCCGTTCCCATATGTCGGAAAAACTTAGGCAGCGAACACATTTGAAATTATTGCGTCGCAATGACACTCATTCCCGTTTTTCCCGTTTCCGTTCCAGTTTCTTCCCGTTTTTTTTTCACAGTAATCTTCCCCGACATGCATACAACAAATCCTGAAAGTTCCATCGTAATCGGTTTCGTGGTTTAGGAGCCTATTCGAGACACACACACTGACATTAATTTTTATATACATACATATATATAGATTTCTCAATTTTTCAGGACCTGATTTGAAGCTTTTTCAAACCTCTTAATCTGACATACATACATATGTACATCCTACTCAATTTATACAATGTGGTTTTCATATGTTTAAAATACACAATAGGTACATATATAAGTCATCCTACATATACATATGCAGAAAAAATTAATGATTTCTAAAAACAAAACACAGCATCATCAGTGATTTTCATTTGGATTGATAGATAGTTATATAATTGTTAAATAAGGCATAAAATCAGGGTGACCGCAACAAGTCGACCGTCCATTGGAGTCATTGAATATGAAAATGATATTATACAGACACTTTACAAGGTTTCGCTTAGACTTAATTTTTTCCATCCTCGATAAATGATATGCAAACACGTATCCGACCAGCCGTGATACATCACAAGAAGCGAACGTAAAATCTGGTTTACGACAATGGCCATAGGTAGTCCATCCACTCTCGTCATGTCGTATGTGTTCAATTAATGGTTATGACAACACTAAGGCAACGAAGTAAGTAAATAAAGTACATAAATATATACGATACGAATACATGGAAATGGAGTAGGTAAGTCAGGTGACAAAAGAAATGAGGAAAATGCTTATTTTCATTTATACATATTATATATGTCGAGGTGGTCACGCGGTGAAAGTCCGAATTCGGTGATTGTCGTTTTGGCCACTGTTTAATTTGACAGTTCGGTGCGAATAATCGAATCAATTGGGTTGATTCGTGATCGAATGTTCAATATTTGCCGTAGTTTTGGGCACAACGTGAATGAATTAGAATATTGCGAAGACAAACTTATAATTTAACTAGAAAAGTGTTTCAAAACATTTTTGATCGCGGAAAACATTGAAAATATTTTCAAAACATTGAACTTGGTGGTCATTTAGTTCATTATTGAAAATTATACACTATACATACACATATTATATACATGCATAGAATCAAAAAACGTCAATCGCAATCTTAGACGTGTTTATTACGATTATTTTTCACCACCAAAGTATCAAAATTTTCTAAACGATCGGAAGAATGTAGGAATTTCAGCTGAATCGTTTGCGAAGTGAAATATGTATAAAGGAGCCTTGTAAAAATGGCGAAAAATTTATATCGAGTTTTGTAAAATATTTCTTTCATCAAATACATAGATCACGATAGATGTTTTATTCGTATATTAATATTTGGTGAAATAATACAGAAAATTAAAAAAAAATGGAGTTTTTGATTTTGATTCTTATGTATGTATTTGGTAACTTTTGTTTGCTGTAGATAAATTTAAAATGCTTCTTATTATAAGGACCTAAAAATAGTGATTTTCAATATTTAATATAAAATATACATATATGTAATTACGTCAGTTCGTATAAATTAATTGTTATACTTATTAATTTAATCAAATAAAAAAAAAAAAAATTGTATACCCATTAGTTAGAGGTTTAAAAATTTAGTATACCCACTAAATTCCACTTGGAAAAATCATATTTCCACTATTCTTGTGGATTAATCACAAAAATTCTATTGATAACTGGCTTATCTCGATAAAATAAACGAATTTTTGTTATTAATCCACAAGAATAGTCGAAATATGATTTTCCTAAGTGGAATTTTATTTAATTCTCATATAAAGACAATTTAATATATTATCCCTATTAATTCAATTCAGATTCGTGTAAATACGAGTAAATACTAGTACGAGCATTTAGCTCGCAATTTTACCGATTTAAAATTCAGCACACTTCCAATTAACCGTTTTAAACGAAAACAAAAAATAGTATGGTCAGTCACTATCCCAATTAACATTTTTCAATGGAAAATACTCGATATAAAATAGTATTAACAGTGGTAAAAAATCCCAAGTGAAAATACGTACTTTTGACTTTTGATTTAAACTGGACGACTACTTAGAGAGATTTGAAAGCTGAAAAGTACTACAAATGAAAGATAAAATACCCGATTATAGAATCCAATATTCATTTTGAACAGAAAATTTAAAGATTTTGAGACATCGACCGAACAACACCAAGATATAGAAAAATCGAGCGATTTAAAAAACACATATATCTGAATCTCGAGACAATCAACATTTATTATTACCAGATTCGTGTTAACTGGGCATAAATCTATAAGAAAAGCCATATCTCGTCTATGAACCATTTTTCGTGTCGAACAGTGTTATAGTAGATGACAATATTAAAATGAATATTGTTCATTCTCCCTCACATCCCATGAAATCAAATTGATTTATTTTAGTTGTTTTAAAAGATTTGTCTCAATCAGTCAAAAAATGTGGAACTGAATGACCAAATAATAAAGTAAATAATTAATAAAAAATAATAAAATAAACAATGACCAAAAAATTAATAAAACATTATGATGAATAATAAATATAGTAGGATCTTCTGTTATAAATACATACATAAGATACATACAAAAATGAAGTTAGTCCACAGTTTTTATTTTAGAACCTCCAAATTTAGTATACTATTATTTTTTAGTAACTATAACATTTTCTCAAACTTCACTTTTTTGCAATTTCACATTTCTGAGTACGTCGGGCAATTCAGTTAGAAATTTTTAAAATTAATATTATACATAAAAATATGTACATATATACATACATATGTATATATAAAAATATCGTATTTCGAAATAAGATTAATATTTGAATATTGATGAGATGAGAATAATACAAGATTCAAAATTAATTACAAAAAAATTTACTTTCTATATGTTTTTATTCAGAATTACGTTATATGTATATGTAAATCCATAGATTTTGAAACCTTACGTCTTGTATTTTAGATTACTTAAACAATAAATTACATTAATCATGATTAAAAAATATACACATATAAAAATAATGGTAATTTTTGAACTACGTAAACATTTTAATACAATAATTTTCCTTGACTAATAACTAATAAAAGACTAATAACATATTACGGTTATTTAAACAATTTTTAGACATTAATTTAAAAATGCATCCTGGTCACAGTTTAACAACTTCATTACAACTTAAATTTACTTCTTTACGTACCTACCACATACATATTATGTAAATGTTGATGTGTCTAACAAACACTAATGCCGATGTATTGAGGATAAAATTAAATATTCATACACGGTATAAAACTCTATTTTTTCTTCATTCTATCATTCTTGGCGAATTTATTTGACAATTTGAAAAAAAATGTGTAATTTAAAATATAAACAATGGTAGACGTCTTATACATTTAAAACTTTCCTTGTTGTTGTAATTTTTTATATTACTTGAGATGAAAAATAAAATGAAATATTTTCCAGAAAAATATACCACTCGATAATATTAATTGAATAACATTAAATCTAGTTGCAATACTGAAAGTGTTCAGAACAGAGATTAGGTGCGTGCCAGTCGCAATCCCAGCAAATGTGCTATCGATGGGAAAAACCGTGCAACTGTTTGTGCACACAATAAATTCATTAAGATGCAGTCGTTTTTTAGGTTCAAGGATTTGATACGACGCGATTTGTTCAATGAAGTATTAATTAAAATATCATTGATGTTTGTATAGTGACTCATTTGCATCATATGCTACAATCAAGTTATGCATAGTGTTAAAAATATAAAAATCAAATTGATTACCTGTAATTATATAATAAAATCTATACAAATTGCAAAGATTTCATGTACGTATTTATTTCCGAGAAATACTCATATAATTTCAAACTTTGCTGGCAATCATGGTATGTATGTATATAATGAAAATTGAAAGCTTGAACTGATGTAAAGATGTATTGGCAGGTAGCCTTCAAACGTCAATCACCATTTGAACCCATGATTATACATATATGATTTAGATAATCACTTATAGAGTAAAAAATTGGGCTGAAAAAATTAATTGGCCTATAAGTTTTTTGCGCAATAAAATATGTATTGATCGTCTTTAACTTACTTAATATATTTTATGCAAATTCGTTAGTGATCTAACCTGTTTTATTTTATTGAGATATGCATCATTCGGAAGACTGATATAACCGCATAAAAAATACCAGATATACACATAGATTTCGATTTGAAAAATATAATTAAAAAATATATTCTTGAATGTAATCAAACATATTTATAGTCGAATTGTATTGACATAATTTTATATGAATTACTTTGTTTAAATGTCTTATTTACAAAAGACGAAAAGATTTATTCATTATTTCATAATAGTAGCTAGAATTAATTCACTATATTGTATGTAAATACATATTTATTACTCAATATAAATATATTGTACGTTTGGTTCATTTCATTTTGAAATGTTGAATATTTGTATGTACGAACATATTATATTTAAAAATAAATTAAATTAAGAAAATTTTTCATACAAAATACTTTTGACAGTTATGTTTTATTTTTAAATCAATATTCCATGTACGTATATTCATTTGAAATAGAATTTTGAATGTGTTGTATAAGAAATATGGGTTAAGTTAAAGTATGTATAGCAGATGAGTTTCTAAAATAACAAATATATACATTTATATTTACTTGATAAATAGTTTAAATAATGATAAAAAAAACTATAATAGGCTTATTTTTTTTATTAATATTGAATGTTCACGTCTCTATTCAAATGAATCGGTTGTTGTGTTGTGTGTGTGTGTTTGTTTTATTTGTATCTAGCAACCAATACCAGTTAATGTGTTGCGACGAAGGATTATTGAATTTTACTTGAGATTTTTCTCACCAACGGCCAACTATAAATACTAGTTTGATTTGCTTCAGCAACCAGAGCTTCTCAGTGCTTCATTCAGTGAACACGGTCTGAGAGGTAAGGCAATAATTAACAACCGATAATTATAATTATTATTACTGTGGACGCTTAATAATAATTAATGGCGTTTCCGAAAAGTCTACTTTGGCTCAGCTTTTAAATTCAAAGACTTTTTTATTCTTGTTGATCGGTAATATTTATTCCAATTTTATTGTGCTATTGTCGTTTTCACACTTAGATCATCGTGACTTCACTGTCATGACGATTGGTGTCAATTTTCATTTCTTACCTGGCGACATGATGATATTTTTCACACAATTATCATTTTATGAATGATTCTTGTATGAAACGTGTGAAAAATTTTTAAAAGAAATTTATTACTTTTGGAGACTTGAACGCACGGTTTCTTTCCAAACCCATATATGCGAAATAACAATATACATATTATAATATAATACTTTTTGTTTTCAATATAATTAGAGAATTATGTTAAAGCTTTAATAATAATATCCATTAAACTGACAGTGTTTGTTTAATAAATTTATTTTGTATTTTCGTATGAAATTGCTACTCAGTTTTCAATGCCATAAGCATAAATCTTAAATAATATATTATATATAAAAAATCAATTGATTAGCCTTAATCTCACAAGTGGAAAAATCTATGACCTAGTTTTGCATTGTTGTGTTTACTTTGAAATCTGCCATTATGCATTTTTAAACGTGACCGTAGACGATAGCTTCTCATATAAATAATTACAGGTTTTGTAATCATACGACGGCTGCTGGTTGCGTGTTTAATTCTAGATGCAAAACGATTTTATGACGTTAGATACTTAGAAAAAATATTAATAATAAAACATTGTAAATTTATTGAAATATGTGTGTGCTTGCGCTGCAATGATGAAATATATGCATGCGATATTAATTTGAATATAATATCAATTAAAAATGCTTTGTTGCGAAAAAATAGACACGTTAAACCACTTTTGAACAGGTCGGGTTGTTCGTCTGGTGAATATGTTGCAATTAATTATATGTCAAAAGCTCTGAAATCGAATGGTTCGTTTTTATATTTAACAGTAACTTGAATATTTTTTGAAAATAAAATCATTTATTGAATAAAACAATTTATAGTCCTTTAATTCTTTCATTTGTTTAAATTTTTAATATATTATACACGATAAACCATGTGAGAATTTTCATCATACCTAATGCGATATTTCTAAATTCATTTGGAAAACTGTTGTTTAAAATAGAATTCTGTAAAACTCAACAGAATTTTACATTGAATGTATATTATAAAGTATTTTTTAATCTTTCAGATAAACCAAATTTCATCCAAGATGAAGGGTCTGTTCGTTATTGCTTTTGCTTGCGTGGTCGCTTCGGCCATCGCTGCTCCCAAAGAAACCTACACAGATAGGTTCGACAACATTGATCTAGATGAAATCCTTGCATCCGATCGTCTTCTCAAGAACTACGTAGACTGTTTATTGGACAAGGGTCGATGCTCTCCCGATGGCAAAACCCTTAAGGACACCTTGCCCGACGCCCTCGAAAACGAATGCTCCAAGTGCACAGAAAAGCAAAAGTCTGGCGCTGACAAAGTTATCCGTCATTTGGTAAACAAGAAACCAGACCTCTGGAAATTGCTCGGAGCCAGGTACGATAAGGATGGCGAATACGTCAAGAGGTACAAGGATATCGCCACCGGACACGGAATCACCGTTTAAATAGCCACAATTATAAAAAGGTTTCCAACCCTTAATTTCAGCCAGTATTTTTGATTCAATATTACTCAATTTTAATTATATGAAATCTTTGTATGTACATATGCAATATATTTTTTGTGGTATTAAAACTATTTTATGGTACTATTTGTTACACTTTGTGAATAAACTTTCGAACAACTAAATCAACATCTTTTATGGTTTTCCTTTTTTCCCCGTTGAATCACATTTTTAGTAATACATTTTATATTCATGATTAATTAACATTTAATCCAGTAAATATGGGGTATCACTGACCATTCATACATACATGGTTATTAACTTATTCTAAAGACTTTCAATAATCGAGATCAAAACAATATGGTTAGGTAGTACATGTCTGAATATCTCTATTCTCTATAATATTATAACATTAAATAATAAAATCATCAATCAATCAATCAAACACAAAATTTATTGAAATTTTCTGACCGCAATTTACATAATAATAGTATGTATTTGCTTTGTCAAATTGGGAAGAAGTTGAAAAGTGAAGAGAAAATACACATATTATATGCGAATTAAGAAGATTGAAGACATTATCCACCATACAATCTTTCTGATCATTACACATATGTATGTATGTGAGTATATGAAGATCCACCTCCATCTGTAGATGTATACATATGTATGTACATACATACATATATAGTTTAATTATGAACCAAGTGAAACTAATAAAAAACCTTGAAAAGTGACAAATACTAAATTTACTCTATTTAAACGCCAATAACTATACTTATGTTAACAGATATAATGGTATATCTATATTGTTATTGTCAGATCGGTCGAATATCACTATTATGTAGTGAGTGAAATAAAAAACTTAAGTCGTACGAATAAAAAAAAACTGATACTTAAGCATAGCATTACGAAAAAAATGCAACCACGATAAGAAAATCCCAATTAAAATCGTTCCAAGTCAAAAGAAACCCGTCAAGGTCAGTCGTCTTTTTCTTAGAACTTCAAACGACTGATTTTAATCTCACTGATCCATTTCAAATTATAAATTTGATTCCAAATTGGGTTGACAAGTCTATCAGTTGCATGCTGGATTGGTTCACCACATAAAAAAGAAACACGTTTAATGTATGTATTACGAAACGAATTTAAAAAAAGTATGACAAAATATAGGGATAATAAAACAACAAGGACAAACTCGTTATGAAATACGGATATTATAAATGTAAAAAAAAAACTAACAAATTACACCAATGAAATTTGAAAATATTTCTGATTGAAATAAATTCTAAATTATTTGTACCATTCTATTGCATCGAATATAATATATATATATATATATATATATATATATATATATATATATATATATATATATATATATATATATATATATATATATATATATATATATATATATATATATATTTATATATATATATATATATATATATATATATATAATAACATGTACATATGTACACATGTTATTCCCAAATTCTTATTATTTTAATATTGTATATTTAATCGATATTGCAATATGACTGTTATGTCCATAAATGGAGCCTGTTTGCGGAAGTTATACATAATCATTATTACCTATAAAATTCCCATGAATTGCATGTATGTACATATATACGATGCTTCCTTATACGAATAGGTTTCTGATAAATATTTAACTAACGTAAATAACTATCTTTTAATGTCTTCTTTATTTTTTTTTTATATTATTGTACATGCATTAATATGTACCTATGTATATAACAGGGGTGAAGTTTATTAAAAAAAATCTTTTGAAAATGATATAAAAGAGGGATCTAAATTAAATTATCATTTTATACAAATCATGATTATTTGAAACATACATACATACATTTGTATACCTAATTACTATGGAAAATCTTCGCTAGATGGCGATGACAAAAAATATATTAATTAAAATCTGATCTACATATATAACTCTTTATTAAGGTATGCATTTACATATGCAGAAGGTGCAGTATTTATATATAATACATATGTAGATTCGAGATAATACTTGCTTATTAATTATAATAATGCATATGTATATTGTAATGTCTCAACAGATCACAATGAAAGCTCAGCACAGAAAGATCCTTTAAGATTGACTGTTGCCATGCGAAACTGTTATTGGATCAAGGATTTTATGCAGTAGAAGGCATAAAATTAAAAGTCGTTGTCCTCGCTGTATATTCTTCCCAAGATCATCCACTATTTGTGACAATTTTAATTTGACATAAAATATTATCAACCTGAAGTTGTTCACTGTTCAGCCTCGCTTTGTACACATGTATAATAAAACGCAGAAATTAAATAAAATATCTTGCTTTCTACGGGACTATCTGTTTACAAACTATTATTTTTTAATTGTTTGTTATTATACAATCTATCATCGTCATTGACTTGACAGCCTTGAGGGGATCAGTTCCTTGAATCCAAGAAGGCCATGATTGTTATGTACATATGTATATGTGTATTTTTTTTTTAGGAAGAAGTGTAATGATCCTTTATCACTTTCAAATTTATAAATATACAGAGGCAATGATCTTTCAATAAATAGTACATGATTGTATTAAAATTATTTATACCTTCAGTGTGCTATTGTACATATAATGTAATTTATTGTATTAAAAAAAAAACTTAAACGAATATGATAACAAGGAACTATAAATGATAAATAAAAAAAGTTTTAGGCGCATTTATGTAATTAAGTTCTAAGAATTCGATTACAATCAGAAAGTATTACACACTAAAAAATAAAAATCAACAACCAAATCACATCCAAATTCACAAATTCTACAATGCTCTCATCGTTGATCATAACCAAGTTATAACTGATACGGAGGAAAACCAAGAGTTCGAGAATCAAAATGAATTCGCGGATCAAAATTAGATTTAGCATCGGTATCAACACCTTCACGGCGATTTACACTATTCTTGGTGTCGCACGGTTGGGCAGACATAACTGATGGAAATAAACCATTGTCGGAACTCGTAGTGTAATTTTTTGCATCTTCATTCTGAAAACAATCAAAAATTAATACGTATCGAAAATATTTGTATATTAAATCAACATTAAAAATCATGCCTTGTGATCAGATTCAAGCTTAACATCAGCTTCACGAATTACACGCGATTCTTCCTTATTTACAATCTTCAACTTATTAAGTTTGACCGTTGCTTCAGCTTCGAGTTTTAATTTCCCGTGAGTTTTTTTAACATGGTAATTCAATGTAGACTTTTGGCTAAAGCCATGATTACATTCTAGACATTTATAAGGCCTTTCTCCTGTAATTTCAAATATGTATATATTTGTATTTGTAGTGTATTTAAATAAAACAATGGAATAAGATTAATAAATAATACTTACCGGTATGAGTTCGCATATGTTCTGTTAAATTTCTATTTTTAACGAAAGCTTTACCACATTCGGAGCAAGTAAAAGGTTTTGATCTGTCACCTGTATATATATATAAAATAGATATTGAGTCATAGTTTGAATCGTTTTATTTGCTCTAATAATATGTGTTACAAACCAAAATGAATTTTTGAATGTTGCTTCAAATACCCCTGATTAGCAAATCGCCTGTCGCATACGGGACAAGCAAACGGTTTGTTGTTAGAATGGGTTCTCATATGAACAGTTAACTTTCCAGCATGAGCCACTCTATGTCCACACGTCGGGCATACAAATTTTTTCTCACCTATAAGACAAATATCACAGTTGAAAAAGTATATTTTAGGCTTACTAAAAAGGACAACCAACAGAATAGACTATTGGTTTGCATATAATGCTTTGAACCGCTGGTTTCTGCTGGCCAGACCTTGGATTTGAGACTCCAGATCGATCGTTTCCTATGGTGAGTTTGGCAATTTATCTGATTTTCATTGAAACGGTTCCAAAAAATTGCCAACCTTACCCATTCTCTCCCAAAATATCGAGTTTTCAGTAATCTCGAATTTCGCTGAATTGTATAAAAAGCTGCAAAATTACAAATTTGACAATAAATGTCTCTGTGTATTTACTTAATTGTTTAAAATGCTGCTAATTCACAACTTTGACCATAGATGTCTCTGTGGATAATAATTGATATGTATTTACAGGGCCGCGGCCAGGAGTTACAGGCCGCCTGTGTGCAAACTTAAATCGGCCGCTCTTTTATTATATCAGCATTTGTATAAATCATATTAATTCGGGGTATTGTGATTAAAAATTTAATCACAATAAAAATTAGCCAAAAAACCAAAACGTTTAGTTCTGAATAGGACCAAATGACAAGAGTGACTGAGAGTTTTCTAGTTCATTCAAAGTGTTTTTATCCCCAATCCTACATCTAGGACATTGTTCTTTCGATAACCAACCAATACTCAACATCCTTGAAGAAATACAACTGGCAATCGCAAAGATAATAGAACATAAAAGACCTAACTCTATGCGAAGCTATACCTGCTATCCTATTATTTCCCCGAATCACAGTTCGATGTGTTACATGTTGTAACTTGCAACAGTAATACACAAATACATATACAACAAAACAACCTAAATGCATGTAGGAATATAGCACAACTTGTGCTATTACGAATCAAAACCAGTGATCTCATACATTTCACACCAATCATCATCGCTCCTGTACAAACATGCATAACTCAAGGGCAACGTCCCCTTTGACCATTCCTGAAGAAAGAGTTCATCGCTCAATCGTAAAACGAACGAAATCCAACAGTGATGTCATCAGGAAACTGTAACACGTGTCCTGAAAGACGTTTACACGTGGAACACGACCGCATTCTTAAATGAACGACAGCTATAAAACACGCGCCCCGAAAACAGGTCAACACACGTGTCCCGAAAACACGTGCCTCGAAAACAGGTCAACACGCGGATAAAAAACGTGTCCTGGAGACGAAGACAAAGCATCTGCACACGGCACGCTTCAAGCCAGAACGTATATAAAGCGAAGCACCAGCTCCAAACGCCAGAGTGAGCCTCTGGAGTTTAACCAGCTCACTTCTCCGAAGCTCAACTTCTTCGTACATACAATAACCATTGTAACAATTGAACAAAAATAAACGATCTTCTTACAAACACAAACGGTGTTTTCTTAGACCGGGACACGGTCAATACACCTGTCGCACATACTAAATGCATATGCATATTCAGCCAGCAGTTTGGCTTAATGATAGCGTATATATTTAGCGCCACTGAAGTCGAAGGTTCGAGTCCTCGTCAAACTGTTGGTTAGGTTTGGGGGTTTTGTGACTCCAAATCGATCGTTTCTCTATCAGAGTTTGCCAATTTTATCTGATCATTGTTGAAACGGTTCCTGAAAATTGGTATTAGATCATTTCCTATTGTTACAAAATCTGTGTGTAAAATTTGTAAAAATTATGCACAGTAATCTGATATATATAGACATCTCTATAATTTCATGTTTATTATATGTATAAAAATTGTAATAATAATTGTACACAAAAATCTAAAAATAATCCATAGATGTCTCTATGATTATTATTTCTGTACTGATTAATTGTTATATTCTATGTATTCTGATTGTATATGTATTATTGTATTTCTGACCGTTCTCGTACACTCGTCGCATTGGAGCGATCTGTAATGACGAGTGTATATTGATTGTAACAATAAAATAAAAAATATTAAAAAGTACGATGTCTGGTTTTGTAATTTTTTAAGGAATATAATTCTTTCAATTTATTTTGGCTGCCTTTGTATTTCGGCCGCCTGTGTGCGTTGCACACATTTGTACAGATGGTAGACTGTGTATAATATTAATAATATTTGTATCAAATGTACAATGTTTCTGGCCAGGAAGGCGCATTAGGGTTACCTGTTAAGCCTTCCTGGTATGAATTAAAGATAAAATAAACGTACCTGTATGTGAATACATGTGTGCTTGAAGAGAACTTTTTTTGATGAAAGCTTTAGAACATGTTCGACAAACGTATGGCTTTTCCCCTGTGTGTGTGCGCATATGAATTGTAAGTTCGCCACTACGAGCCATTCTTTTACCACATATTGTACAGACGAAATTTTTCACACCTGTGTAGTGATTGAATAATGAATCATTATTATAAAAATACCCTTTGTGCGTTATTAATATTCATTTTTAAAGACCTGTATGGACGGGCATATGTAAAGATAGACTAGCACCATTTGTAAATGCTTTGCCACATTCTTTACACACGAAAGGTTTTTCTCCTGTGTGAGTACGCCTATGGATTACAAAATTGTTCGGTTGAATATAGCTTTTGCCACATAAATCGCAAACGTATGGTCGCTCTCCGGTATGAGTTTTTTCATGATATTGTAATGGTTTCCTAGATAAATAAATTATGTTAATTTTAACATTCAAAATATAAATATATATTATAATTATCATCTTCATACTTTTGAGCAAACTTTCTATCACAGTATGAACATTTAAATGGTTTGTCGCCGGTGTGTGACAGAGAATGTTCACGCAGAGATCTGGAGTCACTAAAGCTTTGGCCGCAAGCAGAACAAAGAAGAGACTCCGATTGAGTGTGAATATGTGCATGTATGTGTAATCCTCGGGCAGTAGAAAAGCTATCACCTAAAAATTTAAATAGCGTATATCTTCAAATAAAAAAATAAATCAATTTTGATCTTAAGTTCAGAGCAAATACCTACCACATGTAGAACAATTGTGTAGAGAATTTTGACTCGAGTCAAATTTTTCAATTTCTTTAGAATTTTCAGTATTTTTGCTTTCGTCTTTTGTTTCAAAGACTTGTGAAATTTGGTTAAAGTTGGGTGAAATATGAGAAACATTTTTTAATGCGTTATCTGTAAATCGAAATTAATATAGTTTATAAAATGCAGTGATAGGATGAATAATAATACAATTAGAAGACAAAATAATATAAACCACAATCAGGAGTTTTATTCACTGATTCAATTTTATTGTCATTAGAAATAGGAATGTCTTTATTTTGAATATCACTTTGAACACACACCTAAAAAACATAAAAATTAATCTTGATTCACTTAGAATTTATATAAATACTTAAATAAAGTAAATATGAATTATTACGGTATAATCGATGACTTCATTAGAATCCATTGAATCATCACAATTACTAATTGCCTCTGTTTTTAATGGTAGACAAATATCGTCAGTTTTAATCGAGTCATCCTTTTGCTTTCTTTTATTTTTAGATTTGACTTTTTTTATTTTCTTTGAAAAAATTTCATTTATAGAAGTTTCACTATCTTCTTGTTTGTTATCAAATTTGAAATCTTCACAATCGGAATTCAATTGCGATTTTACAAATTTGTGTAAAATTTCACTAGCCTTTTTGCACTGCCTTTTAAATTTGAACATCATGGAAATTTTATCGGCGCATGCATCACATACTTTATGCGGCATTTTTTCGTCGTCGTTTATCTAAACATAGATAAAGTAAAAATTAAATCGTAGCTTACGCTGGAAGACATTGTGTGAAATAATAGCTAACAAATTATGATATACCTGAATTTCTAAATATTGATTAAAAAATTGTGAATCGTTCGAAGTCAATTGATTACCACACGAAGACACTAGAGGGAACATATTTATTTGATGAGACAAACAAGCGCGACACACCGTCAATATGTCAATTGATTTCAGATACGTTATTATATCGTCCTGGCTTTTTTCAATTAAAGACATTTCTTCAGAACACCTCGGTGAGAGGTGTAAAACTGACTATTGTAATTGTAATTGTAAAATTTGAGGTATTTAAATGCGTCCGAATAATGTAAGTCAGCGAAGCAGCGTCAAGCCGCATACTGTTGACAACCAAAACTTTTGACGTTAGTCGTAACATAATTACACACGGCCCTGACTTAATATCTATTAATTCTATGGTTCTATGATTATTCCTTACAATTAGATAACCCATACGTATGTTGTTCACACGAGTATTGCTCACACGAAGATCCCACACATTTACATTATAGGAAAATTAAAATCGATAGTAAAAAAAAACAATAAAAAATAAAGCTACAGGCTTGTAGAAAATTATCCCTTCACTATATTGACTATAGTACCTTCATACATTATGAAAAGACTTGAGCCTAGGCATACAAAATACTACATACTACGTACGGTTCGGTGATTATTCCGTAAAAAGCTGTAGGAATCTCGTAATCGTCATCGTCATCGAAACATTTGAGAATATTCCACAACAACAAACCACATTCCTCGCAGAACTCACCACACAACACGTGCACTTCTTGGAATCAATCGCCAGTTCCTTCGAGAATGTTCCACCCCTCACACTCGAGCGGAACGAAACCCAGACGACGCACACCTGCAGCCATTATATTAAACTCAAGCGGAACGCCCCTACCAGTCGAGCGGAACCAAAACGGTCGAAACACGCCGCCACCATTAAACTACATCGAGCGGAACGGCGCCAATCGTTCCAGAAAATTCTACCCCTCGACAAAAGCAAATTCCTCGCTTACGCATCAACAACCACCACCATCGGTCAGGTGATTCCAGAAACACTATAAAAGGAGGTACAACCCAAACAACGCCAGTCGACCCACAGCAGCAAGCGTCGACACACAGCAGCAGACCAGTCGACATACAGCTCCTGACCAGCCACCACTACACTACGCGGACTTGGAAGATCAACCAGCCGGACGAGCCAGCAACTCACTGCCGTATCCAGAGACCTTCCGAACATAGCCGAACGACGAGCCAGCAACACACTGCCGCATCCAGAGACCTTCTGAACATATCTGAATGCCGAGCCAGCGACACTCTACCATATCCAGAGACCGCTGAACGACATACTTTTGCCCAAATATAATACCTTTGTACAACCATAGGCAAACAATAAAACTTTATAAAACAAGCACAACAGTGTTTCGTTAGGCTGGGATACGGTCAACACGTACCACCCCCGCCTACAAAGCGATCTCGCGCACATCACTAAAATCTCGATCACGGAACATCTGGCACCCAAAAACTCAATTGAAAGCTTCCCTCGTGAAATATTGCACTAATGAGAACTCGGGTGCGAGATGTTCCGTGATCGAGATTTTAGTGACGTGCGCGAGATCGCTTTTTGCGGAATAATCCGTTTACCACTACGTACATATTACGTACTACGTACTACGCCAATACAATACGTACTACGCCAATACACTACGTACTACGCCACTCGATAAAAACAGTACACATAAAAACACACGGAACCATGTCTCTTCTCAATTTTTAAAATATGGTACTGTAGGCGGGGTAGGAAGTGTTGACCGTATCCCAGCCTAAGGAAACACTGTTGTGCTTGTTTTAAGTTGTTTTATTGTTTGCCTAAATATTGTACAAGTGTATTAGAATATTTGGGGAAGTTTTCTCGAAGCGGCTATTGGCTGTTGACTTGGTGTCGTGATGGCTGCTGGATCTGCAATGTGTCGTTGCTCTGGATCCGGCTGAGTTGCAAGCGTTCTTCCATTGTAGGGTAGTGTAGTGGTAGCTGGTCAGATGCTGGATGTCGACTGCTGTCGTGGTGGCTGCTGCCTGTTGACTGAAGTTGTCTGGGTTGGATCTCCTTTTATATTGTTTTTGGGGATCCACGTGACTTGTTTACTGGCGATTGATTCTGAGAACCGCAGGTGGTGTTTACGTCTGCAAGTTATGCGAGGAATGTGGTTTCGTTGTTTGGGGTGGAATATTCTCGAATATGTGTCGTCTTTCCACTCGATTTAGTTTTTATCGTCCTTTGTTCCAGTGAGTCTGGATGTTTGTTCAATGGGTTACAATGTAGTTGTTATTTGTGCACTTTAATGGGTGCAGGTGTTCTTTGACTTCGCGTCGTTCTACTTGATTTGTTGGGGTGGAATTTTCTCGACTCAAGATGACGTCAATGGTTGAGCGTGAGAAATGTATTCTCCGTCGCAATAGATGTTTCGATTGCGGTGACGAGATTCCTACAGTACGAATTAAGGTCTGTTCATACCTATCCAGCACGACCCGTATCCTGCAGGTGTCATGCAAATGCGGATAGTATTCTTTGGTACATTATATGGACGTATTCATACTCCATTCGCGCATGCGCATTTACGCATTCATGCGCGTCCATATAGAATGTACCATTGGTGTATAATACACATAGATGGGCCTTGACGTGTGATTTTGGTCGCAGATCTTGTCTTCACTAACTGAGGGGTGCGGGGGGTTTAACTAGCGGGGAAGTTGGGAAAAAAATGGTTTTTTCCCTACGACGCAGCGGTACCTACTGTGCAGGTAGAAACTGTGCATGCGCCATGTATTTTGCATGCACCAAAAGGGAGACCAGTATAAGACGTGAGGGCGGATCTAGTGTATTATACATCAATGGAATGTACTAAAGAATACTGTCCGTACTTGTAGGATTCGGGTCGTGCTGGATAGGTATGAACAGACCTTTAGATGTAAAATGTAATTAATCATCGTTATCAAGTTAAAACTAAATTCATGGGATGTTTTTTTTTGAGATAACGTATTGCATAGGGTAATTTTTTGTGTCTCTTTAAATGCTTATCTTATTTCAACCTACATAAAAATATAAATTTCGTATTTAACGTTTTAACGTATTCGGCAATCAATTGATGGATATCAGCAATTATTTCGATTTAGTATATGATTTTCGGTTTTAGAGGAGCATCACCATAGTCCAACAGCTTTGATAAATCACAAAAAAAAAAAAAATTGTTATGCTCAATTTGAATGTTATGCTAAGACCGTCTGCCTGTTTACTTCAGACAGAAATGTCAGTTGATTGGTATGCTTTGGTGTGTTTGTTTGTCGGCGAATTGGTTATTTTTTATCTGGAGAAATTAAATAGTTTTACTGTTGGAAGTTGAAAAGATGGCTCTCTGTTGTCGTAATGTTTGGTGCTACATGTTTTTTAGTTTCATCGGAATAATTTTAGGAATTTCAAGCTTCATCTGTTTCACTTTCGTCTTCTATAACTATTATGCTGGCGTCATGGGATTTTATTCAGGTATGAAATCAAATTTATTATTTATTTATTAGATTGGTGTAATTTTTAAAAATATTCAATGCTAGAAAATTAAAATATGTAAATCATATTTAAAATGACATTTTTTTCCGTGTGTAATACTATGTGTAGGTTCTTTTACTTAAAAAAAAAAATACGAAATTGCTGTTTTATGACAACACATGTGTGAATAATATTTAAATGTCATTTGATATTATGAAAATGTGTAATCTGATAAAAAATTGAAATGTGTGATGTATTTTTTAAACATAGTAAAACACGTGGTGAAAAAAATATTTTTTTAGTATACTATATATGTAGATAGTATCTTAATCGTAATACAATTTTGATTTAAATTTGTTTTCAGGTGTATTGGCGCTCATGGTATTTCATCTGCATCGTTTACACGCCAAGGATGTATTGCGAGATTGGTACTCGGTTGACATATTCAGCAACATTGAATTTTTCGCCCTTATCGGAATGATGATCGGACTGGCAACGACACTATGGTTTATTTTCGTACAGTTGTATTATGAGCCTCGTATGTATTATAGATATTCATATGAATTTCATGTTGATGATATTTTTGTATTGTATTATTGAAATATGTTTTCAGCAATAATGCCGATCCAAACGAGCGCTGCTATTACGACTGTTTGGACGTTCATGACTTTCAAGTGGGGTCTAATATTATTCTTCACTTCGAAGAAGTACTCACGTTCACTGGAAGAAATTCATTTAGTACTGACGAATTCTGAAAACGCTTAGAATGCCTTCAATACAATTCTCACAACAATGACTTGCAATATTTGCTAGATTTATTTTCATGTTTATAGGTCTATTTTATGAAATGCATTTCCTATATTAGTTTTTATTAGTAATTAAAAATTAAAAATGGAAATCGATTCTAATTATATATGTATCATAATTAAATTTAAAACTGAACTGTGGCTGTGATTGAAAATACACACGAGACACGTATGTATTTTTATTGTCGTCGTCAATTGAAATTCATGATATTATATAAATAATGATTACATATATCGATGACTCGGTGTACTGATATTGTATGTCCATTTCTGAATTTGTATCAAATTTTAAGTTTGTAGAATAATTCAGGTTTTTCCTTTCAAGTTAATGTGGTATACATAAAATACCTTGAAAGGAAAAACCTGAATTATTCCAGCATCTATGTACATACAAACTTAAAATTCGATACAAATTCAAAAATGGACAAACAATATATGTATGTGCACCAAGCCATCGATATGTATATCCATGCAGTTGACAAAGGCTATGCTTTATATTTAGGTATTTAATTATTAAGAAGTCAAAACATTCTACAATTTAAGGTCAAATACAATTGTTACGAATATGTAGGTTATATTTTAATTTGCTGTTTAAGCTCACATCGGTTTCTAGATAATTTAAAACAAAATAGATAGTCTTAGTCATATTTCTTTTTGTTTCATATTATGTATTTTCATTTTGTTGTGCTTACTCACTACTTATCTACACGCTATGTCAACAGTACAGAATGTTGTATAATTATTATATTATCAATTTTATTATTGTGCTGGGCAAAGGATATATGTATGTAAATATAAACATCGTAACACAGGCATCGTCTTTCACATTACGATAGTTTGCCCTCGTTTTGTTTACACAAAGAAAATTCATTATATTTACTGTGCGTATTTTTTATAGTACATATTAAAAATATAACGAAGATCATCTGCAATTTTACAGATAGGTATACGACTATTTTTATAATATAATAATATATGTAGCACTATGCAAATATATTGCATGATTTGGAATTTTATATGCAGTATTGTTTTGGATTATTTGTATTTTGTGTAAATTTTTCAATAAAAAAGAAATTGAAAAATATAACGTTTTTCATTAGAAAAATCATTTCAACACATACATGTGTATGAATATGTACATAAGCTATCTTGATTATTCAAAATTGATTAACAATTTCTTTATCTACATATGTATTATATGTACGTAGTAACAATAAATGAAGTTTTATGATCATGAGAAAATTTTAAATTGTGATTTTGACTGATTCGAACTCGGAATCGATCACTGATCACGTTTTCATGATCTAGAAAAAATGTGCATGTGTGTGTGTTTGTGTCATGTACAAAGGTCTCCTCTTTTTGTAAGTTTTTGAATTCAATTATCTCCCAAGCCGCTAACCGAATCTGGCTGAATTATTTTTACATGTAATAGAAATTATAAATTTTATACCCTAATATTTTTCCTAAATCGGAAGTAGTACTTTTACTCTAGAGCAGAGCATCGTAACCTCTGAATATTTGCGGCACACATTGTTTACGACTCGTAGAGTTTGTCAGCTACGTACATATGTACTTCATCGGCAGTCGCTAGTAATTCCGTATATGCATAGGAACAAAACACTAACTAACATCGGTTTTCTCCCTCACACGCATTAGGCTGAAGTGCTGTTCAGGGAACACATATTACCGCGGTGCACAGGTTACGATGCTCTGCTCTAGAGAAACAAAGTTTTTTATGTTTTTCCAAGAAACCTTTTAGTTGATTGAACTGAAATTTCTTATTTAGAAGTTTAAGCATAATACCAAGTTATATATAAAATTTGGTGAGCACCCGTCGACCAGAAGTGGCAGTTTACTCTTGTTCGATTTTTCTTCCACTATTTTTTTCGACCCCTAAAACATGTGTGCTCTTCACGAAAAAATTCAAGTATAATTCTTGTATCAATGTGATGAAAATAATAAAAAGTCATTAAATTTATTTAGCCGGAAGTGGGATTTTTTAATCTTAGAAAGGTCAAAAATGTTGTGACCACGATTCTGTCCACACCCCACACATGTGCGCTCTTCACCAGAAAATTCAAATATAATGCTTGTAAAAATCCTTCCTACCTACTATGTCACCACTATTTGAAATTTGATGGATGTACAATAAAAATTTATGTACAATTCATAGATGTCTCGTTAATTTGCGAGTTTTTTCAGTGTCTCGCAATTCAACGACTTATAATAAAAAAAATGCTGCATTTGTATTTGTAATTGGCCAGGAAGGCGCATTGGGATTTACCTGTAAGGCCTTCCTGGTATATATGTAAAATAAAAATAAAAATAATGTAATGAAAATCATTAAAAAAAAAATTATTTTCATTTTAGATTAATAAAAAATGTTGTGACCACACGAATTTTTGCACACTCCTGAACGTATTGAGCTGAAAATTTATATTTGTATTCTTTATGTACTAACTTAGAGTTGATAAGATTTTGGTTAGAGTTCGTAAATCGGAAGTAGTAATATTTTTTAAAACAATATTTCATTATTTTATTTTGACCTTTCAAATTATTTTGATCGTCTTGATATTTAATGTGTATAATATTTATAGTGATTTTAAGTAATAAAAAAAATTTAAACAAAATCCCACAACCGGAAGTCGAACTTTTGTCTTGTGTAAGTTTCCCTATATTTGCGCCCAATTTGTATCAAAAATGCTGTTATAGCTATTAGTATTTCATAATGCTGCCGGTATGTGTGAATGTGTCTGTACGCTTCAATATCGAATTTTGTTTTGTGACCTTCTTACATTCCTCAAATTCATAGATAAAGTCATGGGTTGGTCACATGCGAATTTTTTTAATTTAAAGTCTACACATAAATATGCCAAATAAATATTTGCGAATAGCAATGTCAATTATTTTCTGTTCTTGATTGATTGACGTTGATACGGAATACCACACAGCGCAGAATCCACTTCCGCTATATTTCTCATCATCGCAGCAACATAACCGTTAATCAATCCTGCTCATTTGTGACTATATGTACATACATATGTACATATATACACGTTAGCTAAGTCTTGCAGACATTATTTAGTATGCCCGAGTCTGTTTACTGATTGATACCTCGTTTTATGTGATAAAATGTAATTTTCGATTGAATGAGTGATATAAATTCGAATTGCCGGTCGAAGTACATATACATATTAGGGCACTAGCAGTGAGATAGCATTGAAGCAGTTTGCTGGAATGAATCTTGCGTTGTTTTAAAAAAGAAGAGCTATCACATTGGAATTAAACGAAAACTTGTGTGAACATCAAGTACCGCAAGTTCCGATCACGACCGTTCCAGAATACAGTAAGAACTATGTACTATCGCCATCGTTTCTCGAAAACTGTTTTAATAAGATTAAATAGACGATCTTTCAATAGTTTCGTTGTACTGTAGTACAGAAAATACGACCGATTGCTACTAAGCCTATCTTTTATATCATACTTTTTTAGCATTGATAAGAAACACTATACTGCCGTATGGTTTTGAT
Organism: Arctopsyche grandis; assembly: GCF_051622035.1. NCBI lineage: Eukaryota > Metazoa > Arthropoda > Insecta > Trichoptera > Hydropsychidae > Arctopsyche > Arctopsyche grandis. The sequence goes on from NC_135359.1 coordinate 22,720,088, forward strand.
ATTACAAAAAAGTCACTTGTGAAGAGTCATATTTATTTAATAGATTTAATTAATAATTTATTGTTAAAACTCTTTCCTTATGTACATAGTTGCCCTATTCGCATTGTTTACTACTCGTGCGAAAAACTAACTTGATTTAGTTGAATCAAGTACGCCCAACGTGCTATGGAGTAATTTATGGGTTCAATTCCTATATCAGGGCATACAAATCAACCTTATAGCATTTAATGTATTTTTTTAAACCCTGAATTTTAATCATCTACCTACTAGTAAATTTTGAAAGTTTAAAAGACTACCATGTGAAGATCATTTCATCGGTATAATTTGTCTGATATGTTCACAGTTATCCATAGTCCATTGCTTAATAGTTGAGAGAGTCCAGTGGAAGTTTCTCAGATATACTGATATGATAGTTTACGATCGCTATCCTTGGCTCTATCCTAGTGCCTGCCTGCTGGGAGTAATATGTAGGTTATAATTCCCTTGAGTCAGGAAGTAGAGTATATCTGGGAAAGCATTTTTACAAGACAAGTTTGGTGAACAATCTTCAAAATCTTGCAGAATTGATTTTAAATGTTCTCAAACCAACTCGGGTACATTAGATGCAGTTTGTTCTTTTCTCCGGCGACACGTACCAATTTAATGGTTTCGTCGCCTGTTGTAAGGGGCATCAAGCTTCTCAACCAGATTAGCTTGAATTTTTTAAATGTTAATTACGGTCATCTGGTTGGCCGATTGTTTAATTTGAGATCGTAAATGTGTTCTAATATTGTTATTGTTTTTATATATTGATTTATTTGCTATATATTTTATCTTTTCTTTGTTTATTGTCTTATTTTGTTTTTACATTCATATTATTCTTATATCTTTCATTGTGCTTTGCTCTAGTGATGATTTAGAGTAATTCTATAATGTCACAATGGCAAATCTATAATTTTATTTTTATTTTTACATAGATATATATCAGGAAGGCTTGACAGGAAGACTCCAATGCGCCTTCCTAGACATTTAATTACAAACAATGCAGCATTTTTTATTACATAAATCACTGTATTTCGAGAAGCTGAAGAACACGAAATTAACAATTAATTAATTAATCCATTGAGAAATCTATGATTTTTAGACTTGTACATACATTTTTACAAATTATGCATACATTAAATACAGAAGATTTGTGACAGCAGTTTTTTGCTAATTTTTTAGGAACTGTTTCAACAGTAAAATCAGATAAATTGGCAAACTCTGATAAGAAACGATCGAATTGGACTCACAGATATCTAAGTCTAACTAGCAGTATTAAAGATTAGCCCGGGATCGAACCCAAAAATCTCTTGGTGTTAAACATAAACGCAACCACTGAGTCGTACGTACGTAGGTCAAATGTAATGTAATGTAAAATTCTGAACTATTGTGATGCGATGAAGTTTTCAAAGTATTTTTAACAGTGTCCAAAAATTAGTTGATGAGTCATTTAGGTATTTGCCGCGAAAATGTGCGTAGTAATTTGCATTTTTTGCCGGTCGACTAATTCACGTGCGTCGTGAGCATGAAAGGCGAGGCCCCAGAACCGTCCGTTTGCGACCCCTGAACAGTTAAAGTTAACCGTACCGACTAACTGGAGTTTGCAGGCCGGCCAGTCGCACTCGACGCTCTTCCACGCGAACACACCTCGCCGGTACGATCGTCGATCTCATTTCGCTATTTCGCCAATGCACGTACCTAGTAGACCCGTTAAAATGTCCACTTTCAAATTTCGAAATCTGCGCGTATTCTGACCGTGAAAACTGTGGGAAATCCGCGGAAAATCTCCCATCATCCCCGAATGCGCGTGGACATCGTTATCTGCCAACCGCAACTAGTTGGATTTACAATTTGATTTTCACGCTCGTTAATGTTTGTCTATCGGAAAATACTATTCGCTTTCGTGTAAAATTTCATTTTGATAGTGATTTTATGGGATTCATAGTGTTAGTTTTCGACGAAGCCTAATTTAATATGTCTTATTTGTTTGAATTCCACATAGTTAATACGAAAAAAAAATAGGTGATGAATGAAGTAATTATTTTTAAGAATACCTTGCCAAAAATATCAATTAAAATCGCCCATATCACATTATTAAATGTGATTTTTATATACATAGAACAGTCCAAGTGTACATTGCGTTCGTTTATGAACATACTAGTTTGTTCAAACACGAACCAATCTGGTTAGTTATAGTGTACACAAAAGAACAAATTGACAAACGAATTATTGTATATACATACATATGTATGTATTTTGTTCATGTACGAACTATTAGGCATAAGTTAAAGTTTTCTCAATCGTTTTTCCCATCCTCTATGTTTATCCTGGGTTGCAATATATTTTTCCCGTTATAGCGGAAACGGGAATCATAGCAAGGATGTAAAATGGTTTTCATAGGATTTTCCTTTGAAATATTTGACATTTTGACAGCCAAAAGTTTCATGTGACCCCTTGTGAGTCTATTCAAAGATAGCTTTTGGCTGTTAGCGCTTAAACTAAAACCAATGGTTCATGTATGAATAAACTATTATGTTCACGAAAGAACCAGAGTTAACACTTGTATAATATGTACTATCAGTCTGATGATGCAGTATGGAATTAACCCACATTCAATTCAAACACAAGTAATTTTTAAATATGTGCAATTTTATGAAACCTTTTAGTGATGAAAACTTATAAAATTTATCAATAATTAGTACATGTATTATTGCCACTCTTTTATACGCTAATTTACACAAAAAATATTCATTAAATTTTGTATGTAAAAAAATTGTTCATATAGTTAAGTTCCAATCGGCAAAACTGCGCCATATAATTATTATGAACATTGTAATTATAGTATACCTTCATCTAGCTCGCGTTTTTAATTAAAATATGTTGTAGGCTGTGAGGTTAAAGGTTGCATAGTGTAAACTGAATGGCATAGTTCATTTTCGGGTGTGAAAATCTCTTTTTGTTAGAGTAGTTATGGTTAAAACTGCCTAAATTTTTCCACAGACCTGCGTGCATATTATATTGTATGGTAAAAAATTGAAACAACAACGAACAGTCTATCAAACGAGACGCTGCCAATTATCCCGTTCGAAAAGACTGAGATCTCCCACATTGTCCATTGTGTACGTTTTCATCGTCGTCATCAGCGTCGTCGTGGTCTTCGCAGTGGCCGCCACAATTTCGCATTAATCAGGTAAGTGAAAATATTCAAATCTCGTCGTGATTCCGGTGTGCGAGCGAAACGCGATCTCTTTTTCACGAAACGAATAATTGCACTGTGAACCGTTTGCTTTCATCTCCATGAAACTCATTTGAACCTGCTCGTTACGATGTTTTACGCAAGCCGAAGTACTCGAGAATTCAATTTTTGATAATACTAGGAAAATCGTTACCTTATGTAAATTCTGTACTATTACAATTCACATTACGAGTAGATATGGATCATTAATTTGTAGAAAATATTTAACATATCGAATACGAGTTTTTGATTCTATTATTCAAAGGTCAAATGGAATCATTTTTCTTCCGCATACTTGGTAGTATCATCAATCAAATTGTGCGTACATATGTACTATTCATTTCTGCAACTTTGCTAAATATTTAAACGCATTCTTCATTTGATGATGTTATGCGATAGAAAGGAAATATGAGCAATGATTTTATGTCTAAAAGCGTTACTGCTTCAAGATATTTTTTTTTTCAATTTACCACGCAGCAAAATCTTCTGGGAGCAGTAAAATCATATCTACATAAATGGCCTTCTTATCTGAATTTTTGAGCACGCTGCTATAGAGTGCCCCATTATTAACAATGAAAAACCTATAAGCATCGCATTTGTTCTTAAGGTTATGTGTTTATGCAATAATATGACAATCCAAATAGTTTCATAGCAGTAATATTTCTGTAACGCCTTTTCGTTGAATCTTATGCTAAAAACACACTCGAAAGTACAGCACGGGACGCGTACGTGGACTCCACAGTGAGAGGCGTATCTTCGCACTGAAGGGGTTGTCCATACCGAGGTCGCACATAGAAAGGAAATAATATGAGCAATAATTTTATAGGTAAAAATTAGTCACCGGAGCCTGAGGGGGCCGTGTATTGTTCAAAGGTTGTAAATGCATTGTTAAAGGTTTGCCGAACCTTTTTTACAAAGGATTTACAACAATGGAACAATGGATAGCACTGTGACTATCCTACCTCTAGTAATCATTATATAGGTAAGCATTACTACTTCATGATTTTTTTTTCTATTTAAATATTTTGCTGCGTTATTGCATTATTAAATTGCATTATTAAATACTTTATCAACTGTAAGGCACAGACTCATTATGAATCGTATGGCACGGCATGCATAGATAGACTCTAGCTGTGATGGGCGTATCCTCATATCATTGTTAATTCGTACGGTCTTATTTTTTTGAATAGATTCTCCTACATTTCTTCAAATATGGAAATCACCGTTAGCGATCACTGTCAATACAAAGATAAAATACTATCGAAAACACCCCAGGGGATGATTTTTCAGCGTCCCTCAACTCCTTTGAGTGTTTTCGGTGATATTTTATCTTTGTATTGACATATTTGAAGAAATGTAGGAGAAATTTTTCGAAATAATAATTGTTCAACGAATCAACAATGATGATATGCGCATCTCAGCTGGAGTCTACCTAGGCATGCCGTGCCGTAATATCAAATGTGTGCGCCTTAAGGTTGAAAAAGTATTTGATGATACAGATCATCGTCTCAAAAATTCAGATAACACGGCCATTTAGATATCATTGTACTGTTGCTAAAAGATTTCGCTGCGTGCTAAATAGAAAAAAAATCTTGAAGCAGTAATTCTTTCACCAATGAAATGATTGCTCATATTATTTCCTTTCTATGTGCGGCCTCAGTATGGGCAACCCTTGCTGTGAGAAAGTACGCCTCTCACATTTGGAGCCCACGTCGCGTCCCGTGCCACACTTTTGAGTGTGTTCTTACCATTAGGGCGAAAACACATCGAGTGGGACGTGGTACGTGTTTTTTTTTTAGATACTTTCAAACATACGAGACCCCTAGCCCATGTTCATGGTACACAGTCCCAAAAATCACCCCCTGGAGTGTTTTCGGTGATATTTTATCCTCGTTTGACAGTGATCGATAACGGTGAATCCTATATTTGAAGAAATTAATGAGAAACTTGTCGGTTGCATATGGATATGCATAAAAGTGCGACCTCCCAAACATATTCATTCGGCACGTGGACAGCGGGAAGCCATACCATTCAGTGTGCTTTCGCCCTCAATGAAAAGGCGCCGCAGAAATATTCTTACCATGAAACTTTGGATTGTTATATTATTGCATGAACACATAACCTCAAGAACAAATACGATATTTAAAGGTTTTTCATTGTTGATAGTGGGCATTCATTTTATGGCAACGTGCTCCAGTTCAATTAAACAATGGTTCTGTCAAGAAGAACCTTGAAACACTTGAAAATGTTCTCCGAAAGAGTAACAAGTGGCGATTTCGTATCGAATCACCCACATTCTTCCCTCTATACCTCTTATCTTGTTCGATTGTTTCGTTCACGCACGCGTGTAGCACAACAATGCAAACTATTTTGCATCTATTGGCAAATGGCATAATAATACGCGACGGACGAACACCATTGTTTTCGCTCAGATCACTCACTCTCGGTTGCCTAATTATGGATGTTCGAGCTCGCCTAACGAAGGACGCTCATTTTCACTAAACAAATATGTAAACTTTCCCCCGGCCCTAATGAATTTTCCACATTCGTCATGCAAATTTGTACGAGCGCGTGTTTAGGTACATTTTGCATATGAATCGCAACTCGGAGTGTACGACCGTTTTGTTATTTCAGTTTTTTCGCAATTGATGGTTAATTTTAACGGACGTACGAAAATGTTTAAATGAACGAGTAGAAAGTGATAGTTAAGTGAACGTGTGCAATTATTACCGTAGAATGTCTCATGTAAACGTCGCGTCGACAAAATAATTGATGCCGCAAATCGTTATTTTTCATTACACGCGTTCTATTTGAAATGGTATCGAGTGTGAAAAACGCTCATAATTATTATCACTTTCATTGTGCGTTTATTGTGATCACTTATGAGAATTTTCGAAGGGAAGTTCGAGGCGGGCGCGTCCGGACGTAAAATTTTGCGTCAATAAATTTACATGTATAATTTCATATAATGTACGGTAAAAATCTTGTTTATTTTGTAATTGAGGTATAACTGGACTTTCAAGTGCGTTTTTCGATGAAATTCTCATAGGCGATTTGCATTTTAAGCATCAGCATATTATCGCAAATACATATGTATGCATATAATGTTTAAAATGTACTTTATATACGTTTATGGAAGTAATATTGGAATTGATTAGCTTCGGGAAAATTTCGGAAAAGCTCTAATAAGAATCTTATTATACTGTGTTACAGAATATTACATAAATTTTTATTTATTAATCATCCGTCAATTCAGATTTATAATATTTTTTGCATATAACCAAGATCTTCAATACACTTTTATTATTTTCTTTTTGGTTTATATTCATTTATCTGAAACCTTAAATTTTCTACAGGGTTCATTCATCATTTAAAAAAAGATTCATTTTAAAAGGCAAAATATTCTTGAATAATTACAAAAACTATTTTTTTTATATTTTCGTAATTCTTTTTATAAATATGTCATATTTCCATGGATTCAATACATTTCAATTGAGTCAACGTAACATAATTTTGCAATTAAATCAACTGTAATTCTAAATTTCCCACATCAATTGAAAAAATCATTGCGATGGTTTAAGCTAGACTTTTATTTAGATATTATTTTTATTCCGATTTATAGGTGATGATAAAAAATTGCAAAATTTATGGAGCTCATTAAAGTCAGTAAAGGTTTTGTTAAATTGATCCAATACTTCTTATTTTAAAAGCCATTCCTTGTTTTTATCTCAATTAAAACTGTTTCAGACAATAACTCTCAAAACCAACAAAAAAATATCCTTTGCTCAACTACATTACTTCATGATGAATCACCAAATTGTTGTATCTCAACTTCTTCTCTGAAACAATTTACATGCAATACAATTAATAATAATTAATATTTTATTTTAAAATATGGAAGTTATTATTATTTTCAAAATTCATAATATAGCGATCAACCGATTGGGAACCCTTGCTATATTGGATAAATCTATTAATGTCGGATAATTACTATTCTTTTTACTTTATTATATATGTACGTAGTAACAATAGATGAAGTTTTGTCATCACGCGAAAATTAGAACTCGAGATCTTGACTGATTCGAACTCAGTATCGATCACTGGTCCAGGAAACCTTTCATGATCTTGGAAAAATGTGTTTGTGTCTGTGTATTTTGGAACACGGTTAGTCCTATCAAAATGAAACTTAGTATCGGTTACTGAAATTCTTATCTTAATTTTTTTTTTAATTTTTATTTTATATATACCATTACGGGCTTTGCACCATGGCGACCTCTATGGCCAAATTTTTACACTCGTAATGTACTGTATATAAATTCATAACAATATTGTTATTAATTTAAAATTTTAATCAAATAATGGTGATAAATTTATTTATTAAAGTAGGTAAAAAGGTTGCCAAGTTGTTTGAAACCGTTTCAACAAAAATAAATTGGCGAATCTGATAGGAAACGATCATCCTAGAGTCACATAAATACCTATATATGCAAGATCTGGCCAACAACACTGTTGCCAGGGATTGAACTCGTGACCCATTCGTTGATAACATTATTCGTTAACCACTGGGCAAAGTTGCTGGTTCATATTAACATTCAAACCTATTCACTTACTCCAACACATCTGTTTTTCAGCTTCATTGTAGTTACATACAATTCAACTACTTGTTTCTCTTTGCGTCTACATAGTCTGTTTTCATTTTAATGTTATTTTATTAATAGCTTTATTGCTGATGTTTGAATGCTGATTACAGTATTAAATTATTTCAAATTACTCAATCATTGTATCCATTGAAAGATTCGTAGCGTAGTACGCTGCATAGTATAAATTATAATGTACCGTTTGACGTGGAAAACGTGAAAATCTGCGATTGATAGACGAGTGACACGTAAAGATTATGATGTTGGCGTATACGTCGCGTATGTTTCTCACAGTCATTACCATTCATATTGGTTTCGTTTTCTTTGTCATAAATTACGACGGCATTGTTAACCCATCCGCTGCTCGACGCCGAAATGAATTTTCGCTCCGGTCGGCCTGCGATCGGTCGCATGATAACGGTAGCAGATAATGGCGATCCCCCAGCGAGAAAGAAGACACCGACGAAAAAAGAAAAATAAAAAACGAAGAAGACAATACGGCAATTATGATCGCAAGAGGAACTTTTCCTGTCCAACCATGAGAATCGTGGGTTCAGTCTCGAGCGCCGGCGCTGCGACTCTCATCTCATTTTGGCGACCGATTCGTCACCGATTTTTTGCACCACATGAAAACTATCCCATCAATAAAGGCCAGGGATACCTATATGATGGACTGTAATCAGATTGTATATGTACATCATATACTAATACAAATTGTTCAAAAGGGACTAATTTATATTGGTTATTGCATATGTAATCATTATAAAAACACTTACATCTAATATATAATTTGGAAAGAGACTTAGTATGTATGTAACCTTCGTTCGTTGTTCGTTGGTTCGTAGTTCGTAGACAAATTCGATTTTTTTTTCGATTCATAGGATTCGAAGTCCCCGGGGGCGCAGGCTCCAGGGACGCAGGCGCCGGATTCTGGTAAACATATAATTTCTAAAGAGACAGTATATATGTTTGTTTGTTCATGACAGTCAAAATTTGTATATATGTAACCTTGGTTGGTTGGTTCGTACACAACACATTCGATTTATTTTTTTTCGGTTCATAGGCGCCGATTCGATTTTTTTCGATTCAAAGGAAGTCCCCCGGGGCGAAGGCGCCGGGGGCGCCTTCGCCCCGGCGCCAGGCGCCAGGCGCCCGATTCTGGTATACATACAATTTCGAAAGAGACTTATATTATACATATGTTTGTTTGTTCGCGATTGTCAATTTAATAAAAAAAAAATTGAGTATTCAAATAAATTTATATAAAATAAAACTATTCAAATAAATTTAATAAAATGTTTACTATTAGATTAATCATGTTTAAGCGGTTTATATTACAAATACCGAGCGAATCCGGGTAAAAACACTCGCGTATACAAGTATATAAGTTTGAAACTACTAGCATATATACATAAGTTTGTTTATTTGAAAATTAAAAAAAACGTTCGATTGTTTTTCTTTGTTGTTTTTTCGTTGCTTAAATCGACAAACAAATCATTTTCATCCGCGAAGACGTTTCAAAGAATATCTAGAAGAAATATTGGATTCAAATCTACATATGTATATCTTAGACTCAAAACGTCTGAGAGTATTTGAAAAGGTAAGTCCTTAAAATATATACAAAAAATCTATGTACATACATAATTCCTTATGTACGAGCCTTTATATTGGAAATTAAATGTAATGTTTTGTATTTTACAATATTTAAAAATACAGGTGGCCTGTAATAAGTTTATTCTGTCTTTCCGAAATTCTGGACATATCGAATTAAAAGTACTGATAAAAATTTGTGAATTAAGTCCAACTGAAAATTGGACTACCGCGACATTCAAATATAACAGCTCATATAAACAATGAGAATTTTAGCAGACGGTTTCCAGAGTCTGTAGCATCAACGTTTATTTAGAAATTACTAACATTTGTTTTTTCTTTTTTGCTACTACATACATACATATTATACATCCCGTTTAATATTTTTCTGTATGTTGTAAAAGGTTTTTTAATTTATTTCTTCAGTGACAGAATACAGAGTGAAAATGGATGATGAATTTCGTTGATAGATTCATCCAATGACAACTCTTGTATCATTTCAATGAATGTAAAATAGATGGTAGAATCTAATATAAATCCTCGAACCTTTGAACTACTCCGTAGTTAGTGCTTTTCTAAAACCATTAAAACACTATATGTACTGTGGAAATATCGTATTTCAAATAGGGACAGCAACGTTGAGAATATATGTATGTATGTACATAAAATTAGTTTTTATTTAATCTAAAAAGGGCTCTTAAAAACCGTTGAAATCCATACGTGTACGGTAATATATGTATGTGTCTGATAGGTCACATGGTATATCCACAAAAAGGATCCAATCCATTTAAATACAATATAAGCAGCGTTGGCAATAATATACATTACATTTATTAATATTAAAAAGTTTAACAAATATGCGGTGCTTAAAATTTCATTCAAGTGGATTGAATTTATTTTTTTGCAAAACTTCATCCGCATATAAAAATGATGTCGCATCGATTTCGTTTCTTGATTTTTCTTCTTATTTCACATTTGGATATCGAACCGAAAATTTCCATAAGCATGGCGAAAATTTCGTGCGATCGAACATTTCACTCTTAACAGATGTGTAATCGTGCCGTAACTGCTGCATGTTTTAATTGAACGTGAACAATTGCACGGAGAGATTTCGTATGATATAGATGTGTGTTTACCAATTACGAATTTGAAATGCTCTGGCAGAAAACTACAGGTAGGTAAGATACCGACTAACTGTCTATAAAATTGTACACGCTGCGTGTACGTCGATTACTTGAAACAATAGTAAATTATCCGTACACGAGATGCAATTCATATGTCGTTAAAAGTGAACAGTTTTGTAAGTGCTGTGTATATGATACATATATATTAGCGTTGGATCAGTTATTTGTCCTGGTTAGTGATTGAAATGTCGTGAATTAAATCTCGGTCTCATTGAAAAATATTGTAGCGTGGGCGTGTAAGGGGGTTCCTAGATCGAAGTGGCCTGCCAGCTCCGATTGGAGTACGGACTTCTTCTTGTGGTTAACGTTTTATTAATACAGTAAACTCTCGAGTATCCGGATGCGGATTATCCGTGCTTTAAAAATAGGTTGTAGCTATTTGCAGGTACTATATCTGCAAATTATTGGTTATTTTCAGGTACTATATCTGCGAATTATTGGCTATTTGCAGGTACTATATCTGCGACAGGCGTAAATCCTTCTGCGCATGCGCGTGAACTGTCACTTTCAGCGTGTTTACTGTTAAAATTTTGTTTTAAACCTCTTAAAATTTAGTTCGAACTCGTAAAGTGACGTCGAGTAAAAAATATAATCCAAATTAGTTAATATTATTAATTGTTGGAAAATTATTATCATATACAACGTATAATACCTACAAACAAGTACAAGTCGCGAACCAGCTAAATGATATAAATCTATTATAATAACGTGCGAAATTTATTTGCCTCATGTATAATGAACGATTGATTAAACAAGTCTAACATACATTAAATGTAAGAAATTATAATCGAATTAAGTTCACGCGCATGCGCATAAGGCTTTGCGCTTATCGCAGATATAGTACCTGCAAATAGCCAATAATTCGCAGATATAGTACCTGCAAATAGCCACAGCTTTAAAAATATGAATCAATTTTTTGAAATTATTTTTTTTCTTATATAATTATGAGACGCACCGATTGATTGCGACCTTAAGCACACGTGTTATTTGAAACACATTAGGTCACATAGAAATAATTTTCGTTCCCTTTATAAATCTTTTTATTGCGTTAATTCTTTCGTCGCTTTTGATCAGCGAAGAAGTAAAAAAAATAGTCTATATTCAGAGCAGATTTTTTCGTAACATACGTATGTTTAATTATTTTCAATTACTTTCTGTGTAAAATTATTTTCTTTGCTATAAAATCGAAAATATTTTAGATTTATATATATACCTGTACCGTTTAAAAATCTAAAAAAAGAGTAACAAATAAACGAAGCAAAATTGTACTCACAATAAAAGAGAAACTTATGTTAATAGAGAAATTCGAAAACGTAAGAGAGATTCAAATAATAAGTTCGCTGCAGGTCCTTCAATACGAAAAAGTATGAAAATGTCAACATACGAAGATTTTGATGCGACTATGCTCATATGGTTTAACCGAAAGTGAGCAGAAGGAATGCCAATTAGCGGTCAAATGTGTATGGAAACAGCCAAGTTTTTACATGAGAAATTAGGATTAGAAGACAACTTCAATGCTTCGTCTGGCTGGTTGACTAGATTCAAGCAACGACACGGGATTCGACAACTCATGATTCAGGGAGAACGCCTCAGTTTCTGAACTGAAATGAAAAATCTTCCATTCGATTATTATAGTCAGAAAGGGTCATAGATGGGCAGGGAGATTTTTGAAGATTGGTTAAAAAAAATGGATTCTAGAGGTGCAAGGTTTAAAAAAAAAATAAGGGAATACCGCAGAAAGCAGAATTGTTAATAGATAACGCTCCTTCTCATCCGAACGAAAGCATATTGAAAACAAACGACGGACTTATGGCTAAAAAAATATATATACATATATAAATCAATGTATGTCTATCTGTCTGTCTGTCACGCAAGCTTTCCAATACCATTCAACCGATTGCGATGAAACTTACATGAGTTATTGTGTGCATGCCCGCGATGGTTTCTGTAAAAATAAATTGGAACAGAAACAGGAACGGGAAAACAGGAATGACTGGCATTGCAACCCAATAATTTCAAATGTATTCACGTCACCACCTGCGTTGTTAGGGTAAAATAAACAAACAATTGAATAATTTGAAATGCCTGCGTTTTTCCGAGAAATTATCATTACTGTAATTTAATTTGATTATTAAGTATTAATTTGAAACTGCAACATTCACTTATAGAAACACATCGAGAAACGGGAACGGGAACGGGAATTGCATGCGTTATTGTGGCATTGCAACGCATGCCGGGTTCGGCTAATAGTTTATAGATTACAAATGAAATTTATCGAATGGCTAAAAGTTATAGAACAATGATTATGATAAAAACTTAATTGAAATTGACGACTTGTACTACAAGCCCTAACTTGAGATTACTTCAATTAAAATCCTTACCACCGGAAATATTTTATATATCATAAGTTGAATACTTATGGCTGAATTAACGTTCGGGATTCGACATTAATTCAATTTAAAAGTACCGTTATAATATTCCAGTTTTAAATAAAATTTTGTAACACTTCAGTTTATTAATCGAACTCGCTTTAGCGGGGATTTGATCTGCCGGAAGTCGATAAAAATGTAATATTATTGTATCATATTCCGTGTAATGTATTTTCGAATGACTTTTAAAAATCGAACCGTTCTTTATTTAATGGATATCAAACGTCGACAGGAAAACGCGTCTCTCCGTCTAGCAACAATTAAACGAATCAATATTGCATTTTATCAATATAATTGACCGTAGCATAGTGTAGCTATAGAAAATTTATCTTTCACCGTTAGATCCGTCATAACCAAAATATAATATATAATATAATATCATATGACTAGTCACTTTTCATTCCTTAAAATCGTTCTCATGGACAAGTTACATAGGTATTGTATTGCTGAGCTTAAAGATATGGGGTTTGAGTGTTCGTATGAAGGATGAGAAGCGCTCTGATGGGTACCATTGATGCCAGTGACGATATTTGACGAGCAGTATTGTTCCAGCGATGATTTGTCGGCTTGAGGATCCGCTGAGTGATTCGTCATCCCTCCTAATTATCCGATTGGCCGGAAAACGTATAAAGTATTGATTTAATTGCGAAATTGCCAGGTGAAGAGTCGAACAGAGCTACCGGTGCGTAGCAATGTGGTCACAAATAAAGACAAGTCTCGCTCAAACGATAATCATTGGATGTCATGCTCGAACAAGTTGTAGCATCCCCGAGGTGGTCCGAAAACCACCATGGATTATATAGGAGGTGAAATACCTCGTCGAAGAAGTCAATCTGAATGATTATAACAAGGCGTGACGAATCGGTATCCGAGGTATCAAAGGATGACAAAGGAATAGTTCTGGGTCTGGTTGGAATTCAATTTGATTTACTTACCAGTGGATAAATCTTTTGAATGGATCTTTGAACCGAATTGGTAACGATACGATATGTTTTCTTGTCTTTTCGTCTTCAAAGAGTCTATTTTCATTTGTAGAGGTCCTACGAAATGGTTGAGTTTTCAACCATTCAACAATTCGAATTCGAATAAAGTCTGCTACTTTACTTGCTTCCCGTCCGTCGTATTAACCAGTCGTGTTGACCGTCATTTCATGCTTTTAATGTACATATGTGTTTACCATTTTACAACATTGTGTGCATAAAATTGTACGCTGGAATTTTTCGATTCGACTTTTATTTGCTTGAAGTAAAATGTTTGTAGGAACGCACCTAAGAAGATAATCTTTATCGTCATCTTATCCGGTCGTAATTTATATGTGTAAAATTTATAAATCCAATTAAAGAAATCCTTTCCGTCACAATGTAATGAAATGATTTATGTTTCTATATTAAGATAAGTCATTAAATCTTTTATTTTCGAACAATTTCAAGATTGGCTTGGAATTATTGTTAGAAATTTGCATACACGATCCGAAGGCGCTTGTGAGGAGCTCCCGACTATTTTTTTTAAATTAATGGTATCGAATTGAGATTGATGACCGTGCCTGCGTATTTGAGAATCACCGAGATTAATTGTCGGGCAAATTAAGCTACGTTCAAAATCAATTAAAAGCAACAAAATCGCACCAGAACGTTATGGCTCGAGATGAAAGCTCTGCAGAGCGTAACATCCTTTGTTCTCTTTTTTTTATTCATTAAAAAATTGAAATAAACAAACATAATTACGCACTTACAAATGTATGTATGTACGTATTGTATACATATTTCTTAAGAAATAGTATAACATTTTTTTGGAGTATATACTTTAAAATATGTATGTATTTTAAAATGTGCAAGACAAATTTCCGAAAATCATTAAAAAAATATTTTAAAAACAGCAAATAACGAATCTATGTACATATGTATATTTGCTGGGTATCCCACATTGAAATTTATGTACATACATATATTTATTTTATTTATTTTATTTTATTTTATTTTACGGTCAAGAAAAAATTGACCATTTTACATGTTGGAAATAGAGAAAGAAAAAGAAAAAAAAAATTAAAATGAAATATAAAAGAAAAATACACATACATTCATATACTACAAAATAAATTGCATTATATTAAAAAAATATTTAAATAAAATAGATTTCATGTTATATTTACTAACAATGAATAAATCGACCATGGACAATTCGATGGTATATATTCGATGGTATAATTCGACCATGGACAATATGGTAGTCCAAATGTAAATTGCGTTCGTTCATGAACATGCTATGCAGTTTGTTCATACTCAAACCAATCTGGCCAGTTATAGTATACACAAAAGAATAAATTGACAAACGAACTAATTTGTTCATGCACAAACTATTAAGCACAAGTTTAAGTATTCTCAATCGGTTGTCCCATCCTCTATGTACAGATGTATGCTTACTCTGGGTTGCAATATTTTTTAAAAGGGAAATTATTTTTGGCACGGCTGTAAAATAAACTACACGGAAAATGTCAAAATGACATTTAATGTCAAATTAACATCTCTAAAATAACTCGCACGACAGAATCGGCGTTCGCCCGGCAAATCAAACGTTAAACAGGTTGCCAGTAACAAAAATTAAATTTGACGTTTCAGTGAAATCATAACAAGTAACATTTTCACTGGGTATATTTCAGCGAAATCATTTCCAATTACATTTTCACTGGCCCTTATCATTGAAATTTTAATTTTTGACAGTTGGATGATAATGCGTCGCTCCACTCCTGTCCATTCCCACTCTCCTCATGGTCCACACATCGTAATATCCATCCCAACACATTGTAATATCTTAGCAGCCAACACTTATTTATTTAAGGGTTATGTTAGTTTAGGCTAAGTTATGGTTGGCCCTATCCATTTAAGATTTGGTTGTTAGCGTCGGTATTTATTTTTGTCATATTTTATTTTTGTTACTGGCAACCCATTTGACATTTAATTTTCCGGGCGAACACCGAATCTGCGAATTTTAGAGAGGGGCACTCTTTTTATTTACAGGGCGAAAAGTTTTAGAGATGGGCATTCGCATATAATATCGCGATAAAAACCTTATTTTTCTGGAAATAGAGCTATTTTGCCGGGCCGATAAATGGTACCCATTTTAAATTATCGGAAATTGAAATTCTAGCATCCTTGTAATACGGCTTCCATAGGATTTCTTCTTAAATTACTCGGCGTTTTGTCATGTCAAACAGCTAAAAGTTTCATGCGACCCCTGGTGAGTCTATTTAAAGATAGCTTTTGACTTAACAGTCAAAAGCTATCGCACTGAACTAAACTAAAACCAATAGTTCGTACAAACTAGTATGTTTATGTAAGAACCGGAGTGAACACTTGGACTGTAATATACATACATATATGTATAGTACTAGTTATTTTCGCCGGCTTCGCTCAGTATTTGTAATATAAATAGCGTAAACATGGCGAATCTAATAGTAAATATTCATTTGCTTTTTTTTATAAAAGTAATATTCAACCAATCGAATCAACTTACAAACTTACATACAAAGTCTGTTTCGAAATTATATATTAGATACTATCTGTCTGATATAAACGCAGTATGGAATCAACCTACATATTTACATAGTTTTGGAGTTTTACAAGACTCTTCTACATTTCATTACATCTCAAATAAGCCCTCCCCCCCCCCCCACCTTGCAAAAAAGTCCAGAATGATTGTTTTCCCGAAGCGTGGTTTTTTCCTCTGTTTTCCTCTCTGTTTGCTGATGCTTCCTATTGAAGATCTTCAATATACTCGTAATACATACATATATTACATTACATACAGTACATTGCTCACAGTAACCGTAAAAGCTTGCAGTTTAATTCATTTAACACGTTCACAGACGGCTAGTCGCTTTGCTTCTCGTTAATGCGTCATTATTATTGTTTTGTTTCGTTTATAATGCATTGTTTCACATTACGAGTTAGTGCTACCGGTGCAACAACGGTGCAAACGAACCGAGATTGTTTCGCATTAACGGCTACAGTTTACAGCTATTTCACCTGCCGGCTCACACAGAGCCAACATGTTAATTTAATTAATAACAGTTTTTTTTTATTTATAATCGGTTTTGCGATCCGACTCGAAGGACCACACCTATTGTGTGATTCAGCTCGTGGATTGTTTTCCATCTGAATGATGGACTCGGTATCGGCCACCGGAACGAGTGGTTAGTGCGTTTGCTTTGCAATTTAATTACGACGTACATATGCATGTATGTATATACCAGTAGGTACCTACATATATGTAGATGTGCTTAGTTTTTTTTTTATAGCTTCTAGTTGTGTTTCGTAGGTACAAAATTGTGTTTCGTACTATCGTAGTGAGTCATGAATTATTTCTAGTCATTATGATGCAAATTTCTTTAAAATTTTTATCTGTAATTAGATCTTCCATTTTCATCGAGGGTTCGGCTACGTGAAAAATATCTGATGCCGTTATTTATTCGTGTGATCCCCCAGTTTGAGAAACGCGATACCTGTGCGTCCACCACTAGGATATATCATTAATGGTCGTCCATTAGGAATTCTGTGATGTTACCGTACAGATTTTAAAATACTGGCTCATACGTGACGTGGGCTATAATTTACAATAATCTCATGTAATTTTTCATGCCTAATTGGTGAACTAACAAGAATAAAATACCTTAAGGATCAACGTCCTCCCGGAGTGCTCTCATAAAATAAAGTGCGTGGATTGGATGCACGACGATATAAACAGAAGTCATTTGGAATGTGTATTTGTATCGTAGAAACTTAGTATTAATACATTTTAACAGTATGATAACAGTAGCGGTCATGTTTTGCTCCAGTTTTAGCGCAATCTATTCTGCGTGCGATTCCTCATTGTTTTGTTTATTTTTGATGTAATCAACTGTTTGTTTTTTTTTTGTATTCAAGAACGGTTGAAAACGTTTGAAGAGTAGCTCCCGATGATTCGGTGACAATCATCGTAAAAATTCGCAGATTTTTTGAAAGATTACATTGAGCAACAAAAAATCACGTTTTTTCCTTACCGCAGCGGAGATTAATCAATATTTACTAAGTTTGACCCACTGAAATCAAATATGATAAGGTTTTTTGTTGGCTTGCTCTCATTTCAGATATATGTATGAGCGATAAAACAATGTGCAATTTTTGGCTTTTTCAGTATTTAATTCAAAATCTAGTATTGCTATGTCAGATATTCAGTCATCTAGTGAAATTTAAAAGTCAAAAATATTTTTTTCCGTAATAATAATTTTCCGTTCTAATTTCGCTAATTTTTCACATAACCTTTTTTTCACTTTAATTTCGCTAATTTTTATAAGGGTTGGTTTTCAATCTAGTTATATTTTTATTTTATCTGAACGTACTAATTCGAATGGTAAATGATTTTCGTTAGATAATTAATTATTTTGAAGCAATAAAAAATCACAATCAATGGAAAAAAACATCCAACTATTAATTTCAGTACTTACTTTTGGCACAGAAATACTACATTTTGAAATAAAGACTGCAAAAGCCAAAAATCTTTAAAAATTTCACATATTTTAAACGCTCATATCTCTTAAACCAGGGCGAGCCAACAAAAATCATTGTCATATTCAAATTCAGTGAGTCAAACTTAGTAAAGATTAATTAGTCTCCGCTCCGGTAAATATTTTGTTGCTGTGTTATTAATTTTTTAAAACAACGTCTACTGTTAGGCGTTCTCATTAATATTAAATTTTCAAATGTTATCATACTAAATTTCTAATTATTAAATATATTATATGTATGTATATACATACATACATAGACCAACGTTTACGCAAATCCTGGAAACTCAAACGACTACTTTTTGTTTTAATTATATAGATTTTAGATCAGCATCTGGAGAGCAACATGCGGATATAAAATTTAGCATATGTATGTATTTACATGTTTCAACAGCGATGAACGGGTTGCTTTTTTTCATGCTTACACACTCGTAATTTTAGTATTGCACATTACAGAATTAACACATGTTTTTAGTTTCTAGAGCTACACAACTGATTCATTGCAACTCTGGGTTACTGAACCGAGCATTAATTTGAAACGTCTGAAACGCACTATTGCATATGTGAATGTCGTAAATATGTACATACTCGTACGAACAAAAGATACTAAATTATTGTCGCGTAAAGTGCTTGTCTTGTGAATCGTTAATTTTCATGTCCGCGGAAAAATTTCGTAGGTTCGAGCGGAAAAAATGACAGATTATTCAATGGTGAAATTGGATTCACCTTCACACACGAGAAGAAACGAGTAAAAGTTTGAAGAATGCAACAAAAGAAAGTTCCCAGCGATACCATTGTTCGCTGGTACATAATTGTTCCCGTTCGTTCGAAAAAGCCATGCAAAAATGGTTAATAAAAGTTTAACATTTCGCGAACTTCGACCTCGACTCTGGCCGCTATTTGATTTAAAATTTTTGGATCGGTGCATTGGCACTCACGTGCTCGGGTGAGATAAGAGGGCTATGAACCTGTAAACTAAAGATAAATTTTCATAACATACATGCAATATACATATGTATCTTCTAGACATGTAACATCATTTAACAAGTGAAGATTTTTTATGTATTGAAAATGTTATCTTGCTACTTTATCTATGTACGTAGTAACAATAGATGAAGTTTTGTGATCATGCGAAAAGTCGAATCCATCACTGATCACGCTTTCATGATCTATAAAAAATGTGTGTGCTCTTCTCGAGATAATTCAAGTATAATCCTTGTATCAATATGATGAAAATAAAAAAATCGCTAAATTTAATTAACCGGAAGTCGGATTTTTCCTCTTAGGAAAGTCAAAAATGTTGTGACCACACTATTTTTTCCACACCACTAAACCTATCAAGCTGAAAATTTATATTTGTATTCTTTATGTACTAACTTAGAGTTGGTAAGCTTTTGGCTAGAATTTGTAAACCAAAAGTGGTAATTTTTTTAAAACAATATTTTATTATTTTATTTTGACTTTTTAAAGTATTTCTATGTTCTTAATATTTAATGTTTATAATATTTATAGTGATGAAAGTAATAAAAATAATCAAACAAAATCCGAAAACCAGAAGTAGAACTTTTGTCTTGTGTAAGTGTCCCTACATTTGCGCTCAATTTGTATCGAAAATGTTTTCATATGGCCGGTATGTGTGAGCGTGTGTTTACATATGTTTCATTATCGAATATTACTTTTCATACTTCTTATATTCCTCAAATACATAAAAAAGATTTTTTTAAATTTTGGTGTTCGATTTATCTTCGAAATATTTATATAGATGTAAAAAAATAGATTTAATCATAAAAAGAAAACCCAGGAGACGATGCTTGATGTACATATACATATATGTACCTATATATCATGAATTTATCATTAAAACAGTATTTATTCTATCGAATCTTAATTTTTATCGTTTATTTAACAATGCACTTATTTATATGTAAATATTTATTATGAGTCTTTGTATGTGCTGAAATACCCTTTGTTCTAAGTTGTGTGTAAAGGTTAACAGACATTCGAAATGATGATTGTTCATAGATAATGACGTTACACAATAAAACTGGCAAACTTCATTTCTGAAACGGTACATCGACAATAAAATGATACATTTTAACCAAAGCGAACAAACAACCATTTGCAATTTTACAAGTGCGATCGTTTATACAATAAATCATGGAGTATGCGCACAATGAAGTCACCGACCCAGTACGTACGATTTGAAATTTCAAAGGAAATCCGTCGCTCGCTTATAAGATACACTTGCAATTATAATTTCAGAAAAGAGAAAAAAAAATCGCATATACGTATATGTACGTACATATATGTATAACCATTAAATTGATAATCGACATGGGAGAATCAACTCGCACGACGCGTGTTTCTCCGATATGTACATACGTATTATTTGGGTGGTTCTCACCGTGGTTTCTCACGTCTGCTAATGGTTCTTCAGGTTCTTGGGATGTTGGGTCGTTAGGCTCTAGCGACACTGCGTCTTTGTTGATTGCAGATTAGGGATGATTACATACATACGTGCGTATATTTACAAACACGAATAGGAATGAAATTAGCGAGTACGTACCTACACGGCGTACTAAACTATACCTCGTTAGCGTTCGTGACGCGTGAAATGTCTCGATGCAATCTCTATTCAGATCAGATCTTAGAATCGATGGAAAATACGAGTAGAAAGGATATTTTGAAAGCTCTTCTGTTTATTTAGGATTAGGCACTGTTGGTTTTTTAGTGAAAAAAGTTTATACATATATAATCGCATCTGGAAAACACAGAACTACAGAGTCCATTCCTGAGTATCTTGATCATGAAGTTTTCTGCTTGATTAGCTGTTTCCATTTATTTCTAGATTCAGCCCAACGGAGGGATATCACTATATGATAGCCCTCTATGCTCGACCTTTTCCTCTTCCTATTCTTCCCTCCACACCATCGACCGCAACCTACTTTTTCAGACTCTCCACTTCTCTTTGTGCTATGAGACAGAAGAATTGGAGAATTCATTTCAGGCAGATCGTGGACAGTCTATCCTTAATCTTGCTTTCCTCAAGAATGTAGACATTCGTCCACATATCGGTCCATGTCATGCGCCTCCAACACCACATCTCAAAACCATCAATATCTGTTGCCTTCATTGTCCACGTCTCGGATATAGACAGATAGAAAAGACCCCTTATGAGTTGGATTTTGGTGGCGTCTGTAATAGCTCTTCTTTTCCAGATCTTCCATAGTTGTGACATTGCCGCTTTTTCTATATAAAACAAAAAAACAGCGAAGGCAAACTCTTCAGCTATCATGCATACTTACATACTTGAAATATGCGATATGATTTCAATAAGTGTAATCAGTAAAGATCCAATTAAAGATATACCTTTACTTTTTGTTCTCTCTACTTCACTGTCATTCAATAATGCCTTATTTTTCATCTACTTCCTTCTTATCTGTATTGGGTGTCCAACGTCTTAAGGTGCAGACACATAGAGTGGTATTCGGTACGTGTTTTTCTTTAGATAGTTTTGCACATGTAAAAACAACGCTAGCACGTCTAATCTATAGCGAACCTTGGCAAAAATTAACCCTAGAGTGTTTTCGGTGATATTTTATTATTATATTGACATAGGTTTGACAGTGATTCCCATATTTGAAGAAATGTATGAGAACCTTGATGAAATAATAAGATCATGAAGATACGCCGGTAACAGCTGGAAACCACGAACACGTCCCATGCCACACTTTTAAGTGTGTTCTTGCTGATCATCTGGTATTTTCAGTGGAATCGATCCTCAAAGCCTACTAGAACTGAAGTCACAGCCTTAAATGTATTAAGCTCCTCTATATTTGTATTATATTTCACCTTGCTCATTCTGGGTCGCTTCACAGTTATTTTACCTTTCATTTTTGAGGAGAATATTCTTTTTAGCAACTTTCCTTCAGGCGTAATAAAAATGTCTATAAAAAATTGTGTGTATAAATATAGAAATTGAGTCAAATATAAGTACAATAGATTTTAATTTGTTAGTCGAGTTCCATGTAAATGTGAAATAGGCACAGGCAAAATACCGTTAACGATTCGATAATTATTTATGTGCAAGATCTAAAATCTCAGTAACGGTTAAGCGTTCAGTCCATTATCATAATATAAGGAGAGTGTACCGATTTTCCCCTTGGGTTGGTCACATATTCACTCACAGTGACTTACATACTACTTAGTAACGGTGGCTGTGTACGTACATACATTTGTACGATCGTACGAAGTCTAAATGGATTTTATACCAGCTGTTGATCAATACGACGTAGCTCAGTACATACGAATTCAACGTTAGCATCATTAATTAGTCATTTATTCTGTCTTTGGCTAAATTTCTTTTCAATTTCATGTAGAAAGTTGTGTACGAAGAGAACGCTCTGCATTCGCACTCGACGTACTTGATATGTAAATGCTAATTGCTATTATACATTATAACTATAGTAATGATGTGAGGTTGTTGTTCACCGTGGATACACCAGGGGAGTTTTTAATCGGCTTCCTTGAGATTTTGCTCCATTGTTTAAACAGAGCAATGTCTGCTCTGTATATCTTCGATCGCCTGTTTAACTCCTTCCGCATTCCCTAGGCATAGATTGGCTCGTTTAACTCAGTCCATGCACAAGTTTCCATCACTAATTTCCTCCGGTTTACCACCCAGATTAAAACTGTTCCTCTTGCTATAAAGATCTACTAATTCAAACCAAAGAGAGCAAACAATCGCAGCGCGTTTAAAAATTCACCACGGCTATGGACGAATGGTTCGCGTACCGTTAAACCTATGAACCAGAAATTTTCAAGTTCAATGTAGTCTCGAATTTCAATGCACGTGAATGCACAACCAGCGTGCACTGTTTAACACGATAAGCTAACACTCGGTCGATTCGTTAAGCCTTCTTCCTGTAAATACGTATACAGTCTGGAAATGTGCGCCGGTAACATGAAATCCCTTGTCCGGCTTGTTGTAGAATTTATTTGTATGACTTTGATACGCAAACATGTTATATCCTGATAGGTACTGAATTGTTGGAGAAATTCATGTTAGAATCATCGTGTGTACATATACATATGTACATACGATGAATCTCATATCATCACTTCTTCGTGGGAATCTTATTAAGAGTTCGCCCTGAGTCAAAGGTCCTTAACCTTGGGCTAAAGATGGTTTGATGTTTAAGATTAGCGAAAGATTATGAATTCCTTTAAAAAGTCATGAAATCCTTACTCGGATTATATTACTATACATATATGTATATACATATATTTTAATTTTACTAATTGTATTCGTAGGAAAGTTTCATTTAAATCAAGGCTGTGGAGTCGAAATTTACCGACTCCGACATTAACTTGAACGATTTTAATAAGATGCACTTTTATTGCCAACGTATAAAATTATACTGTTCGACTAATGACGATTTTTTTTTTGGTTCAGAGACGAGATATGACTTTTCTTATAAATATATGCCCAGTGCACACGAATCTGGTAATAAAAAAGTGATATATGTGTTTTTTAAATCGGGCGATTTTTCCATATCTTGGTGTTGTTCGGTCGATGTCTCAAAATCTGTCAAAACATCGGTTTTGGTTAGAACTTATCAAAATCGGTGGCCATCACTGCAACGAAAGTAACTTGATCGAAAGTCGAAAAACCAAGATTTTTCGCGATTTTTATGACAATATGTGAAATAGTCCATTTATCATGCATGCATATTATATGAAGAGCAGTTAGTATTACCATACATACATATGTATATAGTACCGTTTACCATGCATACATTATTTTCGATCTTTGCTTATCGATCTTTCGGCTTTCGAATTTTGATGCAGTGACTCGGACCCTATCAAAATATGTGCAATTCGATGATTTTATTTCGAATGTGATTTAAATTCATAGTTTTTATAAAGAAATTTTTATATATCAATTCATAAGTCGATTTAAATACCTGCTGCTCGCACAGTTCTTTTCGAATGGCTCCTATTCCAAGAGCTATTCGACTTCTCAATGAAATCGTTGCTGCTGTCCCTGAATGTGATATTTTCCACCTTGGGGAGCGTAGATTATCGGATATTATTTTAACATATTTATCTGGTAACCTGCGCTCATCATTACTTTCTTAATTTGAATGTGATGTATGAGTGGAATCTTAATCTACTCTCTTCCATTTGGGCCTCGCTGTGATTTTATTTTTTATTCATATTTTGTTTTATTTTATTTTACTTTTTCTTTCTCCTTTGTACATTTGTATATACTATTTTAATTTTGTTAGTGTAAACAAAGAATGGGATTTATGGATTTTATTTTTGATTTTTACACTTTTGTTATTTTTTTTCTCTCTGAATGATGTATTATTTTCCTCTTGTTACTTTTTTTTTATTATTTTATTTTACCATGTTTTCTGCTTTTGCTTTTTTCGTAGGCCATTGTGGCGCATTAGGTTCTTCCTGTAATGCCACAATGGTCCAAAACTATTAAATAAATAAATAAATAAAATTAAAGGCTTTATACCGTAATACTATTAATTAAAAAAAATAATATAAAAAAGTCGGTTGACTTCTTACGACTCCGACTAGGACTCTGACTACGACTACGACCTCACAGCCCTGTTTTGAATACTCTTTAAAATGGACTTTTTTCATTCTCCTAGAAACCAACTGCTAAAAGAAACTTGGTCTTGATTCTGATATTAATTATAATTCAATCGATTTTTTTCTATTTCTGTTAAAAAGTATTACCGACAGAATTTTGAAAATTCTGAATAATTTCAAATACCGACAGTTGCATTTGACTTACATATATGTAAGTACTGTGGAAAACTCGATTTTTCTTGCATCAAATTTAGTCGTTTTAATTATTTTACTAATTATTATTTAAATAGATGACGTCACTTTAAATGAAATTTGATAAAAATACACGAATGAATAATATATGCAAAGGAAAAACCAGGTTTTTCATTAAATACAAATTGTGCTTTGGAATCAAAGACTAAATAGGATGTCTCGATTTTTGTCAAAATATATGAATAGATTCAAGGTTCTTAATTCTCAAAAAAAATACGTCAAATGCACGAGCTACATATATTTGCGAGCATTGAACTTTGAAATGCTTTAAATTTACTGCTTTATCATTGTCTCGGTACTCAAATTTTTTGCCAATCTGAAAAAATTCGCTCATTTGTGACTAACTCACAATCAGAAGCGTCGTCATAATACACAAGTACATATGTTGTCATGTTGACAGGTAAAATATGTCGCGTCGAGACATACTAATCCAAGACTACATATGTATGTATGTATGTATATCTAAAAGTCGACTGAATTCTAGCTACATATTATTTATGTACATACGCATATACATATGTATGTGACAATGCATTGTGCTGTCTCCAGTGAGGCGTAATTATTTGGTCAAAGACTTCGTATGGTACGCACGCATAATGGTGCGTCGTAAAGTCGAGATTGGCGTGACGAAGCGTTTAGTCCAGTCACGGTGACCAAAGTGTGGTCACTTAAAATACGAGTGCAACAGGTTGACGAGGACTATGTATGTACAGTGTACACATTAGCCAACACGCATGTACGTCCACGTGAAAGTACCCACTGGACTTGTTTGTACGCCGAGGAAAACGCCACGGGAATTGACGTAATTTAATGGGACTGGCATTCCATTGGGATGTGGAGGTATTTAACGGTGTCGGCGTCACGTAAGATCTTGTCCTTAATCTGCAGCTCGCAGCTTCTGTAATAAAATTGGATCATCATCATATGTTACTTTCAAAAGCTTCATTTTTATTATAAGCCTCTTCTATGTTTGCCTTCGCTCGTTCGTCTGACAACATTTGGATTTGATATCCTAAATTCTTCCGATCGTTTTGAAATATTGCCATTTTGCGCGGTTTGGTCAACAATATATAGTCAAATCAAATCCGCCAGTACGATGGTGAAAAATAATCGTAATAGACAAGTTTAAAAAATGCTACAATTTTGACCATCTTCACGTCTGATGCTAAGTTGCCGTATTTATTTTCCTCTTCGCACCCGCTCGCTTTGTCAGATTTTGATTGTTTAAACAGTAATTGGACTATTCGTCACATTGCGGTGGTCACAAAGACAATTTTTGCCATGAAAATCGCGAATACACAATATTTGGCACACAAGTTCTCGTTAGTATGATAGTTATCGTTAGTATGATGGACTTTTCGGCTGCCACATGTTCCGTTATAGAGATTTTAGTGACTTTGTGACGAGTACTTTGTGACCAGTAATCACCGAACCGTTTAAAAGCCTATAACTTTTGCTTTTTCACACTAGATCTTATAAAATTTGCATTATAGGTTCTCATTATCTCTCATATATACATATGTTTACTTGACTCATGGGTTATTGGTGTACATGGTGGCTCTGTAGCGTATGGATACGAGTTGATGAGCCTTATATAATTCATATGTTGGATATTGTGAGGCCGTCGTGATAAATGGTAAGGACTGTTTGTAGAGTCACCAATTTGGAAAACATTTTTTTTATTTACTATGCCTTGAAAGGTTGACCCAAATCGACACTTATGGCTTGTGATCGGACCGATTAAGTTCAATTCACAAATCGTTAGTTACATAAATCTTCAAAATACGTTATTTTATAAGCTTTTTATTAGCTTCGCTCTGTTAGTTCCAAGCAATTCTTGCCCGTCAAAAATTTGTGATCTGATTTTGAACCACTTCCACTCTTTGATAATCTAGCTAACATCGAAGTAAGTTAATGCTTCCGAAATGAAGCTAGAAGAGTTTAATAATTAACGAACTCATTAAAAATTATATTCGAATCTTTTGTCAAATCGAAGTGATGACAATTAGCTATCCAAACGTGGCTTTCTACCGCCACTTACTTAAACGGTGGTAAAATTACATTTTTCAATCTCATTTTTGATTAAGGTCCTTTTATCTGTCACAATTTGAATTGTAGTCACTTTTTAGTTTGAACCTTTGCGACGGTTTGCATACTAATGCCGATTTTTACCGGCAAGCTATTTCGGTTCAGTCATCTATGTATTACGAGTTACTTTATTCAGTCTCCTGTCAATTGTTTCTTGTTCTTTTCCGATTAATTAGTTGAAAAACTTACTACTGCATTAGGTTTTCTGTTCTCTTCATGATATTGTCAAATCTATGAAATACCCAAAACTACAGGGGTAAGGATTTTCCAGTGGGTTAAAATGTAAAATGTTGACCTACTTGCAATATATCCAGTTGGTAATTTATTGATACTTGTACAGTTTTTATGGTCGTAAATTGGTGGGGCGTTTTGAGAATCACCGCCTTATCAGAAAAGATCGATTGAGCGGTTAAGAGCTTGTCGTGATGTTAAATTTATGATAAGCCCTAAAAAATAACAACAAATTGTGTTGAGGTAATCGAACGTAACCCGAAGGGACGCTATTAAAACGTGTTGTTGGATAACCACGAGTAGCCAACAATGAGTGTGAGTACCTCGTGTTTTATCACGTTCCTTAAATTGGTTTTTGAATATCGTTCAAGCAGGTACTTTTCAAATCGTTAAAATTCTTCTCTTACAACACCTATCCAAGGACGCCTGAGTTTTAAAATGTTTGTGCGACACTTAAGTAAATCTTTTAAAAAAATCATGTGTAAAACTTGACCATTTCAAGAATTCTTATTAATTGAATAAATCAGAGGTCGTATATACACCTTAATCACCGGGGGATGTTATCGAATATCTATGATGTGATGATTTGTGACGAAATAGATAAGGAGCCGAAGAAAAAGACCTTCAATCAATGTGTTTTGCCAGTGATGACGTATTTATGAGTGCATTAGACACAAAGTCTAATGCACTCAAATAAGTATGGCACGCTGTATGCTTGGCATAGTGAGGAAAGGCAGGAAACGGAATACGTCGGTGAGAAGTATGACAAGGGTAGTGGATATATTGGATAGAGTGAAGAGATTTAAATGGTTATAGGCGGACCACGTGGCTAGAAGAATAGACGAAAGGTGGAAAAAATAAGTGCTGGAATGGTACCCGAGAGAATGCAACAGGTTAATAGGAAGACCGCAGGTAAGATGGGTAGACGAAATTAGGAAAATGTGTGGGGTGAGATGAATGAGAGTTGCGCTAAACATAGATGTTTGGAAGCGTATTGGAGAGGCCTTCATCCAGCAGTGGATGGTGATGAGATAGGAGGTGGTTATAGAAAATTATACTGACATAATTTCCATCCTACGACGAATGAGGTTGTCTAAAATGCGACGTATTTACCAATTTAAAAAAGGGGTAAATGATTTAGTAACGAAATTTGACGATGAGGAGAGGAAAATTCAAAATACACTCAAAATCAAAGTGACGTCATTTATGGATAACGTGACCAAACTTCCCGTTTTGAACGGGACTGGCCCGTTTTTAGGGAGCCTATCCCGTTGTCCCCAAGCACAGCTTCGGGACGTCGAAATGTCCCATTTTCAAAAAGAGACCAACCCACGGTAACAATTTTTATGCCTGCCCGGCACTAATGCACCCATAGAAAGGGTCTTTCATCTTAAAAATAAGTTGTAGACAAGCGAAACACAGTTGCAAGTCGCAGTTCTTAAAGCAATAATATTTACCAAAGTAAATTTTAAAAAATCCTGCCAAGAATTTTATTATTATTTGAAATCAACACCCAAAATATATTATAATTTGTTCCTCAGAAAAATATAAGACCACATAAATTATTTATTTTCACGTGTTCATTCCTGCTCTTTTCAAATTCCTGCGTGAATACACATATACATATACATACATACATAACTAAAAATTGGCAGATGTCTCATTTTGGGGAAAAAATAAATGGTCACGTTATTTATGGATATAGGCTAGAAATGATCCAAAATCTACCGTCGAAACTCGTTGTCCAATGCACTCTACAAATATTATACATATGTATGTACAATTTTACCATTCAATTATGTATGCTTGAAATGTTAAGACTATGTTTTGAATGTAGAAAACTCGATCACCTTCTCTGTCGTAAATGTAGTGGCTTATCTTTGTTTAGACATAGCAAACAGATTTGACCTTCCTTCAGAGGGAAAATTAAAACAATTTACATTCCCTCCGATTATAATCGGAAGTAATGAACCAGAAGATATTCCAAACTTAGTTTCAAACACAAATACAAATGTATTTGTATATTTATGAATGTATGTATGTACGTCCCCGACCCTGCGGGCTATTTTGATAGAGGAAGTACAAATAAACATCCATCGGATAAGGCGGGCGGTTCTATAGGTTCCTAGCGGGACCCAACTGCTCGGTCTTCAAGTTTGAGCATTCTTCCGAGTATCGATTAATTCAGCGATAAAAAGAGGAGAGCGAAGAAGCGGCTGGTCCCGGGTCCGATGAGACGCAATTTGGGCGGGCAGATCTCAATCTTGGATGAATGGAGGCTCAGCGGCTGACTAACGGTATGGTTGGTTCCCGTGTTGAGTGTCGCGGTTGCGCACTAACAGCGGATACAGTTATGACCGGATAACAATCTTCCGGAGTTGCGCAACTTCTTGGCTCTGACCCGGACAATTCGGCTGCGATTGTACATACATAGATCGGCGTCCTTGTCTCGGCCGTTAGGATGTTGAACAACGTCTCTAATTGTGCCAAGAGTTAATTGGCCCAGGTGCCACCCAACCGCAACTTGTGTAGATAGGCGTGGGTCTCGGGATCGGATCATCTGTTTCGATATTTCGCTTATCTCGGGTCGGTTTTGTTGTCGGACGGTTCGATCTGTACGGAATGTTGTACTAAACTTGGAGTGTGGGGGGTTTGTATAACGTGAATGTTTGCAATACACGTTTTTGCACCGTGAAGATCTAGGACTGATGGGCAAGGAGGTGTAAAGTTGTCTCAATCGTTCCGGTGCATAATATTCATCACATCAATAAAATGTTGATCTAGTTTAAAACACATTCCCTTTTGCATTTCAATCTCGATTATGTACATATTATGAAGATTGTATAGAGTTAAAAAATCTTTTCTATGAACTTTTCACAAATAAAATAATATAAAAATATTTTATCATTCATTATATAATATATTAGTGAAGAAAAAATATATATGAGATATAATGAGAGCTTATAATTGAAATTTTATAAGATATAGTGAGAAAAAGATAAAGTTATAGGCGTTTAAACAATTAAAATCTAACAAAAGAAGTGTGGGGGGGGGGGATGGAAAGTTAAACAAACTAGGCTACTGGCCAAGCGTCCAAAGTATCTCTATAACGATTATATTTCTCTATCAACTAAGGGGAAACAATTGAAATCTCTATCGGGGATATTCAAAGCGATATTTAGGTTTGTCCAAAACAATGTGGAAAGTGAAACTAAGTAAAATCTGTAAAAAAAATAAGTACTTGACTGTTTATTGCAAATTTTGTCGACGAATTCGTCACCGCTGGGCAGATGGGAATTTTCAGGTTTCACTTACATCGCTTACCATTTCAGACCGGGCCTTACCATACTTTTGTTTTTTGGTATTCCGATAAGAACAAGGTTCATTGTAAGTAAAGATCAATTTAATAGATATGTACATAATACGTATATGTATTGGTAGGTGACTTTTCACTGCATATCCTAGTAAAGAGACTACCTAAGTATTGTCTAAAGCTTATCCTGTCTTCATGTTGATACCATTGAAGTTTACGGTTCAAGACGCACTTCTACTATCCGTAACAGTAGCGGCTCGTGAGAATTTACAGTGGGGGGCTGCAGAGGTTAAATGCGAACAAAAATAGTATAAATATGTAGTACTATAATGGGAGGTCTGCAGCCCGCAGCCCATATGGCCGAGCAGTCACTGCTCCATACATTAACCTATTTAATTTAGCTTGTAGTGCTAGTTAGCTGTAGATTCTGTAATTTGTCACAAAATCAAAATAAACTTCCATGAGTACTTAGCGTTGATTTTTGTCACAGGCACATACTAACTGTAAGTTACGACATGATCCAGTTGTCGAAGTGAACTTACACAAAGTCAATGTTAAAATGAGTGTAACCATTAGCTTCCGCTATGTCCGTTGTGCCATTTACAAGCGATACTTAATGATTTTATGGTTCCTCGAACGTTAACGGCACATTCGAACGGAACGATCGTTCCGATCTGGGACAATAGTACGATCATCGTCGGAATATTAATGGAAACCCCAATAACATTCGACACAGTATAGATTGATTATACACCATAAGAGCTAGATCCTATTTACTTTAAATTAGTTCCGAAGAATAAAACAAAACTGTACTCGCATAGAAGTACATACATATAATTGGCGACGCACATTGCCTCTTGAAGATTCACAAGTTTCCAAAAGAAAATTTGATTCAAGAACTATACAGGCAATCAATGATTATATGTTACAGTCCAAGTGTACATTTTGTTTGTTCATGAACATACTAGTTTGTTCATATACGAAGCAATCTGGCCAGTTATAGTATACATATACATATGTATATATTTCAGTCGGAGTAATATATTCCAACTGGCATTTTAGGTCATTCGAATACAATTCAACTAGTGAATTATATTTCTTCAAACGCAAATACACTTTCATCAGTGTGCTCGAGTTTTAATATAACAGTTGAATTTTGACAACTCCGATGATTTTACGAATGTCATAGAATTCAATAATGCGTTAATATTTGCTAGGTAACGAGTACCGTATTAAAATAGCTCTACGAATGTCTTCAAAACAAAAATGTGACTTTCCAACTCAATTTACTAATTGAGTGACGTTTTCACGAAAACCTTACCTTTCCATCTAACTCCGTGCCAACTTATAATTGAACCGTATTTTCAGTTGTAATATATTTTGCCCAGTTGGAATGTAATTCGCCATATGAATCAACTTAAATGAATTAGACGGAATATATTCCAACTATTCAAAATATATTACAACTGAAAATACACTTCAGCTATAACGGTAATTGGTACCAGGTTAGATGGAATACATTCCATCTAGTCAAAATATATTACACTTCAACCATAGCATATACAAAAGAACAATTTGGCAAAACGAACTAGTTTATTCATGAACAAACTATTTAGCATAAGTTTAAGTATTCCGAATCATTATTTGCAATATTTTTAACAATAGCGGAAACGGGAATTATTGCAACGTTTCAAATACAGCTTCCAAAGG
Organism: Arctopsyche grandis; assembly: GCF_051622035.1. NCBI lineage: Eukaryota > Metazoa > Arthropoda > Insecta > Trichoptera > Hydropsychidae > Arctopsyche > Arctopsyche grandis. The sequence goes on from NC_135359.1 coordinate 22,752,926, forward strand.
ATTTCCCCTTTAATTACTTGGCGTTTTGATGTCTCAAAGGTTTTGACAGGTAAAAGTTTCATGCGACAACTGATGAGTCAATTTCTACCAGTTTCTACACACAAACTAAAACCAATAGTTCGTGTATGAATTAACTAGTATGTTCATGAACGAATCAAAAATGAAGAAACCGACGAAACATCAAAAATCATATCACATCATTAATGAGTTTTCCATTGACCCTGATTCACAACTGCACAAGTGCCACAATAAAAAATAAACACCACTGTTTCTTCTGCCATTTTTTTATAATGATATATAAATACACTTCTCAGTCACAACCCCACAAAGTTTGTGTCACATCGCCATGTATTTAACAAATGTACACATTTTTATTAACATCTTTAGAAAAGAACGGTGCCGCCCATTTCTGACTGTTCTTTAACGAAGATTTCGAAGTATTGGTATATACTTGTAACTTGGACTGTAACGTATACCATGTACCATACATGACCTGACCTCTAATAAATGGGAAACGCTTCTACAAAACGAGCAATCTATTTTATAATCATCGAATCGCTTTGTAATGCACATTACTATGTATTACCTCACATGCTCGTCGGCCAGCGTAATTTCCATAACGGCAAAAATAACCGCATTCACTCATGAAGACAGTGCAAGTTCGTGTCGGACAAATGTGCAACGAGCAGACATCCCATCAGATGGCCGTTATTATTATTGTAAAGCCTACCAACCACCATAGAGCACGAGGAGACGATTAAATCCAAAAGGAAAAACACTCGACAGCGTAACGGTCAATGGTTTTTTATCGCATTCGTAACGCGAAAGCCGTCATATCGACGGCACACTTGCATAATATTGAAGTGAGGATGAAATGACAACATCCGTAAGTTTTGGGTCGCGAGGATCTCAATGTGCGAAACCAGCTCCGCGTGACCCACTTCGAGACCCAATGTCGAGTCAATGGTAATCGCGGGGCAGTTACGATTAATACCGTTGCTTTTGGCGGGGCAGGGCTGAGCCCCTCGGGCATTCGGTCAGATGGACCGGCTCTGGAGCCACATCTATGTATTTACCACCAGGTCAATGTGACACACGGCCAAGGCTGCGGTGACCGCGAGAACCACGCGTTGCGCACTCACCATGCCCACACTCTCGGATAAAAGTGAAAATTTGCTCCGTAACGCATCTAACTTGCGCAATCCTCGTAAAGCCGTTATTTATAACATAATATAATAGCCATCAGTCACGGTGTGCAGTTTGTATAGTAAATATTTAGAAATCTCTACCCTAGTTCGGAGTTTGGAGGAGTAGTGTTGAGTTTTCAGTCACTATTTAAGCTCAATCGGTAGTGTGCAGTACGAAGTCAGGGTATGGCCAAAATTGGAAAAATATTTTGGATCATACCTAAAGTGACCATACGTCCCGTTTTGAACGGGACCGTCCCATTTTTAGGTAGCCTGTCCCGTTGTCCCCAAGCACAGCTTCGGGACGTCGAAATGTCCCGTTTTCAAAAAGAGAGTATATTTATTGAATTATTATATATATATATACATTTTACATTTTATGCCTGCCCGGAACTAATGCACTCGTAGAAAGAGTCTTTTCATAGATGAACAAGTTGTGGATGACCGAAATAACGCAATTTCAAGTCGCAGTTCTTAAGCTTAAAATTAAAATCAATTTTGAGAAATCCTGCCAAGAATTTCATTCTTATTAAAAAGCAAACCCAGTAATACTTTGTTCATCAGAAAAATATAAAACAACATAATTTTTTTTTTATTTATATTATTCATTCCTTTTCTTTTCTTCATCAACATTCCTGTTATTTTTATTAACAAATAAAAACTATGAAAAAATACGCTTTTTCTTGAATACACATACTATTACGTAAAAATTGGGAGATGTCCCGTTTTGAGGACAAAAATAAATGGTCACATTAATCATACCTCCAATTTCCCCTCCAAAAATGATGATTTTTAGTGATGTATTTACTTGTACCACTGTTCATTTCAAATTGACCCTTTTTCGTTTCAAATTAAACCTTTTTCATTTCAAATTGACAATAAAAAGGTGTCGATTTGAAATGAAAAAGGGTCAGTTTAGAATGAAATACCCAGAGAAGTGGCTTTAGGCGTTATATTGTTGTCAAGTGACGATTGTCCACAGAAATTTCTAAAAAAGTATAAATTGAACTTTTCCGAAAAATTTTATATGAGTGGTCTTTGACCTCAGGCTCCGACCCTTTACAAAAACATTTGTAAATAAATAAATATAGACTCTTAATCATTAGATAGTGTGCCAAATTTGATGGCTCCAAATTAAAATCTGTAGATTTTCACAATGGGTAAATTTATCTTTGTATTCGTTTAGTAAGATGTATCATATGGCCAGTCGGTCAGTTTTTATCCATCCGATTAGTTTCTTTTTGAGATACAAAATACTTACTTATGTATTACAAATGTAATGAGGTCAAAAGTTGAGTTGCAATATTTTCTGGAATACATATACAGCAAGTAGTTTTGCTCATCAAGCCGTGATGTTTGCAATGAAGGTATGTAAATTAGTCGGTAATTTTCGTATACTGAGACGACTTATATGAGCTTGAGATACCTGGATATTCATAAATTATACTATCACATAAATTACATACACAGGGATGTGAGGGCATTGAGCACTTAATAATTCGAAATCGTTGAAACGGTACACGACGGGTGAATGCAATAACGATTTTCGCACAGCACGATCCGTTATATCCGAGCGTACATTTCATATGGCATTCATCTTTAATTTATCGAACGAAAGTGTTATCGAAATAGTTCGTACATACTCGAGTTCTGCATGATAAAAAAATGGAAAATTTTACTTGGAAGTGGTGAACAATGCTATATTGTTGGGAAACGCAAGAAGAACGCCGTATTCATACGTAGTTGGCACAGAATACACGCTTTCACACGTGGCTCCCGGTACCAGCACGCAAACAACGCTAATTATGATGACGATGATTGCTTATCGAAAGGGAATATACGTACATTGGCGATTTTATAATTGCTCGGCGATTTATTTTCATTCGATTGTGTTGCTGGACGGACGATTTGCGCGAAATTCACTTTGTACGTGCGCTCATTTCCCACTAGATACTTGGTTGTTCACGTGGAAATTAGCGAGGTCATTGGCGATATAGTCGATAGTTGAGTATAATATTTACGTAAATATGTATGTAAGCGTTTTTGATTGACGATCTTGACGAATATTGGCATTAACTGCCATGTATTGACTTGAGAAGAATAACTCATTGCAGAAATTAGATGTATCCATACTGATGGGAACGAATAGGAGTGCCATAAAACGATTCCTTAAAATGGTATGGCATATTTGTAGGAAAAATAGATAGTACTGAATGTTCAATGCATATATGTATGAATATTCATTTTGGCCCAACAGATGAAATCGATATATTCTGTAAGAAGAACAATTACTTGAATATATTGCGAGATGGTCGAGTTTAGGTCGCCATCCTGTGAGTTGGGACCGATTCGATCATGTTGGTGGCTACCACTTTACTTCCTTCCCGACCGTCATATTAAATAGTCGTGCATTAAATCACAGCGTCATTTCATTCCTTTCGCCCCCATAATATTATACTATGTAATACTAAACAAATACATTTAGTATCTTTGAGAAATTATGTATAAAGTCGAATGTGAGAAATGATTATTATTTCTCGCAGGTCGGTCATCAATAGGGCTTTAAGTTTACATATACTATGTATTGTTAAATTTTTTGCCAGTTATGTCATATAACTATGAAACTTGGACATCGAACGACAAGATGTTACACAAAGAGTTTAGGACGTTGTATGCTCGGCATAACGAGGAAAGATAGGAAACGGAATACTGGGGTGAGAAGTTTGACGAGGGTAGTTGATTAAGTGGAGAGAGTTAAGAGATTGAAATGGCAATGGGTGGATCACATAGCTAAAAGAATGGATGAAAGGTGGACAAAAGAAGTGCTGGAATGTGAAAGGATGAAAGGAAGGCTGCAAGGAAGATGGGTGGACGAAATTTTGGATGAAATTAGAAAAATAAAAGTGGGGTTGGAGAGGCATTCATGCAGCAGTGGATGGGGAATGGCTGTAAATGATGATGATATTGTTAAATGGACTGAAGCTTGGACTCTTTTCAACGATAGCATATTTTCAAGTGTCTAAATTTCTACAGGCTAAGATCATTGCTAGATTTGTATAACCCACTATCATCAGAAAAAATATATACATAGTTTTATAGTTGATAGTAAAAAATATATTTTGCAAAAATGGATCAAGTTGATGTTGGTAGGACGTTAGGGAGAACTTTTGAAGGATTATGTTACAAACTACATGAGGCTAAATTTGGTGAAAACGTTAATAGCAATATTTTTCTCAAGCCCCTTAATAAGATTCACAAAAATAAGTGAAAAATAGGTTACATTAACGCTTATCGTATGCGCGGTCGTTCGTTGAGCAATCTTTAAATAAATGGCGTGTTTGCAAAACGGAAATAGTCAAAAATTAAATACGCATTGTTTAAATCATAACGAGGTTGTGATTTCCGACTCGATACGATCGTAAGACCTTGTCGTTAATGGGGAATTTTTATTTTTTCAAGGATTCGCTGTCTACGACGAAATGATACCGAGAGGATTGCTCCTCGTTGTTATCATCAACATCATCGGCGCGGAGAGTCAACTCATATTTCCTCGCAATGTATCCAGGAAGCCCAGAATGAACTCAAACAAAATAACCGATGTCGACACTAGCTGCACCAAAGACTCGATGGACGTGAGGGTGAGGATGGAGAGACCTTTCAAAGGGGTGATCTTCACCAAAGACTTCGCTAGGGAGTGCAGATCTCAAGGTGAGTACAAACCAAAATAACAAATAACCAACGATGTTGTGATTTTAATAGTATAATTTTAGGAAATATGGAGACATCTGTAACTTTACATTTACCTCCGAACTCTTGTGGAGTAAGGGTTGGATCTCGGAAGAATGAAAATTCAACGGAAAACGACGTAGAAGAGTACACGGATGAGGGTTTATTCTATATAGTGACGATCGTCATTCAAATGGATAAGTTTTTGCAACAGTCCTCGGATCAGGAGAGAGTGATCAAATGTTGGTTGAAGCCCAAAGCAATGCAAATCAGAAGTTACCTAATTGAAGAAATGATCGAGAAAAAAATCAAGGAAATCACTAAAGTTCCTAGTGAGATTAAGAATCACAGGTGAGAAAAATTAATCATATATAATAATAAAATTTCAATTGATTCTTTAAAAATGTGAAAAATTGAATACAATGCATTGTTTTCAGATCTGGAAGAATGGGTAATGAGTGGAAGGACATGTCAGAAGAGCAACAATCATCAATCATGGAACAGGCAAGGGCATGGATGGAAATTTTGCCATCAAACGGAAACGTAGAAGCAACTACTGTAGAAGTTGGAGAACCAACTATGCTCCTTATCAAATCGACTTTGCCCGGTATGAATAAATTAAAACTCTCCGTTGTATCTTGTATGTTGTAATACGTATGATTAAATTAAACTAAATCATTTTCAGCTGGTGTCGGTTTGAGAATAACGGATTGTCTAGCTCACGATGGACTCGGTGAATCCTCCCAGACGCTTTTGGACGAAACGGGCTGTCCCGTGGATGAGTTGATCTTCCCGAAGATGAAGACGTACCATCACACACCGAGCTCACAGCAAAAAGCCAAGAGAACCACTTTCGACAACCACCGCATGGACGACGAAGAGTTACAAGAGCAAAAGAACAATCAGAGCAACACGTTCCAGCACATTATGTCGTACAAGCACGCCAGTACGATATTCTCGGCCTTTAAGTTCCCAGATAGGGCGAGATTGCATTTGACTTGTGGACTAGAACTGTGCAAAGGAGAATGTCCGACTGTAGATTGCAATCGTAACGAGCTCATGCCCAAGTCCAAAGACGCCTTACTGCGAAGGGTCAGGTTAGATAAAGGATCTGACGGATTGGTAATCGACAGACTGCAAGTTTACAATAGCATTGAAGTGCTAGCGCCAAATATAGAGCTGGAGAACGACGCGTCCATCAGAGGTATTTCTAGTCGAATGTAATCTTCAAATATAATATATGTATAGATGAGAGATGAATTTAAACCTCTTTTCAGGTTCGCGCCAGTCTATCGGTCTGAGTAGAAACGACATAGATAATATGCTGTCAACATCTATTCCAGGAGATAAGACTGTGTGCATGTCTCCGAGTAAAATGGCGTTAGCGTTTTGTGTTTTGGGTCTGGTTTTCCTTTCGGCTCTAGTCGTGGCATTCATCTCTTTGATACGAGCGCGGAGGAAATACGGTGCAGATAGATTTGGAGGACCTCTTAGTTTCTACACCGGAAGTAAAAGCATCTTTTCGGGATCGGGAAGTTCAAATTCGGGCTTCAGCGGTAGCAAATTGCTACTCACGGACAGTCCATATCTCGAACATCAATCAACGAGCAGCAATTGGCCATACGGAAGGGTTTTATAAAATAGTAACTAGGATTATTTTGACTGATAGATAATTTTTCCTATTTATTTTTAGTAATAGAAAAGCATTTGATCAAAAGTATCAAATTAATAATATGATACATTAAAATATGTGAATTGCTTGAAATTTAACGCTAAAATTTTATCATAGTAAACGTTAAATTTTGATCGAATTCACATCTTAATTTTATAAAGTGTCACAAGTTAAATAAAAAATAAATTGTATTTAATTTGATGCCCAATATATATGTATGTAGTATGTATTTTTTCGACAGAGTGCTATTTGTTTAATACGCTTTTCAGTAAAATCACGTTACCCTAATACTATAAAAAAATAAATTGTTTCTAAATACAGGGTCTATTTGGTGGTAGTTGGTAAAGGGAATAGGGCGACAAACTTATGACAAATCAAAAGTAATAATTCATCAACATAACTGGATTATATTTATGTTCAATGAATTTACATTGATTTTATACATAGCTCATGTTATAACATCAACAATGATTAATGTATACCCATTTATACAGTTGTTTTAAACAAGCATTTTTGACATTATATATATACAAATATAAAATAAAACCACATATAAAAGAAAAGTATTTTCATTTAAGTCGTTCGTATTACATTTTTTTATAACAAATATCGCATCTTAACAGTAAAATATTTTTATCCCAAGTAAAACGTTTTACTTTTAAACTTCGCTTGAAAAATTCAGACAGTATGAGTGTTAGTACAATTGTCAAATTTGTATATATACAAATGTTTAGAAGTCAAATACTGTTTATGTGAAGTAGTAAAACAAACTACGAATACAAAATAAACAAGTATGTACTTAGCATTGTACTGAATTGTGAAGATTAAACTGATATATTTTTTATATTTTATAGAATGTATACACAATGAATATTGATTATACACCAAACAATTTATAGTTAAACATTTAGTTCAAAGAGATAAAATTGTTCAAGAAAATACATGCATTTAATGATTATATATGTAGATTCACATATTAAATACATATAACAAACAGTCTTTACCGATCTTTATATTATATTTAGATAACAAGAATTTTATAATTCAATTGTAACTGGTAAGATAAAAATTAAAAATATATCGTTGAGAGCGAAAATATTAAGTAACACATGTTATTAAATAATTGCAATAATTTAACCTAATAATTTGGATAGATAAATACATTTTCCATGCAGTGGAAATAAACTTCAACACATTTAAATGTCGAATAATATACATGCACAATGTATGAACATTCATACTGTTGAACATTTAACATTAGAATACATATTTCCAAATCAATTTCATATTCACATTGTATATATAAAAAATTCAATAAATTGTACTAATAATATGTTCAATATATAAACATAAAAAGCTAATGATTTCGTTAAAAATAAATGCTAAAATTATAATGCAATTGCCAAAAATTAAATCAAACAATGAACATACACGTCAAATACTCAATGTTTTTTGATGTTCTTTAATAATAAATATTTAATAAGAGTAAACATTTTCAACATAATCTAAAAAAATAAAAAAACACATGCTTCATGCAAAACCACAGAACGAACACATTCACCCAAAATTACAGCAACTGTTTGTTTTGCGAGCAGTTTTATAAAAAGCTTTACTATTCATGGATAAACTATCCGATTTGGCTACAAGATCGTCCAACTTTTCACCTCGATCCAACACCGCCTTAATAGTATCGTGCAGTATTATTTTGGTCTCGTCGAGATCTTCCTGCATTTTGGTCAACGCATCGGCTTCTCTGGGATTTTGATATTTTGTAAGATAGCCCGGTAAATGGGGAAAATCGATCGTCGTTTCGTTAGACGTAGGCCACAAGTTTGCAGGAATACTCGCTGAGAATTCGTCTAATACTTTCGTGATCAGCGTGTGAGACACGCGACTCGGATACTCGTGATCAGTTATCAAAACGCCGGCTAAATTATCCACACGGACGTATACTTGGCACATATATTCGCCTTCTTTGACAGATTGCCTGGAAGCCGTCGGCGTCCTTTCCACTATAGTTTTGCTGATGAAAGACATGAACTCTTGAACGGATCCACGCTGGAAAAAGCTAAAACTTTGCAAATCGTACGACGCTTTAAGACACGTCGCAGTGTTAACATTTTTGTGCATGACAACTAAAGCGTATAGTTTCACCATCTTGCACTACGATGGGGACTAAATTTGGAATGTCGAATTCAAGTCTTCAACTCAAATGATGATTTCCATTAGAATCTGAAATTTTTTAAATAAATTTATTCAGATATATTCTTCTTATTATGCCCTCATTACATTATAGTAAGTAAACTGTAAATTCCTATTGATCGGAGCATCTTGACTGATAATAATACGAGTATTTTTCTTCCTAGTACATACCAAGTTAACTGAAACAGGTAAAAAGAAATACATAAGTAGAGTGAAAATTATAGAAAAATATGAAAAAAATTTTATAGAGAAGTGAAACATTAAGACAAATATTGTATAACAATATCGATTTTAAATTTGAAAATTATTCGGATATATCATTATGGTTGTAGTCATAGTAACATTGGGTCACATTAGTCTCGTAGAGTCGGGTTATGGAGAAAGGGAGTGGACATATGAGTCAACAATATGGAAGGTTGGTGGGGTGATGAAGTAGAGTGAGGATGTGGAGGGAGATGTACCTGTTGATCAGCTCATCGGCCTGTAAATATTTCGGCGTGCTGTCGACGAAACGAAGACGTGGAAGAAATTATCTGGACCGAAGCCACCCACGACAGCCGATCAGCCGGAAAGCTACAGCCACAGCCACAGCCACAGCTACACCTACACCTACAACCACTACTAGACTACTTGTCAGCTTTGACTGCGCATGCGCACGCTTACCAACACACTTCTCACTACTCACTGTCAAACTTACCCCGATAATACGAACTACGAAACATCTCTTCAAAAATTAGTTCAATTGCAGATCTTTATAGTATAAAAAATTAAATACTAAAAATTACATATTTTTAATTCATTGCATAAAATCAGTAAGTATAATAACAATAATGAAATTAGTGATTTTTTCCAATTTTTTTACAAGCCTCATATTAGGTTGCTTTCGCTTTTTCGTCTGACAATTTTTTTTTTTTGTTGAACTCAGAGAGCAGGGGCTTCTTTCTGACCCTGCGACCCCGTCATCCAGTTTTTATTGGTTATCTAGATGATTTCTTACGGTTCGCGAAGAAAATTTTAAATTTCATCTCCTTTTCACTACTCCAGCCAACTTAGAAGGTCCATTTTTTGGATTTTTAAAGATATGATCGTTAAAATGAGATCTCGACACAAGTCACTTCATCTGTTTTTATATAACCAAATCTCACTGTATGTTTTTAATGTCATTTGGACCGCAAATCACGATAATTTAAGTTTGGAAATTTTTATCTATCTTGACCCTTGAAAATGTATTAAAATAATCTAAGCCCTGTTCGAAAAACAGAACCGGAAATGACAAAAACAACTTCTCTCGAAACACTGATTTACGTAAAAAGGATAACTTCGTATTTTTTTTTAATAATAAGCAACCCAAGGTAGAGATAGTAGGGTTAAATAAAAATAGAGGGATTCCTAGTGAAGCGGGCTCTACACTCGCGCCGTAAACGGCCGCGAACACCGTGCGTGTGAGTCGAAATGTGAGTGTGTGCATTTCGTGCGTTCACGTTCACGCTTCGCGGCGTTCCCCGTTTTTTGTCGGGAACTCTGCGCGAAAAAGATGTCACCACACTCGTTGATTCGCGGCGCGAGTTCGCGCTGTTGTTCGCGCGCGAGTGTATAACCCGCTTAAGATCCGATGCAGATAGTGTTAGTTTTAAATACTATTTTAAGTATTTTCGGTCAAAAGCATTTTTTACGAGTGGCCTTATACATTTGTCCACGGCTGTACGCAATGAATTTTTACATCCACATCAATAAAATCAATTTTTTTATAAAAAACATCTAGAATTAAGATTTTACTAAAAGCCAAAACCTAAAAAATTTGCTGCTACCAACGTCATTATATTAATTTGGAATGTCAAAACCACAAAATTACACGTTTGGATTTGGTGTTAACTAGTTGTATGTACATTGAAACAATGTAAGTAAATCAATTATTCAAAAAAATAAGGATTCAGACTGTGATCGAAATTTGATAGAATTGGCGATAAATAAAAGTATTAATAAAAAAAAAGGAACTGTAAAATAATTTATTTAATAAATTTTTTCTTATAAAAATATACAATATTTAATTAAATCAAATTTTTACACGAAAAAAATCAGTCACCTGAAAAGGAATTAAATTATATTGGTATGTTTGCAATTAAAAAATATCATTATTTTAAAATCCCAATATTTTAATTATAACTCACCTTCGGAGAAACCGAACATTGAATTTTCGCTTTTACATTTAATTCTACTATCATTATTTTCTCCATCTCCAACTTCTGCTTCTCCATCTGAGGCTTCTAAAATAATTCAAGTGAAATGATATCAACTGACTTTTGGACACGAACATAAAATGAAAAATATTTTATACAGTCATATACATATGAACAAACCTTTCTTAGTTGATGTTGGAATGTCTTCAGTTCTATTTGCCACTTGGAAATGATATTCTAATTCTTCAAAATCAAAAACTTGATCGGTAGGTAAAAGACAAGGTAAATACGCAGGAAACGTTGGCTTACACGCTATCACTGAAACGTCATGTTACACATATGTACATAAAATTTTCATTTCTATATATTTGGAACATTACACACAGTCAATACAAAAAGAAAAAAACTCACAAGGAAACATTTGATTATCATCCGTATTGAATAAAGTATGTGTGTCTCCCGTCTTTGCTAAAAATCTAGTAAGGGCACGCTCTACATCACGTTTTTGAGTTGCAGCTTTTTCTCTAATAGCTTCGTATTCTGTTACAGGTTGTTTGTGAGTCTAAAAATGTAAACGAGTAAAATATTAGCCTTAAATTTCATATCTCTTATGAAAACTAAGAACATTTACTCACGGGTGTTCGAACGTACGCATGAGGATCGGGAAGAGGCGGGAAATGAGCAGGTATATGATATGGTGGTCTCGCTCGTTGACCAGCAGAAAGCATAGCCGGTGTACGAGGAGCTTGTGTGGGAGGTGGTGCGGCTAATACATGTCTATTTGGGCGTGCTGCAAATTTCTCTAATCCCTCTAAAGTGACTCCTATTGATAAAAATAAAATTTAAATATTAAAAAATGTCCGTCTTCAATTTTTTTTCATTTATTTTAGTCACTATTAAAAATTACCCATATTAATCAATGCAATAACAACATCTCCAAGTACAGGCTCTGTTCTTCCAGCTAATTCGCAATAGCTCCTGGATGAGTTGCCAACTTCTGAAATGACTGAAATTTCATTTATTTAAGTGTGTTATTACATTAATTTTGGTAGTATTGGGCGCATCTCAAAATTTTGCCGCCAAAACTCATAATTTGAACTCATAATTTTTTGTACTTTTACTTACTTGCTTTTAAAATGCAATTCCGAATTAAAATAATTTTTTTCTGATAAATTTGGAAACTTCAATACACATTTTTATGTTATTGAAATGAATTCTGAATGTTATTAAAACTGGGATGTTTATATGTATTAAGACATGTTATAGAGACACGGAATAAATGAGATCCTAGCGTCTTGTAAATTGGAAAATAATAACACCATAGCTCCTAATTATGAAAAGTTGCGCAAAGGTCCATTATGGGGTCAGTGGCTGATCAGTGTGTGAGTGTGTATTTGAAGTAAGATATAAAATAGCCGCAATGCCAGTTTTTGTTTGTTTTTCACTCGTTTGTGGTTCACCAAGAGAACTTTGTGGATCCAAATGATAGTGAATTTGCATACGCAAAATGTTGAGAATAGTGGATGCAAGCGAAACGGAAGCTCAAACGTCAAATATACACACACTCACACATTGGATAGCCACTGACCCCAATATGAACCTCTGCCTGATAAACACTACAAAACTCACAGCATTGAAACATTTCAGTGAATATTTCTAGGACATTTGGTTCGACAGCATCGAAGCCTATCTCCAGCAAGAGAGCTGATACTGCAGCCGTTAATAATCGTCGTCTGCCATCACCGACGCCAGCTCCCGAGTTTGAGGATCCACCATCGTTCCGTTCCTTCTCCATATCAACTCCAACCTCAAACGATGCTATTAAACAACTAACTGTCAAATTAATTTCGACCAAATGCCACATATCACAACCATAAGTGAAAGATGTCAAATAATATTACAATTTGGGATTTTTCTCATTTTAACTTATTCCAATGAATTAAATCCACTTCGGCTTCAGTATTTTTATTTATTTATTTAGGAGCAAATTTCTAGTAAATATGCAACAAATAACAAAAGTAACAACTAAAATTAATAACTATAATATAACGGTTCGGTGATTATTGCTCACAAAGCGCTCGCCCAAAAGTTACTAAAACCTCTATAACGGAACATCTGGCAGCCGAAAAGTCCTTCATACTAACAAGAACTCGAGTGCCAAATATTCCGTATTTGCGATTTTCATGGCAAAAATTTTCTTTTGGGCTATCACAATGTGCGTAATAATCCAATTACCAATATACATATAATACAAAACTATAATTAGTAACCATAACATAATATTATGTAATGCCAAACATTGCATTTTATTAAACTTATATAATTACATCAACTTCCACAGAGGTATCATATAAATAAAAATAATTTTAAATTGAAATTAAGAGGTTTTCAAACGTGTATGTGTGGCAGCACTGATTGAGGTTATGTCATATTTCAATGTTGACACTGACAGTTGATGCATGGATATAGAAATTTGAAGGAAGTGCAAGATTCAAAATGATCCGTCGTGTGGCTTGCGGTATTTCTGGTGGTGTTGACAGTGCAGTGGCTGCAGCACTCCTCAAAGACAAAGGTTTGTATAATTTCGTATCTGCTCCTTTTTTCACAACGAAATTGATTTGATTTAGCACATATCGCTTTACAAGCTTTGACGTACAAGGAGTCTTCATGAAAAACTGGGATGTAGTTGATGAAACTGGGGTATGCACTGTAGAAAAAGACTACGAAGATGCCAAAAGAGTCTGCAATAAATTGAAAATACCTTTGATAGAAGTTAATTTCGTGAAACAATATTGGAATGAAGTGTTTACGAATTTTCTCAAAGATAAACAATCTGGAATAACAACTAATCCAGATATACTTTGTAATAGAAATATCAAGTTTAAAGCGTTTTATAACTATTGTTTAAGCGAGTTGAATGTTGATGCAATAGCCACGGGACATTACGCCAATACATCTTTCGGTCCATTTTTAGAAAAATATGAAGCAGGCAAAAGTAAGTACCAGTAAATATAAATTTTCTTTCTTTTTCTTGTGAATAAGAATCCTATTTTTTTTTTTTTCACTTAGAACGTCACGTTTTCAAAGTGTTTAATTTCAGGTGTAAGATTGCTTCGACCTGTAGATAAATATAAAGATCAAACATTCTTCCTTTCTCAGGTTGAACAAGAACCCCTGTGCCGAACGATGTTTCCTATTGCTATGCTTAAAAAAAATACAGTTAGACAGATCGCTAAGGACAGGGAACTTTTTAATGTTAGTAATAAGCGAGATAGTGTTGGCATATGTTTTGTAGGTAAAAGAAACTTTAAACGTTTCATAAAAGAGGTAAGTGTAAGGTCTAAATCTTATGTTTTGTCTTAATTGTCTTTAAAATTGTTATATACTATTAATTTGATTACAGTATATGGAATCAAATCCTGGAAACTTTATTGATCTTGAAACTGGAGAAGTAGTTGGTATTCATAATGGTTTTCACAATTTCACTATTGGACAAAAATGTGGTTTATCTGGAAAATCGCGACCATATTTTGTTTTGAGAAAAGAAACAAATAATAATAACATATATGTTGTCAGTTTTATATTATTTTTGTAAATATTTTTTAAACGTCATAATTTCACAACTTGAATATTTTTCTATGAATTTTAGGTTTCCGAAAGCGATCATCCATCATTGTTTTGTGATATTTTCACAACCGATAAACCACATTGGGTGTATGAAGAACCAAATTGTCTTAAAAATAACAATGTATTCGAATGCTATTTTAGATATCAACATACAAAGCCTCTAATACCTTGCCAAATTATGAAAACTCAAACAGGACTGATTGTAAAATTAATTGAACGCGCGAGAGCGCTGACTTTGGGGCAATTTGGTGTGTTTTTCGATGATGTCGAATGTTTTGGAAGTGGCCGTATTATGCATGTTGGACCGAGTTTATATTTTACCGATAAACTGTCTTTTAAATGAAATAAAATTCATAATTAATATACAACAATTTAGTTTTATTTTTATTATACATACATACCAGATTTTTTTGAAGTTGTGATATAATATTCAACCACCTTCCAAAAAAATATTTATGTACATAAAATGTGCATACGTTTTGGAACTTGTCAACATTGAAACGTGAAATACTCTGAATTCTGCGCCTGAATGGCGTTTGAATACCAAACTAGCTTTAGGTCACCGTTTTTCAAATTGATTATTGTAAAACACCCCCGTTCTACAAAAGGCAATGTAGGGCTGGGATTTCTTGATTTCCTAATATAGTGTAACGCTAGTTCTCAAAATCCGGACAAGAGCGTGAAACTGTATGTGCTTGAGAGCGTGAGACTGTATAACTGTACGTGCCTAAACAATGGATCAATAAACGAATCGGGGAAGCTGTAGTGAGCAACATGACCTTTAAAAGGAGGTACACTTGGTACGGGGAGCATTCTGGAACGAGTGCTGGCTGCGCGTGGATCTCCTGAATCATTCAATAAATGCTGTGAAGCGACTTTGGCCTTTCATTTGGATCCGCAACCCACCTCTACGCAACATTAGTATATTCATCCATCACATAGTAAAAAATTAAAAATATTGTTGTTAAAATGACCGTTGATAATGTTTTTGATTGAACGAACGACCCAATTGAATTTTCAATTCAGTGATATTAATTTTTAATTAATTGTAAAAGGTTAAAAAACTATTATTTTTACAATCCTAAACGTTTTCCTTAAAATATATGTATCAATCGATAAATTTTGATGCAAATTTATGCTTTTTTTCCTATTTATAGCATAATGTGGTTCGATGATTACATCCCAAATGTGAATCGCTACCAGAATAACCGCAGCTACAAAAATCGCTCGCACGGGTCTCCTGTCACACGAAAATTCGTCGCACAGAAAAATTTCCGTACAGAAAACTGCTCAAATATTGCTCAGAAAATATATTTTTTACGAGCTGTGGGTAGTTTTGAGCAATATTTGAGCAGTTTTCTGTACATCAATTTTCCTGTGCGACGAATTTTCGTGTGACAGGAGACCCGTGCGAGCGATGTTTGTAGCTGCGGTTATTCTGGTAGCGATTCACATTTGGGATGTAACCCGTTTACCCACAATGTTCCATAAAACGCATAAAAAAATAATTATCAAATTGAAATATATCGAAATAGGTATGGTCTATAATAGTGGTTTTATGGATAGTATTTGACAGCTGCCACTTAACCTTATTACGTACTTATTTTGAATTGAAATGGAGTTGTAGTGTATATCAGAATATTTATGGGAAATATGTCTGGTGAGCCACACCTGGACATGTCCAAACCTCCACCGGTCCCCTTAGCATTTACTTATGGCCATCATCTCCCCCAACCTCACCCTCCCGTGCAGCATCTTCCCCAATCACAGCCACCAGGATATCCCGTAACAAAATCCCCTTTCGTCCCTGGATACCCTTTAAACGAATTATCTAGATATAATAAACACGTGTCTAGCAGTTATTCTGTAGCTCGTTGTACACCTCCACCTCCCGGTACATCTCCTCCGTACTGTGAACCCACACTACATAGCTTGCCACCATGTCCACCTACATCTTCAGTCAATTTGAGTATTCCTCCACCCATACCCCCATTCAGGGATATGTATAACTTACCACCACCACTCACAATGGATGTCACAAAGCCACCGCCTATTGTACACAATACTTACAACGCGAATATGAACACGGTTCCTTCTGCTGCAATTAGAGGTAAATCGTTGCAAAGCCATTATCCTTCTGGTTCCAATTCAAAACGATCAGATTCATCACACGGTGGAGATAAATGCTCTAGTTCTAGAAACGATGATGCACATAATAATAAGTATGGTCGAAGAGATCATTCCTATAGGAGAGACGCAGATGATAAATCGTCTCATAATTATCACGACCGTGACAAATATAAGTCCGATACACTGAGTCAGAAAAATTGTTATGATAAATATAGGAAATCATCAAGCAGATCTAAGTCGATGCATAAATCTACATATGAAAGAAGACATAGTAGAAGTAGAGAACGGAGCTCATATAGAGATTCAAAAAGTTATAAAAGTGCTCGAGATACACGCTCACCTCATCGAAAACATACCAGCGAATATTATAAAAGACATGTTTCTAATAGTGCGAAAACATTTAGCGAGAGTGGTTCGTCTCATAGAAAGAAAGTTGTTGAAGAGGAACAATTTGAAAATAGCAACAGGTTTGATTTATAATTGTATTATCTATTCAAATTGATTATTAATAGAAGCTGATTTTATTTTCGTTCTCCGTTTTAGAGAAGACGTGCCAAACACCATCGAGAAAGCATGCGAAAATCCTGAACTTTCTGAAGAAAAATCAGACGATGATGAAGTAATAATATTTTATGAAATATATACTATATTGAAATTTGTAATGATAATTTATAGTGAAATTTGAAAATTTTCAGCCACTTTTGAAACGTTGGTATAGAAGCTCTCCTGCCGAATTACACTATGTTCCTGTAAATGGAACACGAGGTGTCGTTGAAAGCACTACACGTGGACGTAAATTAGCAGATACAATGCGAGAGAAATTAATAGAACGTGGTAAAAAGATGAGGCCACCTCCTGGAACCGAACCAATTGCACCACCTCGAACTCACCGCCCCAAGCTGTGTAAACACAAAAGTAATTCAATTTTTTATTGTTATTCGCCGTATATATACAGTAGAGCAATTTAAACATGTACTCGATTTTTAGGCGAACATGTTAGTTCCAGCTCTAGTTCTAGTGGAAGTGATAACGATGAAGCTGATCATGCCATGCAAGAATTAGAGCGGAAACAACAACATCCCAGACGTTTGCATCCTGAAATGTGGTATGAAAATTATCTATTTGTATACACATCCATGTTATGTATACATACATTATATTTGCACATATTATCATGGAAGAAAACTGTTATTTTCCAGGTATAATGACCCGGGAGAAATGAATGATGGTCCTTTATGTAGATGTTCTGCTCGTACTAAAAGACAAGGCATACGTCATGGTGTATATGCTGCAGAATCCAGTCCAATGCCCTGTGATATGTATACGAATAATGCTGATAAACTTTATCACTATAGGTATATATATATATATATATATATATATATATATATATATATATATATATATATATATATATATTTTTTTTTTTTTTTTGTAAATATAATAGATATGGTCATACATATGTACTTCTACGTAAATTTATTTACAGAATCACTATTTCTCCGCCAACGAATTTCTTAATAAAAACGTTGACTGTCATCACTCATGATGAACATGAATTTTTATTTTCTGGTTTTTCGTTGCTTTCCCACCATCCACTTACAAAACTACCCATCTGTAAAGTGATAAGATTTAATATTGAATATACAATTTTGTATATAGAAGAGCAAGCTCCGGTTAATTACACAATTGAAGAATTAGATTTATTCGGTATAAATGGTGTTTTATTTATTATTATTTTATACGTGACTTGAATTCTATATCTTTATGTGCGAATTTTGTGTTTAGAGGAATTTCTTTTTCGAGAGGTACTAGAGTTGATAGATTTGGACATGGGTAAAAGAACAGAAAATGGTTGCTCACAGTTTCATCTTTTACCAAGATGGGAACGCGCTCTCGGAGGTGGTGGTGGAGAAGTTCTGGCCATGGTTGAAGTGTTGCGACATCTTATTCGTTCTGGAGGCTTACTTTTACCGTCTAATTCATTGCCAGCTCTACGTGCGGCTTCTCAACGGGAATGGCAATCATTTGTTGATGGTGTACGAGGTAAACACGATTCAACATTGAAAATAAAACACATTTCTATATGTATATGGTATTCATGCTGATTTTTTTTAGGTATGATTGTGACATATCCTGGTAAAAAGCCTTGTTCTGTAAGAGTCGATCAGTTGGATAGAACCTTATCAGACGACGATATAAAATCTCATGGAGAAAAATCAAAAAACGAAAATGACAACACCGATTCAATATATCCGGAGATTGTTCATTTTGGTATAAGGCCTCCTCAATTAAGTTACGCTGGAAATCCAGAGTAAGTTAAGCAATTATATAATGTACATACACACTAATTATATATATATATATATATATATATATATATATATATATATATATATATATATATATATATATATATATATATATATATATATATATATATATATATATATATATATATATATATATATATATATATATATATATATATATATATATATATATATATATATATATATATATATATATATATATATATCACATTTCATCTACTTTGAATTATGTAATTATACTTCAGATATAAGAAGGCTTGGAGGGATTACGTTAAATTTCGTCATCTAGTAGCCAATATGGCCAAACCTTCCTATGAAGACAAGCGAAAGCTCGAATCTAAAGAAGCCCGCTTACAAGAAATGAGAACACAAACAAAAATGAAAAGAGATGTAACAGTAGCCCTATCTGCTGAAGGGTTCTATCGTACAGGAATCATGTGCGATGTTATACAGGTCCCATTATGAATACTATGTAATTTTAATATTTTAAGTCGAATTTTGAACATTGTGTGTTACTTACTGTTGTTTGTTATTTTATATTTAGCATGCAATGCTGATTCCTGTATTGATAAGTCACCTGCGTTTCCACAATTCGCTAAATATTTTGGAAGAAACAATAGGCTATAGTTTTGAGAACAGATCTTTGCTTCAATTGGCATTAACACACCCATCGTTCAGGGATAATTTTGGTACAAACCCAGATCACGCTCGTAATAGCTTGACAAACTGTGGAATAAGACAACCTGAGTACGGTGATCGTAGAATACATTACATGAATATTAGAAAAAGAGGTTAATACATATTATTTTGGTTTTGTATTTTTATATAAAAACTTTCCGTTTTTATTAATAATCATCTATGATGTAAAATGTAAAAATTTCTTATATTTTTTTTCATTCATTTTAGGCATAAATACATTGATTAATATCATGTCTAGATTTGGCAAGAAACAAGAAACGGAATCAGCTATTAGTCACAATGAAAGGTTGGAATTCTTAGGTGATGCCGTTGTTGAGTTCATATCTTCTATACATCTATTTAAAATGTTTCCATCATTAGAAGAAGGTGGTTTAGCAACATATAGAGCAGCCATAGTACAAAATCAACACCTTGCTCAGTTAGCAAAGGTATCAATATACATAGAAACATGTTTGTACATTCTATAAATAAAAATCAATTTTCTGTTGATAATTTTTGTTTATCCTTTTTTTTAGAAATTGGGATTGGAACAGTATATGTTGTATGCACATGGATCTGATTTATGTCACGATTTAGAACTACGACATGCGATGGCTAATTGCTTTGAGGCACTTATGGGTGCCCTCTTTTTAGATGGAGGAATAGATGTAAATAATTCGAATAAATATATACTATACACATTTTGTATCAAAATATCATTAGAAGCGATATTTTCAGGTTGCCGACCGTGTATTTGGATTAGCTCTTTGGAAAGATCAATCTGAATTGTTAGAAGCTTGGAGAAATCCTCGTTTGCATCCGTTACAAGATCAAGAACCATTTGGAGATCGTCGATGGCTCGATCAGTATCCATTCCTGCAAAATCTTACCAAATTTGAAGATTCAATTGGTAAAATAATATGCGATTCAAAATGAAAATTAAATTTAATATTATCTTAACACACGACTACTTATACATTTTAATAGGCATAAAATTCAAACACATCAGATTGCTTGCGAGAGCTTTCACCGATCGCTCTATGGGTTTCACTAATTTAACCCTTGGCTCTAATCAACGTTTGGAATTCCTCGGCGATACTGTTCTTCAGTTGATTTCATCGGAACATTTGTACAAACATTTCCCCGAACATCACGAGGGACATTTATCCGTATGTGTTACTTATTAAGTTATATTAAAGTGGTTTTAAATCAAATGTGTACATATGTATGTTATTTCATAAATTGTAGTTGCTGAGAAGTTCACTAGTTAATAACAGAACTCAAGCTGTAGTCTGTGATGATTTGGCAATGTCAACGTATGCTGTTTATCACAACCCTAAAGCTGAACCTAAAACTAAAGATAAAGCTGATTTGTTGGAAGCATTCTTAGGAGCTTTATATATTGATAAAGTAGGTTATAAATTTATAGATTGATATTTATATCAACAACTGAATCTTATTTTGATTTATATTATTCAGAATATAGAATACTGTCACGCATTCTGCTCTGTGTGCTTGTTTCCTCGTCTACGTGAATTTATAATGAATCAAGAGTGGAATGATCCTAAATCTAAATTACAGCAGTGTTGTTTGACTTTGCGAACTATGGATGGGGCAGAACCGGATATACCTATATACAAGTAAAATTAATTATACTTGGTACATTTTGAACTTTTTTTTATACTAAATTATTGAATCGATTTTTAGAGTAATAGAATGTGTTGGGCCTACAAATACTAGAGAATATACTGTTGCTGTCTATTTTCGTGGTGAACGTTTATCATCAGCGAGAGGACATTGTATACAAGAAGCTGAAATGAATGCTGCTAAACAAGCACTCACAAATTCCCATAGTAAATTTCATTGATGTTACATTATGTGCATTAAAATCAATGCATGGTCTTTCAAAATGTATTGTTATAATTTCAGATCTGTTTCCTCAATTGGATAGACAGAAGAGAGTTATTGCTAAAAGTATGAAACGTCAACGACATAATAATAAACGTGGAAGATATGCCAAATCTGATGATCACAAATCGCACCATTCTCGGAGAAGCAGAGAGCGATCTGATGACAGTCGTCATAATAGGTCATCGTCTGATAGAAGTTCTTCTATGCATGATTCAAAAAAGAAATCAAAGTCGGGACGAAAGGGCAAGTTTTCTTCCACGTTTAAAGATAGAGATAAATTACCCATGGCCTATCGGCCGGATAGGTTCGACAAAAAGGATAACGATAATGGAAGTATAATAGTTAACGATAATTGTAGCGTTGCTGAAATAAGCGACTTGAATAGCGATACGGACAATAGCAATATAAGCTATATTAACAAAAGTTCAGATCTCGATTCCAATTAGTATAAATATCCAATTTCTTCCGCTTGAGAGTAGGTTTTCAAATTGATATATCATAATAAGGCTGTGTACGCATTTAGATTCCAATGAATTCGTAACCATTTTAGAGATATTTATTATTCCAAGTAAAATTGTGTATAAGTATTTTTTTAAATAAGAAGTTTTTGATAAAAAAATATCGCATATAACACATATTTTCTTATGTCAGAGCTTTTTTTTCTTTATTAAAATGTCATAGTAACGCAGCAAAACTTCCTTCGTTTTTTCGTTTTGCTTGCTCTGAGTTGTAGCCATTGTTGTTGATTGGGAACATACATTTCTGCTGGCATAATTTCACCACAATCATCCGTACTGTCCATATCTGAAACATTAAAAACTCTTTAATATTTATTTGCGTATGTAGAAACAACGATAATTACACACACGTATTTCTACATATGTAAACATAATATACCCTGTTGTGACGCCGCTCGTTGATTCCCATGAGGTACATCATGCATAGAAATAGGATCACCCGGAGAATGCAGCAGTAGTTTTCCGACACCTTCACATCTCCTATAAATTTTACTTGTATGTTATGTGTTTGTGTACTTGTTTATTTATATATTATAAAATATTGTAAATTTTACCGTAAAACTTCATTGTTCAACATTTGTCTCCTGGTTATATCAGATAATACTTTACATTCATTTAACCACGTTTTAACAGTTTCAAAATCAATAAGCAATTGTTCGGCTGCTGCATTACTCCTCGTGCGATAATAACAACATTATATAATTTTATTTGTAATTTTCATTAATACAAATTAAATGAATTGAAATAGATACCTGAATTTTATTTTATAAACATATATATGTTGAAGCCAAGATTCACACATAATCTTAAGTATCATATTGACTATTAATTTATCACTTGTCGCTTTCACCACTGGTAGTAATACTCTATCTGGGATTAAAAGAACAAGTTAATATTAAAATGTATGTTACAGTGAATCTGTATTCACGAGTGAAATTATACTTTCACTTGTAGAATTATACTTTCGTCAACTCAGTCGGTGAAACCATATCACACAAATCAGGACATTAAAAACCACACAACCACAGTTGCAGCTGTTCGTTGGTTAAAACAATAGGACTTGGATGCAGCAAGATGGCGCAACCTGCTATACATCCAACGAGAGTATACCTGTGGTCAAAGAAATGTTCCCTAACAAGCTGATCTTGCGCAGAGGAGATATTCAATGGCCTCCTCGCAGCCCGGCTCTAGCTCCAGCTGATTTTTTTTAATGACTTAAGAGGGCTGCACACCAGCGCCTTGTCCATACAAACGTATTACACTTCACCCTTCCTCAATTATGGCACTAGAGAAATTATTTTTTAATATACCATTGGCATGCATCTGTGCTTTTATTTTTTATAGGAGCTTAGGAGCCGCCAAACATCTATAAAATCACCTCTTTTTTACACCCACGAAAAGAATCCAGCGTGCTTATTAAACGGTCGATTTAAAAAAAATACGCGCACAGTTGCATAGAAAATATCTTTCTCATACCGATGATGATTTCTTTTTAAAAATTGGTCCAGTTTCAGATTTAAAATACGTATTATCTGGTCGAAGCGTAACTGTCGCATTCACTCAATATATATATTGATATATATTGTCGCATTCACTCAATATATATATATCGAAGAAAGGAACGGCAACAAAATTAAGGTTTCGGGTGTACAGCCCTCTTAAGGTAGAAGTATAAAACTTTTGTTGAAGGTAGAAGACACAACATTAATAGAAGAATCAGAAGTTAATGTAAAGTATTCGGAATTTGAATTCCTTAAAACACCAGTGAAAGTATATTTTCACTGCTAGTATGAAATCACTTTAATATACAGGTAGTCCTCGACTTACGACGGTTCGAACTTACGACCGAAAAAAAAGTAATATACAATATATTTTTTTAATTCATTATTTTTCATGTAGATTTTTAATTTTTTCTTCAATTTAAATATATATTCATTTGAATTATTGTATTAATAAAAGTACCTAAGTAAAACTATCGAAAAAAAATATATACATATATTCGACTTACGACCGAGGTTCAGGAACGTATCTCCGTCGTAAATCGAGGAATACCTGCATGTATATAATATAAGAAGGATTATACTATTGGTTTTTATGGTACCTAAATAATGATTTACATATCTAGAGTGTTTAGCTTGCGGTGGATATCCAATCATTTTCCAGGACGAATTAGGTGGAAATATCATAGTTAAATGGGCCAAACTGGTTGTTCCACAAATAGCAGCTAGTACTTGAACACACTCATCAGAAGCTATCTGAAACATTGAAGTTTATTTTAAAATAATTTATTAATCAATCATTGTTTCAATTTAATTTCGATTACCTTCAACTTTTGAATGTTGGCATTTACTTCCGATACTAATTTTTCTCTCATCTTGGCACAAACGTGTTCATGTACACCCAATTTTCCTATAATTTGTTCAATTTTCACTAATTGTAAGCGCAAAGCATTTTATTTCAATGAATCTTACTAACCGGATTCTATAGCTATTGTATGATCGGCGAATCGCAGATTTGATAATTGTTCCAGTGACATTTGTATATCATTTTGAACTATCCTAAAAAAACAATCCATATCCCATAAATTAGATAGTCTTCTGGTTTCAGCGAGACACCACAATCTATATGTATGTACAGAATGATCTAAAATAAACAAGTATGCATAAATATCGAAAATGTATTTATATTTTGTATTAAAACAATATTTAAAACCGAGTCTGTGAAGGTTCGGTATTTGTTCTACTAATGGAAGCTCGTCCACTGGTGCACCCATTATATAGTCGCTGGTAACTTCACACTGATTGCTCAACATTACCAAGTCTTGAAACATGTCGGCAAAACAAGCTCCAACTTCAGAACACTAAATTGAAATATTGTTAGTAAAATCCCGATGAAGGACATTGAGACATTCTAATAATAACACTGAGCAACAAAAATAATTACCAGAGCGTAGACTAACCAATCTTTACTAAGTTTGACCCACTGAATTCGAATATGATAATCACTTTGAGCACAACATTACTAGATTTTTAGTTAAAGACTGTGTAGGAATATAGCACGAATTGTGCTATTACATAAAAACCAGTGATCTCATCGTCGATCCTGTACAAACATGCATAACTCAACGTCCCCTTCGACCATTCCAGAAGAAAGAGTTCATCGCTCGATCGTAAAACGAACGAAACCCAACAGTGATGTCATCAGGATACCGTAACACGTGTCTTAAAAAGACATTTACTCGTGGTACTCGACCCCATTCTCAAACGAACGACGTCCTGGCGCTGACCCCACAGCTATAAAGCACGCGCCTCGAAAATATGTCAACACGTGTCCCCAACACACGTGTCCTGGAAACGAAGACAAAGCATCTGCACGCGGCACGCTTCAAGCCAGAACGTATATAAAGCGACGCACCAGCTCCCAACACCAGAGTGAACCTCTGGAGTTCAACCAGCTCACTTCTCCGAAGCTCAACCTCTTCGTACATACAATAACCATTGTAACAATTGAACAAAAATAAACGATCCTCTTACAAACTACACAACATGTATTTCGTTAGGCCGGGATACGGTCAACATACCTTCCCTGCCTTACAACTGCAAAAGCCAAAAAACTGTAAAAACGCGCAATTTTTTAAACGTTCATATCTCGCAAACGATCACTAACCAACAAAAATTATTATCATATTCGAATTCAGTGGGTCAAACTTAGTAAAGATTGGCTAGTCTCCGCTCTGGTAACTCAAAAACGTGATTTTTTGTTGCTCAGTGTAATTTACCTGGGTTATTGAAAGTGTGACATATTGGTCAGATTTAACAGGAATGGGTCGCAAACTTGCCACGAAGCATTGTCTATTGGAAATTAATTAATCTTAGCTTTGAAGTTCAAATAATTGTTATGTTTTATTAACATTTTACCTAAACAATGTATCCCAAGATGTTGACGTTACGTGACAACCCAGAGCGTCAGCTAAACTTTGTAAAGCGATCAGCATCAACTGAGGGACGTCTAAAACAATACAACATTATTTATTCTAATACAATACAATTATTTATAGAATACAATGCAATTTTAAATTACCATTTGAGTTTAAAGAAGTCAACCATTCTCGTAAATGTTGGCTTGAATGAGGAGGCCTTAATACGGATTCAAATTTGTAATATTATGCTTTTGTAATATTTCATATACATACATATGTAGCTGAATGTTTAAATTACCTGGAAGCGAGAGGACTTGCTCCCCACCATAGTACGATGTGTTCTAAGAATCCACCGACGTTGCCCCATAAAGTTGTTTGGTAAAATTCCATGATTTGCTCTGCTAATCTTCTATTCATTCGATATTCACCTCAAATAAGTTTAAATACACATTTAATAATTCAGTAATAACTTCATTACAAAAATCAGTCATATAAAGCTATTTTAATTTATTGAAATTCATCGTTTGTCCGATCAGTAATTGAAAGCAAAAGTCAATGCAGTTTAAATTTTCACTCCACTATTACATATTTAAATACCAGTTTTCATCTTTTTCACTCCATTTGTGCCTAGCATTGATGGGGATATCCTCAAAACTGATTCCAATATAGTTTCAACGTAGAATTCTTCCCTTTGTATCAATCCTTCTAAAGACGATGCTTCTACGAACATTAAAAATATATTTACCCAACTTAGAGAGTGATTGTTATAGATACAATATTACATACTAGCTGTATTACCCGGCTTCGCTCGGTATTTGTAATATAAACCGCTTAAACATGACTAATCTAAACATATTACATATTACCTCTCATATCGAACGTATTATCAGTCTCATCGTAATATTCGTTCATCGATGAGTATGGAGCTTCACTTTCTGAAGTCGGCTCACAGGTGGATGTGACATATTTGTCTTCGGGCGTAGGCTTATTAACTGCCAATTGAGCTTTATTGTTTTTAGCGTTTTCATTTTGCGTCGGTATGCCAATATTTTGGTTTTTAATCCTCATTTCGTTCTCGGTGATATTTTCACCTTGAGCAATTGGGGGTGTCATATGCTTCGTAAGTGCCCTAAATGAATTTTAATGCTTAAATAAAATGTCCACCAAATAACGTTTGTAAAAATTAATATTGTAGTTATACTGGTATATCTCCAAACTGGAATTGTCCGAGTATGTATCGACATCGTTGGGGTTGCACGGTTTGTAATTACTCAGCAGACAATCTATCAAACTGTGGCAGCAAAGTTCAGCTCTGCCTTGAGCCAATACCTATATAGAAATATATGTAGTATCAAATAAGTTAAAAGTGAGTTTGACAAAAGCAGTGCTATCATCCAGCGGATTTCTAAAGGTTTCCGGAATTGGATTGCAAATTAAATATTAATTCATTCAGATGGATCTGGACTTTGAATGTTCTCTCGTATTTTTTTTATTATTTTCGAAATAAGTTATGTTGTCATCATTTCTATACAGACTGAATGATCATAAATCTAAATTACACTATTGGGCATCATACATATTAAATCAGGTTGCCAGGGATATTTATGTAAATAATAGTGTTGCATTTTAAGAATCCATGTATAATCTATATACCCTTTAATCCAGGGCCGCGCCTAGAAGTTCGGCCACCTGTGTGCAAACTTGAATCGGCCGCTCTTTAATTGTATCAGCATTTGTATAAATGATATTAATAATAAAAAAAAATGAAGTGCTTGCGAGTAGTGCAATAATCTTATCTTTTGAAAAGTATTGTATATAAATATAGTGTTTAAAATTCTAAAATCACTATATTTTCATGAATGAACTTGAAAACGTTCATTTTCTCTTGTCATCTGGTCCTGTTCAGAACTAAATGTTTTGGTTGTTTGTGTTTTTCTGGTTAATTTTTATTGTGATAAACACAAAAAACCAAAACATTTAGTTCTGAACAGGACCAGATGTCAAGAGAAACTGAACGTTTTCAAGTTCATTCATGAAAATATAGTGATTTTATCTCCAAGCCTACATCTAGGACATTGTTCTTTCGATGATCAACCAATATTCAACATTCTTGAAGAAATATATTGTAATTGATAACTGCGATTATATATATATATATATATATATTGTAATTGATAACTGCGATTATATATATATTGTAATTGATAACTGCGATTCTATATATTTTTTTTATATTTTTTATTGTAGTATTATATTTATTATTTTATTTTTTACTACTTTATTATCTTTATTACATTTTTATGATTTCTAATTATTTTTAATGTATTGTCATTTTTATTTTCTGCTTTTTGTAATTATCATACTTTATTGCTATTTTTATTTCTTGCTTCTTAATGTTTAAATTTTTCTTTTTTCTTTCGCCTATTTGTGAAAATTCTATAATGGTTTTTTTGTATTATAATTATTATATTTTGTTAAAATCTTGTAAATTTGAAAAAATAAACTGTAGATTTTCCTATTAAATAAATAAATAAATATATCTGGCAGTCGCAAAGATAATGGAACATAAAATACCTACATAGTTCTATGCGGACCGAAGCTACATAAATCTGCTATCCCGTTATTTCCCCAAATTATACATAGTTCGGGTGTGTTATAACTTTTTAAGTTGTAACTTGCAACATCAATACACAAGTATTTGTATTTTAAAAAGTACGATGTCTTATTTCGTATTTTTTAAGGAATATAAATATTTTTGAACTCATTTCTTTCGGCCGCCCGTGTGCGTTGCACACATTTGTACATATTGTAGCCTGCTTTTATCGAATCTTTAGTTAAAATATGATTTTTGAAACAACAACAAGGTATTGGAAGTATTTTTTGTTAAAAATCTGCTACATATATTAAATGAGCTTAAATGAGACAAGCAAACCTGAAGTAGTTTCGTCACTGATATTTTCTTCAGCTGGTGAATCAATATTGGACAGGTGTTGCTACAAATGTTAAACTTCGAAATGAATCCTTTACTGCTCAGTGTAGTCATTTCGTTATAAAGAGTCGCCAGCCTACACAATATGGATACAAAAATTTGACTTTTTTTAAATTGGTAATGCATATTAAGTGGCAATCACTTATGTTTGTATTTGAACTTTTTACACAATCATACCCCAATGCGATCTCCAACAGCTTCGATTGTTCTTCACGCTGAAGACAGGACTTGAACGTGCACATCACCAGATTGTTAATGAGAAATGCTAAAATGAATCGTTTTTTGCACAGTATTTCAATCGTCAGGTTTTTTTTACACGCTATGATCAAATTATCATCGGAATTGGGGATTTTAGACAGTTTCGGATTCACTTTGAAGAAACACTTGACTAATTTCGACAGCGTCTTCTGAACAAGCTCCAACGCCTAAAAATACAACGCCCTTAATAGAAAAGTATTCAAGCACAAAATAAACATTCCTTGACGATTGTTAATCTACCTGAATGTAATCGAGATTTTCTACGTAGTTCTTTCCGCACATTCTGCGATCGTTGTAGAACGTCGAAGTATTTTCTATGTTGGTTATTTTTATTATTAGGAAAACTGTGGCATTTTCCAGATCTTTGCACGAAGCGTATGTCCCGAGACACTCTTCAGATTCGAGCGGCAGCCACTTGGTCGTATTCATCGTATCCTTCAATCGAACATGAGACAAATTTTTGAGTGGTTTTGTGTTTGTGTGATGTTGCGAACCGCGCGAAAACGAAAGTGAAGTTCAACTGGCGAGATTTTCAGCATGCTTTGTTTAATGCAATCAATATTCGGTACTGGTGGTACATGGTACCATGCAAATATTTCGCATGAAAGGCAAGGGCGTTCGCTTACCAGTGATCATTTTACCTAGACCTAAAATGTTATACTGCATCAGTTAACCTTAACCCGCCCTTAACTTTTTCATAGCCGTAATTAGGTCAATGGCAAACATCGACAAAATGCAAACGCCATTAGTTTTTCACTGATGTTTATTGGAAAAGTTTTAATGGAACACACGCGTAGTATTATGTATGTGATAATTATATATTTTCCTTTCTTTTATGCGCAATGATACATAATCATCATTTACATCCACTCATCACCATTTCTGTTTCACGCCATTTAGTCTACCCAGTGCCGGTTTTAGGGGGGGGGGGGCTAGGTTGGGCAAATAAGTTAGGGCGCCGCTTGATGCGTCAAAGGCGCTTTAAATTTTTAAATTAGAGCGCCAAAAGCCATACAAAATTTTAGATTAGAGCGCCATAGGCGAATTTTTTTTCTAAGGGTGTTTAAAAAAAAATTGCCCGAGGGCGCCATTGGGTGTAAGGCCGGCACTGAGTCTACCCATCTTCCTTTCACCCTTTTATATTCTCTCAAGTTTAGCAATTCTTTTGTCCATCTTGCGTCCATTCTTCTAGATGTTGCCATTTCAATATTTTTATATATGTACATATATATTTCATTGATTGTCCAAGTTAAGCTATGTATGTATGAGTATCATATTAATATTTTTACTTTATCTATGTACGTAGTAACAATAGATGAAGTTTTGTGATCATACAAAAATTCAAACTCGAGATTTTAACTGATTCGAACTTAAAATCGATTAAATTCTCTTAAAGTGAATCCTTGTATCAATATGATGAAAATAAAAAAAAATCTTTAAATTTAATTAACCGGAAGTGGGATTTTTTCCTCTTAGAAAAGTCAAAAATGTTGTGACCACACGATTTTTTCCACACTACTGAACCTATCAAGCTGAAAATTTATATTTGTATTCTTTGTGTAGCAACTTGATAAGCTTTTGGCTAGAATTTGTAAACCGGAAGTAGTATTTTTTTAAAAACAATATTTCATTATTTTATTTTGACCTTTTAAATTATTTTTATTTTCTTGATATTTAATGTGTATAATAATTATAGTGATTTTAAGCAATAAAAAAATTTCAAACAAAATCCGACAACCGGAAGTAGAACTTTTGTCTTGTGAAGTTTCCCTACATTTGCGCTCAATTTGTATCGAAAATGCTCTCATAACCGGTATGTGTGGACGTGTATGTTGTGTTTAATTGTCGAATTTTGTTTTGTGACCTTATATTCCTCAAATACAGAGATAAAGTCATGGGTTGGTCACATTCGAATTTTTTATTTATTTGTTATGTATGTATGTTTGGGATGACCGTCACCGCACCGAATGTTAAAAAGTCGAAAATGTTCGTTTACCATGCATAAATATAAAAAAACGGTTAGTATATATATCAGTGGTGTGCGGTAAAAGTTTCTCTCCCCCCGTCGTACATCCTCACTTAATTTGCGCGAGCAGGATACAACAGGAACAAGAGGAACAGGCTTTCCCTCCCGAATCCTGCGCGCGCATATTAAACAAGGCTGTATGACAAAAAGAAAGATAATTTCACCGCATGTAACTCATATATATTATATATACATAGTACCGTTTACCATGCACCCTTTTTTTTGATCTTTCAACTTAAAATCTTTCGATTTTCGATCTTTGCCTTCCGATATTTGCTTTTTCGGGCCCGTGAGGTAGACTCCTAATAAAATTAATAAATCGAAGAAGTAATCGATGATATTTATTTGGCACTGTAGGTTTATATGGAGGAACCTCAACCTCATGTTCTGAGCTCTTTCAAAACCCACTACGGTCCAAGTTAGAGTACTATGAGTTAATTTAACAAATTTGGTGGAAACTATGTACTGTATAGTTTACTCAGTTGTATGATGGTGGCTTTTAATAAAAACACATATTAATTTCATAACAATTTTATTAGTTTTTGTAATCTATAAGATACATACAATGTGAACACTTACATACAATGAAAAGAGCATAAATGTCTTTGTTCCTAAAATAAACTGAGGGAATCACAATAACTATGCTTATTTAACTCATGAATACTTGAATGAAAAATCTCAGCAATATTCTATATACAAATAAATTATTTCAGCATAGTTTTTGACACAATCATAGCAGAGGCGATCATCAAAAGAAAATATATAAGTACCCAATAGGAAATAATGTCTCGGTATAGTAACATCATTTTCTTCAGTTTAAGTAAAAAGTTCTTA
Source organism: Arctopsyche grandis (assembly GCF_051622035.1). Classification (NCBI taxonomy): domain Eukaryota; kingdom Metazoa; phylum Arthropoda; class Insecta; order Trichoptera; family Hydropsychidae; genus Arctopsyche; species Arctopsyche grandis. Next base: position 22,785,113 of record NC_135359.1, read on the forward strand.
TTTATAATAGTTAAAATTGCACTTTTTTACGAAAAGATACACCATCATGTAGCTTTTATTTGAAAAATAATATAAACACAATCCAAATAAATTACTTATGCCTTTAATTTGATTTTAAATTGAAGAAGATTCAAAGATTATTAATTATTTTAAAATTTTGATAAGTTTCTCAAAGTACAACATACATATGAATATATAAAACAAATTATTTTTAGTTAATATCGAAAGGTAATGGAAATTTTAAAAAAATGAAAGAAGTTAAATACATTTGGAAATTAGCATAAATATGTGACCTTTCTAGTGTACAAATTGTCCCAATGTGGGAAAATATTTTAAGTCACTGACACATACAATTTAATAACTATTTAAATTACAGTAAAATTGTAATACAGAGACAAATTTATCCAATAAAGATCTTTACATATAATATTTTTCTATATAAAAATAGAATGATACATACATACATATACGGTTCGAAGATTGCATGAAATTTTTTTACACATTCGTTTCAATTACTAATATATAATTAATTAAAAGTAACAATTATGTCAAATTTAAAATAATTAAGGCGTACAATAATGTGTATTTTTCTATACATATTTACACATGTAAAATAAACTTATCTGCAGAGAATAATGTATAAATACAATAATTGCAATAACTATACAGCGAATATTATTTAATCAGGTATATCTATACTAATTATTGGCACAACAGGTTTGAGGAGTTCATTTTTCTTTTGATTTTTCAACGATTTTTTACAATGTTTTTCTTTTGATCTTGAGTGTCTGGCATCTCTATATTGTTCGGTAGAATTGATATTTTGTTGAGATTCGATCGAACTCTGTTCTCCATTGTTTGGATTCTGATGATTTGGCTCATTATTATATGCTATATTAGCATACTCTTGAAGAAGAGGAAAAACGGACAAAAGAAATTGGCAAAAATCTTTCCGCATTCCAAACCACCCTGAAAGTAAATAGAGTAATTAATATTAAAGTGGGTATTATAACAATTGAAACAAATATTTGTATATGAAATTTACATACATCTATTTCCACCTTTAGCACCAAATGACATCAATATCAATGTAGCATAACTTACAAACAGAGGACTAACAACAACTATGAACGGAATCGACAGTCCACCATCTAGTTTATTGGCTAATAAAACCTGAAATAATATATATTTATTATTATCTATTAGAAAACATTGTTAATATATAGTATTATTATTGGAAGTATATAAAAATATACCTGAAAAATAAGAATAGGTACAACAGTAAACGTATAAGCAACAGCTGAGTTAAAACTTGTTCTTCGTTGATGAACATTAACTTCAGGAGACTGTAATAGAATCCCAGCAAATATAATAGTATACAAAACACCTAAAAAAAAACAACACAGATGTAGTGAAACTGGCATTTATCATAATAACATTGTATTTATCTAAACGTTAAACTTATGGAAAAGTAAAGAAAATCTATCAGTATGTACTTGTACATAGGTATAGATATAAATGAAGTAATATTGAAACGAATAATAATACATTCAGTTAATACTAAGTTGATCTATTCGTAACTCACCCATTAAACTTAAGCACATCAATATCCAAAATGGCACGAAAACAACTTCCCACATCCAAGAGATGAAACCATCTAATTTTAATGCCAAAAATATGAATTGAAAAATGTTGACGGCGCAGAATAGTTCCAGCTAAACACCAAATATATCGTTAGAAAATTTTCAATAACAACTCAAACAGAATAAGTCTCAATAAAAGCATACCTCAAAACTTCGGTCATGTTTCAACGCCCATATACATATTGCGATCGATACAATGCTGATAAAGGTCAAAGGAATGAATACTAAGATCCACAGGTGTCTGCCGGAATTCAATTTATCACAGACTAGCAATTCAAACATAAGCAATATAAGATGGAGCGACAAACTTATCAGCATTGCCTTATAATGAACATAAGCTTCACCCTCCAGTCTAAAATTAAAATAATTTATAAATATAATATCATCAGTATAAATAAAATATTAGTCATAGAGGTGGTTGGTATCTCAAATGGGAAAAAAATGATATACTACCTGAAATGAGGGTATCGCCACCATACATACGTTCCAACTGTGGCTCCTGAGATTACTAGCATTTTCCATACCCATATTGGTGCGAATACGGCCCAATAAGACCAAGTGATTACGTTGTCAAGTCTGAGCGCAAGTAACGCAGTAAATATTAGGAGACATGTGTGCACAACGAATTTACTGAAATACATAAAAATATTGGGAATGAATGAAATCATTTAAATGCACGTGTGAAGGACGTTGGAGCATTGTTGAACTACGAGTGAATATCGGTCATACGTTTTGTCAAGCGTCTGTATGATCTTTTTCATTTTCTAATTATAAAGATTCACTCGAGGATACTTTACATTGAAATAAATGGATGGGAATAATTACCTAGGATTGAAATCTTGAAACAATGTCTGCAAATTCATGGTTTTGACGTTTATGGTTTTGTTTCAACAAAATATTGCGACCTCAAGTGGACCATTTCCAGCCAGTTCTGAATAGATAAAAATACGAAGTAAAGACTACATTCGTTTTTGGCCTTGGATTTTAAAATTAAAAAAACAAATCCTGTAACGTTTGGAATTTGTTGTGCTTTCAACAATGCTATTGAACGGTAAACATGAACTATTAATAAAATATAGCAAGAATTGATTTTCAAACGTTTTTTTTTTAATATTTTTAAGGTGTCAATAGTTTAAAAATTCACAAATGATCACAATATTTCTCGTATATTAAAGATATAACATATGTGATACAAAAAAAGCTTTCAAAAACATTTTTGTATATATACAAACTCTTGTTCAAGCAGATTAGAAATAATCGACAAAGAGCATGTAAGAGTAGAGAAAACGAATGTCGAGAAATTTCAAGTCGATAGAATGGAGTAGTAGCTTTTGATCGTTGTTAATTTACTGTCAATTGGCTTTGCATCTTTTGGTAAATATTGATATATATATTTTTTTTGGTTCATAGGCGGCTCTACAACATGATCGAGTTTCTGTCACCGTCCTGCTAGTTTACCAACTCGGTCATGTTGGTTTGTCGCTACTTTACTTCCTTCCCACTCGTTACATTAAATAGTCGTCTCTTAACAATTTCGTCGTTTCGTTCCATATGCCCCCCATAATAGTATAGTATGTATTGATTATCGTTACAATCTAAAAACAGTTAAGCAATAAGCTTGTCTAAAAATCATTAGAAAATGTAATTTTTTTTATTAAATACCTGTCATCGATTTTGTATTCTAATAATTTTGTAAAAAGAGCCTTGTAAAAATTAGGAAAATAGTTATTTTTCATTATTGAGGATAATATCTGGATTATATTGCACTGGTTGAGTATTTTAGTCTATTTTTTTCAATATTTAAATATCGTCGGAATTTATATTAAATGGTCAATATTAATGTTAAATTAACTGGTAAGTTTTATTTTGACGAATGGTTAGTATTGCTTTTTGGTCGGTAACAACACGAGGTTGGTACAATCGTGATAGGCAATTCTATCCAACAGGCATTGCTATTTGTTTTGGCGGTTCGGTGATTACTAGTCAAATGTGAACCGGTCACAGGACAACTGGTCGCTCTAGATCGGTCACATGTGATCACCCGTCACACTAAAATTGGTCACACGTTAAAATCGGTCAACCAGTTATCTCGTGACCGATTTTAGGATGTGACCAGTTTTAGTGTGACGGGTGATCACGTGTGACCGATCTAGAGCGACCGGTTGTCCTGTGACTGTTTCACATATGACTAGTAGTCCGTTTACCGTTTTGGCGAATGTGCGTCAGATTTTTATTATTTTTATACTGACCATTTTGTTAAAATCCTGGCCGAAAACTGATCTATAAACTTACCGTTTAATTAATATTGAATACTGGGCAAAGGTATAAGGCTGGGTCTCCGACTGTGATTATTGACCAAAAGTCACTAAAATCACTATAACGGAACATCTGGCAGCCGAAAAGTTCATTATACTGACGATAACTATTATATTGAAGAGAACTCGAGTGCCAAATATTCCGTATTTGCGATTTTCGTGGCAAATATTGTCTTTTGGACGTGTAAGACAGGGAAGGTATGTTGACCGTATCCCGGTCTAACGAAACACGTGTTGTGTAGTTTGAAAGAGGATCGTTTATTTTTGTTCAATTTGGTACAATGGTTATTGTATGTACGAAGAAGTTTCTTCGGAGATGTGATCTAGTTGAACTCTAGAGGCTCACTCTGCCGGTGGAGGTTGCTGCGTTGCTTTATAAACGTTTTGGGTTGAAGTGTGTCGTGTGCACATCTTTTGTTCTTGGTACTCGCGCTGCCCTAGTTATGCTGCGAGCGTGGTTTTATGGGTTCATACGCCTGAACGTAGTTCGTGGTTTTTATGGGTTCAGTATGTAGGCATATAGTACAACTGAAATGATCTCATCAGGTCACTGCGACACATATCTAGGAAAGTCATTAACGCATGGCACACGCTCGCCTCGTCAAAAGGTCGACACGTGTTTCTATACACGTATCTGGGAAACAAAGGAAGAACACACTGAACCCATAAAAACCACGAACTACGTTCAGGCGTATGAACCCATAAAACCACGCTCGCAGCATAACTAGGGCAGCGCGAGTACCAAGAACAAAATATGTGCACACGACACACTTCAACCCAAAACGTTTATAAAGCAACGCAGCAACCTCCACCGGCAGAGTGAGCCTCTGGAGTTCAAACAGATCACTTCTCCGAAGAAACCTCTTCGTACATACAATAACCATTGTACCAATTGAACAAAAATAAACGATCCTCTTTCAAACTACACAACACGTGTTTCGTTAGACCGGGATACGGTCAACATACTATGGAGGATGAACGAATGAGACGACTGGCATGTTAATGCACGTGTTTATTATATGACAGCTGAAGACAGAGTGAGTAGTGGCTCTCCGAACCCAGCCGGGTTGGTCCCCACTCGCAGGAAGGCAACCAAACTCGACCATGTCGTATAAGCGAGCCGCCACAATACCTTCCCTGTCTTACAAGTGTGTTCTTCCTTTGTTTCCCAGATACGTGTATAGAAACACGTGTCGACCTTTTGACGAGGCGAGCGTGTGCCATGCGTTAATGACTTTCCTGGATATGTGTCTGTCGTACTATATGCCTACAGACGAGCTCAATGTAATCCATATAACCGTCAAAATAGTCGGTGACCCAGCACTATACTTAATTTGTTGCCGTAATGTTCGAGAGCATGGTCGGATAAAAATCGGTTGGGGTCGTCGGTGCGAGTGACAGTGGCTGTCGGTGGAGTGACAGTAGCTGTCAGGTGTCAGGTGTCATGGACGGGCGGTCGCAGCAGTACGACCGGCAGCTGAGGCTGTGGGGCGGCGCGGGGCAGAGCGCGCTGGAGAGGGCGCGCGTGTGCGTGGCGGTGGGGGCCGGGGGGGGGCTGGCGGCCGCCACGGAGGCGCTGAAGGCGTTGGCGCTGGCAGGGGTGGGCGCGCTCACCGTCGTCGACGCCGCCACCGCCGCGGCCGCCGATCTCGCCGCCAACTTCTTCCTGGAGGCGCAGAGCGTGGGCAGGGGTCGCGCGCACGAGCTGGTGCGTCTGCTGCTCGAGCTCAACCCCGAGGTGCGCGGATACGCCGTGCCCGAACCCGTGCACCTGCTGCTGGCCGACCGGCCCGACTTCTGGGCCGACTTCGACGCCGTGCTGGCTTGCGGTCTGCCCGAACGCACTCTGGCCGAGTTGTCGCGTCGCCTCTGGGACGCCAACATCCCGCTTCTGGTCTGTCGCTCCGTCGGATTTCTGTCGTGCGTGCGCTTGCAAGTGAAGGAACACTACGCGATCGAGACGCACCCCGACAACTTGCCTCCCGACTTGCGTTTGCACACTCCCTTCCCTACCCTCGTCGAGTACGTCGACAGTTTCGACCTGGACAACATGGAATTTAAAGATCACGCTCACGTGCCTTGGCTGGTCGTCCTGTACACGGCGCTTCAGACTTGGACGCGCGCGCACGACGGCCGCTGGCCGCTCAGCTATCGAGATAAAGAACAAGTCCGGGAGATCATCAGAGCTGGCATCAAACGAGACGAAAATGGAGTTCCACTCGACGAAGAAAACTTTCAGGAGGCCATCCGAGCCGTCAACGGTTCCGTCATACAGACCACTCTTCCGAAACCGATTAAAGACATTTTGTACGACGACGCTTGTATCAATCTCACTCAGAAGAGTTCTCCTTTTTGGATCATGTGCTCGGCTATCAGAAGCTTCGTCGAAGAAGACGGAGCGGGAGCTTTACCGTTGAGAGGGTCGATCCCGGATATGACTGCCGCCACACAACATTATGTCAAACTTCAAAATGTCTATCGACAGAAGGCGGCCGCGGACGCGGAATCCGTCTATAGGCGAGTGCTTCAGTTGGTAGCCGAACTCAGCGTCGAGAGCATTAGCGAAACGGACGTCAAGTTAATATGTAAACACTCCTCTTCGTTGCACGTAATAAGAGGCTCTTGTATATATGACGAATACCAAGTCGGAAGTCCCATCTCCAGTTGTATCGCGAGGCACTTAGAAGAGCCGAATCCCATGATGATTCACTACGTTTTGTTGCGTGGAGCGGAACGATTCTATTCGGAACAATGCAGAGCCCCCGGTGAATGGGACCCCGAGACTGACATAGTCAAATTGAAGACTTGCGTGACTAAATTGTTGGGCGAGTGGTCGTGTCCACCGTTGGCCGAAGACGACTATGTTCACGAAATGTGTAGGTATGGTGGCTCAGAATTGCACAGCGTGTCGGCCTTTATGGGAGGGTGTGTCGCTCAAGAAATTATCAAACTAATCACCAGACAGTATATCCCGATAAACAATTTCTTCATTCACGAAGCTATGACTTGCAATTCGGCGACATTTACATTTTAATCTCATTATGTTTACTAGTTTCAATTTAATCGAATACTTTTGTAAATATTACAATTTGGATAATTATTGTAAGCTTATTTAATACTTGTAATACGTATTACATAATAAAATTTGATTTTTCTACATTTTTTTTTCTCATATTTACATCAACATCTAAACATTATACTAGTTGTTGGGACGTTATTTTAAAATAGAGACTAGATTTCGATGTGTGATTTTTTTAAATTTATTTTTCATTATAATTTTAGCATAAAAACAAAAGACTTTCTGTACTGATAAAAGAGTCATTAACTCAATACTAATCAAAACTCAATTCATTAGTACAAAAATTTTTAATCAAATATAAAAAATTACCAATCTTCAACATCGCCAGTTCCTCATCAAAATCCACATCGAAAAAACAAGAGGATATCATTTCATGTAAAGAACTTCAGAAAGTATCAATTACAATAAGTGGCTGGCTCAATTTTTATGGGGTCAGGTACTGAATTTTTGTGGGCTTAAAAAAAAATTATTATGTACATATAAATAGAAAAACTTTGCACAGTAAATCAAATTTGAATAAAATTTATTGACTTCCTGTGAAAACTTACTCATGTAAAAAGTTCTGACTCACCAATTCGTTCATGTTGTCGACAGACTATCTTTTAGTATTTACGTCTAATTTTGCTATAAGTTTTTCAATTAAAGCGTTTGTTGTAATACATTTTATTCTCGAGGTTATAATCATCCTGAAATAAAATACGGTGCGCATAAAACAAATTAAAGAAGAATCATTCGTTTTACCTGCAAGTTGGACAGTGCGATATTTTTATTTTCCATTTGCTTATACAATAGTCGCAGAAGGAATGACCACAATTTAGAATTCTGCATTCAATAAAAAAAATCGTTGCATATTGCACAAATCATTGCGGACTTTATAATTTTTTTATATTCCAGGATTAGAAATTTTTGTGTTGAATTGAGTTTGTTGCTTTTTTCCTTTTTACTAAAAGATGTCTTTCGGGAAGATTTGCCATTTTTCCCAAACTTCTGTATTATATTGTAATAAAACAAATATGGCTATGGAGTTAGTGATTCATAATATTGTACAATATCATATACTACATGACACTACCTTAACATCTGTCCTCATAAAACTCATCGTTTGTATATATAAATCGATAAATTTAAAACTTATAGTTGATTTAAATATTCAAGTAAAGAAGAGAAAACGTAATTTTTTTATATTTGTGTATATATATGTAGGTATATAAGTACATATAGTGTATCTGGGTATTATTTGTCACATTAAGACAATTGAATGTCGTTTAATAGATTAATTCAAAAACGATTTAATAATATTATATATGTATATATATATCGATTAATTTGGATCAAGTTTTGACATTTATTTTTTTATTTCAATTTTTTCAGTTTTTTTTCACTAAAATAACTTTTGAATTAATAAACATAAATCAAATTGGTATTTTAATTTAATTAATAAACAAGTGTGTGAACATAGCTATTAGCTGTCTACAGTTATTAGTTATCGTCTTCAACATTTGCTTTCAATTATTATTTCAACTTCATGTCTTACTGCATATGTGTGGCGTATGCAATCAATTGTACATTCTTGTTCAATATCCTTGACCAGGATTGACCGAGTAGCAGATGCAAGTATGTAGTGTCAGCCCTAAAATTTTCAGCGCCCTGGGCGTGAACTAATATTTGCCTCCCCCCCCCCATTTTTATTAAAGGTCTGACCGCACCATGCGTCTGCGACACGAACGAAAGTGAAACGAATTTTTGTCTGTTCGTGTACACCTGGTCAATGCATTTTTCAAAAACCCAGACCAAATGAATGGCGAAAACATACAGCGATGAACGGCACACTGTGTGCATGGCTCCTCACCGTGGTTGGTCTCCTACATTTCAAATATGGGATACACCGTTATCGATCACTGTCAAGCAAGGATAAATACAAGCATACAATTTGATCGAGTAAAGTCCAGAGGATCATCGTGGGGAATGGCCGACACGGCACTGAATGGCACACATCATTTTTTCGCATGTTTAAAGTAGAAAAAAAAAATACGTGCCACATTCACCGCCATGTGATTTTGCCCGAACACGTGCGTGCTTTAAGGGATATGGAGATCGAACGATTCCGAGAATTTCCATTTCATTATTTTCTTCCTACTACTATCCTTGTTCTTTTATAAACTTACTGCACATAGTTTTGAATAGGATCAGGTATCTTTACATTTACAGGTATCGGAAAAAATTAACGGTTCGAAATTGCTCGTGCTCTCGATTTTCTCGAAATTATAATCGTTTCCACAATGGTAAAAGGATTATTTCGCACATTAATTGCGCGCATGACAATCGTTACTACAAAAATCGTGAATACGGAATATCTGGCACTCGAATTCTCGTAAGTACAAAATTTCGTGTGATGGAGTTTTTGGGTGCCAGATTTTTCGTGATCGAGATTTTCATGATGTGTTTTTTTAATGACGCTGAGGGTGCCAGAGGCGTCGGCGGCGCTGGGGGCGAAGGCATCGGGGGCGCCGGAGACGTCGGTGGCGCTGGGGGCATCTGAGACGCCGGGGGCGAAGGCTCCGGGGTGCCGGAGGCATCGGGGGCGCTGGGGGCGTCGGCGATGCACAAAACGTAATTCTTAATTCGTAATCACTTTGTAATCTCAGTCGTAATTACTAATTCGTGCATCAATTTCTTTCCAAAACCAGTCGATTCAATATCTTTAACTTTATTTTTATTCGAGTTTCAATTCCTTTTCGAAACCACCCGTTGAAATCAACGGGACCAACACTAGTATATATTTAGATTTGGGCATGGGCGCCCGCAGAAAATTTTCTAAGGGGGGGGGCGCAAAATATTTTTAGTAATGTTTTAATGTAGTTTTAATTTACTGTAGCGTATTTGTATGGTGAACGAACGGACAGGACACTGTAGTAATAAAGGGCATCTTTCCCACGAATTGCCAAATCATTTGTTCCGCAAAATAAGATTGTTGAAATAATAGGATACAGTTTCTTTCTGTTTTCTTCAATAGTGCGTTTTACAGAATTATCTATCTGACAAATAATATCCTTATTTGGATCTCTAATGGTTGACGCGAAGTGTTCAGCATCTTGTTGAGACCCACGATGCCATGCTGAGCTGGTATGGTTTCTGGCACATTCATTAAAATCTTTGTACTTTGTACAAGGAGTAGTAACGAAGGCACCTTGAATTCCTCTTTGAACTGGTTGCGGAAATAAAACACAGAAAATGCAAAAAGCACCTTTTAACCTAGGTGAATATGATAACCATGGAGTATACTGGGTTAGCCAAGATTCCCCGAAACAACATTTTCCACTTCCTGACATGTCGCCTTCAAAATCATATGACGGGTGAGGTTTGAATGGATAGTTAGCAAACGATACTTACGCTTAAGATCGATAGGAATCTTCGTAGTAGATTTTACATGGGCTGGCTCCAGACTGGCCAACGCTCTGTCCCTCCACACTTTCATTATGCTAACACGAAGTGATTTAAAATAAAAGTAAAATTATTTGACTATTTTCAATCAATCCAGGGGGGGGCAAGCGCCCCCCTTGCCCCCCTGCGGGCGCCCATGGATTTGGGTAGTTTCCTGTGCGGCAATTTTCTTGTGCGACGAATTTTCGTGCAACAGCAAACTCGATTTTCGCAGCGGTGGTTATTAGTCCGGTCAAATTAGACATTCAAGGATACATAAATTCACAACAAACTGAAAGCTGAAAAAAGTGATGCGATACATTACTTTTTGCGCAATTTACTTACACCCAGAATGAAGAAGAGGAAGATCAAGAAGAAGATCAAAAAGAAGCATTTGAAGATTATGAATCAGATGAATAATTTTCTCTACTTTTTAAACTCTTTACTCTAAACAGAATCACAACAGACCTGTGGAATAGGCCTACTGGGGAAACCACATTAAAAAAAACGCGCTAAATACACTACCTATATAGGTGGCGTGGAAACGTGTACATATTATGACAATTACAACTTCTTGAATCGTTATATCTCAGAAATGGTGGCTCTTAAGAAAAAAAGTATTAATACATTTTTTATAGATAATTTTATGACCTACAATTTTTGTCTGAAGTAATTTTATGATAAAACTTACCGTTTTGCTGAAAATCATGAAAAACCCATATTTTTGACCTTTGCCCTCAGGTAAATTTTTTTCCAGGTATCAGAACGATGAGGAGTTTTGACATGTCATTTATAATTATGTTTTGAACAATTTTACTCACTTTATTTTATTTTATTAATTGAAAAATCAACAGACAGGATGTACATAGATATGTATAAAAAAACAAATAGTAAATAAATAATATATGTAACATCCGAGTCCAATAATAGATTTTTACAAAAGTGAAAAAGATAAATATGAGGAAAACAAATTAAAAAGTAAAGAATAAAGGCATGAAAAAATATGAAGAACATTGCATAATTAAACTATAGTATTAAAATATTTGGAAAAGGTTATAAAATAGAATATAAGAAGAAATTGAAATTTACAAATATAAAACAAATGAAAAAGGTAAATACAAAATAAACAAATGAAAAGGAAAATAATGAAAGCTATAATATGATTAAATAGCACATTACATAACTAAACTAAAGTATAAAAATATTGGAAATATTGGAAAAATAGAATAGGAGAAGAAATGAATCAATCGGTCAAGATTCTCTTGATGTTAGACCTGAATTGATGTAGGGAAATACCAAATAGATCAACCTCATTCAGCTCTCCGTTAAACATACGATAAACGCGCTGCAGATAAAAATATTTTTGGGAATTAGTATTGAAAGGATCAAGTGAAAAGAGTGCAACGCGTCTAGAGTACCGAACTGGGATTCTGAAATTAACCTTATTCAGTAAATCAGAACAATCAAGGAAACCATTTATGAGCTTAAAGAAGAATATAGCATCAGTATGTCGTCGCCTGACAGAAAGATTGTTAAAAGAAAGGATTTTTAAAATGTCGGAAACAGTAGAATGGGTATAGGTAGGAAAAAGGTAGCGTAAGGATTTAATAAATTTAAGTTGAACTTTCTCAATACAATTAATATGGGATAAATAAAAAGGTGACCAGATAATTGAGGCAAATTCAAGGTGAGACCTTACAAAGGAAAAATAAAGTAATTTTAGTACATAAGGATCATTAAACTTTACATCACACTTTCAGCGTGTTGTGAATTTATGTACCTTCACTGCTATTTTTTGGTCTAATTTGACCGGACTATATCCTGGTAGCGATTCACATTTGGGATGTAATCACCGAATATGTGGAGGAAGTGTCGAGTGAGGAGAAGTTTAGAGCTGGCCGCGAGACGCAGTGTTGGGACCGCGCAGAGTGCGGAGCGGGTGCGGGTGCGGGTGCGGGTGCGGGTGAGGTGAGGCGAGGTGAGGCGACGCGAGGTGAGGGTTGCGGGGCGAGTGGGTGAGTGAGTGAGCGGGTGAGCGGGCGAGTGGGCGAGTGGGGTGAGCGGGGCGAGAGGGGGCGAGTGGGGGCCACCGGGGGAGCGCCAGCCCCCGCCCTCGCCATGGAGCGGCGGACGGTCTCCCGCCGCAAACAGAAAAAGAGCAAAGAGGCGAGTCTGCTGCCCCCCGCCGCACGCGCCCCCCGCTCCGACCCCGACCTCGACCCCGATCTCGATCTCGATCTCGATCTGGATCCGGATCCCGAGTGCGGGTCTGGCCTCGATGCTGATCACGATCACGATCACGACTCGTGTCACGACTCTTGTGCCGTGGCGAGCGCGCCCCCCTGCGAGGAGGTGGCCGAGCGGCTGGCGGGGCTGCGGCTCACGAACGGCACCAACGGCGGAGCCCCCCACGAGGAGGCCGAAACCGAAACCGAAACCGAAACCGACACCGACGCTGACGCTGACGCTCGCGGCGCCCCCGAGACGCCCCCTTCGGTGTGCGGCCCCACGTGTGCCGCCCCCTGCTGCGCCCTCTGCGGGGACGTCTGCTTCGAGTCCTACCAGTCCGAGCTGCAGATGGCCGACATCATGAAGCTGATCCAGAAGGACTTGTCCGAGCCCTACTCCATCTACACGTACCGCTACTTCATCCACAACTGGCCCAAGCTGTGCTTCCTCGCGATGCATCGAGACAAATGCATCGGAGCCATCGTCTGCAAACTGGACTTGCACCGCACCGTCAAACGAGGATACATTGCCATGTTGGCCGTCGACCAAAAATATAGAAAAAGAAAGATCGGCTCCAAGCTTGTAACGCAAGCTATTTCGGTAATTTTAATTCATTCAATGTTTTACATATTGTATATTATATTACAGTTGGAATGTCGATTCAAAATCGCCTTTAGCTCTTTGACAGTCAAATATAACCTCGTAAAAAGTTTCTATACTAAATATAACAAAGAATTTATGAAATATAATTCAAAATTCGTTATTATACTTTTCATATTTTAAACGAATATTATGTTTTTGTTTTCAGGTGATGATATCAGACGGAGCAGACGAAGTTGTGTTAGAAACGGAAATAACAAATAAGCCAGCTTTAAGACTGTACGAAAATTTAGGATTTGTGAGAGACAAACGGTTGTTTCGATATTATTTAAACGGTGTTGACGCTTTGAGACTAAAATTGTGGCTGAGATGAAACTGCATCGTCCAGTTTAATCGAAAAATCTTTTAGATTAATTTTACTCTAGTTTTGTACAGATGCAATGTTTGCAATGATGGGTAAAAAATATTTTGAGCGTGAAAATATTTTTAATATTTCTAATTGAATTAATTAAAATAGTAATATATGAGCTGTTTCATATGAACGTTGAATGAGCCCAGTTTCAGAAAAATAAAATAAATCATGTATGACTTTAAGCCCCCAAATCGGCAAAATCTTGCAATGTGATATATAATTGTATGTGGATTTATATTTTTTATGTATTAATAAAATTGTAGATTAACAGCATCTTGGATTATTCAATATTGTATTATCACCGAATAGAATTTTTTTTTTAAATCAGTAATACACAAATTTGTTTAAAAAAAATATGACTAATTTCTGTTTCATTTAAAATAGCTCACATAATGTGTATATCTTTAAAATTGTAAATTATTTTTTGCCATATGAACAAATATTATATTTACTCTCGGAACAACATTTTATGTTCATTTTTAGGCTATTATATAATTTTTTTGGGTTTTTAGGAATTGTTTTTTTTTTTTTGTTAATTTAAAAACGGTTTTATTGCTTGTTATAAATATTAGTTACTATTGACAAAAGGATTTCTTTAATTTTTATTATTAACTTCGATTTATAGAAGAACACAAGTTAACTGTTTCTAAAGAGTTCGATATATCGGAAAGAAACATACAAATTCATGTTATTTTCATTCGGTATATTGAGTTTGTGGTTGAATTTTTCCACTCTCTTTTAAATCAAGCATTTATAGAACAATCTTGATTTATTAATTGACATCTTACACTCATTGTGAACATTGCTCAGACACGCATATAAATATATCTTTCTCAGATGTAAATTGATATCGTAATACACTCACAATGTATTAAACAAGCATGTTTTTTTCTATAATTTTGTTGAATTTTATTCATTGTAACTTTGTATCATGTACAATATCAACAATGTGATATAAACTCGTAGCAAAATTTTCATTTGAGCTTGCTGGTATATATAAATATATATATTTATAAGTGATGTGTATATAATCATATACATAATGTACATGAAACACTATTATATTGATTTATTGGTGTTTAACGAGAATGAGAATGTACACGAAAATGCCAGATGTAACGTATGTGAATTATCTTTAGGATTTTATGTGTAAATAGATGTCTTTCATATATTTTTTGTTGTTTTTCAAAAAAACAATGTATGATCTTTTTTTATCGAATGTTCATAAACTTGTATGAAATATGATTAATAGTAATTTGATAAAAAAAAAATACCAAAGAATTTGTTTTTTTTTTTCTATTTTAATTTTTCTCACTTCCGTAAACATTAATCTGATGAATAAATGACCAATTTTTGGTTTTTGAGTAATATGAAATGGGTAACTAATTTCCTATTATTGCCAATACAAATTTCAACAATCAGATTGTCGCCATTTCTGATCCCATTTGAAATATTCGTTTCTTTCAGACAAATGTTCCAATATAATATTCCAAACGATTCTAACAGTTTGTTGGAATATTTTTGCAAATACTGGAAAAGCAAATTTAGAAAATCGCCTTTCTGTTTATATGAAAAATATTCGTTTTTGTTCAATGATATCGTTAAATCCAGGGATGAGTGTGCGTAATGTCTGGCATTTAAAGTGAAAAATTTGTAAATATAATGTATTATACAGGTATATAAAGTAAATATCTGTTATGCTACAATGTTTTCGAGGCGTTGTATATTTATTTTATACGTTAAATTACTTTTTTTTTGTGTTTATATATGAGCTTTTTTATCAATTAGATATGTTGATTAATATATAACTAAAATTTAATTAAATATGATTCGAACTGATGCGACGAATATCATGTACACTTAATATTAGTTCGGCCACTATTTACCCTCGTCGGACGGTTAATATTTATGTGAATACTGTGAATTTTCTGTACTGTAATAGATAAATAAAACGTAATACGAATTTTTTGGAGTTTTATATATAATACATGGTAAACGGACTACTAGTCATATGTGAACCAGTCACAGGACAACCGGTCACACGTGATCACCCGTCACACTAAAACTGGTCACACCCTAAAATCGGTCATGAGAAAACTGGTTAACCGATTTTAGGGTGTGACCAGTTTTAGTGTGACGGGTGATCACGTGTGACCAATCTAGAGCGACTGGTTGTCCTGTGACAGGGTTCACATTCGACTAGTAATCACCGAAACATAATACATACATACATATAATGATATAGTCACATCAATTATATACAAACTAGTGGCCTGTGTGCACTCGGTAAAATATCGCAATTCGGATCAGCGGAATCAATAATTTATTAATAACCAGATGAATCTGGCATGCGCTACAATGCCAGAATAAGGAATGCAATTCACGTTTCAAGTGATGGTTGGAACTCAACAACGTCTCTTCAACGCCGTGTTGTCATTTATTTATTTATTTTTAAACAGACCATTGTGGCATAACAGGAATTCCTAAAGCGCCACAATGGTCAAAAAATATAACACAAAAAAGAAAAAAAACAAAATAACAATTAAACATAAACATAAATACATCCATACATACATAAAAAATAGCATTTATAATAACAGATAAAGTAAAAATATCAAATAAAATATAGCATAAGGAATGCCTTGCACCTACAGCCAGTTTCAATAAATATGTAAGAAACAACTACAAATACAAAACATCCCTGTAAGGCCCAAATGGAAGAGAGTTAATCAAAATTTCACTCATAAATCACAATCAATCATGAAAACAATGATGAGCGCAGACTACCAGATAAATGGGTTAGAGTAATTTCCGACAATTTACGCTCACTAAGGTGGAAAATATCACATTCAGTCTCGGCAGCAACGATTTCATTAAGAAGTCGGATAGCTCTTGGAATAGGAGCCATTCGAAAAAGAACTGTGCGGGCAGGAGGTACAGCCAGCAAATGATGATGTCTACCACGCACATAGTGAATAGGGACATAAAGCCCCAACTGCTCCAGCAACAACGGGCATGACGTATTACCACGTAAGAGCAGGAGAACGAAACGAATTAATGAGAAGTTTCTCCGAAGTTCAAGGGAATTATACCCAAGCATGCCCAAAAGGAAAGGAGTGGGGTAGAGATATGGGTAATACCCATATTCTTTCCTATATAGGAAACGAAGAAATGCTTTTTGCACTTTCTCAATCATCAGAGAGTAATTTGCTTCATGCGGATTCCACACAATCGCATTATACTCTAGCTTACTTCTCACAAGCGAATTGAAAAGCAAGCGAGAAGACAAAGGATAGGAGAATAATCTTGCATATCTCAAAACAAATCCAAGTCGACGAAAGGAAACGTCAGCGACTTTTTTGATATGGTTGTGAAAGGTGAGCTGAGGATCAAAAGTGATACCCAAATCGACAATAGATTCCACACGCTTCAACAAGACGGATCTAATGGAATATCCGTGACAATAGAGTGAATGTGCACGTCCATAGCTCATAATTGCACATTTGTTTAAATTAAGTTCAAGGCTGAACTGAACTCCAAGACAGCGTTAATATCAGCTTGAAGGAGAGAGGCTTGCCTCTCATCCTTGACAGCAAAAAATAATTTAACGTCGTCAGCAAACAAGAGACATGATGCATTACATAAAACTCTAGGGAGGTTATTAATAAGAATTGTAAATAGTAATGGGCCTAAAGTGGACCCCTGAGTAACACCAGATCGAGTAAAAAATGAAGGAGATTCATAAAGACCATATCTAACAAATTGCTTCCTATCACTAAGATAAGAAGCAAAGAGTTTAAGAAGACGCGTTGAAAAACCAACCATAAACCAGTCATAAACCAACTGGTAACGTGGTTACCAACGAACACATTTCCTTGACTACACAATGGCGCTACAAACTTTCGCGTCAGTAAAATCGTAATTACGAATATTATTATTAAGAGGTTTTTTTTCACAGTAAGGACAAATCCTGAAAGTTCCATTGTTATCGGTTGAGTGGCTTAGGAGCCTGTACCAGACAGACAAACACACATTCAATTTTATATACATATATATATATATATATATATATATATATATATATATATATATATATATATATATATATATATATATATATATATTTAAAATTTAATTAATATTTTTGAAAAAAAAATCTTGTTTTTTATATTTTATTTTATTTTTACATAGATATGTACCAGGAAGACCTAATAGGTAGACCCCAATGCGCGTTCCTAGACAATTAATTACAAACATTGCAGCATTTTCATTACATAAATCGCCGTATTTTGAGAGGCTGACGAACAAGGAATTAACAATTAATTAATTAATTAATCCATAGAGACATCTATGGATTTAGACTTGTACAAATTTTTTTAAATATAGTACATAAATCAAATTTAGATATTTGTGACATAGCGGGTAGGATGATTTTTGCCAATTAGATGGAGGAACCGTTTCAACAAAATGATTGACTTGCAGTCTCAAATATCCAAATCGGACCAGCAGTATTAAAGATTAGCACGAGATCGAACCCGGTAACCTAACGGTGCTAAACATAAACGTAACCACCGAGCCATACTGCTGGCGATATACGATTCCAGGGGGAGAAACAGGATGGAGCATATAAACAAGCATTCACACGCACTCTACACGCACGCACGCAATAGACAATTATTTTATACGATATAGTTCGTAATGTTTCAATTATTTCGGAATTGGTTAATATATTTCAGAAAAAAAAATCTTGTTCGTAATGCAGCGTTGTGACAATGGAATTATTTGAATCGATTTGATTAATTTTGTGAAATATTACGTCAACTCTGAAATTCGAATTGGGTATCCCCTCTTCATACACAATTTTACAAAATTTATGCTATCGTTGGGGCCTGCCATCTTCAGATGGGGGCCTCGGTACGAACAAGCTAAGATGAGGTTAGTAATGAAACGTAAAGGAGGTTTGTAAAAAATACCTCATCTCAATTTCAGTGTTTTAAATAAAATCCATTTTTTCTCCTTATTTTATTTTTTGGAGTTCCTTTCATACAGGGGGGTCATTTGGGAGTTCAGCGGAGGGTACATTTGGCCAGACCAGGAATATGCATGTCATTTGATACTATGAACCTTAATCAAATCGATTACACATTACTAAAAGTTTGGGACAGCAGAAATTGCAACAAATTTAAACATGTCGATCAGAAGTTTCTTCCGAAAAACAGGCTTCAGAACCAATTATTACGCTTTGTCGCGACACCACGTTTCACACTCGCTTTCACGTCATGTTTCGATGCGTAGTTAACAGATGGTGTTGTAACGTATAATTTCAAAATTTATTCCCACCTTAGAAAAAACGAGGATATGGTATGAAGAATAGTCTCAATGGGGTCGCATTCATCCAGCTTCGTTCGAAAGATAAAATCGGCCAATTATGAGTCCATAAAGTCACGGTTCGTTCCTCGTCTTCGCTTATTTCGGCATTTGACAACTCCACATTTGTTCTATTGGGTGCTTTGGAGATTTATTATGAAATAAGTAAAAAAAAAATGTATGGACGTATTGAGAAGTATGCATAAACTTCAGGAACGCGTGCGACTACTAATTCATAAGACTTGAGACATCTGTTGACATATGTACATGTAGTCGAAACGTCATATCGTAGCGAAGCGTAATAACCATAGAAGTAGAATGCATAGAATCGCTCTCAGCCTACAAAAATGTTGCTACAAAAACTCTGTGCGGCAGAGTTTGTTCATTGTTTGCTAAACTTCGTCTCTCTCTCTCTTGTGTCTCTTTTCTGATTTTCCGTCTCTCTCTTCAAAGGCTCGCTTTTAGACGATACTTTTGTTAACAATGACCATTCTATGCATTCTACTTCTATGGTAATAACTAGTTTTTGGGCGTGAAGCGTGAGCCTCACTACTAAACAAGTACCAAAAAAAAACTTTATAAAAAAATACCACAAACTGGCTCAAATTTTGCCCCCCACCTGAAAAAAATTGAAATGAGGTCCCTGTCGAGTGCTTTGCATTAGTTTCCCTCCCCTCCCCAAGTTAACCAGACCACACAAGGGAAAACTACTTGATTTCCTGGAATAGACCCAAAAGCAAGATTTTGGATTTTGTTACCAATATTTATTGGAATTAATAGTTGAATACCCTCGTCATACTTAACAATAATTTTTATCACCGAGTAAGTACATTCAGATCTACACCAACAATTGAAACTTGTCTATTTTTTACTATGATTGCGGACTGCGATTTGAATGTATGTAAACAACGTCACTATTTATTTTTTCTACTACTTTTTAGTGCTTGTAATGACAATTATTTCATTGGGGCCGCCGAGAAGAATCCTGAACTCTTGAAAAATAATTCCGAGCCCTATGACAAACTAAAAAATAGATCTTATAGATATATTTTTAATATGTGAAAAATATATCAGAACTATTAGAAAAATACCTACATAGATGTTCGTAGTTATTTTTTAAAATAATTGAATAAGAAAGTATGATATAACTAGGGATAGGCCCGAAAATGTGCTGAAACGGGATTAAAAAAGGTTAACAATAGAAACCCATTTATTTCGAGCTGGCGCATCCTACCGCCGCTCACTGGATATAACTAAAGCCCGGACCCAGAGGGTGCCGCGTATTGTTCAAATGTTGTAAATGCATTGTTAAAGGTTTGACGAACCTTTTTTACAAAGGATTTACTACAATGGAACAATGGATAGCACTGTGACTATCCTACCTCTAGATATAACAGGTACGATTTCACATGGACACTAAGAATGCGTGGCTCGAAAAATAATAAACACAGCATTAAATAAATATATGTATTTTTATGTAGAATAATATAAAATATCAATATCGGTCAGTCGAACGTCTGGAACTTTACCCCAACTTTCTGCCCCCCCCCTTACCCTCTCATCGGCCCTGTTCATCACCTATATGCTTATTTACCATTTTTTAATACTAATGCTATTATATTCTTTTCAATAATATTTTATTGCATAATTTAAAGTAGACATGTTAAAAAATAGTTATGATTTTTGTTTGTAGGGTTTGTTTATACGTATTAGGGAAAAACATGCCTGTGATTTAATGAAAATTCGTTTGCTTATCGAAGTTTTTAGCTCTTTTTCGTTTAGGATCGAGTTCAAATTTAGTTTTTATAACTAAATGCATTTTAGTTGACAATATCTAATATAATAAAAAATCTGGCCGAGTTAAATTGGCTCAAAATTTTTGATGTTTAAGTTGAATAAATTTACTCAATTACAATCATTATATGTAAGCTTTTTATTAATTTTCTTATTAAAAGTTCAATAAAAAAAAATCCAAGAATTCATGCATTTTGCCCAAGTGTGAGGCTTCAGATATCGTCGACGAGTATTACTCAAAATATAAGCGTTCTGAAAAAGCCGGCATCCAACAATGGACGGTTAACGACGACAATTAAAGGGTTCGGTGGTTATTCCGCACAAAGCGATCTCGCACACGTCATTAAAATCTCGATCACGGAACATCTAGCATCCGAAAAGTCCATCTATCGATAGTTATACACGAACTAGCATACTAAGGAGAACTCGATTACCAGATGCAAAGAAATGAAAAGACCATGGCCCGAGCATCGGGGGGACAGCCATGGCACTGGCCTGAGGGCCCGGACCACGAGGGGGTCTGGCACCGAGACAATATTTAATTTTATTTTTTATTTTTACATTTTAATACAAGGAATGCTTTACAGGTAAACCCCAATGCGCCTTCCTGGCCAATTACAAACAATAAAGCATTTTTATTTATTATACAAATCGCCGAATTACGAGACACTGACTTAAACTCGCAATTTAACGAGACATCTATGAATTCTACATAAATTCTATTGTACATTAATCATACTCAAATAGTGGTGACATAGTAGGTAGGAAGGATTTTTATCCAATTTTAAATCGGGAACCGTTTCAACAATGAAATCAGAGAAAGTTGGCTATCTCTGATAGGAAATGATCGACCAGGAGTCACAAATATCCAGGTTTAACCAGCAGCATTACAGATATACTCAGAAAAATTCTATTCAATCGAGGTCAGCTCATCGGATCGAACCCGGCGCCTCTCTGTGTTAAGCAGAAGCTAAACGACCGAGCTATGATGCTGGCTAATATATATATTTTTTAAATTTATTACGAAATTGTCTTTCATCTTCGTACTTGTTATGTTCAAGTAGTAACTTTTCGGTGATACCTTAGATATTATCTTTATACCACGACTTTTATTTGAGATTTGTGAAAATATATTATCACTTATCAAAGTGATCCTCAATCTTAGTACTCCTTAATGCAGAGCATCTTAACCTGTGTGCCGCGGAAATATTTGTTCCCCGAACAGCACTTCGGCCTACTGCGTGCGAGTGAGATCGCGTGTGAGGAAGAAAACCGATGTTAATTAGCGTTTTGTCACCTATGCATATACGGAATAACTAGCGACTGCCGATGAAGTATGTACATATGTATGTACGTAGCTGACAAAGTCTACGAGACGTAAACAATGTGTGCCGCGAATATCCAGAGGTTACGATGCCCCGCCTTAATGTGTATGTACTGTGAAAAATATTGATGAAATGATTTTTAATTTCAATTTTGAAACATTTGGGGGGGGGGGGGGGCTTAAGCGGGTCTACCTCACGGGCCCGAAAGCGAAACGCCCGAAAACGCAAATTTTGGAAGGCAAAGATCGATAATCGAAAGATCTTAAGTCGAAAGATCAAAAAAAAAGGGTGCATGGTAAACGGTACATACTCACTTACAACAAGAATAAGAGGAACAGGTTTTTCCTCCCGTATTAATGTGCGCGCGCCATTGATGTATAATACACATAGATGGGCCCTGACGTGTGATTTTGGTCGGAGATCTTGTCTTCACTAACTGAGGGGTGCGGGGGGTTTAACTACCGGGGAAGTTGGGAAAAAAATGGTTTTTTCCCTACGACGCAGCGGTACCTACCTACCTACTAAGAGAAACTGTGCATGCGCCATGTATTTTGCATGCGCCAAAAGGGAGACCAGTATAAGACGTGAGGGCGGATCTAGTGTATTATACATCAATGGCGCGCGCAGAATACGGGAGGAAAAGCCTATTCCTCTTGTTCCTGTTGAATCCTGCTAGCGCAAATTAAGTGAGTATGTACCGTTTACCATGCACCCTTTTTTTATCTTTCGACTTAAGATCTTTCGATTTTCGATCTTTGCCTTCCAAAATTTGCGTTTTCGGGCCCGTGAGGGAGACCGGGCTTAAGCATACTAGCCTGGGGGCCCAGCTTGGGAAGTGCGGGCCATGTCATTTATTTATTTATTTAACATATTAGCCACAGTGACATTACAGAGATCTCCAACGCGTTGCTGTGGCCGGTCATTCAGTAATAATAACTTATAATAATAACAATATTAACACAACATCATTAAAATCATAAAATCATAAAAAAAAAGAAAAAAACATAGATAAAGTAATAACAATCATTAATATTTATAATAGGCAAAATCAACCACTGGCATTCCTCAACAACCACTCAACCAGATTAGTATATTTTATATTGAAGAGGTCAATTTCACCAGAAATCCTGTTAAGCAGATATATCGCTCTAGATATAGGAGCCGTTGACAACATATTTGTGCGAGCCACAGGAGGAACAAACAAATCACGATTTCTCAAGTCCCTGAATTTACAAGGTGCATTAAACCTAAATTCCTTTAGAACCTGAGGATTGTGTATTATCCCATTCAACAGCTTAAAGTGTCTTCCCAGTAACATATTCCGACGAGACTCCAATGAGCTGAAACCTAACGCCCCTAATAGGAATGCACTAGGATATAGCCAAGGATAATAACCATACTGTTTCAAATAAAGATATCTGAGAAACCGTTTTTGGATTCTCTCAATCTTCAAAGAATGAGTTATATGGGTAGGATTCCATATAATAGAAGAAAATTCTAGAATACTACGTACTAAAGATTCATAAAGAATTTTAAGCACCAACGTACTCTGGAAAGGTTTGCTAACTCTTAGTAAGAATCCCAGCATTTTTGTTGCACGCAAACAAATATTGTCTATGTGTCGTTTAAATTGAAAATTATTCGAGAACAAGACCCCCAAATCACAATAATCATCTACAAACTTTAATTCAACACCACTTAGGCGATATGGATAAATCAAGCGATTTGAAGATCTTGTCACATTGAGAACACAGCATTTTTGAATGCTAAAAAATAGACACTCGAGCAGTAAAAGTGTTGAATCGAATCATGGCGAATTAGATCGCTGTTACGGCCGAGAGCGTCAAAACAAAAGAGCGCAGCGGTAGAAAACGCACCGATTCGAATTTGAAAAGCGAACGCTATCCGGGAGAGTGAGACTGTAGAGAAGTCGTCTACCTGCAGCACCTGTACATTATGGATTGTGCACTTGTGAGGCCACCACTACCTACTACGAATGGCGAGTGGTGAGTGGTGAGTGCGAGTCGAGTGGCGAGTAGGAGAGACCAGTCGGCAATCTGAGATCAGTCGGCCGGCGACCGCGCGGTCGTAAGCGCGTGTTTGGAGTCGCGGTCGGTCGACCGGTGACGTTCGGCAGTTGTCGTTCGGCATTCGGAATTCGGCATTCGGCGTTCGACACTCGCCACTCGCCACCCGGCATTCGGCATTCGGCTTTCGGTGGCGCTGGAGTCAGGTGGTGTTGACGTATTCTCTGACATGCGCTGACCGGCGACTGCGCCCCCGCCGCTCCCTTTCAGCTCCTTTCAGCCCCTTTCAGCCCCCATCGCCCCGAGGATCGCTCTTTGAGGAGAAAAGCGATGGCCGAGCGCGACCGCCTCGCCAAGACGCCCATCAGGGTCGGCTTCTACGACATCGAGAGGACCATCGGCAAGGGAAACTTCGCCGTCGTCAAACTCGCCAGACATCGAATCACCAAGACTGAGGTAATTTCCGTCAATTTCGCCACTGTTTTTCCCCACCCGCGATCGATTTTCCGCATGCTTTTCCCGTCAGCTGTACCTACTCGGTAGTACGCGCGCCCTGGACGACCTGCATTTCCCCCTGTGACTTTTCAGTTTCAGCTTTTCCGTAGCTCGCATCACCGGTCTCGGGAAACTCCATTTCGAAAATGACGACATGATGATGTTGTATTGTATACAATGTTTTGATTTCAGATTCTTTTCAATAAATCTAATATATAATTTCGAAAGAGACTTTGTATGTAACTATTGTTGCTTCGTAGAAAACAAATGAATATTCAAATAAATTATGTTTACTATTAGATTGGCCATGTTTAAGCGGGTTATATTACAAATACCGAGCGAAGCCGGGTAAAAACCCTAGTCTAATATATGATTTCGAAAGAGACTTTGTATGTAACTATTTATTGTTGGTTCGTAGAATTAGTGACGTTCAATTTAATAAAAAAACAAATGAATATTCAAATAAAATAAAACTATTGAAATAAATTTAATTAAATGTTTACTATTAGATTGGTCATGTTTAATCGGTTTATATTACAAATACCGAGCGAAGCCGGGTAAGACCACTAGTATTCTATAATCTCATTTGAGTTGTGTGGTAGCACATTTCAGTAACAAGCAATGAGTAAATTTTACTTACATATTAAAAACGTTATATACATATATGTATATGTTGAACAAATACATTGTTGTTACTTTCATAAAATTTCATCTAGCTAAATTTCACAAGAATTTGACTTTTTTTTTATATGAACTTTGTATCAATTATTTTTATTATGTCCAGCTACTCGGTTATTTTATATGATTAAAAATGAAAGGTTGAAGAATCATTAAATATTACTGCATATATACGATGTTTTCACATTTAATTAATTCAATTGTTATTTTTTTATTCGAATTTTCCGATAGGATGTCAAATATATAGAACCGCATTTAATGCACGACTCGCTTTGATTCTCAGTTAAGCTTGCGAATTAATTATTTTTTCAATCCTTTTGATAAAAAAGTCATGCGTATAAGATAAGTTATCTATTCAGTCCGATTTTCAGAATCCTTACAGTTTATGCACAATATACATAAAATGTGTGTATGCACCTAATCATAAAAGAAATTTCAAAATTTATATTTTAAGAAAATTAAAAAAAATTCGCCATTTTGAAACTTAAAATGTGTAGAAATATAAGATTTTTTTCATTTAAACATTGTAATAAATATGTATATGAAAAAATCAGATGTGTGTCAATACTCATTATATTAAGTTTTTCTTGCGTAAGGAACAAGCTTTATATTATATGAAAAAGTGCTTTATATTATATTCGAAAAACTGAAACATTATTCGGTGGTAAAATTTAATCTGAACTTCATTTATAAGGATTATAAGATTTAAATTTTTGCTTTCCTTATTAAAAATGAGGCATGTTTGCATCAAAATGAGGCATGTTTGCATCATTTTTATCGCTCCTTTTTATTTTTCTTCTAATCCCATTCTTAGCTCCAAAACGTCTTCATCAGATTCTTTCAAGCGAACCTTTCAAGTCTGTAATACTACTGGAAATTACTCATCTGTTTCTCTGAATCTTTTCTAGTTTATTCAGGAATTCTGTTTACGTGTCCCGGCTAACTTAATTCATTTTGTTGGCATTTTTGAGGTCCTCTTTTTTGTCAATAGAGCTAGATCAATATTTTACTTGTTGTTTTCATACTTCTGCCCAAGAAACTAATCATTCTGCAATCAAACGAAAATTTCATTTAGGTAAATTTATGAAAATCATCTCAAATGATACTCAGTGGCGTCGCTAGGGGTCGTGTCACCTAAAAAATATTTTTTATTCATTATTAATATTTGTGAATTGTTATGACTTACGAGAGGGAAGCGCCAAAAGAGAAGCTTACACGCTGTTTCTGGATTGCGTCTCCGTCTGACTGAATTTTTTCAGGAAGTCGAACAAAATCCAATTATGACTCATATTTTATGCTACATATATACCTATAGCTGCACCAGACGGATTTTGTGGTAGCTGCATAAATACAGAAAGCTGTATATATACAGATATTGCAATGAGGCGTGTAGCCACTCGAGGACCGCCATACAACGAATTCGACAAATTAGCGTTTTCCAATTTGAACAATGTGGTGCCACCCCAAAAATGGTGTCACCCGGTGCAGACCGCGTCGCTACCGAGTACTATAATAGGCACAGCAATAATCTTTTCCCGTGCTTAATTATTCTAAATCAAATTTCCTAGGCGAATGCTGAGATATGTATTGTTGTGTGGGTTTTCCGGTGTTGTTGCTCTGTAATCCGGTCCATTCATCTGCAGCACGCGTTCGCGAGATGTCAAAACGGTTCCGTTGGCTGAGGTCGCCAGATAATTATTGTGTTCGAGATACACAAGCGAGCTCACGTATATATGTACACATGTACAATATAAAACAAACATATATATGTATGTACATACAACCGTACCTATCGGCCGTTTAATCGTCTCGGACAGAGCTGTCGGGGCAAGCGGCCAAGCGAAAATAAAATATTCGCGCAAAATATTCTGAATTTTTCTGCAATTCAGCTGGCGGCCACCTCCTCCTCACCCACGTTGTTGTTATTTTCTGGACGCTTCTCCTTCTGCGAATCGACCGCGACACGTTCATCAATGAACTTAATTAAGGCCGTCCCCAAGCCCGCTCGTTACATATAGCACACGAGTTCTGGGTTAGTCAGCACGTGCCAGTCGATGTGCTTTGGAATTATCCTTTGATTTGAGACGCCAAAATTGGTTTTGGTCTTCAGTCGGCTCGGTGTGAGCTTTGCAAACATTTTAAGACTCGCCGCTAGTGTAAACTCTCGCACGTTATTCACGGTGCAATATGTCTTCCGTCGGTCTCGCTATCTCCTAGTTAAATCTGAGGAAACTCGCTAGAAGCTTTCGCATCGAGGGACTCGCTAAATTCCTCACGAGGCACTCGTGTATTCTCTCGTTTGGAATATGGTATTAAAAATAGATCATTTTATTATTTGCCTTTGGTTAGGCCAAGAGTGTATACATACAAGTGGATAAATAAAAAAATTAAACGGTAAATAATGTGTCTAATTCCATAAAACGGTAAAAACTAACTTGTCGGTTTTTTATATTAATGAATTTTGATATAAAAAGCATTCAAACAAATAGAAATAATGTTTTGCACCGTATACGCAAATTGTAGTTTTTTTATCGGATTTTAAACGGTTCAAACGTGTGTCGATGAGTACATATAACGAGTGAATAAAAAATTGTTGATATATTTTTATGAATTTATAAGTACGTGCTCACTTGTATTTCTTAGTTTATAATGGAAAAATTCAGTTTTTCATTTATTTTTAAAGATGCGTTTAATTTTTAGGATTTTTTTTGGAAAAAAGTGTGAGGAAAATTATCCCATCTTTAAATCTATTAATTTAATTAGATTTAGTAATTGTATTGTACACTCAAAGTATGTATGTGTAATTAATATGTTTGATTTGAGTCATTGATATTTATTATTGATTCTCAAATTATTTTGAAAATTAAATCCGTTCCTATACTATCTCTGTATATCATCATCAGACATCGGATGGTCATTAGGGCGAATTGCTTTTGAGGTGTTATGGCTATTGTTAACATCGTCAACTATTGTTAACACTCAACACAGTTGGAACGTGTATTTTTATTACTTACCTCCTTTATTTGTCATTGCCCTAATGACTATTCGCCCTATACATAAACATTACTCATGATGTATGTATTTATTTTACGTGACGGAATACTTTATTTTATTTTTTTTAACAGGTATACCCATTATTTGTACATAAACAATTCTTAACATTTTTGCAAATACAGTTATATATTGTTTTATACAATAAAATACGAGACAATGATTCAACAAATGAAGTCAGATAAAATGGCAAACCCTAATACGAAATGATCGATCTGCAGTCACATACATATATCCAAGGTCTGGCCTGCAACACCGGGCTAGGGATCGAACCCATGACCCCTCAGTTGAAAACAATACACACTAACCACTAAGCTGTGTTGCTGATTAATCGATTATTATTATTAATTATAACTCATTTCTAATGTAAATACATCATTCATTATTAATCGAGTGTGAACATTGCATCACAATAGTTCGATTAAAAAATCAGAGCTACTTATAATTACTACATAGTACATATGTCATATACTAAACATGTTTTAGTCGTTTTTGGTAATGAATATGAAAATTCTGCTTTCTTATTAAGTAAACGGCGAGACTTTGAGATGAATTGTCTTTATATATTGTGGAGCTTTCATACAAATTTAAGGTTTTACATACATACATATGTACGTTTTCAGTAATGTTTGGTTTTTTGATTTGCATAGTGCTCAAGTTTTTAGAGAGTTTATATATGTATGTATGTATGTACATAAGCGAAACCGGAATTGTTTGTGTGTGGTGTAAATTATTCAACAGCGTACGCAAATCAATGACGTTTAACACCACCTTCACAATCGATCATAAGAAAACTGAAAGGTCACCTTCTACGGCTTTGACCCATTTCACTGTAGACGCGTTCATTCGCGCGATAAGCGACCGATTGTGCGCCGGGGTGGCCTTTACCGTTTAGCAATCCACGACAACGATGATGATTACGATGATGCGACCTTCGCGAAGGTAAAGCTCGGTCCGGTCGGTCCGCAGCATCGGCAAAGCGGATGTCCTGATCCATCGTCATCGTTCGTTGACGTCAATCGGCTGCGGAGCGTCATCGTTTTTTGCACCAGGTCTTCTGGTTCTTGGTTATATCACCCATCATCGGAACACATTATTCGCTTCCGATTCTTGTTACATACATACATACATATGTATGTATATTTGCATGCACATACATACTTTCCAATTTGAAAAGATACAATCGAGAAAAATTAGTGTATGTACATACATATATATCATCATCGTCACCGTTGCTTTTTATTACTTGTATATTTTTATTTATATAAGCGCGGTTTTAGGCTTTATTGCCTTCTCGCGATAAATATTTATTGACTGCCTGTTGATTATTGTAGTTTCTTGTCTAATCACGAGCCGAGAGGCTTCGATGAGCTCAGTTTACCATGTGGTTGTCAATTTGATAGCTCTACAGTTAAACCTGCTAAACATTCTTGGGTCGGCTCTTATTACGTACATGTTACACTCCGGTTCGTTCGTGAACATACTAGTTTGTTCATACACAAACTATTGGTTTCAGTTTAAGTGCTAACAGTCAACAGCAATCTTCAATTAGGTTCATCAGGCGTCGCATGAAACTTTTGGCTGACAAAACCTTTGAGAAAATCTTATGGAAATCACGTTACCATGTTGCTATAATTCCCGCTTCCACTATTTTTTTTAATATTGCAATCCCCGGTAAGCATTGATAGAGGGTTAGACGAACGATTAAGAAAATATGTACTTAAACTTATAACCTTTTAATAGCTTTGTGCATGAACCAACTAGTTCGATTGTAAAATTTTTCTTTTGTGTACACTATAACTGGCCAGATTGGTTCGTGTATGAACAAACTAGTATGTCCATGAACGAACGAAATGTACACTTAGACTGTAACATACATATACATATAAACGCTTAGTATTTAAAATGGATATCCTATAGAAACCACGGTAAAATGTTGCTATGATTCCCTTTCCGCTAATTTTTAAAACATTGTGATCCAGGGTAAGTATACATACACAGAGAATGAAACAAATGATTGAGAATACTTAAACTAATGCCTTATAGTTTGTGCAACAAACTAGTTTGGTTTTCATTTTTCAATCACTATAATTGGTTCGTATATTATAGTATTTTTCGTACCTATATTATATTATAGTATTATAGTATCGTTTGTATATTATAATATTTTTTATAAACGAGCAAAATGTACACATGGACTGTAACATTTATGTACATATGTATATATATATATAACATTTATAAACGCTCAGTATTTAAAATTACTATATTAATGGAAACCAATTTAAAATGTTGCTATTGTTTCCCTTTCCGTTAATTTTTAAAATATTGTAACCCAGGGAACGCATATGTATGTATGTAAATATGTATGCACGTATGTACATAAAGAATGGGAAAAATGATAAAGAATAATTTAACTTATAACCAATAGTTACAAAAAACTAGTTTGTTTGTCATTTTGTTATTTTGTTTTCACTATAACTGGTCAGATTGGTTCTTGTATGATCAAATTAGTATGTTTATGAATAAATGTCCACTTGGACTGTAGTATTTCAAATTTAAATCCTATGGAAACCACATTAAACTGTTGCTATAATTCCCGTTTCTGTTAGTTACACATACATAGAGGATGGGACAAACGATTGAGAATATTTAAAGTTTTGCTAAATAGTTCGTGCATGAACAAACCAGTTCGTTTGTTGTTTTGTGCACACTATAACTAGCTAGATTGGTTCATATATGAACAAATTATGTAGTATGTTCACGAACGAACGAAATATACAGTAGTTTATTTCTCGGTCGTGTTTTTCATCAATTTATGACAGCCCATCTATTTTCTATTAAAAAATACACCTCCGATGACAGTTCGTACGTCATTGACGACAATACAATCAATGATGTGTAGGTTTTTTTTATATTATTTTATTATTCATATTGACCGGGGCTGATGTCGTGGAAGGAACAGTCGGGAAAATCAGTTTCGACAATTACGTACATACGATTTCGGATTTTTTTTTTGTAAAATCTCATATATTCCCAGCGATCGAATTTTACAGTTGAATGTCCGCAATCGCAATGCTTTATTTACAAACGACTGTGTCGTCTTATCGTTCAGATTTTTTTTCGCTTTATTATTATTGATAAAAAAAATGTAATTTAAGTCTGTAGGTGCACACACACACACGCATGATCTTTATCGCTCATACAATAATGATATATTAGAGGGAAAAAATCATCGAAGCGATTAAGTAGCGAGTGTCGACGGATAGGTACTCACGTACGCACGGACTCACACTTGCGAACATTTTTTCGTAATCTTTACTACCGATGACGTCAAATGGTAATCGAAGTACGGTTTTTGCGTCATAGCATGCTTGCCTTTTAGTATTGTTCTATCACTTACCGCGGAAGAAATGCGATCGCCGCATTAGCGTAATTGTATCGCATAATGAACGAAAACTAATCATTGAAATATTACTATCAGACATTTACTATTACGTATGTATGTATGTATGTACTCGTAAATTGCTCGTGTTGAAAAATGCACGTTGCGGTTATATACATACATATGTATATATATATTTTTTTTTCGTATCGTCCACTATCGGATTTTGGTTTGTTTCGAATGTTTTGACTCGTACTACCAGCTGTTATCATGTTGACGTCTAGTCATTGCGCAACCGCATTGGCCGCGACCATTTAACACACTTTTTACTTGTTGTAATCTTCCGTTGACTTGTTGTCGTGTCTGGTATGCTTCGATTTTAATCCTTTTGATTGATTTGTTTTCACTTTTTGAGTCATTGGTTCAGGGTGTTGTCGTTGTTGTCTTTTGTAAAATTAAAATCGTACTTAGATTACGCTAATTGGTATGCACGGTATTGACGTGTGTTGAGCGTAGTTTAGGTGTGACTAACTATTATGCTAGTGGGTCAAGGTTTAACTTTTCGAAATCGTTATTGACGCAAATGTGCGTGTATTTATTGTGTGAAATTAATTTTCGATGAGAGTGAATGGGAATTTCGATTCATTATTCGTTCGCGATAAGTAAGAAGGTATCGAATTCAATTGTAGGTCAGTTGGATCGTCTCAATTATGTATTGTGACGAATTTGAAATGTAAGATCAAAGTTTACGTTCCCGTTTTGTGTGTTCGCTTTGTCGAATTGTGTACTTATTTAATTGGCAAATTCCGATGAAAACATTGTCGATAATTTGTTTCTCGGTTATTCTGTGTATTTGATACGTTTCAAAGAGAACAAAGCGTTCAATTTTGATTTGCGCCAATCTTTTTTTAAATTTTCTTTGGGTTTGATTAAGTTTAAAAAAAATTTTTTTTACGTCATTCAAGGCGTCCTTGTATGTCGAGTTCTCCATTGCTTATCATTTTTAATAACTCAAAGTCGTAAAGATACATAAATATTTCGTACACAGACCATATGCGGCTCTGTACCCTTATGGGGGCCACAGATTTATTTTTAAAAATTATTTTTATCGTGGTGTCATTACGGGATTGCCCTCAAGGTGACACATACAAATGTACTATATGTATATGTCCATATACATTTATAATATTATTATTTGTACTCGAGATTTTTGTGAGAAAATGGGTAAAGGTTGCCAATTTGTTGGAACCGTTTCGATGAAAATCAGATAAATTGGCAAACTCTGATGGGACATGATCGACCTGGAGTCTCATACCCGAGTCTGGCCAGCAGCAACCAGTGGGATTGAACCCGTGACAACTTTTTTCGAAAGCATTATACGCTAACCACTGAGTAATGTTGCTATGAGTTTTATTATACGGTTCGGTGACAATTTCGCACATGGTAATCTCGCACACGTCACCAAAATCTCGAACACGGAATATTTGACACTCGAAAATTCCACTCACCGGGATTCACCCGGGCGAACAATCACGCTAACGAGAATTCAAGTGCCAATTCAATTCGAGATTTTCCTGGCAAAGATTGTCATGTGCGAAATTGTCCGTTTACCATATGTTTGTACATATAAGGTAGATATTAAATAAAAAAATAATATTATGATGATCAATGTGTGAACTTTTTCAATGATATTTCTTTTATATATTTATAATTCTTATGCTATTACTTATAGGAATATTTTCATTTTGAAATATTGCGGCGATACTAAACTTGAAATCGCACAGGTAAGTTGAACCATAAAAAATGAATAAAATATTGAAATTCAGAACGACGCAGACCGAATAATTTAAGTAACCCAAAACAGACCGAATAAATGTGAGCTTAGCTTGAAATTTTCACATGGATCAAAAAAAAACGGTCAGCAATACTGTATCGGGGATCAATCCTGTGCCTCCTCCGTTGTTAGCACTATACATTAAGAGGGCTGTACACCTGAAACCTTAATTTTGTTACCGTTCCTTACTTCGATATATATATTGAGTGTATGTATATATTGAGTGAATGCAACAATATATATATTGAGTGAATGCGACAGTTGGACCAATTTTAAAAAAATTTCATCATCGGTATGAGAAAGATACTTTCTGTGCATCTATCGGCGTATTTTTTTTTAAATCGACCGTTAAATAAGCACGCTGGACTCGTTTCGTGGGTGTAAAAAAGAGGCGATTTTATAGATGTTTGGCGGCTCCTAGCTCAAATAAAAAATAATTAATCAAAAAAATACAATGATAGATGCACCCCAATGGTAGATATCCATAGCATATTAAAAAATAATTTCTCTAGTGCCATAATTGAGGAAGGGAGAAGTATAGTACGTTTGTATGGACAAGGCGCTGCTGTCCAGCCCTCTTAACCACTGAGATAGTATGTTGCTGATGAGACGATTTATCTGTTATAGAAAATGCCGCTTACTATATCCATATCGCCAAATTACTTAAATTTGATTTGGCCAAAATTTGCAAGATGACGTTTTTATTAATTATTATTGGTGTTTTAAAGATCGGCGTAGATCATTCTCAATATAGATATGTATATGTTATCACTCAAGGCATATTATAGGGTCAAGTAAATGGCACCTATTACAGTAAATTGCAATATGCAATGCAATAGTCATTGTTAAGAAACGCATCAGTGTTTGATTTGATTCAATGAGCTCGATTTTCAACGCACTGAATCGTTTTAATTTGATCGTGGGGAACGATCTGACAGAGCTGAAAGTACGGAAGAAAAGTGCACTTATGCAATAGGTATACGGTCGACTTTCTAGCATTTCTCTACGCATGCATAATTATGCAACAATTTATCATCAATACTCGCTCTTTATGTAATGTTTTAATTGGGTTCGCAGAGATTTCCATTACTAGGTATGTAATTTCAGTGGGTAACTCGAGCACCTATGTATGTATGTATATTTACATATGTATTTATGCACGCTTTGACGACTTTGAGTTCGTTATCGCGTGCATATTCAATCTGGTGACGATAATGAAATATGAAGTTCGATCGTCGCTCAAGGAATAAATTGAACTCGACGGTACTCGGGAAACGACAGGGTATTCCTGCGGGATTTGAGAGTATATTTGACATGCTGAAACTGCGTTGAACATGCAAATTAGAGATTCAATTGCAGCTGGAATTGTTTACTTTGTGTTACAGTCGCGTCCCGCTCATACATATACTTTGTGATAATGCATACTGAATTTTATTCGTTGATGTTTTATAATTACATACATTTATAGTTAACTATGTTTGTATATTTATTTATTTTTACATATATTGTAAATCATATGTGCCGTGACAGGAATTATCCCAGGGCGACTCACATATAATAGTTAGATTAATTTTTGTACATAATTAATATAGACATCTATGGACAGTCTAAAATTTTTTTGATTTGCAAGAAATGCAAATCAATCAAATTATGTAGGCAGCATTTTTTATAAGATTCAACAAATTCGAGATTGAGAGGCAGGATACCGATTTATTGATTCCGTTATAACAATTAAGCTTGGAAAATCTTGCGTGCAGCGTATTTGGCCGGGACTAGAACCCACGATCTATTTTGCTGGTATGCAATGTCTCTACCAGTGCACTACACTATGGCTATAAATGTGTCTTTTTCTTTTGTTAGCAATCGTCCAGAAAGTAGGAAATACATATGTATTGGAAAATACATATGTACTGGAAGTAGGAAATATAGTGGTTGATTTTATCAATTTGCATAAATGTCAATGATTTTTCCATCACGATATAACAGAATGTTATTATTATGATGATATTATGATTGTATGACTGGCCACAGTGACGCGTTGGAGCTATCGGTAATATCACTGTGGCTAATATATGTAATATGTTAAAAATAAAGATAAAATAAATGTAGTGTGAATCTAAATGTGATTGGAATAGGGTTGGAATATATACATACATATGTATGTATGTATTAGTTAGGATAAAATTATGGTTGAAATTGTAAGAATGGCAACATTATGTACATACATGTTTCAGACCAAGTGTACATTTCCTTCATTTATGAACATACTAGTTTGTTCATACACGAACCAATCTAGTCGGTTATAGTGTACGCAAAATAACAAAATGACAAATGATATAGTTTGTTCATGCATAAACTATTAGGCATAAGTTTAAATATTCTAAATCGTTTGTCCCATCCTATATTTAAATATGCATACTTACACTGCATTGCAATGTTTCAAAATGAGCGGAAATGGGAATAATAGCAATGTTGTAAAACGGTTTCCATAAGATTTCCCATATCAAATACTCGACGTTTTAACATCTCAAAGGCTTTGACAGCTCAAAATTTTTGTTAGCTACTAGTTTCATGTGACAACTGGTGAGTTTATTTGAAGTTCGATTCTGACTGTTTGCGTTTTCACTAAAACCGACAGTTCGTGTATGTCAGAGGTGGCCAGGCGGGCTGTTTATGGGAGTAGTTCATTTTTCCCGTGTTATCCTATTTTTTTCTATAAATACAGTTGACAGGGGGTTTCAATTTAAAATATAATATGTATTTTAATAAAATAAATAAACAAGTGCTATGTATGTATTTATAATAAAGTAAATCAATAAGTGTATATATAAAATATATTTCAGAAAAAATCCGTTGTTTCCTTTTCCTCTTATTAGGGGAAGTTTACTTTTGTATTTAGACTTGCATTTACATTTAACGACATCGGTCCATCTGTACGTAGGAAACCTTATTTCCTTTTATTTTACTATTCGGCTGCTTTGAGAGTATTATTTCTAAATAAAATGAACATCCGCCGCTAAATATTGTCATGCTTAGAGGAAAAAGTATTTAGTTAACAGTAATATCATATCAGTCTCAATGAACGGACATAAGCAGGTACTTTTACCACACCATAACTATCCATTGCAGTTATTTCCTTTCAACATATGCGAGAACAATATCAACTTCTTGAATGGTATTTCGTCCTTTACTAGTCGAAAAAAAAGTTAAAAGTATAAATTACGCCTAAAAAAGACCCCTTGGTTACCACTAGTGTATGTTCATGAACGAACTGGAGTGTACACTTTGTCATATTCATACATATATAGATGTATATATGTAGAATTGACTTACTTAGCATTCCACCTAATAGTTTACGATCGACAAAATTAACTGATTGTAGAAACAGCAGCTTTGAATAGGTTGATTGCCTTTCTTCCATATCATTTCCACAGGTTGCCAAGCCACAAAATACTTCTGCCAAGTCAGCATTTGCATTCTAAAATACCTTGTATTATCGAACGTAATTATATGTGTGTATTTGTACATATGTATGCACATACGTACTTATTCTCAATAATTTTACTAATCATACCAGTTAGATAGCATAATCTAAAGTTCGCCCAACTACATACTCGCTAAGGTCTCGTTGGGAATTTGCATACATTAGGTATTCGATAAGTTTCGTTCCAGTACTGGAGTCAGTTAGTTCATCGGTTTGTTTTTGGCTATTTTTTTGTGTAATCAGGTTGATTTTCCAAAGGGTTAACGTCTCGTGGAGCACGTGGCGTCCGAGTGAACAATGCAGCATTGGCGCCAATTGATCATTACGCACGTTTTCGACCATCATCGTTTGCGTCACTCGACAATCAAACGGTTAAGCGACGTCTGCCCCATTATTTATTCTGAACCGTACATCAGCCGACGGACTGCTTCGAAATTTGACCGTAGATTTATCATTTAGCCAGGAGGACGCGGTTCTGTTAGTCGGTCATTTTTTGCGTCACACGGGTGTCACAGAACGGCCACTGACGTGTTTTCAGCGACGCGTTTTTCCAAAAAGCGGTGAAAAACGACTGAAACAATTGACGTCGCCGTTGTTTCTGCATCGTAATGCTCGCTTTTCAAAGAAATGGCAGTTGATTTTCAGAACTACATATGTAAATGTGTGTCGATATTTTCTCAGCTTGTCGATATGAAACGATACAATGGCGGTCGAAGGGTTAGAGTGATTCAGCGAAATGAATTATTGAGATTGGGAAAATTATATGAAAGTATTTCGAAATCTTTCTGCTTTGTTCTTTATCTAGCGAAGGCGTTTATACAGTTATGGAAATTTTATTTATATATTTAAATTTTTATCAAGGCTTTATGTAAGGAATAGTCAAAATAGCGTTAGTATTCGATCAGGTGAATAAGTGAATATACCCATTGTATCTCCATATGCATACACTACATGCATATATCGAGTTTGAGTCGTATTGAAGAAAGTGGTTGAAAAATATGTGTACATACGGAAAACCGAATGGAAACTCGTCACGTATTTTGTATACTTTTCTTGTTACTCGTGTTCGATTTTCAAGCGTTACTACTTCACCATAACAAACACTTACTGCTCGATGTGTAGAGTTCTTCGCTTTCGGTCTTCTGTCACTTTTTGTAAAGGACAAACATTTGAACTTGTCAATTTTATATAGAGTCGTAAATCTACATGGTTCAATAATCAAAGTCGGATAATATTGAAAACCAAATATTTTTTATAAATATTTGATAAAATCGAGAAACAAATAGTTGACATTTTACTGATTTATCGGTAATTAATCAAAATTTCGCCATAGGTGATTATTTTATCGCGAATTAAGTGCATGTACAGGCATATTATTGCATTAAAAATTGGTGCAATTGGCGTATTGTGGATTAGAGAGTCTGGAATTTGTTTATTTTCAGTATCAAATCTCCAAAATGACTAAAATTTTGAGCGGGATAAATAGGAATGCAATAAATGCAAGGCAATAAAATAATCTTTTGTTATAGGTCTTGAAGTTTTGTATAGTAAGAAAACAGTAATACTAACTCAATGTAAGAAGTTTTAGCGAGTGGGAAGCCTTCTGTCAGTTTGACATTTCTCTTATAGCATCTTAATGAGTGCATATTTAAGAGTGGCAACACAGACCAACCAAGTCGTAATGCGATCAGACGGTTGTTTCAATTATTATTTCAATTGACTTTTATGTGTGTAATTTTATTCAACTGAGGTTTGTTTTTAATTATTTACGGTGCAATCTAGGTTAACGTTTTTAGGAAAAGTAATCACATACATTTATCTAATCCAAGCTACATATTTTCATTTACCGGTAATGGGAGATATTATTTACCGGTAGGTGAAATTTGACGATACATTGCAATCCCTACTCTAGACTCGGTCTATGATGCATACACGATTTCAATCATTGCACTTGTCCGTATATCAGAATTGTTATTAATTGTTATCTATTTGGACCTTATCTTCAGTACAAAATGTTATAGTGTACGTTGCGACACTTCATCTTATACATATGTACATACATACATACATAGTCACAGTTAAAATTCCAATTGATTCAATTGCATATCGCATCGTCGCGGGACGCATACTATCAACGAGAAATCGTCACGCAATTTTCACACGAGAGTAACGAATCTTGAAACGCATCCACTTTCGATCGAATCGGCCGAAAAGGTTAAATACGTCGTATAAATAAAACCGGATAAGGTATAGAAATAGTTTCTCGAGCTCCGCCCCAAGACGCTCGTCGTTGTACATACATACGTCAGTGATGCTCAACCAGATGAGCTATTTTTACGCGCGTGTTTTGCGTCAGCGGCACTCTGTCGGAAGGGTCAGTATCGCAATTAGCTAAATTACACATCTGCCTCTATTCGTGTACATATATTGGATATGTGTGTGTATAAATTATGTATAAACACGCGTGCCGTTTGCCATAGTCGATTTGAAACGGTCCGGGCACGACCGGTTCATTACGAGGCACGTGAATGTCGAACCGTTTGCGATAATCACATTTGTCCGAGCAGGCTCGTTTGACACATTCTGTCATTACGTATGCGGTCTACAGTGGTTCAAAGGGCGTGTAAATGTCCGCAGGGATGATTTCCGATGTTGCTGTCTGTTTCTGATATGGCGTAGTGCGTACAGATCCGGCTTGTTGTATTTACCGCAGACTGCTCGTATGAATTATGTATTTGCTTTTGATTGATATTGAAGGTTTTGTGTTTGCAAGTCAGAATCTGCGGTTGGATTACATATACAGTGTATTTTCTAGTGGCCGAGTGCGGATTATTCGTGATTGAAATAAATTCAATTTTTTTTTAAATTTCAACATAAACGCTTGTATCGTCAAAAGACACGTTTAATCCTGCACACAAATTATCTAAAGAGCGTATTACAATTATGTGTTGTGGAAATGTACTAGGACCTAAAAAAATTAAATCTTTAGAAATCGGAAAAGCAAAAAACCTGGATCATTCAAGAGGACTGAAAAAAAAAACTTCCTGTTGATTATAACCAAAAAGGAGTATGGATGGATAGAGATCTTCTAAGATTTTTTCAAGAATAATGGGTTTCTGAATGCCTGGTAGCAGTATTGTTAATAGATCTCATCCGAATAATAAAAAAAATTATAATTTTATCTTTAATTTATACCAGGAAGGCCTAATAGGTAACCCCAATGCGCCTTCCTGGACAGAAACATTGTATGTATGTACATTTGATACAAATATTATTAATATTATACAAAGTACATAAATACATATCAATTAATATCCACAGAGACATATATGGTCGAATTTGCAGCATTTTAAACAATTAAGTAAATACATATCAATTAATATTTATTTTCAAATTTGTAAATTTGCAGCATTTTATACAAATTGGCAAACTCTGATAGGAAACGATCGACCTGGAATCACAAATCCAATGTCTGGCCAGCAGAAACCAGTGGGATTTGAACTCGTGGCCACTCTGTTCAAAGCATTATATGCTGACCACTAGTCTATTCTGCTGGTTAATATGTGTATTAAAAACATACGACGGTCTTATGATACCTAATTTTTTGCTGCCTAATGTTACAAGTCCGATTCAACTCATGGACCAAGTATCATATCATCAATGAAACGGCTTTATCGTGCTACTCTTGTCAAAACTCTTGCTGATTAAAATGATGACTTGATCAATTTCTGGAAGAAGTTTATTGGATGTTATTATATACGGAATAGCAAAATCTTGGTCGAAAGTAAAACCAATAACACTGGTTTGATCAAGGAGAAAAATTATTCCTAATATGGAAACAGATTTATCGGATTGTGAAAAGATCAAGGCAAGAACGTATCTGAAATATACAGATTAATGGAAAATTTAAAATGTTTTGAAAATGTTGATCGGGAAAACATCGAGGAGTGGTTTGATCGCGATTTAAATGATCCGGGCTTTCAATGCATGAGTGATGCGGATATCGTTTCTATCAATTTCAAAAACGATATCAAAAATTGATAGGTGGGATTATCCGTGTCCGCACTTCCCAGCATTAACCCGAATAATCGAGAGTACATTGTAAATCTGTGTGTTTTAATTACGATTACGACAGTTTTTTTTAATTATTTTTTATTTATCCTCAGTCTGTGGTTTGTAATCAAATTGCGAGGAATGTTTGTTTAATTCATTTTTTCCCCTTTTCCTCTCGTTATTTGTATTAAATCTGTTACGTATGTGTTTGGTGCAAATATTGGATGTAAATATGGCACTTTTGTCAATGTCAAATAGATCGAATGATGGTAGATAGATGAATGAGTTGTAGCGCGAGGTTCAATCTTTCGATAAGGTAAATGGTTTTGAGTATATTTAGAACTTGTAGTCGGGTTTGATGCTTAGATATGTTTCCCCATTTTGTACGACACATTGAATATCCTTCTCGACACATCAGAGTCTCATCCAGAAAGCATTGAGAAACCATTTGAGTTTATCATTTCGTAGTTACTTTACAACATACGATGCTCCTAAGTGGATAAGTTTGGAAGATCCGTACATACATATATGCAACTGATAAGGCTATTCGATGTTTCGAATTCTCTCGTGAGTTTCTTATTAGATTTGAATATATTATACATACATACTTACATATGAGTCGTTATATTTGGAAGTGGCGTAAGGAATAATTAATAGTGCCGTCAAAAAGTATAAATATGCCTTCTTATTATCGCTACTACGATGAATTAGATGACAATAAACTATATGAGCCGTTAATATTGAAAGTGGCATAAGTCCACTTTTCTTCATTTTGAAAAATATCTCGTAAAACATTGAATATAATATTTTGCGTTTTATAATATTTAAAAATACTGGTGGCTTGTAATAAGTTTATTCTGCTTTTCCGAGATTCTGGACATATCGAATTAAAATAAGTGATAACAATTTGTGAATTAAATCAAACTGAAATAGTGTTTTTGGAACTGAGAATTGGACTACCGCCACTTTCAAATATATATCGATGACGGTAATTCACATATTTGAAGATATGTAGGAGAAACTTGTCGAAAAAAATCAGCCCCCTGTGGTGTGAAATATGATTTTTCACCACAGGAGGCCAGGAGCATGTCCGTGCCGCGTGATTCAGTGTATTTTCGCCTTTACATTGAATGTAAATAAATTGTTGTTTTTTTGATGAATTTCTTTTTATATTGTACAGACAAAAAATTGGGTGCAAATAAAAAAAAATACATTCATGCACTTCATTGCACAAAGCTACATCTATGTATGTATGTCTGTATGGTAGCCCATAAAAAATAATATAAAAGGAAATATTGACATAGTATGCATTATCTCGATTGTGTTAATGTTTCAAGCATTCGTCAGAGGCATTCCACGAGAATATCACCTGTACAACATTTGTGTAAAAATTAATAACTCAAAACGTCGACCGATGTTGGAAAATTGGGCGTCATAGTATATTTTATATTAAAATATGTGACATCGAAATATATATGTATGTATATAAAAAAAAAATGCGTAAGTAAATCACCACCTACACGTTTCGTCGGCGTGTAGTGGTGCGAAGACAGAAATAAATAGGTCGAAGGAAATATTTTGTATTGCTTGTATTTCAATGGACAAACCTGCGTCACTGGCCACTGAAAGTATATCGAAACATTACGTGGGCCATATGACAGCTTTCGTATGTTTATCTAGTTTTTTTTTTCATATAAAAATTAATATAGACGTGCGATCATCCATTCAGTGCGAAATGTACTCAAGAATTGAACTCGACTGTGCGGGAAAATTCACAGTACTCTTTTTTAAGATTTGTGCAACGTTATTGTTCAATGGCTACCTGGATATTTCCAAATGGCCTTTCTGCGAATCGCATTTGCGTCATGGATTTTATTTAATTCAGACCAGTTTTCTCGGTTCCTCAACGCCAGATATTACCGTACGTCATTGTCTCGATGCTAACGCACCATATTTAATCACCGAACAAACGTACATATGTATGTGTGTATTTAAAGTGTGTCACTTTATTTATGTCCGCGTCGTGGAAATTTCGCTGTATCGGGGTTGATTCCGTGGTAATTTCCCATTAAATATTTCACGTAATTTCATAAACAGGCTGATCCATTTTCGAGGCGAGGTCGCAACTGTTTACTCGCTGAATCATTCAGCGGCAACACAAATGTGCGTTTGTTTTATAATAAGCGTATACAAATATGTACGTACAGTATAGATTTGTAATATATTTCATAATGTGCGTGAAAGTGTATGCTTTGTTTTTTTTGTATTCGAGGGATTGTGCACTGCTTTGAGTGCCATTTTTCATGGTGACATTATTTTTCAGGACTCAACGGGATGCTCTGCAAAAAAAAATTCTCTCCCCCCCCTTATATAAAATAGTATTGCACGTCTAAACATTTAATAATATTTCCCTCAAATAGCCTTTAATATTGTCAAGGAATTATATATTTTTTCAGAATGTAAAATTTTTGTGTGCAAGGAAAATATAATCAAGATAAAGAAAATAATGCAATATTTGATGTTTATGCATCGCAGGCTGATTTTTTTTGAAACGTAAAATTAGCAAATAAAATAAGTCAAAATTTTCCAAAAAGATAATCTCATTTTTTCAATTGCAAAAAATGTGTACGACTAAAAATTTTGATTTCTTTAATTTCCATTTCTTCTTTTGTTAAGTAATATAATTTTAAATATAACGTACATTTCTTTAGAAGAAGAAAATGAAACGAGATAAAAAATTAAATGTAATTTAATATTGTATTTTACAGTTATAGCACAAAGCGATTTTTTTTCAGAAAAATGTAAAATGAATCATGTAACAAAATATTTAAATGTTGCTTTATGATATTTGTATGTATGTATGTAATTTTATATTTATATAATAATGTTTGTTTTTGGGAAGCAAATCGATTGGGAAAAACAAGAATAAAACAGGAAAATCAAACAAATTTACAACAACGACGGGATAAACGCAAAGCAAGTAAAAACGGGACTGTCCCGGCCAAAACGGGACGTGTGATTACCCTAGAAATGAGGCAATGGGAAATCATTCAGATAATGTTTGAACATAAATTTGTTTCGTGTATTTGTTTTGACAATATACATAGTATGTATGGATGAATATATGTATGTATATGTATTTGCGGTTGAATTTTCATTGATTACGTAAATTTTGATAATTGCTATTATCCATCGGTGATTCAATCGCAAATTTAAATATGATGATTAAAATCCGTTTTCGTTTTTTTTTTAAC
Organism: Arctopsyche grandis; assembly: GCF_051622035.1. Taxonomy (NCBI): domain Eukaryota; kingdom Metazoa; phylum Arthropoda; class Insecta; order Trichoptera; family Hydropsychidae; genus Arctopsyche; species Arctopsyche grandis. The sequence continues at coordinate 22,829,558 of NC_135359.1, forward strand.
TTAAGATGGAAACCATCATATGGAATCTTATAAGTAAATGCGCCATCATTTGTCAAATATAATGAAATTTTCTGTCTCGTGAGACTGGAAAATTTTTGTGATTTTCTTTTGATACGAACACGGCCGCTTATCGAAAACTGTCTGGGAAAATTATAATTGTATCGCGAAACGACGCAAAACGTTACCTTCGCCGAGTGGTATATTTTTTGACCGTGTTTCGAGTCATTTTATTGCGCTATTTCGAGTGTAATTTCGTAAAATTTACGTCATCAACTTTCGGGTGACGGATACCATTTTTGTATTATTATTTTTACAATACCTCGTCGTTTTTTTGAGGTCTGTCGTTTATTGTTGGCCAAGTAATCAAGTAACGATTCATGTCATTAATCAAACTAATCTGAAATAACGTGCATATGTATGTATATACATACATTAAAATTGATTTATAATAAAAGCGCGTCAGTCATTGAAATTTCATTTTAAAAATCAACCTCGAGGATGTTTCCCAAGTTTCTGAGTTTTCCTCAACTTATTTGACAACCATTCGGCCGTTGAATGTTTGATATTTATAATTTGTAAGAAATTTATACATCAGTTGGATTTGAAGTGATTTTACGTATTTGCTAGCGGATTTTTTTAGCGTTTTTTTATGGTTTTCATTTATTAAATATTTAATAAGTGCACAGATGAGTCATATTTTGATATTGAAGTTTGGCACGTTTATTTTTAAAATAATTTAAATTTTGTACATTACATAATTAAAATTATGAAGAATATGTACAAAATTTCAGTTTAATCTATTTAGCGGTTTAGTATAGAAAAAAATCCAAAAGAAATTTTATTAAGGAGATTTATTAGAGGTAATACTTATACATTCATATACACACACACACACACACACACACACACACACACACACACACACATACACACACACACACACACACACACACACACACACACACACACACACACACACACACGTACGAACATCATCATCATTTCCAATCATTCACCTTGGATGAAAGCCTCCCCAACTGGCTTTCGTTCGACTGTGTTTTGCGCAAATCTCATACATACATCACACATTTTTCTAATTTGTTGCGGCTTTCCTTTTTCCCTTTTACATTATCTTGGGTACCATTCTAGCACTTTTTTCTCACTTTTCACTGTGTCAACCCAAATATTTTTCTAATTTCATTCACCCATCTTCCTTGCAGCCTTCCTTTCAAGCTTTTAAATGTTTTTGGGTACAATTTCAGCAGTTCTGTTGTCCACCTTTTATCTATTCTTCTAGCTACGTGACACGCTTATTTGCCATTTAAATCTCTTTTCTCTCTCCACTATATCCACTACTTTTGTCATACTTTTCACCGACGTATTCCGTTTCCAATCTCTCCTCTTTATGCCGAGTAGACAGCGTTCCATACTTCTTTGAGTGTAATGGACTCTGTGTAACATTATGGTGTTTAATGTCAAAATTGTACATCACAAAACACATTGATCGAATATCTTTTTATTCAGGCAAAGTGGCATTTTTGATTTAAAAAAAAGGCGTTCATTCACTCAAATGCACTACATATTCATTTCATCCGTGTCTTTATTTCCTCTTTTTACTACCAAATATGTCTATTATTTGCCCTAAATATAAATAATTACTGTTTTACGTATGTACATACATATTATCTAAACATAATAAAACGTGATCAGGAATTGACACTGGATAACAAATGAGCAAAATCTTAAGCTTGAAATTCCGCATGAATGACATATAAAATATATTTTTTATCTAATATTCAAGTTCACGGATCACTTCGTAGGTATATGTATTTGCAGACCCTAAAGAGGTCCATTGACCATGGGTTAAGAACCTCCGCTTTAGCAGAAAGTTAGCATTGACGTTCGTGTAACGGGTTCTGGGGTCGATAGTCCGCAAAGCCGTGCATCATGTGTGTTACTGAGCGTTGTTGTCATATTCCATTTCCTGTTCCCATCCCTATATGGTAACAACAACAGCATTCACCGTTCCATTGTCTCTGGAGATCTGAAAAGATCTGACGATATTGTTGATTTTTATCAAATGCTTGAATAGGTTGCGTGTGACGCGCGACCGTCGATCGATCGCAGATTTTCTTCTCTAACGATCGCTTTTCTGCGTCATTCATAGACATTGACGTTACTTATGTACATATGTATGTATTTATGTATGTATGTATGTACCTGTACATATGTGAAACATTACTTTTATTCGATTACTCCATTTCGTCACGAATGTAGAGTAAAAAATGCATAAAACATTCTAGTACGTAATGACTTTATAATTGTGTTTTTCAAAGTAAAGTTATTATTGATAGCGATCTAACGCTCGATTGTTATCTTAGTTTGGCTTTTAGTTTTGGTTTTAATGGAATTATTTGTCTATTAGTGTGATTTTTAAAATAAGTCAGTTCCTTTTTTACAAGGCTTTTCTATGTTTCACTTCGCTAATTATAATGCTTATGTATTTTCCATTGATATATGTATGTACATACATATTGATGGCTTGGTGCACAGATATTGTATCACCATTTTTGAATTTGTATTGAATTTTAAGCTGTAGATGCTAGAATTTATGTGGTATACATAAATTACCTTGAAAAGAAAAACCTGAATTATTCCAGCATCTACAAAACTTCAAATTCGATAGAGACTTATAATTCGATACAAATTCAAAAATGGACATATAATATCTGTGCACCAAGCCATCGATATGCAGTTGCTTCAATTTTGAGTGCATATACTATGTATTTACCTATACATAAATAGTTTTTTATTGTAATTTTTGAATATTATACGTATACTGTCATAATATACGTATACTGTCAGTGTTCTTTCTCTAGTTGTGTAGAATTAAAGGAGCCGTTTAGAATTAATAACACTGGGCAACAATAAAATCACGTTTTTTTTCATACCGGAGTGGAAAGTAGGTATTCGTTAAGTTTGACTCACTAAATTCAAATATGACAATGATTTTTGTTGGTTCTTTCTCGTTAATGAGATATAATCGTTTGAATAAAAAACTACAGATTTTTACTTTTGCAGCCTTTAAACTCAAAATCTAGTATTGTTGTGCCGAAAGTGAATATTGGAACCAATAGTCTATTTGGTTTTTTTTTACTGACTGAAAAGTCTTTTTTTTCTTCTATTGACTGTCATATTTTATTGCTTTAAAATACTTTATATAATGACTTAGCGAAGAGAAGAGTTGTGCAATACTTTCATTTACGCTTGATAAATACATACATATATGTATGTATATAAATGAAAATTCTTTCAGGATTCAATTTGCAAATGTATTTTGAAGATGTGTTGAAAGCGATAAGATTTTATTATTCGGGTAGATTTGCAAAATTGAATACATATTTCAACTAGCCTAATATCGTTTTATTAAACTAAAAGTTGAAATTTAATGCAACGGTATTTTATCTCCATTAGCAGTAAATAATGACAGCGGACGAATTTTCCAAAGAAAGTAAGTCACTTAAGTTTTCATTTATCTGAAACGAAATATGAAATGTTCTCTATTATATTACACTTAATATGTAATCATCGTCAAATTGACATTGCCGTTTTAGTGTAAATGTGTACATTTGTGTATACATTTCCTCATATTATTACGTGTTGATGAATTTCCACTCGGCGTATCTTTATCCTGTTCAATATCCTATATTAAAATGTGTGTGCGAATGAATATTATTGTTTTGAATAATGAAAAACACGCTCTGGTATGCTGAAGACGGCTTCGGGCACGACCGGCATTTTCCCTTCACGTGACGTAGTACATACTTGGCAACGTTTCACGTATTCACGTGCGTGAAAACGGACGTTTGGCAACGTCGCTACGACCGTGACGAGGGCGCTTAAGGGGTGGGATGAAAACGGGAGGAAAGTGGGAGGACCTGAAGGGAGAAACGGGTGAAACATTATCGACTTGCGGCCGCGCGTTGCAGCTTGCACTTCCGCCATTGCCACTTGCCTCCACTTTCCTATCGCCGTTATATTTTTTCCACCACGTTCACGGCCGTTGTCTAGACGTGTAATGACCCTCAAGATGGTGTCGTTTAAAAAACAATAATTTCAATATTAATTGTTCTAGCACACGTCCGATAAATTCACTGACTGTCTCGTATTTATACAATGCAATTCATATTGTGCATTACTTCTTAATGCTTCCCTATTTAGATCATTAAGTTTGAACGATTGTCGAGCAGTTGTGTGGCTTAGGTTAAAGTCTTTATTTTATGATTGATTTATTTGCATATATATGTATGTACATATGTACATACATTACTTTTTTTTTTTAATTTTCCCATGATGCCATTACGGGTTGCCCTGAGCGTCACTTATGGTATTAAACTTATACATCTACTACAGTATATAAAAATCAATGTCACGTATGCGTTCCTATACCATTCAACCGATTGCGATGAAACTTACAAGAGTTATTATCTGCATGTCCGCGATGGTTTGAATAAAAAAAATCCGCCAAAAACGGGAACGGAAACTGGAAAAACGGGAATGAGTGGCATTGCATGGCAAATAATTTCAAATCAGTTCGCAAGCGATCGTTGTTAGGGTAAAATAAACAAACAATTGAGCGAGAGTTACATAGGACACACACACACACATACACCCACACACAAATACACCCACACACACACACACACACACACACACACCCAAACACACACAGATTACCGTCTTTATATATATGATACCTTTGACAATGTCCTCCTACATTTCTTCAAATATGGGAATAATTATCGATCACTTTCAATGGCTTACAAAAGAACTATCTAAAAAAATTCGTGCTGCGTACCTCTCTGTGTGTCTTTACCTTTACAGAACCTTGTATTAACGTGGGCGAAGATTTTTTATTGCATTTTACTTGGACACACGCTATTTGGGTGTACAGCTTACATTTTGACCACACACAGTTGTAATTACATGTCATGAACTTGTAATGTCACAAGTTTTTATGGTAAATCAATCCCCCAAATGAGTTTTATTAAGGTCGAGATTGTGATTTTTAGATCAGAATTATTAGGGGATTTAAAAGATTGGGAAAAGTCTAGTTTTTGAGTAAATGTTGGCAAATATAACAAATATACGATTATAGTTTGCCCATTTAATAATATAGAATGATTCAAATCTACCGTTTCCTCTTTTTGAGTTATCCGATGTTATCTTACATTTATTGAGACGGTACAATATGAAAAGGCACAGTCAAACATCTAATCTAGCCCTTAAAACTAAAATGAATTCCCACTTTCGACTATTTCCAATATAAAACCACTGAAGATAATATCATTTTCCAAAGCAACTTCACAAATAATTTAAGTGTTTGAAATGGTGAGATGGCTTCGTTTTGAAAAAAAAATGATTTACTATGATTTTATTTAAACAGTTAATTGAAGCAATAAAAATATCCGCTACACTAATACTCCTTGACACGTGCCTAGACTTGTATTTATGGATTTACGTCGTGGTGGGTATCCAAGCGTGTGCCTCATGAAGTATTATTATAATATGTTTAAAATGTATTTGTGTGTGTGTGTGTGTGTAGTTTGTACATAAATCACGTAGCAATGTCTTAATTAAGACTAAGTTGAGCCGAAAAGCCTCACGGGTTTACAATGATACAAGGAGCACAAATTAATTTAAAATTTATCCCTTTGGAGATGTGAGACCGTTCAACGACCAAACAATAATGTATTAATTAATTACACGCCTTCGCCGTTATACCAGGGCTATTTTATGATTTTTAAAAATTGATATTCTTTGAAGCAAATCGCTGGTCAATTAAATGATGCTGTGAAATTTGGATTTTGTAGTAAAGAAATATGGAAATTTATATGATTGGAATATATGTAGGTAATTAGAGAGGATCATAGCTGAAGTGCGTTATGTAGACAGTTAATTGAACCACACATGGACAAGGAAATGAGAAATATCTCCATAGTAGACGTTAGGTGGACGTAGTTGATGGAATAGAGAATTCGAGGATTGAAAAGGCTTTTGTTCAACTGTTGATGATAAAAAATGTTGAGAAAATCATCACGTTGTGATGATGTATTATATGGGCTTAGTTTTATCTAATGTACCTATGTACATATATCGTGGGGGTATTTTATGATTACATGATTTTTTTGTACAGTATGAAAATAAACAGAAATAATTTTTCTCAAATTAATTAACTTTGTATTTAAATTTTCTCATACCGCAAACATAGGCATTGTGTGAATTTTTCGTTTTATTTCGAATTTTTTACAGAAAAAAATTGCAATGTACATATGTATGTATATATTTGTTACATTTTTTTCATACTATCAGTAGCAAAGGGCTTGTGGTTTGTAAATAAACATAGTTATGTAATGCTTTTGAAGGAAATTAGATTTTATTTAAAAATATTTTTGAATATTTTTAAACCTTTGGTTTGGTATACATAGGTTTGATATTTCAAAGAGTTCCTTTTGATTTCAAAACATAATTATGAAATACATGCTTCTGACATTAACGTAATATGTTTATATTATAGGGTTAATTAAACGTTATATTTCATATTATTTTACGTAATTAGATATATTATACATACATACATCGTGATTGTTCGAAATGAATTCCCAGAAATCTCTTAATTAATTATTACCGAAACTTATCTATTCTTTACGGGTAATTTATTTTTATAGTGCTTATTCGCACTTTTATCAAATTAAAATGATTTTTTTTTAATTTTTGCTATTTTTTTTCTATTCCACAGGTAGCAATTAAGATCATAGACAAATCGCAGCTGGATGCGGGAAATCTTCAAAAGGTTTACCGCGAAGTAGATATTATGAAGAGGCTTGATCACCCGCACATAATCAAACTCTTTCAAGTGAGTATTCATTATTTATATGTATTGTATTTTTGTTGTTGTAGAAATAGAATAGTATTGGTTTTGGAATCGAATAACGACACGGCACTCTAGAAAAAACGGTCCACTTAGGCGTGAATCGAAAATAGTTTTCTTCTCAAGCGCGTAGACCCTCTAGAATTCCATCCTGTCAAAACGTCCCCAGTTTCGCATTCCTCACGGGCTAATTGTTGTTTTTTTGAATGAACGATGGCTCACCTCATATCGCCCAAGCCATTAATCTCCTTAAATTTGTATGAGACCGCATCGTCGTTTCGTATCCAACTTGAAAATCGTCTCGACTAAATGCGGTATATCAAAAGAAAATATGCTGACAAAAAATAGTCGGGTGAGCCTCTTTGAAATCCGCGTTACAACTTTCATTTGATCTAATGAGATAATTTATTTGGTATGAAAATATGTTCGTCATACGAACATATGTATGATTTTGAAAAGTAACAACATTTATACACACTTATAATTGATAAAAAGAGTACAAAATGTACATTGTTCATATGTATGTACGAGTATGTATGTACATAGCGTAATTTTAAACGTCATAATTACCACGGAAAATGTTAATAGGCCGTTTGTGTAAACCTATATATTATTGAGGAAATAACAATGTTCTTCCTTTTGCTTCATAATATTATGCATTGTTCTATGCAAAGTGTAACATTTTAAGTGTATTTATACGCACATATGTATATATTATATAGGTATATTAAATTCTTGACTGAAAGTATTGCTCTTTTAAAATTTTAGTTTCTATCAATTAGATTTTTTATTTTATTTTAATTGATCTTGTACATACAGCCAGCAGTTTGGCTTAATGGTAGCGTATGTATTTAGCACCACTGAGGTCGAAGGTTCGAGTCCTCGTCAAACTGCTGGTTAGGTTTGGGGGTTTTGTGACTCCAAATCGATCGTTTCTCTATCAGAGTTTGCCAATTTTATCTGATCATTGTTGAAACGGTTCCTGAAAATTGGTATTAGTTCATTTCCTGTTGTCACAAAATCTGTGTGTATAATTTGTAAAAGTTATGCACAGTAATCTGAAATCTATAGACATCTCTATAATTTCGTGTTTATTATATGTATAAAAATTGTAATAATAATTGTAGACAAAAATCTAAAAATAAATAATCCATAGATGTATCTATGATTATTATTTCTGTACTGATTAATTGTTATATGCTATGTATTCTGATTGTATATGTATTATTGTATTTCTGACCGTTATCGTACACTCGTCGCATTGGAGCGATCTGTAATGACGAGTGTATATTGATTGTAACAATAAAATAAATAAATACATACAATATATACGGTATGTTCACAATTCGTTTCAGTTATATTCTAATAGTTACTAATCCATTGACTATTTTTACTTTGTATATGTACATACAATACCTTAGTACATACATTAGTAACAATAGATGAAGTTTTGTTTGATTGGCATTTCTAATTTTTCTCTTATATATTTTGTGTAAAATTGATTGAAAAAAGCATAAATACTGATACTAAATTATTTTTGAAGCGTCTAAAAACTATATTTTTATATCTATAAAAAACAGAAACATATCTATTGTATTTCAATATTTTTAGAAAACATTGACACAAAAAGTTTATATATACATATTTATTTATTTATTTATTATCCATCGTATATATTAACCCCGGCCATAAGTGCAACTAGGTTACCCAAGGTGACACCTATGATCAAACTTTTGTACATGAGTAGCGAGTACCATTTTTACACATAATTATTATACACAAAACATAAGTTGAAAACACTGTACGACAATCCTTTCCACTCAACTCTTCCAATGTCAAAGCCGCTATAGCAGCTCTGTCAAATGTAGAAGTTCCTCTTCACAATTCATCGATCAAAACTAAAGAGTTAATTGCAGTGCGTCTCAAAATTGTTTCTCAAAAATGCAGCTTCACTCAATTCAACCAGGAAGGTTGAATGTCCTGACATTACATCGTCATCGACTTCGCCCAGACTTGTAAATATTCCGTCGATGATAGCCAAACTGCACTTTCTTGCAAAAATGTTTAGATTATTGATGCGAATTAACAATTGTGAGAAAACTAAAGGTTTTATTCAATCTTACGCAACACTTTTAAGTTTTTTAATAATGAAAATGTTTCAAATTTATGTAATTTAGAAAATTGATTAAAACGACATTGTTTTATTATGTTTGAAAGAACAATTTTTCTACTGCTAGTATTTTTGAATCATTTGTTATGTTAACACAATTTTTCTATTTTTATTCTTTCAAAACGTTCAGTATACATAGATACAAGTAAAAAAAAAAACAAAAAAATTATACTCACTGTGTATAGTCGGCAAATACAATGTTTGCCTACTTATGTGTGAGTTATTACAAAAAATTACTGTTTGTTGTTTTATTTTATTTTTTTTGCAAATCTGCGACCTTCTTATCTTGACTGGGTTACTGATGCTATTGCGCAAATCGCACAATAGATCATTGTTCTCTTCGATTTTAGTACGCTGTGGTAAATCATAATTACCGGCCGTGTTTCTATTTGTCCCACCTGACTTTTGCAACATCCTCTTTCGCTCCTCTTCCAGGTCACTTCCCGGATAAATTGCTCCGTTGAAAAGCCGCTTTTTCGCGTACTTGTCTGTCCCAAATGAAACACGACAATTCGTCGTTGTATACAAAACGCACGCCATCAATCTACCGGGAGAAGATTGATATTTTGTTAACCGTGAAAGATGGGACACACGAATAAAGAAATAGAAAACGAAACAGTGTAAACAGAAGGCAGGCGACATGGTTCAGCACGGTCTGAAACCCGACCTTTTAATCAAGGATCCATTTCCTCAATTCGATAGAAAAACAGAGAGATTTTTATCTGGCATGAAATTGCAAGATACAAAAACTATTCGGAAAATTTATTTATAAATAATGATTTATATCACCATCATAATATCATATAGCAATTCTGTTTTATTATTGTACATATTAGTTCATACCTTACATATTTTATACATAATAATATTCATAGAGTTCATTGTCCGTATTATTTTGTAATGAGCGCATTCAGTGGAACAATTTTATGATGTATGCACATTTATTTGCATTGGATTAATTTTTCTTGTTCATATTCTACGATTAGAACGTATTTGCAGTGGTATTTGAATGCATGTGTTGTATCTATTATATTAATTAGTGTGTCAATGTTGATTGTAGGAACAAATCGTTTCGCTTAAGATAATAATCGTTATAATGAAACGTTCATTATCGGCTAAATGTCAACTGGAGATGACAAAGCGTCATCTGGGCAGTTATCATACATGTGTGTACATAAATTGTCATCGGATGCGATAGTTTATTTGTGGATCTAACGGAAATCTTTTTTCAGATCGTATTAATCATGGCGGATCTACGAAAAATTCTGTGAAGTTTGGATTAATGTGGAAAAGTTATGAAATTGTTATGTTTGCCAGAATTCCATTGCATATATGCATCGATTATTTTCAGTTTTTAGATGCTGCCAATTTGATACATCTTTCTTGTATCATTTGACGCTAATCTTTCTAAAGACGTATTTTCTATAATATATGTATATGTACATATATCGATCACTTCACTGTATGTGATTTGATTCGATTTGTAAATTAATATCAGTATTTATTTATATTTTATTTATCTTAATACTAATAGGGTTGAGAAAACTTGTATATTTTATAAGGTGATTTCGATGCGTCTAATAATTAAGTATTTAAACCCGTGACGTATGCATTAGGGTCGTAAACCTCACTTCGCGATTGAGCTCAAATACATCAGTGAGTGCAACATCGTTTTGATTTTGATTTTCAAAAGCTTTCTATTGTTCATAAATTATGTTCTTTTGACTATTTTAATGGCTACTGATCATTATCCATTTTATTAGTCGCATTAAAATTTATCGACTCCGATTCTAACGTTTTGTTATGATTCGACTCCGACTCGGACTCCGACTCAAACTCCGACTCCAACTTGAAGATCAACTTTTCTTGCCAACGTATAAAATTATTAGTAATGAAAATAATAGCGATATTCAAAATTAAAGCTATTAAAAAAAAATCACTAAATATTGACATGTTATCTAATTTATTGAATTATTGGTAATGAAATAGATATAAATAAAAAGTAAGTACATTCATTGTATGTTTATGAATTTAACAGAAAAACAAATCAATTTAATGAAAAAAAATTAACATAAAAATACGTATTCAACGATTTTATTTATTATGTAGTTTAAATTCATGATTTATAAAAAAAATTATTAAATTTCAATTTATTAATGGATTCAATTCATTATAATTGAAAACTCTAGGTGACACATACATACATAAAGAAAATAAAAAAAGGAGTCGGAGTCGGTTGAAATGCTCCGACTCCACGACTCCGACTGCACAGCCATGTATTTTTTACACATTATTTTATTGTAATATCGTTTGAATCGTACAGAATCCATTTTGTAAATTTTCTATGCAGATCCAATTCAATATAAACATATAAATTTGTAACATTGTTTTGATTGCCTATCTGTTTTAATGTTGAAAATTTAATGATTTACTTTGATAAATTGAAATTATTCGCAATTTCCTCTTAACTCAATATTATTCAACGTTAGGTACATAATATAATAAAAAATGTTATGCATTAAACAATTTTTTGTTACTATTTGATTTTCTTATTTAAACAAAATCAAGTCAGGCGTGTGATTAGTAGCGATAAGAAAGTTTGAATTGACTTTGTAGTTTTTCAGTCACGTTCTTAATTTCCATGGAAACACGTTTTCGGCGCGGTGGGAAAACAAGCTCTAAGAAAATTCAAACTGTGATTTGAAATCGGTAATGCACGAGAGGGCTGACAACAAACACTGTGCAATAATATGCATAATGCAAACATGCATCGCGCGGTGCAAACGAGCGAGCGCCACGTTTGCGCGAGAGCACAGATACATACACCACACCACACCACACACGAAATGTATTCAAAATGGAAACAATCGTTCGTCGGCATGTGATTCATCGGTTTTCTTTATGACCTTTTATAGACCTCGACGGAGGTTTGCCCGAAATAGCCGGTCGCTTTCTGAGGTCGAATGTATTGAACCAGTCAGTCGGTCGGCTTCAGCAACGCTTTTCAGATTCTCTTTAATGTCTGCGAAACAAACTGTGGCGTGTACAATGGCACTTGTCCTCATCGAAAACAGCTTAAATTTCGCTCTACGTGTGTATTATACATGATTTTACTTATACGGGGTGATAAAGCCTCCTCTGACACATTCAGGATACTCATTTGTGTGACGGTTCGTGAATTATACATATATGTATATACACAAGAAGTGATTTAATTTCCCATACGTTAAAAGTTCAGAAAAACTTCCTGTAAGTTATGTATACCTACTTACAGTTTATTTTATTTCATTTAAAATATAGTAAAGACGATCTGCAAAATAGTGTTTAATATTAATAATAACATAAATAACTTCAACTATGTATATATACAATTTAACTATATATTGATTGATTGATTGATTGGTGTTATTATTATTATTTATTTTTATTATCATTTAGTATTATTATTTTTCAATAATGTTTGTTCCGACTTTTGTAATGACGTGTGGCAAACAGTCTTATTAACTGATTGTCGATTGGCATTATTGACGAGTTGGCATTAGTGTCGGCCCAAGCGGAAATACGCGACGGTCGACTGAGTCACCGAGTAGACGGCGTACGGACAGCTTGTGTTCCGTACGCTCCGCTGGCCCACCACGTGCAAATTTTACATTTCAATAAACTACATCAAACCATTATCGAAGTCTTTTCCATGATGGTCACTTCGAACCGGACACCAGTAACCTAGGCCACAACACCAAACGGACAAACCAATAGGAAAAAACGTGGTCGAGAAAAAATGGATGTCAATTAAGAAATCGGTATCGTTCCTTTGTTACTATCCATACCTTTCCAATACTAATAACATGTTTGCTTCTATTTCAGCAATATATTGATTGATGTACAGAGGTACATGACCGCGTGATTGACGCAGAAAATATATAAATAAAAACATAACCTACAAAGACGCATGGGACACAGAGGTAATCCAAAATTATCGGAACGATCACATAAACATCGTAAAGGATATTCAAGTAAGTGAATGTATTCAATCTCAGGCAATCTGTTCAAAAGGCAATCATGTGGGTAGGTCAGTTTTAAAATATGTTTTAAAGTATAACAATTAATTAACGCGATTGTATAAAATAATATCGCGCTACGAAGGAATGTTTCATCGGTCGCATCGAATTTCGTATTAAAAGTGTAAAATCAGATGTAGTGTAAAATTAGCAAAGCACGTGGGGAATTATACTTGTAGCCCCAAAGTGGCTTAAACCAAGTACATACCGGTATATGCATATCGGTAGATCTTTGTTTCTTAATGTGTGTAGAAACACCCTCCCCCCCCCCCCCTTCCACGATAAATGTGGAATTATACTTGTAGCCCCAAAGTGGCTTAAACCAAGTACATACCGGTATATGCATATCGGTAGATCTTTGTTTCTTAATGTGTGTAGAAACACCCTCCCCCCCCCCCCCTTCCACGATAAATGTGGAATTACACTTGTAGCCCCAAAGTGGATTAAATCAAGTACATACCGGCATATTCATACATCGGTAGATCTCTTTGTTTCATAATGTGTGATGAAACAGTGGTGATTTAAAATAAATCACAAGACTTGTAGCCCCAAAGTGGTTTAAATCAAGCACCCACCAATTTAGGGTTGTAATTTCTTCCAAAATATGTTGGATAGATTCTGGTGATAATAGTTAAAGTAGAATATTAAGATTCACGGTTAATCATTGAATATTATTACCTTATCTCTACGAATAGTTCAATTGACAGCTATAGTAGAGAATAACTGTATTTATGAGACGAAATAGTGCAACTTTCTGAAACAAATGTCAAGTGCTGAAAACGAGGTAATAGAAGCTTCGACTTCCCAGTCGCATAAAGGTCGAAATCCAACTAGGGACGTAGAACCTATTAGAGACAGGTCAAGCTCTAGAATACATCAGACTCGAAGTCAGACTCAATCGATAAAAACATTAGCGAAAGAAAATAAAGTAGAAGTTACAATGACGTCAATAGAATTAAGGTATTCGGGCGCGTTTAAAAGACTACAGGAGAAAATAGACAGAATCTCCGAAATAAATGAAGGACAGTATCAATTTATTGAAAAAGCATACGACTATCTCCAAAAACTCCATTATGAGTATTTAGACAACATCACAGATATAGAGCAGGCGGATCAAATAGACGAAGAGTTCTACATAATCACAATGACAATTCAAAATCTTAAAGCAGCATTAGAGAGACAATCCATTCAAGATTGTAAACTGAAGGTAGAGCAAGCAACAATTAAATTTGCTAGAGATAAGTTACCGACGTTAACCATTCCCACATTTCAGGGAGATCCATCTGAATGGCAATCGTTTCAACAAGCTTTTAAGAATATAATAGGAAACAAAACGGAATATTCGAATGTCACGAAATTGCAATATTTGCATCAATCCTTAATCGGTCCCGCTTTGGCAGCTGTATCAGGTTTAGATATTAGCTCAGACAATTACGAAATAGCTTGGAGTATTTTAGACAAGCAATATAATTTACCAAGACTTAATCTCAAAACTAGGATTAACTCACTTTGTGACTTAAAATTAATCACAAGAGAATCACATATCGAATTGAGAAATCTATTGAATCAGGTAACAGTGTGTATTAAAAACATTGAATCGTTGGGTTACGCGAGAGAAATTTTAGATCCATGGGTAACATGTTTAGTTCTAAGGAAATTACCATTTAGTTTATTAAGAGACTGGGAAATATCGCTGGTTAGCAGAGAAATGCCACCATATGAAAGTTTAGAGACATTCTTGCAGAATAGATGTAATGTATTACAATCTACTGCATCTGTAACTACGGTGAAGGAATTCCCTCATAGTCGTCAAAGAATCATGAGAACTCATGTCGCGAACAAAAACCCATCAAGTAAGGTAAACGCATGCGCATTCTGTCGAAATAATCATTTCATAGGCAAATGTGATAAATTCAAAGCAAAATCCAGTATGGAAAGAAATGAATTCGTTAAATCTAATAACATGTGTTTTAAATGTTTAAATTCATCGCATAAGATAACAAATTGCAAGTCTAACTATAATTGCTTAAGGTGCAAACAAAACCATCATACTTTGTTGCATCAGGACGATACATTTAGTTCCAATAATACGGGAAGGAAGTCAATTAATGCTCATTCTACTCATTTCTCTCAAAGGGAGATAATTTTACCGACGGTACAAGTAGACATTATAACGTCCAATGGAACGGTCGTTAAGGGTCGCACATTATTAGATTCCGGCTCACAAGTCAACTATGTTACCACATCTTTCGCTAAGAAGAATAACTTCAAATTAGAGAAAATCTCTCAAAAAATTGTAGGTATCGCTAATCAAGAAAGTAGCATTCGTCACATCACCAAGGTGACCATAAGGTCTTCAACCACTAATTACTCAACCAAAGTGTTGTGTTTGGTATTACCAGAAATTACTGGCGAAATTCCAACTGTGAAACTGGATCAACAGTTAATTTCAATACCAGCGGGAATCAAGTTATCAGATCCCCTTTGGAATAAACCGACGCCAATCGATTTATTGCTCGGCGCCGAGATTTGCGTTCATGCTATGAAAGCAGGAACCATCCAGTTAGGAAAAGGTATGCCTATCTTAAAGGATACCGAATTCGGATGGACAATAGTTGGTCCATATCCCGAAGTAAATAATGCTCCAGGGAAGAGCCACATAGGCTTAAGTCAATTAGACAGTCACATTCAAAACTTTTGGATGATCGACCAGGTTCCTATGGTAAAACATCAATCTCTTGAGGAGAAAAGATGTGAGGAACATTTCCAAGCACACACATCACGAGATAAAAACGGTAGATTTTGTGTAGCTTTACCATATAAAAATTCCCCGGTAGTATTAGGAAGTTCATTGCACATTGCGGAGAAAAGACACAAAACTTTGGAAAGACGTTTTTTAGCCAATAATAATTTAAAAATGGAATACAATAAAGTTTTAGAAGAGTACATAAATTTAGGACATATGTCAGAGTGTGAACCTCCGGAGGCACATGAGGTTCATTGTTATTTACCTCATCACGTCGTGGTTAAGGAGTCTAGCCTTACCACTAAATATCGTGTAGTTTTTGATGCGTCCGCAAAGACAACGTCCAATATCTCACTAAATAATATTTTGATGGTGGGACCTAGTGTCCAATCAGATTTGTTAAGTTTACTACTCAACTTTCGACTCCATAAATACGTGATTACTGCGGATATTAAGCAGATGTACCGACAGATTCAAATAGCAGAGAAAAATAAAAATGTACAATTAAATCATAATTCGTTATGGTGGGACGGCCCTAGTTGGTTGAAATTAGATGAATCACGATGGCCTCGAAGACCTCCTGAGATCACAATAGATCTTCCAGAGAGAAGGGTAGTCACTAACGCTACCCTTGTGAGGGAAAATAATTAGATAGATAAATATTCTCATCTTCCAAGACTCCTTCGAGTTTTATCATATGTTCGTCGGCCACTAAGGAATAAACAATTAAACGTTAAAGAAAATAACGAACCGTCCGCTTTCGAATTAAAAGATGCTTTAAATAATTTGATAAGGTTATCGCAAATGGAATCATTTCCATTGGAATGTCGTTTGCTGAGCAAGGGACATCCAATTCCCAGTAGCAGTAAATTAGCTAAATTGTCCCCTCTATTCCATGAGAATTTAATTTGTGTTGGAAGTAGACTTCCTCTGGGAACAACTCTATCAACGTCACCCATTATCTTGTCAAATAAGCATAAACTTACACACATGATTGTCCGAGATGCGCACTTGAAATATATTCACTTGGGTACTCAAGCCTTACTGTCGTTATTGCGGCAGACCTATTGGCCATTGGCCGGACATAATACTGTCAAAGGAGTGGTGCGTTCATGTGTCATTTGTTTCAGAAATAAACCACTGTCACACAATAGATTAATGGGATTGCTCCCGCTTGAACGTACCACTGCGAATTTTCCTTTCAGTCATGTGGGGATAGATTTCGCAGGACCTTTTCCTGTGAAGAGTGGTTGCAATAAGAATTCTAAGATAATTAAGGGTTACGTTTGTGTCTTTGTGTGTTTTTCCAGTAAGGCAGTTCACTTGGAACTTGTCGGAGACTTAACGAGTTCAAATTTCTTAAATTGTTTAAGAAGATTCGTAGCCAGACGTGGCAGGCCCAATACGATATATTCCGACAATGCTACTAATTTTGTCGGTGCAAGTCGTGAACTCGTTAATTTAGTAAAATTAATTTACGAACGTCCTCATGAGGAGAAGCTACTACGGTATGTAGCCTCCGAAGGGATTCGTTGGAAGTTTAACCCGCCAAGGGCGCCTCACATGGGAGGGCTGTGGGAAGCAGCGGTTAAATCCATGAAGATTCATTTAAACAAGGTGTTAAAGGCCACCACCTTAAATTTCGAATCATTTTGTACGGTATTGACTCAAATAGAAGCTTGCATGAATTCCCGTCCTCTTAGTCCCTTGTCTTCGGATCCACTAGACCTTTTACCCCTCACACCTGGACATTTCTTAATTGGCAGATCCTTACTCGCTCTTCCAATGGAGGTTAAATATAACACTAATGTCCATGCCAATCTGCTTCAGATACAATTGACCACAGCAGCATTTTGGAAACGTTGGTCGGCGGAATATTTACATTCTTTGCAGTTACGACACAAATGGAAGAAGGACTCGAGCAACAATCTGAGTGTGGGTCAAATGGTCCTGTTAAAGGAGGAACACATGCTGCCAACCCGATGGGTCTTGGGTCGAGTCACTAAATTGTATCCCGGACCAGATGGCAGAGTTCGAGTCGTCGACGTCTTTACTGCCAGCGGAGAGTTTCGTCGGTCCAGTCATCTAGTGGCGCCATTGCCGATTCTACCACAAGGACCACTTGACAGGAAGGAAGATCAGCAAGATGGAGGAGAAACAGCAGCTTCAATTCCGTCAACTTCGGTAGCTTAGTTTAACCCGAAGACACTACCCCCAACGCATATTACTTATAAGATGTAATCATGAGTTTAAATCATTCAATGTTAATAGTAGTACTCCGTAATTCACTTTAATTGTGTTGTGTGTATAATTTAAGCTATTTTCATTTTAACATTCGGCAGTATATATCTCCGAATTTAATCTAATCATTTTGTCTTTATAATATAAGACTTGTCTCATGTCATCACTCGGAAGGATATCCGAGTTTAAAATAAACTGTTCAAATTTGACAGTTAAAATTAGATTCATGATTTGTTAATGTTAGTCTCCAAGCCACACTTAATGGAGCATCTTAAATTATTTCATGTCTACTTAATTATAACCTGCCGGGAGTCATCCGCAGGTCTTATGTTTCTTGTTATGAAAACATAAGTTAACTCTTACTGTTTATAGTATTTATGTGAATCATAGAATAAGTAAATATTATAATACTGAACATTTCGATGTTTAACGTAGAGACATCTATAATCATAGTTCGCCTTCATTTCCTGCTTGTAGGAATGAATGAATGACTTTCCAATTTACTTTTAATTTAGCAATGTTTATGCTACTTGTTGATGAAATCAAGTTAACTTAGGAGCATTACACTCATTAATCAAGTTTAATTGATCGGTAATAGCTGATCTGTCGTGACAACTGTAACAGTGTCAACATTGTATTGTCTAAGTTAACATCAAGATGAGGAATGCTTAAGTTTTAAACCATATACAGTCCACTCTCTCTTCTTTAAAGTAAACTTATCTTGTAATGCTTATTCACAGCTTCAAAGGAGATTTCAAAAACTTTAATGTAAATAGAAACAACATTCACCAGAGGTATACCTATAAGTTGAAATATTACTGAACCAATAAATTGATTTTATCCTCACACTGGATGAGGCAAAGGTTTCATTATTCACCCTCTATTTAATTATTTTAAGAGCTATGATTTATTGTAAACGACTCGTCAGTAATGCTGTAACTCTGTAGAATAACTGTATTGTTCAACAGTTTTCCTATGTGGGACTATGTTCCGACTTTTGTAATGACGTGTGGCAAACAGTCTTATTAACTGATTGTCGATTGGCATTATTGACGAGTTGGCATTAGTGTCGGCCCAAGCGGAAATACGCGACGGTCGACTGAGTCACCGAGTAGACGGCGTACGGACAGCTTGTGTTCCGTACGCTCCGCTGGCCCACCACGTGCAAATTTTACATTTCAATAAACTACATCAAACCATTATCGAAGTCTTTTCCAATGTTGTTTTTTAATAATATTATTTATATGGGCGTTGGGGATTGCACTATTCTCCCTACCGCCTGGAATAAAAAGTTATTATTATTATTATTATTATATACAGAAACCCATTATTTTTTTTGAGAAATCATCAAGTATATTTAAAAAAAGGTTAAGATTACTATTTTGGAGTCCAACCTAAAGTCGCCCCTCCTCCATATATTGTTTTTACAAAAAATTGAACTTAACATATTTTTAGTAATATTTTATGCAAGAAAAATGCCTTTTTTAGCAAATTATTGATCGTTTATTTTGTGTTCTAAAAAAGCAAAAATCTAATTAATAAAAAATAATTAGTACTAAAAATGAAATAATTGACATATTGTGATTGACAATTTAAACATTTTTTGTAAAATATAGTTGAAATGTTGAAAAGCATTTACGGTGTTGGTGCATTTTCCGAATCGTATAGAAAATATAGACGATTGGGGTTGGCGTATTCTGCCCCAAAGAGACCTTTACGCAGCCAACTAAAAGCAGCCCCTTGTATACGGAAATACGGATCATTTTTCACTGCCTCGACTGACTGCATATAGTGTAAATATGTACACAGTACCACTCGCAAGTGTCAGATAAGTAGTAGTTAAATCGAAGCTGGCGACCACAGGACCACGGCAGATAAACGACTGCCCCACGCGGTGAGTTAACTGACTCAACTCACCGCGCCGTGAGAGGGATAAAGAATCTTGACGAGTTACCAACAATATACAAAATTTCTTTTCTCTTTTGGTTAGGAGAAATTTGTGTAGGGCAGTGTCCCAGTTGCCCTTAAATACGAGCCTCCCCTGAATGTTATGATTAATCATAGGGAAATTATAGTGGTTACATACATACATACATATGTATAATTTTTTAAACTTCGATTGGGTCGTTTCTCATTCTTCTCGTCTCCAATACGGGAAGATTCATTCTTTTCAATATCATATTGTATGAAGGTGATTTAGTAAGTTCGCAGAACATTTTTTAAATTCTTACTTTTCTATATATTTTTGTATAAATGACTGAAATCAATTCCGTATTAGGGGAAAATGACGAATGGAATATAATGATTTGATGGTTTAGTGTGATTTTCATTAGCATCGTTGTCGAAAATGGCCTATTTATATGTAAATATTTATGTACATACATACATACATATGTAAATGTGACGTCATTAATTACATAGTATTACAGTATTCATCAATG
The DNA here is from genome assembly GCF_051622035.1 of Arctopsyche grandis. Taxonomy (NCBI): domain Eukaryota; kingdom Metazoa; phylum Arthropoda; class Insecta; order Trichoptera; family Hydropsychidae; genus Arctopsyche; species Arctopsyche grandis. The sequence continues at coordinate 22,850,145 of NC_135359.1, forward strand.
ACGTTCAGAAATTGATACGATTTATTATATGTATATAAATATAACAGGTGCTAATTTTTATTGATATAAAATAGTTGTTTTTTGGTTACTAGAAGATTGATCAAGTTGAATTGTATGTTTGGCTTACATTACTTTGCGAAGGTTCGTTACTATTGATATTTATTTTTATGTATTGTTCGTTACTATTTATAATGATTTATATTTTAAATATATACGAAATTTATACTCTTCAACATCATGTATGTTTGTATTATATTATATGTATATGAATAAGTAAGTGTGGACGATAGTGTTGGTTGTGCCAGTGCGCGCATTCTAGGTTACCAATCGATGCTCTTTTATACCTTACGCTTTTGATTATTTTATGTACTTTTCGTCGGGAAATTGAACCGAATATCGTAAGAAATTGAGTTTGGGGCAAGGAGGCGAGAATAATTTATCTAATAGGGGGTAATCTCGAAAGGTTTAACGGGAGGCGACCGTCTTGATTGATGTCGACGCTAAGGCGAACCGACACGTTCGGATTTTAACCCTGCGACGTCGACTTCCAAAAAGATCCACTCCCGGTCCTCGGATAAATGACGAAAGGGAAATTGATAGCGGGTCTTGGCGACACGAAAATACGTCCGGTCTAAATTAGAATGTTAAATGGGATCCGGGAGCCAAAACAATATGGGCGCGCCACTACGTACACACTTTGATCCGATCCGTATTGTGAAATTCAAAAGGTATCTATTTTGTTACTTCCTTCTTAATTTTTAAACTTAATTTTAATGACGCAATTCAAGGAAGTTTTCTCTACGGAATTTTAGATATATTTCAGATAGTTTTTATACATATGTATGCATGTATGTGTTAGAGTTTATATATGTATATGTTACAGTCCAAGAGATAGAACACGGAATACGTGGACTATAAGTGTGACAAAGGTGGTTGATGTAATGGTGAGAGTAAAGAAATTGAAATGGCAATGGGTGGGGCACGTTTCTAGAAGAACGGACGAAAGAAGTGCTCGAATGGCACCCGAGAGAATGTAAAAGGATGCAAGGAAGGCCACAGGGAAGATAGGTGGATGGAATCAGAAAAATGAGATAGATGAGAGTTGCTTAAAACAGAGATGAATGGAAAGGTGCTGGAGTACATAGAGCATTCATTCAGCAGTGCATAGATGAGGAATGGCTGTGAATGATGATGATGATGATGATGATACGAGGTTTCATAAATAAATTCAAACATTTTCTGTTTGACTATAAGTCATTAGGCTAACCCTAGGAAGCGCCATTCTTGCTCTATTCAAATATTATTGTTATACGAAAGATATCTATTTTTAAGGCGCCATTTTCTGGTGTCGAGACTATTGCTAACATGTAGCATTACGAATTGATGTATATATTATATGTCATAAAATATACATAATAACAAAATCACGTTTATTGAAATGTAAAAGATCCATATTTTCCAAAATGAGAACTTGAGAGTTACATACATACATATGGTGATGTATTTTTTGCACGTACTTATTACCTGCCAAAGGTGTGCGAGTTGCTGTCAAACGCTCGCATATCAAAAAATGTCATTTGTATGCACATATGTATATACCATGGGGTAGTATTTCTGTTCGATATCGCACACCTAGATATAGTGAAATGTGGATTAGTTTATCTACCGATCGGCGTTCGTTAATTGCAATGCGAAAATGCGCGCGCATTTGTCGTCGAAAATGGTAACGATCGCAGATTTGACTAATTTTATTTATCGCAACTGATAACGATTGTATCGCGGTGGCACGAGCGAAAGTACGTTTATATGAGTGTGAAGAATGATGACTCACAATCGATAATATGAACTGCATAATATTATATTAAATATGTATTTATTATATTTGGGTGACTGGGGTCGCAATCTCAGCCGATAAATAATCTGATGAATGCATAATAGTATCTAACAATCAACTATTTGTTTTCCCGCTTCATTCATATCTGTCGATTGGGTTTTTTCGCTCGATTTGCACGTCGGCAAGTTTAAGTGTTATATTATGTTTCTATTCGTAAGGGAATCATGCACGCGTGCAATAAATGCAGTGCATAAACAAACGTCGTAATTTATTTTGTCTGGCGTCTGGTTTTTTTTTTGTGATGTTTAATTTCGAACATAACAAGATCTAGGTTAAACGGGTTCATAGCGACATCGATAATGTCGGGCAAATAAATCGAGAAGCGAATCAAACAGGCAGCTAGCGAATCTCTCGTTCGCATTATACCGATGACAATTGGCTGAAACCGGGATTATTCGAATCACAGTTAAGCTGTCTGCGAAAGATTCGAAATGAATCAACGGGATTTGTAACGTTCAATATTGGACCTTTGAATGAAAAATATGCTACGGGTTCAATTATGATATTTTCTTGCGTGCTCTATTCGTCGATCATGATCGACTTTACGCCTAGATGTTTATTTAGATTCGATCTTTGTTTGTATACTTTTCACTTATTAAGGCTTATTGGTGCCACATTTTTAGTAGATACTACGTAGAGATTAATTTAAGAGATTAATTAATTTAAGTAAGAGAAAATATATAATAATAATAATTAGTTGATATGCCCTTAGTATTTGTCTGTGCTTGATTTTTATTTAGAAAATACACAATAAACATTTATATCAAACTGAATTATTTATTTCATTATCAACGCCATAAAGATAAATTAAAATTATATATATATATATATATATATATATATATATATATATATATATATATATATATATATATATTTCAATGTTACAGTCCAAGTGTACATTTTGTTCGTTCATGAATATACTAGTTTGCTCATACATGGACCGATCTGGCCAGTACACAAAATAACAAACGAACTTTTTAGTTTCTTTGTACACGAACTAAAGTTTAAGTATTCGTGTATTTTATTTTAAGTATGTATCTTAAGTAGTAATCTTTAAGCATTCCTGTGTTTTATTTAAGTATATATTTTAAGTTTAAGTATGTATAATGTATTCTTACCCTGGGTTGCAATATTTAAAAAATCATCAGTAATGGGAATTATATATAGTTTTATTGCGGTTTCTATAGGATTTCCAATTTTAAATATTTGGACGTTTTGACAGTTCAAAGTTATTGACAGCTGAAAGTGATGGGAGGACTGGTAGGAGTCTATTTGAAGATGGCTTTTGACTGTTAGCACTTAAACTAAAGCCTTTAGTTCTTGTATGAACAAACTAGCATGTTAACATAAACGAACCGGAGTGAAGACTAGGACTGTAATTTCTATAAAAAACTAGTTTAACTATTTTCCATTTTATTTAATTTGATAAAATCATAGATAGATTTGAGAGATTTTATACGTAAATATAAATTTAGATGAAATTTTTTACGACTTAAAATTTGCCTCCACTGAAAAGCAACAATTGTCACTTCGATTGAATTTAAGTATTATATTAATCTGATTTGAACTCGCTTCATTTCATAATTTCTTAGTCTCATTTCCGATTTTCTGTTTGACAATATTGACAATATTTTCTTTTTGATGTGAGGATCTTTTTGAGATAATTACGAGTAAGTGAGTAAATGGGTTCAGATAAGTACCAATTAAACATTATAGGAAAATATTAGTTCATATTTGAGCGTTGTATTTGAAAGTGGCGGTGGTCCAATTTTCAATTATAAAAGCACTTTCTGTTTGACTTAATTCACAAATTGTGCTCCCTTTTGATTCGATATGTCCAGAATATTGAGAAAGTAGAATAAACGTTTTACAGGCCACTAGTATATTTAAATATTGTTAAACGCAAAATATTATGTTTATTGTTTTGCGAGATATTTCTCGAAATGAAGAAAAACGTAAAAGAGGTTTGTAAAAATGCACTTATGCCGCTTTTAATTATAACGGCTCTTATAGTATATTTGTGTCATCTAATTCCACGGACTGGCGATAAGAAGTAAACATATTTGTACTTTTTGATGGCACCGTTAATTTTTTATGGTAATTTTATAATGAAATCTGTACAAGGCTTATTATTATATTGTGAACAACTTTAGGGCTTCTTGGTAATAAGAAAGACGGCGATGCACTCGAACTTTGCATATTAATTAAGTCCCTTTTTAGGGGAGCGTGAGCCAAATATTAATTTTCTCACATTTTCCGACGGCCGGTTACGACGTCGAACTGCCTTCGAGGATTGAGTAATTCGCCAAAAATTCGACCAATTTTCCCGAGTGAAAATCTCACTCGTGCCGCCGAAAATTATCGTTTGAATTGCGCGGAAAAATTTCGAAACTCATCGCAGGTCGTTTTTCCCGCGCTTATTTCGTCATAATGTTTTTAGCATCGACCTACCCCGGAAAACACTTCATTTTCGCGAAAACGAACGACGTTTTAATTGGTGGAATTTTCAACGCTCCAACAAGCCGCACTAGCTTTTCACATATGTACATATGTATACTTTCGCATACTACTATGTATGTACATACATATATATGTAGATACTTTCAGTTAAAAGTTCACACAGTTACCTATTCGGTTAAAAGCGGTTAGCTACAGCTGTGAATGCCACGCACTTGAAACTAAAGTTCATTTAACTTCGTTGATTGTACCAGCAACTGCGGTTTTATTTATACGTATATATCATTATAAAAACTATACACCGTACGAAACAGACGGTGGATTTAAATTGCATCTCAGGCAGTTAATTAAACCTCGTATAGTCTATATGTATATACATTACCAATGGAAAAATTATTCGTACTACATATAAATATATGTATAATATAAAATCACGCTTACCGTATGTCGTACTTTTATGCAGTATTCGGCTATTTTAAATTTGACCCATTTTCCTTTACACGTACATAAGCGTTCATACTTAATTTCTTATATATTCGAACTATAAATATATATCCTGTATAAAGTGTATGAATAAAATACGTATTTCATGAATATATTCGCTTGATTTATTCGGTGTCTTGCATTTGTAAATAAGTTTCAATTTCCGATTCGCATACATTCTTGTCTCTCGGAATCGCGTCATTCGTTCTTGTCGTAAAAACCATGAAACTTTCGATCGATACGATTCTATTTGGACTCGAAAATTAATATCCGCACATTGATAGTAGTGGTTTCCTATGAATTGTAATGTTATACATGGGGATTTCAAAAATGTTTGTATGAATTAATTGTATACATGCTGTATTGATCGTATTGTATCTGTATTAGTACACTCATCACTTTGGTTTTTTGGCGATTTCTAAAGACAAGTGTACATTTTCGATTGAAAAAAAAGTATGTATAGGCATGTAAAATAAAATGACATCCCCTTAAATGTAGTTCTCCTTTTTTAAATTTATTTTGGATTATTTTATGTTTATTATTAGACTGAAACTTTTAGATACACATATAATAGGCATGAAAAAATTTATAAAATCGTGTTTTTTTTAAATATGTTTAGAAAGAATTTGATTTTCAAACGTTTTGATGCGTCCTAATGTTGCATCTTACATTGCTGTACATTACGTCTGACGCTTTCAAAAATGAGAATATAAGGCGACTCATTCAAGTATGTCTTATTCATTGTTTTGTTTGTTAATATTATTATGGTTTGGTGATTATTACGCTAAAAGAGATCTCGCGCACGTCCCTAAAATCTCGATCACGGAACATCTGGCACCCAAAAACTCCATCAATCGAAAGCTTCACACGCGAGATATTGTACTAACGAGAACTCGAGTGCCAGATATTCCGTATTTGCGGTTTTTGTGACAACGATTGTCGTGCGCGCGATCGCAATTTGCGCAATAATCCGTTTATCATTATTATACATATGTACCTACATATTTTATACATTATTTTAATTTATGTATCAATTTTTTTTCGAAACCACCCGTTGAAATATCAACGGGCACAACCCCAGTGTTATATATTTACGAAACGAGTTTCGATTTTGAAGTTGGTTTTATTTTAAAACTGTTTACGGTTTGTTTTGACTGGCTTTGGTTCAATATATAGACATTCTAATGGGAAGCTCATAAGATACCTTGTCGTTGCGTTGTCACATTTTCAATAAATCTGTTTGCTTTTATTGTGTCAACACGTCGATCGGCGCAATTTCAACCGAAGCATTTTCTGGAAATATGTTATTTTTATTATATTTGCTCATTTACGGTGTGTTTACTGTATTGTTAGCGATTTCGAGGCAAGGAGAGTCACTTTGTCACGTGCGCTATATCGCAGGTGACTTTTATGTTCGACCCCATCGTAAAAGACCCATCCCTGCCCGGTTCAACTTTTGGACTTTTCCGTCTAAAAGACTCCGCTTATCTGTCTGTGCATCGTCTCTCTTTGAAAAGTTTCAGAATATATTAATGTTTAATGAGCGAGTTTCGCCGAGAGTGAGCTCACTTACGATCATGAAAATATTGTGATCGCGCTTACGTATTATGTGCATTCGAAATAATCTGTGCGTGTATGTACATAGTATTTTATGTTAAATAAAATTACATAATTTTTAAAATTATCTTTAATCATTTCATACCCAATTAACATTAATTTTTTATACGATGCGTACGGTTGTAACTGTTTAATTATACACAAAAGTATGAATATTTTTTACATCTTAATCATGATATTTAATTTATTCGCTGTAGTGCTTACTTAATTTTTGACGGATTCATAAATTACATCAGCTTCTTACATAGTTCTTATATCGTACTTATAACCCCACTTATTTTTTCATATTTCAAGACCTTACTTTGATAAGCCTTCTTTTTCACAGTCGAATTTATCAATTTAAGACACTTTGTTTTGCTATTTCCAAATGGCGATAACCAAAATCTTGTCAAATCTTTGATAGGAGTTGAATTATAAGAAGGAAATATTGCTAATATGTTTCCATATAAAATCCTCATCTGTTTTGTTTTTTTGGTGGTTGGACTGGTTTAACCAATTCTCGTTAAATGAACTCTTCGATTCTATGCTTGAATATAATTTGTCATCAATTTTGAATATGTTTAACAATTGTATGTTAATTACAGCAAATGCATATGTATATAATACCTCCAAAACCTTTGAATTGAAAATTCTAGGATAATAATTTTATTTAAAATAATCAATTTGCATTTAATAAATGTTGAATTAAAATGCATAACATAGAAGGGATATTAGAAAATGTTTTCTGGTATGATTACTATGATGATCCTAGTACCAATCCGACAAAACAAGTATAGAAACGGAGAGTTCATTTATCGAGAATTGATGTTTCCTTTTTGGAAGTGCTATAATATTATCAACGAATTGTCAAGTTTTGGAAATACATATGTTGGGTATGTATAGCTTAGTTCTAGGATAAATTAACAATTAACGTTCCGAAATACTAGAAGTAGTATTGAATTGAATTTATATATTTTATAGTCCAAGTGTTCACTCCGGTTCGTTCATAAACATACTGGTTTATTCATACACGAATGATTGATTTTAGTTCAATTTCTAACAGTCAAAAGCTATCTTCAAATAGACTCATCAGGTTTCGCACGAAACTTTTAGGTGTCAAAAACTTTTGAGCTGTCAAAACCTTGGACATGTCAAAGCGCCAAGTATTTCAAAGGAAAATCCCATGAAAACCACATTACAACGTTGCTATAATTTCCGATTTCGCTAATTTTTAAAATATAGCAACCTGTGGGTAAGCATACATATATATGTATGTATCTAAGTATGTACATAGAGGATGGGATAAACGATTGAGAATACTTAAATTTATGCCTGATAATTAGTTCCTTTGTCAATTTCTTCTTTTGTGTACTATTGTCTACACTGGTTCGTGTATGAACAAACAAGTATGTTCATGAAGAACTAAATGTACACTTAATTCATTTGCAATTTTTATTTAAGCAGAATATTCTGTATAGTATTACAAAATATGTAATAAGTTGCAAAATATAATATAGTCAATACTTCAACAATAATCTTGTATCATTTATGTACATATATACATACATGCTCTAACGGCTCTTGCCCAAATATTTACGCAAATGCAATTGTTGTGCATCAATGCTAAAACTGACGCATTTCAACATCACTTGATACGCTATCAGACAGTTCAACCAGTTATTTATCAAATTCAATTCAATACCAGTCGACCCTTATTGTATCGTCCTATGTACAAAGATAGCACATTCTAATTAAGTATTTCGCTTACTTGCATGATGTATTCGACTAACTGGCGATAAAACCCGTACAGAGAGCGTTCCGTCAGAACAATTATTACAGCCCACTCCATTAAGTTTAAAATTTACATGAAGGCCGGCGGCAAGTTAGCTCCTTCAGATTAACGTTATCTCGTTTTACACACATTACACTCGTGCCGACCGCAAAATATCCACACATTTTTGGTAGCCAAATCTGTCTTGAACACTTGTGCAGCGGCCATTGATGCAGTTGGTGCGATCTCCGAACCTGTGTGAGGCAACGAACCCGCGATCCCGTGGCAATGAACGTCTCGTCCACGGTCGCCAACGAACCATTGCCAATATCACCAACCACTAGCTTCAATGCCAACAGCACACAGATTTTATCTCGCCAATGCCAATATCATAACAGTGAAAGTATAATTTTATACTATTATGTCCTGGTGACAATGCATTCGCCATAATGTGTGGTGCTCATAGATGTGCGCGATATTGCAGGTGGTGTCATGTCACATGCAATGGTTCAACAATCTCCACTTTAACGTTTTCATGGTGGATTTGTGTTGTTGTTGTTGTTGTTATTGCATGTGCTAACGAATTTAATGTCGGTTATGGTATTCCTTTACTAATAGTGTAAATCAGTGGTGGCCACGGGGGCTTCTTTGGGCGCGGTTTATATTTTGGGTGTGAACCTTTTTTTCGACTAATAATAAAGAACGAATAGCAAAAAATTGATATTCGCATCTTTTGAAAGGAAATAACTGCAATGAATACTTATATTAGTATATTAGTACTTGCTATGGCCGTTCATTGAGACGATTTTTGTATGAAACTACTGTTAACTCAATACTTTTTTTTCTCTCAGCAAGAAATTATTTAGCTTCCAACAGGGATGTTAATTTTATTTAAAAATAATCCTCTCAAAGCAGCCGAATTGTTTAAAAAAATAAATAATGTTTATTACGGACGGACGGACCGATGCCGTTAAATGTAACTGCAAGCCTAAATAAAACGTAGGTATAAATCTCCCCGACAAAGAGAAAAAGGAAACGATGGATCTTATCTAAAATATTTATATTGTTATTGATTTATTTTATTACGATACATAGTACTTGTTTGTTTATTTTATTAAAATACATATTATATTTTGTATTGAAAACTCCTGTCAACTGCATCTATAGAAATAAAATTAGGTCAATATGATAATACTGCTAAAATGAAATATGTCCAAAAAATCCAGCCTGGCCACCTCTGACATACACGAACTGTCGCTTTTAGTGAAAATGCAAACAGTCAAAATCTATCTTCAAATTGACGCACCAGGTGTCACATTAAACTTTTAGCTAACAAAACTTTTGTGTCGTTATAACCTTTGAGATGTCAAAAAGTCTTTGGCAATTCGTCTGTTTTAGTGGTTTTTTTTAGTGATTAGATCATTTTTTGTTTACACATTTATCAGCGGTAGCCAAATTGCGCCTCTTTGGTATATTTAATGCGACTCCTGGCCATTATCAAATAATTCAAAACTCCACAGATTAATATCCCAACGTTAGGCAACAGAACGGGGTATTACTGAAATCAGTAAAGATTTTTACCTATTAAACCGATTTAGTAGTACCCAAAGAATCAACTGGTGGTGTCTATATCAAGAATGCATTAGATTAAATATTGAACAATGTTGGTGGGTCCCTAAACAAACTTATAAGTATAGCAATTAATGAAGCACCTTCAATGCTAGGTAAAAATTGATGTAGGTCTCATTGATCTCTTCAAAGTGATGCTAGATTTCCGCAGTTTATACTTCTTCATTTACATACATAATTTGGTAGCTAAATATTTCAAATTTGTTGATGCCGTTAATACGGTTCTACAGATTGTAAATTACATTCGAACAAATGCAAAGAATCATCGCCAGTTTAAAAATTTCCTTGAAGAGTTAGATTATAAAGATTTTCCAAATGATGTATGTTTTATTGCCTTTGATGGTGGTAATATACTTATGTACAAGGTACTTAATCGATTTGTTTAATTACTAGAGCCACTTGTAAAATTTCTTTGAGAAAAGGACAAATCGTACCTACAACTCGAAGATAATAAATGGTTACTAGATTTAATGTTCCTGACTGACTATATGCAACATTTTAATTGAGCACTACAAGAAAAATTTTTTTTTCTGATCTGATTCAAACAATATTCATCTTTTAGTAAAAGAAGTTAATGAAAAATTTTATCATTTTCCTCTTCAAAAAATCAGATCTCTTGAGATCTGAAAGATATCGAGGGAAGTTAAAAGAGTTATGGCAGATAATTTGTTGTTTAAATAATCTGCATCCGTACAAAATATATATGAAATAAGGTACATATTAGATACAAATTTTATAGTTTATCATTGTTTATCATTCCACAGAAGCTCGTAGTGACGTGAAGTTTGGCCACCTTAGTTATACATGTATAAGGGATAACACATAACGATCGAATGAAAATAGTTGCGCTCGTCGCTGTCTTTCAAAGACTCGATATATTATATAGAATATTCTCAGAAACGAAATATTTGTCTTTCGTAAGATCTATCGTAACATCTTTAGCTATGATAAATGTCGTAGCCAGACCTTTATAAGAGATTCGTATACATTAATTCAATAATGTTAATAATTTGAGTCTTATCTATTCGGTTATTTTAGTCGATTGTTGAAACAGTTCAATACAAATATTGACATCTGCAAATTTTCTTTTTCTTCCACATATGTATGCAATAGGAAACCAATATACTTACTATACTTAATACCAACATAATTAAAATATTCGTCCTCTCACTGAGCACTCCATTGAATGTATGGCTGTAAAAAAAAAACGTGATTAGTTATCTTTTTAACCACACAATGCGAGACCAAACAGTTTATTCAACAATGTGTTACAGTCCATGTATCCTACCTAGTATCTTTTCATGTTTCAAATAATTAAACATATACTTCCTGTAGTGGTTTTAATATAGTATGAATATCAAAGTGACATAGTCAAAAGTTTAAAATCGATAATATTGACGTTTTCTGTTGTGATTCTAATATGCTAACACGCAATATTCCAAATTATTGATTATTTTCGGCACGTTGCTTTTTCGACAGTCGTACGTCATGTGTGACGTCGTGTCGTAATTTCACTTTCGTTTGTTGACTTTCGACAAGATTTCACATTTTCCAAGGAGAAAATTCAAATCATTTTGCACTCGTCAAGTCGTCAAAACATCCGCATCTGACCATCTTAAGCACTCGGTGATTCGAATCGTCTACTTTTTTATTAGTATGTTGAGTGAATTCGAGCACTGCTGATAATACGGCTTTCTATGCGGAAACGTTGAATTGAATAGCAATCATATTGCACATAGAGCGGATGTTATATTTTATCTATTATACTATTTATATTGTTTTTGATTTCAATTGAATTGCAATTTCGAAAGTTTTCATTTATGTCGGCTTTGTGTAATAAACGCAGTTATATATATATATATATATATATATATATATATATATATATATATATATATATATATATATATACAGCTATGTGCACGTCTAGGACAATTTCTGCAATTCATTTAAAACAAGCAGTTACAAGTCTATGTGTTTATTACAATTTGAAATTGTTTTGTGTGTAGTTAAAAGTTTTCTTGCAGTTTCATTGAAGCCGGGCTGAGTTTATTATTTCCGAGTTATAATTTGCATTTCGCAGTAGCCGGTGATATATTTAGAGTTTGTCGTTGTACATTATACGTATGTAAGCATAAATATTTTTCTGAATGAGATCTAAATTTGTACGCGAACTATTTTTGAAGTCGACTGCTGCGATCTGTGAGCGAATTCGCAACTCGGCTCAACAATAGATTATTCACTATTCGTGAATGGTAGGTTGACTTCCTGAAAACGATAAGACACGAATAATATTACAGAGAGGTCGAACGACGCATTGGGAAAATGAATTCGAATGGGAAAACGGTCGTAGAAATATAAACGCGGTCGTCAGAGTCAAGTGCACGTGCCGTTCGTTGGGAAACCTTGGCCCAGAGATACGTGGGCAAGGGCTGGGACTAGTGCCCATCGTGCACGTTCCACATTTCGCGTATGTGACGACACCGGAAGTCGTTGAACTCATTTACATACGAATTGGATGTTTGTACGCCTCTGGCTTCCGCGGGCTGCCATTTGTCGTCCTCGTTTTTCCTCAGTCGGGATGGCGGAAAAATCCGGGCAAAAACCGCTGGAAAGTGGACCAGAGAGAAAAGACCTTGCTCGCTGTCCGATCGAAGTTTAATTTCGTCGGACATTTCTCCAGGAATTATTGATTTGGACGTGTTTGTCGAAGCTTCCGTATGAATCTCTAATTGAAGTTTATTGTTAATACAAAATTAATTTTAAAAAGTCGAACGTCTGCTATACAAATCTATTACATTCAAATATGGGGAGGGGAAATGGAAGAAGAGAGGTTTATGGTAAAAACACGCTAAAAAGTGCAGCACTGGATGCGTAGGTATACGCCAGCTGTGCTAGGAGTGTCTTCATAGTTCATTCGTACGATCTTATTATTTCGAAAATTTTCTCCAAATATGGGAATCACCGTTATCGATCATAATCAAGGGTGACTTGTCCTAAGGAGCGCTGCTGTGGAGAAGCTTCAATCAAAATTTACAAATTTATATAAATATACTAGCCTTAAAATAGACGAAAATCACAAAAAAAAAAACATTTTCAAGAAGCTATGCGTATTCTACACTGATGAAGTATGTGGTAGGACAATTGGAAATACATACATATGTACATATGTACAACTGTTCCCACCGAGCCTAGTGCATCAACGAGCTATTTCTAGAATGCGTTTTTTTTTTCGGCTTTTATTGAAAAAATCTCCAAATTAAATGTTCTATAAAAACCAAAGTATTCTCGTCACGTGAAACAGGTATATTTTCATACAAAAGTTAATATACATACATAAATATGTAGATCAGCGTTCCACAATTATGATTTTTTACGATTGGTTCCGAAGATCTCTGATCCTTCTTCTGTTATCTCTATTGCATTGCGTTTTTTTACGTTTTAATTTTTGGGACTAATGAAATCTCAATGTAATTGTTCACCTGTTTCCACTAATCACTATCAAACCTAGTCAATACAATAATAAAATATCACCAATAATACTCAAGGAGGGATGCGACGGTACAGATTTGATATCTAATAAAAAGCACGTGCCTTGTACCTCTGTGTGTGTTTTCACCTTTATTTTCGTAAAATGTTTCAGTTTGATGCTGACGTCATCATCAAAATACTTGTTATTTTTTAATTTTTAATCTAAAAACCCAAACCAATTGTTAAAAATTACATTTCTACGTATTTATATATTGCCAAAAATACCTTGAAACATTTCTACATATGTATGTACATACCCCTGAGAGATTTACAGTCCCTCGATTAATTAGTTCTGGCCTATCGTACGTTCAATAAAAGCAAACCTTTAAGAGCCTATACAAACATTTTATGATATATGTATGTATTTGTATTATATATTTTCAATTCAAACTAGTTCAGATTTCATGGAAGCAAATCCTTCAATTTTGCGTGATTTATTTATTTCGATTTGTGTAATTTACGTCTAAATGGATATTCCCATTATTTACTGTAATAATATATTTGATTTCAAACAAACGTGAATTATTGTACAATGTCTTTTCGGCAAACATCCAAAGCGTTTCAATTCGGATTTTGCGGTCTTAAAGGACTACTTTATTTCGGATCAATAAGAGCGGCCGGTAAAACTATTGTGGTCGAAATTTGAAATATCCAGAACTTTCGCAATTTTGTATATATCGTTCGATCACGCACCGTCGTTATTTTCGTTCGGCTTTATTGTCCAACCTTAAATTGCACGAAGTTTTCCACATACTGAAGCAACAAGTAAGAGCAGATCTCCCGCACCACAATAGATCATAGATTTTTTTCAAATAGAAAGACATAGTATTCTACATACTTTTACTAAACTAAATTAAAGCGTATCTCATTGGTTAAGCAATTTCTTACCAGTAGATGGGTCAAATTTAGATCAAAATTCATTCGATTATTACGTTTATTTCTTGAGCTGCTTTCAATACCTGGATGGTTATAAAATCCAGATAATCTTCTATTTGGCGGTTGTTTTACCTTACAATTATTATCGATAAGGTTGCATACGAAAGAGGCATCGTAAAAATTCAACCAAAAACATAATCCGTTGAATTACCTGGCGTCGCTCGAACGGGTGAAATTGCACATTGATGGGTTTCAAAAACCAGATATGATTAAGTACTGTGAGGTGGTACAGAAAATTTGGTAGTTTTGCATACATATATACATATATTTGCATAGCAGTAAAATTACATGGCAAATACACTTTCTCGTGCGTTTTAATATGGCAGCCCTTCGATACATGAATCTGAGCTCTTTTGTACCTTGGGTTTGGGTACTTTGAGATAGTATACCGAATTTGGAAATCTTAAGTCAAAATGCTTTCAAACATTCATTTTTATTTATTTCGGGCTAATTTTCGCTGTTTTTTAATAAAAATGCCATTTTGCATTAAGAAAAATATTTTCGATGTGTTTTGCCGCTGATTAGGCATGGATGTGAAACTTGAGCATTGAACGCTAAATACAAAGTCCAGTGCACTCAAAGAAGTTTGTAACTCTGTATGCTCGGCATAATGAGGAGAGTTAGGAAACGGAATACGTGGGTGAGTTGTCTGACAAGGGTAGTTGATATAGTGTAGAGATTGAAATGGCAATGGGTGGGTCACGTAGCTAAAATAATGAGCGAAATGTAGACAAAAGAAGTGTTGGAATTGTATCTTATAAAATGTAAAAGGTTGAAAGGAAGGCCGCAAGGAAGATGGGTGGATGAAATTAGAATAAAAAAATGCGTGCGGTGAGATGGATGAGAGTTGCGCACAACAGAGACGAATTTAAACGTGTTGGAGAGGGCCTCATTCAACAGTGGATGGTGAATGGCTGTAAATGATGATGATGATGATATGTGTATGTAGATTTTCAAATATTTTCCGCTTCAGAGAGCAAACGATAAACCACTGAAGACACAAACCTTTCTCAAGACAATTTCCCTGCATGTTAAATAGTACTTATGTACGTGCATGGCGAAGTCCGCTACGCTTAGAATCAATAAAAATTCTACTTTTGATAAGAAAAAAATGAACCAAATCTTGCGAAAAGGTCGTCGACGACGGATTTACAATCGATTCATCGCTAGAGCACTTAACCTACTTGGATTCGCTCTCATTCTTTTCTACGACCACGCAAAATATGTAGTACTGTACATATACTCCTCACGATAAAGTCCCACTTTCGGATCGTGCACCTTTCCCGAAATCGGCCCGCGGTGATGATGATGAAGATTGCGCATTCGATCTAGATACGGCTTCTGCGCCACCGAAAATATATAGATATGACTACCGCAAGGCAAAGAAGTGTTTCTCCTCAAATATTTATTCGAGCCTAAGCCGCGCGATGGTCGGAAATAAATTGGTTTGTTTGAATGTGACGTTGGTCGAGGCCGAGCTTCGTTGCCAATTCTACTATCGATTTTCCAGTACCTTTAATGAAAAATAATGACCATAATGGTCGAGTCACATCGACGAACGTGTGTGTTATACATATGTATGTATGTATGTATGCGCAGGTGAAGTGTTGCATAATGCACTGGTACATAAATATTACACATCCGTGCTCGACGTATACATATTGATAAGTTCGTGTCATTAACCGATTTAAAGACCGTTCTTAATTTATGCGCGTTAGGTAATAAAGATAGCGTGAAGTTTTTATTTTAATCTTATAAATTTTTGAAGTGTATAAATATATTCTGTTTATCTTTATTTCGGTCTATATTTAGTTCGACCGCTGAAATTAATGAGTGCTTTTATTGATGTTATCATCGCTCAAAGTTTTATCTCTCTCTCCCCGATGTTTCCAATTTTACTAAGATGTTTGGGTGTATGAATATTTTGATCAATATTAGGTATCGAATATTACTTAGGTGCGGTTTTTGCTCGCAATTTTTCCAGCCAAAGAGAACATTTTAATTTTTCGTTTATACTTTGCCCTTAAAAAAACATTTAATGGTATTTTTTGGTTTCGTTAATAAAAAGTTCGTATATAAAAAAATAGTTCATCTATTGTATACCTATGTGTATATTATATGTGGGTAATTTACATATATAAATAATATGTCGTTGTCAGACTTATTGTATCTCTTGATATTTTATTTTTTAAATTTTCATTAAAATGAATCTGTGGCGAATAAAATAAGGGATCTGACAAATAAAAATAAGAAAATGCTATCAATACCATTACGGATTATTTGGAATTAATGGTTTTCATTTACACAAAATTCCCAAAAAGCGAATTTTCATTCTAAAGTATAATGTTTATGTACATATATAATCTTAAGGTTATACGTATTTACTGGTGACAATTTTAAATAACGAAACTTGTTTGAGAAAAGCGAAAAATTTTAAACGTTTTACTATTGAATTTTTAATATTATTGAATTGTTCATTCATGCTGTTTTATGTATTTATGAGTTTCCTAATCATTCATAAATTTTAACTATCGTATGAAATTAATTCAGGTGAAATTTGGTTTTATTTAAGCTAGGTTTCGATTAAAAAATGCTAAAAGCTATCACTATTCATTGGATTTTAATCGGAAAAGTATTCTATTGGGGCGGGCAACACATTATATAAATTAAATAATATCTAAAAACCAGCGGAAATATAGTTTTTATATAAACAACGTTATCTCTAAGGTGCAGCAGTTTTGAATGTACCGCGTAGTGGTTTACTAAGGGTTGGATTTCGACCAGAGCAGTATCATTTTGGGGTGGGACCACTTGAAAATGGGCCGTATAATAAAACATGTAATTAAATAATATCTTAAATCTAACGGAAATATAGCAAACAACGTTTTTTTCTTGCACTATCAACAAGTATCGATCACTCTAAGCTGCAGCAGTTTTGAATGTGACGCCTAGTGATTACTAAGGGTCGAATTTTGAACAGGGTAGAATCTTTTTGTGGCGGGGAAAGCTACAAATAGGCCGTTTTAATAACAGATTATATAAAATGATGGTAACTATATTTTTTTGATTAGTCGGAGGGAGAATTTTGGTTCTGACGGTATATAAAAAATATTCAACGCTAATGTTACAGTAGATGTCCATTGAGTTGGTACTAATAATTATAATCAATATATCGCTCACTTCTTATTTAAAAAAAACATTCAAATGTTATAGACTATAATAAAATCATTCCTTGAAAAATATAAAGTTATTTAAAATTATTATAAAGTTATAAAGAAAAAATTATAAAGTTAGTTAGTTGAAGCCTAGTTCGACTGAAGTGAACATTTTTTCAATCGTGATATAATGATCATCCGATCATCCGATGTATATTATCTGTATTTGCTAAACTTATAATTTATATCGTATGTAAGAAAATATTGCACAATCGAGCAAATAAAAAAAAGTTAGTTTGTATAAACAAATTATAAATTTTATAAATTGGATTCGTTTATACATATACATATGTATGATGTGTCGCCGTTCCCTACCGTGCATTCAACATTTGATTGCAACGATGCAACTTTAAAATATCTTTTCACCCACCCACCCACACGTCACTTGATATGCAACGTTTGACGTCATAGCATTAAACGTCTATAATATTTGCATAGAATTGCACACATTCAATTTGTACGCTTGACCGTGAACGTGCATTTCACGGACATATTTAATGAGATTTGTACATATTAATACGACATTGATACGCTCATACATTATTAACGAGTATTAAGGCAGTATCGTAGCGACTATAAATAATCCCACAAAAAAGTTTTTCAAACAACTTAAAACGTACGTAATGTGACACCTATGACTGTATATATTTTTATTCACAATTTATACGCTATGTTTAGGATACGTTTTAGATATTTTCTAATAGTTAGTGATCCAGTGGTTGTTATATATTTGACGCATTTTTTATGGTTTTTAAATATATATAATATAATCATTATTTATATTTATGTATAATATTTTACATGTAAGATATGGTTGCATCTTCAGTATAAGCGCATTAAAATTGATAGAGAGCGCGTCTTTGGAAAAGCTTCTTGAAAAGGTGATTCGTTTAAGATCGCGCAAATTGATTTGACCTTTGAAATTTGCGATCCTCTTCGAAGGCATTAATATTCAACTGAAAATTTTAACCAAAAGCTTTCTTTGGGCATTGCGGCGTGCATTTAGTTGTACATATAACGAAGAGTTCAGAAATTTAGACGGTTTCTCTCGCAATTGTTCCGGAAAATGGTTAATTTTACTTTCAATTAACATGTTTAATTAAACGTCCAGTCGGTGGAGCTTTTACAACCTGAGTTGGTACGCACATATATATGTATAATGTATATATACACTCGAGCGAATTATTTGCGATACGCTCTGTTGATCGACGTAGAATTTTCCTCCCCGTTTCATCATCCACGCGTTGAAATGCGTAAAATTTTATGTTAATTGCCTTCTTTATGATGTTGATAATTAACTTGCGGGCCAGACGTATCGTTTCTCATAATTAGGTATAATATATTTCATGGTGTATAGTAAAATGCAGATGTCGTGTTTTAAGTGTTAAATGACTTAAAAATTTGTATGGGATTTGAAATAACTTCGAGACACGCATTTGAAATTGAATTTCGTGACCGGAAAAACTTAGTGTTACAATACTTCTACCGATTAGTGAAAGTAATTATTTTTCGTTTATGCGCGTGCAAATATTAAATGTTTTATTCATATTTGATTTGCGTTTGATATCTAAATTTGTTGGTTGTTTGGAAAATAATAATTACTCTTAGAGTTAATTATTGTATTCTTTCATAGTAAGGAAAAACAATAGTTAGTACTTTGATATATCAAATGTAAGATTTAAATTTTTAATATAATATTTACGCTTGTCAAGTGAGAAGTGACTTAGATTATACAACGATTATTCTAGATTTTTAATTTGAACTGCGACCTCTTAATCAACATAAATTAATTGAATTTTAAACTTTGCAATGGTACAAATGCCACAAAATTATAATCTTAATTTACTCCAAACTCATGAAACGACTTTGATCAAACTTTGGACTATGTTATGAATGTTTTTATGTACATTCCAGTGCCTATATTTATGTAGTTTTTCTATGATTAATGTATCAATTTTATTATTTGCAGGTCATGGAAACCAAAAACATGATATACATAGTATCAGAATATGCCAGTCAAGGAGAAATCTTTGGTAAGTTCATTTTTTCATTTAACTGTAAGTTTAGCGAACTTCATGTTAAAGTAACAATTATTGACCCTGACGTGGTTGTATTCATCTCTTGCTAATTTTCATGGTTTTTCTTAGTTTTTCTTTAATCCTTCATCTGTTACGCAAAGCTTTCCGTCATTCGGTCGACTTATACGGCTTATCTCCGTTCTGTTTATGCGGATTACACCAACAATGGGGCAGTTGTGGAACCTTGACAGTGGGTGGAGGGAACTATCCGTGACCCGTACCACCAACCCACACTCTTGGATAGCTCTGACGTCATACGATCGCGTGCATGGGGTGGGTAGGGGGTCGGGTGGGTTGCTCTCGTCTACGGGGGGTGGCACGCGTCGCGAATTTTCCGAGACGCGCGTCATAGGATCGTCGCTTTGATAGACTTAAAATGCACACGAAAGCCCTTCAGAGCGTTCCAGATAAGCTTTTATCATTTATTTGCATATTACCCACTCACCTGTGAGAAAATTTCCCACTATACTGATATATAATAGATGAAATCTTTAATAAGGCAAAATCACTATTATTTTTAGTAGATTTAAAGGTTTTGGGTTAATATCAAAGTCGAATGTTTCTGTAGCTATTAGCGAGACTTTGATTTAAATAATAAGTTGAAGCCTTTTATCGGAGTTTTTCCATTGTATCTATAATACGCACGTACATTTATTTACGTAATAAAATAACCTTGATTGATGAAAAGGTTTCATATTAAAATTGGCATCATTGTTCGTTCTTATTGATTATATATATATATATATTTTTACACAAATCTACAATTATATAAATACTGGAATTAAATATTTATATACCCCCATGTACACATGTACGTCACAAGAATGCAAAACCATTCATATTTATAGAGTCATTGGCGCCACAATTCTCATGATATTTTTATATCGTTATGTCAATTCAGTATTTGACTGATAATAAGTGCTCCAGATAGAATAATCAAAATATATATAATAGATTTTGATCTTTTTCATAAATTAATATACGAATAGTATTAATTTTCTCGGTATCATATATACATACATATGTATTATTTTTGTTAACCCTTTATTATAATGAAGTATTTGGTTGTTAAATTCTTTGTACGTATTTATACATTAATTTCGAGTGGAATTTATTCGTTAGGCCAAGTTGAAGAATTTAAATGAATATTGACAGTTTATTTAACCACATATTCTGTCTATACATCCTACATATCTATATAAATCTGAGCTTTGTAAAATTTTCAATGGTTTTGTATGTTTGTAACTACACGAATTTTTCATTGGACGCATATACGTCAAAGGATTTGTAGGACTTCATTGTACAAGAAAGATCTCTTGCAGGATTGCTTCGAGCACATATGTATATGTATGTATGTACGAGGAAAAGCTTTTTGCTTGCGTCTTCTGCTCGAAATATTCCTTGCGGAGAGAGAGAAATCCTTGGAACCAGATTGCTCCTGGGGCAAAACAAACGACTCCGCGAACTTCCTCTTTTGATGTAGATATCTCGTTATCTGTCGTCGTTGAATTTCCTTTTGAAAAGAACCAAATTTCCATTACACTATGAAAATACTAATCCTATCACGAGATGAACGAAATGCACACCTACCTAAAACTTTATATAACAATTCTTGTATTTTGAATCACTTCTGGATCTATCTGGACTATCTGGAGTAATGAAATTGAAACCGAAATTCCTTTGGTTCCGTTTTTTAAATGTTTTTACTTTATCTATGTACGTAGTAACAATAGATGATGTTTTGTGATCTTGCGAAAATTCGAACTCGAGATTTTGACGAATTCAAACTCAGAATCGATCACTGATCACGTTTTCATGATCTAGAAAAAATGTCTGTGTGTTTTTGAACACCGTAGTCCTATCGAACTGAAACTTAGTATCGGTTACTGAAATGCTTATCGATACGTCGTAATTTAAAAAAAATTTTTTTTTTTTTAATACGTTAATTATTTCATGTGATTTTGAAGAAGGCACATTTTATCAACGGAAAAAAATTAACCAAACTTTATTTACGAAATCTAAGAGTCTCTATCTTAAAATAACAAGGACGATAGCTATCTTCTAAATAAAACTAAATTTTGTTAACTCACTTTAAAGTAAATTTGCTAACTAACGTCGTTTCCATTGAATAAGAGGCAAATTGTGGAAATTCAATCGCCAACTAATTTTAATTGTAATTACTTTCAAAGGTATCTTCGAGTTTTGTAACGATATTTACATACACACATATCTTTTTATTTCATTTCGAGTTTGTGTTATATAAAGCAGAGTTTTCAAATTAGCGTCAGAAGAAGCGTTGAAGTATGTCTTCTTCGCTTCAATATAATTTTCCCCGCTTCAAGTGTTTTAATTTGATTTTTTTGAATGTAAATAATTGGATTTTGTTGAAAAAAATCATTAAGCTATTTCAATTTCAAGAAAAACCTGTCTACTGAACATTTTGAAAGCCTCTGCATTTGGCGGGTAAATAAAGCGAGCCAGAGAAAATTTGTAAAACTCGAGCGTATTTTGCGCGTAAATTTTCACGGGTCTATAATTTTTCCGAGTCGATTCGCCACTCGTCAATATCTGCGATGGAGTTTTTTCAGTAACCTAGAGTGAAGTTCGAATTGAAACAAAAGTTTTAGTATGCGAAAGGCGTCTGGAAAACTTTCAGGTCCCTCTTTGCCATTAATCTTCATATAAACAAAGGGAAACTTGAACGCGGTCGTAAAAATGCAGACAGGAACCTTTTAAATATTTATCACACACTCAGGACTTTTTTCTCACGAGTCCACCGAAAAACATACATCCATACAAAATAGATATATGCTGTAATTTTGCGTGACGACAATATTTCGTGTCGCCTCTCAATAGGATGAACTTCGAGACGCTTTCCGAAATCTCGCACCCATTGCACAAACACGGCCTTGCGATTTGGCGGTACTAATCCTGAAGGTCTATAATGCCATGTCATTCAATATTGAATTCCTCGGGAAAATTTATTCGAAATCGCAGCTATAGTAGCGCGTTCCCTTTGACCTTTAAGTCCGCCTATAAAATGTTCCCAGTTCAATTTCGCTCCCCCAGTATTTCGTATATATGGTCCTTGTACATTTCGGCGTTATTACTTTGCGGTCTTCTCCTGATTTATGAAAGTGAAACGGGCTTAAACAACGCGACATACTATTATTATAAACTTTGTGCCAAATTTTAATTAGAATATATATATTGTCTTTGTATCAGGCATTAAATTTTTGGTTTAACAATGTTATAATAAGATTTTTCTTTAGCAAAAATAATTATTGGTAGTAAATCCACTTGTTATATGTACATAGATTGTAAAAAAGACTTAATTAATTATCCTTTGATTTAATTAGTTATTGCGTCAATTACTTAAAGCCTGTGATTGATTTTTTAATTTTGAAATTTATTTAATTATTTTACAAAATAAGATTTTACGAACAATATTATATACATAATATATAATATTAAAGTTAAATTTAATAGTGTTTGCAGCAAATTAACAACAACCGGTCGTTATCTGATTATATTAAACGCGTTTTCTGATCAACTGTCATTTATTGTTTTTTCATTATACTATGTACATAAAACCATCACCACTTTTCATGTAATTTTAAGAACGCTTAAATTTTTATCTTACAATCTCCTTATCCTTGAACTTTTGAATCATATTCCCCATGAGATATAAATAAAATTTATGCGCACGCTATACACAATAAACCGCAAGGATATGTACATATGTATGATAATTAATCATGCCGGAACCACGCCTTAATATTAAATTCTGCAAAGATCTGATCTCATGATTGCCTAATTTAGTTCAGAGACGGGTTTTGGAAAAGTTCGGGTTTAAGGGACGAGGGACTGCTATACAAAAATTTCTGTTTTTTGTATAAGATGATATGAATTCTTTTTTTTGTATAAGATGATATGATATGAATTCCAGGATCAAGGTTTCATATAAAAGTTTTTGATTTTTTTACCGGCTCGGAAACGCCGGTTAATATTATATATGAACTTTAATTGACTTTTGAGCTGTCAAAATCTTTTACATGTCAAAATTCCAAGTTTATTGGTGCTAAATAACACAAATGTAATAAAAAATAAGATAATAGTACAAAAATTTAATTTGTTAAATAAGATAACAGTAAAAAAATGTAAAACGTGAAGAAGTCTTAGAATAATTTCTTCGTATAACCAATTACACAGGTTTTTTACTCCAAATTGAATATTTTACAAATCAAATTCAATTTTTTTCATTTCAAATTAAATATTTTTTATTTCAAATTAAATATTTTTTATTCAAAATTAAATATTTTTCATTTCAAATTAAACATTACAAAAATGCTTGGGGTGTACGGACATGCATTAAAGGTAGGTAATATAATATGTATGTAATAATATAATACATACGTATGTTCCAACCAAGCTCTTATATTTGGTCCTACAAATAAATTATTTTTAGCCTACTTTACATTTTACATTTTCGTACTATTTTCTTATTTAACAAAATTTCATTTTTGTACTATTATCTCATTTTTTTTATTATTTAACACTTTTTTTCATTTTAATAATATTATTAATAATATTTTCGATATTATTAACCTATATGTACATCACATTTTTTTGATTAATGATATAACAAGTTTGTTCATATGATATTTTATTTTTATTTTTATTCTAATAATGCACCCGATGATATTTTGTCAGGCATATCACTAGTATACATATGTACTATAGGTATAATAACAAAATTGATTGGCTTTGTGTGTGACATTAACTTTTTTTACAAACACGTGTTGGCACTTTTACAGTTTTTGAGAATCCACCGAGAACGAAACTCATTAGACATCCTACGCCCACATATCATACACATATGAATACTGACCGATTCATTCACCCGAACGCTTTACCATTGATAAGACACATTTCCCGAGCGTATTGTTCAGCGGATAGATTTAGACGTCATTGTATTAGAATTTCGAATCGTTCCTTTTTCTGTCGCCATGTCGACGTTACAGATTCCATTGGAGGTGTCTCGCATACCACGAAACAATCGCTTCAACCGAAATACACCTCGCATCAAAGACCAGCTTCCCCGTCATTATCCACGTATTGTCTGAGCTGGAGTCTTCTTTTGTTCCAGACCACATCGCCAGGTACGGTCGCATGGCGGAGCAGGCGGCCAGGCGGAAGTTCTGGCAAATCCTCTCCGCTGTGGAGTACTGCCACGACCGCAGAATTGTGCATAGAGATCTCAAGGTATTTATCTATTTGTCCTGTCGTGTTCGCCAAATTACACACTAAGTCGTCGTGCACTATTTACCGCAGTGTTAGAATCTCGAAAGCAATGTGTACCGCTCGACGAAAGCGTGATTGATGAACGACATGAACCTATTATATGTACATACATAAATACACGCTATGCACGTCACAAAGTGATGCATTTGTGTACATATGTAAATCGCATTATAGTAATTGAAGCATTATGAAAATGCGAAACGGTTGTGAATATCAATAGTCGCCTTGTTTGACTTAAATATGGGTTGACGTCATATAACTACATATCTACTATGTGACGTCATTTAATTATAAAAGTAGTATATATTCACTAGCTATATATATGTTATATACACCATGTTCTGATATTTATTCTGAGAAACTATAAAAGAAAAATTGCTTCCACCTTATTAGTTCAATTTTTGATGATGACACTTAATATACATATATGTCTAAGTATGGATTTTAAATCTAATAAATTGATTAATCAATTCCCCAATTAAATTTTTAGACCAATTGTATCTTAATATATACTCATAATATGCTACTTAAGGTGATATACATACATACATACGTATAAGAAGACGTATGAAATTAGAATGGTGCGCATTTGGGCGAATGAATTTCGATTTCAAATTTAAAATGCCGAAGAAAAAGATCTTCGATCAATGCGTTCAGTGATGTGAAACTTGGACATTGAGCGCCATAATGTTACACAGAGTCTAATGCTCTCAAATAAGTATAAATCGCTGTACATATGCTCGGTACTACGAAAAAAAATAGGAAACGGAATACTTGGGTGGGAAGTATGACAAAGATAGTTGATATAGTGGAGATAGTGAAGATATTGAAATTAGAGTAAGCGGATCATGTAGCTAGAAGAATGGATGAAAGGTGGATAAAGGAAGTGCTGGAATGTTACCCGAGAGTATGTAAAATGGTGAAAGGAAAGCCACAAGAAATTATAAAGATGTGTGGGGCGAGACATTTACGCAAAACAGAGTAAATATATTGAAATGGCAATGGGTGGTTAACGTAGGTTGAAGAACGGACGGTATATGGATAAAATAACTATTCAAATGGTACCAGAGAGAATGTAAAAGGGTGCATGGAAGGCCACAGGGGAGACAAAAAAATGTGTGGGATGCGATGAATGAGAGTTGCCGAAAGTTCCATTTTGCATCAAGAAAAAAACATCTTTGATCTGGTTTGCCAGTGATGACGTATGGATGTGAAACTTAAGCATTGAAAGCCAAAATGTTATACAAAGTCCAATGCACTCAAAGAATATTTATGTAACTGTGTATACTCGGTGTAACGAGGAGATATAGGAAACGGAATACGTGGGTGAGAATTGTGACAATGGTAATTGATGAAGTAGAGAGAGTAAAGATGTTGAAATGGCAATGTGCGGGTTTCATAGCTATGTAGGTCGAAAGGTGGACAATAGAAGTACTGAAATAGCATCCAAGAATATGTAAAAGGGTGCAAGAAAGGCCACAGTGGAGATGGTTAGATGAAATCAGAAAAATGTGTGGGATGAGATGGATGAGAGTTGTGCAAAACAGAGACGAATAGAAGCCTGTTGGTAGTACATTATGATGATGATAAGTTTGGTACAACCACCTTGGGGTGAGCTCTAATTTTGACATAAATAATAAAAATAGCACGTATCTTTTATGCTTTACATATGTATATCGAATAAAAGTTGAGCTTTTAAGTGGTTTACTAAAATTCAATAATTTGAATGTGAAAATACGTACTATGTGATAATTTCGCACTCTGTACTTATAACTGGTTACACGATTTCCAAAGTGTTTTATAATAACCACAAATTATATTCGAAATTGGTGAGGGTAAGCGAAGCGTAATTACAATATGTAATTAAAGAGTAGTACACAAATGTTTTAGCACTTAATTGTAGACACGATTATAATACTGGTAACTAACGTGTACACGGCTTAGGCTTAAATTGTTTCATATTTAGACGTATTCTAACCATATTAAATTTGTGATTTTAGGCTGAAAACCTTCTCCTAGACGCAAATATGAATATTAAAATAGCCGATTTTGGATTTAGTAATTATTACGCAGCTGGGGAGTTGTTGGCCACGTGGTGCGGCTCCCCCCCTTACGCAGCTCCCGAAGTCTTCGAAGGCAAGAAATACACAGGCCCTGAGATCGACATTTGGGTATGTATTATATGTATGTATATCTAAGAGTTACGCAAACATCAGATCTGTCGTATTTATAAATATGTGTATAGATATTTATGTATATTTTTGGAACAATAGCGTGTCGTGGAAAGACGTCAATTCAATGCCACGCACATAAGAGTGGTTTATTTTAAGATATTGATATTTCTGCGAATATTTTTTTGTGTGATTTTTATGGCTAAAAATACATTTGTAATTTCAGAGTTTAGGTGTGGTGTTGTATGTGCTCGTGTGTGGAGCTTTGCCATTCGACGGATCGACTCTGCAAAGCCTTCGAGACAGAGTCCTCAGCGGTCGTTTCAGAATTCCATATTTCATGAGTTCTGGTGAGTGAGATTTCATTATCAATTTAGACTTTTTAATTAAAACGTAATCAACAACCCTTCAGTGCGAGTTTTTTTTTTTGCTTTATTTTGTAATGAATTGCGGCTCCTTTTAACCGGTCGTTAAAAGCCACTTAAAATTGAGCTCAATTGTCTGCGTAGCTGAGGTCGAAGATACGACTTTCATGAAGCGTTCGGAAGTGGATAATTAAACTCGCTAAAAGTGTGTCAAGACTTTTCACCCGTTCTCCAGCGATTTGCGACCTTGTGCAAAATACGAAACCATCAAAGACGTGTTTATCTTCTCGCTGCTCATCCATTGTTTGTGCAACCCTTTAGCTTTTGATTGATTTTTTTGGCGCGAATCGTGAGAAAATTTGCACAAACGTCTCCGGCAGGCGATCGCTGTTCAATTTGTCAACCGATTCACTTGTCTCGTGTTTGCTAATATTTACAAACACGAATGCGAAAATGGCGTGCTTGTAACGATCCGTTGGGGCAAACAGTCACCGTGCAAAATTCTGTGTTGCTTTGCGATTGCTTATTATACGTATATATAGCCCGTTCAAAATTCACAAATTCGACGCGTCCTTAGACGTCAATTGTTATTATTGTTTCGAGCGTTGAGAGGCGCGTGCGCAAAGGGTTAAACGAACGGGGTCGCACGTCATAGTCCGTGACCGTCAATTGGAAGAGCTGAAGCATAATCGAACGATTCATCCGTTGTATGATTTCATTTAAAATGATGGAAACCTTGCGAAATTGTCAGTGTAGATACAATCAATGAACATAAAAATGTAAACTCTTTCTGTTGTACATGTATTCGATGTCCTTGCGGTAGAAGTCGCATGCCGTTCGCGACATACATATTTCCATTTGAATCAATGATTAATTAATCACTTAATCTACATATAATATTAGCCCGGTTATAAATTTCTTCAAAATTGCCATTTCTTGTTAAACATGTCGTTACATATGTAAAAGTGAATTCGAGAGATTCGAATTCGAATTAGAATAGAGTGAATTATGTACACATGTATTTGCAACATTCGAGATATACATAACATACATACATTTGATCCGTTGTAATTGAAAGTGGCATAAGTCCAATTTTGTTAATTTCGAGAAATATCTCGCAATAAATGTATTGAAAAATACTTGTGGTCTGTAATACGTTTATTTTGCTTTTCCGAGATTCTGGACATATCGAATTAAAATAAGTGATAACAATTTATTAATTAAGTCAAATTAATATAGTGTTTTTGGCAATATAACGGCTCATATGTATATACATGGATTTTAAATATGCATACATAAGTTATATTACGTGGATTATATCTACACGTTATATTTCACATAAAAATTCCTCGAAATTTTAAAAAGAATTTCCCGCTTTGCATGTGTTTAGATTATATATACATATTCTCAGTATAGTGGTAGAAAGATTCAAGTCAAAAATCGATTTTTTCGAAAATCAAGAGGTTTGAAGCTTTTGTATTTTGTAACCTAAATCATTATTCATTTGACTTAACGTTTTCTGCCAGTATGCTAACAGTATGTATATATATGTATTTTCATGCGAATTTTCCAAGCTCTAATTTGATATGTAGTTCCCCAATTGAAATTCCCCATTCGCAATTATTTAAGAAAGGAATTCTCATTTTTTAAGAATAGATCTGAACATACTACATACAGTATATTATTAAAGTATTATCGTATATTATTGATATATACATATATGTGTAACAAATTATGAAGTTTTGTGTTTATGCGAAAATTCAACTTTGAGATTTTGAGTGTTTTGAGCTCGAGAATGATCACTGATCACGTTTTAAGAGTTCAGAATAAATGTGTATGTGTCTGTTTATTTTAGAAATAATTCGAACACTGCTAATCCTATCAAACTGAAACACAGTATGAGTACACTGACATGTTTATCGTTACGTTGTATTTATTTTTTTAATTTCAAGACCGAAAGTGATATCTTCCATTATACATAAATTATCTCCTAAACCGCTCAATGAATTGATCTGAATTTTTTTTAATGTAATAGATATGATGTATTTTTTACGCTTGTGTTTTAAACGTTTTTTTATCTCAATTGGAAGTAGTACTTTAATTTTAGAGAATCGATGTTTTTATTATTTTCTCTGAAACCTTTCGGCGTATTGAATTGAAATGTAATACTTATAAGTTTCAGCTTAATATCAAGTATGAAATAAATTTGAAGATCCGTCAATCGGTGTCAGTTTGTTACTTTATCTACACATGTACGTAGTTTTTCAGTGTAGTGATATATTTTGAGTCCCAGATTATTCATTTTAAATGAAATGTTTAAATAAAACTGTTCAGAGGTGTTTTTTTTATATCAAAATATTTACAATCGTTACTTTACGTAAGTTTTTCGCATAATAGTGTTAATTTACAGTGTGCCTAAATTTTAAATAACATGATTTTTCCGCTAACGAAAATCACACAACAAATATCAATCACCACTAAAATATATATGCAACGCGTCTGTTGTGAATTTTGTGGAATATAATGTTTTACTTTAAATATTGTATATATTCAAATTCTTCTACTGAATTTTGTTATACATAATATACGACTTTCATTAGAAAGTGGTCACGTTCATTTTTATAGTTTTACACTCGTACAAAAAATACTCGTAAAGTTGCGACTGTCAAAAAAATACTTTCATTACGCAAAACCAAATCCTTACAAACAGTGCAGAAATAACGTGACTCAAAATGGATTGTTTTGAAAAATCGTTTACGTAAACCGTTACGTAGCCCCGTTGTCGAATTGACTGAGCGCGAAACGATCGAAATAAATTGAATTTTACGAGCGAGTTTTCACGTGTCGCTTCATCCGTGTCTCTGGGAGTTTTCCCGACCTCGACGGCTTTTCAGGGTTACCGTGAAAAGCGCGCCGCGTGTGTTTGCTCTGGCGGTCGTGCGTCATTCGTTAATCTTTCAATGATGTTATCATCGTCGCTTGATAACTAACTCAAACACGCCGTTGTCATCAAATATTAGTTTCGCTGTTCGCATTATTTTTATCGTTCACGAATTCACGCCGTACCGTGCGTTCGCTACACCTGTTCTCGTCGCCTATAAATACGCGCACCTACACACATACTCGTATACAAACTTGCGCGCTGTAAAGGTTAAACGCGTTCCGATATGTGACAAGACGACGGGAATTTTATTTTAACCCTTTCTGTATGTGGGGACATTTCCTTCTGTCAAAGCGTATAGTACCTACTCTCTATATCTCCACGTACATATCATCATCACTGCTGGAAGGCCTCTCCAACAGGCTTCCACTCGTCTCTGTTTTGCGCAACTTTCATCCATTTCATCACACACATTTTTCTAATTTCGTCTACCCATCGTCCCTGCGGTCATACTTTTAACCTTTTGCATTCTCTCGGGTACCATTCTATCGCTTTTTTTTCACCTTTCGTCCATTCTTCTTGCCACGTGGCCCGCCCATTGGCTCACTCCATGGACCATATTCACTACCCTTGTCATATTTCTCACCCGCTGATCGGACTTGTATCAGGATTGTGTTCGGGATCCAGAATGATGAAATGAAATGCGTCCTTCTTTCTTTGTCTTACATTTATAAGGTGCGTGCCGACGGCTGCTGTGTGTATGAGTGGGTCTCGAGTGACTGATTTCACGTGTCTGTCTGACTGTGCGTGAGCATTGCAACTTATAGAGCATTACAGTGAATGGAGGGGGAAATAGGTCGTAACAGCTATGAACGCAAGTCTGTCCATCCGCGTATTCCGTTTCCTCTCTTTCCTCGTTATGCCCAGCACACAACATTCCATACTTCTTTGACAGTATGGAACGTTGTGTGCAGTAGCAACTTGACATTCATTGTCCAATTTTCACATTCATTCGTCATCACTGGCAAAACACATTGATCGAAGATTCTTTTTTTTCAGTCAAAATGACGTTTTTTTTATATATACATATGTATGTATATTTACTTGCAATTACAAGAGAGTTTTGACATGTTAGGAATGCTAAAAATGTAATTATTCAAATTTGATATTCGAAGAATGATTAACCAGTTGAGATTTCGAGGTTGAAATTCTTCACGTAAAAACAGTTGTACACATGTATTTGAGTAAATTTGTAAACACTCTCAATGATGCAAATGAAATAATGTAAAAGTGAATTAATCACTGTATAGATTTTATTTTAATTGAAAATTTTGTATAGAGTTTATTTTGACAATATTTTATTATATACATGGATATGGACTAGAGAGAAAGATAATTCTAGATGAATTCGAAATGTAGTTTTCGAGACGGATATTGCCCATACCGTGGACATTAACACGCACGAACATCTCCATCCTCAAAAAGCTGTCTCAGAGAGACTCTCCACCACCACATGTCAGAAAAGGGTTCTTTCCTACTTTGGGCTTTGGGCCAGGAAGAATGTGGGAATGCTAGAGGGAAGGCGAGCGAGAGGATGTTGTCTCAAGAGATGGTCTGACCAAATCATAGAACTGGTGGGATCATCCCTTCTTCAACTTTGCAAAGAACCGGGATGAGTGGAGGTGGATCGTTTCTCAAATTCAAAATGACATCAATGACCATCCCGCTCAGCTCTGAGCAAACGAGGAAGACGATATTATATATGTATGTAGGTATATCTACATATGTACATATGTACATGTGTATGTACACATGTATGTGTAAATGAGCATAGTTTTGTATAATCGGAATCTTTAGTATCATCTTTACTGACTTGAGCATCTTTAGTATCTTCAGGATTAATTTAGTTGTTTCTGATATGTATATATGAGCCGATATATTTGAAAGTGGCAAAAGTCCAATTTTCATTTCCAAAAACACCATTTGACTTAATTCTGTTCGACTTAATTCACAAATTGCTATCACTTATTTTAATTCGATATGTCCAAAATCTCGGAAAAGCAGAATAATTTTATTATAGGGCACCAATATTATTAAATATTCTTAAACGTAAAACATTATATTTAAAGTTTTGTGAAGTATTTCTCGAAATGCAGAAAAGTCGACTTATGTCACTTTCAAATATAACGGCTCATATGTACATATTTATCTGACATGTACATATATGTACATACCAGATTTCTATGAACTTGGATTTGTTTAATCTAAAATATGCTGATTTAGTTGAAGGTTTGTTTAATTTGAACTTGTAACATGCTCTATTATTGTATTTGTTTTATATTTGTGCTAATTTTGTTTTTTTATTATGTTTTATTTTATTTTCATTGTATCATTTTTTTCTTTTTTTTGTTTAGACTGACTAATTGAAATTACTCTGTAATGTCACTATGGAAAAATTGTAATAAATAAATATGTACATATTTATTTTTCTATCTATACACTGAGATTTTGTAATCTCGGCGTTTGTCGTTTTGTTATATCCATAATTGTTGTAGGAGGGAATTATGTTATATCAATTTACCCAAGTTAAACATTTGTATAGGTTTTCCTTGAAAAAGATTGAGATACATGATACACATTACACGAGTCAATTTATCAAAGATCGCTAAATTCCGGCAACGCCATTTAGCTTCTCACTTCCGTCGAGATCAAAGCGACCACAAAGTCCTTCGTTTCGAACAAGAGCCATTCGCCAGCAACCCAAAGAAATAAGATAAGGCTATGTAACTTTACCTTTATCTGCTAAATCCTCCGGTTTGGTTAACCGAATTTTGCTTTCGGATGTAACCTTGCCTGTCACCGAAAGGCCACTTAGCACTGAAACTCACGTTTAATCGGAATTCGTTTGAGATTGCATACCCCACTTCGGTCCATCCTCACACATTTCCGATTGCTTTGAACGTTTTAATTGAACGCGTGTGTATGATATGTACGCGCGCCACTTTTATCTTGAAAACTTGGTTCGGAGTTCAATGCTAATATCTGTCATTTCTTATTTTGAGAATTTTATCTTTTGTTCCGTATTTTGATGAATTTTCGAAGCGAACCGCACACGAAAGTGTCTCCAGTAATGTGTTTTGAAAAAAATGCGCTTCGACCGTAAAAATATATATGTATTTGGGTATTGTGTGGTGTTTTATGACGTTCTGGTTCGCACTGTACCTCTGGGAAATATTTCAAAGTAAAGTTACGTTTGATATGTGCTCGGTTATCGTATGAACATGCAATTCTCATGCGTGCCGAATTTACATGCTAGTACATGTGTACCTACACGTGTTTACCTTTCGCGTTCAAATTATCACGCTGTGAACTGCAGCGGCGATGTTTACGTTGACGATGATTTTATTTTATAATTAAATTGATTATTTTACGGTGACACGGTGAATTCTCGTCAATGGGTTGTTTGTTGTGGGAGGTGGGGTGAGATGGCGTATCATTGCCGTCACGGCGCTCATTAAATTTTACGGCACGATCATTATCTGGATCTACCATCCCGTGTTTTAATTCATTCGCCGTAAAATTAAAACGATCGTGCTTTATTACAATTAATTTTTATTAATAAATGTATATTTTTAAAACGTCTTTTCTTAGGAAAAGACTAAATATAAATATAATGACAAAATCGATAGTTGCTATTATCGTGTACACGTGTATCTGACAATGAATTTTGCTCGACTTCATTTTAGTTTTTTTTTTACCTAAAAATACATATGTACATACAGACATACGCTTTTCTATTGTCATACGAAAAAAAAATTCGAAAAGTAAAAAATGTATATAAATTTTATTTATTTTACGCATTTCAAAAACAATCGTTTGATATGTCACAAAAATAATCAAGTATTTACAACAAAAATGTTTAGTCTTAATTTGCATGAGAAATAAATAACTTAATATACGAAAATATTTTTGAGTATAATGATGCTCGCAATTCAAACGTATTAATCAATGATGACAACGATTATGATTCAAAATGATTTTTTTAATCGTTTTGATGCATCTCTAAGATAAAGTTAATAATAGTATGTGATGATGAATATGACTTTTGAGGAATTTGTGCGAACTAGGGATTGCAATTTGTAGTCAAATTTCATTTACCGGTAAACGGTTAAAAATTTCTCCTATTACCGGTTTGCCGGTTAATTAAAAAATAAAAGAAGGATTAGGTAATGGTTTGTGGTTACTTTTCCTTAAAATATTAATCAATATTGAACCATAAATAGTTCAAAATAAATCTCAGATAAATAATTTCATAGAAATACATTTGCAATTCTTAATAATCATAATCATCTGGTCGCATTAATTATGCCTTGGTTGGTCTGTGTTGCCATTCCGAAGCATGCATCAGTATAGCTACTCTTACGAATGCATCAGTGTTGCTACAAGAGAACTGTCAAACTGACAGAAGACTCGCCACTCACTTTAACTTATTGCAATTAGTTATTAATTACTTAACAAACAAAAAAATTGATAAGTGTACTACATTGCATACCTACATATAAACTATTCATGCCGTTCAAAATTTTAGTCGTTTTGGACATTTAATACTGAAAATAAACAAATTGTAGACTACCTTATCCACAATCCGCAGATTTCATCGATTTTTAATGCAATATTATGCCTTAACATGTACTTCATTCACAATAAAATAATTACCGATGGTGAAATTTTGGCGATTTACCGGTAAACCGGTAATGCAATCTCTAGTGCGAAATCTAATTAGTGTATTTTCAATCAAATGAATCTATTGCACCAATTTTGGCGAACCAATCCGATTTTTCAATAAACGTAGCTTATTACTTTTGCATTTTACAGCACTTGCAGGGCATTCAATCCAAATTACTATTGTTGTTAACTTTTATTGTTTGAACTTTCTGCAGAGGTATTTTGAATATTCTCAATCACGATTCTGATTTAAGACACACCTTATTTTCAAGATTAGATAAAAAGCCATCATTAATTTCACATTTAATATCATCTTTATCTTTGAACCTATGTAAGTACACTTGAACTATTAAAATTTTTGTATGGAATCTCAAATATGTAAGTATAAATTTTTTGGTAGTGCTATCAATTTTATGAAACTTGACTTGACTGAAATATACATACGTACATATGTACATACATAGGATAATTTTCACATCAAATACATACAATGTTTGTTTTTAATTAGTTTCATTCGCATGAAACAGATCGGAGGTATACAAATATGTACTATTATTTCGTTATTTTATTCCCATTTACAAATCAGCATATGCAAATTCCGTGCGAGCAATTTATAATAATTTTGCTCTCCATGCACGATTCCAACATGCAAATTATTCCATACAGTAAAAGGTTAATCGTATGCGTCGGTCATACGTCAATACGAGGTTTGTTTGGTTGATATTGTCATTACTAATCAACACTGATGCCAATTTTAAAATATACACACGAGATATTTTCCAACAGAATCTTGCCGTTAATTCTCATCTCTTACCTTTTCAGATTCATACATTTTGTAAAGCAACCGTTACGCTTCCGCGCCATAACCCTCGCTCTCTGAAATTCCTTCCACGTGCAACCTTCTTATATATACGAAACGTATACATACTGTATGTATGTATATCGTTTCCTGTAAAATCAAATTGAATTCGAAGACCGTTCACGTTTGACATTTATCATAGAATTCGGCTTTCGTAAAAGCATTCGTTTCGTCGGAACCCACTCTCTCTCTCGGTCCGGTTCTGGATCAATAGGGCTTGAAGTTGGGAGGTGCTAACGACCCAAAACCTGCCTCCCCCTGCTTCCAGGTTTGAATTGGGCCAGCCCTTTTCCGCGGCCCTTATTTGTTTTCCCGCGAAAATGAAGCGCATTGTTGCGATTCTGCAGGCTCATCCTATTTTTTTTTTTTACTTGTTTATTATTTTCAACAGTGTTTGTTCTTCGACGATGACGAGTCTGCCTCACTCCATGACGTGGGTGCGACTGAAAACTCTTCGGTACGTCGACATGGACTGATCAATACGGTTAAAGTGACCTCATAAAGGTGGCCTCGATTAAATAGAAATATTTCTTTTATAACTCATTACAAATTCAGACGATATTTCATTCAAGAATTCGAATTGTATCAAAATCATTGTTATTTATAGTAATATTGTTCCAAAAATAAATTTAAATTACTGCCTTCATGGCACGAAAACTTTGAGTATATTTCATTACCAATTATTTGACATAAACACTAACCATCATAGTCTTTTCGGCATTTCTGAAATATATGGCATGAAAAGATGGTAAATACGTATTATCAGGCACTCGAGTTCTCGTTAGTATGATATTTCACGAGGGTAAATTTTGATGGATGGAATTTTCGGGTGCTAGATGTTCCGTGATCAAGATTTTAGTGACGTGTGCGAGATATTTTTGTGCGGAATAATCACCCACCAAAAATGACAGCTGGTTTTCAAATACTTAACTTTTGGTATTATTTGTATTTGAACTTGAGGAATATACATAAGTCTGTATACCTTACACGATAAAAAGGGCATTCACTAATGCTGCTAAGTTCACCATCACAGATCTATGTATGTACAAAACAAGAATATTATGCTATTCACCATATGTACATAAAAAGTGTAGTTTTACATGTATATCTTGTTTTCATTTATGGGATTTAAGTTTCGTTTATACTGGTACAGCTCAGGCCGGCAATGGCACGTAAACAGCAGTACGAAAATTATTATTTGGTACATTCTGGACACATTCATATGCTCCGTAATATTTATCCGATACAGCAATAACTGACACAATCTATTCATACAGTACATCAGTACATGTCTCCGAAACTGTGACATGTACTGATGCACTGCACTGTGAAATATGAATACTGATGCACTGCACGGTGAAAATATTCAGGCATGACGTGACGTCATAGTGGCGAATGCACCCATACTATCCACGTGCATATTAATACTTTCAAAATCGTCATATTGTGACAATATTGAGTCGAAGATACGACGCAAGCAATATTGTGCCGTATAGTCGCGCTCTGTAACGTATATGTAAGCTGATTTTGCCTTGCACTCGTACAAAACAAGCTTGAATGTTTGTTTGTTGTATAGTATGAATAGAAGTACACTTTTCCGTGCAGTGATATTGACGCACAGTGTTGAACAATATAAACGATCCTTAATCCGTTAACCCATGTATGTACATGCATATTTTTAATGTAATATACTAGTGGGTTTACCCGGCTTCGCTCGGGTAAAACCACTATAGTTTTGAATAATGTAACAGTAAACATTTGTTTTTTTTTTATTAAATTTAACGTCACGGTTTCTACGAATCAAAACTAACATACATACAAAGTCTCTTTCGAAATTGTATATTAGATGATATGTCATATATACGAGTATTTATTGGTTTTTGAAATTGAACGATTTACCATTTAATTTCCATTTAAACCAGAGATATAATTTAAATTCCATTTGCATTTAAATTCGAATTCAGACTATGTATGTATATTGCAGACAGCATGTACATAGTACCTTATAGTTTGTCTCAATATGATAAATACACTTTCAACATGTCTCATTAATACACAGCTGTTATAATTGTATTGGGTAAAGGAATGAATGAAAATCGTAAGCAAAAGTACACATTACGTATGCATGATGCATACTTACATACATACGTATATACATATTCGGTAGAAAGAAAAGCCAAACATGCCGTATAAGTATTCTGGTTAGGTACGTGGTATTCAGAAAGTCAGGTACCCAAAGTTGTTCGCGTTGACACGCACAAATAACGCACCCGAGTTAACTCTCGGGTCTGCGTGGGAGATACGCAAAGTTGGGTATTAGTCTGGTCGACCGTTTATCCACGTGGATACGTGATGAAAATGCGAGATAAGTTCTCGAACTCCGACACGTGAAAAATGCGATCGATGAGGAAAATCCCGTATAAAATTCGGCCAAATAAGCGAATTTTTCTTATATAATTGTATGTATGTACGTTCGTTTGATATCTATTATGCCTCGCTCTCTAGAAAATCCCATTATGCCGAGAGCGCTTTTTCATTTTCTCTTTCACTTTTATCATCATAAGGCACAAATCTGACGTTAATTTACTTAACAGCCGTGTACGCCGTTTAAAAGTTGAATTAAGGCTCTTTTTCTCCCTTATTGTGTAACAAAGTGAAATTGTGTTTTAGCCATTGTTCAATCAGTAGGATTGCTCACTCGAAAAGGGGACTCCATTATACGGTGAAAATTTTCGTGGAAATGAATATGAAACGTGCCCGTTCTTCCAGTCTCATTATTGCTAAATATAGATGAAACAATATTGAATTGCACTCATAAATGTGCGAGGTGATCGCGAATTGTTATGCACAGTAAAATATTCGCAAACGGTTTAGAACCGCGGTATAAATTTTCATTGATTTATGTAGATATGTATGTATATTACAAAAGTGTCGATATTTGTTGTTTCGTTTTATTGAATAGCTACTGAAAAATACTGGGACTGTATTATGTAGAAGATATCCTGCAATATTACCTACAGACGTACATACAATCCGAAAATAAACACTGCACTTTGAGTATTTGCTCTGAACTCCTTCTGTGTATTCTGTCTTTAGTTTTCCTCGATGTGAATTCTGAGCTTTTGCTGTTTACTTTTGAATCGGTATTATGACATTTAATATTTATAAAATTTTGATACTACTAACGGTTGAGATTGTGAATCGTTTTCCAATTTTCATCAGCAAAGACGAAACTGAGAAAAATTAAAGGATTAAAGGATTTAAATTGCACTTTTTCATGCTTCCGCATAAAAATTTGGAATATTTGCGGGCTTAACGCCTTTTTTATTATAATAAATTATGCAAAAATCTCCCCCCCCCCCCTCCTATAAACATTCAAAATTTTAAAAATCTCCCCCCCCCCTCCTATAAACATTCAAAATTTTAAAAATCTCTTCCCCATAAATATATATGTACATATATGTATAATATATATTTAATATATTAAATAAAAACTAATTTATCATTAAGTTTTTTAATATAAATAATAAGCATTTATATACATAATCGTCAAAAATTTAGTTTATCCAACTTTCTGCCAACATTATTTAAGAAGCTTTTGGCGTATTTAAATTACACAATAGTCGAAATTTTTATAACCAAAGTGTTTTCCACATGAATTCTTGAAGTTTTCGCGATACTCTTCCATAAAAATGCATCAAAAATTCACAGTTTCACTAGTTGTATTATATTATCACGCACACAAACAACCGGAAATTTTCAAAAACTGCATCTTCTTGAGAATTGATTTATTATGTTGTAGAATATAAATATATAAAAATTGACACTGCATCTATTTGTTCAGTTAAAGATAGAGACTGCAATTTACCGTCAGATTTAATTTATCGGGAAACCGTAAATATTTTCTCCCATTACCGGTTTACCGTTTCTACCGATAAATGAAAAAAATGTATGGATTAGATGTGGTTTATTTAAAATCCAATTCATTTGTTTAAATTGAGTAGTTATACAGATATCGATTTATTTAAACATCAAATTCATTTGTTTATAATTGACCGAATTCAAATAAAATTTAGTGGAAAATTCAAATTAATCAAACCAAAACAGACGCCATATTCTTTAGTGTTAAAAAGCATAAACCTAGTCCAGATCTGAAAAACCCCTCTGGAGAAAGTCTGAAATGGCAGTCAGTAATAAAATATTTAGGAGTAACGTTCGATAAAATAATGAGATGGGCACCTCACATTGAGGGAGCGAAATGCAAGACGATGCGGGGTATATCTTAAATATATTCAATATTTAATCGCCATAGTTCTTTATGAACTCAAAATAAAATAAAATTATATCGCGCGCTCATATTACTATTATTAACCTATGCTTCACCTGTATGGAATAACGCCTCGAATACTAACCTTTCCAAGCTCCAAGTAATACAAAATAAATCCCTAAAAATAATTTATAATACACCCATATATACTAACGTGAAAAAACTGCATGCCATATATAATATTTCGTTTGTTACAGACATTACTAACAAACTAACCAGTAGATTCTATGACAGAATCACTAATAACCACACTAACACACTTGTAAAGAGTTTCGGTGATTACAACAAAATGTCTATACCCTTCAGGTATAAACACAGATTACCTAACAACACAATCAGCTTTAGGTCATCGAATTTTAATTAATATTATGTATTAGATGTATTATGAGCATTTATAAGAATTTTAAATAGGTTTTTGAGCTATTTTTCCTATTATGCTGTACATTTAACATTAGAATAATATAATACTATGATTACTAACCAAATTAAATTAAATTGTAAAATAGAAAATTATCAGTAGATCAGTAGCTATTAAAATATATATAAGATGCATTGTGAACATAATTTCGTAATAATAAAAAGCATTAAAAAATCAAAAAAAGAAATAAACAAAGAACACAACAACAAATTGAAATTTCCCGGGTGAATTACGCATGGAAGCGAGTCGCCCGGGCCTGAAACTGCGATGACGTATCACAGAGCACACGTTTCAGCAACAGCGTCTGTTTCAGCGTGTGCTGAAAGGCGAATCGCGTGTTGGTGCGCCCGGAGCGCAGAAGTGACGGTCGATATAACGAGTGCTACGCGGCGCGGCGTAGACCATAGCCACTGGCCCCGTAGCGCATACGTAGACACCGGCCTACATGCATATGTACGTACATATTTGTACACACGTGACACACGCACATATCGCCACGTGCGTTATTATGTACGTGCACGCCATTGGTCCACTCGCTTATTATGTCTCTACTCTGCGTACCTGTACTATACTGTATTGTACCTATATACATAATATCTGCATGTGTATACACCGCGCGACGCTGTGGCTAATTATATTTAGTCCGTGTGTGGTACTAGGGCTCGAGCCCTGGTTAGACATCGGTTGAAAGAATCATACGTTGTATTTATGTCGTAATCATATTACGATAATCTGCGGTCGGATTTGAATATTTATGACTCTAATCTGATAATTTTATTGCTGAACAAGCTCCTCACCAGTTGGCTACCTACCCTCTATTTGTTACCACTGGGGATTGCAATACCGGTATACCGGTAAATCGTCAAAATTTCTTGCCGGTAAATTTTAA
Organism: Arctopsyche grandis; assembly: GCF_051622035.1. Lineage (NCBI taxonomy): Eukaryota > Metazoa > Arthropoda > Insecta > Trichoptera > Hydropsychidae > Arctopsyche > Arctopsyche grandis. Next base: position 22,891,677 of record NC_135359.1, read on the forward strand.
GATGTACCGGTAAATTGCTGGGAACTATTTTATCGCGAATTAAGTTGATATACAGGCATATAATTACATAATATTACATTAAAAATGGTGTGTTGTGGATTAGGTTGTCTGGAATTTGTATATTTTCAGTGTTAAATGTGGCTATTTCAAATTGATGAATTCACTGGCACCGAAGACCAGCCAAATCGTATTAAATGTGATCAGACGGTTGTTTCGATTATAATTGAAACTTTAAATAAATAAATTTGATTCGTTAAAAATAATAAAATTTATTTATTATTACGACTTTACTTTAACGCATTTGTATGGCATTATTTAGCTGAGATTTATTTTTAATTATTTATGATTCAATCTGGGTTAAAATTATTAGGAAAATGAATCACATAAAGTTATCTTATCCACGAAGTTTTCATTTATCGGTAAATACCATTGGTTCCTAAACTCTTCCGATCGCTTTGAAACTTTTTGCGAGGTTTGCACCTCGATAGAGATTTCAATGTGTCCGCTAAGTCGATAGTGAAATATAATCGTAATAAATATTTTAAAAATTCTAAAATTTTGAAGTCGGTGACAGATAACCCTATCTTTACCATTACCTTTACCACTACTCGTTTTGTCAGATTTTAATTGTTTAAACGCCTATAACGTTATCTTTTTCACACTTTATCTTACAAAATTTGCATTATGGGCTCTCATTATCTCTCACATATATGTTTGCTTCACTAATATTATAGATTATTAGCTTTATACCTACTATTAGCTTTATACATAAAAAAAAGTACAAAATATTGAATGAAAAAAGGTTATTGATTTAAATCAGTTTACTATGTAAAAACATTTATACATATGTATGTATATAAGAATATGCTCAGATGTATTCGAAAATTAAGCGAAAGTGTCGGAATCGGAGTCGTGTTTTTGACTCCACAGACTTGGTTTCTTACTTTCTTTAAAAATACCCTAATCAGCACTTATGACAGTAAATGGTAGGCTTAAAACTATAAATATGAATACTGATGTATTTTAGCATTTGATATAACTTTGATTATATCTTAGATAATAATAGATATAAATAAAAATTCACTATCGAAAAAGTGACATACATTCATACGTAATAATACATTGACTTTGACATTGTAATAATAAAAACCATTTTTGATTCGTAGACGGAAATCTTTTCGATTATTACGTTATCTTTTAGTAAAGTGTAGTTTTTTTCATTCAGCAATGTACATATCTATGTATGTCAGATTTAGTTTTCAAACCTAGAAGAGTGTGTGTGCATATTTTATGTTTATTTTAATACACATACATATACCACAGTGTCTTTACAGGTTATCCCAATATGACACTGCAACCAGAAAATACATAGAAAACATTTTCTATAAACATACACACAAGAAGAAAAACAATAATAAAAATATAAGTTGAGATGGTTTTTTCTAAATTATTATATTTAAGGCGCTAAATGAATATCATAGGTCTTCACGAATTGAAACCTACATGTGTGTCACAATTTGCTTGAATCTCTCTTGGATCACTGTTTAAGACCAATTCACTTTTGTTCACATTATATGAATCACTCCCGTACAATTGTAGAAATTGAATCACCCTATAACGTGGACGAAATTCGTCCAAAGATAAACCATGCTAATTTAGCGAATCGCTAGAACGAGCGTCTGCTATGATTACGCACGGGCAACCCTGTCGTGTGACAGAGCCATCCTCCCACCGAAGAACGGGGTGGTGTTTCCACCACTCTACCACCCCCAACCAGTCACCCCTTGACACCCTTCTAGTTTTCATGTTCTCCCAGCACCGTTGACCGATAGCGGCTCGGTTTGGAGAGGGGATGCGCCGGTCGCCGACCCTGATAAATCAATTCTGTCTAGCCGCACGTGTATACAATGAGCGCACATACAAATATACGTACAAATATTTATGTGGTTACTTATCGTTTTTGACGTTTTATCGAAAGTGGGTCGGTGTTTTTTTTTAAATGTGGGGCGTTATGAACCCCGACACGCGCCCTAAAGGCTAAACCGTGTATTATTAAGGACGCTAAAACTTGTATAATAAAACGTATATGAAGTTCTCTCTTTATATGGCTATTGTTGATTTTTATTAATTTTATGGTTGAAATTTTGATTAAAATCGTTCTAACCCCCCTCCTGCCCAGTTGTGTGTATTCTCATATCGACTATTTGTTTACTTTTTTCATGTTTCCACATACATATATAGATTAAATACGTACGTACTTGTATTAAAGTTATTTGGTTCGATAAATTCATTTTACTTGTTGAATGGTTGAAGGGAGGGGGGTCTGTTATATAAAAAATATTACGTTATATGAATGACGTTGAAAGTACATAAAGATAAGAAGTTTATGTGTGTGGAGTTGAAGTCGAAGGTGTAAAAAAAATCAACAAATTATCATTATTTAAAATGAATATTTATTTCTTTGTCCCCTATGCAAATCTGCATACAATTTGAAATTTAAAAATATCGAATTTTGTGTATTATCTCGTGATATTTTTAGTTAAATTATATATAAACACGTTTTGAAAGCGGTTGGAGCTCTTTTGAGGCTTTTTTCTCAATTTTAGAAAATCTGCCCAAACAACGCCTTCTAATCTACTACTAAAATAAAGACTAGTATTTGTTTTTTTCACTATGCAAATCTACAGTTTTTAATTTCGATCTACTGAATTTTCTATTCTAATCGCGCAGACATACAGGGTGGTACACGGCACGCTTTTTCATACGTATTGATAGTTTCGCACATGAAAAAAAAGCTGGCATGTTTAGTTCCTAAAACTTACCCCTTAGAGTGTTTTCAGTGATATTTTATCATTGATCAATAACTTTGATACCCATATTTGAAGAAATGTGGGAGAAACTTGTCGAAATAATAAGAGCGTACTAATTAACATTGACTTGAAGTCATGCCTATCACAGCTGTAGTCCACCTACAAACCGCGTGTCGCACTATTGAATGTGTTCTAACCGTAGCCTTAGATCGTAGATGATTTTTAGGGCTTAAGTTTCTCCAAGGAGCAATTGTTCTGTACATAATATAAAAGTGTACATACATAGGATCTTGTTGTCAGAATAATAATTTTAAAACGAGATAAACATCTATTGAAATACATTTCATGAAAGTAACAAACACTTTTTCAATACAATTCCGCATCATATTCGAAAAGTTCTGCGTTCAACTCGTTCGGTTTTTACAACAATATAATCACACAATAATATTTAACAAGCTGAACATACCTAGTAAATTCATAAACAATTTATATCATACTTTTGAACGCATCACTATAACTTTTGCACCGTGAAAGTTTCCTTTCAGTTTTCAACCGCATCGGTTGAACTCGCTCGGAAGTAAACTCCTACATACATAACACCAACGTATGCAACCGTGAGGGGCTTTTGTGGAAAACTTTTAAGTGCATATCTTCAGATCCGCATTTCGATAGGGAAAACGAACATTGCATTGGAAAAACGCTCGGATCGGTCGATCCGTATTTATACAGAGAGACGAAAATAACTCCCCGTCGTCATCAATTTCCACGTGCGGCAATAAAATTTGTCGCGACGGTAAAATAACGCGAAATTATATATCGCGAGTTTGAAATTAATGACAATGACGTTTCCGTCTTTACTTGGCCGCTTCTCTATTTTTAATGCTAATTCGCCTATGTCTATTTCTGATGCAGTTTATATGGAGGTGTATAGCCGAGATGGCGGACGCACGTGGGCAGAATCGACGAAATTTTTGATCAACGTGCGCAATATTCCGACACAACTTTTCCAGGGTTTATATTTATACGATTTTTTAAAAATTCTACACGCCGAAAATTTTCCTATCAATCACGTTTATTTTCCGTCACGCAGATTTGTCTCGGTGTTTACGACCCCAATTCCACACCTCGCCACCGAGCGGACGCCACACTTTTCCCGTTTAATATATATTTAATATTTTCGTTTTCTCGAAAGAAAATAAATAATATTAAAATTCGAGTGTTTACTATTTTAAGATCGTCTACTTTCACTTATTTTTCGACGTTCGCGGTTCATTCATGCTCAACTCGTATGCAAATTAAACGTTGATGTATCGACAATATTGTGTTTATGTGCTGACGTCACTTTTTCATTTTCTACTCTCACGTGTGGAACCAATTTTGAATATATTTGGGCATGTTAAAATGTATATTAATTCATTTATGATGTGTTATTTCGAATGGGCCACATGTTGTAGTTCGAAATAATACTGAGCAATAAAAAAATCGCGTTTTTTCTTACCGGAGCGGAGACTAATCAATCTTTACTAAGTTTAACCCACTAAATTCGAATTTGACAATGATTTTTGTAGGCTTGCTCTCGTTTAAGATATACATATGAGCGTTTAAAAAAATGGGCATTTTTTACAGATTTTTGGCTTTTTCCGTCTTTAATTCAGAATCTAGTGTTGCTATGCCAAAAAAAAGTATTGTAATCGATAGTCAGATGGTTTTTCTATTGACTGTTTTTTTATTTCTATGAAGTAATTATAATTAATTATCTAGCGAATTTTAAAATATGGTCAAAAATATACATTTCGATTTAAATATATTATTCCGTAATATTATTAGCTAGTTTCGCTAAATTTTCACTATACCACGTTTTTAAGGATTGGTTATTTTGTATCAATAATTTTTGTTTTATCGAAACGTACTAACTCAAGCAGTAAATGAAAATAATAACAGGGGAATTTCACCGCACGCCACTGATATACATATATGTATGTATGTATGTATGTATGTATGTAATTAGCTAGCAATTTTCTTAAATTAAACATTCGTATGTAATTATATATTCGTTTTTTCTATGAGCTTCTATATATCAGAATTCATTGATAAACTAGCATACATCCGAGAATAATTACAGCGTGTAATTTTATTATTATTTTATATTGCACCATTGTGGCTTTACTGTTACTCAATATGCCGCTACATATGTACATATGTATGTATGTACATACTATGGATTCCAAAAATACCAAAAAACTTCTTAGTACCGGTACTGGCTGGTTTTAATATTTAAGCATTTGGTATGGTAAAATTCAATTAATTACCAATTATATATGAATAGAGGCTAATTGCGGTTAACCATTAGTTTTTTTTAATGTTTTACTTTCTTAATTACGTAAAAAAATGTAATAATTGTCAAGTGAAAAAATAGGTTTTTCTAAAAAATCTGATGGCGTCCAGGCTTCTCATTGCAACAGACAGTTATAAGTCAATATACATATACAGGCATATTTTTAAATAGTCCTGGGTATAGGGACAATATTTTCAGCATTCTTTTTTATTTCACATCTTATATATTTTTAATTTATTATACACTTAGTGGCTGCTTTGAATAGCAGGTCACAAAGGATGTCGAGTGTTGATCATTCTTCGACCAATCCATACAAACTAGCCGATACAATTTTTTTTCTTAATTTAAAACAATTCAATTAACATAAAATTGAAATTACTATATTGACTATTTTGTTCTACCGGCAGTACGGAAGGTTGAATTTGAACCAAAAATCGGTATAACCGGTAGTACCGGTATTGGAACCCCTAATGCATACATGCACTTTACTAATACATTTACATATGGATATCATTGCCAAAAATGAACATAAAACCAATAGAATTAGCGATCACATGTATGTACATACATAGATATACATATGTATGTATATGCCGTAACATAATTTAATTGACAATAAATAACTTATTTGATTTATTAGCAAATTAGCAATTGGGTTTGTAATACATAACACTTTGAAGATTGTCCATACATATAAACAAAATAGTTAATATCAAAATGATTTTATGAAGATTCCTAGTAATTCACACAATTATGTACTTAATTATAATCTGTAATTATAAACGTATATTACTTAATATATTCGTTTGAAGCAATTTTTAAAGAACTTTCCAATGAGGAGGCCCATTTATAATTTAATGTATTACAAGATAATTACAGACTTACACGGTACAAATACTTGAATTAAAATGTAATTATGTTGTGTACACGTTTATTTTATCTAATCATGAATTTTCCTAACTAATCTAGTAATCATGCTCACCTACATATCGACGGGTTGGTGCACAGATATTATACACATATTCATTTTTGAATTTGAATCGAATTTTAACTTTGCAGATGCTGGAACAGTTCATGTTTTTCTTTTCAATGTAATTTATGTATTCCATATAAATTATATTGAAAAGAAAACTCTGAATTATTCCAGCACCTACAAACTTAAAATTCGATACAAATTCAAAAATGGACATAAAATATCTGTGCACCAAGCCATCGATTTGTATGTACATTTATTTAGTTACAAATACTTACTGATTTGCTTTAAGTTTCTGATTTTTTTCTAAAGTAAGAGTTTATTTTGCATAGATTTGTCAGTTAGCGCGTTTCATTTCATTTTATCAACACGTGCTTACGTTGTCTAATAGGTGATTTTGAATCGCTTTCCTGTTCGCTACGTCCATATAAATAACCTCAATTTATGTACCGCACAGTGTATTTATGATTCATTTGAAATTATGTTATTTTTTACAATACAATGTGGCATATATGAACATACATACATACATACATATATTGAATCACAATGATATAATTTCAATATACATAAGTTCGTCAACCATGTTTCTCAATAAAGGAAATTTTCTCTAAAATGAATTTCACAGTATAAGGGTTTTCCCGGAAATATTTTGATTTATTCGAAAAACCCGTAAAAGCGTATGCACTGTGGGGAAACTGTCCTCATTTTCGCTGCTTAACGGCCACATTGAGACAGCGGTTGTCTGCAAATAAAATAAAAAAGTGACATATTTTCCCACTGCGATGCTATGCTATACTGAACTACTGGGTAAATGATTTATATAAAGCTCACGTGTCGGACATTTGATAATATATTTACGTATTACCGCGTCACTAAGGTGCATAGCACAATAAATATATGGAAGTCGCCGACTGAAATTCGAATCGGTATCCTATGGATTTTTTCCACGAGTGGTTTTACGTAAATAGACCTTCGGTTATTTATACGAAATCGCCTCCAAATAAAAGGATGAAAGCTATTTAATAATTTAAACGGTACGCGTATAATATAATCCTAAATAGGAAATAGACCAAGGCACGGACTTACCTACATACATATGTATATCCATTACGGAAGGAAAGTAACGTATTTTGTATTACGCATCAATGTCCAGCAATGGTCCAGTGTTTGCCATTGAATTTACTCACAAATACCTTCGGAAACTTTTCTTATATAAACGAACTCAACTCAAGTTAACTTTTACACCATAGTTCGGTGGTTGCGTTTATGTTAAGCACCGAGAGGTTGCTGGGCTCGAACCCGTGCTAATCTTTAATGCTGCTAGTCATACTTGCATATTTGTGACTCCAAGTCGATTGTTTCCTATCAGAGTTTGTCTGATTTCATTGTTGAAACGGTTCCTTCATTAAATTAGCAAAAATCATCCTACCCACTATGTCACCACTATCCAAATTTGATTTATGTACAATAAAATCGATGTACAGATCCATATTTAGAGTTTTTCAAAATTCAGCGATTTATGTTATAAAAAATACTGCATTAATGTTTTTAATTGGCCAGGAAGACGCATTGTAGTTTTACCTCTTAGGCCTTCATGGTATATATCTATGTAAAATAAATGTCTAATTGTAGGTACATAAAAGTCCGCAGAACAAAAATATGTCATAATTTCATTAGCTGTAAAACTGTTAGGACTAGTGATTTTTCCACGAATCTTTAAGAAAAATTAATGCATGGACTGGCGTATATGTTGCGTGAAATTTTCCGATTTTCACCGGTCCCGATGCCCAGTTTGTATCTTTTGATCGAGTCGGGATTGGCGGTCGTTTGATGAAATGACGTGGCATTTGCGTGTGTGCAAATCCAAAATAGCAACGACGGATGCTTCTTTGCTAGTCCAGGCCTTCTAAATCTTGCGCGCGCGCGATTAAAAAAAAATAATCGAAAATGTATACATATGTACATAGATGCGCGCACCTAATGGTTCGGAAAATTTTCGGGGCAATTGCCACTTCGTTTCTCGCGTTAAAAAGAGATTAGAAATCGCACGCAGTATACATAGACGTTTTATGAAACTTTAAAATCGTCTCGAAAGCGATATAAACGGTTGTAATTTTTGTTGAAATGGCTCGGAAAAAAATAAGGCTTCGTTTCGTGCATAGTTACACCGTTCTGTTATTGCTCGTGTAAATTTTCAGGTACAAAAGTGGCCGGATTGTAAAGCAAGCACATTAAGGAGGTTGTTAAGATTCGTTTCAGACTAAAAATTTATGCAATTTCATTAGCCTTTTGGTAAAAAGTATACCTATAAACACTTTTCAAACGAATGCGATATAAATTGAAACCCATTGATCATTTCTTTATGTAAAACCTATTTTGAAAGCTTTTTATATAACTGTCGATTTCCATTTATATTGAAATTTATTTAATAACGGCCCTTCGCCAATGAATTCATTGTATTTTTAATTTTTTAATAGTTGTCTTTTAATATTCATAAGGTGAAATATATACACGGTTTATATTTTGGTATAAAAAAATAATGATTTTATTATTTTAATCAGTCAATTTTTAAAGCACTATAAAACACTCAATTCAGTGTATTTTCACTAATATACACGTGTTTTTTTTTTTGTAATTTCGACATTTACAGATGTTTTTAGATACGAAGTCAGAATCATTATACGCGTGTTGCACAAATGCATTATGAATAAAGAGCGCTCTCAAATTCAAATCATAAATTTACATCCGAATGGTTATTTCTTTTGGATCTCCAGTGTGAGAAGGCCTGTGGTGCTTTCAGCGCATTTATAATTTGCGATGTCTTCCGCTTTTATTATTTTCGCTTTCCGAATCTCGTCCCGTCGTAAATATAATTTTCGGGCGGACATTCGCAACGTTTTCCCGCCAACTAATAAAGGTTTTTACGATCGCGCGATTTCGCAAATGCAAACGTGAGCGTGTATGTGCAGCTTAGTGATACTGAAATTTATGGAAAATTCGTGTACCCGGTTAACGATAATTAGGGTCGGGAAAACCAGCGCTTCATCGCTAATGCGAGATAACGGAAAATTTCGAAACTATTTCCCCGGAGTGCGACTTTTTTCGAAACGTTTCAATTAGGATTTTCGAAGGAAACGTCGGTTTTATCCGTTGTGTTCGAATTGTGAGAAATGTATACATTTTACAACGAATTGTAAGCTCTTTTCAATTTTCATTTCCTCTTACATACTACGCCGGAGTTTATAAGAGCAAAGTGCAAAAATTCCCTTTGAAATATTCCAATTTCCAAGTCTGGATATCTTATCTTTGAAAGAGAACACGACACGTAATAAATTCTCGCGTTGCTTTGCATACATTTTAAAATGAAACATTTTTATTGAAAAAAAAAAAAAATAAACAACATCGGAAGAATAGAGAGTGTGCTACAATGGTATATTATTAGAAAATATGACGTATGAAAGTGATAAATTTGACGTTGATGACTTATGACAAACGTTGAAGTCGAATAAAAGCTGTCAATTAAAGCTCTGTAATAGGTGACATAGAATAATCATTTCTGTCGAAGAAAAAACACACAACTCTATTCATTATGAATTTTTCATTTAAAATATATCTCGTCTAGAGGCACTTGTTATTTTTTTCATGTATTGTTAAACGACTTTGTCGTCACTTTTGATTTTGACACTCGGCTAAGTGCAACTTCATGAATTTTCATGAATGGACTACGCGATTTCTCATTTAGTGATGATGCATTTAGCACTTAGCTTAATGAGGATGCGCTTATTTTACTTTATTATTATTATTATTTTTTTTTAATCAATAATAATCATACAATTGTTTACGGTGAAGGCTTGTTAAATTTTATTCACAATTGATTTCGAGTGCATTCCATTTACCGTAACTTAGTATTGTTTACTTTTAAAATTTTCATTACGATAATGGATGTCCTTCCTCATATATAATATTATTTACTATTTATTTATACAGGTATAGGTACCTAGATCCTTTTTTATTTAACACGACATCTATGGTCAAAAATTTTATACAAGAATTTAGCACAGTCTACAAATTTATGTAGTCGGACGTATTTTAAACATCAATATATTCGATGCAACGAATTTGCGAGAAACTGAAGGAAGGGGAGGATGCTGATTTTTATTGGATCCGTCACAGAAATTAAGTTAGATAATAATCGTGAACTCTAACAGGAGACCGCCAATCGAGATTAAATCGCAATCCAGATCTCGCCAGCAGGTGTACCGGCCGGGATTTGAACCCACGACCTCTCTACTATCAAACAATGTCTTACCAACCAGTGAGCTACGCTGTGGCAATGTCTTAACCAGAAAGTTTCTATCATTGATAGCAACTCAACCAATGGTGGCCCGTCAATATGGGCTGCGGGGCTGCAGCCTCCCAGTATAGTAAATATCCGTGGTATTTTTTTCTTCCATATGGGCTGCGGGCTGCAGCCCTTCTAGTATAGTATATAACGGTGCGCTCCGTTTTACTAACTCTCGAGACTCGTTTTCTAAACTTTTCGTATGCTTAAACAGGAGTTTGTACATTGTATAGAAAAATGTTTTTTGTTTGTAATATCTTTGATATACGAGATATATTGTGATCATGAATAGATTTTTAAACTACTAACACACCTTTAAATATTTTTAAAAAATTTTCAAAATTAATTCTTACTATAGTTAATGTTTATCTCGTAAAATAAGTATTTCACTATGTAAAGTATTTTCGAATATGTATATGTTTTGAATATTACATATGTATATACAAATTCGACGACGAAATAAACCAAAAAAGTTGGGAAAACGAGTCTTGAGAAGTTGGTTGAACAAGTTGGTGGAATGAGGTAGATTCATCTCTACATCCCCCCACTGGGAATTCTGACGATCCACCACTGAACTCAACCATTCACCAAGCAATTTATCGATCAATAAATTGCTATTTTTTATTTTTTGAAAGTTTTGATAATTTTAAGTATTGTGTTTTGAACAAAATCCATAAGCTGGGAGACATGATTCTCGTTGTTCAAAAGATTCTACGCCGCTCTAATCTCTTTAACAGGACTTGGATCTCTTTAACCGATTTGGATTTAATAACCGTTCAGATCATGCAGCAGCGATAGACGTACTTATAATCATCGAGATAATCTAAAAATTATGACTGGTAGTATCTACTGGTAAACAATCGCTTAACCAGTGAGCTATGCCGATAGTGTGTAATAAAATGGTTGAACACTTCGGGTGGTTGAAGACTTGATTCATGTATATTGAATCGTAAACGTTACATGTTGAGAAGAAAAGAAAACTTCAGAAGAAAAGTTTCGTTTGCGATTTCAATCATTTCCTCGTGTGTTTTTCTTATTGAATGGATGTCTCTCGCCAACTGTTGTCATCAGCTCCTTGACACGTTGGCACCAGAGTGAGTCACGCTCGGAGCTGATGATGCCCAGGCAGCTGAACCTTCGCTCGTGTCTCTCTCGAAGGTGAGACCAAGCGGTGGTCCGAGGCAAAGGTGACTATTCCTGGCGGTCGATGACAGACGCCTGACGTCACGGGACGCCCTGCCAGCACTTGGACGCCGACGTCTAACATCTGGTGTGGATTTTCGCGCGTGCGCAATGCGATTTCGCGTAGCCGAAGACGCCGGCGCCGTAAACAAAACAGACCAGACGGACGCATCCTCGACATTCGCCATAATATTTGGCGGTTTCGGTATGCAAAAGCGACACGCGGTCCATCACGTGACTGGCCGTTTGCGTATATGCTAAAATCGAACCGTCGAATCACACGTGAAATGGACTTTGTAATAGATTCCCGCTACTGTGTGTGTACATAATTTATTCCTTTAGTAGTATCAGGACTGACGGAGGGGGGTGGAGAGAAAGGAGCAAATTTCCGCGGAATATTCTACTTAAGAGCCGGATTCTGAAGAAAATCATTGTAGAAATTTCTAAATAAACAAGATTGTATTTAAGTAAAAATCGACAGAAAATAAAGAATCCGTACTTGCTGGGGTCACAATTAACAAGGGTTGCCGTTACTCATTTTTCAAACAAACATTTTTTTTCAATATATATACACATACATACATATATATATATATATATATATATATATATATATATATATATATATATATATATATATATATATATATATACAATATGTATGTTCTTTTAGTGTTCACTCTGGTTCGTTCATGAACATACTAGTTTGTTCATATATAAACTAATAGTCAAAAGCTACATATCTTCATATATGTACATATGTAGATTCCCACCATTTTTAGCTGTGAATAACTTTGAGCTGTCAAAATGCCAAATATTTAAAATGGTAAATCCTATTGAACCCGCAATAAAACGTTACTATAATTCTCCTAACTTTCGCAATTTTTTTAAATATTGCAACCCATGGTAAGAATACATAATACATACATAGAGGAAGGGAGACATGATTACGATTACTTAAGCGTATGTCCAATACCTACATAGTTGGTGCATGAACAAACTACATATGTAGTTCGTTTGACGATTTGTTCCTTTGTGTACAATATTTATTTATTTATTTATTTGGAAAATTTACAGTTTATTAAGTTACATAGATTGATAGTAAAAAAACATAATTATGTGAAGTAAACCATTAATAATTTTCACATATAGGTAAAAAAAAAAGAAAAGCTCAAACATTTAAAATAAGAAACAAAAATGATAATAGAGTAAGATAGTTAGAGAAAACAAAAAGAAAAAAAATAGAAATAACAGTATAATAAAAATATCAAAATAATAAGAATAATAATATGATAATAATTATTAAATAATAAAAATAATATAATATTTAACAAAAAACAAAAAGACAAAATAAATACATCAAAATAAAAATTCATAATCACAATCGTAAATTTTCAATAAAATTAATCATCGAAAAACAAATTTGCAATAATCACTCTAGCTTGTATAGCATTAATAGTAAATAAGTCAAACATAGAAATTGTTAAAATTAGTGTGTTGACGGTGGAGCTTGCACGCCAGATGAATGAGCTTCTTCCATAATTAGAAAAAGTATTAGGTATGTAAAGGAGCTCATTACATCTAGTCATTCTATTTGGCACACGCAATGATAGTCTGCTCAATAATTGAGGACAGTCGATCGAGCCGTTAAGGATGTTCAAAATTGTTGAGATGTCAGCTACCTCCCTTCTTTTGACAAGTGGAAGTAGATATATAGGTAATATAAATGTACATTTTGACTATAACATACATACATATGTATGTATGTATACCTATGTACATATGTACTTCTGGATAAAATTTTAATGGAAACCGGTTAAATAGATTTATTTGTGTTAATAATTCTTATATAATTAAATTTTCTTATATAATTGAATTTTCTTATATAATTGAATTTTCATATAATTAAAATATCCAATATCGAAAGCATATTTTTTTTTAATTTTGCTACACGCGCTTCTTTTTTTACATAAATAGATGTATAGATATTTAGACTGTACTGTTTATAAATGTGAATACTTAAAGGGTAATCAAAAATATATATATTTTGCCTGCGGCATGTATTTTTGTTTTATAATTATTTTATATTTCAAGTAAAAGAAAATATTTTGTTTTCGAGATTCTAAAATATGCCTCCTCCCCTAAAAAACGGGGCCGGAATTATTATTTTCCCAGGGTTTTCGACGGCCCTGAGTAGAGTATACATTTTTAGAAGATATACCTTATTGTTTGCCAATTATATGTACATACATATGTATGTATGTAGGCATTTCCAGGTCTGTTTTTTTTAAATCTTTTCATGTTGGTGGAAGGGCAAATTTGATAAGTCGGAAAAATGTTTGTTTTTGCCAATATTGTATAGAATCATCTCAAGTTGTGATGCGTCTCGGGAAGAGTTTGATTTTATATGGTTTTATTTAATTTGATATCCTATTGGAGTCGTTGTTTATACCGAGCATTTTTCCTTGTATGACTACAAATAAAATTGCGTATTGCACCACATAAAATTGATAAATAGATAGATAGGTGAGGTTTGAATTTTACTATCATTTCCTGGACAGATAAACAAACGACGTCTTTAAAACTTGATAAATATCACTCTGAATGGGTCAAATTCAAGCAATCGAAAACTGTTGGTATTGCTGATAACTTTGATAATTGAAAAAAACATCACATATTTTCATAATCACGCTCCTCTATTGATCGATTGTATTATGAGTTACATAGTCTTTGTTTTTATATTCACTGAAAATTACTAAACGTATTATAATTTCAACACAAATGCGAAGCGAGGTATTTGAAAACTGGAAAACCGACAAAAAACTTTCAGTTTAGATTATGAAACGATTTTATTTTTTCAGCGTGCCAATATTTTAAGGATAATACGACCTTGGCACGTGTACGACTGTATATATGTATATCCATAACGTTTTCGTTTAACATACATACATAAAGAAGAAAAATATTGTTTGTTGTTACCGAACGATACGTTTACCATTTTTTCTAGAAAGTTGCGTAATAAACAAACCACTGTTTATACACACTCACAAAGCGAATCGCAGAATAAATTACAGCACATACATATGTCTGTAATAATGTTTATTGAAAAATCACACCATATTAATATACATTAATCAGCGCGTTTTCTGGAGAGATCTGAAGCGAGATTAATTAAAATTCCGCGTTGAGAATCCGCGGAATGCCTAAAGATAGTGATGTATCATCGTCCCGTTTAAAGTTATCCCATGTGTTTATGGGGTTATTTAGAGTGATTGAAGACGTGATAACGACATTGAGCAAAGATTCAACTTATGCGTGCTTGCTGTCTAACAGCGTAATAATGATCGTTAATTAGAGCAGCGAAAATCAAAGGGAGCGCTCCGTTTAACGGCCGTTATAAATTAAATTTTTCCTCAGAGTGTCGTTGATTAAAGAGATCGAAGCGTTCAATTAGTTATGAATTGACTCGGTTCGATAGAATCCGTTGTGAAAATTTACAATTTTCCTCCGTCGTATAATGGGCGTCGTTAAAACCGTTGACTGGAGCCGTTAAATTCCTCGTTGTTTTCTCGCACGTGATCCACAGCTCTCTATAAATCTACGCTGGTCAAAGGGGTGGTGGGTTTTACTACTTTTCTAAGTTATAGCCCTTATTTATCGTCCGCTTCTGGGTCAGTAAACTCCGCATTTCTTAAATATCGCATATTTCATTTGTGTCACCTACAATACTTTCACGATTTTCACATCGATTATATTTAGTACTACGAGTAAAACAATGGATGTTTGCTGTTACATTTCATGAACTAGTCCTGCTATGGTTGGGATTCCATACCTATTATATGGAGTCCTAGTGATAGGGTCCATTGTTTGAGAATCTAAAGAATACAGAGAAGGTTTTTCAGATATATGTACCTACATGATAGTTTGCGGTCGCTATCCTTGACTATCTTAATGCTTACCTGCTGGGAGAACTACATAGGTTATACACAATTCTCTAGTCAGGACGTGGAGTATTTTTGGGGGAAAATTTCTATAAATTACTGGCTGGTTTTGTTAGTAATTCTCAAATTCTTGCAGAATTGAGCTTCAAAGTTCCCAGCCAACTCAGATACATTAGATACCACAATTTATTCTCTTATCCTGGGGCACGTATCAATTTGATGGTTTCGTCGCCTGTTGCCAGGGGCATCAAACTCTTTAACCAGATTTATGTTATCTTCGATTTGTTTAATCTAAAATATGCTGATCTATTTGAAGGATTCTTTAATTTGAGATCGAAACGTGTTATTTGTTTTATATTTATGATAATTTTGTTTTATTATTACGTTTTATTGTATTTTCTTCTCATTAAATATTTTTTTTTGTTTAGCCATAGTGACGACTTGAAACTACTCTGTGTTTCTTGTAATTTCACTGTGGCAAAATTGTAGTAAATAAATAAATAAGCTCGTACTCATAGAGTGCGAGTAAAAAATCTTTTTAAAAACAGTTTCACGCGTCTCTCAAGTTCATCGTTTCAATATTAAGATCAAGATCAAAATTTCTCTTCGAATATACATACTTAAGTGTACTTGTGAAAAGTTAAAGGATTCAATATCTCTTTCGTTTTTATTTGTATCATAACATAAAAATTTAATTAAATAAAAATAATAAAGAAATATTTCTTGGGATGTTGACTGAATTTTCATCATACTAACCAACTTATTATAAAGACAAACAGCCCCTAGATCGTGACAATATGTATACTGAAGAATACATATACCTGGAAGATGTTGGCAGTGGTTGACACTGTGGAACTATTCTGTAATGTCACTGTGGCAAAATTGTAATAAATAAATATGTAAGAGCCATACAAACAGAAATGTCAAACTGAATAACCCCATAACATAAGCAAAACAAATATTATTAGAGGATTATTCGCAGAGGCCAAATTAAATCATTCTCTTTTGGAACAGACGAAAGAAAGCGTCCTTTATCTGTCATGTTTGATTTCCCTCGAGCATTCGACCTTACAGCGTCAGCCAGACTCTTATAGACAATTCCTTCGTACACCTTAATAGCCCTCGATAGCGTAATCTAGTCAAGAGAGAAAATCGTAGACGTAAGAGTACGGTCTACGAGCGAAATGCCGACTGGGAAAATTTAGCCAATTTTCCACCTATTTCGAAAATTTCCAACGCGTACCCACCATCGACAGATCCTCGAATGGATTCGAAATTACGACCGCCCTTCAGAATGCTAGAAATGTTACAAAAAAGTTAGTATATATGCATACGATTGCGGATTTTTTGCTCGCTTCGCTTTCCAACGCATTTAAACCGTCGTGTTTTGACCGTCAATCAATCGATAAACATTCTCTCAGCGTACACAAACTGTTTTTCGTCGGCACGGTATCCGATCAAAGCTTCTATCAATTTTTCAGCAGACGATATGCTCGGTTAAGGTTAAACAACCACGATATACTTTAATAATTCAACGCTGATTGGAGTGGCCGCTTAGCTTACTACGCCACGTTAAACATAATAGCTGAATCCATACATTCAATACTAAAATATTTACAATCATCGCGAAACTGGACAGGATAAAAGGTCACGATCATTCGGAGTCAATGTCTTACACCCACGTGTATAGTGCGAACGTTGCAAAATACAATAACAAACAAAAAACTGCTTTTCATATACATATTATGCATGAGGTCAAACGTGCAGCGTATCTAAACAGCTGGTCAGCTTTTAATGAATGTTTCGAATCTAAATCGATTCTAAGCAATGGCTAGTGCCAACAAAAAACATCGGTGTAATTATAAAATGTAAAACATCGGATATTTAAAGGTATTTCATTGTTGAATTTCATAGATTATCTAGGTATAGACTATACACCCATCAATTATAGATTATACACCCATCAATTTTGGTATTTTTGAAAGAAATGTCGAAGAACTGTGAATCATCGTCTCTGTTTTGAGAAACTCTCATCCATCTCACCCCACACATTTTCTTAATTCCGTCTATACATCTTCGTGTATTGCCAGCTGTAAAATTCACTAGTTTCCAATATATTTACATATGTGTGCACCCTCGTGCTTTCGAGGGTGTGAGAGCCTTTTGAACGTTTATTTTTCTGATTTTCATGTGCCCAAATAACACCGACTACTTTATTATATTTATAATTTTCGTCATTGTTCTTGATTAATTGTCGTTTCGACTTTACACGTCCTCTACATCAGCGATTTCCAAACTGGGAGGTGCGGACTAGTATCAAGGGGAGGCGCGAAAAGTTAGTTTATAACATAACATAATAAAATAAAATAATACATACTTATAAATTAACTCAAAGCCAGTCAGACGCACGTAATTTTTGACTGGTTACAAGAGAAAATCCACTAATAATAAAACTACTGACAGTAATACAAGTAAAGATACAAGGCAGGAATATAAGCGATATGGAACTAGGAAGTAAAAATATTAAGACAAGAAAATACGATTCATCCTATTCATCAATGGGATTCACAAGTGGTATTCATTATAAATGGCTTGGAAAGACCAATGTATTTGCTCTGTATGAAGGTTCTGGGTGCAGATTATATGAGACCAAGTAAATTAAAACAGCACCTTGAAACTATGCATTCTGAATATGTTGGTTAACCCATAGAATTTTTCAAAGAAAATTGTATCAGTTTCATAAGCATGCAAACGTTCAAGAAAATAGTTTCTGTTCTATCAAATGCATTGCTAACATCATCTTAAGTTTCTTAAGACACTAGTTTTGCCAGTTTTACATACATAGATATATCTTTTGACATTACTAGTTTTGGTTTATTATGGTAGAAATTGTTTTCGGCAAAATAGTTGCAACAAATAAATACCACATGCTGATAGTACAATTCGAAGAAGTTGGAATTTTATTGATGTCAATTATACATATATGTATGTATTAATATATTTTTATAATTTAAAAAGTGTTTGTATTATTTTATGAAATAAAGAGAGAGGGGGGGAGGCACAAAGATCAAATCTAGTTCAAAGGGGAGGCCTGATAGCAATAAGTTTGGAAACCACTGCTCTATGTATGTATGTACATACGTTAATGGAAATGCTTCGCTATACATGTAATGAAACTATTGTATGAAACATGTATTTTCGCTTCGTCTTTGTCCGCCATGATGCACTTATCTCAAAACTCCAACTATGTGTATCAACAAAACTTGCATATGCACATAGAAGTCAAAAGGACGCTTTTGTACTCGAGGAAACCATATTTTCTATAGTGACTACTTATATTTTTTATGTTATGGTGATTTCTTTCGATTCCCTCGTCGACAAGTGTTACTTCTGTGTGGCCGGCACTAAATGACTACAATGGGCGTATTGTGCTCCGTTTCATTTCATATAATACACCAAAAATTGGTTATAATAATGAGGGTTTCCAAGAGGTCATACAAAGAACGCCTGTTCTGGTCGATAAACTCACGCCTCGTCGCTGGGCTCTTTTGGCGTCGGCTGATGAATTATCGTCCGACATTACACTTTTCAGACGTTGAGCAACCCACCCACAAACGTCATTTGTCATTTTTATGTTCAAGACAATTAGTCATGTTTTGTGATGTATCCGAAATATCAAAAAAAAAAATTACGCGCAAACAGCACAGGTAGGTAGGCGATTTAATGCCCACTCAATGATACATAAGTACATATGTACATATATAATATACCAATTTGTACTTTATACTTGTTTTTTTCAAGTATTTTTATATTGATACGGAGTTGTATTATTTCGAGTTTGTATTGCAAGTTCAAACAATGTATGTATGTATGTACATATATATGCGTACGTCAGTACCGATTACGTACGTTGATCAAACAGACCTCTCTAAATAATGTCTTCGTGTGTACACAACGGAATTGTACTAGGACTAGAGTGGAGTCTCTTCAAATAATAAACAAATATAATTTATTTCAGTTCTCCGATCGACTTTCATAAGTCGATTGGATCAGAATTTGCGATATCCTGTGTACTTGTCATGACAATAACAATGATGGTTTACATAAGAAATGATCTCTAAAGGGATACATATTCAAAGATATTGTGTGTTTCGATGTTCGCGGATGTCACTATGGGCGCCTTGTGTGTCCGTGATAGAATAGCATGTCTCAGTATTATTCAGTAGCGATGCGGTGCAAACGATCGAAAAGCGCCAGACAGACTGAACCACAGATTAACTACACGTGTACCTTATGCGTGCGCACTGCTTGCACTTATACTAAGCGAAATCTACCCGAAGTCCCGACATACCTACCCTGTATACGTTCTGTGCTTCTGATACTTTAGTTCCGAATTTTTCCTTATTAAATTATTAAAAACTCGCCAGAAAGATCCAACTCAATTTTAATAATTACCATTTTAATAATTGCATCTGTGCACATCGAAAGGTTACTCGTCATCTGATGTGCAATTTTTCATTCGTGAAGTCGAGAATTGCGTTTAAAGCAGCCATCCAGTTAATCTGTGGTTCAATCTGTCTGGCGCTTTTCGATCGTTTGCACCAAACCCATTCAGTAGTAATAGTTTTACCCGGTTTCACTCGGTACATGTAATATAAAGCGCTTCAACATGGCTAATCTAATAGTAAACATTCCTTTTTGGTTTTTTTATAAATTTATTTGAATCTGGAGCTGAAACTGGAATCGAGAACTGGAACTGAAAAAGGAATCGATATCGTCGTCATATAAAATTTGATTTTTTTCGATATCGTCACGGATTACATACAAAGTATCTTTCGAAATTATATATTAGGTGTCTTAATTTGAGTACACGGTGAGTTAAGCTGCCTTAAAAATAGTTTTCCAATACAAATGATCGGACTACTATGGTAAGAACCAAAAAAGTGCGGCACGGAACGTGTAGTTGGACTCCAGCTGTGAGATGTATCTTCATGTCATTATTAATTTGTACGATCTTATTAGTTTGACAAGTTTCTCATATATTTCTTCAAATATGAGAATCACTATGTCAATACAAGTATAAAATATCATTGAAGGAATGAAGGAACGCGACGGTTTGGATTAGTTCAACCAGCATTTTTTATTGCATATGCAAAATAATCTGAAAAAAAGTGCTACGTACATCTCTGTGTATGTTTGCCTTTTGACATCATTTTTTCTATAATGACCTATGTACATACATACATATATAATTAGGTTATGTAAAAACGTTTATACATTTTAGCCGACCAATAGGAACATGTATGAATTTATCTACCAAGTTGTCTAAATTAGTTAAACAGCAACATAACTCAGTGGTTAGCGTATAATGCCAACAACTGAGGGTCATGTGTTCGAGCCCTGATCCAGTGTTGCTGGCCAGGCCTTGGATATAAATTACTCCAAGTTGATATTTTCCTATAAGAGCTTGACAATCTGATTTCATTGTTTAAACGGTTCTTACAAATTGGCCACCTATCCTTATTTGTCACCATTAGTTATAAAAGAATATTATAAATTGGATAAAAAATGAATATATGTGACTCCAGGTCGATCGTTTCTTGACAGAGTTTGCCAATTTATCTGAATTAATTGTTTAAATGGTTCCTACCAAATTGGCCACATATCCTTATTTGTCACAATTATAATTGTGAAATTTGAAATTATATTCAAATAATTATTTGAATTTAATTTCAAATTTACAATAATATTATAATTTGAATAAAAAAAAATGGGTATGTGTGACTCCATCTTTTCCAATCAAAGTTTTCCACTATATCTGATTTCATTGACTAAATGGTTCCTACCAAACTGGCCACCTACCCTCATTTGTCACCATTGATTAAATTAAATTTTAAAATATTATAAATTTATAGTGCATATATACAAATTTGACCATAAATGTCTCCTTGAGGCAATCCGTAATGATAACACGGTTAAAAAATCATCTATTGTTACTTCGTACATTACATACATATGTATGTACGATAAGGTGATAATTTAAATAATTTAAAAAAATTGACTATCGCTTGAAGCTGACGATTTCCATTGTGAAAATTTCAAATGAGTATTATAAAATTTTCTCTTGTCTTTATAAATACCATCTAAGAGTAGCATTTAGCGTGTGTTACCACTTCCCCTGTTGCGTCTATTCTACAAGCCATTTCAAAATATTCATATATTCGCTTTCTTTTAAATGAAAAAGAATAAATCGGGTTCAGAATTCAACAAAGAATGCGGTTATATTATATGAATCCTTGACACAATTTCGAATGCAAATTTTCCCTCGGAGTGATTCTATTATACATAGATTCTTCCGCGCTTATTATTTGGGACTTCGATTTTCGTTTATCCAAAATCGGACAGTGGCGGCGGGTGCGGTGCATTCTTCTTAATTGACGTCCGTTTTGATAAATTCTTGATGTGACGCCAACTCGGCAATACGTCATAAAATTGAGATAGATAGATGTACGGCGTCTTTCACCTACAAACGTGGAATGTGCACCTCGAAATCTGCCAATGTCGCGTGTGCGAAATTTTCCACCACGCGAGTCGGTGTCAATGGCGCGCTTTTCATTTATGCATTTCGCGTGACATTGTTGATTTTTGATGGACATTATCGTGAGGGGATTATCCGACGTAAAATCAATTACAAAGTCGTTGACGCAACGGCTCTAGCGCCGACGCAATACAACCACATCATCAATCATCCGCGATGATTTTCACATTCGACTAATTCGAACGATTTGCGCACGCTTTTCCGATAATTAACAGGCCACACTTCAAACGACATTCTCCCAACGGCGCAAATCATTCTCACTCGTGACGATTATTTATTTACGTTTGCAATCGAATCTTTGTCTTATTTCATAAGGCATCGGCGGGAAAGTTTTTCCAGCAGTAAATAAATAAATCAATCAGCGCCCGAACAGATATTAAACAACGCGAAACTTTTCTACGAAGTACGATGATTTGTTGATTCAGGCATCGGGGACAGCTATGCCTCGTATTAGTTTGTATAAGTTGTAATATTATTTCATTGAAAAACAAACAGGATTGCTTATTTCGTTTTATATAAACATTACAGGCGTCGGTCGGCAGATGTGACGAAATTTTTTCCGATAATTGCTATCTCGGCAAAATCGCCAAGCGATGTTTTTCTTATTTGTATTTTCACCTTATTGGATTTTTTTTCGATCCTTGCGAAAATTTCAAGTTTAGCTCACTTGAATTATTCGCCCTACTTTTTGTCGTTCTGGATTTCAATATTTTATTCATTGTGTATGCTTCAACTCACCAATTTGACTTCAAATTTAATATCGCCATTATATCTATTTCATATTGAAAATATTCGTATAAAATCTGAAGAATGATCATTTTGATGAAATAAATTTTATTTTTTGATCTCTACCAAATATGTATATATGTATAATATAACTCATAAATAACTAGCCGCTAACTAGTGGTTAGCGTATAATGCTTGCAATTGAGCCCTGATCCAGTGTTCAAAACCAAATCTTGGATATGCATGGCTCCAGGTCAGTTGTTTCCCATCAAAGTTTGCCAATTTATCTGATATCATTTTTGAAATGGTACCTACCAAATTGGCGATCTCTCCTCATTTGTCACCCTTATTTGAATTTAATTTCAAATTCATAATAACATTACATATGTACAAAGTTGGTCACCTTGGGGCAACCCAGTAATTTTATTTTTAATTTATACCAAGAAGCCCTAACAGGTAACCCCAATGCGCCTTTCTGGCAAGAAACATTGTACATCGATACAAACATTATTAGTATTATAGATACATAAATACATATCAAATAATATCCACAGAGAAATATATGTATGTATGGTCAAATTTGTAAATTTGCAGTATTTTATACAATTAAGCGAAATTCGAGATTGCTGAAACCTAGAGATTTGCGAGAAAAAGGGTTAGAACCGTTTCAATAAAAATCAAATAAATTGGTAAACTCTGATAGGAGACGATCGACCTGGAGTCACAAATCCAAGGTCTGGCCGGCAGAAACCACTGGGATTTGAACCCGTGACCACTCTTTTCAAAGCATTATATGCTAACCACTAGTTTATTCTGCTGGTTCTATTCTGTAATCATTGAAAAAATTTGATTCCGGCCAGGGTTTGAACTTAATACTGGTAAATAATCGCTTAACCCGTGAACTGTGTACATACGTTGTAGTTATATAATAGAAATGTATAACCAAAATTGTTTCACTTTTTTATCAGGTTTATTAAAGTATAATTGAAAATCAGATAAATTTGCAAACTGATAGGAAATGATTAAACGAGGAAACAAAGGAAAAGGTCTGGCCAGCAGAAACCAGTGGGATTTGAACCCGTGACCGCTCTGTTCAAAGTATTATATGCTAACCACTAGTCTATTCTGCTGGTTAGTGACTGGCTGGTTAATAACATAATTCTATAAATAAGTAAATAATACGAATATTTTATTTGATTTGTACTACGGTTTCTCTGGTGATGAAAAAAAGTATTATTACTTGTTAGAAAAATTATATTTAAAAAGTCAAGAGGGCGTGTAAAAAAACAATAATAATTTTCATCGTTGCTCAAGTTTCAAGTGAATTTATATTATAACAGAACCGTTGCATGGAAATTGCTTTCATGAAAGTTAGTCCATCTATCGTTCATATCCAACCGAGATTCCAACCAAGTAGAAGCGTACTTCAGAATAAGCTCAGGTTTATGAAATGTAATAAAATAAGGATCATATTTTGCAGTGTATTTTATGTGGATTCACTTACGTATAAATAGTTATATAATTTTCCTCTTTATCGGAAATGTCATTCATTATAAAATGTCAGCAGATATCGAACAGAGAGGCAGCCTTCATGTATTTTTTAAAATTGAATGGATCCGGACATGCATTTCCACTCAATGGCTTCTGTGTCAACCCACTTCCGTTATAAAGCCAAATTGGCTCACAGATACATTTGAAATTATGTATTATTTACTTTAAAATCTTAATTGTTTAAAATCTTAATTGTTTAAAATCTAAATTGTTTACTTTAGAATCTAAGTGCTTTAAGAAATTTACAAATGTAGGTCAAAATTGGAACAAAAACACATTTATACAAAAATTTGCTTACAAGAATACAAAATTTAAGCTCTATCGTTATATTATTTATGACTGAAGCTTTCAAGAAATTTAAAATGAGCTCTTCAGTACACATCTCTTCCATTTATTTCAGTAGCAATAAATAGTCCACAGTGTCAATCACTGCCAACATCTTCCAGGTATATGTATGTATTCTTCACTATAGATATTGTCACGTTCCAGGCGCTGTTTATATTATCTATAAAAAGTTGATTAGGATGATAAGAATTCAGTCAACATCCCAATCAATATTTCTTTGTTATTTTTATTTAATTTAAATTTTAAGTTCTTATACAAATTGTAATGAAAGAGATACTGAATCCTTTAATTTTTCACAAGTACACTTAAGTAGTATATTCGAAAAGCACTTTTGAACTTAATCTTAATATTGAAACGATGAACTTGAGAGACGCATAAAACTGTTTTTGATCTAATTCGCGTTCATAATTTGCATCCTAATCCTACATATGTATTTTTTTAATTCAATCAATCATGCGCATTCGGCATACAGATCGCTCCAATGCAACAAGTGTACAATACAGATTAAGAATTATCGATTTTAAATACATAATTATTAATATATATTTTACATTAAACACGACATTGTACAAAAGCGCTGTAAGTATTATACAAGGCAAATACATACATACATCGAAACAACATCCACAGAGACATGTATGGAAATAAGATATATTGGCAAACTGTGGTAGGAAATGATAGACATGGAGTCACATATACAAGGTCTGGTCAGCAGCAACAAGGGAGACTCGAACCTGTGACCACTTTGTTCGAAAGCATTATATGATAAACACTAGTCCATGCCACTAATCCATGTACATACATACTAAAATATTCCCTTAATTTAATACTGGGAAGTCTTATTTTTACTATAATATGTTTATTTAAGTTTAAGTTTGTACCAATGTGGCATTACCGGAGTCCCTAATGCGCCATAATGGTCGAAAAATACAGAGAGATGAGAAAAATAAAAAATATATACATACATATGTATGTATGTATGTACATATGTATATACACAGACAAAAAAAACATGTATACATAATCATAAAAAAACAATAGCAGGGTCTACCTCACGGGACCGAAAGTGAAAAAAGCAAATATCGGAAGGCAAAGATCGAAAATCGAAAGATCGTATGTCGAAAGATCAAAAATAAGGGTTCATAGTAAACGGTACTATGTATATATAATATATATCAGTGGCATGCGGTGAAATTATCTCTCTTTTTGTCATACAGCCTTGTTTAATGTGCGCGCGCAGGATACGGTAGGAAAAGCCTGTTCCTCTTGTTCCCGTTGTATCCTGCTCGCGCAAATTAAGTGAGGATGTACGACGGGGGGAGAGAGACTTTTACCGCACGCCACTAATATGTGTACTAACCGTTTTTCATATGTATGCAGGATAAATGAATATTTTCGACTTTTTCACGGTCACCCACAATAGCATTAGAATAATAGCAAATAAAGTAGAAATATCAAATATTATAATAAAATATAAAGTAGGGAATGTCTTGTACCTATAGCCAGCACCAATATATATGTACATATAAGAACCAGCCGCAAATACAAAACATCCCTGCGAGGCCCAAATGGAAGAGAGCAGATTAAAATTCCACTCATACATAATATTAAATTATAAAAATAATGATAATAATGATATACCTTTATACAAAAAAATTGAAGGGTTTCCTGATTATTTTAAACGTTATTCAGCCTCTTTGTCGAGGCGATTTGATGTTTAAAAAATTAATGTGGATTAACATTCCAGATTTTTTACACCTGGTATTATGCTCTAAAGGCCGCCTATCAAAAATGTATTAGCTCCTTAATTATGAACGCGTAGAATTATTTTTTTTTTGTTTCAAACGAACGTTTCAAAATACCTGAAAGCGTCCAAACATTAACATCCTAAATGGTCTGAAAGGTGAAAAGCCTTCGTGCAACGACCACACAAGGGATTTTTCAATTATAATTTGCGACGAGCACGCGAGTGACGCACACGCAGAGTGCTATTTTCAGCAAATTAGAATCACTCGACGACGCCAACAGGTCGTAAGTCCTTTCAGGCCTGAAATAAATAAATAAATGCGTTTAATTCGCACCGGGCAAAGGACAACAGCAGTGAATTCACACCCAGTGACAAGCGGTTCGCGCGAAAGATGAATTATTCAAATCGAATGCGAATTCACAATGGCAATTATCACGGCGATGGCAAATGCGCTGGAAAAACGGTCTAACTCGCGTATGCAAAAATGTTTGGCCCTTTTGAACCCTTTGTGACATTTCGAAACCTCTGATCAGACAAAGCCGTCTATTTTCGACACGTTAAATACACCGCGCGGTGCAATGTCGATATAAGGTCGCTTTCTTGTGGTAGACCGACTGTAAAATTTCAAGAAAATTGCCATCAGTTTTATATGGAAGGGGTTTATCTTTGTCTTATGGATAGAAGCTCTTTCCGACAAGTTAAATAATTCCAATTGGTTGTGTTGTTATACTTCAACATACATATGTATATTGCTTCTGCTTAAACGGCGTACTGAATTTCGCCCGTTTCCTTTTTCTTTTTAAAATGACACAACAATGGAAAGAAATATGTATATAATATAACAAAATACTTATATAATACTATAGTGATTTATTTTACTAGGCAAAGTAAAGTGACATAAAATTTATTAATATTTGGTAGGAACTGTGTACGTTTGTTTTATCAATTTGACTTAGTTTTATCATGATTTAGTATTCCATTAAGCAAATTACATTTTTATTAAGTCGGATAAATTTGAAATTTCTTTTATGAAAGGTGGTGATTTTTTATAAGTAGTTATAATTTAAATCTTTCCAACAACTATTATACTCGAAGGATCAAACCCATACTATTAAATCAATTGAATCAGTTAAAAAGTTAAATGTATCGGTGAAATCTTGTTAAAAATGTTTCGATATTTTTTCTAGATTCGGAATATAAAGCTTTATTTTTTTTTAATTTGAATTTATTATATATTTTTTTCCTCAAAACGGGACATCTACCAATTTTTAATTATGTACATATGTATGTGTATTCTATAAAACTTATATTTCTTCATAGTTTTTATTTAATAATGAAAAGAACAGTAATGAACACGTGAAAACAAAATAATTTATGTGGTCTTATACTTTTCTGAGGAACACATTTGCTCAAGTATTTTTGGTGTTGATTTCAAATAATAATTAAATTTTTGGCAGGATTTCTTAAAATTTACTTTGGTAATTAGCATTACTTTAAGAATTGCGACTTGCAACTGTGTTTCGCTTGTCCACAACTTATCCATAAAAGAAAAGGCCCTTTCTATGGGTGCATTAGTGTTGGGCAGGCATAAAAATTGTTACGGTGGGTTGCTCTCTTTTTGAAAACGGGACATTTCGACGTCCCGAAGCTGTGCTTCGGGACAACGGGATAGGCTACCTAAAAACTTTAGGCTACCTTAACCTTCAAGTACCGATACCAAAAAAATCACAGTAGATCGCGATATGGGGTAACAAAGTAGCCCCACTCAAAATAGAGCAAATTACATTTAAAACGGAGTAAAAGCTAATGCGATAAATTAAAAAAATTCAATTATTTATTATAATCACGCTCTATAATGATTAAAATGCATTTTATCGTCATTGAATCAGCTATAAATCACTTCATAGAAGCAAATGCCATATCAAGTTCTGCGGCGTGACTGACGCGTGCATATATGCCTATATATGTACATACGCATTATACTATTATTATTTTATTCAATCAATCAAAGTACACTCGTCATTACAGATCACTCCAATGCGACGAGTGTACTATACACATCAAGAACTTATATATATTTTCAGTACACAATCATTACATAATTCGATACCATACATGAAATATACGGCCAGACATTTTTATTTTACATACATATGTATACATATACGGCCACAAGGACCATTGAATTAATTTTAACAATTAATTAAGTACAGAATTAATCCATTGAGACATCTATGTATTTTAGATTTTGTGCACAATTATAACAATTTATACACATAATAAATACAGATGATTATTGAGACATCTATAGATTTAGATTTTTGTGCATAATTTTTACCAATTATACATAAGATTTTTTGTGACAACAGGAAAGGATTTATTTGCCAATTTGAGGAACCGTTTCAACAATGATCAGATAAAATTGGCAAACTCTGTTAGAGAAACGATCGATTTGGAGTTACAAAACCTCCAAATCTAACCATATGCGCAAGCGTTGGCCATAAGGCGCGTATTTTGACCAATAAATCATATATATTGTGTAAAGCGTCAATATCTTTATTATCCATGAGTATTTTGAATTTTTTTTCGCGTTCGATTCATTAGGATATTTTCGTGGAATACAATAAATTTAAGCTAGATACTATTACTATTTAACAAATAGTTGAAAAAACAAGAATTTTGGGGTTGAGGTGTACCCCATATCGATACGGAAGGGTTAAGCATGCCCCATCTGCATACATTGATCTGGTCGCTCGCAAGTCGCACGACTCTTAGACTGTAACATATACAAAGCCAAGAATGATTTTGTATGAGCTACGAAAAATATTTGTAGTCGAGGAAAATTTCGTTTTAAATGGTACTAACCATCGATTAAAAGTTCTTGAAAATAAAATACCAGGGCTGTGGAGGCGTTAAAAAAAATCACGACTTGGACTCCGACTCCGATTCCGATATTTACCAACAACACGACTCCGACTCCGACTCAAAAATGTTAAATTTTATCAGGTTGTTTTCTTACCTTTGCAAATATTCATGTTATAGGCATAAAAATAATACAAGATCAAACTTTATTAATTATTTATTTGAATTTATTCTTAAAAACAACATTGCTTCTATTAAATCTGTATTCGTAGATGCTCTCATATCAAAATCGTCTTCTGATTCAGCGAAGTCGGATGAACATGATGATAATTCAAGTATTGATTGATCAAAGCTACCTAATGTCGTCTCGTTTCCTACTCGAAGACCTTTCATACGAATCGTTAATTCGAACAAAGCGTTCTTAGCTCTATTTATTTGTTCTTCCCTCAATAAGGATCGAACCATGGGGTCAACATATGTACATATAGATCCCAGCCAACAGAATATCATTATCCAGTAAATGTTTTCCTCTGCATAGCATGACGTTTTTTATTCCATCATCAATAGTATTATTCTGAATTTTAGACAAACGAAAAATAATGCTCTTCCACTCCTTGTAAAATTCACCAGGAGTCAAGTCTTCTTCTTGCAATACTTTTGTCACGATATAAGGATGACGAAGCAAGACTTCAAGTTCCTATACTTCTTTCCATTGCATTTCAATCATAGTCACGTTCGGGTTGGCCATGTCCTCGAGGTAAAATTTAAGTTCAATAAGTTGCTGAAGCATTAAGTATAGAAAAAATGGTCGGAGTCGCTCTTTTTTAACGACTCCGACTCCGGCCAAAACACCGCGACTCCACGACTCCGACTCCACAGCCCTGTAAAATACACATAAACAGCCTAAATCCCGTGAGAGGCCTTTGTTCTATACACACCCATGTATTCTGAGTATGTGTATGTGCAGATAAAGTTTATCAAAAATTTCGGGAAACGTTCGTGACAGATAGCGCGGGCGTTGCGTGTTTCTGATAACGTTCTCGTAATGAGTCCTCAACAAAATTTCCACACTCCCGTCAGTCTTGTGACTCATCCTATTCCATTTTTCGAGCTTTGCAGTGGTAACAAATCGCATTTTGATTCGACCCCATCAACTGTGATACTACCCGAAAATTGGCGAGTATGAATACCTTCAATTCCAACTTTTCAACGAGCGGACGATGAATGATTTCTCCTCGGATTGTATATTATGTATGAATGTTTTCCCCTCACTGATGTACGCGTATTGTCTTGTCAAGATGATTTAAGGACGTTTTCGCCGTGAAAGGTGCCCCCCCCCCCATCAACCGATATCGTATTTTTGCTTACAGATCAGACATTTTAATGAGGAGTCCTCCAGAGCTTTTATACTCGTGTCCATTGACTCGACGTCTCTCAGATATCTCGTGAATACCCACCTCAACCTACCATCTTCTCTTATTGCGACATAATAGATCGATTCCTTTTCGGAGGCTACTCGATTCGTAATAAATGTGGCGTACGCTAACTGTATTATTTAGGTCCGTTGGACTTCTTGCGTGTAAGCAATTACATTAGGCTTAGTTTTTTTTTGGACCATTTTTTCCTTGTGAAAGTTGCGTAAATCTTTCGACCCCTGCCACTCAACTGAAACCGGCCGACGATCTTCGGATCCTTTGATAAGCCTTCGAGCGAATGTGTTATCATAGGAAGGACTATCGTAAGTTGCTATATAACCTTCTGGTGAGGATTTTCAAGATTGGTGGCAATTAATTAAAAAAAATTAAAAGCCAACGTCGTATATTGGCGAAAGCTCTCTGAAACACGTGTCGTCCTTACGTACAAAAGCTTTAGCTACAGTAATGAGCTCTTCCATTAAAGAAGCCTACGAGCGGCATTGACGTCATCGGCTTGACTCCATTCGGAGCACTTTTGCGTATATACCGTACATTTTCTAAAGGAAGTTACTCCTCTGTGAAATAAATCATCAATCGTTTATTTGTTTATTCGAGATAATTTTCCATTTCCGCTCCTCGCGACTGCAAATTTCTACAACTCCGAATTTATCGGTTGCGATTTATTTCCGTGCTACGCAACGGCAAGACAAATGTTCGCGAATTTTTAATTAAAACTTTATCCGAACTTACGGCTATATTATTTACATGTGAAATATATATCCCCGTATCGGTTTTATTCGATATTACAAATTGTGTATGTTTGGTGTACATATGTACATATGTATGTAGGTAGCGATGATATGAGATTCACTAATTGGAGCGCGATCGATATTTGAAATGTCAAGATTTTCGCAAATATTTATCGCTCAATGTACAATTCATATATATGTACATCCCGAAATGCGAAAACTTGTCTCATTTATATTTCACGACAATACACACCTGTCGATCGCTAAGCCTTTGCAATGCAAACGCTTCAATTACGCCTAGAAATCTTCTCAAATTTAATTTCACAGTAAAATTGTCTATATATACATACATATGTATATGTGCAATTTAGTTTTATAACCTAGAAGAATGCAAGTATGAATGATTAGATTGGTATGCATGAGTTGAAGAATGGTTGAGTTGTCATCTTGTCATGTGACGCTTGGCGTTGTGGCCTTCCGCCGAGTTTTGTTTATTTATTTAAATTTTAGTTTGGACCATTGTGGCATTACAGAAGTCCCTAATGCGCCACAATGATCGAAAAAATGCAAAGAGATGATAAAAATAAAAATATATACAGACAAAAAATACATTTATTCATAATCATACAAAACAATCATATATATATATATATATATATATATATATATATATATATATATATATATATATATATATATATATATATATATATATATATATATATATATATATATATATATATATATATATATATATATATATATATATATATATATATATATATATATATATATATATATATATATATATATATATATATATATATATATATATATATATATATATATATATATATATATATATATATATATATATATATATATATATATATATATATATATATATATAAAAAACTAAAAGAAGCAACAGGATCATTCAGAAAAAAAGATTTCATACTCCTTAGGAATAAAGATGGAAAAATCATTTTAAATATGGATGAGAAGAAATCAGAATGGACCGAGTACACAAAATTGCTCTTTAAAGACAATAGAGAAACCGGAGGGCATATTGAAGATCCAGAAACGGGACCATATATATTGAAATCCGAAGTGGAACATGCTATAAAACTAGCAAAGAGTCGGAAAGCTACTGGACCGGATCTGATTCCTGCCGAATTTCTCAAGTTATTGGACGACGATAACATAGAAAATCTAACAAAACTCTATAATAAAATATATTTATCAGGCGAAGTACCTAGCGATTGGTTACAATCCATATTTATCCCGTTGCCCAAAAAGAGTAACGCGAGGACGTGTAGCGACTTCAGAATAATTAGCCTAATGAGTCACACATTGAAGATCCTACTAAAGATAATACAGGGCAAAATTTACTCACGGTGTGAAGAGGCGATTAGCAGAGAGCAGTTTGGGTTCAGACAAGGCTTGGGTACCCGAGAGGCCCTTTTCTGTATGAAAACACTACTCCAAAGATGCAGAGAAGTCCGTAAACCTGTGTACATCTGCTTTATAGACTTTGAAAAGGCCTTTGACCGTGTCCAACACGCTCGCCTGATGGAAACATTAAAAAATATTGGCCTGGATGACAGAGATGTCAGATTGCTACGAAATATTTATTGGAATCAGACTGCAGTAGTACGTGTCGATGATCAATTCACTGATGAGATTCCTATAGAACGGGGCGTCAGGCAAGGATGCATCCTATCACCTACTCTTTTTAACACCTACACCGAATCCATCTTCCACGATGCTCTCCAAGAGGCGGAGGGCATCAAGGTGGGCGGCGAGACGATCACCAATATAAGATATGCTGATGACACGGCACTAGTCGCTGAAAATTTAGCAGACCTGCAAAGATCTCTAGACCGTGTACATCAAGAAAGCAATCGAAGAGGTCTGCGCATAAATCTAAAGAAAACAAAATTTATGATAGTAGATAGAATGCAAACAGACACCGGGAATCTAACCTTGGATGGAGAGGTGATAGAAAGAGTAAAAAGATTCAAATACCTGGGTACCTGGCTGAATGAAGAGATGGACCCAGATGAAGATCTAAAAATCCGCATCGAGATGGCTAGAACAGCATTTGTAAAAATGAAGGCGGCCCTTACAAACAAGCATCTCAATCTTCATACGCGGTTGAGATTCGCGAAGAGCTACGTCTGGACAGTATTACTACACGGATGTGAGACGTGGACTCTGAAAACCAAGATGATCAGCCGCATTGAAGCTTTTGAGATGTGGGTCTATAGGCTGAAGATTCCGTGGACCAAAAAGATATCAAACGAAGCTGTCCTCGGCATGATGGGGAGAGGCAGGGAACTTGTTTCTGTCATCAAGCGGAGAAAGATGGAGTACCTCGGACACATGATACGGGGTCCAAAATACGAATTTCTCCGTTTGATAACCATGGGGAAAATAGAAGGAAAAAAATGGATTGGCAGGAAAAAGTTATCTTGGCTTCGAAACATGCGCATGTGGACCGATATGAGCGCCGAAGAGCTGTTCCGAGCCGCTGAAGACCGATGCGGATATATTCAAATAATCGACGAGGTGGTCGCCAACGTCCGGATGCGGACAAGGCATTAACAAGAAGAAGAAGATATATATATATATATATATATATATATATATATATATATATATATATATGTATATATATATATATAGCATCGCTATTCTGTGTGTCTGTCTGTGTATCTGAGATAACGGACGCCATACTATAATAGTCGTTTCAATTCGACGTACATATGCACGTCACAGCTAAACCACTGCCAACAAAACGTATCATATATACATATACATAATACGAATATAATGACAAAAGAAAAAACTTCTATATATACTGTTTGCTACCAATGCTTTTTCTAGGCAAATAGACAATGAGCATTGACCACAATCTATTGAAAATTTATTTAATTAATTCATTTTGTTTCTATTGGTGTTTTATATTGTTTACATGTAGGTAGGTAGGTAGGGAGTTATTACCATTTTTTATATTAAATAATTAAATATAAATATTAAATTAAATATATATAAAGGTATTTGAAAAAAATTTGACCGCGTGCGGATCGAACACAGAACCGACACATTTCTTTTATTATTATTATTTATTTAATAACTTAATATGCCAACACCCATGCAATGATATATCATCGGGTACAACACTAGTAGCATTATAATAGTAGCAGATAAAGCAAAAATATCAAATAATAAACGTTTAAACCGCCCAACGAGTCTCATTTCACACCATCCCCCTTGTCTTCTAAAACAACCAGATGCTACATTTGTAAAACGCTAATTTCGTTACACTTCCGATTGTTCGTACAGACATCACAACATCAATGC
Source organism: Arctopsyche grandis (assembly GCF_051622035.1). Classification (NCBI taxonomy): domain Eukaryota; kingdom Metazoa; phylum Arthropoda; class Insecta; order Trichoptera; family Hydropsychidae; genus Arctopsyche; species Arctopsyche grandis. Next base: position 22,926,622 of record NC_135359.1, read on the forward strand.
GCAGTGGCATTGATGTACTGTAAAAGTATAATGTAAAATTTTATAATTTACTTCTATTATATAAATGTGAAAAATTATTCACATATCAAATCAGCAACATATGTGACTCAGTGCTTAGCGTATAATTCTAGCAACTGAGGGGTCACGGGTTCGAGCCCTGGCCTAGATGTTGCCATGTAGACCTTGGATATATACATATGTAGTCCAGTGGTGACTCGTGAGAATTCACAGTGGCGGGCCTGCAGACCCACCTCCCGTATATACGAGGTGCCACTAATGTAGTCACAGCTAGGATTTCCGGCTCCGAACCCACTGGGTAATTACCTCAAACCCGGATCCGGGACCCGGGTTCGTTTACTTAGAATTTCAAGTTTTAAAATCGTTTCCTATTGGAGTTTAACAATTTATTTGATTTTTATTGATGAAACGATTCTTCACTATGTCACCACTATTTGAATATGATATAGTCTATAAATGTACAAGCTCAATACCATAGGTGTCGCTCATGGGCAACCCATAATGGCTTCATCGGAAAATATAAATAAAAAAAATAAGCTCATCTCCAATCTAGTTTTCAAAAGATCAATCACCATCAGAAAAATGTAATCATAATAGAAGTGGTTTTAGACATAATAGTGTTGTAAGATTTCGATATGGCTATCGTCATACTCAATTAGTTAATTAGTTTCCACCACAGTCATCTTTGGTGTGGATTTTGTATATTTTAATGATGCACTTCCCCATCTTACGAGTAATATGAACAAATGTTTATCAGACATACGTCGAACACCAACTACTACACACAAATGTGGCGGAAACTAATTAATTAACCATTGGCGTGGAATAGAGGTTAGCATATACATACATACATATGCTTTCGGACATAGTGGTCACGGGTTTCGAGTCCCACTTGTTGCTGCTGGCCAGACCTCGGTTTGTGACTCCAGGTCGATCGGAGTTTGCCAATTTATCCGATTCTCATTGAAATGGTTCCAACAAATTGGCAATCTTTACCAATTTCTCACAATTTTAGAGTTTTCAGCATCTCGAATTTCGCTGATTCGTATAAAAATGCTGCAAAAATTTCCATAAAATGTCTCCCAAATTTCGAGTTTTTCAACATCTCTAAATTTGACGATTTATATAAAAAAAATACTCCGAAAATGTAAGTTAAAATATAGATATGTAGATGTCTCTATGATGTTTTGTGAAAAATTATTCTACATATATAAATTGTATATCGATTTTTGTAATTGGCCAAGAAGGTGCATTGGGGTTAACCTATTAGGCCTTCCTGGTATATGTAAAATAAAATTATGTATGTAAAATAAGTATGGCGATAGCCATACCGCAATCTTTTAACACTATGAAACCTCTATGAATCCATTATTATTACCAGTCTCCAGTGATGTGATGCGCCAGCGCATCAAAGGGTTTCTTTTCTCAATTTCTATTGTTAACCTTTTTTTTGTTCTCTGGAGAGCAAAAAAAGAAACCCATTTATTTCGGCGTTGGCGCATCACAGCGCCGGAGACTGGTAATAATTAGTCACCGGAGCCTGAGGGGGCCGTGTATTATTCAAAGGTTGTAAATGCATTGTTAAAGATTTGCCGAACAATGGATAGCACTGTGACTATCCTACCTCTTGTAATAATAATATAAATGGATTCATAGAGGTGTCGTAGTGCTAACAGATTGTGGTATGGCTGTCGCCATACTTATTTTACATACGTAGGTATTCATATGACACCTCTGTGAAGCCATTTCTATTATTATTACATTTCTCTGACCACCATGGTACATTTTATGTATGTACATATGTATATCCGTCTTGATTAGATCAGACCAACATGTTAAAGATCTCTCTCTTCCTCGTTTTCTCTCTTCCACAAATCGCTATGAATTATCACTCTAGCCTCTACTTTCCTCTTCTTGCCACGCTTAAAATAGAAGACAATGTTTTTCAATTAAAATACACATCCAATTTACTTGATGTCATCGTAATTTTCGATGACACAATTAGAGTACGCCAACAAACGTGGGTACAAAAAAAACTGTATCAATCTACGCGCTTTTAATGTGTGTATTTCACGAAGCGTAATACTTTTTCCGAGTTTGTAGCGAACAACTGGTGGCATTCTGGGTTGGTTTTTTGTGTTGAATTTGGGGGTGGTGGGAGGTCACACAGCTGCGGCCTGGGGGGAGGTGAGCGGGGGGAGATTGTGGACCCCTACGACCCCAGCTGGGGGATGAAGGCTCGGGTGATTCGCCCCCGTTTACGTCATAGCCCCATGCCGTTCCCCTCGGCCCCCTTCTCTTGCGTCATAGCCTTAAGGTTGACGCGCGCGCGTCGATCGTAAGTAAGGCCACGCTTACACAACTCCGTAATTCACACGCCTTTTCAGCTGAAAATCCTTACCTCAAAAAACAAACCCTCCACCCGGGTCTGATCTACGACTTTGGATTACGCCCTGACGTCTATACAGGCCATCGGTTCGAATGAAATATATTATATTGTAGTAAACCTGATAAAAAAGTGAAGCAATTTTGATTATACATCACTATTTTATAGCTACAACGTATCTACACCAGAGAAATGTAATATTAACAAAAGTGGCTTTAGGTGCTATATTGCTGTCAAGTAACATTCTGTCCACGGACAAATCTAAATAATTTTAGCATCAGTCGTATTTGACGCTTGGTGCTCGACGTACATACATATGTCCGATAAAAACTTCTCTGTTTGTTTATATTACTCGCAAGATGGGCAAGCATCGCTAAAAATTGCACAATACATTCAAAAACACACAATAAACAACATGGGATACATTTTTATAAGTAAATTGATCAGATTGTATTCCGTGCGATGTAGCGTATTTATAGAGACGTACCGCATAAAATTGACAACAATCATTTATTCGTAAGGGCCCCTCTATTCTTATTACATCTCTCTGATTATACATCACTATTTTATAGCCAGTACACAGTTCACAGTTAAGCGATTATTTACCAATAGGCAGATTACAGAATAAAACCAGCAGAATAGACTAGTGGTTAGCATATAATGCTTTGGACAGAGTGGTCACGGGTTCAAATCCCACTGGTTTCTGCTAGCCAGACCTTAGATTTGTGACTCCAAGTCTATCGTATGATAGTTTACCAATTTATCTGATTTTCATGAAACGGTTCCAACAAATTGGCAACCTTACCCATTTTCTCGCAAATCTCAAGTTTTGAACAATCTCGAATTTCGCTGAATTGTATAAAATGCTGCAAATTTACAAATCTGACCTTTAATGTATCTGTGAATGTTAATTGTTTGAAAAAAAATGCGGCAAATTTACAAATTTGACCATAGATGTCTCTGTGGGTGTTAATTGATATGTACTTTGTATAATACTTGTATCAAATGTACAATGTTTCTGGCCAGGAAGGTGTATTGGGGTTATCTTTTAGGCTTCCTGTATTAGATTAAAAATAAATAAATTACGAGCACGTAGCAGCGTTCAACCAGCAGCGTGGACAAGTGGTGAGCATATTATGCTTTCGAGCGGAGTGGTCACGTTCGATTCCCACTAGTAGCTGCTTGGCCAAACATTGGCTTGTGACGATTCAGGTCGATTGTTTCCTTTCAGAGTTTGTCAATTTTTATTGAAACGGTTCTTTTAAATTGGCATTTTCTTTCCAATCTCTCTCGCAAATCTCAAGTTATTAAGCGTCTTGAGGTTCGCCAATTTATATCATAAAGTTCTACAAAAATGTCTTCTTAGATTTCACTTTGAATGATGTTTGTATGAATTCGCATTGTATAAAAATGCTTGAATTAATTTTATTATTGTATTGTATCTGTATTAGTACACTCGTCGCTTTGGAGCGATCTGTAAAGGCGAGTTACATACATATATGTTCGATTGAAATAATAGTAAATCTGCTTATTACGGTTCGGTGACTATTTCACACATGGCGATTTCGCACACGTCACTGAAATCTCGATAGCGGAATATCTTGCACTCGAAAATTCCACCCACCGAGATTCATCCACGATAATCCGAATGCCAGATATTCCATATTCGCGATTTTCGTAACAACGATTATGTCCGTTTACCGGCTAATTAAATATATGTATGTAAATCTCTTGTTAGTGTAATTTATCTATCTTAATTGTTTTGTTGTTAATTAAAAAATCAGCATCCCCTATCAAAATACCCTGCATATTTGGCTGGTCTGAATTTGCTGATTGTTTCAAGCATAATATGCTTGCGATTTATAATTTTAATTAAGTTTTTAAAATATTTTTCAGAAACTAATTGTTATTTCTGTTCTATTTCAGATTGCGAGTCTCTCATTAGGAAAATGTTAGTATTAGATCCATTAAAAAGGTTTACAATCGAACAAATAAGACGGCATCGATGGATGGCTGGAGCTGGTGTCGTTACCACCAACCCCAACCATGCAATCACGAACACCACCATCCCTGGGGATGTACCTCGTAGTCCAGCTCGCGGTCTGGATCCTAACGAACAGGTTCTTCGACTGATGCAAAGCTTGGGCATCGACCCTACTAAAACCAAAGAGGTATGCATTGGCATTTTATGTACACATGTATGTATTTACGTACGAAATCTTTGAAACTTACAGTGTTTATGTTTTGGAATTACAGAGTCTACGTTCAAATAGTTACGACCACCACGCTGCTATTTATTTGCTTCTTCTCGAACGTTTAAAACATCGAACACAGGACGGAAGTGGCGCTGGAACCGGAAATGCAGGGAGTGGAAATACTGGCAGCACTGGAGGCTCACAACGAAGGCGACCTTCATCCGTTGCTGAACAAGCTATAGCCAGAAAAGGTGTCCCCACAGCTCCTTTGACGAATACTTCGTCCTTACACCATGACCAGCCTTCTAGAAGAGCCAGCGAACATGCGCATCGGTTATTATCATCGCACTACTTTTGGCATTGTTTTCAAATTCAAAAATGTAATTCCAACCTTTTTTTCTGTTTCAGATTGTCAAGATCTCCTGAAATGCACGTGTCTAGAGCACCACCTTCACCTCCACGCGCTACACCTGATCCATCCATTAGCGAAACCCAACGGTTACTATCGTTGGCCAACGTGAACATGACTGAACAGAGACTTCTCCAAAGGAATCTCGAACTCGGAGACGCTCATCGTAGTTTTCTCGTTGGAAATTTCGATTTACTCAATTCGTCTAGATTACCCGATGAACCTACCAGACTTTTGTCTATGAGAAACATCGGCATCAACGACTCAAATTCTAGACCGGTCAACAAATCAAACATGGAAAGTATTGCAACGTCTCATCGCATTCTCACAAACACGCTGGAGCACCATCAGAAAATTATGAAGCAATCGAGCGAAGACTGCAGAAGACTTTTACAGCAATCTAGTACCGTTGGACCTGATCCGCGGCACACAACTGATGGCAGTCGCTTATTAACTTCATCTAGTTTTGATTCTAAGTGTGCAATGGACGGAGGAAAGATATCAGGAATAGATCCAGTAGCTATCAACATAACTAATAATGTGTTGCAAAACTCCACGTCAGCTACTAGTTTTGCTCCGGAGCCGCTGAAAATGTTGAATACATCCACAACATTCACGATGAGTTCTGAGGCGGCCAAACTAATGAACACTCTGCAACAATCGCCACTGCCACTCCAATCGGCTGAACCTAGTAAAATATATGATACTAATCGGCTGATATCGAATACCCAACAACAAGAAATAGCCCGTCTCCAAAATAATACCCCACCGTTTAAAGATTACATCGGTCACATTCAACCATATACTTTCAGTCAAAACAGTGCACTGCCTTCTATTTGTAACACGTCTGATGTATTGAGCACACTTCCAGGAAGCAACGAAGTTCATACCAACAGTGTGTTCTACAAAAAATACATTAATTCTCAAAATTATTCTCAATTAAGTGCACACCCTGCTGGGAAAACTGTAGAATTCCAACAACAATACTCTTCATCTACAGATGAAGGTTGTGAAACAGATATGGATGACCTTTCGAGTATTCCAAACGCACCACAACGTCTTGGTTCCTATGCTAGTTCAAGCTCTAGTAGTGGAGTTGTAAATTTTTACAACACTAAAAGCTTAAGTCAAAATTTAAGCTGCGACTCTTCACAAAGCAATTTTTCTGCTTTTGAAAGCTTAGACTACCAATTATCAGATTGTTCTAGTGATTTAACTAGTAGTTTGCCTAGTTGTACTTCTACTGATGATAAATTAGTTTATGAAAATAGTTCAATTATTAATACTAGCCCGCTGCATCCTTGTGTTTACGTATCAACTAGTAATAACAAATCCCCTTGTGGGGGATTTCTTAGTAGACATAATCCATTGACTTACCATCAAAGTGGTAATAAAGGATGTCCAAGAAGCACTACAAGAAGTCCTGTTGATTTCCGAGAAGGCCGCAGAGCAAGTGACGGTCTCGTTGCTCAACAAGTAATATCACAATCCACAGAAGCACAAAAGAATACAGTAGCTTTCAACAGTCAAAGGTTAAACGAAGGTTGCAAAGCCAAAGGTGTTTTAGAATTACATTTAGTGCAAAAGGAAGCTCAAAAGCTAAAAACTCAGTATCAAGCTAGTGTACCGGTTGAAGAAATGACACAACGGCAAATTCAGCACAATCAATTTGCTGCTTCTTTCAGTCCTCACTTTATTGAATCAAAAGCGGGATTACCTAAGCGAATAAGTCTTCCAGAAAATTTCAATTACTCAACGACATCTCCTCCATTACCCACAAGTCCGAAAATGACTGCTCAATGTTTACAACCTACCGAAGCCGGTGAATCTCCTCCAACGATAACAAACAATACACCAATTCAAAACATTAAACCTCCGTTGCAACAACAATTGATGCAGCATCGCCTACTTCAACAGAAACGGCAAATTCTACAAAAGCAAGTTGCCATGGCTCAACCGAATGCTAATGGAACCACAGAAAATGCAAACTTACACTCATTGCAAATGGGACTGAGCCGCCGCCAAATGCTGAGACAGCAGAGCTATAAAATTGCTCAGCAACAGCAAATTTTACCTCCACTTCCAATTCCACTATCTGAAAGTGAAAACGAAGATCTTTTAGCATTTCAAGCAATCGTAGAAGGACCTAATCAATCGCCCAAAGCAAACACAAACGAAACTCAAGATACTGTATCGAATTTTTCCTATCAGGGTTCTATGGAAATTACCATTTTAAATAAGGATAAAGTTGGCAACGAAAATTGGTCAAATTTGCCATCCAGCTTGCAGAACGCTTGCCAAATCAGTGAACTGGCTGGAAAACCGAGTCACATGCCTTTACCTCATCAAAATATATCCGGCAGCACTGTCAGTCTGGGCCTCAATGAACATAACCACACGGCAGGAGTCTTATGGGGCAACGCAACTCCTTGGCCAAATAATAATTTATTCCAGACTCCTCAGTGTTTTCAGGTATATCATCAAATCAATTAAATTTTTAGTATTTGAATATGGACTTTATTTTTATTGCTAATATACATATATTATAAATGATTTGTGTATGTGATCTTTAGTGAAGTAATAATAACGATTTGTACAAAAATATACATATGCCTATTATACATATATAATCATATTAAACAAACAAATAAAAAAATATACATATACATATATATGTATATGTATATATTTTTAAACAGCATGACGTAATATTTTGAGTGTGTCGGTTTGTAGTTTGGCATTGTGCTACTATTACATTTATTTTTTGTTTGCATCATTTATAATGACTATTTTTAAGCTTCATGAAACGTTTTATATTTATTTTGTAAAATGTAATCTTATTTAGTTCCTATCCTCATCATGCGAAAGTTACTAGGTGTGTGATTTTTTATGATCTTTTCATCTCTCACATTTTTATTGTATTTATTATCGTTCACGCTTTACCTGAAAAAATTATTTTTTAAAAATAATAAATTTTAATAACTTTTAATATCATTGAGTTTTATTTTATTTTTTGCCTCTTTTGCATTATCAATATGAATTTATTATGTATTGTGATTTTAAGCTTTTTATATTTTATATATACGCATATTATTTGGTCTTTAGTGAAAATAGAAATTATTATTTATAGATTTTTTTTCGTAGATAAATTACTGTAGGAAAATAGATTATTCATCATTTTGTAATATAGAATGCAAATTGTCTTAAAATGTGTACTTGAATTCGATTCAATACATATTTTATATTCAAAAATAAATATCATAGTATATTTTAAATTGATTACTATCAATCCTTGCAATTTATAGAACTTTTACAATTATCAATATACTATACATAATAGTAACAAAAACATACATATGTACATATATAATATTCGACGGCTAAAATCCTACACATTTCGAATTTGTTGGTTAAAAATGAAATCTCTTGCATGAGTGACTATGTAGTTACATTGTTTTGTTTTTTTTTGTTAATTGACCTGGATAATAAGATAAAGAATATACAATTATTTTATACTACAGAAAATACACAATGTACCTATACATACATACGTATATTGAACTTTTTATAAAGCCCGTTTTTCAAATATTGATCCTGACTCATTATATTGAGTACACTAAATACATATTGTGGTCATTTGTATTGGGAAAGCCATATACTAAATACACAATCAACACCCATATATCTAATATTTTAATTAATATAATTATTTTCTTTTTTAAATAGGTTTTTATTATAGATTTATATAAAAACAACCATTTTGTTTTTTTTATCTCACCTTAGTCTGGATGGCAAGGACACAGTTTACCTCCTTCAGCTGGAATGCTGCCTTTGAGCGAAAGTCCAATATTAGAGTTAACGGAACAGATGGAGTCAATGTGAAGAAACCGTATATTTATATTTGGTTAATATTTATTGCTACCACATTTATATGTGATCAATATTATTAGTATGTTTTTAGTTGCAAAATATTTATTTTTAAATCATATCTGTACCGAAAAAATAATATTAAAAAATTAATGTTGACCCGGATTCTGTTTTGAGAAAAAATAAAATTTGAAAGGTCATTATTTAATTTTAACAAATTAAATATATGGACTTTAAGAAAATAAAGATGTAAAATATTTGAATATAAAATGTTGACAATCACTATAAAAATTATATATTTTCAGATTTTTAAACAGAAATAAAACCTTAGTATAACTTTTGCTTATATGCATGTACGTATGTATATTAAATATACAGATGTAAGTGGTTTTTGATATTTAAAAATGAAAATTTTGACTGTATTTGTTTACACCTCATTATATTGCAATCTAACGGTGCAGATGTGCTTTGCTTAGTTTAAATTTTGAAATCATTCCTGTGTGAAAAATAATATAATTTATTTTAATTGAATTTGTACGAAAATCTTATGGTTATCTTTGCCATCTATGGAGACTGAGAAATTTGTTAAAACAGCGATCAATAAAATTTTGTACCAATATTGCTACTCGTGTATCGATTACTTATTCCTATGAATCAATATTTTTGGTTTCTTGACTTGATTTATACAAAAGAAATATTTTATATTATTTAAAGAAGAATCGCATGAAATAGTGTACACCTGTGTTTATACTCAAATAGATATCAAATACAATACTACATATTTGCAATATTTGTATGTGTATACAGTTTTTGAGAAGGTAGCTAGTTAAATGCTATATCCCATTTAATCACTATTTACGAATTAAACTAATGACATGTAGAAAAATATTAGATGATTTTTTTTAGTATGACAATTTTTTTAGTATGACAAGTATGACATATGTTCATATAATATTTAACATTAATATATCAATGAACAACATGTTTTTATGTTGTTATATATTACGTATAAGTATTGTATAAAATGTTTTCCACATAATGTGAATACATATTATACACGTATATATTCACAGCTTCCAAAAGAGTGTGAAATCACTTTAAAAGCATTCAATTAATGTCCTTTAGGTTATTTTTTTCTATATTTAATGCTAAGATGTCTTTAAATAATTATCATATCTGTATGTTAAAATAGCTTTAATAAAAATACTTTGGGTGCCTGAAAAAGATTAATACATTTAAAAACATTTTTTGAAATCCTTAAAAACAATCCATAAAACCTTACTAAATTTTATGTGCGTTTAAATTTTACACAAAATCAAAGCAATTCGGGAGACCATTCAATCTTTTTTTTTTTTGTTTTTAATTTGTACTACTCTTTTTCAGAAATCCTAAAATTAATATTTAAAATTCATATCATTAACAGCATATTTATATGTAATTTTATATAAGAAAATGTTTTGTGAATATACTTTTGTTTGAAATCTGAGCTAAAATTACCCACAAAAAGGAAACTGCTCAATATCATCATTTAACCTGTTAGCTCAATATCTAAAGACAATTTTTTTTATTTCAGATTTGTATTCTATGATAATATGGTTCGGATGTGATTATCATGATAACGATCAAAGCATTGTTGAATAGCACGATTTGGTCTATCGTTAAAATGTAATTAAATACATATATTATATTTTTCTTCTAAATGTCATCATTTTTAACTACATTATCTTGCGTTATTAAATTGTTAATATACATACATACATATCAGTGCCGGTCTTACACCCAATGGCGCCCTCGAGCAATTTTTTCTAAACACCCTTAGAAAAAAATTTTGCCTTAGGCGTTTTAATCTAAAATTTTGTATGGCTTTTGGCGCTCTAGATTTAAATATTAAAGCGTCTTTGGCGCATCGAGCGGCGCCCTAATATATTTGACCCAGCCCTCCCCTAAAACCGGCACTGATACATATGAATGTAGGTTGCTTCAAATAATTATGTTCCAACGATCAGGGACTGTTTATGTTGTTTCCTCTGTAAATAATCTACCTCTGCCATTGCAAATAAGACTGAATTTGGCGTCAATTCAGACAAATTCAATACAATAATAGCATGTAAATTGTTTTAAAAGCAAACATGACAAAAAAGCTCACTTACATAGCTTTTTTTACACAAGAAACTGCGTAGATTGTTTACGTTTAATAAAATTTCTAACACATGATAGTGCTAAGTCAAAATGATTACTTTATAAAAATGACCGTCACAAAAAATGTTTAGTTTAAAATTATTATTTTTATTTATTTAAATTATATGTATGTACATAGCTGCCCGAAATTACGTTAATAATATTTATACATTTATAAAATTATTATTGGCGATACATATTTAGATACATAGATTTTACCAATGTGAATTTTGAAAATAAGTTATTTATTATTCATATTATTTTCTGTTTTGTACAAAAATAAAATAATTAGTATTATAATATCACAACATTAGGAATGGCTAATTTTTGTAATTATGTTATATTACATACGCACCCCTTAATAAAGTCACGATATGATGATCAAAGTGAATTTTATGCCTACATGCATAAAATTTTTGTTAAATTTGTATTATAGATAGACCGCAAGGCTGTGAAATTGATAGTTACCGAGTGTTATTATTGATATTTGAACATAATCATTCCTTAAAATAATTAAATTAATTGATAATCTCAATTTAACAACATGTTTAAATTTAGACAGTTTCATTCAGGCCAACTGTGAATACATTCGAAACGAATTGAACAATTTTTCATGACTTTGTACAGAGACATTAATCTAAAACGTTTTGTTTCAGTTTTACTTGCATTTAAAATAAATCTTAATCACTGGTATATATATGTATTATATGATTGTTGTTAATTTTTTTTTCTTACCAAGTATTAGTGGCTTAATAAAAATGATTTAATGTCACGTAATAATTTCAAAAAAGATGAATACAAATAAAGTAAATAGAATCGCATTAGGTGTAATAGAGATTTGACAATTGTTGATTGTTGAACTGTAGCGGTAATCACTAGCTGTCCAGATTAAGTAGAAATTTGTAGTCAGGGTACACTTCTTTTGAAATTTAAATGTTAGGACGTGTAACGAACAATAATAATCATATGGTAGACATAAGTAGATGTACTCTAAATAAACTTTTATATTCATTAAACTAATTATCAAGGGCAAATTTTGTAGAATTTTAGGAAAAGCAATAAATAAACGTCGTTATGTCATAAAGCTTTTTGAATGTTTTTATACACTGAAAATAAATTATTGCAATTATTATCTTAATTATTTTACCAACATTACATTACAATCATCCTAATTGTTAATTCATTCAAAACTGCCATCGCGTTCGATTTTGTAACACGTCTTTCGGTTGTGATATAAATTTTTATCATCAATGTATAGGACAACAACATTTCTAGATGCTCTGTACTATCACATGATATGAAATAAATTACATAAATTTCAAATCTTTCTTCATTATTTTTCAATCTGATATATCTATCGTTAACAATTGTATCTTCCTAGTGGCTGTTAAATAAATACGTACCCACTGTTCACGTTAATACCATAAATTATAATAAGTACATATAAATATACATATATAAAGAAAGGCATGAAGAGAATGGTTTAACTAAATATGTTTGGTAACAATTGATCAAGATACAAATTCATAATACATAATGTTTTAATTTAAAAAAAAAATACTAAAGGTCTGACCGCACTATACGGCCGTCGACTGCTGCAGCACGACACAACACGGCAAAGTTGATACAAAAGGCAACTGTCGCGTGACGCGTAGTGCGTTATATCTCATACAATTTCATACAAACAATATTTGGCCGCACGCTGCCGTTCGTGTCGCAGACGCATACTGCGTTCAGACCTTAAGTATACAATTTTAAATTATCATTTTTCCATATACAAAATGACGAATGATACACTATTTTCCCTTTAAAAATGACCATCAATACCAGGGCTGTAGAACAGGGACGTCATTTGGGGGCGAGGGGTGCATGGGGGGGAGTTGCTTCTCCCCCCCCTCCCTAAATTTAGAAAATAGTATGAATTTAATGATTATTAAAAAAAATACGGATATATGAATGTTACGTTTCATTATTATGTTAATTTTGGGTAGCTTATTGGCTAATAAAATAATCGCTGCAATTAACTATGTACTTTGAAAAAAAAGGTTTTTGATTTGTTTTGTTTTCTGAAAGGTCCGCTTTATTTTATTTTATCTGAGAAACAGATGTGTAACGTATATTTATCCGAAAGTTCGTATTTATTGTTTGTTTTCTAGAAAGGTTTTAAATTAATATTTTACTGAATCGGTTCAATCACGACTGATTTTATTTCTAGTATTTTTATTTGCGGACGACCAATCTCTCACAAAACAACGAATGAGATGGATTTAATCTTCATGTTTAACGAATTCGGTCCAAAAAAAGTATTAGTTATTTAATAAAATTGCGTTGAAACATTATATAAAGAATACAAATATAAATTTTCAGCATGATACGTTCAGGGGTGTAGGAAAAACCGTGTGGTCACAACATTTTTAACATTTCTAAGAGGAAAAAAACCCACTTCGGGCTAGTTAAATTCAATGATATTTTTTTTAATTTTCATCACATTGATACAAGAATTATACTTGAATTTTGTCGTGAAGAGCACACTTGCACACTTAAAATTAGCAGCTTACAAGAGTAAACTGCCAATTTCAGTTGACGGGTGTTGACGAAATTTTATATGTAATTTGACATTAAGTTTATAATTATCGAAATGAAATGTCAGCTAAATACGCCCAAAGGTTTCCGATAAAAACGGTTCGGTGATTACTAGTCAAATGTGATCCGGTCACAAGACAACCGGTCGCTCTAGATCGGTCACACGTGATCACCCGTCACATTAAAACTGGTCATGAGAAAACTGGTCACACCCTAAAATCGGTCAACCAGTTTTCTCGTGACCGATTTTAGGGTGTGACCAGTTTTAGTGTGACGGGTGATCACGTGTGACTGGTTCACATATGACTAGTAGTCCGTTTACCGATAAAAACAACCTATGGCAGAAGGATTCTGTGATTATTCCGTAAAAACCGATCTTGTACTAAAAGTCACTAAAATCTTGATCATGGAACATCTGGCACCCAAAAACTCCATCACTTTTTGCGAAATAATCCGTTTACCGGAAAAAGAGGCACGAAATTCATTGTCCGCTACAATAACAGATATTTTATTTATTGTTGATTTTAATTTATTTATTGATAATAAAAATTGGTTTGTAGCATGACAGCACTAAAAGTTTGAAAAAAGGGAATAAAAAAGGGCATGAAATTTGATCTGGAAAAAATTTACATGGTAGTTTCAATAATCTTGCTGTGGGAAAAATAATTTCAAAAATATATAATTACGTCTTAATCCTTAGTAAGGATTAAGCCGTGTACTCTTGCACCCTTATGTACCCTTGGTAAGTTTTGGCGTGAGGGTAAATACGGCGTTTGACGGTTGGCAGTCAACCCGCTGATTGGTACAACTGATTCGCTGTTTATGTGTAACTAGTACCGGATTTAGACAAAAGATGTCACTAAAAAAATACCAGAGCGAAGCTTAGTCGATCTGGTTGCTGTCAGAGTTAAATATGGAGACGATGGAGTGTAGGCTTTGTCTTGGATCAGCTTCGGCCGAGTCTTCCGTCTCGATCTTCGGTGACCTTCATCCAGAGCGTCTGGAGCAACGTATCCGGACCTGCTGTCAAATTCAGGTCGGTTGCAGGTTACAATTATTGTGGACGCAATTGGTTAACTCTTTTCACCGCTCAATCCTACATTTTTCATCTGCAGGTTGAAAGAGGCGATGGGTTGCCGGACACAGTGTGTCTTTTGTGTAAGACCAATCTGGAATTATTAATCAACTTTCGAAAGGCTTGTTTTCGAAGCAACGAAACGTTTCAACTGAGGTTAAATGATTGCTTGAAGATCAAGACTGAAGAAGTTTTGTTGGAAGATGTAATATGGAGCGATGAGCCTTCACTACCGACAATTCACCGAAAGAATAGTATCATTTGTTTGAAGCCACTTCCCAGTGAATCTGAAATTGTTTTACACAAAAGATCACATACTGGAGAAGAGTTGTTCAAATGTAACATTTGTTTAAAATCATTTTCTCGTAAATCTAGCCTGGAGGCACATAAATTATTGCATACTGGGACAAAACCATACAAATGTGACATGTGTTTAAAATCATTTATTAATAAATGTCGCCTCAAGGCACATAAAAAATTGCATACTGGGGCAAAACCATACACATGTGACATTTGTTTAAAATCATTTTCTCGTAAATGTGATATTCTTACACATTTAAGATCTCACACGGGGGAAAAGCCTTACAAGTGTGAAATTTGTCTAAAATCATTTACACGCAAATCTAGTGTCGCAGCACATAAAATATTGCATACTGGGATAAAACCGCACAAATGTAACGATTGTTTAAAATCATTTTCTAGTAAATTTGAACTCGAATCACATATTTTATTACATATTGGAACAAGACTACACAAATGTAGCCTTTGTTTAAAATCTTTTGGTCGTAAAGATAGGCTTGTGTTACATTTAAGATATCACGCGGAGGATAAGCCACACAAGTGTGAAGTATGTTCAAAATCATTTATTCAAAAATATCGTCTTGAGGCACATAAAAAATCGCATACTGGGACCAAACCATACAAATGTGACAACTGTTTAAAATCATTTATTCATAAATATAAACTTGTGTTACATTTAAGATCTCACACGGGGGAAAGGCCTTATAAGTGTGAAATTTGTTTAAAATCATTTACTAGTAAAAGTGGTCTCGAGGCACATAAAAAATTGCATACTGGGATAAAGCCATACATATGTGACATTTGTTTAAAATCATTTAATGATAAATGTGGAATTATGATACATTTAAGATCTCACACGGGGGAAAAGCCTTACAAGTGTGAAATTTGTCTAAAATCATTTAATCACAAATCTGGTCTCGAAGAACATAAAATGTTGCATACTGGGATAAAACCGCATAAATGTAACATTTGTTTAAAATCGTTTTCTCGTAAATCTGTTCTCCAGGAACATGAAATATCGCATACTGGGACAAAACCACACAAATGTGACATTTGTTTAAAATCTTTTGGTATTAGAAATAGACTTTTGTTACATTTAAGATCTCACACGGGAGAAACGCCTTACAAGTGTGAAATTTGTTTAAAATCATTTTCTCGTAAATCTGGCCTCAAAGTACATAAAATATTGCATACTGGGATAAAACCACACAAGTGTGAAATTTGTTTAAAATCATTCACCCGCAATCATTACCTCGTCAAACATAAAATAACTCATACAATGGAATAATAACAACATTATATATATATATATATATATATATATATATATATATATATATATATATATATATATATATATATATATATATATATATATATATATATATATATATATATATATATATATATATATATATATATATGTGTGTATAAAAAAATTGGTTATTATATAAATATTCTTAATATTCTTAAATTTTGGCCGCATGCGTGCAATGATGTTTCTGGCGCCCCCCTCCCATGATTTCTAATTGCAGTTTAT
This sequence comes from Arctopsyche grandis, assembly GCF_051622035.1. Taxonomy (NCBI): domain Eukaryota; kingdom Metazoa; phylum Arthropoda; class Insecta; order Trichoptera; family Hydropsychidae; genus Arctopsyche; species Arctopsyche grandis. The sequence goes on from NC_135359.1 coordinate 22,943,173, forward strand.
TTAAATAATTTTAAGAGAAATGATAATTGAACATAATATACACAAATCTATTCGTATTTTATTTATTTTAAATGTAATAATTTTTATTGGATGAAATCGAGATACATAATTCTGGTAATCATACTTATGTACATATGTACATAAAATGTTAAATTTTAATCTTGTTCTTTATATCGAGTCCTTTCTGTGAATTATCAATAAAATTAATCAATTAAAAAAAATGTCGTTTTTTTCATTTCCCAATTGGTAAATTTAACATATCGTCGGTAAAGTGGCAGAAAGCTTGGAGTCAAAAATTATTGTTTTGAGAAAATCTTTTTTTGTCGATAATCAAGATGCGATAATCAATCTTGTGACCTAAATCATTATTCATTAAACTAACCACTAAATGAAATGTGTTCATCGTTTATGTATTCGATTAACTCTTTGGGTGCTGACATCTTTTCTGTTGAAAACCCGCCACATTGAAAATTTCCAACTATAATTATTTAGAAATTCAATAGAAATCAGTTATAAAATTGTAACTAATCCGAACAAACACTAGATAACTACCACTGAGGATTTAGAGTTTTGCAAAGGTGTGCTCTAATTCTAATATAAGTTGTAACAATATAAAACAAACAAAAGAATTCTATTAATGAATGTATTTTTCCAAAACTAGTAATATCTTCACTGTTGTTAAAATGTAATGCTCACAATCTAAAATACTCAACAGTTAGGGATTTTCATCGGGTAATTCTGCTATGGTTATAAATTCAGAAATTCCGGTGTAAACCAGTCTTTATAAATGTTAACAAATGAATGACACGGATTACACGACCTATGTTCAATGCTACCTGGAAAGGCTTAGCGGGCAGTATTCTTGTTTACTTTGTACATGCTCAATATACAACGCCTATCGGCGTTTTTCAGGCCCATGGACTTGTTGTCATAACGCCGATCAGCATTCAAAGGGTTAATGCAGCGTTTCTCAACCTTTTTGAATCATGGCTACCCTTTGTGTTTCGTTAGGCCGAGATACGGTCAACATCCCTACCCCCGCCTAAAATGGAAATTGTGTTAACTCACGTCGTCCAACATTCATTTTGAAATATAATTATTACTTTTCCAAGAAAAGCAATAATTATTTTTTTACACGTTATGAGATTAAAACATTTTTCTTGTTTTAGTGATCACCAATTATAGGACGGGTGAAAGGTTTCGACCGTTTCCCGGCCTATGGAAATTCAGTTGAGTTTGAAAGAGGATCGTTTATTTTCGTTCAATTGATACAAAGGTTATTGTATGTACGAAGAGGTTGACGCTTCGGAGATGTGAACTGGTTGAACTCCAGCGGATCACTCTGGTGTCTGGAGCTTCTGTGTTGCTTTATATACCTTTTGGGTTGGAACGTGTCGCGTGCAAATGCTTTGTCTTCGTTTCCAGGACACACGTGTTAGAGACACGGGTTGACCTATATTCGAGGCGCGTGCTCGGTACATGTGTGGTTTTATGGGTTCAGCGCTAGGACGTCGTTCGTTTGAGAATGCAAGCGTGTGCCACGAGTTAATGACTTTTCACGTGTAAATGTCTTTCGGGACATACGTTGCGGTCGCCTTTTGACATCACTGCTGGGTTTCGTTGTTTTACGATCGAACGATGAACTCTTTCTTCTGGAATGGTCGAAGGGGTCGTTGCCCTTGAGTTATGCGGTTTTGGACAGGATCGATGATGAGATCGCTGGTTTTGATGTAATAGCACAAGTTGTACTATATTCCTACATTGTAATTGTTTGTTTTACAAATTAAATTTCTCAAATATATCTGATAAATAAAATGGTAAACGGGTTACTATTCATGACGGCACTAAAAGTTTGAAAAAAAAATAATGAAATTTGATCTGAAAAAAATTCATATGGTAGTTGCAATAGTTCTTGTTTTGAGAAATATTATTTCAAAAATATTTAATTACTTCTTAATCCTTAAATTAATTCCTGAAAGTTTTGGCGTGAGGGTAAATACGCGTTTGGCAGTCAACCCGCTGATTGGTACAACTGATTCGCTGTATATGTTTAACTAGTACCAAATTTTGACAAAAGATGTCACTAAAAAAATACCAAGGCGAACTGTCAAAAATACCTGGTTGCTGTCAGAGTTAAATATGGAGACGATGGAGTGTAGACTTTGTCTTGGATCAGCTCCGGCCGAGTCTTCCGTCTCGATCTTCGGTGATCTTCATCCAGAGCGTCTGGAGCAACGTATCCGGACCTGCTGTCAAATTCAGGTCGGTTGCAGGTTACAATTATTGTGGACGCAATTGGTTAACTCTTTTCACCGCTCAATCCTACATTTTTCATCTGCAGGTTGAAAGAGGCGATGGGTTGCCGGACACAGTGTGTCTTTCGTGTAAGACCAATCTGGAATTATTAATCAACTTTCGAAAGGCTTGTTTTCGAAGCAACGAAACGTCTCAACTGAGGTTAAATGATTGCTTGAAGATCAAGACTGAAGAAGTTTTGTTAGAAGATGTAGTGTGGAGTAAAGATCGGGAGCTTTCGCTCCTTGAATGTTTTCAAGCAGAGCCGATACTATGGCAGTCCAAACATAAGGATTATAAAAAGAAAAATTTGGTCCATAATGCTTGGAAGCGAATTGGCGCGATTATGTGCATTCCATTGACTGAATGCAAGAAGAAAAAGGATTCGCTTATGTCCAGTTATAGAGGCTATAAAAAGAAAGTGAAAGATTCCATCCACAGTGGTGCAGGCTCGAGTGAGGTCTATAAACCTATATGGTTCGCTTACGATGTGATAGGCTCATTTCTTGGGGAAGGCTTACATTGCAAAGAAATGATAAATTCTGTAAGTATATTTATTTATATTATTATACTTTAATCTACAAAATATTTCGTGAACTCGTTTCTAATTTCACTGACATTCAGAGCTGCTCGGCGTGGTATGTGTGGCATATTACGAACAGCACAAGTAATTTCAGTTTCGTTTCTCCATGAACCAGGTGCTATAAGTGTGTCGTTCTCGTCATAAGTGTCTATGAATATATGTTCGACGAAGTGTCGCTTTTTCTTAAGAAGTTATGCAGTAATTTACACGTCATTTTTAAAATAGAAACTTTTTCTGGAATTAATTTAATCGGTTTTTTAAATATTCTAAATTTCGTAACAAGTATTCCAAACGTATTTTCTACTACAACCCGTGCTCTCGACAATCTTTGATTAAATTCACGTTTTGGGGATCCCCAATCATGATTACCAGGATACGGTTTCATTACATGTTCTGTCAGAGGAAAGGCACCGTCTCCCAAATAATATAGGGTACATCTTTGTTTGAACTGGGCAAAGGGTGTGGTGTAGGTAAATTTAATGCATTAAGGCAAATTTTTTTCCATAGTAAACTATTCCTAAATACTCCGCCATCGCTAATTCTACCTTGGCATCCTATGTCTGCAAAGATAAAATTATAATTGCTGTCAACTAAAGCTAACAATACCATGCTGTATGTTTTCTTGTTATTAAAATATTCTGATCCCGAGTCAACTGGACATTCTATAACGATGTGTTTTCCATCAATTGAACCGATAGCTCAAGGAAATTTATGTGCAAATTTTCAAAAAAAGGATTTCCTTTTTCAATTTCAAGCCACTCCTCTGCGCACGTCGGCATCTGTAAAGAAAACAATTATATAATTAGATTATTATTTTTATTTTCAGGAAAGATCATCAGTGAATGACAATGAAGAGAGGAGTTCGAGCCGGAATATAGACAGCCAAAATACGGTGTCACGATCAATTCGTCGCCAGAAAAACCCCCCTGAGCTTTTGACTGCTGAAGAAGTGGTTAAGGATGCTCATGATACACTCATAACAACTTTGAGCACTAGGGAATTCGAGGAAGATGATGAATGTGACCTACACGGTAAAATCGTAGCTAAAATGTTGCGAAAATTACCCGAGGATGAAAGAACGAAGATTGTGTGTGAAATTTATTACATGTTTATGCATTATGACCAACTAAATAGACCACAAACTCCTAAATATTTTTCGCCTTCTACTACATATGATTCATCACCAAATACAACCTATTCTTATACAGAAACTACCTCTAATAACACTGAACAACAACAAAAAATTACCGGAGCGGAGACTAACCAATCTTTACTAAGTTTGACCCACTGAATTCGAATATGATAATGATTTTTGTTGGTTAGTGATCGTTTACGAGAAATGAGCGTTTAAAAAAATGCGCGATTTTTACAGTTTTTTGGCTTTTGCTGTCTTTAACTCAAAATCTAATATTGCTGTGCTCAAAGTGAGTATTGGAATCAATAGTCAGATGTTTTTCCTATTTTTTAGTTTAAGTTTTACCTCTGTGAGGTGGATATCCATCTCGTTTGCACCAACATTATCCGCGTTACAAATGTGTACACAACGAAAGCATTTCTATCACAATGACTGCTGGAGTTAGTACGTTTAGATAATAAAAAAAATATTGAGATAGAAAACCAATCCTTATTAACGTGGTGAAATAAAAAATTGGCAAAATAAACGCAAAATAGCACGGAGAAAAAATCCCTAAAAAAATATATATTTTTGACTTTTAAAATTCGCTGGACAATTAATGATACGTATTTTTAAACAATAAAAAACCACAATCAATAGAAAAAACATCTGACCATTGATTCCAATACTCACTTTGAGCACAACAATACTAGATTTTGAATTAAAGACCGCAAAAGCCAAAAAACTGTAAAAATCGCGCATTTTTTAAAAAGCTCATATCTCGGAAACGATCACTAACCAACAAAAATCATTATCATATTTGAATTCAGTGGGTTACACTTAGTAAATATTGGTTAGTCTCCGCTATGGTAACTCAAAAACGTGATTTTTTGTTGCTCAGTGTAACCCACTAACTAAAAACTACTCCAATAACCCACATTCTCGATCAAAGCATAGCCATAGGTTCACGGATAATTATAACTTCTAATGAAGTTATCTGTCCGGCTACATTCCACAAATGAAGAAACGTACAAACTTAATTAACCCTTTATTTATTTATTTAATATATTTGAGAGAAGGTGGCAAAGCCGATAGACCCAAGGGGTTTGATCATGAAAATAAAAATAAGAAAGCAATCTGTGATCAATTTATTAGATTTTTATTTTTGGAGTCTAAGCGAGTGACCTCTGAGGTCAGTGTTTACGTTGAATGTAATAAGATTAGACATATGACAATTATAGTGATTATTTAGTATTTTAAAGACTTCGATTAAGTCACCTCTAGTTCTTCTCGTCTCTAGTGTATTCTTTTCAATCTTTCGTTATAAGAAAGTGATTTAAGTACAGACGGAATCTTAGTAATTCTCCTTTGAACCCTTTCAATACATGTAATATATTTTTTAAAATAAGGATTCCATATGTTAAAAGCGTATTCTAGTTTAGGTCTGATGAAAGTTTTATATATTTTTGATAAAATAGTTAAGTTCAGAAAATTTAATACACGCTTTATAACATACAAAAATGAGTAACATTTGTGTTGACAATATGATTAATATGAGAGGACCATTTTAGGTCGCAAGAAGTGATGATACTTAGGTCTAATTGATGTTGGACGCAATTGAGGAATTTTATGTAACCAAATAAAAATTTAACTTTATATAACCAAATATAAATGCCATTGTCAATAAAGCTCTTTTTCTCTGCTAATTTCCTTCAAAAATGATCTCTATGTACTAATTCACTATGTTTTATGTTTTGCCCCTTATCATTAATTTTTCTTAATTTTTTCAATAAATTTGAACGATAAGATCATTTTAGTGTTTTTATTTAGTTTTAGAATTTTAGAGTTTAGTGTTTTTATTATGTAGTGTTTAGAGGTTGTGATCGAGAAATCTCGTCTCGAGAATCCTCGAGAAATTTTGATTCTCGTTTCTCGAGAATATTTTATTGAAAAATTTTTGAGATTCTCATATCTCGAGAATATTTTATTATGAAAATTCGAGATTCTCGTATCTCGAGAAATCGTTTATTAGAATTTCGAAAATATCGAGAATATTCTTAATTTATCACTACATGTTTTTGCTCAATAAACTGACTGATTTGTTATACTTGTTAACTCGTAAATAATTTTGTGAAGTATTATAATATGTCAGTATTTTTATTATTTGTCCGGTAAGATATTATTCGGTCATAATATAAGTACATATACATATGTTACTACGAAATCGCACCATTTTTAAGTTACATATGTATATGTATGTGCATGTAGGTACTAGTCAATAGTGCGAAAGTATTCGATTATGATATCACTAAAACGCTAGTGAAAATATATTTTTAGTGACAATATGACCCCACTTAACACACATAAAACAAAGATTTTTGATTTATTATTTATTTATTCGAGTATTTGTTCCTTAGATATTAATCAATTTACAGTCCCTGACCAGAATATTACGCCACCCCTCTCGAGATGCGTTTGGGTAAATTTGTCACGGTCGTAAATAACTCATTATGGGAACTTTTGGCCTCATTTTTTTTGTGATCTTATCCTTAAATGCAACTCTATTCACTAGCAAAAAATATCGGTGGATTATCCCTCAAAAGGTCTTCAAAAACAAAAGAAAGATGTTTGAAATCGGTTTGCGTCTGAATTTTGTTCAATATTGACGTGCGTTTCCGTTAAAATCATTCATTATTTTGTGAAAAGCACTGTGTTTTTTTCTCTTTTACTGCAACTTTATCATATTTCTAAGGTAAGTTGGTATTTAATATCTCGAAATTTTACTTTGTTTTATGATTTAAATTGCGTGTAAAACTTTAATTGGATTTTTTTAGATGGGTAGAAAATCAGATCTTTCTAAAGAAAAAATTGCAAGCATTACATCATTATTAAATACAGGAAAGTTTTCTCAAAACAAAATCGCGACAATGGAGGGTGTTAGTAGGGCGTCTATTAGAAAAATAAAACAAAATCTGGAGACATTCGAGTAAACTTTTTAAATTCTCCAGAAGGTTCACCTACTAATTCGGTCAACTGCCTTTCCATAGTTACACTTGTAGGAATCTCGTCATCGAAACATTCGAGAATATTCCACAACAACAAACCACATTCCGCGCAGAACTCGCACACGTACACAACACGAGCACTTCTTGGAATCAATCGCCAAAACCTTCGAGACAGTTCCACCCCTCACACTCGAGCGGAACAAAACCAGTCGAAGTACACCTGCAGCCATTATACTAAACTCAAGCGGAACGCCCCTACCAGTCGAGCGGAAACAAACCAGTCGAAGCACACCGCCGCCATTAAACTACATCGAGCGGAACGGCGCCAATCGTTCCAGAAAATTCTACCCCTCGACAAAAGCACATTCCTCGCTTACGCATCAACAACCATCACCATGGGTCAGGTGATTCCAGAAACACTATAAAAGGAGGTACAACCCAAACAACGCCAGTCGACCCACAGCAGCAAGCGTCGACACACAGCAGCAGACCAGAGACCTTCTGAACATAGCCGAACAACGAGCCAGCAACACACTGCCGCATCCAGAGACCTTCTGAACATAGCTGAATGCCGAGCCAGCGACACTCTACCATATCCAGAGACCGCTGAACGACATACTTTTGCCCAAATATAATACCTTTGTACAACCATAGGCAAACAATAAAATTTTATAAAACAAGCACAACAGTGTTTTGTTAGGCTGGGATACGGTCAACACATACCTACCCCGCCTACACACTGAAAAAAAAAAGTATTGAAAATGATGTAAAAAATAATAAGGCCACTCTGTTACGTTCGACAGACTTTTGGCTTTATTTCTTTTAAATACATATGTATAATAATATTGATTCTCAGAATTTCAATCAGCAGAGGGCTCTTTTAAATACACTAATCTACATAGATTCTTAAGTTTCAATAACAGGGCGAATGTTTACGACCTTTTTTACCCTCGAGTCACACAACCAGTTCCGGCCTTACGCCCGATGGTGCCCTCGGGCAATTATTTTTAAACACCCTTAGAAAGAACTTTTAGCGCTCTAATCTAAAATTTTGAATGGCTTTTGGCGCTCTAATTTTAAATTTTAAAGCGCCTTTGGCGCATCATTCGGCGCCCTAACTTATTTGGCGCCCTCGGGCGCCACCCGACCTAGCCCCCCCCCCCTAAAACCGGCACTGCACACAACCAAGACGAGTTTTAGGTTATTAACATACCTCGTTCTGTTGTGATGAATCTCCGTCATCCACCATCTTCTTTTTTTCCATTTATTTTTTATTTGCTTTTTATTTTTAATATAGGTATAATTGTAGCACACAGCGTCACAGCAGCAGCAGCAGCTACATCGGCGTCCATTTTCGTTTCGCGCGAACTCTGCGCGAAAAAGATGTCACCACACTCATTGATTCGCGCCGTTGTTCGCGCGCGAGTGTAGAGCCCACTTAATATGGAACGATGAGCCTTCATTACCCACATTTCACCGAAATAATAGTATCAATTGTTTAAAGCCATTTCCCAGTGAATCTTAAATTGTTTTACGCATAAGATCACAAACTGGATAAAACCGCACAATTGTAACATTTGTTTAAAATCGTTTTCTCGTAAATCTGACCTCGAATCACTGCATACTGGAATTTATTGCATACTGGAACAATACCACACAACTGTCACATTTGTTTAAAATCTTTTGGTTGTAAACATAGCCTTGTATTACATTTAAGATATCACGCGGGGGATAAGCCTCACAAGTAGAAACGTGTAGAGATCTGAGAAAATTGAAAAAAAAATATTCATTCAAGTATTGCATTTGTCAATGGCATTGGCTACGTCCACAATACCGATATCTACACCCGATAATTTCGAATTTTCCATATCCAGTTCCCATATTGCAACCTGTGGTTGCTATTTAGGAACTGGTTATGGAAAAATTCGTAAATATTGGGTGTAGATATCGGTAGTGTGGACATAGCCATTGACTCAATGCGAGTATATAAAAATGTGTCGATTTGTAAATCTGATTGATATACATTTTTTTCAATTTTTGCAAAATTTCCGTTGCCCGATTTTCTCAGGGAAAATTTTCCCGTCAGCACGTCTTTAGTTACTACCATTGAAGTAGAATGGGTAGAAGCGTTCTCAGCTTCCAAAAATGTTGCTACAGAAACTCCGTGCAGACGGAGATTTCGTCTGTTTTTCTCAGTTGCAGTAGGATCTCTGTAGCAGTAAAATCTCTTTGAAATAGGCTCTACTAGTGAAATTGTGTGGTAGTATTAGTTCGACAAAGTCCGAACATCTGTATGTGCACGTGCTAGATGTTCGGACCAGCCTCACTCATTGAAAAACAGGGCCGTACACCGTATTCTTTTTTAAAACTAATTATTACTTTATCTACATTGAAGTAGTATGCATAGAATTGCTCTCAGCCCCTAAAAATGTTGCCACAAAAAATCCGTGTGCCCGGAGATGTCAGCTGTTTTGTCCAGTTGTTGTAAGGGACGATCACTTCCACGATTTTTTTTTCCTCACTCTTTTGTCTCTCTTCTGACTTTCCGTCTCTCTCTTCGATGGCTCACTTTTAAGCGATACTTTTGTTAGGAATGACTATTCTATACATTATACTTCAATGGTTACTACTCATGACAGCACTAAAAGTTTGAAAAAAAAGTTATGAAATTTGATCTGGAAAAAATTCATATGGTAGTTGCAATAGTCCTTGTTTTGGGAAATATTATTTCAAAAATATATAATTACGTCTTAGCCCTTAAATTAATTCCTGAAAGTTTTGGCGTGAGGGTAAATACCCGCCGATTGGTATAACTGATTCGCTGTATGTGTAACTAGTACCAGATTCAGACAAAAGATGTCACTAAAAAAAAAATACCAGGGCGAAGCCTAGTCGATCTGGTTGCTGTCAGAGTTAAATATGGAGAAGATGGAGTGTAGGCTTTGTCTTGGATCAGCTCCGGCCGAGTCTTCCGTCTCGATCTTCGGTGATCTTCATCCAGAGCGTCTGGAGCAACGTATCCGGACCTGCTGTCAAATTCAGGTCAGTTGCTGGTTGCAGGTTACAATTATTGTGGACCCAATTGGTTATCTCTTTTCACCGCTCAATCCTACATTTTTCATCTGCAGGTTGAAAGAGGCGATGGGTTGCCGGATACAGTGTGTCTTTCGTGTAAGACCAATCTGGAATTGTTAATCAGCTTTCGAAAGGCTTGTTTTCGAAGCAACGAAACGTCTCAACTGAGGTTAGGTGATTGCGTGAAGATCAAGACCGAAGAAGTTTTGTTAGAAGATGTAACATGGTGCGATGAGCCTCCACGACCGAAAATTCACCGAAAGAATAGTGACTTTCGTTTAAAGTCATTTTCTCGTAAATCTGGCCTGGAGGTACATACAATATTGAAAACTGGGACAAAACCACACAAATGTGATATTTGTTTAAAATCTTTTACTCGTAAACGTGGTCTCAACACACATAAAAAATTGCATACTGGGATAAAACCATACATATGTGACATTTGTTTAAAATCATTCAATCATAAATGTGAAATTCTGACACATTTAAGATCTCACACGGGGGAAAAGCCTTACAATTGTGAAATTTGTCTAAAATCATTTACTCACAAATCTGGTCTCGAAGCACATAAAATATTGCATACTGGATTAAAACCGCACAAATGTAACATTTGTTTAAAATCATTTTCTCGTAAATCTGGCCTCGAATCACATAATTTAATGCATACTGGGACAAGACCACACAAATGTAACATTTGTTTAAAATCTTTTGTTCATAAGCATAGGCTTGTGTTACATTTAAGATGTCACGCAGGGGATAAGCCTCACAAGTGTGAAGTATGTTCAAAATCATTTATTCAAAAATATCGTCTCGAGGCACATAAAAAATCACATACCGGGACAAAACCATACAAATGTGACAACTGTTTAAAATCATTTATTCATAAATATGAACTTGTGTTACATTTAAGATCTCACACGGGGGAAAAGCCTTACCAGTGTGAAGTATGTTTAAAATCATTTATTCAAAAATATCATCTCGAGGAACATAAAAAATTGCATACTGACATAAAACCATACAAATGTGATATTTGTTTAAAATCATTTAATCATAAACGTGGAATTCTGATACATTTTAGATGTCACACGGGGGAAAAGCCTTACGAGTGTGAAATTTGTCTAAAATCATTTTCTCGAAAATCTAGCCTTAGATTACATAACAAATTGCATACTGGGATAAAACCACACAAATGTAACATTTGTTTAAAATCATTTATTCATAAAAGTGCCCTTGTGTTACATTTAAGATCTCACACGGGGGAAAAGCCTTTCAAGTGTGAAATTTGTTTAAAATCATTTACTCGTAAATCTGGTCTCCAGGCACATGAAATATTGCATACTGGGACAAAACCACACAAATGTGAGATTTGCTTTAAATCTTTCGTTATTAAAAATAGACTTGTGTTACATTTAAAATCTCACACAGGGGAAACGCCGTACAAGTGTGAGATTTGTTTAAAATCATTTTCTCGTAAATCTGGCGTCGAAGCACATAAAGCATTGCATACTGGGATAAAACCACACAAATGTAACATTTGTTCAAAATCATATATTTATAAATATGACCTTGTGTTACATTTAAGATCTCACACAGGGGAAAAGCCTTACAAGTGTGAAATATGTTTAAAATCATTCACGCACAATTGTTACCTCGTCCGACATAAAAAAACTCATAAAATGGAATAATAACAACATATATATATATATATATATATATATATATATATATATATATATATATATATATATATATATATATATATATATATATATAAAATTTGGCCGCATGCGTGCAATGATGTTTCTGGCGCCTCCTTAAAAGACTTTTCTTCTCTTTGCAGTTTATTTAAATAATTTTAAGATAAATCCTAATTGAAAATTATATACACAAATCTATTGTTTGGCTTTCGTATTTTATTTATTTTAAATGTAATATTTTTTATTGGATGAAATCGATATATATATATATATATATATATATATATATATATATATATATATATATATATATAATTTTGGTAAACATACTTATGTACAAAAAATGTTAAATTTTAAACTTGTTCTTTATATCGAGTCCTTTCTGTGAATTATCAATAAAATTAATCAATTTAAAAAAAATGTCGTTTTTTTTTCATTTCCCAGTTGGTAAGTTTAACATATCGTCTGTAAAGTGGCAGAAAGCTTGGAGCATCAAAAATTCTTGTTTTGATAAAATCTTTTTTTGTCGATAATCAATGGCGCCGTCCACACACACGATATTTACTACCGATATTTCCATATCCAGTTCCTAAATAGCAACCACAGGTTGCAATATGGGAACTGGATATGGAAATATCGTTAGTAGATATCGTGTGTGTGGACGGCGCCAATATGTTTGAAGCTATATCTTGTGACCAAAATCATTATTCATAAAACTAACCACTACATGAAATGTGTTCATCATATGTGTATTCGATTAAAGTATTAACAAGTATTTTTTGTAATAATATTTATAAATTATTTGAGTTGACTTGCGCCGATTTGTCGGGGTGCCATTTTTACTTTATTTATGTACGCAGTAATAATAGATGAAGTTTTGTGATCATGCGAAAATTCGAACTCATAATTAATCACTGATCACGTTTTCATGATCTAGAAAAAAATGTGTGTGTTTTTTGTGTTTTTGAACACCGTTAGTCCCATCAAACTGAAGTTTAGTATTGGTTACTGAACTTATGATACGACGTAAATTTTTTTCAAATTTTACCTCCCCTTATAGGTGTCCTCTTTTTTTAAGTTTTTGAATTGAATTATCTCCCAAACCGCTAACCGAATCAGATTGATATTTTTTTACATGTAATAGAAATCATAATTTTACTCCAACTACAAGTAGTGCTTTTACTCTAAAGCAGAGTAAACTATGTTCCGTGGAACAGCAGTGTTCTGCTGAACCTAAATAAATGTTCCGCAACAATTTGGAAAGGTTTTATGTATACACTGCAACACATTTAAAGATCTACTTCATATTAAAAGGCGAGTGATGATCAATCTTCACTGATGTTTATTACGACATCTACATAGGTACAGACGGAGGACCATCTTTTCTCACACATGAAAGAAATGGGCAATAGAATACCAGATCCCCCCTCCAATTTTTTCGTTACTTAAAAAATATGTGTCTTAATATTGGTAGTTCAAATATTTATATAAAAATCAAATGCTAATTAACAAATATGGTATTATGGGGATGAACGAATGAGATGACTGGCATGTTGATTAACGTGCGTTTATTATGAGAGCCAGAGACGGAGTGGGGTAGCCACTCTTAACACAGCCGAGTTGGTCCCAACTCGCAGGAAGGTGACCGAACTCGACCATGTCGTATAGCGAGGCGCCACAATGTTTTTTTTTTAATATTTCAATAAACCTGTGGCGGCTCGCTATACGACATGGTCGAGTTTGGTTACCTTCCTGCGAGTGGGGACCAACTCGGCTGGGTTCGGAGAGCCACTACTCACTCTACCTTTAGCTGTCATATAATAAACACGTGCATTAACATGCCAGTCGTCTCATTCGTTCATCCCCCATAAACCAATTTTTAATTTTTGGGTGTGACCAGTTTTAGTGTGACGGGTGATCACGTGTGACCGATCTAGAGCGACCTGTTTACGGTAAACGGACTAATAGTCATATGTGAACTAGTCACAGGACAACCGGTCGTTCTAGATCGGTCACACGTGTTCACCCGTCACACTAAAACTGGTCAAACCCTAAAATGGGTCACGAGAAAACTGGTCACACCCTAAAATCGGTCAACCAGTTTTCTCGTGACCGATTTTAGGGTGTGACCAGTTTTAAAGTGGCGGGTGAACACGTGTGACCGATCTAGAGCGACCGGTTATCTTGTGACCGGTTCACATTTGACTAGTAATCACCGAACCCCGGTTCACATTTGACTAGTAATCACCGAACCGTAAATTCGGCACTTTTTAATTTTCACCAAACAAATGGGACAAGATGACTAACTGATTGGGATACCGGAACCATACCTTGAAACAGGAACGGTTCCAGTAAAACTGGAACGCATAGTGAGCCTAGTTATAAATAAAATAGTTCGAAACAATGTAAAAGAGAACGGAAATAATGGTCGTCCAAACGACATCTTGCGACTGACACATTGCATAAGTTTGTAGGTTATGTCAATGTAGGCGGCTGAGCTCATACTCGGTGTTCAGAACGGAAACTATCACTTCAGGTACATTCTACAGTACAGGGCCTTAAGAAACATATCATTGAGTCTTGAAGACGACTGAAATCTAGAATGAAAAATATTTCTCTGGTTTGAAATAGTTATCTGACGTTTGATTTGAAGTATTGCCGAATGTGCACTTTCATTCTGCAGTTATGCGGCATTGCCGACCACGCATTCTTCCATGACGTAGACAAGCGTGCATGCTATAATGGAGTATGAGTTTGCCTTTTAATTTATCATTAGAAGTTGGCCTGAGTTTGGGTCCAACAACAAACTATGACGCTACACACAAGAAAAGTCGGCCTGATGTATTGCACATTTGGCAATAAATTTCTATTAAATAAAGAAAAGTCAATTGCTATATAGCAATTGTTAAAACTTTCACATACGAATTGGTGAATGTTAGTATTGTTAGTAAATTAAAATCGGAATGTTAGTACATTCAAATATTCAACGATGCAGTGAATGTTGCAGAACTGGAAAGATTTGGCTCGACTCACGATTGAATGCAACTAGTTGAGAATTTGATATAAATAAAAATTACCTATGGTTTCTCTTATAAATAGCATGAAGCCGATGCGAGTTATTTATAAATAGATCATGTATCTTATTCAAGGCGATCTAAATTTAATTCAATATTTTGGTGCCGTGCTGTGTTCATTCAAAAATTTGCAATAAGATGTTTGTTTTTATTTATTTTCAACGGTGCCGAGTGTGCCAAGGAATCGTATCATCAGCGTCCAAAATATTTTCACATTCATTAATGTGTACTCATTTACATATGTACATAATGAAACTATAGACTTGATTGATGAATGATTTGTATTCAATTTAAAACTTATTTTTATTTATGTATTACTTTTTATTTAGATAATAATAAAAATGTGTACATTTTTTTTTTGTTTTATTTCCAGCTGAGACAGTTTGATCTATAAATTCCATCGTCGCTACGGTCATTCATCTGAAAAGCGTTTACATGAACTTTTTATTGGACCCCACTGTGACACTCTGCTGGCAAAGCCAAGAATTAGTGATCTAGCTTATGACTAGAGGTCAGTCATTCAAAATTTCTGATTCTGACCGGTCTCTGTCTAAAAACGACGCAAAATATATACATATTATATTGAAAATTCAGTGTTAAGACGTTGACAATTATTAGTTAGTTAATTGGTTCGATTTAAGATTGCGATATTATGTCTTTTCCGGCAAAGAAGGACAGGGAAGTGTGCTGGGGTGCTAGAGATCGTTATTGGGAATGTTTGGACAAACATAATATAGGACCCGATGATGCTGTTCCGTCAGCGTGCAACGAGACAAAGAAACAATTTGAAAATATGTGTCCCGGGCAATGGGTTAAACATTTCAATAGGAAAAGGGACTACATTATATTTAAGAAACAACTCGAAGCCAATGGACCGACCCCACAAACGTAAATTAAATTTATTACAATAGTTTTGTACGATATATCTTATATTAAATTATGTCTATATCTCCTGCAAGTATAAATTTTACGTCACACTATAGACGGCTCACACTTGCAAAATTAACCAACAAAAAACGTTCTAAATTCAGAAATTATATACGTATGAAAATGGTTTCTGTGTATTTTATAATATTTTGATCGTAAAAATATTGTAATAATTGTGTGAATTTAAAGAGCAATTTTAGTGTTTTTGTCCTGTATATAATTTAAATAGTTTTATGAAATGAGTTTGTATTAGAATGCTAATGTTTAATTATTATTTCAATTTTTTCTCTTGTTTCGATTATTGTTGATAAAATGAGTATTAATAAATCTTGTTACAAATAAATTTGTGTTATTTAATACCATTTAAGGTTCGTTTATACTAGCACAGCTCAAGCCGCAACTGCACGTAAACATCAATACGAAAAATATTCTTTAATACATTCTATATTTTTTATTTCATAGAACATGAACCTGCGTTTTACAGATCGAGTGCACTTAAAACAGATAAATAAAGTCAATCAATCAATACAATCTAATATATAATTTCGAAAGAGACTTTTTATATATGTATGTTTGTTTGTTAGGTTCGTAGAATCTGTGAAGTTCAATTTAATAAACAAAACAAATGAATATTCAAATAAATTTCAATAAAATAAAACTATTCAAATAAATTTGATAAAATTAGATTGGCCATGTTTAAGCGGTTTATATTACAAATACAGAGCGAAGCCGGGTGAAAACACTAGTATATAATATAAGCATTTTATACAACGCCAATTCATACAAACATCCACAGTGACATCTATAGAGAAATTTTTGCAGCATTTTTATAATCAAATTGGCGAACGTCAAGATGCTGAATAACTTGAGATTAGCAAGGAGATGCCAATTTTTACAGGAACTGTCTCGATGAAAATCGGAAAAATTGGCAAACTCTGATAAGAAACGATCGACCTGGAGTCACAAACCAAAATCTGGACAGCAGCTGGACTCTACTGGGAATCGAACCCGTGACACTGCTCGAAAGCATATGTAATATGCCAACCACTAGTCCACACTATATTCCGTAATGTGTATGTGACGTATCCAAAACGGTAAACGGACTACTTGTCATGTGAACCATTCACAGGACAACCGGTCGCTCTAGATCGGTCACACGTGATCACCCGTCACACTGAAACTGGTCACGAGAAAACTGGTCACACCCTAAAATCGGTCACGAGAAAACTGATTGACCGATTTTAGGGTGTGACGGGTGATCACGTGTGACCGATCTAGAGCGACCAGTTGTCCTGTGACCGGTTCACATTTGACTAGTAATCACCGAACCATCCAAAACAGCAGCAACCGACACTTCTGTTCATATTATAATCGGTTTTTTTCGGCTACTGTGGAAGTGTTCAAGCAATATTGCGACGTATCGTCGCGCTCTGTAATGTATTTGTAAGCTGATTATGCCTTGCACTTGTCTAAAGCAAGTATGAACGTGCCGAAAATGGCGGTACTGTACAGTATAAATAGAAGTAGTTTTGTCCGTGCGGTGTTGTGCCAAGCTGTTGATGTGCAGTGCTAGATAATATAAACGGACCTTTATATATATATATATATATATATATATATATATATATATGTATATATGTAATTGTTTTTGTGTACATTTTAAATCTAGTGAACATTAGTATTGTTGCGAACATTCGCCGTAGCACTCGGTTTAACAATCATTGTTTTCAATCAAGAAACGAGCCAAAATCAACATATTTATTTTTATAAAAAGTATAATACTACGTATATAAAGTGTAATAAAAGTATAATACTATATATACAAAGTTTTTACTCAAAAAAATTCATTTGTTGTGTTTTTCAGTGTGTCTGATTTAAGTATCTCCGTCAGCGGAAGAAAACAGAGACCATTTAAAAAAATGGTAACAATTTCTTTTGATTACTTAAAAAAACAAATGTATTCAAATTGGTGAATTATAAACAATTTGCATTATATATTTTTTCAATATTTAAGATATCGGAATATCAAAAGTAATCGACTCGGGCACATTTGAAAATTTTATTTATATATACATACGATAACCATGGAGTTCTCATTAGATTTATTAAAAAAGTGGCATAATTCTGTGGAATACCCCACCGATCAAGTCGGTCTCGACGTATTTAGGGTAGGTATTGATTTTTGTCTTTTAAATATACATAAGATTAAATTACAACGTCAGCGAAATCATACAATACATTTAGACTTAATTGCAGAATATAAAGATGCTTTCCATGTTTGCAGGATATTGTTCGCGTCTATCATCAGGTTAAATTGAGCAATGGTGGACCTATCACTGCATTCGAAAAAGAGGACGATAAGTGCGACACGTTAATCTTAATCTGTGAAAAATTGCTAGTTCACATGAAAAACGGTCTATACTTTTTGGACGCACAACCGATTTGTTCGTTCGCTATGTGTAGTCTCATCAATATTTTACCGGATACTTTTCACATACTATTCGTACAGGAAATCCACGATATATTTATCGAGTATATGGAATCGAACGACGACTTTTCTAGCACTTCGATACAATCCAGCGATGTTATAAATCGCGAGTCACTTTTGGGAAAGTCTTATATATTGTCTCTTATCAATGGAATATTTCAGTCGGATTTAATACTGAACGAACATTATTCGGAAAATTTTAAATATAAGAAACTATCAGAGATTTCGATTCAAAAATCACTCGAAATCGTGATCAGATCGTGTATGAAATATTCTCGTAATGCATATCCAGCGTTTAAAAATCTGGCTCTTATTATAGAGAAAATTACAGAATGGAAAGTCGAAAAACGCATTTTGGGAGATTTATTTCCGTCAATAATTTACATTACATTATACAACTGGGAAAGTTTACTACCTGGCATCAAAGAATTGAATTCTAAAGTGTTACATAACTTATTACGCTTGTCGGATAATTTATGTGAAACATTTATTGATTATACATCGATAATGCCGTGGAATAAAGCAAACTATTATATTTTGAGCGAGATTGCCGCCTTGAATAAAGAGGATCAGCTCAATTTAAGTTTTTATGAATTTTGTATTCTTGGCTTGAACTATAGTTTGAAGAATCCGGCGATGGTTTCAGCTGGGAAAGATTTATATAAAGTTTTGCTCGTTTCTTTCGGTTCATTTGAAGCATGGAAGTGCGTCTTTTATGAAATGTTTCTGAAGAATTTACAAAATGACGACCCTGCTGTTCAAATGCGTATTCTGAAATACTGGGTGGGTATGACTTTGAAAAAGTTTCCAATATTACAGAAAACTCTGCTGCGAGATTTGAAGGATAATTCGAACGAGAACACGTTGTTGTCTCATTTGTTCATAATTAAAACGGGAAGAAAAAATGGACAGATTTTAAATAATTGGAACAGCAAAGAAGAACAGAATGTATTCTTGAAAACTTTAGTAAGCGATGGCCTTTTTAATAAAAGTACTGATGTGAGGTCGCAAGCCTTTGAAATTGTGTGTTGTTCTTCAAAAAATACCCAAGTGCCGACGGCGAAAGAATTCAAGATTGTAGAATCATTTTTACGAAGCAACATCAACGATGACTGTACTCCGTTTCGTCAGAGTGTTTTGAACAGTTTCAAATTACTGATGATTAGAACCAGAAACTCTTACGTGCATCATATAATACACAGCTCGGTGGAAGAAACTTCTAAAACGTTTGAAACATTCCAAGATTTTTGTGCACGGATTTATAATTTTTTAATAAGAAATTTGTCAACCAATGGAAACTACCAACGCAAAATTACCTCGCTTAAAATATTCGAAATCATTTTGAATTACTATTCCATCAAATCTGATTTAAATTCATGTCGAAAAAGTAAAGTGAATGAAATGGGATGCAAAGTCACAAAATTTTTAATTGATTCAAACAAATGGCCATTTGAAAATGATGTTTGTGCATCGACTTTGCTGAATTGTTTATATGATCCTACCAACGATGTCCGAGATTTGGCCTCTAATATTCTCGTCAAGTACTTCATTAGCCACCCTTACCTGATGCAAAGAAAAAACGAATTTTTCATTAATGCACTTGTACTTTGCAATAGTAAGTTTTTCTATGAAGTAGAGAGTGGTGTTTTATTGCTGAAGCTACTTTTTAGTTTCCCTGGAAATTTGACTCGGGAGGATATTCCAATTCTTGAAGATCAAACTGGAAATTGTGACATTGATATTTTGGAATATTTATCTAACAAAGCTTGCGAAGATCTTATTCATCACAGCAAAGACCCATTCTACTCGATTTGCAATAATCAACCGTTGTACGGATTGCTCATGGCTATCAATGCATATTTAAAATATACCACCAATGAAAAAGACTATACGAGTGTTTTGCGTGTGATAAATATTGTAAGCGATGCTACCTTGTATTTTCTCAACACTCTTGGAATATCTTGTTCTAATAAAGGAAATGTCTATCCACCAAGTTTTCACGAAATGGACGAAAGTATCGATTTTGTCATAGCTGCATCTCAACACAAAATTGAAGAGGATCAAATGAAAGACTTTCAAATTACAAATGCGCAACAACTGGTTTTGAATAATATATGGTTAAATTTGAAGGTATGATTTATAAATAAACTTTTATATATGTTGAAATGAAAAAAAAATGAATTCAATTGTTCATTTTTAGGCATGCAGTGAATTATCGAGCACAATAATAGAAAAGTGTTTTGAAATGCTCTACACTGAAGACATAGAGTCGTGTGTTGATGTTAATATGTCCATACTAACAAGATGTCGACATAAAGGAGCCATAGAATATGCCGGAGTGCATTTAGGTGACAATTTATTATCAATTTATCATCAATTGAACTGTTTTTATGGAAGTGTGCGGTGTTAATATTTAATTTGACTTATTTAGGAAGAGCCGTCAAACACATTACGTCACAAGGTAGTTCACTTCACCGCGAATTATTAGCGAGCCTTTTGGAAGAAGTTATAACAGAAGCAACATTGCCTAAAGCAGGGGGAGCTTCAATTACAAGAAAAAGTGCAGGATTGGCCATTTTGGTACACAGATTTGTGACCAATGATTCACAATCCCCAAAGGTTTAAATTTTCAAAATATCATCATATATATAATATCGCTATTCTGTGTGTCTGTCTGTCTGAGATAACGCTCGCCGTACTATAATAGTCGATTCGATTCGACGTACATACGTGTGTCACAGCTAAACCACTGCCAAAACGTATATACGAATACAATAACAAAAGAAAAAACTTATATATATATATACTATTTGCTACCAATGTTTCCTCTTGGTAGAGACTTTACCGACATCTATTGAAAATTTATTTAATTAGTTTTTCTATTGGTGTTTTATATTGTTTATATGTGGGTAGGTAAGTAATTTTTAGCTTGTTTTATATTAAACAATTAAATATAAATATTAAATTAAATATATTCAAAAGGTATTTGAAAAAAATTCGACTGCGTGCGGATCGAACCGACACATTTCTTTTAATTATTTTTTATTTAATAACTTAATATGACAACACCCATGTTATGATATGTCATCAGGTACAATACTTGTCATATATATATATATATATATATATATATATATATATATATATATATATATATATATATATATATATATATATATATATATATATATATATATATATAATTTCGCTATTCCGCCTGTGTGTCTGAGATAACGCCCGCCTTACTATAATAGTCGTTTCGATTCGACATGCATACATGTGTACGTAAGCTAGACTGCTTCCAACAAAACGACGTACGAATGTAATACGAATAATAACAAAAGAAAAACAGTTCTATATATATTGTTCGATGCGAATGTTTCCGCTAGGAAAATAGACCGAAATAATTTACCGCCATCTATTGAAAATTTATTTAATTAATTAATTTTTCTATCGGTGTTTTATATTGTTTATATGTATTTTACCATTGTTCTTCACATTAAACAATTAAATATAAATATATTTAAAAGGTATTCGAAAAAGATTGGACCGCGTGCAGATCGAACACAGCAAAACCGATACATTTAATTTTTTAATAGCTTAATATGCCATAACCCATGCGATGATATTCCATCGGGCACAACACTAGTGTATTATAATTTTGTTCAATTTGACTCCAGTAGTATTAATTTTTTTGTAATCTGTTTCAGCCCCTTTTTATTATAGCAGTTTTGAATTTGGCCAATCTTTTACTATCACAAATAATTGATCAAAACCGTGGACTCGGTAACAAAGAAAAAGAAGATGATGTAAGTTACGATTCACTAAGCTCTTCTTCTGTATCAATTGACGATGAAGCCAGTATAAGAGATACTCCGCAAGCAAGAGCCATTCATTTACTTTGTCGGACTGTCGCCGACTGTTCCTTATCACAATACATTATACAATTTGCTTCGACATTGTCGACGATTTGTTTTGAATATTTTTATAGTGAAAATTGGGCAGTGAGGTAAGTTTGAATTTTGTTTATGCTATACAGTTTGATTCGATTCTAGGTAAATTCTTCGAAACCAACTGGCCAAAAGCAACTTGGTCAAAGCTCGAATAGCAGATTATCGAAGCGCGAGTCATTTTTCGAACGATTAAGTTCCTGAATGACAAATTGTTCGAATGTAAATTATACGTTGATGGATAGATGGCACTTTTGTATGGTAAATGGATTATTAAGCACTTTGTGATTAAAGCTTTGTGATCTTGCGAAAATTTTGACTGTTCTAGAACCAGAGTCAATCACTGAACATGTTTTCATGGTTTTTAAAAATAAGTTTATAAATGGTTGCTTATACAATATAGTCGCAAAAGGTACAAAATTAAATAATATGTTCAATTTGTTGAATTTAGTTCATTTGTCATTAGCGGGAAATCCTTTTTTAAGATAACAAGTTTTAAAATTATGTTACTACCCCATCTGTTGATATCGCGTTGAAAAATAGCGTTACAGGGAGTGCATATTATTAAATATTCGGTGATTATTATGCAAAAATCGATCTTGCGTAAGTTACTAAAATCTAGATCATGGAACATCTGGCACTCAAAAACTCCATCAATCGAAAGCTACCCACGCGAAATATTGTACCAACGAAAACTCGAGTGCCAGATGTTCCGTGATCGATATTTAAGTGACTTGCGCGAGATCACTTTTTGCGGAATAATCCGTTTACCATTAAACATATTACCACTGGTTTTAAACTTGGACAACAATATGTGTTCAACCAATGTGTCATTCGAAAAATAGCGATTCGGAAAATATGTCCTTCGAACAACTGCATTCCGAAGAAAACGTCACAAGTAAAGGTTGTTTTTTTTTTAGAGGTTTGCTTTTCGAATTTGCAACACTTTTTCTAGCGATATCCAATTCGACAGCTGACAGCTTATTTGTGCCGAGTTTGGTTTGTCAATTCATCATGAATAAACTTACGCCAGGACAACACTTTCAAGTTGTGCAAATTTATTTCGAACATCGTGGTTCAGTTCGCGAAACTTACCGTGCGCTACCTCCATTTTACGGTCGTGAATTGGCCTCCAAGATCGTGTTAAGTCGCTAGTCTACGCCGATAAACCAGAGACGATGGACGACTTGGAAGCCAACATTCGCCACGTAATTGCCGATATACGGCCCTAGCTGTTCGAAAATTGGACTTCCAGTTTGCGCTTTATTTGCACCAACCGCGGCGCAGTGCCTATATGCCCAATATCATATTTAAACACTAATGGCATGACATTATCTTCCAATAAAGCCAATACCATGCTTTTCATATGTTTATTTCATTTTAAAGTTCTATACCTCTAAAAAAAAAAACGTCTTTAGTATGTATAGCATTTGGTGAATTGGTTTCGAAAAATTTACCGAATACCGTTCGACTACATGATTATACACGTATTGATTTTTGAGTTTTTTTTAGAAATGCAGCGCTACAACTATATGGAGCTCTAGTACCAAAGTTAGTCGGACAGAAGATGAAAGATGACGGCGAAATTTTGGCTGAATCAACTATCTCGATAGACGAGCTTTTTTCACACGTGCCTAATCTCGGAAGACTAACTATGAGAATTTTCGACGGATGTCGAAATTATGAAGGCGCTGAGCAATTTTTCAATTTTCATTCAAGTTTGATACCAGTGCTGAGCCTTTTGGCAAGTACGGCAAAGAGACATGGCTTTGAACGCACAAGGGCAATGAACTCACACATATATATACTAGATGATGTGGAATTATTTAATTATTTGATTGATTTATTGCATAGTTCACTGTATGCTGTCCGGAATAGTGCTGCCAAAGCTATTGAACTCTTTTATAGCATGAATTATTTTTATGATCATTGTTGTCAAATGGAATTTTCAATGATTAGTAAAAATGCAATACACGGATATTTACTCGTTTTAAATAACCATATGAAATATTTCAATTGCATGAAATCGTATATGAAAAACACTAAGAGAGAGGAATATATCAAAGAATTAAGAATGACGATGAGAGTACTCGTTGAACAGAAAGGTCTTTCTTTCGTGCAGAATTCATTGTACTTACAAATTTTGTGGGAAACTGAAGAAAACCCTTCCAAAGTAAATAGTATAAGTCTGTTGTCTGAAATTTCCAAATTTTCGGAGCATGTAAAAGTGAACGGTAGTAAAATATGTATATGTATTGGTCATTGTAGTTGGATAAATACAAATATATATTATGCATTGCTTACATGCGATGCAAGCGATTTGGGCGAATTAATCATACATTGTATGAATAATTTCGATTTCGCGATTCTCAAAGAAACCATGTTGCCAGCTTTAAAAAAACGACTCGCAAAAGATGTTCCGAAGGATGTACTTGTCGTTGAACAAATTATAGTGAGATGCGCACACATGCCGTTTGATACTGATACCGGCTTTTCAAAAATGTTCTTTGATATATTCTACAAATTACTAGAGAACGCCCCAATTCAAATTTTGATTCTGTTTGATCGTTTATTTAAGGTACATCAATTGTTGCTCATTCAACTATGTGACATACGCAAATGTTCCCATTTAATACCAACGACAAGCGTAGTCCTGTCAAAAAAATTTGTAGCTGGAGGAAATTGTCTATTTAAATCAATTTTAGAATTAACTAATACAATTGTCAAGTTATTGGAAGTGTATCATTACGACTCGGAAATGAAAATGATGACTGTTGTCGCACTTAAACATTTAGCGGAGGTTATTACATTCTTCTGGAGTTCATTTTATCCGAATTCAGATGGAGTATATCAAATTAAAGCGAATGTTATTTCGTGTGTGTTTTGGCTATTGCAAGACGAAGATGCGGATATAAGACATGCATGTTCGGAAATAATATTTTATCATGAAAATTACAAAACTTATCCTAGCAATCAATTGAATAACATATTTTCGAAAACTTTTCTTCAACGACTTTTCAATTGTAATAAAGATTTAATTTCAAAATTTTTGAACTCGCTTATTGATAAAATACCAAATAATGAACTAAAAAATTCTTCGATAGTTCCAAATCCATTCGACCACCAAATTAAAAACATATATTTAGAGCCAGAAATAATGAAAGATATGCTCTTAGATCTGATGAAATGATTAGAATGTGAACCATGTACTTATTAAAATTACTTAACACAATTTTATGTTTGTAATTTTTAATTGTAAAAGATAGAATAAGTTATAAAATTTAAATTAATTTTTATTATAAAATTTTGTTTGTGTAATGTGTATTTAGAATAACAAGCGTGTATATTTTTGTAGACAAAAATTGCATTCTGTGATATTCACGAAGTCAAAATAATAAATGTGTTTTTATCTTTTTCTTAAATTTAATGAGTTCTCTTTCATTTATTTATATAATAATTTAAGACATGTTGAACATTGGTCAGATAAATAATAAATACGTACACGAAATTTCAGTTCATTCGATTTATCTTAATATTGAATAAAATTATAAAATATACATATATCTATCATTTTCATTTCAAACTATTTGGTGTATGTACATACATTGTTCATGTGGGCGAACCTTTTATGTTTAGATTTTTTCGTTGTGTTTTATCATTTAATTCGATCGAAACAATATGTCTACCAGGAACCATCACTAATCCTAAGAATCTTGGTTCTTCGCCTTCCATTTCCGACTTCAAATATTCTTCGCATGTACCTTAGGTATATAAAAAACCATTAAAACATATTAAATACAAAAGCTTTTTAAGATATTTGATTTGGTTTAAAACAATTTCGCTATATTAGAAAAAAAAATCACATGCATACCTAAAATGATATTAGCATCCCTATCTGTACAGAGAAAGTATCCAATCAAAGTCCGCCCGTCTGTCATAACAATTCTGAAATGCTTATCGATCCATCCTTTGAGCTTTTGCCTGCCTTCTGACAATATAGGGGTCTGAAATAAATGTATATATTATTTAATGATTGCAAGTTATATATTTTAAATGAACCAAACGTCACTAAACTCACGGGTGGTTTATCTAGGGTTTCGGAGACAGTTTCCTCGGTGGACGTCGTTTCGGTCTCATTCATTCTCAAACGGAAGAAATTCACTAACGAAGATCACTTCATGCGGAGACGGCAGCTGTCAAACATAACGGAAACAAACAGCATGTTTCTTGACCATATTCAATTTTCGTTTATAATCATTGATTTACTTTTACGAAACGAGATTTACAGTGTTCTTTAATTAAATTAATTATTATAGATTCTGAGCCTAGTGGACTACACAATAACAAACATTTTTAATATTTATTTAACGAAACTTTCTTGAGAAGGATTTTAGGCACTACAATTGAGTAACTTTAAAGAAGTCAAAATATACAGGCTCTACAATGATCAAAAATATATTTTTCCTTATTTGGTAAAAATTTAAGGTAACCGAAGGTTTTTCTTCGAACAAATCTAACCCTAAGCTCGCAGACAAGATTCGGCCGCCCATGTAAATTACACACATTGCACATAAGGACGGGGTGAATACAGTCTGCCCTCGATTATCATTTTTTACATCTTCTTCTTAGACGTAGGCGACTACCATAGGCAAACATCGTTTATGGCCCGTGCGAATTCTTCCCTATCATGGGCAAGCCGAAATAACTTTTCGAGACCGACTCCCATCCATAACCTGATGTTCCGGAGCCAAGAAAGCTTCTTTCTCCCAAGCCACCGTTTGCCTTCTATTTTCCCTTCTATGATTGTTTGTAGAAGGCGATATTTGGGGCCGCGAATAATGTGGCCAAAGCATTCCATCTTACGGCACTTCACCGTGTCAAGAAACTCTCTCTTTTTATGAAGAAGCTGGAGGACTGTTTCGTTTCTTACATGCTCCTTCCACGAGATCTTTAGCATCCTCCGGTAACACCACATTTCAAAGGACTCTATCCTGTCCATGGATGCCACTAACAGCGTTCACGTTTCGCATCCGTACAGCAACACCGACCAAACATAGGAGTGCAGGACTCTTAAGCGAAATTTCATAGACAACCTTCGACAACACAAAACATTTTTCATGCTGCCGAAGGCATTTCTTGCTATTTCGATTCTTCTTCTTATCTCCATTTCGGAACTGACGTCTGTATTGATCACTACACCATTTTAGCGTGCCTTTGAACCCAAATTAACCCGAAAAACAGTTTTTCGTATTTTTGTAAGTCGTATCGTTTTCTGTGACCGCCACTTCATATAATAAAAATATAAATTTAAATTCGAAAAAAAAATTCGGAGGAAAGGTTAAGAAGTATGGAAAAGGTTGAGTCAAATAAAATTGACAAACTCTGACATGGGATGCTTATTGTGAATTCATTATTTTCTGGAATCCGCCAAGCAACGATAAATGTCACCCGTAACCGCCAAGAAAATCAAATAAATTTTTCAATTTTGGCTGATATCTGTACTCACAACTCTTCAACTGGTAAGCAATCCAGTGAACTACGTTATATATCAATCACATTGTTACTAGTAAGAATGTGACGTGAAAATTAAATTTGCAATTCAATCATGGTCGTATATTGAGCGATTTAGAGTAAGATGTGTGGATGGAAGGCAGGTTGACATTGACAGATGATTGTGGATTTTGAGGTGGAGTTGGAAGATGTGTGAGCAGTTGGAAACGATTCGGGCGAGCTTTAAATATTGGAAAAGACGTCAGCCACCGCCTTGTCCGAATAAAGCTGTAAATTTACACAACGATTCAACATTGCCCAATGTAAACATAACCACATTTCATTTTATCACATGTTAAATTTCATATACACACTATCTGGTCAGGGAACAATTGAAATGTATCGCAAAGAAATAAACCATATTTTACAAAACGAAATTATTCAAATCGTTTTGTATATTTTTTTGTTTTCTTTTATTATATAGAAGAAAGGATAAAATATGGACGAATATGAATTATGAGAATGTGAAAAAGGCGCAAGAAAGGTCACAAGAGAGAATTTTCACTTCCAATTAGAATGTCCATGTACATTTATTTACAATAAACATCTCATTATGACATATTGAGAATACTGGCCTTCTTGAAATCACATTTTTACAAACCTCTTTTATTATATTTAATGTGATATTCTTATATGGATCTTATTTGTAAAAAAAAGTTTTTCTTAGAACAAAAGTAGCTCTCTGAATGGATTATTTGTTTATAATGAAAAAAATGTCAAAAACCGGAATTAATTATTGTCTCCATTACAGTATTAGATTATTTGTATTGACTCATTGCTTTTATTTGTATATATGTAAATTTGGAATTGAAATAC
Source organism: Arctopsyche grandis (assembly GCF_051622035.1). Classification (NCBI taxonomy): domain Eukaryota; kingdom Metazoa; phylum Arthropoda; class Insecta; order Trichoptera; family Hydropsychidae; genus Arctopsyche; species Arctopsyche grandis. Next base: position 22,971,747 of record NC_135359.1, read on the forward strand.
ACGATTGATATATTTTCTAGGACGTCGTTCGAAAAGAGTTGCAAAAAATTGATCTTGAAAAATCTTTATGGGAGCAATTTGGCTTAATTAGCCCAGACCAATGGAAAGTATATACATTCAATTCCAACAAAGGACTCATATATATTAAAAATCCATTTTCTCTCCGAGGACAGAGGTACTGGATTGCGAGATGTTTAAGGGATTTTCCAAAGAAACCACACAAATTAAACATTGACGCTCATGATTATCTAAACGCCGATGAAGATTGGTGGACTACATCTCATGATAACAATGTTGATAGATGTAAAAATCTTTTGAAAAGTTTGCGATGGGCAACCCTAGGTTATCACCACGACTGGGATACAAAAGTATATTTTACTACTCTTATTAATTAAATATAATACACTTATTACAGTTTTTTAACATTAAAAGTGTATATTTATATATTTCAGTTGTATACAGAGGAAAATAAACACAACTTTCCTTCAGATTTAGGTGAATTATGTAAATTAATAGCAGCATCATTAGGCTTTGACAATTATATGCCACAAGCTTCCATTGTTAATTATTATCATATGGATTCCACACTGGCTCCGCACACTGACCATTCAGAGAAGAATCTTGATGCTCCTTTAATATCAATCAGGTAATTTTAATCTCGAACAGACAGATGATAATTATATTTTAATTTAATTTATATTTATCGTTTTAGTTTTGGACAATCTGCGATATTTTTAATTGGTAGTGAATTAAAGAATGATGAACCTACTGCTATGTATCTTCATAGTGGAGATATTGTAATAATGTCAAAGGATTCTCGTCTATGTTATCATGCCGTTCCAAGAATAGTTAAAGCTGTTGACCAACCGTGGATGTTAGACTCACAATGCAATCAGCATAATATAACTGAATTTAAAAATAGTTTCACTGACAATTTGTATGATGTCGAATTTTGGAAACCATTCGATGAGTATATCAATTCTTCTAGAATTAATATTAATGTCAGACAAGTTTTGTTTAGTCATCAAAATTCTTTGGATGATAGATAATAATTACGTAAGTTGCATGATAATAATTAGAACATTAAACACCATAATGAAAGTATATTCTGAAGCTGGCATATTTAACAAGAAGTCTTTTGTGCGCTTAGCCTCACACCTAATACGTTATGTAACGGTTGGAATTTATATATAAGACATTTGGAAATAAATTTTATGTATTTTGATTGTGCATTTTGTTGACAATAAATATTATATATCATATTTAATTATGTCTTAAAATTTTCTAGTCAAATTCATGTTTTTTCTTCATTAAAACATTGAAATATCTTATTATTTGTACAATTATTGTTAGTATTTATGAGTGTACATATTTGTACGTACATTTTTCATGAAAAACCTGAATTAATCAATTTTTTGTTAATAAATGCTATTTTGTTATTTTATTTGTTTTTTCCTGTGATGCCATTGGGCAACACGTATGGTATTATATTGGTGGTAATTGGATTATTAGTCACATTGCGATCGCCCAAAAGACAATTTTTGCCATGAAAATCACGAATCCGGAGTATTTGGCACTCGATTTCTCGTTAGTATGATCGTTATCGTTAGTATGATGGACTTTTCTCCGTTATAGAGATTTTAGTGACTTTTGGGCGAACGCTTTGTGACCAATAATCACCGAACCGATGAAGAACCGTTTCAACAATGAAATCAGATAAATTGGCAAACTCTGATGGGAAACGATCGATTTGGAGTAACAAATAACCAGCAGAATTACATAAATACTTACGTTAATATACAGCACTACATAAATACTTACGTATTAATACCGCCATTAATCCAAATACTTTTAATGCAACCACTGAGCTATACTGCTGGTTATGTTTTATTTTAATAAACATATACCAGTGTCTTCACGTTACCTCAATATGACACTGGTCAGGGTGAAATCCTCTCTGTTTCTGTCATACAGCCTTACTTACGTGTGCGCGAGCAGGATACAAGGGGAATAAATAGCCTGTTCCACGCACGCGTAAGTAAGGGGTTCGGTGATTATTGGTCACAAAGCGCTCGTCCAATTCACTAAAATCTCTATAACGGAACATCTGGCAGACGAAAAGTCCATCATACTAACGATAACTATCATACCAACGAGAACTTGAGTCCCAATTTTTGCGTATTCACGATTTTCATGGTAAAAATTTTCTTTGTGACCACCGCAATGTGACTAATAATCCAATTACCAAGTAAGGCTGTAAGACAAAAACAGGGAACATTTCACGGCACGCCACTGAGCCAGATAATATACTTATGTATAGACGAAAATATAAATATAAATTATAAATTGTTGTTCTTTTTTATATCCTCGATTATACTGGAAATTACTTTTATCATATAATGGAATAACTGGGTTGCCGTAGCGAGCCCGAATTAGTTCTTAGCGAATGTTAAATGTCCGAGAAATGCGTGGTCATGGGTGGAGTTAACGAATCCCCCCTCATACCCCCATACCCCCCCCCAGTTCGAAAATTAATTAATTAATTCGAAAAATATTTTCCATTCTCCTAGGAGTACACGTAAAGGAAAGAGATGGATACGATAACGAGAAAATTACTACGTGTAGTATTTAAACCATGCATTCAACATTCGAAATTCGTTGTGAATGTATCCGGATCGCAGAATAGTAGAAGACACATGTACTCGGATATACTATTCGCACGCATGTCGCGAACTCAAATCGGTTATTTATAACTCTTCTACTATTCTGCGATCCGGATATATTCACAACGGATTTCGAATGTTGAATGTGTACAGACTCCAGGGATGTTCAACTCGAGAGCACCCCGGAAGTCGGTTTTGTAGAAGCTCGTGGTAAGCGTGGGCGGGGCTGGTTTCCTCAAGGTGCCTTCCTTCGTCGTCGGTGGTCTGGTCTCTGCTGATGTCGGCTGCTCTGCTATGTCCCTTTCTCCTTCGTAATGTGCGTGGGATGCGTGATGTGGAAAAAGGGGGGAAATTGTAATAATGAAAACAGGTTATAATTCTGTTTGTATGGTGACTGTATTTTATATATGTATAAATACAGAGAATAAGCAGGGGGGGGGGGGGGGAGTCCGTCGTGAAATTAGCGCGCACGTGTTCGAGAGGTTATGATAACCTCACTCCTCACGTGACTACGTGATCTGACTTCGACGAAGAAAGACCAGGATTTCCTCACTTCTCACCGGACGTATACTGAAGCTGTACTTCCAGTATCGTCTGCCGATCCAGGCTGAGCTGATCGGGACTCGGTGGTGGGAACAAACTCGGTAGCGAACAGAGATGTTCACTCGACCGAAGCGGAAAACGAATAGGAGGCGGGGACGCGCGCTCGGCGCCGATCTCCCTCCAAAACGGCTCCTTTGGTCGTAACGCCACGAAAGCTGACCATGAAGACTTGGTCGGAACATACTCCCCCCGTTGGAAGTCAGAGGATCGAATTCCAAAACAAATAAGAATTAATGGTGCACAAGCGACTAATGAAATACACAAAAACCAAGCAAATAAGCAAAAAAATAACAAAAAAACAAAAAACAACACAACAAATAACCCAGTCAGCAAACAAAATAACATTAGTCCATCGTCAATTTCCCATCCTACATAAGCAGCTGACTAAGCCGGCAAGAAACAAACAAAAAATAGACAAACAAACAACCAAAACACCAACAAATAACCAACACCAATGCTAGGTAACAATATTGTTCAATCGTTATATGTCCCAATCTATCCTGATAGCTCTATTACAAAGCACCAATCAAACCAACAAGAGAAGCATAAAAGAAAAGCAACTCAAAAACTTAAGTTAAAACACATAAACTGAATCCACAACACAGATACAAACAACGCGCCAACTTTAATGTGGGACGTTATGAACGTTCGCCACACCGTTGCACAAATTCACTGAGTGCTGCTCGACTGGCAGTCGAGCTACTCGCCGGACTGCTCGCTTGGTGTTGCTGATGGAGGAGTAGTAGGACCTACTCCTGTGCCCCTGTCTGCCAGGGGCCGCTGCTGCATGTGCTGGTGTGGTAGCACCCTCGCTCCGGGCTGATCGACCAGATCCTCCTGCTGTTGCGCAACTAGTGGTGCGCCAACTAGGAACTGGCCAGGAGTTATGGGAGCTGGGTTGGGAAGGTCGAAAGATGTGAGGGTTAAAGGGCGCGGGTACATTGCGCTTCGGCAAGCGGAATCTTCGTTCCGCGTAAATACGCGATTCGTCCAGGGGACGCGTAACTGTCTTGACTGGACGTCTCGCGCCAAAACAAGATAACGGATCACGACCCGTTGTGTGATGGCAATTCCGAGAATCGCTTGAAACTGTGGGCGCTTCTAGAGAGCCGCCCAATATCCAGCCGAAAGCTGTATTCATCATCGCGATGCGTCCTCCTCTGTCACCGCGTGACTTGGAGGGAACTAAAATGGTACGTTTGCCATTGCGTAACATCGCATGATAGGCGTCGCTGCCTATTACCATATCCACTGTACCGGGAATATCGAATGACGGATCGGCAAGGGGGAGATGAAGCGGCAAATGGCTCCGAATCTCGGACACGTTGCGCGATGGAAGTTGATTCGCGATCTCGGGCATGATTGCGCAATCGAGATCAACACTGGAGCCCTGATTGGGGATGCGCGGTAGAATTCGAATTACCGCGCCACTAGTAATGGACGTCCTATTTGAACCTATTCCTACCAGGTTGACGTCCATCCTTTTCGACTTTAAGGCGAGTCGCCTTCTTAAGTCTTCAGAGATGAGGTTGAGTTCGGAGCCGTTATCTAACAATGCTCGAACCTTGTGCGAACGCCCATCTCCGCCGCGAACTTGTACTTCCACGGTGGATAACAGGACAGTTCGGGCGTGAGAAGGCGATACGCGTCTCACCGAGTGTAAAACCAACGATGATTTTACGGGTTTGGCGTTCTCTGATTTCTTGGGGCTCCGATAATGTTTGGCCTTATTTGAAGGCGAAGTTTGGTATGGAGTTGAGTCATGTAACATGGTGTGATGGGCATGACCGCATTTGAAGCATCTCTGCTTTGTTTGGCACGCGTGAACTATGTGCCCTGGCCTCAAGCAGTTGAGACATAGTCGACGTTTTATGGCGTTCGACCTACGCTCATCACCGCTCATTTGGCGGAATGATGGACACGCTAGCAGAGAATGACTTCCGCTGCAACTGATGCAGGAAGGGCGTTCCCTCCTCACATGCAGAACTGCTGCCTTCGGATTCGTAATGGTTCTTGGTCGAGGATTCGACTCGCCTTTTAAGACGAAGTCGGCATTTTCCATCGATTGGCACTGGCACGTTAGAAAATGCATTATTTTGCTAAACGTGCAGTCTTCATACTTGGGAGTCTGAAGCTCCCATTGCAGAAGTGTACTCCGGTCGAGTTTTCTGGTGATAAACATCACCAGAATCTCGTTCCAGGTCTCGACCCGGACGCCCAAGTTAACGAGCGCACGTACATGCATGTTGGCATCATCTATGAGACGACGCAGACTGACGTGATTGTTGCTCACGACTGGCTCGGCTTCAAGCAATGCCTGAAGGTGATACTGAACAACAATTTTTTTGTTGTTATAGCGTTGATCCAAAATGGACCACGCGCTCGTAAATGAATTTGAAGCTAATTCCAAGCCGTCAACTAAACGTTGGGGCTCTCCTTTTAGGCTTCCTAGTAAGTATTGGAACCGAGCGATTTGCGAACTCTCGCCGGCCATAGCGGCCAAGAAGCGTTGTGAAAAAAGCGGCCAATTTTGGACGTTGCCTTCGAAGGTGGGCAACTCCAAACGGGGCAATTTTATTGCCGAATTTGATTGCGGTACAGGTGACATTGTGAGGTTAGCGCCATCTAACGGTGAAGCGCTCAATTGCGGCTCACGCAAATTGATTGCTTCGGTGCATCGCACGAAGGCGGCCATATGCTCCCTATCAAATAGGTCCACGACGGATTCGGAGGCCTGCGCCTCTTCTTGGTCCAGCTCGTTTATCTGAGCTTGGATCGCTTCGAATTCAGACAGTAATGGTCTGATTGTTTCGAGCCTGATTCTGAGCTCGAAGATGCTCAGATCGTCCCCCAATTGATTCGCGTTTCTCGTTAACCGAGCGCGAATTCTTTTCCGCGTATTTTTAAGCGTACTCAAAGACGCCATTATTGAAATGCGACGAAATCAAACAAAGGAAAAAATGGACGCGGGAAAAAACAAAATGGACGTTGACGACCAAAAAAAATAGCAACAACAACAGAAAAATGCTAATTACGACCAACCTGGATTCGACGACGTTGGAAGACCAGCTCTGAAGACATACGGAATCGAAGGACCAAATGTACAGACTCCAGGGATGTTCAACTCGAGAGCACCCCGGAAGTCGGTTTTGTAGAAGCTCGTGGTAAGCGTGGGCGGGGCTGGTTTCCTCAAGGTGCCTTCCTTCGTCGTCGGTGGTCTGGTCTCTGCTGATGTCGGCTGCTCTGCTATGTCCCTTTCTCCTTCGTAATGTGCGTGGGATGCGTGATGTGGAAAAAGGGGGGAAATTGTAATAATGAAAACAGGTTATAATTCTGTTTGTATGGTGACTGTATTTTATATATGTATAAATACAGAGAATAAGCAGGGGGGGGGGGGGGAGTCCGTCGTGAAATTAGCGCGCACGTGTTCGAGAGGTTATGATAACCTCACTCCTCACGTGACTACGTGATCTGACTTCGACGAAGAAAGACCAGGATTTCCTCACTTCTCACCGGACGTATACTGAAGCTGTACTTCCAGTATCGTCTGCCGATCCAGGCTGAGCTGATCGGGACTCGGTGGTGGGAACAAACTCGGTAGCGAACAGAGATGTTCACTCGACCGAAGCGGAAAACGAATAGGAGGCGGGGACGCGCGCTCGGCGCCGATCTCCCTCCAAAACGGCTCCTTTGGTCGTAACGCCACGAAAGCTGACCATGAAGACTTGGTCGGAACAGAATGCGTAGTTTAAATACTACACGTAGTACAGGTGTCTCAAAAGAAAGTTTATATTTAGTGGATCGATTAAAAAAAAAGTAAGCCGTGTATCGAAAAAATGTTTATTAATTATTAAAGTACCCAATTTGGGAATTTATTTCTTAAAATGTAGACCCTCGCGTTCGCGGCACTCATTTAATCGAACAGTAAAATTACTTATGACGGCTCGGCAGGTGGACTCAGTGATGGCTGCCATTTCGTGACGGATATTTTCTTTCAAAAGCGCCAGGGAAGTCGGTTTATTGACGTAAACTTTAGATTTCTGATAACCCCATAGGGATTAAATCAGGAATGTGTGGAAGCCAATTTACGTCACCTCTCCTGGAGATCAATTGCCTGAGAAAATTTCACGAACTCGTGGCAGAGACGTATTGGACGTGTGTGACGTTGCTCCGTCCTGCTGGAACCATGTTCTTTGGTTATAGCCAGGAAAGTTTTGCAGTTCAGGCACCAAGAAAGGTCTGTTCATACCTAGTCGGCACGTACCGACTTCAGCAGGTATCCGGCCGTACGAAAAGTATTCTTTGGTACATTTTGTATGGGTATGTTCATTTCAACCGTCACGTTTACGCCACGGCATACTTACAGCAGTACCCGACATTTCCTGTTCATACTTTACAGCAACATCCGTCAACGTATCGTATCCGTCTTTTTGGCCATCGTGGAGATATACACGCGAATTACGTGCCATGAGTCTGCCGCTTTGCTGTTTTGGACCAATTATCGATAGTGACAGTTGACAGCTGTTCAATCTTTCTACATGTAATGTAATGTATAAGTAAGCCGATTTTGCCTTGCACTCGGCCAAAGTGCTGTAAACATGACGTGACCGCGACGTGTAGATAGATATGAATAGAAATGTAATAAAATGACATATTTGAAACAGAGTCGTGCAGTGCTGAAGCCGTGCAGTGCTGTTAAGTATGAACAGACCTGAAGGCGTTCACGCAGTAAGCTAAATAAATATAAACTTTCTTTTGAGATACCCTGTATTTTTCTCGTTATCGTATCCATCTCTTTCCTCTACGTGTACCCCTAGGAGAATGGAAAATATTTTTCGAATTAATTAATTAATTTTCGAACTGAGTGGGTATGGGGGTATGAGGGGGGATTCGTTGACTCCACCCATGATAACGCCCCTGACCACGTCTTTTTCGGGCATTTAACATTCGCTAAGAACTAATTCGGGCTCGCGAGGTAGCCCTTTCACGGGCCGCAGTGCGCAAAAGTGTTGAAAAATAATGACAGTTTTTTTTAATAAGTTAATTCTTTGATAATAACCATTCTAAAACCATATATATTTTAATATAGGATATCCGGCGAGTATAGATTCGTTATTGGGTTTTGACTAATGAAGACATTTTTTCATATTCAATGAAACACTTGGTGATGAAGTAAATCATTTTGGGCCGCAACACATGTCATTTCGGGCTTGCGTTGTGCATCACTAGCATAAAAGGTTCTCAGTGATGAGTCCGTGAGTCAGCGACTAGTCATCACTAGTCACCGGAGCCTGAGGGGGCCGTGTATTGTTCAAAGGTTGTAAATGCATTGTTAAAGGTTTGCCGAACAATGGATAGCACTGTGACTATCCTACCTCTAGTCATCACTGATGACTAGTCTTCGGCGTTGGCTGGACAGGCTGGGTGTTTGTCGAATAATAATAGACCGCTCCATTTATGTACAAAGCATAGTTGACAAAAGTGAACCATTTGTTTTGTAAAAAGCATCGTTCCAACTCTGATCTTTGGTGATGACTAGGGACCGGCGAACAAGATGCTCGATGGCTAAAAAAATGGTTCACTATTGTCAACCATTTTGTTTTTGCTCTCCCGCTTTCTCGGACAATGGAGAGGTCTATGCTATTTTGTGGCGGTAACTCGATCGCCTATCTCTAGTGATGACTAAAGATCGGTGTTGGGACGATGCTTTTGTCACAAGAAATGGTTCACTATTGTCAACCATGACTTTTTGTTCTCTTGCTTTGTAGCGATCTATTGTTATTTGACGAGCAGCCAGCCAATGCCGAAGACTAGTGATGACAGAGCTGTAGTGTTTTTCCTATACATATATATATATATATATATATATATATATATATATATATATATATATATATATATATATATATATATATATATATATATATATATATATATATATACATATATATATATATATATATATGTAGTATTTGAGTTATATATTATATTTCAATTAATAAATAGGGGTCTACCTCACGGGACCGAAAGTGAAACGCCCGAAAACGCAAATATCGGAAGGCAAAGATCGAAAATCGAAAGATCTTAAGTCGAAAGATAAAAAAAGGGTCTCTCCCCCGTTGTACATACTCACTTGATTTGCGCGAGCAGGATACAACAGGAACAAGAGGAATAGGCTTTTCCTCCCGTATTCTGCGCGCGCACATTAAACAAGGCTGTATGACAAAAAGAGAGATAATTTCACCGCATGCCACTCATATCGGTCTCCGTGACGAGACAGAATGTTAAATGACAGAAAACGCAAATATCGGAAGGCAAAGATCGAAAATCGAAAGATCTTAAGTCGAAAGATCAAAAAAAAATGGTGCATGGTAAACTGTACATACTCACTTAATTTGCGCGAGCAGGATTCAACAGGAACAAAAGGAATTGCTTTTCCTCCCGTATTAATGTGCGCGCGCAGATTTTTTTCGATCTTTGCCTTCCGATATTTGCGTTTTCGGGCGTTTCACTTTCCGAATAACTAGATACCTTTATTTTTTATTTATTTATTTTTGGTCCTAATAGTTTACACATGACTGATGGACATACAAAAAACATGTAAATTATTTTAAGTGACAATATTCGTTTTGCCTCTTCAGAAATCCGAACAATATCTGGGAACAGTCGGGCCGTTGTTGTCACGAATTTATTTTATTGCATATTTAAAAAAAACTTAAAATAATGTAAAAAAGGTAGACAGTAACGAGTTAATAAATTGTAAGGCCGCGCACTATGTTTTCGATATTTATCTGCGCAGGTATCATCATATGACGAGCGTGAAGAACATGGTAGTCGAGGGGAGCCCCCCCGTTGTCTGCTTTGTGAAGGTGAAGGCGGGATCTGATGCTGCACAATTAAGTCAGGATATATTGGACAGTTATATGGATACCAACAACGGAACGCCACAATGACCCAATGTACTCAAGTCAAAGACGAAGCGGCGATCGACCCAAGAATACATGGACTTTTATGCACCATTTACATTTTATTTTCATAATACGCCTATATACCCATACTCTTACACTTTATTCATAATATGCTAATTTTGTTAGGCCAAATCGATTTAATGTACTTATGTAAGCCTTAAGGTATCACTAAAACATGTGCCATACCCACACACAGGGAATGTATTAAAAATTGAGTTGATAAGTGCATTGCCACGTTAATTCATCACCGTTAAGTTAAGTCGAGAGATCGTTCTATATATTTTATTGTTATAGTTTTTCAATAATGCAAAAGTTCAATTATCTCAGTGTAGGCATCCAAATCCGTAGATAAATTTGTAGATTTGCAGTAATTTCTTGTAGTCTTTAGTTATGATATTTATCGTAGCCAACGTATACGTATAATTTAAGGCATTTTTATCATTTCAAACACATGATCGAATATTCTAATGCATGAAATGTATATCTGAAAATTTGGGATGAATCTGGGGGTAATTGGATTATACTAGTCACATTGCGATCGCCCAAAAGACAATTTTTGCCATGAAAATAGCGAATACGGAATATTTGGCACTCGAGTTCTCGTTAGTATGATAGTTATCGTTAGTATGATGGACTTTTCGGCTGCCAGATGTTCCGTTATAGAGATTTCAGTGACTTTTGGGCGAGCGCTTTGTGACCAATAATAATCATCGAATCTAATCTGGGATCTGATTTATGATTTTATTGAAAATCAATCTGCTGCAATAAGACGGTCACATTCGTTTCAAAGATCACTATAAATAAAACGCTTTAAATTTGTGGGAAACCTTTTGGCAATTATTATACATAAATTTGAACTCGTTTATTATTATTTTTTGTACTGACAACCCCACTGCAACTTGTGTATGTGTAATACGATAGGCGAATTTTAAAATCTCGATCGCTGATTGGTTGATGAGCGCGCCAATTGCGACGCGCCTTTCACCAAAAGGGTGTTTGTCTTTTGTTTTAGTTTCAGTTCGCGGGGAGTTCGTGGTCCGGTTTTTTTCCGCTCATTAAACACGCTTTTATGGCTTCCTGTTCCGTGTTCGTGTTACGTTTTATTCTCGTGAGATGGTGCTGTCAACAAAAAAAAAAGCGTGGTGAGAAATTATTCGCAGCTCATCGCAAAAGTAATACACACTCGAAAGGTCAGTTACATTTTCGTATGGTAATAATTTAAAATGACAGATACAATAATAATGCTATACTGGTCTCGTATTTTTGACATTTCTTATTGAAGATAGTATTTGTCAAATTTTATAAATCATTCATTAATTTGTTTTACATGCATGTATGTATTTTATTATGCAGTACAATTGTGCAATTTTATTGAACCCCCCCCCCCCCCCCCAGGATCTCAATATCTTGATTTTTTTGTGAATACAAGGTGTATTTTTATATTATTTTTTACTATAAAATCATATAAGTACATCTAATATATGTACATAAAATTTGGAAGGAGACTTTGTATTTATGTAAAGAGTTTTGGATCGTAGAATCCGTGACGTTAAATTTAATAAAAAAAAAAACAAATGAATATTAAAACAAATTTAAATAAAATATAACTATTCAAACCGATCAAAGCCGGGTAAAACCACTAGTGTATAAATAAATAGGCTTTTCTAATTTTTATTTTAAGCGTTGGTACCTATGTACATATTTGAGTATTGAAATACAGTTTCTGAGAAATAACACTGCGTACTCCACAAGTAAAACTTTCTCGTTCAAAATCAACTATGCACATATTATTTAAGCCGTTTTAAAAGATTAATGAAGTCAATTAATAAAACCTTCAACATGAGGCTATCCCCCCCCCCCCCCAACGAATATAGTATGTGAAGCCTTCCAGTTGTCTACTACAGCATAGAACAGTGGTTAGCGTTTAAGAGGGCTGGACAACAGTGCCTTGTCCATACAAACGTACTATACTTCTCCCTTCCTCAATTATGGAGTCCAGCGTGCTTATTTAACGGTCGATTTTAAAAAAAATACGCCGATAGATGCACAGAAAGTATCTTTCTCATACCGATGATGAAATTTTTTTAAAAATTAGTCCAGTTTTGGAGGAGAAAATAGCAGAATACGAAACCTCGATTTTGTCAATTTAAAATACGTTTTATCTGGTCGAAGCGCAACTGTCGCATTCACTCAATATATATATTGATATATATTGTCGCATTCACTCAATATATACATACACTCAATATATATATCGAAGAAAGGAACGGTAACAAAATTAAGGTTTCGGGTGTACAGCCCTCTTAATGCTTTCAACTGAGTGGTCACGGTTTCAATTCCTGGACCAGCGCTGCTGGCCAGACCTTGGAAATTTGACACCAGGTTGATCGATTCCTATTAGAGTTTGCCAATTTATATGATTTCATTGAAAAGGTTCCAACAAATTGCTGATTTATAAAATACTATAAAAATGCAAAAATTTTTCCATACATAGGTATGTACATATGTATGTCTCTATGATTTTATGTAAAGTTGTTCTATAAATTGTTTATGAATCTTTATAATTGGCCATGAAGGTGTATTGGGGTTTACCCGTTAAGCCTTCCTGGTATATATGTATGTTACAATCGAAGTGTATTTTCAGTTGTAATATATTCCAACTGGCGTTTTAGGTCATTCATATTCGAATACAATTTAACTAGTAAATTATATATCTACAAACGCAAATACACTTTCAACAATGTGCGCTAGTTGTAATATAACGGTCGAGTTTTGAAAGTTCTGATGTTTTTACGAATGCTTTAGAATTCAATAATGCGTTAATATTTGCTAGGTATTACAAATAAAGGCAATGAGTACCTTATTACGATAGCTCTAAGAATGCGTTCAAAACAAAAATGTGGCTTTCCAAATCAATTTACTAGTCGAGTGACGTTTTCACGAAAACCTAACCTCTCCATCTCACCTGGTACCAATTTTTAGTCAGGGCCGACGAGAGGGGGGGGGGGGACTGGGGTAAAGTTCCAGGGCCCGGACTAGTCGAAGGGCCCCGAGTCGGGACGTCCGGCTGACGAATATTGATATTTTATATTATTCTACATAAATATATTTATGTATTTTTCTATAATTATAACTTGATTTATTCCCTATTTCTGGAAAGCAGAATAAACGTATTACAGGCCATTAGTATTTTTTAAATATAATTAAACGCAAAACATTACATTTAATGTTTTGCGAGATATTTCTCGAAATGAAGAAAAGTGGACATATGCCACTTTTAATTAGAACGGCTCATATAGGTATTTTTCTAGTAGTTCTGATATGATTTTCACGGGTCTAACTCACGAGCCTGAAAGTGAAACGCCCGAAAACGCAAATATCGGAAGGCAAAGATCGAAAATCGAAAGATCAAAAAAAAGGGTGCATGGTAAACGGTACATACTCACTTAATTTGCGCGAGCAGGATACAACAGGAACAGGAGGAACATGCTTTTCCTCCCGTATTCTGCGCGCGCACATTAATACGGGAGGAAAAGCCTGTTCCTCTTGTTCCTGTTGTATCCTGCTCGCGCAAATCAAGTGAGTATGTACCGTTTACCATGCACCCTTTTTTTTGATCTTTCGATTTTCGATCTTTGCCTTCCGATATTTGCGTTTTCGGGCGTTTCACATTCGGGCCCGTGACGGAGACCGGATTTTCACATATTTATCTATAAGTTCTTTTTTTTTAGTTTGTCATAGGACCCGGAATAATTTTTTCCCAGAGCCTGGGATTTCTATAGGGCCTATTTTCAATTGTAATATATTTTGACCAGTTGGAATGTAATTCGCCATATGCATTTCAGCAGTTCACTATCGTCCGCACAGAAGTTTTCTTGGCAGATTGTGAAACGATTACATCTATGCTTCGTTAGTTTAAAAATATAGTATTTTTCATATTTGTGTGTGCAATTGATAAAATCTCGACTTGCGCTTCTGTTGGACAATGTTCACACGAGGATTCTCGCAACGGGCGGAGATGGGGAGTTTGCTGCGAGCCAGCAGGAAGTCCAGCCACACCTCGTCTTATTTGCATAAAACACGGGTGACATTATTATCGTCCGGCCGTATATTCCTACTGCATTTTTTATGCACTGTCCACTGAAATAAATTTTGCTCCGGATTTATGCGCCTGTCGTCGCGCAGAGTGGACGCCATAATTCCTCTTATCCGATCTTGGCGCGTATTCAGCGCCCCGAAAAGGACACAGTTAGATGTGGTGTCGACACGTCTATCCGGAACACAATCAGTCCATCTTCCAATTTCAAAGTTCAATCGTTCAAAATACAAATGCATTCGCGTTATCGTTGCGGCGTATCGCTTCGGTTTCACAGCGCGACGAACGCGACACGTATTAATCGAAAAATTATGTCTGGATCGGTTAGTACACCCACGGGGAGAGGAGAGATCAGTTGGAGGGAACACCGGCAGGGGATTCAATTAGATCCAAGGAGACCGAACCGATCTTATCTGTCCGATGCAGTCGGTTACACAACCGAATTATGTTTGGCCGTGTCCTGAGCGAGCAGCGGCGCGCACGGTGACCCAAAACTTTTTATCTCACACCGTTCAATTTTGTTTACGTTGATCGAGGAGATCTCCAGACGAGTGTTATCGTTGAATCTCCGCTGCTTTCAACACTTCACCAAATGTCGAATGATTATTGTACGGCGTGCTCTCGCCAGATCCCAACGAATTCCACAATCAAAACAAAGTTTCGACGTGGTAGAGTGGTGGAAAAGATTTAATATGAAAATAACATGTAATTATTAGTATCCATACTTATCCAACACTTATCGTATGAGTCCTGATCTATGGAGTATTATGCTTTTGCTACGAAATCCAGCGATTTATGTAATAAATATGCTGTAATGTTTGTAATTGGCCAGGAAGGCGTATTGGGGCTTACCTGTTAGGCTCATACATACATATGTTTCCTTTTACCAATATATGTACATATATACATACATACATATGTTGGTAAAAGGAAAAAAAAATCAAATATGTATAGACAAAAATTAAACTCTTTCTCTTTCGTCGAAACGTTTCTCATCGGTTTATTATACATATGTATGTATTTGCCGGCTACGCCAATGGTGAACCGGTCGTATCTGATTATTAATTGAAGTCATAATTTTTGGTGCAAAGCTTAATGGTTTTGCTTCACGGGTGTGTTGCTTCTGATACTATCTGGTGATGACCGGCAAGCACGTGGAACTGTCTGTCTCTCGACAAATAGCAGGTGGATAACCTGTCGATTAATATGCCACGGGTCAAAGGCAGGACCTCACTTTGCGAACATCTCACGTATCAAAATCGAGCAAATCGCTCAGAGTGGGTGGTGTATATACATACATATGTATGTATGTAATAATATTGAAAAGAGGATTTTATTATTTTTCTAATTTCTGATTTGATTTGTTTGTGTTGCTGGAAGGATTGACAAACGCTAAATCGTCGTGGCCACGAGTGGTCAGAGCAAAGTAAACAAGCGCATGACTCGTTGATCACGAACCAAAACACTACATATGTACATACATCGACGTATGCTTTCTCTTCAAATATAGGAAAATAGTTTTGGAGTGTAGGGCATGTCGCGTTTTCGAGAGGTGCTCTCGACACGAATCACTCACTACATCGTAATTAACTTTAGATAAACACTGAAGCTTTTGGAAGTACCGGCCCATTGCCGTTTCTTCAATTCTCTCGATCAAAATCAACATCTGCTCCATCCTGCATATATTATTATTAGTGTGTGACTTCATACTGATCGATTGATATGAGTTTTTTTGATAGGAAAATCGGTGTTAAACCATTTGTGACATGTCATTCATTCGAAAATTGTAATTTTCCGTAATTAGCTCGGTGGTTTGCGTCAATGCAAGCCACTTTCCAGAGGTCCCAGGTTCAATCCCTAGTTTGACCTCGCTTGAAAATAATTTACTCCGAGTATTTCTGCAGTGCTGCTGGTCAGACTTACTAGACATTTGTGACTCCAAGTCGATCGTTTCTTATCAGAGTTTGTTATTTATCGATCTATTTGATTTAACTGTTGAAACGTTTCCTCACCAAATTAGCAACCAACCTGCTACTACTATTGAACGCCAAGATGCTACACAAACTCCAGTGTTCTCATAGAGTATGTAACGCTGCATGATCGGCATAAAGAGAAGAGATAGGAAGCGGAATACGTGGGTGAGAAGCATGAATAGGGTAGTGGATATAGTGGAAAGAGGGAAGAGATTGAAATGGCAATGGGCGGGTCAATTAGATAGAAGAATGGACGAAATAAGTGCTAGAATGGTACCCGAGAGAAAGTAAAAGGGTTAAAAGAAGACTGCAAGGAAGATGGGTAGACGAAATCAGGAAAATGTGTAGGGTGAGATGGATGAGAGTTGCGCAAAACAGAGACGAGTGGAAGAGTATTGGAGAGGCCAGCAGTGGATGGTGAATGACTGTAAATGATGATTTGATTATAACTTCAAATTTATAATTTATATACTATGTATGTACAATATTAAAACCATGTCGCTTTGGGGCAACATGTAATGGCTCAATGGTAAAAATACATATATGTACATACCTATATATATATACATATATGTACATAGATAACACAATATTCTATCTGTCACCAAATTTCTTTATTATTCTATCTGTTGATTTGTCTTCTGCATTTGCATAATATAATACTAATAATAATACATTTTTATTCCAGACGATAGGGAGAATATCGCAATCCACATCGTCCATTTAAATAATAATATATATAATAATAAATAATATATAGATAATAGATAAATATTTAAAACAAATTTTGAAAGACGAAACAAACAAACATAATACAATGATAACGATAAATAATAATATAAATTATAATCATGAATTAATCACTCAATTAAAATTAAATTAAAAATGCATGGATAAAATTAAATTTAATAATGTACGTATGTACATACATTATACATGTATGTAGTTTTGCAATAATAATACGACCCATACGAGAAACATTTTGACAACCGCAATATCATGAATATTTGTGTACAAAGCAAAAGGTAATTCATGAAATGGTATTACATATTTTGTCAATTTTTATATTTGCCTTAAAAATGCTCATGCAGTTAGGGTTGTCAAAATACATCATACATATGTACATATGTGGGTTGAGCTATTTTTGAATGAATGGAAATATTTTGGCAGCATGTAAAGCTCTTGCTTTGCAAAATGCGGTGCCATTTCAGAACATAAGTCCACTAATTTATTAATTCACTTTCTTGGTCAAATTGTGATCCTAGTTACAGGGACATCTACATATGTATGTACATAAGTATATTGGAATGTTATTCTAATCGTAAGCTAAGTGTGCGTCGATTGAAATGGATTGTCAAACAAAAACATTCGAGGGAATTTAACTCGTTTGCGGTATGCTTTACAAAAAGGAGAAGAAAAAACATGAAATAATAATACCGACGAAGATTAAAGATACAATAATATTTGTTTAAAGTGTGGATGACAGTCGCGGTTGTCCTGCATCGCGTTGACCCAAGAGGTAAAAGAATGCCCACAAAACGGTTTGGTTTGGTACACATTTTGCACTTTGCACCATGTCAAACTTGAACAGACAGCAGCCTCGAGTGGTCGTGTTTGTTATGACTGCATTGGGCCAGGGGCTTTCAACTGCACAATGTTTGTTTTCGCCCAAGGGGACCGGACTCAGGGGAGATTTACATACTTACATATAATATATAGATAGTATTGGAAAAGTACAGCCGCTTAACACGATCTTCCAAACTTTCTTATTACTTAATCTAGATATGTATGTACTTATATATAGAGCCAGTAGTATAACTCTGTGGTCGCGCTAATGCCAACCAACGAGAGGTTCCGGGTTCGAGCCCTGGTTTGACCTTGATTGAAAATAATTTATTTCAAGTATTTATGCAGTGCTGCTGGTCAGACTTGGACATTTGTGACTACAAGTCGTGCGTTTCCTATCAGAGTTTTACAATTTATCTGATTTCATTGTTGAAGCGGTTCCTCCATCAAATTGGCAAAAACCATCCTACCCAATGAATATGATTTAAAAAATTTATTATCTGTAACAAAGATGTCTCTCTAATTTTCTTATACATATATATTATTTGTATTATGCTTATATATCTATATATTTAGAAACGATCGACGTGACGTCATAAATATCCAAGTCCGATCAGCAGCATTAAAGATTATACTCGGAATAAACTCTTTTCAATCGAGGCTAGTTCACGGGATCGAACCCGGTGACCTCTCTGTGCTTAGTACCAACGCAACCATCGAGCCATGCTGCTGGCTAAATGACAATGGTACCTGTGGTAAAAAAAAACCATATTTTGGGAATTTTTTTCGCTTATTTAAAAGGAAAAATTGCTCTTCCTACATACACTTACATACATATATGCATATGTATATCCGTATATTTGACCTTATCCTTATCCTTAATTGGTTACTTTTAAGATTTTGTACGTATTCAGCGTACGGTAATTTCAATTAAATATCCATATTTTTCGCGGGTATAATGCATTTTTAACGAGGGGTAATGCGAATTTAAATGTGCAGCACTCCTTCTGAGATGCACTGCCTTTCGTGAGCAGGTACTGCATTCAGCCCTCTGGCTCATCTGACATTCGAATAAATGCAAAGGAGTACGATCGAAACTTTCGGTTCTCTAGTTAATACATACATATGTACATATATTATTTGATGTAATACTTTTATTAACAAACTAATTGCAAAAATAGAAATACACACATGTACATAATTACATGTAGATATATCTATTGATCTTGAATGTTTTTTCCTGGATGCCATATCGCTTGAATCTGCCTATACCCGGATTGCGCTGACGTGCGCTGCCAGCCTCGCATTGCATCTGCGGTCAACTCAAATTGAAAAATGCGGCGGTGCATGTAATTGCATCGAGGTGTTCTTATCGAATTTATAATACACACATGCATACGTATGCATTTATGTATGTGTGTGTGTATCAGCATGTTCGAATCAGAATGTGTATGCATTTGGAATAAGATGCAGCGCATTCTACGTGTATAAATGGTCTTACGTATAAACATGCATACGATTCTTAATCGGCGCAAATCACCCTGTTCAGTGTTCATGCGGATAATTTTAATGGAAATATTTTGCTTTTGAAAAGTATTTATCGCTCTCGTTTAATAATTTCCAAGAGGATTATTATTATTAAGAATAAATAAGGCGCACGTTGGATTATTAGTATATTCTCGCAGCGACTGTGTAGTAATTATTCACCGAGCTTGAGAACTGGTTGTCGTTTGTCATCACGCAAAGTGGTGGAAGCATATTTCATCTTCAGGAAATGTTGAGGGTTTGAATTTCTATTTTTTTTTTTATTATTTTACATGTTTATATCAGTGCTTTTTAGACTTTTTTTTAGTTTATGGACTATTTTAAGAATCCTTATCATAATTATTTACACCCGTTCTCAATCCACTGTTGGATGAAATTCTAACCATTCGTCTCTGCTTTGGGCAACTCACATATTTTTCTAATTTCATCAACTCATCTCCTCTGTAGTCTTTCTTGCACCCTTTTACACTCTCTCGGGTACTATTCGAGCACTTCTTTTGTCCATCTATCGTCCACTCTTTAGCTACGTGACCCACACATCGCCATTTCAATTCGTTTACTCTCACCATTATATAAACTACCCTTTTTATACTTCTCACCCACGTGTTCCATTTACTATATTTCCTTGTTATGCAGAGCATACAGCGTTGCATACCTCTTTTAGTGCATTGGGCTTATGTACGTAATGCAGCATTTTGGCGTTCAATGCCAAAGTTTCGCATCCATATGTCAAATACTGGTAAGACACATTGATCGAAGATCTTTTTCTTCAGAAGAAGGCATCTTAAAAAAATTTTCTTGCAAATAGAATTGAAGTGGAGCTTTTAATATTTTTAGAGTTTTTAATTTTTAGATTAAAAATGTTTCGTAACAAAATTTAATTAATAAAAAAAGATGAAATAGTCTTATATATTATACATAGTTTTTATACGTAGTTTTTGTTTAAACAGGCAAACTGCGCAATAAGCAAAAATAAAATAAGTTTAAATACAATATCTAAGTACCTACATATTTTAAGATTGTTGAAATGTATATTGAGGGATAGGCAAGTGAGGTGGTGCCTAAGGGCGGTACATTTTGAGGGGCGGCAAATCGAAATATCAAAAATAGCCGTATTTGTAATTTGAAATTATTATCTAAATTTTATTTTACATTGTTGAGTATCTATAAAATTAATTATGATTTTGATATTCATTTATATCTTTAGAACGGGCAGCATTTGGCAACTGGCCCTAGATTATGTACTAAGGCCAGTACATAATCTAGGGACGTCACTGTTTTTTATACTCACTCAACCCAGGAAATATTATGTTTATTTTTAAAATGGTTTTTCAATATTATTAATTTATCAATTTTTTTATTGTAAATCAATACATACATATAATCGATTTTGAAAGTAGGGGATTTTAGCGTACCAAATATTTTTTATTATTTGCCTCGTAGAGAAGTTTTCTCCAAAAAGCTTTTTTCTTCAGAGGTTTTTCGTTTTCTTTCTGGAGCGGAAATTATGCACAGTAGGAATGGATCATGTTTTTTATAAATATAATATAATGGTTTTTTAAAATAAATTTTAAATAGTGTTGGTACATATAATTTAAAAATATTGTTTTTTTTTCTAAATCCATCTTCACGGATAAGTTGAATTTTTTCCATGAACTCCAGAAGAGTTCACGGACCGTTTCTGAAGAACCCCTGATAAATATGATATGTAGGTATATCTAAATAGTTCTTTTTTTTTGAGTTTATCTCCGCATGGGAAATATCAAAGCGGAAATTCAATTTTCAACAAATACGCGCATAAACTTGCAAGCAGTTTGGTTACGGGGGGCGTTCTTCGAGATTTTGCGCATAATGACGTAATTTAATTATCCAATTACGCATTCGCGTATCCGGCTTAGACGGGACACAGGTTTCGATAGGAAATTATTGTTAGGCAACAAATTAGCGTAGCTTTGAAAGTTATGGCCTGTTACGGCGAAAGGTTAATTTATGTAGTGTAGTCAGTAGTGTGCTCGGGGTATGGGGCGCAGGCGAACGCCATCGTTCCCACCTCCACCACTCCGGCTAATTAATTACTTTTCAGGTAACCGACAAGTCATAGACGCTCATTATGGGAAGATTCTTGCTTTTAATGAGAAAGCCAATTGCGATTTCTAGCGAAACGCCGTCATTTATCTCGGCCGTAAGCCGTAGATCCGCCAAAGTTCTTAAATCTCGTAGGTGCATGTGCTTCACACTGTGCGATATGTATAAGGTTGAATTTACATTTATAAATCTATCATTTTTTAAATTTTAT
Organism: Arctopsyche grandis; assembly: GCF_051622035.1. Lineage (NCBI taxonomy): Eukaryota > Metazoa > Arthropoda > Insecta > Trichoptera > Hydropsychidae > Arctopsyche > Arctopsyche grandis. Next base: position 22,993,457 of record NC_135359.1, read on the forward strand.
TCATATGCGTATATTGATATTTTATAATAATAATTTATAAAATATATTATTTATTTATTTATTTTATTTAAAGTTTGGACCATTGTGGCATTACAGGAATTCCTAATTCACCGCAATGGTCAAAAACATAACAGAAAAGATACAAAATAATTAACTATACAGAAATTAAATACATATTTATACATACAATTCGTAAAAAACAAAAGTTCAAGCCAATATAATTAGTCACACAACATATACATAATAATATTTAAATATATGTACAAATTAGGAATGTTTAGTATCAACAGTCAGCACCAATATATGTATGTACATATGTACATATAACGTATTTACATATGTCCAAGAACCAACCGTGAACACAAAACATCCCTGTGAGACCCAAATCGAAGAATATCAAAAATGGATAAACTCGAAAGATACATCATATCCAATTATTTATTTATACATTAGGTTTGCATCATTGTGACATTACAGGAATCCTTAATGCACCACAATGGTAAAAAAAATGTATACCTATGTATATAAACAAACAAAAATACATTTAACACCATCATAAAAAACAATAAAGCATTAAAATAGTAGCGGATAAATAAAAAATTCAAGTAATAAAATAATATAATATGTATATTGTTGCAACGGATGTGAAGACGTTGCGAGTAGTAGTGGTAGAAATATGGTAGTCAGCTTTGAATAAATAAACGGAGCAATCCACCGACCATTAACGTATAGTAAATGTATACGCGAAACCTCATTGGCTGTTGAGCGCAGCTCGCTCATAGGTCGTTGAGTCTCGACCGCTGATTTGACGATGCGTGTTGGTCACCCATCTCCACTTATAATATAAATGTACATATCTTTGTGTCGTAGGCTTTCTACGAGTTCAATAGTTTTTAATTTAGATTATATGTATGTACTAGGGATCCCAAATATTCGTCGACTTCAACTATTCGAATATCGAATAGTAAATCAAGAGCTATTCGAATATTTGAATATATTCGAAAATTAAAAAAAAAGTAATTACATACATATGTACTAAGCATAAATGACATTATATTTAAATATGTAATATATTACAATTAAGTCTAAAAAAAAATCTTAAACATCTCCGGCCTGGAGGGCAATTTCGATTTTTTTCCTCCGGCATTGAGGTGGTTAATACATAATTATAAGAAAATTAAAAAAAAAATGCACACATATAAAAGATAACATAAAAATTTATAAACTCTATTACTAAGGACTATTCTTGCTTAATTCTTTGATTGCGGTTTCAACGGGAGTATGAACATCAATTAAAATTTTCAAAATATCAGTTTCATTCTTAGAAACAGTATTGAAATTATATTCTTTTAGTGCTATGTTTACACTTTCGTAAACTTGAATAAATCGTCTTATCATAATTGTCATTGAATTCCACCTCCAATAATAATTTCAATTTTATTTTTTCATTATGATTTCTTCTAAAAATGTATATTTCGCCGGTGACTTCTTAAATATTCGGATTATTTTTCTGATGTTTTCTAAAATTTCGTAGAGATTATTATCGATCGAAAAGTGATTTTCTTCAAACATTTCTGTATTTAATAAATAAAAATTCGTTACTTCATATGTAGACATTTCATCTTCCTCATTATCTTAATTTTCATCACAATTATCCCCATTACATATTTAATTTTCTTCATAATCGTCTTTTCATATTGATTTTGTGTATTTATTTTATAAAAAAAAATATACACGATAAATATTCGAATAACGAATGGCTGAAAAATCAGACGAATAATTCGAATACTCGGATATTCGAAAATTCGATTGGGATCCCTAGTATGCACATACATATGTAAAATGCTATATTATACCTCCTCTTTTTTCCAAGAAAAAAAAACAATAAGAAGGGATAAAAATAGTTAAATTGTAAGAAAATATTCTATAATATGCCCTAATAATGCCCTCTTACATTTCCCTTTATTTTGTATACTTATGTACATAAGACTGATCCAGTGTATTTTAAGAGGGCTGCAGTATATGTATGTTTAAGTGTTGATTGAGAAGTTGAAGTTACAGCTGGATTAGAAAAAAAATATCTCGATATTTTAATATATGTATGTATGTAATACATAATTCTAATAACATCCAAATAGATTTCGTCTATTTTAAACGACAGTTCATGAGATGGTCCTGCATATATGTATGTACATATATGAATTGTTAGCATCTTGCCTAAGAAAATCATTTCTACTTTTAATCTGACTACATATTACAGAACATTGCTTTCTGAAGTTAAACCTTTTGTAAAAAATATGGACCATTTATGCGCAACCATTCATACCCATTTGGCTCAGTTTTCTTCTTTTTACAACTTTCGTCTTCAAATGGGACGCTTATCATTTTTATTATTCGGTTGACTATCATTACACTAAAAACGGATTTAAATATTGTCACCACTGCTTGATTATGATGTCAAATTTATATACCCATACAATATATGAATTTCTCTATGATACTGTTGCGTAGGGGTGGGTGGAGGATCCAAGTAAAAGGCCAACAGTCGTATCACAGCATTTATTGATGATTAAGGCGATACACGCACTGTCAGTGCTAAGTCCAGAATGACATGATATCGCCTACGTACCGCCTTATAAAGGGTAGATCTCTCAGGACGCCTAATCTGTTTACCTGTTGTATAGTCACGTATTCGGATATGTATTTCCACGACATTGGGTCTCCCCGTACCGATTCTGAGAAATAACTAATAACGGTCATTGTTTAGCCTAAATGCACTTGGAGTCCAGATATAATCTTTGGAAGTAAGTGCATGCACCTAGTTAATCCGATAACAGATATTCGTTGGTCTAAGTGCAATTCGCTCAATCCGCGGCGTACGTAACAATACATACAAAATTTTTATGTGATAATGTGTTGATTTGGTGATAATGTGACAACATGGTATGTCACTATGAAATCTATATATACATATCAAAATCAATGTTTGTCTATTTGTTTGTCTGTGTCGTATGCGTTCCTATACCATTCAAGCGATTGCGATGAAAATTACATGAGTTATTGTATGCATGCCCGCGATGGTTTCTGTAAAAAAAATCACCCAAAAACGGGAACGGGAATTGCATGCATAATTATGGCATTGTAACGCATGCCGGGTTCGGCTAGTAAATTAATAAAATATATGTGTATAAGTTACAGTTGAAGTGTATCTCCCAGTTGTTATATATTTTGACTAGTTGGAATATATTCCATCTAACCTGGTACCAACCATCGTTATAGTTGAAGTGTATTTTTAGTTGTAATATATTTTGACCAGTTGGAATATATTCAGTCTAACCGACATACGTTGATTCATATAGCGAATTACTTTCCACCGTCAGAATGTGGTCAGAATATATTACAACTTAAAATACAGTTCAACTAGAAGTTAGTACCAGGTTAGGTTTTCGTGAAAACGTCACTCAACTAGTAAATTGATTTGGAAAGTCACATTTTTTATTTTGAACACATTCTTAGAGCTATCGTAATACGGTACTCATTGCCTTTTTTCGTAATACCTAGCGAATATTAACGTGTTATTGAATCCTCAAGGTTCGTAACAACATCAGAACTGTCAAAATTCAACTATTATATTACAACTGGCGCACATTGTTGAAAGTACATTAAACATGGCAAAGCAATCTAATAGTAAACATTCTTTTGTTTTTTTATTAAATTTATTTGAATCGAAAAAAATAGTATTCAACGATATTGATGGTGTCATCATAGAAACTTTAATTTGTTTTCGATGCTACCAACAAACCTTACAAAGCCTCTTTCAAAATTATATATTAGATACATATGCATATGGAATCTATCCATTCTAGCATCTCTTTAACATGATATAGTACAAATTCCAATTTAAGTCGATTTTTCAATTTAAGGTCATCGACCGTAACACTTATTAAGAGCCCGAAGTTTATATATGTAGGTATGTCATTTTATGATATATTCAACGTAATATATTTTACAGTCGATTTTAAAATTGATTGTCAGTTCCATCGTAGCGAAAGCATCAGGTGCGGAACTGACCGCTGCTGGCGGTCCATTTCAGTCGTATATTAGCCGTTGATGATGGCTGTAGTTTTTTGCGCGACGGCCATTAAGCGTACAGCCGGATGCGTTCTGACAATTTTGCGCAAACAAATGGATAATTATTCATGGGGAAAATAATGTATTACAATATATACACGTACATACATATGTAGATAAATAGATATATAGTACAATATGTATACGAACGGCCTACGCTCGCGCTGTCCGTCCGCCAAATTGGACATGTCTCGCGGCCGACGAACGCCTCCTACGGCCGCAAATATTTGCTGAGTGCAATTAAATAATTACACGTCGTAGCCGTCTCTCATCCACGTGAAATATTCACGTGGAAATTGAAATATAATTGAACGCGATCGGCTGATTTAGTGCGAATTTTTTGCCGGACATAAATCACGGGGAGCGCGCGCGCGCACCGAACTCGTGCCAGAACAGCTGTTGTACACGACACGCAAATATAGCGAGCTGATAATGTATGTGCAATTTTGTAAATTATTATAGGTTCGCTTTGAGCAAGTATAGGAGAATAAAAAACGAAAACGCGTTGAATTTATAGGGATGACCGTGCCGTGTGATAGGGGAGTTGTGTGGAATGTACATAAATATGTACATGTATAGGCTTTGTTTAAACATATTGTAAAATTCGATTTAATAGGCTTTTCTTTGGAAAAATATTCAATACTGTAACGTGGGAACACGAGAGATAGTATTCACTGCCTAAGTGTATTTGTGGGTGAACAATAGAGGCCCCGGATTAGACTAACGGAACTCAGTAAGTGCCAGAACAAAAGTTACGCTGGAGTTCTTACATAATAATAGACTCACTACGGTAGACTATTACGTGTCTAGATAATATACACAATAATGGATCGGGGAAGCTGTGGTGTGCAACTTGTCCTTAATAAGGAGGTACACAGGGTAGATCAGATTATTCTGGAGTGAGTGGTGGTATCGTGTGGACCTCCCGGATCGTTGAATAAATGCTGTGAAATGACTTTGGACTTTCATTTGGATCCTGAACCACCCCTACGTAACAATACTATATAGTGTAGCTTCAATTCTAATTAGTTTTGTTTTTACAAGCTTTTTATTGCTTTCACTGGTTGTGTGTCGGTGGCGCAATATTTGTGAATTGATTTTGAACCACTTCCACTCTTCTGCTTTGATATTTTGTCGACATTCAGAGGTTAGCTCTAATTAAAGTAAGGAAATGTCTCCGACATTACTATAGCAGATTTAAATCATTAACTAAATCATCGGAACGACTGTCAGATTGACGTGATGACAGCTTGCTATTAAACGTGCCTGTTCAATTCGCCCCCTTGCTCAACTTCACAGGTTACATCTTCTTTCCGATCGCTTTCCTCGTGTATAAGGGTCGAGTCGAAGCGACTTTCCCGTCTTTTAACTTCCATAATGTGGAAAGTCATGGTCCTTCAGTCTTTTCGACACTCCGCAGCTTGGAGTGACTTGATTACAGTTTTTTCAGTGACAGCCTTGACCTGGCCATTCCATCTTTTTGGGGATCGTCCTCTTCCTTTGCTTCCCTCAATGCTTCTCGCCTCACGATGTGTCTAAAGAACTGGAGGAAACACCTAAGCAGGGCCGCGTATAGGAGTTCGCCGCCTGTGTGCAAAACTTAAATTGGCCGCAATTTAATTTGATCAGAATTTGTATAAATCATATTAATTCGGGGTAAAAATTTCTTTTGAAACCTAAAATTTACTCTTTTAGTTTATCATTTAGCACCATCGGTGTATTATTTTTCTTTTCTTACTTTTTTTATTTTATCATGTTTTTCTGCTTTTGTTTTTTTCTTTTTATTTTATATTTTAATTATTTTATCGTTGTATTTTACTTATTTCATCTTTGTTTTTTCTTTATCAAATGTAGGCCATTGTGGCGCATTAGGTTAGGCGCAAAACTATAAATAATTATTTTTTTTTCTCAAGAACTGTCTTTTAACTGATACAGAACTTACTTAACAATGAGAAAATATCAAATACCAAATATAATTATATTTTAATAATCTGTAATTATCTACAACAACTATCAAATATAATCATTTTATATAAAATGATTTTTAATATAAAGAAAAGACAATTAGACACAATATAAAAATGAAGTGCATGCGAGTAGTGCAAAAATCTTATATTGTGATAAATATTGTGAGAGAAATATAGTGGTGAAAATTTTAATCTCAATAAAAATTAACCAGAAAAACAGACAAAAAGCAACAGCAATCCACGTGGACTTTTTCTTTTACTATAAAATACACAAGTCCACAATAAGAGAATATTTTAAACGTCGCTTTCATAATAGCGCCAATATTTATTGTGCTCGTTCACAAATAGTCAGCTCCGTACGTGGTACGGGAGCGCCAGGCAACAATATCAATTCAACGTGCAGTTTTTCTCCGGTGTGCGGCTAACGGTTTCCATTCCCGAGTTAATGACATATTTTATCAGGCGCCCTTTTCCCGGCTGCCGGAGGCCGGTATAAATTACGCTGACATTTTCATTTACTTAAGAATGTGGCCGACGTCTCGAAAATTTCCCTCATCTTATTTTCTCACTTTTGCCATCGACCGTTCCCAGCCTCCCCCCCTCCGCCATACGTGTGGAATTTCGCGAAAGGTAAAATCGGAAATTCCCCGGAAAATCTACGGGTAATAAAATTATTTTTGCGGTGTGCGATATATCACCGAAAGCAATTATTTATATGTGTACATTATTAGTTCGGTTTAGGGATCCTTAATCCGTGTCGTGCGCATTGAATAATTATTATACCTATTACCTGTTCATGTATATTACATATGTTTATTATGTTGCAAGGTGGTGCAAAATTAATTTCAGTGGTTTGAGAAGCCTCCAACTTTCTCATATATATTATAATTTATTAGTCATTTTGGTATTGTAGCCATTTATTAAGAAAATAATATATTTTTTTTAAAGCCATGTGCATACATACGACCCAATGTGACACGACACGACGCAACCTGAAAGAAATGAAATCAAGATGACTAGTATCTTGGCGTTCACAGCTTTTTACTTTACGTACATATATATGAAGTATAAACAGATATTAATATTGATTCCTGATCATGTTTTATTTTAGTAATGACATAATACTTATGTATTTAAAATACATAAATGGAATTGAAAATAAATATATGTAAATATGGTGCATTTCGATATCAAATGACGATAATATTTTCTCTTTATTCTGTTAAATAAAATTATTTCATGAAGAGATGGCCACTAATAATCATAAAAATATATACATATTTTATTTTATTTTACATATATTTTACCCAATGCACCTTCCTAGACAATTTATTACAAACATTGCAGAATTTTTATTACATAAACCGCTGTATTTCGAGAGGTTGAAGAACACGAAATTAACAATTAATTAATGAATTAATCCATAGAGACATCTATGGATTTTGACTTGTACATAATTTTTTACATATTGTACATAAATCAAATTCAGATATTTATGACAGCAGGTAGGACGATTTTTGTCAATTTTGAAGAAGCGTTTCAACAATGAAAATTATATAAATTGGCTAACTCTGATAATAAACGATCGACTTGGAGTCGCAAATATCTAATATATACATACATATATATATATATATATATATATATATATATATATATATATATATATATATATATATATATATATATATATATATATATATATATATATATATATATAGGTATATATAAACGGAAGGGATGTGTGTTCATATATATGTTTTTACATGGACAAGTATGGAAATTAACAAATATCAGAGGTTTATATGAATTCAGGAGATCGCGTTGTGAATACTGAAAAGATCATACAAACATTTAAATGCTTATATGTACGTGGACGGTCGGGCGAGCTTGTGGGAGGTGGATTGAGGGGGATTGCGGAGGGGGGGGGGTAGAGTTTATGGAGCGATTTGATTTGGCCGTGAATGTTGAAAACGCAGCGACAATAGCCTCGGGTATCAATGTCTTTTCAAAACCACCCGTTGAAATATCAACCGGCACAACACTAATATCAATGTAAATACGGACGGATGAACAATAAACTACCTCTACCAATACTATGTACTATGTCTTTCACTCCGTCCTAGGAAACCTCTCCACACGTCCACGCTACAATATTTATAAATGGAAATTTTGTATGTACATATAAATGTATGTTTGTTTAGTCATGAACATCAAATTTTGTATACTATCTTACGAGTCGGTGACTATTTCGCGAATGGCGATCTCGCACACTCACTAAAACCTTGATCACGGAATTATCTGGCACTCGGAAATTCCACCCACCGAGAGCCACGCATGCAAACTATCATACTAACGGGAATTTGACTGTCAAATATCTATTAATCGCGATTTTTGTGGCAACGATTGTCGTGTGCGAGATCGTCATGTCCTACATAGTACCGCATAGTACCTACTACTTACATAGATCGTAGACTTTGAAAGAGGTCGTTTTTCATGTGATAAAAGTAGTCAATTAAAAAAATTAAGTCACGTATGTACCATATACAAATGTATGTATAGAAAATGTATTTTGCTTCATTCTTTTTAGTAGGCAAATATTTCGTAGGATAAATTTAAACGTGAAGACATTTTTCAAGCGCATGCCGTCTCAAATGTCGATTGCACGCGTCCTGTAATCCAAGCCGTATATCAAAGGGAATGGGTGTATTTAATTATCCGCCATATTTTACGAATAAAGTACCCCCGAAAGTCTCGCGCACTATTTCCGTATTAGGATCGTGCTGACATTATCGAAAACGTGCAATTTTTCATGTTTGCCCAAACAAAGATTTATCGCGCGCACTACCCCTCGCCTCCCCCCACCCCTCCCGCCCAGGGCAGAAAAGCTTATCGGCTTTTCGTCCGTACGCCACTGCGCACGTCTTTCCCCTACAAATTTCGCACACATATTCACAAATACAATATGCACTCGGTAATGAAAGTTTACGAGCGATCTCCCAAGATGTTGAAAAATTGCGTCTCGGAATTTTTTCGCTGAAAGTAAACACGAGTCGCCGCTGATCAAACCCGTCATTTTTCACCGGGCAAACGTTTCATTAGCGAAAATCGAGAGCCCCACGGTCGGGGAAGGGGCGTAGTCATCGTCGTGGATCATAGGGGCCCCGGGCCCCCTTATTCCAGACCTCGATCGTCAATTAAATGTACATACATATGAGCTTCGTGGCAAGTCTGCCTTATCGTTTCATTTTTGCAAATAAAATGCATGGAAGTATATACATACATATGAATGTATGTACATATGTATGTAGGTATGTATATTCGATTTTGAGATTATGTCCAGCTAGGTACCAGCTAAGTAATGCTGAGTGCATACCCAAGACAGTTTGTATAGTTACAACGATTGGCATGATATGTAACCATATAAATATGTAGATATATAATACTGTACTCAAATAAGTATGGCATGCTGTATACTCGGCGTAACTAGGAGAAATAGGAAATGGAATACTTGGGTGAGAAGTATGACAAGGGTAGTACACATGTACATATGTACATATGTAGTGGAGAGAGTGATGAGATTGAAGTGGCTAGAAGAATTGATGAAAGCTGAGAAAAAAGTGCTAGAATTGTATCCTGAAGAATGTAAAAGGGTGAAAAGAAAAATGTGTGGGGTGGGATGTATGAGAGTTGTGCAAAATAGAGACGAATAGAAGCATTTTGGAGAGGCTTTCATCCAGCAGTAGATGGTGAATGGCTGTAAATGACTATGAATATGTTAAAATATCGTAAAACATTATGGCTGAATGTTACAAAAACTCGTTTCCAATTTTTCACGTTTCCCAAAGGTGTGGTATGTGAAAAATTTGATAAGCTGCTTGAATGTCTTAAGGCGAAAATACACTGAAAAGAACGGCACAGCACGTCTTAGTGGCCTCTATTCAAGGAAAACCGTTCCCAGATCATTATTAATTCATACGATCTTATTATAATATTTCGACAAGTTTCGCCTACATTTCTTCAAATATGATAATCACCGTTATCGATCATTGTTAAGCCTATGTCAATACAAGAATAAAATATCTCCGAAAACACTCCAGGGGGTGATTATTGGGACTATAAAAAAAAAACACGTGTCGCGTGTCTTTCAGTGTGTTTTCGACCTTATCCGATGGCCAAAAACGGAAATGAAAAACACCTCAGCTTTTGTTTTTTATGTCTTCATAAACCCAACCAATGATAATTAATATGTTAAAAAGAATGCAAAAAATTAACAAAATGATTTTAGAATGTATGTATGTACGTATGTCCATCGTACATATTTTGCCGATTCAAAACAACATTTCTGAATGTTCAAATATTGACAAATAATCACTAAAATTTAAAAGAAGAAAAGCTCATGACTCAAAACATTTAAAAATACATGAATTTGACTGATTTTGGTTTATACGATTATTTTGAATATTCACATCGGATAAAGCTTTCGAGTATAGTTTGTCTTTAAGTACAAAAATTTAAACCGGAATTACAAAATTTCCTCCATTATATCTCGCACAGTTCTTTTTCGAATGGCTCCTATTCCAAGAGCTATTCGACTTCTCAATGAAATCGTTGCTGCCGTCCCTGAATGTGATATTTTCCACCATGGGGAGCGTAGATTATCGGATGTTATTTTAACATATTTATCTGGTAACCTGCGCTCATCATTACTTTCTTAATTTGAATGTGATGAATGAGTGGAATCTTAATCTACATACTCTCTTCCATTTGGGCCTCGCTGTGATTTTATTTTTTATTCATATTTTGTTGATTTATTTTACTTTTTATTTCTCCTTTGTACATTTTATGTACTATTTTATTTGTATTACTATTTTCCTTTTGTTACTTTTTATTATTTTTTTATTCTGCTTTCTAATTTTTCTGTTTTTTTTTTTACTTGTATTATCTTTGTTAAATGTAGGCCATTCTGGCGCATTAGGTTCTTCCTGTAATGCCACAATGGCCCAAAACTATTAATAAATAAATAAATAAATAATTTTTGTCGAAATTGGGGGGGGGGGGTCTCCAAAGGAGTATGAGCATGTTCTATATATACTAGTAGGTACAATGTATGTTTCGAAAGCACTCTCATAAGAGATCGAGTTATATACATAGACGTGAAAAGTTGTGCAGACGACGTCCTCTTTCAACTGTACAAAGACGGCGAGCTTTCCTCCGCTGGTGGTCCCTCAGGATGTCCCTCTCGTTATTGCCGCGAGCGAATCGTTCGCAAAAAATCAATAGAATTAACCGGTAGCCTCGCTTGCTCCGAACAAAGGTGACTGCCGGCCCTCTGGAGAGTTATGTCCTCTTGCGAGGAGCAATCGAGACCTCTCGCCTTCCCTCCTACATACACCACCTTCTATAACCCCGTACGCGACATTCAAAATGAATTGAAATTTGAAGATACTGCGATGTGGCATTTAACGTAGACAGTTTTCATTAACAAACAAGTCTAGTAATCTGTCGTATCTTGGAGATCAGAAAAGTGTCTGCTAACATAAGACAAACAATCCTTCAAAACATTTGTCATATCCATGTACATACATACATATGTATGTATGTATATATGCAGTGGTGTAGTCGGGGTAGGTCGGACCAGGTCGCCGCCCTGGTACTTCTTTTTGAGCCAGGTCGCCGCCCTGGCACTTTTGATTGATATAAACATTGTTTTTCGAGTACAATTAAAAAATATTTTGATTAAAATTTTGTATTCCAAATACTGTGAGCAGACTCTCGTTCTAAAACTCGATGACCACAATCGAATAGTAATCTGAGCACATTCAAAACTTAAAGGACGTTAAATTGGCTTTTTTTTTAATCTAAAACCACCCAAAACATTATTTGAACTATTGACCATACGTATATTTAAAACGAGGGAACTCAGCTTACATAAATGAATAGTCATCTCTAAATTCACATGTTACAATTGGATAGTTTTTTGACATATGTATACATGGTTTTAGCATTGCTAAAAGGAAATGTTACTGTTGAAACACAAACATGGGTTTTGCAAAATCAAAGATGTTGAAGAGGATGCATTATGGTTTTTATAAAATATAAGAAAATACATACATCATAATTTCAACAAGTAAGAATATTTGTTAATTATTATTTGATTTTTTTTATAAATATTTGAAGTATCAATATTAGGATACAACCTTTTTTTTAGTAAGGAAAAAAGCGGGGGGGGGGGGATCGTAAAAATTAAACACCGACTTGGTTCTTTATTATTTAGCACTACACCACAGTATATATGTATGTCTGTAGGTACTACAAATGTCGTAGTCAGATGCACTACGAGAGAGACAAGTCTGTTGACAAATTTCTTTACATGATCGATTTCATATCAATGTAGTCTAAAGTCTCGTTGCTTATTTAAAAGTAGGCGGCTTACAAGTGCTTGGAACTTCAATCTTCTCATATAAGTATGTATGTATGTAGACGGTTCTTAGGTGAGGGATGCTCATCACGCACTCGTCCGGTATGTGTTTTATTAAACGGTTTCACTCCCACCCTCCCCCTCCATCTCAGAGGTCGGTGTTTATTTATCGGTACATTTCGCTCGTTTCGGGCGATAAATCTTCGGCGGGCAGGTCTGACAGCCTTCAACGGTAATTGTGGGTCCGTCTGTGTATGAATGACGAGCTAAGTGAATATGGATAACAACCCTGGGCCCCCTTGTTTGGGCAGGACCCATTTGACTTGCGCCTCCTCCGCACCGTACGCCAAAAATCACTTCTTGCCATACTCGGGTAATGTGTATCTCTACACTCGTATGTCACTTTCTTTACAGGGGAGAAAATTGTACGATTTGGTCTGAAATGGTTTCAGGATGAGTTGAAATACGAATTACGATGTTCACATGCTGACTTCAGTTCAGTTCACACGCTGACGTTCATTATGTATGCTAACAATCCACACATTGGCAAAATTTATTGGATTTTTTTCAACTATTAAATCTTTTTCGTTTCTCATTTCTTCTCATTTCATTCAGAAGGCGATGTGGTAATATTTGTTAATTACGATCACAGTGACTTAACAGTGACCAGTGAGTAGACCACAGTGACTTAACAGGTCACTATGACCAGAAATATAAGACCAAAATACAATATAATATAAGATTAAAATACTATGTGTAAATTAAAAATCTAAAAATAGACTTTTTTAAAATATATTTATACGAAAAAATAAATAATAGATTGATCATCTTTTGTTAAAATCAATTAATTGATTTTCGTCTTTGACTAATGTGGCTTACGAACAAAGCAACGTGTCTGCCGTAGAGAGGTCTACGATATTTGTATTATAGTTTACGGTTCATTTGTCAAATGCAATTTAGAGACTTCAATTTAAAATCATATTTATAATTTATCACAATAAATTTAAATCGTCTGGTTCATAATTAAGAAATATTTTGAGTCTTTGAAAGCCCTAATACCTACTAGGTACATCGTCGCGATTATCTTTGCGACAAATTACTTCACAGATACATATGTATGTATGTTGTATATCACTGCATCAGTGTTTCCCTTAAGAAAAAGGCCTATTATAATAAATACAAAAGTAAAAATAAAAAGGGTATGAAAATATAAAGCTTCATATGGAGCTTTTCAAGCAAACTCATATTTCGATTTTCAAATTCCTTTATATTGCTCAGAGTTTAATTGGCATAGTACACTCACAATAATTACGAAATTCGTCATATCCTATCGCTGTCGATTCGCTACTGTCATAAGCCAATTCTGTTCTGCGGAAACGAACGGTGTTCTCATCGTCTTGATTGGCGTGAAATCGTTACAGGCCTTTAACCGTGTTATGATTAGGCGAATTATATCCGCAGCTAGCTCGTCCCAATTATAACGTCGATTCGTGTCCGTGGAAACCACTAAAAAGTGATGGTTCGTCGTTAATGTCTGACGTATTTACGAGTCCGCGGTAAAGTAATAAAGCCGACTGCGGTCAGACGGCTCGATTCCTGCCGACAGCTATCGGCCCTCGATGAAAAGGTTTGATTGATTTAATGCCCACAGAAGATTGATAATGTCCGATGGACGTTGATAGAGTGAAAGCTTATTCAATGATACGATTAATCGAAAAAAATATATAATGCTTAATTTCATTTCGCCAGCCGGCCTAATTGAAAGACAAGAGAGCTCTATTATTTATTTCGATTGATGTCTATATATGTATACATACATGTACGCTTAGTCCATCTTGTTAGGGTTTTTCGTATGAAAACAAAAAGCCTCAGATATTGCTGTTACCTATACATATAATACATATGTGTGTTATCTGCGAGTATTGATTCTTCGATGCAAAGTCACATTGAAGATTGAGACTATTCCAAAACAAGTTATTTTTTTTCTGATGTATGATAAATCTGACATTCGAAGTTTGAACTATTTCTTCGTTTACATATAATATATCAATGCCAAATATTTACAAGGTTATAATTTTTATGGTAAAATTAAACTTTGTTTTTAAAAATTTGGCTCAGATATCGGTAAAAAATGCTTTCTTTCTTTTCATATTAAAAAAAACTTCATCTATTGTTGTTACTACGTACATAAATAAAGTTACTATTGCTTTAACAAAAAATTGTTCTCATTGAAATAAATTAACAAATATACATATACATACATATTACACAACTTTAAAGGATATTATTATGTGCTCAAGCAATAATTAACTCACTTTTGATGGAGAGAATTTTCCTTTAGTGATATATTATACGTATTGTCTGCATCAAATAATTTATGATATTATATGATTGATTCTACAGTATTAATATTCTAATGATTTTTCGATAATTGAAACAATTGATAATTTCATTATTATTGAGACTGATTAAATACACATATAAATAATAAATACATTACTTACATTTGTTACAAATTTCGATGTACGTTAAACAAACTAGAATTGTGATCTACAAATTTGAAAGTATGTACATCTATATATATATATATATATATATATATATATATAAATTAATGTCTGTGTGTGTGTGTGTCTCGAATAGGCTGCTAAACCACTGAACCGATTACGATGAAACTTTCAGGATTTGTTGTGTGCATGTCCGGGAAGATAACTGTGAAAAATACGAGAAAAAACGGGAACGGAAACGGGAAAAACGGGAATGAGTGTCATTGCAACGCAATAATTTCAAATATGTTCGCTACCTGCGTTTTCCGACAAATGGGAACTGGAACGAGAACGGGAACGGGAATGGGAACGGGAACGAGAACGGGAATGGGAATTGCATGCGTTATTATGGCATTGCAACGCATGCCGGGGTTCAGCTAGTACATATATAATTTTATTTTTTTAAATAGAACTAATAAGTGAATTTCGAAATTTCTAATAAGTGAAGCTAAAAGGAGGTTTGTAAAAATAAATTACAACGATGAAATATAAACACAAAGAAGAAAAGCATTGAAATAGCATAGCACATATATGTGATACTAAGAATAATGACCAAATGATAGAAATTTAAAGCAAGAAAAAGAACAACAAAAAAGATCAGTATAATGAAGAATATTGTTAAGAGAAGAGCAAAATCTATATAAAAGAGGAATTACATGAATAGTAGGTAGAACAAGGATTTATGTGAAATAATGAAGGATTGCGGAGGAATCGGATTGAACATTGGAATAGGATCTTGCTTAATAAATAAGGCCTAACAATTATATAATTCAAAAGCTGTATGTATGCATCTATATAGATTTCAACGTTTATTTCTAATTAGTCGATTTAAACTTTTATTGAAGACATTAATTCTAAAGAAGTGATGGAATTGCGAGTATGCAAATGTATGTACATAAATTCGTTCGGGATGGTTTCTGATTTCGTATTTATTTATGTATCTGTATTCAATGACAAATAGGGGGCGAAAGAACGAAAGCCAGAGGGTAAACGGTTGTAAAATCTTTCGATGTACATCACCCCCCCCCCCCCCCCCACCACCTTCTTTTGAAATTCTGTCAATGTAAATAATTGTATAATTTAGTCGTAATTGCTTTGCCAACGGGGAAAATCGAGCGAAAAGTGTACGAGAGGTAATTAAAACTTTTCAGCGGCATTCAATCGACTCGAAATTTGACTTTCATTATTGTTAAAAGGAAGGAATTGAACGCCGTCAAAGTCGAACGCCGATTTTGATATTATTAATATTCCGAGCAGAAATAATGTGGTCGCAATTAATTTCCATTTATCAAAACAATTTTGACGACGAGTTATCATCCCACCTACTTACTCCCCATAGCCAGCCCTCTTCTCTTAGCCAATTATTTACGAAAAACCATTTGGAGAAATGTTTGATCGGCGCCTCTCGTCTCTATGAAGAATTCGCAATTTACCGGAAAATCGCAGGACTTTCGAATGGATGATTTACGACTAATGAACATTTATCTATGTAAATAAAATGCAACTTTACGTTACATTGCTACACTCTTTGACCAGCGGGTGTCAAAATTAGCAGATATTCTGCGAGTAAACAATAGCCTGTTAATTACACTTTAAAAAGACAAGATTCTTTTGGATAGACAAAAAATAATTTGTAAATTTCAGAAGACTCTTAAAACTAAGCTTAATTTCCCAATAAATTAAAGGAAATTCTTGTTGATTTTTCATTTCAACTCAAAAATGCACGTTTTTCACATGTCTTGTATTTTTTTTTTAAATTTACATTTACATCTTTCTTTTTTAGGAAATTCGACACATTTTTTCTCTTCTTTCCTCTAAGTTTGTGGTCTATGGCATTTCACATGATATTAAAGTTCCAGATCCAGGATGTCCGTTATTTGTAGCTTTAATAGTTAGAAACTCCCTGACCATCTGTTTGTCTGTGTAAGTGGTTAACGTATAATGCTAACAATTGAGGGGTCACGGGTTCAAGTCCTGATATATTGTTGCTGACCAGACCTTGGATATATGTATGTATGTATATGACATCGATCGTTTCCTATTAGTTTGCCAATTCATCTGATTTCATTGTTAAAATGGTTCCTACCAAATTGGCCACCTACCCTCATTTTCCACCATTATTTAATTTCAAATTTATAATAATATTATTGATTAAACGTAGGTGTGATCTTGGGGAAATCTTACAATAACGCCATGGTAAAAATAAATTTTATAAATAAAACCAGCAGCATAGACTAATGGTTAGCAAATCTTGCTATGGTCAGTATAGCTATGAGTTCGAGTCACACTGGTTGCTGCTGATCAGACCTTGGTTTGTACCCAGGTCGGTCATTTCTTATCGGAGTTTGCCAATTTTTCTGAATTTTTCTGAAAATATTCCTACTAAATTAAATCTTGAGTTATTGTGTTACATCTCAGGATTCGCTGGGTTTCTCTCTAGATGTCGCTGTGGATGTTTATAGTATAAAATTCGTATTGTTGTATAAAAATATTTATTGATCGTAATGTATGCGATGTTTCCAATGTCTGACCATAGATGTCACGTATGGTTTCGAATTATGTATTAAAAAAAATATATACATATATATGTATGTATGTATGTATATATAATTTCTTGATATTTTATAGTACGCTCGTCGCATCGGAGTGATCTGTAATGACGAGTGTACATTGATTGATTGAATAAAAATATATAAATAAATACATTTAGAGACTGTTGCTCTTGTCTCCTCTGAGACCAGAAAGAAGAAAGTCCATTGAATTTTTCAAAATTCAATTCAGTGAAAAATTCACTTGATAAATTTTTGCCAAGTTTTGCGCAAATATTCCAGTTATAGAACTGGGTCTGTAAAAGTGACGTAGTCTCAAATCTATGTATGTATGTACATACATACAGTTATTATAAATAAATCCCGCACACATCTGGAAACTTTCGTTAGTTATTAGCAGACACGCCTCTATAGTTATTTTCAATTTTCCCCACATATTTATGTTGCAGTATTTTAGATACCCGGATCTGGATGCGATAATTCAGAATTCCGTAAAGAATCAAACGAAAATACCAACAATAAAAAAGGGGGCTATACATACAATCTAATCAAATTACATGTTCGATTCGATCGGTATATAAGTTTTAACCGTTCGCCGACCACGTCGATTTTAACAGATACTATAATTATATATCGAAAATTACGAGCTCTGATCCCAATTGGCGTGGACGTCTACATTTAAAATTTATTGCGATCGCGCTGGCCCGGAATCAAATGTACCTATGTACATACATATGTATGTATGTATGTACATATGTACTATGTATGGGGCTTTTATTAATTGAAAATTTGCAATTTTGTTTTCAATTCGGCGAGCTTTTTGGCCGGCGACGACAGTCTTCGGATTGCTTCGGTTGATCGTCGTGATTTTGTTGTTTTTATTTTGTTGTCGACGTCGGTTTAGTTTTGTTTTTGGTTGTTGTCCGAGCGGACAGCGTAATTAACCTGTTCGCGCTGGCATCATCCCGCGCCCACCTGTGCGGCCGCGCACAATTGATAATTTGCATACGTGAGGTGAGCTCATGATGCGGCCACTCGGACACTGCTGGGCCGCATAATTAAAAACTGGGGGCCGTGCTGGGGAATAATGCTCGAGCCGGCCCCCATGTCACACCGTGTTACTCCTTTACTTTCGACGTTGGTCAAATATTGTATCGGTGAGTAGTGGATGTATAAGCCCTTTGATGATCATCATTTAATATGTATGGTACAGCTTGCTTCCAAAGTAGTGTCAAACAAGACCCTTTTCGAAAAAGTCTTGAACTTGCAGTCAAAATACTTACATATCAACTAACACAATCCAATACAGACGCGACCTTCTTTAGAGTAAGAAAACATTCCTACTTGGAGAAAATCTAAAATAGGAATAACATTTGATAAAATAATTCGATACGTGGTATGTCTTCAATATACCGAGTGGCAGTCGGGCCAGGTCGCCGCCCTGGTACTTCTTTTTGAGGCACTTTGATTGATATAAAAATTGTACATAAAATGTTGTATTCCATATATTGTGAGCACGACTCGATGACCACAATCGAATATTAATCTGAGCACATTCAAAACTTAAAAGACGTTTAATGAAATTTATTGGCTTTTTTATCTAAAACCAGCCAAAACTTTGAAAGAAAACATTTGATAGTTTTTTGACATATACATATACATGGTTTTAGCATTGCTAAAAGAAAATGTTGCTGTTGACACGCAAACACGGGTTTTGCAAAATCAAAAATGTTTAAGCGAATGCATTATCCATAGTTTTTATAGAATATAAGAAAATACGGTAGGGTTTCTGGACTCGACCCGGCCGGATAAAAACTTAAAACCCGTATTCGGGATCCGGGTATTTAAAATTTCGAGTATTAACGTAAAAAATTTAAATGGTTTTCAGTCGATACATTGAAAATATCCAAATATGTACATATGTATGTATGTGTTATTTAGATTCTGCGTGTACATGATTCATGGGTCTACCTCACGGGCCGGAATGTGAAATTACCGAAAACGCAAATATCGGAAGGCAAAGATCGAAAATCAAAAGATCTTAAGTCGAAAGATAAAAAAAGGGTGCATGGTAAACGGTACATACTCACTAAATTTGCGCGAGCAGGACACAACAGGAACAAGAGAAACAGGCTTTTCCTCCCGTATTAATGTGCGCGCGCAGATCGTGATCGTTTCTGATTTCGAAGCAGTCAAAAATCTAGAGTTTTGAATTTTCGCATGATCACAAAACTTTATCTATTGTTACTACTTACGTAGACATAGTAAAAATCGAGTTGTTTTTTACAAGCATGCTAAGGTTAATTGAATGAATAAACTTGCTTGAGAATCGTTGCTTGTATAATTATCGCAAGAATCCAACTAACTAAATTACGCTAAATACATATGTTAAATAACGAGTACCTATACATATAAAATGTCACCGCGGGTAATTTCGCGCGCTTGAAGGATACCAGCCATTTTTCAATGGCACCGTAATGAGGCACCGGCTGAAAGATTTAATTATTTTAAATGACCCATCGGCAGGATTATCCCTCAGCGTCTGGAGATGGACGATGCCGCCATCAATCAATCGGTGGAAACTGTGGTGATCGTCATTCGCATGTAAAGTGCAGGTGAACGCGTGTCTCGTTCAACAGGCCCGTACTCCAAGTCCATCTTCATATTTTATTTAGTCTACGGTTTCATTTTTTGGTGGGGTCTCATTAGCGATTGCCGTTGACTAATGGGCCGTTTCGCGATGAATAAAATATTTAAGTGGTGGAAAACTCGCCCCATACACGCCGCACCCGGATGAGAGAGGTGCTGCAATCGCCCTTATGATTAATGAGCCTGCGCCGATTCGACCGGAAAAATAATGGATTTTCGTGCAGGGTGTGAGGGAAATTTTCGGGGTGGTGAAAGAAAATTCGTGTGCGACCCGACAAAAGAAAATGTATCGGGGGAAATTAAGCGCGAAGCTGTCAAACCGTTGGCTTGTGCATGTTGCATTCAAATGGAAAGCATTTTGTTATAAATGCATATAAAAGTTGTGTAGTTCTAAGAAATGGTTTTGTATTTGGGTATGAGAGGTATATATTTACATACATACATACATATGTAGGCTTATTACAATACTCATATTCATCTATATATATTTATTTTTCATATTAGTTCATAGCATCATTACAGAAAATAATCAATATAAATTTGTATACTAGCCCGTTGATATTTCAACCGATAGAAAGGAATTGAAGCATGAACCACACCCGAGGGTATTGTCGCTAGCAGATTCAGCATGCACAGCCCTTGTGGTCAGTTCATATATATGTACATAGATATGTATGTTTGTCTATATACTCGTACACTATATTTATTGCTGTTGTCGCACATTGCCCCCTTACTTCACCCCCTGCGCTTTTCTTTCATTCCATCCCCGCACGCTCGCCCAGCCCTCTGCGTACAAATGAACATGTGTATATCTTCGCCAGTGGTCACATGCATTATTATGTACTACCACAACTCGCCTGACCGTCCATGTACAATTGAGCATGTCATCTTCTGGATTCTTATGAAATTCTGATTTTTATCTATTCAAATTTTAGTATTATACATATTTAAAGATTTTTACCATCATATGGTACTTTTAATATTTTATTATATTAAAAAAACTAATTCTTGGATGATTAATCGAACGTACATTGAACATTTTCTGATTTTATGTAATTCTGGTGATTGTGAAAAGCATTTACGATTGACACTGTAAAAAATAGTTATAACGACCAACACTTTTAATTTAGCGTAGCCAAAAGAAGAAAGAAAATCACGCCCACTTAAAAAGTGAAAAAGTCACCGTCATGAAAGTTCTAATGATAGAGTTTGTTATTCACGATTAAAATTCGATTAGACTGCCTTATATAATAATCATCTATTAATATGTCCAAGAACGTGTATAGATCTTCATCATCACACGTTTTATTGAATTTTTGTACGTTTTTTTCGTTAAAAAATTTTGTTTTTGAACATGTGAATATCATATTATGTCGGACAAAAGTCCGTGAACATTATGTCGCGTTATCATTTTGTTGGGGACATTGTATCGTTTGGCGTTTCGTCCGGGATGTTTTGTCGTGGATCCATAATGATATAGTGGATTCCGTTCGTAGGATTTGATTTTATACATATGAGTTGTACGCTTCGTTCACGGATATCCACTGATGAACATTGCTTACGGACCTATGTAGATGGTACGCTTTGTGTGTTCGTGCTCGTATTGGTTTTGTAGTTTTGCGTTGTTTTGAAACGAATCGATAGCATTATGCATGCAATTTTATTTTATTTTATTTCGTCATACGGCCGTGCATATTTTTAAACTCGGCGCACTTTGAATTGGCAAAATTAACATAACAATCGAAAAGTTAGCGGCTCTTCGACTGCGATGTGTCGAGCCATTTTGAATTCTGTTGAAGCTTTCCGAGTGCGGACCTGGACAGTGTCCAATACACAGGAGACGCATTCATTAACATGCATTTAAATTCATGAATATGCAAGGAGCGTTCACATTTTTCTTTTTTTATGGAATTTCAATTTAAAATGTTTAACTGCTACAAGCACGCTGTCCCGTCCCGTCCCCCTATATGACAAAATACGCATTGATCGATTAATTTTATTTTTAGAAATTTTAATGTATCAAAAATATATAATAATATACAATACTATACTATTGTAGTTATGTGTATGCTTTCGACTGAATTGCCAGTTAGTGCGAACGGAAATTGGGTTCATCTCATCTGTGACTGTAAGTTAGTTTACAGTCGGTTCTAATTCGTCATAACCTAGGGGTGGCTTTGCAGGGTGTGTCTGCGGAATCCAATCGGCGTTCCGATGAAATTATTTTATAATTTAAAATTTAATCCTCTTTAAAACTGACTTTGCAATATAATTTGCGAATTAAAGCGTAGTTTACTTTCACTTTTAACTGTATTAGTCAGCCGCGTAAATAGTTATAATTTGACATGCTGATTAAATTGTTCGTGTAGTGAAAGTGCAAAATTGGTTTTTGTTTGCATAATAGGTTGTTATTTGATGGCAATCGTCAACCTTTTATAAGCTTATGTCTATTATACATATATTAGTCACAGGTTCATATAGACGTCCTGTGGGCATAGGTAAGTAAGGCAGGGTCCAAGGCGGCAAATTTTAAGGGGCGGCAAACCGTAGACGAAAATACATATGTATGTATAACAAAAATAATTGTAATTATAAATTACTTATTTCATTTATGTTTTTGTATAAATAAATTTTCCATTAATTTGCTTCAATGGACCGCCATCTTCAACTAATCTAAGTGAGTGAATCTTAATTACATACTTTAATTAAAACATAAGGTAAAAAATATTTATGTACATATCATTTTATAATTATGATGATTTTGTTTCAATCATATTTATAGAATAGGTGGCATTTTGAACCTTGCCCAAGGGTGGCACAAAGTTTAGAGACGTCACTGCAGGTTTTATTAAAATTGAAAAATAATTTTGGAAGAAATGTATTTTTTTTTTTAGTTACCGTATCTAGTTTTAATGCTTTTTTGCTCTGTTTTACATCTTCTTGAATTTCAGTAAAGACATAGATTGGTACGTAACATGTGTTTTTTTTAGAAAGTTAGATATACCCCGGTACGCCAAATCTGTACCACCGCATCCTTTCCCAAGCCATTTACCCTGGAGTGTTTTCGGTGATATTTTATCCTTATATAAATATTTATTCAAAGTTTGGACCATTGTAGCACTACAGGAATTTCTAATGCGCCACAGTGGTCAAAAATATAACAGAAATGACAAGAAACAAAATAATAACTAAAGAAATTAGACATAACGTATATTAACAGTGATCGATAACGTTAATTTCCGAAACTTGTCGAAATAATAGGACCGTACGAATTAATAGTGACATGACGATACGCCTCTCACCGCTGGAGTCCACGTACGCGTCTCCTATCGTATTTTTGAGTGTGTTCTTACTATAATTGATCGGTTTATTTGCTTATAAATATGCTGTTTATTGATCTTGTTAAAACTTTCATCTTGGGAAAATAAAATTTCCTCTTTTTGTAAGTGAGTACAATATAAGTATACAAGTACTATGAATCCACCTTTTTTAATCAAAATAATATAAAAGAGTATTCGATTTACTTCATTGATATGTTTTTTGATGGACACTTCTTATTAACAACATATCTGATCAATGGACGTATCAATCTCACCTATTCGATTTTTGATTGCGTATCTTATACCATATTCTATTCTTGAAAGACTTCAATTATAGACCGATTCTTGATGAGTCGAATCATACAATATATACATCAATATATTATCCCATGTTCATTTTATTTATTATAAATTAAATAATATTCATAGAATTAATTCAAATAAATATATTTTATTCAGAGTTTGTTTTATTTGTTTATGAAAGCGAAATTGGAGATCGCTTATTTTGTACGAACAATGCTAAATTGTCGATCAACGGCAGGGGATTTATACAATAAATATCGCATAAAAATCCGAAAAGGTTGAGTGTCAATGATGAAGCTGGACCCCCGCCGAGTCGGTAAATAATAATTCAACATTGTTTCATCTGTTGTTTGTTATTATGTTTTTTTTTCATTTTAATAATATCCAAACAGTTTTTTGTGCTCGTTTGCTTAACAGGCGCGATAGAAAATAAAAATGAATTCAACGCCGTCGATGAAAAACAATCTGAACACACATACATACGTACATATAATATGCACATACTTACGCAGTTACAACTGTGTTTTACTTTTTTTTCATGGCTGTTTAACTTTTCATATTACACAACAATTAATTATCC
Source organism: Arctopsyche grandis (assembly GCF_051622035.1). NCBI lineage: Eukaryota > Metazoa > Arthropoda > Insecta > Trichoptera > Hydropsychidae > Arctopsyche > Arctopsyche grandis. The sequence continues at coordinate 23,017,923 of NC_135359.1, forward strand.
TAGAACAAATCAATCAAATCGAACACGCCATTGTTTCTGAGTCGACGGTGTGTGCGCCCCATTTAGGGTTACAACGTTAACCTGTTGCTTGCTATCATACTATCACGAATATATAAATACTTGCATTAATTTACTCAGGTTTTGGACATTTATATGCACGTACTACCTCCATGTGAATAAACCATTTATAGTCGCGTTCCTTTGTCAGTTTGAGTCTAAGGTGTAAATTGGGCGGGTACGAGTACGAGTCGATGATATCTGTGTGTTTATTATAATTGACGTTTTATACGTTGTATATGTGGTCCTTGAGGTCTTTGATTCTTCGCTACTTCGCTGTGAATTATTTAAGAATGGCATATCAAAGAGGCATTGTATGCGCTCGACGATACATTCAGCATCATCCAACAATTTTAATATTACTACGTACATGTTTTTTTAAATTTAAAAGCGTCATTTCATGTTTAAATTTTAATTTATAAATGGATGTATGTAAGAGTTGTTTTTCGATGTACATAATTATATCATAAACTTTGTCGAAGGCGGTTTTTTTCGGAAGGATTCGACTAACATTGCATGCAGTTAACGTTTTTTGGTTAATGCGGTTGTCGTATTATGATGTCCAATTATTTTGCGAGATGCAATAAAGCGAAACCTGTTTATAGCATACATTGTATGAAGGATGAAGAGTTGTCGTTTCGAAAAGCTCAATAATGCCATGGGTGACGTTTCGGTATATGTCCGTTCATTGTCAGAGCTTTTAAGCTCAGGATTATATACGGTTTTGTTGGTGAAAATCTCCTTAATTTGATTGGTCTCGTTCTTGTACTGCCACCTGCATTTTGCATTTGAGATTTCATATGAAGTACATATAATATGTATGTACATACATGATAAAGATAAAGTTTTGGAATATTTTACTGCAGAGAGTTGAGTCGGATTTCTCACACATGTACAGTTTGTATCACAGATATTCTACTCAACCGAGACAGTTTCTTAAATATGATTGTTTTCTACCTTAGTTATGTAGTCATAACTGGAAAAATACTCGATTGCTCACATGTTACGAAAGAATTAAGCGATTGTATTTTATATTAATACACTCCTTATTTAATTTTTACTAATACCCGTGACTGGGGGGTTGCTATCCTTGGCAGTTTAAGGAGAGGATCCTTCTAGACAGCTTCTTTATAATAGGTATCTATGTAAATATGCTCTTCAAAATGGCTTTTTGTGTTCTACATACATACATATGTATGTACTTATCTCATCAAAATGTTTGAGTTTAGTTGATTCCTCTCCATTAGAAATGTTCCTTTAATTTTTTGTGTTCTACATACATACATATGTACTTATCTCAGCAAAATGTTTGAATTTAGTTGATTCCTCTCCATTAGAAATTTTCCTTTAATATGAAAATATAATAGGAAAATGAGACGTGGTGGAAACGTAATACTTCTTTGGCCTATAAGAACTTGAGAGCAATAAGAATTTAATATAAATTGTATTTCTTGATGTGAATTTTAAATTCACAAGTACATAGCTAAAAAATGGTTGAAATGTGGACAGAGGAAGTTCTGGAATGGTACCCAACAGAATGTAAAAGGGTTAAAGGAAAATGCGTAGATTTCACAAAGCTGATTTTTCACCTACACAGCTCAAACAGACTCTTTTTTATTAATATTAATATTGTTATAATGTATGTATTTATGTCATAAATTATAGTATTTCAAATATATGCATAAGGATGAAATGTTATGTGACAATTCTGGAGAGGCGGCATACAAAATTTTGCAGATTTCCAACAGCGAAAAAGCCGACTATTTCCATTGTGTGGCATATTTGAAGTCGCAGCCGTGACAGATATGTCACCGTAAGCAACTTTATGCACACATATCGATTGCAGCTCCATAATAAGATAAGATATATTGGTCATTCTCATACCCCAGCACTATTTTACGAACGGCAACCGGCGATCAGAATGAATCATACGTGTTATAACAAGGAAATTCATACTTCTGTATGGACAAGGGTCTTCTTTCAGTTCCATTTGAGGCCAGTATTGGTTTTCGATGTTGCGTGTGGAGGATCGACATTCATCCTTCGTACGAATCGGCTAGTGGTGCAGTGAACTCGAACTCGGTCCATAAAAGATGGTCGGTTTGCACGTCGTCCCCGCTTCATTGTCAGCGCGGTTTCGCGAGTCACAAAAAGTCCTGTCGGCATTTCGAAATCGCCGATTTAACCGCCTCTTTAGTGTCAATGGGCTGTCACATTATTTTTTGGTGCCAGGTGAGCTTCGCAGACGGCGGCCAGCCTCAAAAGCTCGAGCAAAAGCTCCGTTTACAATGTATGTATCGTTCGTGGAGATGGGCTCCCTTTGCTTCAAAAATTCCCCACATAACTCTGCTGCTGGAAACGTCTCTATTTCGACGGGTGGTTGTTGCTGGATAGCGCTTAATTGATTCCGACTTTTTATTTTTTTGGTCGTGTCGTTTTAACTGTGATTGAGTAAATTCACGTCTTTTCAGATGAACATTTTGTACATAAATATATATGTAAAGTACATATTTATTTGAATGAATATGCATAATGTATGTTTTCATATCCTTTGAATGCTCATGATCAATTTTTTAGTGCTTATGTCCTACAAATATACTTGAAATCGGCAAGTAATTTTGATGTATGATAATATTTTTATTATGCTTATCTCATATACATATGTATACATATGTTACAGTTGAAGTGTATCGTCCAGTTGTAATATATTTTGACTAGTTGGAATATACGTATATTCCATCTAACCTGGGGCCAACTACCGTTATAGTTGAATTGTATTTTCAGTTAAAAGAACATTTTGTAATATCAAATTAGGCTATAATGACATTACAAGTCATCCTATGACTATAGGTCAAATATTTATACAATAGAACGCTTATGCATCATAAGTCGGTAAATTGATTATTTTTAGCCTTTTTCTTATTTTGTTGTATATGTTACAGTTGAAGTGTATCTTCCAGTTGTAATGTATGTATATTGATTAGTTGGAATATATTTCATCTGAACTGGTGCCAACTACCGTTATAGTTGAAGTGTATTTTCAGTTGTAGTATATTTTGATTAGTTGGAATATATTCCATCTAACCCACGTAAGTTGATTCATATGGCGAATTACATTCCAACTGGTCAAAATATATTACAACTAAAAATACAGTTCAACTATAAGTTGGGAGCAGGTTAGATGGAGAGTTTAGGTTTTTGTGAAAAACGTCACATTTTTTGTTGGAAAGTCACATTTTTGTTTTGAACACATTCTTAGAGTTATCGTAATATGATATTCATTTTCATGATTATATAAATAAATAATTTACAATGCCTAGAAAGTATTAACGCATTATTTAATTCTAAAGCAAGCAAGTTATAGTTTATTTGTATTCGAATATGGATAACCTTAATCGCAAGTTGGAATATATTACAACTGAAAATACGTTTCGACTGTTACACACATACTTATGATGAAAGTCAAATACGAAGTATCAATAGATGTTTTGTCTTGTCAATTTTAGTGTGTATTTAAAACTGAAAATTTTGACAATTGATAAATTCTTAATAGGTCTTCTTGGGTTTCCTTTAATATATCGAGATCGATGTTAAAATTATCGAAACATTTTAATACAAATCTAATTTAAACTAACATTCATATGTATCTGGTAAATTAAGTCTATGAATCAAATCAAGCTTTGGGTCTCATACATTTTCATAATCTTAAGATTAAAATGTATAAATTGTGTGACCTGATTTTAATGTAATGTAACAAGTCTTTAAGGATACAGGGGGTATCGCTTTTATAACTCTGTCAAATTGTCATTTGGCAGAGTTTAACAAATTTTCATTATATTTTCTTTAATATGTAGGTGTATTAAAGAATAATATTTCGTGTGGTATATATGTATATACATAATTCATTTTTATATTTGAAGTTTGAAAAAGAGAAACCATTCACTTCTGAGTGTAATATATGTATGTGCATTTATTATATTGCAATCATCCGTATGGTGTATTTCTCGCATAAGTAATTATCGATAGTAAGTTATTTCCATCGGAGAATTGCGTTTTTCGCAATTATTTTCAAAGTGACCGTATAATTTTCCTTTTGCCATGTGAAAATTAACGATCTTCCATAAGTTACAAACTTATTAATTGGGCAACATTCAACGTTTTGCAAAATGCTAACTAGTGATACTTTATTTATTTATTATTAAATAGCAAATTGCTAATGAATTATTTCACATTTTCACAATTAATAATTTTAAACTAAAACTAACAACTATAATATAACATAGTTAACAAAACAATAATTAGTAAACCTAAAATAATGTAATATAATTCCAAACATAGTATTTTATTGAACTTACATATATAATTACATCATCTTCCACAGAGGTATCCACTAACACCCCTCAAGAAAGCACCAATGTTACTAGCACCTCTAATGCTCTCAGGAAGGGCATTGTATATTTGAACACCTCTGTGGAAAACACCTCCTGCAGTTTTTGCTTTCTTAACTCTACCTACAATAATTCATTCATTCCTATTTCTAGTTTTATAATTATGTACATATATCTCTATTCCTAACTATATGATTTAGTGTGTAGGTAAATCGAGCGGTTACTTCGTTTTTTATACTTTTATGTTTGTATGTGATATAAATTTTCATAAAACATGGGGACAATCTCAACGGTTGATTTTGACTTTGATCATATAGCAAATTTGATTTTCACTAAAATTTGCCGGAGGTTGTTGCGCTAAGACGTCGGGCGCCTCTCAAATGAGTGCTCAACAAACATATTTTAAGTTCTTAATTGATTTTACAGCTTGTTAAAATTCAAAATGAAATGAGCACGAAGGCGCAGGGGTGAAATGGATGTTTGCCTTTCGTGTATTTCTTTTTTTTTTTAGTTAATTATGTTTACTGATGAGATACTGGCTCGCGTTGATGTTGGTAGGAAAACACGCTCACATGATCTTATGCTTTTTAAATTATTTTCATTTGCTACAAGTGGAATTCAATCTGATTTAAGTGATCGGTTTACTATATAGCGTGCGCTCTACAATCGTAAATCGATTTTTTCAAGCACTTTACATATTAAAAAGTGTAAACGGCTCGCCATATGTAGTACATACTTTGATATTGACGTAAGCGTCTAGTCAAGTGTTGAAACTTCCAAAAAAAGTGAAATGATGTACGACGTGTTTGAATGTAGAATGGAATCAATGAAAGTAAGATATGCAAGAATAGAATGAGACTGCAAAATATAAAAAAAATGATGATTTGATCTGAAATAAATTGGAAACACATATATAATACAATGCAAATACAATTCGAGATTATTATTTTATTTAGATGAAGTACATATGTATATGCACAATTAAATAATTGTCATCATTTATAGACGCTGATAGATTAAGTCCTGTCTCATTAGCCCGATTCTGAGCAATACTCATCTATTTCATCATCACCGTTTACAGCCATTCACCATCCGCTACTTGATGAAGGCCTCTCCAATACGCTTCCACTTGTCTGTTTTGCGCAACTCTCATCCATCACATTCCACACATTTTCCTTATTTCGTCTACCCATCTTCCTTACGATCTTTCTATTATTCTTTTACATTCTCTCAGTTACCATTATAACACTTATTTTTTCTAGTCTCATTGTCATTTCAATGTCTTCATTCTCTCCACTATATTAACTACCCTTGTCATATTCCTCAACCACGTATTCCGTTTCCTAGCTCTCCTCGCTATGCCAGCATACATCGTTCCATACTCGAGTGCATTGGACTTTGTGTAACATCTTGGCGTTCAATGTCCAGGTTTCACATATATTCGTCATGGCAAAACACATTGGTCCAAGATCTTTTTCATCAGGCAAAGTGGCTTTTTCATCAGGCAAAAATGACGTTCATACGTCTAAATGCACTCCATCCTAATTTCATACGTCTGGTTATTTCTTCTTCTTTACTATCGGATATGTCTATTATTTGTTCTAAATATAAATAATTACCGACTACTTCTGCTATTTTATCTCTAATGAATTGCTAAACTCGTCTATCTAACCTCACATATTTTCCTTACTTCGTCCACCCATCTCACGTATAAGCCTTCTTTACACATCCATATATTTTTTTTAAACATATGACTTACCCGTTTTCATTTTAATCTTTTCGTTCGACATACCTCTCACTCATATACATATTTTGTTTCCTGTCTTTTATTTACGAATATATTCTTTTAACTATTGCCATTTCAATCTCTTGACTCGCTAGGTTGGTTATTCTATTCATACACGTGTGATTCATTTCCTGTTTTTTTTTCGATATATCGAGTATACACCCTTCTACATATGTATGCTTCGTTCAATGCATTGAAATTTGTACTATTTTAGTATTCACTGCTAAGTTTCACACCTATACGTCATTATTGGTAAAACATGTTAATTAAAAACTTCTTTCTTTAAACGAAATGGTATTTTTGACTTAAAAAAAGTATTACATCTTAATTTCATTATTATCTTTACCTTCACTTACTTAGATATAAAAAGTGTGAGTATGTACACTTGAATATACATACATACATACATACGTTCATGCAGCATCAGCATACACTTTAACTGATAAAAGAAGCTCAAGCTTCCTCGAACGACTTTTAGCACCAAACGAATTGGGTACGTACAAGCATTTGTATAGGAAATGAATAAAGTCATGTGTATGTAGAACCAAATGTTTCTGCTTTTAAATATTGTTGGAAAGCGATCCGGCACTGTTGAATAGATTAACCCCCACCCGCCCACGTCGTTGAATAGTCCAGTTCGAGTAGGTCGGGTTCATTTCACCCTTTTATTTTTTATTTCATTTTTTCGTGGACCTTCTCTGACGTAAAATAAATTATTTCGACCTGTAAAAACGGTTTGTTTGGGAACGATCGTGCTGGGCATGTGTGCTTCTCTCCTTACTTGACTCATTGATACGAACCACCTCGCCTGAATAAATTAACTAATGATTTATGATTGCGCATGAGGGAGACGTAGAAAAAATACGTATCCTACTGGTAAAATTAACATTTTACCCGATGGGGTGTCAAATATCTTGTTCCGCACTAAATTAATGGAAGTCTTCGGGATTCCACGGCGTACCCTCCTTGTCCCTGTTTATTTTATTACGATCGCGTACCAGATTTTAACCATATGTATGCACGCATGTGAGGATACATTTGTGGATGTGTTTGTGTACATTTTTCTTTTCCTTTTCATTTTGTCGTGTCGGGTGCGAGTCCTCGCGTCAACGAAACTAATCGAAGATATTTATTTTAAAACCGATCCGTGAAAAGGTTAAGCTTAAACGTCGACGTTTTGTAAGACGGTTGTAATTTTTCAAGTGTTTACTTAATTCGATTCGGAATGTGTATATGTATGTGTGTGAAAAATATGATTGATTGGTATTATTTTCGCGCTTTCGAGATTAAAATTTCCTACATAACAGATTAACAGTCCAAATTTCATTAAGAGTTTTCGCTGACGTGATTGATTAACTCTCACCGTATCGTGAAATATGAAGTGAACAATGTAGTAATAAATATAATAGTAATTTTAAATTGGTCTTAAGCTTTTACATTAAATAAAAATAATATAATTTTTTTAATACCTTTGAATATTTGAGATGTCTTAATTCAAATATTTTAATAGCATGACCGTGAAAACAATTTGTTAAATGAAAAAATTTGCCGCATTACATGTTGCCTAAAATAAATCAACATTTATTTTAAGCAAAAATTTCAAGTCTTTTTCAATAACCGGTCAGTAGCTTTTGCGAAAAATTAGTGATAATAAATAGTATACTACGTATATGAATCATCATCATCATCATCTATATCCACATACCACCAATGCTGGATGAAGAGATGGAAGTGCGTTTCCAGTTCTTTGTTAATTCGTACGATCTTATTATTTCGACAAATTTCTCCTACATTTATTCAAATATGGAAATCACCGTTGTCGACCACTGTTAAACCTATGTCAATATAAGGATAAAATGTCACTGAAATAAGGCCGGGGGTGATTTTTATCCTAGGTGCCTTAGCATAAATCAGGCGTACCAGCCGTTTTTTTTACATATGCAAAACTCTCTAAAGAAACGTGCCACGTAGCTCTCTGCGTGTCTGCGCCTTCAACCATCTTACCTCACACATTTTCTTAATTTCTTCTATCCATCTTCCTTGCGGCCTTTCTTTCATTCTCTGCATTTACATTCTCTCGGGTACCATCTTAGCCCTTCTAATACATAGATAAAAATGAACCGTCAGTAAAACGCTTATTGTTTAAGTATTTTTTGATAAACAGACAATAGTCAAGCAATTAGTGACCGATAATATAATTTACAGACGAAATCCAACGAAGTTACTGATCAAATAAATACAGCTCTTTATTTAAAATTGATTGACAAAAATAATAGAAGCCGTTGGATAGCTTGAGTTTATGAATGACTGTTTTCGAACAATTATTTTAATACAAATAATGCTAGCGTGATGTAATGTGTACAGGGAATTTACAAATTATGTATGTATGTAATATGTACTTAGTGTAATAAAAATGCAGTATTTTTTTATGGATGATGTAATAATTTGCTTTTATGTGACGTCATACGTCACGAAAGCTTGCAATACTGAAACATTGCACGAAACTAGTGGAAAGTGTTTCATTACCCCTTCCCCCCTACCTATCTCTTTTCATTAAGAATTACTTCACAAATCTAACCTGTTTGTTTAATAACTGGTGTGTATGTAGAATTTGCATAACTAACTTTTGGTGGGTAGTATTAAAACAGGCAGTTTTTTTTCTATTCAAAAATACATACATATGTAGTATGTACATAGATATATGTATGAATGTATTCATTATTACGTCAAGAGATTTTATCCTTGGTAGTTAACTTTCAAACATCAAATGCCTTCATACATAAGTACATATATTGTTAGCACCTTTTATTCGGTGCTTATTGGATATTCAACAATCCACAAATTTTATTTTCATTTTGAATTTTAAATTTTGATATATCAGAAGTCTATTAAATTGAGGTTTTACTATATAAGGTTTTTAAATGGTATTAAAAATGGAATAATTATTGCGCACTGAAATCAAATAAAATGCATTTTTTATTATTAATTTAAAACGAAATTTCAATATTAACTTTATATGAATCATTTCTGATTCTTTGACCTCACGCGATGCGATGCACAAGGTTCGCCGCTTAGACCGCAGGTATACGAATAAAATCAACCTTAAAATGAGCCCGCTTGTTTTTGCCGATTCTATTATACATACATAATATATAAAAATAAAATTTCCATCGTTTAAAATCGCATTTTATTACGTTTTTATTTTGAACGTGTCAAAAGCGAATTTTATTTCACGGACACAAGTAGACGGTGAATGAAAAAATAAAACGTTAAATAAACTCACGATTCGGAAAATTTATACGTGGACTTTTATTAGTGGGGGGGTTGTTAACTATTTATCGAATTGGGAAACAGCGTCAGAGCAATACAATGAGGTCTAATTAGCTGAAAATATGACCCGGGCAATTGCCGTACAAGAAAGAGGGAACGAGCGCATAATTTATAAACAAGACACATGGACATTTTTATTGTGGATAATTTACTCGGCAGGATGTTCCCTCAGCGGTGCAAACTGGCGAGGTGCATTTCAACAAACTGGGGAACACATTCGGCACAATAAATCACTATAATGATACACACATCTGACGTAGTGTTTGTTGAGCGTGAGCGGGCTCCATTGCATCGCATCGGTTTGGAAGCTACATACATACATACATACATATTATAACCTCCTACAATATAATATCTACCTACATAAGTTTTTATAATAAGTCTCCGCTGTGCGAAGTCTTTTTTATGAACGGTGATAATGAGCGAAGTGTGAATCTGACACGAAGGTGTGTGATGAAACTTTTTTTCTCGCTTCTTCTTCCGTGTTGGTCGAGGATGTGCGGGAGTAGCTTTCGCCCCTTAACGATTGCCGCGTCACGAGTTTTTCCTTCTTTCTTCCCTTCTTCTATTTTTTTTCCCTTTATTTTTCCTTTGCGATGTCTTCCTCCGTCTGTCTATTCACCACCACTTGACCCCTGACCGTTGGCTAGTGTCAACTCTTGACTGATGCGGTCAGCTGATTGGACAGAGTCGAGGGGATCATAGAGCCAAGCGTTCGCCAAAGTGTTTTCTAGTGGCGATCTGCAAAAATAAATAAAATGGAAGGGTACCGGATTGAAGATTTCAGCTCTAAAACTGAATTGAATGATCGAAGGCATTTATTAAACTTCATATGCACCATTATTTAGAAACCTACTACATATATGATAAAAACATAGCACAAATGGGCCGTTATATTTTAAAATGGCATAATTCCACTTTTTTCCATTTCGAGAAATATTTCGCAAAACATTATGTAAATACTAAATATTTATAGATTTGGGACATGTCGAATTAAAATAAGTGTTATCAATTAGTGAATGAAGTCACACAAGAATAGTGTTTTTGGAACTGACAATTGGACTTCCGCCACTTTCGAATATAACGGTAGTTCATAGATAGTTGGCAATCTCTTTATGTTCATGTTTATCTGAGGACCCGGGATAGTCGTTATAAAAATATATATTTAAAGAATAAAAACCAGTTATATTTTCTTATTATAAAGTACATACATATATATATATATATATATATATATATATATATATATATATATATATATATATATATATATATATATATATATATATATATATATATATATATATATATATATATATATATATATATATATATATATATATATATATATATATATATATATATATATATATATATATATATATGTACTTGTGTTTTGATAATAATGGCGTATGGTACGAGAAGATTCAGAAAGCAAACGTAAAAGGTGATAAGTGTGATGAAAGTAGTAAATTTGGCTAGAAGACTGGATGGAAAATAATGGAAGACACTCGAATGGTACTCAAGAGAATAAACATACATAAAAGTAATTAAGAAATGGAAGGCATGGAGTGACAGATGAATTTAGCTAGGGCTGCGGAGTCGTTAAAATATCGAGCGACTCTGACTCCGACTTACCGTTTTAATCGCATTTATTTTTTTATTGATAATGTACATATATGTATGTATGTATGTATGAATATTGAATTACTAACTAAAAGTGCCTCATAATACCCAATGAATGCAGGATCTCAGACGCAGTCTTTCTATCTTTGTTTTTTTTTCTCAAGTTTCGGTCAAATTGCGGAGAGTCTTGATATTTGACAAATCCGTTAAGCCAAATATGTACGTACAATTTAATAGTTTCATGTCATCACCATCGTTATTCACAGCCATTTCGCCATTCTCTTCTGGATGAAGTCCTCTCCAAAATGCTTCCATTCGTTTCTGTTTTGGGCAACTCTTGAGATGAACGGCACGGAACGTCATCTTGGCTTCGAGTTAAGAAAAGGCGTTCCAGTTCATTGTTAATTCGTACGATCTTATTATTTCGACAAGTTTCTCCTACATTTCTTCAAATATGGGGTTAGCCGTTATCAATCACTGTCAAGCTTATATCAATACAAGGACAAAATATCACCGAAAACACTCCAAGGGGTGATTTTTTTACATGCTAAAGAGCATCTTAAAAAATACACGTACCACGTGCCTCTCTGTGTGATTTCGCCTTTATCCATCTCATCCCACACATTTCTATGATTGCATCCACTGATCTCCGCTGCGGCCTTTCGTGCACCCTTTTACATTCTCTTGGGTACCATTCAAGCACTTATTTCGTCCATCTATCGTCCTTTCTTCTAGCTACATATGTGATTCACCCATTGCGAGTTCAATATCTTTACCCGCACCATACATCAACCACCTTTGTCATACTTCTAAACAACGTATTCCGTTTTCTATCTCTCTTCGTCATGCCAAATAAACAGCATTTTACTTCGAATGCACTGGACCTTATACACCATTTAGTTTCATGTACATATGTGTTTATAAATATAAAAATATAAAATAATGAAAGAAAAAACTAGTTCATGATTTAAATCAGCTTACAATATCTATGTACATATGTGAATACAAGAAGACTGTATGGAGCTTCACGTGATTGATCAGGATGCTTGATGGTGCACGATTGACAATAATGTATGTACATACATACATATGAACATGCATATAAAATAATATTAGATTAGTTGTAGATAAATATTGAAATAATTGAATTTTTTGAAGATGTAATATATGTATATGTACATAGGTGGGTCTATATACATATGTACATATAGTAAAGTTTGAACAGCATCAGACAGACGGTTGAAGTATATATGCCTCATTATATAACATATCGAAAAATTCGGATGGGAAAATAAATACGGATTGGGAACATGAGCCATCGCCGAATAAGGTGGACCTGGATTATATGTGACAATATAAAAGACACGTAAGGATGTGTAGGACAACACGAGGACAAGTATGGCAGTAGCTTGTCCAAATACCAGGGGCGTTATCGGTGACGAGCATTGGCTGAATTTTACGAGACGGTTCACTTCCAATTTTATGGACTTTATCCGCACGCCATATAAATTTTATGTATTGGACATTTCGTCCAATAAAATCACCAAGATGCGATATTATTTTATATATAAATGCTCTTGTTAGTTTATTGATAGACTAATGTCCTCCCGTTGAAATTCTCAGAACGAATTTTACGATCGGTAGACAAAAGTTGAATGATTCGTCTAATTGCATGCACGAGGATGTGCTTATTATTAACAGGTTGCGAAAGCACCGATTTTATCATAGTGTAATGTTGTATTTCGCACTCGTCGTCTGAATAATTTGAAAAGAAGTTTAAATTGCGTGAAATTTCTCGAATAAGTATGAAATGTTCGGCCCAATGTAAAATAAAGTAAAAATGCCAGACCCTTAATGAGGTGACTTTTTACTTTATCGATGTAACTACGTAGTAACAATAGATGAAGTTATGTGATCATGCGAAAATTCTAACTCGAGATTTTGTCTGATTCGAACTCAGAATAGATCACTGATCACGTTTTCATGATCTATAAAAAAATGTGTGTGTGTTTGTGTATTTTGGGGATTTTTTGAACACCGTTCGTCCTATCGAACTGAAACTTAGTATCGGTTACTGAAAATATAATATTAACGATACGACGTAAATTGTAATTTTTTTTTCAAATTTTTAAGTTGACCGGAATTAGTACCTCCCCTTATATGTAGGTGTCGTCTATTTTTAAGTTTTTTAATTTAATTATCTCCAAAACTGCTAATCGAATTAGACTGAATTTTTTTACATGTAATAGAAATCATAAATTTTATACCTCAATATTTTTAAAATATTTTTACCTCAACCGTAAGTAGTACTTTTTTTTATATTGTGCTGATATTTGAAACTTTCGCGTGTGTGCCCGCCCTCTGCTGAATCGTTACTTTTAACTGAACTGAAACGTGTTATTCGAGTTTATACGTACTGTAAATATATAAATTAAGTAGAAATAATGGATGAGGATTAGCTGGAAAATTTTATGTATGTTTATTGTTCGTAGGTAGGCGTATAGATTTTTGGCGAAATGGTTTTAGATCATTTTTGTCTGTAAAAGTCTGTAGTAATGTCATATGTGACTTTATCAATATGCCAAAATAAAAGAAAGGCTTACGTAATTTTTGAACTGGTTACATCTAATATATAATTTCGAAAGAGACTTTGTATGTCCATATGTATGTAAGTTTTGGTTCGTAGAATCCGTGACGTTTCCAAAAAACCAAATTTTCTCTGAAGACGATATCGATATCGATTTCGATATCGATTTCGATATCGATTTCGATATCGATTTCGATATCGATTTCGATTTCGTTTTAGATTTCGATTCTTTTTTCAGTTCCGGATCCTGATTCCTTTTTCAGTTCCGGATCCCGATTTATGTTTCAGTTCCGGATCCCGATTCCCTTTTCAGTTCCGGTTCCAAATTCCTGTTTCAGTTCCGGATCCGGATTTCTGTTTCAGTTCCAATTATTCCGATAAGTTTCTTATATGTATGTATATTTAAAAAAAAATCTTTTCTGATTACCTGTCGTTGAATATTATTTTCTTCGATTTAAATAAATTTAATAAGAAAACAAATGAATGTTTACTATGAGATTAGCCATGTTTAAGCCGTTTATATTAAAAATATTTCTTAATATAATAAAGATTGATAAAAATATAATGACAGGATATTTTAAAGGAAATGGGGGGGTCTTTATGAGCTGTAGGAATTTTAGACGGTAGATTGAAAAGTTTGCGCCGCAGGCAAAATTTCTCTCTGATCAAAGTATTTTTTAAGGCTTCTAAATTATTATATTTTTATGTCAATTAAATTGTACCGTAGGCGAATTGTTTAAAAAATATTTTCATTCTATGATTTTTAATGAAAAAATATTTTTTTTAAATTTTTGTTGAATTTTTGGGGTGCCACCTATAATTTTTAGTGCCAAATTCCTGAACTTATTTTCCTTAACAGTGAGGGAAAGTACATATATATTATTTTATAGATAGAAGCGAGAACAAGAAAGGAAAATAAAATTTAAGAGAGGGAATTGACAGGAACATGTGTAGTTTGTGTTCAATCATTAGAGACGAGACTTGGGGTTGTATACAAAGTATTAACTTACATCTAAACTATTCCTAAAAGTGACTCCGTTTGCAGCAAAAGAATTTCAATTATTTTTTAAGTACTATACAGTATACATAGATAAGAATTAACCTTTTATAAAATTGCTATGTGCACCTATGTATTTCAATCGCTATCAAATTGCATTCTAGATTAAACCTTTTGCAACGTACAAGTCACGCAGCTCTCTGCTGTGTAATTTCTAAACTAATACTTAGTTTCAATTAGGCTCGATTAATTCAAGACAGTTTTGTATTATTTACCTCATAGAGTATATTTTTCACGAGGATGATTGTATTGTGTGATGGTTGAGAGACGAAGCAATCTCGGTGTCCACTCGCGGTCGAGTGGTCCACGTGTCCCAGCCTCCCCCTGCAATACTACATAGATCATCCATTTCTGATTGTGGGGTTTGTAGAGAGGTGTATCTCGAGGCGGTTTCAATTATTTTATTGACTTGACTCGGGGTGAACTTGATCGATTGATCAAATATTGAAGGGCGAAATGTAACCGATGGAAAAAAACAAGTAAACAAAATAAAAAACGCCACTTCTAATAAACATCGTCTGACAAAATGTTACTGTGAAAATAATTCATAAGTTTTAATATTCGTTCGTTTAATTTTATTGATGTAAAACTTATGCGATAATTCACCAGTGTCATTTTTATGGTTATGGCCGATTTCGAATTCACAAGGTCTACTTCGAAATTTATGGGTATCGTAAGGATTCGAAGGGAGCTTTTGATTGGAAAACAATCTCGTATAAATTAAAATACGATCAATTATTATTGTTTAGAGTTGTGTTTTATGCGCCTATATACGTACACATACATACATATATATGTATGTATATATAATCCTGATCGTTTATTTTATGTAATTAAATTGCATTTTATTCACAAGAAATTGTGACCGATTTTAATTAACTGTATTCCCCCGGAGATATATATTTTTAAGAAAATATTATATGAGAAAATTTGAGTAATACTAACGAAGGATGTATATTTTCTAATTATTAAAAAAAAAAAAAAAAAACAACAGTACTATACAATACTTGTACACATGCATTATTTATCAAATATATGATACATTACAATATTTCTAATTAAACAAAAATATTTGCGAATTTGATAATAGAAATTTATGTATGTACATGTACATACGTACAATATTATCTTTACATTCTGTATTTTTTTCTTCCGTTTTTTTCAGCAAAATAAAATGAATAATCTTATATAAATAACATTATTTTGAGACTTTCGTTGAAAAAATTAGTACGTAGGTTTTATTCATTTAAGATTAGATTGTTAGGATTGGTATTATTTAAAGGTTAGGATAGGTTAGGTTAGGTTAGGCTATAAGTAAGGGTTGGCTCTATTCATTTAAGATTGGGTTGTTAGGGTTAAATTTATATCGTTAAACGTTGTAAATTCATTGTTTGATACATTTTCACTGCTGAATTGGTGAAAATATATTTTCACTTGAAATATGCTTTCACTGTAACATATATAAAAACACATTTTTTCCATAGTATAATACTTTTTTTTACGAAATAAGCATTATATATTAAATATAGTAAGAATTGATTTTTAAACGTTTTTAAAATATCATAAATATGGTTTAATAGCTTAAAAATCTACGAATGTTCACAACATCTCTCGTATATTAATGATATTACATGCATATATAAAAAAACATTTTTTTTATAAAATCTACAAACTCCCGTTTAAGCAGACGAAAAGTTGAGAAAACGAGTTTCGAGATATTGCAAGTTGATAGAACGGAGCGCACCCTGTTGGATCGACGTGATGACAGCTGGCTATCAGATGCGGCTTCTCGCCACCCCTACTTAATTTCATAGGTTACATAGTTGAATACACTATCTCAAATTAATTTTATTTTGAATTTGAAGATAATTCATGTATGTCACCTGGGTCGAAAGTTGGGGGCAGGTAGGCGGGCCGTTTCCCTCGACGATTTCTATTGTATCGGGCGCGTGTGGACACGGCCGTAGTGAATCGCAGTGGAACGAACGGTACACGATAAATAATGTGAGCGCGTGTGTGCACACGAGAACATTCTCGCTCTGCGTCTGACTCCTCGGTGCAATTGCATCTGAAATTTGCATAGTGATGCGAGACGTTGCGTGTTGTGCGGCGCGGGGCGCGCGCCCGTCATTATTTCTCTTTATGCTAATGGTCTCTTGGGGTCCGCGAATCTGCGCGTGGGTGTGACGAATACCCCGAACGGATGACATATCGGATTTCGGGTTCAGGTTTTGCCATTTTTTTTTTGGGTTCATTTTGGCACATTCTAATGTGTATCGGCCGAAGCGCGTGTCATGATCTTTTCATACTGCATGCGATTTATGAAGTTTTCATTTTCGTTCCATGTTTTGTTGAATCGTACGGGACGGCATGCCTAGATAGACTCCAGCTGCGATGGGCGTATACTCATGTCACTGTTTATTTGTACGATCTTATTATTTCGACAAGTTTTACTACATTTATTCAAATATGGGAATCACCGTTATCGATCACTGTCAAACACTCCAAAGGGTGACTTTTGCCAGGGTTACCATAGCATAAACAAGGCATGCTAGCGTTTTTTTACATGTGCAAAACTATCTAAAAAAAATCTGTCATCATATTATATATGGTATATGTATATGGTTAGTATACATGGTTACATTCCTTTCATCATCCCATAATTTGTTGTTTACACCTGATTTTATCAATACAGTTATTTGTATTGAGTTCAACGTGCATTGCGTGTACATTATCACTATCAAAATGCATTGATATAAATCTTTCTGCTCTGAAACTATTATAATCCTACAACTTTTTCTCAAAGTCAGTAGTATAAGGATTTCATCTTGGATATATAATACATATATACATATGTATGTATATAGGGACCGCGCGTGGCCTGTGCAAACGGTTCTTGGCACAGAGGCGCGAGACCAAAAGGCGCCAAACCAGCTCAAAAATGTTTACATTTTGAGAAAAAAAATTGTAAGGAAAAACTATAGAATAATCAAATTTAAAACTATAGTTTTGACAGCACCAATACGAGTTTTAATTCATTATTAATCAAAAAAACATTGTAGAGCGGTCTTTTAACAAAATATATTTCCAACGAAGAACAACAAATGGTGAATTACTGGATAGAACATGGCTTCTGTTTTCGTTGCAAAATATTAAGTAAAGGCTAATTTGCTTTGGCAAAAGCTCGTTCTAATGATTGAAGGCACATGGCGGTTTTATTAAAGGGACACGAGGGAAGCACTCATAATTTTGATTGCTATGAGAAGTGAGAGTGATTTAATAAAGAGGCTTACCACAAATCAAACTATCGACTCAAATATAAATTATTTGCTAAAGCAAATAATTTATATTTGAGCGAGGTCAAACATTGCGATGAGTTGCTCAAGAAAATAATTTCAATTATTTTAACGATGGCCTCAGACACTATTGCATTTGGAGTATTTTCAGACAAACTATTCACCGAAAATAACGGTAATTTTTTAAAATTATCGAGTTGTCAAAATATGATCTGGTGTTAGAAAAGCGTGTAAAACGGGCTTTAAAAAATCCACAAAATACTCATTTCTTGGGAAAAGATATCCAGCAGGAAATTTTTTCATTAATCGCTAAAGGAACAAAGGATAAAATTTTGGGAATGATTAAAAATTCCATGTATTTTTAACGAAGGATATAGAAACAGATGAATTTTTTTTAAAAAAGGTTCCAAAAATTTAACCGCACGTACAAAAAAATATGATGCACCGGCCCTGTACATATGTATCAGTGACGTACGGTTAAATTCTCCATTTTTGTCGCACAACATAACTAACGTGAGCGCAAGTAGGATACAAGGGGACTAGGTGACGTCTACCGAGTCCCCCTGTATCCTGCTCATGCACATGTAAAATAGACTGTGCGACAAAAATAGCAAGGCTTTACGTATCTAAAGACTTTTATTGCAATTTTCTACAGCGATAATTCATTTATATATATTTAAAAACATATTTACCATGTTTCAATTTGCAATATTCCGGATTATTAGCTCTATCTTCGGTATGCTGTTCCACTTCTTCTTGAGTTTATACTTTGCTAGTTTCTTTTGGAGTATCCGGTTTGCTATTATATAATATTAAAAGCAATATCCACTCGTACGTCCTTTCTATTATATTTAACCTGCCTCATTTCATTCTCAGTAAGAAAACTTTCAGTAAGAAAATATTTTTCAGTAAGAAAACTTTCAGCACTATTCAAGATGGACTTCAAATTTATTATAATATTTATATATATTTCAATCTTGGGATAATTTTAATGACATATACATACTTTATCTCATTAATATTATAACCTTGTATAATTATCATTTATTTATTTAAATTTGAACCATTGTGGCGTTACAGGAATTCCTAATGCGCCACAAAGGTCGAAAATATAACAGAAAAAAATGTATATATATAAAAAAAACCAGATTTATACATGAAAAAACAATAGCAATAAAATTTCAAACAATAATAAAAGTAGTCATAAAGAACAAATTGTACATATGATAATGGTAAAAATTGGGAATGTCTTATATCAACGGTCAGCATCAATATTTATTATTTAAAAGAACCAGCTGCAAATAAAACACATCGCTATGAGGTCCAATTGGAAGACAGAAGATCAAAATTCCACTTATACATGACAACAATTATAAAAATAATGATGAGCGCAGGCTACCAGACAGATAGGTTAAAATCTCCGATAACCTACGCTCACGGAGGTGGAAAATATCACATTCGGGCACAACGATTTCATTGATAAGTCGGATAGCTCTTGGAATAGGAGACATCCGATAAAGCACTAATTATGTCATCATCATCCATTTACCATCCACTGTTTGATTGGGTCCTCTCACACTTCTAATCGTCTCTGTTTTGCGCAACTCTCATCCATCTCAACTCACACATCTTTCTAATTTCATCCACCCATCTTCCTTGCGGCTGTTCTTATACTCTTTTAGACTTTTTCGGATACCATTTCAACACTTTTTAGTCCACCTTTGGTGCATTTTTCTAGCTATGTGACCCGCCCGCTGCCTTTTCAATATCTTCACTCTCTCTACTATATCAACTACCCTTGTCATGCACTCTTCTCACCCACGTATTCCGTTTCTCAATAGAATGTAGGTACAATACCATATTGGATATCTGCATATCTCTTATTCTTGGTTGATTTGCAGTTTATGTTTTGTATACACATTTGAGTTCATCTTTTTGTCGTTCGGTACAAAGTATGCTTGTGGCAAGTCGTGTTTGACGATTTTCAAAATTCGTATATAAAAACTCCTTCAGCATAAAAACATCAGATTTACAACAACCTTTGGGGTGCGTCGTATCGAATAACCGACTGGGTCACCATAAATACGCGCCAGGCCAGAGCAAATGTAGTAAAATGGAATGAATGATGTTAATATAAAAAGGGACGTTCATTTCAGACTTCCCACACACGTGGCTCAGATGAAAATTATCTCAGATAGGGACTAGTGTACTTAAATATAACTATGCAAAATGAAATTTGGCGAAGTCCATAAACAGTCTCCGTTATGTGCACACATACTTACTTTTATTGAAATGCGTGTTGCTTGGTGATAAATCGAGGCTGTTCTTCTATCTGCGTCACCCATACACATTCAACACTTACCGTGGGCGGCGATGAAAATGGTAATTTCATAATCGTATATAATTGTCGGACGTGTAGTTCTGTCATTTTCGTGGGAGAAAATTAGCATTTGACTACAAGACAGTGCTCAAACGTCTGAAGAGTACTAAAGTATGCACGTGTCGCTAAAACCCTCTCGAGTGTACTCTCGCTATTCGATCAAGTAAATGTTAACAGTGCGGCTATAAACCGCGCTTGTAAAATATATAAGAAAACAGCCATAAACGGACGGATAAAATACGAGTTTTTTGTTGTTCTCGTCTCGTTTGTTGTTAAGGGACCGAAATTTACTAAAAACAATCCTGGCTTCTTACAAATAATAGCAATAAATATGTTCCGTTGTAAATATGTCCGATTCGGACGTCTTGTGTGGGAATATCACGAGGCAGGTAAATTCGAAATCTCTTCGAATATTGTCCACGCTTCTATTGTACAGGTACATCTTTACCTGCTCTCAAGGATATGAATTCATGCATCGCAGGGTCACAAGTTCAAATCTAGTCATTTTTATTCAAATTTATTATAATGTTTGGGGCGTGTGATTGAATTTGATCGAGATGATATTCAGCGTGCTCACAAATGCGAGTCTTCTGGATTTGACAATTTTTTATTTCACAAAATCAACAACAGAATTTTATTAAAAATCAAAAAAACCTTTCCACACAGAATCTGAATCATGCAATGTTTAATTTAGGATTTTAATCCTGTGTCTTTATACGTGGAATTCAATGGGTTTTTTTGAACACTGATATATGAAAATCTCTTATATACTGCATCAACTCTGTAACAAATATTTTCATTCAACCAGCTGCATAACTTGGTGGTTGCGTTATTGCTAACCACCGAGAGATTGCCGGGTTCGATCTCGTGGGTTGACCTCGATTGAATAGAGTTTATGTCTAGTATTATCTGTAGTGCTGCTGGGCAGACTTGAATATATGTGACTCCAAGTCGATCGTTTCCTATCAGAGTTTGCCAGTTTATATGATTTCATTGTTGAAGCGGTTCCTTATCGAATTGACAAAAAACCCACTATGTTACCACTATTTGAATATTATTTCAAAATTTCACGTCACTCAGGGGCAACCCGACGACGGCATCATAGGAAAACATAAAATTGGGTCCATTGGCTGTGACGCCTTTCCCAAAGTATAAATAATTAAAGGAATTATTCAATTTGCCTAGCAATGGATTATTCGATCTTCTTTATTTTGTTCCGAGTCTTCTTGGGTATTTAAAAACTTTATTTGGTCATCAGTCCATCTTCTTTATGTCTGAATGTACATTGTAGCATACAATTTATTTTCCAAGTTTCAGATTTACATTTAATCAAAATTACTCTTCTTCATATACATACATAGTATGTTAATTCATTCAGAGGTATTCCATTTTAATTTCATCATTAATGTTTACAATTAAAATGTAATACTACTGTCTCATTGGTTGAACATATTGATTAAAATTTCCATTCTTAAAAAATTTATCGTAATTTTGATTCTATCGCACATATGCACATACATACATACATATGTATATACATTTACTTCATTGTAAAGAAATAAATAAGTCTATCCCACAGGTTGTATTGTAAATATAATAACATTAATAACTATTTACCACTATAGAACTTACTCGTGGAACTTATCAGTTATATAATTAACTACATTTTTAAGTGCTAGATGAGTTGTTAGTTTCTTGAGGGTTGAATCAAAAAGAGGAGGCAGGCCAGATGTCCTCATTAGCGTGAGAATTATGAACAAGGCATATATCATTCCCAAGTGATGTTCACCAACCGAACAATGACTGCCATAAAAGGACACGTAGTAAATTCGGTTGTTCATTGATATCATTTCTTTTGGTGGTCTCAACAACTAACTGCAACACAAGCTTAGGTGCGTAAACAACCTGAACAAAAAAAAGACATACATACATATATACATACATACGAGCGTCGAATCGACAATACAACAATGTATATTTACGACCACCATTGTTAATTTGAATCCTCTTACGAAATAGGACAAGATAGAAAAATAAAATATGTACATATACATATGTACATTGCGCGTGCGCATCATAAATTGTTATCAGAACATGCTCGTTGTGTGTGTGTGTGGGTTACTTTATATGTACGTTATGCAGCATGAACTCGGAGCTTCATTACGAAGATGCCTAGGGATGTGTTTTGTTGCTGAAAAAGCTTTTGTGTTGCGATGCCGACGTATATAAATAATAATTCACAACGTTTATTCAAGTATAAGTGCTGCAATTTCAGGCGAGCTTGATTGCACCGAGGTGTGGGCAACTCGTGTGCACGTGTAAAGTGCAATACAAATAGGCGTTTCGATTGTGCACTTTCCATACGTGCGAAAGCGTCGGCTCTCGAGCTGTTTGCCGATACAATATGCATGTGTAATTGCACTCACTATTGAGTAATGAACCATAGTTAGAATAGTCGTGAAACTATTCCATGTACATACAAAGTATCAGAGCCGCACTTACCATAACCGAAAGAAATGATAGTCATTGATAAGTACAAATTATATTCATTGATAAGTACGAAAAAAGACATCGTACTTTTTAAAATGCATTTAGGTTGTCTTGCTGTATACTTGTGAACTGCTGTTGCAATTTAAAAGTTAAAGTCTTGTTGTACACACCCGAACTATAATTCGGGGAAATAACGTGATAGCAGATATAGCTTGGGTCCGCATAGAGCTAGGTCTTTTGTGTTCTATTATCTTTGCGACTGCCAGATGTATTTCTTCAAGGATGTTGAGTATTGGTTGGTCATAGAAAGAATAATGTCCTAGATGTGGGATTGGGCGTAAAAATACTATTTTCATGAATGAACTTAAAAACGTTCAGTTTCTCTTGTCGTCTGGTCTTACTCAGAACTAAACGTTTTGGTTTTCTGTCTGTTTTTCTGGTTAATTTTTATTGTGATCAACACTATATTTCTCACACAATATTTATCACGACGTAAGATTTTTGCACTACTCGCATGCACTTTTTATCATAATTTTTTTATTTACATGACTTATACAAATGCTGATAAAATAAAAGAGCGGGCGATTTAAGTTTGCACACAGGCGGCCGAACTCCTAGGCGCGGCCCTATATAGTATTATGGATAATGTACGAGACTCGATGTCGAACTCTCATAAGGTTTGAATGATTTGGGAAAGCTTTTGGGCTGTCACTTCCTGAGCTCTTATAGGTGTCAATCAATGACAACACATGATGATGGAACGACTCGTGGTCTAAAATGCTTCTATTCTTCCATTTCCAGGCCTATATTTCGCGAACAACAAACTTTTACCATATGCATAATTTTTTGAAGTATTTAAGTATCTTCCATTATTCTAGTCTGTTGGTGGCCAGACTTCGGATATACATACATATGTACATATGCAGGGCCGACGAGAGGAGGGGGGAAGTTGGGGTAAAGTTCCAGGGATGTTCGACTAACCGATATTGATATTTTATATTATTCTACATACATATATAAAAATACATATATTTATTTAATGCTAAATGTTTACTATTTTTCGATCTTACCAAAAAATGAAATTAAAGCTTGGGATATACATATGTACAGGGCCGACGAGAGGGGGGGGGGAGACGGCGGTAAAGTTCCAGGGCACGGACTACTCGAAGGACCCGTATCGGGACATCCAACTGACCGATATTGATATTAATAAAAATAGATGTATTTATTTATTGCTATATGTTTATGAGTGTATACAGTATAATAGGAAAAAAAGCTCAAAAGCCTATTTAATGAATGATACGTATTTTTATCTAGCACTGCAAGTCAATCATAAGTCATTGGTTAAGAATCATCATTCTATATTTTTGAAGCGTAGATATTTTTATCTAAATATTTAAATATACATACATACATATAGGTTTCATACTATTTTTTACAAAATTTTAAAAACCGTTTTGAATTTTCGGTTTAATACAAAATATATATCAACTGACAGTACTAAGAGGGGAGATTCGAGTATGATATTTTATTTATTTTATTTTATTTTACATATATACCAGGAAGGCCTTACAGGTAAATCCCAATGCGCCTTCCTGGCCAATTACAAATACAAATACAGCATTTTTATAATAAGTCGTTGAATTGCGAGACACTGAAAAAACTCGCAAATTAACGAGACATCTATGAATTGTACATAAATTTTTATTGTACATCAATCAAATTTTTCAAATAGTGGTGACATAGTAGGTAGGAAGGATTTTTAGCCAATTTTTTTTTCCGGGAACCGTTTCAACAATGAAATCAGAGAAAATTGGCAAACTCTGATAGGAAACGATCAACCTGGAGTCACAAATCCAGGTCTGACCAGCAGCATACTCTGAAAAATTCATTTTCATTCAGGGATAGAACCCGGCACCTTCTTGACGGTAAGCAGAAGCTTAACGTCCGAGCTATGCTGCTGGCTATATGTATGTACATGTGAGATAATATTGAATGACCAAATAATCGAATGTTTCACTTTGATGTGTAGTATTGACGTAATTTCGTAGATTAATTCTGTCAAGCTGTGTAGGCAATTTGAGAAGCCCGCCAGGCTACGAACATAATTTCAGGCCGGATATCACACAGCTTCCCTGCGAGCGAAGACAAATTTCTAGAGAATGCCTCTTCCTTTCAGTCTTCAAATTTCCCGGGCCAAGTTAATAGTTTCATCACAAGAACAGATGTCGTGTCTTATTATCTGAAGACTGGAAATGAGCAGGACGACGTGCAATTTATAAGTAGGACGTTGACCCAAGTAATAAGGATCCTTTTCAGCGAAATGAAATAATACAAGGACTTATATAAAAGGAAGATCTCCATTGTTATATAAAAAATACATGTATTTTTAGCGAGTTTTGGGTTGGTCGATCGCTATGTAAGGGCGTGCAGGGCGCACCTATGCTAATTGAAATGTAAATTATCTCGGTGTGAATCATCGATACATATCTCAGGTGTGGGATGATCGGTGTTACACAATCGGCCAGCCCTGACTCCGTGGTTACAATGATCAATTACCTCCCAGGTGACAACTCACGCACACTTGTGTGGAATAAATTAGAAAGCTCAAACGTTATTGGATGCAATACAATAATATAATATACTACCGTGAAGCTAAAAGAGGAACGCGAGAGTTTGGTTAAATATCTTGATACAATGTGTGTATTTTAAAGCAGCTGTTCGTAACCGTTTAAGCTTCATCATAATATATCCATATTTTTATATATGTATAGATATAATAACATTGAATGGGTTATTGTATGTACATATGTTTATTCGGTTTCAAATATATACACCTGGTTTTAAATACAACATTTGTATATTCGGAAAGGTTTATTCATACATACATATATATTCGTACCTTTATTTGTAAATTTTGTAAATCAACTTTCGATCAAGAATTGTTAAAAATATATTTTAGAACCATAACTGTAACAAAAAGCTGATAATATGTATGTATGTATGTATGAATATAGATATGTAGGAGCAGGAGATTTTTTTACGTACAAGTTTTACTGGTATGCGAAAAAAATTATGATGAAAAGCAAACATACACATTGAACTCCAGTGGTTAAATTTAATTTTTCCCGAATGCAATTTCGTCAGCTTTCACATCTCGTCTGCGGGGAAAATGGGAAAAATAAAAGTAAACGACAACCGAAAATACGTACGAGTCGTTTGTTGAACCCTCCCCGTTAATTTTTACGGTCATATTTCGAATTTTAACCACTCCACTTTTTAATGAGCTCGTTGAAATTTTAAAACACGCCTTACACAGACCAATCGAGAGCTTCGAAGCACATTTTGATGTATCCGTTGTCGCGTTATTTTTAACTAACTTTTTTAACCCCACCGTGTCGACTTGTACCTACAAGTTAAGTATTATCCATTAGAGCAGTCTGTGTTATGTTTGTATCAATATCGTTAATAAATTACTACAAAGGTTAAATCTTGACGGTGGACGTTTATTAGCGGTATTTGGGTTCCATTTCGATTGACGTTAAATAATTTTTATTGCTTTGGAAAAGGTTGTGTGCTACAACTGTTGTGGTATTATTTAAATGAGCGCGTTTAATTTATATCACGAGGTTAATTTTAAGTGTGTTTTAGTTTTTTCAAACGTGAGATAGAAATTCTACGTTAATTCCATTCCGATGTTTTATCTCTCCCATAAGGCAAGCCTCATACTCCTTGGTCTATGGAGATTATGGCTTACCCCAAAACCTATAAATAATAAAGGCATGGATGGTGCTTTTGCCATATGGTGCCGTGACCCGTGCGGAAGTGCTTCTTCTAACTACTTTTTTT
Organism: Arctopsyche grandis; assembly: GCF_051622035.1. Lineage (NCBI taxonomy): Eukaryota > Metazoa > Arthropoda > Insecta > Trichoptera > Hydropsychidae > Arctopsyche > Arctopsyche grandis. Next base: position 23,044,769 of record NC_135359.1, read on the forward strand.
GATAGCGTATATTCAGTTTTACCAACTATTTTTTTAAAATCATGTTTTATATTTAATTGTTATAATACATATCATGATGCATTTTAATAACAAAACATAAAAATTAATATACATACATTCATATTTACTAATTATAAATAACTATACATTGTAATTTCAACAATTAGATTTTGAAAAGAATAGAAGTAAAATTTTATACATACATAGGTATTTTTTAAATTTCAAAATAATAGTCAAATAAATTTCAAATACATACGTTTTTTTTAAATTTCAAAATTTTCATGTTTCATTTTAGTGAATAAAATGTTCAGTTTTAGTACATGTTTCTTTTAAACATAATTTTCAAAATAATTATCAATTTCGATACTTTGCAGTACAATTTATGAAATATGTACAATTTAAATATTAAACATTACCATTTAAAAATTATAAATTACAATTTAAACAATATATAGATTACAAAATAAATAATATAAAATAATAATTATTAAGAAATAGTACTGTGAGATAAATAATTTGAACATGTATCGTAAAAATGCTAATAATACAGGAATTACTTAAGGGATATATGTACATACATATGTATGTATGTGTAAATTAATAAAAGCATTGCTCGTATTGTATCCAAAAGAATGCAGAAGACAGCAAGTAAAGTCGAATGGACATTGAACAAATCTGATATTTGTATGTAGATTGATTAGAATGAAGTAAAAGCGGATTGAAGAAACATCCATCAGAATAATACGGAAAGCTGACTATGATGATGATTATTATTGAAAATAAATTTTGATTTAATATCATCTATACCTAGACAGCTATAGGCTATATCTGTGTAGGTATAGATAATGGTGAGGGTAATAATATTGAATTGACAATGGTTGGGTGAAGAAGTTATTAAAACGGACGATAGGTGGACGAAAGAAGTGTTCGAATGGTATTTTTACCCAAGAGAATGTAAAAGGGAGCAAGAGAGGCCATAGGAGAGATCATTATTCACAGCCATTCGCCATTTACTGCTAGATGAAAGCCTATCCAACATGTCTCCATTCGTCTCTGTTTTGGGCAACTATCATCTATTTCTATTAGCTATCAACTATCACACAATTTTTTTATGATTTCATCTACCCATCTCCTCTGTGGCCTTCCTTAGATTGTTTTACATTCTCTTGAGTACCGTTCGAGCACATCTTTCGTCCGTTTTACTAAATACCTGACCCGCCTATTGCCAATTAAATCTCTTTACTCTCCCAATTACATCAAACAGGAGAGATGGTTGGATGAAAGTAGAAAAAAAAGTGTGGGATGAGATGGATGAGAGCTGCCCAAAACAGAGATGAATGGAAGCGTGTTCAAGAAGTCTTTATCCAGCATTGGTTATCGAATGGCTGAATCCAGCAGATATGTACACACGTTACATATATCCATAATTGATAAACTTAAAATAAAAATAAAATGTTGTTGAGAAGTTGCGCTTTAGTACATAAGAAGTCATTGATATATTTAAACAGATGTTGTCCTCTTCTCCTATGCACAAGCATATCGCTAAATCTCCTTATGTAACTATTTCAGAATTCGACCTATTGACATCTTCCCGTTCATTTTTAGATGACAGGAAAGCTTTAAGTCTCAACGTTGATGCAACACACATGGTCTTTTCGTACACGTATCCCACATTTGTATATTTAAAACTAAAAATATAGAAAAATTAACAGAACACGCAGAAAATTCTTAGATTCGGATTAAATATGTTTATATGAGCAGGTTTCGCTTCCGCAAACTGCCTGTTACCAATTTATGAACGCTTTACACCGGCTGGTTATTATTGGGGAACGGGTGTGATAATACAATATTAAATATTATAATTAACGACCGGCGGGGAGGGGTATCGCGAGGATTATAATAGCGATCGTAAACTTCAATTTGAGCGCAATTACACGGGACGCACAAATTAAGAACTACATACATCTTTAATTATTACCCGCGCTAATACCGCCAAGCGGAATTTGGGAAACCGATTTTAATTACGTATTTGTTTAATGTCGTAATATGAAATTATATTTACACCTATTATTAAAATAATATTACGTATAGTATATACGCTATAATTCCTGTCTTTAGAATATACACATATTTTTGACAATATAATTTGCCAATATATGTATATGCAAATTGGTGGAGTTTAACTATCTATTTAATACTTAATTTTATGCCTGATATATTATCATTATCATTAGCAGTAATCACTGTTATCAAATAGGATTCCATATTTTCCAATCCTGTGCTTGATTAATTCAAGCGACTTTACATTTATATTTTATTACTAGAAATTGGCTCCACTTAATTTAGTTTTTACCTACCAACTCATTTTCATGTCACAATTTTAAAACTTAAAGAGCTCATTTTTATTAGTGTTACGACAAAACCTTCACGGACTTTGGGCCCAAATACTATAAGTCCACGGCAAAAAATTCAGCCAACAAAAAATCTAGCCGACTAAATCTCCAGACGACCATTGATCCAACGACATAAAGGCCACAAACACATTATATAATATAAAATAAAGATAGCATTGAATATTATTTTGCAAGCTCTATAATCATAATGTTCCTGTTAATAAAAAAAGTAATCTTTTGATGATAAATGGATGACGGCTGGAGCTTTAGTCGGTTAGATTTTTTGTAGGTCGGATTTTTTGTCGTGGACCAAAAGTCTGAGGAGCTTTTGTCGTTGAACCATTTTGATTATCTGTTAATGATTTTTTTATATATATATAAGATTCCATTCGAAAATTGCACCACTAATTTATTTATTTTTATATATTTCAGATATAATTTAAAAGTTAATTCAGAAAAGGTAGCATAATATTTGATTTTTAAATGATTTTTAGTATTACTAAATTATGTTCACAATACATCTTATATCTTTTTTATAGCTACTGATCTACTAAAATAGAAAATTTTTGAATTTTATTTTATTTTTTTAGTACATACATAATCATACTATTATATTATTCAAATGTTAATGTACAGCATAATAGAAATATAATTCAAACACCTATTTACAATTCTTATAAATTAATATTATGTATACGATGTATTATGAGCCATAAATTATGACTCACAATACATCTTATACATAATATTAACTTAAGATTCTTTAAAGTCGACGATCTAAAACAGATTGTATTTAGGTAATCTGTGTTTATACCTGACTCTTTACAAGTTTGTTAGTATGGTTATTAGTGATTATGTCATAGAATCTACTGGTTAGTTTGTTAGTAATATCTGTGACTAACGGAATGTTATTTATGGTATGCAGTTTTTTCAGGTTAGTATATGTATGTACATGGGTGTGTTATAAATAAGTTTAAGGGATTTATTTTGTATTATTTGGAGCTTGGAAAGGTTAGTATTGGAGGCGTTATTCCACACAAGTGCGGCATAGGTTAATAAAGGATAATGTGAGCGCGAGATATAATTTTATTTATAATAACAGCATAATATTTAGATTGAAGTATGTACAGTATATAATAATGTCGAAAGTATCAGAGTATGAAAGGTATGTTGTTTATTGATAGTCTTTATTTTTTTTCGTATTTAGCTCGTGCATATTTGCTGATTATTGATTATTTGACGTGTTGATCTTATCGAAAATGTACGCGGACGATGGGGGTGAGACGAGCATGAAAATCGCATTAGAGCAAGTTCGAGATTGGGCGAAAGCTTCCGCAGGTAATGTTCCAATATAATCGAGTCGGATAGAGCGAGAGGGAGGGCAGGAGAAGCGGAAAACGGGAGTGAGGGAGAGGATAAATGGAAATAGGCTCGCAATTTTATTAGCCATCAAAGCCTTACCTTTGCTCAGCGGGCCCTTCCGCTTCGCCGTACGAATATTATTAATCCCATAAAAATGTTTTGTTATTATAAACGTCGGAGAGGGCGCCCTCCCGAACCACCCCCATCGGCGCATTTATAACCCCGGGGTTGATAATCACACCGTGAAATAAAGGTCGGATTATTAAATGAATTATAACTTGAGGATTGCGACGGAAATTATCCTCGAATACATACGTACTACATACACACACAACATCATCCGCTGAAATATTCCAATTAATAATTAACCACAGCTATTCGCATACAACATACATACATATGTATATACATATAAGAGCATACGGTTTCATAATATACATACATACATATGTACTTCCATTGTGCAGTGGTCGGAAACCCACATCACCCGTGCCATAAGATCGTATGCTAATTTATATATAATATTTAAGAAATTACTATTGTCATATTGAAGTCTATGTTCACTTTTGGCGACCCTATGCTGTGTCACGTCAAAAGTTTTCTTCCATTCAATATGCTGGGATATTGACAGATTTTAAAATATAGAATTGAAATGTCATACATATTGAATATATGTACGTATTATATCATCATCTTCATCTATAGCCACTGCTGAAGAAGATCTCTCCAACACGCTTCCATTCGTCTTTTTTTTGTACAATTTACATTCATCATACCCCACACATTTTCATCATTTCACCTACCCATCCTTATAGTAACACTTCTTTTGTCAACCTTTCATCCATTCTTCTAGCTATATGATCCATGCATTGCCATTTAAATTTCTTCAACTCTCACTGCTGCACTGCACTATATCCACTATAGGTATTCCATTTTCTATATCTCCATGTTATGCCGAGCATACATTAAATAATGAGATCTTTAGATCTCATCATTTTTTTAATTATATTGTTGCGTAGGGGTGGATTAAGGTATCCAAATGATAGGCCAAAGTCGCTTCACAGCATTTATTCTATGACTCAGGATGTTTTCACGGAACCGACGCTCGCTCAAGAGTGCCCAGTCCATCGTGTGTTCTTCATTTTAAAGGCATTGTAAATAGGTTTTTGAGCTCTTTTTCCTATTATGCTGTAGATTAACATTAGAATAATATAATACTATGATTACTAACCAAATTAAATTAAATTATAAAATAGAAAATTATCAGTAGATCAGTATCTATTAAAATAGATATAAGATGTATTGTAAACATAATTTCGTAATAATAAAAAGCATTTAAAAATCAAATTTTAAAGATAGATATCCGAGTTTTCGGAAATGAAGTAGTCCGAACAGGGCCGGCATTCCCTATAAACATTATTCAATACAAACTTGGAATTTTCCACTTTGCATTTGGGCCGCAAATCCTACGTTTCAATATTTATCTTAATTCTAAGTACCTTTTTTATAATTCACATTTTTTTATAAATTGAATATGACAGGTACATCCTATGTAAAAAATCTAGATAGGCTTAATTCTTAGAATTTATCCGATACTAGAAGTACATACTCAAAATGAAGGTGAGAAAGTTAAAATGTGATTTTTAAATCGGGTTTTTGTAAGCTCACGAATGGTAGAAGTCAATTCTGAAAATATGATTTTATCTTGAAAATGTAATTTTATCCCAAAAATGTGAGTTGCATCGCAAAAATAATATCTTATGTCAAAAATATGATTTTTATTCCGAAAATGTGATTTTTTTAATATGGCGCCACTGCTTCGCTTCCGTTACGTTGTTTAATTTTCTACAGTCCACAAAGAAGTTTGCAATTTAGTTCACTCACAGGTGTAAAGTTTCGTCTCCAAATAAACAGAGTGCATTCCTGCGGAATTACCTGCAGCACAGGTGAGTTACTACGTTAACACTGACTAATAATGCAATTTCGTGGCATTCTGAAATGTTGAAACCCCGAAATTCACCACTGATCACCATTGAGAATGCTGAAATTTCTATAGATTCGTAATCGAGCGATTGCGTCGTTACTATGCCGCATATTATTATATATATAAAAGGGGTTTTAGAAGTGGAAGACCCACCCAGATCTCCCGAAAGGATATTTATGTCTGCCGAAACCCGTTAGTGGTTACACCTCTCGCTAAAGACCCTTTTAAGGTAAACGCTTCCGGTTCGTATAATTCACGCGTTCGTATGTGCGAAATGTGCGCGTCGAAAAAGTTAATTTGCACCGAATCGATTTTGATTATTCTTTTTTGTTTCGAACTCGACGCGTTGGTGTCTCTGGGGTGGATGCTTCGTTCGAGTTCGAGTTCGGGTGTATTTGATTAAACTTCAAGATTGACAATGTTTGAGCAAGATAAATAGGCGGTGGTCGCAGAGGTACCGCTCAGGATGCAACCGGATGTACGACACTTCTAGTAGATACATATGTAAATTTGCATAATCAAACAGCGACTGGGTTATCCAACTGAGTGTCAACATTGAACTTCGGTTGTTTTAATTAATTTTGTAGATTGTATCTCAATGGCGCACTTGGGAGGATGAAGCTATTTTTTTATTTGCAATAATAATAGTCGAATAAAAAAAATGTATGTAAAATCCAAACAAAATTAAACATTACACATAGAAGTAAGTATATGTATGTACATATGTAGTATATTTTATGCTTAGTCTTACCGTTAAAAGAACATTTTTTAATATCAAATTAGGTCATAATGACATTACAAGTCACCTATGACTATAAGTCGAATATTTATACAATAAAACGGGTAATTGGACTATTAGTCACATTGCGATCGCCCAAAAGACAATTTTTGGCATGAAAATCGCGAATACGGAATATTTGGAACTCGAGTTCTCGTTAGTATGATGGACTTTTTGACTGCCAGATGTTTCGTTATAGAGATTTTAGTGACTTTTGTTCGAGCGCTTTGTGACCAACAATCACCGAACCAATAAACCGCTTATCAATCAGTAGTCTGTAAATTGATTATTTTTAAGATTTTTTCTTATTTTGTTGAATATGTAACAGTTGAAGTGTATCTTCCAGTTGTAATATATATATTGATTAGTTGGAATATATTCCATCTAGCCTGGTATCAACTACCGTTATAGTTAAAGTTTATTTTCAGTTGTAATATATTTTGACTAGTTGGAATATATTCCTTCTAACCCACGTAATTTGATTCATATGGCGAATTAAGGTTTTCGTGAAAATGTCACTCGACTAGTAAATTGAATTGGAAAGTCACATTTTTGTTTTGAATACATTCTTAGAGCCATCGTAATAAGGTACTCATTACCTTTATTCAAAATGCCCAGCAAATATTATCGCTTTATTAATTAAATTGTAAAGCATTCGTAAAAACATCAGAGCTGTCAAAACTCAACTGTCATGTAATAACATTGTTAAAAGTTTATTTGTGCTTGTAGAGATATAATTTATTAGTTGAATTGTATTCGAATATGAATGGCCTATAACGCCAGTTGGAATATTTTACAACTGAAAATACACTTCGACTGTAGGATATACATACACTAACATTAAAATAGGATAATATTGTAGGATCTGATCACGGACAAGATGCATGTACATGTGTGTCTTCGTCTACGTGGGTTTCGTCAGAGTTCTCAACATAATGTCCTGCATTATTATAAACTTACTAGTGTTGTACCCGATGACATATCATTGCACGGGGTGTTGGCATATTAAGTCATTAAATAAAAAAAAATAAAAAAATGTGTCGTCGGTCATGTGTTCGATCCTCACGCGATCGAACTTTTTTTGAATACATTTTAAATATATTTAATTGTTTAATATGAAAAAAAAAATGGTAAAAACTACCTACCTATCTACGTATAAACAATATAAAACACAAAAATAAATTTTCAATAGATGGCGGTAAACTCTCTGCCAAGAGTAAACATTTGTAGCAAATAATATATATGTAGAAGTTTTTTTATTTTGTTATTGTATTCTTAAATACGTTTTGGCAGAGGTTTAGCTATTTCGTACACATGTATGTATGTCGAATCGTAACGAATATTATAGTACGGCGAGCGTTATCTCAGACAGACACACTGACAGAATAGCGATATTATGTATATGATATAATATATGAATAATTGTTATATTTATATTTTGAAGTCTTCATACTTTTCCACGCAAAAACACACACATTACATCCCTTCCGTTTATAATGAATATATGTATACATATGTATGTATAACAAGTATTTTTTGTTGGATATTCGAAGGCATTGCTTCTTGAAGCTTAAAATTAATTTATTTTTATATACAGTGGATAATTTAAATTGATTTTTTGGAAATGTAGCAAGCTCAGTGGGTTACTGGCACTAAAGACGGGTTCACATCAAGCATCCTCTTTGAATTTCATAACGAGCCGTGATTTAATTAAAAAAAAAAGATCAGGTGAAGTGGGGTTGTTGGTACGACCTACATACGAGGTAGTTGACGCGGTGGCGCCGAAAAACGCGTAAAAGCGTCGCTTTTTCTCGTGGGCCCGTTCCCGGGAGTTTTCCCGGGATGACAGCAGCTCGCCCTTTAGCCGCTCCTGGGAAAATTATGGTTTCCTTTTTACGATCGCACAAAAGAGCGTACCTAATTACAAAAATACATAAACACGTGCGTCGTTAAAGCGCGGGCCTCGCCGTAAAACTGCGTATGCAGATAAACCAAGCACCCGCCCCCCCCTCTCCCCCTCCCCTCACCCTTAAACCTATCCCACTTCAACCCCGCTGTCTCCTTAAAAACGGTAATGAACACGGCCTTTTTTCTATTTTTATTTTTATTTTATTTTCGCGCTACTGCGCGTTACGGCGTCCCGTGTTTTGTAATTCAGATAAGGCGAAAATATTCATTAAATTCATTCGCATTTTCTGCGAACACTTTTGTGTTTGCAACGCGACTATGTTGCCAATGACGCGCTTAATTTCATTTGTTAAATTTGCATTATCGTTTTTATTGCCGGCTGACGATGGGTTTCTATTATAAGACAGTCTATTACGGGTTCTGAGCACGTATTAAATTATAAAAGCAAAAAAATATTTATGTTTAAACAGAAATTAATCAAAATGTTATTTCATTCGAAATTGAAAACTAATATTTAAGTATCATTTGAGCCGTTATATTTGAAAATTTTAATCACTTTTTTTAATTTGTCCATAATAATTTTTATCACTTTTTTAAATATGTATGTCTAGAATCTCGGAAAAGCAGAATAAACGTATTACAGGCCACCAGTATTTTTAAATATTGTTAAACGCAAAATATTTTATTCAATGTTTTGCGGAATATTTCTTGAAATGAAGAAAAGTGGACTTATGCCACTTTAAAACATAACGGATCATATATGTACATATGTATGTATGTACATATTGTATATACATATTACGAAGGCTAACTCCAATGTGCCTTCCTGGCCAATTATAAAAATCGGTAAACAATTTAAAATCAATTTTAAATTTGATAAATTTGAGAAAAATTTTTGGATTTCTTTTATAAATTAGCAAATTTGAGATGATTCAAATTAGAATTTTGCTAGTAATAAAACGAGGTTGACAATTTTTTGGACACGTTTCAATGAAATAGGCAAAATCTGATGGGAAACGATCAACCTGGAGTCACATATCCGAGGTTTGGCCAGCAGCACCATTATATTAATCATTACATTTAATTTTTTGATTGATATTTCTAGAAATGAAGAAAAGTAGACTTTTGCCACTTTCAAATATGTCGGTTCAATTATCATTTAAGTCCTTTGTAATAAGTAAAACTCTGTTTAATTTCCTTATTGAATGTGTATCTGCATACATCCATTTTTATTATGTATGTAATTACTTAGTTTGTTAGATATTGGTGAATAACATACATATGTACATATGTTCTCCAGTTTCTACGTGATAATAAATACTGCGGTTGCTAGAAAAGTTGGAACTTTATGCCCCTAATAATTATATGCGTGGTAGACAGCATAATTTGATGGTTGTAGCTCTGCCCGCACAGTGCTTTATCGGATGGCTTCTATTCCAAGAGCTATCCGACTTCTCAATGAAATTGTTGCTGCTGTGCCTGAAAGTGATATTTTCCACCTCAGTAAGCGTAGGTTATTGGAGATTATTTTAACCTATCTGTCTGGTAGTCTGCGCTCATCGTTATTTTTAAAACTATATGTGATGTATGAGTGGAATCTTGATATTTTCTCTGCCATATGAGCCTCGCAGGGATGTTTTGTATTTACAGGTGTCGATGTAAGATGTTTTGTTTTATACATACATATATTGGTGCTGGCTGTGGATGTAAGACATTCCATTCTATTTATTCTGTTTATTTGATATTTTTACTTTACCTATTATTATTATAATGCTATTGTTTGTTTTATGATTATGTATAAATGTATTTTTGTATGTATAAATATATTTTTTTTCTCTTCTCTGTTATATTTTCGACCATTGTGGTCCATAAGGGATTCCTCTAATGACATAACTTAAATAAAATATGTGTAACTATCGAAGATGTGATGAGTTATGGTTAGAACAAATTCAAAATATGTGCCCGGACAAGTATGTGGACTCTAGCGATGAGATGCATATCTTCATGTCATTATTAATTCGTACGATTTTATTATTTTGACAAGTTTCTCCAACATTTCTTCAGATATGGGAATCACCGTTATCGATCAAACTCATGTCAATAAAATCATAAAATATTACGGAGAAAACTCCAGGAGGTAAGAGTTGCGACGGCACGCTACGGTACGGATTTGGCGTACCAGAGAACGTTAAGTGTTTTTATTGCATGTGCAAAACTATTTTTAAATAAACGAGTGCCGCGTACCTCTCAGTGTGTCTTTTACCTTAAGTGTCACGAAGGATTGGATCAGGAAATCGAATTGTACGTTGTTTGATTCTATGTACTTGCGTAATAGCTAAAGGCTGAAATTAGACGGAGATACAGACAAAGTCAGGAATGAAGTCTAAATTGGAGTCAATGTCCAAGATAGCATAAAAAAAAGAGTGGATACTGAGTCAGAGTTATAACCAAAATCAGAGTCCATTTTATTCATGTTGCTGGGTTGAGATATGCACACTTATGTATAATATCAAGACTTTATAAAGATAAATTTCTGCCTCATGTCGGAATTCAAATTGCAGAATTTTACGTTTTATATGCTTGTTTTATATTTTGAGATAATATTAACATGTATGCACATACACACTTACATATGTATGTATGTAATACAAACGAAAAAAAATGGAATTTCGTAATGTGAAGTCTCGTGCATAAAAATCACAAATATAAACATGTATTCAAGTGTGAACGTACTGAGGCTCTTCAAAGTCAAAGGGAATTTATACAGGGATGTTTTTAAAGTTAGACACCCAACCACCTACCCCTTTTCAGTAGTATTTAGAACGAAAATATTCGGCTCTCATTGTTTTTCTACGGACGAGAGAAAGAGAGAGAGAAAGGTTTCATCTGAAAGAGAATTCCTAAATATATCCATTAAGGTTGTACTGTTTGTTTTTAGCACTCCATCGTCCAGGGTTATTTCATTTGCGATGGGATGAAGATTCAGGTTTCAATATTATAATTGCCGAAAACGTATAAATTTATGGAAGAAAGGTACCGTTTCAAGTTTTTTTATCTTAATTTTTTTTTTAATAATTTAGTTGATCAGCGTCGATAAAGACAAGTTTTAAGTGCAAACCTTTGCTCGGTAATAACCGCCGCTTTTAAAACAGTGACTCACTTATAATTACCGAAGTCTTTTTTTCGGGCTCGGGAGATGTCTAATTTGCATTTATCGCTGTTCGATAAGTCAGCGCATCTAAAACATTTTATTTTTCTCACTCTATACTTGTATATATAGTCGGTAAAAGTTGTAAAAGTGGGGCATTTGTCGCACTTTACGTATGCGAGGCGCGTCAGCTGAACCCCTGCCTAGGTTTATCGCCACTTTTAAATTTGCAAATAAAGTGTTTTAGTGACCGTGTACGACCCGGTGTTGCATAATTTAAAATTCGCGAAGGGTGTGACTTTCACTGTAAAATTTTAAGGGAAAACACGTTTTTATAAAGATACGTATGTATTATATATGTATGTATATATGACAAAAAGTGCTTTTGAACAAATATAAAGGTAATAAAAGTTTGGAAAGCGATGAATGTCGGAGGAGGCTGGGCACCGAGTGCACTGAAGTTTATTTTACAATTATGCAAAATCAAAATTGTACCCGGTGGCGTTTGCATTAATTTGCAGCATTTTTATGCAGTGATCGAGCTTTCGAGTAATTTCTTGCTTCAGATAGGCTTTGCGCGATATCGCAACCCACAGCCAGCAATCGACAACATTTTGCTTATCGCAGAGTGAATATGCATGTACTTTTATGTTGTAAACTACATACATATTATAAACGTATGTAGCATTTGGTTTTCAACGTGCAGGGTGCATAGTACGGAGCATGTATGAGTGGTGTTTGTGTAATATGTAACTAGCTCGTGATCATAGACGAGACACTTGCCCTTTGGTAGGCCTGAAGTAAGACGTATAAAAAAACCGTCTGATCTAATCCACGTGCATCACTTGGAACCCCTTACATCCTGATCATACATGCATGTATCTAATATATAATTTCGAAAGATACTTTGGAAGGTTTAGTATATGCAAGTTTTAATGTAAGGTTTGTTTGATATTAATATTTTCTCTTGGAAAAAAATGCCACGAGCATTTAGCGCCATCTACTGAAAATTAATTTAATTAATAAATTCATTTTTATATTGTTTATATTATATGTAGGTAGGTAGTTAGTTTTTACTTATAATACACCCGATGAAATTTTCACCGGGTCTATCACTAGCGTATTATAATATTATGAGAATGGATTGAATATTACTAACCGTATCTTCATTTCAATACAAAGATTTAAAACAAGGACACTTACATATACAATCAAACACAATCAATGGTTAGCATGTAATGAATTGCATAATAATTAAGTGGTCACGGGTTCTATCCTTGATGTGTGCTGCTAGCCAAATCTTGGATATGTTACTCCAAGGTCGATTCTTTTCTATTGGAATTTACCGATTTTATCCGATTCCAGAAAAATTGACATCCATGTCCTAGTTTTTTTTTGCAAAATTCAGCATCTAGATTTTTGCTGATATGTAAAAAATGTTGCTAATTTGTCCATAGATGTCTTTGTGGATGTTAATCGTTGTTTGTATTTGCCTTGTAAATTACAATATTTCAGTAGAATGACTATAGATTTCGTGTTTAGTATAAAAATATAATTAACAATTTAATACCTTATATAAATAATTCTTAATCTCGTCGCATTGGAGTAATTGTTCACAAGTCGTCACATTGGAGTAATCTGTTAAGACGAGTGTGCATGATTGATTGAATAAAATATATAAATATATATAGTGCTAGGTAAGCCGGTTAGCGGTATATACTCGGCAAGTTATTAATCTTACCGGTTTATCAATACAACAAATTCGTTGCGTTTTATTACATTCCTCTCCTTTATTTTGTCTTCCGGCAATACTGACTCGACCCGATGCTACCATTTCACAAACTGCGCGCACAAATCAGCCCAAAATTCCCAACGAATAGTCCATTCAAATATACCATTCTAAAAAGTATTCAGTTTTCATCAATATTTAAACTGTTCATTGTATTTGTTTTTAATTTATGTATATTATTTAGATTTAACGACTGCTTTGATACAAAATTTATAAGCACGCATATTTCGTATTCAAAATTTTGAGCTTTCTTCATTTGTAAGACATCATTTTGTCGACATACATACATACATATGTATGTATGTATGTGTGTACATAAGATAAGGTCTCCGATCTCGCATTTACTGCGCGTGTGCAAAATTTTCCGAGACTCCTCAGGAGTTTTTCAATTTCTACGCGATCGTCTCAGCGGAATTTATTATTGAATAAAAATATCCAATAAACCCCAAAGTGCTTTGTAGACCTCTCACCCATTCCCCACCCCCACACACATCCATGCTTGCAAACATAGGGGGTGGGTTTTATATAGGTATAACAAATGGGCGCTACTTACGCGCGTATGTGCGCTCAGCCGGCGTCTCTTTGATCCTTCATCCCTCGAAATTTATGTGGCGGTCCTCTCGTCCTGCGAGCGCTGCACCGCAGTCCTGCAAGGGTCCTTAATCGATTCCATTTCTCAAATTAGTTTGGGAGTGAACCGCTTTCGAGTCGGCAATAAAATCGGAATCAAACGAGCAATAAAATCCACCATTTTGTTCGAAGACAGAACGGAAAATTGTTTTCTATTATGATCGGACAATGGATTTTGTTCGTCTTTGGTTTTATTTTCTAATTCGTATCTTGGTTATGTAAGTATATACAGGTGGGGTTATTCTGGAAGGTCGCAGATGATCGACGGAAATCTGACAATTAATAAAGTATGTCAATAAGATGGAGGACAAACAAATGGCCCCCCTTGCATAATGGGGGCCCGGCGCCCATTTGTATTCCGGCGGACGTTTTGTTTTGAGAAGGGTCTTCCCTGGCCCATTAATGTGTGCTCACGTACGTCGGCTGGACAAAGCAAATAGACGGTGGGGCCCACAGGGGCCCTTTTCGATATTTACGAATATAGTTTATGATGATTATGTGAAATCCTGCACCTTAATTAAAAACTCGATCGCATTCCGAGAGTTCCAAGCAGGATGATTCCAGATATGATTTTTCACACGAACACGTGTACTTATTAACCAGCGGCGTGGACTAGTGGTTAGCATATAATGCTTTCGAGCAGAGTGTCACCGCTTAGATTCCCACTAGAGTCCCAGATCTTGGTTTGTGACTCGAAGTCGATCGTTTCTCATTTGTTTTAAATTTTATTTTTAATTTATACCAGGAAGGCCTAACGGTAACCCCATTGCGCCTTCCCAGCCAGAAACATTGTACATCTGATACAAATATTATTAGTATTATACAAAGTACATAAATACATATCAATTAATATCCACAGAGACATCTATGGTCAAATTTGTAAATTTTCAGCATTTTACACAATTCAGTGAAATTCGAGATTGCTGAAAGACCGGGGTTTTGCTAGAAAATGGGTGAGGTTGCCAATTTGTTGAAACTTTTTCAGTGAAAATCGGATAAATTGGCAAACTCTGATAGGAAACGATCGACCTGGATTCACAAATCCAAGGTCTGGCCAGCAGAAACCAGTGAGGTTTGAACCCATGACCACTCTGTTCAAAGTATTGTTGCGTAGGGGTGGGTGGAGGATCCAAGTAAAAGACCTTAGTCGTTTCACAGCATTTATTGATGATTAATGAGATACACGCACTGGCAGTGCTCAGTCCAGAATGATATGATATCGCCTACGTACCGCCTTATAACGGGTAGATCTCTCAGGACGTCTAATCTGTTTACATATTGTATAGTCACAAATTCGGATATGTCTTCCCACGGTATGGGTCAGTTCTGCGAAGGGATTAGTAACGGTCATTGTTTAGCCTATATGCACTTAGAGTCTAGATATAATCGCTATCGCCTCTAAGTGCACGGTCACACAGTCTCTGGGATTCTATTCGCTTAATCCGTGGTGTACGTAAAAGTATTATATGCTACCCACTAGTCTATTCTGCTGGCTTAGAATTTGCCAATTTTTCTGATTTTCATTGAAAAGGTTCCTATAAAATTGGAATTCCCTCCCCTATTTCTCTTCCAAATCCTGAGTTATTCAAATCTCTCCATAGATATCTCTATGGATGGATGGAAAAAATACGTATTGTATAAATGCTTATTGATCGTGTTATATAAAAAAATGCTTGCAATGCACTTTGCTATGCTTGACCATAAATGTCACGTAGAATGTAAAAAAATATAATAATTATGTATTAATACATAATTTGGTATGTTTCTTGATCTGTATAGTGCACTCACATTGAAGCGATCTGTAAGACGAGTGTACATGATTAATTGAATATAAGCTATAGAGAGGGCAATAAAGACACAGAGGTACGCATGTGTGGTTTTTTTTTTTAATAGTTTGTACATGAAAAAAACTGCTGGTCCGCTAAAATTTTTCCCTTCGCAAACCTCACCACCTGATGTGTTTTCAGCGATATTTTATTCGTGTATTGACATGGGTTTAATAATAACATAAAAATACGTCTCTAACCACTGGAGAACACGTACACGTCCCGTGCCGCACTTTGGAGTGTTTTCTTACCATATGTATATAAGTTAATTCATGGGACTGGCCGTTTAACAATGTGTTACACAATGAAAAATACAGTAATTAACAAACAACCAGCGCTAGTGACTAGCGTAAAATTTTAATTTTATTATTATGTTTGTACAATTGTTCTTAAAGCAAACATGGAGATAAATAATTTATAAAGCCAGCAGGATAGCTTGGTGATTGCGTTAATGCTAACCACCAAGAGGTTGCCGGGTGGGTTGATCCGACTGCAACGAATTTATTTATTACTAGTTGTTTTAACCGGCTTCGCTCAGTATTTGTAATATAAACAGCTTAAACATAGCGAATATAATAGTAAATATTCATTTGTTTTTTTATTAAATTTATTTGAATCGAAAAAAATATATATCGGATCGTCGTCATAGAAACTATCATTTGTTTTCGATGTTACCAACCAATATTACATACCTGTCTCCGTGACGAGACAGAATGTTAAATTACAGAAAACGTAAATATCGGCAGGCAAAGATCGAAAATCGAAAGATCAAAGAAAATGGTGCATGGTAAACGGTACATACTCACTTAATTTGCGCGAGCAGGATACAACAGGAACAAGAGGAACAGGCTTTTCCTCCCGTATTAATGTGCGCGCGCAGAATATATGCACAAACATATGTAT
Organism: Arctopsyche grandis; assembly: GCF_051622035.1. NCBI lineage: Eukaryota > Metazoa > Arthropoda > Insecta > Trichoptera > Hydropsychidae > Arctopsyche > Arctopsyche grandis. The sequence goes on from NC_135359.1 coordinate 23,061,490, forward strand.
GTATGCACATACATATGTATATGCATATATGCACATACATATGTATGTATGTGCATATATGTATGTAGATTAATCGTGAATGTGTATGCTGAAATCGTGAAATATCTTGCCAACTTCTTAGCTAAATGATTTGTTTCGCACATCAGCATATTCATAAGAAATAAAAGGGTTCTTAAATTGTTAAAATATTTTCACCAGGCGTATTTGACTCATGTAATACATATATGTACGTGTGTATGAGTCACTTACATAGCTGCAACAGGTTGTGTGTGAGTTGTTTCTATCTCGAGAGGTAAATTTCAATAGCAATATTGCACAAATGCGGTACCGAAGCAGGTAAACTTTGGCAACTGTTTAAATTCAGATGGTTTTGCACTAAACGCGTAACATTTACAAGTTGAATCGTTTAATTAATGATGTTGAAGGTAGCAGTACCTAATCATAATTCCATACGTTAGATTTATCGACATAGAGTATTCACAGAGTATCGAATTACATATTGGAGGTTTCATGTTATTATTGGAGGAGTACTTTAATTAAATTAGCTTGATATGAATAAACGATATAGATATATTTCCGCTAGATATTATTTATTTTATGTTTTTATTTATCTATATCGGTGCTTGGGAATAGCGGTACAGTGGGACCTATTTTATATTTTCCTAAGATGTTGTCGAGCTGCCCCCGAGTGATATATATATGGTATTAAACTTGTACATATGTATGTATATACATACATTTATAGATTATTTTGAAATCATAGTGGGTAGGATGGGCTTTTGCCAATTCGATATGGAGCCGTTTCAACAACGAAATCAGATAAATTGGCAAACTCTGACAGGAAACGATCGATTTGTATTCACAAACATCCAGGTCTGACCAAATAAATCAATCACAAAATATATCTACAGATAAAACTCGGAATAAATTTTTTTAAATCGAGGTCAACCCACGAGATCGAACCTGGCAACCTTTTGGTGGTTAGTATTAACGCAACCACCAAGCTATGCTGCTAACTGATTATTTAATTGATAACTTTTATGATAACTTTAATGGATTCTTTTATGCATAAAAAATGCTTAACTATTATCAATAACTATTGTCCTACAAAGCAAGACAGCAAAAAAAAGTTTGATAATAGTGAACCATTTTACCCACAAAAAATGGTTCACTATTGTCAATATTGAACCATTTTTGTGGGTAAAAGCATCCTGGCCGCCTAAGTCTGTTCATCACACTGGTTATTCCTAGCAGTGCTGTGGAGTCGGAGTCGTGGATTCGGAGCATTTCAACTACAGTAGGAGTTGTAAAAAGTCAACCGACTCCGACTCCTGTTTATTATTTTCTTTATTTAATTAAATATATAACTAAGAGGTTTGGGCCGCCTTCATATCATTACATACGTACTTACGCGGCCCAAGCCTCTTAGTGATATATTTAATTACATTAGTTTAAGCCGGGATCATAATTTTGATTGAAATCCCAATCATTGAAATCTTTTTGATTGAAATCCTAATCATGAAATCCGACACATTTCATATATTTATAGTTTATATTGTCGTCCATTTTCTATGGAAATATTGTTTAAATTGTCTTTTTATTTATTTTATAATTATTTTTTATATTTCAGTACTTAGGTTGTTTATATATATTTATTTTTTATATATTGTCTTAATTTTATAAACAAAATATGGAAGAGGCTAGTTGTTAAAAAACATTTTGTTTTTACTATTTTTTTATCAAGTGCACTGGTTTCTGGTTATTTTATAATTCCTTGGTTAAATTTGTTGATGTTGGTTTTGGCATTTCATTGCCCGGAGCAGTTGATTCCAGTGCGCCGTTTTATTTTCTTCTTGATAATACACATGCATGTATGTACATGTGTACATACATACATACATATATAAACAAAATGAATCGAAATGCATAAATTAAAGACGTAATAAATTAGCTTGTGTTTGTGCGCTCAGGTCGGGACTCTAAATTATTCGCCCGGTGTGGACGGGTCATTAAAATTTATGGGGTCATTATTGTCGTGGATTCACAGAAAAAAAATATGTATCCGAAAGCCTAGGTGGTGGATCGTTTACGATGTGTCTGATTTACATAAAGCTTGTTTGTTTATAATTACTTTTGTTTAGAATAAATGGGTCCGGCTGGGAAACTGAAATGCTCCACGGTCCGAGACGCATTCTTGGAGTGAGCGCGTGCACCGATTAGACCTTTTGTTGAAACTTCACTATTTATGTGCACTATCTTTCAACTGTTAATTGTTTGTTTCGTTGTTGTCAATTGCGGTGTTTACTCGTGTGGGTGAAATGTTTTTGGGATCGGTTCAAGATGGGTGTGTGTGTGTCAAATGAAAGATGGCGTGCTACCACTGATATATTTAATTTATTCATTATTACTTTATTTGCAGCATTTTCGTTCATTCATGTAAAGGTTACATCTATATTTACAATGATACATTCTTCCTTTTTATTTGTTTACAATACACTTAACGTTTACAAATATTGTATGTATTTTCTATACTTCTTAAAAATCAAAAATATCGAATACATCACTTCTTCTCATCTTCAGCATTTTATTTATTTGTATTTATATCTATTTTATAATATAATTCGAAAATATAAAATAAAATGTGATTTTTAATATTTACATGTGTTTTTTTTAGTATTTTTTTTTCACGAATTTCATCTACTATTGTTTTACAAGTCGTCATAAAAAATGCTGAAGATGGGAACTTAATTATTTGCACAAATAAATTAAAAAAAATAATTAAGGAGTGAAATTATTAAATTTGTAAACCTATTAACTGTACAGCATTCTGACATAAATACTTTAAATGCAATAATTATAAAAATAATCCAGTCGGCATTCATACTTTAGTGGTAAGTTAGGTACAATTATATATATATGTATGTTTTAAACTACACTATACATTAATTTATTTATTAAAAAAAAACATGGAATCTAATTTTACGAAATTTTCACTAAAGACTCACAGCAAAGTCTACGTATGCAATTGTAGATTGAATTTTTTAAGTGCTGAAACTTTAAATGTTTGAAAAAATAAAGAAATTCGCGAACAGGCTATTTCTGTGTTTAGGCACATTTTTAAAATAAAAATGAGATTTGTTTTCATGAAATAATAAAACAAAAAAAAAAATTTAAAAAATGAGAGATTTCTTATTTGTTTTTAAAAGACTAGTTTCTTTTTTACATAAAATTTACATTCTTCTTGTGAAAAAAAAAGATCATAATTTAATTAAGATTATGGTAAGAAAGAGCCTATTTACATATCAATCGTATCGTTTTATTATCAGCATTCACATTTCAATAAGACGATGATTACAAAGTAGTCGTAATCGCCTTCTACATAATCATTGGTGTATCGACATTATCGCAACGTTAATTTTACGTGTAAAAATATATAGGGGTTAGACCATTTTCATCGATAAACAAATTCAAAAATCAAACGTCAATTCAGATATACATACATATATAGCAAGTTCGAATCAAAGCATATAATGTTCACATATGTAATGTACAATACATTAATCTTATTGACTATAATTACTAAATCCATTCACAAAAGCAAGCAGAAGAAATCGCTTTTTTCATAAATATTTGTTAAATACTTAAGGGATAGTAATTAAATCATTTTGTTCAATTACAAAACTTATGATTAACAGATTTTAATTTGAAGAATATATGTACTTGTTTTTTTACATTTATTTTTATTCTGTATATCATAATACAGAAGTCGATTAAATATAGGCCTATAATTCAGATATGATTTTAATTTTTTTTCATACATGACTTGAGCTATATTCAGGTATAAAGAAATTAAAAAATACAAATGACATTACTATACATACATATATGTAAGTTCTAATGCACAAATTAGAACAGGACAATGAGCAAAGTTAAGAATTTCATGTACATATATGTATGTATGTACATAAAGAAATTCTCATTGACTTTTGTAAAATATCAGGGACGGTTTATACATATGTATGAAATGATTGCGACCACGAAGTATATGTATATTACGAATGCTGAGAACGCACGCATTTAAAATAACGTTAAAATTTATACATGAATTATTTAGAAAATTAGAATATATTTTGGTTGTTATACGAAAAAAAAATATGATCTATATATCGTTTTCATAAGATGTTACAACGTCACATTTCACAACGAAAGTTCTTCACCACTAAAACTTGTTCACACTATTCGTCGAGTCCATACAAAAATTCAATTATTAATTTAAATATAAAACACAAGAGAGCATTCTAGCTCATCTTATTTGGTATTTAATTATTTATATTTATAGTTTAAATTTACATTTGACCCTTTACAAGGGATGGTTTCCCCAACACACATACCTAAAATTGGACAGATCACACTTTGACCATTCGAAGATGCGACAAATTGGTCCTAAATTTAACAGTCGATATCACTTAATATTTTGGCATCGCACACCAAACACTTGTGAGAATGATTTTATATTTTGAAATTTTGTTTAATTTTAATCATATAGATTTATATAATATTATCTGATTGGATGTGAAATTTTCCCCTTCACGTACATGTGATGGTCCATCATAAATTGCCACATACATTGCTAAGAACCATTCCTTAGTAAAATAAAATTAAACGAATCGAAATTAAAAATATCCTTTAGGAACTTTTCACTTTAAACCGTTACATCCTTGTCGTCGAAGAGCATCAGAGATCCCTGACTATGACGTCAGACCTGGACTTCAGGACGTCGCTCCTGTCGTGCCGGATGAGCAGGACTAGTCGATGCGGAGCAAACTCCTCGGGATTTGATTGGATCGTCCGACACCATGGTCAGGATGGGCTGGAAGCCATGGACGGGCAGGAAGTCCTCCACCAACTTCTTACTTCTGATGCTGGAATCGCCCACGTACACATTAGTACCGGGGAAAGTGCCTTGGCGCTTGAAACGCCAAATCAAAATCACCAACATGGCGACGAACATTACTACAGCCGTAGTACACCCAAGCATCAGCTCCATGTTCTGTCTTCCGTTGGACATGTGCTCTCCTCTCATGGAGCTGACGAACACGGAGTACAGGTGATCCACAGATTCCGCTTGGTCTTCAGTCGACCTTTTGTTTGAGTCTGGTAGTATCTTAACGTCTTCCATACTCTCGGTAGATACTTTCAAAGCCCGTCCCGTGTCTAAGGTCATCATTTCCGACTTTTCGTTGTCGATGCCTGGTCTCCTCGAGACTAGTTCCACTTGAATGTGATAAATTGTGTCGGGCCACAGAGATAGCGTGACGCAAGTGGAATCGGTGAAAAGATTTCCTTTCAAACCACCGCCATCCACCTCCCACGTCACTAAATATACACCTTTGCTTGTCCTCGGCTCCCATGCTATCTCACCTATGACGAGCACTTTTTGGTGGATGAGCGACACCTCCTTCAGAGTCCACAACTGGTCGACTGGATCCGTCATCATGGATTCAGGAGTAGTGGCTCTGATTTCAGTGTTGATCTTCTTCTTCTTTTTAAGCGATAAATCTTGTTTGTTGTATGACTCGTCCGGGCTGTATATGGTGACGAGGCCTTGAGGATCGACGACGAGAACTCTGAGGAGAGCGCCACCATTGTTGGCCGGTACCCTGGTGGCTAAGTCTATAGTCTGGATGATCTGCCTCCAAGGTCCGTTGGCTGATCGTCGCATCACTACATAGACGAGGGGTGCTCCAGGTTGGGTTGTGGGAGGAGGCCAGCGTGCCAAAGCACCTGACACACGCACAACTCCTTCTCCTTTAGTGTGGATGACAGGTTGAGATTGCTGCGCTCTAGTTGATGCTTCTGCGTGGAACCGACACGCCTCCTGACATCCAGGGAACTGAAAATAACAAAAATACCGCTATTAACATTCGGCTGCATTGTGGTAGTAATACATATAACATGTCGATACAAAAGAGATGAAAGGCAGTTTTAATGGCATTTCCTTTTGCATAATTGGCTTAATTATTCATAAACGCGCACTGAGAAGAGATAACTTTCCTCAGAAGCCGCTTTGTGCTCAGAATCCATTCTCTCCGGCATGCAATAGCGATATTGGTCTCGGTTCGAATCTGCCTTAAGGCTTTGCCAACGTTCGGTCGACGGTAATTGCAGCTACCATAAAAAAGAAGATTCAACACCTGACCAGTTTCGCATTAAAAAAAATGTAAATTGAAATTAAGCAAAGGTTTGTTATTGTGAAAAAAGAGTTAAGTGTATTGATTTAGTAGGAAAAAAGTACGGGAATAAATATCTTTATAGAGACACTGTTTGCTCGGGAAATAATGGCCAAACTTTTCTCGTTAACCTAGTCTAGACTTTCAAAGAACTCGGTTAAAATTTTTAGTTTCGGTTACACCTTGTAAAATTACATATAGCAATCGAATAATTGAAAGAAACAGAATATACATAGCAAAAATCCACATATAACATATGTATGTATGTATGTAGAAAGAAAACCATTTGAATAGGATTCGCGTGACTTATTTCTTTGTTCCGAGCCGCATGTTATTAGTTTGAACGCTTCAAAAATTCCACTATAAAATCGTACTTATTTACCCCATTCGTACGAAAAAACGCAGTCTTATTGTGGATTTAACCGCTAATTTTTAAATTATGGCATTTTATGCGGCAATTCTTCAAAGGAAACGAGTTCTATGCGATCGCGTTTTTATTTTGCGCAATTACGAATGTCGGCTTTATAATGCACATATTTTATACAACAGGGAATAAATTTTATGAGAATATACGTATATTATATTTTAATAAAAAGCAATTCAAATTATATCTTGCCGTGACCTCGCCGGCAATACGGAAAACTTATCGAGGATAGTGAAGGAATTCTCCCCAGAGAGAAAGAGTTAATCTTTATGTCAATAAAAAATCATAAGTTATAATACTGGGAATAAATCTTCTATTCTGCAGCATTGACATGAGGGTTTCCAAGCTCTAATAAAGAAAGGTCCAACTTGTGTGGCTTCATTGTGAAATATAAATTATCTGCCAATGAATCAATCCGCCTAGGAGAGAGGGGTGTGCCGCGAAAGTGGTTTCTTCTCACCCAAACCCTCCCCCTAAGCATCCCACACTTCCCCAACCCGTAGAGAGGAGCAATGCGCGTTTCCTTCTTCCTCGGAAGAAAAATGCCTCAATATAACAACTATCGAAAATAAATTACCCGCCATACTAGGATGAACTATTTATTTATATTGTGTTTTTTTTTACCAACTATTGTCGATTGTTATTGAAATTGAAGAAGGCGAATTCGTCATTGTGGTCCAAAATGAACACAACAACATGATACCTTAATATGGTACCATCCATTACGGCGTCAATCAATTTTATAACGGTATTCAAACGTCTCGGTGTGATTTTAGTTCGGTAAAGAATTCGCAACTTATCTATCGATAGCAAAATATTTAATGTATCGGAGACCAAACATAGCAAAAAAAAAACTTCAACGTCAAAACAAGCGACTTGGTCTTTTATGATGAATAATTTGGCTACCGAATCTTAATTTAATATCTTAATAACTTCACGTATGATTTGGCAACATGTTAATGGAACAAGTAATATTTGCAGAAAATTACATTTTCATTTTAGAATAGGAGCTCATGAATAGGAATTCCACAATCTTGTCGCACAATCAATAGCCAGCAGCATGGCTCGGTGGTTGCGTTTATGTTAAGCACCGAGAGGTTGCCCGGTTCCATCCTGTGCTAATCTTTAATGCTGCTGGTCAGATTTGGATAATTGTGACTCTAAGTCGATCGTTTACTATCATAGTTTGCTAATTTATCTGATGTCATTATTAAAACTGTTCCTCCATCAAATTGGCAAAAACAATTCTACCACTATCTGAATTTGATTTATGTACAATAAAATTAATGTACAAGTCTAAATCCACAGATGTTTCTATATATTGATTAATTAATTAGTTTTGAGTTTTTCAGCATCTCAAAATTCAGCGATTTATGTAGTAAAAAATGCTGCGATGTTTGTAATTGGTCAGGAAGGCGAATTGGGGTTTACCTGTTAGACCTTCTTGGTATATTATGTCAAAAATAAAATAAAATATGAAGTAACTATGTAAATACGAAACACAAAACAAACAACGTCAATATAAACTTCGCCTTCTATTGATAAAATATGATTCAACCATAAATGGACTATCGTAAAGAAGGCAATTTCTGAAGGATGATGGCATAAAATAATAAAATAAATCAGTTTTTAAAAACGCGTGGGGATTAAATGTTTATGATGTATGATTAGGTGATATCAATTTTGTTTAGTCATCATGAATAAAATTTGATTTAATTGATAATTTGTTTCATCAGGATTTTAGCACTATATCTTTTGGTGTAGAAGCATACGTTTTTGTGACTTGGAAGAGAACACCTTTTGTGAAGATGGAATAATCATACAATATTGCTAGTTCGTATCTTTGCGTTGTGATTTAATCAATAAAGATACATTCATTTATGGATCGACTTGTTTAAAATGAACTAATAAAATGCATAGTATAAAGCGCATCAAGTTGCACACAGTCAACTGGGCAACTTTGTTGCTCACTGCAGCGTCACAAAGTTGCACTCACGTGTGTTAGCCTTTACGACAATGAGATAAATAGGGGTTTTTATAGTCCAACCAGGGCGAGATTGAAGTTGTCGACCGCTGAGCGTGCAAGTGGACTCGTTGGGTATGTAAATCGGTAGCACCGCCCGAGGTAGCAAGAACTCTCTTTCGGAGGTGGACAGACATTCATTTGAGGTAAATTAAACAGAAGCAAGCCGGCGAGCAGCAGAACGGGTTCAAAATGAAATAATAGCGTTTTATTGAATTGAGACATAAATATTCTGGGTGCGCGAGCAAGGAGGGCCGCATCTTATTGTGTGTTGTGTGTGTGTGTGTACCTTTGGTTGTCCGACGAGCTCAACCTCTTAACGCATTCCGTTTGTTTCGTTCTTGTTCTGCGTTTGTTTCCTCTCTTTGGGATCCCTCCCCTCCTGGTATATGCCCATGGCATACATACGTGTGCATGCATATATGTATACTACGGTCGAGCTCTTATTATTTCGCCTCGACGGCCTATTTATGAATTCTGTTTACCCCCTCGCAAATAAATCAACACCGGTTAAGCGAAGCATTACGGCAGCTCCTAGGCGTCACATCAGCTCGCAGGCATCTCGGGAATACCGAGTTATTACGCCCATATACACAACCCCGCCGGTGAAACGTGTTAATTTATTCTCTTCAATAATTAATTATGTTGAATAATTCTAGATTTACATTCATTTTTTGGAGGTCTACGACGCGCGCTCACACCCATTCAATTTTCTAGTAGTACACCTCTCCGGAATGCACTATTGAAAAAGTTGATGAGCTTATTACGATAATTATGTACATATGTTCTGGGTGCTGGTGTTAAAAACGTCAAGTTGTATGTAGATCCCAAACTATTAAACGAGCTAATCTAGTATACATGTTTAGGTATATTTGTCAATTTTTTTGTAAAAATTTCAAACTAACCATATTTCCGTCCTGATAATTCAAATGATACTTTGAGATAATTCATTTTGACAATGAATTGCACAATTCAAACTCCATATGTGATGAAATCAGTTGACGGACATTTGGCCGAACAGACAGACATTCGACCGATTGACAATTGGTAGAATGAAGATATTAATTGAGCCGTTTTAATAAATAGTGGCATAAGTCCACTTTTCTTAATTTCGAAAAATATCTCGCAAAACATTTAATATAATGTTTTGCGTTTAACAATATTTAAAAATACTAGTGGCCTGTAATATGTATATTCTGCTGTTCCTAGATTCTGGACATATCGAATTAAAATAAGTGATTACAATTTGTGAATTAAGTCAAACAGAAATGGTGTTTTTGAAACTGAAAATTGGACTTCCGCCACTTTCAAATATAACGACTCAATTGTTTAAATTTATTTATAATATTATATGAAAAAAGGGATAAATAAAATAATTATCTCCACTGATATTTTCAATTAAATAAGTTTAAATAATTCATAATTTCACTCAAATGTCCGTTCGGCTTAATGTCCGTCAGTAAGTGTCCATTTGGCCAAATGTCCACGCGCGATTAAATCGTTGCCTAATCAACCCATAAAATAATTATTACCAACCTAATATAAAACGAACATATCTTACAAGTCAAATCAACACATTTTTTAAAATTGTGTATGTCCACTTCATTATTATGTAAAATATTAAAAATAAAAAATAAAAATGAATAGGTATATATCTTCTTTTTTAATAGATGTGTATGCTTGCTTGTTTGTTTCCGCTATGCAAATCTACAGTTTTCGATTTATAACTACTAAATTTGGTGGTGCCAAACTTGGGATGTCGAAGTTCAGGGTTAAGGGGCCCGGGCAAAAGCCGGGTAATTCGCTAGTGATTTATAAATACGTATGTATGTAGGTATATGTACATAGAGTATCTCCTGTAAAGTTTGCATTATTTGGATTATAATAATTGTTGGGAAGATTTCATATAAAATTGTGTTTTAAAAAAATATTAACTAAATTTATTGCCGCTTTACATTTTTCAAAACTTGGTAAGCGGTTTGATTTATGTTGTTATGTAACTATCTATGTATATTTGAAATCAACGATTCAATCGCTTATTGATAATGTATGTACATATATTCATAGAAGTAAGTTTGCCTACTAATTTATTTAGATGTTCGCTAATGTCTCAAAATTAGCGATATTATTTCATCCCGTATTTCAAACCGAGGCAAATATTATAATTGTATGTATGTATAATATAATTGTATGTATGTACGGCAAAGTCTGCCAATTACGTATTTATATTTCGATTTTATTATAAATCTGGAAATTCAGCTGGAAAAGCTTGTTGATTTGATGGCATTTGAATAGCCAAGGTATTATTATTTTCATGAATTTCCCTTATTGAAAAATAAAATTGTCGTCTTGTCGAAGTGAGTATGCTTTGCGCGCGTAGGTGTCGAGAATTCTAAGATACGCACAAAATAAAAAGGAAGGAAGGAAGGAAGGAACATCTAATTGCAATAAAATCGCTTTTAAAGTTATGAATTATTCATTGGATCCAGTGTAAAAACGAGTGCGCTCTTTTTCAACAGTGGAGTACGATTTTAACATAGGAGAGAAGCGTCTCAACTCCCCTCCACCTGTTTTTCGCAGTAAAAAATCCATTAATGAACCTTCCCTTTTATTGAATTTATTGGAGAAATTCCCCTCCCATACACTTTTCGTTGCTTTTCAATAATTTAATTTTACAGAGCGATTTCAGAGAGAAGTTACCCGCCCATCTTGCCCTTTTCTTCGGCATGGACAGCAGGGGAGAAAGTTGCAGTACTTTAAAAGCGACATCTTTTCTTTATTGGTTGAAAAGGCGAATTTCATTCAGCAATTCATTTGTAACGATAATAATATCTTTAAATTGCACTTCCTTTGATTGTGTTCTAAGTAATTAAGGAATGTGCAGAGCACATTACAGCAAGTGGCATGCATAGTCAGTCCTTCAAGGATTGCTTTCAAGTCATAAAAGATAATACGAAACTCCTCAGCGCGAGTGTTTCATCACCTATTTTATTACAGACGAAAACGTGTCCTACCAAAAGCCATCCCAACGTTCCAGTAACATAAAGCAAGGTCTTGAAATATGTACGTGTATCTGTACCATATTGAAATGTGAAGTAGAAGAGGGATGTTCTCAGTTCAAAATTTCCTCCCCTATTCGAAACTATTCGCGTGTTCGTTACTGAAACTATGTAACTTCTTCCTTCTTCTGGAGCAAAAACTGCAAACTGAAATAATTCAAAACTTATCCGTTCCGAAATCAATGGAGCACTTAATAAGAAATGAAGTTTTCCCATGGGGGTAGGATGGAGGGGAGTAACACGTTGGATACTTCGAAGTTGAGCAATATACCAAACTTACCCCTTGGTATTCGGGAGCACACGTGCGCTATAAAGTTGATACAACGGTGCATCATTCATTACGACCGTACAACATTCACAGGTGAAAAAAAAATAGCCGAAGAGATCGTTCACTCTGATCGACTTCAGTTTTCAAAATCCTTAGTGTGCAAAATATTGCAGTGGAGATTATAAGCAAGCACAAAGAGCAGGAGATGACAGAGGGGTGCACAATGATGTTTGCAGCATGAAAAGGTAAACTGTGATAGCTTCAAGCCGGTCACAATGCGATACTAAACTAACTTTGCCAAAGCGGAGCTTGGAAACCGTCGCATTGTTCTGGTCGCTTAAAATAAGACGTCTCGGTCAATTGTATGGACTGTTGGATGCATGGGAAGCTGCGGATTAAATAACCCTCTCTATATCTCTGTACTGTACATGTCGTTTGAAGTTTACTTTCTCATTGACGACACGTTGAATCACACAAAGAAGGATATTAGATGAAAAGTGAAGAGATGTGTAAATTTTTACTGATACATTTCCTGAAGAAGAATAGTGTTAAAATAGGTGTGATTTTTAAAAGCTTTTTGTTAGTTTCACTAGAAATTTGTTAGTGGATGGAAATTTTTGGTCTATTTTTGAACCACTACAACACTTTTGATCGATTTGAAACTATACAGACATACTTATTTGCTTTATTTCAGATGATGGAGAAGTAAATTGATCATTCAATTAATATTGCAAAAATAATAGCACAACTAAATTGGGAGTATTAAACTGAGTGTGCTTAACTGGATGCCTTAGCTAAAGGCGAGAAAAAAAGATAATGAGACTAAGAAAAAGACAATCAGACCAAGAATAAGATAAAACAATAGATAGATAGAAAAGGTGTATATGTATGCATTTGAAAAATAATAAGTTGGTAGACATAAGTCTACCAGAAGTCTTCCAGAAGGAATCAGAGCTTTTTACTTAGTATGGGGGATTTAAATGATTAAAAATTCGTAGCTACGAACGATAATTGGATCTCAGAGTTTACACAGAAGAAGTCGAAGAAGATATGTATGTATCGCGTTCTAAGAAGCATAATAGTGAAGGAAGTCCACAATTTAGTCAACTTCAGTTATGAATGCAGTTTTGGTAATATTAAAGAGTAATAAGTTTAAAAGCTTTCTGATTAACCGCAATCTTCAAAACATCGCCTTGAATAATTGGTACTTCGCATCCATTGCCCTCTGACGTAACGTGTATGTGGGGCTTGGTTCACTTTTGAGTTCAAAGTCGATGCTATCGTTCGAGTATTCAAAAATCAATTAAGGCAGTTGTATAAGGTGTTTGGCCTATATTAAAAGCGTTCGCCTAAGTGGAACGTTAAGCCTATACATTGGAGGGCGCCTCGCTAAGTCGACTCCCTTCTCACTTTTTGTCGAAGAAGGCGAATTGTAGGGAGGTACGCAGATAAGTAAGAGGGGGAGAGGTGGAAAATTTCCTCAGGAATGTTCATTTAATTTCGGCAGAAGAAAGTCAATTTAATTAATGCCGCGGCTGAGGTGAGCGAGTCAAACTTAATGGCGTTCCGATAGAAGCATACATTAATCGGGGGCGACATTGCCTTAAAAGTGAATTTCCAAGTGCGAAAACTAAACCGAAAGTGACGATCGATCAATGCCCGTTTGCAATTCGCTCCGTTTGAAAAGAAAATCGATGTTTACTCTTTTTTCTCTCTCTCTCGCTTCTGGTTGCGCAGTTGGTACATCGGCGATTAAGCGAGTGGAAAATTGGTGGAAGTGCGCGATCTAAACGAAAACGTAGACGGGAAAGAGGCGTCCGCAAGAAAAAATAAATGGAAATAAAAACAAAATAATATTTACAGGAAGTCAGGGTGAAATATGAGAAAATCGTGAGTTGATGTAGCGGAAACGGTTATCCGATGAAAAATAAATGATAGACTCTTCACCAACTTACATAAACAAGCCATAAATTTTCATTTTGCGTCAATCGTAGGGGAGGAAAACTTCTGAATTAGTCGGCGGAAAAGATTTTGATTTGACGTTCAAAAAAATGATCCCACATCCGACTTTGTACGATGATTTATCACTACTACCGTAGGTATATTGAAATTCTAAATATAATACGAAAAAAACACTATAAAATAAACAAACCAGGTCGATACATTTCTAAAGATTCAAAGATTACATTACATATAAATACTTTTTTTTAACTTTAATATATTATATTCTAATTACACACAATTTTGACTAATATTTATATAATAAAAAAATCCTATACAGTCTCTATACAAAATCACGGTCCCTTTTCCTTAATTTTTTTCTAGGAGGCTGAGGAAAATCATTTCAGAATTTCCTGACTAGACATACTACATACATATATGTATGTAGGTAGTTACGATCGAAAAACATTTGCAAAAATGTGTTCGAACATGTATGTATGTATGTAATATGTATGTATGTAGGTATGTGTATATAAAATCTTTCGTATACGTTTAATGTTTCGAATTTAGTTATATCTGATGGGTGTATGGGAGGTTTAGTGTGAATAATTTGGCATTTTCACACGTTAGCAGTCGGGTGAGGTATTGCCGCCATTACCGGACAAGAGAAACCTCACCAGCGGGCATCACTCTGATGGAAATCCGGGAAATTGCCGCATTTACATTGACTTAACGCCGTGATTTAGAATGCGAAGGAGGGAAAAAAATATAAAATAAACCGACCCCACTAGCTCCACCGCGACCGTGAAAGTAAAATAAAACGTTAATATATACCACGGAAAACTAGCGCAATAAAACCGGGGTGTTTGAAAAATGGCACACTGTTTAGCGCACTACTGCTCGTGATAGAATTTGTCGCGTAGCGAAGACGACGTGTCGTCAACGGCGATTTATCTGCGCGAAAATTGCGTGGTAGATTGGAAAATATTCGCAATTTTCGCACGCATTGTATTCTGCGCTCGTCTTCTAAGATGGCCGTCTCACCTCTGAAAATTTCCATTACGCACAACGGCCTGGGGAGTAGTTCAATTTTTTTAAAACATTCACTTGTATTCACATATGTACCTCTACATTCTCAAGGACCATCAAATCCAATCTATTAATTTTTACTATTATATAATAGTGTTGTGCCCGTTGATTTCAAAGGGTGGCTTCGGAAA
Source organism: Arctopsyche grandis (assembly GCF_051622035.1). NCBI lineage: Eukaryota > Metazoa > Arthropoda > Insecta > Trichoptera > Hydropsychidae > Arctopsyche > Arctopsyche grandis. The sequence goes on from NC_135359.1 coordinate 23,076,655, forward strand.
GGAATTGATACACGAATTAAAATAAAGTTGTCATATGTGTTATATATAAATACAGTGTAAGTTAATTTATAGGCGCGCGCGCGTATTACATAATGCCCCTTTCGCCCGCATAAAAATGATGAATGAATGAATGTGTGTGTGTGGGCTCTACGTAGATGCTGACCCCACCCGTTCCAACTCGCTCAATATCAGGAGCACATGTCAGACGCTCAGATTCCCACTTCCCCCCTTATCCCGCGTCTCCTAGACACGATCGGGGGTCACGCCACACCCCTATGCATAACGAATACCCCTAGCATTCAAACTTTTTTTTAAAATCTCCATACTGGTCTACGTGTCCGCCACATACCCACATACATACATACATCGCGTTCGTTTTTATATATATTATTTCATACAATTATTAAATGCTGACTGTAAACATTTTGAATGACAAATTATGTATGTGTTTAAATGACATCTATATTATAATATAATAAATATTTCATTTCATTTATCCGTTATAATTGAAAGTCCATTATAAGACGAATCAAATCTGTTTTTAAATAAAAAAATGCCGCTTTGTATGAAGAAGAAATGTGTTTAAACAATGTTTATTGCCAGTAATGACGTATCGGGCCATTGAATGCCAAAATGTTCACTCAAAAAAACAATATTTGGTATAACGAGGATAAGATGACAAGAAATGCGTGGACAAAAAGTGTGACGGTGGTAGGCCGAAAGAAGAGATTGAAATGGCAATGGGCGGTCATATAGTTAGAAGAATGAACTAAATGATCAAATTGTATCCAAGAGGGTTGTAAAAGGTACGTACAAGGCTTAGATGTTGGGATTAGATGGTTGTGAATTGAGTATGCTCAGATCATATATGTACGATGATAATATTCTGATAAACACTGAAAACTTTGACTGTTCGGACTTTTTATTCCAATCTCATATTGTTAGATAAAAATGGGATGCTATCTTAGAGATATTTCTTACAATCCATCGTGGATGGAACGAGACGGGGTGTATCACACCCCACGGTGAGTTTCCAAGGACGTGATGAATCCGATAATGTGTGTGTGGAGACAGACAGAGAAGGGAACTCACACCAGTCAGCGTTTATTTATTGGCCGCGCTGTATCGTCAATACCTATTCGAGATATAAAAAGAATCCACGGATTTGGCTAGATCCCCCCCGTATCTCACTCGATAAGAGATTTCAGAATATTCGCGTGGACCATTCCCGGGAGGCTGAAAAGCGTGACGTCTCAATTCTTCATCAAATATTTATGACGACATATTTCGTAGGTTGTGCCCAGAGATAGAGGTGAGAGGTTGGATCAACATCGGTGACCTGCTTCCGGTGTCCGCGACACTAAGTGATGAGACGAGATTTGTTTACCTCGAAAGAAAAATACGACCTCCCCTCGCCGCTCTGGGGGTTGAAGCGGTCGCTCAAGACCTGAGTCAATATACTAGGGGGTTGAGTGGGCGGTCGGGCGATGGAAAAAGGGGGCAAACACAGCTCGCGGACCAGACAAATGCGAAAGTTTACGTGATCTCGTGTTTGAGAAGATCCGTTCGACACTTAAAGGTTATATTTGTCGCCCGCCACCACCCCCTGACAGCCACCCTTTATTCGATACGACCGGTTATAGTCGAACGCGCGTGCGCGTATTTGCGTCAACCCTCGACAGTTGTGTAAATACGTGTAAATTGTTAAATAAAACGAAAAACGCCCACGCGTCAAGAGTTGAATAAATAGATCGTTCGCGGAAAAAAACAGACCACTGATTTCCTATTTAATATCATACACACATCAATGTAAATAAACGGTGTGTGTGGGTGTGTATATTAAATTTCTGATTTTATCTGAATTCCGTTAGTATATAAATGTGAAGTTGATAATTTAAAATTTGATAGGATGATTTAATATGAATACGAATTTAGCCACCACTGCATTTCAGAAAAGAAAACGGTAAATAAATGTATGTATGTACATATGAGGTGCAATCAAATTTCTGACCACAGTTGAAATTGAACACAGTTGGTTAGTAAATTTCGAACTAAATTATAAATAACTACATATGTATGTGTATATTCGAATTTGTTGGATTTATCAGTGTCAATTCTATAAAATTAGAAAATAGCTCACGTACTTTCAGCTTTCAATTTGCGTAATAGAACAATAGATTTTCATATGTCAAATTACAATCGAACTGTCATTAAACTGATGATTTAATTAAAATACGCTATTATTATTATTATAGCTTTTAAATAGGCATATGAAGATATACTTTTTTGATAAAAATCTACTACATAATTCTACACTTGAAAGATAGTGAATAGATATAAGCTCGGCTTAATGTACAACTGATTTTATATAATAAAATAAACGCTCCAAAATTATTCTGTTAATTAATGCCACTATATGGCTGGGTGCATTCGTTGTCTGCAATGCTGCATGACGACGACTGCATTTGTCACAGTTTACCCAACGATGCATATTTTCATCGCTAACATTGAAATGCAAAACGCATCCACACACACACACACACCTACTTGTGCTCTTTTTCACCCTTAATAAAATATATCGTTCAACGAAGAAACCCGTATGGCATGATGTGTATATATAATACAAGGTCTATGATGATATCACGTAGTGTGGTCGTATATCAAAACCACCGGCGACGAGGCTAGGGACCTCGAGAGACTGGAGGGTTTTACGTGACCGGATTTATTTTACATGCAAATGACCGGTTATCTTTTATATCACTCAATTAACTGGAAAATTTATTTTTGAAAATATATACTTTCGCCCGGAGCGTGTGCGTGCCAGTGTGTGTGTGTGTGTGTGTGTGTGTGTGTGTGTGTGTGTGGAGTTTGGTAATTAACTTGAAAAGTAAACAACGTGAGAGATTCTCGAACAGGAGATTGGAAACTTTTCATGTGATGACTGGAACGTACTGGAAAACCGCAAGGAAACTTTAAACATGGCTAGGTAGTAATTTGGCGGGATAGAATGTGATTTTATGCAAACAATTACGGCCGCTGAAAGTTTAAGAAAGCCGAGACGTTGAAAGAGTGATTCGAATCGAATTGAATTTGAGAGAGAGCGCGCGCTCTTCTTCATTACTCAACGAACGGTTTTTGAGTATTCCCCGAACGAGATGGCAAAGTTGTAAGTTACTTTAACTCGGCAAATACTCGTGTATATCTTCAGAGCACTTTCCAGTCTGAATACATAATAAATTCATATGTGTGTGTGTGTGTGTGTGTGTGTGTGTGTGTGTGTGAATATGGTGATATTCGTAATAAGTAACCATTATTATTATTCGTCGGTATTTTTACTGAGTAATGGAAATATGCGAGTCGGAATAGATTTCCGTTTCCTTTCTTCGCTCGGCGAAAGTAAAAGCATCCCATCGGAATATCCCCCCATTCCATTTTCGTCTTATAAATATATTCCGCCGACTTATACATATATATTCTATTACATAGTAATGCATATTTCAAAACACATTATTATAATAGAGTTCCCGGTATTGGGTCTTGTCGTGGGTAACCTAATGGTAACGAGGCGGTAGTAATTTGGTCCTATTAAAATTCAAAGCGGCACTCCCCAAATGCTCTTCTCTTCCAAAGTGTATTTTTTTTCCTCGAATGTCGCCCCTTTTACGAAGGAAAACCTCTCGCAAAAGAAAAAGAAATACAGAACGGCGCAAAATTATCAGAAACAACTGTTTCAACAATTTTTTATATGTATATACTTTTATTATTGTATTAAACAAATTAAATTAATTTAAATTTATACTGTGTGCTAAAATGTGTTAAAAAGTGCTCATTGAACAAAAATACTTTGAGATAAAACCGGAGCGTAGAGTCGGAGTTCGAAGTTCATTTTAACATTTTACAGTTTGCTATGTAATAAAAGTCATGCTTTAAGTGTTTTTCTATTACTTAGGTCAAGATAAGAGGTAGGAATTAAATGCCTGAATTTTGTATAAAAACATTTTTGGTTTTGGTATATACAGAAATAGGATATTTTGAATTTGATTTTTTTTTAATTTGTTCAAAATTAATAATGATTTTTAGGTCATAAAATAAAGAGCTTCAAACTTCAATAATTTTATACGTTGGCAAGAAAAGTCCATCTTAATAAAATCATTCAAGTTGGAGGCGGAGTCGAATCATAAAATAAAGCCGGAGTTGGAGTCAGTAAATTTTGATCCGACTCCACAGCCCCGGATAAAATATTAATGCTTTTTTATGATTTTTTCTGCGTTACAATTCAGTATATTTTCAAGTTATTTTTTTCAGCGTCTACATTAATACAAGGTCAAACATTTCAGATGAATTCAATTCAAGTTGAAATACGAAAATGTAGGCTTTTACTGAAATCTGTATCACGTTTAAAAATTTCATACGAAGAATTGTTTAACATCAAAGCGCCGACGGTAAAAATCACAATATTCAATCAAGCGTATTTTTTGCATCACCGGTCTCCATATGAGATACAATACGCTGCCGTCGAGAGGATTTATATAATATGTATAAAAAATATTCGAGCGAAATGAGAAAGGATTTCTCGCATAAAAAGTCGGAATATTGTGGGTCACCCTGCCGCCCGTAGACCGAAAAGACGCGGTCGTCCAAAGGAAAGGAAACTTTTTGATTCATTCCTTTTATCCAATTTGCATTCACTTGAACAGTCACTCAGTCACTCGAAGGGTGGGGAGGGAGAGGGAGGAAATCGTGTCCCGCTGCCTTGTAGGGTCGCCTCTGAAATACCCTGGGAGGTAACGGTGGTCCCACTCGAGCGTGGAGCAAGAAAAATGTTTTCGATAGTGTTGTTAAGGGCGGTTGAAGGGGCTTCAGCCTCTCTTCAAGTGGTATCATGAGATTATAAAGTTTCACGGACGGAGGGCGAGAACAAGTCTGCGCCAGGAATAAGCAAGATATTCCCGATGACGAATCGCCTCCGTGACAAGAAAGCAAACGATATTATTTTTACATGCAAAACGGACGGGGTGGCAACGCACAAAACGGCCGCGTTGTAGATGTATTCGGTTGCATCGGCAGGAGGCTGGGCAGACTGCCGATTCAAATCACGTCCGACGGGGGGTCCAAATCCTCTTCCGTGCTCCTTCGACCGCAATAAAACCTGCATTTCCTCCGACCGAAATGATAACTGAGAGTGCGGAGGAGCCGCAGCGAGGGTGGGCTCGGGGGGATGAAGGACGAGGTTACGGGGGACGCCTTCGCCCCTGCCCGAGCCCCCATGGGGCAAAAAGAAACACCATTAAGCCGGCCCCTGAAGGAAGATAAATTCGCTGGTGTCAGATGGTGTTAAGTTGCCCGCCCCGATCACTGCTCTCCACCCCTACGTGTTTACGCACCGAAAGGTTTCCAGTAATGATCTGTCCGTAGCGAATTTTGTATCATCACTCCGTACTATTAAAATCGATAAACAATTTTCTAGAACGAATGAATACTCCTTTGGATTTGACAAAATCTATTGACCGATAGCTATACAATAAATTGCTACATTAAATAAGGTAATGCATAGTAATGAAGAATCAGATTGAACGCATTCATATGTTTCTTCACATATCTTTTACCAAATGATACTGCGTGGTACATTTCGACAACCTTTAGCTAACTTAACCTTTTGAATGCTAATCAACGCCGATCGGTGTTTTTCCAACAAGTCGATGGGCCTGAAAAACGCCGAGAGGCGTTGTATTTTGAGCATGTACAAAGTAAACAAGAATACTACCCGCTAAGCCTTTCCAGGTAGCATTGAACATGGGTCGTGTAATCGGTGTCATTCATTTGTCAACGTTTATTAAGACTGGTTTACACTGGAACTTCTGAATTTATAACCATAGCAGAATTTTCCGATGGAAATCTTATTTTAGATTGTGGCTTGTCATTCAACAATGAAGAAGATGGAACTAGTTTTGGAAAAATACATTCAATACATTAATAGACTTCTTTTGTTTATTTTATATTGTTGCAAGATATATTAGAGAGTCTAAACACACCTTTACAAAACTCGAAATCCTCGGCGGTAGTTATCTAGGGTAGTGATCTAGGGTTTGTTTGGATTAGCTACATTTTTATAACTGCTTTCTATTGAATTTCTAAATAATTCTAGTTGGAAATGTTGGCGAAATTTTCAGCGTGGCGGGCTTTCTATTATGCGGGTTAATCTATACCTCTCAATATAAATGGTGAGTGAATTAATTTATAGAGAAATATACAATTGTTGAAGTATGGAACATTGTATGCTTGGCATAATGACTAAAGATGGGAAACGGAATACGTGGGTGATCATAGCTATGTATACTGGAGTTGCCTGGCGTTAAACAAGCGGATAAATATTGAAAAAAATCCTTCAAATGACTGACCTCTTCCACAACCCGTCTAGGGTTAAGTATGTACAGTACAATGAGATCAATTTTTGTGGTCCTATGTTGTAAACTGTGGATTTGTATAGCGAAAAATCAAACATATGTATTGATATTAGATAAATAAATTTATGTCCATGGGTAGTTAATGGTATATATTGAATTTTCTTCTTATTCGACCTGTACGCAACCCGTATGTATGTACATATAATCGAATTTTTTAAATATATTAAGGCATCTTCCCGGGAATCAAATTCTCAAACAATAGAACGAATCCCTGTAACTGTTCATATAACCAGGAATATAGATTTTGTAAGTTATCAGAGAGGTACTTGGAAATTGACACTTCGCTTAGTTTGCAAATGACGGACAACAAAATTGCGCAAAGATTAGAAACTATTATATAATCTGCCGTTTCAAAGCGCCGAAGGCTTATAAAGGTTAAGTGAACAACTCGAGTTTAGATTCGAGAGTTTTTCAATGGAAACATCAACAACTGTAAAGGTAAATTTGAAAAGCGTTAATAACATAATGCGGGTAGCATTGCAAAGTGTAGAACGTTTGCTACAACTCGCTAGTTTCAACAACATCAAACTAAAATTAATATTACGAATAATGGCGTTGAAGTTTTGACGTTTTAACGTATTGCGGGTTGAACGTGTAAACCGACACAAGAAATAAAGTATTTCAACAATGTAGGCCTCTCGCTAGCTCGTCTTTTTATTATACCTATGTATGTACATATGTATGTACTATCTATCTGCATACTCCGAGTCTACAGTTGGGTTTTAATGGAAACGGCTCTCGGTTTCATTACACACTGCGAAATACTTCAGACGAAGAATTTTAATTCAGGAAGAGGCTCATTTTAATATGAAGAGATCTTATATCACGAATCGGTTGAAGACAATATATTTTTGTCATACCCCTCTCCAGTCAACTAATTAACAAATTATTTAAAATTTATTATGGAGAAACGGGCATACGACCGCGGTAATGTGAGTAGACGAAGGGGTGAATTCAAAAACCGCTTGATATATTTGAAACTGGATCCGGTATTCGTTCGCGGGGAAGCCTTCTGGGGGTTGTAAATTCCCCGTCCCCCCAATTAATTTGAAGGGCGTTTTGCCAACGCCTCCTGGTGTCTAATTAGGCGCGAGAACAGGAGAAGCAGAAGAAGGGCGGTTGATTATTATTGTTTTAAAGAAAGATGAAGGCGAGAAACGCCTGCGAGGGCTTAAATGGCCACCGACCCTCAAGTATTTCGCGACGCACTCGATTGAATTAGTAATTCGACGAAACTTTTGCGAGCAAATGGGCGAAACACGTAGGTGCTTTCGTTCCGAAAGAGAAGCTACTGCTCGTGAAGGTTGTTAATTAAAGCGATTACATTCCGGAGGCGTTGAATTAAACCGGAACCGGTTAATTTCTGGTTGTGTGTACGATGGAGATAGTTCATAGAAAATGAGACACTGCACAATATTCCAATGCTTTCGAGATTAATAAATTAGCAAACTAATAATTAGGGCTACCAGCTGCTGAAAATATCCCAAGAATTTTTATTCTTAAAATATAGCACATTGCTTCCCTACTACAAACATTTTATATGTAACTTGTGGAGGTGGATGAATGACATAAAGCCCCTTCGATGAGATGAACACATATCGAATTGAAGGTTCTACATACATATGTATATTGAAAACTGTGGATTGGAGCCCTTTCAAAACTCTTTTAGGGTCTAAGTTGGCGTAACATGAGATAGTATATCAAAATTGGTAGACCTAATATAAAAACTGAAGCTTTGCATAGAGGATAAACATACATACATACTTGCCCGGCATCACTCGAGCAATTTTAAATGGGAGTTCTTTGATTCAGGGCTCCGAGCGTTTTTGAAACCTGCTAAGGTTTTGAGTTCACCTTCAGACAGTATATACATACATATGTATGTACATAAAAACATTCATTTGTACATTTAAATATTGTATGATACATACACACGTACATGGATCAATAGCTATTAAAATATATGTAGTTAAAATATATTACGAACATAATATGTATGTATGTACATATGTATATGTGGAATAAAAAGCTTTTCAAAATCAAAAATATACAAATGTATAGCATTATGATTTATTAAAAATTGAGTAATAATTTGGTGATGACAGCTTTGTATGATGACAAAGACGATTTCAATGTGAGTAAGGTAAAATCAGATTCCAGCTGTGGCACAAGTCAGGTTCAACTGGAGCGATCTGTTTAATCGGTTAAGACTTTGACCTAATTCTTGAGTCTTTGAGTCAGAGGAACAGGAGGAAAAGAAGAAAGGATAATTGAAAAAATTCAAATAGCATTTTAGAATTTCACTATGAATTGAACCTTATTTTAAATTCAATACATCGAATCGCATACATTCGGTGGAAAAATGACTTCCTAACTATTATACCTATACATATGTATGTACCACACGTTTAATAATATTAATTATCTTTTTTTTAGATTTATAACAAAACATAAGTCTAAGAAAATGATTTTTTTTTGGAATTAAAGACGGTTGGCAGCCCCTTTCCATAGATATGTACTTACAATGCAAAGTCAATAAAACGTAGATTGTATACGTATGTATATGAGTTGAAAAAGGAGCCGGTTAATGAGAAACGCCATCATATTCGAAGCCGCGAAACATTAAGCAAGATTTAGCGATAGTATTCAGAGTTGTCCACACGTTCCGAAAACCGATACGAACGAGTGTAGCCCACGCCCACGCAGATTAAAACTCGAGCTCGAACTTGGCGCTGCGGTACACGAAAGATAACGAACTCGCAGCGCAATTTGTACATGTCGCAGCAATTACAACGGCGCTTATTACCCATCTGAAATGTGTAAAATCCTATTTCTAATGTCTGCGAGGAATTTCGCCTCGGCATCAATTACGGGGTGGGTTTTTACTTGTTCGGTTCCTAATTAAGGCAGACGGTGAATTTCTCACATTCCCTCAGCGCGCTGACAGTCTAATGGCATTCTGCGTCGGAGCAAAACGGGGGGATGCTGTGTGTGTAAGTGCGTTAAAACGCGCAATGGATAGATACGCCGGGAGATAAATCGACACGGCAAACCGACCGGTGGAAACAATTACGCAAAGTATTTAAATTTCGCAACATAGCCACAGAGATAGACCAGACGGAGAAAGACTCCGATTCAACGCCTTGAAACTGGTTAAAATAACAGTAGAAAAATATCCGGGTGAGATTTAAGGCAGAAACAGATAAAGCCGGTGTCAATGTCATTGACGAATCTGACGTAGTTACAGATATGTACATACATGCAAACATGGGACTAATGTATTACCGGAATCCATCAATGTCATCTACCTATAAATACGGTCGTAAAATATAACATATTGATTAAAACCGTCAACGCTCTCTATACAGCGAACAAAGATTATATACATATGTAATACATTCGCAAATCTATTGAAAATATGTAGTTATGTTGCTAAAAGTAATACCAGACGTAAAAAATTTAGTTTTTACTATGTACTCTATCGTTGATACGATTTTAGCTTGATTCATCATCATTATCACAGCCATTCACCATCCACTGCTGGATGAAGGCCTCTCCAACACGCTACCACTCGTCTCTGTTTTGCGCAACTCCCATTTTTACCATTTTGCATTCTCTCGGGCACCATTCTAGCACTATTTTGTTTACCTTTGGTCCATGACTTTTGTCCAATTTCGTCCAGTCAACGTGGCCCATCCATTGTAATTTAAATCTCTTCACTATATCCACAATGTACACTACCCTTGTCCTACTTCTCACCCACGTATTCCGCTTTCTGTCTTTCCTCGTTAGGCAAGCATATTAAAGACTAAAATATTCAATTAAATTCGTTGTCCTAACTTTATCTTTCTAGAGCCGGGCCAAACTGGGTGACTTGCGAAAATCTTGGTCGGTGACTTTGTTGCGCGTATGGAGCATGCCACACCGCGCAACTCACTGGTTATCCTGTTAATAACCTGACCAGCGAGATCGGTTTTTGACGTTAGGCCTAGTTTATTGCTTGGGAAAACATTACGATATGTCAAAATTTATAGAGTTACATAGTGAAAAAAACTATGAACATGTGTGACTGTAATGAGACCAAGTTGATTGCAAGTACAATTTTGTGGTCCGGCTCCAAGTAAATAGATACGAGATTTTGTGAGAACTTGCGAGACTAAGCTATCACATCAACCATGTGAGTCTCTTTAAAGTTGGCACATCGACCTTTGAACCTTTTGGCATTACGAGTGATACAGATTAGCAATCCTTGCAAGTCTGGTGTAAGACTTTAAAAAGTCTGAGTGGTGACCAGAATATAGGTGCGTCTCGAGTGAAATCCGCAGTATACTTTCTGTCTTTTTTGCTTGGCTAGGAAAGGCCGATGTTGGGCAACGTCTGCACATACCCCTAATGGGGAATAATAATTTAGTAAGAGAGGCTGGCGTACAATGAAAATGGCGCCGGGCTGGCCAATTCATTCAGGTTCAATGGGATTCCTAATGGAGCGTTGATGCCATTACCGCTGCTGTGGCAGAACATTGCCGCCGACCATTTTAATTTATTCCCATCACTTTAACACTTCCTAGGGGGGTGAGGGAATAGTGTTTAGGAGCCGGGTCTTCAGACCGGACTGACCATAAAGTGATGGTTTCACAACGACGTTCACCATTCGGTGTTTGTTTTCTGTAATTGCTCCCCCGAAGCGAAACGAAGAGCACGCCCCTCACTGTCCGCCCGCGTCAATGAAATGTTTTGTTTCATTTGCGAAATGGTCTAATATTAGTATGAGCAATTTAGCTTATTACACAGACTATTACTTTACACTCGTTTTCAATTTCCAAACTCATTATTTACATATATATCATATATTCATGTAGGTTTTACAGTCTGATTTGCATTTTTGATTTGATTTGTTACCAATTATATTATTTAGTGGCTTGCAGCTACATGTACATAGGTATATTTCCAGAAATATATTTATGATTTAATAAGTGTTGTACATAAAAGTAAGTACATATAGCTTAGATATATTTTATACTAAAGTTAAAGGGATAATAAGTGTATTTAATAAGTGTTGTACATAAAAGTAAGTACATATAGTTTAAATATATTTTATACTGAAGTTAACGGGAAAAGACATGCACGACTTGAAGTTTCCTGTTGGTCAAAGCTAAAGGCGAGGAGAGAAAGAAGTTATACCTTGGGATAATTAAGGACTTTTAAAGAAAGTTTTATGTGCTTTTTCAAAAAAAAAAAATGGTGGTCGCCACTCTTTGAGGTGAATTATTCAATTATTTAGACGTGTATTGTATCTATAGAAATAGTAAGATATTGGAGTAACTTGTTTATAGTTGGTGCTATAGAGGAACAAACATTGGTGCGATCTCTAATGCTCCCCATTGCATTGTATGGAGTCGAGACATGGACCCTGAAAAAGAAATAAAGGGACATGCTAGATGCATTCGAAATATACGGAGGGAGTATTGGAGACGGATGCTGTGCATCACATGGACCGCGAGACGCACAAACATTTTATTACTCAAAGAATTAGTAGTTTCAGAGAGACTTTCCATAATATGTAGGAAAAGGGTTATTTCCTACTTTGTCCATATTGTCAAGAATAATGTGGTCTGGTAGTCACCGGAACGCTAGATGGAAGGCGAGTGAGAGGACGATCTCCCATAAGATGGTCATACCAAATCAAAGAACTGACGGGATCGTCCCTTCAATGATTTGGCACAGAACCGGGAGGAATGGAGAAGGATCGTTCATCAAATTCCAGACGACATCAATGACCATGCTCAGCATAGAGCAAACAAGGAAGAATATAAAGGGAATAAGAAGAAGAGGTTCATACATAAATACATATATTTCTAGTCAAGTATTGGTAGATAATTCTAATCAAATGTCCACGATTGGCAAAATTATTTATATAGTTTTTTTTTAGATAAAGTCAACTATAAATTTCGTCAAATAATTGAATAGAATCCGAGAGTTTTATCTATATTTGAACCTGTGTATGAATGTAGGATGATACTTGTAATTGGTACAATACTCAATCAACCTGTTCAAGTCGGAAAGCGTCGCAATACTTGTAAACGAGTTGAAGGTAAAGTCCTATTTAAATTTAAACGAAACTTAGGTAACGAATAACATTGTGAATTATTTTCGGTGGCGTTTTATTATCGTGCATTTATATCGGCTTTGAAACGCGCGGAAGAGTTATTTTGCTAAAGTTTGCAATTTCAAACTCTCTCTACTTTCAGTCCCTTCACTGCCGAACCTTTCCCCTTCCGACCACCCACCCTTCTCTGCCTCGACATGCCGGCTGTAAATATTTGCCGGGAAGTTGTTCCGGCAAACACAATTTTCGAAGTTTTAAAATGTTTTGTTAATTCGCGCAAAGGCGAAGAAAGTGTTTGCCAAGACTGATGGTGGGGAAAATTTTCGAAATTCGCTTTGAACGGAAGTCATTTTCATCCCACGTTCACCCACCCAGCCCCCATCTTCGCACAACCTCCGAGATCAACTCCGCGGTCCAATTAAACCGTATATAAATAAGATTATTATATTATAATTAATACACGCGTGTAACAACAAAGTTCCGTAAGCAAATTTTCAATATACGCACACGCCCGAATCAATACATTGTTGCGTAAAACAATTTGCGAAAGGCTCGGTAATTAATCTTTGATTGATTTTCTAATTTAATTTGCTTCGAACGCTAGTTCCACCGAAGGCGTTCAATTATTGTTCGGATATCGGTTTATCAACATCAAAGGATAACTTACATCGTGTAATAAAATTAACCGAAAGCTCGCTTTCGCCCGTTAAGTGGAATACGTCACTTACGCCATAGCATAATATAATATATTCAAGCGAAAAGTGGCGACACACATGTACACATTGAATATATGTACACGTGATATATTTTGCATGCCGAAGAATCAACGAGGCCATCCACAGGTACTTGCTGATCTCGAGGTTTCGGCTTGAAGCGTGTTAATTTTTAATCAAAAGACAACATATGTATGTAGGTTAACGAGTGGGTTGGCGACCGCTGACACCTGAAGGGTTAAAGCCGTCTCGTTTTATCATGCAAATCCGGATGTATTCAATATCGATCGATGTAAAAGCTGGGCCATTTTTTGTTGTTGGGAACGTTGAAGGGTGTCGGATAAACATGTAAATTACTGTGCGTTGAATCAAAGATGCCGTCACTCTTGCCTACAAATACAATTAATTATTCAGGGCTCAAAGCCTTTTGTAAGACCTCCTTAGAGGGTCGTGAGGCTTTGCCGGATAGGTGGGGCTGTGATTTAATGTACCGAATATTCGTCATTAATTACTTAATCGTGATCCAAACACGCATATGCTAAAAAGGCTTTATTAAAATATGAATACTTCGATATATGTAGAATCTTAACATTCATTTGAAAGGGTTTGACCACTTTTGCATATATGTATGTAGGTAGTATAATACAATAGTCCTTATAAAGAATAGGGAAAAAGAAACAGGCGGCGATGCGCACTCAATGCACGGAATAACATTAGTTATCTCTTGCAACATTTCAATTAGCCTTAATTGAAATATTCATTTAAGGTACGAAGCAGTACCATTGTGCAACGAAACAATTACGATTGTCCTGCGTGAGCTTGAGAAGTGGTTGTATTCTTGTTGAATCTCATTTGGACTCAAACAGGTAATACAGCATTAACCCTTTCACCGCGCACCACTTGACATGTTCATATGTTAATTTTAACACTGAAAGCTCGCCGTATTGTTTAAAGTTATTTAATTAAAGTTCGAATATTGCGAGTCAAAGGCGAAAGATATTTTAGGGCGATAAATAAGAGGCAATATCAGAGGAAGAGATGCGTGAAAAATAGCAGTGAAAAAGGTCACAACGAATTTTCAGTAAGTGGTGCCTTTGGTAATTTAAAAGCGCGTGAAAAAAGTTTTTTTTGAAACGAAAAATAATAATAAAAAACGCTTTTTCTTACGCGCAGATATGCGAGAGAAAAGCGAAAAGAAAAAGCGGTTATTATAATATAAGCGGAAAAGAAAAGCGCGAACGAGTCACTAGTCAGTTAAACGAAAATTTTCATTCAAAATGCAAATAAATATACGTTGAAGGATTAAATGCATCTTTCGAAGATCTTTCGAAACAATAAACATAAAATATCACGGTGTAAGGATGACCCTTATGGGGTTCTTTGTTTGTCTAATCATTAAGTATACTGCGCACCGCCTAACGATAATGAACTGAGAGCATCAAGATTATACTACCCTAACGATAGTAAATTTGACCCTTGACAAAGGTCGTTCATGACCCAAAACGAAAACGTTCAGATAATTCGAAGATAGACTGTTATTTATAAGTGTCTATTCGTCTTATGTTTACTTTGGGAGAGGGTTCAAAGACAAAGCGCTTCAGCTAGACACTATCGGACCTCAAAGATCAAACAGGTGGCGATTGAATAATTAAAAATATACCATCAAGACTAGAACGATCTTATATTTATTTAAGGTAAGAAATGGAACAACTTCGCTAATGTACACAAGACGCATAAGACGGGATTTGTCGGTGGGAAAGATTTGAAACTGGATATAAATCAGCGAGAATTAGACCTAAATACCTCTAGGCGGATTTATAACGAAAGAATAATATAAATATTAATGTGTACTTACGCATATTTCTTTCTCTTGACACATTGAGCCCCACACTTGAAAATTGGATTGGAGCAGCTCGCAATTCTCCCAGCACTGCAAAGAAAAAAAAATCATGATTAAAATCGTAAACGGAAATCTGCTTCACGTATGATACACTCGCAGTAACAATTACGGTCAAAATGTTCTCTTTACTTTTTAGAGATCACGCTTATTAGTTACGAAGTGGCTTTTAAGCTTAATTATTTAGCGATACAAATTTGCGTCGACGCTCCACAGCCAATCCGAAATGAGAATGGCTGAGATTAAATTCACCCCGGTCGTAACCCTTCGCTTTAGGGCAGCATCGTTACAATATATTAGCAGATGAAATGCTCAAGAAGACGCGTGCATATATCATAGGGGTAATTTGAGCAAACGGCCTCTAATTTTCCGTATTCGACTCTATACGCGAAGGTAAAGATGCAATTTGCAAGAGCATCTACGGTCGACTCTATGGGGCATGGGGAGTTCAGAACCAGTCTAGCCGTGGCTCGCGAGCCTCGGGGTAGGCGTGATGATTTATTGAATTTAATTTTACGTTTATGACCGTTTGTGAAGTGAAATCCGTAGAGCAGGTGGCGTAAAACGGACGTGGCGGTCGACCGCCACGTTCTAAGTGATTTCCTATGGATAATATAGTGCGCAACTTGTGCATCGAAGGACTAAAGTTGCCTGGAAATTGGTGGGATAAATTTCTACTATGTGATAGTTTTACAATTCATTGTTAGATAACATTTGATAGAACATCAACCGTATAAATGTACAAATAAAATTCATCATGTGAAGAGGATTTTTATTATTATAATCTTAAGGTCTAGTTCTACCATCTGCTATACTGACTGACCAAAAGCATATACCATAACATATGTATGTATAGCATATGTAAAAAATTTCCAATGTCTTTGGACTGAATACGTTAGCTATGATCAATTTTCCTATGACCGTTATGCAACTACATAGTTCCAGAGTACCGCAAGGCTCAAACCTTGAGCTTCTTTTATTTAACCTCTTCATTAATGGTATTTCATATTCTATTAAACATTTAGTTATTATTATTCTATCTAAAGATTTAGTTCTACAATCGTTGACGGTGATCAGCGACCGCTACTGTGACTACTGTGCATACACATCTTCAAATTTTCTTAAAAGTGGTTTTTGAAAAAGTAAAAATTCAGTATGTTGTTTAGATCTATGTATGTACATATTCCGTAATATAATATTATTTAAGATGAATCTAATTTTAATTATATTTAATAAATTTAATTTAGTGAATCTTTTGATATTTAACGGTAATCGATTATTGAAAATCTCTTGAAGAATTTCATTTCTTAAACAGCGATGTCTGAGGTGATTTTTCCAATCCTAAAAAAACGAAAGGTATAGAGAGAAAGATAGTTTGAGCTACTATTAGTAGTAGAGTAATTTAGAGGGAAGAGGCAATTAATTAGTTATTCCACAAGCTGTGCTGGACCTAATCATATTTAGAATTGTATTCTGGTCAAATTGAAGTAAAAAAAATGAAGTATACTGAGAAAAATATTTTTAATAGTTCATTATTTTCTATTTTTTTCATAAAACTAAGTTTTATAATTGATCCACTTATGATATTAATTATAATGTAGAATAATTGTAGTCAAAGAATTGTTTTCGTACAATTTTCCCATAACAAGCAGAAGGACCTTTCTCGAGTCGTCGTCCACTGTAAACGTTGGTTAATTGCGAGATAAATTGCCAGCCGGAAAACGTTAAAACCGTGTGTATACATTATAAAACAATTACGAACGAGATGATCTTAATCGATTTTTAATACGCGCATAAAAAGTGCATCAATCTCCTCCGAGAATTTGACACCGTATGAAATAAGAGACGCAAGACGTTATTCAAACATTCCACAGTTACTCTTTGCATAAGCTTTATACCCAGTAATAGGTGAAAGTGGACAGGAATCGAGGAAAGAGGCGCCACGACTAGACCGGTTCGCAAATATAATTAACGACTACAACGGAAAATAACAACGCAGGGAAGCAAGTGATTGAGATTGAATTACCGGCCACCGAAGACCCGGCCCTAGAGCAACCGGGGTTATAAAGAAAAGTAGCAAAATAAAAGTGAGACAACCGGAGGATGCTGGAAGTGCGGGGAGAGCCACATAACGGTGAAGCACCTAGCAGGGATTATTGAATCGATTACTTGCACCTCGGGATCGGTTCGCATAACTCCCGTCGCTGTTAACTACGTGTGTAATTACAACAACCACTCCGGCCAAGTCGTTTTCTTATCGTTTAATCCCGTTTTAAATAGAAACTGCGGTCTGTGGAATCGCACAGTGCGGAATTCCAGTATCCAATTCCGCGAGAAAAACAAATAAATACATAGCTCGTATGTAATGTCAGACTGCTGCAATGCTACCAATGCTTAGCTCGGTGATTAATGATTGATCGATTTATGTACATACATACACCGGCTTACTTAAATAATGTATACGTATAATGCTGAGGACAATTATCATAATGACTAGCAATAAGGAAGACGAGACCATGAGTTGAACGAAACCAGGAAGGACGCTACTTTTTGTCCGGTGCCCTTTGTTTTACATGTGTTTTGTATATATGTATATACAAACTCGTCGACGAAAAACACCAAAAAAGTTGAGAAAACGAGCCTTGAGATATTGCTGGAACGAGGTAGATCCCTTTTTACAAGGTTTTTATTAGTTTCACTTGTACAACGTTAAGTGTTCCCTTCCTCAAACTCTTCCGATCGCTCTGAAACTTTGCCATTTTGCGAGGTTTGGCCCCCGATGGAGATTTAAATTGTGTCGGCTAAGTCGAGAGTGAAATATAATCGCAATGAATGTTTAAGATTAAAAAATTTTGGGGTCGGTGACAGCTCGCTCTTTGCTTAGAGCCCGTAGGCTTGTTTGTTTGACTTTTCGCGACCCACTCGTTTTGTCAGATTTTAATTGTTTAAATGCCCATAACTTCAACTTTTTCATACTATAACTTACAAAATTTGTATTATAGGCTCTCATTATCTCTCATGTACACATATATTTTTACTTCACTAATAGGTTATTGTCTAATTTGGACGCGGTTTAGAATTCAGTGCATTCTGAAAAGTGTGCGTAGTATTATAACTAGAAGAAATATATGGATAAAGAGTATGATGAATCGATTACAGATGAAGTTGGGACATTGGATGGGAGATGAATATATGAGTTATTTGAATTATATCCAAGAAGAATGTCTACTATTTGGGCTGATGAAGTTGGATCAATTGTGAAATGGAAAATGTCTTGACGACAACGGAAAAATTACCATGAATATATGTTGGTATGTTCCATTTAATTAAAAAATGAAAAGTGGGAGGGGACAGTGATATTAGGTAGTCAACTTTGCACCTACTTTTATATTCATTACTTCGCGACTTTTGATGTCCTATGAATAAATTACGTACACACAAGAGCCACACCTTTGTTCAATTATCCAAATACCTGTATATAGTTACTAGAGACACTGAAGGCCATTGCACAATGTGCAAAAACCGCAAGAGCCGAGGGACGACAAGGTGTAATTGTTGTTGTGCGTCTCGCATAATTGAAGGGTGCGGCAAGTGAACGCACAAGCGCACGTTTTAATCCGAACGAAGCTTTAATCGACAAAACAAACACGGCGAATTTATTAACTATTATAAGGGACGATAAGGCCTCGCAGGAGACGAGGGTACAGAGATATTTCCATCTCGCTCTAGGTCCGCCCTAGGAATCTGCGAGGGACCATAATAAATAATTATAATGAAAGAGTGCGATAGGTAAACGGGGAGGGTATAAATCATGAGGCGCGTACGTGAGCCGCTTCGAACGCCAACAATGAATGGTAGGCATTTTAAAAGACCACGCAAGGATGTATGGATTTATGCTCAATAGCCAATGGCCGCTATTTGCTTAAGCTTACCAATTCGACTATTCAATTAAGAAGATACGAGCGGGATGAGTGATTTATTGCAGGCTGTACACGCACGACCTGGGTACGAGTGCAAATTCGTTACATGTCGGTGGTTTTGTTTGAAAGAAAGTGAAAGAAATTAGAAAGAAATTCAAATTATTAATGATGAGTGCACGCGTTGGGATCAGCTACATAAGATTTGTCAAAAGTTTTACCAAAATGGATTGTATTCCTTCGCGAAGACAATTTTGTAATGAGCCTTTCACTTTCTACTATTCCTAGCACATCTTGTTATCTATTATGAATTCTCGTGGTTTATAAGCACTATCGTTTCAGTTATGATACTGAAAACCGCAATATCTCATCTTCGTCAAATGGCAAACATCTAGAAAGAGCAACCAACTGTTGAAATATATGTACATGTTTGAGATTTTTCTGGTTACAAATTTGATATAAGAAATATACTAAGATTTTATCTTATTTTTATTTTGCGAATTTATTCGAATACATATGAGCGGTTTTACTTAAAAGTGGCGGAAGTCCAATTTTCAGTTCCAAAAACACTATTTCTGTTTGGCTTAGTTCACAATTTGTTAACATTTATTTTAATTCGATATGTCCAGAATCTCGGAAAAGCAGAATAAACTTATTACCACCAGTATTTTTAAATATTGTTAAACGCAAAACATTACATTAAATGTTTTGCGGAATATTTCTCGAGATGAATAAAAGTGGCTTATGGCACTTTAAAATGTAACAGCTCGTATACATATGTACATATGTATGTATATACTACGAAGACCTTATAGTTATGTCCCAATGTGCCATACTGGTCAATGATAAACAATTTATAGAGCAATTTTGCAGGGCATTATAGACATCTATTGATAAATTTGACAAATATTTTGGGATTTATTTTATAAAGCACTGAATTTGAGATGATGAAAACTAGAATTTTGCGAGTAATAAGACATGGTTGCCGATTTGTTGCAACTTTTCAACGAAATCAGATAAATTGGCAAAATCTGATGGAAACCATCGACCTATATATACATATCCAAGGTTTGGCCGGCGGCATTGGACCAGGGATTGAACCCACTCAGTTGAAAGCATTTCACACTAACCACTTATCGAAAGCGAATAGTTAGAAAAAAAACTTGTTAAATATGTTGAATTATTGTATTTTTTGATTTCTATCATATTGGGTGTATCCAAGAATAGAATACGACGTCAAGGTGCTTTATAATGGGGTTTGAGGATTTTCAGTTCTGTCAAAAGTGACCCAGTGTAGTATAGGGTTAGGCGTTTTAACTAGATTTAATCGCCGAGTGACTTTGGGGGAGTAACGCGGGGGCGGGCCTTTATCAAATTTATTCAGATTAAATGTCACCGTCTTATCTGCAATCGAAATCTACTGGCGTCATGGTGATTAGTGTCTAAGATGACATTCTTCCATCAAGAAAAATTGACGCCGGAGATGATTAGTGTGACTGGGTGCGCGCATGCGTACAATCCGAAGCCCCATTTATTATTACACAACGAGAAAGGAAAACCTGAATCGTACATATTTAGGTAGGTAGGTAGGTACCCCTTTTTTTCGTTTATATATAAATCGATATCGAAGAGAATCTAACTAGCTACATATGTATGAATGTACAACATCTCGCATAATATCCGAGTCTGGAAAGCGGTACTCAAAGCAAATTGCACCTCACAAACCATTTATTATTTTTTACCTTTGTTATTATTAGTCGTACTCTTTTTCTTGCATCTCGAACCTCTTTGCAACGATATCTTAACTGTATTCGACGGTGGATTCATATTTAAATTTCCTATCAATATTCTTCTCAAACTATCTATAACTGAGTTGAACCTCACTATAAAAGCTTTCGATACGATTTAATTCAATTTCTGATATTGCAGTAATCGCCATAGTTGTTACATGAATGATGTCAATAAAATGTAAAATGTTTTTACTTTTGTTAAAATAATTAGCCAAAATATATGTCTTGTCAAAAAATTGAAACACGTCCAAAACACATACGTTATTTATGTCAGAAAGAAAAATACGTCTTAAATTTCAATAGACGTAAAAGATCAATTCTGACATAAAAATTTGATATTTATAAAGTCGGAGTAAGTGTATGCTTTCTAAGTAAAAGCTTTTACGTTGCGCTGTTATATACTTTTGTGTGTGTAAAATGTATGAGTTGAGTGGTTAATAATAAAAATAAATTTAATTAGGTTCGGAATGTGTTTTTTAAATCTCGATTGTGTCTTGACAAAAATGAATTATGGAATCATTTATGTAAAATATTGTGTTTATTTATGTAAAATTTTATAAAACTTTTATACACTTTTAAATACCAAATAAGTAGGAGTTTACGTTGAAGAAAAAAAAAGTTTGTTTGCAATGGCAACTGAACCAATAAATAAATAAAATTTAAAGAATATGTCTAAGATATTACCAAGACATAATAGATGTTCAAAAAGTTTCATCTTATAAATATTCCCAACTTTTTAACAGTCGGCATGACATGCAAGTATTTTATAAATATACATACTAAAATAGCACCGAATGATTAATATAATACATGGTCCGATAGGAGTCTGTGACACGTTGTCTACATTAGAAGGCATTCTGTTGGCAAAATAAGACCAATCTGTATTATTTGACGTGAATGCACGCTGATGGGTCGTTTCTTTTACAGATCCGATCAACGAAATCGGTTGTCAAGATACGTACCAGAGCAATATGTAAAAATTAAACGATATATTTTTTAAGGACACGTACATATACACAAGCATGGTGGAGCAGGTTCACAAAACAAGTTTGTACTAGCGGTTCCTAGAAAGGTATCAGTCGCTAAACAAATACCGAACCTCTTCCGAAGCTTATCTCCGACTCAGATCTGTCAACTGAAGTCGGAGGTGATTTGTTATTATTTTGTTAAATATTAATGCAACCGGAGAGATAACGTACCATTTTACATTACACAGATAAATGTACTACAGATGTAGTACATGCGACGCGAGACAAGGCTTGACATATTCGTCTTCGAGAGTCGTTACACCGGTACTTACATATTGCTTTTTTTTATTTCATTCTCAACTCATCTATTCTCCGAAAGGTCGAAGCTCTAAAAATAATGCGGGTAGGTCGGAACTCTAAATGTCACCTGAGCCGGATTATGTGCTTTGAAAGCCATGAAA
This sequence comes from Arctopsyche grandis, assembly GCF_051622035.1. Taxonomy (NCBI): domain Eukaryota; kingdom Metazoa; phylum Arthropoda; class Insecta; order Trichoptera; family Hydropsychidae; genus Arctopsyche; species Arctopsyche grandis. The sequence goes on from NC_135359.1 coordinate 23,098,971, forward strand.
AATGCGGTTCGAACGTGGTCACCATTATAGGGTAAAAGTTCAGACGAAACAACGCCTGTGCAAACAAAATAATGTAACAAATTGCATACACACATCTGTACTGTTCACAAGCGATTCACTTGACGCACGGTCATGACCGATTCTAATTAAACCATTAATCTCCGATGATTAATGACCAGCCTCGCGACCCACTACCGTACTCGATTTATTACCAAACCTGTTTTTATATTACGCCATATGAGCCCCATAGTACAGATTAGAAGTGCAAATAAAAAAAATATATACGCTTAGACCTTAGGAGAATTTAAATAAAAAAAAAATTGACGTGAGTTACCATTGACAAAGATAATGCGACACATTGTTCAACAGAGCGATATTCGTATATATCGAATACGAAAGAGACCGGAAAATTTGATCTGAGATTACGAAATCAGGTTTTTTTTTTAAATACGCATTATTATTATTATAATGGGAATGTTAATGAGACAGTGGAGGATTGAGGATTGCCCAACGATGCACACACAAATTATCGTAAAGTATGGGAAAAAGCACTACGAACCTCCCACAGAGACAATTTCAAATGAATAATATAATATGTGTATGAAACGCTATAAAATCATTCAAATTCGAACCTTACCAAAAGCGATAGAATTAATTTAAAGGCGGAATAAAAGACATTATCCACAATAACTAACAATAAAATAAAGTAAAAATTTTGTCACGACACGTACACCATGACGTTAAATACAGTCGAGACATGACATATGTATGTATATTATTCAAATGAACCCAAGTAGGATTTTAATTCGAAAAAAGATACGACGCATGTAATTGAATAATGTTTATAAAAATTTAGCGACAGTTTTAAGTATATGTATCAGTATATCAAGTACGTATAATATAATCAACATGTGTTACGCTTTTGTATAACAAGTCTTTAATATTAAAACTGGGTATACCGGTGTTACGCGTTATCTGTCTATTTTTTTTTGTATAAAAACGACAGGAAATTGCGTCCGTAAACCGAAAATAGATAAAGGGGATAAATGTCACCTTAATAAAGTAAGCCAAGCGTAATTTTACAGCCGCCTTGAAATAAAATGATATTATAATACAACAAAAAAAAAGGTTGATGATAACGTCACAGACGATAGTATGAGAGATAGTGGGAGTACTGTCAACTTCTGCTCTTAATTAAACCGGCGAGAAAGATAGCTGGTGTCTCGGGATTAATTTAATATGTTAAACGAACAGAACGATAAGGCAGAGAAAGCGAACCTTTTTTTTATATATATGTACCTACGTAGATAGGTATAAATTTGGAAAAGGCATAAATGTAAGTGGGACAGGTGAATCGATAAGGAATGAACTAAAGCGGCAGTCGACTTGTACGTATGATACATATATACGGATCTAGGGATCGGAAAGGAAGATAGGAGACAAAAGGAGAAGCCTGATGATAGGTCTGGTCTCGTTCATAGCCGTGGGGATTTGAAACCCACCCACTTCATCATAATAGCCCACTGCTGTGTGCACATTCAGCTACCATTCACTTGGCTTATTTCATCTACGTGCAAAGCGCGTTTATGCCAGAAATAAATTTAAAATATAATATATGCAGAGTCGTATTGTCTTATACATGTAGTATGTAGAACCAAGCTAAATGAATATTTTTTCAAATTGGGAACTTCAATATTATTTTTTGTATAGAAAGATAACATTTTAGTACAAAAATTGGTTTGATTTATTTTTAGTGCATGATTAGCTGTGAATAATTTTGCCCACTCTGTTGGTTGTACAAAGCGTTCATGCCTCATTCAAAATTGCAAGTGCACCTGTCAACGACAGGGATTACACGAATGTCATGTTAATTGGCGAATGCGGTGACAGCGTTAAATGTCCAGAGCAGATTTGCGATTGCGTTACCGAGAAGACGAATCGTAATTGTGGTAATTGGCTACTGTTGACAAATTTTTACGAAAGCCTACAAAACGTGAGAAATCTCGACGAAAAATATCCGACACAAAGGATATCGTGTCGACTCTCAATTATGAGTTGCAAATTACGACAAGCCACTGGCCATTGTCTAGTCTTGTTTAAATTGTGTGAATTCGACGAACGTTGCGTGGTTGGTTTGTTTTGTAATTATTTTTTTTTCGAAGATATATTAGGTACATACATACAACTAATTTTATTTTTTTTAAATAATTTTCCGAATTTGCATGAAGGATAGCGGCCGAAAGTAATTTAAACGCAAACAAAGCGGAAATAGTGTTCATTATACGAAATAGGATAAACATAATCTTGTCTCACTTAATGGGTTAATCTTCGTTTATGCGATGTTTCTCTATAATGGACAACGAAGTCGTAAAATGACAAAAGAATATCGTAAAAAGTAGCCTGCACTATAAAGGTGAAGATTTTATACAAAATTTTAACGAGATTACCAAGAACAACAATAAACTTACGCGAGTTAAAACCTTACTAAAACTTCATCCTCAGATTTATATCGCAGATAAGATTAATTCAACCATAAAGTAAGTTTAAACTACACGAACAACTAACACATTCGGAATGCAATTGCGTACTCAAACGTAAGCATGCAATCTATGTAGTATTGATTCTTATCGCGAAAGTACATATGTACATACATACATAGTATAAACAACCAAAGGATTTAATCTATATACATATGTTTAATCACCGAAATGAAAAACGTAAACTAAGAAAGACTTTTCTTAATCATATACATCATTTACAGCCATTCACCAACGATTCCAGGATGAAGGCTTCTCTAATACACTTCCACTCGTCTCTGGTTTGTGCAACTCTCATCCATCTCACCTCACACATTTCCTAATTTCGTCTACCCATCTTTCTCGTGGTCTTCCTTTTACCCCTTTACATTCTCTTAGGTACCATTCTAGCACTTATTTACTCCGCCTTTCGTCCATTATTCTAGCTACGTGACCCGCTTATTGCTATTTCAATCTCTTCACTCTCTCCACTATATCCACTAACATTGTCATACTTTTCACCCATGTATTCCGCTGCCTATATTTTCTTGATATGCCGAGCATACAGCGTTCCATATTTCTTTGAGAGCATTGGAATTTGTTCAATTTCCAAGTTTCACATCCATACGTCATCACTGGCAAAACACATTGATCGAAGATCATTTTTTCTCCAGGCAACCACAGATTGACTTTAAAAATATACCGAAATCGACTCTATGAAACTTCTTACTTCGTTATATTTTACACAAACTGATGAATTGAAATCGATTGTATGTAAATCCAAATACACACTAAACAATATGTCATTGTGTGACGAAATCAATAAAGACCGCATACAACAATAATAACAAAGAGTGTATGTGTATAGGTGGATTCAAAGCCAGACAGTTTTACTATCAATTTCAAAAATCTCTTTTGTATAACGTATTACATTATATTTGAAATTCTGATCGGATTATTTATTATGTGAACCAAAGGTATACTATTGCAGAGCTGGCCTTCGTCCAGGGTGCGTGCGAATGAATGAATGGGCGCGGATCAAAAGGGAAGCACATTGAAAAGAAGGGCTCGTATAAAAAAAGCCATCTGTACAAATATTCGCCCTTTATCCGGACACGATCTGGTGCTCCGGTAAATAACCGGTGACTGTGACGGACAGACGGACGGACGCGTCACAAAAATGCCGCCGATTCCCATTGTGTGGTCTCATTTCGACTGGAAAATAATAATATTAGCACCCCAACCACACGCACAGCCAATTCGAACGCACACACTAATAATTACAGAGCTTATTATACACAAATCGTAGAAAAAATAAATGCGTTGGTGGAAAATTGTATCGTCGTGAAAGCGCGTTGCGTTGAGTCACCATGGCCAAATTTATTAGATGATTGTGCGAAAAGTGTGCAGTGCCGATGTCATTATAACAATATAATAACTATAATAGTAATTGCTATTAGGCGACAAACACTGTGAATAATGAATATGTTTTACCCTCTTCAAATTTCTCTTTAGTCATTCGGCTTCATTAATTCAGTATAAATAATGAAAATGATATTTTCGTCACGATACATTCCATATTTATATCCAACTATGTATGTATGTACTATGACAAGTTCTCATTTATTATATTACATCATATTTGTTTTTGTCTGAATTTAACATTAACTAAACCCAATTTAAATTTCAATTCGGTAAAATTTTATGGAAATTTCATAGTCAGAATATGGTGTTCGTTAGATCACAATGAGCAACGCCATAATAGATTCACACATGCATTGTGCTCGGAACCCGTTAACTAATCAAAAGAAGCTTATTGAATTCAATATGTCCGGCTTTGGACGGACCGAAAAAAAAGAGAGCCAAGTCTTTATTTAGACACAAAAACCCCTTTTATCAAATAATGTAATCGTTTTTATTATTTAATGTATTCACAAGAGGGGCGAATGGTATCTTAATCTCGAATCGCACAGCGTGCAGTGTAATTGGGTGCATTCTTTTCATCATTCAAACGTATGTATGTACACACTTCACAGTATGAAAGTAAGTACGTATTATAGGATGCGAATATTTTTCGAGGTGACGACGGAAAATTTTCCGTGTTTTCCCGGAATCATAAGAAAATTGGAAAAGTTTTCCGACGCGCTCATCCGAATAAGAGTCTCAGTCGAGTCATACTCGAATGGAAAATCGCGTCGGATTTTGCCGAAATTAAACCTGCGAACTTTGCAAATCGCGTCTGTTGACCTTTGCAACGGTAAAAAATAATTAAAATCTGTTCCTTTTATATACGATACGAGTGTAAGTAGCATTAGAACGACCTTATTGTGTGTATCGCGCGCGATAACGACTTAGAGAGCCGGTGGGGTCGAGTCGAAAAGCCGGGAGAACAAAGCGAAGATTAACCCCGCGTAATCCCGAATCCAACCCCCTTACAACCCCTACGAAAAAAAGAGTACCTACATAGTTAATTTCATGCACAAAGCCTTCTGCGTGTGACGTCGGCGAATTGTAAATAAAGGATTGCTTTTTTTTTCTCGTTTAAACAAACCAAGTTTAAATAAACACCGTCGAACCGACGATACGTGTATCAACATATAAGATGTTTAAACGCCTTTCAAGCTATGATAAATGATCGTTTGAATGACGAATTGATTAAGAGGAGAGTTATTAATGAATCGACGGGAAGCGATGCTCGAATGTGATACCTTATTCATACAAAAGGTGGGAGAACAAAGCGCGTGTCCGGGATTATTCACTCTAGGGGAAAAATCGATGGTTCATTATTAGAAACGTATGCTCAAATCTATATAACATCTACTATACAAAGCTACGGTTTATAAATTTCATCAAAGTAACGACGAATAATTTAGCTGGTATTTTGTATAAACAACTCTCACATGTATGTACCATATGAGTAAAGCAATAACGCTTTGATATCGTTATAGTACAAAGTATCATTGAGAAGATAAATATATATCTGATCCATTAAATTGAATGTTGTTTTAATAAATATGACACACAGAACGTCGAGTGTGGGAAAAATGTTATAATCCTATTTGTGTAGTACTAGCACGGTTTCAAATCAATAAGATTAGTTTGTGTTGATGTTCTTCAAACAGTAAATTATCGTCTGTAGATAAAGAAGGGAATGTATCGATGTTTCAGGAATGTGCGATAAGACTATGGGTACGTATATGATATGGTATTATGTATATCTAGTTGGGTATCACAAAGCACAAAGTTCGTATGTGGGCGAGTCGATACCGTTTAACGGTTATTGTTTAAGCGGCGACCCAAAACGACCTCCAGCACTTTGATGAAATTGAAGGGGGTTGGTTCGATGGTCGGTGCACGTTATTTGAAATTCACCGTACACGAGTGGAAATTAGCCAGTATAGTACACAATGGGTCGTACCTTTATCTACCCCAAGCGGCGAAGGGTCGCTCGCTCGTGGCCCCTCATCAGACACACCCGACGCACAGTTTGAGAAACCGATCGGTCGCAATTACCATGTCAATACGTCAACGTGGATAGTAGCACTCGTATACATACATATGTATGTATGTATGGACTTATGTGAAAACAAAGTGAAATTGGAATTGTATTTTCGCGAGACGCCTTCAGCCTGTTATTCAATTTAACGGAAACAGACGGTTTGGTTTCGCCTTAATGAGTTCCGCTCACCGGCTTTCACAGGTGATGATTTATTGTCTACCTGATTGGTTCTAAAACTTTTGCAGTGATGAAACACTGCAAAGAGCTGTCACTAGAGCAACCTAATAGGCCGATTCAACGAATCAGAATCTACCTACTCTACATATTCAATATCTACTATGCAAAGTTGGAAAATTGACTTGAATTATTCCATTAGGTTCACAAGTATTGATTTGCTGCATCCAAGTCACCTGCCACCGAAACCAGCACCTTAAAGCAATCTAATCTTCATTTAAAAGTCTAAATTCATACTAACTACTTACAAGATGGATATTTAGATGTAGATGTAATTCAAATGGTATGTAACTTTATTCTGCCAAAATGATATCTTGTAATTAGTTAGCTATAATTCATATGAACGGATTATATTTATCCCAAGCGTAGTGCTCTGGTAGAGCTATTGCATATCAGTAGAGTGGTTGTGGGTTCAAGTCCTGGCCAAATACGCTGCTGGTGAGATCTTGTGTTTATAAAAAGATCGACCGTATCCTGTTAGAACTTAATTGATGTGACGGATCCAATAAACCAGTATTTTCCCCCTCAGTTTCTCGCAAATTAGAGTTATTAGCATTTCGAATTTGTTGAATCTTATAAAAATAAGCTACCTACATAATATATTTCTCGCAAATTTGCTGTGTATCAATTTTTTTTGTCTATTGTCCATAGATGTCTCTATTGTATTCTACAATGTACTGTTATGTTTGAAAATTTGTTAGCACTCATATATGTTCAAAAATAATCTCACCATATTTGTTGCCTTGAGGTAATTCCTATCATGGCACATATGATGTATGTATGTGTGCAAATATATATATATATATACATATATATATATATATATATATATATATATATATATATATATATATATATATATATATATATATATATATATATATATATATATATATAACACAGTACATACATTATTCGTCAAAATTTCTGAACAGTCCAACTGATATGTATAAGATGAAAATCAAACATTCATTTGAAATTCTGCATAATTCAATCACACTTGTGACCCAGTTAATCTGCAGACTTGCGTAAATCTACAATTCAAACATCACCAAATTGAAATTCATCCACCTGGTACTACAATAGGTATACAAAATTTGTCGTCGTTGCACCTTATCGTCATTGCTGATAAAATGATTAATCACACAATACCTACAAACGTCTTCATTCAACTGAATTATTAAGCGAGTCTGTCCAATCGAGATCATCAGGTGAAGAGGACTCCCTCGTCTATCTGATTGATTACGAGAGCCCGTCGCAACGTTGTCGGGTCATCATCGTAGATTTCAACACAACGCATCATCCATTATGCCCTATGGTAGGTCGTTTTAGTCCTATGACGATGGAGATCTGAAAATTCGATACCTAAACGATTATTACACTAATAGAATATCGTTATAAACTTATCGCAGCATCTAGTGTCGATATAATTGTACAATAACTATTAGACAACGAGTGTAGGCGTAATAATTTATGAATGTCAACTTGTACTACTACTAAATTTGACTCGGGTATTAGATTTCCTACTAGGGATAATGTCACATTGATATTCATACTTGCTAATTAAAGTTTATAAGACGCGATTGATGACTTACAGCTTATAGAGTGTGTGTTTTATGTAAACAATTCTATCCATTATAATATGTGTATAAAATTTGAAGGAGTTCTTTAATTAATAAAGATTTACATTTGAGCAAAAGGGTTTAGATCTCAATGATGAATTGAAATCTTAATTATAATCACATATTAAGACGTTTAGAGAGGTTTCCGAGATCTGAGTGAAAGACGCAGGAGTGTGATAGAGGTAGTTTATTGCTCTTGATCTGTCGGTATGCCAGCTCCGAATCAAGCACACACCGAAATCGCCTAATATTTATATCCATCGGGTATTCTTCGCATAGAGAGATTTTTTATTATTATTTTTATTATAAATTTATACCAGTAATCCCAACGGGCCTTCCTGGCCAGAAATATTGTACGTTTGATACAAATATTATAAGTGTAATTCAAAGTAAATATATATGTATCAATTAACATCCACGGAGACATTTATGGCAAAATTTGTAAATTTGCAGCATTTTATACAATTTAGCGAAAACTTGAGATTTGTGAGAAAATGGGTAAGGTTGCCAATTTGTTAGAACCGTTTCAATGAAAATCAGATAAACTGGCAAACTCTGATAGGAAAAGATCGACATGGAGTCAGAAATCCAAGGTCTGGCAAGCAGAAACCAGTGTGATTTGAACCCGTGACCACTTTATTCAAAGCATTATATGCTAACCACTAGTCTATTCTGCTGGTTAAATCATGAGACCTTAAGCTGGTCAATGGATCGTGAGACCTTATTATTTATTGTATACGGCTCAGGTGATCAGGGCTAGTAAACTAGTGGTCGACGAGTACCAATCAGCTAATTTCCACGTTACAATATCATAGTAGGCCGCTTAAAAAATTTTTAATACATCATCTGTAATATCGAAGTTAGGAAAAATGGGGAAGGGGAGGCAGATGTAGAGATTCGTCAAATGGTTCACAAAAACACACGATGGTCCACAAATAAAAGAGCAAATTTCGTTTCAATGTCACCATTCGAAGAAGCGTTCGTACGTGTAACCGTGAAACGACCGTGCGTTCGTTCACACATTTTTCACAATACACCCGAAATATCGGCGTCCTTTTGTAAACGACGGCAATTTGTCCCATTTTGTGTCAAATTATGGACAATGGCCGCGCACAAAAGGTAAACGATTTAAAACGGTACGAATTCCTTTTGTGACGGATCAAACGTGCACCAAAATGCCGGGGATAATAAGTCGTGCGTCGCAACTGAGACGAATCGCACCGAACGAGATGGTGAATTCGACACGTCAGATTCGCAGAGAGAGAGAGAGAGTAATCTGGATCCGGATAGGGTCCTTATGCGTAATTTGGTATGAAATTGAATCAATATTTTGCCAAGGACTTGCTTATCTCGAACGGGCCAAAACGGCTTCAATAAGCCGTCGACTTAGAGTGCGAAGGCATTTCGACGGTTAAGCCCTGCACTGTATATAATATATATATATATATATATATATATATATATATATATATATATATATATATATATATATATATATATATATACGTATAATATAAGCGAACACGGCAAATATAGAATATCATAATAATAGTATATAAGAGACTGAATGGGTGGGTGTTACAATGAACACGCCAGGTGTTTGGCGGAGATATCGAAAAAAGCTGACAGAATTAATAGTCCCTGCCCTTTCCCCGGTCTCGGAAAGCTTTAACATACCCTGAAAGCGGATAGGATGCTGTTTGCGATAAACTCTTGCATTGAATACAATATCGGCATATATTTTTACTGTTACTAAAATACTCGAGGAATATTAAAAAATATCTAGTAGTTGATTTTATACTTGGTAGTCATTATGACAAAAGTGAGTTTGTTTCCGTCAATAACAAAAATGTAATATTATATAAAAATATACATAAAGCAGCATAGCTCAATGGTTAGCTTGTAATGCTTTCAACTGAGTGGTCACAAGTTAATTTCCCGGCCCGGTGCTGCTGACCAAACTTTGGATATGTGACTGCTGGTTGATCATTTCCTAATAGAGTTTGCCAATTTATATGTGATCATTGAAACGGTTCCAATAAATTGGCAATCAGTCCTATCTCTTACCAAAACTCGAGATTTATAGCATCTCCAATTTGCTGATATATAAAATGCTGTAAAAATGTTTGTCGAATTTGTAGGTAATTGGTGCTCAGGGGCTCACCTTTTAGACCTTCCTGGTATATACTTACATATATTATATGTGTAAAATTTAAAATAAAATATATATGTACATACTTCAAATGTTAGGTTTTGTATTTTTGATAGTATTTTCTTTGCGAGGTATCGTGATAGACATTAGGTCTGTTCTTAGAGCTGTCAGTTAGTAAATCGGACTCAAGCTTCCGGTTGATTGTTCATCGTGTGTTCCGATTAGATGGTGTGACGTTGTAACACTTAAACTGAATGAGTAAGAAGGATGTTGGAAAACGATTTACAATAAGCTTTCATCTAGATTGGACTTGAATTTATTAGTCAATTGCTAACGTTGAATCTTTCTACTAGTTTATAGCTATTATGCGAGATAAAAAAACTTACCTTACAAAGAAAAATACAATGAGAAAACGAATGCCCAGTTACCAATAGCCAAATTGTTTGGAATTTAATTCGATTAAATTGAACCAAGTTTTGATTGAAATAAAATATATGTACATACATATCTAATCTATAATTTGGAAAGAGACTTTGTATGTATCCTTGGTCGTCGTTTTCGTCGTCGTCGTCCGTAGATCGGTGACGTCATCGAACACGTGATTCGATTTTTTTTTTTTCGATCCATGGGCGCCGATTTGTTTTTTTCGTTTCAATGGATTCACCCCCGCGGGGGCGCAAGGCGAGTAGCTTCATGGGGCCCCGCCAGGGGCGCCACAAGGGGCGCAGCCCCGTGGGGCCCCAGCCTCATGGGGCGCAGCCCCATGGGGCTCAAAAGGGGGCGCCACAAGGGGCGCAGCCCCGTGGGGCCCCAGGGGGGCCCAGCCTCATGGGGCGCAGCCCCATGGGGCTCAAAAGGGGGCGCCACATGGGGCGCAGCCCCATGGGGCTCAAAAGGGGGCGCCACAAGGGGCGCAGCCCCGTGGGGCCCCGAATGGGGGCCCGGGGGGCCCAGCCTTATGGGGCGCAGCCCCATGGGGCTCAAAAGGGGGCGCCACAAGGGGCGCAGCCCCGTGGGGCCCCGAAGGGGGCCCGGGGGGCCCAGCCTCATGGGGCGCAAGCCCTAATAGGCATTAACTAAGGGGGGCGAAGCCCTAGACGGCAATTAATCATGGGGGCGCGGAGGGGCGAAGCCCTAAAAGGCAACTGATCATGGGGGCGAAGCCTTAGACGGCATTTAATCATGGGGGCGCGGAGGGGCGAAGCCCTAAAAGGCATTAACTAAGGGGGGCGAAGCCCTAAACGGCAATTAATCTTGGGGGCGCGGGGGGCGAAGCCCTAAAAGGCATTAACTAGGGGGGGCGAAGCCCTAGACGGCATTTAATCATGGGGGTGCGGAGGGGCGAAGCCCTAAAAGGCATTAACTAAGGGGGGCGAAGCCCGAAACGGCAATTAATCTTGGGGGCGCGGGGGGCGAAGCCCTAAAAGGCATTAACTAAGGGGGGCGAAGCCCTAGACGGCTTTGAATCATGGGGGCGCGGAGGGGCGAAGCCCTAAAAGGCAACTGATCATGGGGGCGAAGCCCTAAACGGCAATTGCTCATGGGGCGTGGAGGGGCGAAGCCCTAGAAGGCAAAGGCTCAGGGGGGTGCCGAGGGCGAAGCCCTAGAAGGCAAAAAAAAAAAAATTGATTTTTTTTTTTTGATTTTTTTAAATTTTTTTTTTGATTTTTTTTTTAATTTTTTTTTTGATTTTTTTTTTTATTTTTTTTTAATTTTTCTTTTAATTTTTTTTTTAAATTTTTAAATTTTTTTTTTTTTTTTAATTAAATTAGCTTAGTCATGTTTAAGCGGTTTATATTATAAACACTGAGCGAAGCCGGGTAATACAGCTAGTGTATTATAAGCGAAGGAGATGATAATTTTGGACAGTTAAAAAAATTTTTTCAGATAAAAGTTAATGGTTGTTAAAGTTAAGAAAAACTAACAAATCTATCGATTTAAACGTGATTTAATTTAAAATCATTTATATGATTGAATTCACAAACATAATCAACTAATTGAAATAGGCTTTATATACAGCTGGGATATGTTTATGAAATAAGTAAATGTATTGAAATATCAAAACGTATAATGTAAGATTCCAAATGGTCTATTGATTGCGTCTTATGGGCAGCAAAGCGTGCGATTTAGAAATGGGATGGCGATATATTCGAGTTTATGTCGCTTTCAAAACGGATAACAATTATATATGGGGTGTATTAAGCCGTCGTAAAGCAGGATTTGGATAGGCAAAGATCGAGTCGAGGAGGGGTTAAAGCGCAACGCATTAAATACAAACGCAACTGAAAACATTTAAGTATTGTTTTGAGTTATAGTTAATGTTCCGAGGGGAAAACAAGAATAACGAGCGACGTAATATAAAATTACGACCATTGTGTGAGGGCGATGTTGAAAGTCGGAGACGAACTTTTCGATCATCCCTCCCAGCCGAGGAGCACGGAAGCTGGTGCACTCGCAGAAGCGAACGATGCTGAATCATCATTATCCGGTAAATGCATAATAATTGCACATTACTAACCGCGAGAGCATGTTAGGCCATGAGACTGGGATGTTATGGAAACGCTAATAACCGAGATTTATCTAGCCGACATCCGGGTGCGAGGGAAACAAAGAGAGCAAGCAGGTGCCAAGTTCAATGCGGGCGCATTAAATATCATTTTTCTGTGAATAAAGTGTGGTCGAGAAGTGTGAGCATTTTAGCCACTGTCGTTCCCAGTGTGTGGGAGTCCCGCGGGCCGTTATTTGTCACCCCTGTTAAATGTTGTGCAATAATTCAAAGATTTATGCGGTGTCCCTCCACGGGCAAGGAAGACCTCCTCCGGTTTTATGGGGGAACCTGACATGAAGCCGAGTGAGGTAAAACTCACATACGAACATTGCCCAAACACTGGAATGAATACCCTTTTAATGTCTATTGAATGAAATATTAGAATGGTATAAAAATTTTGCAACAAAAATCGAACTGTTGAAGTTTACGTTTTAATCGAAATACATGCCACTAAAAATACGAAAGGTGTGAAAAATTTATGGATTTAAACTTTATATAAATTAAAATGTTTTTTGAATTAACAATACCAAAATCAGAATCGTACCAAGGCATTGACAACGGGAAATTTATCAAACGCAAAAATCTGAAGAGCGCTCGGAGCGTTAAGCAAAACTTTCTTACGACGACAAATACAATATGAACAATACATTTATTAAAGGATAAGACTTAAAAGTATCATTAGGTACCCATTAAGGCAGGTCATTTTTTTCATACTATTTATCATATGGATATTTTGAATGTACTGAGCGAGTAGGATTTACAAGAATCTTATTCGAGTATTATACAAGCTGTACGCATATTTCTGACAATGCTAGCGACAAATAACCACGGTCGAAAGAAGTTTGAGCAAATTAAGAATGGTCAAAAATTATTTGAGATCTTTAAATAATCATGATTGCACTTCTGATTTCATTTGGGTCAATAGAACATTAGTGTGTGATTTAAAATTCGACAATATCATTAATGATTTTGTTAATTTAAAAGTGAGAAAAATAAAACTATACATGCGTTTTTTTATTTAAATATTAAGTATGAATAGTTAAATTAGTATCACGAATAAATATAATGTTTAATTATAAATTTGAGTTCTATGTACACGTCTATTGTTTTAAAAAATAGCTATATTTTGTATAACGTAATTTTAATACAATAAATAATTTTCATATAAAATTTATTTCTTCAATTATGTTTTTGCCAAGGGCGCCAAAATCATTGGTACGACTCTATCACAACTTATATAATATATTTGTAGAACTCGAAGGATATTCGTTTGATGTGAAACTTAAAAAATTAACAAAGTAAAGAAAGCCTCTTGTAGATTTATTTTGGAAAGTCAAGATTAAAAGTAGGTTAGAGCAATTCGTAATGTATTGTTATTTTTTATAGAATTATCTACATATATTTAGGTACATTTTTGTCAAGCTTTGCATATTGATTTCTTAAAGTCGATTATTTATTTATTTTATTTTAAACGCACAAACGAGAGCCTTTTAATTAGATTAATCTACACATGTTTGTATGTACTTTTGGAATTGAAATTTTATCGATTTTGTCAAAAGCCGTAGGATAAAAGTGGGTTTAACCTTTTATTTATTTTTTGCATTACTTTTGTAAATCTTTCAATATATCGTTTTGAGTGCAAGTATAGGTGTTTATATGAAGTTCTTTCATTGCGGTGTAAAGTGGTTTAAAGCGGTGTCTATTACGCTTCAAAGTCTGACGATGAATAAATCCACTGACACGAGAGGCTTTAAACTTGCTTAGCGATCAATCATTTTGCTGGAAAGCAATTTGTCTTTGCTTTGAAGCTTTCCCTTCGAATAAGTAACTTATATCATTCCGGATGGAGGGGGAGAAATCCGGCGAAATCCGGTCGCCGTTAATACGAAGGAAGATCCCTCTCAAAACCCTACATCGAGACAGGTCGCGGACTTGACATATTTTCTCCAAGTATTTATATACGATTAGATACGCCGAAAAAGGAACTGATAGAGATGCCGAACGACGTCAACAATAAAAGAGTTTGATTTCGTAATAAAATCGAACGATAAAATTAGGAAAAGCTTTGTATTGTATTTATCGTACAACGACCGAGAAACAATGTAGCACACGTAGAAACATTGTACGTATGATGTCACGTAGATTTTACTTTATTTTGAATGTATTTGATGTGATAAAATTGAAAACGGGCGGCGTATAAAAATTCAATTTATCGATCGTAAAATCGTAGTGTCATTAAGAAAAAATTTATATAAAAATTCAATATAATTTATTTTTTTACAACATCGTGTAGGAGTCATTCGTCGATGACGAATTACTATGAAAGTTTTCTTTTTGATAAAATTTTTAGTATGGCGGCTACGTCGAAAAGACAAAGGTTAACTCGAAGCGAAATGTCAACTAAATTTTAAAATAACATATAAACTTTTTTATATGCATTTTTTCATGGGAATAATATCAGCATAGTCATCTTGTACAGGTGACTAAAGTGGCGGTTACGGCGATTCGTCGTTTTTAGAGATGTCCGTACTAAACATTTTACGAGCGAAACATCGTGTTTCGATGATACGACGATAAAATGGCATAAAATTTATACAAGCGTAGGTATCCGAACATACATATGTAAGTGTGTATGGGTTCTATTTTTGGTTGATCTTTATGAGTTTGTGATCGAACTCGACGATAAACAAAAAGCGGGGTGATTTTAATTAAAACGAGCCAATTTCACCGCGTTAAAAATGCTCGTATACCGCGTAAAAAACACATTAAAATTTTGTCTTTTAATTAACGCGAAACTTAAAACGTCGTCAAACGCCGATGAAATGGAGACGTTAAAATTGGATATCTGCATATGAGATGTAGATTAGATGTGGATAAGGGAAAAATTTTACGAAACATGGGTGTCGAAAGGAACAAAACGAGAACCTTTCCGGTGTGATAAATTGAATAATAAAAACTGCAAATATTTCAACGCCGTAAAAACAAGAATTCAGCTCAAATTATGCGTGTATATCCTATATCTTGTACGGTGACATGAAATTTTTTCGAAAGTCAAAGAAATATTCTTGTTTTTTTCAATAAAGCAATGTGATCGTAAAAGCCGTATCATAAAAGTACGAAGCGAGAATAATATTAATTAAAGGTATATTTTGAGACTGTTAAAATGCACGTGTAATAAATATAAATGATTTTTCGCACTGCATGTATATACATACATATGTATATAATACTAATTAAAATATTATTCAGATCGTGAATATACCAGTTGATTATATTCACGATCTGAACATTCCATTGAAATTAATCTATAAATTTTAATGATCACAATAAACCAAACGTATTGAATTTCATAATATGTCAGACAAGCTGAACCGAACTTCACTAAATAGATTCATAAAATAAAAAAATTCGAGAATTTGAATTATTATTAAAAAAAAATAACGTTGGCATACATATGTATGTATGTATGTATATATGCATGTGTATATACATAAGTATACATATATGTGTGTATAGTATATACATATATACCGACAAACAATTGTTAAATGAAACGTAATGAAAATCTCTATAACCAATTGACTTGGTGACTTTGTAGCCAGTTCAGAAAATTGCTTCAAGTTTGTATGAAGACTCGTAGTAAATGAAAATATCGTAAATTCTGATGATTTTCACAACGTAAATAGGTATTTAAAAAAAATGTTTGTAAAACAGTTATATGTGTACAACTTCTGCCGTAAATACACATACGTCTAATCTACGTTAAATAAATAGCAACTCTAATTTTTTCTGATCCAATCAAATTCTGATATCTTATAAGTATGTATGTACATATGTATGTGTATTCTGATTTTGAATTGTCTATGTTGTAACGTGAAGATGAGGCGAATTGTGTATCACTGGTTTGTCCAGCATTGATCGCCTGATCGCGCGCTCGCACCAAAATGGCGTTGGCCTATGAGAGCGCTGCATGCAACAGCCAATAAGGTGTAGCGAGTATATCTGTAGTGCTGATGGTCAGGCCTGGATATTTGTGACTCCAGGTCGATCGTTTCATATCAGAGTTTGCCAATTTCTCTGATTTCATTGTTGAAACGATTCCCGATTAAAATTGGCTAAAAACCTTCCTACCTACTATGTCACCACTATTTGAGTATGATTATTATACATAGATGTTATAGAATTCATAGATGTCTCGTTAGTTTGGGAGTTTTTCAGTGTCACGTATTTCAGCGACTAGTGTAATTAAAATGATGCATTGTTTGTAATTGGCCAGGAAGGCGCATTGGGGTTTACCTATACGGCCTTAAATAAATAAAAAAGTCGATAAAGTACATATGTATGTACAATAAAAATAAATTAAATAAATTATTTCTTTATATTATATAATAACTTGTTTGGCGTCTGGAATAAAGTAATAAATTAAAATTCAAGATTTTATACAAACAACCTTTTGTATTTAAATGGCTAAGTCTGGGGGGCACATTAATTGCGGTCGGCCAATTAGGCCGTTGTCTTTTGCGACCCCTCTCGCTCGTTGCGTCGATGAATTTCACTTTTTCGCCGTGCGAATATCCGTCAAAGGAGGGCCGAGAACCACTGGCCGTAAAGTTAAGTTATATAATATTAACCCCGGGAGTTATTTTAGGGTTCAGTTGAGCGCATAAAGGTGAATGAGGTGAAGGTGCGGCCGCCCCGACTCTCGTGGCCGCATAATGGCCGAGGAGATGTGCCCAGGAGGCCGCAACGGCCAGCCCTCTACAAATGACGGGGTGTCGTCGCCGTGGGGGTGGCAAGGGGTTGGTGGCAAGGTGACAACCCCTCCTCCCCCAGCGCCCGCCCCCCCGGTCCATTGTTGCGAGCAACCGTGCTGGAAAATTCGTCGGGCAAGATTACGTGCTTGCGTGCTCACCGGTGGACATTTTTCCCAGAAGGATTCGACCGACGCGTGAAAAGCACTTGTGTGCTGTGGCTAAAAGCGACAATCCTTTTTTCACCCCCACCCCCTTCATTCTCCCTCTTTCGCTTTTATGCAATGTCTTATTTACTTTTATTGCTCGAATCTTATGGAATCGGTAGTTTGAAAAGACGCCGCCGCGTAAGATCACGCTAGAATAATCCCAATCGAGGATTTGAATTTTTTTTTAATATGAACATTCGAAATTGCGGTTGTTTCAAATTCATAAGATGGCTTGCATTAATTAAAAACCGACGGTTAACAATAGAAATACAAAGGAGAGAGATAGCTAGATGCAAAGCGTTGTAGAGTACGTTAGAATATTAAAAAGTCATACCTAACCACAAGCTTTTAGACTTGCACTATAAATTCAATTCAATAGAACAAAAGCATTGCATTTCATCTGTTTAAATATTTCAATATATTATTCTTTGACATCATAGCTACCTACCTGAAAAGTTTCATTGGAAAATTAGGAAGCAACTAAAACTATTGTCGCATTAAAATTTTGATTTGGTAACTTCCTTTCATTAAATAATAAAAACATGAAGTACCTAAGCTTGATACTGAGTACGCAATTTCGGCCAGGTATTTACTTTAATGTGTAACAATTTAACCTTCTAATCGGAAATTTTCAATAAGGAAAAGACTGAAAAATAGACTCAAATATACTACCAAAATATTTATTAAATAGACATTAAATGCAAACTTTATAGACACATCGGATGATTTACTATTAAATAATATTCACTTTGTATATACGCAAGCGTCTTGTAAATTGCATTCTTGTGTACATAAGCCGAGGAATGGAGGTGTGGGGAAGATGCAATTTCCACTTTGTGTACACAGACTTTAATCGGTAAATTAATACTTCCACCGTTCCCGAGCAGTACTTGTAAACATATTAGGTACTAAACATCCAGGTATGTAGATACGGGTAGATAAATCAACCCTCGGCACAAAATTAATACTCACCGTTTTGCATTCGAGAGCTCCGAGATTAAAACACTTACAATGAAAAAAAATACAACGAGAAGAAAAATTAAACAAGCGGATTCGAAGTGTAACCTTTTATTGGCACTTTAGAACAGTCGTAGACCCAGTTAGGACGGGTTTTACTGTGAGGGGGCAATTTATACAGACAAAGCCTTAAGATCGGTTAAAAAGGGGAGATGGGGGGGCTCAAGGCTGGCGTAAGGGATAATTATTTCCGAAATGAAAACTGAATTTAGTGACTGGCACAGCCGGGAGGGCTTTCTATCAAAACGGCGGGTCCTCACATCACAAAGGGTGCATCCGGAGTGATTTGAACCCATCGAAGCGTGAACCGAAAACGAGAGGGAGGCTCGCGTACATCTCCATTCCCACACACAAATACGCAAAATCCATAATACATTATCGGAACAGCTCTGAAAATGGGGTGGTACGTATCGGTGTTAAGTTCCAGTTGAGAAAACAGTTTGCTTTGTGTCATCACGGGAGTATACATAATTTGAGCATGTTATCATTCCGCAAGTACGTATAGTAAACTTTGCATTGTTCCCACGCAGTAATTTAAAATGATAAATAGCTTAAACAATGGAGCTAATTTTCTTGTTTTATGGGGATGGAAGATTGTAGGAATCGAACAAGACTTGGAACACTCGAACAGGCGTCCGTTTACGAGCGGTTCGAAGACCGGAAACACCACCCCTTTCCGTAATTAATTAGTGATTTTCTTCGAGGGTAGAGTTGGGGAGGCGCATGGAACAACTATTCAGAGGGCATAAAGTCTTCCGGAAAATTATTGAAGTTAATCGCCTAAGGAAATATTCCCTTTTGCCAACGAACATATAACTAAAATATCGAAAACTTGACCCGAACGATAAAAATAAACCAGCTTAACCGACAAAAGCTTTTCTGGTTTTTCACTAATGGATAAATATCAAAGAAAAATAAACTTTTAAACCCAGTTTTGAGCCATTAATTATATTTCTAGATATGAATCAGCGCTACATACTTTATTCAATTATAAAAAGTAACCCGCAGAGGCAACGTAATTCAAGCTTGCATTAAAACAAAATTAAAACATTCTACAGAAATATGCCTAATCTCTTGATCAAATGCAATATCAAACAATTAATTAAAAATTTAACAAACTTTTTATTTATTTTTTGAAAATATCCATAAATGAACTTTTCCTTCTAATAAAAAAGTCAAATTCTTAAATACTGCATCACATAGCGAGAATATCAAATATATGTACGTATACATGTATTTATTTAACCGCAGTGAAAATACAGATTGATCCAATGCGCCATTGTGCCTAAACATATTATATAATTATTTTAAATTAAATACGACATCTATGGTCAAACATTGCACAAACGTATTATATAAGCATTATATAAGGCAAATACAAATATCAATTAATATCCACATTTGCAGCATTTCAGCAAAAGTGTTTAGATCTCAATGATGACTTGAATCTTAATTATAAACACATATTTAGACGTTTAGAGAGGTTTCTGAGATCGGAGTGAAAGACGCAGGTGCGTGGTAGAGGTAGTTTATTGCTCTTGATTTGTCGGCATGCTAGCTTCCAATCAAGCACATACCAAAATCGTCTAATATTTATATCCATCGGGTACTCTTCGCATAGAGAGATTGTTTATTATTATAAATTTATACCAGGAAGGCCTAACAAGTAACATCAACGCACCTTCCTGGCCAGAAATATTGTACAAATATTATTAGTGTAATACTAAGTAAATATATATGTATCATTTTAAACAATTCAGCGAAATTGGAGATTGCTGAAAACTTGAGATTTGCGAGAAAATAGATAAGGTTGCCAATTTGTTAGAACCGTTTCATTGAAAATCAGATAAATTGGTAAACGCTGATAGGAAAAGATCGACATGGAGTCACAAATTCTGGCCGGCAGAAACCTGTGATTTGAACCTGTGACCACTTTCTTCAAAGCATTATATACTAACCACTAGTCTATGCTGTTATACAAATGTCTATATACATATATAAAATGGCCAATATCATAAATGAGATATTACACATTACAACTCCAATAATTCCAGTGATTGATAGTGTTATAAAATGGCAATAATTTCGATTATAAATCCGATGGCAAAAGCTGTAAATGCGTCGTGCCAAAAACACGAAATGGCCATAATTTCGCATTAATATTTTTGAACGATTATTTGGGGCAATATATCACGCAGATATATATACAGCGTTATATGTACATATGTATGTACGTTCGCATTCACATTTAACCAGCAGTGATATCGTTTTAATAATGCCGATACATATATCATAAAAGATAGCAAGCAGACATCCGCGTAGTACAGTAATAATAGCTAGTGTGTACACACACACACACACACACACGGAAACGTATATATACATAGAGCAAACACACTGACAATCTTCGGAAATTCCAATTTTCCCTCCCGGTGAAGATATTCACTTTGAAAGTCAATTTTAGCGAACAATGATAACGTAAGATGCCCCCGGGACAGATTTGAATAGGTCTGCCTTGCGATTCGGCTCCACAGACGCGCGCATAGCGAGCCCAAACAACAAATGATTCGTTATCTGCGAGTCGCGCGCGATATTCGATTTCGTTCGCTCGCAACTTCCGGATAAATATTGGCGAAGCTATCGGGGACAAAGCGAAAAGTAACGACGCCAGATCCGCAATACGGATAGAGAATGTGACAATGCACCGAAAACACAACGAATGAAACTATTATATGTACATCCATATGTAAACTGTATGCACATGTACAATGTGGGGCAAAACACAATAATTGTGACTAGGGATTGAAATAATATCGAAATTTACGATACTGGTATTACCGAAAGAAAAAAAGAACGATATTGATATTACCGGTACTTCCGTTTTTTTTAATTAATTAATTTTTGATAAACAAAATATTGCTTTTGATATCCTGAGCTCCGCTTGCATGTTTCAACATGTTTATACGCCAAACCCAAACATTCAAATACAGAATATTCGGGCACAAAACTGTGAAGTAAGTACGTCCCATGTATAATGGATTATAATGTTTCGTAGAAATAAGTATGTTTTCGTTTGATTTTTTTGTTTTGTTGTGCAATTCCGACTTAAGCTTATCAGATATCCAAACATCGCTCACTAGAGATGCAATAGTCAACCATCAGATGGGGAATGGGGAATAAATTATGAAAAAGACGCATATGGTCTATATTTTAAAATTTTAAGTAAAAAATTGCCACTTTAAAATATAATATAGTATTTTATCTCTATTTTAATTAATAAAACGTAATTTTGAAAAATCTGCATGTGACGGATTTTTCACTCGTTAATAAAAAAAAGTGCTAGACTGATACCTGAGAGAATGCAAAAGGGTAAAAGGAAGACCGCAGGGAAGATGGGTAGACGAAATTAGGATAATGTGTGGGGTGAGATGGATTAGTTGTGCAAAACAGAGTGGAAGTGTATTGGAGAGGCTTTCATCCAGCAGTGGATGGTAAGCGGCTGTAGCTGATGATTGGCATACTTATATAAAAGTTACGATTGTTTAGAATTTTTCTAGGAATAGAGTAATCCGCACCATATGATTGCGAAAAAAAGGGTAAAACTAGAGACTTTGTATGTAAGGTTTAATGTATGAAAGATTTGGGTGGTAGAATCCGTGACGTTACGTATGTACATACATATTGTACGAAACAATTTAAAACGAACAAAAAAACTCAGGAAACCCATTAACAAATCATCAAAGAGAGAGATGCAAATAATTAACCAACCAATTTCAATTATAAACGATGTATGTATTGAGGGTAGAGAATCCACTAATTAAAAATCTCATTAATAAACATATATTAATAGATTAATTACGAATATGAAGGGGTGAGTATACACGTATGTATCACATAATTTCATATGTTATATAAGATAGACGCTGAATTGCAAATTTCATTAAACTCAATTACGGATTATGTATCATACATAGTTCGGCAAGAGCGCTCGATATCTCAAGTTCGAACAAATTTATATAAATAAAATACGAATACGAAATTCGATAGCGTATAAAGTTAATCATATCTATATTGCAAATGTGATACTTCGTTATAAACGAACACCGTCTCCCCAGACTACGTATTTCGGTTTAGCGGAATCGACGAGGGGCGAAAAGGGCATCCGGAGAACGAGAACCCGTCGATATGGCGCGAATAGAATTTTACGTTCGTATAAAATGGAGATTTTGTATAGAAGTGGGAGAATCGTTACGGTATATAGGTTCTCCAGAGTTATGGTTATTAAAGAGGCGAATGCGAACGGCTTCACCCAGGAGTCGTCTCGACCTGCGCTCAATTTCGCCGATAAAAGGATTAAAGGAGCGAACACGTACGTACCGCCACAGGATACGTGCAAAGTCGGATAAAAATAATGTATTCATACGTATGCAAGTCGGCGGAGGGAAAAAAAAGATAAAACGTACGAATTTACGATGCTGGGATTCGCTCGCAGTGCGAGTTGTTAGGGAATAGTGTAGGTACCTTGCGGGCACTACACCTAAATATGTGATTAAGAGGATAGTCCAAGTACCCGAAGGGTGGTCCTCCCCCTCTCCCCTAAGCTCCACAAGGAGCTCTACATCAAAGAGGAACGTCTGGTAGCGACAGGCCGATGGATAAAGATCACTCGACGGCACATGCTTTATACCGAAACGTCCGACCAAGATTGGCCGAGGGTTCAACAGCCAAAGCAACTCGGTATAATATTTATTAATTCGATTTCGATCTATCTTAAAGGATGCTATTGTAGTTTTTTTGTTGTTGAGATTTTCGTCGGTCATTGAATAGTAATCGGTATCGTAAACATTTGTGACGGGTATAAGGTGCTTGCATAAGTTATCGAAATGTCGGTTTCGAATGTCCCAACTCTAGGGTTAACGATCCTGTTAAGTTTCCCATCACGAAGGTTCAACTGCCAACGATCGCACCGGAGGGACGTACTAAACATTTATTTTGAAGCAAAATTCGTTTTTATTTCGTAGCTTTTTGTTTTAATCGCACTGCAAATCGAAATTTTAGTCCAGAAATCAAAAAACAAGCAGCGTGGACTAGTGATTAGCACATTTCATTTCGAGCATAGTGGTCACGGGTTCAAGTCCTAATAGTTGCTGCTGGCCAGACCATGGTTTGTGACTCCAGGTCGATCGTTTCCTATCAGAGTTTGTCAATTTATCTGATTTTCATTGAAACGGT
This sequence comes from Arctopsyche grandis, assembly GCF_051622035.1. NCBI lineage: Eukaryota > Metazoa > Arthropoda > Insecta > Trichoptera > Hydropsychidae > Arctopsyche > Arctopsyche grandis. The sequence continues at coordinate 23,122,751 of NC_135359.1, forward strand.
TCCAACAAATGTTCGGTTGTTGATACGGTTCCAACAAAATGACCCATTTCTCTCAATTTTTAAGTTTTCAGCATCTCGAATTTCGCTGAAATGTATAAAATGCTGCAAATTTGACCATATATGTCTCTGTGGATGTTAATTGATATTTTTATTTGCCTTATATAATGCTTACAATACTTCTGTGCAATATTTGACCATAGATTAAACTATCTTGGATTTAGCTGATTCATATAAAAATGCTGCAAATTTTTCCATAAATGCAAATTCCGAGTCATTCAGCAACTCAAAATTTGACGATTTATATTTAAAAAAAAAATGCTTAGGAAATGTAAGTTTATTAAAAATTTGGCAAAGTTTATCCATTGATGTTTCTATGATGCTTTGTTTAAATTACTCTAAAAATTGTAATTGGCCAGGAAGGCGCATTGGGGTTTACCCGGTAGGCCCTCATGGTATATACATATGTAAATGAATAAAATATATAAATATATTAGTATAGGATTTAAACAAACATAAATCTTTGAACGTTCAAACCTGTCCGTAGATGCTCATTATATAGGGTGAATTTTAGAACTGTTGATAGGTACATACCTGAAACAAAGAAAAAATAGCAATTAGTAAATAATAAATATAGAATGACGGTGCTTATATTATACTTGAATACATATTTGAATAATTTGAAGAGCGTAGCGGGGGATGAAAGAAAATTCGTGATACGTCCGTATAAATCACGGCAATGAATACGAGAGTGCGTACAATAATTGGCGGTTGTATGGCTGACCCAAAAACGAAACGCTCGACACAAGAGTAATTTTAAAAGGCTTTTCACGTGTGACTTATTAGGTGCGAAAGGCCGTTGAATACAGACGGTTAATTAAAGGCGAAAACATCATCAACTTTTACGTGTTTTCATTTCAAACCATACACACGCCCTTCTATTAGCTTAATTCGAAACAATTACAGCTTCGAATGAATACCTACAATATTTACGATACTGAAAAGAGCGCGAGACGGCATTTTCGCAGCGAATGCGGAGAAAGGAAAATGCGAATTTTTTCATCATAAATTGTATGTAAATTACTTCTCATACACTTTCCCTGTCTCCACCCTGCTGATATCACGGTTCTTTTAGTTGAAAACGTTTCGCTGAAAAAGCACATCATTATTGTTTGCGTCACGGAAATATGAAATGAAATTTTTCACTGACGTTTCGTGAAAGTGACGCTATTTTAATTAACACATTTTAAAATTTAATTGTGTCATATAAAACAGTATCTCTACCTCTTTTTGAAACTCAGTAGTGGATAAAAAAAGTAGTGATTTTTATAACATAGTATATTTTTATATATTATGTAAAAACAGTAAAAGTTTCGACATATATTTTTATCCATTACATATTAGCCCCAACCATAGGTGCCACTACAGGTTGCCCAAGGCGACATTTTTTATCAAAATTTTGTACATCAGTACCAAAACCATCATTTCACATAGATAATGATTGAAAACTATAATATATAAAATACCATAATTACACAAAATATGAGTTGAAAACACTGTGCGACTCGATTCTTCCACTGCGGAAGCCATTATAGCAGTTCCGTCATATGTAGGTGTTCCTCTTCCCAATTCATCAAGTAAAATGAAAGATTTAATTGCAGTGCGTCTTAATATTGCTACTGCTTCACTCAATTCAACCAGAAAAGTCAATTGTCCCGATATGACATATATTATCATGGGCATCCAAATGGGTCTTGCAAAAATTCCAACGATGACAGCCGAATTATATGTAATATAGTATTTTATATAGAATATATTAATAAAGAAATTTGTTTGAAAGTATACGGACAAAAAACGTGTGATAAGATACATTTTTATGAAAGTAAACGCCTGAGGGAGAGGAGGTCCATTTAGAGAGACAACTCATCCCAATGGTATATTTTTATCCTTGATCTTTCAGAAACATGGCGATGGCCACAGAGGGATCACATGACTACATATTGAAAGCCACGGTTTTAAAAAGTTCGATATAGGTCAATATGTATCGAAAAATTCATTTATTTAAGTAACATACATATATTCGAGTATTAGTGATTGAGTCTGTAATTTATGGACAGCGGACTAGCGGTCGTAATAGAAGTGGAGGAGAGGATTTTAGGAAAGGATCTATTTAATGGATGCGATCGGTGAGGAGAGGCATTAACGCAACGTTCGCTAAAAAGCCGGTTTGTCTTATTGAGAGATTTTCAGATACGCCAGAATAAATAGGCTTGCGTAATCTCACCCGGGTATTAAGACGGACGGGCGCGAATGAAACGGAAGAAAGCCAAAGGGAGGATAAGAGGTTTAGGACTAGATAGATGCAAGAAAGTTGCGAGGTTTAGCGAAACTATCACATACATACATATATGTATGTATTTTTTATAATTAGTTCCGGCGAATTTTTGATCTCCGTTTGAGTGGGTGGCAGGCAGGGAGCTACTGCGCCTTTCTTTCGTTTGAAGTAAACGCAAAAATTGCAATAAATCACTGCGGCGAGCTTCCCCGATTAAAGAATCGCCCGCTCTGAGGAATAAATACGATCGCTAGGTATGTCGAGGTTGGGGGTGGTCGGGTGTGCACTCCGGTCTGAAAAGAGGGGTGGTTTCGGGGTGAGTTTTTCCTTCTGGTCGAGAAAAAACTGCTGGCCGACTGATTTACTGCCACCCCCGGCGTTGCAGCCGAACGCTATTGCGACATCAACCCCTAACCGAAAACTATATATTTTCCGACACACCCAGAGACATTCCAAGTTTTCCGGGTGAATTAGATCGATGAGACGACGAATTTGACCGCATGCTTCAACACACGCGTTATTGATTCGTCTGCGACTAAAGAATAATATCAAAACCTGTCAAATAGTAAAAACCCTATTAATACATGTTTGCATTTGGCATAGATTATGTTTGAATACATGTATGTACATATGTATCGAATACAATGATATTGCTTGTATGGAGAAAATTCAACTCATATGAGTAATATTTTGAACACAACAAAATTAGCATCGTTTTGATAGAATTTTTCTATTTAACTCATAACAAATACATAGAATGGATGTATACATACGTAAATATGTACATACATCGTAATCATTGACAGCTATTCACCATAAATTGCTGAATGAAGAACTCTCCAACACGCTTACATTCATCTCTGTTTTGGAAAAATTTAACCATCTCATCCCACACATTTTTCTGATTTCATCCACCTATCTACCCTGTGCCTTCCTTGCACCCTTTTACATTCTCTCGGATATCATTCGAACACTTCTAGCTACCATCCATTCCCAATTCAAGATAAAAGCAATAATACAAAATCTTAAGGTTTTACTTTTGTATTGCAATCAAAAGATTTATGAAGTTGCTTTATATAGAGGGTACACTGCGTCATTGTTTTGACGTAAAGATACATTAATAAATTCGTGAAGGTACTAATTTGTAGTCATATACAAAAAAATCCTTACTCTTAATTCACTTTATTGAGATTACCTACGTATAGCATAGTAGTTGAAATATTTGAATAGAGAAATAACGACGTTATGTAACATAATGATTACTTAGTCAAATCGCACTGAATACCAGTCAAATAAACATAGGACGAAAAACTAAAGTTTGAGAAAGTTAGTTCAGTTGTGCATTCATAAAAATAGTGGAATCGGATAAATAGCATGCGATGGAATTCATTTCAGCTGAAAAACCCTTTGGTACAATAAAGTATCGATGGAAAAGGTGGCGCAGTCGCGACACGCCGGAAGGCCCTGTCTACCACCTCAGAACCAAGTTTTCCACCCCCCCCTCCCAAGTTTTCTACTATAAATATATATTTTATTTTCCTTATTGCTAACTGATCCTTTGTTGTAGAGCTTCAGCATTATGGGGCCGCGGTTTAAGCACAAAAGAAAATAAAGAAACAGTTTTTGTTTCCACGCGCATTTTATACGATTATATGAGAACGATTTTTTTCCCTACATAACAATCATACACATGAACATATATACAGAACGTTGATACAACATGGGGGAAATGCGCTAGAGAGAGAGAGAGAACGCCCTTCAACGAGTTACCTGTGAACATCCGTTACATTATCGGATGCATAATTCATAACGATTCTCAAGCGACTTATCCAATAACTTCCGCTACAGCATCCGATGCATAATTGAACGAAACTGGCATATTAAAAAACACTCAATAATATATATGTACATACATACGTGTATCGAAATTTCGTATGAAAAAATGTATATAGGATAGTTCTTTGGTCCGATTTAGCGTATTCGGTCTCGACGGGGTTTCCGTTTGATATTCGTTCGATTCGCAAAATACGTTTACGTTTTCCGCTTATTTTTCCAAAAAAGAGTGAAATAGATTTATGGCCGGGGGATAAGAAAAAGCGCCGTCATATAAGAAAGACAGCCGGGGAAAAGCGCGCCAGTACATTTTCACAATACAAGAAATACGGGAATATACCCCTCTTCTCATTCCTCTATGGTCTTGTACGTAAACGAATGCGAAAAAAGTACCAAGATTTTGTGTAAATTATTTTATTTTAAATACAATACGAGCACGTTCAATGCTTTTCCTATTGTATGGACAAATCAAAATTTTACGATAAATTTTCCAATATAACATCAGAAAGTTATGGTTGATGGTTATTTTTGTTTAAATCCTAATACTTTATGAATATAATACGCTTCCACTCTCTCGCATCGCATTAAAAATTTAGCGGATCATCGATCGTGTTCGTTTATTTATTTTAATTTTTCCATTAGAGTATCTTGTTGCCAAAACAAACCAAGCGCAAATGTTTGCATATTCAATAAACTTCTCAAGTCTGTATGAAGTTTCGCGAGCGAGCTTTTATTTCATACAAATTTATTATTCAGAGATGTAGACGCGTATTTATTTACGTATGATAATGGAATTGCAAGAAATGAAAACGGCGTTTAAGACACTTAAGAGCATTAGAAGACGCGTTAAACGGGAAAAATAAAATATCAGCGTGCTTTTTGTATACATATGTATGTATGTATAAAGCAAGAGGTGAAAATAAAAATAAAAAAGAACGAGGGTATGAGATAAGAAGCTTCTCGAGTGTACAATTTCTTATAGGCGAGGATTATGCATGTTACGATATACATTTCAGGGCATAAATATTAAGGATAAACCATAACACGTATCTTGACGACCTTTGTATGCAACAAAGGTTACGCAAGTCTTCTTATTTCGTACACTTTTTGAAGTACGCCACTTTAATTGACCATTGTTTCGGGGTCGGCCAACGGTATATATAAAAATCTTATCGTTAATGTGCTCTCGGGATAGGTGGAGTTCGCATCCAACGAGAAGGATTAATTACACGTTTTTCCACTATGTTTTCATTGAGGTCAATATTTCGAGGGCAACGAGAGATGTTAATTAAAAAAGAAACGTCCGCGAATTATTTGTGATTCGTCAAAAAATGAATTCAAAAGGGATTGATTTTGATTGCGATGTTTATCGCATAATAATGTGGGGGTTCAAGAATTTTTTATCGCTGAAAATTGTAGTGCCATCTTCGGAGTGCATCTTTTTGCTCCAGCATGCGCACAAAAAGTGCATGCTAAGGTAATCTTTTTGCAACGATAATTGCGATATAAATACGTATCCCATAATACTGAAAGATTTTTATATAAACATGCAAACTCGATGAAGATTGCTTCAAATTATTACACACCCAAGTGCTCCAAACTATTTTAGACGATTATAAATGGCAGGGTTATCACATGGTCTCACGGTCAAGGCGATAAATTAATCCTGTCGATAGCGAGTTAAACGTTTTTTAAAATTAAATTTACAATATATATGCCCAAGATCGACGAATTAGATATGCATTCGGTTTTGTCACCTGTGAGAGTTTAATTTTTATTACGACAAATAAGCGAAGGAGCGATATATCGTAAGGTGACAAAGTGTTAAATGTTTTTTAAAGCAAACTAGCAACTCGGAATAAATCACGTACGTAGATAGTAATCTGGTATTTTGTTTACTTTTTTGAAGAACCGGACTTTACTTATGGACGATGCTTTACAACACATATACAAATACTTTATTGCTGTATATTAAAATTCATACATGTATATTATATATGCGTATGTATATTATATAATAACGTACATATAGCAGAGGTGCAATCAAATAAATTTATATCCCATCACAAATAATAAAAAAAAGCGAAAAAGACAAAAAAGAAACGATGTGATTATTATCATCGACGTTCAAAAGTTGTTAACGAGTAGAAGTTTTTTTCATTTTTAAAGAATAGAACTTTTTTTAAAAAAGTTATTCTTAATGAAGGACTTTGGCAGACATTTCTTAAAATCAACGAAAAGCTAAAACCGCGATTTTAAAATTAAAAAAAAAAACGATTTTCACAAGATTCAATGACTTTCTTCAAGTTAGTTATAGGTACTAATGCACAAACGTTTATTATAATAGATCTGCCAAATATTAACGTATTGTTTAAAAAAAAAACATTAATTATATGCACATAAAAATTCGTGGCAACAACTAAAAAGTTTCATCCAGAATATGAAAATTTGTTTAAAAAAAAAAAAACACTAAAAGTGACACTTTCTACGAATGGGTAGAAAATCTCGTACCTGGCATAGTCGCCAGCAGAATATCTAATCCTTGCAGCTTTTTTACGATTTAATTGCCGTGTCGTAAAGTATGCAAATTTTAATGGGTTTCTCACCCCACCCCCCCTTGTGCTCGTCCTATTCTGCTTTTTTCTGACTGGCATAATTTATGTGCGGCTACTTTTAATGCGAACCGCTTCCTGCTCACCCTTTGAGCACTTTCTGCTTGTTTAATGAAAGATTGTCACGTCGTAAAGCTAACCCACACAATGAAAGTGCGACCCCCCGGTGTAAACAGTCCCCGTAGAACAATAAAAACGACACCCACATAAGTAGAAAATCCCATAAAGTAGCCTATAATCATTAATACGCGATTAAAATCTGACCGATATATAAATTTGTTCCTTGATATTTGGATTTGTATACAAGTGAATTTGGGATATATAGGCCAAAAGTTGCCATGTCCTTTCCGAGAAAATTTAAAGGTCACCGAAAAAAGATCATATATCAACGTCTCGTTAAGCTTCGATCCAAAACGATAAACGATTCTACCTGTTCAGTCTTGACGCACAGGTAAAACGGGGTCGTGATTCATACAATCGGAAATTTTGTAACGTATATGTATTTATCATAAAAAAATGGCACGATATAAAAGTAGGCATTTCCCGTTCGGGCCCAAGTAAATTATGACTATTCTAAGAATTCAGCCAAATGTATGAAAAACAGTGATGAATGGATTAAGATTCCGAATATTTATGGTTTTTGGTTAATTTCGACCACAATTAACTACGGATTATCATGCGATACGCTTGTCAAGATGACGTATATCTTTTGCACCTTTGAAGAATCCGATTCTATTCCAGGAACGGTCATCAAATTAGCTATTTCCTGGTGAATAATAGAATTAAACTAAGAAGACTATAAAAAAAATCATACTCAATATACTTAAATAATATGATAGCTGGTTTTCCGCCTGTCATATATGTATGTACATACATATATTATGCTAAGATATAATAATCCATATAAAGAATTAGAGCTTTTGTCTAGAATTTAAAATGATAATAAATAATTTATATACGTATGCAGACATGAAGATTATTGCTAAAATTAGTCTGATAAAATAAAAATAAAGTATTTCGGTCCTTATTAAAATATATGAAGAAAAGTTGAAGCGATTTTTTTTGTACTGCGAGGGACAATTCCGTGAATAAAGTGGGAAAAACTTTCCCCAGGCGACCGAGTTAAATCGGGAGTTATAATGTAAGGCGATTTTCCTTTTAGTTCTTCACAGTTTCCTACGCTTACGTATGTTTATTCTCGATAGTAAATTTTTGAAGTTATATTATTATAAAGTTATTTTAAAATAATTAATTTTATGAAAAGAAAGTAAACTTTCATACAAAAGTACACACAGATTACCTAAACAAAATCTGCTTTAGATTGTCAACTTTAGAGAATCTTTAGTAAATATTATGTACATATAAGATTGTGGGCATTTATAAGAATTGTAAATAGGTTTTTAAGCTCTTTTCCTATTATGCTGTACATACATTAACATTAGAATAATATAATATGTACCATAATTAGTAACAAAAATAAAATAAAATAGAAAATGATCAGTAGATAAGTAGCTATTAAAATAGATATATGTACATAAGATGTATTGTGAACATGATTTAGTAATAATAAATAGCATTTAAAAATCAAAATACCAAAGTACATACATAGGTATGTAAATAATCGAACATTTGAACCAACGAAATTAAAACCAGGGAAAGTATTCATGTATGTTAGGTATGACCGTAAAGTAAATACATCAACGTCACTTTTGGAATTTTAATCATTTAACACGCGTGATACTTTCACGCTAACGTTTTCCAAATAAAAATTCTTCAAATTCAATTGGAGACGTCTTTCTATTTTAATCTAGCAAAAAACATAATTAAATACAGATGTACTTGTGTAAAATATGATCTTTACATTCAGTGCCCATTTTAGAAACATGATATGTATATACATATGTACTTGCATATACTGAATATATGTTGTTTTATATTTAAAATTTAAATTAGCATCGTTCAACGAATCGAATAATAATTTGAGTCAGATGGGGCTATAAAGACGAGTCTTGGCTGTGACTTTCTATCGACTTTTTCATGTCAAATCTCTCTCCCCCAATGTAATTTCAATTTCAAACGCACACATTCCCCATTTCAACCCCCATTTGAAGGAACTCAATTTTATAATCCAACCGATAAATTACATATATGTGTGAGTAAAAGACGTCCAACTGATATTTATCAAAAGAATACCTCAAATACTGTTTTATGCAAATGACAAGACATAAACAAGTACCTATGTACATAACTATGTATATTTACATAGTATAATACAGAAAATTATATAATAATAAAAGTACATGGAATATTCATATTTTTTTAAAACTATTTTTAAGTGCATATTATAGCTATATTTATTATTAAAAAATAATAAATAAAATATAGCGTATCGGCGTCTCTGATTGATCTCTCTTTCAACGAAGTGTATCCGTCTATCTGCCTCTGAGCTATGTATCTCCCTACTATTGAATTTGCGTGTAATTTTATAGATCAGTGGTGCAAAATCTCATATTCAATCGAATTTTAAGTTGATTACGGCTCTTCTGTTGAAAAGCTGCCAATTAAATTTTGCGACGCGCAAAACAAAGGACCATAATTATGCATTCAATTTTGGCTATTATATTTATAAATAAATCTTCCAAGTCGAAGAGGAAATAACAAAATAAATTCGCTCAGTATCAAATTGGTTTCAGTCTCGGCTCGGAATGAATCCACTGTTTTACAATCGTTCATTCGGGAAACATCAAAGTGGCGTTAATTTCGCATTTGCAAGCGATTGAAGTCCCGATCGACGGGCAAAAAGGAGAAATCGCTCGAAACGCCAGATTCAGCATTACGAGCTCGGTTCATGGGTCGAGTTTGAGTAAAAATCGAAAAAAAGTTATGACCGCAAAATCATGTTCGTTAATTATGAAAAGTCGGGGACTTTGGGGATCACGGGAAAAGCTCAACAGAACGGAAACAGTAAAATCCCATTAAAATTGTCGGTTTATATTTATGTGGACGGTCATAGATCACGACAGAGCAGATCTCTCGGGAAGATAGTGTAACCAGTGTCTTCAGTGGATAGGCATTTTTATGTTTCCCGCGTGTGAATGTCGACATTTTCAGCTTGTTATGCGGAATTTATAAAGTCAAAAATGAAAACAAACATCACTTCAAAACATACCAATATAGGATTCAAAACATAGAAAGCTTCAGACGACACACACAAATTTACAAATAAACAAATAAATTAAGTATTCATATTTAAAACACATTTTGCAACGTTAATTAGTTGAATAATTTAAGATTGGGAGATGAAATATCACACGTGGCGCATTCTAGCATGTGTCGACTTTTATCACACGAAACGCATGTTGACTTTTTTAATGAAAAAAGTTTCTTGTTGAAAAATCGGAATGACATTTCAAATTAAATTTTCAATTCTTAAATTGATCAACGCTTTCGAAATACTGACAGTCGACAGGTCCAGACTTCAAAGAGAACTTCTTCAATTTGAAATGCAATTATTATTTGTCAATAGTTTTCAAGGAAAAAGCGAAGGATTGTCGTGCGAAAAATGGGAAAACTTTCACTCAAGTAAAAAAGGAGCAAATCAATAGCACACAGTTAATCACAAAATGACGCATTGTCTGTACATGTCAATTGCACATTTACATATATTTATTTGTGAGATTCGGTTCGGTGATTATTCCGCAGAAAGCGATCTCGCGTCACACGTCACTAAAATATCGATCACAGAATATCTGACACCCGAAAATTCCATCCACTGAGAGTTACACACGCGAACCATCATATTAATGCGAACTTGAGTGCCAGATATTTCGCATTCGCGATTTTTGTGGCAATGGATGTTGTGTGCCGACAAACATTTGATTTTCGAAAATGCATTCAATATGAATTATACCGAGCAACAAAAAAAATCACGTTTTTGAGTTACCAGAGCAGATACTAACCAATCTTTACTAAGTTTGACCCAATGAATTTGAATATGATAATGATTTTTGTTGTTTGGGTCTCCTTTACGAGATATGAGCGTTTAAAAATGCGCAATTTTTACAGTTTTTTGGCTTTTGGAGTCTTTAATTCAAAATCTAGTATTGCTGTGCTCATAGTGAGTATTGGAATCAACAGTCGGATGTTTTTTCTATTTATTGTGATTTTTTATTGTTTTAAAATACGTCACAACGACAACGACAAAATGATAAAGCAACATAATGTTCGCGGACAAAATGATTCCGCGACATACTAGATATTTGCATACACAAAACATTCATGAGTTAAGAAACGAGTTAAAAGGAAGTTAAATTCAAAACTTCTCAAAGGAATTAGTAAAAAAAGGACATTCGCGAGGTGAGGACAGGGGTGTCATTTCTAGAAATGGATGAGAAAACTTAAATAGTAATAGGAAAATAGTAAAATTTCAATTTATTTGAGAATGTATTTATAAGTTGACACAATCAAAAGCAAGTTACAAGTTATGAAAACCCGAAAATACAAGCATGACACGCCATCTTACAAAGGGTGAACAATGTCGGCGAGACGTTACGCGCGCCCTTTCGGAAGACTCATAGTTGGCGTTGATTAATAGAGAATGCGACCCCCCTGATAAAATCTCCACTTTCGAGACGACGGCGGATAACGAAGCCGCCGAATAAATTAATTTATGCGCATAAATTTATTTTCCCTTCGCCGTGAAAATTTTTAACCGAAATCTTCGAAATGAACGGCCGACGGATATAACTTCATATTTCGACGTGGGTGATTTACGACGCGATGGACACACAACATTATACGCAATTTTCCCGTATCATATAAATTCGCACGGATCGGTTTATAATTGTCGATCGAGGTGGGGAGGGGGGAGGGGGAGGATTTTTTCCTCTCATCTGCGGTAGTCACGAAACCGCTCCGGTCGAAAAAATGACCGGAACGAATCGGTCGATTGATTTGATCGATTCGCAACGTGCATCGCGTTAACGGTACTCGCATACACGTCTGCGGTTTCGTTTAATTGACCATTTTGAGGCAAGAATTTCGCCAAAATTGGAATGAGAGGGACAAGTTGAGTGCATGTATTAACGTCATAACCAAATTCCTGACTGCACGATTCAAATCGGTCGAATACTCGATATATATATATATATATATATATATATATATATATATATCATCATCATCATTTACAGCCATTCGCCATCCACTGCTGGATGAAGGCCTCTCCAACACGCTTCCACTCGTCTCTGTTTTGCGCAACACTCATCCATCTCATTCCGCACATTTTCCTAATTTCGTTCACCCATCTTCCTTGCGGTCTTCCTTTTACTCTTTTGCCTTCTCTCGGGTACCATTCAAGCACTTCTTTTGTCCACCTTTCGTCCATCCTCCTAGCTACGTGACCCGCCCATTGCCATTTCAATCTCTTCACTCTATCCACTATGTCCACTACCCTTGTCATATTTCTCACCCACGTGTTCCGCTTCCTGTCTTTCCTCGTTATGCCAAGCATACAGCGTTCCATACTTCTTTGAGTGCATTGGATTTTATTTTGCATCTTGGCGTTCAGTGTCCAAGTTTCACATCCATACGTCATCACTGGCAAAACGCATTGATCAAAGATCCTTTTCTTCAGGCAGAGTGGCATTTTTGATTTAAAAACAGCATTCATCCGTCCAAATGCACTCCACCCCAATTTCATACGTCTCTTTATCTCTTCATTTTTACTACCAGACATGTCAATTATTTGACCTAAATATAAATAATTATTTACTACTTCTACTGGTTTATCATCTAAGGGGATGCTATCAGGCATGCAATAACTATTGAACATTAGTTTAGTCTTATCTACGTTAATTTTTAATCCTACTTTTCTACTTTCCCTGTCCAGCTGTGTTAGTCTGATAAGTAGGTCAGCTGAATCACGAGCTACTAAAACTATATCGTCTGCGAACCGAAGGTGACTCAAAAAGCGACCATTGATGCTTACTCCGGCTGTATCCCAATCCAATTTCCTGAAAACTCCCTCAAGCACCGCATTGAATAACTTGGGCGAGATTGTATCTCCTTGTCTTACTCCTTTTCCTATGCTAAATCTATCTGTACCTGAAAAAATTTTAACTGAAGCTGTGGCATTCTTATATATTGTAGCTAACAGTCCCACATAGGGTTCCGGCACTCCCTGTGTTTTTAGAGCGTTAAGTACTGCATTATGACTAACTGTATCGAAGGCTTTCTCATAATCGACGAAACCTAGGCACAGTGGCCGTTGATATTCGTTGGCGCGCTCGATTAGTTCGCCAACTACTTGGAGGTGGTCCATTGTGCTGAAATTTGCCCTAAACCCTGCCTGCTCTATAGGTTGGTTCTCGTCGAGGATATTCTTCAGCCTTTCTGTAATAACCTTCGTGAAGAGCTTGTAGACCGCTGAAAGTAGACTAATGGGTCGGTAGTTCTTGATATCGCTTTTGTCGCCTTTTTTGTGTATTAAAATGATAGTTGCGTTATTCCATCCTTCTGGTATAGCTTGGTTCTGGATGCATTTGCTGAAAAGCCTAGCTAAGATATTAATTAGGGGGGGGCCGCCACATTTTAGTAAGTCGATGGGAATATTATCTTCCCCTGGGGTTTTACCATTCTTCTATATATATATATATGTACATACATATGTACTTGGGCATTTCATTATTTCATTTATATATATAGCCAGCAGCGTGGCTCGGTCGTTAAGCTTCTGCTTAACACTGAGAGGCGCCGAGTTCGATCCCTTGAGCTGACCTCGATTGAAAAGAATTTTTCTGAGTATATCTGTAATGCTGCTGGTCAGACCAGGATTTGTGACTCCTGGTTGATCGTTTCCTATCAGAGTTTGCCAATTTTCTCTGATTTCATTGTTGAAACGATTCCCGATTAAAAATTGGCTAAAAATCCTTCCTACCCACTATGTCACCACTATTTGAGTATGATTAATGTAAATATTACAATAAAAATGTATGTACAATTCATAGATGTCTCGTTAATTGTCGAGTTTAAGTCAGTGTCTCGTAATTTAGCGACTTATAATAAAAAATGCTGTATTGTTTGTAATTTGGCCAGGAAGGCGCATTGGGGTTTACCTGTAATGCCTTCCTGGTATGAAATAAATAAAAAAATAAAATTATATTATATAAAAGACTAAGCGTTCGTAAGTGCATCAGACCATTATAATACATTATAAGAATTGAAATCGACTTCAGGATAGTATTGTACTGAGTTAGGATTATTAATCAGGCTTATATCGCATTGCAAAGCATTGTTTGTTCAACCTACATAGTCGTTGTTGATTTTTAGTAACCTCTTCTTATTCATTCAAATGCAAATAAAGTAAACTAACCCAAATTATATACAATGTAGGTACAAAAAATTTCGCATATTATTACTGTTTGCTTTGGATGACGATGTCTTCTAAAATTATTATGTTGCGTGAATTTGTACAAATAAATAAACGTCTGTCGGGATTGTGTCCTGGGCTGTCAAGCAGCATCTGGAATACTTAGAGGATCATAAATAAAAATAAAAACAAATGTGAAGACACTGACAGAATAGTCTCGTTGTGTTGGTTGGACATTGGCGTTTCGTGGTGAGATAAAATAACTCAATAAAGATATCATCGCAAACGAAAGTAAAAGCAAAATAAGACAAAGAAATCAACTTATAAATAGAGAAGTCTACCATTATGAAATGAGATTTCGTAGCAGTGGCATTTCAGCGTTCACGCTCAGTCCCATTTTTCTCTCTGATAAATAAATAAATAAATAAATTAAGTGAAAACTCGAGAAAAAAATGCGACAAACATGACAAACGACGGTATTTTCGAAAATCTTGTTCACAAACGTGCCATCATAACAAACGAGTCGCGTCATAAATACGCGTGAAAAATGTACAATATTTTTGAATCCGGAGACAATTACTCGAGTCCCAAACAATAAAACTCAACGAGGAATAATAAATACTGTGTTATTTTGCGTGCACACACACTTCGGAAATAAACATGCCGAAATGGTAACGTAAATAGAGGGATAAATATTTTGTTACGTATGAGAGGCGGTCGGGAGGCGTCGTCGTTCGTTCTAATTTATTTCCGAAACGAGTGAAGGGCCCGAGGGGGCCGAAACGGGAGACAAATTGCCGTGAATAATGTAAGACCTAATCACGGCACAGAGACAAATGTCTCGCGTCCGTCTGTCCATCCGTGGAGTCAAAAATGCAACACAGAGGGCGAATCCCCTCTCCCCATACTCTGTGGGTTGTAAACAGACGCGAGATTCTGAAATAGCTACAACGAGCGTGTTCGACGATGACGATGACAAGTTACAAGCTCTTGAAGAGTGTAGTTTTTCAGCTGAACTACGCCCCTGTCACATTGACACCTTTGAACGAGTCAATTTCTGACTGCTTTGAATTCTGTAAACAAATCAACAGTTCACGCACTACATAAAGTCACCCAAGACTAGTTATCTCATAATACATATGAGCCAGTTCAAAACAATGAAAAAACACTTCATTGGCCATAATAAGCCAGTGTTTCTATGAAAATGCTATCTGAAACAAACAAAACACTTTTCTTGATTTAAAAGCAGAAAAGTTTCCTAGTCTGTAATTAGCTTTTAACATTAATTATTCGCTTGAAATAAGTGTATATTTTGAAGTGTGCCTTCCAGTTGTAATATATTTTGAGTAGTTAGAATATATTCCGTTTAACCGTTAACCTGGTACCAACTGAAGTTATAGTTGAAGAGTATTTTCAGTTGTAATATATTTTAACTAGTTGGAATATATTCCATCTGACCCACGTAAGTTGATTCATATGGCAAATTACATTCCAACTGATCAAAATATATTACAACTGAAAATACACTTCAACTATAAATTGGTACCAGGTTAGATGGAGAGGTTAGGTTTTCGTGAAAACATAACTCGAATAGTAAATTGAGTTGGAAAGTCACATTTTTGTTTTGGACAAATTCTAATACAATGCTCATTATCATACCTAGCAAATATTTACGCATTATTGAATTCTAAAGCACTCGTAACAACATTAGATCCACCAAAACTCAACTGTCAAAGATATTATATTATAGAGCTATAATTTACTAGTTGATTTGTATTCGAATATGAATTACTACGACAGTTGGAAAAAATCTATATTTCAAACTGAAAATACACTTTGACTGTAACACATATGTGTATATGTAGCTAATTACAGTCAAAGTTTTACAGACAGATTGATTAAAAAGGGCTAAATGAAATTGTTCATTATGTACGAAGTAAATATCTAATTTATTATTATTTTTTACAATTATGACCCACACGAGCAACGCTGGGTAATTCAACTACTATGTTAATAATGTGTATAGCATTATGGTTAGAACTCTTCCATGGTATCTAATCGTCTACGAACCTTTTAATATGCATTTTTGATTAATGAAAACACCTTTTGCAAATGCTAATAATATACATTTAGATGTCATTATTGGCTTGGCAATGTTTTTAATGATATTTTTTTTTGTGTAAGTTAAATGTTCCAAGCCACCCAGTATACGCGAGATTTTTAGAATATTTCCTGCATAGTTTTTAATGAGACAGCAAATTGGTCGTGACAGTCATTTTACGTGGTCCAATTTTGACAGCGCTAACCGAAACTCATCCGACATTGACAAACGAAGTGCACATCTCTGCCAAAACCCACACACAAATACGCAAAGTGTTGATTTCTTACTTGATTAACGACCGCCAAGATTGACCGGGACATTAACAATTAAAAAACCCATCAAAAATAGTCGAAAACAGTGCAGATGTTCGTCGTACGCGACGACCGTTTTATAATATTTTTGCGGCAATTAAACTTTTCAAATATTCGTGCCGCGGATTTATGTGAAATTTTGCATAAACTGTGAAAGTTTGTTGCACATGATCGACTACCCCATTTTGTGTATGAATTGTAAAGGGGTCGTTCGAATGGGACGATTTATGTAGCACAAACACGAAAAAAAAGTACCGAAAACACGCTAGTCGTTATTATTTTCGTTTAAATGAATTGATAAGTTTTCACAACAGGGCGGTAAAAGTAATATAAAATAATTTATAAGCATGCTAGTCACATTCGATGTTCTTTTTAAATGCCTTTTCGTCGGAAATTCGTACAGAACAAATGTCACGCTTGTCCCGGGAAAGTAGGACATTGATATAAATTTAATCAACGTTGCGAAACTTCCACGCCGATTAAAACTTTCAGCCGACTTCTGCGGAGAAATGTTAAAACAAGAAGTTATGTTTGTTTAGGAAACAGTAGACGCTACAGCGAACCTGCAAAAAAAAAGCTGAAGGGCATGAAAAAAAATGGAATGGAAATGAAAGATATTTCAGCGGAACGAAGAGCGTCACCTTTTACGAATATAAATTTAATAAAGTTTCGCTGAATAAGATTTGTGATTGTTGAGGAGTGGAAGTTTCCTCGCATCGGATTATCAAACTTTTCATTCTTCGCCATTTTTTCCTATTATTATTTTTTTTTATAAAATCGGGATGACTGAACTTTTTCCCGAAGGTTATCATTTAAGTCGGCGCTGAGCGTTTAAGCTCTGTGACAGTTTTGGATTTTCTTTGACAGTTGAAAGGAGAGATGATTAATTTCGCAATTTAACTGGTCGCAGATTATCATCTAGAAAATAAGAGCGAAAGGGGGAAATCGCCTTGACGTTTCCGGTGATTAATTCATCCCTTATTAAAAATTTGCCGAAAACATTCAATTCGGCGATAATAACAACCATCAAATCCACGCGTCGAAAATTCGAAACATCGCTGCATTTCAAATGCACCATTATTATATTTCCATACAAAATTGGAAAATGTCCGTGCGTACAATAAACAAACAAACACATCCATATATAAAACTAATCAATGCTCAACGGATCGAGTTGCATTAAGCTAGTTACGATGCGCATAAATTATTCCGCACAAAGGGGGGTCCCTAGGAATAATCAGTAAACGGCCACATGTTGTGTTCAATTTTGTCACACGAGATATGTACAAGTGCATTGGAGCGACCCACAGATTGACAGTCGCAATCCACGCTACAGTGACAACATACGCCAACTCGAATGATAGAATTGTCATGTTGAAATAAAATTTAAAAAAATCAACTACCCACCAGTACATATACATAAATACACAAAAGTCCAAAGATGTTGAAAAAATCTAATTTATTCAATATTTACATATTTTATGCACGCATCGACGATTCTATTCATCGAGTGTGTGTGCATTTCAAAGTCGAAAGTATCGACCTGCCTAAATGGCTAATGTTCGATTATTTCTAGGGGGACATAAAAGGGGTCGTAAACCTCGCGGGAATACGAAGCAACAGTTTTTAATTATTGAGTGCACCCCACACAGCATCCACTTTTTCAATGGGGTGATGATTCACGTGCGTCATCCGTTCTGAAACCCGTCGGAATTTATGAGTCTCTATGGAAGAACAATAATAATAATAACTGGCAAAGGGCTCGATCCGATTCGCAAAAAGCATCGCTTGCGATCATTCGCCGTCTAATGCTTGCGAGATTTTATTGTTCCGATAAACTGGAAAGCCATCAATATCAATTACCATTATCTGCATGTAAAACCCTAGAGGAAAATAAGCTCGAACGCATGCGTCTCGGCTATATGGCGAAAAATTAGTAAAACGTTCTAAAAGTTTGCATCTCATTTTAGAATATCATCTCGTTTACAATATAACAATATTTTAGATCCATTTTTAAGGGCTCTTGTTTATTGAATTTCATACCAATCAGGTATAATATCATTAATCATTACATTACTACTGGATGAAGACCTCTCTGAGAAGGCATATATTGGATTCCGATATTACATTCATACATCTGACTCCACACATTTGTATTACAATCCTCCTTTACGTTTCACTTATTCTTACCATGTACATCAGGCTCACTTCCTTCTAAAACACGTTCTTGAATACCATTTGAGTTTTTCCTTAGACTATTAGCCGTACGTTCTACCAATGACATAATAAATCAATCTCTTCAATACCACTCTTTAATGTCACAAACCAATCTAAGCTTCTCTGGATTGTATGCAGCAATCTAACACTATATTTATTTATAAATAATATGATCAACATTTTAAGCTTATGACGTATGTTACAGTCGAAGTGTATTTTCAGTTGTAATATATTCCAACTGGCGTTTTAGGTCACAAGATATATTAAAATACAATTCAATAAGTAAATTATATTTCTACAAACGCAAATACACTTTCAACAATGTGCGCCAGTTGTGATTAACAGTAGAGCTTTGATTTGATTTTTTACGAATTTGATTTGATTTTTTACAGCTTTGATTTTTTACGAATTCTTTAGAATTCAACAATGCGGTAATATTTGCTAGACGTTACGATAACTCCAAAAATGTTTTCGAAACTGTAGTTGAACTGTATTTTCAGTTGTAATATATTTTGACCAGTTGGAATGCAATTCGCCATATGAATCAACTTATGAGGGTAAGACGGAATATATTCCAACTATAACGGTAGGTGGTACCAGGTTAGTTGGAGTATATTTCAACTTGTCAAAATATATTACAACTGAAAGATACATTTCAACTGTAACATATATGTACATAGGTACATATGTATGTATATAGCACATTAAGAAAGGGTATATAAGCTAAGCATCGAGCATGTTCCAAGTCACTAGATACAAACATCGTGTATTTACCCAGCCGTAAACATTTTTATTGACATATTCCACTTTTTGAATGTTGATTAGGGGTCGTATAGTGCTAATTCGCATCGCACACGTAAATACATACATACATAGGTGCCCTTATTGTTTGGAGCGTCGCGCCGAGACAATAAAAGAGAGTTTCTTTGTTTACGACGCGGGGCAAAAATGGCCGAAGATTTATCGTTTTATGCGCAATAAATTAACCCGTCGGAGGGCGGCCAGGGGGTTAGCCGTGCCCCGTACGACGCGGACGGACAGACTGATGGCCGGCTGTAAAACAATTATCGTTCCGAGATTTATACAGGCTCGTCCCAGTTCGTTTGATACCTTTGTGTTTGCGTACGACGATGTAAATTGATCCGCGTGCACCTCCGACGTGTATAAAGCAATTTTGTAAAATAATACGTGCGCACCTTTTTCGACGGCGGATTATCGAAGAGATGCACAATGCATGCACGACGGACCAACCTGAAAGTGGACAGATAAAGTCACGAGATCTGAGCTTTTTGTCATAAGACTGCACGTGTCATACGACCAGTCATCTAGTGAAAATTACACTGTTTTTATATAAATACATATGTATGTAGATAATATGATAATGGCCATTATATTTGTGTGGGTATCAATATTTTTCAGAAGTATTAAATTTAATGAAACAGATTTTCGATGGAAGCGAATAAATGCCCAAAGCCTAATGAAATTTGTCAAAAATACATAAATAAGCTAAAATTAAACAATTTCATACGTACATATGTACATATGTATATTACAATCAATCAATGTACACTCGTCATTTCAGATCGCTCCAATGCGACGAGTGTACAAGAACGGTCAGAATACAATAATATATAGAATAAAATCAGAATACGTAGAATACAATAATTAATTAAGTACAGAAATAATAATCATAGAGACATCTATGTATTATTTTCAGATTTTTGTTTACAATTATTGTTACAATTTTATACACATAATAAACACGAAATTGTCGATTTCAGATTTCTGTGCATAATTTATACAAATTATACACATACATTTTTGTGACAACAGGAAATGATCTATTACCAATTTTCAGGAACCGTTTCAACAACCATCAGATGAAATCGGGAAACTCTGATAGAGAAACGATCGATTTGGAGTCACAAAACCACCAAATCTAACCAGCAGTTTATTGGCGAATCGAACTAGTGATCGTAGTGGTGCTAAATATATACGCTACCATTAAGCCAAACTGCTGGCTATAATATATATTTTTAATTGTTTTTGTTTTGATATGTATTTTTCAATGTTATTTCAATAATGAATAATAACAATAACAATAATAACAATGAATATTTCAATAATGTATAATTTTGACCGAGACAAAAAATATATATATTTGGAAAGGCAACTGAACTATTTCTATCTGTGTGTAGATCGCTATAAGAACTATAAGAACGGATGATAAATAGTCTAAAGAAGCGCGCGAATGGTACCCTAGAGAATGTTAAAAGGTGGCCAGGAAGGAAGGTCACAGGAGAGATGAGTGGATGAAACAGAAAAATGTGTGGGATGAGATGGATGGAAGTTTCCCAAAACAGTGACGAATGGAAGCGTGTTGAAGAGGTCTTCATCCAACAGTGGATGGCAAATGGCTGTGAATGATGATCCATAGATATATAAAATATCAGGATTCTCCAAAAATATAAGGTCGAGGACCAAAAATCAGATCGATTTGAACTTGGATACGCCTGTGTATGAATCAATATCAAAGTTAAATAAGATTGAAATAAATGAGAGGTTTTTATGTGCATAGGTATGTATAGAGAAGCACTGAGTTGGAAAATCAGATATAATAAAAGTTTTATTATTTTATTTTCAGCAATTGTAAGTTATTAAAATAAAAGCATTACTATGTAGATGAATGATATAAAATTGCAGCAAACATCTTATGTATGGTATCCGATGACGCATTTATTGCATTTTCCTGTAGTAAAAAATGCAATGAAACTCAAAGAGAATTCCTCATAAAAAAGTAAAAATCCAATGAGTAATCGGCCGTCGATCAGATCGTAAATAATACGACCAGGAAAAAGTAAAAAAAAGTACACACGGGGGAAGCTAGGTAAAAAATATCCCCGCAATTGCAATAATCCACCCTCGATTGCGGGAAATTCATGAATATTTATAATTGTATTACTGGGAACAATTCGGTTTAACGACACAATGACTGGCGGCGGGGGTGCTTAGAGATTTGAGCTGCGGACACGCAAACTGCCCTATAGGAATTTACACCAACGAATCGACTGATTTGAAGTTTATGAGGTTAGCGTGTATGCAGGGGGCCACACGACCACCCCCTAGCCAACGGGCAAACAACAATTTTTTTCATTAACTCGATAGGACTTGACAGTCGATGCAAATTTACGAAGTAGGAACGTTCACCGGTGCGATTGAAAATTGCCACGATACCATCCCCATATCTCACCACATACATGTACATACATAGTGTGTGACCATTCGATATTGGGTACGGGGGTGGGTCGTCGTCTGCGAACTTGGCCACATTTCATTATTTTTATTAGCGAAACCGGATTTATTTATGCTAATGTTGTGAAAATAATTCGACCCTTGCGGCCCCGCGCTAATTTCACGCTAGGGTGCTCCACTGTTTTATTCAGCTGCGTGTTGGAGGGTTGAGGGATGGGTGAGGAGGACGAAGGGTGTACCACGGCCCTCGCAGGGTTTATGGTACCCCTACTCTTTCGCTGTACTGTATACATACATACATACTCGTCCTGTCGTTTCAGTGCAAAACGGGACACTGTTGTTTTTGCCATAGGACACGCACCATTAAAAACACCATACGTTCCCATTGGGAGGTTCATGTTGAAGGCAAGTAATGCTGACACTTTTGGAAATTTGAATATACATATACGTATGTACATACGTATAAGTAGGTATCATACATATATGAACTCATCCAATTCAGTTTATACACAAATTGATTCGGGGAAGTACATATTGTAATGAAAATATTTGATACACTGCAGAAAAAGTACATAGCATATGTTTGAAGTTATTAATATTGTGATAATGTTTAATATTTTTTAATACACATAATATAATCATTAATATTATCTAAGCTCAAGTTTAATATTTGATCTGAAAGTCTTAAAGTGCTTACGTATTCACAAGCCTTCCAATGATAGGAAGGAAAATGGAATGCTCTCGAGAACGGCCATGAAACTTTTCCGCTGCGATAAAACACGTACGAGCCGAGAAAATATCGGACGACGAGTGAAACTTTAGCACGTGAAAATCGAACGATACCAAAAGACAAAGAAGATTTTCTCTACACACATAGTATGCATATGTATATATGTATGTACATTGTAGAACGAACGAGTTGAGATCAGACTGGGAGACCATATATTTCAAGTGGTTCCAGAGAAATAAGCGAAGAGAAACATACGAAACGATCGGACCGTATATCATAAACAAGCCGAGGACAAAAATCGAGAGGGCTCAATCTGTCCTCTTTCTCGTGAGATCACTCTGCGGAGTGTGGAGAGAGGAGAGCACATGCGTTCAATTCGAAAGTCACTCGACCAGGACCCGAAGCGTCGTCGTCTGCATTTAATAATCTGTCGAGTGTACCACTTGGGAGTTCTCGACTCAATATTAATAGGTCGGAATATGCTCCGTCTCATTAGTTTGTTGTTTTTTCTTTTAATTTTGTCGCCGTTTAGTTTCGGCGAAATAATTCCTGGGCATGGCAAGTCCGACGACAGAAATGTGAGGCCCGGGTGGAGCGTTTGCCAAGTGGATTAGTGGCGACGATGACACATTTATTAATTCATATTAATGACTTTGTCGACGGAGAGGTTACACGCCGGGGACGTTACACTTTTTATGACTACATCTCCTGGATGCAAACTTCTGGGAACGGTGCGAAGTTTGCCTTAGCACGCCCGTAAGGCAAAAGCGTCACTGTGCGTGTGGTAAATAATTTAATTCCATAAAAAAAGTGGAAAAAAGGGCAAATTGTCCGAACGGAACTGGCCAATTTGTTTTTGGGATCATAAAGATAAATCATACGGCGGAGGAGCGTAAATCTCGACTCGGGAGAATATAATAAAGAGGGCAAAAAAGCTCTACAAGCCGCCCGCGCGCAGATATGATGAAAGCTTCTTGCTCATTACTACACCGAAATAAACTACATGAAACGCCTCATTACGCATACACACACCTATGTGCATTTTTCAATTTGTATACCCAACAATTAAATTGGTAGGAAGCGCCAGCTAATTTATGTATGAACGTGTGGGATGTAATGAAAATGTGAAAAGAGCGAAAAAGTAATAACCTATTAGTGAAGTAAAAATATATATAAGAGATAATGCAAATGCTATAGATATAGTGTGAGAATAATTAAGTTTTAGGCCTTCCTGGTATATTCGAGCCGTTATATTTGAAAGCGCCATAAGTCCACTTTTCTTCATTTCGAGAAATATCTCGGAAAACATTAAATGTAATGTTTTGCGTTTAACAATATTTAAAAATACTTCTTCTTTTGATGTCATGTCAGGTCCCCCTAACGTTGACTACCACCTGTGAGTATGTGTCCCAGTCCTGAGCAGCTCTAAATAGTGCCTTGCCAGGCACTGTAATAGTTAATAGTTAATGCCTTACCAGGCAGACCTGGCAAAAGTGCCTTAAAAATACTGGCGGCTTGTATGGCGATTATTCTCCTTCTCTGGGATTCTGGACGTATCGAATTATAAGAAATGATAACAATTTGTGAAGTAAGTCAAACTGAAATAGTGTTTTTGGAATTGAAAATTGGACGTCCGTCACTTCAAATATAACGGCTCATATGTACATATTGTATTTATGTACTATGTATCTATAGATAAAAAATAAAGTATAGATTTGGCGTGTTAACTGATTAATTAATAAGAGTGTCGTGATCGTTATATGGACTGTTTGCAGACATCTTTCAAACAATTTCATCATCATTACTAACTTTTCGAGCTGTTTCCAACCGTTCCTATTTTGAATGTTTCTTTTTATGTTCTTTACCTGCAATACTATTGACATTTCGATCCATCACCTCGCTCTACTACAAACTTTACTTTACTAAGTGTTAAAATCTACTCGTTACTCCAACTCTATTTGTACATATGAAGTTTAGTTTAATATTCAGCAGGCATTATTCATATTAAACGTCAATTATTTTGTAGCTTTGGCACGATTCATACATAGTAATGGCACGCAAGGGCTTTTTTCATGCAGCAGAAACATTTTCCATAAAACAGCATCCTTTTGCAACGACTGTTGGGACAGCATCCGTTCCAATGACATCCCCATCCGTTGTTTGTTCCGCGCTAAAGCCTTCCAAGCGGACGCCTCCGGGATATATTGCATCCGAGCAAACACTCGACAACAATGGCGCTATACCGCCTTCTCGTATTTTCAATCCGAACGTTCCATGCAAAAAATGCATCGGTCGACTATGCAAACCCTCAAATATGCATCTCGATCGATCCGAAAACGAATATGCAGTCATTATTAAACGCTGTGTCTATGTATGCATGCGAAGTGGCATTGTTAGGTTTGAGATACACTTTAAAGCTTAGTCGGGAAACATTAGCGCCAACGTAAAACGGCCTTGATACGCGAAATGTGAGAATGCACTTTCCACAAATTACCACGCGCTAAGCGAAGTGCATCTTAACTGCTATAGAAGGATGAGTTTGTTTGTGTGTGTGTGTGTGTGTGTGTGTGTATGAGAGAGAGGGAGGGGGGAGGTAAGGTTGGTGAATGCTACTAAATTTTAAAAAGGGGCACGAAACAGATGCTGGAAAAGTTTTGGGGGATAAAATATGTCTACAACCTACTGGGCGAACTTTTCTGCCCGCGAGACAGGGCAAGTGAGTGTACCTTTTCTTTTTTTAATTCCTCACTTTATGGAAAAGTTCTCGTGAAATAAAATCTAACCTTTAACTACTGCCGCAATTCCTCTGGAGGGTGTTGTAAAATATTTACAAGGTACTTAAAAAAGTTGTAACTCACCTGAAACAAAAGGAAAAACATACATTAAAAAAATTATTAATGCAATAAATTCATAAGGATTCCGATCTTATTATAATTATATTACAAGCAATAAAAGCTATTTATTAATCTTTCTTTAATAATATATACATTGTACATAGCTACTAAGTTATTAGTATTTTTTTTTTAATAACATTTATATTTTACCATTAGGGCTGCATCTGAGCGACTCCTATGGTATTAAACTTGTATATCTAATATATTATAATTTCGAAAGAGACTTTGTATGTAATTATTTATATACATATGTATCTTTGGTTGGCAATTTCGTAAACAAGTCAAAATTTCTATGACGACGAGTCGACTTTTTTTCGATTCAAATAAATTTAATAAAAAAACAAATGCATATTTACTATTAGATTCGCCATGTTTACGCTGTTTATATTACAAATACTGAGCGAAGCCGGGTAAAATAACTAGTGTATATATAAATATTCCAATAGTGGTGATAAGTAGTAGGTAGAATAGTTTTTTGTGACAATTTGATGAGGAACCGTTTCAACATTGAAATTATATAAGTTGGAAAACTCTGATATGAAATGATTGACTTGGAGATATAAATATCAAAGTCTAACCAGCAGTACAACAGGAATACTCTGAAATAAATTATTTTGGGCGAGGTCAACCCAGGGCTCGAACCCGGGAACCCCTCAATGGTTGGCATTAACGCAACTACATATATACTATACATATGTATGTATGTAGGTTCTAAATTATACATACGAGTATAAAGTCCGTATGTACACATATGAATATATATGGGAATAACTTTTTACTACAATTATATTATATAATTAATATATTTATTACTTTTTGAGTCGTCTAGTAAGTTTCAAACTACAATAAGTCAATTTCGTTCACTTGAGTAGAAAATACGATTATTCGGCTACATAGTATGTACATACATAACTTGTTTGATAGCATTTAACAAACTTTACTTTATTAGATTTTAACAATTGAAATAATCTTTTGTGAACGCAATCAAATAAAAATAATTTAGTATGAAGCAGTATAACTTTTCATTTCTTACAATAAGTAAACAAAATTGACTTATTTAAATATTCTTAATGGCTTATTGTACCGATATGTATAGAAACAAATTGTAAAAATCTCTGAATATTGGGTATATTGATTTCAATGGGAGAAATAAATACGCCTTTTTAAATAGTGTGAATCCTAATGTTTACTGTACTTAATTGCAGAATGATTATCCAAATCAAATACACACACGATATTGCGTCATCTGCAATTTAACCGCGACAGGTGAGTGCGCAGGCGGACGTGCGCGTATTAACCCCTACCGCTAACACGCTGCCGGCAGGCGAATTACGATTAGTTTCATCAATTAGCGTTCGGCACAGATTAGCACAAGATCGAATCGCTGGGGCATCTCGAATTTGGAGCGATACAAACTACAGCCGTGGGAATGGTCCGGCAATGCGATGCGGCAGCTGGCGCGCGCACCGCACCAGTCGAATAAACGCAAATTATGAGTATCACGAGTGCATCCGCGATGGTATATAATGGTAATGGCGGGGTCGGGTTCACCCCGGCGCGGGATTCGAACCGGCGATAACCGGAACCGGAGGCTGGCCTATCGCGTAGATCGCGTCGCGGCGCATGCGCACACACGCCGTCATTATATACCCCAGATACCCGAAAGATAAATTCAATACTCACTGTAGATATGGTAAACCATGTTGCAAATATGTCATTGTTAATTTTATACAGAGATATAAAGTAAAAAAAAATGATCCACAAACATTGAAGATCAATTGTAAGTAGGTAATATTGCAAAATATTGAGATTGGGAGGTAAAGATTTATTTATTTATTTAAGTTTGGACCATTGTGGCATTACAGAAATCCCTAATACGCCAGAATGGTCGAAAATATAACAAAGAAGAACAAAATACATTTATAAAAATGATAGAATTATAATAATCTAATATATATGTAATTTCGAAAGAGGCTTTGTAACTATGTATGTAAGGTTTGTTGGGAACATGGAAAACAAATCAAAGTTTCTATGACGACGATATCGATATCGTTGAATATTATTTTTTTCAATTCAAATAAATTTATTTAAAAAACAAATAAATGTTTACTATTAGATTGTTTTGCCATGTTTTAGCTGTTTATATTACAAATACCGAGCAAAGCCGGTCAAAACCACTAGCACTAGATAAAGTAAAAATATCAAATAGACAGAATACATATGTAGTATGGAATGTCTTGCATCTATAGCCAGCCATAAATATTTAAAAAAAACTAGTGTTGTGCCCGTTGATTTCAACGGGTGGTTTCGGAAAGAAATTGATACACGAATTCACATAAAGTTATGTATATGTTATATGTATATAAATATAATGTAAGGTAATTTATAGGTGCGCGCGCTCGCACGTAATATTAATCGTAATAAAAAGTGCGCGCATTACACGCTCACCAATCCAACCCGTTCGAAATTATGAATGAATGTGTGTATATGTGTCATCGACGCTCCAACCCCCCTCCACTTCCCCACCACCTCGTTTCCCCGCGTTTCCTCGACCACTTGACTCTGATTGGCTGTATGTCCACGGTCTGGCACATACCCACATACATACATACACACATCGCGTTCGTTTTTATATGTATTACTAGTGGTTTTACCCGGATTCGCTCGGTATTTGTAATATAAACGGGTATAAAAATATGGCAAAACAATCTAATAGTAAACATTCATTTGTTTTTTAAAAAAATATATTTGAATCGAAAAAAAAAAAAATTCAATGATATCGATATCGCCGTCATAGAAACTTTGATTTGTTTTCGATGTTCCCAACAAACCTTACATATAATACATAGTTACAAAGTCTCTTTCGAAATTATATATTAGATATCCCTGCGAGGCCCAAATGGAAGAGAGAAGATCAGAATTCCACTCATACATCACTTACAATTATAAAAATAATGATGAGCGCAGGCTACCAGACACATAAGTTAAAATAATCGCCGATACCCTACGCTCACAGAGATGGAAAATATCACACGCAGGCTTAGCAGCAACGATTTCATTGAAAAGTTGGATAGTTCTTGGAATAGGACCCATCCGATAAAGGACTGTGCGGGCAGAAGGAACAACCATCAAATGACAGAAAAAAAATATCGAAAAGATTCAACTATCAAAACGAGGAATACATATATATATACATACATATTATGTTACAGTGAGCATCTGTTGTAATTGAAGTTCAAAAGACGCCTTGAATAAGGGGATGAACATTCTTAGGATGGTGGTAGCGTGAGGTACACAATAAGATATGGGACACACCGAAAGCTGAGATCGGTTCGGATTGTGTGGTACTTCTATGTACATATGTATGTACATATACACTGGGGAGCGGAAAATCAGGACCTCTCCTTATTGGAGTGTTATTGGGAACACGAGCGAGGTCCTATCTGCACTCACGCTCTCTCCGGAGGCCACACACAATATTATCCGTTTAACCTTTTCGCCGCTCGTGTTGCGAACGCTGCTACTACTTGCGATGACGATCAAGCTGTGCTTGCCCGTTGTGTGGTTTGTTTTTTCAGTAGTCTGGCCGAAACTGCGCAGCGTCTGATCCGAGGGGGATTGTGGGAAATTTAAAATGTAATGCTAGTTATATTATATAAAGAAATTAATTAACTATTCATCTCGAGTATGTGTGTAATATAAATTGATTAAAGTCTCGACTATTGTCTAGACCGGGAATCTACGATTTCTAATTTCATACAATATGTGATTTTTCTTAAGAAGCAAATCCACGAGTAGCAAATTAAGTTACACGCTATTGGATTGGACATTGGAGTGTCAACTGATTGGATGTCCATAAGAAGTGCCGTCACTGAAAAGAGACAATGAAGAGGATATTTTTTTGTTTTAAAAAATTAAAAAAAATGCTCATTATTTTTAATTTATAATAAATTCGGAATCAAATAAAACGTGCTGTAAAAATACGAACTAATGAAGGAAGTCTTAATTTAAAAAGCGACCCTCTTTAAGTTTAAGGCAAATTTACTCGTAATAAAATTAAATTCTACGTAAATTTTTATAAATATTTAACTTGATTTTTTCCCCGTATTTGAGGGAATATTTAATTGGATTTACATAATATAGCAAGAGAGGGAATGGAATTAATTACGCCATTGCTTTCAGATTATTATAACATCAATTTATACGGCAAAAATATAGACATAGTATTTATTACATATATTAATTTCAAAGACAGTAGTGGTTTCAGAAAATAAATGATATATCGAGGAATCCTAAAAAAATTGAGACGAAATGATAATTAATTTAGACAGATAATTTAAAAAACAATTTTCAATATTTCTGTAGTCATTCGACTGGAAAATTTGCCTCAAAGCAATTAGCAAAATATAAAATTTTGAATAATAAATAATGATTTTTTTTTATAGATAAATATATATAACAAGCAGCGTGTACTAGTGGTTAGCATATTATGCTTCAGAGCGGAGTGGTCACGGTTCGATTCTCACTAGTAGCTGTTGGTCAGACCATGGTTTGTGACTCCAGGTCGATCGTTTCCTATCAGTCAGCCAATTTTTCTGATTTTCATTGAAACGGTTCATGTAAATTGGCATTTCCTTTCCAATATCTCTTTTGCAAATCTCAAGTGATTTAGCGTCTTGAGGTTCGCCAATTTCCATAATAAAATGCTGCAAAAATTTCTTCATAATATGTCACTATGGATGATATTTGTATGAATTCGCACTGTATAAAAATGCTTGTATTTATTTTATTATTGCATTGTATCTGTATTAGTTCACTCGTCGCTTCAGAGCGATCTATAAAGGCAAGTGTACATGTTCGATTGAAATAAAATAAAATAAAATAAAAAATATATACATTTTGACATGGAATAGCCAGCAGTTTAGCTCGGTGGTTGCGTTAATGGTAACCACCGAGAGGTCCTGACTTCAACCCCTGGTTTGACCTCGATTGAAGATTTAGATATTTGTGACTCCAAGTCGATCGTTTCTTATCAGAGTTTGCCAAATTATCTGATTTCACTGTCCCATATCAAATTGGCAAGCCAACCTACTTACAATATATTTGTCACGGTAATTTGTAATATAATTTCAAATTTATAATCCATAAATTTATGTACAAGTTTAAAATCATAGATGTCGCTCAAGGCAACAGCAATGGCACCGTCGTAAAATATAAATAAAATTGAGCTTTTGATAGAGAGTTTCAAACTACACAGAATAACGTCATATTTAAACCCCATAGGGAAACTCCGATCGGCCGATGATTACGATACATATATTTTATTGACGCAAGACGGTGAATATTTTTCATATACTTATACATACATACATACATTCAGGAGGCTTCGAATCAAGCCACCCGCATCTCGACGGTATGCGATACGATACGATATTTATTATTTATAACCAAATTGAATTATAGTTATGTGCGTTTGAAGAGCCGGTCTCGGGGCGGTTCGATTCGCGGTGCCGATTGGAGATCACAGTTAAGGTCGGTAGCCATTTCCTAGAGCCAACTTGCCCCTGCTACTTGCTCTCCTCGTGATGTGAATTATCTGACCAGACGAGACCGCCATTTATTGACGGATGCATCAGATCCATCAGGACCCGCTGCGGAGTCAGGATGTTGCCCGGCCAACATCTCCTTCCGCAAACCGGCAGCCATAATCGTAACTCATAAAAGGCTATGATCGAACGAGACCGGTTGGCTTGTCAATCGAATCATATCTACGAGTATAATTTAGCCCTTTCATGTTGCAAAATTTCGAACGCCACTAGCACGTTATATACAAGTCACAATGACCGTAATCGTAATTTATAAAATTGCGATGATACGATCAGGTTGAATTTAAAAATTCACAATCGCGAAACAATTTGTTACGAAAGCGCACTTTAATGCGAAGGGTTCTGGGAAAAAAAGGGGAATTTCTCCCTGCTTTCTCCCTGCGGAAAGTCTTTATTTTTAGAGGCTTAAAAACCCCATCCCCGTGGCATGTACGGCCCCTCCTAATCCGAGACCACTATAAGTGGCATTTTTAAGATTTACCGTTGTACAGATTATGAAAGGTGGCAACAACGGGAATTAAAAATTAAAAAAAATAAAAGTAATCCAGAAAAAATAATCAAGAGAACCGCCTCGTGATATTTTGTAAAAAATGTTAGCGGTATGATAATTTGACGGCTACAGTAGTTGAATGTATATAATTGTAAATTTTCTTTAATCTTTTACGAACCGATTCAGAAAATGGTTAGAATTTAAATTGGATATCTAAAATAAGCATTTGGATTCAGCTTTTAACGTTTGACAATCAAAACGAAATCAATATGCTAAATATGTAGATTGTGAAAAATAGATTCATGAATTTGCACATTTTTATAATAAAGAAAACGATAATGATTTAATGTGTAATATAAATTAAAATACCGAATACTACCTTTTTTTTAAACATTGCGTTTGAGAATTGATTTCGTAGAGTGGAGTTATAGTATAAAATATCAAGTAGATGATAAAATAAATTTGAAAAATGAATTATGAAAATGTTATAATATGATATGTGTATAAAAGAATTGCAATATATAATACCAAATATCAAATACTATACAAATAAATCTCAATTATCCAAGACTCGTCGTAGCATATTGATGATAGAAAAGTTGGAAGTGTCTCAAGTGAAAATGAATTTAAATTTATCGCAAATGAATAATGGTTCCCAAAAGACCACTTGCCAAGAGAATTTTCCGGAGTGAAAAATAAGATTGAATCGAGTTTCCTTTTAGTCACATTAAAATGCAACGGAGACGTTGCACCACTACCCACTCTTGTTTTCAACGATGCGACACTGTCTGAAAAAAGTGTTGAATTTCAAATGCGTCCAAAAAGATTATCTGTTTCCCGGTCTGCCATTTGTCCACCCTTCCTTACATTCAAATCTCCCCAACGCCATCTTATGGGGTTTGTATTTTTATCGCCCTACCGCCGCAATCATCCGCGGGTTTTATGCCCATTTTTTCTCCTTTCCCGGGCCATTTTTCTCGCTCCTTCTTGGGGAGGTTTAATTTGAGACGCTTCAATGTAAATTATGCATTTCGGGGGAAGGGCGCGTTTTTGAAGGGCTCCCCTCTCTCTCTGTAGAGCTGTTATTTTGTTATTTTCGGCCGCGAAACGCGGAAAACGCGGAAAAGCGGGAGAGAGACCGTAAATTAACACTTTACGATCCGCGCGCGTTCGACACGCGCGATCTCGGAAAATCGCGGAACCGATATTATTTTCGCAATAAAATACAATGAATCAATGATTTTTTCCGTCGTCGTTTTGATTTCGCCGTTTTACGACACACCTGGATTATATTTATGTGTATGGAAACGTAATATAATATACGTTTCTCTCGGTAAAAATGTTTTATGTGCGATACGAAGCAGTTCGAGGAAAGGGCGGCAGAGCGTTTTAATAATAAAAATTCGACTTCCGTTTCCGCGCTTTCCATCCGTATTCGGCATACGTCGTAAAAGAGAACGGTTAGACGTAAAATGTTTTCCAAACCGAAAATGCACAATATGAGCACATACGTATAATATATAAAATTTCTTCACATATGATATATATTTCATTCAAACAGAGTCAGTCTTGTTCCAAATCCAATGAATAACTAAACTGCTTTAATAAATCATGTGGTATTTTAAAATAAATTATGCACATTGTATTAAAACTTCTTCGTGCATGCGTATGAGCACAATTTATATAATAAACTTTTACTTGCTTAGTATCCGTGCACCTAACAAATAATATCCGAGTTAACAGTACTACTCGAGCAGAATAGAGAGCTTTCAACTTCATATAATTTATTTATAGTTTAAATATAAATAAATAATAGAACCTAATGCGCCACAATGGCCTACATTTGAAAAAAACAAAAATAAAATAAAATAAAAAGAAAAAAACAAAAGCAGAAAAACATGATAAAAAAATAGTAAAAGAAAAATATAATAATATAAAAAAATATAATATCTAAGTAATATCATAAATATCATATAAACATGATCACATTGTACACAAATTAAACATACGATATAGTTTTTTGCATTTACAGTCAGTATGACAGGAAAATATAATTATAATAGTCTATCCAGTGCGAAACAACACAACAAAGGTCGCACAAAGAGAAGCAACGACTGACTTCCAACGTAACGAATCTAATGGTACAATATATTGCCCGGAAAGCTTTGGTTGTTTCGAAAGTTCCGCCCTTCAGATCCAGGTGTGATGTAGAGCTAACCACCTTGCGGTACACACCCTTTGCCGCCCTATAAATTGTAGAACTAAACTTTGCACACACCTCTTCAGTTATAAAATGAGCAAACACTATCGAGAAAAAATCCAATATAACACTTACTGAACTGTATATGTATATGTACTACACGAAGTGAAAATCATTTTGAACACAACGATTTGGTTTCACACAAGGAACTAATTGTATGGCAATATTGACGTCAAGCCATTCGTTAAGGTTTACGGTGATCGTAATTGATTAAATCTATAAGTTTACATTGGGATTTAAGTCGAAAAGCCGCGAAACTAAAAGAAGCAAAATGTTTGGTCGCCCAAGTAGTGGCGTTAAAGCAAATAAAGTTGGGAAAAATCCAGTTCGTAATCAGCAGTTCGAATTTAACCTCGGGCAAAACGGCGATCGTGTGTCCTGTGCGACAGAACGACGTCTTTTAAGTCGAAAATTAAGGCACTTACGTCTTTTGCGACATGTGAACGTTTTCGTTCGTTGGTTTTGCGTGTTGCAAAAGGCGTCGGAAGCGTCGTCGTGTGAAGGCTTTTGCGCCTTTTCGGCGTCGACATTCGTTAATCGCGGTTTTGCATTGAGAACGATCGCGTGACTAACACGAAGCCACTTACAACACCCAGTGGATGCTGAGGATTCAAATAGTTACATATGTACTTACATACATCAAACACAAACGATATATTAAATAACAGTTCGTATAATAAATTAGTAATCTTGATGTTAGAAGAAACTTTCCCTTGTATGAGATAAACACTCGTATGAAAAAAAATGAATAATCAAATGAACGACATATGACATTTGAAAGTGACATACGTCCACTTTTCTTCATTTCGAGAAATATCTCGCAAAACATTAAATATTACCAGCAAAATAAACTAGTGGTTAGCATATAGTACTTTGAACAAAGTGGTCATGGGTTCAATTCCTACTGGTTTCTGTTGGCTAAATCTTAGATTTGTGACTCCAGGTCGATCGGAGTTTGCCAATTTATCTGATTTTCATTGAAACGGTTCCAAAAAATTAGCAACCTTACCCAGTTTTTCGCAAATCTCGAGTTTTCAGCAATTTTGAATTTCACTTAAATGTATAAAATGCTGCAAATTTACAAATTTAACCATAGATGTCTTTGTTGATGTTGATTTTACTTTGAATAATAATTGTTTCAAATGTACAACATTTCTGGCCAGAAAGACGAATTGGATTTACCTGTTAGTCTTTATTTCACGTCAATCACACTTACTACGTATCCAGTTTTATAAACAAGATCGTAAGGAATTTGATCTGTCTATTTAACTTTGGGTATCCCATAGTAACAAAGTTCGATTAGTGCACAATAAATCTTTGAGCTAACGTTGCCGAAAAATACACGGCGTCGTTACAGGTTCATTTCAGCGTAGGTATACAAAGTTGAAAATACGATACGAAAGAGCCCTAAAAATACGTACACACGTCGAAAAGCGCGTATAAACTTTTGATGGGTTTTGATGTAGCCAATAGCGATTTAATGGATATTCGCGTGCTCCGCACAATAAAGGCACGCGAATGGAACAGAACGGATTAGTTTACGGACGCGGTCGTTATAAATTTATAACTGCCGAAACAATAAACCAGCAGTGAAAGAAATTTCAAACGGGGTCGAAAACCCAACCAGTCGATAAACAACCCCTAGTGCGAATCGTGACCGAAAATCTAACTCACACGAGGGCCCAGATAAGATTGTGCATGTTTATATGCGCTTTTTTCGTAACGGAAATCGCTCGACGATATACACTTCATAATATTGTATAAAAAAGCAAAAAAAAAATTACACACACATACAATATACAATATTATGAAAAAATGATAAATGCTTCCTAGTCACGGTAAGCTCCGAACGTGGAAAAATAGACGCGCGATCAATTAGAAAGCTCGACCCACAAAACTGGCGAGAGCTTTTTATTCCATGGATCGAAAAATTAATTAAAAATCCGATATGATGTAAAGCGTTCATCTCCGGGACAAGTATGTAAATTTGAATATGTAATAAATTAATCGGAACCGTTGCTCACTCGCAGGCGAGAGAGTCCTGTGGCCGAAGGAGTTGCGCTTTGCATAAAAAACGCGTTAATCCTATCGATTCGATGGACTCCCAACTTCTTAATTATTTGTTATCTGATCGTCATAAATCTTGAACGCGATCGAAGTATATTAATTACCCGCAAAAAAATTCAAACTCTAGGCCTTTCATTCCTACAACAAATACGTCCGATATAATTTCGATAAAATTAATGAAATTATTGCGATTCACCAACGATAAGAATTCTCATTAGGGTCATATGTAAGTACTCGAAGTAAGATCTGAGGTTTGTTTTGCCTTTATTCAAGTTTTTATAATAAATTAATTTACCTTGTTTGTTCAGCGTTGTCATACTGAATAATATATCGGCGCGTCTCGGGCTTAAAAGGCCATTAAAACTGACAGGGGTATAAAATTAGCGAGAAAAAACAATTCCGACAGAGGCAGAGGCGCATTTATCAAAGGATTCGTTCTCGCTTTGCGAAATAGATTAGACGAAATCTCTCAAATAAAAACCGATAAATAAGATTTAACCGTTCGGCAAATGCTATAATCGAATTTGAATATCGAAACGCGCACTAAAGACTCGCACGATGAAAAGATACATACGAGACGAGATTATCTAAAAAATATTGCGAAATTTAAACGCCCAATGGAATCCGAATGGGGCAATTTTGAAACTACTGGATTATGCAAATTGCTATGAAGTGTAACGCTTCAAGACGACTGTATCTATGTACATACATACATACATATATACAGTAGAGACTTAAAAGCGATACATCTTTTTCAAAAGCTTTTATTACCGAAAGTAATAACTAAATCTAAAATAAATCAATATAGCTGTTTTTTTACAGCAAAATGTATTTATTTTTAATGCAAATATAATCTATATAGTTTTATTTCCAATTAACGAGAGAAAAAAGCGTTTTAGTACTACAGTCGAACTAGTATACGCGAATCGAACCGGGCGTATTACAGTAGTTGATAATGACTAAACAAACAGGGTCAGGTGACATGAAAAGATTTATCACCCTCTTGCCGTTTACGATCCATCTTCACCTCTCCTTGTGTTCAAAGCTAGTTTCTGGTTTCGGCGTCGACGATGGACCAAAAACGGTATATTTATTGGCCCAAGATTGAATGTTATCTTCAGAGTAGGTACGACGACGACGACGACAGAGGTGAAGTGGAGGAGAGCACGATCGTTCGTTTTGTTCCAAGACTCGACAGTACGGCAGCGGAAGCCGTGTCCGAAATTTAATTGATCGTGTCGTATAAAATGGAAGCTAATGTAAGAATCAATAAAAGGTGGCAAAACAACGAAATCGTTTTAGTTGGTTTATGCGAAGCAGATTAATCTGACAATAAAAAAATAGCGATAAAGACGAGTCGTTATCGCAAACTTTGCCAAGTGTGTCAAAAAGACCCGTCGCCTAATATGGAATTTCTAAGTACGTGTCGCCTAAAGAAGAATGTCTATCAAATATGAACATTTAAAAAATGATAAATTTGGCCATTGCTTGCAGGAATACTGCATATGTAGCATTCAGTAAGGAGCGTAGTGTGTTAAGTATAACAAAGAAGATATATGTACATAGATATATAAGTGGAGCATGCCGAAGGTAACAGGCATAGTGGCATGAGCCGTTATATTTGACGTGGCGAAAGTCCAATTTTCAGTTCCAAAAACACTATTTCTGTTTGACTTAATTTACAAATTTTTATCATTTATTTTAATTCGATATGTCCAAAATCTCGGAAAAGATGAATAAAAATTACAGGCCACCAATATTTTTAAATATTGTTAAACGCAAAACATTATACATAGGTACTTAATGTTTTGCGAGTTATTTATCGGAATGAAGAAAAGTGAACTTATGCCACTTTCAAATACAATATGTTAGTGTATAATGCTTTCAACTGAGTGATCACGGGTTCAGTCCCTAACCCGCTGCTGCTGGCCAGACCTTGGATATTTGACTGCAGGTTGAGCGTTTCCTATCAGAGTTTGTCAATTTATCTGGTTTCTTTGAAACCGTTCCAATATATCGGCAATCTGTCCTATCTTTCAAAAAATTCAAATTAATAGCATCTCGAATTTGCTGATTTATAAAATGCTTGTCAAAATTGTCTATAGATGTCTTTATGATACTCTGTAAATTGTTTATCGATGTTTAAAATTGGTCAGTGGGCTTACAATATGTAAGCCATTGGTTTAGTATAAATTGATTGACGATGTAAAATATTCGAATGATTAGATTACGTATGTTTGTATGTACATTGTTCCCATTTTTAGACTGAACATGTTCATTAGCAAAATTAACAACTATCATAAAAATGCGAAATGGAGTGACTTACGATTCAGCCCAACACAGTGTAAATACAATAATAAAAAAAAACATAATATACACATTACATATGAAATATATTCATAGACTATTGACAATGATTAAAAAAACGCCTTTTTATAATATTCGGCTACTGAAATCATCATCATCATCATCATCACCATCATCG
This sequence comes from Arctopsyche grandis, assembly GCF_051622035.1. Lineage (NCBI taxonomy): Eukaryota > Metazoa > Arthropoda > Insecta > Trichoptera > Hydropsychidae > Arctopsyche > Arctopsyche grandis. The sequence goes on from NC_135359.1 coordinate 23,161,310, forward strand.
GCGGATAGATGTGCGAAACCGCCTCTGACAAAACTCGCCATAAAACCGCGTAATATATTACGAAATTCAATTAACAAGACGCTTATGTTAATAGACGTCTCCACCGTAATGGCGAGTATATTTTATATGCGCGCATATTTTCGCGGTTTTTGCAACGCATAAAATTCGACGGGGGTCTCTCTAAAACTCCCCCCGCCCCGCCTCCTCTTCCCTATCGATTTAGATAATTTACGACACACAGTGCCCGATTTTAATAGCTTCAGTGCTAAAATAGCCGATCGAAACCGAGCCGGCAATAAAACAAAAAAACTAGCGGGTTTTAATGATCGGCCCACCTCTTTCGTGTCACATATTCACGAAAAAGAATTTCACAACGAGGCGAAAACAACGAATTTTTCATCGCAAACTATTCACGAGTGTTAATTAATTTGGACAACACCAAAGTCATCACTCGAGCGCGCATATGTGTGTGAAAATCGTTTATTTAGATGACAACTTTCATATATTTTACATTTAGCTTTTTAACGGAAAGATATCCTAAATACATCTTCAAAATGTTCGCAATAGCATATGCTGTTTTCAATTAAAATTGGATGATATATGTATATAACAATTACTTTTAGAAGTAAACGGTGGTAGGAATGAAAAAAAAATCTTCTCTAAGTCAAACATACCAAAAAGATGAAATCATCGACACATATACATATGTAGATACATACATATCATCACCATTCACAGCCATTCCCCATCCACTGCTGGATGAAGACCTCTCCAATACGCTTCCATTTATCTATGTTTTGAGCAACTCTCCTCCATTTCATTCCACACACATTTTTCTGATTTTATCCACCGATCTACCCTGTGACTTCCCTTGCACCCTTTTACATTCTCTCGAGTACCATTCGAGCACTTCTTTCATCCATCTATTGTCCGTTCTTCTAACTATGTGACCCACCTATTTCCATTTCAATTTATTTATGTATGTACCCATTACAATATGTATGTACCTACATATATAAAAAGTTAATGGAACATAATGCCCTGTTTTATTTAAATCCTTCGGAAAAATTACGTAAGATCACTTCAATATAACAATTAAATTCCGGTATATACATATGTATGTATTACATTTAAATAGAAAAGTTGCACATATAAATCAATTTATTTGTTTCTTGGCATTACTAACAAAATACAAAATACTTAATACAAAATACAAAATACCCTAGAAATTGCCTCCATAAATTAGGTGAAGCGGTGAAGTTTTAACTGAAAATGTGATGCCAATTTAGTTATTTATATAGGTAGACATCAAAAATACTACATAGATGAGACTTGCTTATACGATGAATGAAAACAAGACAAGAAAAACCTTGGCTCAAAAACGGTTGATTGCATTCCACGTATATGAACACGGCACATGTAAGAAGCACATTATATAGTTTTTGTTGATTAGACTGGTTCATACAAGCAGATAGAGGTAGTTAGCTCGAGCGAGCGCGAATAAACACAACTTAAAAAGAAGATGAACGAAAACAAGTGCTCGGTGGGGGTAGACGTGCCGGGGTTTTCCTCGTGAAAAAGGGAAAACAGTCGCAGGATTTTGCATTAAGCGTCGGTTTGTTCGTGGCGTCCCGACGCCCGTGCTCCGGAACAGTCTTCCAGTTTTTGTACCGCCTTTTCGAGACGCTGCAACTGCACTCGTGTAGGTTTTGCCGTGTGCACCGCAATCTCCACAGTCGGCCAGATTGTAAATCCACTTTTTTCATTTCTCACAAAGCCGTTGGTTTTTTAGCAATTACAAGCGGGCTGACGGGGTGGGTGCTTCGGGTGCTCGCCTCCTTCCACCGCCCTTTGGACCGTTTCGGTTTTAATGATCTTCCAGGTTTTGACTCCAGCTCGGGTACGATTTTGCGAACATTTCGAGACCGACTGTTTATTCTGATTAATTTCGGGTGCCTTCTTCAAGACGTATTAAAAGCAGCGGTTGGAGTATACATACACATAATTTTAAAAAATAAACAAACCAGTATATACAAAAGTATGTATGCATATACTACTTATCATCATCTAAATATATACAGCCGCTCACCATCCATCCACTGGTGGTTGAATGCCTATCTAACACGCTTCCATTTGTCTCTGATTTGCGCAACTCTCATCCATCTCACACTACACATTTTCCGAATTTCATCAAACCATCTTTCCTTCGGTCTTCCTTTGATACCCTTTTACATTCTCTTGGCTACCATTCAAGCACTTCTTTTATCCATACTTCTAGTTACGTGATCCACCCACTGTCATTTCTATCTCTTCACTATCTCCACTATATCCCTTGTATATAAACATATATCCCACTATATCCACAATAACACTTCTCACCCATATACATATTGTGTTTCTTATGTATAAACTTAATGTCAAGCATACAGCGTTAAATATTTCATTGAGTGCATAGGATTTTGTGTAGAATATACCACATACATATACACGTATGTACGTGTATATGTATGTGATATAGATCAATGAGAATTTTCAACTTTTTTCTTCAAAACTGTGAAATGGAGAAACTGAAACGATTTTCCTTACAACAAAGTTTTAGTTAAAGCTTTTGATATAAAAGTGGTACTTTTACTCTTAAGTTTTAAGGTTTTACAGATTTTTCTCGAAAATCGTTGAACACATTAAATCGAAATTTGATATCGATTGATATCAAATGTTTCAGATTAAGATTAAATATAATATAATATAGTTCAATACATTTTTATGTACATATGTATTATATATGTACGAAATAGCTAATAAAAACTAATACTATTCAAGAAAATTCACACGACAATGATTTTCTTATTACGTCTATATCTACACATGTTTTTAAAAATGAAATATATAAATATTTTAATATATTTAAAAATGTATGCTGCGGTTAGGTATTAACACTGATATAAATAGAAATTGTAATAAAAAATACAAACCTTGTAAAAAGGGAACAAATGAAAATGAATGGTAGATTAAAAAAGCAACCGGCATAAACAACAATGTGTCCACTCAAAGTGAACATGTTTACATAGATTACAGCAAAGAGCCAAATCATTCTTCTGGCCAAATATTGAAACACCGGAACTGTATCGCTCGAAAATAATATAAAAAGGAAACCAATTTATTATTTGCAGAGCAGAAACCAGAATCAGAAAAAAGGAGAATTAAATAAATACGGCAAAGTCGGGGAGAGAGAGCGACTCCACGAGTGATAGAGGGGTGGGCGAGCGTTTGCGATAAAGAGTAAATATTTGCATTTTCCCGGTTTTTATTTGGGACGAGCGCGGGCGGTGAGTTTTTCCGAGAGCGCGCGGGGGAGGCGAGGGGAAAACCTCAATCGCACCGGAAAATTCTTGGGCGGCCCCTAATATTGCGCCAGTAGGAAAAAATGAGAAGTTAAAGAGGAGAAAAATATGAAAAAGGGCCTCGGCGCGTAATTGAAAAACGGTGTCGGACAGAAACGGCGAAACGGAACGAACAAATTTGAAAATTACCCATTTAAACGTACCATTACACGTGAAATAATATTAGCGATACAAACACACGCGATTTTTTTTCCAACTATTTTTACTACCACCCCCCGTGAATAAATATTATTTTTTATACACAAATCAACTCGAGAACCGGGAAATTGAACCGTTAAAGTTTGACAGTTTGCCGAATCGAATTTTCGTGAAACAAAATTGTGTAGGTGGATATATTTTCATTCTAAAAAAAATTAATTCACTCTACGATTTACCTCGGAAAATATATTCAATAAGCTGCCAATATTTGGTCGCATCTCATCCCCTGCCAGCTTCCCCGTCGCCACCCCAATCGACACTTCACGACGAGATTTTTTATATTAAAAATGTAAAGGCAATTTTCACGTTGACTGCACCCGATAATGATTTCCCACGGTGAGAAAGTCGAATGGGCGACGAACGACGCCCTCATGAAGTTAGTGAAAAATCGGCGAAAATTTCGTCCAATAGCGATTACCGTCGATTCGTCGCTAACGAAATATTTGACGATTTCCCCAATAAAAACGACGACGAATTTATATTTCCAATTTCTCAACGTACACCATCACAGAACCTTTGACAATGGACGCTATAAAATCAATAATTTTTTATAAAATATGTGAGTACAGCTACATATTTAATACGTATTTGATATTAGGAAAATGATATTTCGACTAATATCAACGTATTATGCTATATAAAGAACGTTTAGGTTCTTGGAGGAGGTACTTTATCAGATCGTTAAGCTGCCAGACGTTAGTGTTTTTGACAGTTCTGTTACGGTGCCGTCTCATCGGTTCAAATATCGCCTTTTTACCCGAAAAACGATATCGTTTTTCACGTGACCCGTGATAAGTCATCTGTTCTGTTTTTAATAGGCGAACGTGACGAAAAAGGAGACCTCTTCCAATGAAGCAAATTAATTGGAAAGAAAAATGGAAAAATATTTACGATTGAAATTTTCCCAAAATGGAATCCAACCGGATGTTATCACTGTCGAATAAAATTACACTCGTAGAGAAAGATTTCGTATGTGCGCATTCTCAGCCGAATATTGGCCATATCAAAGAACATTTTCACAAAAGAGGGTGCTCGTGTATATGTGCGCGTAATAAAATCGATGAAAAAAAAAGTTTCAGAAGCAATTTATACGATACTCAGATGACATAAAAACAAGTTTAGATTAACATTACTGCGCAAGTATGATGTTTATTTAAACATATCGCGGGATAACGACCGTTTATTGAATATACTTTGAAAGCTCGTTCGCATGTTATTGTACGAGGGAAAAAAATAATAGTGTTGAGGTACGTATGGAAGAATAGCACGCAAACATCGCATCACAAACAATGATTCAATTCTATAATATTTATTACACATGCACAACATCATTTCATTTATATATTCGATCATTATGCATGTATAACATGATGTAAAGGCATTCGATAATGATTTAAGCTTGGGGAAAACTAATTTCGGTGGCATTAAATAACCTTCGCAGGTAACGAGAGAATAAATCGAATTTGAATTCGATATTCCAAATCAAGGCTCTCAAAAGTGGGTCGTAAAATTACCAAACTTCTCAACACGACTTTACGTAAACGTAAATTAGGGGTTTTCTGTTCAATCAGTGTTTAAACTTTGACTTCAAAAGCGACGACGAAATGCACGAAAACATCAACAAAAATCGATTACTAAAAGAAAAGGCATTTTCCAGTCAAATAAATACTAGCCGAATTGAAACAATAGACTTGGCAAAATAAATACTCATCTTATATGTAGTATATATATATATATATGTAGTATAGTATAGTATATATAATATAGTAGATAACGAGTCAAATTTTACACTATACAATCATGTAATATAGTTCGTGTACGTACATACATAAGTTGTATGTTTTATAGATATGTGACGGAAATTAGACTCGGTGGTTATCGTTTGCTACCAAAGGAATTTGGCTACATTAAGTGGTTGCATCCCGACGTCTGGTGCAAGTGGAAGTGCAATAAAACCTAATTGATTCGATTAATCCGCGTCGCAATAACACGTACACGCTCCCATATTCTCAGCATTTTTTAGAAATAAAATTGAGACATTTATTACGAAAATATATCCTGTGTACATATACGAATGCATGGACGTATATTTTCCTTTTCAGGCAGCGAGTATTACCACGGTTAGCTTATCAACCGTTCATCTCGGCAGACTTGTAATTATTTACGCGTACACTTGCCTCTAGTATGATTTACGACCGACCAGCCGTCTACAGGTGTGATTCTCATACGAAATAACCTCAATTATAACACGCCGGTAAAACGGGGGAGGGTGTGTGGGAGGGAGACAAGGTGGGGCAAAAATAACAAAGCGAAATTTGGCAGGGGTGAGAATTCGCCGCCGCGCCATATAAATAAAATCCCTTTATGGCGTTCTCGTTTGAAGAACACTCAATTCGATATCGGCCGGCTATTTAGGATTGTTCCCGAAATTTAGTTTTCCTTTCGCCCCGTATAACTATTATCCTACTTTCGGAATGGCGGGGTTGGAGAATAAAAAAAAAAAGTTCGGCTCTGAAAGGCCGGAGGCCGGAAAATTAAAGGGAGCGAAGGTTAGAAAAAGGCCGTAACAGATGGCCCTGCCATTGATAACGTATCATTTGTATTCGGGGAGCGAAAGTGCAATAAAAATGTTTTACAGATAACTGTTCGCTTGGGAGAGATCAAAATAATATACGATTTGTGATCGCCATAAAGAGATAGAGGAACTCCCTAGATTTCCGTGCGTGAAAAGCCATTAAAAATACCAAACATCGAAGAATGCATATTATTCACTACGGATCAGATTTAATGGTCACATTAACAAATCATCTATGTTTCATTGCACTTACGACAATATTAAAAAATAAACAAAATTCAAATAAAAAATGACGGATTAAAAAAAAACACACGCAAAGATGATAAGTCACAATCGCTTAGCGTTTTCCTCTTCGATGATTTTATTTCCATTTTTAGTTCATTGTAAAAATGTATCATTCTTCGAACACAATAAGAAGGAAACGAATAAATTAAAAATATATATGTATATTACATTCAAGTATGCAAATCTGATCGCATTATCAAAACATGCCACTCCAACGAGTAAAGAAGGAAGCGTCATTGCGTCACAATCGCCGACAAAATGAAAACGGGATAAGCCGTCTTCTCGATAATAATAATAACCATAGTATAGGTAGTATAATGTATAGCGTGTTTCTCACACGTCTGAATCGTTTTCATTACACCTTGTTGCTCACGCTATATGCCAAAAGCGATATTGGCATTAAAACTACTGAGCGCTATTTTCCCGCTAACGAACTAAAGGTACATACTTGTATTTAATTAATACAAAACAAGGCTTAATGGCGATACTAGATAGAAGAAAGACAACGCCATCATTATCATTAGATATTTTAAACATACTGTATTTCATTTGCAACCGTTTATCATCTACTATTGGATGAAAGCTTCTCCCATACGCTTCCATTCAACTTTGTACTAAGCAATACTTATCCACATATGTAGAGTCATTTATATTGTTTTATAAAAATGGACGAAAGTTGGACATAAGAAGTGCTAGAATGGTACCCAAGAGAATGTAAAAGGTTAAAAGGAAGACCGAAGGACTCTCTTGGGTACCATTCGAGCACTTCTCTTGCCCACTTTTAATCCATTCTTTTTACCATATGTAGTACTATTACCATATATTTACCATATTTCTTTATCCGATTAACATTAAAGTAGTTCACGTAATTCAAATCCAGGCCGGAATCGAGTAATGACTTTATTATATATGGTGCTAGCGAGATCTAGGTAGTTATTCATACCCAAATTGACCGTCTCCTGATGGCATTTTCCGATTTTTTTAGCTTAATTGTTGTGACTGATCCAATAAAATCGTTATCCTCCCCCCCTTCAGTTTCTCGCAAATTCATCGCATATCGAATTTGTTGATATCAAACTGTGTTTACCTAAATTGTATGCATGTATGTATGTAGAATGTGTTATTTGTCGATTTTATGTTGTTGATGATTTTATATTGTATTATAGTGTTATGTTGATGATTTGTGTTGTATAGTAGTAATGTACAAAAAAATTGACTAAAGGTGTCACTTTGGGGCAACTTTTCATGGCACCTAAGGTAGAAATGTATATAATAATAATAAAATACTACGTTGTCTACTCTCACCTTATAAAATCGAGCATTGTATGCGATATTAAATTTTTTGATTAATTTAATTGTACTTATTTGTTTGTTTAATTGTACAAACACACTGATTAAAAACTTTTTTCTTCAGGCAAAGCGGTATTTTTCATTTCGTTCATACTAAAATATAAATTAAATACGTTTTTTTAATTGGACATACGAGTGGAAAACTTCACATGTGAAAATTTGTATCGAAATAAACATTATATTTATGAAGCGATCTGCGGTATATTAAAATGCCATCAAGTTTGAATTTAAACGATACGTTCAAAATTTCCAAAGTGAAACATTAAAAGAAGTTATTGACATTTTAAAATTGTCAGTATCTGTGTCGTTGTATTTTTAATGGCCGCATTAGGCGCATGTAATTTAATGCATTATTTGACAACGATTACGAGTCGCCGCATTATTTATACGTATTTCATCCGATACCCCACGGCGATCGGCGTGCACCGAGAGGACGACTAAAAAGAGAATTAATTATATTTTTAGTAGTGTACGTTTACGTTATTGTGGTCGAGATTTATGTGACGCAAAGAGGAGCACCCGGGTAATATACGACACGGGTAGACGTGGAGAGGAAGTCGTCCATTCTCGGAAAAGCTGTGGCCCAAGTGCATGATTAGCAGACATGCGCGGAGCTATGATCGATTTAGTGTTAAATCTAGTGCTGGTTTTCTTACTCGGAAGTCGGTTAGTAGTAGTAGTAGTAGTGGTAGTAATAGTGGTTTAGTTAGTAGTGGAACTCACCATGAAGCAGTCTGGTCCCTGCAGGCACATAGATTCCCCGCTGGGTCCGTCGTTGGAGAACTGAAACACCACGAGACCAAGAGCTTTATACAGGGGGAAACATTCGCTTGAGTGCCAGGTTAAATATAATCAATGCCTAATGGAAACTGCATGCTACATGTTTGCTTAGCTGATGCACAAACTGGCTGACACACGACACACCACATACTTTTGGAACTAATCACCTACATATTAGTGAAAGCGGTGCTTTTGAAATGTACATATTTGAATAACTCAATGAAAAATTGCCTCCATCAGAATATATGAATGATTAGTTTATAAAGATGAGATAAAAGTCACTTTTTCCTCATCTTTGTGTGATATTATTTGCAACATACATAAGAATTATAAGAACATGCATCAAATATCAGGCATTTGTCGATAAAAATGCATCGACGTCACAATTCGTATCAATTAAATGAATATTTTGAAAGTTTTATGCGACGATAAATGTTATATAAAAAAAATAGAAGAATGTATACGATTTTCCTTACCTGCGTGTGTGCTAGGCCGAGTGTTTTATGATAGAGCTGGTTATATAGAAAATATGCATATGAGTGTCGTTTAAGAGTCGAAGCCAAAGCACATATCATTTTAATAAATAATTTAAAAGGCCATATAAGCCAATGTTGTATGCATCGCAGCTCGCGGGTTATTTATGTCGAGACGAAAAATCGTAATGGGAAACGAGGTCGTAAATTAGCCATAGATACGAATGTAATCAAAGTGAAAACAATGCATAAATTTATACACACTCGTAATGTCGAACCGACAATAAAATGAGTTTACTTCGGTTTTGTTCTGTGATGAATCCTGTTTCAACGCCAGAGGCCTCACCTTGTCATCGAGCACGCGTCCTCGCATCAATTAGAACCGAAAAAGGGACTAAAGACTTATTTTATTTTTTTGTTTATTCAACGCCGGATCATTGTATACGTGTGTCTACATACGGACCTCCGAATGCGTTTTTTGTCAGAACAAATAAACTCATTTCCCGGGGCGAGGGCATTAAAATGTTTAACGTCCCGCTGACGCGCCTTTTTCTCCGATAATTACAGGTAAATTTTTACCGAAAACAAACAGCACCAGACAGACGAATAATCAAAGGTCGTTGATTAAAAGCACTCGCCTGACGTGCTCGTATGTTTAAATGGACCGTATGATATATTTTATAGACCTTAATGAAAGTTAGTTACGACTGAACCAGTTTCGTACGTCATGAATATAAAGTACGATACGATTGTTGCAAACAAAATAATAGATATATCATGGCATATGAAAAATTGCAGATGTTAAAAATAATGATAATCTGAATCAATACAATCAAACCTATGAGATACTGATTTGCAGAAAATGAACTATAATAATACAATAAGAACAAATACCATATAAGAATTTCATATATTTTCAATAACATGACCTAAAAATAGTTCTGTATAATGGATTTTTACTTTTGTATGAGCTTATAGAGAGTTGATGGGATTAATGGATGTAGTTTTGTTTAATATGGATATGTATTGTTGCTTATTACTATCGCATTCAATGAGGTAGCTTTTTATATTGTAGAAAAAACTACTTTGTATGTGGATTAGCTTCATTAGCCAAAATTACGTCCAAATAGTTGACCTTAATTAAGTTCACAAATGTATATGTAGAGATCCTTAAGTTGTTATGAACAGATATTAATTAATATGAATATTGAAAGCGATTAAATATAAATGAGAGGTTGAAAAGAACAAATCTCACAACACTGGAGACAAAAAAAATAAGAGGTGACTTAATCGAAGTCTTTAAAGTACTAAATAATCATTACAATAATCCTATGTCAAACTCTGTGTATTCAATGACAACACTCATCTAACAGGTCATTCTCTCAGACTCCTAATAGAAAAATCGAACAAAATGATTAGAGATTCCTTCTTTTCGAACAGTGTGGCTTAAGTTTGGAATAATCTGCCCTACAATGTAGTAATTTCTGAAAACCTTAATATTTTTAAACAAGCTAGATGTCTTTCATAAACTTAAAGGGTTTTTATAATTCTTCTTTTGCTATATCTTTATTACTTTCTATATTTAGATTTTTTTTGGTTTACATTTTACTGTTCTATTTTTTTATCCCTTTATATTTTCTTATATCTTTTTCTTCTCTTATTTTAGTATCGAATTTTATATCTTGAATACATATTTTTTTCTCATTTAATTTATATATATGAATAAGTCAAATCCCTTGGGTCTATCGGCTTTGCCGCCTCCCCCAAGTATTTTAAATAAATAAACAAATGTAAAATAATTAATCGTTAAACTATATGAAAAACTGAAATGGGTTATATTCATATACACATAATTATACATATCTAAGCGTAGTCAGTCATCATCACGGTGTCAACATACATATGTATGTATGTAAGTGGACGTCTGAAATTTAATACAAGTGAAAAAACCTACACGAACTTACAACGCGTGAAAGTAATACATGCAATGTTCAAAGCAGTCGACACTTCTGTGTGAAAATTAACGGACACGAGAGCGTTCTAATTATCGCGAAAAGAAAATCGAGAAAAACCTTTGAGGAAAACGAGAGGAAAAAAAACTGTGCCAGAATACAGGGGTAAGCAGTGGCCGTGTAATCCGCTTTGGTGCCAACATTAACACGTGACAGTGCTCACGTGTTTTGCGAGGGGAATGGTGTGTAGAAATCGAGCGCGTGTACACACGTGTGTGCATTCTTGCGAACGCGTGTACAGTTGCACTGTGCAAATGCACTTCTGCGATTCTGCGAAACAATATGCCGCCTATGCAAATACACTACAATAAACATCGCACTTTCGTAAAATTATATTCAAATGTTGATCATTTTCGATCATTAAAACATATATGGAATTGTAATAAACAAAATACCGTATTGTAACCATGGACGAATTTTTCAACAATGTTGCATTTTCTTCGAGTGCATACCTGAAACAAAAAGAAACGCAAAAATTAGTACAGAAACTCATTATTTTACTATACAATTAAATATACATAGTCTATGATATCATAAATACATAATAAGCAAGAGCTATAAATATGTATTCGGATTACTTTGAAGGAGACTCTAAAATAGTAAATCGTGAATATGATAATGGAATTTGGACATAATATATATGATATTCTAACATTAATATTGTTTTTGGTATACAATATACAATTTCAAATAATATTAGTAGGGGATTTGCTGTAAATTGAAATACTGTATGTTATATATTAAACAGATGTAAATAGATTTTAACTAGTTCAATTTGCGCAGTACGCTTCTGCGGACAGCCACCTCATCCCCTCGTTTGCATCGAACCAAAAGTGCATCGAGGAGCGCGTACAATTAATACAAATTAGCATATTGTGACTGGCGGTTGCACATTCGTTCATTTGACATCTCCATCTTCTTGCGGAGTCGAGTGTGGGGCCGCCCACGATTATATGCACTTCGTGATGCAACTCCACATGTGCAAGAAGATACACACGTACCTATACGATATATGGGGTAGAGTGAAATGTCATCTAATTAAAAGTCGAACGTTGTCTGTCCGTTCGGTCGGTGCAATCTTTAATCTGCAGGTCTCTCTCTCTGCAACGACAACAACCGCATTTGCCTTCGTTAAGAGAAATTAGAGAAGTATAGTAGGAAATGCACCCAATTATCGCTCGCTCGTGTTCGATTACAGGAAACTTTGGTTTACACGAAAAACAAAAACGTCTTATTTATGTTGAAATACGTGTACGTTGTGTTTTCCTTTGACCGTTACATTGTCGGTTGCTAAATTATTTTTGTTGTATTATTTGCGATAAGACTGTAAAGTTAACAGTCATTATACTATACACGGATGCAATTTTGCCAAAAATGACAAATATCACGACACGATTTTGATTAAAGTAGGCAACATTAGCAATATGTATTAAATGTACTGTCATTTTGAAAGTTTGCTTTGATTTGCTTTGATTGTTTAAAATAGGTAAATGTAATTGTAGTGATCAAATGTTATATATTAAGGTGGACTCTTAATATGAGAACTAATTATTGATAAATAAATGTATACATTGAAATTCGAAAGGATGGATTAAATCCTAGTTTTGTTTGTAAGATCGAAGTTACCTTTTAGTTACGGCTTACCATAGTTTATAGTTGATATGCAATGTTCAAGCTTTCAAAACAAATAATATATTTTATTTTATTACATAAATACATCATATGTGCCATGACAGGAATTACCCCAAGGCGATACATATGGTTAGATTATTTCTGTACATAAGTACTAACAATTTTTCAAACATAACATTGCATAGAATACAATAGAGGCATCTATCGACAGTCAAAAACATTATTGGTACAGCTCAAACGTGCGAGAAACTGAAGGGGAGGATACCGATTAATTGGATTCGTCACAACAATTAAGCTAGAAAAATTGGAAAATTCCAGCAGGAGGCGGTAGAACTGTGTTTTTAATAACCACAGGATCTCGCTAGCAGCGTATTTGGTCGGGACTTGAACCCACGACCTACATATCTACTGGTATGCAATAGCTCTAACACTACGCTGTGAAATGTATGAAAACATCTATGTACATATGGATACATACTTAGGACTTTAATAGAATATATAAACTTTTGCAGAGAAACATTATAGTGGTTCTTTTAAATTTTAATCAATTTTGAATTTGAACCCTGAGAAGGGTGGGTCAACTTCGACATGCAATACGTTGGAAAAATTTCATAATAAAGACGACGGGAATACAAAAGGGGTGCCATGTTGCAAACAATAATGGTGGGGTACGTGCTGCATGCGCAGTTTCCTAGAGTTTGTGATCTTCTTCAACCCTCGTAATCCTCGGCATCTGCAGGGTTTCTCACGCGATGGCCTCTCATCTGCGAGAGGAGACCACTTTTTGTTTACCCAGCGGGCGCTAACAATGGTCCATTACGTCATTGTTATGAAAATAACTAAAAACATCGACTGCCGCCTTTCATGCTCAACTTAATTACGGAATACTTAAAATTTAATTAAACAACAACACGGGCTTTCAGTTCATTTATCTTTTCAGACACATCCACGGCTCCGTGGGGGGATACCCGCAATTTACTACGTATATTCAAATAAACGTTGGCGCGCCGTAATAATATTATAATAGTGGAGGCACGCGAACGAACCCCGTTGACAAAATAACGCTTTTCGGGTAATTGTTACGGGACGAAAATTCCATAAAACAAATTATTATATCACATGGCGACCGCGTTATAATTAAAAGATAATAGCCGAAACGAGGCCGCACTTTAACCATGCATGTGTGTGTCTGTAAATAGACAAGAAAGCCTATTCTGTTGATTGAAACGTGCCAGATTTAATACTACATAATTTAAAATCGACCTGTTTTATATCATATAACTTGTCGAATTGATACATTCATCCGATTTAAGAACAATTGGAAGAGGATGGCGTGAAAGATTATATAAATATGTACATCTAAGATGTACATAAATATGTACTTAGTATAAAAATGTACATCTAAGATGCTAACGAAAACTCCATAATTTATTTTTAATTGAAAAATTCATCAAGTATAGAACAGATCTACGATACATAAAATGTAGTCTGACAATTGCATTATATGTATATTATGATTTTAGTATTTTTCTTAATCTACAAAGTAATTCTTCTTTCATAGCTACTTTTTTTATTAAAAATTCACAATGTTATTTAAAATCTAACCTGGCATCTAATATTAGAATTGGAATGAAATGTTAGTTGATTTGCGGAAAGCTAGAGATTATGCCTCATTTCAGTTAACTAAGCAGTAAGAATAGAAAACGCTATACTATATAAATAGTCCGACTAATTGGAATTGGGTTAGAAGTTCATAAAACAAAAGTACATACATACATATGTATATGGAATAGTTCTAAATATCTACTCTTCCAAGCAGGAGACAATTTTATGTCATATATCCGGCTGACATACATTTACATACATTCAACGTTTTTCGAATGAGCTACAGAACTTCAAACGAAAAAATTGGGGGGGGGGGGGAAATTGTTGATAAATATTCATACTACGGTATCGAGACATTTCAAATGCACCCAAAGCGCGAGACATCTCTAGACACACATGAGCGCAGCAATGGGATATTACGTTTAATTATAAAGTGCAACCAGAGTCGTGACTGTCGGGGTCAGGTTACCCAAAGGACGAAGGGTCTACAGTTCTACACTCTACCGTCTGAGTGCATCGGATAAAGCGACCAGAGGGAGAGGGAGAGAGTATGCAAATGCAGTCTATTGCAAAGCGGGTGTCAAGGAGAACGGGACCACTCGAAAACGAAGACATACCCTGTTGGTACACACATATATTAAATAAGCACCCAAATTTCCACATATGTACGTTCAAATATTGCATTGAGTATATTTATTTATTTACTATTTAAGAAATTAAAGTTTGTAACTACATACAATTTTTTGTGGGTATGTGATGTATTCATATTGCATATGTAGCGAAAAGCTTTGATGCAGTTTACAAACATAGCACTCAATTACTAAATGATGGTTTCCATGCATATTTGGGTACCGAATTTATGTGTGTGTTCGTTCAGGCACATTTTCATTTGCAGTTTCAAATTACGGATACGGGTTTCAATTAATTGGAACTTTATTTAATGAAACGTTGTGCTTTTAAAATATGCAATAATAATTAGACGCGAAAATACCGACAAAAACGGAGGAAATACAGATGTATACATACATATGTATATACGTAAGTACGGCATATTATGCGAAATTTGCAAATCAAAAGCTATTTACCTGTCAACTCGCGTTTCAATTTACGATTTGAATTGTAATTGCGGCAATATTTCATTCTAAATATATGCATATTTTATATAGGCGATATTATTACATTTCAATGGTTCAAATTTGCGGTTTTCAATCGGCGGTTCAATGCGGATAAACTCTCATTTAAAATGTTATGAGTCGATGAGATCATTTATTTGATATAATATTTACATACATAGTAATATTTTCATGACTAAAAGCTCTTCCAATATGACTCATTATCTTAATCAACCTTATATTATTCACTACCGGATGAAGTGTTATTTTTCATGTTTTATTTTGGAATAAATTCATCCATTGTCATCTTTCAATCTTAGTTCTATCTACAATATAATAAAAAAATTGGAATACCAATCAAGAATCATTTAAACATCACCCAATTTTCATTCAATCTGTAACCGACTGTTTTAAGATATTCACATGTAGTTATTTGTTTTTGGTTAAGCTTTTGAATTATAAAATTGATGGTCCTTATTTATTAAGCAAGATCCCATTCCAATGTCCAATCACATCCCTCCGTAATCCTTCAATATTTCAAATTTATCACTGTTCTACCAACTATTCCTTCCTATATAGAGATCTTGTTTCCTTTTTATATAGAGATCTTATTCTTCTTTTGTCAATATTCCCCTTCATATTGATCCTTTTTATTGTTCCTTTTCTTGCTTTAAATTTATATTTTTTAAATTATCACATATGCACATACCACATAACTATATATCACATATCTAGCACTATTCAATTACTTTATTCTTTGTTTTTATTTATTTTTTCATTTTTGTTATTAATTTTTACAAGCTTTTTTTTGGTGTCAAAGTTGTAATACTATTTATTTGTTTTTAAAATAAATAAATAAATATTTATCTATAGACAAGTATATACAGGTCTCTCTCTGGCCACGATACTTTTAAAAAGCTTTTAATTTAGTTTGTTCTAATTAGACACGCTACGAAAGACGAATATTTCAATTTTGTTCCTGAAAATCTTATATCGAAAAAAATCCTTTTTCAAATTAAATTTCAGGAACACGTTGATTTTATTTTGCGGTCCATTATTTAATAGTCTTTGAAAGATAGCAATGAATATATTATATACGTATTAGAAGATAAGTCGTCAGCCTTTGAGAAACCGATATGATAGAAAAATCTCTACATATACTTCCATATCACTAATGCAATCTATATTTATTATACTTATAACATATATATCGACTTGAGTGATTTTATAGAAAATTTTCAAATTGAACCCAATATGTGTACCTATGTGGTATTTGAAATCGAAAGCTATGACAAATTTGTTTCCACGGGAAACAAAATTTCATTTCTTACAAAAAATTCTAAATATAACACCACAGTTCGAGCGAAAGAAACCGGACATGGATGGAAGACATACAGCTGAAGAAATTCAATTGTTGAGATGGAAGACACATCATTGCTGTGTGGGAATGGTGCGAAGCGCCGTTTCGGTCCACGATGGTGTGGGGGTTTTCGGGGGAGGGAGGAGGGAGGTTTCAGGGGTGAGACAACGTAACGGAGTGGGTAACGTAACGCGCCGTTGACACTCGGCAACGGACGTTAATGTGTCATCGGAACAATGAAGATGTAATGGAAGACAAGTGGCGTGTCACGGCTCGCGCGTAATTGGAGGCGACCTGAAATGAAATACGTTTCAGCGTAACACACCTTGCCCCACTTAAAACAAACACACAAACATATAATATATTATATATGTACCTATGTACATATATATTATACATTCGGGTGTAACTAAAAGGTTGAAATATGCCCGTGGGTTTGGAGGGTGGATAGCCGAACCCGTAATCCGTAAACCCTCTTCAGTTCCCGCGAGAGGAACGTTTAATATTCGACCGTGTTCCGGTTTTACTTTTTCATTGGAACGAAATATTTTTCCGGCCGGAAGCATCCGGTAATCACCGGTCGCGTCGACGGCAACAAACAAACCGGATTTCAATGAAAACGCAGCCAATCATAAATTTGATTCCCGCTCTTGCTCTGCCTACCTACTCTCGAAATAAATCAGGGCTAGCCAATTTTAAGAAGTAATATACGACGGGCGGAAACCTTAAGAGGAATATAAATAGAGACGAAAAAGGTAGAAAAATAAATACATTTAATATTTATTTAAAAAAAAGATCAATCGAGTTCATTTCATAAAAGCGGGTGGGCGATTGAAAGAGTATATACCTACGAATGTAAGTTTTAATATCATTGAACGCGTTTTTATGAATGAATACTTTTCGGAAGTTCGAGCGCGTATACAGATAAGCAAACGAAATGGAAATTAAATAAAAACAAAAAATATATATTGAGAGCATCATCGGGCCAACTCTCCACTCGAATCTGCACGGGCAAAAATCGCCTAGGGAAATCACATATTCGACGTGAAATATGCTTCAGCGACGTCAGGTCTTTTAGGTCTTCGATTACGGGATACGTTTTCGTGTGGTTTTATTCGAAACTTAATGAAGCGAACGCGGTCATGATGTGATTGAAAATTTGTTGGATACGTCGTCGCTTCGCTAGAAGATAGGTCTATTTGAAATAGTTAAAAAAACCGTTGTTTTTTGTAGGTAACGTTTTAATCGCGACGCATTCGCCACAGCCCGAGGTAATAATCAGCGAGGAGCGTTTTCAATGCGTATTAAATGTATAATATTTTAACAATAACGAAATGTAGGCGAGCGAGAAGTTGTGTTGTGTTGAATTTTCATACGAAATAATCCAACCGGAGGAGACCTGGAGAGAATGTCAACAGAAATCATTTCCGTTTCAGTTATTGTGAATTACTTTTCGTAATGTTTTACATAGGAGAATGCCCTCGCCAAGAGTTTCCATTTCGGTAGCGTTCCCCGAGGATTTCTTGTACGAAATTCACCTCTTCTCCCCTGCTTTACATACTCTTCAGAAATAAATGTAAATTCTCCATTGTGAGAACCTCAAAATTTGAGTGCCACTACGCGAATAAATATTAAAACATTCTCAGTTTTCTGTCAACGACGAAACTTCAATTGTGTAGGTGGAACGTAATGATTATTTTCGAAACACAACACGGAGAGGGAAAAACGAAAGAAAACGTACACGGTATGTATGTACAAACGCACATATAAGGTCTCGGTGTAATAAAATAAATCCATACGTAATGGCGGGAAACTACGTCGGCGGTGAAAGCTCATTTTGAGGGAAACATTTGAGAAAATCGTTTGTTTTTCCAACGCAATGATGACCAAAGCCACACAATATCGTTAGGGGAAAAGGTTCTGGAGGAAAAGTACACACACGAAAAAAAAATAGCAAGAACGATTACAGGATATGGTACAATTATGTAATAAAATTGGCCAAATAAAATATCTATATTTATAATATTGTACATTTTCTTTTAGTAAATATGAGAGCTATCGGATTCGGAGTCGGATCAAAATCGTATAAAATTCTTAGTGGTAAAAATAATGGCGATTTTCAAAATAAATATTAAATAAGATTAAAGGAATTATTAGCGATGAAATATGAATATTAGTAATTAATTTCATACACAAATAAATCAATGTGAAAAATGAGACAGAGGCGACAATCGGTTTGGCTACAAAACATCAAAATAACTGCAATTCAACGATTTAATTTAAAATCATGATTTTTCATAAAGAAATTATTAAATTTAAATTTAACAGTGGCTTTACTTCAATAAAATTGGAAATCCTAGATGACACAAACCGTAATACTATTGATCAAAGAAAATACAAAAAAGGAGTCGGAGTTGGTTGATTTTTTTAAGACTCCGACTCCAATTTCAAAACCATGGTAATTATACACAAAATTGAATCAAAAATAATTTTACTATTATTTTAATAGATAGTAGGCACTTGATAATTTGAACAACAATTCAGTATGAAAATCAAAATTTCAAAGCTATGTTAGACAGACCGTATAATTTCAAAATATTTACTGAATTCCCAATAGTTGCCGAATTGTTAGTCGAATTACCCGGAAGACGGATAATTTCTGCGGAATTCGAAACGGTCAAACAATTCGACCGCAAGGCATGCCCGACAAATATTTAATTAAACATCGATCGTCGACGAAGATATATATGTAGTTTAACGTGACGAGTCGTGATTTTTCACCATTAAAAAAGCAACCCTCCTCATAAAAATAAATAAAAAATAAAACAACGGGTGGAAAACGAGCGTAAAAGTTTTTAGGGGCAGTTTCACAACGAAACGTCGCTAGTTAGAGCGGATTAAAATCCGTGCAGTGTAATTACTTTTGAATTTCATACCATCTTGAACAACATCTGTTTCCAACTCGAGCGAGAATGTACAAGAACGATAGAGACACGTACAAACTCGCAGAGAATATTTGCATTTTATAATTCAATGTCGGTGAAGTTTGCACGGATTTTTGTGCGGATTTGATGAACCGAGAAGAAAGAGATGCATAAAAATGCATTATTAGGCTTGTTACGATGTCGTACAAATGTCCGTATAGATTTGGCTCGACTCTGGCACTGCGCGACGGGTTATTTAACATCGAAACCGCGGCGGTCGCATTAAAGCGCGAATCAAAAACGCCAGCTGGCGGCGATCTCTCATTTTTATTGTCGGAGGGTTATTATTTTTGATAAAATGGCTGCGAAGTGAAGTATTGCCGAGCCACATAAAGCAATTGAATTAAACAACTGTGAGTGCATCTAATATCCGGACGACCCCGTTCTTACCACGGCCAACTCTTGCGTTTATTGGCAGCAATAAAGGGTTAAAACTACCCCAATCGTACATATATCATGCGATATTTTACCACAATTTATTTATTTATTGTACATATATGTATCTATTATAGTATATTATATAAAAGGAATGATAAATTGCTGATGCAACTATTAAGAGTATACAATATACATATGTATGTATGTACATACAAACAGTAGACCGGAGTGAAAAATGTCAGTTTTGGATTACCAACGATGGACTTGAGGGAAAACTTGTCATATCAAGGGAACTTTATATACATAATTATTTTGAAAATGAAATTTGTTGAGAGTTTTCTTTAGTATTTGTTTTTATTTAAAAAATAAAGATAAACTCCTCATTAATTCGTTTTGTTCTCCAGCTTCTACTTGGTAATACGTCATCACCGTTGTTGCAGGAATAGTTGGGACTTAATATCCCTAATAATTATCTGCGTAGTAGACATCATAATTTGATAGTTGTACCTCCTGCTCGCACAGTAATTTATCGGATGGCTCCTATGCAAAGTGCTATCCGATTTCTTAACGAAATCGTTGCTGACGTGCCAAAATATGATATTTTCCATCTAAGTGATAATTTAAACTCACTTTTCTGGTAGCCTGCGCTTATCATAATTTTTGAAAATGAATGTGATGCGAGTGAATTTATATTTTATCTCTTCAATTCCGGCTTAACGGGGATGTTTAGCATTCATGACTGGTTCTTGTACATTAGCGCTGACTGTTGATGCAAGACATTTCCAATTTTTATCCTTATATTTAATTTTCTCCTATTATTACATGTTTTGTGACTACTTCTATTATTGCTTGAACTTTTTGTATCACACCTTACGAACAATGAAAAGCTTTTAAAAAATAGGAACAAATTAATTTTCTTCTTGACTTTGACTTGACTTTTATTACAAGTAGGCAGCCGAAAGACAACTGAAACAGTACCCTTCTTAAGAAACTTCACAAAGAAGCTACACTCCAAATGTGTAAAAATAAGAAAAATGGAATGAATTACATTAATATTATATAATATGAGAGAACGGAATACATATGCGTGTGTCGGCCGACCTATTGACTGTATTTTTCGGGTTGATACGTAAAAGCGCTGAGTGGGAGAAGGGAGAGATGGGCAGAAAAAAAGAAGAGGAAAACCGCCGAAGGGAGAAAAGCAATAAATTCTCGTTAGTCACAAATCCCGTCGGAGGCGCGAGGGTGTCCATACTGCGAGACGGAAAAACTGTCGTAATGAAAAGAAAAAAGACCGAGAAGCTTTATTTAGTCCGCCTTTCATAAAACTAATATGCAAGTATTGGTAGAAACTGAGGGTAGGTACGTGCGGTACGTCGAACGGAAGCTTTGCACTGTTGGGGATGCACCGGAATGTAATAATGCCGGTGAGCCTCCCCTATCCTCCGCAGTGGGGTTTATGTTTAAATTGATATTTACGATAATGTGCCAAGTTTTTCGGGATGTTTAAAAGCTTTGAACACTGACATACCCCTTGACGAAAAAAGTGCCGAGTCTGCGTTTCGTTGCCGAAATGGCCAGATGGCTACTAGAAATTTTGATTTGATTTATTATGAATAATTATTCAATTGCATAATGCACTACATCTGGTTTTACCAAGAGAATCATACATATGCACATAATATAATTCAAATTTATACACTTGACTAAATATATTATATATATACACAGTATTAAAATGAAATATTGTATAACATACATATGCATGTATGTACATGCATACGTTACACACTAACTATGTATGTAGCATTAGTTCGATTGTTGTACCATTTCTAAACAAAGTAAAGGCAACTTTAATACACAGTTAATGAAAAGTTTTTCATGAATCATTTATGTAAATACACTGGCAATGATTGAGAAGTGCCGGTCCTCTGTTTGTATTGCATGCACTTTTTATTAGGGAAATTTCCGAGCATTCAAAAGTCACAAAGAGTGACTTCCCCTTCGACTTACGCAACGTAAGGCATTCGTGGTATTTGACTGAACTTAATTTAATTCGGCGATTAAGAGCAATAATGCTCTGCAGATAAATTCAAGGGGAGGGTCTTTCGAGGGCCTGTCTATATAAGACAAACAAAAATATGAGTACATACATATAAACTCATTCACTATAAATTCAAACGAAACCCATCCATACGTATAATATAATACATACAATTCAGATAGGTGGAAAATATTCGAAGATTGGTATGAAAAAGTTGGGTCGGAATGAAAGGTGCGGCAATCTGAAATCCGGCCATTATTGGATTGTGCTCGCGAAGAGAGCTTTCATATGGAGGATAGTACTTTTATAAGCCGGCGAGTACTTGGCGAGGAACTTTCAATCAAAAATTTTTAATCTATCCTCGGGGCAAAGCCACCGGGAGATTGCGTGGGTGCATGTGTGGGTGTGTGTGTCGATATTTGCACGTGCAGAAGCGTTGGTGCATTCGAGGCTGCAGGGCTCACATGTGTATGCAAATTTTTTTGATACATTCTCGTGAAATGTTTTTAGATCAAAGTCGAACGCATCTACCGTAGGAATTATTAATCTGTATTATATTGATTGGATTTTATTAGCACATGATTATGTATTTTATTCATAGGTCATTCGTGAAACGCCCGTGTTCTTATTATTAATTCTAATTTTAATAATTCACTTGGAGGTTGCGTACGTGGTTGGTTTATAGAAGATGGGAATTTAAACAGTCTGAAAAAAATATCGAATTATACGCGTTTCGAATATATAATTGTCGTTGAACACAATTTAATCAACATTACAATTTATTTATGTACATACAAAAGCATGAAATAAAATTATGTTTGGAATGTTTTAATTTACCATAGAGAATATATTCATTTTTTTCTACGGGATAAAGTTTCATAAAATCAAATTAGACATGTAAAAAAATGAAATATTCCCGTTCATCCTGTTTTTCAACGTTCGAATGGTTCGAAAGTGGAACGCCGTATTTGTGAAAACGTCATGAAATATATGAAAAGTTTGCGAATGAAGTTGAACATTCGTTACGGTTTTAGTCGGATCGCAATAGCTGACATCGAAATTAGTTCCAGCTTTTGCTAGTAAAATATCAAAATATACATACAGATGTAGGTAAATATTACACTGTCGAAACAGTGTTTCTATGCAATTGATCAATTTTTTCAGCTAACACACCGAAATCTATCATTTAATACACTCGAATATTCATATGAACATATGCACATATCATCCTATTTATTATTTGCCAACTCAAAAAAATGCATATATACGGAGGGGTGAGAAAGGGTTGATGCAAATATGCGCCGAGTGTTTGAGCATTTGCGGAACGTTGTAAATTGAGAAAGCGCTTTGGCAACGAACGCGTGCTGGTACCCAATTCGTGTAAATATTTCAAACTTACAAGTTTTCATAAAGTTTTCCCTCGTAAAGCTCTACAGTTGCAGAACGAGAATTTCACATTCCATAAAATATACAAGTGCATAGTTGATGTACGTAGTATATTTAAGAATGGGGCTCGCCCTTGTGAATACTATATACATACATGTGTACATACGACGTATTCTGATATCAAAAATCAAATTTAGTTTGAAAAATACAACCATGTAATTGGATTTCCGAGGTATTATATTATAAATAATACACACGATGTAAAAAAAATCACAAGTTTCCTATTACATATCACTGTTTAGTATCATCGCCTGTTTAATTAGACCAAATTAATTCCCATGATAAATTTGTGACCAGATTAATTACATAAATGAATATATACTATGTATTATACATACATAGTATATATTCATAAATAACAGCAAATTAATTAATTTCAGAGAACGTACATACATAGGTACATACATACATACATATATTGTTAACATAAAAAATATACCTCGTTTAATTATGAAGCCAATGTGTATGAATAATATTAATCTGAAATAACAAGTTAAATATAACTATCTTAGTCAGAATCGTGTTTTTATAATACAAAAAAAAATAAAAATCATATTGAATATCATGAAGGATCATTTTGTATCAACGCAAGTCCTTATTTATCATATGAAAGTATAATATTTCCCTTCCGATTTGTACTTCGTCTCTCACTGCCAAATTTTGGATACACAATGAAAAAAAGCTGAAAGCGACACTAATCAAAGTAACACAATGAAATCCAAAATAAAGCAGCATAGCTCAGAGGTTGCCTTAATGTCAACCACCCATAGGTCCTGAGTTCCAGCCTTGGTTTGACATCGATTGGAAATAATTTATTTTGATTATTTCCGAGTATTTTTGAAGTGCTGCTGGTCAGACTTGGTTATTTGCGATTCCAAATCGATGGCTTCCTATTAGAGTTTGCCAGTTTATCTGAGACGATTCCTCATCAAATTGTGAAATCAACCTACCGACATACAATGTAAACACTATTTTTCACCATTCCTTCAAGGAATGGTGAAAAATAGTGATTCAAATTTATAATCTATAAATTTATATATGTACGTACATATTTGAGCTACTCAGCTTCCGAGAATAACAAAGCGCACCGCATTTTATGTATGATATTTGTCAGATATCATACATAAAATCAGATATCATACAATACATAAAAGACTGAACCGATAAAATGTTTCGTTATTAAAAAAAGTTACTTTGTTTCCATTGTGTCCTTAGTTCTATGAAGATAATTAAGCTTACGAACGAAATTAATAACCCTTTTTCGAACTGCAAACAAGCACACACAAACGAATTGACTTTGCTCGAAATTCACGAAGGGCAAAGGTGACCGACCGAACAAAGGCGAAACACAAAAATTCATATCACGTCAACATTCTGAGTCGCGTGGATTACAATGTAACAATGCATAATTAATGTGCAGCTCTCGAACACGGGACATAATGTAGTTTCGACGTTTCGGACACGAGACACACCCCTCCCGTGCGACACCGTGGATGGGGTGCGGTCCGGGAACGCATTGTATGCTAAACTCTCCGATGCATCCAATATAATGTCATAGGTGCAACGTGCATCACCCACGTCGAAAGGCGAATATTCTCAAAAAAAAAAAACAAAAAAACAATGCATTTGGCATATTTTCCATAACAATTAGAGGGCGAAGGCATACATACATATGTACATATAATATGACGGTAGACTGCAACGTATAAATTTAACGCAACACTGGCACACTGCCCCGGAGTGTCTGTTGGCGTCAAAATGGCAATATCTCTCTGAATAGGTTGCGCAAACTGCATGTGCATGTGCAATGACATTACTGTCAAAACACGACGACACTTATCCGTGATGCACAGCGCTTTGTACCCGCACGCGAACTCAAATAAATCAGGTGCGGTCAAAGTTACAATTATGTATGGTCGCGTGTGTCTTAAATGTAAATACCAGAAATAAAATGGCATGGTGTGATATTTGTTAGCCAAGTCTAAGCCACAATTATAATTGAGTATTTATTGGAAATCGATTAATTATTAAGTTTTAATTTGAGCTGAACCATTCATAATAAGTGGATTTGTACACAAAATGAGAATAATCGAGCATTTTATTCATTATAAATTGAAATACCACTTTGCCCTAAGAAAAAGATTTTCGATCAATGTGTTGTGCAAGTGATGACGTATGGATGTGAAACTTGGATATTGAACTGATGCTACACAAAGTCCAATTCACGCAAATAAGTATAGAACGTTGTAAGCTTGGCATAACGAGAAAATACAGGAATCAGAATACGCGGGTGAGAAGTATGACAAGGTTGGTGGATATAGTGGATAGAGTGAAGAAATTTAAATGGTAATGGTCGGGAAACGTGGCTAGAAGAATGGACGAAAGGTGGACAAAAGAAGTGCTAGAATGCTACCCGAGAGAATACAAAAGAGAAAAAGGAGGACCGCAGAGAAGATAATTAGACGAAATTAAGAAAATGTGTGGGGTGAGAAGGATGAGGGTTGCAAAAAACAGAGACGATTGGAAGCGTGTTGGAAAGACCTTCATCCAGCAGTGGATGGTGAATGGCTGTAGATGACGATGATGATGATGATGATGAAATGTCTCGATTCTAGTTATAGTAGAGTTGTTTATAAAAAAATTTGAATGGTTTCTTTTCATCTTGCAATAACGTGAGAGCTTTGGTAATTAAATCATATAATGATATACATTTTTGCCGGTCTTAACTTATTTAATCATTAAGAAAGTTTTCATTATATAGAATGTCCATTATATTGCTTTTTTTTAATTTAAAAAAGACAGGACATCCACTTGATCAATATGAATTATTCACACATATGAATTATTCAATAGATCACATATTGCCAATAATGAAGCTACGACGCTCGAAATGAAGTCGATCGGCTTTTTTAAAATTGTGATAGGTCTACAATAGCATTAAACAAGTTTAATTTTATCTCCGATATACATACATACATACGTACATATTTAGGTTACGGAATGTTCTTATACATATGAAAGCCAAACAAAACAAACCCGCCAGAGTGAAAAGTCGGCTAAACCGAAAAGCACCGTTCGGCACTGAACCGAAGTTAAGTAAAAGTACAGAGTAACACAATAATAATAAATTGATTCGAAGTCTCGATCGGAACTGTGGATACATATAATATACAATATATACATGCATATTGTATGGCCAGTGATAAATCACCCTTTTCGTTTGATTAATGTTTGCTATGAAAGTGATATTTCTTCTCTCCTTACGTGTATAATATTGTATAAATTGGTCAATAAAGTAATGCGCCATATGTCATCGCCGCACTGTAATTCCATTAAGATAACATTGTAGTGCGATGGTGGCCGGATAAAGGAGGACACACTCTCTATGTACACATCTCGCATGGTGCTATTTATCACTCGGCACAGTTCCGAACACCCATGGGTGTTTTATGAGTGTTGCACCGAAATGCGTTCGCACTCCGATGTTTAATGAGTCATTGTTCGGAGCTGTCACATTAGAGAGATACACAACAATGGGAGGGAGAAAAGGAGTGCAGGTTACACCATAAACTGTAGAAGGGAGGGTGGGAAAAGGGGGATAATGATGTCTGTTATCTGGTCTGAGGCATCGTCGGCGCTTCTTCAACTGTTTCATATTGATTTTATCATCGCGACTGACGACTGGAATATAAATAAAAAATAAAAAAATACAAGACGAAACACTATCAATCATAACGAGAAATATTGCGTTGAGCGTTTAATGCACAAAATCATTAAATTCGTATAAAGCAGACAACGTTGCTGCAGGCTAGCTAATGTAATTATGAAAATTGCTCATAATTTATAGTGTTAAGTGTACAGACGATTTAATGCGATTTAAAATAAAATTACGGCGTGATTGATGATACGCATTTCACTTA
This sequence comes from Arctopsyche grandis, assembly GCF_051622035.1. Taxonomy (NCBI): domain Eukaryota; kingdom Metazoa; phylum Arthropoda; class Insecta; order Trichoptera; family Hydropsychidae; genus Arctopsyche; species Arctopsyche grandis. Next base: position 23,188,865 of record NC_135359.1, read on the forward strand.
CTGACGGTTTGGAAGGCGTTGATTCGCTTCGAGAGAGGGGTCCTGGACACCCTCAAAATGGGTAATAAAAGAATGTATATTTGATAATGGGGCAGATGCACGGTGCCAATTGCAATATCTAGACGTAGGCTGTTTTTTTATTATACATGCGAATATAAATATCAATTTATAGATGAAATGAAATATTCATTAGCGTTGTGCACAAAGAAAGCTAGGGGGAGCGAAAGTAAAGGTGCCAAGAGTCAAATGAAGAATTGTTCCCGATACTTTTGACGGAAGTGAACATCAAAGGGGTGGAAATGAAACGTCCTTTGATTCGAATTCGTCTTTGAAGGTTGTTTGTTGCGTTTGACACCTCGGAAAATGATGGAAGATGTGACAGACAGCAGCGAGTGAAACGAACGACTTTCGGAAGTTCTCATCTTCTTCTTCCGACTCGTTTCATGTTACGCATCGATATATTGAAATTTCGTAATGACGCCGCTGGGGTGGGTAATAAGGAACGGAGGAATTTATAATTAAATTATTCCCAATTTTAAACAAATCCAACGTATTCATTGATCTACCATCTCTAAGAAAAGAAAATAAATGACACACGGAAAAAGATATGAAAAGAATACATATACATATGTACATACATTCGTACATATATAGATTTTCAAAATATGACAGCAACAAGAAATTATATTGAATGAAATTTGATATTATTTTACGCCCCTACGTAGTTTTTTGTTTTTATTACTTTCAATAAGTATAATATTAAGTCAAAATAAGATAAACATATACATAAGGTACAATAGAATAGCAGAAATAAAATATCATCCCCAGCCTGGTGTAGAATATGAGCTCAATGGGCCACTGTTCGAAGAAGAGTATCTTCAAAAGTAATGGATAGTCAATTCATAATAGATTGTCATGTTCGTGTGTGATGAGTCAGGGTTTCTCAAATTAATCATTACTGATTTATGTACATCAACAAATAATGCATATTGTCAAATTACAATACATCGATTTGGATTTAAATAATAAATATTATGAAAGACGAACGGTGAAATAATTCTTTTGGAAGAACAAAAATGATATTTTTGAAGAATATGCATTAAGAAGGCCGAGTAACCGATTGACTATGAATTTATGAAAATGTATGAACCGAATTGATATTGTATATGTGTAAGTACATATGTAAAGCACAGTGTTATACAATTATAACATTTAAAATCTACATACATACCAAACACTGCAAATCCTAAAACGACATCTAAACAAAATCGCGGCATAAATCGTCGGACTTGTTGATTTCAAATCCTGAAATATTAATACTCGAGCCAATCGCTTCAACCGTTTACATGCATATGTAGTAAATTCAATATGGACTATGAAATTTCCATGAAGTTATGGCAAAGACCACCCGTACATACGAGCAAAAGAACGGACGACCCCCCCCCCCCCCGCATTCATCAAACCACCATGGGTCATAATTGCCGGCAAACACCATCGAACGCCTGTAGACGTACGCGCGAACGTTTTCCTCGAAAGCCTCCCGGGGATGAACTGGTTACGTACGCAATGCCATTAGACACGAATTAGTCATTAAATTCTGCGGCGAAATGATCTCACCGTCCCTCCTTCCTCCGCGTCTTGCCAGGACGTGCAGCGAACCTCCCTTAATGGCCGCGAGCCGAACCACCACCCCCACAACCACCCCATCCCCCGGGCCGTCGAAACCGCGACGTTTCGCCATTAAAACCCGCGTTATAATTAATTAGAAACTACGTTGTAATTATCATCAACGAGGACGAGTAAGGATGGCGTCACCAGAAAAAAAAGAAACACCCCGAAAATGGACCCCCAACCCCAACATCCAAACTCCTTCGAATTCGCCGAATTTCCACTGGTGCGAAATGTGCGCTAAATTGCCGAGGGTGCGTAATTAATTTAAATTACGACCAATTGTGTCGGTTTTTGTGCAAACATGATATAAAAGACGCGACCGTAGCCTGTGAGGTTGGTAATTAGAGACGCGCATACTATATATAATACTTTATCGGTCGTGATTTAAAACCGTATCCGACCTAATTTATATTGCGAAAACGATTTAAATTTAATATGCAGATGATACGATTAGATATTTTGCTTATTGTCGTCGTTCGGTTCATTTGAATAAAGTCGAGCGGTGATTTAATGCACCGAACCAACACACACTGACTTTCGTTTCGGCACAAAGGCAAATAAATCGGCAATTTAAAAATGGAATTAATTAATTCTAATGTGAAATTACAGCATCGGATTGATGGTATCATTAGTTGCAAGATTAACTCAAATTAGTGATACTTAGTACATCGTTATGTTGGGTCGGACTGTTTTACACAAATTACACGTGTGAATCGATACAGTAATAATTACCAGTGCGTGTCAAGATCAATGATCGCATGTAACTTAGAAATTTTTATTATAATTTTATTACACGTTAGCACTTCATATTAATAATAAAAATAGCGTGATAGTATTTGTAGACCATTGTCGAATTGAGTGTGTGTACGTATATAGGACATTTCCTAGGAAAAGTTTACTAAGGACTGCGAGCCTTGCGTGCAGGCAGCCCTGGTGGGGTCTAGACAGCCAGAGATAGTTATCGATGTCGCACAATACAATAAATTAGGTCTTTTTATACACTGCACGCGTGTGAGGGCCAGCCCTGTTTCCATACACAAACACACACACACATGTGAGCCAAGCCCACACAATATGGGCCGGTTGGACACGTGGGGTAATGCAATGCAAATCATATCTCGAGTATATGGGCGAGATCGCGCATAGCCCATAACACCACGTACCCGAAGGACGAAATGCAAATAAATCTCGCATACTTTAACCCTGAAAGTGCCGGAGGTCGGTCGCGATATGAATGCTCAGATTTCGTGTAAATACATACATATGTACAATATACATATGTCCATTTATGCTACAGTTGAAGTGTATCTTCCATTTGTAATTTATTTTGACTAGTTGGAATAAATTCCATCTAACTTGGTACCAACTACCGTTATAGTTGAAGTGTACATATTTTAAGTTGTAATATATTTAAAAAAATTGGAATATATTCCGTCTAACACACATAAGTTGATTCATATGGCGAATCACATACCAACAGGTCAAAATATATTACAACTGAAAGTACAGTTCAATTATAAGTTGGTACCAGGTCAGATGGAGAGGCTAGGTTTTCGTGAAAACGTCATTTAAACTAGTAAATTGAGTTGGAATATCATATTTTTGTTTTGAACACATTCTTAGAGCTATCGTAACATTTATTCGTAATATCTAGCAAATATTAACACATTATTGAATTCTAAAGCATTCGAAAAAACATCGGAGCTGTCAAAACTCATCATTTATATTATAACTGGCGCACATTGTTGAAAGTGTATTTTCGCTTGTAGGGATATAATTTACTATTTAAATTGCATTCGAATATGAATGACCTTAGACGCCAATTGGAATATATTACAACTGAAAATACACTTCGACTGTAACATATGCATATGCTGGTAGAAAAGCGCCGTAGTGCATGCACGATACATTTTTTTATAAGCAGATAATTTGAAATAAGAACTGAATTTGCATACAAGGTTCGGTGTATTCTAAAGCGTCACTTAAAATTTTTACGGTTCCCAAAAACAATGGTTTCGAGGGTTTCTCACGACCGCGAGCCGAGAGGGAGAGCGAGACAAACGACCGAGATCTTTCGAAGGAGAAATAATCTTTAAAAACTGTTCGACAAAGAATGCCTGAAAAGAAATTCCATTAGTCTCGCGTGCGCTGAAAAATACAACGAAAATTTTCCATGTTTTACAATGGGCAAATAAACGTGAAAGTCGTCGCGGAGCTGCACGAAATCGTTGGCTGTGAAAAATTCAAATCAAAAGTACAAATATAAATAATAAAAAGGGTCAAATATCACAGTCGAAAATGACCTATGCGTCCTTCGCCTTAAGGCAACGCGTCCCACGTGCTTCCTTTCATTTTCGAATAATTGATACAAGGCAATTTTTTGATCGATGACTGGACAAACTGGCCGTTTGTTTCGATGCGAACAAACGCCCAACAACTTTTTAACGAACAAATGCGGTTCACAGGTCACAACACAACCGATCGCGCTTTAGAAAGTGATTGTTGTCTGACATTGTAGACACGTCGAACGGCGGAGGGATATTGAAAAAAAAAATGGGAATAAAAAATAAACAACACTACACGATATCGGCATCAGATTATAATAATACAATATGTGTGTCCATAACGTCGTAGCAGACAGTCCAAGTCTTTTTGGTCGAACGCCCAAATATTTGCTTACGCAATATGAGCGGCTAATATTGACAGAGGCGTCCGTGTAAATATTGTTCATACAATAAGCTCTATTTGCCCTAGTGTTGGTTGCTTCTATGTACGGTTGATTTTTACCATATAAACGGATGCACCTTATTGTTCATAATGTTTGTCCGTTACCGGAAAAGTGAACGCGTTTATCTATGTATGTACTTAAGTACTTTACCGACGACAGTTTTAGTTTGTGACAAATTTTGATACATTTAGGCCTGTTTGTATAGGGATGTTTTGTTACACAAAATTTTACGGAAACAATCACTAATTTAAACTCAAAAACACAAAGAACATGACATGTACATATGCTAAGTTTTACAAAAAATATTTATATATCTAACTGAATATGAGCCGTTATATTTGAAAGTGGCAAAAGTCCACTTTTCTTTATTTCGAAAAATATTAAATATACTGTTTTGCGTTCAACAATATTTAATAAAAAATATTGGTGGCCTGTAATACGTTCATTTAGCTTTTTCGAGATTCTAGACTTATGGAATTAAAATAATTGATGACAATTTGTGAATTAAGAAATTTAATACATTAAATGAAAATCTATTCAAACCATATAGACCGCAAAAATCAACCATTTCGACACATTTACATTACACAATTAATAAAATACCCATCAAAAACCGCAAAATTATACCACAACGCAAATAAATGCTTCACAACAGTTGATAGTACTCTCACCTGAAACAATATAAAAAGAAACTAATCAGTAATTTAATTAAAAATATTGCATCAACACTAAATAATATAATAAGATTGTTAATAAAAAGATAAAAATCGAGATTCAATATATGTAGTATGTATTTCGAAAGGGCCTCACAACTACCGATTAGTTAATAGAGCTGTTACAAAGCGTTCGCATTGAAAACGCACGCATTTGTCATAAATTAAACATGCTGCAATCGATCGCGCAACAATAACGATTTCCAGTTAATTAACCTCGATAAAAAAACATAACAAATCGATCGACCTATCGAGAGAGTTCGCTACGAAAAAAATTCAATAATTAACACATAGCCGGCGAAGTTGCGAGATCGACAATCAAAATCGTACAATTTTGGCACGGCGAAAAGTGAACCCTCCTGGGTGGGGTCACCGGGTGTGATGGATAGGGCGACAAAAGTCGAATAATTTAAATTCACATCGGCTGTATAATATGCATGTATGTATGTATGTGGCTTGTATATCTAAAATATAAAGCCGGTGGAGAGATTGATCATCGTTCGCGTAATGAATCGGCCGGTAACAGCCAGCCAATTTATAATGGAGGCGCTCGCATTTGTTATGGAAGTGCCGGCTATAAATTGATTGAGCTACCGATTTCGCGTGTACGTACAAAGCGAACATTGCCCTGAATGTGCCGAAAATGACGGAGAGAAAATAGGTCACAGGGTACGTATGTAGTTGTAGAGAGGTAGTTGGATGATCGATATGCATTTTGTCGAGGCTGATTTAATTACGGCTGAATGCATTTCGGATTTACCCGCGGTCGTATCGAGACTGAAGGTCATAAATTCATTAGGATTTGAATGGTGTAATCGATGCTGGTGATTTACATACATATGTATATGAAACTTGTGAGATCGATACGGGCTAACATTCTTAACAACGAGGAAGTAAAATAAAAAAATCTCTATTGGCACCTTCGAACCATTTAACCTTTCTGAACTCTGAAGTAAATAAGAAACTTTTGGATTGGAGCACATATGATATCAGCTTCATTGAAAAGGTATTGTTTTTTTAAAACTGAGGCAATGCTTTAAAGTAAATTCATAATTGAATAATCTCAAATAACACTGAACTACAAAAAAAATCATGTTTTTACTTACTGGAGCGGAGACTAATTAATCTTTACTATGTTTGAACTATTGAATTCGAACATGGCAATAATTTTTGTTGGCTTGCTCTCGTTTAAGATATGTGTGTTTAAAAAATGTGCAATTTTTACAGATTTTTGGCATTTGCAGTCTTTAATTCAAAATCTAGTATTGCTTTGCCAAAAGTGAGTATTGGAATCATTGGTAAGATATTTTTTCTATATCTAGCTATATAGCGAATTATGTGAATATGTAAAAAAAAGTATATTTTTGACTTTTAAAATTCGCTAAATAATTAATTATAAGTATATCAAAGCGATAAAAAAATCACAATCAACAGAAAAACATCTGACTATTTTTTCCAATACTCACTTTTGGCACAGCAATGCTAAATTTTGAATTAAAGCCTACAAATGCCAAAAATCTGAAAAAAATTGCACATTTTTTGAAATACATGTATGTATATCTTAAACGAGAGCAAGCCAACAAAAATTATTGTCATATTCGAATTCAGTGGTTCAAACTAAGAAAAGATTGATTATTTTCCCCTTCGGTAATTTTATTTGTTGCTCAGTGTAATTATTCGATTTTTGCGATGACTTAAAACGAAAATGTATACATACATACATACATATACCAAAGTCATATAGATCCAACTACATATGTATCTTGTACAAGCCATTCCCTGGACTAAGTTACTCCAGACAGTATTAACCTTGAGCTAATTCTAGAACCCGACTGCTTGCTTTAGGTTTTCATAAATAACAGCCTCATAATTTCAAACCATTCAATTAATTACCAGAAAATTTCTATGCCTAAATCTAATGTACTTCAGATTTCAAAATAATGCACGCATCTTTTTTTGGGCTGACTTTAGTAAAATATATATTTTTATATACATATCTATTTTCCATTTTATCTTGTTCAATCTCTTCAGCGGAAAATCACCCATGGATATTCTTCCACACTATTTTGATACATTTCATATGAGACGACGTTAATCAAAATGAAGCGAGCGTCAAAGAAGCCATAGCAAACTAAGCAAAACTCGCTGAAAATAATTTGCTCATAATAAAAGTGGACAGAAAAAGTAAACGCGAGAGTTTTAACGGTCGCATGGCTTATTAAACTTCAAATGAACGAAAAGGCGAAGCGTTCAAAAGCGCATACATAGTCGAGCAAAGGCGAGTTCAACATCGCGGATCTAGATAGCCGTACCGAGATTACGGGAAATATTGCCGAGTTTCAACAAATAGAAGAGACCGAGCCAACCCATATACACACACGGATCGTTCGCGAAAAAACTTAGCAAAAGCAGAGCGCAAAACTTTTAGCCTAGGAGCGGCGGGGGTATTTTCCAGCATTGATTCGAACGTACCCACCCGGAGAGATAAGGGGACGAGAGAGAGGAGGCTGAATTAAAATAAAATGTACTGGCGTGTATGTAGTAACGCACCGCATTCGTAGGCCACGAACCACTATAAATGGCTTATCTATGGATCTGCCACTGGCCGGTTTCTTAAAACGCAAAGAGAAATTCGCGCTGCCGCACTATTTGTTACCCCCCGTACGCTACGCGTGGGTCAAATTTGCATATCGAATAAAAATAAACCGTTTTCGCTATTATTTCGCTTTGTCGACACAAAAGGGCGAGCGGGTATAAATTGCGCTGTCGCCCTAAGTGGGCGCGATAACAATATAATCCGACGGAAAAATCGAAACCATTTTCATATCACTTGCTAATTGGCTTCGTTTTTATACCGTACTTGGATAATTTACGTACGAAGGGTGCACAATCCAAAAGGTGCTACCATTACTTATGCATGCACTAAATTGCAATAGCGAGCTTTAAACTTTCTATAAAAAAAATACGCACTAAATCTGTATGAGATGATAACAGATAGGTAACCTATCATTGGCATGATGTGTTATATAAAAGACCGAATTTTCTGTAGTAGCCAATAGAACATAAAGTGTCATCGAAAAAAGGATGAAATTTTACTAGCAATATACGAAAGTAGAATTTGATACTTTTTCGCAAGGATTCTCGAAAATACTGATAGAAAACAAAAGTCAACGACTATTGCCTAAAAGAGTGAGTACGTCGAACATCTACACTATCGATTTATACATTTAAATGAGGGCTGTGGAGTCGGAGCATTTTAGGAGGAGTCGGAGTCGGAGTCGTAAAAAACCAACCGACTCCCGACTCTTTTATTATTATTTTTAATTAATAGTATTATATTACGGTATGTGTCAACTAGACTCTCCAATTTTATTGAATTACTTCTAATAATTGATTTTATTTTAATGTTTAATGTTTTAATGTTTCGATTCAAGCCGGGATTCGAACCCACAACCCCACAACTGGAAACATCACTACTCACAACGCTTTGACTTGACCTTTTCTAGAGCTACTTATTCCACGTTGCAAACGCTGCACAAGTGCATGGCATACCCATGCAACACGGGGAGCATTTCGGCGTGCATTAATTTGTACTCATCTGTTTGGTTTCGCGTCGAGCACACGCTAGGATGCACAATGCGACAGCCACTGCACGAGGGCGATGTGAATATGACAGATGCAACATGCGCAAGGGCGTGCGGTCCGTGCAAGGGTAGGCGGGCGCCCAGGGCGGTTAACCGGACCGCGCCGCTTACTCTAATTGCACCGGGGGATACGTTCATATTGACACACACACACACGGCATCATCAAACGCATCCAAGACAAATAAACCACCGAAATAATTACACGTAGATATATAGCCGCGACGAATCTACCTTCGAGGCTTTTTAATTTCACGCCGTTCGCGGGAAAATTACTATATCGGGGTGACAGAGCGAAAAAATCAATCGAGCGCGCAACGAGTTTATTAGCGGCCATTTTGCCACAATCGAAGACCTAAGCGATCGTTTACCAGTCTTAAAAAAATTCACTCGAAGAACTTGGGGAAGCGGGAGAGGGGTGGGGGCTGGGGGGGGAGAATGTAGAAAAAGCGCACTCTAAAAGAAGTGATCGAAGTTTAAAATAAAATAAAAATAACCGTGAAAAAAAGCGATCGAACCGGCGAGATCAATCGGCCGATGCGGACCTGTGCCGTGCCGTGGAGAGTTTCGCTCGCGTTTTTATTTATTTACTTATTTTTTACCGGATTGAATTTGACGGTGTCGCATTATTTCCAAGTCCAATTGTTGTCTTCTTAATTCGCGGCGCAAATAAATACCGAATAGTTGCATAATTTGTGCGCTTGGGCCCCACGAAAATGTTTCGGGCCGAGCGTGCTCGTTGGCCCCCAAAAAAAGAGGAGAGGAGTGACAGAGGGCCGGCCGACGACGTGCCCTTTAAAATAAACACTAAATGTCGCCCATTGAATGTAAATCAGGGCTACGGATATTTATTTATTTCTATATAAACGATGATATGCCCGGGCCGGAGTATCCCGAAACGGTGCCCTTAACCCTTTAATAGCCCGCGATTTTTTTTTCATTTATTCGACCGGCTTGATTATTGAATATAAATATATTTAATGTGCGCTCAAATAACGTATTGTAAAGTCAAATGGGCGAAATATCAACCGGTCCCATCTCATTGCGTATCACATAAACCAAATTCGAGTCTAAACATTATAATACTGCTCGCAAAATATGTGTAGTATAATACATTTTGCGAATGACGACAGAGCGACTAGTCTGATAAATTTAAGATTTTAGATACATAAAGTATTTAAATTATAACATTTATACAATTTGATTCATCAAAAGTGTTTGTAATATGATTTAAAATCTAGATTCTTATAGAATAATTAAATCTAATAGAAACTGTCGTTTATATGAGCTATTGTGCTGTGCTCTAGCCGTCAACTGCTGGATAGTATGAATAGACCTTAAATAGGGGTTCGAGTTGATCAGAATTTGAAAACTCGTTTTATTGATGAATAAAAATCATTAATCGCAAAAAATATGTATGCATGTATTTTTTCCACATATGTACATATGCTCTATTAATCAATGGACCTGTAATTATGATTTCATAACATGACTTGAACTATTGTAATTACAAGTCTACTTATTCATCTATATACATACGCTTATTCAATTTGAACAAGTGAAATAAAAACGAATATGCATTTGATGAATTCAAAGCATTCCATTAAAATAATACAGAAAAACGAATATGCATTTGATGAATTCAAAGCATTCCATTAAAATAATACAGAAAAACCGCACTTTTTGATATTTGAAAGGATATCGGATGTGGTGAGACTGCAAAGCCGACACAAGGGAGGCAACCAACAGGATATATAATGCGAAAAGGGACCACAGTTGTTTGGCCAGAACATGCAATAAGTGAAAATGCACTGACAGCCCAGGTGGACCCGGCACGGTGCACCAAATGCAATTTCAGAAAAGTGCATTGGTGACAAGACACACACCCAAGTTTAAAAAAATTCAATATGTGGGTAATTCCCACCCGATCGACACGTATTATAGGTATCCGAATAAACGACTACTTGTGTGGGCCGCATTCCTACATACGCGATAATACGATCGCAAGAAACGTAACGCCGAAGTAAGAAGATAACGGTTGAATTTCGCTTATAGTACGTATTAAATTGATAATAGCAAAACTACGTATCCAATAAATAAGGCAATTTGTCCCCGGAGGTCCGTATCGAGTGCGCTCTAAAACGTTCCGGCATTAATAATATTCGAAATCGGTTCCGAACATCCCGCTCCATGTGTCCGAAAAGATACAAAATTATTTATAGGCGTATTGTGTACGATGCTTATATTATACTACTAGTTTGGACCCGTATACAGTTGAAAATCCAAAACATAAATCACCGACTGTGACCCAATTTGCGTACTACACACACACACCGTCGAATGTGCTACGAACGATTTTGACAAATTGAAAATTATCATAGAGCGACAGGCGGAATTGAATTTTTGCACGGAGAGGATTTCGGACGAAAAGGCTTTCGCGGGAGAGCGTCGCAGATTGGACGACAATGATGTCACATGGACATGACCATTTGTGGCAATAATGAACGAGCTCCGCCAATGTTGTCGTCGCCGCAGTCTTCTGTCAGTCCTTTATTTTATTCAGAGTCTACATGCTAACTGCCGTATTATGTTAAAAAAATAAAAATAAAAATAAAGTTCATATTTCGTATTGATAAGTATTGAAAGCGCGATTAAAATGCAATAATGACATCATCGCGTGCGCTGAGCGCCCTAATGAGACCCGCACACGACCCAACACTTGTATGTATGCATATTGCAACAGTTTACATCAATTTATAATGAATAACAGGCAAATTGAATATAAGAGACAACTGTTTTCATGCAAGACTCCAACATCAATGATTTTTCTCTCCTCGTGGAAATGCTAAATACCAGGGCTGTGGATTCGGAGTCGAAGTCGTGAAAAATCAACCCACTCCCGTATGCGTCAACTAAGCCTACAATTTTATTGAAGTAAATCGACTCCTTATAAAAATTTCTTTATAAAAATCATAAATTTAAAATTACATTATAAATAAAATCGTTGAATATTTTGATGTGTTCTGGCCAAAACTGATGTTTACTCCGTCTCATACTTTTTTATTAAATTGATTTGTTTATGTATGAAATTCATAAACAAACATAGGTATGTATACTATGAATGCACTTGCTTTTTATTTATACCTATTTCATTATCAATAATTCAATACATTAGTTTACATGTCAATTTTTAGTGATTTTTTTAAATTAATTATATTTCGAAAATCGCGATTATTTTTGTTACTAATAAACTTTATACGTTGGCAAAGAAAAGTTCATCTTACTAAAATCGTTCAAGTTGGAGTCGGAGTCGAATCATAAAATAGACCCGGAGTTGGAGTCGGTAAATTTTAAACCGAATCCACAGCCCTGTTAAATACTAAAATATTCAAATGTGAACGACTAAAAACTGAATTTCATTTCAAAATTAAAAAAACTAAAATTTTATTTAAATATATTTGAAAACAGTAATTTTGCTGATTCATTGCATCATCAATTTTGATATACATACATAGAAGCGTGTTTTCGTGATTGAAATAATTTAACATGATACATACATATGTATGAATTTCCCAATTTATAATTTGGAAAAAATCCAATGTAAACAAGTCAAAAAGTTGACGACGAAAATACAATGGTAACAAGACTGATTTCGAAATCAAACTCTTGACGAGTGAAATGACATTTTAATTACGGTGTCTCATATGTAGCAGGGTATCGTTTACTGGAATAAGTGAAATACTTTCTGGCGGTGTCCCGTGTCTCCCTTCAAGTCACTCGTTCGACGTAACGGGAAACTGCCCCCTCGACAATATCGAAGAATCATCATGTCAGAATGTCACAAGGAGCCACCAGATCATCGCACAACGACCGAACTTCGCATTGACATATTCGACCGAAAACAAAGATAAGATGGGAATTTCGCCCGCCTTGCAAAACAAAATTTCATCACAGGAGTGTTTTTACTTATTTTTTTCCGTGCTCGAGCGCGTGTTATTTTGTATTTGAATTACGACAAAAGAAGATCTTGATAATATAGACAAAGGAATAAAGGATATGATGAATAGAAAAACGGGTGGGCGGATTAAGATTAAGACTTTGGAGGTTATCGCCCGGCCTACTTAACTATACTGTATTCGCTCCTTGAAAAGATTCCGCGTTTGGGGAGGGACTGCGTTAATCCGCACGGGCCTGGACGATAAAAAAATCCACCGGAGGGACGACGACTACGGGGCGGCCGCCCGCCACAAAAGAAAGCTGCTGGACGAAACAGAAAAAATGTAATGGCGGCAGTAATGGAAATGAAAGAGATTAAGGATGGAGTAATTACTTTCCATTGTGTGGACGGAGGCTTTTGTGTGTGGCAGTCGGATACAATAACGACGAGATCCTGACTCCGACTCTGTTGCCTTTGGCCCTTGTACTGCTCCTCGTCGTCGATGAAACACCCTCTCCCTCCCATTACACCCCAAAATCTAATTATACGTTCAGACATTTGAAATTCTAATTAAAATTTTAATTGTATACAAATTTAATTTATAATAATAATAATGTTAATTAATTAATACGCAGATCGATCACTACTATATAAAACAACACATTGAAGTAATACAGATATTTTAAAAAGAAACAGATGCGCTTTTTCTATGAAGTCTACGACTTAAGTAGAAACGGGGTCGAGTGGAACCTGAAGATGGGTTCTCTTGGGGTCGCACTAATATGGTATGGTATCTAACTTTTTTTGGCCTAGGGCCAATAATAAAATGTTCTTCTTAGTAGCTACAATTATACGGTGCATTTTCTTGAATATTTCATATTCTTGATTTTTAGATGCTTTTTATTATTACTAAATTATGTTCGCAATACATCTTATATCTATTTTAATAGCTACTGATCTACTAATCATTTTCTATTTTAATTTTTTTTTGTTGTTGTTAGTAATTATAGTATTATATTATTCTAATGTTAATGGATAACATCATATTTTATATAAAATAATGAAAATATAATATTTTGCACATGAAAGTTAGGTATCTTTCTGAATGATAAGTTTCAGGACTGCGTGTATTGCAAATCCAATTTTGAAGAGGAATAGTGCAGTAAATTAAGTATAGGAATATGACACTTAATGAACATCCTAATTTCTTGATAGATTTTTTGAAACTTCAAACTTGTTGACAGTCATTATTTCTATTTTTTCATTTAAAACTTATATTTTCCCGTGATGCCATTATGGGTTGCCCCTGAGCGACACCTATGATATGAAACTCAATTTATAGATTATAATTTTGAAATGATATTCAAATAGTGGTGAATTTTATGAAGAACTGTTTCAGATAAATTAGCAAACTCTGTTCGATTTAGAAACTAGGAAACGATCGACTTGGAGACACAAATACCCAAGTCTGTCTAGCAGCACAGCAGAAATACATACATACATAGATTACTTTCAGTCGAGGTCAATCCAGGGCTTGAACCCGGTGGTTAGCATTAACGCAACTACCGAGCTATGTTGGCTGCATTAAGTAATTCATAATCATAACTTTTCTCTTAATGTATTTTTCACAGCTTATAATATCATGACATCACTACATAACAGACAATCAGACACTAAACAGCAGAAAAACATTCAATTTAAGTCAATACTATAAAAAGCCGAATTTTACAATATCATTCGATATGTTTATCGGATGATAAACATATCTAGCAGAGTTCTCTCAGAGGCTTTATTAAATTTTTATAGGGTGCATTTATTGGATTCAATTCAAAATCGTAACCGGCGAGAAACAAAAGGCCGATCCGTGAAAAGGGTGATAAAAAGCAGACTTTCAGAAGAGGGCAAATATCGCAAAGGAGACGAAAGAAGAATGGTTTGAAGATGTAACACGACGACCGTTCAACGGCGTAAGTGCGTCATTGCCATCTCTGAATAGATGGATAAAAGTCTGGAGACATCATAGCCAGACGCCCGACAAGATATCGAGTGGTTTTTTTTTTCCCTCCACTCACTTACTCGCTCACTCGAACACTTTTAAAATCGGAAATAGATATACATACTTACGTATGCAACTATATCTCTTTTTTTTTGTTTATTTATTTTGCAAAATCACTGACTCGCGACACGTACAAAGTTCCTTTTGTGCGAATAGTGGGCGACGGATGCAGCCAAGCCACATCCATTAGGGTTGAGTGTGGGCCATTATTGTCCAACGTCCTCGATGATCACGGTCGAAATGAGGAATAACATAGATTTTCAGTGACAGGCACCACACCACGGCCAACATCGCCAGTATAGAAATGTTTATACCCACCGGATAGGATACAACGACGATGTCAGTATTTTTTCGTGGGGTGGGTGGGTGAGCCCCCGGTGCGGCGACTGGATAATTATGGCAAATCACGTCGCGATCGAATTAGTTAATTACGGGCTTGTTTACGCACAAAACTGCTTTCACAAACAAATCAGTTAATTAATTAAACATAAGTAATTAGGTATTCACGAGGCGTCGACTTCTGTATATTTTAACCGCGGGGAGGCGTGGGCCGTACGCAACGCGCTCGCTTGCCAAGGAATTCGCCAGCTATTTTGTTTTACAATAAATTACACGGGATCTCCTCAGATATACACACAACACACACAGAATAATAAATTTTCGTTTATTTATTGCTATTAAGAATGAGCAGGCTTTGCGTCATCCCCATCCGCTTCGCCGTCGACACGGTGCCCTTATTTATACACTTATTGCTTGCACACGAATTTATTTATACAAAAACAAACAGACACAATATTTTATCATTGAAAAAATATTCAAATCTCATTATAAAAAAACAATCGTAAATAATTCGACCACTTCAAACTAAACACTAGACTTACATACATATGTACATATGGTATGGGTTTAGCTTAGGATTTTTCGCGGAAATTAAAAGAGTCGATCAATTATTTCCTTTAATATAAAAAATTATAGGTTTCCATACAAAAATTCATTTACTTTTAGCACGAATTATTGCAGGTAAATCACCCAAATGATGAACGGAATCTATATGACTTTATTCAAAGCATTACCCAAATGATGCTTTGAACAAAGTGGTAACGGGTTCAAATCCCACTGGTTTATGCTGGTAAGGCCTTAGATTTGTGACTCCAGACTGATCGTTTCCCATCAGAGTTTGCCAATTTATCTGATTTTCATTGAAAGGGTTGTAACAAAATGGCAACCTTACCCATTTTCTCGCAAAATTTCGAGTTTTCAGCAATCTCAAATTTTGCTGGATTGTATAAAATGCTGCATATTTACAAATTTGACAATAAATGTGTCTGTGGATGTTAATTGATATGCATTTACTTTGTATAATACTAACAATACTTTTATCAAATGTACAATGTTTCTGGCCAGGAAGGCGCATTGGGGTTACCTGTCAGGCCTTTTTGGTATAAATTAGATATAAATAAATGTGATATCTATCAACTATAAAGATTAAATTTCTAATTAGCAAGCTTCCATTTCAAACAATTACGCAATGCGATAATTTAAATACTAGATCTTACTTATACTGTAGTATAAGTAAGATATAGTGCATATGTACATTTATAGTAATCAAACTGAATTGTGTCGAAATACGCAGTTAATCTTTTGGAATTGTGACTCGTTCGGAAACATCACGAGGGACAATATATGTATAATATGTATATTTTTACGGTCGAGGAATTTCGCCAAGCGTTTCGATTGAATCAAATATGAAGATAGGTTTTGAAGACACGCAATAAAATCAATTCCAGTCTATTTTATGGAAAATTGAATCGAATAAAAACGCAATTTGCGGATGGTTGTTCCCCTTCGTGCAAAAGTTCAACGAGACGCTTGCACGTCCCACAAATAAATGCATAAATGTATATACAAATGTATAAAAATAATAAAAAGACGATCGTCCCACCGTGCACAACAAAACAAAATTACAATGATAAAAGGTCTTGTAAAGTGATACTTTTAAAAATGTCTAACAACAATGAAAAGGGAGAAAACGATCCGTCCGTAGGAATTTCCTTTGACCTATCGACACACACACACACACACACACACACAAATCGAACAATAAAGAATTTAATATAAACGTAATAAATATACACACATGCGATACGAACAGTTTTGAACGTGAACGTATCGTGTGCTTTTGATAAAGCACAATGAGAATGAAATGCTTTTACGATCGCGTTTTAAATGCATAATCATAAAACGCTCTCACATCAAACGGTTACTCGATACTTGAGCTTTCGTCGCTCATTCTTCTTATTTTCACTCCAAAGAAAAGCACACACACACATACACACACCTTTGGGAGCAAAAAGGCATATAAATTACATTCCAGACAAGCCGTAAGTAAGCGCGTGTTTGGCTTTGCAAAGACACTGTGATGATTACAGATAAAATATTACGGTAACTTGTGTCACACTCGAAGAACTGCTTCGAATATTAATGACTTCAAAGGAGATTAACAAACCTTGCGAACGATACGTGTACTTACACGTGGAATTTAAACACCTGAAATTTCAACACTCGCCGATTGTTAACACGCCGAATCGCAAACTAATTAGTCGCCAAAATTAATTAACTTTCTCGCCGAGTCGACAAAAAAAAATACAAAATAAAAAACGAGATGTACTTATCTTTGTTTTGCACGATTTGACGCATTTCAAGAAAGTGAACAACGACGTGAGAGAGGGTCATTAACTTGGCGGTCGTTAACGCGGTAAAATATGTATAAAGGCCGTATTACCATTTGACAAATTACCGAGCGAGTTCCGTAAAAACAAAAACTAGACTAAAGGAGAGGCAAAATAAAAAAAAAATGAAATAAACGGGAAACGACCAAGGATTTAACGGCGGCGAAAACGCGCACATAATCGCGCTTCGAACACATACATTATTCATACGGATCCTAGAAATTTTCACGCGTACGGCCGAATCCGGCCCGACGAATTTTCCCACGAATCAATTTTTCCCGATAAGGTGACGCGGAAAATGGGCAAAATTTGGCGAAACGCGAACGTCTTCGAATATTGAAACGACGATAAAACAAGTCAACAGCGCCGGTGTCCCCCGGCCGAGCGGACACTTTATTGTTGCGGTTGTGACAACTTACACACCTTTGTGTTGGGAGGCCAAAGGGAAACCGAGTCTTTGTGAAGCACAAAGGAACGATCCATCAATGGATCGTAATATCGCCTCGTAATAAAACCGCTCGAATTGGCGGCTGTGTCCTCGAGAAATTATCGCCAAAGCTCGCTAGAAATGGTAGTCGTAGGAGTACTGTTGTGGCAGATCGATTTCATTTCACTTGCGTATGCATTCCACGTCGGGATACGACCACAACGTTTTAGAGCCCTCTCAGAGTGACGGCAAAATTCAATTCGCCAAGCTACACACATACATATACAATAAAAATATACGGTCAAAGTGTTAACGAGTGCGTTTATTGTTGTATGGAATCGCGTTAGCTTTCAATCGAATCGATCTACAGCGCGTAAATAAACAGTTTTTGAAATCAATTTTTACGATTTCGTTAATGATACTTTAACGATGAGGTAATAAAATCGTATTCAAACTCGATCTAAACTATGCCTATATGAGATTTATTAGATATTTGCATTTAATTAATTACCGTTAATAAGATATTCCGCAACGAGTAGGATCGAATATCTATACGTGCATTGAAAAAAATATTACTTAAGAAATTACTTACATTGAGAAAACCTGATTGACATGATGCTTACTAAATTTTAGTATTTTTAGGACAAAGGTGAAGAAAATAATATGTGGTTGATTTGGTTCTGCACCCTTATAGTCTTTCTTTTTCTTTTTTAATTTATCTGTATCTTTTTCTTTATCTGTTTCTTTTCTTTTCTTTTCTTTTTTTTTTAAATCTTGATGTTTTTGTAATTTTACTTTTTTATATCACCATGTGGTGCGCACTGTAAATGGAATATTATATTTTTATTTATGTTTATTATTATTTTTTGTCTCATTATACAACTTTCTTTTTATATTTTATTCTGTATGTGTGCCTATTTAAATAAAATAAAATAAAAAAAATAAAAAAAAAATTATTCAAAACTTGGTGTTAAGCTTAAACTTCTAGATATGAAATTTCAGTTCAATAAACCAAAAGGTTTCTGAGAAAAACAAAAAATCACAATTCTCTAGAGTAAAAGTACTACTTCGGTTTTATACAATTTATCATTTCTAATGTAAAATAGTTTCAGTCCGATCCATTAATCTGATAATTTAATCAAAAAGCTTAAAAAAAGAAGACGCCTACAATAAGGGGTGGTACCACTTTCAGCCAACGTAAAAATTTGAAAGTAATCGATACTAAAGATTTTTTACATAGCGTTAAAAAAATCTCCAAAAACACAGACACGCGTACTAACACACTCATTTTTTCTAGACCGTGAAAACGTGATCAGTGATCGATTCTGAGTTTGAATCAGTGAAAATGTCGAGTTCGAATTTTGTACATGATCACAAAACTTCATATATTGTTACTACGTATACATATTCATTTCAATTTATGTACATGTTATTGAAAATAAATATAAGTAAGTCCATCGCAAACGTATTCAAAAACAATAGAAAAGAAAATATATTATTCATTTACTACAGCGTAAACGGAACCAACTTAGACAGCTGTAAAAAATATCTGGTTGGATTTATAGTTGCTACAGATAAATGACATACGGTTCGTCCAATTAAAAAGTGGATATAAAGTAAGGGAGCATTTTTATGACGAAAGTCTTCCCTTACCCAGAAATGTTAAAATGTCAAGGAGATGCGAAACCCCAACCGCACAATTATGGAGTTGGAGATTTATAATCCGGTCCGGTTGTCCCGAGTGTCTTGAAAATATTGCCGCCACGAAAGTGTTTAAAACCGTCGAGAAAAACATTTCAACACCCGTGGCAGGAGAAGAAGACGCACGCCGGAAAATAAAATACGATTGATAAGATCTTATTGTTTACAAATAACGTTAAAAATTTATCGCGCACTGGTGAAATCCTAATCGGGATTTAAAATTTCGTTAAAAGAGTGACCACGGGGGTCATCGCATTAACGACGCCGTCGAAATGCCCCGAAGACAGGTTTATCGTTAGGATTCGAATCGACGGCGGCGAGAGGAGCAACTTTTGCGGAATATCTTCTTGCACTTATGAAACTTCGGAGGCCTTTATTAAATTTATTTGTCACATTCCGGGTGCTGGGGGCCGCGAGCAGAAGCTCCGGAACCGGTCGTTGCCTAAAAACGGACGGCCATTATTCAAGCCCGGCCCAGAAGAGACTTGTCCGTCTCCCGTGTGCGCAACGACACAAAATACGAAAAAAAGAGAAGACGAAAAAAAAAAGAGATGAAATCAAATGACAAAAAAGTATGAACGCGATGGACCGTAAGGATTGAGACGTCGAAACGGTCGTCCACCGCGATATCGGAATTATAATGCAATAGTCATTAGGCTTCGGAGACATGTCAATTAGTGAGGATGAAAAGGGGGCCGGTTCGTGAGATCAGACGATTGAGACGAAATGCATCATCGGATGAATCGATTGGTGGGTATACCGAGTCGCGAACGTCGCCATTTTACCAATTTCGAATAAAAGTATACAACGGGAAACCGTTATCCAACTCTCGAAAGTACATCTTATATTTTATTAAATTACATACATGGCAGTTCTTAACCAATGATCCACAAAATACAATTGAAAGAAATAAAATAAACGACGCAATTAAAAATCCCTGAAAAATATACGTGCATTATACATGTGTTGTGTTATTATTAAAGAAGACAGAGTAAAGGATTCGCATAAAGACCTGCAATTCGCTGTCAAATTTCATAAACCGGTAAACGGTAAATGATTTTTCCTACTACCGTTATACCGGTATATACCGATGAATAAATAAAAAAAAAATCGTGTATTAGATAGATAACTGTATGGGGGTTACTTTTCCTAAAAACGTTAACCTAGATTGAATCGTAAAGAATTAAAAATACTCAGGTGAATAATGTCATATAAATGCATTAAATTAAATTTGTTATAATATTTTATTTTTATTTTTAAGCAATCATAGCCAGCAGTTTGGCTTAGTGATAGCGTATATATTTAGCATCACTGAGGTCATAGGTTCGTGTCCTCGCCACTGCTGGTTAGATTTGGGGGTTTTGTGACTCCAAATCGATCGTTTCTCTATCAGAGTTTGTCAATTTTATCTGATCATTGCTGAAACGGTTCCTGAAAATTGGTATTAAAAAATCTAATCCTGTTGTCACAAAAATCTGCCTGTGTATAATTTGTATTAATTATACACAGTAATCTGAAATCCATAGATGTCACTATAATTATTATTTCTGATTAATTGTTATATTCTATATATTCTGATTGTATATGTATGTATTACTGTATTTCTGATTTCTGATTGTTTATGTATTTCATTAACGTACACCCGTCGCATTGGAGCAAATCTGTAATGGCGAGTGTGTATTGATTTGTAACAATAAAATAAAATATTTATTTATTCAAAGTTTGTAACGTTTGAAAGTTTCGATCATAATTGAAACAACCGTCTGTTCGCATTTATAACGATTTGGTTGGTCTGTGTTGCTAGTGAATTTACCAATTTGAAATTGTCTCATTTAATACTGGTAATAAACAAATTCCAGACAACCTAATCCACAATGCGCAATTTGCATCGATTTTTAATGTAATATTATGCAGTAATATGCCTGTATTACTTCTTAATTCGCAATAAAATAGTTAAGGTAAATACCGATAAATTTTAAGATTTCCCGGTAAACCAGTATACCGGTATTGCAATCCCTAATTCGCATATCGATACGCAACCGGGCAATTTAAAATTTGCCCTACTTTGTTATGGAAATTTTAATACACTTTTATGTTACTTTAAAAACGCCATAAATTACACAAAATCCTCATAAAAACGTCGGATGAATTCGTCACCTAAGATTATGGAAAACTTTTGAGCGCCAAGTGAGAATAGATTTTATCCACAATTTTCGTGTTATTCATCATTCTTACGTCGTTTATTATTCATACGGAGAGGATTAAAAATTACTTTAAACTTCAGCGAACATTTGAAAGAAAAATAGCTTCCATTTTTTTTAATTTACAATTTATTTCCAATATACATATGTAATTTTTAATAATTAATTTTTTTTTCAGATTGATATATGAATGTATAGTAAACTGGAATGTCAATTCGAGCCGCTTGTCTGTTCTAAATTAGCACGTCTCCTATTGTTCGTTACCTATTTTAGAGTCACGCGCGCGAACCAATAGACAGTCAATAATAAAATAGTCACATAGACAATATTTGACAATGACTGACCCCGATTTCGAGTAAAAGCTTCCTTACAAAACACTCATAATGGGGGAGTTGCTTTACTGGTCACGAATTCGGTCACGAGCTCAACGATTCACATGTCTCAAAAAATACGCATATACATACATACATACTTATTTCTACATTTTATTCTTGAACTATTTCGTTCGATAAAAATAACATTGCGTGCATCGTATTTACTATGAATTAATTCACAAAAATAATCATAACCGATGAATATTCATTCCGAAAGGGATTTAGATCGCGTATCTGCAAAAAATGTCGGATGCATTACGTGACAACGGCAAAATCTGAACGATTCTTATCTGGAATTATCGCGTAATAGCATTAAGTTTGCGTGAGACGGTTTCGACTCACGATCGAGGAAGTCGATTTTAAAAATATTAATTTTACCGTTATACTGAAATCAAGGCGGTTCTGATACTTCGTTAAATGTTCAACTCTAATCAACACCCGAGTCGATATACAATGAAGTGAGAAACATTGCAATTGAAATGAACGCGCAGAGGCCACTCATTAAAATGTGCAGGTGAGATTGAGTCGTTAAAAAAAAGAAAAACGAAATTAAAAACACAATTTAACACGAAAGCGAATGCCGATCCACCCACATTTAGTAGAAATAATGGCGGTCGAAGAAGAAGACGAGGCGGGAAAAATAAGAAGAAATGTCATCATCGACACAGCTTGCAACAGAACCAACCAATAGGCGCTTAAAAGGATCGTGGCAGTCCGAGCTTTTATTGTCGGTCCTATAAAAGAGACCCTGAATTAAAATAAGGACGAACGTCTGACTGTCGTAGCCCTCAGACGGACATAATAGGCGATTCTCTCATTTTGTTCTGTAATTGCTCACGATGCGCATTTTTTAACGTGATCCTATCCCGCGTGCACTTTTTGCATCGTTATGGACGATGTCATGAACTTAGAGAGGAAAAAACTGAGGGTTTGAAAACCGTTGAAACACACGGGATAAATACTGCGGACGCTCGACGAGTCTGTTTTTGTGAAAGTGGTAGCTTTGCAAATTGCAACGGAATTCAATGGGATGTAGTCGGGAGCGAAATTAACCCTTTGGGCTACGTGTACTTGCGTCATCGGATCTTAAAGTGAAATACCGCATACTCAAAGATGCTCGAGGAAAATACCTGGAGGAACAGAAGCTACACGATGCAAACATTTAAATACATATTCAAGAATAGATATGTGTATGTTATGAAACACACAAACTTGTGTATTTACATACATATTATGATTTTATTATTAAGTGACAAACTCATAATGCCCAAATCAACAACTAACTATCCAAGGTTGAATGTTTTAAATCTACATTTCATTATTTGTGAATTATTTATTAACTATATTTAAAATTGTAATACAATTATATGAAATACATACTATATGAATCATACTTATGTATAGGTATATAATCTGTAATGTTAACATTTAAGTAGGTATGAATCATAATCAAAATCACAAACATACAAAAAATGCAATTGCAGAGACATTTGTGACAAGACTGACGAGTTCAACCAACTATGTCAATAATTAAATGAGATAAACTTGCAAATTATTTTTTATTGATTTTACAATCATCTCAATCTCACCAATTATTATTATTTTATATTATACCTATACAGCTCGAAGTCGTAAAATATTTTTTGTAACTGCAGCCAAGTTATAATTTATAATAAACCCTAGGCAGTGGCGTACCTAGGGATATTAGGCCCTCATGGAAAATTTATCCTAGACCCCCTCAACCCTCCCTTAACCTAATTTTTAAAAATAATTCAAATTGTTTGATGATACATACATACATACATATTTATAGTACATAGGACTATAGTATAATAATTCTACAAAAAAATAATTTAACTTGGCTCACTGATTTTAAAAATTTATATTTCTTGCAGAATTTTGTAATGAGTGTTATGGATAAGTCTTTTTTAAAAATGGCGTTACGTGATTAATTAACCCACTTGAACCCAAATGGTTTTTTTTATTTTTTGCAATGAGAAATATGTACAAGCCCAAATAGTTGCTTGGATCTTTTAACATTTCTGCGTTGTAAAATAAAGGTAATGCAAAATAATATATACCTACGTAAGTTTGACTGGAGTCATTTTTATTACAATGTTAAATTATATTGAGTGTGCCAATTTATAAATATAAAGCTAGGCTCTCATGCTTTGCATGACTTTGTAATGAGGTAGCTACGCCACTGACCCAAGGCTTTTTACTTGGTAGTAACACAAGTTACCCACCAAGCTCTCGATGCGGTTGTAGCGTACAAGCTATATAAAATATATAATTAATTGCAAAGAGAGAACAGTTGCTTGAAAAAACACTTCATGTGTTATAAAGTCATAAATAATTATCAGCAATGGCTGCATTCGCCGATGCGAGCGTTACAACAACTGCAAGGTGCCGTTGAAATGAAGTATTCATGGCTCGAGTTGCATTGCGACGGCTCTGACAAACGGTCGCAATTGCGAGGGCAGATCGTCTGCAATTGCAACTGAATTTTATTTGCGGTGCATCCTCTTTTTTTCTCCTCTTTGTATGATTTGCAGCGAGCGAGCTGCACCGAGTGCACCGTGACGTCGCGCCGGTCGGTCGGTGTGTGGGTGCACTCGCTGCGAAATGCATCATTACTGCAGCTGGAAGCCGACGCTGGATGACGGCCGATAACAGAAAGAACAGTGACGTCTATAAATCTAGTCCAGCGGGAGGAGGCAAAAAAAAAATGGGATTAAAACTGGAAAATGCGAGAACTAAAAGCGCAACTCGCCGCGGAATGAACGACGCTAATTTAATCTATTTGCAGTTTGAACTGCAGATAAAATCTGCAACGCTTTATACATCTCCATCAATTTTGTTGCAACTATTAACTGAACGATTAAACCACTTCTAGAGAGCACGATCGGCAAAACGATTCGAAATTGAATTACGAAAGAACTAACTAATTAATATAGTTGAAAGAACCAACCCATCGAGATGTTGAACATATTATACTTATTTGTATAGATATAACGGCAACTTATTGACATAGAACTACATACATACATATGTACCTTTATATTCGTGATAGAATGCACTTAAAGAAGTATGGAAAGTTCTATGCTTGGCATAACGAGAAAAGACAGGAAACGGAATACGTGGGTGAGAAATATAACAAGAGTAGTGGATATTTTATTTTATTTTAAGTAAAACCAACAGTCTTAATTTCAAAACAGAACAAATAATAAAGTACATAACAAAAGACCAATTATAGGTTTCCGCTGGTAGTAATAAACTAATAATATAGTAGATAGAGTGAAGAGATTTAAATGGCAATGGATGGGCCACGAGGCTAGAATAATGGACGAAAGGTGGATTAAATAAGTGCTGGAATGGTACCCGAGAGAATGCAAAAGACGAAAATAGGAAAATGTGTTGGGTGAGATGGATGAGAGTTTCGCAAAACAGAGACGGGTGGAAGCGTGTTGGAGAGACCTTCATCCAGCAGTGAATGGTAAATGGTTGTAGATGATGATGATGATATTCGTAATAGTATACATTAGAAGTAGTCATCTTTGAAATCACTATAAATCCAAAATTTTTTTATGAATTCTCATATACAAAACTATTTTTCATTGCAAATGATGTTTACAAAGGAAATGTACACATGTACATACAAGAAAATTGTAGCAACTATGAAATAAATGAAACTAAGAAATCTCAAGCTAGTGTAAATGTATAAAGTTGGCTACGTTGAATTAACTGTAGGGGTGATTATCATTCTACATCTAGGTTTTCATACGGCAAAAAGCGAATCCTCATAATGAAACACATAGCTAACGATGACAACCGTGAAAGATAAACGAAAGATAATTAACAGTTAAGAAGACCCGATGACGTAAGTGGTGAGAACGTTGAACTCAAGATGTTCACCAGGACGTGGAAACCATCCACCGTCACACGACACACACTCTATCGGGTACAAAACGAGCCGACAAAACTGCTGTCACACCTCGACCCCGACGAAAACGAATAAATAATAACATTATACATACATATACATAAATAGTACCAATCCATACATACAAAATGCGCGTAAGGAAAAGCGCGAGAGAATACGAAGCGCCAAAGCGGAGGTTTAGTGGGTGATGGTAGCAGTATATAATCCAGATAAAATCTTCTTAATGGAGCTATTGACTTAGCAATCGAGTCACCCTCCACACTCTGCGCATTATCCAGCAGTACATTAAAACGCCGTTCGACCCACACGTGACTCTTTTCAATTAATCAACACAATACTAATCCGACGGAATTGAAGCTTTCGCGACGGGTAATTTATTCTAGAAAAAGTCTCACTTCATATTGACGAGACGACGTTGGGAGCCAAAACGGCGTATCTTGGACGGTTCAGGTGTTTTCAATCGCGGAAATGCTGCCGTTCGTTTGTGCAACGGAAATGTTCCCAGTACGATTTATATGCGGAGACGCCAACATAACAGGAAGATCGTTGCACAGTGATAAATGTCTTCATCAACGTTGACAACCACTCCTAGATTGATATACTACATATTTCAAGCCATCGTCGACCGTTACTTTGCATGAGAGATTTGCTCAATTTAAAAATAAAAATAAAACTACACTTTCATTTTCACAACCAAGGGAGCGAACGTTAAGTAACGTTCGTCGAAAAAAAGAAACACGAAACGATATAGAAAGTGGTGTCAGAGGTTGTCGAGCAGCCAGTATGGGTCTCGTCTTAAAACTTGCACACATTAAAAGGGTCTAGAGGGGTCAATATCTATAATAATAATAATAATAATACAAAACTAACTAAAATACTTTTACTTATTACGAGGTCGAACATTAAAGCGGCATGCAAGGAAATGCTATAAATTACCAAAGAACATTTATCGACCTCGATCGTGATGAGCCTTTCTTTATCCGTCCGTTCTGGGACATTAACATTTTTCTTCTTTTTTTCTTTTTGTTGCTTTCAATTACTGAAATTCACTACGTAATGAATGGGATTAAATTCTTCGGAGCGTTTCCGATAAATTATACGGAAGATTTACGATGACGACTTCGGTGAAAATTCAGCTACAAAACGTTCAACTGAATAATATCCCCCCCCCCCCCACCTACATTTCTTATTATACATACAGCGATTCACAACAGCATACATTTCGGCAAGTTTTCGAATAGAGCCGCAGATCGCCTTAGTGTAAAGATTAAAACGCCTTACATTACAATTATACTACATATTTGTATTAAAAATTAATAAGCAACATCATTCCAAATCTAATGTTTAGCATAGGTTTATATATGTATAAACCATGAAGGTCTAACAGGTAAACC
This sequence comes from Arctopsyche grandis, assembly GCF_051622035.1. Classification (NCBI taxonomy): domain Eukaryota; kingdom Metazoa; phylum Arthropoda; class Insecta; order Trichoptera; family Hydropsychidae; genus Arctopsyche; species Arctopsyche grandis. Next base: position 23,216,381 of record NC_135359.1, read on the forward strand.
CTAATGCGCCTTCCTGGCAAATTGCAAACATCGATATACAATTTTTAGAATAATTTTAACAAAGCATCATAGAGACATCTATGGATAAATTATTGATAAACTTACATTTTCGGAGCATTTTTTTTTATATAAATCGACAAATTTCAAGATGCTGAAAAACTTCAAATTTGCGACACATTTAAGGACAAATTTGTATTTGTTGGAACCATTTCAATGAAAATCAGATAAATTGGCAAATTCTGGTAGGAAACGATCGACCTGCAGTGACGAACCAAAGTCTGGCCAGCATTAACCAGTGGGACTCGAACCCCGTGACCAATGTGTTCGAAAGCATATAAATATGCTAACCCTTAGTCCACGCTGCTGGTTAATATTAGCCTATGCAGCGGAGTAAATTAAATTAAATATTATAGGTATGCAATTTATATATTTTTGTGCGTACATATACGAACGAATGCAATAATATAAACAATTTTCGCTTAATAAAAACCGTTTTATAGAAGGATATTAAAATTCTTGGGCCAATAAACGTTCGAACATACTGTGAGTATTTCGGGCCGTGTATAGGGATCGAGGCAAGAGAAGGCCGTGTTCAATAAAAGCAATAAGAAACGAAAAGAGAAAAGGGCTTGGGAGCGAGCCTTACAGTGACCATTATTGAAATGCAATAAATTTTCGCATTAATGCAACGCGATGCACTGCGCGCGCGCACACTCGCGCCGCATTACCGAATATAACAATAATATAATATTAACACGAACCCTGTATGCGGCAAATACATATAATATTTAATGCTAACTTGATGCTTATTTGCACGCCTCCATAATGGCGACGATAAATAACAAATCGCGGAATTATGACCGTTAGCGTATAACTGCATATGCCTACACACGTATGTATGTACATACATTTATGTACATATTTCTATCACGATTTTGATTGCTACATATTTCGCGATTGAATACTAAAATGTAATTATTCCATAAACGTATACAACTTTAATTTGCTTTACTGTATGTATCAGTCTACCTTTATTAGTGATAAAGCTGTAGGTATATTTAAAGTTATATTTATATTGCGTAAAATTGCATACGAAAATACCTCGATTGGAAGTCGATACTGCTAATTATTAAACACCAAAGATTCAACATACCTGAAACAACACAAAAAAAAAATTGTTAATCATTTTGCAAAGCTACAATACATATTCAAGTGAAAAAATAATAATCCAAATATTGTACATTATGACGGCCACTACAACATTTAAGGTAGATTATATTTGGGTTGCAAACTTGGCAAGTAAAAAAATGTCATTTTTTCAAAAATATTTATTTATACTATAAAACAACAATTAGGCCTCGATATTAAGAACTCGTTGGTTCAAATATCCATTTTATTTATGCAAAATGCACTCTAAATGAAAAATGTTATCCACTAAGAAGCGTTATTTTTTTTACAAAATAGTGTAAAGCGAAAAATCGTAAATGCTTATTTATACATAACAAAATATTCAAAAGTCGGCTAAATCAAACAAAAGGAGAACATTTTGGGCATTTTGATGAGAGAACAAAAGAATTTTATCAAGAAGAGGACATGTTCTCTTGAAGAGAGACCTACCTGCTGGCAACTCTAAGACATAATATATGCGTTTATGAAAAATATGTACAATATGTGTGTATGTGGAATTCAAAGATAGAAAATTACTGAAGCTAATACATAAAGTAATAAAAATAGAAGAGGATGGTGAAAGGTTGATGATTAAATCATTCATCTGTCATTTTAAACAGTTCCACCAATTGATAATGGTTTTTTTTTTTTACTTTTTGATCTTTATTCTTTAATAATTGTGTATAAATAGTGTTTGTATTGGAGGCATAATTTTCACCTTTAAAAGTCTAAACTTCAAATATCATGAGCTATTTTCATATCATTCCAACCGAAGACGTACATACATACATACATGCATCGTGCATTTTGAAAGTCTGTAGAAAATCACTTATTTCAAACCCTAACAGCGGAAGATATATAGTCGTCGGCAAAATTGAACTATCCAATGAAGACAAATCCAAGAAAATAAATACCAATGTTAGAATAAAAAGGAAATCATGACGAGGTGAAGTTACCACTCGTCGAAAGAAGATGCTTCGCCCGAATTAGGGTATTTAAGGGGTTGTACTTCACCGCGTCAGGAAGTAGGCACATACACGCATACATACGTACGTACCGTAGTAGTGAGGAATATCGGGGGAGGTCCTCATCTCTATTCATAATGGCTCGGATGCAAAACAAACAAGTTTGTGTAGAGAAGAAGTAGCTGTTTGAGGTGCGCGTTGAATGGATAAGCAGCGTAGACGCCGGGGCCTCCTTAGCGGATTGTCTAAATCTCATTTCGCGAGCTTCCGCCGCTCATTAAGTTAACAAGCGAAAGGCGTTGTTCAGAAGAAGATACACACACACACATATACATACATACATATATATGTATATGCATACCTATACACACATAAGTCTCCTTTGAATTAAGCCTTCACTCAAAGCTCTGGCTCGTACAAAGCTCGGCCTGGACGTGATTCAATTTGCACCTAAGCGCTCGCGGCACCGAGGCCTGGCGATAAGCGCCAACTGAGAATAGCTTATTCAAAAGCGAACGTTCTAATTTGACGCATTAAAATAAAACCAACACGAAGAGGCAACAACGATCCGACCGTGCATTGATTGGGTGGGACGGGAAATTCAGCGCCTCTCAAAGTCCGTTACATATATGTACATTGTATGTACATACATATGTATATAACCAACCCTCCAATGCTGCGTAAATTTATCTGGATAGAAAAATAAAACAATGCTGGGGTGCAAATACGACACTAGAGCGTTAACAAATACGACACTAGAACGTTCAGGATCGTAAAGTCTGCACAAATGTGAGTAATTTCATGATTGAATAAATTTAATTAAAAGACCGGTTTACACATTACTAGTCGTTTAGTCGAGAAGCGCTAAATCCTTAACTTAAACGTACATAAGTACATATATACTATGTGTGAGATGCATATAATTTTATCAATTACTATTTCAATTGGTGCTATTGCATTTTAACATTTTGCAGTTTCCTATATAATTAAAGGCATGCTTCCAGTGTTTTTGTAACACCTTCAGGTTACGATACGAAGTGGGGATTAAATGCCTGAATTTTGGCTTATATAGTCTATATACCTACTGGCTGAAAAAGTTAAGTCGAAATTGGACGCTGAGAATTTGTTAAGAATTTTTTATTAAATGAATAATGAATATGAATAATGATTTAGGTCACAAAATAGCGAGCTTCAAAGCTCTTGATTTTCGAAACAATCGATTTTCTCAAAACAAGGATTTTTGACTTAAAACTTTCTGCCATAACAACGAAGATACACATATTCTAATACGTATATCTTCGTGTATGTACATACATACATATATAGGTCGTAAACCTTTTGTTTAGAATACACTCTATTTGAATCTTTCGTTTTCAAACTAACGACAATTTTAGATTTGGCTCTGCAATAATCTTATATGTACGAATGTAGATATTTTTAATCAATTACGTCAACTTTAATATCAATTGACCTCTAAATACAAAGGAAAGCTTTATGAAAAAGTCAGACTCGATCAGTAGAGTTTAAAAAACGGTGCTTTAATTGATCCGCCAATTTTTAGCAGTTGATTGAAAGGGTGTAGGGGGCGTTTTATTGCACCGACAATAAAAAAGTTTTATGCGGTAAGTGATTGGAATTTACTGCCGTGTGCTGTTGCATTTTTAACGTATGAACAAGCACGAATCCGAATAAAATAAATTAGAAAGAAAAAAAAGAACACTGGGAAATTATTAAATACAAAGAACACCCGTTCCGAGCTTTCGGCAGACGGAGGCGTCGATGTGTTTGTAGCTTAACCGAGACAAAACACAGACTCGAAAGTGCGACATTTCCTCAACGCTGAAAAACAATTTAACTGTGGGAAAACACACAATTTACATTAAGCAAACGCAATCACAGCCGCGGATTAGTTCGCGAGAGCTGAGTAAGTTTGTGTGTCAAATTATGTATTGCGTACAGCACAGCACAGGCACGCGCTAAGAGCGAGTGAGATTATACGCAAAAATCTACACATAATATGTACATGTCATAAAAATATATAAACATACCCAAAATATAGCCAAGACAACCAGCAAATTGAAAATAATACTGTAAAAGTAAAACAAAAAAAGAAATAAAGTAGATTAACGCGATAGAACATTACAAGGTTCGTTAAACCGCTGTGAATGCCATGTACTAGTACGGATACATTAAACGCTATCGTACATGACAATAAGAAATAACAGTATCTTTACTATGCAATGGACTTTAAGTACGTGACAATGGGTATGTTTAAGTGTTTTAAGTCGTAAATTGGTAATAGCACGCTTTAACAATATTAACAAGTGGTTACTGATCATTTTAAACGAATTTAAACGATCATTGAAAAAAACTACAGGTTTAAGCTATTCAATCTAACTATTCGATCTGTTCAATAATTTAAATTTTTAATGCACAAATGTAAAATATAAAATAGTTATCCTTAGAATCGTTTTCCGAAATCTTGTGTAAATACTTTGGGAAGATCAAGAAATCGAATTAGCAAAGTGTATGCACATACATTTATGTATGTATGTTGCAATCGATTCATATATCTAGTAAGATAAAAAAACGTTCCTCAATGAACAATGCTTTGGATATCCGTTTGGCGAGGCGGGCCCTATATGGCCACAATTAAAATCAGCGATATGAAACATTTTCCCCGAAGAGATAAGAACGAATTTCGTAACTTATTCCATAGGGGGAGACGAGCGGGATGATACGACATCCCTTCAAATCCATTACGGTTTATCGAAGTGGTTTGTAACGTTGGCACGCGATGCGTGTCACACAATGTCAACTATACTTATACATATGTAAATATTCAAACATACATATGTACATATGTATACAATAAGCAGGCTAATATGTTTGGTGGTACACACACACACATAGTATACAGCTTGTCTCTTTGAACGTAATTTGGTTGTCGCATCGTGTTTCGTATTCCGGGTGGCGTGCGATGACGTGTTTATACGTATAACGAAATATGCGTAACATCGTGTTGACGTTAAGTGATGTTCGTTAAATTCGCCTCGGAGAAAAACACGTGTTCGTTAGATTAGGATATTAAACTTTCATGGGATAAACACGTTTATCGAGCATGAGCTCTATTGAAATTTCTGTAAGTACAGACCGATAGAGAAATACGTAAGTGCTCGACTGGTTCAGATTCAATCCTACATACTATAATAATAAGGACTCGAGTATTTTTCAATTTTCTCAACGATTTATATTATTGCTGTAGCTACTTATGCACTACGATAATCACGATAATCATCAATTTATATTATTGCTGGATGAAAGTCCCTACAATCTTTGATTCCTGACTATCTACATACATATGTATATACAATATACGTAGTTCATTAGGCTTTGCTATTTAAAATGGTCAACTCATATAAATTATATCATAATAACTTTTTCATTTGGAACCTTCGTTTTAATAAAAAATAAGTTGTATCTATGTATGTACATATGTATGTATGTTTAGAAAAGGTCCAATGAAGAATCACAAAAATGCCTACCGAAATTAAATCACTTTCATATGATTTTTTTTCTTTCTTTCTTAGGTGCCATCTTATCAATTCCCGATAAATCCCCACTAATTATATCCCTGTTCAATTTTCATATGATATGAGATTGAAAAGAATGAATCTTTCCACTTTGAAGACGAGAATAATGAAAGGATATTTAATTGAAATTATAATGATTTATAATGATGATAATATTCTGATACGATAAACCATATGATGTTTAACAATAACAGTCATCTCGCACACTGCAAAAATGTATTCACTTCAAAATAATAAGAAAATCCTTCTTTTCAAATACAGTGGTTAAAATTTGGAATAGTTAATCTAATGAATTAGTAACTGAAAAATAAATGAGTTTTTGTAGTTCCTCCTATTTTTCCAGTTTATCTTTTCTCTTATTTTTTTAAATTGTTTATTATTTTATTTATATTATATAGAATTTATCAAATCTATCTTATAAATTTCTTACGGTATTCAGAATGGTATGGAAATTAAGGTTTTAACATTTTATAAGAGGGAACGGTTGTTGACCGCCGATTAAAATAAATCGACATACGCGCGTCAATCTAATCCGCGAGCCATTCTACAATCCGGTCACGAAGTCCCTGTCTTTTTATTATTCATCGACTCATAAACGATGCGAGATAAATTGAAAGTATTTTTACCGATTCTTTAACACACTCAAACAAAACTTCCGCATTTTTATTTACCCGCAGCTGACGAGCACGAGGGGTTGAAAAAAAAGGATATTACACGGACGACCTTTGCGATCGGCCAACATTGCGCAAATAAAACTCCACGGGGGTATACAATGTATACGAAGATAGGGAAAAAAAACAACCCACTGTGCACAAGCTGGCTTATTATAAAAGAGCTGAGTCACATTTTAGCAACGCACGGTGGCTTTTTTGTTCTATCATCGGCTCGGGCTAATTGATTCCATTACGTTCAAAGTTAAGCCTAATGTTGACGACGAGCAAAAAAAGAAAAATCCAGAACACTTGCTCATTATGAACACGAGGAGCGTTTCGTCCGCGGAATTCGTCTGCACTTATGTATATATATGTGGATTATGCATGCGTTTGTTTATTTGTGCATGATTTTATTGCTTTTTACGGTGCGAATCAATCCATACATTAATGTGCTTCCAAAAAGGCAACAACGAAAAAGAAATCAACAAAACGATAGAGCTTTGCGAGTGTATGTAATTTGGCGTATTTTTTACGTGTTCGTAATTACGCTTCACGTGGTGAAAAATCGTCCGCGAGATTGATAAAGATAGTTGAGCAGAACTAGTAATTAAGCGGATGAGAGATTGCATACGATTTTTCGTCGCAGTTAATACAAATCATTCTCGTCGGTATGTTCAGAACACGAAAAAAAAAACACGCGTTGCATAATATGACCATTTAAAATAAATACAATTTTCTCTGACGTGAAAAAATATATGAGAAAAATTCCCTTAAAAGTTAAAATTTTCCATTCTTCTGAGCATTTTCTTCAGCAGAATAATGAAGATATTTTCTATTGTGGGCTTTTCAAATTGAATATGAAAAAAAAAAAATTATTTAATTAAGTCTAAAGAACAATGGAGTATGTCGAGTGTTACGGGGCAGCCGCTCTAAATAATTAGTGAAACAGAATGACTGGGCTGAAAAAAATGTACGAATAATTAAAGTCGATTCTATTTTTAGCCGTCTCAATTAATAAACACATACATACATATATGGAGTATTTAATAATCATATATTATACTTCATACATATAAATTGGACCATTTTTTTTTTAAATATTGATGAAAATACAAGTAAGTATACGATACGTGTGGACATACTGAAGAAAAAAACGCAGAGGGTTAATACGAAAAGGCTCTTAGTTGTAAGCTTATCTAGGAGTAGTTATCTTTGGAGCTTTTTCAAAGAGAACCTATAATTAGGCGAGTTAGCATTAAGTGAAAAGCATTGAAGCGATGCTACCATCCATTTCATTTTATACCCACCGAAAGAGATGAAAACAGAAAAAATGCAGTAAATAAGCTTTAAACTCCTATACGCGTATTTAATAGCTCGCCCAATTTAATCTTTCGATTCAAATTTCACCGAACACCAACATATAGAAAAATGCAAATAAAATATTAAAATAAAATACATAGATCGTAATATAAAAAATATAATAAAAAATGCAAGTGGATTTTAACTACGATCAGATACATTACAACTCTAGGTGTTATACTGTCTATATGAGGCGCTCGTGCGTTCATCTCACCGAACAATCGCATCACGAAATCCTTTTGTGCAACGGGGTTGTAACTATTTTACGTGTTTTTTTGTTGTTGTTGTTGTATAATCACATTGATCCGACAGCGTTATGCAATTTCTAATTATTCGATCTAGGCGAAAAGAAGCGGTCGTGCATTGTCGATGGTCACAGTGGCCAAGGTCCCATTATCGGCTTCTTCAGAAGCGACGAGCGGCTCCGGAGCGGCTTACAAAGGCTTCGAGTGGTGGGTGGTGACTTGGCATTATTCAAAATTCAAGATTCCCAACCGGACCGACGGATCATTATTGAATTAGTGGAAGTGATAGGCAGAATTCGGAGAATTCGACATAATTGTCGGTGGCGAACGCGACGCGACTTCTTTCCGGTACACCGCTCGCTTTTCATTTCAACAAATGAGTATTTTCCCGACAAAAAATATGAACATATAACATAAATTCAATACACAAACATACCTACATACATATGTACATTGGGTTTCGTATGTGCGTGAATAAAAACCACTAGAGGATATATCGAACGGACTAATAAAGCCATTATAGAGCACTCGTATAAATTTCAACGATGCACTAAGCCAAATTGAGCATTAGAACTTAATGAAAGATAATTCTTTCGGTAGGTGCGTAATAACGAAGGAAATTGATCACGAATAAAAAATAGAACACATTCAAAACCTACACAAAACACATGATACATAAACGCAGTAGGAAAATGACTGGGCATTTGTATTTGTAATATATTACTGAACATATGTATGTAATGGAGAAGTAATATTGAATTTTGAGCTAATATCAATCGGTCAAAAATTGACTCAACACAAAAAAAAGCGTTCGACTTAATGCGTTCCGTTCGCGTGAATCGTAATTACGTCAATTATATCAATTTTTTATCGAATCGAATCGATAATGGATAATTTTCAAGATTTTTCACACGGATAAAACAGTTCAACTGTTTTTTGTCCGAAATCACAAACGTTATATAGAAAAGGGATTTTTATTTTTCACCGCTCAAACTGACCACTCGCTATTTCAGAATCACGCACTTTATAGTTTTACATCCTCGATAAAAATAATATGCAAAGTGCGCTCGCAATAAATACGAATAAACAAATGATAACCCCTCATGGTCCAAAGGGGCCTGAACAAATAAAGAATACTGAAATTTTATTGGACAATCTGATATCGCGTTGTTAATCTTTTATTGCTTCGAGTGTGCGACCCTTGAGCGAATAAATTCGCGCGTTTACGCGATTTCACGCGCGAATTTTAAAAGCGACGTTTACAATGCGGAAAATGGAAATTTATGCGGCGATAAACCGGAAACGGAAAAAGCCTAGTCAATTTTTATTTGAAAACATAAATAGGGGGTGGGGGGAGGGTGAGTATTGTGATGGTGCGGGGGCCGACGTTGGTCGATCGCTGGATTCTGCGACGTTTGAGTTATTGCGAAGCGACATCTTGCGGAACAAACTTGCGGTTTAATGGTTGAAGTTTTCACTTGGGTAATTGGACGCGCATTACTGCGATCAATTTCAGAACGGTTTTCTGCGGTTGAAAAGTCAGCTCAAAACCGACCGGTTATTATATGCATAGATACATATATACATATTAAATTACTCACACTGTGACGAGTCTCTTTATTCAATTTAAATTTTAACGACAAATAAAAAGAGCGCGTGTAAAAAAAAACTTTTACGGATACCCTTCGGATGATAAGCGAACGCGAAAAAAATCCTTTTAAGACGTTCGTCTTGTCCATGCCATTTATGCTCTATATTCGCCATAATAAGTTTTATACGTAATAAAGGAGCACAAAGGCGCCCCGGGATGGAATAGGTAAATTGGTCCATAAAAAAGGAGTAAAATGAAAACCGATACCCGGGGTAAAAAAAAGAGAGCGCCGAAACGATGGATATAAATGGGATATATGGTGAAAATTTTAAGTATGTACAAAGGAGCGGTGAATACAATACCCCTTTTAAGGGAGTAAATAAGGGCTATCAAAAATGCGCCGAAAGAATGTATCGCCCCATAAAACGGGCTGTTGGGATAGGAAATGGGCGTTTGAGCTAGGTAATGGTTCGTGTTGACACAACTGGAACTAGACAAAACGTTTGCAGCGTGCTTTTTCTGAAAGGTGTTGACTGGAAAATCGTGTATACAATGACAATCTGATTGTGTTTTCAGAATGAAAAAAAAACAATGCAGCCAAAATTAAGACTGACATTTATTCCTAACAGTATCTAATAAAAACTCATGGTTCAACGAAATACAAAAAATGTAATGAAATGGATAAAAATATCCTTTCGGGTCCAAAAAATTTGATTAATCAATGTTTCGATTTACATATGGCAGATCGCTTTTTTGTATGTACTGCTAGGTAAATTTAAAATTTAAATACTCGTCATCACCATCTCCAGCCATTCACCATCTACTAATGGATGAAGGCCTCTTGAACACGTTTCCACTCGTCTCTGTTTTACGCAACTCCCATCAATCTCACCTCACACATTTTCCTAATTTCGTCTACCCATATTCCCTGCGATCTTCCTTTTACTCGTTTGCATTATCTTGGGTACCATTCTAGCACTTCTTTCGTCCGCTTTTCGTCCATTCTTCTAGCCACTTGGCCTACCCAATTTCAATCTCTTCACTCTGTCCACTATATCCACGAACTACCCTTGTCATACTTCTCACCTACGTATTCTGTTTCCTGTCTTTCCCCGTTATGACAAGCACACAGCGATCCGTGCTTTTTTGAGTGCATTGGATTTTGTGTAGCATCTTGGCCTTAAATGTCTAAGTTTCAAATCCTTATATCATAATTGGCTAAACACATGGGTCGAAGATCTTTTTCTTCAGGCGAAGCGGCCTTTTTTTAATTTATAAACGGCATTAATTCGTCCAAATCCACACCATCCTAATTTCATACGTGTCTTTATTTCTTCTTCATTACTACCAGACATGTCTGTTATTTATCCTAAATACAAATAATAGACATGTCCGATAGTAGAAGTAGTCAAAATAATTATTAACAACTTCTACTACTTTATTATCTATATTGAAATGTATCAATATAGATAATAAATAAATCAGGCATGCAATAAATAAATAAATCAAGCATGCAATAGCTATTGAAAATTAATTTGGTCTTTATTTTAATTTATTAATCTACATTCATTTTTAATCCTACTTTCCTACTTTCTCTGTCCAGCTGTGTTGAAAATGAACTGCAAAAGTGCTCACGTGCGTAATACGAGCTTCCCGTCTACAATCATATACTCGTATATGGACGAAAGCAAAAAAAAATAAAGATCGACAGTAAGCAGGCCGTTCAAACTCGGGTATTTCGAAGCAAACGGTCGTAAATATAAGTGGGTGAGCAGAGAAGGGCTTCGAACCTGCAGGAAGGGACTACCGGTCCGGTTTTTACGTGTTGCTTATCTGCGAACAGAAGGAGCCAGTTGTCACTGGGAGTCACGACCCGCGACCCTGGCCCCGAACACGTCATGTGCCTTCTTCATCATGACAGATTCCCTTTTTAGATACACTCCAGAGCATTGCATTAAAGTGCTTCTGCGAACGACGAACATCCACCCCGGTCCACAAAAGTGACAACGTAAAAGTACACAAAATCGCACTCACGATTCCTATCGTCGACACACAAAACTCCCAAAAAACTAAGAATCGCGTCGGACAGGATGCGCCGGGGAACTACATATGTACATACACATACATAGGTACATCACTCGCAAAAGCGATCGCAAAAAAATGCGCATGTATATGTATTTGCCGGTAATAAATACGAAATCGAAAGAATCTTATCTAAGTACAAGTCGTTTCTGAGCCCACGCAATCCGGCGGCCGAATCAAAGGAAATACGAGTGGCAGCACTCGTTCAAAAGAGTGTGGGCGAAAAGGTGGACCCTCGACCCAATTTAGGTAAACATGAATTTTTGAACTTTCAATCTATACGTTTGTAAAAGCTTTCGAACGTTAATTGCGCAAGAGCGGGAATGTCGCAATTCGAAAGAAGGGACACGAAAATAACTCACCCGTATGCAAATAACTACATATGTATGTAACTTCAGCATTCATTGCAAGACAAATGGTTAATACAATTTACTTTAACATTATCGAAAATGTTTCATTGATTTATATATAGATATATACGTATATGTTACAGTCGAAGTGTATTTTCAGTTCACTATATTCCAACTGGCGTTTTAAAGTCATTCAACTAGGAAACATTCAACAATTCAACTAGGAAATTATAACTCTACAAACACAAATACACACTTTAAGCAATGTGCGCCAGTATATAACAGTTTTGGCAGTTCTGATGTTTTTATAAATGCTTTAGAATTCTATAATACGTTAATATTTGCTAAATATTACGGATAAAGGTAAAGAGTACCATATAACGATAGTTCTAAGAATGTGGTCAAAACAAAAAAAAATGACATTCCAACTCAATTTACTAATCGAGTGACGTTTTCACGAAAACCCAACCTCTCCACCCCAACCTGGTACCAACTTATAGTTGAACTATACATATTTTCAGTTGTAATAAATTTTGACTGGTTGGAATGTAATTCGCCATATAAATCAACTTACGTAGATTAGACGGCGTATATTCCAACTAGTTAAAATATATTACAACTGAAAATACACTTCGACTATAACGGTACTTGGTACCAGGAAAGTTGGAATATATTCTAACTAATCAAAATATATTACAACTGGAAGACACACTTCAACAAATAAATCAACAAAAATACCCATCCATTTCAAATTGTAATAAAAAGGTTCAGCTTTCAAATTCTCGATTGATATTGTTGCTCACCAGCAAGCAGATCGACGGTTTCAGTCGTGCAATTTACTATTAAATTAGAAAGTCGGATTGATGCCATTCGTCTTATTTAAACAAGATTTCGGTAGTGATGTTTTTTCCCCAGATATTTATGCGCCTTGTTTTCGTAGACAGTTCCGAATACTGTTCGGCGTTAACAAGTGATAAGAGCGGATCGTTTTAATGTAAAAAACCGGTCGTTTTATTCAAAACGGTGCGATTGACTTACGCGTCTACATACATACATACATACATAATTTCCATAGGAAAAACTTCGGCGGCTGTGGGCAATTTAGGCAATCGTCGGTTCTTACCTGAAACAAATAAAAATAAATCAGTAATGGAGATCGAACGAGAGAGAATACACAGGGAGGCAATACGAAACAAAATAAACAAACAAACGGTAAAAAAAAACACAGGTAGTCTTATCAATTTAATCAATGAAACAAAGGGGACGAGACCACTTTACCTGGACGAGTCGTTTTTTGTTTTGCCCGACGAGTGGATGAACGAACGAACGGGAGGAGGGCACAATAAAAACTAACGTAACCGCGCGCGAGATCATTATGCTTCATTATGGCAATCTGGTGAGAACGGTTGCGATTTTAACAATGTCGCTTCGGGTTCTGCACAACGACACAAAGGGACAACCCGAGGGCTTTGCCTTCGGGGCGAATTCGCATTTGACAACTTCACCTACTACATACATACATAGTTAACAACGTCGAGTCATCACGTGAGCGAGATTCTTTCGAAATGGGATCAATACACAAACGTACACATATTTACATACGTGACTCTCAAAACGATCCATCCATCTAATAATGGGTCGCGCGTGGGGAAAAAAAGTCAATTGAATGGGTCGTTAAACGGAGCGTTCATGACTCAATTACGACCTCTCCTCATATCTATGTGTACCTACGTGTATGTATGCACAAGTAGCGATCGTTAAGATCTGCACGCTGGATTTTAAATATTTCGTATATGTACACGCCTGTCAATTTCGTTGAATTGACGCCAAAAATTAAGCGGTTATATCGACGTTTGTGAGTGACTTTGAGATGTCTTCGTTAAATACGTGCTTTGACTACAACGCGAACGAATGAAAACACCACTCGAGACGAACTACCGCGAATAAGAATAATGAATATTTTTTATATCTATGTATGTATGTATGCTGCCAACAAAGAGATAAAACTCGATTGATTATACTTAATATAAACATAAACCAGTTTTAAGACAACAAAACCTCAGAAAAGATGAATGAGTGCTTATCGCCACTTCAGTTCAGGTCAAAATTGTAATTTTTAAAATTTGCAAAACCGCAAATTCAGCTAATTTTGTCAGATACGCACAATGTCTTGCTTTAATACATTTCGACCTTGAGTCGAGACATAACCGGGGTGACGATAAGTCTACAAAATAATTTATACAGGAATAATAATGAACGAGTTGCGTAGAAATGGTCAATATTCGGACAACTACTGTAGTAGATACTGTTATCATGAAATATATCCACCATATATTAGATATATTATACGAGTAAAGCTTATATATTATACGAGTAAAGCTTCATATCTTCCTGCTTCGTTTATGTTTTCCTTTCTATAATATGATAGATAGTTTTTCTTCTTTTAAATATACACATGTAGTCAGACAAAAAACTACGTACATAGATATAGTAAAAATGTAGAAATAGGTCATCGGCTGACCCAGGAAGTACAAAGTGTGTCATTGTGCACACAAAAGTACCACACTGTACTGCGAATTGATGGAGTATGCATACTATTTGCATAATAAATAGTTATGGCATTATCTCAAACGGAATTTTTTTATCACTCCTAATGGAATTTCAATGGACGTGAACAATTTACGTAATAAATTAAACAAAATATATCGTCTGTTGTTACATTAGAAAGAGAAAATTTTGACAAGACTCACAAAGAAATGATAAATTGAGAGTTGCCTTTTTGTAATTTTAATCGTCGATCGTTATTGAAACGAATGGCTGTTTTGAAACGTTCACCAAAAATATATATATATATATATATATAATTAATCGGCTGCATCGCGTCCCGGTCGCGTTCGGAAAAGTGTGATTTTTTTTTTAAATTGAGAAAGTGGCGTTCAACAGTAATCGCATCGATGTTATGAATTATCGTCATCGGAAAAAAACGTATACATACATACATATGTAGGTATAGTATTTCAATTTTAAAAAAGACGCTTAAGATTCGATTAATCGTCTCGAGACCGGTCGCACAGCCTAAGCGGGTTATTAAATGATAACCTTTTCATTCCCGGTCGACTGGTTTCCGCCACGCAATATATATACAATATAAATAATCGAATAAATTAATAAAGCACGCATTGTATGCATTATGCATACGTTTATACACGTGTATGTAAAAAATAAAAAAAATATGAATAAAATCGATCTCAATACGTGACGTGACGCCTTGCCGTCGGAAACGATATCAATGATGCAAAAGGAAAACGATAGCCGAGGCGTTGAACAAGATCTCGTTCTCGCGATGGTCAAATGATGACGATGACGTCGTAGGCCGTCCGTCCGTCTGTCCGTTCGTCTGTCGGTCTGTCTGTCCGTCGTTACTGAGAGGTAAAAAGAGAGAACGCGTAGGAGAAACCGCAGACGGGTGGCAAATGCTCTCCATACAAGCGCATATCAATAAACAACCTTGGAGATAATATGCGCTCGGAGAGTATATGCCATGTTATTTATTCCCCATCTTCATTAGCGTAGAAGATAAAAGCGACACGAACCACTCAACAGGCAGAAGAAGAAGACACGTCGCAAGTACCGGTTGTGAGCTTTCGAAGCCGACAAGGGCGCCAAAATAAGAGGGTCGCACGAATGGTCCGAAAGTTTCGAAAGAATCTCCTTTCAAAGCAGTGACTAACTACATATGCAGCAGCCATCGGTTTATTTTCACTTTAAATAGTTGTAAATTTAGAACCATCAAATCTATAGACGGTTTTTGAAAAGGGTTGGGGCCGAAGTTTAAGTAAAAGATCATTTTACAAATATGCTAACATTTTTCTATATCATTCTTCTGTACAGATTGATCAAAAATTGATTGAAAGTAGTAAAAAATTACGGTACTTTTGGGAATAATCTATAAGAGACAACCATTTTTCACCGAAATGACTTATTCACATATAAAGTGTGATTCGAAGCGTACTGCCGCCTGATTGTAAGCGGTTCGTTTGAAAAATATGTGGATGTATTTCGAAAATCCCACGAGAACTAGACGTTTTCTCGGTTCAACGATCGTGGTTAATTGAAATATTCAACTATGCACACTCATTATCCGTTCAGAGTTGGTTAGACACAATTCCAACTTCATACCCAAGTTTCTGCGAACAAAACAAAAAAATATGCAAAGGATACTTCCTAACAGTGTACGCCGTTGTGTTGTACAATATGTATGTATGTATATGCACATTTTACATACATATGCGAACAATATACAATTGTAATGCGGTAATTTACATTTTACTATCTAAGGTTTACGAGTCATACAAGAGGAATAAAACATACGTTGAGCGCGCGCCCGGTGGCAACGCAGTGCGTGTGCGTTCATTCATAATAAGTGAAAAACGTGATGAAGTCGCATTATGGCCGCATAAAAGACAGAAAATGTTTAAAGTTATATGTGCACAAGAGGGCGAAATGCTAAAAGGAAATGGATTCCGGGAGAATAACACGAAAAAGACATAAAAAAGTAAGGCGTTGAAAATTTTAGTGCATTGCGTAGTACCCAATGTATTTTGCACAATGAAATTTTATGCCGCAGTAGAGAAGCGATTTTCAGTGGATTGTTAATTTTAACTTAATGTACATAATATATACATTTATGTAATATTTAATATGAAAACAGTGATGGGTGTATAAAAAGATATGCATACTTACATTTTACATACATAAATTTAAACAGTAGAAAGTAATAGATTAAGAAATTGCATCCAAGTACATATGTTATACATAAAATAGGCGTATAAATAAACAAATGAATACTGAAATATCTATTTAAATTAAAAATGTTTTATATTTTACCATATAAATTCAAAGTCGAAAAATAAAATAAAAGATATCGCATAACGAAAAGTGGTTATATATTTTTCAAATTGATTTAATTTTTTTAATATTTTTTGTGCCCGATATTTCAACTACAACAAAATAAAGTTATATCAATTATTAAAGTTATATCCATTACATATGTACAGCAATAATTAAAATGGCGAAGAAATGAAATATTCAAAGGCGCTTTTTATTCAAGCAAATTTGATGTGCATAATCGACTGAAAAAATATTTAAAAATAGCACAAACTTGAAATAAATACGAATTTCCATAATAATAAATACCTTGATCGAACAATTCGAAAGCTTCATCAGAAATTCATCAGAAATCAGATCTAAACACGCGCTACATGAAGTTTGAATCGATAGAAAAAATCGACTGAAAAAAACAAACGAAAATTCGATTTTCAAACGAATATTTGAATGATTGTTTCAATATAATTTGAATTTTTCGTATGAAACAATGAAAATTAATAAATGGACTATTCATTCGATGAAAAGTGAGGAATGTTCTGTCATCTGAAGGACGGAACTTACACGCGGTCCCTCTCTTTGGAGCGCGGCGCGAATCCTTCCATCCAATGATGCATTTTTACTTTATTATTTGGACTCGAGCTCGCGGTGCGTTAAGGGCTAATGTAGGTAATTAGTCAAAAGAGGGGGACTGATACCAGAGAGCAGATAGCGCATAATGAACGTCTCAATAATAAGCACAACGCAGGGAGCGGTTCTCGTAATTGTGCTTTTTAATGGAACCACTTAATCACATGCTCGCCCGCCGACCGTCGTCGCACAAAACAGGGAAAGGGCATCGAATTTTTTGAATACGTACACAAAACTACAATTTGTCAGAGGTCACACACCATAACAGTACAACAACATCGACTATGGTCGGATACAAGCGAGTTTAACGTAAGAATCGGGGCATACCCATGACTTACTCCGTGAATGTGTTTCTGCTACGTGTGTGTTAATTATTCTGCTTTAATTTCCAATTTAAATCATAAAAAATAAACATTTCCAGTTTTAACGAACCTCTTCCTCTTACGAATCGTATAAACCTCGATCCGAGCAGCTTCCCACGACCGTTTTGTCTTCGATTGAGACGGCTGACCCAGTGTTTGACGTATGCGCTCGGTAATCAACACCGTGCCATTATTCCAAATTACAAATTAATACCGATGGACGTTGAAAAAATAGACAAAACGTGTGTGTGTGTGCAATACGAAGGAAAACCATCAGTCGTATATGATATATAACGTCAATAATTATTGCTTCATCTGCCCCTCTATAATCAAACCGTTTTGACTTATACGCTCTAATAACACTTCTCATTTTTTTTTCTCGTCCGAATGTTGCATATACGCACGTGAGAGATACACACGCGTTTTAAATTTATAGCTGTCGGTCAGATCACATTGATTTTCTAATTTTGATTCACGTTTTATATCATAATTTTGACCCTTTAACGCCGTGCGCGCGTATTATGAGTCTGTATGTCGGGCGAGTGATTTACTGGAAAAGGATGCCCTCAATAAACAGTAAATAACATAAGCATACTTCAATACATACATATATGAGAATGTAGTAAGCCTAACAGATCCAACCTAAATTAGTAATTTTTGATATTTGCAAATTTATATAACATTTTGTTGTAAAAGCAAGAATTGTATCCTGTAGGTAAAATCCAACGCTAAAAACTATAAATAATATACGTATGTACACAAGGAAAATTGTTGATTTTATCAAAGTCTAAGCGATTAATAAACACAGATGTTTTGCTACCGATATAATTATTTATAATATGTCAAACTTGACAATCGGCATAAATAAACAATTAATCAACATTCGTATGAATATTGATACTACGCATTTTTGATGAATAATGTATGTAAAGTTTGTTAGTGATATTTAATCGATTACAATGCGTCCATCAAATTCGCGATTTATTATGTTTGTAAAGTTTTGTAATATTCTGCACTCAAATAAACTCAAGATGCTTGATCTTTGGTATGGAAATCACGTGGTTGCATGATCTACACGGCAAAACGTAAATAATTGAAAATGACGTCAAATAAAAATAAAATGAAACAGGCCCGTACACAATCGGATACGCTTATTATTTGACGCGATCGTAAGCCATAATTTATATTTAATCCAAACAAATACTTGACCTTTGAATTCGGTGAAGCACCTTTAAATCATGCGGACAGCAATGAAAATCATTAATATCGGTTGTCGTAATGCATTCATCTTAGAAAACGGCACACACGCCGCCTAATGAGTATTTTGACTCTTGAACCTGTTCAAGCCGAAAACGTTCTCTTGTGCGGTTTTATTTATTAATTTGTTATTTATTACCGAGTGCGAAACGTCATAGCGGATAACATCAACAAACTTCTTCATGACATTGACTAGTGAGAAGTGAAAAATAAATTATAATTCAAATATATTATACATGAACATTACAAATTCCAGTTTTTTTTTCTATTTATAAATCGATGGATGCTTAAGATAATCAACATCATCATTTATTCATTGCTCTCCAATGCGATTTCATTCTTCTCCACTTTATGCTCTTTTCATTCACGTGATTCCACACTTTTATCTTACTTTGTCAGCCCAACTCAATTATGCTTTACCTTGCTTCTTTCTACATTATTTTGGGCACAATTCAAGTAAATATCTCTCATTTCCATCTTCTATCGAATCTTTTAATATTTTGCCCATTGTTATTTAGATTTCTTCCAAAGAAGAAGAAATAAAGAGACGTATGAAATTAGGACGGAGTGCATTTGGACGAATGAATGCCGTTTTTAAATCAAAATGTCATTTTCCCTGAAGAAAAAGAACTTCAATCAATGTGTTTTGCTAATGATGACGTATGGATGTAAAACTTGGAGATTGAACGCGAAGATGCTACACAAACTCCAATGTAATCCAAGAAGTATGCTCGACATAACGAGAAAATATATGAAGCGGAATACGTGGGTGAAAAGCATGACAAGGGTAGTGAATATAGTGGAGAGAGTGAAGAGATTGAAATGGCAATGGGCGGGTAACTTAGATAGAATAATGGACGAAAGAAGTGCTAGAATGGTACTCGAAAGAATGCAAAAGGGTAAAAGGAAAACTGAGGGGAAGATGGGTAAATGAAATTTAAACGAAAAATGTGTGGGGTGAGATGAATGAGAGTTGCAAAAGAGTTGAATGGTGAACGGCTGTAGATGATGATGATGTTGATATGTATATTTGATAATACACATATGAAAATTAATGTTTATCTAATACATATTTTAAAATTTGTGACCTTTTTTAAATTAGTGAATTTAAACTATTTTCCTTCAATTTTCATCCCCTCAGTAGCACTGGCTAGTTACATGTAAATTTAACACTCAAACACTTAAACGTTAAAAAGTTTCTTTTCAGATAGTTTTTTTGCAT
Source organism: Arctopsyche grandis (assembly GCF_051622035.1). Classification (NCBI taxonomy): domain Eukaryota; kingdom Metazoa; phylum Arthropoda; class Insecta; order Trichoptera; family Hydropsychidae; genus Arctopsyche; species Arctopsyche grandis. The sequence goes on from NC_135359.1 coordinate 23,236,741, forward strand.
ATGCAAAAAAAACACTAGACCTACTCCGGTATGCCAAATCTGTACCGGTTAGTCCCCTTGCAATCCTCAAACACCTATTGTATTGTATTGTCGGTGATATTTTATCCTTGTATTGACAGTGATCGATAACGGTGATTCCCATATTTGAAAGTAAATGTGAGAAACTTGTCGAAATTACATATAATATCGTACGAATTAATAATAACATGAAGATAAGCCTCCAACTGCTGGAGTCCACAAACGCATCCAGCGCCGCACTTTTGAGTCAGTTTATTAGTAGCACAAATTTTTAAATTGGCTCATTTTTTGGAATAGTTTTTAAATGGATTGAAAAAAAATCTGCATTCGTTTATCGGATTTCATTTCAAAGTCAATCAGTCAATGAAATTGACGGAGCTTACTAGTTGTTTTTTTTAAGTGATTGGTCGATTATAATCCTTATGTTAGTGCCTGATCATAAAAGTACTTAAGTTTTTAACGATTCGGTATGAAAATCTACTAAAAACGCATTAGGTTTAGATTAGACGTACGCAGGTGATCCGAAGCGAATTGATTTTAATTTGCAACTCGTGACTTTGCGGGATGTATTCAACGTCACGCGCAGGGGAAAGAAGAGTAATTAACCTAAATAAATAAATTTGAATATACACATCAAGCCGAGTTTGACGTCCGTGTCAAATGAATACAAATGGCCACCTTCCTTCGCATCGCGAAGATTTATTATCCCTTATGTCAGATATTAAAATGCCCGAGGAGCCGTCTGCGAGCGTGGGCCTTCTTCTCCGCATACTAGAGGAGAACGGCTCGAATCCTCACAGTGCTTTTTGTGCTCGAGAAAATTCATCGCGTGCAAATCCATATTAAATTATACCTAAAACGAATTTCATACGAAGAGACAACTTTGCGTTTGATTGAACGTCTCTGGCGAGGGGCTGGCTACCGGTGGGACTCCGACTAACAAAGGAAGGGAGTGCTCGTTAGCGAGGCAGCCCTCAGGTACCTTTGCACGTCCATCGGCCAAATAAATGATCGGCTCGTATAATAAACCCCGATGGACCGATGTTGTCGGAGGGACACGCACAATGGCCTGCTGTCTTCATTTGTCGACCGGTGCGATGGTGAAGTCGCTGCAACAAAACGCTATGACGAATGCTGCCGGCCGTTCGCCCTTTAATCAAAACCTTTCAAAACGAACCGACAATTGCGACGGTTTATTTAATCTTTCAATCGTTCGAATGAAGTTATTAAACGATCTCGAAGCCGCTGACATCTCAGAATGAATCGTGTGAGTGAGTGTCTCGTTTGCGGACGCTGACTATTTGACTGGGAAAATTGAAGTAGAAATACAGCAGCTTACATTCAGCATGTAATGATCGTATCACTTATTCAAATGCATCACACTAGATTGCAATATCTTGCTCAAATTCCAGTCTCGGTGATAGGTAAACAGGTCGCGGCTAATAAGTACCGTCAGGAATATGCATAGTCTTCTAAAGTATGATTTGACATCTAATAGTGAAAAAACGTTAAAATTTTGCATATCCATATATCAGATTTATGGACTGAATATGAAAAAGGGAGCATAAATCTTGAGGATTCCAATTGTGAAATTTTTGACAGATATATTTCAGCATATTTCGCCCCTCTGCACCTGCTAGCCATTTTCTGCGCTCGAACGTGGAATGAGAAAAAAAATACATAAACAAACACAGACAGATGCAAAAGCAGACCCCTTCTTTCACCTCAAGGCAAATAAACATCGACGGTAACAAACGCTCCATATGAATATGTACGTGTACATGTGTACGAATTTTCTTGAGGTTTTCTTTGGCCCGCGTTGGGAAAAGCGCAGCTCGTTTTGCACATGACGTGAGTCAATTTCGCAGCGGCTACGAAAACTAGGAAAAACGGAGGAAATACGAAATTTCCGTATAAATAACACCACACACACACATACACAGCAATAGAAAACATTCATATGCGCACATTTCAATGTGAAAATTACGCGAGTGGCACAAATGGGATTATAAATTTTATACTTATTTGGCATAATACTTATGCAGGGTCTGTGTGGCGTTTACCATTTCATCATTCAGCGCGACAGAGACGGTTTAAATCGCGTATAATTTCAGTTTCCCCGTTTTATTGAGACACCTTGTATAATATTCGCATGTCTGTCAATTACGCACGAGGCGACGTGGATAACGCGACTTGAAAATCTCACAATTTCCCGTCTGTTTTAGAGGAAACGCGTTAATAAACGAGTCGGTACGCACAATCGTGATTGACGTGACAGATCATTCCGGTGGTTTCATTTCCCTATTTAAATATGGAAGGTAGCCGAGAAGACGAAAAGTACGCAGATACAATCCGATGTATGCATATATGTAGGTATAATACGTCTGTTTCGTCGTTATCTCTCGTCTGGTGTCGTTTATAAAGCGGCGCCCGTGCTGCATTTCAGTGCAGTCACAAAATGCAAATGGGATGAATGGACTTCGTCTTAACAAACACAAGTCAAATCCAGTTCTAATTAACGTTAGCGTACTGCGCTCGACGGTCGAAACTTCGTCATGACAATATGACTGAGCTTGAGCAGATGTGTAATGTAGATTTAGGAACAAAGCCCAATAAAAATGTCATTTCGTTTGAGAAGATTTCAATCTGCGCATTGTCTAGGATAATCTGCATTCCGTACAGATCTCTTGTGTGCGTTTTTTCGATGGGCCGTGATGGACTGTATAAAGGATATTCCCGGAGAGGCCGCAGGACAATGTCTACTCTGAACAACGCACAGCATCTCTTCAACTGCCACAGGCATTGCAAGAAGAAGTCTCGAAACCGGTTCGCGTAATTCGATTTGTGATTATATCATTGCGTACGATTACGTTTTAGCATCGTGCAATAGCGCCAACTTCTTAAAGTGGCGTACTTGATTTCAAACTGTACATTCTCATATTTTGATAAGAATTATGATGACCTCGAGAAAGATATTACTACTTTAAAAAAGATAAAAAAAAAAATATTACATATACATAATTACGTAAATGTTATATGGAACATCTCAACAACTATTACAATATTAATATCATTCAAGTGTTTTCAGTAGTTGTATCACTACTCGAACTCAACTTAACACTTAATAATTGAATCAACTGTTTATATAAATGAGAATATTCGCTAGACCTTTATGCAATTTGAAACTAAACTAAAAAACAGGCAAATTATTAAAAATCATAACGGTAAGGTATGAGAATGTTTTTTTTAAAACTCGATTAACCTCGCAGACTTTGCATTATTTTTAAGTTAAAGCACACATTTTTAACCGGACACTTGGCGTCCAGCTCAGTGGATAACGGGATATTTTAGCACAGTAAGGCAAGCTAGTGTTATAAGGCATTAATTTTTCTTCGAGTAAGTGTGCGTCTCGACGACACATTCCGATTGGAGATTTTCCAGCGCATTTTCCTCAGTTTTCTCGCTCGAACCGGAAAGCGTTAAAGTGTAATACCTAATTTCCCCACACACACCCGGGTATAGCATATTTCCTAGGGCATTAATGTGTCGGCGAGCACGTTAGCAGCTTTGTGCGAGCGCCCAATAAGCCAAATTGCTTTTTATGCCCGGCATTTTGCTCACTTGTTTATTCCTTATTAAGCGCACTTTATATGCGCACGCCCCTGACTTTAATACAAGTACGTGCTTGTACAAGTGTGTGTGTGTATAATAAACGGCGACCGAGCGATTTTTGTTTGTTAGTAGGAGCAAAGTGCTATTGCCATTCCAGGAGAGACGTAGAGGGCGATTTAAATTAATCGGATGCCTAGGGAGCTAAGACGTGCTTGTTCCATTGAAGCATTGTTAATAAGAGAGCACAGTGATATACCCAAGGATTACATACATATATGAAATAAAACTGATTAATTAAAAATTGAAGCCGCCCCTATTTACATAAGCTGAATATAAAATGTATTTTATTATGTATTTTTAAAGCAGACATGTCTTCATTAATTCAAAAACATTATAGTATCTTATAATAACCATGTATATGCATGTACACATATAGATCCAGTCTAGTAATTCTACACATGTACTTTCTAGAGAAGATCATATGGAAGGAAGAAATTCCGAATGTTTTAGTATAAGTATATGTATTTATTTATGTTGAAAGGTAATTTGCCGTGTTAGCTTGTTAAGGAAATATACTTAGCCGTTAAATATATTTCAAATATTATGTCCCGAGTAAAAACCATATAAAAGATAGGTATTCATATTAAAATTTTATTAAACATAATTTAATTGATACAAAAGTTTAATTCATATTTTGTGTCTAAATATGGAATTGAAGATAAACGTAATGATTACGTAATGCATAACTTATAATAGGAAAATGAGGGAAGATATGAATCCCTTAATAGACCATATGTTATGAATGAGGGGGTTGTAAAAAAAAGAGAGCGTTTTGTGTATAATGATGTCAAGAGGGCGGTTATCGTTACCCGCGAAGTGTGTATAAAGCAAAAGTTCTTTTCTTGAGTGTTTTATGCCCTTTTAAGTGATAAAGCACCCCCTCCTGCAGCGGAATGTAACAATTTATGGACACTGCAACGTTAAAGTATACAACCTACTTAGGAAAATTATGAGAAAAATCGATCTTAAAATGGGATATTTTTTATGCGACGGCCATTAGGGGGATGAGGTTTGATATATATTAACGTTTATCAAAAGCCATAAATGGAGGACGCAGGCAAAGAGCAAAGAAGAGGAGGGGAGGGCATTAAATGATGTATGGATGTCCGCTTGTTGGCTGTTGAGGGTCGTAAAGTCATCAAGGGGCAATAAACACACCGATTCAAGCATTTTAGTAGACTCAAAAACAAACTGGATACAATGAGAATATGCGGACGCAAATTTGCAATATTGTCTTAACGACTTGTGATTTATAATAACGATGTATAAAAAAGTAAAAAATTGGAAAAATTTACAGTCGATTCGGGAATCGCAATTCGAAAACATGTATGTATGTATGTATGTATACAATGTATAATAATATACACTGAGTGCAATCGAAATGTTAGACGCGCACATAATGCGAAAAAGCACTTTGCGCTAGGGGGGTTAAAATACATTTTTATTCCATTAAACTACGGGGGCACAACCTTAAAAGGGTTGTGAGAATGTCGGCTTTTATATTATTTAGGGGCTGTTAGGCTCTTAAATATTAACAAATTGATTAAAATTTCAAACGACACCGCATAGGTGCCGGATAAGACATCTGTTTTGTGGGCCACAACGGAAAACGTTATTTACGACAACGTTCACCTTTTTTATTTTTAATTAAAAACCCATGTTTGATCATCCACACTCACATAAAATGTGTGTATGTGCGGAGTTTAATTTAGTGAACGTCGAAAACGAAAAAAAAGAGAGAATAAAAATGTCTACAACAATCACCCTTGGGAAAGTGAAATATTACTTACATAAATTATACCAACTTTTACGTACGCAGAAAGGTACACAATACGCAATGTAAATTTTGAATTAAAACTAGAGAGGCACCTTGGGATTTCATATTCAAAAGCTATGTTTCCGTAATTTGACGCAATGCTATTTCGGGCCACTGTTTGTGTTCTTTCGTTTCGATTTGAATTTTTCAACAAATCAATCTGGAAATTTTGTTGAAAAATACATAACACCCTGTAGAAAGCTTTCAGTGGACTCCAAACTCTTTCGGCAAATTAAAAGACTATTCAGATCGATTGTTTGAGAAATCATTCAGAAGATTAAATTTTGAAGACAAAAACAAACTGTTATTGACAAAGGTAGGCTACTTAGGATATTTCTATTAGCACAAACATTAATAATCATACTCATCGATTTTTTACATGGACAGATTATTATAATTAAAAAAATATTATTGTTTATATATATTATATGTCGATACCTAGTCCCCTGTTTTAAAAGTCACGGCACGTCACTTTTACGCTGTGATCTAAGCAATACTCATGTTTCTAATCCCACATACTTTCCTTATTTCGTTCATCTATTTCACTTGTGGCTTTCCTTAATTCTCTTGGGCACCATTCGAACACTCATGTACATACATACTTCAACTAGTCTTCTAACCACATGTCCTACCTATTGCCATTTCAATTTCTACGCTCAGTTACTCTTAAACACGTGTTACACATAATACATTGTACATAAATAAATGCTTCGAGACTGGCAGCTTTTTCAGTTCCGATTCAAATCCCACAGACACAAATATGACAAGACAACGAAACGAGCAAACAGAACATAGGACAATGTCGAGGACAAGTTCGCCACGGTATAAATCAACCGTTACAAATGCAAAAAGCCGTATCGGGTCAAAAGTCCAGGCGCGCGCGCGGCACTAGAAATAAGGACACACCGTTTCTTCTCTAAATGGTGTTGGTCGGTGGTTTTGTTTATGTCCTCCGGTTGTGTCGAGGTGCAGCAGATCCTCGAGAGACACCTTTGGCCGCCGGTCGTGACCTAACACCGACCGAGGATTTGTAACGAAAGATGTGCGCGCGCGATCGTGAACCGAACAATTTATATGTTTTATTGGGCGCTGGAGTTTGTTTGCTATTGCTGTGTGGATGCACGATTCTGTCCGACGACTCGTCGTACCGATGTTACTTCTATTCGACGACGTGCTGATTTATTAGCCGGGTACAATACAAGGTGTGTGCCCTTACAGCGAGAAAATTAATTAGCTGAAAGATCCTCGCAAATCATCCCGAGCTCGAAAAAAAACAAAGGTAGGATACATTCAAGTGAAGGAACGCAATCAGAGAATTTAAATTCAAAACCCCCTTTAAATTACATAATGATGATTACTTGTATGCCTTTTCTAAGACCAAATGTGTGTATATATATATACATATACATACATATATAGAGGGGTAGGTACACACTTGAGTAATGTTTGGACATTTTTAAGTTTACGAAAGTACTAAAATTTAATGATGTTAAACTAAGTAGATATATTGTTGCCTATTTGTAAAGGTGTATATTTTTATTACATTTTATACTAGGGCGCATTTGGCCTTACAGGTAAACCCCAATGCGCCTTGCTGGCCAATTACAAACAATGCAGCATTTTAATTACACAAGTCGCTGAATTACGAGACACTGAAAAACTCGCAAATTAACGAGAGATCTATGAATTGTACATAAATTGTATTGTACATTAAGCAAACTCAAATAGTGGTGACATAGTAGGTAGGAAGGTTTTTAGCCAATTTTAAACGGGAACCGTTTCAACAACGAAATCAGAGAAATTGGCAAACTCTGATAGGAAACGATCGACCTGGAGTCACAATTATCCAGGTCTGACCAGCAGCACTACAAATATACTCAGAAAATCTTTTTTCAATCGAGATCAGCTCATGGGATCGTACCCGGCGCCTCTCGGTATTAGGCAGAAGCTTAACGATCGAGCTATGCTGCTGGCTCTTTTTTATATATGTATGTATGTATATAAAAAAGAATTACAGGAATAGTTGGTAGAACATATAAATATACATATATCTCTATATCTGTTGTAACGTTTACATTATTATCGGCTAAATAATATTGTAAGTAAAAATTGACTGAACCAGCCACAAGATTCTTCAATCATATAGCCTTTCATAAAATATTTTGAAGGGTGCGTTCATCTCAAGGAGAAATCTTGCATGTTCACCTGTCCGAGTGTATTTAAATTTGATCGTACGAAAAGGACCTTTTGTTGACGAGGCGTCGTGAACACGTATCGATTGAGTTATAAATTGAAATGCGAGCTGGTATCGAGGAGAGGAGCCGAGCGGCATAACGAGACGGTATCTGGTACTGTCATCGCCATGTCATCCCTGGACTCAGTCCTGTCAGCGAATGTTGGACACAAAAGGACAAGCACTGACAAAACGCGGCAACGACACGCAAATCTGTCCCCGATACGAAAACCCATCCTGAATGGCGCTCATAAAACTGGTTTCGGAACGGACGTCGATACGATTAAAATGTCTCCTCGACTAATCGACTTGTAATACCGCCGATCATAATCCCCCGCGATCGGCTTTATGAAATATATAATGTGGATGTATTGATGTGTATTTAAAAAAAATAAATTAAATCAAAAATAAACGAAGGCGAAAGGATGCGAACCAAACGACTATACGTATATCGTCGTCAAACAGACGATGTCGATTCGCCGACAGGCGCATTTATTACCTGTCGGTACAACGACGCGTGCACGATTAAACTTATGTACATACATATATAAAACTGGATCGAAATTGACAAGTGTCGATGCCAAATCCGGTCTCCCTATATAGAGTGATTCACGGTATGTAAGTAATTCATATTGGCAAGAAAAAAAATAAGAAAATTACTCGTAGGGAAAAACGAGATTTTTTATTGAGGAAGATTTGCTTTAAATATTTAATATTTTGTAGAAGATTTGCCAACATTTCATTGATATCAAAGCAATATATGTAGTATGTACATATATATTTGTTTAAATTAATAAAATTTATCCGAAATGCTCGGCTTTGTTTGGGCGGGTAAAAGTAAGCAAAAAACTAAAAATTAAGTAAAAGAACCTTGTAAAAATGGAACTTTTTCTACACTCTACATATGTATGTATGTAAGTCAGATTATCACGAGATAGTCAAATAAGGTGGTATTAAATTTGAATACTGAATAATCGAACATTTTATATAGAAAATCAATATACATAAACAAATATGTAATAAAACTTTAAAGTGTGAATAAAAGACGTAAAATATATTATTCAATTTTAATGTAATTAAATATGTAAATTTCTCCGATTAATATATTTAAATTATTAATTAATTAATTAAACATCCGATTATTTTACCAGCAAAATAGCTCAGTGGTTAGCGTATAATGCTATCAACTGAGGGGTTATGAGTAGAGTACGGCTAGCCAAGGTGCCGCTCATTGTTCTAAATCCTTTGTAAAAAAGGTTCGGCAAACCTTTAACAATGCATTTACAACATTTTAACAATGAACGGCACCTTGGTAATCCGGGTTTTAGTTATGAGTTCAATATCTGGCCAGGTGTTGTGGTCTTTATATATACCTATGTGACTCCAGATCGATCGTTTCCTATCAGAGTTTTCCAATTTATCTGATTTCATTGTTGAAACGGCTCCAAATAAATTGGCAACCTATTCCTCATTCGTTATCATTATTTGAATATAATCTCAAATTTATAATATCAATGTTATATATTTATATAAAGTACTTATATACTTAGTGGCAAAGTCCGTAATAAAAAAGTTAACCCTACCTACCCCTTACCTTATCGGTCTTCTTAAATGTACATATGTATGTACATATTTAAAAACGTGAATCAGACTGAGAAGTATGTATCTACATATGTGTTGAATATAATATTTGAATTGAAGTGAAGATTTTTTTGATGTCTAGTCATGTCATAAATATTTTGATTCAGTAAAAAAAACGATCTTCATATGCGTTTAAAATATGAAAGCATAAATACGTATAGATATTCCCATGTTCTTTGCCTAGCATTTTTGGTAATACATATATTATTGAATGGAATCATAGGTGTCTGCTTTTGTATCGAATACCATCGTAATAAAAAATATACGAGTTAAAAATTGATTGCGTATACGTTTTGAATTTCCGTTCGATTCCGATCGCACACGTAAAGTGGTAACGTTGCCATTACATTAAATCAAATCGAAGCGTTAAACGTTGATAGTCGAAAAAGGAAATTGGTTAGTTCACCTGGCGATAATTTAAAACAAACATCGCCACAAAGGAAGAAAGAAATCGCTCCAATGTTTATTAAAAAAATAAATAATAAAAAAAAAACAACAAACGAAACAAATAACGGTGCCTCGTAAAATTTACACGGCGAATGAACAGTCTGGGAAACGAAGAGTGCGCGTGTTTAACATAATGTGTAACAAAAGCGCCATTTTCAATTCGCTTCAAAGTTAGATAAAATAAAATAAAATATGATAATGTGTGCATAATAAGCCCCACCCATGATATCAAGCTCCACCTCCTCTGACTGGCGATTGGCTAATTAATTCGTAATTACGTAATCGAGTAATCCGACTGGTTCAATGTCAATGCACGTTATATGGCTCGAGCAAAAATAACAGGTGGTGAAAAAAAAAATAGATAAAATTTATGAATGTCAATAATATAACGTCTAGAAAAAACTTGTCCACTAGACAGATGCAAAACGCTAATATAATATTTAAATGCAACAACCAAAGATCTTTTGAAATACCGCGTCCGAAAAAGTAATATATATTTTATATACGAACATAATTGGACGGCGGGGAAAAATTGTGACAAATTAAATGAAAAACGCGTTTGCGTAATTAAAATTTATATTTTTGTTTCGACGTTTCGTATAAAAAATAAAAACATGTTAATGTGACACTGCGAGAGATTTATGCGTCGAAATTAATCGTAGGTATCGGTATAGCAAAATATCGCGACGCTCGATCGCTATAATTTATTGTGCGAAAAATATCGATAAATCGATTAAAAAAAACGAAATGTTCAGTCTCATGGAATTATGTACCGAAGTAAGAACTAAGTTAGTAAAAGTACTTTCAGGGATTAAAGAAAGCTTACACTTTTCTCAGGACTGAACAGGACTGAAAGTCTTGGCGTATCACCCCTTTTGAAAGTTACAACCCGGAAAAATCCGTAGACAAATTGTCCCACTTACCTTTCTTTCACTTCGCTTAATAAAAACAACTTCTGTTAAATATGGTCGGTTTAAAAATTTCGAGCTTGCAAACAAGAGTGCAGTGTGATAGTGGGAAAGGAACGCATAAAGCTCTCTAGCATTGTACGGTGAAATTATTTATTTTAGGGAGTGGGGGTGGTGATAAAACTTGGGGCCGTTGTTAAATGAAACGCTGTAAGCCCAATTTAGGGTGTTATAAATCACCGAATAAAAACATTGGCTCATTTTATCTCGGCGATGTGGCTCTCGAGTTCGCCACGGAGAGGAGAGGACGCGCGGGAAAAAGGGTGAGGTAATAAACCAGGACAGAAAGAGAGAAAGAGCGTGTTAAAAAGACGAATCGGTCAAATAAATAAAAATAAGCCCGATATTATATTAATTAACAATGTTGGAAAATTGCGCACAGGGATTTGGGCTAACGGTTTCGCGAGGCAGAAATTGCGATACGTAAATGTTGAATTAATTACACATTATGTTCTTCTACTTAAAGCGTACACTTGTAAAGTGTACATTTTGTTGCGCCATAAACCCCCCTGCGAGGAAGGAATTATTTAATTTAATAATTGGATTTCCTTGAGAATTTTCCAAGATCTTGGACAAATTAAACAAGAGCCTTCCTCTCGTTTTTCGGGCCTGAAATTTTAATACAAGAGCAAAATAACGGCCTCGCGCTTTGCATTGTACCGCCTTTGCTGTTAAAATGCTCCCTTAGAAACAGTATTGGGTGTACATCGCAGTCTCTCAACCACCCCAACCCCCCCCCCCCCGGCACCCACCGACGACGACCTGGAAGTTACTTAAAACTGCTATTAAAATAAACTTAAAACAACGGGGCGAAAGGGGTGGGCGCACAACAGAAACAGGAGAGGAAAGCTTTATGACGCGAATAACTTCAGCGAAAGGGGTGAGCTTTCACAAAGTCCATTGGCGACTTTTAAAATTACACCCTGAGCACTCTCTAACACACCGGTTGCAATTAATTCCAGAAACTGAATACATCGGAATTATACAAAAGGATCCTCCTAATCCTACAAAAAAATACTGGAGGTTGATTAAGTCCCCAAAAAGAACTCAAAAGTGTAATGAGCTCGAGCTATGATGTTCAGAATGCTCACTATAAATTATGAAAGTATGGAATCGCAATATCAAAATCTTCAGAAGAAAAAGTGACAACCGAGAGTAAATAGTCTTTCACGTCTTGTCGAATTGAGGAAAGAAGTAAAGCAGTCTCTACAACAAGTGATAGAAGGCTAAGCTATGGAGTATATGTATATAATCTTATCACAGAACTTAACATTTCTCTTGAGGAGCTTTGCACCAATAATTTTTCACCGAGATAAAAGAAGGTCGTTTTCAAAAGAAGATATAAAAAAATGTTTCCACTTCCATTTGATTTTAATCAAAAATACACAAACTACTATAAAAATATGGTCTTTATCTCCTCCGAAGCAGTCAGCGACACGTCTACCGCTTTCTTTATATGTAAAAAGGTTGAAAGCTACTGTGATAGATCACAAGATCAAATCAATATAGACGTCTATATTTCTCCCCAGCCAAAATATACCGTGTTACTAAGCGAAGATACGCGTCAAGGGATATAAAAACATTCGATATTGTCCAAACGGTCGGTCGCACGAGATATTTTCCCAACGCGGTTCTCCTTCCAGAAAGATGATCTCGGCGAGATAAGAGTCCATGGCACAATGGCTGTCAAAGCGATCACGCTGCGAGTTATTATCGGCCAATTATAACCTTCTTACAGGCTCTATATATTATTATGTGAACCCTTCATTGTTACTTTGTACGACACAATGGACGCTCGATCGCTACGTATACAGTACTGCTACGAACGATTATAATAATTAGCGATAACGGTCGACAAATACAACAAAAAAGTAAAAAGAAAAAAAAAGCAAAGAATTTCGAAGCGTTATATGTATGTTATAAATACAAATTGGATTTTCGATCATATCTATTAATAGACAATGTGTAAAGATCGCGTTGTTTTATGTTGTAAATTAATATTGCAGTTGGAATTGATGCAAAAGGCATAGTAAACAATAAACATATTGGCAGATTTACTATGGTAATTATTATAGAGCTGGTTCAGTACTTTGATGTTTGAATAACATTTACAAGCAGATTCTTTAAATAAGTGAAGTCGAATAACAGACCAAAATACTTGTCGGTTAGAATTAAATTTCAAAAAAGAACGTTTTGTTTATTTTTTAAAATAATTTTTCATTTTGTACTTCGGACAATAGCTTCGACTACAAATTAGTCATTCCACTAGAATATTTAGAATTTCCTCTTGAATTTTTAGTTTGAATTCGGGAATACATAGTGCGTAGCCGTTCGATGTAAATCTTATTTATTAGACAGGCCTTTAAAATTTTGAGAAGGCAACCTATGAAAATACTATTTCTTGATACAACTGAATAAATTGAAATGTGCGTGTTTCATTTTTAAATTAAAGATCTGTAAATACACTCGTACATCTTTTTCATACAGTTTTTCACGTAAATACACTCATACATCTTTTTCATTCATTCATATGTAATCCATTTACTAGACATGGCTCAATACGGTTTTAAGGCATAATGTGGATTCAATATTGGTACGAACAAAGGCAGGATCATCATCATCTTCTTCCCACGGGTATGTAGTTTGCGACGGATGCCAAAACAATAAGTTCTCAAAGTTGACTAGCATTTTTTTACGTCGCTTTACGAGACAATTCAGCAGGCGATGTTCACGCGCTAGTGTTTGTATAATTTGCCCATTTGTCAAAATAAATTTTTGATTATCGTGGCGTAATTAAAATAAAATATGATTTATTAACGCATTTATTTCACTCGTGTGTGTCTGGTGTGTGAGCTGGCGCGCGCGCCGAGAAAACGCTTGGCTCTGCCGTGCATTAAATAAAGCAATTCCGGAAAATTTATCGTCCACGAACATAATTTCAAATTGCACTGTAATTTTCTCAGCATTTAAAACGCTCGAGAACGGGCTTTTCGGAGATTTTCAGTCACTTTGGAGTCCCATGGCAATACCGCATGGGAATTTTCACAATTATAATATTTTTATTTATTAATTAAATACAATTAAGTCACATGAGACTTTTTCCGATGAGTCACTTTGACCAACCGTGTGCATACATATATTGTATTTAAACATAATCATATTACGAACATACATTGTTTCCAAACGAAAGCAGACTTGCTGCAAACATTTTCTGTGGATCCAAGTTGAAAACCAATGCACTAAGACTAAGCTATACTAGTATAGAACGAATAATAAAAAGTATTAACCCTGATCCGGATTAGGTGAGTCCAACGCATCCACTCGTCTCTTAAAATTTCAATGACTCAATTATAGAAAAAAATTGGTTAATATCCTTCCACAACTTCCTTTATTGACTAATTACCTTATTTATTAATTATTATAAAACATTTTACGACTTATACGTCCATCAGAAACGAATACAAGGCAATTAATATAGAATAATGCATTTTTAAAATTCTGCTACATTTTATTGCATTCAACGATAAAAATTATAAACGAGGAGAAAAAATACAAAATTATTACTTATTCAGATATTTAAATAAAATAAACGACAATAGAAGAATATTTTATATCCAAATTCATATTATTATGAGTCGGAATGAGTTTTTAAATTTAAATTTCGACAATATGTTATCAAAAACCCAATAAGTATATGTATAATAAAATTAAGCTATGCAAGTTAACGCTATTTTAATTTATATAAATACATCCTTTTTATTTTTAATCCAAATAATACCCGTATAATAAGAACTAAGTCTTATCTTTCCTAATGTGCCATTTATTATTTTAAATTAAAATATATTTTATTAAATCAATAGAAATCTTATTATGCCGTGTATAATCAATTATCCGCCATATAAAACCATAATTAACAATTAACAATAAAGCAGGTCCAATGGACCCATCATATACGTTTGGTTAGAAAATTGTAGTATCCGTACTAGGGTTATATCGACTGAATATATTGTTTGATTTTCGGGTGATTTTTCATCGCGCAAAGATTTTCCGAAAGGAAATATGGTCGGGTAAACAGACTGGTCCTTGCACTGGGCGACCCGGACATAAAGCAGGCTTAATGGTCTACTAACGACTCGTCCAGGTAGTGTGGGGTGGTGCTGGCCAATTTTATTGGGCCATATCTGTCAAGAGTGTCAATAGTTCTGGCCGTAGCGCCAAGTAACGGGCCGTAACGGCCGTTACTGCCAGCCGTGGACAACACTAAACAATACCACTTTCGTTCTACGCGAGACTCGTGGACGCGAATTTTTAAACTCCAGGGAGTTAAAAGAGCTTTTAAAACTTTTGACTTCTCTAATGTACGTTTTATATAAGTGGAATTAACCGAGGCAACGTCTGGGGGGGGGGGGGTGTCGGGAGACAACCGAGAGACCGGCGGAAGTTTTTATACTACACTGGAAGGTAAAATTAATTGGGTACCTGGTCCAATTTGAGAAATAAATTCTCACAATATCTCTCTGTCTCCGTAGAGCAACGGAATTTATCTGGCGGCTGCTTAAACGTAGCGTTTATAATTTTAATTCAAAACTAACTCGTACATATCGTACTTATGTAACTGCGGTGGCAGTCACCGCATCGAATGTCGAAAAATCGAAATCTTTATGACGATGTTCGTTTACCATGCATACATATGAAGAGCGGGTAGTATATATACATATGTATCAGTGGGTAGTATAAAATTCTCTCTCTTTTTATTGTACAGCATTACTTAATTTGCGCGAGCAAGATACAAGAGGAACAGGCTTTTCCTTTTGTATCCTGCCCGTGCACATTAAGTAAGGCTGTACGACAAAAAGAGAGAGAATTTCACTGCACGCCACTGATATATATTATATATACATTTACCATGCAAACATTCTTTTCAATCAGTTGACTAGATCCCATTTTTTAATTATTTCAGCATTTGAGGATTTAAAATAATGTGTACTCATATAGAAGTTTTTATGACTATAAGAAACAATAAGTAACGTGCTACTATATGTAAATTGGTATACGAATATGAAAATTTATAGATATTTATAATAACTTTTAAAATAAATAATTAAGACATACATATGTATATACAGGTATTATGTTTGTACATATAATATTTGATGAAAAGAGTATAGCACATTAAGATAACACATCAGCGATGAATCAAAATTATCGTCTCCATGTCGAGCTCACCTTTCGCCGGGCAAATAAATAAAAATTATCAGCTCTAGTAACGTCTAGCTGCACTATTGCCGTGGCGCATGCACCGTTTATCTTGTTGCACGGGACGTGCGAACTATATCCAAGAGTGCATTCGCATTCGTTTCGCGCGCTGATACAATCTCGCGTTCAGATGCTGCCCTGCAGATACGGAGCGAGATATATGGCCACCGTATCGTCTCGACTTTTCTCTCCTAGAGCGAAATATCGACGCGAAAACACACAACGGGTCAAGAAATCGACACTTGTCAATGCGAATTCAATGTACGGGGTGGTCGCCAAATGGAAACAATGGCAATTTTCGCATACGTGCGCCACCACGAGGACACGTACTTAATGAAAACGGCTTAACGACCCTGTTTTTAGGAGTCCGACCGTACATTCTGCCGCCTAATTTAAACTGGTCGGATTCTGAGCAGATTCGTACGTTTTCGTCCGACCGAATTCCATTTTGTAATTACATCGGTAAACGTCCCGGCGCGAGCAAACAAGAAAAAAATTGAGCATTCTCAAAAGTTGCAGCCGTGCTGAATTCACACTCATCCAAATTATATGTAAGCCTCTTCTTTTTGTCTGTGTGTAATATGTGTGTGATTATATGGTATGCAATTTGAAATGCTTCACTTTTAATTTTTTTATACGTGTGTTCAAATGCGGGGATCTAATAACTCCCGGTTCTTTCGGAATCTTGAATTTAATTTCGTTGTACATAAAAACATATATTATGAACATTTGAAAGAGTCAGCTCGTAGGAAGTTTCTTACATTATAACAAAAAATCAGAAAGTAAAATGAGCACATAAAAATAGACACAGATATTATACATCTACTAAAAATGTACACACACATAAAGTTGAACGTTAGTTTCTTTGTTTGGTAAACAAATCTACAGTTGACAATTTGGTGCTCTAACTTAGACAGTAAATGGTTTTTGGAAAGCCAAGGTTCTACAAAGGTTAAAAGTTCACCTGCTTGAACAATTTAATATATAAAATATGAGCGGTTATATTTGAAATTGGCGTAAATCCACTTTTCTTTATTTCGAGAAATATCTCGCAAAACATTAAATATAATGTTTTGTGTCTAACAATATCTAAACACACTGGTGGCCTGTAATACGTGTATTCTGCTTTTCTGAGATTCTGGACATACTGCATTAAAATAAATGATAACAATTTGTAAATTAAGTCAAACAGAAATAGTGTTTTTGAAACTGAAAATTGGACTTCCGCCATTTTAAAATACAACGGCTCACATGTGAGATAGTCATCAACAAGCAAAAGCACCCCAAAACATATGTCTATGAAGATAGTTCATATATAAATATTTTAATCAGTATTTAATACTTCTCTCTAAATAAAATATAGGTACACGTTCTTGTTAGAAAAAAATAGTCAACTAACGTTCGTTGAATTCCCAGTGCATTCTGATTATAAAATTCTGAGCTTCTCAAACACAAACCGCATGTGTGAGTTGAAAAGCTTTTCACACTCAACACGAGAAAATATTTAGCACGGCAGGGCTTTGTGGAAATTCCAGCCCGCTGAAGCGGCGAAGCTGCGATTCAAGCGTTTTAATATGATATTTCCACAACAAACGGAAAATATTTGTTGACATTCCCGAGGAAAAGATTGCAATAAAAATGGCCTCGAACAAACTGAGCGCAGGGTGATATTGCACACATGAAATATAAACACGGCACGGAGACTATTTGTAGGTACATACAATACGTGCGACAAATCCGACGTCGTTTTCGAATAGTTCAGAGAAGATTCGAAACTTGAACTTAGTAATTAAATTAAAACGTTACTAGCGCGATGGTGAACGACACTTGAGCAAGATTGTTCGCCGCGGACAAACTCCTTTGGCATGCCAACAGTTTGTGAAGTTTGGACAGGTGAATGGACTTAGAGGCATTTAATTGTTACGAGTGGAGTGCTCCAGCGAATCCAGAGTTTTTGGCCAGTGTCCAAATTCGTCCCGTACACACGCACAGCATTAATATAATGAAAATGGGATTAATTTGCGAACGAAGTTAAAGTTGTACCTCGATTCTCAGCCTCTCTCGCTTTTATTAAAAACATTGCTTACATCAACTATTTAAATTAAGGATTAATATAAAATCGATATATAATATGTATTTACTTACAAATTATACAATATGTCAAAATATGACTTCAAATAATCCATAGATCTCACCTGAAACAATACAAAACACAGAACATTAGTAAATGGTAAATAAATTAAAGTTTGGAATATTATTTGTTTAAGTTTAGACCATTGTGGCATTACAGGAATCCCTAATGCGCCACAACGGTCGAAAATATAATAGAGAAGAGAAAAAATATATATACAGACAAAAATACATTAATAAAAAATCATTAAAATAGCATTAATAATAGTAGATACAATAAAAATATTAAATAAACAGAATACATAGTTTGGAATGTCTTGCATTAACAGCAAGCACCAATATATAAGTACCATCCATAAATACAAAACATCCATATCAGGCCCAAATTGAAGAGAGCAGATCAAAATTCCACTCATACATTACATATCCTCATAAAAATAAGGATAATTAGCAATGTTTAACAACCAACAGAATATGAAGATCAATGGTTAGCATGTAATGCTTTCAATTGTGTGGTTGCGGATTCTATACCTGGTGTGTGTCAGACCTTGGATATGACTCCAAAGTCGATCTTTTCCTATCAGAGTTTGCCAATTTATGAGATTTCGTTGAAACGGTTCCAGAAAATTGGCAAGCCTGTCCTATTTCTTGCGAAATTCTAGTTTACAGCATCTCAAATTTGCTAATTTATGAAATGCTGCAAATTTGCCCAATAGAGTCTTCCAAATTTTGAGTTTTGAGTTTTTCAGCATCTCGAAATTTGGCGATTAATATAAAAAAAATGTAAATTTATCAGATTTGTCAAATTTATTCATGTGTCTCTATGATGCGTTGTTAAAAATTAATCAAAAATTGTATATCGATGTTTGTAATTGGCCCGGAAGGCGCATTGGGGTTTAAGTCTTCCCGGTATATACATATGTACATATGTAATAATAAAGAAACAAATAATTCCTATTTACATATTCAACGAAATGTAAGATTAGTCTAAGGTCCATAAAAGTAGCTCGCAGTATTTGCATGACAATCCTGTAGGACGTGGTTTCAATTAATTCAAAGGCCAGCTTCGTACTGATAAGTGTGTGTATTGTATAGTTTTAAATGGTCAAGTGCATAGCGAAGAAGGTTGCGAATAGAACAAGAAGTGCATTTTTCTTCTCGTTCGTATAAAGGCTCATTTAGTGGGCGAGCACGACACGCCGTTTGTCTCGTCGGTGTCAGGCTGCTGATTTACAATGGTCGATCCTAGCTGTATATCCTGGCTATACATAGCTGGCTAACAACCACCTCTTTACAGCCTCGTATCCCACTCGACGAAACAAGACGAAGCAGAAACTCGCACTTCTAAAAAAGGTTCCATTTTTTAAAAGTTCTCAATGTTTTGAACCCGATTCGACCGCGTCCTATACAAGTGTGCACAGTTGGTCTGGGTATCTTGGTCAGCCCCTGTGCGGAAGATAAATCACGGGCGAGGGTCTTGTCAGAGGAGCAAACGCAGTTAGAGACGTCTTAGTTACCTGTCGGTTATATTTAACTCCCATTTGGCAGATATACCCTCGTCGATATTTTAAAACCGTCAACTAGATTTACAACTGCGCTTATTGGTACTTGAACCTGTTCTTTCGCGTTGTCACCACCTCTGTATAGGAACTACACAATGTATGACAGTGCGTAGAGATTTAAACGCTGCCGGCTGTGGAAGTACTTAAATATACGCAAAAGGCTCTCATTGTTAAATCAGGCCGTTGAAATTTCGAGGAAAGGCTCGATCGGTGGCTGCGTGTATTATTAAAATAGAAATTGGAATATGATTTATTCAATTCGGGGTCCGGCACTTGAAAATCGGTTTATATAATATTAAATTCGATGGACCGTTCTTCACCGACCTACGTACCCGTCGAGGAAATAGACTCGCGTTATTCCCGGTTTTACTTTATTAAGGAAATGACCAAGCCGTGACCGCTTCCGTTACCTTTGACTCTGAAACAATGTATAAATTTCCGTATCCGTTTCTCGCTCTTCCCCTCGCCTCGTACTGTTGGTCCTCATCCCCTCCCGAAACCCGTGTCATTTGCCTTTGAAAAGGCTTTCGGTGCCGACCCGGCTCGAGGGCCTAAGATTTATCTCGGATCCACAATGGAGCTCCGGTACCTTTGAACTTCTTCAAACAAGTTAGTTAATTAGCGGATTTGGTCGTGGACGCGAACAGTTTTACAACTAGACCGCGCCCTATAAGAGCCAATTAAAACACAATTTACAATTATTGAAATCAACGACGCTACCCTTATTAGCTCCACTGTAATCAAAGAGTAAGCTTGCTCGGAATTTTATTTCTCATTTAAACAGATGAAAATAAACTAGCAACTAGCCTACATATTTTATATTTACTACATACGCATAGGATGAAACTCATTATGGAATATTGGCGTAATATTTATCACATTTCTCCAGTATTTAAACAAGCATTAAAGGTATGCTATCACATTACAATCAGACTCATAAAAAATCATCGTTTATATCAGAAGTGCTTTAAGATAGTTTAATAATATGAGACGTAAACACTGTCTCATCCTCTTTTTATTTAAATCCCCTCTAAAAGACAAGTAGAGACACGTTTTAGTTAATTAACTATACATATATATATAGTTGATATCGTTTATCAATATACGAGGAGTAAACATTCGAAGAATGAAAACTTATATATTCGTATTATAGTAAGTATCGTGATATGAACTTGCACAGAATCAATCGTACACAGAGTCGCACTCCAGCGTTGGAATTCCGGATAAAGAGTGGGTTTTCAATTATGAAAACGAGCCGATTAAAAGACAGGAGGGATATATCCAGCGGCGGGCAATAAATCTCTCTCGACGTAGGAGGTATCAGGCGAAAAAGTTAGGCGCGTCACGGCTGCTGCCGTAATTGGCTTATTCGTCAATAGTTACCTTACATACCTACTGTAGATACGCGAGTGTGAGTGGTTCAGAATACAGGGAACACGAACGCTGGAGAATCATGATTCAGCGGGTGGTAAAAGGCTTAAATGCCCAGCGATTGTCAAACTTGAGGGGCGGCATCGCCGCAAAACCACCGACATGTAATACACCGAAAGCAGATAGCAAGTAATATGCATATGTTGTAAGAATCATCGGTGTAATATTTCCACCCATGTATATTTTAATAAGTGTTTGAGAATTCGTGGTACATGCTAGTTGGATCTGTTCGTGTGTTGTGCGCGGCTAATCAATTCCTAACGTTTAAAATGCATAGACGTTATTAAAAATGTGCTCCGGCGGCAAAAGTTAAATAATCGGTTTTACCGAACGGATTATACGGTTATTAATGAGCTTAATAATTTGCGATCACGCTTATCGCTGTTACCAACCCGGAAAATACACATCGTACGTAATTACATATTGAATAACAAACAAACAAGAAGCGAATGCTGGGGTATGTAGCAACACGGCCAAAACGCATTTGTTACCTATTATATTTACTACGCTATCGACAGATAATTTCGAACGTGCTTCGGAATTAATTCACCGATAAAAATCGGGCACTTCACAAATCGGAATATGTAATTGACGAAATGATTTAAGCGGTTTGGACACGATTTTTTGAGGAAATTTGTCAGTTTTCGTCATAATTTCGATCACAGATCATGCACACTCGTTTCAACAGATTGTTACAAAGCGAGGATATACACCCATATATTTATATTAAACACTACATATGTACAGAAGTTCAAACATTGTACAGAAGTATTGCAAGTATTATACAAGGCAAATGCAAACATTGATTAACATCCACATAGACGCGAAATTTGACAAAATGCTGCAAATTTGACAAATACTAATATTTCGCTGAATTGTAATATAACATATAATATAATCATATACAAATCAGCGAAATTTAAGATGTTGAAAAACTCAAATTTTGCGAGAAATGGATAAAGGTTACCAATTTGTTGCAACCAAATTGGTAAACTTTGATAGGAAACAAAATTAAATTTAATTTTTGAGTCATGGTTCCTTATTTTGAGGTGAGAGCCGAATCAGGTCAAGTCAATCTTTTAGTGCCTCACCAGTTATTTTAGAACATGTTGGATCGGGTTTGATGCATCCGCTCTAAAATCGCCAGACAAACGAACGACAGATTAACAGAACGGCAGCTTTAAACGTAATTCTCGTTTTCTCGAATGATAGATTGCACATCAGATGACGAGTAACCTGTCGATGTGCACAGATGCAATTATTAAAATGGTAATTATTAAAATTTAGTTGGATCTTTCTGGCAAGTTTAATAAGGCAAGATTCGGAACTTATCGAATCTTGCCTTATTAAACTCGCCTGAAAGATCCAACTCAATTTTAATAATTACCATTTTAATAATTGTATAAGTGCATATCGAAAGGTTGCCCGTCATCTGATGTGCAATCTATCATTCGAGAAGACGAGAATTGCATTTAAAGCAGCCGTCCGTTAATCTGTCGTTCAATTTGTCTGGCGATTTTAGAGCAGATGCACCGCATCCAAAATTGCTGCGTATATTTTAGAATAGGTCGCGATATACTTACATATATATAGTATAGTATTATAGTATTATATATGTACATGAATACATAGATTTAAGGAAAATTCTCAGGGTGGACTTTTTGTTTGTCTTTTTTGCACTAATGCAATTTCGCAACGCTGTGAAGTTCACCGTTCGAGTGCAGATCATATTTTGAAGCTGGATTTATTTATTTATGTACATATTTATACGGCGCGAACGTCCCACAACTCTTGGTGGCACAACAATGCGATAAGTGCGCGGATAAGGCTAATGCTCGGGTCAAAATCAGCGCGGTATTTACGAGACTGGCGACGGTATATATTTCATCGGCTACCTCCGTTTTAAATTTTCAATGAGGGGACAGCTTTACGTATTTGTAATTGGATTCCAGGGGGACACAACAAAGGCGAAACGACGCGGTATATAGCCGCGGCGGGACGGGCCCGGCGTATAAAGAACGTCACTTGGCCCTCCTTTAAAATAAAATTAATGTCCTTAACGAAGATTGGTCGCACTTTACGGGCGACTAAGTCCCTGTAAATAAGGAGATCAGTACTACGGAACGGGTGCCCTCGAGGGACTCTCTCCTCTTCCCTACCATTCTAGTCCTGCTTTGATATGCGCCAAAATGTGTATACACATTTCCTATATATTTCATTTTTTTATTTAACTGATACATTTCTACTTATAAATAATATCGTGAGTATGAGAAATACCAAGCATGAGAGAAGTCTTAGCTTTAATGTTGTAAATGTAGAAAAATAGCCCCCCCCCCCCCATGGACACAAGCGAGCAATACACGAATGAGAATGCGAGAAGAAGTGTCAGAGGTTAAAATTGAAAGTTGAAAATTGTCGAATTTTCTTAAACAATTGATATTCGTCACCACTGCGATCAGGGCCGGCTCAAAGAGGCAGCAGACTGGGCACGTGCGTAGGGGCGCTATAGTTAAGGGGCGCCGCGATTTTTTTGATTATAAAATTGTAAACAAAATGGTTTTCTTTGAACTAAATTTTTCTACTTGAAGTAACAGTATTAACTGTAAAATATTTTAATTTACGAGGAACGCAGGTGGTCGACTGTCACATATTAATGACGAATAAAACTTGTCAAACGATAAACTGTCATCGGTACAAATGGTTACTTGGAATTGTATTTGAATAAAATACTGATGAAAAGTGACGTTAAATGAAATATGTATATTGTATAAACATACATATCAGGGATGGATTTGCTTCACGAAATTAAATATCTTAACCAATCATATTTGAATGAAGAAATGCCAGTCGATAAAATTCTTCAATTCATTTTTATTAATATTATACATACATTGAATATGCCTATTTTGAATAAAAATTTGTAAATTTAATTTCGTGTTTTTTTTCTTAATATATTTTTCTTCAATATTTACCTTTTATAAAATTTATTGTTTAAAAAAATTAAGGGGGTAGGCACTGAAAATCACTCTGCCTAGGGTGGCCATACACCCTCTTTTTCATTTTATTTAATTTCAGGTTTTCATTTCATCTTCTAAAGAGGAAATAATAAGGTGCTAATTTTGTATAGAATCGTCTTTATAATAATTGATAACACCAAAGAATGTTTCCAGCAGCGATAGACGTAAAATCGAATGAGGCTTTTTATTTTGATCGGGATTTCAACTCGTGGGATCCAATCTGGTAAACAATTGTTCAAATATTGAGCTAGGTTGAGGTTCTTGAATAAAAGTATATGTAGGAAAGTGCCGTAGTTGAAAAATCGAATAGGACGAAAAAAAAGCGTTGAAAAATTACAGACCGGCGGGTATTCCGAAAAAAATTAATTACATTTCGAAAGATAAATGTTGATCACACACGACAACTGAACGAGATTGCTCGTTGGAACATTTTTTTTTAGTCTTACTAAAAGCAAAGATTAATTGTCTTTCATATAGTTTTGTCAATATTCATAGCATAAGCGTGCACACGTTAATAGTGTGACGTAATTTCGCAATCGAGCGCTAATAGTCTTATCTGCAGTTTGCTAATGTCGTTTCATACCGAGTCGAATCGTTCTATAATAAATCAGTGATAAGTGATTACAGTCAAATTCCAAGATTTTTTGTCTTTGCATAGGTAAGTATGTAGGTAAGCTGAGCTGTAAGTAACGTGCGTGGTTTTGCTTTTATAAAATTATTTTTTTTATTATTTTCAAGTTGGTGTTTGTGTGAAGAAAATCAATGTTGAAAATAAAGGATTTTAGGTCGAAAAGGGTTGCGCAAATCAGTCGCGAATTTTTCTTCCAACACAAAAACCAAAACCGACGATCCGTCACCGCGAGGGTAAACTCGATTTCAAATCCGACCCGCGTTCGCTTTTCCGCGGGGTTTTTCCCCAGATTCAGGCACGGGTATTTGAACAATCGTCAATTTTCACAAGTGATTTTCTCCGCTTTCCTTTTCGCTCTCATCTTCGCCGTCGAGAATTTTTATCGAAGCGCTCCCGTTTTTCGTCAAAGCGCACTTTCCATCTGCGAATTTGTTTGTTTGTCAACCCAAGGTAAGACTCACTTTAACGCCATTTATTTTCCTTATTTTTTATTTCCCTTCAACCGGGGAGGCGAAGGGAAGACCGGCCGTGCGAATTTGTTTATTTACGTTCTAACAATAAAATAAAATACAATATAAAAAGGCACAAAAAACAGTACACAACTCGACGGCAGATAACCGAGGATTCACCCTATTTCATCCTCCCTCTTTGTAAGACGTTTGTTGTTTTATTTTTTAAAAGGACTATTGAGGGTGAGATGAAGAAATATATACAAAAAAAATGTGAGAGATGGAGCTGTTCCCTTTTGTGAACTTTGTTTGATCAACTGGTTTCAAAATTATGTTTGACATGTAGCACAAATAGGTTTTTCTTAAGGTGTTATTTGGGAACACAGAACAGTCGTACACGCGCTTATACGCATGTCATTGCTCGTTATAGGCGAAAGCGGAATCCTTTTGAATCCGATCTTCACAATGGTGAATAAATTAACACGAAACCATAACTTCTGCTCTGATTGTTCCACGTAGGATGTAAACAAATGTGCTGGCACACAACGGCGTTTGTTGTTTGATTAAGATTGAATAGCTAATTAAAGCGAAGAAGAAACAATCTAAAGAACGAAATATTTCACACATGAAATCAAATGAGTATATTTTCCTCGGATTAATTTTTTGTATGGCAACACACCTACTACATTCATATGTACATATATGTATATGTAGAATATATGTACATACATACATATATGTATGTTACAGTCAAAGTGTATTTTTAGTTGCAAATATATTTCAACTGGCGTTTTAAGCCATTCATATTCGAATACAATTTAACTAGTAAACTATATATCTACAAGCGCTAATACACTTTCAACAATGTGCGCCAGTTGTAATAGAACAGTTGAGTTTTGACAAAACAAAGATATGACTTTCCAGTATGTATTAAATTAGAATAGAAGTATGTATTAAAATTAGCAAACTATCTTACGTTGTATAAATAAATCAATAACTCAATTAACTAGTCGAGTGACATTTTCTCGAAAACCTAGCCTCTCCATCTTTTTTGGTTGAACTGTATTTTCAGTTGTAATATATTTTGGCCAGTTGGAATGTAATTCGCCATGTATGTATGTACATACATTAACTTACGTCGATTAGACGGAATAGATTCCAATTTGTCAAAATATATTTTAAATGAAAATACAGTTCAACTGTAACATTTGTATACATATAAACACATTTCTGATAGAATGATCTAAACTTGTGAACTTAATAATTCTCACATCCAAATACAGTTGAAACGATATAACCAAACACATTAAATAATACTGAAAATCCAGTGTCTGAATAAAAAGCTGTTTCCACGTGACATCGTCCGCTGTTTCGGCTTCATTGTTTGGATAACAAGTGGCGGACCATTAACCATAAACTTTACATTTTTTGTACTTTTTTTGGGGAATGGGGTGGCTCGTCAGGGGTGCACAAAGCCGTGTCAGAGGTACTGAGGGGCAACAGTACCCCGTCAGCAGACAATGGCGAACTGCGGACGCTTCATTAAAACTTCAACTGCGATCGAGTGGAGGACCGGAGTTAGAGAATCGTGGATTTTTCGGGTAGACAATGAATGTCATTTCGCCTTTTGGAACTTCGCAATTATTACCATCGTCGGGCTCGTTTCGAATTTCGAACCCCCGAAAATAATAATAATCGGCGACAGTGCGAGATCTGATAGGGCAGCTATCAAAATTTTCAATATAGCGGAAATTGGGTCAGGGGTGGCGACCCGCGGAAAAATTCGGGAAATTGAGGCCATCATAACAAAACTATATATTTATGTTATTACTATAGATAAATTTGATACAAGCGCAACGCTTTCAACTACAACAGATAATCCAAGCGAATGGAACTAATTGGAATAAGCTACCTAGTCCCGGGATCTACACGACTTGCTTTAATCCAACCGTTCTAAAACGTCCATTTAAGGTTTCACCACACATATATCTATATAATCCGTTAAGCCGACCGCTCGTATATATTATAATTATTTACGAAAACAAAATTTAAATTGCACTCTAAGTTTCATAAGTTAGGATGTTAATAAGCTTGGAGATAAATTGGATAAAAACCGAACAAACATCTTATATAAATTTAAAAAAATCATTACACCATATAAACATTGATGGAGTACAATAATAATAAATAACACTAATATGGCAATCGCATTAATAATACAAAGATCGGAGATCAACCTTTAAAAGATAGGAAAAATGTCTTTTCAAAGTCATATACGAACTGAGATTGTATTTAGTTCACAGAAAATTTGGTTATCATATATTGCAGTCACAGTTATGTAAACTTTCTTGTTATTTATAGCGTTTAATTTGCGCAAATTACACAAAACAACATCAGAGCAGACGTTGAAAATTTCGCCTTCACCCTTACGGTGCGATTGCGTATAACAAAAACAAGAGCAAATATAATATTATCCACATCAAAAGGCAAGCTAACTCGCATACAAAACTTATCGCAAACATAATGTATGATAATAAAAGTGAGTTGGAAATAAACTAGGTAGTTTATAAAGGTAACCGAGAGGCGTAGATACAGTATGTGTGGAGAGCGCGACCAAAGCTATCCGGGCCTGGTTTATACGTGTTCATATACGCTTGGAAGTTGAGGTCGGTTTACCTCCGGTTGCCCCCAGGTAACTTGTTCAATTTCACTCTCTCTTTGAGGAAAATAATCTGGCTCGACCTTTGTGCCAGAGGCCGTAATGCCAAACGACTCACCCGCACGCCACGACTGAGGGATGACATTAACAGGGCGCGCCTCTCAACCCCCCATCGCGCAATATCCAACCGCCACCCCCCGGGTTATTTCTCCCAGCCACCCTCAAAATGGTATACATCTTCATTTTACCCGCCCGAGATTGCCGAAAACCATCATCAAGTTTTAACACGCCATAGCGCGGTCTTAGCTCGTAATCTCCCCGTGGCTAGATATCAAGACGTAGATGCCTAGTTGTGAGGTTTCAAACACGCTGGGACAGTTACATTTTATAACTACTGCAGAATTGATATAACCGAGATCAACTTAGGAACCCAACACGGATTAAACTTCGATTCAAAGATATAAGCAGTATGGCTCGGCGGTTGCGTTTATGTTTAGCATCGAGAGGTTATCGGGTTCGATCCCGTGCTAATATTTAATACTGCTAATCAGACTTGGATATTTGTAATTCTAAATCAATCGTTCCCTTACATTTCATTGTTGAAACGGTTCCTCCATCAAATTGACAAAAATCATTCTACTTGCTATGTCACAAATATCTGAATTTGATTTATGTGCAATATATATGTATGTATGTAAAAGTCTACATCCATAGATGTCTCTATGGATTAATCAATTTCGTGTTATTCAGCCTCTCGAAATACAGCGATTAATTTAATAAAAATGCTGCAATGTTTGTAATTAATTGTCTAGGAAGGCGCATTGGGGTCTACCTGTTAAATCGCATCAATAAAACGCTTTAATAACACACCGAGCAACAAAAAATTACCGGAGCGGTTACTAATCAATTGTTACTAAGTTTAACCTACTTAATTCGAATATCACAATGATTTTTGTTGGTTTCTTGAACGTTTAAAAACTGCGCAATTTTTACAGTTTTTTGACTTTTGCAGTCTTTAACTTCAATTATAGTATTGTTGTGCAAAAAGTGAGTATTGGAATCAATAGTCAGATGTTTTTCCTATTAATTTTTATTTTTATTGCTTTAAAATACTTTTAATTAATTATCTGGTGAATTTTAACAGACTTTTAGAACAGGCTATTTGCTTGTTAGTGCAGCAAACAGATTATACGGAAGATGCATCAGAATTTTCTTGAATTGTACACTGAGAGACTATGGGCTAACTTAGTAAGAAAAATGCGCGTTTTATCGGTCCTATTTATCATTTGGTAAAAGAATAAAAATGCAGAAAGTGTTCTTCTATGTAATAAATACTTCCCAACAAATGAAACTTAAAAATTGAAAAAAAATCTAGTCAAAGTTATAGGCAAAAGATAGATAATTATCAATTGAACATCAGTACTTCGTCTATTCAGTTTCAGCTTCACACCTCAGTGTCGAGATGGTGCAGCGATGCAATGTTCCGTCTATGTTGTCTCTCTATGCGCATCTAATTTCGCGCTATGCAGTTTAATATGGTGAATTGGCACGGCGGAGAACACACAGTGCATCGTGCATCAATCAACTTGCAATCGATTATTGATATGAGATGCATGCCATAATGATGCGCATACCGCGCACTTCAATTACTTCAATTGAAATGCGACGACAATGTATCTATTTTTATTACACAAGCCACAAATGGAGCGATCAAAATGCACGCTAATAATAAAATAAATTTATGGTAGTAAAAAATCATACGCATTTACAAAAGTTGCCCCTCTTCTTCTTGTATCTATAGAAGATAATTTCACAGATACAGATCAGCGGGATAGTGATCGAACGGCGTAATAAATTGACAAAATTTCGAAAAATAAACGCCAATGTGTCTAAAAAGAGGGGGTAGTCTAACAATGGGTTCCGAAAATGTGGGCGAAAGCTTTGGCACGAGGCACGAAGGGATGAATCTTTTATCATGTGTCCCTCGCGAGAGGGGGGATTCTCCCTTTCCCTTCCCGTGTGTGTATGGAAAGCACACGGAATATTTCGGCAAACATCTTTGGAGTGTGTGTACACAGGGCCGTTGGCGCACAAAAAGCAGTTTTTACGTAGTAGTGAGCAGATCTGGCTACCGTGGAATATGCGCTCTCAATTCTTTTTTTTCCTCTTCTCTGTGTAGGTATGTTGTGTTCCATGTCAGCAGTGCACGTTGGATGTGCGGTAATGGAACGTTTACATCGACGAACATTCTGTCGGCGAGTTTGCGTTATAAAGATCGGCCCACACAGAAGCAATATTTGACAACGTTAATACTTTTCGTAAATCGATACAATGATATAAAACGTGTCAGCAAGTAATCTACATATGTATATGTATAGTTGCCATTTGGCATTTGATTCAAAATGGAGAGGATTCAAATATAAATGAATTGGTCAAACTACCAAATTTTATTTTATTTATTCAATCAATCATGCACACTCGTCCAACAGATTGCTCCAACGCACCGAGCATGCTATACAGATTAAGAATTATTAATTAATTAATTGAACAGGTATACATCCACGTATTAAACACCATATCTATGATCAAACGATTAACAGCCACAGAGACATCCATGGACAAATTTTTGGAGCATTTTCTAATCGGCGAAAATCTGGATGCTGAATAACGTGAATTTTTGCGAAAGAGATAGGACAGGTTTGTCAATTTGTTGGAACCGTTTCAATGAAATAAGATAATTTGAAAAACTCTGATACGAAACGATCGTCCTTGGAGTCACATATCCAAGGTCTGGCCAGCAGTATACGGGATAGAACCCGTGACCACACAATTTAAAGCATTATATGCTAACCATTAATTGCTCTATGTTGCTTGGTACGCATTTAATATTTGTAAAATATGCAATTTCGTAATTTGAATTTTTTCAAATGCATTCAAGATATATGTGAGTGCATTGGCCGTAAGTTATCAAGCTGCATCGGTTTATTTATTTATGATCGGGTAAGTGCTTTCTTAGCTTTTATGTGGAAATGTGAAACGTTGCAACGATACTTGTATTATGAGTGTATTTATAAAGAGTGCATTTCCCCGTCTCTTGACCCATTGCAAGAAAATTGTGAGGTGTATTTGAAAAGTTTTCAATAAAAAATGTAAACTGAAAGATGCGTCGCACTAAAATATACATACATAAAATACATATGTATAATACGACAAATTAAAATTTAAAATAGTAAGCATGCGAGAACTTTTAGTGAGTGCCTCGTTTTGAAGCACACTCGAGCGTCACTGCAAGACGAAAGAGGTTTCTTTTCTCGTATATGGCGTACAAAAAATAATAATAAAAAAAATTGTAAAAAGAACTCGTCTCTCCAGAAATAGGTGATATATAATGTATAGAAACGTTGAATCCGTTTGGGCGCCTGGCACATACCGGTCGAGCACAATTTTCGCTAGTTACATTGTGCTCCTCAAGACGTGTTTGTGTTTCGGGAAAAACTTTTTGAAGGATCTCCAAAAAAAAAATGAAAATACGAATAATAACAGAAAGAGGACGTTATTCGACGGCGTTGAGGCAGGCTTTTGTGATTCGAGTGCTACTTTGAAATATCCCTACTGAACTATACAACACAGAGTTTTCACTGTGTTATAATTTTTCGATACATTAAGGTCGTTTGTTAATACGATGGGGGGGGGGGGGGGGGTGGAGTTACTGCAGACTCTTCTTCGACCGATAATATATCATCCCCCCGTTAAAAAGGTCTTTTTATTATTATATTGTATACACAAGAGGTCGGCAATAGTAGCCGCTCGAATTTGGGTCACCGAGAGATAAAAAGACCTATATTTCAAAGTAAATGATAACGCGTCACTTAGTACGACGCCTTCTATGAGGAAAAAGGACGTATCGAGCGCAGTTCTATTGAACATGTGAATGTGTACGTGTCCTTTTGAAAGCCTATAATGTCTAGGATATTAAGGCCTAAAGGACGTTTGAAGAATATATTGAACAAAATCCTAGTTGATCTTATTTATAAGTACATACATACATAAGTACATAGATATAACATATTTTCTACAGTACGGAAAAATTCGTGCGAAACGTTCATTTTTATTCGTTTACGTACAATGTTTTAAAAATTAAAAAATTAAAATATAAAAACGAGTCAATTATCGAATTGCCCTGAATTTTCTGGTTTCGTTAATTGAAAAGCCAATTTTCTTTCGTGTCTTTTCCACGAGCATTCGCGAGAAATTGGGCCGCAGAATTAATTTTGAGAGACGACAAATTGTTACATTTTAAATTTGACAAACTTATTTAAATTGAAAACATTTTTCACGACAAAGTAATATCTGTGAAGCAAACGGGAGTTAATTTTTTCGTAATAAATATATAATTACTCAATACAAAATAAACTAATAAGAAAAAGAGCAGTAATAAACGAAATTTGAAAAAATTACTTTTGATCGTACACAGACAACCTACAGGGAATTCAGCTCGAAATAATAACGAACAATCAAGAGTCAATTCCCAAAGTAACTAATCATACTTATTTTCGTATATTCCAAGAAAGATAAAATGATACATGTTCTCATTTGTATTTCGTACACACCTGTTAGGATATTATTCATTAAAATTTAATAATAAAAAAAACCTGCAACAAATGGATCCAGCTAAAAACTAGTTTCTTATATTATACTATGTATAAGCTGATTAGAACATGAATACACTCACATAATTCTTAATATTGGTAGGTATTATACATTCGACTTAATTACCAAAGAAAATTGATAATATAATAAACTGACAAAACAACGATTTGGCTGGCAACGTCAGAAAAGTTTCAAAATACACCTTAAGTTTCAATGAAGATTCCTTATCTGAACGATTAATCAAAAGTTGCACAGTGAAAACTTTAGCAATAAAATAAATCACATAAGCAACATTACGTGTACGGGAGGGGGCGTCCACGTCAACGGAAGCTTTAAAAAGCGTATTCGAAATAAAATTATTGAACAATAAAATTTATCGTCATTCTTAATATTTGGGCGTGAAAATAAAATAAATAAAATCCATCGCGTCGAATTTTTTTATACGCGCATAAAAAAATATAATGAATAAACACGCCGTTAGTTAATTGAAAAGCGAATGAGCTATGTATTCTCCGCATCGGCGTGTAAAACACAAAAGCTTTTTCGCGAAAATCGTGGTGAGGCGCGAAAAGCCGATCGAGCTTTGGAAGTTTTCCGAGCTTTCCGACCGGATAATTGAGTATTTTTTCATTGACACTGAACACTCGCGGAAAACTGATACAGTGATCATTAGGCATGCCACGCTGAAGCCCAAAGCTCGTTCGTTGAATCCTTTCATTTAAATGAAAATAATACATATATATAATAAAACAAGGACACACACACATAGACACACACACACAATATAACGACAAAACATCAAAATTTTATTAGAAAATTATTCAATTATTTCAATTTTAATTAAGATGGAAAAAAATTGCTACTGCTGTATGTAAGGGGATTATATACATTTAAATTTGCATACCTGTTCACAATGGCTTCAAACGAAATAAAAATGATTAAATCCTCACCTGAAACAAATAAAAATTGGATATTATTGGACAAGCAAATATAATACAAAGGCTATAAACGATATCAATAAAGTGAATCTGAATGCAACCGGTGAACAAAGAATACTAATAATAATTTGAATTTTCCTTGATAGCAAACATATAAAATACAAAATTGTACCGACACAACTTGTTCAATACAGGAAGGAGATCAGACGAGTCTTTATTAAAACAATAAAATCTTTCATCTGTTGGATAATATAATATAGTGAAACATTTTATGAAAAGCCTCATATTGTGCATTTCAGTTAATAAATAAATATGTAATCCGTATATACTGGGAATTAATAAAAGAGTATTCGAAAGAGTACTAATTAAATAATGCGGTTCACAATAAATGCCAGCCGAATATAAATGCAATAGCTCTGCAATCACATTGCGA
Organism: Arctopsyche grandis; assembly: GCF_051622035.1. Taxonomy (NCBI): domain Eukaryota; kingdom Metazoa; phylum Arthropoda; class Insecta; order Trichoptera; family Hydropsychidae; genus Arctopsyche; species Arctopsyche grandis. Next base: position 23,270,692 of record NC_135359.1, read on the forward strand.
TAGGCAAATAAACCGTAATTTAGCACCCCCCATTCGGGCCAAAAATCTTTAATCAAACGCCAAACGTCGACATAATTAATTTTTCGAATGATAAATGCACGCAGCGAGCGGAGAGCAGTGAGCCGGATGGAAAAACGTCAATCGGAATAAACATAATTGCAAACTGGGTTCTTTGAAAAAGACAAATGGCCAACGATAAATAATCAACGTTATGCATCTGTCAATATGCAATGTTGCGCCAACAATATGAACAGTTGGTCCTGCAATATATGTAAGTTCTAAATGTTTATGCCGGAGGGATTGTGCTCATCTGACATCGGACCACATATATGTACATACATACGTATATATTATATTATATAAGGATGCTGGAGGGTCTAAATGTGGATAAATTTTGGGTTTACTTATCGCGAAATTTACGCGAGCACGCACCAACGGTATTTATTTGAACCAAGATGTATGTTCTGTACGTGCTATTGTCCAGTTTTTAACCCTTCGCATTTCGGTGAATTAAACGGGGTCCATTTTGTAATACGTGACGCAGATCAATCAAATATAAAGGTGGGAATACAAGGCACTCGTAGGGTCCATGCCTATAATATTTGCCGCAGCTGAAGATGGTAAAACAGACTCTACAAATGTCCCAACTGCATTTCTGAGCATCTTTCGTCGAAAAAAAAAATGTTTTTCTCAAATGCGTGCGTATTGATGAAAAAATAAAAAATTGCCGTTATATAAAAACATAAGGTTCAATGTTTAAAAAAAATCACTCGACTGAGGAATTGTCTTGTGAATAAATGTTTGGAAGCCAGTTGATAGTTTCTAAGAAACTGCTACGACAGATAATTTGTCTGCAAGCAAATCCCTATGTGAATGACCACAGTATAAACGGATAAGAATATTTTACTGATATAATTGAAAATAATTAACACAATAAAGCCGTAGGTAGGAATTAATTAGGACAAAACAAACGCAAAACTTTTCAACGCGCTCATATACATACAAACGTATGCAAATTTGGCTAAAATGTATTCTCTCGCCCCATATGTGGCACATCCGCAATACGGAATTTAGTTTAGCGCTTCCGAAGCGAACAAACTTCGCAAATATTTATTGCACAGTTGCTGCGAACGGTGTATGCAATATATTACGGCATACAGTGTATTCCGTATACATTAAAAAAAGTCAGTATCCGATCAGACGAGATAGATGTCAATTGGACGTTACGTCGGGGTTGGTTGGTTTTATTTCATTAGTCCTGGGGCGTTTACAATGAACGCTGGGGGTCCCCAGAGGGTCCCTCGGGACCCTGCCGTCGCTCGTCAAACGCATTTGTATTGCAAACGGGAAAAATGCAAATGACCCGCTGCAGCGCACAGTGATGCACTCCATTTCTAAATTGGTCAACGTGGACGAGATAACCGACGGCATTTTGTCAGCTCAAAAAGCAATGCAAACATTTAGGACAGTTTATCACAAAAGATTAAATAATATGATATCACTGATGCAAATGGTACCCTAAAATCGAACGTTAAATTCACTTTTAAGAAAATCCACCATTGAAATGGGAAATGTTCCAATTGAATTCCTCAACAAGTGCAAGCGTTTTGAAATTTTGGTCATTATTTAAAAATATACATATGTATAGTTCGTTAGAGGGGAAACGGTTATGAATCAAAACTATTACAATATATGTATATATATATATGTATATGTATGTAAGCGAATGTCAGACATGACACGTATGTACATGAATGTGTCATAGGAGAGGTCATGTCATGAATCAGATATTTTATAAATATAATATGAAACGAGAATAACGACGTACATTTGGTACAATATGAAGATCGAAAATTTGACTGAGATGGCGAAGTGGCACTATGTAGGAAGTGTGACTAAATAGATAGACAATGAAACATTAGAATATAATAGAATTCAAGAAGGCATGAAAAATAGTCAGAGATACCATTTGAAAAATTCAAGTGAAGTATGCATTATGTATGTAAAAAACGTTTGAAGAACTTTGCACAACATTAATAAGAAGACCAAAGAAATTGAGAATTCAGTAAAAAAAATCTAGAAACCATTTTAAATCTCATTTGATTATTTATTTAATAAAAAAAGCTCTTAATAAATAATAGCCGATGGACTAAAAGATAAAATGAGAAAAAGAGACTCCTGAAAGATACTGGATGAGCTCAATCTTTGAAAAATTTAGTGGGAGTAAGATTCAGTTGAGCCGAAGATAGTGTTGACGGACTATTGGCCGTATGGACACTTGGGCGATGGATACTAGGAGGATGGGCGTTTAGCCGAACGGACATTTTGATGAATAAAAATTTTAATGGTCAAAATTTATCAGAAATATCAAACTTTTATGATACGTCAAAGTGATTTCTGAATAATATATCTATTTTGAGTGAGTTTTGAATAATTTTGATAAACAATATTTGATTTTTATCGTTTTAAAAAAAAATGCGTTTTTTTTTTAAATTGATCAAAATACAAATATATTTGAATATTTGTATTTGTAAATAATAGATGATAAAATATGATGCACTTAATGGGCCGGTGGCACCTAGCAAAATTATGAATGTGTGCCTAATGTTTGTTCAGCCAAATTTCCGTTAGGTCAAAAGTCCGTTGGTTAAAAGTCCGCACACGGAAGATAGGTTTTATACATAAAAATATTAGAAATTTAAACAAAACGAAGAAGAATCTGAGTGATCTGGTGTCAGCGAAATGTAAATCTATCGAAAATTAGTTCTAGAAGACATTCACTAGATTTTATAGCGCACACGTTGAAATAATTCATTTGAAGCTCTCGCCTGCAAGAGTGGAGCTTATAAACGATTGTTTCCGGTCGGAATTTTTGCGTTGCGAATAATTGTAGGTACGGAATTCCGGGTCGAGCGAGGAGACCGCACGACCATTTTCGTAATTAAAATAGGTTAAATTTATGATTCCTGCGATATAATTTACAGCATGGGACTGCGTGTGTTTTTGGCGTTATCTCTGTCGACGACGACGCGAGAGCACTAGTACTGCCACTTTCGTTTGAATTTAATTTAATTAACAAACTTCGGTAAACGCTTTACACTTTGCGCTTTGCGAAATTAAATTCAAATCGAGCGGCTACAAACCCGCACACGCTAAAGTGTCGGCCACACATTAGATGAAAACAATTCACACATGGATGGCGAGAGTGGACTAAAGGGGACTTGGGACAGAACATACCCGAGTTCAAACAATCGTAGCACGTTAACAGGTCATTCGCTGCCATATTAATCTGCCTATTTAATATTTCAATAGAAGAACAAGAACGATAAATTTTGAGTGACTATCTGATCAGGTCATTCATGGTGCTGCATTTGGAGAAAGACAGTTTCGTATACTCAGTCATTAAATAATGGGTTTAACAATAAAAAGAGCGCAGTTAAAGGTAGGATTGCAAAACTACCATTATTTCAACTACAACAAACTTGCAGTTCTTCTCACGAGTTATTAAAATTAATCACTTATTATACAAGGCCAACTTGGATGGTTGCCGGTTGAGACGTTGCCGATCCTACATACAATGCGAGTTCTTAATGCTCAGCGTCAATGCACATTTCATTCATTTTAGGTGGCTTTATATATTTTCTGTTGTGAAAGTAACTTATCAAATACGACCTAATTAAAACAATGAATTTGTGATTTTTCAAATGATTATTTTTTTATTACTTCATTAGAGGTTTTTAGTCTTATTGTTTATTTAATTTTTTTAAGTGTACAAATATTATATTAAATAAACATATGTAAGACTTTTTGTTTGTTCATTTATTTTGTAACATAATTATAATGTTTTTCTATTACTGTTTTTTTTTAATATAGGAGAAATTATTTTTAAATTGTGCATTTATATATTTTTAAATGATACATATTTTTTAATTCACACAAATGTTTACGATGAATGCACATTTATTTTATATAATGCGCATTTAAATTGTCCACTTAAATAATAAGTGGAAATGGAACGATATGAAAATATTTATTTCTGAAGTGCTTTGCAATGATTATTTTCTTCGGCGTGCACAATACATCAAATATACTAGACTCTTTCAATTACGTCATACTATTATATCCTTTAGGTATACATATGTGCAATACGCAAAGATGTTAGTGTACTAAGGGACCTCTATGTCGGATTACGAACATGAAGGGCATCGCTTGAAGCGTAATCAAGAGCGCGTGGGAGTCCACATATACCCATGACAATGATTTATCCCTTCATTCTTTCATATTTCACGTACAGACTGGCAAATGAACTTTGAGATGTGCACCATAAAGGTTCCCCTCATGCAGAATTTATTTGTCATTGTTAGCTTCACTTTATTGAATCGCAGCCCCGGCAATTTCGTTTACACACATAAAATATACCAATATATATTGTAGACGAGCGCGCATGTAAGTAAATACCGTAAACCTTCCAATGAACAATCACAATTTATGTGGACGAACGATTCGGCCCCCATCGATTCGCTTCTGTCGCATTGTTGTCCGGGAAAATAATGCATTTATCTCACTTTATTGCATTTTTATTTGCAGTGCGGAAATCACCGTCCCTCCCCATTTCGAGTGTGTTATAAATGAATATTTTAAGCGAAAATATCCCCAGGCGAAAGTAAACCGTTCCTATTCCGTGACTCATTCAGAACATGTGAAAGATTCGGTTGACTTGATTCATCTCGACGTATGTACGTACGTACATACATAGATATTTACGTCAAAAAGTAAGTAAAAGAAAAAAAGAGAAAAGTTCCACAAAAGGAGAACGCAATATCAGATGCGCGACTCCAAAAGTTTTATATCGGAGGTTAGCCGTAAGATCGGTCATAAGGCGCCCATCTGAAACAATAAAGGACTTTTGACGTCGTATGCCATCCCCAACGATTACTTCCACGTAGGCGGCTAAAGCTTTCCAAAAACGAACGAAAAACGAATAAAAACACTCGAGGACGTGGAGAAAGGAGAGAGCACGAGGGAGAGCACTTTGTTGTTCTTTGCGTAACGATCCTTCGGAAAATTTATCTACGGTCAAAGTTTTGCCGACTGGGAAATACGTGCACGCATACTGAATAAAAAATAAGAATGCACAGTAATAAATCTATGATTTATACTTGGAAATATTAAATTAACGTCGGACAGAAGTAGATACGAACGAAACAATATTGGCGTCTTGCGTTTATACAGTATTGATAAATTCAAAAGTGCACAACATATCTAAGAATGTATGTATGTACATATTATATATACATACATATGTGGAAGTTTTGAAAGGTTTTCAAGAAAAAAAAGCATCGCTAATGGGCGAAGTTTTTCATGGCGAGAGAGGAAGAGCAGATAATTTGATTTGTTTACGCGTGAATGGTTGAGATAGAAGTTATTGACACGTGAAATATGACGAGATAAAACAATTTTCAGCACGCTATACGTTGTCCTTATATGGGAATTATGTTATACGAGATATTAATGAGCTCATATAAAATATTATTATATAATATGAACTATACTACATATATGTACATACGTAGGTGGTTAACCTCATATATCCCAGAAAATGCTCAAACAGTTCTACAAAAATTACTCTTTGAAAGATTCTCTTTGATTGAAAATATAATAATATGAAGTGATCAAATATATTATTCCCAGATAGATACATTGTATCGAAATTTAAAACGAATATTATTATAATTTACAGCCATTCACCATCCACTGATGAATGAAGGTCTCTCCAACACGCTTCCATTCGTCTCTGATTTGCGCAACCGTCTACCATCTGACCCCTCACATTTTTTTCTAATTGCATCCACCTAAATTCCTTGCAGTCTTTCATTCACGCTTTTAAATTCTCTGGGGTACCATTCCAGCACTTATTTTGTCCACATTCTTCTAGCTCATTGCCATTTCAATCTCTTCAATCACTTGTCATACTTCTCACCCACGTATTCTGTTTCTTATATATCCTCGTTATGCCCAGCATACAGTGTTCCACACTTTTTTAAGTGCATTGGACTTTGTGAAACATTTTGGCGTTGAATTTCCAAGTTTGAAATATAATATACATAATTATACATACATACCTGTATCTAAATGACTTTACACAAATCTAAATCGAATATATAGGGATGAGAATGACTGTTAAATTATTGACTATTGTTTACTAGAGCTGATGAATGATTTTGTAAAGTATTTTATTTTGATTACACTCAATTATTTTTATAAGATATTTTTAGCATCTGTTTATTTAAATTTTCACGTTTCATTTTAACGAACAGAATATTAATTTTCAGCTTCTACTTCATTACGATATATTTTTACAAGGCCTCTGCTTAGGTTTTTCAAAATAAAAATAAATTTCAATACTCAATTTTCAATTTGAGAAATACTTACATATGTATATGTAGTTTAAAGCTAACATATCAAAAAAATATAATATAAATGACAATTATAAGAAAATAGTGATATAAGAAAAGACATAAATAAATGCTGAAAATTTTCACACATTAGAATTGTGTGAAAATTCATATACTATTGCAAAATGCTAAAAATTAGACTGTTAAAGAATAATTCAAGAATTGAAAAATAACAGTATTACTAAAAGCAACTTTTCGCCCCTTAATCGCTCATCTAATCGCTCATCTTTCAATCAAAAGTTTGCACGTCACATTTCTTGCGGGGGTGTTTTTTAGAGGGAGCATCTAACCTCGTTAAGATTATTTTTTGTACGTTCGCAGAGATCGATATTGTCGTTTCGAATGCGTCGGAGCGTATATGGATTTTTGAATAATCGAATTTCACTGGAAAAATGTTGAACGACGAGCCGCAGGGGGTGTTTCGGACCCCGGTCGCGGTGTTTTCCCCGCGCTATCGCGGAGCACGTACAAAAACCCCACTGGGGTGGAGTACACCCCCGCGACTAACCCAATTACCCTGGGAGTCGCGGGGGTTTCGCACACCCCGGGGGTTTGTTTGGCCGCGCGTTCAACCCTCGCGCGGACTGTAATCCGGTGCTTATGCGGCGCGGACCTGACAGACCCCATCGCGCGCCGGCTGCGTGCCGAATTTCAAACGGGAATGTCAGGGGTGAATTCGACCCGTCTATACGTACGTTCGATTTCGGCTTAGTGACATGCCTAACCCTGCTCGTCACGGTGCACTCACCTGGGGCAGTAATCAATCGATTGCACATGTATTTTTAAACCCGGCTATAAAAATATCATACCAGTATGCTAAAATTTAATTTTCGCAATTTCAATTTGACATGCATCACTTTTTTATAAATCTTGGCTCATAGTATGAACTATATTTAGAAATAGGTTAAAACATTGCAGCTTCTATTAAACTATAAAAATTTTAATTAAAATTTCCCTATACCTCGATAGTGCTATATTTTAAGTTTGTCCGCTGTTCAAATTTACACTTTTCAATTTAATACTACCACATTTGATATTTGAAAGTGGAAAGTCCAATTTTCAGTTCCGAAAACACCAATTTTCAGTTTGACTTAATTCACAAATTGTTATCACTACTTTTAATTCGATATGTTCAGAATATCAGAAAGGCAGAATAGACTTATTATAGGCTAACAGTATTTTTAAATATTGTAAAACGCAAAACATTATGTTTAATGTTTTGCGACATTTTTCTCAAAATGAAGAAATGTGGACTTAAAATTGGATTTTTATTTCAACTCTTACAACGTACATAGTTTTTTTAATACAATATTATGCATTCTTATTAAAAAATTAAATTAAATTATTAAAAAAGATTATGGATTTTTATTTCAAAAACTTTCACCTACCCGAAAAACACCAGGCAATTTTGCTAGTACATATATAATAATAATAATAAGAATATAATGTTAATATTTCCATATAATAAACATACCGAAAGGTGTAAGTTTCAAGCTACTTAAAAACAACCGGAATTATAAAAAAAAAGTTACAAAGACTTTATTTTTTTTGTTTTGTTTAAGTTTCTCGTAAAAATATACCAGTACAGTTATACAGAAGCATTTTTATTTCACAGTAACCATTAGCGGTTAATGTACTATCGTATACATAAAACTGCTGCCGTAATTTATTTATGATTTAAATTTACGTAGCGAATAGTTGCATCGTTTAGATTTACAGCGTTGTAAAACGTAGCAATTTGTCATATTTTGCGGTAAACGGTTGTAAAACTCTCATACACAAAGCTGATTTTCTATATAATTTATAAACAGGTTACTTATATTATACATATATGCAACCACTTTAATACACGACTAATCAAATCTGTATAAACCTATTAATTTTTCGCCTTGTGGGTGGGTGGGTGCTCAGTTTTGGAGTCAGGTCTCGTTCGTTAGCAAAGGAGAGTATTGTTGACGGCACGTTTCATTGATTAAAACGTGGTTAGCAAGATTAACCCAAGGATGCTCTCTAGCTGCCGGCAAGAGAGTAAACTCACCCTGACACTGGCGTTACAGCCCTACGCCGAAGGGCGCATCTGAAGGGTGGTTTTGGGGCAATGCGAATTTCGCGAAACTTAGTTACGAGTTCCCCACGCTCGAAGGGGTACTTATTAAGGCGACATGTGTTATCGTCACTATCAATATCGGCGAGCACGTGTTGTCCTTGTATAATATAAACGACGTTAATGTTATTTTAAAAAGCGAATCTTAGAAGGATCATAGAATAATTATAAGCGAATGCTAGCATGGGGAGGGATTGATTGATGGACGAGTTTGTTTTCCAGGGCCTTCATTCGGCAGCAGATGTGAGCGAGATGTGTACATCCACAAGCAATAAAAAATATATATCTATCTACAATACAGATTTACTAATGAATTATGTATACGGACGCGGCAGACATAGACAGAGATATAAATGAACCCTTTGAACCCATCCCATCAAAAATGAGGCGGAAAGTAACATGTAAAGTTGGACTTGTAACTTTTGCGCCGAGGTGCCCGCCCAGCTGTTGTTCGCCCCTCCAAAAACAGTGGACACGTTATATAAATTTGCGATTCAAATCGACGGGATTTTCTATACCGAATTCGCACTGAGATGGTGTTGAAATTTAGCATTTTTACGTGCTTTTGAAATTTCGGTTAAAATTGACGTTTGAACGGGGAGGATGAGGGGTGTTTCAAATTTGTGCTCGAGTGAGAGCGGGAAGGAAGGGGAGGGGGTGTTGAAACAAAGTTGTATCGGGTTGTTCAAAACACAAACTGACCCTTTTCCAGGCACCAAACACGCCAAACAAACGGGACCAACTAAAGTTTAGGACCAAAGCGAAACGCCACGAAGACCTGCGATGGGTCGGTCGGTCGGTCGTTGGGTCATTTGATAATCGGGGCATTCGACTGGACCACTGGAGATGCGAGAAATTAAGGATAGTCACATTGCTTTAAAAGTCTAAATAGTTTTCAATTTACATCGGGGCGTCGAGGCAGAATCTGTAACTGGAGCGTGCAGCGGTGAAGGCGAAAGAAGAGCAGCTCTGCTTCACTATTCTATCGATTTAATATTATTTTATAACAAATAATGTTCTTAAATTAATGCTGTATCTACACACAACAGTTGTCTTTCAAAAGTATGATTGGAAGGGCGATAAGGGAAAGAAAAAAGAGACAAATGGGTGAAAAGTATTATGAAGGTGGTGTATTTGAAGAAATTTAAATGTAAATCTGTAGTAAATTTAGCTAGAAAATGGACAAGAAGATAGTCGTACCCAAAATTCTAAGATGATGAATAATAATAAAAAGAACTAAGTAGACTATACATAAGTAGGTTAGGTGACAAAGTAAGAAAAATGTGTGAAGTATGATGGATGAACGACTCGAGGAACATTTCAAAGTGCTAAATAAAATAAAATTTTATTTTTGCAAGTAAATTTGTTTAAATAGTGCTAGACATGCTCATAAATATGTAGACGTGTTTTGAATTTAAATCTAAAATGCTATATACATATTTGTCAAACAAATTGGCTAGAAATTTGAACTATTCCAAGTGTTCTTGATTAACGCAAAGTTAAATACACACATACATATTATAATCTAATTTGAAATTTTCATCTCTGTATATGGCAATTATATCAAAGACATTTCCGTTGGTTACCAAGGTACTGGAACTGAAGACGAAGAGGGTGGACGGGCGAGGTGGGGCTGTCGCCCCAGGGCGGCGCGTTTAGGACAAGACCCCGCCATAAATAAACATGGTTAGCGATTATCATTCAGCCGTGTCGTATATTTGAATACACAAACAAACCCTTTTGGATCCGCCTAATAAACAATAAGAGTCGGGCGACACGAGGTTAGCGGAGAGGTCCGTCGCCCCGTCTCGCACATCCTCCTCTCGTGCGCGCACTTGTGCGAGATAAATTTGCGATGCAAATTGATTCGCACAACCCGGATAGACGGACGGATAGATGGATGGATGGATGGTTGGATGTGGATGTGGGATGGGTGGGCGTATCGGCTGCGAAACGCTATACAAATGGAAACGGTATCAGAGCCCGAACACGTTCAATAGAACCGATTTACGCAACTTCAATCGGAGTCGTCACTAATCCCACAGTGGATATCCTCACATACGCTATATGAATATATACATACATACGTATGTATATGCCTATAATAAATGTCGATCGAGCTTTAAGATGCAAATTATCTACATTATACTGTCTCTTTAATTCTCGTTCGATACAGAAGTTTGCAATGTTCAATTGCGCGGAAATCAGAGAATGGTACGAACACTTTTGCACATTCAAACTTTACACATAGGCATGTCAGTAGTTTTTTTAACCAAATACAAAAACGATTCAATGCAGAATTGAATATAATTAATCTTTCCACTTTGGAGACGAAAAGAAAGAGAGGCGATCTAAGAGTCCAAAAAAATATTTATTACAAAATAATTAGAGAATCTTTCAAAAAAGAGTGGTTAATGTTTGGAATAGTCTATCTAATAAATTAGTAACTTCTACATAGTAACTCAACAAACCTTTTTAAAAATAAACTTGATGATTTCCTTAAAATAAATGGGTGTTTGTAGTTTTTTAAAGTTAAATTTACCTTTTGTATTTTCTCTCGTTGGTTTTATTTTCCGACTATTTTGAGTGGTAATATTTTCTTTTCGGTTTTCTTTGTTGATTTTAATTTTAATTACCTTAATTAATATTTGTATTTCTGTACTACTGTATGATAATCAAACCCCCTGGCTTTACTGCCTTTCCCAATTATCCTTAAATAAATAAATGCTTACATTATGAGGAGGACTATGACTTTATACATATTTAAGTCATATTTTCGAATTATTTGGATCTGATATTTCAATAAACGCAAGCATTATAGCAAAAGTTGAACAGTAATTATATTATTCCAAAGTTGCCATGTATTTTTTTCAAAATATTTTGGAGATAATCCATAATTGTCATGTTAGATGTGTGGAGGTTCGGAGATTCGTTCTGTAATAGGCAACTTTTGATGATAGATCTTCTTGTTGCTGAATTCAAAAGCAATTGGAGAGTCATGCAGATTATTAAAAATATAAAAACAATGTGATGCGTCTATATGTATATTCGAGAAGTTGAAAAATCGCCTTCATATTTTACGCAAGAAATTATTCGCGGAATCTGCGAAATTCGGCGAGCTTTAAAAGCCTGAAATATTTCCCTCGAAAAACCCAGAGAAAGCGTCGAGAAAAGGGAAAAGATGAAATGTGACATAAGTTAACTCCGAGCCGACCGACTCTAATGGACGCTAATTAAAAGTGGGGCGAGCGTTAAGATAGAAAATTGACTTTTTCAAACAGATGATTAATGACCATCCCGCAATAATAAACGCACCCGCCATTTTTCCTCCCGCCAATTCAACCGGAAGTAAACGTTCATCGAGAGGAAATCGAAACGACCGTGTAAGTCCATACACACAAACACACACTTAATAAATTAACGGCGAGGAATGTCGACACGGTCACGGCATCGCGGACGAATTGAATGTAAAAGCTCGACAAATATTTCTCATCCACTCGGCACGGTACTTCACGAGTGGACGAGTCGGTAAACATTTGCACACTTGTTCCGATTTAAACGTTCGAGTGTGTACGCTACGATTGCTCATTACGTATTCATCTGAACGTTATAATTAATGTGTACAGAGAGTGAGAGAGAGGAAGACAAAACTGTGGATAGATTTCCCATCGGATGGACGATTTTCTTTTCGGGTTTATGATTGGCATCACAGGGCGTGTCACGGGGATGGGGACACGTTTTCTGGAGCGGACGAGCAAATGTTGACCGAGCACACAAGAAGTGGAAGAACGACGACAAATCACAGTCTCTCCGGTGCTGTGGGAGGAAATGTAAGGGATGGGGGTCGACGAGGAAGATCCCTGAGAGGCGCCAAAAGGGAACGAACCCACCCACCCGACCCCATCCCGATTGTCGCGGCTTTTGTATCCGCTGTTTGAGTTACAAGGAGACGAGGACGCGAGAAATTAATTATGGATAACGCGATAACCGCGCGTTCGGGTTATGGAAATTACGCGGGAGTCCGAAAGCGAGGGAGACAAAGCCGCGGGATTTGCATTTGTCAACAGGATAAATTGTACAGCTTGCCCAACAGCCACTGTGCGTGCGTGTGTTGCCATCCATCCATCCGTTAGTATATGTATGCATGTATATACTGCTTTTTTCCCCTGTGCATAATATATTTTTATTTTGTGTTTGCTTTTTTCAGCCGTTCATACATATTTATGTTGGATTAAGCAAATACATAGGTACTTGAATAAGTTGATACGCAGTGGACTTTCCTTTAGCCTGTCTAACGGCCGGAACGAGCTTTCCCTATAACCGTCAAACTGTCGGCACTAGTCATGGTATGCGATACTGCAAATAAAGTACTCATATTTGTTCACACTCAGATAACAAGTTCATCAAACTTGACTTTTGCAGCATTTATATTCATGTTTTATGTAAATTATATATTGATTTACCAGTGGCGTACCGTCATTGGACTAGAGCTAGAGGCACTAGACTAGTCCCCTAAAATCTTTATCTAAATCAATACCCTAAATCTTATTTAAACATATCAACAATTCAATTACAATACATTCAAATTGATGTCCACATTGATATTGTTTTCTCGGACTTGCTTCAGTTCAGAAACCAGAATCGGCCCTACCTGAGGTAGTGGTAGTGGTATTGGAAGTGGATTGCTATGGTATGGCCCGCCGTGTTGTTCGCTTGCACAGACTCGCCGTCTCAATTCTGTTCACTTCGCGGTACTGGCGAATTATTATGTATAGGCGTTCCGTTGAAGACAAAACATTTTTTAATTTACTCGTTACTTCAAGCATTTGTGGAATTCTCACTAAGAATGTTCTGTTTTATGTGTATCAACAGTCTATCAATTTACATTGAACTTTTTGAGTACAAATATGGCAAGGGAAAGTTGAATTCTCGATTGTTCGACCAGTCTTTCAGGAACTTGAGTTTTGAAGACAAACAAGATGATATTAAGAAAGGTAGGCTACTTATTTCTATGGGCACAAAATTAAAAATTATACTCATAATTTCGGGATAGATTATTGATAATTAAGATAAGATAATTCAAAAGTTGAACACATTTTTTTATATACATATGTATATACATATATGTACATATATCCATAACTTGTCCTCAGTCACGGAACTGGTACCTGCATATGTATGTACAACAAAGCTATATGAGCCGAGAATATATAATCTTGGATTTGGATCTGAGCAAGATATTGAAGAATTTTACATTATTTAGGTAGCATATTTTTATAAAATTCAACAAATTCGAGATGCTAATAAATCAAATTTGCGAGAGAATGAAGGGGTTATACCGATTTATTAGATCCGTCATAATATTTAAGCTAGAAAAATCCAACAGATCTCGCCAGCAGCGTATTTGGTCTGGACTTGAACCCACAACCTCACTACTGATATGCAATAGCTTTACCAGTGCACTACGCTGTGGCTGTATAGAAAGAGGAATTAATGGAAATAGATTTTTTTTAATGTTGAATTGCTTTAAAAGCTTTCTTTAAGTATGAAATGCAGTACACACAGTGTAAACCAATTTAATTATGATTGTATGATCTGTACATGCTGGCTTTGTATGGCTGGAACAATAACTTTACCAAAACGAATGGATGACGTGTCCACGGATTATTCGTATTACGTTTATGTATTTTTTTTTGTTTTTAAATTGTTCTGTGTGTACATAAAATCGATCAAATACTGAAAAGCGATGGGAGTGCTTGTTCAGAAGCGCATTGTGAACGAAACAAAATCGTTGAAAGGAAAAAAAAACAAAAACAAAATAAACAAATAGCGAAATCGAAAACGTTTAAAATCCATTAACCAAAACGTCGGATTGATATAGGAAGACGAAGCCATGCAAAAAAAAGTAAGACTGACAGGTAACCATGTAGAAATGTTAATTAGCTACATTTGAGAACGTGTTTTGAATCCACATTGATATTTGGATTCCCTAGCCGAAAAAAAACCAGTTATGGTTTAATAAATCTCTCTGTATACATATATGTATATATGGTTTTTTCACTCTACGATATGCGAGTACGGCCCTCGGGATGACGAGTCTGGGTGTGATTTTTTTTCTCGGGGTCTACGCGGGTTATCTCGTTGTCGTTAGGAAATAACAGGAATTTTGACCGATAGAGAGGAGGATTCGAACAGAAGCCGGAGAAGAGCCGTGGCATAAATTAGGCAGCTTCGATTATAATGGCATTGATTAAACGAGACGCGACGGGGTCCATCGCGAGCCAAGTGTTGGGAAGTCGCGGTCCACGGCAAAAACTCGCAGACTCTCAAGCCTCCCGCGCCGCTTATGATTATTATTTATTTTTGGCCGAATTCATAATAAATTCGGGTCCGTTTTGACGTGTGCCCGGTCGCCGTACGTGATTTGTGGATTTATTCATTTATTCAATTTATTTTGTGGCCATCGACTCTCAAATGTTGCCCGACCGGCTTTTGTCCCCCGCCGAACGGATCCAGTTCGTTTTGTCGTAATTTCTTGATATACATACGTATATCGTATACATTTTTGACGGTCAAAACATCCAGACTTATTAATCGAAATTGTTTCGATCGATCCTGCGCTATTAAAGGATTAATTGTAATTTATTACGGCACCGTTACACTAGATATTCTCGTTCATTATCTTGTATTGATTGTGAGCGCAACGTTTTCGTACGTTTATTAATCGGACACGTTCCACGTTTTAACTTATTACATACATTTTTTATTGTGATATAGTGATTTCTGGTCTGCGGCGGGTCATTTGATTCTTTTTTTTTATTTTGGAACGAAATCTCACTTATCAATCGCTGTATCGAGACTCATTTAATTGCGGTCCCTATATACACGACACACTAACGAATTTTATAATTTTATTCAACCAAAGAAAAAGAGCCGTCGATTTATAAACAAAAATACTCACAAATGTATACTTGGCCGATTTGTAACATCTCCTTCGTGCGTCACTAATTTGAACCCGGTTGGTGACCATGTGACCTTTCTCGCAGTATTAAACGCTTTTAATCTAGTTCTACCACATTTTACACCCTCGTAACTCGAAGCTTTATAATAAGTAATGTTTGTTCATATATTAATAATTCAACATCATCAAGATTAACGTAAAAGTCGACGATTTATAACTGCAGTTTACGATGCCGTGAAAATGAACCGCCTCATTCATTTTTAATAAGGTTTAAATTAATAAAACAAACTGATTTAATGCAGCGTAATGAACAATTTCAAGCCTCACTAATTAATCTACAGTAGCTAAGGTTTACGAAATAATTAGTTATATTGTGAAAGCTCAAGGATGGAAAGATAAGGAAAATGAAAACAAAATATTAATAAACTAAATCATTCGCTGTCAAACAACAATCCAAGAACAGGCAAGCGGGCCGATGATGATGTATGAGAGTTTATATGCAAAATCAATTACTGGCGTACAAATACGTATGTACCAAATTAGTTTTGGAGGGCACAAAAAAAATCAAAAATCATTTTAACAATCGAAAATTCGTCTACAGCACAATGTTCATATTCCGAAGGAACACATGCGTCAATAAATAATACATATTGATTTTATGGAGGTGTACGATACTATTGAAAAATGCCAATACGGCTGATGATATATGAAATACTTACGGCCTACAAGGTATTTACAGGTGTTCAACGCTTAACGGATATTTGTTAGACAAAATCCCGAGCGTGTATGTATTCACCACGTAAAAAAGAGAAGGTGGAAAAAAAAATACCACGATGTAATATAGACGAGATTCGAACTCTGTAGATAGAGTGAGAACGAGAGAGGTTTGCGGTTGTGTAACTAACGTCTCTGATTTATAATTTCCCCAGTCAAATTCAATGTCAATAAGGCTCCTATAACAATTAATCAAGTCTCCAAGGTACACACAAGTATGTACCTCCAACGAACCAATCAAACAGACTACGCGCGTCAAAAGATCACCAGATCGTATAAATCACGCGCGTCAAGTGTGCCGTCTACGAATTACACACATACAAAACGAACGCTTTTTTAGGGCTTTCCGATTTGTAAAACGAAACGGCTTGGACGTGCAAAATACGTTTCCGTATCGTTAATCGTAATATGCATGCGGTAGTTCGATGCATCCGGTGCACTTTACGGCGAAGTTCAACACCGCCGATAAAGGACCGAATTCAATATACATATAATATAACTACATACAACGTAATAAAGGCGTTAATATCGCAAACTTTATAGCTCAGGCCTTCGTGGGATGCATATGAATGCTGTTTCATCATTTCGACAATGAAGGTGTGAAATTTCAGTATGCACCTATAGTATAATGGACAATGTATAAAAACACAGTGATGGAAAAGAAGATTGACAATCAGGTTCAGTTTGGATGCACCGATATTGTTTTTAATTCACCGTGGCGATTTAATGGATTGGCTCTTTTGTTCTGATGGGAGCAAGTTATCCATCGGAACGGCAACAACAAAAAGTTTCCTCATCAAATATGGGTACGTTGTTATGGTTTCTTTTTCGCGACTCGACATCCGCCAAGCGAAGTTTCGAAAAATTATAAACAATTCATCATATTTTCTTTCTCGATTCTTTCAGAAGTAATTATAAAATATCCAAAGAGGCACACAGACAATGCGAACGAAAACGGTCTTTGTTTAAACTAACTCGAGCCGAAATAATTGAAGAATAACTCGGGGGTGGTTACCTACACACAGCTCGCTGTAGGATAGGAACGGTGGCTCAATTTTCAGCCCTTGTTTAAACTTATTTATCTTTTTTTATTTTTGGAAACTTTGGTGTATGGGGTTATACGAAGGCGTCACAGTGTATTTACCTCTAGGCTTTTATATTTTTACCTTTTAAAAATTTCTCTGTGTGCGAATGTGTGCTGTAAAGGGCGCGTTTTGGATCTCGCCATGTTCGTTCCTCTCCCTTTCTAATCCACCCCAAGCTTTATGCGTGTGTGTGTATAAGGCCCTACCCATCCCTCTGAGAAGAATGGCCAATTTAGAAAGGGGGTAGGCGGCGAAAGCTCTCCCCCGCTCGCGGGCTTTCCAGCTAAGCTGTTTCTCTATCTTGCTGCCGAGGTCGGCGATGGGTTCATCTTTTTCGCGCCCGTCGAAATTATAACTTCAAATTCGGGAAAGCTCCGGAAGACCGTGAGGAATGCTATATAAGCCGCACCACGTCCCCGCGGAACGATGGGGTGGTGGTTGGGGCGAGGAAAAGTTTTTGGTAAATTTCATCAGGTATTTTTTTCGTTGAAGGGAAAAAAAGTCAGCCACGGGACGGATGGAGCTTACGACGAGCGAGCTTTCTGGAATTCTATCCTTTGAGGTAGAGAATGCGTTTGATCTTCGGTAACGCAATACTAGGGATCTTTATTGAATACATAGCCCATTTCTACATTAGGGCCTCGCGTCTTATTTTCGATTCGAAGACGCAAAGCGCAACGAAAATAGTTGGAATACGAATGAGTTCTGACAACACGTAGAATTTTTATTAGAGGATACAATCCTTTTATTGCCCACGTGCCCAGATCGATTTCACGGCAATTCTGTTTACTACCTTTACATATTATATTACACATATTGGTATAAACTAAATGCATACACACAGCTATATAATCAAATCAAAATTGACCAGTATAATATATAGGCACATCAATGTTCTTGCATGTTGCTTGTTTACCTAGAAACTAACAGTCGATGTTTTGGTCGTTCGTTATTCGTACTAAATTTTACAATATTCGAGTCACGTAAAAATGTTTGTGTTTCGCAAAATTTAATATGTATGTAAATAGTGTGCTTAGTTTTCGATTAAAATATCAGACATATTCTATTTTGAAAATATCAGACATATTCATATTTTGTTTATAATTATTAGATGTAATGATGATATTTGGTACTTATGTACAAAAGTTTGACTGTAGGTGTCTCATTGAGCAACCTGTAGCGTCTATGGTCGGATCTAATATACATACATATAATGGATAAATAAAATAGAAACTTTTTTGGTGTCGATGTTTTGAAAAAATATATTGACATACTGTATGTTTCTGTATTTAATAAATAAATAAATAAATCTCAAAAAATTGTTAAAATACGTGAAAATGTTATAAGGCGCTTAAAGAGCACAACAAAAATAACTTTACAAATATGGTAACTTTTCAAAATAGTGGCACATTTTCTTGATAAAAAACCAGTAGAGAAATGTGGCGATTACCAATGGACTGTTAAATAAAAAATCAATGTTGCAATCGGTAGATAGTTGTGTCATATGTATATGTAGTAAACGTAGATATGTCAATCGTAGTACATTGAACTAGCTAGGGGTATTTCTCTGGGGTTGACGTAATGCAACTGTCAGACTGCGTGGCTAGCGGGCACGGAGGAGTAACAGGATTTAACACGGTGGTCCCTCCGGGTCCTCGGGGATGTTGCAGCTAATGAATATGGTGCCAGGCTAACGGGCACGTGGGACATCTACCGAGGCTTACTTGGTCGTCTAGGGGAGCCGAGACTTCGGCATTCACCCTCAGGATACATTATAGAAGCAACTCGTGTTTTATCTACACGCGTGGAATACATACAACTACATATATACATACGTATAAATAATGTAAAACGCATGAAGATTAAGCTCGGACGTACATATGTACATATGCCTCATTGTGTTTTGTACATAAGATCGACTGGTTGTTCCGGACGAGGGGACGTGCGAGGGAACCAGGTGAACCGGTATGAAAATCGGGATGCATCTCCATATGCAATCGATCCTAACAAGTCTCGACAACGTCTCAATGCAATCAAAGAGCTATGACTGGCATCATGAGAATGCGAGCGAGATGCTAATAAGGCAGACTTGAAAAACTTGTCGCCGATCCTGTTCGCTCCACATTTTATTATTCATCGACGACATTTCTCCGCATACGCATCTGCCCCTTATTCCTATCGCACGGTTTTTATTTATTTTTATACGCCGAAGAGGGACGAGCGAGGACTCCATGCAGATTTTTTCGCCAGTCTAGGGACGAACTTTGATTGTTTGCTAGGGCTGTCCCGCCCATCGCATTGTTTGATCAAAGTTGTTCCAACTCCAGAGTTCGGGATTACTTGGAGGAGTTACAAGGGACCAACGCGCCGGGATTGAATTTATAATTCGAGTCAAACGCCCTGCTCAAGTTTGTGACAGGTGACGAACGTTCTGATGGAATAACCTACATATACTACACAAGGAAAAACATCAGACTGATTTTTTTTTTAATCAAGGGAAAATACATTTTGCAATTTAACGTGTGACGAGCAGCTAGAGCGAGAGAGGCTGTAATAAAATTTAGATTCGAATTCAATTATTTCCATGCCGGGTAGGTGTCGGGATTTCAATTAAACGTTTAGGTCGTTTTGCGTGTCGAGCCGAGGCCGAATAGCCAACTTTGTGACAGGTATTGGCGTCAGAGTGTCCTTCACATTTAGGAACTGATTCGTCCTTAATTTGGTGAGGTATGCAAAAGTCCCAAATCGGGGAAAAAACAGACGAGGGGACCCAATATTAATTAGAAAACGGTTCTACGTCACGATGTTGACAGCGGATTCAAATGAATCACTATAATTAGTATAAATTTACTGAACGGCGTTCTATGTAAAATCATCATATTAAGATCAAGAATCAACAGATTCCAAACAAAATATTCAATATAAAATATGATACCTGAGTCTGGATATTTTAAGCATGAAAATCACGACATACCTGAAACAAAGAGAAAAAGATTATTAATTTATATGTATATAATATGTACGATATTGTATCGGAAATTCTCTGCTAACACATTAGGCGATTGTAAATCGGGAAGTGGTGTAATCAATATGGCCCTTATAAAACGATCTCGCGTTAAAGTCGTTTCAATAAATTGATATCCATTTCCTCAATAAAACAATAAATCATCATGAGTGAAACAGCTTCCATAAATATCTGTCCTACAATGAAGAAGTGTGTGTAATAAGTGCACAATATATCGGACAAGGCTAAATTCTCATACGCAGCGCGAAAATTTCTATATGTATGTAGGTGTATAAGAAACAACGGATGTTTTACGACACTGTCGTTCGCATATAAAAAGATTTAGCGATTTATAACACGATATTTTACACTTGCAATAATCGTTCCGTTACAAAAAGAAACATGTGTTATACACAGATATTGTCTAGACATCGAAAGGCCATGGATTGGGAACGTAGGCGAACTATCTAGCCGTGAAGATAGCGCGATCATCTCACGTTCCCGCTGTCGATTAGCAATAAAAAAGAAGAAGAAAACAATTCCCATAAATCCGAAAAGATAAACATTCAAATATAAACCCTCTCCGAAAACACAGGGAGCGAATAAAGAAAAACGGCCGAGTCGCAATAAAGTACGGCTTGTTATAATACAATTCGGTATACGGGGAAAAACCCTCCCCTTTTCTCTTCCCGCGCCTTTCTGCGGAAAAGCTCGCGCTCTGCGGCGAAACGAAAGCAACGAGAAAATAAATAAAAAATATAAAAACGAGGCGCGAGATGAAAAACAGAGGCGATAATAATCTGCCGTGGAAATTGGGCTGCAAGCCTTTTCGAGTGTGAAAATTCGCAAGTGAAAATGGCGAACGGGGCGCTAGTGGTGGAAAGTACCCAAACCCGCATGGCGGCTGCAAATAAAACTACACGAAAGCGAATTTCAACAGTTTTGCCACAAGCACGCAATTTGAAAAGCATAAGGGCGGGATTGATTTTTGTTCGAGGACTTTTCAAACAACCATATAAAGCTTTCCTTTTTCTCAGAAATTACATTTTCCTAAACCCTTATCATACATGTAAAATTATGTCACATTTTGGAGATGGCTTAGAAGCTATGAAGCTTTATGAAGCTAACATCAATAGAACTTGTTTAAAACTAAAATTTTCTAGCAATCTAATTTGAAATGTAGACTCATTTTAATAATCGCAAAACGAAATATAAGTACAGTAAATAAACACGCCTATTCATTGTTATTTCCAAAATAACGTCACTACATGGGAAATTCTCCAAATGGGACGACTTGAAATAAATTTACGTACAGATTGACCATAACAATTTTCTTTCGATTAACAACATAATAGTAGGTTGAAGTGCAATCTCGTTAGTAAGAATGAAATTAACATGGACGAAGTGTGTTAGTTTGATGAGGGAGGTTTGGGTCAGGGTGCGTGTTTCAACATTTATCATTAGCATTCGGAAAATTGTGCTCGGATAAGCAAATGAAAAATCGTAATGGCTAAATTGGCGTATTTTGCCTCGGCCGTCGCAATATCGGTGTTCGGCCAATAAAATGTGTATAATTTTACAGGTTCATAATTCAACGGGAAATAATAGATTACGGCCTTCGGGTAAGGCGCACACGCAATTTTTAAATAGCGGCTTTAACGGCCAAATAGAGTCATAACGGCGTTAATGTTGCGACGCAACAATTTCACAAATGTTGTGGAAATGTTACGGAAAAATCAACGCCCCGATCGCTAACGACAATCCCAGTCCGAAAGTGCACCGAATTTTCCACAGCTTTCACACAATAATAGCACATATACACACACACACATACCGAATTTATTTGAATGGGCTTGTTGCTGTTCGTTTTCGTTATAGTACCGCCCGGAAAAAGTTCAGAAAATCGTGCAGAATTGAGAGACACGTGAGGCGGTCATTAAGCCTTGACGGAAAACACGATCACAATTGGTTTTTCCATTACGTACACACGTACGAGAAAACAAAAATTACCATTGATTGAAACATTGAACACACACGTGGTATTATTCCCACGGGTGTTATTAGCTCGATATCTAATCAGCAAAAAAGTAAACTTGCCTTTGTGTAATCGGGGAAAATGACGTCGCTTGCCATACACAGATAACGCTTGCTATCTAGCGGGTGAATTAATAAATTTGGAGAGATTGGAAAACGAGGAAACCCTGACCTATCCCGGCCTCAACCGAACGGGCTAATTGGGTAACGTTAACAACGTCTTGGGATTAATTCTGCAGACTAAGGTTGTTTCAGCACAAATTGGAAGCGCAGAGACGACGGCGAGTGTCTGCTATTTTTCGCTTGTATTTTTAATTGATTTTTCACGCTTTCGTGTTAGGAAAACTTCAATTACACGCGCGTACACAATGGGGAAAAGTCGTTTTCGCAACAGGATCCACCCAATTAATTCTCATTACTCCGGCGATAAATTCACGTTGATGTTAACGGCACGCAACCGTGTAAAATATGCAAATTAAAACGTATATTTTTTTTTGGGGAAACAGAAAGTGTTGTCACATTAGGAGAAATATTTTTGTTTAGTGTGCGTACCCCATAGTAACGCGGAAAATCGATAAAGGCGCCAAAGCGGATTTAATTAAAACGTACGCGATTTTCTCGCGCTAGCTCGTGAAAAACGGATTATTTTAACTTCGTTTCTAGATTTTCAGACCGATTTCAGAACTATTTTCAGTGGCAGACCGACGCGGGTCTTATCGCGGTTTAAACATCTGACTTTTGGAAACGACCCTCTTTTTCCGACTAAATTGTTTGGATCGCGTTACGCTCGAAACCACAGAACTGTTTGCCTAATTGTTATACTTATTCGATTATATTTCTCGATTAAACCGAATTTACACATAAAAATATTTACCAGAAATATACATTGATTGTTACCAAATATCAATATACATAATATAAAAAGGCATACACTGAATTGAATGCTTGTTATACGCACAAATACATAGAACGTTCCAAAGTTCCTTATTTGAATCTACATATGTATATATCTAGAAGAAATACCACATGGTTGGTAATATGAGCCATTATATTTGAAAGTGGCAGAAGTCCAATTTTCAATTCCAAAAACACTATTTCTGTTTGACTTAATTCACAAATTGTTATCACTTATTTTAATTTGATATGTCCAGAATCTTGAAAAGGCAGAATAAACGATTGCAAATCACTACTATTTTTAAATATTGTTAAACACAAAATATTACATTTAATGTTTTGCGAGATATATCTCGAAATAAAGAAAAGTGGATTTATGCCACTTTCAACTATAACGGCTCATACATACATACATATATTATTATACAAATATATGGAACTGTTTCATTTATTTTGAATAGTTCGAAAAAAATCAAAAATAATCTTAATTGGCTGAGAATAAAAGAAGGGGTTTTGCATATTAAAGTCAGCTTAATCCTGATTTATTTTAAAAATTAAGTTATTTCGTTCAGTAATGCCTACGATACCCACTGGATTGTACAAAAGTAAAACCAGGTCAATACGAATCCAGTCACATATGTACATAGAGATAATGCCACTGCACTAAGAGTTTGAATACATTTAGGATAAGTTTTGTTCTGCAACGTTTAATCTTGAATTGCGTATAGGACTTCACCGTGTCACACATTTGTACCATTTATTTGCAGTGTAGTGAATTCGCTTGGATTAGGGTTTTATCTGCAATGGTTTCTCGTTTACCTCGCAAAGCGAAGCTTTGAGAGAATGGATTATGACCTTGGTGGTGTCAAATTATTATATGAAACCGTCTCAACATTCAACAGATAAAAACAAAAATTCTAATAGATCTTACTTCGGCCGGGATGTAAGCCCATGATCCTCCTCAACCAATAGGCAATTGTATTGACCAATAAACTTAATTGGAGCACTCAAAATTAAATAAATGAGAGTGAAAAAAGCAACTGCTATAACTGCCTTGCGTTGAACAGTAATGGAGCGGTCTATTGTTATTTGAAAATCATCCATCCAACGCCGGTCTCTGATTAATGGGCGGCTAGTCTTAGTTGTTTTTGCAAATAACAATATATTTTTCCATTAGAAAGCAAAAAAATGTGGTTTTTTTAAGAAATCGACCATCAATATCGACCCTTTTTGTGCCAAAAGAATGCATTGACCGCCGAAGAATAGTTCAGCGGCCCTTCACAACTCTTTAGCCTGTGAGTTGTGAAGGGGCGGTAGAAAGACGTATTTGGATAGGTACAAACTGTCATCGCTTCAATTTGATTTTGATTTTTAAATGCTTTTTATTATTACGAAATTAGGTTCACAATATATCTTATATCTATTTTAATAGCTACTGATCTACTGATAATTTGCTATTTTACAATTTAATTTAATTTGGTTAGTAATCATAGTATTATATTATTCATGTTAATGTACAGCATAATAGGAAAAAGAGCTCAAAAACCTATTTACAATTCTTATAAATGCTCATAATATATCTAATACATAATATTAATTAAAGACTCTCTAAAGTCGATGACCTAAAGCAGATTGTGTTTAGGTAATCTGTGTTTATACCTGAAGGGTATATAGACATTTTGTTGTAATCACCGAGACTCTTCACAGGTGTGTTAGTATGGTTATAAGTGATTCTGTCATAGAATCTACTGGTTAGTTTGTTAGTAATGTATGTAACAAACGGAATATTATATATGGCAAGCAGTTTTTTCAAGTTAGTATATATGGGTGTATTATAAATTATTTTTAGGGATTTATTTCGTATTATTTGGAGCTTGGAAAGGTTAGTATTCGAGGTCATTTCGCTTCAATTTGATACACAAGATACCAATGTATTTAATGCATTGGTAAATGATCCTCTAGTTTTATGTCGGAGACATAAACTTACTTCAATATTAGCTAACCCCCAAGTCGGTAAGATATCAAAACGACCGATCAAAATCAGATCGAATTTTTTTGCCAGCCAGAAATGTCAATGAACTAACAGAGTGAAGATAATAAAAAGCTTATAACAAAATAGAAGCAAGCTGATACATTTTATATGTATGTATCATATGCACCTTTCTGCCACCCAGCACAATGCAGTTCCTCAATTCGGATGCGCGTAGTTACGAGTGTCACTATTCCGGCGGGCAAGCGGCACATAGTGCAATGTTATCTGCACATATGTCCTGGCGATTCTTATTTATTATGGGTGTTTGTTTGTAGCACACAGAGAACACAAGGGAACAGAACAATAGCCGAACGTGACGTCACGCGGGCCGCAGGAAGCGGACACAGGTGCGCGTGCCATTTTTGCACGGCGGCCAAAACAAAAGCCGATACACATCACGATCTGCCAACCGACAGTCCTCGGTGATAAAAATTCGCGTTGAGCCGTGTTCCGGCTCAACGCGCTCGTGTCGCTCTGAATTAGAGCTGCTATCGCGACAGCACCGAAAACGGACGAACAAAAAGCGAAAACGAATAGATTCGCATTCATTATATAAAATATTATGCGCACGTCGGAGGGCATATCCTGTCGCAGTGCAGTGAATGTGAATCATCGGCCAAGTCATTGCACTTTGATATGACTGATTCTCGCCATTATGTACTCGTACAAAGATAAGCATACAATGCAGTTACTTGCATGTATGTAGTATCTACATACAATGTAGATGTACCACCGATTATTTTATTTTTACCATTGCCATATCAGTTTGCCCCAAATTTTATTTTTTTATTTTTTTTATTTTACATATATACCAGGAAGGCCTTACAGGTAAATCCCAATGCGCCTTCCTGGCCAATTACAAATACAAATGCTGCATTTTTTTTTATTATAAGTCGTTGAATTGCGAGACACTGAAAAAACTCGCAAATTAACGAGACATCTATGAATTGTACATAAATTTTTATTGTACATCCATCAAATTTCAAATAGTGGTGACATAGTAGGTAGGAAGGATTTTTAGCCAATTTTTTTTCCGGGAACCGTTTCAACAATGAAATCAGAGAAAATTGGCAAACTCTGATAGGAAACGTGATAAAACCTGGAGTCACAAATCCAGGTCTGACCAACAGCATACTCTGAAAAATTCATTTTCATTCAGGGATAGAACCCGGCACCTTCTTGACGGTGAGCAGAAGCTTAACGTCCGAGCTATGCTGCTGGCTAATTGACATTTATGTCTTAACTTGAACATAACCAGCAGCGTGGACTAGTGGTTAGCATATTATGCTTTCGAGCAGAGTGGTCACGGTTCGATTCCCACTAGTAGCTGTTGACCAGACTTTGGTTTGTGACTACAGGTCGATCAGAGATTGCCAATTTTCCAGATTTTCATTGAAACAGTTTCTGTAAATTGGCACCTCCTTTCAAACCTCTCTTGCAAATTTCAAGTTATTCAGCGTTTTGAGGTTCGCCAATTTCTTCATATATGTACATAATTAAGATTTAAGCCGGTATAAGCGATACAAATAGGTCAATGTTGGAACAACAGGATCTTTGTAAGAAAGCGTTAGAAGAATAGAAAGGAATTTAAATATAAAATTGTAATATCATTGATCACATATTGAACTCACTATGAAGTAATCTTATCTTGCAGATTTTATTAATAAAAAATTCGTCTTAATGTGAAACGTAAAGGAAGTTTGTAAAAATAAGCTACATTGATATTATTTTTATAGTACGGTCGCAAAATCTGGAAATTCATTTTAAAATATAAAACGGTAAAAATAAAACGTCGATTATATGTATAGGTATGTATTTCTAAGAAATATTTGTATGTATATATGTATTTCAATATTCATTTTGAAATAATATTTAACAAATTAATTTTTCAATGAAAAATATCTACATATAAAACAATCTTATACATTTCACAAATACATACAAAAATAATAATTTAATTTATGAATGAGAATATGTGGAATCACTATTATAATAATAATACACACATACAAACATTTGACCAGATACAACACTTTAAATCATTTTGAATATTCTGCTAGATTCAGTAGGGATGGCTACCAGCGAACGCGCTAGGAAACGAGTTTAATGTCTACAATAAATATACATAAAATTCTAATGAAAATGAGTTAAATTCTCTAATAAGCGGTTAAGTGGCGTAAGCCCGGGCATATTTATTACGAGTCAAAACTTCGAAATCCCGCTAAGCCCGTAAAAGCCGGATAATAAGTAATTATTATTCATGTTTCGAAGATGTGAGAGGAAAGATCGATCGATCGATCGGTCCCGATCATCGATCGATTCAGAAACAATCTATTTTTATGTCCGACCGGGCACAAGAAGCAGTGTGTGGCTGAATATATACAATATCTATCTACACTACCGTCCATATGTTTAAGACCAAACCTATAACTCGATTTCTAATGTCCATTAAAATAATTTAGCGTAAAATAGTTCAAAGAAATGGGTATCATTTGTTTCCCTACACCCTTGGATTTAATTTGAGCAAAAAAAAGCAGGGATTATCCCATTGGTTTGTTGTTTTTTTTATATAAGGGTTCAAAATGGGCTCAAAGACACCGCGTGACGAATCGACACATGTTGCAATTCGACAACTCTACTATACGCAGTTTATGTTACGAACTTTTTTTGTTATTTTATTCTGCTGATATGACATCGAAACAGTTCAAAATAATAAACCCTAAATGAATTTGGTTCAGTTTAATCTGAGCAGTCAGACTTTGAAGTCGTATTAGCGAAAAATTTATAATACATAAAGAGGACAAAAATTTTTGAAGAAATATGGGAAAAAATAAAAATCTCACCATGGAAACTCAAGGAGCCATTATTGCTCTTTACAAACAGCAAAAAACCCAACGATATATCGCCGAAAATCTGAATATTTCGAAGACTGCAGTACAACAGACGATAAAAAAATTCCAAAATTCTAACAACATTATGGATTTATCAAAATCAGGACGTCCCAGAATCACAACTCAAGCATTGGATCAACAAATTATATTATTGAGCAAGCGAAATAGAAGGATAACGGCACCAGAAATCGCCTCTGACATAGAAAAGACAGCCTTCAAAAAAGTATCGGTCACCACGGTTAAACGTCGGCTGATGGAAGTGAAGCTGGGAGGGCGCATAGCAGTAAGAAAACCATTATTAAGAAGAAATAATAAAGCGAAAAGACTAGCTTAGGCTCTTCAGCATCGTAATTGGTCAATTGAAGATTGGTCAAAAGTGATTTGGTCCGATGAATCGAAGTTTGAATTGTTCGGTTCGAAAAGACGAGTTTACGTCCGGCGCACTCCCCAAGAAAAAATGATGCCAGACTGTGTGCTGCCAACAATCAAGCATGGTGGTGGATCCATAATGATATGGGGATGTTTCTCAAGAGCTGGAGTTGGGAATTTAATCAAAATTGATGGAATTTAAAAAAAAAAAGGGTATTTGAAAATTTTAAAAGAACAAGTTTTGCCGTGCGGCCGGAACTTATGTGGGCATGATTTTATATTCCAACAAGATAATGACCCAAAACATAAATCAAAGATATGCATGGACTTCTTACAACAATAAGAAGAAAAAAAATATTTAAAAATCATGAACTGGTCTCCTCAATCCCCCGATTTAAACCCAATAGAACTTTTGTGGGACGAATTGGACAGACGAACCAGAATCCATCGCTCAACATCCATAAATAAGTTTTGGAATCATCTACAGGAAAGTTGGAAGTCCATACCTCCCATCACACTTCAAAATTTAATAAATAGAATGCCGAGACTATGTGCAGCAGTGATTAAAAGTAAGGGTGGGTTTTTTGACGAAAGTTCAGTTTGAAGTTTTTATTTTTTTATAATTTTATGTTTATTAATTGTTGTAATTTCTTTATTTATTTTAATAAATGCGTATTTTTTGAACATAACTGAGTTTATATTTTTTAAATTGGTCCAAAATTGTGTTAAATATGCTCCAAAAACACTTTGGTCTTAAACATATGGACGGTAGTGTATCTCCTAATAAACATCAATCTATCTATATATAGGAAACTACTGGCGAGACGTTTATAATGCGCGTGCGTACGAAATAAATTAGGTAATTTATATGCTAATACTTTTATAATGGATGCCACTGGAATGACGATCAAGTTGTTATTAATTGAAGCACCTACCTGAAGTTACAGCCAATTTGAAAATATTACATATAAATAATTCACACAAGATACGCAATCTTCTATTGAAATACATACATATGAATCGGGTCAATTATGTATGTACATACGGATAAGAACAGAACAGTCAATGTATGCGTGAGGATCTTGAAAACTGTATTAAAAAGAAAATGAGATTATTACGTCTTGATGTGTATGATTGATGAGCGAACTCTGTAATGAATCTGCAATGAAGTTGAATACGGCAGCAAAAGCCAATTAAATAGAATATGAAAAAATTGTCTGATTCTATAGAAATTTTTAGCAAATTAAAACGTAATATAAGATTTAGTATAGCTTGGAGTTTTCAAAGTAAAATAAAAAAGAAAAAAGTGATAAACGACTGCAGGTAGCTGGCGTGATGCTGCGTTGACATTTCACTCGGCGTCTTAATGAGTTCTAAGGTAGCTCTAAATAGTGAAGAATGACGGGTCGGACGTTTTAATGTGTCCGAGATTACCTGAGCATAAAGAAGATAGAGTCGAAATCGTCGTTTTGAATCACTAAAGAGCGGTAGTGGTAAAACCCACGTAGATCGTGCCGACGCAGTTGCTTCGATCTCCATATCTATTATGTGCATGAAGATTTTATTTTTATCATTTCGAGATGTTTACAAATGCGCCGAACGAAAGAGACACTGGAGCACGGTGTAGAAAATAACCGAGCAAAAAATGAAAAATGCGAAAGTGTGACTCTGTGGTGAGAGATCTGCCAGATTAAAGCGACGAAACTGCACTGCGGTGCATCGAACAATAAGACCGTATAAACAGACCTGTAAAGAATTTCTACATCGGCTCGGTTCGGCCCGAAATAAAAGCGGCCTTAAATTCTGACGTGATGGTCATTGTATAAATAGTTTGATATGTAAAGAATGCCTGGGATGAGAAGACGTAGGAGTCATCATCGCGTCTGGTTAGTTAAGGAGACCGCGTAACGAGCTCGTAAGAGACGCCCTTTATGGGAGACATAAACTTACTTTGTTCCTTTGACGATACCAATGTTCTACAATTCCTTAACACATGCATGTCACAGAGGTTACAATATTTCATCCTCGTAATATTTTCTGTGTATTCTGTTTGAAATCGGAATTGAAGACGTTGACAAATTTATTCAGACGATTCAGGCATCAGTTTTATGCAGGCAACTACTAATAGAATTTTACTACCGAACATACATACCTACAGTTCACATATTAATAATAAAAGATTCATTCTTACTTATGTTAGAATATATGTTACAGTTAAAATTTATCTTCCAGTTGTAATATATTTTGGCTAGTTGGAATATATTCCGTCTAAACTACGCAATTTGATTCATATGGCGAATTACATTCCAACTGGTCAAAATATGTACATATGTATGTATATTATATTACAACTGAAAATACACTCCAACTACATGTTGGTAAAAGGTATGACGAAGAGACTACATAGGTTTTCGTGAAAACGTCACTCCACTAGTAAATTGAGTTGGAAAGTCACATTTTTTTAAACACATTCTTAGAGTTTTCTTATTACGGTACTCATTGCCTTTATTCGTAATACCTTTGCAAATATTAATACATTATTGAATATTAAAGCATTCGTAAAAACATCCGAGCTGTCAAAACTCAACTGTTATATTACAACTGGCGCACATTGTTGGATGTGTATTTTGCACTTATATTCGAATATGAATGATCTAAAATGTCAGTTGGAGTATATTACAACTGAAAATACACTTCGACTGTAACATACATACGTACATACATATATAGCTGCTGGGGTGAGTAAACACATTATAAATACAAGTAAAAATAAAACTTTTTCAGATTAAATTATAGTTCATGGTGTAAGTTAAAGTATGGTGAGATAAAATGGTGGTTCTTAATTGAAAGCTGTAGATTTACATAATGAACAAACAAATTATTTAACGTTCATATATATAGTATTCATGTTATACGTATGTATGTATGTATATTATAGTAAAAGAAGATATTTACATATATATATGTATATATGTGCGATTAATATTACTTTTATTTATTTATTTGTGACTGAAACCTAACGTAAAATAAGAGTATTGTTATGTAATAAAACTGAAATTAATTAAAAAAGTATAGGGTATTGTATGTAAAGGCGAATTCTTTTCTGTAACAGTAGTATTTTGGCACAGGTAAAAGTTCAAATAGAAGAAAGTTCCATAGAATGTTCATTGTTTTTAAGTTTCAGCCGCGTATATTGTTATAGTTGGATCGGTTTCGCGAATGGTACGCATTTATCGTGTTTAAAACGAAAATAAAGAAGTCGTTCGAAGGGTGGATGGAGGACGCAGAAGCCGAGAAGAGAATAGAAGCCGGAGAAACGCTTTGTTAATTTTGAGCGCAAAGTTTCCGCTATCGCAACAAAGAGGTTAAGGGAAAACTTTAAATTTAATTTATCAAAGCGGAACTTCCGATCGCCGAAAGGAATTTCTTCGATAAGGCAAACAAAAGGCAGGCCCTAAATCTTTTGAGGATATTTTATCGGTCGGATAAGGAGAGGGAGGTCGAGACGAGAGGAGTTTGCGCTCTGCCACCAAAAAAGAAGGATTCCGGCTTACATAATTCGGACACATTTGGACAAAAAACGGACAAGTGATAAATTGGTAAGTCGCAAACGCCGGACTAGAACCGCTTTCTCGTTTTTAAACCCCGTTTTTACCCACATCCGAAAATATCACCACTTTACTTTTTCAACCCAATAGTTTGAGCCTTAATTCAACCCCAATAATAATTAAGAAAATAGCAGAAAGCGCACGTAATAAATATTTTTATAATGATGGATGGATCTTCAATTTATCATCAGAGGGCTATCGCTTAGCATACATACGAACGAAAAGTGTTATCTTCATAAAAATAAACTTCACATCTATGCTATCTCGTTATACGATTAATTAATTGAAATTTGTGATACACACAACGACAAGTAAGTTCACCTATGTTGTCCCAAGATCAATACTACTTCATTAAATTTACGACAGGGTCCCGCTCGTTGGATGCTTTGCGCTTATCACTTCATTAGGCAGCCGAACAACGTATCCGAATTAAAATTCCGTTGGGGTTCTAGAGCCCTATTAGGGTGAGGAACGTATACAAGCCACCCAGAAGTATTATTATCTGTAACGGTTTCGATATAAATTTCATGACCGAATTCACTTCAATTCTACATTTTTCAAATGGACAACCGGCAGTATACTTTATTTAAGGAAGTGGGCGAGGGGCGTAGGGGGTAGGGGTCCAGTCCAATAAAATTAACAGGCAGAACCGGAATAAAATACTACCCCGCTTTCGTAACCCGAGATAAAATTCCTGGCTACCTACTTAATACAGCCTCGTGTAGGTTTTATTTTTTGTTCTACAGAAATACGGGGTGACATTTCTGGAAAAAGGTGCGCAATTAAGACTTTTTTATTAAAAATTGGTTTATAAAAAAAACTTCAAATTATACCATTTTACATACATATATAGATTCATTATTATTCTTTTGACTATTTATTGGAATAATATAATATATTACTTATGAATAATACAATATATTACTTATGATGTTTCACTGTTATAATGTTGATTGATTGATATGGTAACCAAGTAAACACACACTATTTATCCAACAAACTGTTTATGATTCAAAGACTTTTTAAATGATTTAGGGGGGAGAGGGGGGGGGGGGGTATAAATAAAATTTTGATGCAGTATTGTGATCAGAAATCTGTAAAATCGTGCTAGATTGTGTATCAATGGATAAAAATCGGCTCGAAAGAAGTGGGTCAGAAATTGAATACAATATTCGACCTAGACAAACAAAAACGCCATATTATAAAAAGAAAATAGTCATGACTTAAAATTATGAATGTACAATTTTTCTACCGCCCATGAAACCAGTCAAGACATCGCCTATTGAATAGAAATGTCAAATAAAGGGCACGGAGCAGCAGGCCTTTCTATTGTCCGTCTAGTAATCACCATCATCTTTTTTTTCTACTATGACACAATATAGTGAGAACTTAAACGCGCCATTATAAAATATGTATGTATATTGAAGTGACGTCTGCTTCGGTTCAAATCTTTAAATCAGAGCTCGCTACAAATCATCATTGCCGCGGACAGATGATTCGGTATCGTTACATCAACCACTAAGAATAGCCATGTTGAACAGGTTACGCACATAATTCTCAATCCGATGGATTTATGTTCCAATTAATCTTGATAAATTTATTTATGAGCGAATTATGAACCCACTCCCTCGATACGATGACAATTTTTTCGAATTAATCTAGTGAGAGCACGCTTGATTTATGAAGATGGCCGACAAACAGGAAGATATTACGTGTATAATGATGTATTAAAATGAATGCCGCTTTGTTTAAAAATGAACTTTGCAGCTGTATGTCATACTAATGATACATCATACAGATAGTTTCAACGAGAATGGGAACAAAAAATTGCCTGATCCATGGAAGAAGATTATAGAAAATTACGGAATTTATTTTTAAGAGTGAATTACATACTAGATACATTTCTTTTACCGAAATGACTTATTCCACTTTTATAATAAACGACACATGTGATCATCTTATTTTTGATATTTTCTACTTTAAATGAACACTTTTTGCTTCTGAGTGTGTATGCTTATGTAAAGTAAGTCAACACACACTTGGATAGTTTGATTACATGACTTTTATTAAAACCAATGTATAGCATAGCATAATATTTAGAGAAGCGTACATATGACCATATACGTAATTTTATTTTATTTTAAATATATTCAATATACCAGAAAGGCCTAACAGGTACACCCAATGCTCAAATTAATTTGATTTAATTTGAACAATTAAGATTTTTACATATTGTACATAAATCAAATTGAGATATTTGTAACATAGCGGGTAGGATTGTTTTTGCCAATTTGATGGAGGAACCGTTTCAACAATGAAATCAGATAAATTGGCAAACTTTGAAAGGAAAGGATCGACTTAGAGTCAGAAATATCCAAGTCCGACCAGCAGTATTAAAGATTAGCACGGGATTGAACCCGGTAACATCTCGTTGCTAAAAATAAACGTAACCACCGAACCATACTGCTGGCTGATATCTAAAGGTCAACTAATCAACGTCTCAGTTTTGGACTACTCATAAGCGTATATTAAAATTGCATATGAGTATTACGCTGACGTATGGACAAAGAACAAACAAGACAGTAGCACGGCCAAAAAAATAATGGAGTTCAACGAGGTGTGTGACCTGTATTGAACTAATATAGCATACTTAAGATTAAAATACTGAGAGCAGTAGTGCTACTTGTCTGCGCGTTGAAAAGTGGTTTATCGCCCCGCCAACCAAACCCATACGAGTGGAACATTTTAAAAACTGGTCCATCACGCGTGTGGCACTCCGTAACAACATCACCGCCGATTCCAAACGTGATGCACTATCATCGAAAACCGAAATCCAAAGTCACAGCCGTAGACGGATCTCGTGGAGTGGATCTGGAGGCAGTCACAGCCGCTTATTTATTATTTGCTTTCCCATGAATCAAACCGGCAGCCAGACAAAAATGAAGTCCCATTAAAACACAATCTGAAGTGGACGCGAGTGTGTGTATGGAAGTGAAAAGAACGAGTCACTCGCGTACGTCCATCTGACGGTCTGCCCCCGAACAATCCAGTCCGGTCCTGACTGATGGCCTCAGTGACTTGAATATAAATTAATCACGGCCCAGAAGTATACATGGGTAGTCTGTGGTACCCCTTTTCGGTGAGCTTCATTTTCGATTCCGCTCCTGCCCCGTGCACACTGAGAGAGAGAGAGCGTCTGACATTAATTGGACCATCAACTATTGTCGGTTGCGACGTCCTCCTCGTCCCCCCATCCGACAAAAGATGAAAAAGTAACGGACGACCCGTTTCAGCGACGGCTATGAAGATGAAAGATGAGCAATTTCAATATGAATGAAGAGAGCGAGACGTGGCTGGGAATAGCGAAAATGCACAGAAGAAAATTCGACTTCAGCATCACCAAGTGAGCTCGGACAGTACATATGTAGTATATGTAATAAAAATTACACTTGAAAACTTACACAACACATATTTTCCGAGTAAAATTTGCAATATATATATACATATATATAATTAATTGTACAAAAAAAGTGGATTTATCCGCTAATATGTACATAAAATAGCGCACGTTAGCCTTAGTTCAGGATTTTTTGAGAATATGAAAATGAACAAATCGCCGTTTAATAGCAACGATTAATTTAAATCAACATTGTCACAATATTGCCCTGTATTGTGACTAAATTGTATAAATTTGACGCAATACCGCGGACTGATTGAAAATCAATAGACATCTACATGTAATTATTATTTTTATATACTACTACAAAATAAACATATATATATTTGTTTAGAATCTGATGATAAATAATTATTTCTTAATTGTTATAATGCAACGAATCAAAATTATTTACTAACATTTAAGTTTTAATAATATTCGCAGAAAATGCTTTTAATCTGAAAAGGGAAATTCGATTCGTTAGTATATTTTCAGCGTAAACGGACACTGGAAATGAATATAAAGCAAAGATTCTGATAATATCGGATTTAATCTGTACTTATTAACTAAGGGCGAAACTTAAAAAGGACGGCAAATATAATTCGATAAATTAAATCGGAATGAATTTTCGTTAATATAATATGTAGGAAAAAATACATGTTATTGGAAGCTATAAAAATTCAAAAATTAATTCAGTACATTCTTTCAATTGAAAATATTACCCATATAAAGGGAAAACTGAATTTCTTACAAGCACTCATTATACAAATTGCACAAAAAGAAAATTCGACATATTAGTATGGTCTAAGTATGGTTTCCATTATATGAAGAGACGCTCGTATTTCGTCGGTCGAATGATAATGTAATAAATTAGTCCAATTCGGTCCCGTCCTCTTTTTCTTTCCGGGATGCTTTGGGAGGGAGGGGGAGGGCTTCGGCGACCTCAAAAATGGAACGGATCGGGATTTTCGAACCGAAAAAACTTCGCCATCTTTATAACGTACAGTGGCCGAGGAATTCGCATTAAAAATTCAGCTGACACAGAATATCGGGTGGATTTATTCATTCGGGGGACCGAGCTCGTATATCAAACGAACCTGTATGTGTGTGTATGTACGCACCGAAAACAAAAAGGCCAATAAAGAAAGTCCGAGGGACATGTCGACTCTAATGCCTTGGTTTTATAACGGGGAGGGAGAGAAGAGATACACTTTGTTTATTTTTACGGCCTCTGAGGGGGTTCACGTCCGTACGCCATGAAACTTAATTAGTCTAGACGTTTTATGTAATTTCATTCTTTTTTATATAAACACACTTACGCAGCTTCTTCCTAGTGAAGTTTGTAACGAAAGGGAAACTTTCGGAATAAAATTAATAAATAAAAAGTGATTAAAATCGTCGAATGATAAAATAGCATCCGGCTGAATGCGTTCGAATGAGTCGAAGGGCTATCATAAAATCGAATTATAAACGAAAAACAATACCGGATCGAACGATAAATCCGGTACAAAAAATAGGGGAAGGGTGCAAAGACATAAATAAAGATATCGCCAAACTTCTGCATCCCTTATAAAAAATAAAACAACGACGCCTGTAAATTCAATAATGATGTATAAGTCTGGGCGCGCGAGAAAATGGCTGCAAACTTTTTCCGCGACGGGAAAATCGAGCGAAAGTGGGATAAGCGGACGAAGGGTGAGGCAGTGAAAGTGGTGGGCAAGAAGGGCTCGTTACCCAGAAACAAGAAATATTTTGCCTCTAGGTGCTAAATTTGCAGAACAACCACCCACCCCCATCCCCATATTCGCCCATACCCGACAACAGCCTCCGTGGAAAACGTCTAAACAAAGGCGTTAACTTAGTTATGCATATGAATTTTATTATAGTATTATGCCGAGGGAAAACGGGTAACAATTTCCACGCTTTTCCATAATATATATGCGTATTTTCGGGGCGCTGTAACTGAAACGTGTTCCGATAAACGAAACGTTCAATAAAAAAAGTGAACCAAAGATATTTTCAACCACAAAAATTCAAATTCCTATAAAACGGAATTGAAATAACAACAATATTACTTCCATAACATATTCTACAGAAAACTCTAAAATATACGAATGCGATTAAAGTGAAAATCTATAAGTAAGTTTTGACTTTTGCAGACACGTTTCAGATATTCTTTGTTCACTTTTATCCTATGTATTACAGTTATTACGAATATAAGCTGAAACATTTTATTTTATTTCAATAATAAAATAAAACGTTATACTTCGGCACATGAAATATTGTACGAGGGATATCGTGACACGATAATATTTTAAAAAACAGCACGTTTTCTCAAGCTAGCCCAGTTAGGAAACAGCTGGGAAATTTGTCCGGTCCGAAGTTTTGTTTTCTTAAAAGCTGAGATACGAGAGGAAAATCCACCCCCACATTCTGCGACCCTTCAACTACGCGCCACATAAAAAAAATCTCGGAAATTTCCTAGGCATATCAAATCAAACTTGATGCGTGTGGGGGTATTCGTCGAGTTCGTACTAAAAAAGATACATAAACAAGAATGAAAATTAAATGGAATACAAACAAACTCGCAACGTACATCTTTCGCCTTTCTTTTTCGTTAGTTTTTATATTCCGCCAAACATACACAGCAATATATTATTTGAATTGAAAATACACTATGAAATTTAAAATGAATTTGAATTCTATTGATGTTTGATGATAAGTGGATGATACAACAGAAATTTGAATTGACGACAGAATTGGTGTTTATTCGGAAGTTGGGAATCTCCGGAGGAGGGTTACCAAAGGCAAAAACGTCTCCCCATTCAGTTGGTGCAAAAAGGGTCCGAACCCTCTCAGAAGGGAACTCGGGGTAGTCGAAGGCTCTACACAGATTCGCTCTTCGGGGTGATGCAAGAAACATTTTATGTTCATGTCAATAGTTACCGGAGAGGGCGAGAATGAAGAAAGGGTCAAGCCGTTAACTTAACTGCGACATAAACCTTATAATGCCGGCACTCTTTTCAAACGAAAATTTTAGTTCGCTACATAAAGAAAGTGGCGCGAGCGCGAAATAAACGTAAAACTTGATTGTTATTAGAAAATACAAAAACGAAACGAGATCGTCACACACCGACGAAACACTAAAAAAATCGTATACAGAATCACAAGACGAAATGCCACCGGGTTCGAATAAAATTACATATATACACATTCGTGTGTCTAACTAGCAGTTAAGTCGATTTACGATAATGGCGCGAACATTCCAATTTGTTAAATTATTGAGAATGGCTACTTGTCAGGATGTTGCTCGGATAAATTTAATGAAAACGCCGCTAATAAAAATTCATTGCGCGAAAGGAAAATCCGTGTTAAAGCGTTAATTATATCCCGTTTTTCCCGGTAGCACTGAAAATGCACACACACACATGAGATAAAACACCGAAAAACATTACGAAACGCGTAATTAATTAGAAATGGTAAAGGGAAAAATCATATTAAAAATTCCCATCGATGATTATCGCGAACGGGTTCGGCGGATTGTGTTAAATATTTTATGGCCTAATCAGTTAACACTTATCGCCCATATGAGAAATTCTCCATTTACACACAACCACCCGGGCGTATGAGAGTTGAAATTAAATTACGATCAATAAAACATTATCGCGTTTAAAAATATTTCTCGACATGTCCACAAATAAAAGCTCAACCGATCGAGAGATAAGCGCCGAGCCACCTTATTTGAAAAAGGCAATCGAATGATGCACTTTTGAATACACAAACGCGTATTAAAACGTTGATAATGGCCTTTAATAATAATCTACACTCGACTAGAGATTTCACATGCGTATAAAAGACTAATATAAGTACATATTAAAAGCTTTTAATCACTCTTCCGAACGCATACGTACAAATATACACACATCTCACGTTGATTTTGACTTACGTACATACTATGTACATACGTATTGAGACATAAGCAATGATTCAAAATACAAAAACCGAACTTTACATCCATCGATTGCCTATTTAGATCATATCGGTGTTACGACTACTATTCGGAAAAACAAATACATAATTTTACACGCGGTAATAACATTTTATTACGGCAATTTGCATATATTCTTTCGGTAGACATCTCCCGCTGATAGTGCCGCGTCGAATAAATCTACGGGGTTGATTTAACTAATAAACACACATAGAAATGACAGTTTTTTTTATATAATATATGATATATACCTATACAAACTTACATACATATATGTACGGGCTTATTTTTCACCTCAGCCATTATACGGAGGTCCGAGACTTAGTAATGGAACCAATAAAAAAGTTTTTCTCGTATACATCGTTTATATTTTTAACGGTGACGCCGCAAACGCTTATTGTGCTGAATTTCGCGAGTTTATACGGCCCATCCCTTATCTTATCCGATCTTTTCGTTTGGTAACCCAGTTTTTCTACTAGGTTGAGAGTGAGGGGAATCACTTTGTATACTGTCGTTATTCATGCTCAATAAAAACAGAAATACAGTTCAAAACGTCCGTGGAAAGAACGAGTTGTCTACAAGGCGCCAATGCCACCATTTAAACCCACCCTTTACATATAATTACACGAAATTTTCGCGGCCAAATATAAAAGAAAAAGAAATATTTAGAGCGTTAAACTGTGGCGTGGAGCCGAGCGGCATACGCGAACTTAATCATGCAGCATTACGATATTATTTTATAAAAGCATAAAATTATTCAAATTCCGCCATTAATATTCATACAGCTATATAAAGTCATTCGGCGCTCATTGCTCTCGGCCCTAAGGCTACAAGATTCAACAGACGATTTTAGTTCTTATGTTAAGCGATCGCAGAGTTCATAATCGAACTCGCTGATGCACACGTAATGTTAATTGTGATACATACATATGTTGAATATGAAGCAAGTTTGCATCGCGGCACACTAAAGACAACTGCGCCGATTGAAAACGCATTTAATTTTATTTATGATACGATTAATATTCAGATAATTAACTACGGAACAAGACATTAAATTTCTATAACATTTTCATTACCCACGCGCTTCAGATTCAAAAAGATCAATTTTATACGCGACGTCCAATTTGAGTGCTAATCATTATCCCAAACTAAAATTCCGACGAGCCCAAATCACGGACACTTCGGATTAGGTTTCATAAAATTTTATAGATCATTTGCATGTACATATGTACGTGTAATTGGTCATTTCACAACTTAAACTATAGTAATCATTACTAATAAATATAAAATTATTAATACTTTATATTATTACATACATATATAGGTACTAGCCAAATTGATCGGGGTGAAAATTGAAAATATAAATGCAAAAACCTTATTAAGAAAATTTGTATGGGGGCGCCTTCGAGCTCCAATCCAACCATCTTGGATGAAAAACAAATAAATTAAACCTATGTATAAATACGTCATCATCATCACCATTTACAGCCATTCACTATCCACTGCTGGATATAAACCTCTCCAACATGCTTCAATTCGTTTTTGTTTTGGGCAACTCTCGTTTATCTCATCCAATACATATTTCTGATTTCATCCACCCATTTCCCTTGCGGCCTACCTTGCACCCTTTAAAACTATACTTCTTTCGTCTGTTTATCGTCCATTTTCTAACTATGAGACGTAATAACGTACACAGTACAAGAAGATGTACTTAAATATCGCAATGAACTTTTCATTTTACAACTTCCAATTTAGCTCAACATTACCGCTTGATGATATGCAAAGCTCAGTTAATATGTAGCAAGCTATATTTGTAGAACTATAAAGTGACATACATTCCTAAATAATTGTTCTAAAATTTAATACAAAAACTCAACTACGAGTATGTGTGTGTATAATAGATATGGCGTCACTAAGATATCCCAAAAGTTTAAATTTCTTTTTAAATTTTAGTTCCTAGGTTTTGCGATACTACAACTATGGCGATTAACCCTTTCGACGATTCGTCTCGGGCAAAATGATAAAAAAAAACGAAACGACTACCCACCCACCCCTGCGTAGATAGAATAATTTCCTCGTCGTCCACGGCTTATTATGCCATTTTCATGAATATTGTATGGCAGTGAGTGGTTGGTCGGTGTGTCGTCGGCGCATCCCGCCCCGGGGCGGCAATAACACCGCACTGTTCGACCGATACATCTTTATAGCGATGGCGCTCGTTGCCTTTATGGTAGCCCCTGTGTTGGCAGCAATTGGGCAATGAGCCGTGCTGCCGTCGTCCTCCACGTTATTATTATTATTATTATTATTGTTGTTGTTGTCGCATCATTTTAATATTCATAAAACAGGAGATTCTGCACGCCCCTGGACAAGGCGGTAGGCGCCCGATCCCAAGTTCCCTTACCCCGCACGACTCAGATTCTAATGCTTGTTTGTCTCTTTAATGCTAGAAATCGAGACATTTGTTGAATACAGACCCACCCGAATGGATACTCTGATAATCGGTAAACTTCACAGGAAATAATAACACTAAGAATAAAAACAAAACGTGGAAAATAAAGTTCCACAATTGACAAATTGTAATTTTAAAAATTCAAACGAATATTGTAACAGGAATATCGATACTGATAGTATATGTCACTAGTGTTATTTCAACGGGTGGCTTCGGAAAGGAATTGATACACGAATTAAAATTAATTTATATGGTATATATAAATATATTGTAAGGTAATTTATATGGTGAGTCTTCGTGGATGTGTGTATGTGTGTACGCTCCCGAGCAGCGCATCTGACTCTGACGTCACCCGTTACAAGTTAGGTGCTCAATATCAGGAGCACATGTCAGACGCTTAGGTCCCAACTTCCCCGCATATCCTCGACACGGTCAGTCGTCACACCACATCCCTATAGCGGATGCTTAAAATGCACCCATAGGTCAGAATTTATCGTCGTTGCTCTAATTGGTCAAACGTTTTAGTCCACGTGTACATAGATATTTTGTATGTACATATATATTTTGTATTCCATATTGTATTAGTGTTGGTTTTCACCGTACTTGTAAAAAAACATACATATATTACAGGCTGGCTGTAGAAAAGTAACAGAATGTGTATAACCACCAAATCATTCCTCTCCCTCATTCGATTCCTATCAACGTTGCAGTACAGAATATCATATTTCCCGATGATTTCAAGAAGACAGACGTTGGGGGGTTGGAGCGAGGACAACGCCCTTTTGGGCAATGTGTTGCACAGGGAAAATCATGGGAATTTCGGGCAATACAGCACCCGAATCAGTGTCGCGCGACTGCGTCCGCCCGGATATCCGTTTTTGTTTTTCCATTAAAATTACGACATCCATCCTGTGGCAAATTTTGCGGAAACGCGGCCACCGAGAGAGCGCACGGGTCCCGGGGCGAAAAGGATTTCGCAAAATTATCTTAAACTGGATAAAGTGGGGAAACTTTTGAACCGAGTTCATCGGAGCGGCTTAAGCTATCTTTCCCCTTCCCAAAATTTTGTTTCGGCTATAATCGCAACGAAACCGGAGCCAGGCAGGGCGCAGGAGCCGTATAACTCCTATTGTCAAGGTTTATAGGGGTACTACCTTTATAGGGGCTTTGCCTATGATGGGTACCGGGGAAAATTTGAATATGCACGCGCAAGCCTATTATTCCGATCCCGGATACATTTATAAATACATCATCACACACACACAGTATAAAGCAAACGTTAAATACCTTCAGCTATTCCGAACACATCAGCAATATTAAATATCTCACCTGAAACAATAAAAAACAAACAAATTAGATAAAATACTCCAAGCATGTGTTCATAAGACCGGTATGTTGTATGTACGACACACAGACTGAAAGAAAAGATGAGGAGAGACAATAAAAACGAATCAACAATGAAGCATATCACTCCCCGTCAAATTTGACGGGCGGTTACATAAAAATTGCGTCAACGAATAGATGAAAAGGTTCAAGGGCGTATTTTGTCATTTTCTTTTTTGATTCGAATTCCTACAAAGCCGAATGCGGATAGGACTTGTTTTCGATGCGATGTCAACAATGTCAATCATTCGTTTGTTTCATTACAACTATGCGTAGCCTGTCAATTATTATACCCACTTACATTCATTTAAATACACAATTAAATATCTAATAAATTTGATTAAATCTGCAATGCGGCACGAATGATTCATTAGAAACACTTGACAGTTGAACGGCGTACAAATTAGAGTAAAGATAGTTTATTTAACAATTCAAATTAATAATAATTAGTGAATATAAATCTTGAGCGTAATGCAAACATATGTATATTCGTATGTGTGTGTTTTTTATTATTATTTTTGTTTTCATTGACAAAATTAATAGGGGTTAAATGTCGACGTACACAACTCATCGATTTGTTTAATTTATTAGTGGGTTTTTCGACGCCACGAAGTGTCAATACGAGCGATTTAAACCTGAGTTATTGTCTTACGATTTGAGTAATATACGCTTCGCATCAGATAAATTTAACGTCATATATTCCCAAGGCTCCATCGATTCGCCTCGGTCTGCCTTTTTTGCCTAATTTAGGATCTAATCGCGCGTAAGGCAATTTCGAAGTGAGCGCACACACACACGTCATTATATTTTTTTTCTTATTATTTATTTTTTCAGTTTTGGTTTCATCGCATGATAAATTACAAACATCTACGACAAATACGAGTGGAGACGTCTAATCTACGAGCGGTGATCTAAAAGCGCCGAGGCAAGTCGACGATGAAATAAGCTGTGGGGCGCGTCAACGATGACTACTTTTCTTTGGGGAATTTCATGCATCGTTTTATGGTGGATGATTTTAAAGTTGCACATCATCCTATGCGTATTTAAGACGCGTATTACATATTTTTAATTGAAATTTACTTACAACTAGACAGACAGGTACAAATTGTACAATTGCATATTGTGGTACATAAATTATCATCTATTATACAATATAAATAAAATAGATTTACATAAACTAAAAAAAATTACTAAAACTTTGACGAGTACAAATCGTTATAATATCGGATACAAATGTTATATACAGTCCAATTTTCAGTTACAAAAACACCATTTCTGTTAGACTTAATTCTCAAATTGTTATCACTTATTTTAATTCGATATGTCCAGAGTCTCGGAAAAG
Organism: Arctopsyche grandis; assembly: GCF_051622035.1. NCBI lineage: Eukaryota > Metazoa > Arthropoda > Insecta > Trichoptera > Hydropsychidae > Arctopsyche > Arctopsyche grandis. The sequence continues at coordinate 23,315,504 of NC_135359.1, forward strand.
CAGAATAAACATATTACAGACCACTAGTATTTTTAAATATTGTTAAACGCAAAACATTGAATTTAATGTTTTGCGAGATATAATATTTCTCAAAATGAAGAAAAGTGAACATATGCCACTTTCAATAATTATAACGGCTCATATTCTTTCTAAAATAAACAACAAACGCTGGAATTAAATATACGAGCGGTTTAATTTAAAATAAATTAAAATATTGTATTTGCAAATTAAAAATCGTGGACTCTTGTGAAATAATAAGGCGGAAATATAAAGCTACCGAGATGAGTGAATCCTAAGCCGGAAAATTAAGTTTGAAATTAAATTTCCGAGAAGTACTTTTTTTCATTTGAAAAATTGAAGCTAAAAAGCGATACTTCAATATAATTACGAATCTCTTATAAAACGCATTTATTTTATGTATGTACATCTTATACCAAAAATAAAATTGAATCACATCGAAAAGATATGTAATATGCATGATACGAAAAATCAACTAGTACCTACGTACACACATCCAATCAAGCTAAAAAAATACCTGAGCTGAAGTAAACTGTACATATTTGAATGTAGAACTGCGTACGCTCTAACTTAGAATTTATTGCTTAAATGAAAATATCAAAATTTTATAAAAATTAATTTAAAAACTTCATGATTATCACCATTATATGTATAATAATTGTTTTCTATAGCTATAGTGTATTGGAATGGCAATAGACGGGTAGAAGAATGGACAAAAGAAGTGCTAGAATGGTATCCGAGAGAACGAAAAAGGGTAAAAGGAAGACCGCAGGGAAGATGGGTAGACTAAATAAGGAAAATGTGTGGGGTGAGATGGATGACTGTTGCGCAAAATACAGAGGAGACCTTCATCCAGCAGTAGATGGTGAATGGCTGTAGATGATGATGATGATAATATAACACTTTATACGAAATTTTCACCCACTGAATTAGTAATATGAATATGTTTATGAGAAAATGCGCAATTTTTAATTTTTTTGCTTTTGCATTCTTTAAACTCAAAATGTAGTATTGCTGTACTAAGTGAGTATTAGAATCTATAATCAGATGTATTTTCTATTGATTGTGATTTTTATTGCTTTAAAATATTTATAATTAATTATCTAGCGAATTTTTTAAGTTCAAAATATACTTTTTTCCTTGGTCTACTTAAGTTTATAGTCAAAAGATTATAGTTTTTAAAAAAATTGTCATTATTACGTTTTTCATAATATTATATTATATTACCAGGACGTCATCCGACGAACGTAAAGCGTCAACGAAAGCACGACTTGACAGAGAATCGTGTCTGGTCCCGAACGGGACGATTACACGTCGATTTCTGATTTATAATAATGACAGGGGGGTTGCGGTGGTTGTAAAAAAGCTCACCATTACGCGTTTCCCATAACTAGGCTCGGGGGGGCCCCCTTCACTGTAATTTAGCGTTTTGGCCTAATAGATCGAGGGACCCGAGAGGTCGGGGGCCCCCGTGGACACACCGATTATCCTCTCGCAGCCCGAAAAACGCACCCAAATGGCCCGGCGTTTATTGCAATTAGCCGTCTCTCTATACTCTTCTTAGGAGCCGCTGACGCCATTTGGCCGCGCTTAAAAAACGCTTAGCGCATGCGCACACTCGTACAAAATTGTCAGTAATTTATATAGGTATGTACCAAAAAAAAAAAAAAAAAATTAGGGATGTTCGTGTGCCGATGATGCGCGATTGGAGAGTCGCGACCCCCCTCGGAAGGTTCCCGAAGATCGTTAAATATTATTAAATTTTGATGGAAAAAGTGCCCGTCCGTATGTTGCCGATTCAGAAGGGGAGTAGATGATGATTTTTTGCATTTTAAGTGGACCTAATATAATACGAATACTATCGAAATGAATTCGGTAAGATTTTTTTCAAAATGATTTCATGTATGAAATAAATTAATATCCTACATATACATACATACTTTATTTATTTAGCTTTTCAATCCAAAACCAAATTATACCAACTAATATTCCTCACATTGTATCAAAGACATGCCATGACCTTTAAGTTTAAACCATCCATAAAACAATACAAATATTCAACATCGAAACACACTTTTTTCGCATTCTATCGAAGGTCGTCCTCGGCCCGAATCGCAATGTGCACAATGAAATTTTGAATAATTAAACAAAATTTTCCGGTCGCTTTGAAATAGAATAATATAATAATATTCAAATATCACAAGAGAAAAAATAAAAATAATACGACTTATTTTAATACAATTTTATAATGTATGGCTCAATTATTCAAAATGGCTCGTCTTGAAACAAAACGGGTCGAACCTCGCCCAATATTACATTCAATTACGAACACTCTTTAAAATCCTCCGACAATCTCAATTAACCGACGAACCCGGCCATAAATTTATTTATCCGGGTGAAAATAATTCATAACGCAATTAGGGACCACGCCATTACGGAACCGTACGCACATACGCACACACATAATCGTGCCAAAACAATAAACGTACGTATAAAATATATAAATTCACACACACATATATATATATAATACATACCCAACGGAATTAATTAATACTAGAAAAATCTCAATATTAGTGTAGAGACGATTAGGAATATTTTCACACGTGTGAAGGGTATTTAAAGACATAGCGAGACAATTAAAAACGAAAATAAGCACGCACTATCTAAAAGCCAATCTTATAAATCAACAACGTGGAAATAAGTTTAACGAGCCGCGTTAAGATAACGCGACGGTCGGTCGGTGGACTGAAAAGGTGGATGGATGTACCGTGTAAAAAAAGTATATACGTGTCGTTAAGTGTGAGATCTGCTGGCCCATCAAATTACGGGAAAAAATTGTCCCTTTGATTAGCCGAAACGGAGAGGAAATGATAAATGTTACTATGATGACCTGGACGCAGGAGAATCCTCGGGTTTCCTCATTATCCACCTAATGACTTATTGTTCGAAACTGTACCTGCTGCCTCTTCAGCTTGCAACACTTTTTTTGTCATTATAGTTACGTTAGGGTGACCAAAACTCAATGACTCAAACACAAACTATTTTTTTCGACAATAAAATATACCATCAATTGTATACAATGCACATACAATTTTGGATAGTTTGAGGAACAGTTTCGAAAATTCATAATGAAAGCACAGTCGCCCTACATCAGACACGTCCGGGAGTCGAACAAATTACTATCGGATCATTAAAACGCGCGTCCCGTTTTGAAATCATCAGGCCTGACATATCAAATTGGTGTGTCGTAATATTGCTGCCTGTGATGTGTTATTTTTTTTCGGTTTTTTTGACTGTCGTTATGCCACATCATAATTTTCCATCACACCATAACACTCCCACAATGAACGGTAGACGTACACAAATGAAATAAAATTAAACTTGATGTGTACAGACAAAAATATGAGGAAACTTCTACATATAGCCAGCAGCATAGCTCGGACGTTAAGCTTCTGCTTACCGTCAAGAAGGTGCCGGGTTCTATCCCTGAATGAAAATGAATTTTTCAGAGTATGCTGTTGGTCAGACCTGGATTTGTGACTCCAGGTTGATCGTTTCCTATCAGAGTTTGCCAATTTTCTCTGATTTCATTGTTGAAACGGTTCCCGGAAAAAAAAAATTGGCTAAAAATCCTTCCTGCCTACTATGTCACCACTATTTGAAAAATTTGATTGATGTACAATAAAAATTTATGTACAATTCATAGATGTCTCGTTAATTTGCGAGTTTTTTCAGTGTCTCGCAATTCAACGACTTATAATAAAAATGCTGTATTTGTATTTGTAATTGGCCAGGAAGGCGCATTGGGATTTACCTGTAAGGCCTTCCTGGTATATATGTAAAAAATAAAAATAAAAAAAAATATACAGCAGGTGAAATATCAAAAATGAGCCCACCCGACACTTACAGGGGGTAAAAAAGAAGAAAAAACCGATAATCAACGTGCGAAATGTGATAAACGATTATTTGAACGGGTAAATTGTAAACATCGCCGCTAAATTATAGACGAAACTGTATCATTTTTATTAAACGAATTCGTGTTATTTCGAATCCGCGTTAAACGATTGACTTTTTTTGCGCTCGCGCATTAAACGGGCCATTCTCGATGCCTTTGTTGCTTAGGCCGAAATTATACGAATTAACTATAAAACGATGGATTTTGTGATTCGAATGCCGGTGATTTGTGCCGAATTATTCATATATGTATGTATGTGTTCTAAGAAAAAAGGGGCCCAACGTAATTACTAGCCCCGAAGCGAATTTTTTCACAACAAAAGGAAAAAACGCACGTAAGAGAGTGTGGTCGAGAGCAGATATCATTCCCCGAAGGCGGTGAATTATACCCATTTCGGTTATTACAGCGTTATTAAATCGGGAGCAAACAATTTTTAATTGGCCAATACAATAAGGCGTCATAAATAATGCAAAATAACCATAAATATACACATAAAAGCAACTCATTATCGCCATCAAGCTACAAACATAAACCGGATTGAGTGAATAATCGCTTATATGTAATTTTAATGAAACAATTAGTACTATCACGATAAATTCTAAATACCATACCAATTACATATTTTATAAAACATTTTTTTATACATCAAGTGATTCAATAGAAAAAAATAGCATAATATGTATGTATGTATAATATGTATGTATGTATGTATGTTTAAAAAAAGATATAAAATTTTCTATACGCTCGCGCGAATTTGAATATCTTGACAATATCATCGATAAATTCAAAGTTTTACCGTCTGCTATGTCTATCCAAGTGTCTCGTACAATATACACACGTGAAATAAATTAAATTCACTACCATTGTAAATAAATTGGTAGCATTATCGATTCGTGCTGGCGAATTTATACGCGTGCGATCTCGATTGTTGAATAATTTATGGAGAATCGCAATTTATGCAAATGCGACGCGTCAAAGTTCAAATTTTCCCAAAAAAAAAAGCTATAAGCTTACGCGACACGTTCGTCGACTTATTCTCGCTATTATTATAGTTCATGTGTGTATTATTTTCGGATTTCGATTTCATTACACTCCCACGGCCAACCGATATGACGTGACCCGAAAAAGTTAAGAAAATGACGGGAAGAAACGGTAAATTGTTGACATTAACAAAGTGGTATTGTTAGGTAACTTTTTCTTCTCTTTTTCGGTTCAATCAAACGTCACGCGATACGTGTGACGCCACAACAAAAGATTTGATCCTACTTTTATGTCCCGAGAGATATCTTTTCATACAATTTTATTTCGCCTAAGGTTTGTTAGGTCCCGTAAGCAGTCTCCGGCACAATAATAACACACCGCGTATACCTAATATCAAGATTATATTTTCCTTTTACGAATATATTGGCCATAAACATGGCTTACTGTCGTCAAGGTATGTAGGCATTGTGTGTCCACCCACCATACGATTATGCATACATATGAAAACGTAAAATATTCGTTGATCTTTACGGCCGCGAACGTGTTGTATACAACTTAATAAAATTGCTCTATCGTGTTCGGATTAATCCAACATCTTCGACATTGATACATGGGCGATACGAATCCGTAATTGAAACGGAACCGATCGCTTAAAATTGAATCAAACCGCACGATGATAATTATGCGAATATGAAAAGGAAAAAAAAGGGTCACGATTCGTCAGTTTGATTTGGGGAATTTTTAGATCGAATTTGATTTACGTGTCCGTTGAGGCCTTGGGCTAGAAATGGCCGCTTAGGATCTGAGCGTCCAAAAATAATAAGCGATCCCATAACTCAAACAACGAGTTATGAGATTGCGAGAATTATGAGACACACTCGATTCCGTAAAGATTGTACATACACTGCTTAAATAGGGCTATTCATCCCGATTACATCGCCCTGGGGCCCAAATTGAAATCCCCGGCGAGCTATTTACACCAATACGACGTTCATTTTCAGTCATTACTTAGAGATAATGTCAGCTTTTATGACGGAAATAGAGACATTTAAAAAAGTATAAATTATTCAGTAAAATTTATTAAATGGTCGTTAGTATAATTGGATACCTTTTGATGAGACTTAGCTTGCAAAGCGATAGGAAATTCAATTCAAAGTCTATTAGTGCTTGATTTTATTTTTATTCGTTCAGTATCTCAGCCATGTAAAGCTGCGATTATCGTTGATTAATAAAGTTAACTTCCTTTTACAACCACATTCATTTAGCTGAAGCTCCGACATATTTCAAGCTAGCTTTCGTCATATTTTATTATTTTACTTGTAGTAATATAGCTGGTACAAGGTCCGGCAAAGAAACCTGCCAGATTTATTGTATAAATATTAGATAAAATTTTACTAATAATACAGTAACAATTTATTTTCAATTGAAAAAATAAGCAATTGAAACTAAATTGCATCTCATGCACTTTTTGAATTTATAATAAATTATGAATAGTTTAACCATTTTTGTCAACCTTTAAAATCCTAGTTTTTTTTCGTCGCACTCTGTTTAAGAATGCTTTCTTTGACATGAAATACATATCTATACTTAAATCTTAAGCATACGTATTTTTTCTGCAAAGTTTTTCGATATTAAAGAGCTGCTGCCTGAACATGACAAACATTTTCACTATCTGGCATGTTGTATCTGATTTTTTCAATACTTGGACAAAGTTAATTTTCCAGCAAAGTCACGTTCCGGAAAAACTTGTAACTTGTACAAAATGATATTTCGGGCTGTGTCGGCATGAAAAACAATATCGATTTCTGATATTTTCAGGGCGAGCAAAATAAAGATACGTGGAAACAAAGAGAAAACGCAAAGATCGACCGAAATTAAACCGTTTATATTCAAAAAATGCTTCTGCGCGCGGCCAGATAACACAACACGACTACGTAGAGCTCGGTAGCAGCGATTTTACAGGCGATTATAGGTACGTACTCCACCCACCGAGCCACCCACCCGCAAAACCAACCCCCACTCATACACCGTGACCGAAAAACCCGGTTTCGCAGGCCTGAAAACCGGACCCAGCTTAAGGGGATCTCCGTTGTTTTCGTCATGTGGGAGAAACTGCCGCCCCGCATAATATATTCGGTCCCGGGACTCGGGACTCTGGATAACAACGGCGTTTACGGTGTTTGTATAATTCGGAAATTCGGCTACTCTACCATCTCTTGTGTACGTATAGTATCTCCGGTGCACGGCTCTACCCGGTAGTACGTGTCTCGGCAATATCAAAATTGCGCCCGAACAACCGCACACTTTGCGAATTTTTAATGCGATTACGGCTATACATATTCCAACCAACCCTTTTGGTCGATCGAAATTGTTACTTTTGCCGCAACAACGTCGTAAAAATTACGAAAATTGCAATTCGGCGAAGTTTTTCTGACGAGTCGCACTTTGGTGTCATAATTGTAATGTGGTTTTTTACGATTAAATTGAAATTCGAACACGTACACGCCCGAAAAACATAAAAAGAAAAGTTAACTATAATACATCCAAATTTATACTCACTATAGATAGCAATATCCACAATAAAGAATCCTTTAATGATCATTTGCTTATAGAGAAAAAAAATAATACCAAAGCTACAAGGAAAACGATGCTTAGAATGGATACAACTTTACATTGTTTTCTTATAATATAATGTGCAGGGGCGGCTCGTGACACTAAAAACAGATGAGGCGCGAAGAGGCCAAAACCACCGTCCTAAATATTATTTTGTTGCCAAAAAAATAAACGTAATACATTTTTAGTAACATTAGTATGTGCAATAAAAATGAATTATTTTTAAAAATTATCGATTTCGTTCATTATATGTTCTATAAAAGCAAAAATATGATTAATAAAAAAATATTCAATGATAAAAATGAAATAATTGACATATTGTGATTGAGAATTTAAGCATGCCTTGCAAAATATAGTTGAAATGTTGACAAATGTTGACGGTGCTGTGTATTTTTCCAATCGTATGATGAATATTCTGCGCGCGCACATTAATACGGGAGGAAAAGCCTGTTCCTCTTGTTCCTGTTGTATCCTGCTCGCGCAAATTAAGTGGGTATGTACCGTTTACCATGCACCCATTTTTTTGATCTTTCGACTTAAGATCATTCGATTTTCGATCTTTGCCTTCCGATATTTTTGTTTTCTGTAATTTAACATTCTGGCTCGTCACGGAGACCGGATGAATATATGTGGACGACCAGGGCTGGCGTATTCTGCCCCAAAGAGGCCTTTACGAAGCCAACTAAAAATGAGCTTCTGTATATGGAAATACGAATCATTTTTCTCTGCCTCGATTGACTGTTTACACCCTACACACAGTATAACACACCATTCACAAGTGCCAGAGAAGTACGTAAGCTGAAGCTGGCAACAACGGGACGACAACTGTCCAGAACTGAATTACGAACCGGTTCCGCTCACCTTATGGCCATTTGAATAAAAAAAACACGTGGTGAATCTTGACGAATCATCAACAAAATACAAAATTTCTTTTCCTTTTTGGTTATAAGAAATGTGTGTGAGGCAAGCCCCGATTGTGAACCTCAATACGTAATTAATAAATGTGAAAGTATATTGTGAAGCTGAAGTATTTCTGAAGAACACTATATACTTACTATGTACATATATAGTGAAGGTACATGAATTTCTGGGCCTGCTGGCATCGTGCAAATTATATGAGGTTCCCCATTAAAATATCTAGACGTTTCGGATTTTATGGAAAATTTCGCTCCATTAGGTAAGTAAGTTTCCTTGTATCGGAGCGCATTTCGTATTCCCATTACATGTAAGCAAATATGCTCCTCCATAAAATTTTATGAAATGCCTCCGCAACCGTATTATATCAAAATATTCAGTTCACATATTCAAGACAAAAATTCTTTCGATATATATAAAAAAAAATATTGCTTCGAAACAAAAGTACGTTTTTACTAAATGTAACATGAGAAGTGTTATCACAAGCACTCACTACACACTCAAAGCTACTATGCGCAATGTTCGAATAGATATGTATTTTTAGTCTATCGTTTACTAAGGAAGGCGTACGTAAATGGAAAGTTTTACATATTCTTTCACGGCTCACTTCCAAAATTGTGTGTGCAGAGAGGCTGTATGTGCCATCTTGTAACCCCTTTGCATTATTTATGGCATAAAATGAGACGCAGGAGCAAGTTTTCCTTGGAACTATAGTTCTTATCGGCCCAGAGATCAGGTTTCCGATTAAAAGGGACTCCTCGCACATAAAACGGGGCCTTTCGTGCTGAGGCCCCACGGTGTCTGGTGATAACGGGTGGGACACCTAAGAAAGCTTCAGAAACTTTCAGCAAAGCCCGGTCGTCGACGGGATAAAATGTGTCAAGTAGAGCTTTAACCCTTTCACGGCTATGTCGTTACATAACAAGGCTAGTTACGAACCATTCACGCGAAAAATATCCACAACGACACACCCACATGCTTACATATGTACATACATCCATTATAAGTCTCAAAGAAACGGAAGCAGCCTGTAACGGATTAATATTTATTCTACAATCAAGTACATTTCTGAGGCTTTCGAAAGTCACCTACCATGCATACCCACTATCGAGAGATTTCTAGCCTTTGAAATATTACCCCGACTTTTGAAAATAACGGATTGTATTTTTCAAGCGGGTCGTATAAAGTTTGGCCAGCGTTAATTGCACCCGTACGCTTAGGATCCAATAAATAATCTACAATAAAAATGTTCGTCGTATTGAGAAAAAAATTAAGCTGGGGTAGAGGGGGTTATAGTCGTAGGTAGAGAATCGCTGTCAAATATCGACTAGTCATAAATTTTTTAATACATAAAAAAATAATTACTTAACACTGAAGTGTTTATGATCTAGCGCGTAGATCATGCTATATATTTATTTCCCTTTCATTGCGCGTGAATCCTACTTTATAAGACCTACACTTTTCAAACTTTCCATAGTAAACATGTACTTAAAAAAGAAAAAAATCAAAATGTTCAACGGAAAAATACAATATGTACAATAGACAGAAATGGTGAAGCAATATGATACTATCTAATAAAAATATAAAGAGGGAAAGATATGCGAGATATTGGATGATGCTAATCTTACCATCAGACATGTACATGGGATATAATATCCAGGATCTTTAGTTTATGAATCCAACGCTCTACTCGATACCATTTTTAGAATACCTACAAGAGATACGAAATATTATTGGTTATTTATTGTGCCATATATAATATAATGCAATATTCACGTGCTTATAAATATTGTAGTCTTATTATAGGTAAATTTAGAAATTTTATCATATTTACTTTAGTATGCTATTTCATATTGAGGTCACGTTTCCATTTGCATATTTATCTATTTTATAACATACAGTTAGCATATGCAAAAAAAGACAAAATATTTAAACAAATATGTATAGTTAGTTTAGATAGAAGAGGGGAAATAAAATAAAAACTAACTTATTATATCAATTGACCACACTTTGAGGATTGCGCGTACAATACAATGTATCCGAGTACAAATCCGACCAATAATACCTACAAAAAAATAAAACCAAAACAAATCTTAATTACGAGCTTTCGAGATATCGAACGATCGCCGGCCATTGCAGGGGTAACCGGGCGCGAGCACAGCCGCCCCCAAAAATATGGGAGCAATTTATGAATAATGACCGCGATGTTATTAGGGTAGCTAGTCGAGGAGACGATGTGTATAAGCAATAACTAACGGACGGGCATGATAAAAACCTGATAATGGAGGTAACCAGCAATTAGTAACGTTACTAATTGCCGCCATAAATCCAACCGAGCAAACCCGGGCAGGGGTGGAGGAGGACGAGAGAGGGCCAAGTGAGAGGCGACCTCGTGTAGAACCAGCCACTACTCTAGTAATACCGACGTACACAATGCACCGTGTTCGGGTTACGGTTCAGATGATGCACCGTAACTGCATCCAATGCATTGCGGATTCAAAGTTTCACTAACGATACCCGCTATTCGCTAAGCGAGACAATGATGTAATCAACCAACAAGGGGTGGGTAAAGCTCACCCAAACTTTCATTTCATTTTTTGCTCTCACATATGGATGTAATATGTACTAAGGTTTTTGATTTCCCAGACTTTTTCAATTCCCGGGATACGGGACAGAGTTCGTCTCCCGGGATCCCAGGAATCCCGAGACATATGACATGTGATGTAGACATTTTTTTTTTTCAATTTAATTTATTTTTTATGAATTTTATTTTTTTATTAAAAAAAGTAAACAATTTGTATTTTAACTGGAAAAAATGTAATTATTATTTTATCTTTGAAATAGCTTCTTAAGAATATCAAAATATTTCAATAAGAATCCGAAAGCTTCTAGATTTCATAGACAATAGCACAAATATTTCCCACGAATAAAAATATAAGGAAAAAATGATGTGAATAAGAAACTTACATTATTGTATGGCCAAAGCACGACGTACTTAAAAGGCATTTATTTAAACGGAAAGTCATGCAGCTCATTTCTATCATCTTTATGGTACGAATTACATATGTATGAACATATATCGATTTTGAAAATTTATTCAGTAATCCAATTGTTTACCGATGCTATATACTGATTAATGTATAAAATAAGATTAGGAATTACAGATTGTATACATTTGTTACAGTCCAAGGGTACATTTAGTTCGTTCATGAACATACTAGTTTGTTTATACACGAACCAATCTGGTCAGCTAAAGTATACACTAAATAACAAATTGACAAAGGAACTAGTTTGTTCATGCATAAACCATTACACATATGTACCTATGTTTAAGTATTCTCAATCTTTTGTCACAACCTCTATATACATATGTATGTATACTTTCTCCGGGTTACAATAATTAAATAATTAGTGGAAACGGGAATTATATCAACGTTTTAATGTGTATTCCATAAAATTTCCAATTTAAATACTTGGCGTTTTGACATTTCAAAGGTTTTAACAGCTCAAAAGTTTTGACAGTTAAAACTATCATGCCACACCTGGTGAGTCCGTTGGAGCTTTTGACTGTTAGCACTTAAACTAAAACCAATAGTCCATGTATGAACAAACTAGTATGTTCATCAAAGAGCTGGAGTCAACACTCGGACTGTAGCATTTATATACATACATTAATTATATCTAGCATACTTTCTAGCCAACGGTCATGAAGGAACAATTGAAAATCTACTTTAAATCGCATTCCCAAATAAGAAATAAATCCTTACGAAAAAAATAACAACAAAGATACTCCAATCTAAAATAAATAAAACGCTCCAATACAAATTCAGACGATACCGAAGCCTCTGGAGCTTTCGCAAATTACACATACATAATTTGAACGAACGAACAAACATATGGACGAACGGAAAATGCGATAATAATAATCCAGAACTCGTGAACCCACGCGTAAAATTTAATTTAAAAATCAGACCAATTTCGCATTTAATACGATTTATTTCACGAATCGGGTGTACAAAGAAAACATTGAGTGAGGCCATAGGAGGATTATTACATTTTGTCGTACACATATAATATAATATAATGAAGGGGCGGGCCTATCAGCATTGTCCTATTTCACCCTGATACAGGTCGTCGACCCAAATAATCCCCTAATCAGGCGAGGAGTAGATAATTACAGGGAACACTTTACACATAATACACCATTCCATGGATTATTCAAAGATATGCACGCGCCTGCAGGATAACACGAGCCACTCCACTTACAGACATACTACACCTAATATGTATGTGTATATATTATTTTAATAACCACGATCGTATATGTGTATATTCAGGACGAAAGGAGGTGGATTACGCTGTCCTGAAACACTATTTGCTAAAGCCGGACGCAAACATATATTACTTTTCAAAAGGAGCGTATTAAATTCCAAATGAAAACGGAACACGCGTCCCGAATTAATATGTGAATATGTAGGGGCATCCTTTTTAATTGAGACCGTTCCTTGCATAATATTTTTTAATCCTTTCAATAAAAAATATTATTTCATATACATATCATAATATGTATACAAAAGGTACATTGCGATCAGAGATTTATCCACTACGTTATCTTACGTCGACCATATTTTGCTGAGTTCCTTCCTATAGCATTCCTGTGAACTACTATCTTGGAAAGTTTGCTACATCTCTACCCAATTCATCCCATTCAGCAAAGTTTTAATCCGATTAGTTAAGGCGTGAAAAATTATGAGGAGCAAATGTATCTACAAATCGGATATATAAAAATGAGTTAACATTTCTGAATTAGATTAGCGAGTAGAATCCGTGTGTTCCAATACACATAAAAAGATATCCAACATATCTGAATGACTTTTGTTTATGAATTAACATGCACCAGTGCTGACTAGCCAACTTCCACAACACTGCAGAACTTGTTGATAAAAAAAGGTCGTTCACGCCCAACAGATACGAGAACAATGCCGGAGACTCTCAACCCAGAAACGATGGGGAGGGGAAAATGGGTGGTTGTAAAGAGAGAGGGGGCATGTGTATAGTATGGCAAATAAATGAGTGTTTGCAAGTTTGCAGAATTGTGTACGATATTAATGTGCTGTTATATTTGCATTACACCCGACGTACTCGAGGTAAATACGGGCGTTAGGAAGTGAAGGGATGGAGAAGGGAGCAAGGGGGTGCTTTCGGTGGTGAGACACTAATGGAGCGCCTGGCGACATCAAACGCCCAACACCTAACCCTTTTGGACAAGTTTTCGGGGGTAAGGATCGCAATAAACCCCAAAATATACAAGCTCCAAACGGCGAAATCAAAATTAACGACGAATAAAACAGCGTGGGTAATCTTAGAGCGCTCGCCCAGCTATGGAATGCTTTCCAAGTAGTCTACAAGAATCATTGAAGCCGTCAAGAAACCATTACATATAAACTATTCTTGAAAAGAAAGCACTATTTGAAATTTGATCTCTTTTACACAGAAATATATCAATAATTTAAATTTCATCAGCACATTACATTTCAGTGAACCTTATACTAAGCACACAATCTAAATTTGAGTGACATTACAAATTTCTCACGAAAATATTGCATTGTATAATATGAGCCGTTATATTTGTTTTCTTCATTTCGAGAAATATCTCGCATAACATTAAATATAATGTATTGCGTTTTACAATAATTAAAAATACTGGCGACCTGTAATAAGTTTATTCTGCTTTCCCGAGATTCTGGACTTGCCAAATTAAAAGTAGTGATAAAAATTTGTGAATTAAGTCAAACAGAACTGAAAGTAGTGTTTTTGAACTGAATATTGGACTTCCGCCACTTTCAAATATAACAGCTCATATATTGATACATCGTATGTACATATGTATATACTATTATTAAGTATCATAGGAATACATTAATATTCAATATTTATACATCAACATAGAAATTTCAATAAAAAAATGTGTCGGAATGAAGACGTGAAAGGCAAATTGCATCTCTCACAAATTAAAATGCGGAAAATCGTCAAACACCGTCACAATTCAACCGGTAAAAATTGCGGAATGAGATTTTCATACGAAAAGAAAGGAACAACATCCACACCTAAATAGAAAGACGCAATGTTAAACGGAAAAATAAACAATAATAGCAGCGATACAATGAACAACGCAATGTCGTAATAAAAAATAAGTTCGCGATTCGATTACATTACATTCACGGTTTTAAGAATACAATATATTTCAGCCATTGTCGACGTAATTAGCAATCATATTTCATATGTAACGCTTCAATCGGAACACTTAACCAACACAATGGCGAATCTTATGCGCCAGTAATGGAAAACTAACGTCGTTATACCGAGCCAGAGATGGATCAACACATCGAAAATTTAAATCGTGATAAATTTTGCAACGAAACGATACGCATTCGGTATTGATTTCGATGATTAGATTTGGGTACGAATAAGACGTCGAGCTGAAGGCGCCTCTGCGCCTACGAACATTGGCCGAAGGTTAAGGTGAGATTGACCTTTTCTCTGCTTGGTCTGGGTTTGATTGAAGGCCCCATCGGGCCGGTCGGTCCACAAAGACACATTGTCATCGTCGCGGCTGACATTTATGGCTGAATTAAATGGCAACAAAGAGCCGCTCGGTCGCTTATTATTCAGAACGGGAGATGAGCGCTGGCGCCGGTGAATAATGTACTCTAATTATACGGTGGGCTTTCCGGATTCAAATCCGGATCAGTCATGTGTGGTGAACGCCGACACCTCGACCTAATAGGTGAAAGTCCAGAATTATTCAAATTGGTCGTGTTTTCGTACCTGTGAGCGGGCGAGTGAGCAATTATGCCCCGAATTAAAGAATATGGTATATTGGCCCGCGTCCATTACTAAACACGAAGCAATCTCGTAATACGCTATTTCAAATTAAAACTTTGATAAGCTTCACTATACCAGCACTTTACGTTTATTCTCGCGTTTGAATATTTTACCTGTGAACTTTTCACCCGAAGATTACGTTTTTGAAAAATGTAAAAATGTTCAAAGTTCACATGGAACGGTTAGTTGTGACACTCAAGGTGAAATGCGATGAAATTAATTTCAACCGTTTCATACATTAAAATAAAACTACGTACACCTATGTATACATACATATTAGTCGTTATACATTAGAAAGTGGCATAAATTCAATTTCGCAAAACATTGAATACAATCAAATCAAAATAAGTGATAATAATTTGTGAATTAAGTCAAACAGAAATAATGTTTTTGGAACTGAAAATTGGACTTCCGCCACTGAAAAATTTAACATTTGTATTCGTTATATAATATTATATAACGGTTCATATAAGGATATGGATCCGTAGCCTGTTGTTTATTCTTAAAATAGTAGTACGTACAATAATAGTAAATTATCACGTAATTAATCCAATTATCATTTCCACTTTAAGTGAACTTCTATTCTTAATATTTATTCGTCTTAATCAAAAAACTGTTTACTTGAATTGTACATATGTGCATATGTACCTACGACATACTTAAGTGTACATCGAAAACAGCGAATTTTGGAATTTGGAAACACTAGTTGGAAAAGTTGTTCTGTATCATGAAATATCCGTTAAAATGTAATAAAAAAATTCTAAAAAAACATATATTCGCACAACCGCCAGACCAATTAAGTTTGTGAAAATCGTAAATTTTTCCCATTTTTGGAGGTTTTTTTTTTATTTAAGTTCAGCTTTGGTATTTAATTTTTTCAATCCACTTCATCATATAAATGGAATAATTTTACATTTAAAAAAACTCATGGTCTGAATCGTCACATTGCTAAAGTACAAAAAGAAATCTGAAACTTTGTTGTGCGTACATTGTCGATGTTCTTTAAACAGTGTTTGTCACGTCTACTAATTACTAATAATGATATTCTTTTGTATTTTGATCGATTTTGAAAGATATCATTATTCGTCGATGTGATGATCAGAATACAATCTTCACTATGTTCAAGATTTTAACCATTTGATAATCCTGTTCTAATCATTTCCTTCATCGACCAACAAATTATAAGCATTCTAACGTCGAATAGTATAACATTAAAAAAAAACTATTCAGCAATGACCAACTTACAAATCCCCTGATGAATTAATGTACGTTAATAATTTAAATACACGGATTACTACATTTAAAGTCATCTACTATAAGATGTTCGGTGATAAAAAAATCCAGATAGCATCCATCCCTACCGAGTATTGCATTTAATCGATTTTAAGTATGACCAAAGTTCCATTACACTGTCTAGTGGGTTACAGAGTAAATAAACAGTGAGAGGGTGAGAGCCCCGTAATTGCTCATATCTCGATTGGGGATTCACGAGCCGACGCCGTTTTTATTTTTTTTCTCGATTCCTTTCCTTTTCCTTTATTTTTTTTTGATGGTCCTCCGGGTCTTCGTTGCGTCTGCATTAAAAATAAACGGTGAGGAGCATTAACGGAGGGCAGCGGAGTTATTTATTGGGCGGTAGGGCTCGCCCGATCGCCCACTGTCCACTGGGGGAGCCCTGGCAACACCTCCTCTCTTTGTGATCGAATCCACAGATCCGATGGGGACCCCATACTCGAAACGGTAGAACTCAACCGCCACTGTTTACTCCTCGCATTTCGCAAAACAACGCTAATTAACACGGTCCATATATCAAACAAGTGGGCCAAGGTCAAAAAATTTTAACAACAATTAGTCAACAGTGAAAGCTGTTAATAAGTTTTGCGCTTAATACAAATCTATACAAAAAATCTCATTTAAAACTTATTTATTACAAATTAAAAATCACATATATTATTACAGCGCGAAACGCTATATCAATTTTCGCTCAGAACGGGAACGTTAAGATTTTGTGATATCTGATAAATTATGAAAATGAAAACATTAAACATATTTTTAGTAAAGGTGTTTCGCCCGGTCTATAAAAGTAATTGTTACGTGACAAAGCTTACTAAATTACATCCCCCATAGAAAAACGAGTGCGAAAGCTTATTTTTATTTTTCTACCGCCTGGAAAAGAACTCGCTTTTGGACGTCCCATATAGAATAAAAAAACCTTTTTAAAAATTAAATATTTCATATCGTATAATATGTATATAAAATCCTTCAATAAATAAGGTGTAACATTACCGTTGAATTGTATTCGGATTCATTCAATAGAGTGTAATTGTATGAAAGTTTACTGAAGAATATTGTTAATTAATAAATAAATTGAAATTTCAGCAAACGGAAGTTATTTGTGTTGCAATTAAAATTAATCGGTCATTGATTTACAATACCTTTGTAAAAACTTAACAGAGGTGTACAAACTCTGTATACATAAGTATAGGAACGAGAAGGTAGTGTAAATAATGAAAAATTCGCCCATAGTAGACACGATGGATTTTCCGAAAACTGCGTATAAATCTCGGTAAAGAAAGGTCGAAATTCGGAATTTCGCTTATGTAAGAGGACACATAAAAATTTGCTCGGCCTCGCCGAGAGACAATAAACAGGATTTATGATCATTCCGTATACGGCGGGATAATGCTGCGAGTAATATACGACAGTTAAAACTTCTCGCGGGAAGAAAAGGAGAAATCCTGAAGGAAAGACATCCATCTTGCCTGTTGGGGGATGAAGAAACGAAGACGCCACCCACCCACCCACCCACTATATAGTATAGTACTCACAATACAACCTTCCAGACGTTCACTAGCAGTAAACAAACCGAAACTATCCCCAGGAGATTACACAGAAGAAATGCTACACAGCGCGAACAATCGCAGCCGAATAATGACACATGTATGTATGCGGGACTGAAATATACACATATCTGTCAACATAACTTGCTGCAAATCTGACTGATAAAACTCGAGAGATTTCAACGATGCGCCATGCTTATTATTATGCAAATGTCGTTTGTGAAACGGATACGATGAATCCCCTTCTGCTGACGAATAAAATCAATTATCGTCATTGTGAATACCCGGTGGCGTAATTGCCATGAAAGGAGATGCAATGCCGTATATCTTTTGCCATCTCGAATCCATTTATGCGAGTGCAATTAACATGAAATTCAAACGAACAATAACCGATCACTCCTCGATCGCTTCGCGGTACATACATATGTACATACATACGTATATCGTTCGAGACAGCAAATTTAAGCCAAATCACTACGTGGATATACACAAAGAGATTTATCTTCAGACAAGCAGCAGCATGGACTAGTTGTTAGCATATAGTGCTTTCGAACAAAGTGGCCGCAAATTCGATTCCCACTGGTTGCTGCTAGCCAGACCATGGTTTATGACTCTAGATCATTTCCTATCAGAGTTTGCCAATTTATCTAATTATCATTGAAACATTGCTACAAATTGACATCCCTGTTATATCTATCACGCATTATTCGAGTTGCTGATTTGTATAAATGCTGCAAATTTCTCCATAGATGTCTCTGTGGATGTTGATCGTATTTACCTTGTATAATGCTTATAATGCTTCTATAAAATGTTTGACCATAGATGTCGAGTTTAATGTTAAAATATATAAAAATTATGTTTTTATAATTGATATTTCTTGATATGTATAGTATGTCGCATTGAAGCCATATGTAAGACGAGTGTGCATGATTGACTGAATAAAAAATAAACATAAATATGTCATAGCATCCCAGGCTAGGACACGACAAACCCTTAGAAGGATATATTCGTAATATACGTACATTGTTTTCAAAAAATGTTCTTGTTTCAAAATATGTACAGTTAAGACCACTTGACCGATTATATTCTGTTGCGAATAAATATTATTTGTTGATTGATAGTTGCTGTTTTCTGAGCGACCACTAGATCAGACTGGTTTGCCGATCAAACTGCAGACAAATCTCTAAATACATTTAATAAATATTACTTATCCATCAAGTTTTAATTATAAGTGTTGCCTGGCGTTTCGCAGAACTATCTTGTATATCTGCAAATGAAATACATAGAGATCGGCTCTTTTGTAGTAAAAAGTTTAAGTAAATAAAGTCATGTTTACATAAAATCATCTTCGTGCACACGTGTGAAAGTAAGACACACGAGTTCAAAGACGAAATTCTACGGAAGTCGGATCAGATGCGACTCGAGCGTTGATTAGATGACCAAATCAGTTGACAGGTCCGCATTGAGAAACGGGCTCGGCGTGTGATATTTAAATTCGACGGATACCATTTCGTGGTCGTTTTGTCGAATCGGCGGCATTGCTATCGCGGATAAAAGAAACTGTTTTGTCCGCGTCCATACAGACGGTGACAATGGATAACGGAATAGCGTTTTGGGACGCATCTCGGGCACATTTGGCGACCGTTGAGCCTTTTGTTAGAATTGACCGCGGTGTATATCCACAATATCGCGTTGATTATTACTCAGCAAAACGAAGGAGAATCGTTTCGCGATACATACATTCATACATACATGTACAATATACGTATGCATGTATAATACATACATAAGAGCCCTGGGTATAACGCGAATACATAAAAAACGTAATTGAATGTGTGGCTACTTGTAACGCCATACTGGAATCCATCTAGTAATTTTGAGTTGTGGGTTCGTCGGCCCGCCATTCTGCAAGTCATTTCCCTTATGAGAGCCCCGATATGTTCGGGACTTAACAA
Source organism: Arctopsyche grandis (assembly GCF_051622035.1). Lineage (NCBI taxonomy): Eukaryota > Metazoa > Arthropoda > Insecta > Trichoptera > Hydropsychidae > Arctopsyche > Arctopsyche grandis. Next base: position 23,335,669 of record NC_135359.1, read on the forward strand.
AACAAATATTGTGTTCGGCATTTTTTTACCAATTATTTTTTCCGTGTTTGCGGGCCCATAACGATTCTCAGAAATAAATGTACACTAGGAAAGGTGTGTCTTGCACATACGTGTGTAAACTTCAGGCGGGAAAAAAATAAGATAGCGCAACACCACTAAGAGCGTAATTAAAATTTGATGCGAAATGCACTTACAATAATAACCTTAGTTTAAAAAAATATATTTTAAATGATTAAATTCAAATTATCAAATTATTAAATAATTTTTTTTAGGTAGATTTATAAAACGGTGCTTTATTTATGTGTTACATTCAGATCAAAAAGGAGTTATGCCTCCGACATAATTCAGTAAAAGTTTTATGAGTTCAAAAGGCAGTAAACATTTAGTTAGCGAGAGATGAGAATGTCAAAACTTCCAGTAAAATTTGATTGACATCAAATATTCTAAAAATAATTTTTAGCCGATACATTTGGAACATTCCTCGGACTTGGTTCATTTTTACCCTGTTCAGTGTAACATCAAATTTAATCGATTTTCTCTTCTGAAAATATGTCTAAAATACGACCGAAAAAAATCGAGGTAAAAAAACCCATATTAAAACCCAATTTTGTCGGGTTACCGTAAAGTCATTAAATTGCCCTTTATTAGTTTTTCAATTCGTTCTTTCGATATCGAAATTTTCCACCGAGCATAAGGAGAATCATCGGAGGGGCTGCCATAATTAAAATCGACATTTTTGCAATCTAATTTCGCAAGAGCCCGTTACAAAAATAAACCGAAACGACGATAACAATCTCGAGTAATAAGTTCCAAATGAGTCGTGTTTGATACACGAGACTTTAACTAATTATTTAGAATTCTGGGGACGACCGTCTCTATCTCTGAAACTAAATCATGTTATCTGATGATCACAGGGAGCGGCCAGGTATACGCAGAGTCGATTGTCTCCTTGTCACGATGACAAGTTGAAATTATGGACGACAGGTGATCGGACATGAGGTTTTGGGCAGTGCCCGAGAGGAACATGGGCACTACGACTATTCTATTGCCTCATATTTGGATGACGAGGCTACATTAGAGGTCGTAGAGCAAGGAAAAGCGTACCAAGACCGAAACCCAACAATAAACACAACACGTTCTAACAAACACAAAAAAAAAACAACGGGCACAACATTTAGTCCGGACCGATGGAATTTTATAAGGAGCCATCTCAGATGAATAAAAATAAAAAAAGTGAAAATCCTATAGTTTGTTTAAAAGATAAATAAGTGATATTTATGTATATGATCATCGAAACTTATGCAGTTTGCAAATGTATGTATTTCAGTTGTAAGCGCAGTTGGGGGGCAAACGGTTCCAGCGTGTTTACGGATTGGTCACAGTTCTACAGACCGAAACTAAACACAAAGTAAAACATTGTAATGAGACATAATGAACGGTTGAGCAGATCCTAGGCTGGTATAGCTGCTGATGCTGCTCCACCGGTCTCCGACCCACTACAGACTACAGGAGCATTGTACGATTTATATATATATATATATATATATATATATATATATATATATATATATATATATATATATATATATATATATATATATATATATATATATATATATATATATATATAAAAAACATATTGTAGATACGAAATAAAAACGACTTCAACTACGTGACTGGGACACAACTACGCGTTAAATCAAATGGATTATGTGAAAAATCAAAGCGGTTACCTTCCAAGAACCAACCATAACCATTAGCCTCAAAACGCAAAGAAAATCGACTCGATTGAATTAAAACGCAGAGCCTTTTTCGGAATCATAAACGATACTAAGTTCAGATTAAATTGAACCATTTTAGGCGAGTAATATAATCAAAACACCTTACATGAAAATAAACTGACATAACATATATACATACACCGCTCTAAAATTAAATCACTTTTTAACAATAGTAGATTCTGAAATTTTAACAAGCATACACGAATTCAATAACAATTAATTTTACGCTCACGAAATTTATGAATGCCCACAGGGGTATACATACAGTAATAATAATATAAGGCGCATATTTTACACACACACAAACATAGGCCATTACACAGGGTGCACACGGTTAATTTTAACCGAAGCAAAAACAAATAGCGTCGTCGTTGAACGCCCTAATATCTGAACGCCAATAAATCTGACATCTCTTCCTACTCTCGAGAGTAGGAAATGTACACAATTCGGGTGGGCGACACGATTCGGTTTCTCCCCGCTGGCCCTTAGATGGGTACACGTTTGATATACGACGCCCCATCAGAGGTATTAATCATTCGTCTTAATCCATTAGTCACATTTGTGAGGTGAAAATGGGACGAGACTGGCTACATAAACGAGGTGTGATCAAAAAATACGGTGAGCGCGAGTGGAACAAAAACGAAAATTGCTTAGATGAAATCAGGCAGTGTAGTCGGTTCAAAATTCACCGACTCCGACTCCCGAATTTACCTTATGATTCAACTCTGACTTGAACGATTTTATTAAGATCGACTTTTTTCGCCAACGTATAAAATTGTAAGTAGTAAAAAAATAATAGCGAATTTCAAAATACAAAGAATTAAAGGAATTGAAAAATTTACATGTAACCCAATTTATTGAATTATGGTACAAATAAAATAAGTAAGTACTTTCATAGTGTATGTATGTGTATGAATTTCACACACAAACAAATCAATTTAATAAAAAAATGAGAATAAAAAACAATACAAGACGAATTTACTAGCCGATTTACTTCAATAAAATTGTATACTAGTTGACACATACCGTAATATTATTGATGAACTGTTTGGCCGCGGGTGACCGCTATAGAAGTCATGCGTAAAATACCAGTAGCAAGAATGGCGGGATTCGCTGTATAAACAAAATACTTCAGGCGTGATTCGCTATTTAAAAAAATACTTCAATTGACAAATTTGGTCACATGAATAAATCTTACAATAGATATATATTTATGTTCGAAAACTTAATTTAAAAATGCAAAGAGTTAAAATATATAATTATGACTCCGACGCCGCTTGAAATGCTCTGACTCCACAGCCCTGGATGAAATACAAGTTTGAATCAGCTGCCTTCAAAGTGGTGCGTTTGATTACAGACGAACTTATTTTCGGAGACTACAACATCAACACCTCTAACGAAAATTAATTACATATATCGTCAATTTGATTTTAAAGAAAATTTTGCCGAGCGATAAAATGCCAGTCTACATTTTTTTAATATAATCGAATTGCATTCGGTGTGATTATATTGACGATGTGTTTAGTCATTCGTATCACCGTAATCTTTTATCGCACACTTCGCACTTCCATTAATACGATACGGCGCACGGCGGATATCGGCCGAATCTGATTCCGATCGAAATTGATAGTAAATAATGAATGCGGATCGTATCCGGAACGGTTGTATGTAGTGGCAAAGGACCAAAACCCGGACTGACACTGTCCGTCTGTCCGGACGTAATTGCAGCTTTCGCAAAGGGCATAAATCAATCTCTTGCAACGTGTTACCGTGCCACCTAGAGCAAATACTCAACCATCAATCAGGACCTGTCCAATCACGAGCATTAGCACAAACCCTTCTGCAAACCCAGCGAAACGGCCAACCGCATCCACCTACCCGATAACCGCAATCTAAATCTCCAGAAATGAAATACACACTACACATAATATAATAGTAATAATAAAAATGAACACACGGAAGTCCGAGCTTCGGCGAACGGCGAGATAACCCACGGGTCAAATTGAATGTACTACCGTTCGACGGGCCGACTATAATAACACATCACTGGATGATAATTAATGGGGGATGAGCGCGGGAGATATTAACATTATTATTAAAGAAGAAGGGGATAGAACGCAGGCTTGGGGTTAATCTAGAGGTGCAAAGGAGACGAGGTGTGTAACAAATTAGTGAGGGTTGAATGAAAACGCCAGAGCGGTTAAGTGGATACCAGCTGTGATAAATGTATTATTATTGCATTTTTTTTTAACTAGGGTTGCGGGGTAAAAAAATCTAAACTTTAAAAGAAAAAACATTTGTGAAGATGAGTTTTCAATATATATCATCATCATCATCATCACCATCATCTACAACCATTCACCATCTGATGAAAGCCTCTCCAATACGCTTCCACTCATCTTTGTTTTGCGCAACTCTCATCCATCTCGTCCCACACATTTTCCTAATTTCATCTACCCATCTTCCTTGCGGTTTCCTTTTACCCGTTTGCATCCTCTAGGGTACCTTTATAGCACTTATTTTGTCCACCTTTCGTCCATTCTTCTAGCCACGTGGCTCGCCCATTGCTATTTCAATTTCTTCACTCTATCCACTATATCCACTACCCTCATCATACTTCTCACCCACGTATTCCACTTCCCGTATTTCCTCATTTTGCCAAGCATACAGGGTGTAATGCTTCTTTGAGTGAATTGGACTTTGTGTAGCATCTTGGCGTCCAATGTCCAAGTTTCACATCCATACGTCATCACTGGCAAAGCACATTGATCGAAGACATTTTTCTTTAGGCAAAGTGGCATTTTTTAACTCCATTCTAATTTAATACGCCTCTTTATTTCTTCTTTACTACCAATATTATATATTTCAAGGTATTCGGTAATGTAAAAACATGGCCCAACGGCCATGTTAGTTATTGCTTTATAAATGATGTATTATCGATGCTCATGGACTCATTAATTCTTCGTCGCTGTCTACAAACATGTAGATGACGGTTAACGCGGGGTCCATTAAAGATCATCAAAACAAACTTGCAAAAAATTAATAACATTTTTAAAACGGGTTATGCACGTAGGTGCGTATTCGGCGGTACGGAGCCGCGGTGCGACTCACATATGAAATATATTTTATGTGTTTTAGAACGAATTTATTATTTACTGAACGAGTTACGAATCGCCACTGGCTATTCGAACACTGCGTGGTAGGCACATCTAAGTTTATAAATGTAATATTTTAGATATAGCTTGTGTAATTAAAAATTGCCTGCACGATCTGTCTAGTTCACAGATACTGTTTTCGAATCGATTAATGAATTTAATGACCCAATAACCTAATTAGTTTACGACGCTAATTCGAAAAACATATTTATTTATTGTAATAAAATAAGAAGATACTTTTAAGGATTCATAATGCTCGCGAAGGTGAGCCACTGATGGTGATATTTATCAAAGGAAACGGAATTCGAATTAATGCCACCTACGGACTGTCATCGTACGTGAGATAGTGGCAGAGATTAGGCCTTAATTATTAGTGTGGTATACGACGAAGGTCCCTATACGAAAAAAAAGGCCTGATCAAACAAACAGTAGGGGGGGAGATTATTTATGAGAGACACTGCCAGATTTATGAAGAATATCCAGACAAATTTATGGATGAAAATTAAAGTCCGTTTTAATTCAAAGTCGCTCTTGATCTGACAAAATTATGGTAGATACATTGTGTACGTATAAGGTTCGTTTTTTTATACGGATTTTCTACGAAATGTGTTCGAAGGGGGTATAAAAAAGGCGTATAAAAACGAAACGCGAAAATGTAAGGTAACACGGTTGTCGATAACGACCATAGATTAGGCGCTTCGGGGTGAATCACTTAAGATTTTCATTGACAATAAATTTAATTAATTAAGGAACGCCTGTCCTTTTAACGACTTTTTTTCTCCGAGCGGCCAAAAAGGCCGCAGTACGTAATTGTTATTTTTTTTTTGATTTTTTTTCGTATGTGTCTTGCTTCCATTTCTCTCCGAATGTACCGTTAAACAACAATAAAACGTTAGTAATTGAATTTATATACATTGGCCGTATTATATTGTGAAGAATCATAATGTAATATAACATTTTCGAGATGGAAGCGGGACGAAAGAATAGCACGCTTTCAGAATATAAATATATTGTATTATATATATTTCATTTTTTTGTTTATTATTTATTCCCGTAGTGTTCGGGTTATAAATCTTGTCCTAAAAGCGCTTTATAGAATACGGTATGAAGATAAGGGATAGAAAGCGACTAAATTTCAAAGTACGTCATTTTATAACTGAATAAAATTCAAGTGAACATGATATTCGGACAAATATGATATACATACATAAGACATACATAATAAGTACGGGCCTCAAAAATTTTAATGAAATAAAAAGAACACGCTTTTTCAATGCATTATTCAGCTATTGGAAGGCATTAATCTTAAATAAGATGCACAATCATTAAAATATATGTACATAAAATTACACGCGAAATCACTAGCCTGCAAATTCGCAACCTCTGCATGCATAGCTAATTTTACCAAAGCATACATACAACGACGCCGATGATTTTGCACACTACAATCAGGTGCTTACAACCATTTAATTTAACTTTTTTTTTTAAAAAAATCCAATCATACCCTAGGATGACTTTCGACATTGGGCCGTCGAGAAATTTAAACGTTGGCGCCGATCTTTCATCGGTGCGCAAAAAAGAGTAAAAAGACACCCCGAACTTTGCATTTTCCGGCAAATGGGCACACAATAGAGGGTTCGCCCTATCGATTCGACTGGAATCCATCCCACTCGAAGAAACCCAATCGGACCCGACTTCCCGATAAATTTTACAATACCTCCACTTGCACAATTTGAGATCGTGACTCACGAACGTCGAGTTTTTCATTTGAAAGAGGCGTCCGTTCCTTGCGCTGTTTTACAACCGGCCCTTCCTCTCCCTTCCGCTGGCTCCGACTTCCCCAAAAGCGAATACCTAGTGAGGGCCTACCAATTTTATTAACCTACATATCAAAATAATTGTATTCATCATCGTAAAAGTTATTGCGTCGACGTTCGAAACGATTTATTGGGCTCGCGTGCAGCGCACGAGTTGTATTGTAAATATTACGGGCGGACGTTGCTTCCGGGCGTTTCAGACCCCAGAGAACGGGAATGACTTATTATTGTCATTAATGTGACAAAAGACCTATCATACCGTGGATTTCAGGAACGGGTCGGTGTTGTTGCACGTCATAATATTACGAGACAATTACGATCATCGGGGGCAAAGAAAATTGCGCGGCGAAATGACATCCGGTCCTTTGTGCCAACCGAGTGCGGAAAAAATAATACGTATAAACTATATTGACCATAATGAGGGCATCACAAGTGATAACGCCCTTCGGATGACGTCCTTTCGACTCACGCAACCTATAGGTATAAAAACAGACATGCTGAACCTTTTGCGGTTATTCTTGACATGTTAGATTTTGAACGATAATTGACTTGTACACACGCGTGAAACTCTACGAACAATGGAAGCTCGAGTGGAGGAAAAAATTGAAATTAACACAAATTTTCACAAGACAAAATGTAGCGTGAAATTAAATAATATACCTGCCTACTACCTATTCGTGGTATTACGAATTTCTAATATGTGTAAGAGAATGAAGCTATACCGCTTGATGTAAGCCGTTATGCTTATCAAAACAGTTTTAATAGCACAGCCTAATGCCTAGCTTTGATAAATCGTTTAAAACGAAAAAAAGAGAATCATTAAGTATTTTTCTCGAAAGGTAATTTTTTTCTTAATGCGGCATTTGAAAAATTTCTCTTTTGGAATACTTTGATAGTCTTCCTCATCTTTTTTTCGGTAGACTAATATAACACGGCATTGAAACGCTATACAATTTCATTATTTTTACAGTTACATTTGATACTAAACGGACGTCTTCTACGACTATCATTAGCAGGGTTGTGGAGTCGGAGCACTTCAAGCGGAGTCGGAGTCGTAATAAAAAATCAACCGACTCGGACTTATTTTTTAATCAATAGTATTTATCAACTAGTCTCCAACTCTATTGAATTAAATCACTTATAAATTTAAATTTAATAATTTCTTTATAAAAATCATGAAGTTAAATGACGTTTTGAATAAAATCATTGAATTGCACGTATTTCGATTTGTTGTAGCCAAAACCGATTGTTTCCTCCGTCTCATATTTTATTTTTATTCTCATTGATTTATTTGTGTATGAAATTCATACACGTTTACTATTAATGTAGACTTACTTTTTATTTAAACCTATTGAATACCAATAATTCAATAAATTGTGTTACATGCCAATTTTTAGTGATATTTTAAATTCCTTTAATTTTTTTTATGTTTTGATAATCGCTATTATTTAGATTACTAACCATTTTAAACATGGCCAAGACAAGTAAGTCGATCTTAATAAAATCGTTCAAATTGGGGTCGGAGTCAAATCACAAAATAAAGTCGAAGTCGGAATCGGTAAATTTTGAACCGACTCCGCAGCCCTTATCATTAGGCAATTCTTGAATGAAAAACTTAAAAATTTTCTGAAAATATTCTTAACTATACATTCATATTTTATAATCACAAACCTTTCTATTACGGTATGAATGAAGAAGTATTTCGAGTAACGGAAAATCTGCACAAACCTGAAACAAAAAAATATAAACATATTATTATTTTATTCATAAAAAATATTTGTGGGATTTCAGTTCATTCAAATGTGTCACAATATTCAATTAAAAAAAATCAAATGAATAAGATATTACATATAAATAAAATAAATTAACAGTAAGTCTGCTTACAGCCAGCACTAATGTATGTATTATACCAATGTCAAAATTATAATCGATTGAACTGATTTTGGGAACAGTTTCATATGCTTTTTTTTCATGAATATACAGTAGCATGTATACACCACTTGAATTTGCAATACGTGACAGCAAATCGCCCAAAAAAAAAGGTGAACGATCGCTGAAATTAACTAAGGCGACCGACCGCTCGTGCATCCTCACCAGTCATTTGGCGTCGATGCTGCAACACCACTACTTGCGTCGTGATGTATTTATTTTATAACGAAACTGGCAACAACAATGAATGGCACGACGCGAATTGATGTTATTATAATGACGGGCGAAAGGAGCCGATCCGCGAAATTTGCATTTTTGCATGCAGAGCAGCGTCCGAGATTCGATCGCGATTGCGACTAACGACAACGAAACAAGTGCGAATCGCCGAAATTACACACAATTTCTTTCTATTTTAATAATCAACCGAAAAAAGGTCGAAAATAAAGTCGACCCCCGCAGGTAACGACTCAATAAATGAAACCGCGTGACTGTCGAGCACCGATTTCGCATAATAACAGTGCTCGAGAATTAATTGAGATTTTGCACGCGCATGACTTTTGCATGATTTGCTTTCGGTACACACGACCGTGTACCAATTTGACTAAGTAATGCGAAAAGTTTGCTATTTATTGTTTACGAAATGGCTGCGACAACCAACTTGAGCATCGCAGCCGAAATAACAATGCGCCTTTTTATATAAACCTCCGCTTGTGCCAATTCAAAACCCATTTTATATACATTAAAGACAAAAACATTAAGCCAAGTCTTTATTTTACAATAATCCGAAAAATAAATACAAGTGATCATTGGATTAAATATCAACATATATAAAAGAAGAGCCTTTAGTTACAAATTTGTTATGCAAAAGTGCATTACTTCGATCATGCTCCAGATAAGACCTATTTTAAAATAGTTTTCAAAAGCCAAAATGCAATATACTCAATATATACAAATCCAAAATGCATTAGTACTCCGTATCATATGTATATGACTTGCTAATACGAAGCATTCTTAAGTTTTCTTCTATTACGTGGAGCCCTAGTGATAGGGTGCATTGCTTGAGAATTGAGAGAGTAAAGATGAGGTTTCTCAAATATACCTACATGATAGTTTACGGTCGCTATCCTTGGCTCTATCCTAGTTAATAATGCCAGAATTTTCTTAAGGAAACTTACATACATGTATATGTATGTAGATACATGAACTGTTAAAATGTAAACAATGTAGGGCATACTTACATAATTCCACAATTTATTTAATTGTAAACAGCGTATAAAATACAATTTCTAAATAAGATCCAATAGATTCGAAATGTACATAGGGTCAACTCTACCCTTTGTTTATTTTTTAAAATTAATTTCACCCTAAATTCCCATAGTCATGGCAGGTTCTAACATGCGAAGTTCACCCATTCGTTATGTGTATGCCGAAGGATGAATCAGGCTAAAAGTTTGCAAACGTCAAATATTGAAACGGGATGGACAGGGTTGCTTTCGCAGACCGCAAATTGCACGGATAAAATCTAATAGGATGTAATGACTGCGTGCGTTCTCTTGCGGCTGCGGTTATAGGGTTAAAACTCAAACTTCGAAAGCACTTTGTAGAAAGAGAAGCACGAAGGAAACCGTCCTATCGTACGAAGCTTCGAAAGTCATCGGAGGAATCGCGCGTGATAACTTCTAATAAATAAATAACAAAATATATATGTACATATATATGTATGTATAATATATATATATTAGAGGAAGAGGAAAATAAAAAAAGCAATAGCGAGCGGCGATCTCGGATGCGTTTAGTGGTCAGAACAGAATATATACCTAAACCAAGAAGAACAAAACTGTTGATGGGCAAAGCGTTCAAGCCAGGAGGTCAAGTCGCGGTTGCGGTATCGGAACAAACTCGACTCGTATACACCAACTAAGTACGTGAGGCTATTCACTCAAAATATACACATGCACACTCTGACTAGCAATTTTAGTTGTTTGGCACAGATGTGTCCACGCACGAGCGATTTTGAGACATCGTTTTACGCGACAATAAACCCGTACACGTGTACGAGATAGTCGCACGTTTGTGAGTTACACCTTTAATATAATACTAGCTTAAAGCACCAGACTCCTCAAATATGAAAAAAAAAACATTTTCCATCAGTTTAAACAGATTTATTTACCTTACACGTCGTAACGAATTTGCTTTAACCTTGTCTTTTAAAGACATTATAAAATGTGACTAGAATTTTCAAAACAAGAGAAGAAATAAAGAGACGTATGAAATTAGAATGAATGGTTTTTAAAACAAAAATGCCACTTTGCCTGAAGAAAAAGATATTCGATCAATGTGTTTTATCAGTGATGATGTATGGATGTTAAACTTTGATATTGAACGCCAAGTTGCTACACAAAGTCCAATGCACTCAAGGAAGTATGAAATGTTGTATGTTTGGCATAACGAGAAAATACTAGAAACGTAATACGTGGGTGAGAAGTATGACAAGGGTAGTGGATATATGGCATAGAGTGAAGAGATTGAAATGGCAATAGGCGGGTCTCGTGGCTAGAAGAATGGACGAAAGGTTTTCAAAAGAAGTCCTAGAATGATACACAGAGAATTAAAAAGGGTAAAAGGAAGACCGCAGGGAAGATGGGTAGAAGAAATTAGGAAAATTTGTTGGGTGAGATGGATGAGAGTTGCGCAAAACAGAGACGAGCGGAAGCGTGTTGGAGAGGCCTTCATCCAGCAGTGGATGGTGAATGACTGTAGATGATGATGTAAATAAGGTATGTATTTACACTTCAATAGTATATATGTACATACATATATGTACATATGTATATGAAATTGCATTGTGTCGCATTTCATATTGACCCTGACCCAAGCCACTTTTGCGACCGGCGATAATAACTGTTGACATTCAGGTGTGACATTTTAGGTCAATATCGTGGCAATCTTTTTCCATAAAATTATGAATACATACATACATACTTTTATTCATTGTAATTGTAATTCTTTCGATGTGTATTAAGCATGCATTCCGGCCTCAAGAAGAAACATCATTATGTATTGAAGAAACGATTCAATTTTCTCTAAATAAAAATCAAAGCATATATAATACAATTTTTAATAAACATTTATCGCTTAGGTATATAGCATGTTACGAATTGCAAATTTCTTATGCACGAATTACATATTCCGAGTTTTTGCGGTCGAACCGTTAACTCATCGCGGGCGAATTCGTCTCAGTAATACATAATAGTCGAATCTCGACCATGCGATATATTTTGAGCATCTCTTGCGGTATCGTATTAAAACTATTATCTCGCCGTTTATATATAGTAGATTTTTCTATTGCGAAAATTGCTCGAGTTAAAAAACAAATATAGCCCGAGGGGCAGTGTCGAACGCTTTCCATATGTAACAAATTATTAATTCAATAAAGCGACACCCCAAAGTTTCTAATTCGAGAATGATATGTATATACATATATGTATATATATACACACCGTTTAAAGTCATTCAGAATGACTGGCGTAAATTTTAAATATACACGAGAATGACTGTCGGGAAGTCGTTCAGATAAGACGCGCTTCACACCCTCTCGGCAACAATGACCAAATTAAAGATAATCCCTTAAAATGTCAAAACCTCACGCATCCGACAACGTAAACGAACAACTAACCCTCTCTTGGTGACTATTTATTGCTCGAAATTGAATTTTAAACGCCCCCATGGTGCACATGCAATGTCATCCTAAGTGCACCTGTCTTGCGCATCCTTCCCTTACAATTCCAAACAAAAACGTCGGTATATAGTTTATTATAAATAATAATAAACTCCCTCGAACACCCACAAGATAACATATCAGCAGAAGAAACAAAACGAGAGACAATCTACAGTATTTCGTTAATAGTAATTGTGATGGATCGGCGCCCCCACATTGAAGTGACAGTTTTTGAAATGGTCGTCTCTCACAGAACAACTCTTTCTAGTAACATCTTGTCCATTTGAGAGGTATTTACACTCGCACTATTAATTATACGAGCATTTAAATTACAAAAAAAACAACATTTGTCATAATTAATAACATTACTGGTTATTGATTTTTTATATGCTTGATTCGTTTAAACCACTAGTCACCGCTGTATGACATTACAAGTTTATTGACATCGTCGGTTCATTAGAACGAACGGCTTAATTACACGTGCACACAACCAGATAGAATGATTACATTTTTTTTTTCATTCCGAGAGGGTAATGTTCTAGCATTTACTACAAAATTGTAGGATGTATAGTAATAATAATAAAAAAAATTGCCAGTGAGCTTTTAATACCCGAATTTTCATAGCCCATTACCATACAAAAATACGATTAAAGCCAATTGTAATTAAGTAAGTATGCTTATGAGATTTTAAATTGGTAATTTTTATTTTAGCAAAAACTCAATTAATCTTTCATGTAATAATTTAGTTTATTTTATTATATCTTTAATATAAATACATCTTAACCGATTTCAAAACCATTAATGTTTATATAAAATAAAAGAAAAAAATTATAAATGTGATATTTAAGAGAATCGAAGAATTCTTGTCAATATAAAATCCTAAAAATGAAATCTATTGTAAATTATTTTTATTTTTTTTTAAGTTTGGACCATTACAGGAATTTCTAATGCGCCACAATAGTCAACAATATAAAAGTTTTAACAATATTATATATGTTAGTCGAAATGTATTTTCAGTTGTAATACATTCCAACTGGCATTTTAGGTAATTCATATTTTAATACAAGTCAACTAATAAATTATAGCGCAAATACACTTTCAACAATGTGCGCCAGATGTAATATAAAAGTTGAATTTCGACAGTCCTGATGTGTTAACGAATGCTTTAGAATTCAATAATGCATTATTAATAGGTATTACAAATTATGGCAATGAGAATCGTATTACGATAACTGAGAATTTGTTCAACGCATAAATGTGACTTTCCAACTCAATTTGCTAGTCGAGTGACGTTTTCACGAAAATCTAACCTTTCCATCCAACCTCGTAACAAATTATAGTTGAAGTGTATTTTCAGTTATAATATATTTTGACCAGTTGGAATGTAATTCGCCATATGAATCAACTTACGTGGGTTAGCCGGAATATATTCCAACTACATTACAACTGAAAATACAATTTAACTCTAACGGTAGTTAGTACCAGGTTAGATGGAATATATTTATATAAAGATACACTTTAATTGTGAGATTTATAATGAATCATTTCATCATGTTTTTATATTGAAAAAATTATAATTGAAAGAAAGAAACATTTATAGAAACGATAATGATATTTTTCCAACAGTATGAAATTACACTATGAAATCAAAATAATTTTGAAAAATGCGTCTCAGTCATTTATCCCTTCCGAAATAGTTCACACTGTACCGAAAAACAGAAGAATGACACAAATCTGGACCAAATAGGCGAACGAATCGTCGACTGCGGAGAGTACATGTAAAGACAGATGCGGGCCGGCATCATTCCGAAAACTCTAATTCAATTTCGGTGACGGCGAAGCAAATTAATTGTGAAGGATTGATGGAGTTTTAACTGTGGAGACGGCGTGACAAACCCAAGGGAACAAACCGGGAACATCACAACCCGGTCCAAAAACCCGTCTATGTATTTCCTACTGCCGAGTTCGCGACATCCCGACGACAACATCGTTATTAAATTAATGTGCACCGGTGAAAAATGAGGACACACACACACACACACAATTGGGCTGATGCTGCTGCTTCTGGTCCAACGGCGATGATTGATCACCGAATACCGAGGAAAATTGAGAAAAACCCACACACTCGAACGTATACATTAACATGATACGAAACCAGTTTGTCGCAAATAAATCGAATTGATTCAAACGAACCGCGGTAGTTATTTCGGGAGCGATTAATCCAGATCGATTATGCGCATAACATGAATTTATTAAATGTTAACACGTAATTTCTTCATTTGCATGTTGACTTTCGTATGCATACAGATATAAATCATAGTTTGTTTATTCACAATCCTGCGGAATGCAAATGCGACTCCGCTGTGTGAGGTCTATCTGCCTTTTTATATGTTTATTTCCACGGCTTTTTAAAAATTATATACATGTATACAATCATAGAGACCAAAGGACACCTTTCACAAGTGGAAAATAAAAAAATACCGAAGTAAATTGGTCAGCTATTTTTGAACGTAGAAATACGGACGTCCTAACTTTAAACTTCCTGCAGAAATGAAAATAGCATACATGTTTGCTATTACACAAAGGCTCGTAAAATCGAAATACATATTCAACTGTAGCCAGTATCCAATTTATAAATATATTTATTTGCCTTCTACAAATCCCCTGAAACTACTGTTCACATCTCGAGGAGTCTGCGGACCAATGTTCAAGAACAGTTATCGTCACATTTATAAAAAGTATACAAATTACTCAATCCATCCGCTTGGTATGCACGCGAAATCCTTACAGTTTTATAAAGCGATTAGGTTAGTACGTGTGATGAATAAGAGATGTTGGTTAATCGTTGCACGTTATTTATGTGTGAACTGGTTTTTGTCCCATCGTTCGGGCCTATACTTAACCGGCAGACCATAATATGGATTCATGTAATTTAAC
Source organism: Arctopsyche grandis (assembly GCF_051622035.1). Lineage (NCBI taxonomy): Eukaryota > Metazoa > Arthropoda > Insecta > Trichoptera > Hydropsychidae > Arctopsyche > Arctopsyche grandis. The sequence goes on from NC_135359.1 coordinate 23,351,006, forward strand.
GCACGTAGGATCAACCTGTAGATGACGTAAATTTCGATGGCGTTTCCACTTGTTAACCGTACATATTAATATTATAGTCGCAAGACACATACTATGCCGAGCACGCGCTTTAAATAATGATGTCGCTTTCAGGACGAGATCAAAACTGGATCCTGGTCGGGAAGATCGATCTTTGAGATAAGAACGAGACATGTGTCCAACAATACTTTCAATATTATTAAAATTTTAAAAGACGAATGCATTTATTACTCAAATTTTATCAAAAGTCCTAAGATTTTTGTATACCTCACATAGATATTACATTAAAAAAAACTCAAATTTTGTGGTGTTGTAAATATAAGCATTTTAGTTTATAATTTAAATAATTTGAATTACAATAAAATGCAAAAAACAAACGGCAAATTATCCATGTATCTAATTAGCAGAATTCCACCTGTACAATGCAAAGGGTTTGCCATGTTTGACTCGCGCTATAATTTCGCGCTAATCTGTCGCATCTCCGTTGCAAAATTACACACAATTACCGCAAATTCACCCCCCGGGTTTGAAAAATTAAAAATCCGTCACAAATAATTACATGCCATTTTCAAAGAAGAAAAAACGGAGAAAGTCGATGTAAAATGCAACGATTTGACGAATGCAACAAAGTGGAAAAACTGTGCACGCAACCGACCCGACTACTGTCAATTTTCGCAATGGGACTCTTTCTCCAAATAAGAAATAAAATAAAAAGACAGCATTTACCCGGTTTCGCTTAATTATTGACAGCGGAATGAATGGGAGTCGTTATTAAAATAATTGCAGGGGAATTTCGTCCGTCAGCGTGGCTCCGACATTTGCATGAACAGAAATGCATACACCTTCTGAAGCGAAAGCCGAAACGAGAGGATAAGTACGTATGTTTTGAAAAATGCGACACATAAAGGCATGGAAAAAGTCACCCGAGAATGAAAATAAATCTCGCAAGCATAAAAATTACGAGGCCATTTCATGCTGATAACCAGTAATTATTACCGAGACGAAATGTCACCGGTATACAGTTTCCAAGTCATTTTAATACGCCGTGTTGTATGCATGTAGCGGGACGCTGAAGCAAGATTCGGAATTGGAGACACGCTTTGTTTAGTTTTTAATACGTGCCGGAATGAATAATAAACTAATTCATATGCGTGAACAAATATGCTTTGGGTTTTCTTTTGTTTATGCGACACAGCTGGGGTCCCCCTCAAAGCGATGCTTAGAAAACAATAAAACACACCCGAGAAGACATTAAAACACTCCTAATAATAAATTGCAGTCGGCTCGTAAAATGAACAATGCGAGCGGTAGGAGAAAGCCAAGTTTGTAATGCAAGCCCAAGAAGTCACCATTTATATAAAAATTATATAAAAGAAAATCAATGAATATCTACTAACGATGATAATAATTTCCATAATGAGTCGTATAAGTGTTCATTTTCAACAACAAAGAAAAATTTTGCATGCAAAGTATTTTAACGTTTCGCGGGAAGTGTAAAAATTTTAATCTGAATTGTGACTTATCATTAAAAAATACGAGATTCTTATCAAGAATCGTGTTCTATAATCGACCGTGCTAAGAGACGAACCGTAACGAATTTAACCATACTCATATGTGATTCGCAAGAGTTGTTGCATATTATAAATACAGTATAATACCACACGTCGACACAAACAAAAATATAAATTACTCTTGAAAAAAAAACCCCAAAAGTTATTCCAGCTATTTCAATTGAACGCGAATTTGATATGCTGCTTCATATAAATCTACTGTGTACATATGAGCCGCTATATTTGAAAGTGGCGGAAGCCCAATTTTCAGTTCCTAAAACACTATCTCTGTTTGACTTAATTAACTTATTTTAATTTGATATGTTATATTATAATCTCGGAAGTAGAGAATAAACCTATTACAGGTCACCAGTATTTTTAAATATTGTGAAACGCAAAATATTATATTCAATGTTATGCGAAATATTTCTCGATATGAAGAAAAGTGGACTTATACCACTTTCGAATATAGCGGCTCATGTATAAGGATATTAAAATGGGTTTGGTGCAAACGATCGAAAAGCGCCAGACAGATTGAACCACAGATTAACTGGATGGCTGCTTTAAACGCAATTCTCAACTTCACGAATGAAAAATTGCACATCAGATGACGAGTAACCTTTCGATGTGCATAGATGCAATTATTAAAATGTAAATTATTAAAATTGAGTTGGATCTTTCTGGCGAGTTTTTAATAATTTAATAAGGAAAAATTCGGAACTAAAGTATCAGAAGCACAGAACGTATACAGGGTAGGTATGTCGGGACTTCGGGTAGATTTCGCTTAGTGTAAGTGCGAGCAGTGCGCACGCATAAGGTACACGTGTCGTTAATCTGTGGTTCAGTCTGTCTGGCGCTTTTCGATCGTTTGCACTGCATCGTATTAAAATTTATAAAATTTCATGAAGCAGCATTGTATAAGTATGTGCACATAATCCAACTGCAACAATCTAAAGGATTCGCTTGCTGTCAGGTGGAAAATGGGATTTCGTGCACGGCGCGAATTCGGGATGATGTATAGTTTGGAGACTCGCACGTGTCGCTTTTTATCTATCTGAAAAATGAAAAATGACCGGACGACCTCATGTGCGGTCGACGGGGTCTACGACAGGGACGTAATTGTCCAGATAAGGTCGGTTGCATTGTGCATCCATCAAACGTGTGCATTGCCATGGGATTATGTTATTATAAGGAACTCGAACTGCTTGGCAGATAAGATTGCGCTGATAACGTGGTAAAGACAGACGATGGCGCCTGAAATCTCAATTTCATAAAATCATCTTACGCAAATTCGTCTCCAACCTATCCAACGACGATATTGAAAACTCTAAAATCTTCGACAAAGCATTTTTACACCACAAATATTCAAATTAATCGATCGTGAACGGAGCGAAGCAGTCGCCTTCCTATTATAACTAATAGTAGAGCGTATTCATCAGCATATAGATTGATCGATTTGAGACATCGAGCGGCTGATCGATGACAATATCAATAAATAAAGATCAGGGGCATGGAAGAGTGAGGGGAATCCTTGCTGACCCCTCATCCGAATAAATCAAAAGCCATAAATTGCACTCGTATGGTGAAGTGAAACTCGAAAACGACCGGTAATGGTAGGTTCTCCTTGCCTAGTACTACTGCCGTTGCTCTATTTATTACAACACGTGTTTAATCCTTTTTTGTGTACGTACATATGTATGTGTGTGTGTGCGTGTATGTATATAATCCAAAAAGTGTACTTTAATACACACATGCGAGTCATTCAAATTATAGGCGTCGTTGTAGCGAGCATTAAACGCGAGAAAAAAAACTGGTTTCCTTTTTCAGGCATTATAATCGATAGTCTAATAGGATTTTAATAATTGTAATAGCTCTCAGGATCGTGAATAAATGAACCAGTTAACATTGTTTTTTTTTTTTCTTTTCGCCTGCTTCTCCGACTTTACTTGGCCAGCACCTGGTCGCTGAGACGCATGATCACTAGACGTACTATTTGAGATAATTTTTAATTTATATTCATGTTTGGTCGATGTAAGAACGGTACTAAAAATACGCAGGGTCGATTTCGATAATAATTATTTTTTATGTATCGTATACGTACACTTGAGAGGAAAGGAGATGACAGTTTTGGCGATGTTAAAAGAGCATTATACAACGTTTTTATGATCGGAGCACTACTATGTACAGATGATGCCCAAATAACACGTCCACGAACATGAAAGAGCATTGTCGGTATTAAAGTTTTTAGATACGTAACGACAGTTTTTCCATTAAAATATTGATCACCGATAGCACTTACATGTGATGAGAATGCTGCTACATACTATGAGTATGCGCAGAATGGGTATTTTCAGGCATTTTACAGACACTGCTTGAGAGGATAAAAGTTAAAAAAATATATAGTAAGGAATTGAACTTTTTCAGAAAGTTTAATATGGGGCTTTTACTCAAAACTTTGATCCTTTTTAAAAACCATCCCCGGTCTAAGTTAAGGTGCGGACACACGGCATGCTTATACATGCGCGGCACGCGTTTATTTAGATAGTTTTACACATATAAAAAAACGCTAGCACGCCTGATTTATGCTATGCAAAAAATCACCCCCAATAGTGTTTTCGGTTATATGTATTTTTATCCCTATATTGACACAAGTTTGACAGTGATCGATAATAGTGATTCCCATATTTGAATAAATATAAGAAAACGTCGAAATTTAAGATCATACGAATTAGCAATGACATCAAGACACGCCCATTTAACCTTGGCATGCCGTGCCGTACGATTCTGTGTATCTACGCATTTAGGGTATTATAATATATGTAATATACCAAGTTTAACTGTCTATAGCTAAAAACTGTAAATATATACATATAATGGACAAACATACATACATATGTATTATATATACAAATAAATAATCATTTATATGTATATTTTTTTCTTTTTCAGAAAATTTTTGAAAAACCATGTGAACTGTATAAGAGGTAAGTAAAACAATTATTTTGTAAGATTTTCATTAATTCAAGCGACATTAATAAAATTGAATACCTAATTTGTTAAAAATAATAAGATCTTGCGAATTGATAATTAACTGAAGAAACGCCCTTCTCAGCTGGAAACCACGAGCACGTACATATATACAGTGCATATGATATGTGTTTGGGCTTTTAGACTACCATAAGAGAGTATAATAAATGTCGTGGTTCTTAATCAAAACAAGACAAATAAATAATTATCTTAATACGTACGTAAGTTACTAAATTGGTTAATTCTATACATATGTAGATGTCGAAAATGTTCAATACAAAGTTGGTACTAAAAGAAGTACATATAGTATTATTATTCCAATTATTCATATTTATTTATCTCAGTAATCACTCATATAATCATTGTGGAAGTGCTTGTCAAAGTGACGTCATCACATGGCAGGTAGGAACATGTACATGTAATAGCAACCCATTACAAATGTATAATTATAGAAATTTATACATATTAGCAGGACATAAATTGTCACAGTTGAGAAGTTAATTCTTTGAAGCACGCCGACAGTTCAGCGGTTGTTAACAAGTGCATAAGATCCTTCGTCCTTCGCCGGGAGAATAATTGGCGAATGACCCTTTTTTGCACGTGTCGGTGTGTGCGCGATCGAAAGGAAATGCAAAAAACGACCCAGTCGGTTCTTAATGAAGGCTACAATTAGTTGCCAGCTCGCCTATAACTATCCCCCGGCGAGAGATACACCCCGGCCGGGGTCATAATTACCCCAAAGCATATAATTATTTGTCGACGTACCGGCGGCCGGTGGGGGGGTAGGACTTTAGCCCTGCGCGTTAATAGCAACTACAGTAATATGTAGCTTCTACTATATACGCTGAGACGAGATGAAATTGTTATTTTGCACATATGTATACACACACACATATAAAATATTTTAATAATATATGTACATATAGTACAAACGCAGAGTGGCTCTAACTTTCAATAACTGCTGCTAATTACACATCGAATAGTAATATCAGACCAGTTGTGGATTGAATCAGGTTTTTTTGTGAGCTTCAATGACTTTGAAGTAACGAAAGGTGGGGTTAAAAATGAACAATGTCAAATTGTGACGCTTTTTACATGGAATAGGCGTTTCTGCTAGATATAATGTAATACACACACACATACATACATACATACATACCAGTGGCGTGCCGTGACTTTAAAACAGGGGACTAGGTATTGATAGCCTACCTTTCTTAACAACATCTTGTTAGTCTTTAAAACTTAATCTTCATAATGATTTGTCGAACAATCGATCGAGAATGAAACATTTCAAGGCGTCTTTATTTGCTTCCCGCACACTCCGCAATGATTTATTCTGAGAGAATCATTTCGCAAGCTATATTTGTACTCGAAAAGTTCAGTGTACATATGTATTATTTTAGCACAAAATAATTCAGAATGATGTTTGATAAATCAGAATATTCTTAGAGAAAATTCCCCAAATGCTTGAAGATACGAGTAAATTAAAAAAAGTTTTTGTCTTGGACGGAACTCATATACGTAACAACTCACCAGTTCTGCGAACGGAACAAAATTGAGACGGCGAAATTGAGTCCGTACAAGTGAATGACGCGGCGGACCATAACATTACAATCCACTACTACTACCACTACCGCAGATAAGGCCGATTCCGGTTTCTGAACTTCACTATTCAGAATGAACAATATCAATATGGACATCGATTTGAATGTATTGTTATTAAATTGTTGATATTTTAGCTAAAAGATTATGGGGGACTAGTCCAGTTCATCTAGTCCAATGACGGCACGCCACTGATATATATGTACATACATATGTACAAATTTATACAATTCTCAAACGGTTTTTTCACTTATTCGGGTGGACGAAATGGATGCGGCTAATGATTTTGAACGGGCAATTTTTGCTCTGGTAATATGAGGGTTAATCGAGGAAGACCGGCGCGCTAATAGCGCATTCTAAAGGCCCTTCCGGGCGGCAAACGAACGATACGTTTGATGAGAATGTGAAGCGATTTGTTTTAATGGGTCGAGGAACATGCGGATAATGGGGCGAATGCGTACCCAGTATCGCCCTCGAGGATGTGTTGTCGTTGTTGCGGTAGGTTTCGGGCATATTGTTGCGAAGAAATTACATGGTGAGATAAATGACAAGAGAGCGAATTTTCTAAAACGTGAACTTTCATACAAACATACATACATATACGATACGAATGCGGAAGCCATTCAATACGCAAAATCATGTTGGTAAACCAAATGTCAACATGTGTGAGGATTTATGTAAGTATGAGAATAACAAAAAATTAATAAAAACATGAATATTGAATACATATGTCGACATGTTGCACGTGTGCGCTACGAACTTTACATAGAAACGATTAGGGCGCAGACACACAAAGAGGCATGCGGCACGTGTTTTCTTTTTTAGATAGTTTTGCACATGTAATAAAAACGCTAGTACGCATAATCTACGACACCCAAGCTTAAATCCCTGTATTGACATAGATTTGGCAGTTATCGATAACGTTGATTCCCGTATTTGAAGAAATAAAAAAATAACCCATGCAGATTTTTCACAGAGGGAATCTAAGAACGTACCAGAGCCGTTGGAATTAGTGTGTTTTCGCCTTAAGCATGTCAATATTTTCGTAGTACATGTAAAAATACAAGATATTTTTAAAATGTTTATTGACAGATTTATGATATTAGTCAGCGGTATAAGTAGCTCGGTGTTTGCGTGAATGCTAACCACCGAGAGATTGCGGTGTTCGAGCCCTGGGTTGATTTCGATTGAAAATAATTTATTTCTAGTATTTCTGCAGTACTGCTGGTCAGACTGGGATATTTTTGAATCCACGTCGATCGTTTCCCATCAGAGCTCACAATCGATTTATCTCAATTCATTATTGAAATGGTAGATAGGTTTGAAGGACTTAAAATATAATACTGTAATATTTAAACAATGTACCAACGTTTCGCCTAATATTACCACCAATTGCAAATATTTTGTTGATTTGTGATATACAAATATGATAGGTGACACTGATCAGTCAGAAATGATTTGTAAAATTACTATTACAAGAGAAAATCGTGGTATATTTTTTATATAATATTTACTATAAAGCTGAATGATCTTTGCTGGCGTCAGTATTTCGTATTACGATAAATATACTCCGAAAGTTTCAGTTACATTTTTTATAAATTCTATTAAATAAAACAAAAATCGATAATTGATGGACTATAATATAAATCCATTGTAGACAATCGACTATATCTTTGGCGTATCATCGTACATCGATCATTGCAACTGCATATCTCACCCACTCATATACGTATCTAAATAAATTCATTCGTAAAAGGATACAAGGAAAGACAACAAATAAATAAAAAAAAATGCGTGGCGGTGTAGAAACAATAGACCAAGTCAAACAGTCATATCACAACTATGCACATATGTATGTAATAAGAGATATTTAACCATCATTTTAAAACTCCTCAAGCTTTGAATTTTAAGAAAGAATCAACCCCAAATTTGAAAACCGAAAGATTGAATTGATAATCCTTACAATTAAAAATAACAATTGGAGCACAGTACTATTAAAACTCGCACCGCCTCGAAACTTTTCAATTCAAACACACGAAAGCAAAATGCGACCGCTTTTTAATTAAACAACATTGACAATAGAAACCCGAGGCGAACAGAGGCGCTCAATTCGAGGCCGGCAGCCGCGCTAAAAGCGAAACACCAACATACATATGTATACAAATGGTCGCGTTGGTTTTCAATGATACGTTTTTAATTTGGAGTATAAATAACGCAAATTTAATTTTCGTCGAATTCGAAATCCCTCAACCCCCCCCCCCGCCCCTCCATCCCGCCATCCCCCGTCCCCGTTTAAAGGGCCTCGAACGAAATTAATTTCGTATGTGAGCGCGTTTCGGCGTCACTGTCGTCGCGTATCCGCGTAGGATGAGAAGGGGTTTGAACAGGGTCCAACGGGTTAAAATATTCATGTACGTACGGCAGGGCTGCGATAACGGTATCCTTCCCTCTCTCCTCTTCTCCCATTTCATTTCTCTTCCTATCCAACTCCTCCTAACCCCCCCCCCCCCCCTCCCCCATCGTAGTTAAATAAGTGACTAGCGACCGGGGAGATGTAAAGGCAGATGTCGTTACGAAGCGGACTTTGCAGACTTTACAGGCTGTATTCTTAAGTTTGATGTCAGTGTCGCTTTGTAATATGCGGTATTCTGCACAGTTTTAATACGTCATATTTAATATTGAAGGGCGGAGCCCTGTTTAAAATTTTAAGTCGGCGTATAAAGATCAATGTTGGGTTAACAAGGATATTATATTTAAGGGAAGTGGGATCAAGTAAACAAACTGTTTGCATAATTTACAATTTTTACGGATTAACGTTTTACCATCACTGAAATGTATATGTATATGAAGCAAATGAAGTATGGAACGCTGTATGCTCGGCATAACGAGGAAAGACAGAAAGCGGAACACGTGGGTGAGAAGTATGACAAGGGTAGTGGACATAGTAGATAGAGTAAAGAGATTTAAATGGCATTGGTCGGGCCACGTGGCTATAAGATTGGACGAAAGGTGGACAAAAGAAGTGCTTGAATGGTACCCGAGAGAATGCAAAAGGGTAAAAGGAAGATCGCGGGGAAGATGGATAGACGAAATTAGGAAAATGTGTGGGGTGACATGGATGAGTGTGGCGCAAAACAGAGATGAGTGGAAGCGTGTTGGAGAGGCCTTCATCCAGCAGTGAATGGTGAATGGCTGTAGATGATGATGATATGTGTATGAAGCAAAATTTCGTAGAAAGACATCAATACAATTGGCTTTTAAAACTTTATAAACTTTTCATAGTCTTCAATGTGTCAAAATATGTTTTTCTTTTAAATGAGTTAATAAAAAATTCACTAACTTTAGTTCGGAATTCATACTAAATTTCATCTAAACTCATATTCAGATGAAATCTGTTAATAAGATTAACCACCAGCATAGACTGGTGGTTAGTATATAATGCTTTCGAACAAAGTGGTCACGGGTGCAATCTCACTGGTTGCTGCTGGCCAGACCTTGGATATATGATTACAAGTCGATCGTTTCCTATCAGAGTTTGCCTATTTATTTGATTATCATTGAAACTGTTCCACATGAGTTTTTTAGCATCTCGAATTTCGCTGATTTCTATAAAAGCTGCAAATTTGTCCATAGATGTCTCTGTGGATCGATGTTTGTATTTGTCTTGTATAGTTACAATATTTATGTACAATGTTTGACCATAGATGTCGTGTTTAATGTCAATATATGGGTGTATACCTGTATATTGTATAGTTAATAATTCTTAATATATAAAGCACACTCGTCGCTTTGGATCAAAAAAATGCTGTCAGCTTCTATATAGGAGCCAATTTGTCACTAACTTATAGACTTTCATTAAAGAATAATTCCCATGGTAAGCGTAAAATATTATTTTTGCATAAATGCCTCATTTAGATATTTTAATTATTCGTGGAATATAATGTTGGCCAAACGATCGCTTCTGAGCGTCAAGTGGTTTCTTGAAAGAGCGATTTCACAATTTTCAGAAGGTATTTAAACTAACACCCAAAACATTATATCTTCAATTTTTCGATCGACGATACGTCTGTAAGTTAAACTTAGAGAAAAAAGGCTGTAGCGATTAAATCTGGAGACGGTCAATTAATGTCAAAAAATAATTCTCGAATGCACATTTTAAATTAAAGCTTGGGTATCTACGTGATTTTAACCCGGAACAAAGGACACGTCGAATATTGAATCGTAACAGTATACGTGCAAATGAGGAAAGACGATCTCGGGGTCACACGAATCATCACAACAATCTCTCGGTGAAAATTGACTTGTGAGAAGAAAATGCAAGAAATGTTTTTGTATATCAATATGCACCTAAGTGCACCGTTTTACCGGAAGATACGCGACTTGAAATTGTGCCTTATTGCAGTTCACACACCTATAGCAACATCATCGCTCTCGGGCTATAATTTAGATATGGCCATTGTGCATTATTGTGGGCTATTCGCATCACATTACCCGAACGATACTAACATTATCAATATACATACATACATACATAAATACGTATGTATGTGTGCACATGCACCGATTGCATAAATGACGACGCGTGGAACATGCATGTCAATAAACGCTTTATTCGCAATTAAAACTATAAATTTGTATCCTTTACCTGCTCGCCGAATGAAAACCCTAAACGTATGGAGTTACAATTTACCTGAAACAAAAAAAAAGATTATTAGTACAATAAAAACAAAATAAAATATATTTACGTTCACATTCGATTTTAGAATTGGAAAAATTTCAATAAAATAAATGACCGTTCGATTGAGTATTTTATACTTGGGCATTTTGTTTGATAAAGAAGTTGTAAAGTTACAAATCGCGAGTTTGTTTGGCATGAAGAAGAAATATACAAATCATTATGTATTTTCGTTTGAAAGAGTAGAAGTTTCGACTTTTATTACGATGAACTTTTCTTTTCTGCGCCCACATTGAAGGAAAGGTTCCAAATATGTATTCGAAAATATTATATACATAAACATAAAATAGCAAACAAAACATACACACATGTAATATTATGGGGAAAAATACCTCTCAATTCTCAAGCTGGCACCCTATAGTATTATTTTTGTGTTTCTCAACTATTCAAAAGGGTAATATGTCGTAAAACGTTCATAAAGTCGAATTACCTCAACTCGATATGGCGCACGAGTGGGTAATGAGCGTTTAAGAAAACGACACATCTACCATAATACTTTGAAAAGGTCAAAATCACGAAAGGTTAATAGTGTGCAATGAGCATTAAAAACTTCGACTTGATATTTCACTTAGCTACAATTAGAAATTTGAATAATCTTTTTGTAAAAATATGAAAAAACATATATGTACATATATTTAGTGTCTCAAATCCTTCGAATGAAGCGATGAAATATTATATTGAGAAGCGGGTTTATAATGTGCGCATTGCACAAAGAAAGAGTAGGAACGTCTTCGTTGTGCTGGGTTCCTCCGAACCTCTCTAAAAATTGATCGATGCACCTTTGTCATCTGGAGGGACCACACAATTATTGTACCGTTAGCCTTATTTTCGTATGCGCATATAAAACAGTGAAAATAATAAAAATAAACGTGCCCATCTAATGTCACATAATCTACGAAGAAATTGCTTATAAAGAATGCCCACTTTTTCAAAGTGGCCTTTGTTCCACACACACATACAAGCACCGTAAAAAGCTCTTAACCCTTTCGGAGCCATGGTTGCAATAATTCCAAACGATTGAGTATCGCGTGTCGAGGAGGATTAATTAATTAATCGCCCTTTTGTGTGAGTGCACGCTCGGTAAATTGAGAGCGAGTTATGTACTACTCGGGTTACTCCAGCTCTCTCTCTCTCGTAATGGCGTTGACATGGGCATATCATGGGGTCGAAGAGGACGTCCCCCACGAGGTTTTTCGAGTGGTTCTTTATCCAAAGCGAGGTTGCAACCCACCAGCGGTGGTAGGGCTTCCCCACATGGGCGTACAAGCGTATGTAGACATGAAAGAAAGGGCTTTTCACAATGAAGGACTACTGCCGCGCGCACAAGGAGAGAGAGATCGATTAATGGCCGTTCGCTTTTTTTTCTTTTTCATTGTTGACGCAATTCGCTATTAATGCGGTGGAATGGGGTAAAGGGGGAGTTGATGTTTGGACTACATTCCAATGTTGCTGAAATGGTCGGCCATTGTTCGTGAAAATCTATAGTTCTGAAACGTTGATTCAGGAACGGATTCCCTCAAATACTATAGCAATACTCAGTCTTTGAATTTAGGTATGGTTTACTTATAATATCTATACTTCATCATCGTCATCATCTACAGCCATTCATTCAGCCGTTATGCCCAACATACAACGATCCATACTTTTTTGAGTGAATTGGACTTTATGTGGCAACTTGGCGTTCAATGTCCAAGATTCACATCTACATACATATATGTCATCACTGGCAAAACACATTGATCGAAGATCTTTTTCTTTTTTAAGCAAAGTGTCATTTTTTTATGTAAAAATCGCATTTATTCGTCCAAATGCACTCCATCCTAATTTCATACGTCTCTTTATTTCTTCTTCATTACTACCGGACATCTATTATTTGTCCTAAATATAAATAATTATCGACTACTACTATTTTATCATCTATTGAAATGCTCAGGCATATCATAGCTATTGAACATTAGTTTGGTCGTATCTACGTTAATTTTGAATCCTACTTTCTTTCCTATTTTTACCCTTTTCAGAAAACTTTGTATATGTATCTCTAAGTCCGGGTATTGTGAACTAGTGATAACCTATAACTTATAGGCATCAAATTTGGTTGTTATATGTAAATTTAAAGCAGTAGATGAGATAGAAGGGATAGGGGACAATTTGAGTAACACAGAACAGTTCGTTACAATCTTGTGGTCCATTAGTCGCGTTGCCCCAGGTTGAGAGTCGCTAAAATACCGCACAGTAGCAAATCCGCGGAGAAGTTTCTATGCACAGCTCCATTTTCATATACATATGTTCATATGTACATATATATGAGTATATCAATGTATTTTTTTTGTATGCCGCGTTTGTACCGTTGTTGTCGCTACAGTGTGTCATGGCGGCCATTTCACCTCGGTCGTTCATTGTTCTCTCTCCGCTTTTATCTGCATCATTTTCTTTAATGGCAGTTATTTAGAATGGAGAATTGCATACCCTTCACAGCAGGTTGTGTGATACCGTAGTCTCGAACGCAGTTATTCTGAAATCTGCTGGTTAACATACGCTTCAATGGAAAAAATAACATTCGGTGAGCGAACAACAGAGTGCACTTCAAAAAACACACTAATCTAGAGAACACGACCGTCGTGGATTTCAAATTAGCAACTGGTCCCAGAAAGAGATCTCTGCGCTAATTCCACTCAATTAGCAGTTTGCGGCGCCGTGCTTTACACACAAAGGCATAAAACATAACATTTTACGTGTAGGCATAATATATGTATGTAGGTACATACGTAGAAGCACGATCAAATCAAAATTCGAAACAAGGAATACACATCATGCCTAAGAATACAATCATATACAATTCTCATATCGCAAAAGCAATTACCGAAAATGGGGGATGTAAAGCCCGATACCGTACATGGATGGGTACCTACCCCAAAAACTCTCGCGAAATTCTAATTCAATTTCGACAAAATGACGAAGATCGTATAAATAAACGATCCAGACACGGAATTCCTTAACGCGCCCTTAAACACATGGGAGTTTCGGGCAAGTTTAACAGCGATACAAAGTGGATGGAAAGATCAAGTTCGAAGTGACGTTTCGGGCTTTTACCTCAACGCTTACACCGACAAGTTCCGAATTCTGAAACACGTACACGTGTACAGTTTCTCAGAATACATATTATGTATCACCTTTGAAGAACTTTCACATCCAAAGTTCAATCTTATGACACATACAGGCAATTCCCAATAGATCTAGTATACAAATATGATAACGTTATTATGCACACATTCAACCAGTTTATACAACATATAAATGTCTTCAAATTTAAACACTGAAAGAAGCAACATCTCTTAGTTAAATCGAGTCGTGATTTAAATTCGACAATGAACGATGGCCGTATAAACAGTCAGTAATTATACATATGTATACGAGTATTATAAACAATACCACACAAGTAGACGGTGAGAGATTACGCCTGCAGCATGCAAAATTGAATCAATTAATATTATTTCCATATACCAAATCGTTATTGTAAAAAGAAAATTATTAATGCAGTAAAAATCATGCCGAAGCAGCGAACGCTCTAGTCAATCTACGTATGTATTAACATATTTGAACGTGCATATGTACATAATGATTGCTTACGCAACATCTTCGTACTTGATTTGAGACACAAACCATTGTACAAATATTAAGAATACATACGCGCAAAACATATAGTTTCGAAGGCGAACCAAATTAAACTCATCAGGCAACCATTGTGAAGGTACGTCGAAACGATTCGGAATTAGACGAGAGTGCGAAACGTAACGATTACGTACAGTTGAACGGCGCGAGCAAACAAGCTGCGGCTTTATTTATCCGCGGTTAAATTGAATACGTAGACGTCGCTTCCGGAGGGTGGGTGTTGTGGGCTTCTAAGGGATGCCTCATAATTACTTTCCCATTGGTAATTAAGGAGTCGAATGATATTCCACACGTCTAGGAGGAGGTGAATGTGTCCTCCGGTATGGATAACGAGGCGTGTTGCTCACCAGGCCCCACCAGAAACCATCGTCCCACGCCAACTCCCCCTCCCGTTAATTAATACAATTTCGTGCAGAGCGCTCCTGTAGTCGGTAGTAATTACTGGCAACAGGGTGAGGTCGACCCAGACCGCCACGAAGCTGTCGCCAGCTCTAAACCCAACTGCTACATCAGCTACACCAGTTAGAAGAAGCGCACAAACACATCTGTTGGCAAAAGTTCTAGAAAACTATCATTTAGTACATAATTCGCAATTCGAGTAATGGTTGAGTAGTAGAGAGTCTTAGTATACATAGATGTTACAGTCGAAGTGTATTTTTAGTTGTTATATGTTCCAACTGACGGTATATGTAGGTCATTCATATTTTAATACAATTCAACTAGTAAATTATGTGTATCTCTACAAGCGCAAGCACACTTTCAACAATGTGCGCCAGTTGTAATGTAACAGTTGATTTTTGACAGCTCTGATATTTTTTCGAATGTTTTAGAATTCAATAATGCGTTAATATTTGCTAGGTTTTACGAATAAAGGTAATGAGTACCGTATTACGATAACACTAAGAATATGTTCAAAACAAAAATGTGACTTTCCAACTCAATTTACTAGTCGAGTGAAGTTTTCACGAAAACCTAACCTTTCCATTTAACCTAGTAACGACTTATTTTCAGTTGTAATATATTTTGACCAGTTGGAATGTAATTCGCCATATGAATCAACTTGGCTTAGACGGAATATATTTCAGCTAGTCGAAATATGTATATTATAACTGGAAGATACATTTCAACTCTTACCTACATAGATTCTAATGATATTATAGTGTCAACTTCTGAAATAGACATAAAAATACAATGATGCAAGATTGCTGTCTATCAAATTTTTATTAGATAATGAACATTATAATCAAAATACATTTTTTAACAAATGTAGACAAATCGACATGTTCTGCAGAAAAGTCTGAAATTACCATTTAAATCATTAATTTCATACTGTATTTTAATTGTACTTTCGTACGAAAGCTTATTTTTTAAGTGAGCCGTTATATGTATTTGAAAGTAGCGGAAGTCCAATTTTCAGTTCGAAAAACACTTTTTCTGTTTGACTTAATTCACAAATTGCTATCACTTATTTTAAGTTGATATATCCAGAATCTTGGAAAAGCAGAATAAAGGTATTATAGGCAGTATTTTTAAATATTGATAAACGCAAAACATTACACATATTTAATGTTTTGCGAGATATTTCTCGAAATAAGGAAAGTGGGCTCTTAATTACAAGGGCTCAATTAATTCGGTAACAATAACAGTGCCTATGTAGATATATGGGATAGTAAATTTTAAATTCTGCGAAAAATATTAACATTGTAAATTGAGTTTGACTACTCAAAATTTAAGCCATGAACCTTGAAAGCATAAGCTTCATTGAAATCCTCAGTAAAATACGAGTACTTTTGATAATCAAGAACGAAACTCAATTTGTGACCTTACAATTTGTTAAAGACGAACTATATGTATACGGCCATAAAGCGTTAAAGTTGACAGGAAATAATATTACACACTGATTTGTGAGTTGATTGTTTCTCTCTTCCAATTTTGAATACTTCTCCTTCAATCTTCATCCTCCATGCAATTTGCATCATACTTCAATAACTCTCTCTCCCTCTGGCTCTCTTCGGTCATTGCCACGCCCAAGCCTCATATTAAGACGTTAATATGAAAACAAATCCTTCAATATACACGAACATATTGCATATTACGTACAAAATATTTTAAGCGTTCCGTCAGGGGGGTAAATAAATATGTATTTAAATTTATCATTATTTTTAATGACTCATTTGAACCGGAATGGAATAAAATTCACACAATGAAAGTGTTGAAGGATTCATTTTACTAAACGTCACGACCGATATGTATGTATGGTACGTGTTGATAAGAAATCGGCGTCGCATGACTCGGTAGTTACCTAGATTGGGTGGCATTAAATGACAAAATAAAATTCGAAAAACTCCAAATGTATATTATAATGTACGTATTAAATGACTCAATAATAAAAACACGCGACATTGCAATTCCGCGTTGAAAATTTGCATAGTGAGCGCGCGTTCACACGAGCGTTTACCGAATTAGCGATAATTTGACGGGGCGACAAAATTCGAGCGATTCGTATAGTCCTACTCAAGTAAGTATAATATGCACACATATATGTAGTATACTTTATATACATATGTATATATATATATATATATATATATATATATATATATATATATATATATATATATATACATATACGTAAAAAAGTGAGAAATTGCCGCAGTCGGAAGCATAGGTGAGAATGCGTTATAGGCGTTTTATTCGCATTTGAAATAAAATGGCGGGAGAAAAAAAATGTTAACCCAACGAGCGGAGATAACGCTATAAAACTCGGTTGCAAACAATGGCGAAATATCGAAATTATACAAATCGCTTTAGGGCATCCGCACTACCGACGTTTTCCGGTCATTTTCATCACAGATTTTCTATTCAACGTACGCACATAAAGAGAGGTGGAAAAACGCCTTACCTTGCCACTCGTAGAATTCAATTCCCCGTGGATTTCCATTTTGCGGTGCACGTCGGGTTCGGAGAACCGTGGAAACGAAAAGGATAGAATAGAATAAAGAAGGAAAAAAATAGGAAAAAAGTCCGTTTAATATTCACTAAAGATATTACCCCCGGCTGGACGTTGGGTTGGGATGTTGCCCCGTATCTTTTTCACTAAAAACAACTTACGACACTGTCGTATCTGCATACAAATCGCGCATTTAGTTCCCGGAACCAGGTAAAATGTTCATTCGTATAAACTAGCCCACTGCTTATTTGACAATACAAACACAAACATGTGTATAACGAAGATTAAATCATACATAAGCAAATGCATACAATAAAAATCACATCAAAACGTGTATCCTTCTTTTAATAGGATTTTTATATATGTATGTACATACATGTGTACAACAAACTAACTAATCACAAGAAATAGTCGATTTGATTAAGCCGCTATTTTGATTTTCTAAAGCTGAAATTTAAATTCGAATAATTCATTTTTCAGCATTGCATACGGACAACGAAAACCGACCGAGTCTGCACAGAAGCACTGTATTCGTATGTAGTTAAATTCCCACGCAACTGTGTAACGTAACATTTGTATACACGAATCGGTAAAAGCTTCCATTTATTCATACAGGAAGGGAAGTTTTCGGTGAAGACGTTAAAAAGCGTTAATTATTCTAAAACAAAGTAAATAAAAACGAAAAGGAGCGGACGCGCGTGTATAGGAAAAGTAACTCGTTATTCGAAATTCCGGATACAATATCGAGAGGTCTTCTAATTCAAATGCAAGAAATAAAGATAAAACTGAGCCATTAAAACTTTTCGAGCCAATTAAAAGTGGCCCCAAAGTAATGTTTTCATTTTTTTTCCTCTTACTCCTCGTCCACTTCTTCTCTCGGATATGTTTCGTGTACTACGCGACGCGACCGTTCACTTTGAAAGAATACGACGGTCCGTAATTAAAACACAAAGACTATGTGGGTTGGTCGATTCGCCGCTGATGATGGAGCTTTTAACTATTGTGATGTTTATGCGCTATAAATTTAAAAATTCGAAAAGCTAACACGAACGCGTGGAATAGTTTTTAATTAAGCCGTTTTTAACGCCAGTCTCACGCGTTACTTACCACTCGTACACCTGCGAATCAAAAGAATATCGTACGTCGATAAATTCGCACCATAAATAATAAAAGATTCGAACTATTTCGCAGAATGCAGTGGGAAAAGTCAGCTCTGCGTATAAATTATACATGTCAATCCGTAGAAGCACTTTTGACCCGTGCGTGTTGCCTGCGATGACACGAGATAGACTTTGACAATTTAATATCGGATTGAAGTATAAATTACAGTCTTCATACAAAAAAAAACCAATTGCTTTTGAAACGCATACATATGTATAATACATACAAATATACAGTACGATAACTGTATAAAATAACGATTCCCGTCATAGCTTAAACGCGAAGAAAAAATGTCAATATTAAACAACTTGGGATGGTATCAAGGGCGTGGGCTAGCATATCAAACGGCATTGTTAACGATTTAAGTCTCATCTTGAGGGCGAAAAAGAATTTTCTGGCGAGACGACTCATAGAATACAAATGGGGCTAGCCAGGTGGTGTTGGCTCGCTCCCGTGAAACCTAATTCGGTTCCAGTCATCCGAATTAAAAATAAAGTTAAAAAAAATGTTATAAAAAAGAGGAGGCACTTCTAAATTAAAAATTGTGTACATAATAGTAAATTTTATATTTTCCGAAACGAATTTATCCAGCACGTTAAGGAAGAATCCCGTCGGCGACGACCTCTGTCCAATTAAATTCCGGAGGAAAAAAAGGGACCTAGGATCAGCGAAGGAGATTACGCTTATCACTCCCGGAAGAGCTATTTCTTCCTCGCAAGTCCTCGCTACAGGATATCAAAGAGGAGAAAGCGGACGAAGGATGAGGGTAATATAAGAAGCCATTTTGTGCGGTAACGTAACGGACGGCGGGGGAGAAACTTCTAAATTAAAATGCGGCCGCGGAAACACCGGCGAATCCAGACTTTTTTTTAAAGCGAAATTTTATACATTATATATTTATCTTTGGCTCTTTCTTAAATCTTCTTTTTTTGCACCTTACACGAAACGGAAAGTGTAATCGAGGCAAGGGTTCGGAGCTTTTGGTTTCGACGTTCGCTTCGTGAGGTAAGATTGTCTAATGGCGGTTTCACAGACGATGGGTGTTCAATATGTTCGGGTTAAGCGAGTGAGCCTGCGGCTCGGTGGTTAAGCTATTGGCCTCTACGAGCTAGTTCTATTACGGCCACCGATTCTGTATGCTCCAAAAAACACGGTTTATGATTGAAGAAAATCGACTTGATTGGTCTGCGGTGAGCGGGTCGTCGCCATTAACCATCAGCGCCGACAAACACACCGCGAGCTCCCGTAACTCGTTTCCCTTCACTACTTTATTATTATATCAGAGTATAACAATACACCCGTATAAATCATTTAAATATTACATTATATTTATAATCAATAAGTAGAAGAACAAAAAAAAATCGATAATTGCTTTAAATATATACATAAATAGCTGCAAAGGAAGCATGCGAAAATAACTTTCGTAAGAATTACAAAGAGACACGTGTATAAAGAGTATAAGTTGTAGTTCCATTTATAAAGACCTACATATGTACACCCACCCCACAGAAAAGATGGGCACGTGAACTTATTCACTGCATTTTCCCACATTTTCTAAGGAGTGGGGGTAGGTCTTTATAAATTTAACGATCACTACTATATTATAGGTTTGTCTCATCACAGAAGAGTTTCTGATTTATTGCTCTTACATAAAATAGTTAATGGTGCTATTGATACATCTGTTTTGGCCGATATTAATTTTAATGTCAATACTCGATTCATTAGATGTTCCAAACTTTTTACCCGGCAAATTTTAATGATAATATTTCATCTAATGGTACAATTGCTCGGAAATGCCGTCTTTATGATTGCCCTGATTAGTTCTCTAATTACATCAGTATATATTTTTAGGGCTAAGGTGAAGAAGTACATTTGCGGTTGATTCTTTGACATTCAGTGTTTTATTTTATATTTACTATGTTTTTGTAATTTATTTTTATTTTTATTATAAATATTACTCACTTTAATAGGAATTTTATAATTGTCTTTTATGTTTATAGTTTTTTTTCGCTCTATTTCTCTTTCATTATATTTGTTTATGTATATGTGCCATTATATTTAAAAATAAATAGAATACAGTAGCACATGATAGAATCTACCAAATCTATCTATGGATAATGAAATATAGAGGCATATATCTACAAAGTACATATGTATGTATGTATGTCATCATCATCATCATTTACAGCCATTCGCCATCCACTGCTGGATGAAGGCCTCTCCAACACGCTTCCACTCGTCTCTGTTTTGCGCAACACTCATCCATCTCATTCCGCACATTTTCCTAATTTCGTTCACCCATCTTCCTTGCGGTCTTCCTTTTACTCTTTTGCCTTCTCTCGGGTACCATTCAAGCACTTCTTTTGTCCACCTTTCGTCCATCCTCCTAGCTACGTGACCCGCCCATTGCCATTTCAATCTCTTCACTCTATCCACTATGTCCACTACCCTTGTCATATTTCTCACCCACGTGTTCCGCTTCCTGTCTTTCCTCGTTATGCCAAGCATACAGCGTTCCATACTTCTTTGAGTGCATTGGATTTTATTTTGCATCTTGGCGTTCAGTGTCCAAGTTTCACATCCATACGTCATCACTGGCAAAACGCATTGATCAAAGATCCTTTTCTTCAGGCAGAGTGGCATTTTTGATTTAAAAACAGCATTCATCCGTCCAAATGCACTCCACCCTAATTTCATACGTCTCTTTATCTCTTCATTTTTACTACCAGACATGTCAATTATTTGACCTAAATATAAATAATTATTTACTACTTCTACTGGTTTATCATCTAAGGGGATGCTATCAGGCATGCAATAACTATTGAACATTAGTTTAGTCTTATCTACGTTAATTTTTAATCCTACTTTTCTACTTTCCCTGTCCAGCTGTGTTAGTCTGATAAGTAGGTCAGCTGAATCACGAGCTACTAAAACTATATCGTCTGCGAACCGAAGGTGACTCAAAAAGCGACCATTGATGCTTACTCCGGCTGTATCCCAATCCAATTTCCTGAAAACTCCCTCAAGCACCGCATTGAATAACTTGGGCGAGATTGTATCTCCTTGTCTTACTCCTTTTCCTATGCTAAATCTATCTGTACCTGAAAAAATTTTAACCGAAGCTGTGGCATTCTTATATATTGCAGCTAACAGTCCCACATAGGGTTCCGGCACTCCCTGTGTTTTTAGAGCGTTAAGTACTGCATTATGACTAACTGTATCGAAGGCTTTCTCATAATCGACGAAACCTAGGCACAATGGCCGTTGATATTCGTTGGCGCGCTCGATTAGTTCGCCAACTACTTGGAGGTGGTCCATTGTGCTGAAATTTGCCCTAAACCCTGCCTGCTCTATAGGTTG
The DNA here is from genome assembly GCF_051622035.1 of Arctopsyche grandis. NCBI lineage: Eukaryota > Metazoa > Arthropoda > Insecta > Trichoptera > Hydropsychidae > Arctopsyche > Arctopsyche grandis. The sequence continues at coordinate 23,373,078 of NC_135359.1, forward strand.
GTTCTCGTCGAGGATATTCTTCAGCCTTTCTGTAATAACCTTCGTGAAGAGCTTGTAGACCGCTGAAAGTAGACTAATGGGTCGGTAGTTCTTGATATCGCTTTTGTCGCCTTTTTTGTGTATTAAAATGATAGTTGCGTTATTCCATCCTTCTGGTATAGCTTGGTTCTGGATGCATTTGCTGAAAAGCCTAGCTAAGATATTAATTAGGGGGGGGCCGCCACATTTTAGTAAGTCAATGGGAATATTATCTTCCCCTGGGGATTTACCGTTCTTTGCAGTTTTTAGCGCGGCCTCTACTTCGCTAGGCAATACTGCAGGAACCCTTTGGCCGTGTGTCGATTCCGGAGCGGGGAATTGGCCGTTGTCGTTCTCGTATAGTTTTGCATAGAACGTGTAAACTCTGTCTATGATTTCTTCTCTATTCCTAATTATTACTCCGCTCTCTGATCTGATTGCGATCATTTGGTTTTTGCCTAAGAAAAGATCCTGTTTGCACTTTTTCAGGCTACGGTTATTCTTAATGGTATTTTCTATTAGCATGTATGTATGTATGCATATGTAAATACACGAGACCATTTTTCCATTATAAAGAAAGTATGCTACTACATTCATACGTAAATGAAAAGACCATTCCAGATGGCATATAAACCTTATCCAACTAATTATTTTTTACTACCCATTATATATTTTACTACCCATTTCAATTACATATTATAAGTGAATATAATATGTAATTGAAATATTTTTAAGCCTAATAATGAACCAAACGTCGACACAACTGATCAATAATCCAACTACGAGACTCACTGCTATGTGTCAAATATTAGCCATATTCAAAACTACTGTACTAAAGTGATTAAAACGGCAATGACTTCAACTGACTTGAAGTAATTTTAGCCCAAAACAGAGAAGAATGGAAGCATGCGATCCGACATCTGCTGATGACGGTGATAAATTTATTTTAATTAAGTCGAACTCATCTCCATTGTGCGCTCGTATAGTGCGAATATAATCGAGCAAATCCATTTCTGAAAAGATTCCAATTGAATGTATGTAAACAAACGCGAACGTGCCAAAAAACAACGCACAACAGAGAGTTTTCAAACAAACGTCAAGTAAAAATTCAAAACAAATCGACAATCGAATTTGATGTGCTTAAAAGAATTCCGAGACACGTTCTGAAGCCCATCCTATCATTCTAAATTCGACAATCAATGACATTCCGATTCTAATTGTAAGAAGCGTAAGAATCATCGTATAAATTCTCCAGCTATTTCCATCACCCGGGCGTATTTTAAACAAAAATTTGCATACGAATCGGCCACGGGTCACTCAGAAAATCATTCTCATAAGAAATTTGCATACTAAACTACGTTAAGAACCGCCGTTCAATCGGCCGTAATTAATTAATTGCGACGCACTTACCGAAAACGCTAATGCAAATGTAAAATTTAGCTACCATAATAACCCACGGTGTGTGTGTGTGAGAGAGCGCCGTTATTCAAATATGAGACCTTTCATTAAAAAATGTATATTTGTTTTTATAATCATAATTGTAAACGCAGAAAACTGATTTTAACTGTGGGATTATGCGCGGTTAACTGCGCTAACGTACTCGTCGCACTCCACGCATACACGTGTGTACCTACTTTATATTTTATAGTGTGCGGCACGTGATAATTTTACATTCAATAGTTAGACGAGTACATATCTGTAATCTATGAGTATGCGAAGTATTTCGTGTATTTTACAATAGTAATAATTACGATCGTGATTGGTACCATTCGTTAATTTACGCCGACATCGTAGAGAAACCCTATGGATTTTTTTTATTGCAAGTTATGTTTCATTTTATTTTCCACGATCTATTATTGATTATGAATATATTCAATAATTTATCTTGAAATATTGGTATGAATCGTCTTGTGACGGGCTGCCGGTCTGAATATTTTTTTTTTCATTTTATTTAAATTTTTTTGGTTGGCCCGCGGTCTTTGTTACACAAAATCTATTATTTACCATGCAAGAATGGCTGACTAATGAAGGCGGCGAGCTTGACCACGGATGCTGGTCGTCCCCCATGGTTAAAAGGATCGGACGACTTTAACCGTCAGGTGTCGTCAACCGTTGCACGCAAATTGCACCTGCCGAACCGCACATTATTGCGTTCGCGGACGTGGGATAATTGCAGACGAACACTCGTCGTCCATCACGATCAAATTTCCAATTCGGACACCTCAAATTGGATTATTAAATTAAAATAATAACAAAAAAAGCATTCGACGAGGCCAACACGCGACTTTCAAAGACAAATCTAAAAAAAATCCCACGATCGAAAGATCATCCACTGTATTTTACCTGAATGGAGAGCGTGCGTATATACATACTATGCATGAATGTGTCGAATTACCTGTAACAATAAAAGAAAAATAATGTTACAAAAATAAATCAATCATAAATTAACAAAATTGATTCGACACCTCTGCTGAGAGGTATAAATACGATACAACACAATAAAGACAACTAAATGTGGTCGTTAATTTTTAATCAATATTGACGTAATAGATTATTTGAACCAATAGAGATGATGGATCCTCAACAATAAAGCATCATTACGACGCAATTTGAACGGTGTGATTGCATTTTCAACAAACAAAAATCATAAATAGGCATTTTTTATGAATGGGTTTTCACACATGTGGTATCAGAGTGTCAAATACTGATGAATGACGCAATTTTCAATAAAATAGTCCATTAAAAAAATGAGATATTTGTTAATTGATTTTGACCCGTTTATAATTTGAAAACGGGAATCGGAATGTGTATACATACATATATTCAACAATTTTTTATCATAATAGGATTTTTAATGTTTTTATACAGTTCTATATACATTGTGTGCTAATTTAAGATATCCCAATAGCATTCAATATCAAAACTGTCAAAGCTATCTGTGTTAAGTTTTACATTCAAGCCTGTGACCATACGTCTGAAACACACTTACAATAAATTAAATCCGTAAAACTACACAAGTCAACCATTTGTTCGAAGCGTTAAAAATAAACTCGAGATGTAAATCTATCACTACACATCGGACTTTTTTTAACGAGACACATTCTAGCCGAGTCCAAAATGATATTGTCGCACTCTAACATAGATGCTCGCGTGTCGATACCCGAAACCGAGATCACCAATAAAGTCCCACCTTTATTTACACCTTCTCTAAATTTAAACGACAACGGCGCGTTGTCCGGATCGGTGTTTATTTGTCGACGGGCAAACGACCATTTTGTTATGCACGTTCGTACCGCGGATACTCGCGGTGCATTTCCAATCGGTGTTGACTTAACGGTACCCACCTGTGTGTCCGAACCGAGAACCAAACCGAAAGAGAGTCCACACGGAAGACCCCAAGACAGATAGATTCATAGATAGAGGATACCTACGTACGTTATTACACACGAGAGGACTCTCCTTCGGCGAGAGGCCATCACGGATGACATCGATCCTATCTCGGATCGGTCACAGATCTTATCCCCATCGGCCATTGATAATTCTAATAGATTGGGACCCATTCCGATTCCGGTTTTGAAGATAGATGGATGGTCCCCGAGAACCGGCCCCCCGATACGTCTGGGGTGACAAGTCGTTCGTGTCTTTCGGGGACAGCGAACGAATGGCACGCGTGCCGGACATAATACAACGCACTTTTTTTTATTTTATTTCTCATTTGTAGCAAAGCGACATTGCATAAATTTAGCATGAAATTCTAATGAATGACAGCTGGAGACCCACACGTGCGGAAAAAATGCAAATTTACCGATGAGATTCAATCAATAGCGGTTGAAAATTCAGAAAATTGTGGTTCACAAATGTTTTACATATTTAAACTTTTTTTTGATGATATCCTATTATCTTTTGCACGAGTGAAAAAATAAAATCCAACGATTTTGGTATCTAGGAATAAAATAAGGAAGTACTAATTTTTAATAGAATCTTCTCGACAACAAAGTGAGATAAAATCGTAAAATTCAAACAAGAGACGTAGGGCGTATCAAAGTTAGATCTGAAAGGTTGAAAGGCCGAAAGCTTTATTTAATTGTCTTGATGATTTTAACTACTGGTATAGATATTAAAGAAATTTATATTTTCAAATCAACCGAATGCTTTCACTGAAGATATGTGCTTTATATACATGTACTTGTAAGTACATTACAAAAATTACAGTATCAAATCTTCTTTTCTTTGAAAAGTTGTCCGCATTAGGCATATAGTACATACATATCATCATTATCTACAGCCATTCACCAATCACTGCTGGATGAAGACCTCTCCAACACGTTTCCCCTCGTCTCTGCTTTGTGCAATTCTCATTCATCTGACCCCAAACATTTTCCTAATTTCATCTACCCATCTTCTCTGCGGTCTTTCTTTTACCCTTTTGCATTCTCTCGCGTACCATTCTAGCACTTCTTTTGTCCACCATTCTTCCACACCTTAGGCACGTGGCCCCGCCCATCGCCATTTCGATATTTTCACTCTATTAAATATATCCACTACCCTTGTCATACTTCTCACCCACGTATTCCGTCTCCTGTCTTTTCTCATTATACCAAGCATACAGCGTTCCATTCTTATTTGAGCGCATTGGACTTTGTGTAACATTTTCAATGTCAAATTTGCACATTCATACGTCATCACCAAAAATTGGCATTGAGACGATACCTTTTCACTATAGTTAACCATGCTTTTTCGCACTCTTGCTTTGTACGTTAAATGAGCAGTCTATTGTTATTTAAAAAGCAACAAGCCAACACCTAAGTATAGACATCACTGGCAAAACACATTGATGTAAGATCTTTTTCTTCAGGCAAAGTGGCATTTTTGATTTAAAATCGGCATTCATTCGTCCAAATGCACTCCATCCTAATTTATCTTTACTATCGGACATGTCTATTATGTGTTTAAAATATAAATGATTATGAACTAGCCTTTATGGATATGGAGAATTTCCCTTGTTTATTCCATAGTAAATTTGACATCCTTCACATATGTAGTTATTTTTACCTAGTTACCTGGTAAGTTCATAATGTTTGTTCAATATCGAAGACACGATGCTTGATAGGGTATACGCCAGTAAGTACATAGTTTAAAAATATTCAAAAACGTCTAATAAATCTAGGATATAAACGAGAAACTTTAGTCCACAGTCACTCTGTCGTGACTTACCACTATTATGATTCAGGATTACTGCGAACATATAAACTGGGACTCACGGTTATGTGGGGACGAGAGGGGACGACACACACCCGTTCGTGCGTGCGAGGACCGCGAATGTCAAACAAGGACAATTACAAGCTACCTGGAACAAACACGAAAAGGATACTTCGGGACCTGTCAATATTGAATCAGATTGCGGGCACCGAATGCAACAGTCGCTGACATGCATTTTGAGCAATTGCCCGAGTGCACGCGATATTCCTCCAGCGGGCGACCCGGCCCCGGACCCCAAAGGTGCAATGTCACTGAACCCACGGATTTTAACCGTGATCCGAACCGCGTTTCTAGTTAACCCGTTAGCGTGCGTGTATTCAAATCCTTCCGGTTGTAAACTGCGACTGTCAAAGCGATACGACCTCGGCAAGTCGATCTCCGATCGGCGAACATCTGCAGGGACCGAGATCAGAGAGAGAGATAAGGAGTGCGCGTCCGTGGAGTAGCACAAGTCGAACGTGCGACCCACTCAATGTCCTCAAACGACCCAAGAGATGCCGCGCCAACTACAAATGGCCGCATAAAACGTGAACGTTCGACCGAGAAAAAAATATATAAAAAAAATAAAGAAGAAGGGTGCTCTTTTACGAGTCGCATAATAGCACCGCGAAAAAATTTGCGTAATCGTTTATTTTTCTCGTAAAGTGTTGCGAGCGAACGAACGAACGAACGTATTTGCTTACAAATTTTACCGTTTTAGCCTTAGCGCCGCGGCGTATTCGCCGGCATTGGCAAAAATCATCATTTTATGCAAACGTGACGTTATTGACGTTCCGTTAGACGGGAGACGTCAATAAAATAAAACCGGCAGCATCCGCGGAAAGGGGATGATATACCAGAGCCAATAAAATATTTTTGCAAGGGACAAGGGGATTTCGCTCCGCCAATGTCAGCCATCGTTTTTGGCTCAAATTGTGAAGACCTCGAATTTGTAGATATGGAAATGGGATTTTCCAAAGCTCATTTCCATTACTAGGGAAGAGATAGCGTACGCGCAACGACAAGATTGCTACCAAATTAATTTACATAAGCAAGGGAAATTCTGACCACAAGTATATATACATACATACAGTGCCGGCCTTACACCCTATGGCGCCCTCGGGAAATTTTTTCGAAATATTTCAAGTAATAATTTAATTAAAAATGTATAAAAACTTGATTCCATAGAGTGAAAAAAGACAGATTGAAGCCTTGCCCGGAGCATTTATTTGTAGTACTAAAAAGTGGAGAGGTCCAGTATAAATGCACACGCCGAGGTATTTTGTTATCAGAATGAATGAGACGGCACTGAAAGGGATTTCAATTGAATTTTTCAATTTCCCGAATTCTATAGAGGGCGCAAACTATAAAAGCCTAGGCGTCGAGAATCCCTATTCTCCTCTAACGCTCCCCTGCAAGATTAAAATTGTCAATATTTTAAATCACTTTCAAAGGGCGAGTGAATTCCCCATTACTTACTACAACAAGATCACATCAATTCAGAATGTGACACTTTTGGGTCACGATAATTTATCAACGAAAACTTTAAAATATTTTATAATACACAACATCCTACCGTATCAGGAGTCGCACGTGTATACATAGAGATATCAATCACGATCAGGTTTTGTACGAAGGATCACTTGCGGCGGCAGCATCCCAATGCACAAAGGCCCATCCACCGACAAGTAAAATAACGTCACGCTTAATTCCCTAGGTTTATATTAAGGTCAATAGTATAATGGAGCAAGTGGCCGGTTGCATCCACTGAACACGAGTTCGATTGTTATCGATAAACGTATCGATGCAACATACATACATAGGTGTGACCCTTCGATTATACACGGATGCCTACCGCGCTTCTGGAATGGGCTCGTTCAAAACGCTCCGCTCCTTATTCATCGTTAATTGAAATGAAACCCACATTTTAATAATCTCAACGACGAAAAAAAAGCAATCAAATCTGGTACAACATGTTCCTTTTTGTGTGATAGAACGTACCCCACGCTTAATTTATTTTTAGCGAATTCGACCCACAAATTGGAAGGGAGAGTTCTGGACTTCAAACAGGATTAACTGTCGCTTCTATGTTCATATTCATGTACATATGTATGTATCATAGTTTATGCTGTTTCCCCTCATTTCGTATGAGGCTCGAGGTAAACGCATTTCCACCAAACACAAAAAGGAAGCAAATAATGCACTTACACGTTTGAGAGGAAGCAAATTTTCATGTACATATACTACAAACGGAGTAGGCACGACAAACACGGTTCAAAGTCAAAGAACCTTTTCGTACAGGATACTAAAAAAATAACGCAAAGGCGAGATTAATACGGTCGTTTGAAAATCAGATCATTTTTGTGAGGGTCATAAAATCAAGGGCAATTTCACAAGAACACTCGCGAAATAAAACGTCCGAAAGGAAAGGTGGGAGGGGGAGGAAGGTCCTTTATGTACATAATTGCGAGCGGCGAAACCGACCAACTACTTCGCCTTGCGCAAAACGAAAGGACGAAAGGTCCTTTCGGCCACGGGAACCCCCCCCCCCCCCCCCCCCCGGGCCACCCCACGACCCCCATTCCGGTGCAGCCTAATTCGGTTGCCGGCTAATTCGACCGGAAACATTGTTACAAATTACTCCTCTATATTTTTTGCCGGGAACTACCATCGGAGCCGAAGAAGGAGAAGAAGAAGCCGTAGAAGGAGGCGGAGGAGGTGGAGAAGGAAGAGGCTTTCAGCCGAGGAATCGCTGAAGATCAAAAAGCCGGTTTTAGCAACATCAAAAAGCTCGAAGCAACTCACTCGTGGAAAAAGCGTAAAGATGTAAAACGGGAGGGAAATTCTACACTTTTTTTTTTTCGGCGGCATCCCTCTACTCTCGACGTTTCATAATTGCGACTTGACTTTTTTTTTGGCGCTTCCAAAAGTACGCATCGCACGATTTAATCTGATGCAAAAATGTACACAGCCAAATTGACAAATCCTCGAAGCAAGATAAGACATCGTTTAACTTTCCTTCACAACACTACGGCTCAATTTTATTTTTTTAATTGTGTCCAAATATAAAAAAAATAAAAATCCGCTGTTGTGGATTCGTTCGCGGATCAAAAGGGATACTTTTTCATTGTGTTTGAATTCGAAACAGGTACACCTACCACCTAACAATGTTTAATTTTGCGCCGGGGCAATTCCGTGGATTTCTTCTCTTTGTTCTCTTAATTCACCCCCGAGGCCGTATCTCTAGGACCACCGCGGCTATTATGCAATAATATGCGTCTGAAATTTGTGAGATTTTTACGGCAACTGTAATTTAGGCAGGTACAAAAAATAGGAGGGGATGAACGCGCTTAAAAGAACTCACACAGAAAACGATTAACAGGCGGACCTTAAATCTCGACCACCTTTTAAAAATGTTCCAAACACAGTTTACCTACTTAGAGGAGGTCGAAAATGGGATATATAATATTTTCGAGTTCTCTGTGTAATTTTAGATTAGTCGTAAAAGATTCACGCGCTGAGTTTGAACATAAAACTTCCCACTCCCTAGTTCAGGATTTATCTAGTTGCTATTTTATACAAAGATCAATTGATTTCATTACTGTCACCATTATCTTGTAAAATGACCCCCTCACCCTCGACGCATTCAACATACATAATTATATAAAATTACATTTTTTACACCGCAAATGATAAATTGAAACACCGACAATGTGTTATACATACATATGTATGTACATTGTGCAATTATGTACAATACGTATATACCGTGATTTCGTTAAGTGCTACTTGGCAATGAGTACATACATATACGAGTATACGAGTAGGTGTAATCTGCATGGATGCACCGGCACAGCGCTGCATCCTGGATGCTGCAGTTGAACAGTCTGCGGTTAGCCGCTAGCCATAGTATCCCAAACCGTTCCTGGAAAAGACCTTGCAGCAAACACAATACCATCAGAGTGACGGATTGTAACGTTCGTTTATACATACATACTCGTACATATTATATACATACATATACAAAACAACATGATCTGTCGAATTGTTCATTTCACAAACTGAAACCTTTGGTTAACCGAAATCGTAAAATTTGGCCGCGGATCGAGAAACAAGTGAAACTAATAAAAACCTTAAAAAAAGAAGATCATTATAAATGCGATGGCAGAGCTACGCATTTAAGTATCAATTTCTCAACCCATTCAATTAAAAACACGAATAAAACATTTCAAATTACGGTCGAAGATTCCACCTGAATGCTATATGTATGGACATGTACATATGTATAACGATCCTAAAATTGCAAAGCATAAGTGCTTTCAAAAAGAAATACAACATGCATTTGCTATGAGTCAACCAACAGACGGCCAGTATAAATACAATGTGTATTTTGAGATGCAACTGCAATTAAAAAAATAAGATCTACTTTTGATTTGAATTCTAGCAAATTGTTTAGCTTCCTATTGTTTTTTTGGGAGATGAAAACGTTAATTATGTTACAAATTTTATTACAGAATTTATTTCACGCACGAAAAAAACATTACAAAGTGCTTGTCAATTAAAAGCAATACTAATTGCTTGGCAATTAAAGCAATGAGAAAAAAACGTTGTTTCTAAAGCACAAATGAAATGAAGTAGAATCCTAAATGTACATATACACAATTTTAAGAAGAAATTAGGTACATATTTTTATTATTTAAGTGATTAAAATCGCAAATGTAATTTCATCCGAGCAAAATTAACTACATATGTACATACATCCTTTTAAAATCAAATATGTTAGAATTGTTATTTTGCAAACATACACGATTTGTGACATACAAGAACTTTATCGCAATTTTGTAAATACTGTAAATCAGTATAAATAAAAAACTGTAAATCAGTATAAATAAAATACATATTATGTAGATCATTCATTTCCATTTCATTTGACTATATTGCTATGCAAAAGATAACCACACATCTAAATCGATTCAAGACAACACAACACAACACATCAAGTATATGTATGTACATATATGTACTTATTTTATTTTTATTTTCATTCAATCAATCATGCACACTCTTCTTAATAGATTGCTCCAAATTAAGAATTACTAATGATATTAAGAGCTTTTATTTATACTAAACACGACGTCTATGGTCAAACATTGTACAGAAGTATCATACAAGGCAAATACAAACACCGATTAACATTCACAGAGGCATCTATGGAAAAATTTGCAGCATTAAATACAAATCAGCAAAAATCGAGATGCCGAATAACTCGAATTTTTTGCGAGAGAGATAGATAGGACAGGGTTGCAAATTCACTGAAACCGTTTCAATTAAATCAGATAAATTGGCAAACTATGATGGGAAACGGTCGACCTTGGAGTCACACATCTAAGGTCTGGCTAGCAGCACACACCAGGGATAGAACCCGTGACCACACGATTGAAAGCATTACTTGCTAACCATTGATCTACTGATATATGATGCCACTGATATATTTCTTATCGAAACTACTGTCAATACGTAGCTTCACAAATACTTGTATTATAAATACATTATTATCAAGGATGATAACATACATACATACATACATACTCATATGAACTATACAGGCGATATGAAACATGAGTATGTATGTAAATATGTATGCATATACAAAATCAAAATCAAAATCAAGATATAGACGACATTAACCAGTATACATACATATATAAGTACATGTGTATAGTGAATACTTGGCACAGTCGAATAAACATCATTCACATTCGCAAATCAGAAGATGCACGAGTGCGTACACGCATACATACATCCGCACGCACGCACAAAACGAGAGACAAATTTTAATTGTGAAAGATGACCGATTTATATCGACATTAACCGGGCAGCATCCCGTCATCATCCCGGGATTAGTCCACCGCACACACTCACTCGCTCACTCGCACGTACGTAAAAACGTTCCGCAATACACCACATAATCCACCTTTTGCGCGCAGCGTGAAATAAATTCCGGCTTAATAGGGACGCCTAGCTGCGACCATTAATCTTTATCGTATGACAGCGATCCAATATAGGGCTGGCGTGGGTGGAAATTGCAGTTAATTTGAACCAATATGTCGACGAGCGAGCCCCCTTACTTGTTCGCTCGGTGACTTGACCACAAATATCAGAACTCGACTTGAAACTGAGCCGTCACACAAGACGATACGCATCGCACCTAAATATGTACATAGATGCAAAAAGATGTAGAAGAAATCAAAATGGCAATTATTCTTGAAGATATCGGGCGGTACGCTATAAAAACACTCCCGAGTGTTGATACTTATTGACCGCGAGCATGCTTCGAAACTGCGGAGTTAATATGTGTATGTATGTATGTAGATCAGTTTCGGAAAATGTTTTCGCTATTTAATAGCGTAAGCGTTTCGCAGTTCAAAAACATAAGCGATTAGAATATGTTGTGATTTCAAATGCGTTAGGAACATCGAAAACAAAACAAAGTTTCTATGACGACGGTTCGATATATTTTTTTTTCGATTCAAATAAATTTAATAAAAAAACAAATGAATATTTACTAATAGATTCGCCATGTTTAAGCTGTTTATATTACAAATCCTGAGAGAAGCCGGGTAAAACAACTAGTACATTATAAATTTCAAATCATATTCAAATAGTGGTGACCGTTTCAACAATGAATTTAGATAAATATGCAAACTGATAAGAAACGATTGACTTGGGGTCACAAATATCGAAATCCGGCTCAGAAATACTCAGAGTAAATTATATTCAATAGAGGTTAAACCAGGACTTGAACTTGGAACCTCTCGGTGGTTAACCACTGAGCTATACTGCTGGCTTATAATCAATTTATAGACAACGATGACTTTTTGAAAATCTAATTAAAATAAAAGGTCATAAATGTAAAATTGATGATTATGCTGGTTATTTTGAAAGTAGTCGTTATAACAATCAGCAGGTAACGAAAAATTGCATAATTTATAATAAATTTATAGAAAATTTAAATGTATAGAAGGGTTACTAATTAGATTATTTATGTTGTTAGATTTTATTATCAAAATATCTTACTCTTATAAAAACCAGCACAATTAACCGCTAAATGGGGTGAAGATTTAAATGCACGAATTAAAAAAGAAAATCCATAGTATTTTTCCTACTGCAAATTCAAGTTACTTGCAATCAATAAACTGAGGTATTAAAAAAAATCTAATCGAGTGCTCTCCTACAATGATTATATATAAACAAATATATCTATCTGTTTATTTTGTTTCATTCATTTGAACCAAAATTTTTTCAAGCGTAGGCATTGATTTTTCTTTACTTTCGTTCTTTTTCTTCGCATCCAATCGTAAACATTCATGGATTATCTTTCCCTAAACAATTCACAACGGTCGACAGGTAAGAAATTACTTATAAAAAAAGGGAATAGTATGTATGGAAGTACGCCAGCAACTTATTTTCGACCACTCCGATTTGAGACTAAGAAAATTCGTTCACCGATAAAAACGAAGCTCACACCGGGAAACATCAACTCGCGCCCAAAAATAAGCATCGGAACGGTCGTAAAAGTCAAAGTAATGTCCGAATAAAAATATGTAAGATCGAGAGGGTGGGTCGAGGGGGCTACAAACAAGTGTAAAAAAAATCTGGTCATTAATAAAACAAAGTGCGGAGCACAGCCCCACCCCCTCGGTGCCAAAGACGGTGCGGTAGCGTTACGACGGTCATTACGTATGAATTTTCACGCGCCCTTACATTTTACGACAACCTCATTTATCCGGCAGTGCCCAGCTTCCTAATTTCACCCATCCATCAAGGGTGCGGCTTTCTTCGGGATATCCGGCAGCCTCTCTCTTCCCTTCCCCCCCCCCCCCCCAACCGGCTCCTCTCGGGGGTGCGATTCGGAAGTTTGCGAGTTTTGCCGCAACGTTGGCAATATAATCTTTCGAGCGAAACTTACAACGACTATTCGTCGCCAGAGTCTAATATGTATATGAGAAGAAAAAAAAATCATCTAATTAAAAATCCCACAACTAGTCGTAAACTTAAAGAGTTAACTGAGCGCTCTTCGAGATCTTCCTTGTACATGTGTTTTGATATTCGGGTCTATCGCGCGAGTGTCGGACGTAAAAGGCGTCGCCCCGGGCGGGCTATTTGTCGCGCTCGTCTCCCATTCTCGATTCAAATTTATGTGCGATCCGTGCCCGAATTGATGTTTTTAAAAAGTCCCAAACAAAACGACCCGGGATGAGAAGGGAACGGGCCGAGACGGCGGACGATACACCTGTGTGGCTCCCGGGTCGACGACTCAACATTTTCGGGTTCGTTCTAACCGTAAAACCGAATTTATTTATTCAGACAACACATGAGATACGAAAGACGAAAACTGAATACTAAAATTCGATATGTGCTCATCTATAAAGTTCTAGCATTAATTGAATGAATACATGGGAATTATCGACTATTCATAAATATATTATACGGATTAGTCAGAAGATTACGTATATGAATAAATACATAATTACACATCATGAAGATTAGGTATAATTTTTAGAACAAGTATTATTGTATTAAAAAACAAAAATTAAGATTTACTAAGTCCAAAAATTACGTCCACTTTTTTCATTTCGAGAAATATCTCGCAAAGCATTAAATATTATATAATGATTTGCCTTTAATAATATTTAAAAATACGGGTGGCCTGTTATACGTTTATTCTGCTTTTCAGAAATTCTGGATAAATCGAATTAAAATAAGTGATAACAATTTGTGAATTAAGTCAAAGCAGAAATAATGTTTTTGGAATTGAAAATTGAACTTCCGCCACTTTAAAATATAACGGCCCGCCCATATGTAAGTAGGTATTTGAAGGCGAATGAGAATTTAAAATAGAAATAATACAAAACAACTTGGACTATTTTGTTTTAGTAAGACTGTTAGATCAATACACTGTAAGAAGAAATGTGTTTGTATGTACATACATGCAGAGGTACAATATCTATATCTATATAAATGATTTATTTATTGAAAATTTGGATTTAATGAAACTTGCATTACAAATAACTCTACATATTGCGCCACAATGGTCAAATCGAAATTATACAAGCAAATGAACAATATAAATTATGCGCAAAATTAAATACAAATTCGATGATTTAAAACTATTTTTAGAAAAGTTATGCAGCCTAATTAATATATATCATAAAGTCAAAATATATAATATTATATGTGAATCTGTGAAAGGTCACCTTAAAAGACAAAGCCGTAAAAAATAGCAAAAAGCCCTTTTGCAAGTGCGTACACTCGTCCAAGCCGAACTTCAAACGTTTTTCCACGATCAGATCGCAACTCCCAATTTTATTTTAGCACACCTGATCTGAATTCGCGACAGGAGAAAGGAGCTTATCGCAGACGGGTATCTGTCAACGAGAATACCCGTTACCGAAACTACCAAAGAAGAGCCGCAACTGTTAAATGGCCGAAAACGATTGGATTCGAAAGAACGAAAGAGCTTTCAACCCTGTCGACCGCAGACACGAACAATTTATTAAACGAAAAACATCTATCCTTCTGTCTTTACGGTCGAATGTCAAAGCGAAAATGATTTAGCACGACCGTCGGGCAGAAAAAATCATTTTCTAGTGCGAAAACGATTCGATACGCCGTTCGCGAAATCCATCAAACGCGACGCCGTATAAAGGTTAAAATAATCGCGAAAATTCCGGTAATTTGTTCAATTAGTCACGTTCTCGATGTGTGCCAGTGGGAACTTACGTGTGCGACATTTTCGCTAATATCCGTAAAATTTCGGCAGTTACGTTTAATATGCAGGTACATACTTGCATACATATGTATGTAGTTACGTACAAGTAAAACTAAACCGAGCGCATATTAATTTTAAAATGATCGCGTTCTGCCAGTACAGTTATGAAACTTGGCCGGGCCACTTATAATATTCATTTCCCGGGCGCAGAAAACGTTTACCTGTTAATTGTGCGAAACGGCAGCCATCTTCATTTAGACTACGACGGCGAGGACGGCGACGATGGCGGCACCAAAGATAAATGTTAATGTCACAATAATAAAGATAAGAAAATGTTTAGGAAAATCGAGAGGATTCACGGTAGGAAGTGCGCTTCGCGGCTAACAAGATTTCGCCGGCAGATAAGACGAGAGTGAATCGGTCGCAAAGAACGGGAACGGTTTTATCCTCGACGAGGAAATTAACGGTAGGGATGATTTAGAAACAACGATCGGACGCCAGATTAACGGGAAATTTCTACAAACCAGAAAAGATTTGAAAGTCCCAAGAATTTTAAATAAAAACCAACAGATATGTATATGTTTATAAAATTAAAAAAAAAAGTATTCTACTAAAACTTCATGTTAATATTCTTACTTAAAGAACATTTTATCTTGTAATTTCAAGCTACAAGTTCATCGATCCATCCAATTATCAAATTTTTTTTTAAATTAAAAAAAATACTTCAACAAAATTAACATTTCATGAGTACTAGATGAACAAAGTGAATTTTAAACAAATTATACTTTACAATCAAACGAAAAAGCAATTTTAACGAGACATTTTGAAAATCAAAATAGGTTTTTCTATTGTGAGGCACAATTATTCATATTCTATATATTTTACTTCAATACATCATAAACTAATTCCATAGAAGCCAGTGCTGTGAAAAATCAACCGACTCCGCTTTTTATATTATTTTCTTTAATTAATAATATTACGCTATGTGTCAACTAGCGTAATAAAATCTCCAATTTTACTAAATTGAATCCACTAAAATATATTTTTCTTATAAAAATCATCATTTTACATTACATTGTGTATAAAAATTACACGCATTTTGATGTTTTGTGGCCAACAGCGATTGTTTCCGTCTCATACGTTTTTCTGATTTTTACTCTCATTTTTCGCATTGATTTATATATTTGTGTATGAAATTCATACAACACTGTGAATGTACTTACTTTTTATTTATACCTATTTCACAACCCGTAATTCAATGAATTGGGTTATATGTCAGTGTTTAGTGATTTTTTTTTAATTCCTTTATTACAATATTATATTTAGTAACAATTTTATACGTTGGCTACAAAAGTCAATCTTACTAAAATCGTTCAAGTTTAAGTTGGAGTTTGGAATTGGAGGTCGGAGTCGAATAATAAAATAAAGTCGGAGTCGGTAAATTTTGATCCGACTCCACAGCCCCGAATAAAACTCAATCAAATAGTTGAGTAATACAACAGTGATACGTACATATGTACGTACATACAAACATTATCCTTCAATACCGTAAATATAATAACTCCATTGTCCTATATTTAGGCCTAAAATTCCGAATCATGCGCACGAATATTATAACCTACAGGCATATTGTACATATGTATGTATATGTACATACTCATAGATATATTCAAATGAAAACAAATTGTTACTTTGTACATAAATATGTATTTAAATAGCAGTGATTAAAATTGTATTTGAAATTCAATACAATATTTATATGCATTTTTTATTAACTGTTTATATGGTGTTTCAAAATGAATAAGATGAACATAATAAAAATAATAATAATAATAAATATGCAGAAGCATGTATACTTGTATACCGAGGAGAATCTGAGAGTTCCATTTGTTATCCCTTGAAAAGATAATCGAGATAAGAAACATCTCAGGTGTTATTCTGCCAAAAATAAATATTTTCACAGATATTATCGAGTCGACGGTTTTGAGCATCCACAAAAAAATGGTTTTGGCGTTTGAATGCATACCTACATGCATATACATATATATTTTTCATATCTATAAGCTACAACATACATACATATACATATCTATGTACACAAAAACCAAATCGCACAAGCAAACAGACAACGACCACAGGGTGCGATAACCTCGTATGAGTCCCCCAAAAACGGCAGGCGAATTTTACATTATTTTGATGTTTGTATGACAATTTTGGACAGAAAGATGTATGTGTATGGGGAAAAAAGTGGTCCATCAAGATGGGTCGTGCAAAAAGTTCCTCTACCTGCAACCGGGCAAAAATAATGGCTCACGGACGTGAGATAGCGATCCACCATCATTCAAGATTATTACCGATGGTGCTCGTGCGATTATAGCACACACTGTGGGTGTGTACGCAAAAATGTGCGTTTTTATTCGCATATATACATACACACACACATATTAATCTATCTTTCTACCCATATAATATAAAGGACTCAAACAAGGAAATAAAAATAAGAATTTACGCGAAGATCTCGACGCGTTGACGTTAACATAGAGATTTTCCTTGAACTACGACACGCGTCGCAGCATTCGCAACGGGAAATTTGCATAAAATTAACGAATTTCTCGGAATTCGCATTCAAAGGGTCGTCCTGTTAAATTCAACGACGCTGTGCGAGCTCTATGAGAAGTTTTATTCTAATTGGCACGCGACAAACATCGTACAACGTCAATAAAGGTTATTGAATAAATTGATGCGAGATAAATTGTGTGGCATAGCCGCTAAATTAAGGTCAAATTCAGATATTTCCCGAAATCTCCGACAGAAAGTTGATAACAGGATTAGGCCTACGCTACTCAAATGTCATCTGCGCCTGACGTTCTGTTCCGTTCCTTCGACTCATTTTAAATCTAAATACAAGCAATTTCTTATTTTAAATGATATCCCACCAATAAAATCGGAATTATTCTGATAATTTAAATCCATCATCCAATTACTAAGGATTTAATCGAATCGACGACTATTAAAATGGATTGAAACAAATTCCTCATTAAGACAATAAATTTCATGAAAATTTCACATGATTAATTAAAAGCGATATATTTTCCGACATAAATCATTATTATTGTTTTAGACATTACATTTATAATCGGCGAATTGATAATAGATTTTTGTCTGGCATACTTACACTCTCATCCATAGTGGGTATGTAAAAATATATTATATTTTTTTTAATAAAAAATCATCACTGCATCGTATTAATATTAATGACAGCGAATATATCATACGAATAACCAATATTTTATGCTAGTAATTATGCGAAATTGACAGAAAACAATTAATAACCGCGTTCACAATTCAAATTAGTGAGCTTCCTTCACGACGAATAAATCTTACAATATGTGACTGATACGTTGAATAAATCAAACAATACGCTGAAGGCGAAATTTACACATGTTTTCCATTATTTATTACATTGAACGATAGTGAAAATCTTACCACCTATGTATACACATATATCCAAGGCGCACACAGAACCCAAACAATACCTACATATATATGCACATACATACATATATAAAAAAAAAATAAAAAAAAGCAAATAACCAAGCGAATCCTTCAAACTTCTCAAGTGACATCGTCTCATTCGCCGATACGATAAAGCCAAAAAATTACGATCGGAATTTCAGGACGCAAAAAGACATTTGACACAACGCAAAGTGGTCAACCGCACTCGCTTCGATCTAGATATAAATTCGAGACATTTTTAGTCGAATGTACATACAAATAATATATATATATATAGGTATAGAAAATGTCACGTTAAAAAAAATCCGGTCTCGGAACGCTATATATCCCCCGCGTCGGAGCCGGGATAGACGGATAGACAGACTCCGCGATAAGGATCTTTAGGATCTAATGCACTTCGCCCGGGCGACGAAAATCGCTCCGGTGGACATTGATCGTTATTTTTACGACTGGATGGATCCCGAAAAGCCACCGGCGAAAAGGATCGATAGACAGACACACAACAACACACGACGGATTAAAAATCCTTCACATGTACACACACACACACACACACACACACACTAAATAGTAAAAATTACCTTTTGCAAACAAGTAGCGCGACATTGTGCAACCCTCAGCGGCGACGAGACTTCCTGCTCAGCGACGGTGAAGCTGGACACGAAGAAGACGACCAGGGCGGTCGAGAGGACGACCCCGGATGCCATGGCGTATGCGACGATGGATTAATTATATAATATTTATATATATGTATGTATATATATAAAACACAAAAACAAAAACAAACTGAAGGAAAAACGGAAAAATCGCTAGAGCGCGCGATCAGTATTTGGCATGTGGGGATATTATGTTGTATTTAGTATGTGCAGGATTTGGATTTTCACTGTTTCATTCGTACGACGACGACGGCGATGATGATGATGATGACATTACGCGTTCGATAGAGATAGAGAGTGAGAGAGAGAGAGAGAGAGCACTGAGCACTGCACTTCCGTTTCGGGGGAAAACACTGTGGTCGTATGTCGAATCGTGCGGAAAATTCGCGTCGGCGGAAGCGCGATCTGGGACCGGAAAGTGCACGGCCAACCGGACGACGGTCTCGGTCGTACTGAACGTGCGCTGCACGCGGTACCGCGCTTCTCCCCGCCACTCTCCCGCACTCCCCCGACCATGGTGTATACCCCTCTGCAGCACACCCATACTATAGCGCCGCGCTCATACGACCCCCACCATCGTCTAACCATACTAACACTTTACAGCCGGACGACAACACTCCATGGCGTTTCGCGGTCCATGGTGGACGTGTGTGTTCCTTCTCCCCCCCCAACTACATAGAATTGCTTATTTCTACATATGCCTGCAAAATTAATTAATACGTATTTAATTAATTTATTTATAGTTTTGGACCATTGTGGCATTACAGGAACAACCTAATGCGCCACAATGACCTAATTTAATTTTTATATGTATATATTAGGGGTACCGGAAAGAAATCCATTTTTACTCTGTCTATGTTTTTAATAACCACAAAAAATTATCGAATTATAGAACTATCACAGAAACTTATAAATTACCACATGTCACATAGCCCTATATGCAGATGATACAGCTTGCTTCACAAGTAGCAAAAAACCAGACACTATTCTTAAAAATCTTGAATTTGCAATTAAAGCAATGACTGAACACTTCACTAAGTGGAAAATTCAAATTAATCAAACAAAAACAGACGCCATATTCTTTAGTGTTAGAAAGCATAAGCCAAGTTCAGATCTGAAAATCCCCTCTGGAGAAAGTCTGAAATGGCAGTCAGTAATAAAATATTTAGGAGTAACGTTTGATAAAAGAATGAGATGGGCACCTCACATTGAGGCAGCGAAATGCAAGGCGATGCCGGGTATATCCTCAATATATCCAATATTTAATCGCCATAGTTCTTTATGAACTCGAAATAAAATAAAATTATATCGCGCGCTCATATAACCATTATTAACCTACGCTTCACCTGTATGGAATAACGCCTTTCCAAACTCCAAATAATACAAAATAAATCCCTAAAAATAATTTATAATACACCCATATATACTAAACTGAAAAAACTGCATGCCATATATAATATTCCGTTTGTTACAGACATTACTAACAAACTAACCAGTAGATTCTATGACAGAATCACTAATAACCATACTAACACACTTGTGAAGAGTCTCGGTGATTACAACAAAATGTCTATACCCTTCAGGTATAAACACAGATTACCTAAACACAATCTGCTTTAGGTCATCGACTTTAGAGAGTCCTTAATTAATATTATGTATTAGATGTATTATGAACATTTATAAGGATTGTAAATAGGTTTTTGAGCTCTTTTTCCTATTATGCTTTAGATTAACATTAGAATAATATAATACTGTGATTAATAACCAAATTAAATTAAATTGTAAAATAGAAAATGATCAGTTGATCAGTAGCTATTTAAATAGATATAAGATGTATTGTGAACATAATTTCGTAATAATAAAAAGCATTTAAAAATCAAAAAATAAATTACCACAGAACTATCACAGAGAATATAGGAACATTTTAAAGGATCGGAAAAACAAACAATGGTTTTTGTCCTGCACGCACGAAAAATAAGAGTGATGGAACACGTGGCTTTTTTTCCAATTTTCAGGGAAAAACGCTATCCTTTTTATACCTCAAACCATAATATGGTTTTTTTATGGTTTTTCATTTACCAAACCTCGCTCCTTCTTACTATCACCTATTTAGTTCCATGTAGGCCACATTAAGAAGAAAAAAATTCAACAGCGTGAGTGATGTGGTAAACCAACTATTAACATTTATTAATTCAAAACTGGCAAGATTTTTCAAGAAAAGGATTGAAATATCGACACAAAGATTGTAAAGAGTCATGAAAATTAGAGGAGATTATATTTTGGAGTAAAATGTACAAACAAAAAAATGAAAAACTGAATATTTAAGTTGATCTGCAAAAAAAATGGATTTCTTTCCGGTACTCCTAATATATATTTAAGCCTATATGAATATATTTATGCCTTCGGCAGCATGGAAAATGTTTTATTTTGTCGAAGGTTGTCTATGAAATTGCGTTTAAGAGTCCTGCACTCCTATGTTTGGTCGGTGTTGCTGTACGGATGCGAAACGTGGCATCCATGAACAGGATAGAGTCCTTTGAAATGTGGTGTTATGCTAAAGATCTCGTGGAAGGAGCATGTAAGAAACGAAACAGTCCTCCAGCTTCTTCGTAAAAAGAGAGTGCTTCTTGACACGGTGAAGCGCCGTAAGATGGAATACTTTGGCCACATTATTCGCGGCCCCAAATATCACCTTCTACAAACAATCATAGAAGGGAAAATAGAAGGCAAACGGTGGCTTGGGAGAAAGAAGCTCTCTTGGCTCCGGAACATCAGGTAATGGATGGGACTCGGTCTCGAAAAGCTATTTCGGCTTGCCCATGATAGGGAAGAATTCGCACGGGCCATAAACGATGTCTGCCCGTGGTATATTTGCGTTTTCTGTAATTTAACATTCTGTCTCGTCACGGAGACCGATCTATTTTAATAGCTACTGATCTACTGATCATTTTCTATTTTGCAATTAAATTTAATTTGGTTAGTAATCATAGTATTATATTATTCTAATGTTAATCTACAGCATAATAGGAAAAAGAGCTCAAAAACCTATGCAAAAATTATATGAATTTTTAGATTTCTAACGGGTTTCCGGAAACTTTTGATTTTTAACAGCGGGTTTCCGAAAACCCGTGCAAACCATTAGGGTGACACCACATACATATATATATTTACATACAAAGTCTTTTTCGAAATTATATATTAGATTTATACACATATGTATATGTACATGCAAGACAACGCACATTCTGTCATGAAATTTTCATTCGATTATCAAGACGTGTACAGTAGAGGTTGTGATCGAGAATTCTCGAGAAATTTTGATTCTCGTTTCTCGAGAATATTTTATTATGAAAATTCGAGATTCTCGTTTCTCGAGATATCGTTTATTACAATCTCGAAAATATCGAGAATATTTTAAATTTATCACTACATATTTATGTTCAATAAACTGATTGATTAACTCGTAAATAATTTTGGGTGATATGAATACATATATGTGAAGCATGAAGTTTTTCTTACCAGGCAAAGATGTTTGATTTATTATTTATATATGTATTTGTTTCATACATATTGAAATATTTTTATTTTTTGATCAGTGTGTTATCTTTTCGCCAAAAAAACACGGGCAAAGCCGGGTAGCAACAATAGGAATTTTATGAAATTCTTTGTTACATATTGTTATTTTTACTAATGTTTTTTTTTCTTTTCATGTCTTCTTTTATAATATTTTTTTTATATACATAATTTACTTTTTTTTCTATTCGATGTTCTATACATATCTTTTTTTCATCATGTCTTTAATAAATTTATAATCCCTAATATATACTCGAATTCTCGAGATTCAAATATTCCGAGAAAACGAGATTCTCAAATCTTGAGATTCAAATATTCGAATCTCGAGAATCAAAAGAAGTCGAGAAATCACAACCTCTATATGTATGTATGGTAATACTACCCGCTCTTTATATGTATGCATGTTAACATGCTATTGATAGTAGATTTCTTTAAAAGAAGAAAGTGAAGCAAGATAAAAAAATAATTATAATATAATATTGTATTTTTCACTTATTTAAAAATAATTATTACGATGAAAATAATAGCATTAAGAGATTTCTTTTTCAGAAACATGTAACAAAATATTTAAATGTTACTTTAAATGAATAGATACATTATATGGAAATGCAAATATTTGTTTTTTGGGGAAAAAAACTGATCGGGAAAAATATGGAAACAAAAGCAATAATGAAAAATTGAAACGGGACAAATCAAACATTTTTTACGAAAACGACTGGACAACGCAAAGCACGTCAAGTCTTTCCTAATTATAACAGATCATCACAAGGTCACCCTAATTATAACTGATCATTTCCACCAAAGTCAACAAAATTCCCAAATAATTCCACCTACCTAACCTTAGACAAATATGCCGCGATATCGACGATCTAAAAGGAGTAAGTATAACACATGATGGGTTTAACAGTGGGCTCACCTCCCTGCTCCCTCACACCCCTTCCCTCGCATCCCGGACACAAAGGGGTATGTGCATATGTATATGTATTTATTTGGAACATTGGAACTACCGAGTCCACTACGGTAGCTGGCCGTCGGTCGGTCGCTTTTGGCCCTTTTTTTATCGGCTGCGCTCTCCTCTTAATGCAGCATTCATAATGCATCATGATGAAGGTAATAAATGCCGAAGGGCCGCCGATAAAAGGGACGACGCCGAGAGACCTAAAACAAAACCCACCCAAACTCCCCCTCCCATCCCCCCCCCTTCCGCTTTCGTCTCTATTTCCTTTCTCCAGTATAAAGTGAGCAGGCCGAGTAATACCGGCGGCAACCCGGTTCGAGTGAAGATTGACATAATAAACTGGACGGATCTTTTCGTATACATATTATACATAGATATTCGGTTTATTTTAAAATGCAAATGACTTTGCGCGCCTAATAAGTCAAGGAAATAATAATCATTTATCAATTTGAACAATACACATACACATGTATCGATGATGTGTTTGTATTTTGACGTTAGATTTTTTTTTACCAGTAAGTAAGTTCGTACATAAGATTTTCATTTATCATCGAACGTGGGTCGATCGAGAGGTTTATTCGGCGCGACACAATACTAATTGAGTGTCATAGTCTGAATAAACAGTGATGATTTATTCGACGAAAATTGAACCGCGTATAACGAGCTATTCTATTTTAATTGTCGATGAGATTTTTTACGGCTCGAATTTTGTTTGCATTTCTTCGAAATTATAACATCACGTCCGCCGCGTCGTTTTGAAAATATTAAAAGCGTTCACCCTCGAGCGATATTTGTAGTAGATTGACTATCCATGTATTTTATTTTAGTTGATAATTTTAATTAAAATAATAAAAAAAGCCATCTGTAAAAGGCATCACCTTGTAATCACGCGTAAAAAACCGAACCGCATTCCGGTCAAATCGACCCGGTAGCTAATTTCCACAGTATTGAATCCATTATTATTGGTTATTTATTACACGAGCGGATTCTTTTGAAAGTGAATGAAGGCTGTTTTTAATTGTTTTGAGATAACATGAGATTAGTCTCCTGTAGCCATCATTAAAATCATCAACAAAAAAAAAAAAACCGGGGACTAAGTGGTTTCGCACGCTGTGTCGAAGTAAACCATAGCTTAGAATATCTTACCGAAAAGAAAATACCAGAGATGCTGTTTTACATCCATTCATTTATTTTATCGCTCTCACAATTTTCTTCTTTGTGAACAACAGTTTCGCAATACTACAAGCTACTAACTAATGCTGATTGCTACTTGCTCAAAGATATACGTATTATTGAGAGATAATCTTGAATCTATGTATATCGATCTTAAAGGCGATATTTCCTTGGATCCCGGCTTCTGCTAATACAATCAATGTATATATCATTGGCGTGCCGACATTGGACTAAAGGGACTGGGCTAGTCCCCTAAAATATTTTAGTCAAAATTTTAAAATCTCAACAATTCAATTGCAATAAATTCAAATCGTTGTCCATATGGATATTGTTCACCCGGATTAGTGAAGTTGAGAAATCGGAATCGGCCCTACCTGAGGTAGTGGTAGTGGTAGTGGATTGTTATGGCATGGTCCGCCGAGTCGTTCGCTTGCACGGACTCACCGTCTCAATTCTGTTCCTTTCACGGTACTGGCGAATTGTTACATATGGACATGTCGTCAAAGAAAAAACATTTTTTAATTTACTCGTCTCTCCAAGAATTTATGAAATTTTCAATAAGAATATTTCAAGATTAAGTGTGTTTTTTTTTTGTTAAAATAACACATTACTACATAGAACTTCTTGAGTACAAATATAGCAAGGGATAACTCACGAAATGGTCCCCTCAGAACAAATCAGCGCGGAGTAAGCGGAAACAAATATCGAGGCCTTGGAATGTTGCATTCTCGATCGATTGTTTGACAAATCATTCAGAAGATTAAGTTATGAAGACAAACAAAATGTTATTAAGAAAGGTAGGCTATTTGAAATATTTCTGTTGGTACAAAATCAAAAATTACACTCATCACTTCAAGACGGATTATTTTAATTACAAATTTAAATTATTTTTTTAAAATATTTTTTTTTTCATACCTAGTCCCCTGTTTTAAAAGTTACGGAACTTGACTGGTAAATATGTATGTTGCCTCACGAACAGACGTCAAAATAAAAATTAAATCACGGCTCCATTATTACACGAACAAGTCGCGTGTGAGTTCAACGTACAAAATATCGAGCTGCAATGAAAACATCTTGACGTGAGGTGAATTGAACGGTAAAAAATGCAAGTGCACCAAGAGTGCACCGGTTCGTATGTACGACAGTTGTGCGAATGCTCGTCATTGGTGGAGAGCCGCACGCAAGGGGTTGACAATTGTTCCCCTATCCGCCCTATTTGTGTACCCCAGCGCCATAATAATTCAAAACTGTTCGTGAGCACTATTGCAAAATTACACACGTCCTACATATAGTATATAGCCTAGAGCGATTGCACTTGCTCCCAACATTACTGCGATCATCTGCTAATATTTTTATAAAATTAAAAAAATAACTATTTAATCATAATACCTACATTGTATATATGTACATATATCCATGTAAAAACAAAAGTTTAATTGTTAATTCTACCATAATTTGATTTAATTACATTTACATTAAATCTGAATTTTTGTTTCAAGTTATGTACATACATAGGTACATATGTTTATTGTGAAATTTGTCCTAAATAGTACTCTTGTACGTACTCAGAGAGTTAACCTAGCGTTTTAATAATGCGACATATGGATGCGCCATATTAAGTGAGCGTTTCGCCTGGGGGCAAATATAAATTAACTATCTGAGGTGAATTCCTAATGAAGATTGGTACCCAAGCATTTAACAGTCGTGTACATACCGGTACGTCACAATTTGACGTGACTAACTTCTATAACTCAATTTGGAAATATCGCTCGAGTTATAAGTTCTTAATAAATCAGTATTACATTTTAACTATGTACATACATATTTACATAATCGTATATCGTTAATGTTTTTTTCCCTAAATTATTACACACATATGTATGTTGGCAATCACAGAAAGCGTGCTGAAAGCTGTTGTTCAATTACAGAAACGTATAAAACTTTCAAGCAAGCATGTTGGTTCTCGTATTATAAATACTTATGTACATCCGTACATATGTGTACGTATATTATGTAGAGAAAATAGGCTTGGAAAACAGTTCATTGTCTCTGCTATAAGTAACGAGTCAAGATAAAATACTAGGGGATGTTAGCAGCCTCAGGGGTACCCAAAGCATTGTCGTCATATTTTCTAGTTTCGCGAGGGATATTATACAAACATAATGAAAACATAATTTATACGTTTCAGAAAATGAAGATAGCAGATTTTCCGTAAAAACGATATCTCAGTGTAGTTAAAAATCAAATAATTATTTCATTACAATTGCTATTTTTAAGAAGGAAATTTTCAAAACTTTCCTTTATGCTTATTGAAGTGGAAAGAAAGAAACAACAATTAAATGAGTCTGATTTAACATTTGATGAAATGAAAGATTAGAAATTTATCTCAAAAGATGACCAATCAAAACTTATTCAAAATCAAAATCATTACATATACATATGTATGTATGTATGTACATACTATTAACATATTTTATTAGTTAAAAAAACTACCTTCATATTTTACAAAAGGATTTTGATCTTAATAACGAAATGAACTACTTCAAAATATAAAGTAACGTCGTTCATGGTTGGCGCAAAATGCTATCAATGGAGGAGTCATTGGTTCTCAATCCCTGGCCCGGTGTTGCTGGCTTGACCGTGAATATGTGCAGTGCAAATGCAAAGTGCCAGAACACACTCCTTTTACTTGCACTTTCGAATTCATCCTCTTCATAGGGACACCATATTTTATCATTTGGCTTATTATATACGTAAATATGGATTGTAATTATGGACATATATTTTTTAATCTGATTGCTTTTGAAACATTAAAAATAACCGTGAATAAAGGTGCCGCGAATAAAGGTGTTATGTATGTCCGAATAAAGGTGTATATGTATGTACATATGTGACTCCAGGTCGATCGCTTCCTACCATAGTTTGTCAATTTGTCTAATTTCATTGTTGAAACGGTTCCAAGCAAATTTGCAATCTATCGTCATTTGTTACCATTATTTGAATATACCTTCAAATTTATAATAACGATGTTTTAAATGCATATATACACAGTACTAATGTTAATTTGAAAAAAAGTTAAAAGTACGCAATACAGTAACGTCAATCAACATGTTTCAGTTTAGAATACCTTTTGATAATCAAATCCGAATGTGGTCCTAGCTATGCAGACTCTCGACTGTACATTGATTGTATCCTCATCCATAGAATTTTGATTAAAAAGGAACCAGAATTATCACAGCAATTACTTGAAAATTCCCGAGTTCCACAAAGTGGTTAATTTGAGAGTAAATATTATATGTATGTACATTGTACACAGCCAACTAAAGTCGGTGCCGACGCGAACCAGCGGCTGTACAAGTGTGTTGCGCGCCCCTGGCGAAAACGTACGTGTCGGTCGTTAAGGAGAACGCACGGGGCGCGGTAACAGTGGCGGATTCCGGTCACGCTCTCGCTTCCCTGATAAAAAGCTTATCATAAATAAATGAAATCGCATTAAGAGGAGCGCCGATACACCCCTGGATGCGGTTCTAATGCGGCTGTGATAACCTCCCAGCTTACTCCTGTTCAGAACGATACAAAATTATCTTTCCATTCCTGAATGTTGGAACAGTCAAATTTCAAGTACATAGGTACATACATACATTCATATGTATGTACATATATACATACCTATATATGTATACATACATGCATACATGCATACATATGTACATAAAAATATATGCATACATACATACAAAATGTTGCATATAAACAGTATGCTTCATTTGCAATAAAAAATGAGACATATTCAATTATTGTGCTCAAATTTGTGTCCGAAAATTGTGAAGAAAATTCAGTAGGAAAAACGATTAAGCATCGTAATTTGTTTTTTCGTATAAAAATTCATTTGAAACATTTTCATTTTTAAATGATTTAATAGTATCGTATTAAAAATAAGTGATAATGAAAGGCGTATTCAACAGTTTGAATAAAATATCTAGTGTTTTGCAATTGTTAGTGCGCATCAATAATAATCTCAACATTTTTGCAAGAAGGGCTGCAGTGTGCAGTTTGGCTGTCATCGATGGAATATTTGCAAGACTGGCGATGACGATGACGATGTCGGAACAGTTGACCTTCCTGGTGGAATTGAGTGAAGCAGCAGCAATATTGAGGCGCATTATAACTATTTAAAATCTTAATGCTCGATGAATTGGGAAGAGGAACATCCACATATGACGGAGCTGTTTATGCGGCTACCACCGCAGTGGAAGAGTTGTTTAGAAGGGGCTGTCGCAGTGTTTTCAACTCACGTTTTATATATAATCATTATGTACATACACGTATACTAAACAAATGCATTCGATGCATCGAATAAATAATATAAATCAGTGCGCGAATTTTATAAACCAACATTGCAGTTCGATACAAATTTACGGTCGTAAAAACCAATGAAACGCGAAACCAGATGCACATCTTTAATTAAATTTAAAAAGAACACTTCACTCCGTTCTATCTCCATGTAAAAATCAACCGCTCGATTCTAATTTCAACATACAATTTAGAGTGCATCCGAGAAAATTCAAATTCAAATTAAAACGCAACCGAATTTTCACTCGAATTACGCAAAGAGCTAGCGAAACTACACATGTACATATGTACATATAAGTAGCTTTGCTACAATTTTGGCAAGGTCTCGGTCGAAAAGTGAAATTCGTTCGCTTTTCCGCTTCTGGGGGTAATATTGCAGATGGCTCTCGGAGACACAGTTCGAAGTGGAATAGTATAGCTCTCGATGCGAAAGGGTTGAAAGTCGCAAAGGGGTGTGAGTCGAGGGAGAAAACGGGGGTGCGAAGCAGACGGGGAGGGCGGAAGCTCTCTCGGGGTAAAAAAAGACGAGCGCTGTGCCATCTATCGGAGGATTCTCGCAGTTTGTATCGTGGGGACCCGGAAAAAGAATGGAGGGCCGCTATCTCAAAGCCTCCGACTGTTTAGTATTCATTGGGCGTACTACTAGCAAGCCAGCTATGTAGCTAGCTACGGCACCATTACCATTGCCTTTGCACATTGCGATTAAATTTGTTTCGTTTTTAATTAAATTTCGCCTCTCATATAACCCACCCCCCCTCTCCTCCTTCTTCTTCTCATATTACAGTGACAATATTGTCTATTTGTCTAGTCCTTAGATAAGAGGACTCAAAGATTTGTTGAAACTGGCGTGTCACGAGTTCAAAAGAAAAGTTTTGATATTTGGCGTTAAGAAAATTTCGGGAAAATATTAGATAATTATGAAAACTCTTATAAACGAAAATAATGAACTGTATTGGCCACTACATACATATATACATACATATTGTTTACTATGTAGTTGATTTACCCGGCTTAAAAATGGCGAATCTAATAGTAAATATTAATTTATTTTTTTATTAAATTTATTTGAATCGAAAAATATATACTATCGAATCGTCGTCATAGAAACTTTGATTTGTTTCGATGTCACCAACAAACCTTACATACTTAAATACATAAATAGTTACAAAGTATCTTTCAAAATTATATAGGTACATATATTAGATGAAGCACTGCTAAGATTGAAGTCGACGATCATCCTAAACAACGAGCGCGCTATGTAATAGTGTCTACACAAATTAATTAATTATACAACGCGTAAAAAGAAAAGGCAAGACCGGTGCTAAATTCGTAACAGAGAGCAATACACAGGAGTAATACACATTATCCCGAGTCTTTAATCTTGTGAAACAACTGACGTCCGTTTCAGACTCCGAGCTCCCGGGGGAGAAATCAAGATTAGCCGGGTCTGTGAATGGAAACCGAAAATAGCCGCAATCTGAAATTCAGCTTTACTTGGTTTAGGAACAGGACACGCTGTACAGAACCGGCACCTTTTATAAAATGTGTAATGTCGTCTCTCGTGCTACTAAATTTATCGGATCAATTAGATTAAAAGTATTATTATGTCTCATCGGTGACATGATTTCATCACGCGAAATTTTACACTAATGAAATTGTAATTGAATTACATACAATACATACATACATATGTACTTAAATATCACCTATTAATTGTGAGAAATGAAAATAGCATTGACGTACACTAGAAATATACATGAATGATTAAAGGAGTGATAGCTTATCGATCACGACATATTAAGGTCAAAAAGTAGACAGTTGACATATTTTTATTCACAAGCTTTGAATTGAATTGAGGGAAAATTTAATTAATACGGTTTATGTTTGCATTCAATAATATGTATATTATGAAAGGCAATGACTTTGGCTAAAATAAAACCTGGGTGTGGTTGCCAGGGGGTATAACTTTACAAACCAAAAGCGAGAAAATAAGTGCATATTGTTCGCTTTTATGAGCTATCCTTAGCGGTTAGCTGACATCCAAAAGGAGACAGAACTTGCATACTTAAAGATTTATTAAAAGAATAAACTTTCGCCCCACCTGGGTGCGGTGTGGTCCAAAATTCAAAACACGCTTCATTACCTCGCACGAAAGTTGGAGTGAGTGCCTTGGCTTGGGACAGGCACAAAAATACGATCCAATAAATTGACGAGATGAAAATTCCATTGTTTGAATTCATTTCGGACGTATTGTTCCAGAGCGTTTACGCTGCGAAACAAATTGTGACGATATAGAGCTAAATTCACGGTGAATTATCCCCGGTGGATAGTTCAACGTTACAATTCATGCGATTTAGAAATGTTTGAATTGTAAATTTTCAATATTGACGCATTTCAATTGAATCGAATACGGAAAAGAGTGAACGCGGTGCAATAAAGCGGGTATCGCAAACACAAAACGCGATCGCAAATTTTCTATGCAATCTGATAGATATCAAACGCTACGCATTTTGCAATATAGTATAATGTGTACCTACCCACTTTCATAAAACGAGTTGCAGAATATAGGTGCTTACTCACAATGCAATAAAATTCATTATCTAACAATTGCCATCTAGTGGGATCTGTCAAACGTTTTAGTCGCAGACAATCCGAATGGCGCAAGTTCATATTATATTAAATACGCCGAGACAAATAGTGTATCTTGGAATTTTCTTTCGTTTCGCATTCGAAGACAGCGGTGGGGGTGAAGAAAGAAAAATTAAAACCATAAATACAGAAGCCTTCGCCCGTGAAAATATATTTTCACGCGAAATTGGATTTTTTCTTCGTACTATTCGCTTTCTTTATTCAAGAATTTCACGTTGCGATTTTTCAACACGCACAAAAATTACACACGTGTCGACGCAAACGTTCAAATTTAACAATAGTAAAATTTTAATAATGAACTCTAAACTAAAGGTAAGTTTTACATAGAGCTCTTGCGCGATCGCGTTGTCTTGATGAAGTTGAGCTCGTTGTCCCATGATCTCATCTCATATTCTGATGGCACAAGTGCTCCATAGTCGCAGTTTGCATAAGTAATGCATAATATGCTTCTTTTCTATGAAGCACGACAGGGTACGTGCGTCGGGGGTGTGGGGAAAAGTCGTATTTAAAACGTTCTATGTATATTTATGTACATATATATATACACATAAGTTTTCCTTCACCCGACAACGCGACATTAAAAATTCATGCAATCGTAAATGGAAAACTCATATATCACAATGCACGGCGTGAAATAGTTCGCATGCAGTGTTTATATTTTGGCGGTTTTCCTCAACGTTAATCGAATCAATTTCCGAGCAGATGCATAAATATAATACAAAGGTTCGTAAATTACGTGTGTGCGGCTTTGCGGTTTTCTCGCGAGAAAACGTAACCGAGAAATAAAAATCGCTTTCAAATGCACCACACCGAATGTGCATTTCAATGTATGTATGAAAACACAATATATGTACATTCAAAATTTGTTTTTTAAATATTTTACTTAAGCATACATACATAAACATTTAAAATATAAATATGAGAGAATTAAATTAATGGTAGCTTAAATTAGAATTAGAATTAAATTAATCATCTAATGTATAATTTCGAAAGAGACTTTGTAACTACATATGTATGTAAGGTTTGTTAGGAATATCGAAACCAAATCAAAGTTTCTATGACGACGAAATCGATATCGTTCAATTTTTTTTTTTTCGATTAAAAAAAATTAATAAAAAGCAAATAAATGGTTACTATTAGATTGTTTTGCCATGTTTAAGCTGTTTGTATTACAAATACCGAGCGAAGCCGGGTAAAACCACTAGTTACATTATAAAATCAACATCTTAAGCCATCGAAATATATTGTCTAATACGGAGTTAATAAGTCCGATGAGACTTCCAATACGGAGTTAATTAGAAAATTGAATTTGAGTTTGAATTTATTCGGAAGTCTTGAATTGTTGAAATTTTCATCTAATTATGTACATACATACATATATCAGAATATTTCTAACTATGGGTATATAGTACAAAGTATGTATGTACATACACCAATTAAAATCCTTTTAAACTTACCGTTAATGAAAATATCTGAAAGCCTAGCGTCGGCTGAAGATAATTTTCTGTTACACACAAAAAAAATGAGAAAAATTTAATCTGTTAAGAACCTTTTTATGATATATTTTTAGTACATAAAACAAAACATTAAACGGAAAGCTTTTAAAATAATAAATTTCCATCTAGATAACCGCTTCAAGTTATTCGCATATAATTCATAATTTTTGTTAATTATTCTCGTTAAAATAAAAAATAAAAAAACAAAGAGTTGGTCGAATTTCCCTACATTTTTCACAATTAAAACTTTTGATAAATCTAAGTAAGTTTTAAAAGGTAACTTTTTGAACTTACTTTGTTTGCGTAATTTATAAAGCTTATGCGGGGGGTGGTGCGAGGACGACGAGGCATAAAAACAAAAATGGCAACACTCGACAAAATTAAATTCTGCGTACAAAGTAAGTACACGTATACGTTTCAAATTACATTAGAAATGCACACATACATAAATATGTATATACATATTTACACAATATTTCGAACTATTTTACATTTAAGCTAGTATATGTACATACATACATACAATCAGCCGAATATTGAATTTCCTGTACGCCGCGAGCCGCGAACGAACGATGCGTGCTCGCCTTTAAATAATTTAATACATATCGAATCGGGATTAATTGGTCGGTCAAGAAGTTACACTCGACCTAAGCGAAACGTGCGCCGATATGAAAAAGGTTGAGAAACGCTAATCGGAAAGATGTCGCTAGCACTCGTTCAAATCGCGACGCGTATCACTGCCATCGATTTCAATCTACATTAGATGTTTCCAATCAGCGACGTAACTAGGAAAATACCCGAATAGGCACAAAATACGATGAGGAGAGGGGGGGGGGGGGGAGATAAGGTTAAATTGAACCTGCAGAGGAATCTGATAATATTTCGACAAGTAAATTCCGCTCCAGTAAGACACTTACGTAAACGAAACATAAACTACATACGCACGTACGTAGATATATTAGACACATAAACTCAATATGAAACAATTTTAATGCTATCGAATAAGTGTTGGATATTTTCAAATGTTTAAACTAAGTTTGGTGCAAGTTGAGTGATACATAAACGCGCATACAAGTTACCAAGCAAGCATTTTTGGCATATGAATGGCGATTGAATGTTTGAAAATTCGAATGTGAGTGGTGGGGGGCGCGACTTAAACGAGAAGTATCAAAACCAACATAATATATGTACATTTTTATCTGTTACAGTTAAAGTGTATTTTCCAGTTGTAATATATTTTGACTAGTTGGAATATATTCCATCTAACCTGGTACCAAGTACCGTTATAGTTGCAGTGTATTTTCAATTGTAATATATTTTGACTAGCTGAAATACATATATTCTGTCTAACCCACACAAGTTAATTCGTATGGTGAATCACATTACAACTGGTCAAAATATATTTAAATGTATAAGTATTGATATCTATTAAATATAGCAATATAGCAAAATATAGCAATTTGTGAATTAAGTCAAACACAAATAGTGTTTTTGGAATTAAAAATTGGACTTAAAAATATAACGGCTCATGTTTTTTCTTTTTACATAGATATATACCAGGAAGGCTTGACAGGAAGACCAATGCACCTTCCTGGACAATTAATTTCAAACAATGCAACATTTTTGTTACATAAATCACTGTATTTCGAGAAGCTGAAGAACACGAAATGTACAATTATTTAATAAATCCATTGAGCATCTATGGATTTTTAGAATTGTACATACATTTTGACAAATTGTACATACATACATACATTAATGCAGAAGATTTGTGACAGCAGGTAGGATAATTTTTTTTTGTCAATTTTAAGGAACCGTTTCAACGATGATCAGATAAAATTGGCAAACTCTGATAAGAAACGATCGACTTGTACTCACAGACATCCAAGTCTAACAAGCAGTATATGTATGTATATTAAAGATTAGCCCGGGATCGAACCGGGAAATGTGAAAGTTTGATCGTAAGTGTCGATCTGGTGCAAACTTTAAATGGCATTATGTTAATAACAAACTAACCAGTAGATTCTATGACAGAATCACTAATAACCATACTAACACACTTGTGAAGAGTCTCGGTGATTACAACAAAATTTCTATACCCTTTCAGGTATAAACACAGATTACCTAAACACAATCTGCTTTAGGTCATCGACTTTAGAGAGTCTTTAATTAATATTATGAATTAGATGTATTATGAGCATTTATAAGAATTGTAAATAGGTTTTTGAGCTCTTTTTCATATTATGCTGTACATTAACATTAGAATAATATAATACTATGATTACTAACCAAATTAAATTAAATTGTAAAAATATCAAGTAAAAAAAAGTTTTTTAAAAACATACCTCTTCTATAATTTGTATATAAAATTATTATTTTAAATAAAAACACCAATTTTTTTTTCTACCGCCATCTTTGTTTAAAACTAATAAACAAGGGTCAACGGTAAACGTCACCGAGTATCTCGCCGGACAGATTTGAAAAGCTTCTTAAACGATACTTTATCTCTATCGTAATGGCGGAGGATCCATTTACTTATATTGATGACATTGATGTATAATACACTAGATCCGCCCTCACATATTATACTGGTCTCCCTTTTGGCGCATGCACAGTTTCTCTTAGTAGGTAGGTAGGTACCGCTGCATCTTAGGGAAAAAAAAACCCAATTTCGCAAAGTTAAACCCCCCGCACCCCTCAGTTAGTGAAGACAAGATCTCCGACCAAAATCACACGTCAGGGCCCATCTATGTGTATTATACATCAATGATTGATGACCAAAATGAGCAATATGGCAAAGTATGAAAACGATCGGATAAGAGGCAAACTTTTTCCTGAATTGTAATCGTAAGTGAAACGTAAAGGAGGTATGTAAAAAAATGAAACAATTAGAAAAACCAGGGCCCGTCTCGGCCTGGACCCGGGTGTTTATAAACGCATCAAAGCGTACCGACACCGACAAAGGAGACGGATCGAAATTTGCTCAATGGGCAGTGTGCGAACGAGTTTGCAGCCGTGCGCTACGGTTTGCGGCCACGGTTTGCACACGCACGCAAGGGGCGCATGGCCGCGGGCCGCATTCTCGTCGTGCATACTATTTTCTGCGGCGGCCATATTTCATGCGGCCCGACCGACATGTGAGCAACAAACAGCTTTATTGGCGCACTGATTCAATAAACAATCGGCGTGTCGGAGTGCGAGACTGATTGGATACTGCAACACTCGTGCGAGTGGCCGCGTACGTGCACACTCTCGCCAAACAAATGAGATACTATGTAGTGTGAAACCACCAAATCGTATCGGAGACATTTGCCTATTATTGCATTGAGCTTAGCTACTCCACGTGTCTGAAAAGTTTCAAATCGATCAGAAGTGTGGAAGTGTTTCAAAATTAGCTTACAAATTTCGATTCGCTAACAAACTTTTGATGATACTTAAAAAATCGGATGTGACCAACCCATGACTGTATCTACATACATACATATGTATAAGGAATATAAGGTCACAAAACAAAATTCGATGTTGAACCGTACAGACATAAATCACTGTATTTCGAGAAGCTAAAGAACACGAAATTAACAATTAATTAAATTAATTAAAGAATTAATCCATTGAGACATCTATTGATTTCAGACTTGTACATAAATTTTTAAAAATTGTGCATATATACATAATACAGAAGATTTGTGATAACAGGTAGGAAGATTTTTTTTTGCCAATTTTAAGGAACCGTTTCAACAATGATCACATAAAATTAGCAAACTCTGATAACTGATAAGAAACGATCGACTTGGACTCTCAAACACCCAACACTAACCAGCAGTATAGCGGGCTCGAACCCAATAATCACTTGGTGCTAAACATACACGCCACCACTGAACCATACTGCTTGTTAAATAATATGTTAAAATAATAGTATATTTTTTTAGTAAGCAATCTGTATGTTTTTTTTTGCTTTTAAATGCTTTTTATTATTACTAAATTATGTTCACAATACATCTTATATCTATTTTAATAGTTACCGATCTGCTGATCATTTTCTATTTTACAATTTTAATTTCATTTTGTTAGTAATCATAGTATTATATCATTCTGATCTTAATGTACAGCATAATAAGAAAAAGAGCTCAAAAACCTATTTACAATTCTTGACACATAAATATGAATGTATGCCTTAGATAAGGATTAGGAGTAGCTGTTCAATCATTGTTACAATTCTTTCAAATAAACAATAGTTTCATTAATCACGGAACTTCATACAAAATTTTGCATAATATTGACGCAATACTACGTTTTGAGTTTAACAATATTTTAAATACTGGTGGCCTGCAATGCGTTTATTCCACTTTTCCGAGATTCTGGACATATCGAATTAAAAAACGTGATAAAATTTTGAGAATTAATTCAAAATAATGTTTTTAGAATTTTTGAATTTGTAAAATTTTACTTCTGCCACTTAGTTGATATAACGGCTCATATATAAATTTTGAAATCATATTCTAATAGTGGGTATGATATTTATTTATTTTATTTTACATACATATTTTTACATACATATATACAAATATACCAGGAAGGTTTAACAGGTAAACCCCAAATGCGCCTTCCTGGTCCACATAATTATTACATAGATACATGTAAATCTAAACAATATCTGACATCTATGGTCAGATATTACAAACATCGTATTAATACGATAAATAACGATGAATAGCTTTCATGTAACAATATGAATTTTCATATTCGATAAACAACCACAGAGACATCTATGGTGAGCAATATGGCGAAACCTAAGATATAACAATAACTAAAGGTTCGCAACAGATAATTGGGAAGGAAACGCCAATTTTTACAGGAATCGTTTCAATGAAAATCAGAAAAATTGGCAAATTCTCAAAAAAGAAACGATCGACCTTGACAAACTAAGGTCTGGCCAATAGCGAGACTTAGCGGGAATCAAACTCGTAACATCAAGTACGAGATAATTCAACATTCACCACTAGACCACGCTACTGGATATGATGGTTTTTTGCCAATTTGATGAGGAACAGTGAAATCACACAAATTGACATACTCTGATAGGAAGTGATCGACTTTGAATCACAAATATCCAAGTCTGACCAGCATCACTACAGATTATACTAGGAATAAATTATTTTCAATCTAGGTCGAACCCAGCAACCCTCAGTGGTTAGCATTAACCATCGAGCTATGCTGCTGGCTGTCGTGTACATATGTACATACATTCATATATAAAACATCAAAGGAAACGTAATTTTATGTCAAAACTCTCAGCAGCGCCTGGAAATTAATTCGCTTTTTATATTGACATCTCACCGAGACGTTTAATTCTGCACAAACTGTTTCTAATAATATTTTTAGTGATGGACAGTTCAAAAGTCTCCATTCTCCGTTTCAATACGTACATATGTATGTATGTATATAGTCACCTTCGAAGTTACTCGATCTCATTGAGTACTTACTTACCGACTACTTGTCGGTAACTACTCTCTATCTCGATGCGATGGAAGGAAAAACTCTTTTAATTTTGCTCACGGACGCAGGGTCGCGAACTTTCACCGCAGAAACGAAACCAATATAAAGATATGAGCAAAAATTTCCCGCGGGACGACCGAAGGGGGGAGGGGGGGTGGCGATTCGTGTCGCAAAGTTCGAGTTTTGCTTAGTATTACGATTGTTTGGCAAGAAGAAAGTTGTCCCCGGTGCGGTGCCATTGTCAACCCAGAAGAGTCGAGGTACCGCTCCAAATTAATTTCGCACGGACCCCCCCTGTGGAAATATCGCGGTGAAACTTATAATTTCAGTGGCGAAGTTCAAAAGTCG
Organism: Arctopsyche grandis; assembly: GCF_051622035.1. Classification (NCBI taxonomy): domain Eukaryota; kingdom Metazoa; phylum Arthropoda; class Insecta; order Trichoptera; family Hydropsychidae; genus Arctopsyche; species Arctopsyche grandis. Next base: position 23,412,324 of record NC_135359.1, read on the forward strand.
TCGAGAACAATCCTCGGATGTGTTGAGCGAACGGCGAAGGATCGAATGGGCACTTCGATTGTTCGAGTAGTTGATACGTGACTTTGTCGATAATACCAAAATAGCCATTGTGACCACCTACATATGTGTGTATACCTATAATACCTACACAGTTATAAAGTTGGCTGCACATGTCGTTGAAAAACTATATTGTCCAGTTACCCCGCCCCCACCTCCCCCAAAAAAAAATAAAAATCACCAAAAAATTTTCCCAAACTACGATCGAAGTACATATGTACGTATTTCAAGGCATCTTTAAGAAGAAAATAAGTTCGGCTTTTTTTTAGTTTAATTTTTATGACCACTTTGCAGTAAAAATAATTCTCCGTTCAACCTTATCCACCTGAGATTAAATCTGAGTGCATTAATACACTTCATAACTTCATATCTTAAATAACCCTAAATATATTTAAACTGAGTCGTGATTGTAAACGTGTTTTTCTTAATGTGGAATGTGGTTTTCTTATGTACTTAAAATGCATAAGATCTTTTATATTTGAAAGTGGCGGAAGTCCAATTTTCAGTTCCAAAAACACTCTTTGACTTACATATGTAATTCACAAATTGCTATCATTTATTTTAATTCGATGTGTCCAAAATCTAGAATAAACGTATAGAATAAACATAAAACTAGAATACACGTATTAGTCTACCGGAATTTTTAAATATTATTAAACGCAAAACATGATATTTAAAGATTTACGAAATATTTCTCGAAATGAAGAAAAGTGGACTTGAAAAGTGCCACTTTCAAATATAACGGCTCATATTTATGTACAAACATAGCTTCTGATCATAACATTGTGTCATTAGCAGGGCCGTCGAGAGGAATCCCGGGCCCTGGGAAAAATAATTCTGGGCTCTATGACGAATAATTCTGGGCTCTATGCGAAAAATAATAAACATTTAGCATTAAACAAATACATGTACGTATGTACATATATTTACGTAGAATAATATAAAATATCAATATCGGTCAGTCGGAAGTCCCGACACGGGGCCCCTCAAGTAGTCCGGGCCCTGTAACTTTACCCCAGCTCCTCCCCCCCCTCTCGTCGGTCCTGGTCATTAGCAAAGGACAACGTCTCGATCAGGATTTAACTTATACATACATATGTACAAAAATAGCAAAAATTCGCTTCGAAAATTTACATTTTCAAATTAATTTATTTGTTACGAACGGAGATTAAAAAATATTTAAAAATTTTTACTCAAAAGATTCCTTATCATGTCAAGGTAATAAATTTTATTTAAGTTTTTACAGAAATTCCGTATATTCTCTGAACCCAGTGCACATCGTAACAAACTATACGATATAGTATGATGTTTTCCTTATTTTGATCACCCTCACTTTTATTACGGGAGTCTTCGGTTTCAGCTCTCGGATTACTCTCCAAATACCATCGTTAAACTATCCAAATACCTTTTTATTTTGTTGGTTGGTTAGAAGAAATATACGATCGCTAAGAATATTTTAAAGTCGCCGTACGACCTTTGGCACTATGGAGCAGCAGAGAAGAGACAAGAACGTAATGCGGGTGGATCCGTTTTAATGAAAAAAGTTTATGATTGTCTTTTTTTTTCGTTCTTATTCCAAAGTTGTCTCAGCAGGAAACATGTGTCCCTGCAAGGCGAAACAAAATTAAAAATACGCCGGAAACAGATGGTCCCCAATCCAACGATTGTACGACGACACAAATTAATATCAACGATGGACGACAGATAACTGAAAATGGACCCGTTCAATTAGATCCGTATCCGATAAAACGTACACTTTATGAACTCACCGCGAAAATCTTACAATATATGTATGCATGTATTCCTTTGACAAATTTTCCCAGCGTCGCGTCTTATAAACTCGCCTATAAAGTGCAGGCTTTTTAAGTTCATCGAACGATAGAGTGAACTCATAAAATTTTCCACATGATTGGAGATTTTTCCACTTACTTTGGTTAGACAGGCTTTACGTATGCGAGAGCCGCGATATCGATGCAAATTTAAAACACCGCGATATTATGCTAGGTAGCATAACATCAGGTTGCTAGGTAGCATAATAACTAGCTGGTTCGTTGTTTTGCTCGTCCGCTATTTGGATGCTTTTTTCGTAAATATTGTCGGTTAATGGTGTCGTGCTTTGCATATTGTGTAGAGTTATTGGTGTTGCTTTAATTTTTGATTAAAATTTTTGCAATTGTGATTAAATACAGTGGTTAAACTGATTTCTAAGGTTATATTTTAAAGATAATTTTCACTTGAAAAAAAAAAAAAAAAAAAGAAGAAAAAAAAAAAAAAAAAAAAAAGTTCTTTTGTTTCTTCAAATAATATTCGTTTGGCAACGAACGTGATCAAACTGATTTCTGAAATTATATATTAACTCTCGAACCCAGAGCATATTTACAATATTACAGCATAATGCAACATTGTTAAACAAAAAACTATTTATTTCATACATATTTTTGTGCGAAATTTTGAGAATATTCTCTTATTTAAATTATAAATTGTGACGCTAATAACTAATAATACTTAACAATGATTTGCTATAAATGCAAAAGTGTTGTGTTGTTGACTAATTATGTGCTGTGCGAGCTTTGTGAAGAACCTTTCCACCATGATTGTGTGGGGATTTCGGAAACAAAATACAAAAAAATGACGTCAAAGAATAAGGAAAAATGGCGATGCGTTTCTTGCCGTATCCATCCTAACCCCCTTCCGCCGTCTCAGTCCTCATCACTAATGCTCAGTTCTCAAGATTCAGTCATCAGTCCTCAGCCATCTTTATTTGATATACTTAATGAAATTAAATGCTTTCGAGCAGACTTTAATACCATGAAAAATGAGTTTGAAAACATAAAATCTGTAATCACAGACATAAACAATAAATTATTCACAATAGAGGCTAAGTCTGATGAATTTGATGGGAGACTAACCACTGCTGAAAAGAAAATTTCCTGCTTTTCTGATGTAAATAAAGGTTTAATTGAGGCGCAAAATACTATTGTTGAACTGAAACAAGAAAACAATCTGCAAGATCAATTCTCTAGAAAAAACAATGTAGAAATATCCGGCATACCTATGAAAAAGGGTGAAAATCTAGTGTCTATATTATATGACTTATGTGCTGTCGTGGGTCACAAATTGTGCGACACAGATATTGACACCATACACCGTGTGCGGCCGTACCCGTCCCAGGGCGTTGCAGGTTCACAGCAACAGCAACAGCAACAGCGAGAGGGCAACAGCGATGTGAGTGTGCGCACGTCATCAGTGGTCGTACGGTTCACTCAGCGCCGTCGTAAGGAGCTGCTGATGGCGGCCGTGCGCGCCCGCCGCGGCATCACCACCAACGACATCAATATTCCAGGCCCGCCCACCACCCTATACGTCACGGATCACCTTACACCAACGAATAAATTATTATTGAAGCGAGCACGCCAGTTGAAAACTGAATATAACTACGCCTACTTGTGGGTTAAAGATTGCAAGATCATGATTAGAAAAAGTGCGAGCTCCAATATCATACAAATCTCAAAAGAATCAGATCTTTGCAAAATCAAATGACTAAGTGCAATATTAAATTTTAATAACCTAATAATTATCTATGCATTTATTGTCTACTGGTCTGCATCACATATTATAATGTATGTGCAAACAATTATGTACGTATGGCTATATAATTTATTATTTTTATTATTACTATATAACTATGCTATTTACATATATTTTACTCATAAACTAAAAAAGGTACGAGTTCATTTTTATATTTGTGTCCATGTATACCTTTGTATTTCAACTGGTATCACCAAGGATGGTTTGCTTAATAATTCCATATCTTTATCTGTGTATGCAGTTATGTGTATGTTTATATGCATATATCTATTTTCATTTATGCATATGGATATTTATATTTATATCACTACGTGCTCTATCTACTTCCTTTTTTACAATGTCTTCTAATCGTCTTGTCATTTATTATCAAAATGTCAGAGGTCTCCGAACTAAATCTGACTCTTTTCTTCAAAATGTATTAGTTAATAATTATGATATTATCTGTCTATCAGAAACTTGGCTAAATGACTCATTCAATAATAGTGAGTTTTTTGATGCCAGATATCAGGTGTTTCGACGTGACAGAGATTATTCTCTTCATAACCAAATATTTGGTGGTGGTGTAATCATAGCTGTGAAAAATAATCTACCCTCTGTCATTCAAAATAATTGGTTAACTTCCACAGAAGACCTTTGGATTACTATTACCACTAAATTTTTTAAACTAAATATCTGTACTGTCTATATTCCTCCTGGTAATTCTCACCAAACTCTATTAGTTACCCATTTAAATAAAGTATCTGATCTAATAACCAATTATCCAGAGGATCGATTCATTTTACTCGGTGATTACAATCTTCCCACTATTGATTGGACAAAATACGACTCAAATCTGCATCTATTTCCTTCCAATTGTATTAATTTTTCTTCCCTTTCCTTTACTCAATTCTTATCTTATAATAAACTTTATCAATACAATTATTTGTCAAATACTAATAATCGTATTCTTGACCTAGCTATTAGTAGTTTCCCCTTATATATTTCTCGTGCTGACTCTACGCTAATCCATGAAGATTCTCATCATTTATCCTTTTGCATCTCAATAATTTACAACAAATCTTCACCCTTGAATTATAATTATAATAAAACTTTCCTCTTTAGAAAAGCTGACTATGCTACAATTATTCCAATTTTAAGCGATATCAATTGGAATTCACTTTTGTCCAATTTAAATATTGATTTAGCTTGTAAAAAATTTTACGATACCTTACAAAATATTATTGAATGCCACGTCCCTTTTACTCTTAAATCTAAACGTACCAAATATCCCCCTTGGTTTACATCGTCTCTTATTAAAATAATAAAAGAAAAAAACAAATTCCATAAAAAATTTAAAATTTATTCAAATCCCTTAGATTATCAAAGTTTTTCACTATTAAGAGCTCGAATTAAAAAATATTCTTTAATCTGCTTTAGAAATTATATTTCTCTTATTCAAAATAATATTAAAACTAATCCCAAATCATTTTGGTCATATATAAATTCAAAAAAAAATACCTCCTCTTCATATCCTTCCGTAATGTATTATGGAAATAAGTCGGCTTCACATGGTTCTGAAATCTGTACCATTTTTGCTGACTATTTTGACTCCACTTTCAATAGTGATTCTACCATTAACCTTTCTATCTCTAATACAGATACTTCTTCTTGTAACTTATCTACTTTTCATTTTGACTTATCTACTGTACTCAGTCACATCAACTCTCTCAATGTTAATCTTGGTGCGGGTTGTGATGGTTTGCCTTCTTTTTTCCTTGTTAAATGTGCTGTCCCATTATCTCTTCCCATAACAATCCTTTTCAATCTTTCTATGTCGAACGGTAAATTTCCTGACTATTGGAAATTATCTTACATCACCCCTATTTTTAAAAAAGGTGATAAGAATCTTATTGAGAATTACCGTCCTATATCTAAACTATCTGTCATTAGTAAAATCTTTGAAAAAATTATCTATAATTTCCTTTTCTCCAATTTCAAAAACTACATTATACCTGAACAACATGGTTTTTTTAAGGGGAGATCGGTAGAGACTAACCTGCTTAATTTCACTAGTACTCTCACATCTTATATGGACAAACGAATCCAAATAGACGTCGTTTATACGGATTTCTCTAAAGCTTTTGATAAAATCAATCACAACCTTTTACTCAATAAACTTTGGTCCCTCGGAATCCGAGGAAATTTATTTCGTTGGATCTCTTCGTATATACTAAATCGTCACCAAATCATAATTCTCAATGGTTTTAAATCATCACTTAGACATATTCCTTCCGGTGTCCCACAAGGGTCGCATTTAGGTCCCTTATTCTTTTTACTCTATATTAATGATATCTCATACATCTTCAAACATTCCTTTATACTTCTTTACGCTGATGATTTAAAAATTTACAAACCTATATACACCATAGACGATTGTCATAAGATACAAGAAGATCTAGATAGATTCTCTATATATTGTTTAAATAATGATCTTTTTATTAATCTAGAAAAATGCTCTATTTTAAATTTCACTAGAAATAAGTCAATTATTACTAACCAATATCAATTAAATCATTCAATCCTTAACACGTCATCTTCTATTAAGGATCTTGGTGTAATACTCAATGATAAACTAGATTTCTCTGAACATATTTCTTTTATTACCAACAAAGCATTTAAATCTCTTGGATTCCTACTCCGCTCAACAAAACCCTTTAATGATCCTTACGTACTAAAATTACTTTATTTTTCCTTTGTAAGGTCTCACCTTGAATTTGCCTCAATTATCTGGTCACCTTTTTATTTATCCCATATTAATTGTATTGAGAAAGTTCAACTTAAATTTATTAAATCCTTACGCTACCTTTTTCCTACCTATACCCATTCTACTGTTTCCGACATTTTAAAAATCCTTTCTTTTAACAATCTTTCTGTCAGGCGACGACATTCTGATGCTATATTCTTCTTTAAGCTCATAAATGGTTTCCTTGATTGTTCTGATTTACTGAATAAGGTTAATTTCAGAATCCCAGTTCGATACCCTAGACGCGTTGCACTCTTTTCACTTGATCCTTTCAATACTAATTCCCAAAAATATTTTTATCTGCAGCGCGTTTATCGTATGTTTAACGGAGAGCTGAATGAGGTTGATCTGTTTGGTATTTCCCTACATCAATTCAGGTCTAACATCAAGAGAATCTTGACCGATTGATTCATTTTTTCTTCTATTCTATTTTTCCAATATTTCCTTTATTTTTATACTTTAGTTTAGTTATGTAATGTGCTATTTAATCATATTATAGCTTTCATTCCTTTCCATTTCATTTGTTTATTTTGTATTTACCTTTTTCATTTGTTTTTTATATTTGTAAATTTCAATTTCTTCTTATATTCTATCTTATAACCTTTTCCAATTATTTTAATACTATAGTTTAATTATGCAATGTACTACATATTTTGTCATGCCTTTATTCTTTACTTTTTAATTTGTTTTCCTTATATTTATCTTTTTCATTTTTGTAAAAATCTATTATTGGACTCGGGTGTTACATATATTATTTATTTACTTTTTGTGTTTTTTATACCTATCTCTGTACATCCTGTCTGTTGATTTTTCAATTAATAAAATAAAATAAAATAAATAAAATATTATTTTCGTGGTTCACATTTAGAGAGTCAATTTTCCCGATTCTTCTACTACGGCTAGCGGTCGAGCAATTCTGTGATGGTATTAATTTTTGCAAAGGACTAATGTTACCAAGGAAACCCGAGAGGAAAAGTTGCGCGTCACGTTCCCGCGTAGCTACTAGAAATGTTGCCAGTTTAATACAACCGAAGTGTGAAATTTATAACAGAACGTAAGAAAAGATAAAATGAAATTTATGATTATTACGGGGGAAAAATAGTAACTTAATATGAAAGTCGTAAAAAGTCTCGTAAAAAACGCAATCAAATAGAAAATACGCGGCGATAAAAGCTCGTTTTCTGGTCAAAAATAAGCTTTGCGCACATTTTTGTTTTATTTGTTAAACCAAGTCGACGCGTAACTTGCCCCAAAAATACGTCGATTGAGCTTTAAAGATACACTTAAACTTATCGAAACAAATTGCCCTTAATAACACTCGGCGGTCATGTGGATTAAAGCGATAACGTACGGGGTAATAGTTTTATTACAGAAAAAATCACCTAAACAACAAGAAATCATTTATTTAATACATGGCATTCGAGGTCGTTCAATGCCTGTTTATTTTTCGCAATTGCACAATAAAATTAACACGCAAGTGTATTTATGTACTTCATACAAATGGCGATTTCATATCGTCGCACAGTGTGGCAGATCTACTTAGACACATTCTCACTTTGTTTTAAAAACGATATAATATATCTCAAAAACTGTACCACACAATAAGTTGAAAATTTATCTTCAGATATTGTGAGGGTAAGGGTTCAGATATTGTGAGGTTTAAAAATAAAGCCATGAACCGGAAATGGTAGTTTACTTCCCCGCAGATTTAAGTATGCATTGCATAGAAAAACAATACGATTAATATATGTACATATATTTAATTATAATTTTCATTTTCAGTAGGAAAAATATACAAATACAAAAAAAGGATATTTTTTTTTTATCAGCGTAGCAAATGACATAATGAAGATACGAGTTCAACATAAAAAATTAAGACCTTTTCAACTTGTGACAGCAAATTTTTGCAGTTTCTTATATCTGAAGAGTTCAACTTTAACAATTGAAATCATGGCGGAGTCGAGCGGAAGTCTACTTTATAAACCTGTGTGAAGTTTTTAATTTTTACAAAAAAAAGCCCAAACTCGGAGGTGAATATTCTAAATCAAATGTCTACAAAAGTAATTATATTTTTGATAAAATTTTTATTAAATATACTAGAAAATACCTTCTTGATTAATATTCATTCAAAAATTTATCCATAAAGCTTTGGGTTAGACCAAAATTGACCTCCAGTCTAGGAGTCACAAACGCATCCAGTACAAGTCTATTTCGTTACATATTAGTCATAGGTCACAAGTTTGATCAATTATGACGAACTTTTGCAATGATAACATCAAACAGTACATCAAATTATAGATATTCAAAAATATGAAACGATGATCTTTTAATAGTTTTTCGAAAAATATTAAAATCATGAATGTGTAGACAGTTCCACAACTGTCACGCTGTGCGTCAATTTAACATGCGACAAAACGAGCCGAATTGCATCTTCGACGCGTCAAAATAGATTTAAAAAGATGTTTCCCTGTAATAAAATTAATAAGGAAAATATTTTGAATCTGGATGGATGTTGTGGGGTCCATATTAGCTTTATACCGTACGATATTAACCCAGTTTTGGAACAGTGTCTCGTTAAGTTGTTGTCGCGGCCACTTGTGACTCCGTAGATAGAGCCACCGACCGACCTTAAGGGTCCATGAATATTTATGCCTTTTGTGTAGGAGGTGGACGTGCCGATATTGAGTAGAGCAAAGACTGGGGAAATTTTCAGAATATTTGCAATTTTTTCGTGTAATTTTCCGAGCCGCCTCTTAAGTGAGAAAAAAAAGACGTTCATTCGACTAGAACCGACGGAGGGAAATAAAAAAGCACGAATAAAAAAGTAATTTCATTTTTATTGTCAGAGGTGACGATGGACTCCATTCCATTTTGTCTTTCTTTGTTGTGTGCCCTCTGATGTTTGCAAAATACATCACAAGAAATATATCTGTCAAAATCGTTTTGAATACGTAGCGGAATAAGCATATGCAGTATGGAAAAAAGGGAAAACACACACAAGAAAAAAGTGGGATTCTATTTGTATGTAAATTGAACTGGTCACTGTACACCCGTCGCCATTTTTGATATCTCTTACAAAATAGAACGAATTTATACATTAAGTATACATGTATGTATGTATGTATATACATACATAAATATTTGTATAGCACGTAATTTATTACATTTGTTATTTAACCTGAATAACATATGTATGCGACAAAGCATGTGTACGTAACGTAGAGGGAAACTTTTCGACGTATACAACTTTCCAACACATTATATTCATTGCTGGAAATATAATATAGGTGCCTACCTCTGGAAATGGGTTGTTGAGGAATAGTTTAGCGATTTATTCGTAGGCTTGATGACCCGCAACGAAATTGTCGTTGTATTTTCGCAAAATTTAACCACTCAAATGTGTACGAGGCATAGCGACAAAGATAATAAATTATATTATATCATACTAACGTTGTCACATGTACTTGAAAATATTCTTTATATACCCATCATGTATGTATGTATGTATGTGACATATAAAGTTACCTTATTGTCTCGTCTTGAAGTTTCTTCAGATAATCAACAAATGTAATACACAGGTCACGAAGCGATTCGTCTGGAAAAATAATTGTTTCTATTATTTTTGTATCTAAATATGTATGTACAATATAAACATTTCAAGGCTGATACAGCTGCCATGCTTTGAATCCTAATTGATTTATATTGATTATATTTATTTATGTATATGTACATAATAAATCTATCTACATATACATATATATACATGAATTTTCAAAAGTAATTAAAATGTTAAAATATCGTTAAAGTAAAAGCGGCCATTTCAAGAAAAAAACAAATGAAAATTCTTTGTTCATTTTTAAATAAAATTATTTTCTTTGATTAAAATACTCTCTATAGTGGTATTAAATTTATGAGAAAAGGTCAAAATATATACCAATTTATGTGTAATCTCATTCGAAATGAAGATTTTGTATGGATGATAAGATTTTATCGGTTTTCATTTGTGATTTACGTACTTTAAGGAATTATTGTATAATTCGCAAACTATTAAAAATTGAATAAATATGTTATACAAGTTGATCACAATACATACCTTGATGACATAATATAAGTCAGTTGAGATTTTGACTCTAAAAACCACAATTTAGCACACACTCAAATACCGATCGACCGACAGAAAAATAACGACTAAAAGTGAAGAAAAAAAAACAAAAGAAATAACACGGACTAGTTATTGAATTATTTCAAATTGAATTTAAATCAATTATTTAAAACGCCGTTTTAAATCGAAAATGTCGCTTTGCCTAAAGAAATAATGTAAAAAGATCTTCAATCAATGTGTTTTGCAAATGACGATGTATCCATATGAAACTAGGAAATTGAATGTCAAAATTTTACACAAAATCCAATGCATTCAAAGATTAATGGAACGCTGCATGCTTGACAAAACGAGGAAAGATGGGAAATGGAACACGTGGGTAAGAAGTATGACAAGGTAGGGATATATTGGAAAGAGTGAAGATATTGAATGGACGAGTCGCGTAGCTAGAAGAATGGACGAAAGGTGGACAAAAGAAGTCCTGGAACGGTACATGAGAGAATGTAGAAGGCTGAAAGGAAGGCCACAAGGAAGATAGATGGACGAAATTGGAAAAATGTATGGGCTGAGCTAGATGAGAGTTGCGCAAAATTGTGAATGTAAATGATGCTGTATTGTTGACGAAATTGCTATATGTAACTATGTTTTTTTACGTTACGTTACACTACTTTGAAAATGGATCACATTCATTGCCAGAAATAACTAATTTTGCAATACATTGTTTATAAAAAATAGTATGTACCTACATACATATATATATGTAAAATATTCCGTTATAATGTTGTTTAATATTTTATTTAATACCATCTGAACCCGACATGCGTTACAATGCCACAATAACGCATGCAATTCCCGTTCCCGAGTTAAAGTCGTGGTAATCTGACTTATCCAGCGATTAACAGCGGAAAAACGCAGGCGGCGAACACATTAGAAATTATTCAATTGTTTGTTTATTTTACCTTAACAACGCAGGTGGCGACGTGAAAACATTTGAAATTATTGCTTTACAATACCACTCATTCCCGTTTTTCCCGTTTCCGTTCCCGTTTTTGGGATGTCATGCACAAAATAACTCATGTAAGTTTCGTCGCTATCGGTTCATTGAAATAGGAACGCATACGTGATAGACAGACATAAATTGATTTTTATATATGTTACAGTGAAAGCATATTTCAAGTGAAAATACATTTTCAAGTAGGGAAAATGTAGCAAACAACGAATTTACAACGATTAACTCTATAAATTTAACCCTAACAACCCAATCTTAAATTAATAGGGCCAAGCCTTACTTAACTTAACCTATCTAACCCTTAAATAATACCAACCTTAACAATCTAATATCAAATAAAAAAAACAACCCTGAAAATGTAACTGGTTATGATTTCACTGAAACATCTTTGAAAATATATTTTCACTGTGACATATTTATTTATTTTTATTTATTTTATTTTTTACATACATATATACATATATACCAGGAAGGCTTAACAGGTAAACCCCAAATACGCCTTCCTGGTCCACATAATTATTACATAGATACATGTAAATCTAAACAATATCTGACATCTATGGTCAGATATTAAAAACATCGTATTAATACGATAAATAACGATGAATAACTTTCATGTAACAATACGAATTTTTATATTCGATAAACAACCACAGAGACATCTATGGTGAGCAATATGGCGAAACCTAAGATATAACAATAACTAAAGGTTCGCAACAGAAAATTGGGAAGGAAACGCCAATTTTTACAGGAATCGTTTCAATGAAAATCAGAAAAATTGGCAAATTCTGATAAGAAACGATCGACCTCGACAAACCAAGATCTGGCCAACAGCGAGACTTAGCGAGAATCGAACTCGTAACATCAAGTACGAAATAATTCAACATTCACCACTAGACCACGCAGCTGCTATATACATATATAGATATAGTACTGTAGCATATGCTAAAAGAAGCCGCCGTTATAATTGATTTTCAAGGATTATCTCCAGGCTTAAGTGCTTTTGGCTAACAATGGAGATCCCCGAATGGACTTAGTGGTCGGTAACGGCACCCAGCCACTTCCCGCTAGAGTTTTCAGAACTGACAGCACGAAACCGTAGGACTGCATATCTGGTACGTGACTATAACAATAAGTAAACAAACGTGTCGAGGAAGATGCACTGAGCGACCTGCCCTTTATAATCGAGTAATTAGGCCATACCAAGGCATTCTGGACGGAGCACTGGTGGTGCGTGGATCTCCTTAATCACCCAATAAATGCTGTGAAGCGACTTTGGCCTTTTATTTAGATCCTCCACCCACCCCTACGCAACAGTATGTTCTATCGTGTATTTAAAACGTCTACTATTCAAGTACTGTACGATTAGTGTTCCGTAACCAATATGCGATGATCTCACTATTTTGACCGAATATTACAAGGATAGTTTTAAATATATGTATGTATATTTTATAAAATATAAACACGGAAAATATAACATCTTAAACCACTCTCAGTGAAAGCATACACTCGTCACGCCGTAGGTGGATATGTTGGACCGAAATGACTCGCAGCTTCGGACGAATTTGGAGTCTGGCGATGTCGCAAAGTGTCGTTTGGTGACTCTTGGGGTTATGGGCGTTTATATGTGTGCGATGAGCAGATGTCACGCGTGTCACTCGATGTTGAAAAGCGAGTATTGTTGGCTCGTTGCCGGCTCTGTGGCAACGGGATTGGCCGGTTGTGCGTTTGGTAGGCGGGCCAACTGGCCGCGCCCGTCACGCAACGCGTGACACCACTTTTTGACCGATCAAAGACAAAAAAAAAGTAAAAAAAAAACCCACCTACGTCACTCAACACTTTACCGACCGAACGCATTACCTAATTGCTCAGAGATCACCCAGGGTGAGCGTCAACCGTTGTTTTTCATGATCCTTTCGGAGCAACGTGTCGACCGTGTTACTCAAATGTATGGGGATGTTCAGTGCGTTTACCTTATGAACAGTGGTGTCACCCCAATTTTGGAACAACGAGTTTCCAATTTTTTTTTCAATAATACATTTATTTTTCTTCCAAGGCACTATTACATGAAAGTTCATTCAATTTTTTAAGATTTGGCATTTCAATAGGTATGTGAAAATTTAAACTGGAAATATTTGGAATCATCATCATTTATTTATTTTTTTATTTATTTTTTTTATTTAATTTACACCAAGAAGGCCTAACAGGTAAACCCAATGCGCCTTCCTGGCCAAAGACAATTATATAAACATATATGTACACCATTCAAATATACACAAATACTTCCACGTATACACAAATATAAATTTATAGCCATTTACCACCCACTGGTTGATTAAGATTTCACTAACACGCTTCCATTCGTCTCTGTTTCACAGTCAAAAGTGCGGCACGGTACGCCTAGGTTGACTCCAACTGTGAATTTAAATTCGTACCATATTATCAAGTTTCTTCAAATATGGGAATCACTGTTTTTGACCACTGATTGATTTTGATTTTTAAATTCTTTTTATTATTATTAAATTATGTTCACAGCATATCTTATATCTATTTTAATAGCTACTGATCTACTGATCATTTTCTATTTTACAATTTTAATTTAATTTTGTTAGTAAATATAGTATTATATTATTATAATGTTAATATGTACAGCGTAATAGGAAAAAGAGCTCAAAAACCTATTTACAATTCTTTTTGACCACTGATAAACTTATTTCAATGCAAGGATCGCGACAGACTATGTAAAAAAAACACTCTGCGTACCACTCTGTTTATCCATTTAGTCCCATACATATTCCTAGTTTCATCTTCTTTGTGACATAACCTTTACATTAGGGTACGATTTGAGCATTTTTTGATTTGATTTCAACTACGCAATTTCTAACAATGCAGAATTTAAGATAAAATTAGATGTTTTGGTGTATTGGATCAAATATTCGTTTTCAGGTAGGAATAGTTCAGTAATCGTCCTGTCTTAAGAATGTACTCCACTGACAAGATAAAATATTTAGAATAGGAAAATAAAGCCTGTTTGTGAATTATTGATTTTTTGTTATTCAAATTAAAATACATATCTAATTTCATCGATGGAGTCTATTATTTATGTATTTATTTATTTATTGAAAAATCAACAGGCCTCAGATGTAGAAATTCATAAAAATATAGAATAAATGTAACAAAATAACATTGGAGCCCAATTACAGATTTAAAAATAATTAGAAGATTTAAAAATTATTCTCAGATGCATAATGACATAAGTAATATTTGCATAAGTAATATTTGGTATTCTAATTATATATTATTATAAAATATATATTTAAAAAAAATTTCTTTTGTTTTTAAAGATTGATCTGTATCCGGACTCTTTTGATGTTTAAATTCAATTTCGTATATTAATTTATTATTACAATTTCATATTATTGTGTTGATATTTAGAGTATATTCATAATATGCTAAAAACAATCTAGTTTAAATTATTTATTTTTGTGAATTGCGAATAAACATTAATCATTTGCATATTGAATACACAAACATTCCTTCGATATTAGAAATTTTAAGAATTCGGTGAAACAACAATTATTTGCTATTTTGAGCGAACCTGTAGAATGCAACCGCTGTTTGAGAATAAATTAAAAATGTCAATATCACTTACAAATGTAAAATACGGCAGGTTAGTGTTTTGCATTTTGATATTGCAGTATTTTTCAGCAGTGATTCAGGCACTTGGTATGTATACGAACATGTTTCCATACAACTTTTCCAAGTTAAAAGGAAAAGCGCACTTAAACTTTTCGCAGAAGCAACATATCGCCGTACACATAAAACAATATGCTATACGCCTACCTGTGAGCGAGTACGGCACGGCATGTGCCAAATTTATTATGCGAAATAAACTGGCAGTCGTAAAATCCCGGTGGGTGACGTTGGGAGGATAGGAAGAGGGCATGATGTAAAGTGGAGATGAGAAGGGGATCGTGAAAATAATAAAAAATACGTAAAGCACATATTAATTTCATGGTTTCTTGGTCGCGGCCGTTACGCTGATATATAAACGTCATGGATAAATTTATTTTCGAAACCGCGGGTCCATTTTGGATCGCGACCACTCTCGTTGTTGCTGGACGAAATCGGAGACTCGATTGACCCCTTAGCAAAGGTTGTATTGAATGCCTTTTACGATGCAATTTGATATTCGAACCGACTAAGAACTTTTCCGAAGTCCTTTTAAACAAGACATGGTTCGTAAATATTAAATAGTTATTAAAAGTACAAGTACATAATTTATACTTTATATTACACTAGTTGTTTTCCCGGCGTCGCTCAGTATTTGTAACATAAACAGCTTAAACAAGGCGAATCTAATAGTAAATATTCTTTTTTTTTTATTAAATTTATTTGAATAGAAAAAAAATATATATTCAACCAATCGAATCGTCATAGAAACTGACTTGTTTTCGATTCCCAACCAACAATACTTACAAAGTTTCTTTCGAAATTATATATTATATATATGCACATATATGTATGTATATTATTTTGATGATAGACAAAAAATAATGATAATACCGGAGCGTAGACTAATCAACCTTTACTAAGTTTTGACAATGATTTTTGCTGTTATTTTTCTCATTTGAGAGATATGAGAATTTAAAAAAACTGACCATTTTTACAAATGTTTGGCTTTTGCAGTCTATAATTCAAAATCTAGTATCGCTGTACCAAAGTGAGTATTGGAATTATTTATTAATTATTACTTAATTATCTAGCGAATTTTAAAAGTCAAAAATATACTTTTTTTCTGTAATATTATGAGTAGAGGTAGGACCGGAAGCGTGCCGTTTATTGTTCAATTGTTGTAAATGCTTTGTAAAAAAGGTTCGGCAAACCTTTAACAATGCATTTACAACATTTGAACAATAAACGGCCCCCTCACGTTCCGGGCTTTAATTATGAGTTAATTTCGCTAATTTTTCACTTAACCATGCATTAAGGATTGCATTTTCTATGTAAATTTATTTTATTGAAACGTACTAGTTAAAGTGGTAAATAATTTTAAATTTAGATAAAAAAATGTTGTATGGGAATATGCAAGAGCAAGATGAATAATGGAAAGCGCATCACCCCATCTCACTCGCTCATGCTGGCTTTCGAACGATGAACGGTTCAGTCCGTTTAAAACATTTCATATCGTAATAATTAAAATCATTTACCGTTCGAATTAGTACGTTTAGATAAAATAAAAAATGTTGAGATAGAAAACCAACCCTTATAAACGCGGTAAAGTGGAAAATTATCGAAATTTGACAATAATATTACGGAAAAAAAATATTGAATTAAATACTGCAAAAGCCAAAAATCGCTCATATCTCTTAAACGAGGGCAAGCCAACAAAAATAATTGTCATATTCGAATTCAGTGGATCAAACGAGAATAATCAAAAAGATTGATTAGTCTCCGCTCCGGTAAGTGAAAAACGTGATATTTTGTTGCTCAGTGTAATCGTTTAGTGATGAATGTATTACATAAAAAAGTTTGGGAATAAATTCAACTGTAAAATATTATTTTTTTAATATGAAGAATTGCGGAATTGATTAAAAAAAAGGTAATAAAATTGGAAGAAATGGTCCATCCTAAAGTTTTTATTGCCGTACTTAAATGTAAAGGTTATCCACATAAACCCTGTTATCTTACCGTTGTACATGGGAGCGCATTATGAATAAAATACGATGCATTTTATAAAAGGCCTTCTAGCTAAATTTTTAATTTCGATTCGAATTGTCGTTTTTTAGCAGTTAAAGGACGACTGCCGAAAAAAAATGACAGACCAGTATGGCTAATAAATAAAATACCCTTAACTTCCTGCCGTATGTATACCTAGGTACTTAGCGTGTTTGAGTCTCGCTCTTCGAAAAGCTTGCAAACAAATCAACTAACAATCGCGTATTTAAAAGTGAGGGCCTCCTCCTCCTTTGGAACGTCGAAATCTAAACAAATCCCACAGGCGAATTGTCCCCACGGCCTCAGGATCGTATTACCTGAGAATAAAGTCTGTGAGCGGGAATTCTATGGGGTTTTGCGATATAAAATGCCCCTATAAAAACGATCGTTGGGGACATTTGCACAAAGGATATAGACATGTCGAGTCGCAGATGAAACTGCCCGAGTTGCCCCATATCTGATATAAAAGGCAGTGCAGAACTTCCAATATTGAAGATTATGCTATTATTGCATTGTACACCAATCGATATCAAGCTTCTAAGACGTAAAATAAAATTCCTCGATTTTAAACGTGCACTTTTTATTCGTTTCTTTGCGGCGATAAATTTTTAAGAGAAATGTGGCAATGGTGATCGGTCTTCAGGATTATTTGAATACAATCAATGCTTTCTGGCAGTGTGTGGAATTAGCCGAGACTTGGTCCATTGTCAGAGATGCTAATATTGAATATACGGGCAGATTGAGACGCCAGATAGTCTAAAGACAAATCACAAAGGTCGATAATTCACGACGCAACTCGCGCACGTAACCTTTAGAAGACGTTACGGTTTACCATTGTTCGAAGATCTTCTCAAAACAAAAGTAAACACGATGCAAAATTATACACGTTATTGGCGCGTGCCTCTTCCGCATTATACCGCAACACTATTCTATATACATACATAACAAAATGGTGTGTATAAATACCTAATTGTTCGCGATAGTATCGAAGCGTGCTCACATTATTGACAGTTTGATTGTATGCTACGGTTCAAATATCGCCTGTCTAACGCCCGGACATGCTATGTCAAATGTTAGTCATTACACCAAGGTTTTTAAATTAAGTCATGGATCTATATATCTATTTATTAGAATATTACTAGTTGACAGTTACGATGTTTCTTGGCTATTTTTTTACTGATTGGAAGTTTTCAAACAACGGACATGTCAAATTAGGATGGAATGCGTTTGTCACTTAAGAACTACATATTATAGATCTTCGATCAAAGTGATTTTTCGGTGACGACGTATGGATGCGAAATTTTGTCATCGAATGCTAGAATGCAACATAAAGTCCATTGCAGCATAAAGTATACAATGTAGCTAATGTAATTGAGATAGTTTAGTATCTCAATTACATCATTACATATTTAGGTCGCGTAGCTAAAATACTGGACGATAGCTGGATGAAAGATATGCTTGAATGGTATTCGACAGAATGTAAAAGAGTGCAAGGAAAGTGAATGGATGAAATTCGAAAAATGTGTAGGATGAGATGGATGATAGTTGCTGGATTGGACTTGGTGGCATGTTTTTCAACAACTATAGATATTATGAAACAATAGACCAGACATTTTAACTGTATTACAACCAGATATATGTAAATCATATGTCAATTGCATAACTATTGGTAGAACTGTGACAAAATGATTACAAAATTTCATAAAATATTTTTTGATTCCACAACTAAATCTCCGAAACGAATGTTTGAACAATTGATTAATAATTGAAATAATTCCTTTATAATAAAAATAATAGCAATTTTCAAAATATAAAAAAATACTAAAAATTGACATGTAATTAAATTTATTGAATTACTAGTAATGAAATAGTTATTATTGAAAAGTTAGTACATTCATAGTTTACATGTATGGATTTTATACTTAAACAAATCAATTTAATTTAAATAAAAAAGTATATGACGGAGGAAAATTTTATGTAAATAACTAAAATATGTGCAATTCAACAATTTTAATAATTTATAATTTTTATAAAGAAATTATTAAATTTCAATAAAAAAAAAATTGGAAACTTTAGTTGACGCATTCCGTAATATTTTTAATTGAAAAAAAAATAATAAAAAGGAGTCGGAGTTGGTTGATTTATTACGACTCTGATTCCACTTGAAATGCTCCGATTTCCCGACTTCGACTTCGACTCCACAGCCCTACTTTATACTCATCGAAAGAAGAGCTACTACATATGTAGATACGAATTAAACCAACAACAGCAGCTTCAAACCGACTTATGTACATACATATATCATAGTTTGAACATTGGAAATCAGTAATATGTTTCGGTTTGGGCTAACCGAATGTTTGAATGTTTAAAATTTGATACTATATACTAGTGCTTCCAATCCCGGAAGGTTTCTTCAGCACCGTGATTGCGGTGTTGGGAATTTCCGATCCCGGGATCAAGGTGCTAGCACCGGGATTTCAAATGTATAACAAAAAAAAGTTCAATTGCATGTTTTCATATTTCAAAATCGTTCAATTGCATTTTGCAAACTCTCCCGATGTTTCACGCAAAAAATACTCCCATATTGACATACTATTTTTGAGAGTTTGGCTACATTCTACATGGTTGACGGATGTTTACCAACTTTTATACATAACTTGGTAAAATTTCAGTTCAATAAATTAAATAATTTCTTAGAAACACACAAAAAAACCTTGATTCTCTAAATTAAAAGTACTACTTTAGATTTAGGAAAAAATATTGGGGTATAATATTAATAATTTCTATTACATGTAAGAAATTTTCAAAATACATTGACACTGAGATAATTTAATTCAAAAACTTAAAAAGAAAGAGGACACTTATAAAGGGAGGTACCATTTCCGGTCAACTTAAAAATTTGAAAAAAAAATTACGGTGTATCGATAAAAATTTCTGTAACCAATACTAAGTTTCAGTTCGATAGGACGAACAGTGCTCAAAAAATCCCCAAAATACACCGACACACAATAAACATACAGACACTCACACAGAAACACAGACACACACACATTTTTTCTAGATCACGTAAACGTGATCAGTGGTCGATTCTGAGTTCGAATCAGTTAAAACATGCTTCAAATATCATTGCGGTTGAGCATAATATCTGCGACCCAATACAGGCCGTTTTATTTTATTTTATTTATTGAAAACTCAACAGACAACAGGATGTAGATATGTATAAAAAACAAATAGTAAATATATAATATATATATAACATCCGAGTCCAATAACAGATTTTTACAAAGATTATAAAAAAAATGAAAAAGATAAATATAAGGAAAACAAATGAAAAAGAAAAGAATAAAAGCTATAACATGACAAAATAGAACATTGCATAATTAAATTATAGTATTAAAATATTAGAAAAAGGTTATAAAATAGAATATAAGAAGAAATTGAAATTTACAAATATAAAACAAATGAAAAAGGTAAATACAAAATAAACAAATGAAAAGAAAAAGAATGAAAGCTATAACATGATTAAATAGCACATTACGTAACTAAACTAAAGTATACAAATATTGGAAATATTGGAAAAAGGTTATAAAATAGAATTGGAGAAGAAATACCATTCATACCATTTCGTGGAAACGGCAACCCGGCGTCGAAACGGGTGGAAGAAACGGGTGGCAAACAAACGGACTATGACTTTCATTGCTCATCCCATCATTGTTCATTATATAATGTTGTTTTATGTTTTTTTCCATATTATTTTTGTAAAAATAATATTTTTAAAGAAATTTCTGCCAGCACCGTAATCCCGGTATTCAGACTAGTTTCAGCACCGGGATTCACGGTACCAGAAAACACCGGGATCCCGGGATCCCGGGATTGGAAGCCTTACTATATAAATATTTCGATTGGTTTTAGGTTGCGATGGGTTGAAATTAAGGGTGCGAAGTGGAATCTACTTAACATGTTCGATGCAGCCGTCGTCGTCGTGTCGTATTGACGGTGCAAATTCTCTCACTATGGTAGTGGCTGGTTCTAGTTCGTATGGCGGCTATATAGCCACCCACGGAGAGGTGTGCAGAGTTGGACCGAGGGGTCGAGAGCCCGCCCACTCGCCGGTGAATCGATTTGACACTTTGTCGCGTGTTGGCAAATGTTCGCGCGCATTCAATGGGAGATAATTCAAACGCACGAAGACAACCCAACAGGCACGATCGGCGGCGGCAAACGTGGACATTGCTGTCGGCTGTCGAATCCGACGTGGAAAATCTTTCTTTTGTTTAAATTCTATGCATGTTTAATGTGTGATAGAATGCGGGAATTTCAACGGCGTGGACAACGATTCTCCGGGTGCGAAACTTGAGTGGCCAATGCAAAGAACGCCGACTAAAACTCTGTATAGTTTGGAAAAACATACGCTTGGAAGAAATATTATAAAAGCTGGCATATAATGAGCTGAATAAAGGGTTTGAATGGTATCAAATTAAAAGCAATTATAGCAGACTGGATGTTGGGTAAATTAATTTGGAAAATGTGTGGTAGTATATATGTATGTATGTAGATGAAAAGGATACTCCATCATATAATATAACAGTGTATCTCGAAAATGTGATCAAGGTGAGTTTCTTTGTTGTGGTTTTGGTAATGTAATGTGAGGATTTGAAACGTTTAAATTCTGACGAATTAAAATATAATATATTTAAAAAAATTGTGTATTAAATTTAAAGAATGTCACTTGAATGATAAGCAGGGGCGTCATTTCATTTTTTCACTTCATTATAATTTTTTTATTTTTACAAATTTCTTTTAAATAAACAACATAACAAAATATATTAGAGAGTTAACATTTTTTTCTGGGAAAAATCGACGTGTTTATACCTGACAGTATTCTAAAGAATTTCAATATTCTATTTTTGTTCAATATTCATATTTTATTCAATATATTCATACAACGCGGATAGTCCCG
The DNA here is from genome assembly GCF_051622035.1 of Arctopsyche grandis. Lineage (NCBI taxonomy): Eukaryota > Metazoa > Arthropoda > Insecta > Trichoptera > Hydropsychidae > Arctopsyche > Arctopsyche grandis. Next base: position 23,434,537 of record NC_135359.1, read on the forward strand.
TCCAAATTTAGGGGGGGAGGGGCTGCCCACCCCAGCTCTCCCAAATGACGCCCCCGATTATTCTGAAATTTCAACATTTGAAATAGAACAATCTTTATTTTGTATATATTATATGTTACAGTCGAAGTGTATTTTCAGTTGAAATATATACCAACTGGGGTTTTAGGTCATTCGTATTCGAATACAGTTCAACTAGTAAATTATATAGCTACAAGTGCAAATTCACTTTCAACCATTTGCGTTAGTTGTAATATAACAGTTGAGTTTTGACAGGTCTGATTTTTTAACGAATGTTTTACAATTCAATAATGCGTTAATATTTGCTAGGTATTACGAATAAAGGTAATGAGTACCGTATTACGATAACTCTAAGAATGTGTTCAATACAAAAATGTGACTTACCAACTCAATTTACTAGTCAAGTGAGGTTTTCACGAGAACCTAAACACCCCTTCCAACCTGGTACCAACTTATAGTTGAACTATATTTTCGTTGTGATATATTTAGAAAAGTTGGAATGTAATTCGCCATATGAATTAAGTTAAGGGTAGAAGGAATACACTTCAACTATAACGGTAGTTGGTACCGGGTTATTTGGAATATATATATATATATATATATATATATATATATATATATATATATATATATATATATATATATATATATATTCTAACTATAAATATATTACAACTGGAAGATACACTTCAACTGTAACCTACGTATACACATGTTCGATCTACATGTTTGATTTAAAATATTATTTCTTATTTTCTTATATAAAATTAAATTTGAATTAAGTTTTTGTTTGAAAATATATTTGAAATAATTCATGAAATAACAAATGAAGGCAATTTTCCATCCGTGGGGTGAGCACAAACCATCACGGTGCATCATCTCACGCCAATTAGACGTTAAAACCGGGAATATCCTGTAGAATAGCATCCTGGAAAATCCCCACCCTACAGTTCCAGGCCAGTATTATCGACTTACAACAGTTTCGTACTGAGTACGAAATACTTTTATGCGCGTTTTTGCTTCGTAAAATTTGTCAAAGAGGCCTGCTTATAGGCTAGGTGGATAATATCAAATACAATCACATGACAGACGTCCTTGTTGTGTCTGAATAGACAATCGGGAATATTTTCGATGAATTCTGAAATATCATATCCTGGAGCACGTGTGTACGCATGAATGGTTTAGTACTGATTAAAAAAATCCTCATTCGAATTGAAGTGAAAGTGAATGTTGGACGTGTGTTTATTATATTCGGCAGTATTATATCATCAATTTAATACACCAGCAGCATGGACTAGTGCTTAGCATATATGCTTTCACTTTTCTGAGTATATCTGTAGTGCTGCTGGTCAGACCTGGATATTTGTGACTCCAGGTAGATCGTTTCCTATCAGAGTTTGCCAATTTTCTCTGATTTAATTGTTGACACAGTTCCCGATTAAAAATTGGCTAAAAATCTTCCTACCTACTATGCCACCACTATTTGAGTATGATTACTGTACAATTCATAGATGTCTCGTTAATTTGCGAGTTTTCAGTGTCTCGTAATTCAGCGACTTATATAATAAAAATGCGGTATTGTTTGTAATTGGCTAGGAAGCGCATTGGGGGTTACCTGTAAGGCCTTCCTGGTATAACAAAATGTAATAAAATAAAAAAATAAAATGAAAAATAATAATAATAAAACAGGGATGTGCTTACATGCACTGTCGCATTTAAAAAAAAGTAAAACGTCATATTTCGTCAGAAAAGATTTATCAAAAAAAATCGTAATTCTCATTAGTAGTAGACATTTCATTCAGACAATACCACACCGATCATTTAGTTCGTTCTTATAAACAAACAATGGGCGAAAATCGTGTTAAAACAAAGCAAATTCACCGTTAGAGTCTAGTTTACAAATGTCGGCACGCTTCGATGCCGTCCTCACAGTTTATTGTTTTCCCGATACTGCACAATGAGCCAGAGCCCCATTGGAAATTTATCGCTAAACTACTATAATTATTTATCACGGTTCTAATAGTGCTAATTAATAAGCGTCTTAAAAGCTCCCATTCAACGCCTAATTAACCGGAAATATTACAACCCGTTTTCCGATACAATTTTACGAACCTATCCAGTCCGGTCCCGCTCACCTATTCTATTTCCGTCTTGCTCTCGAACAGTGTTGTTTAACAAACACCGGAACACCCGGTCGCGCAACTCCGCAAGAATTACTAGCACAATGTACGTATAATATGTACATACGTACATATTTATTTACACGTATTGCATCCACCTATGTATGTATGTATGTGCCACGTGCATTCCGAAGTGCACAGGGCGTTTACTTAAGTCGATACTCGCGTATTCGATATGCACTTTTCTGTTTGCAGTTTCGAGACGCGGAAAATGCAAACGGAAAGTAAATTTTCACGATTCTCTCGTGCTCGTGTGTATGGAATAGGTAGGCACGTCTCGGGCGTCACATTTGTTCCAATGCTTTACGTACATCGAGCCGGTTCATATCGAGGAAGTGCTCAATTCAATATTGGCTCAAGTCAAAAGAAGTACTATATTTACACTGATCAACAAAAAAAATCACTTTTTCACTTATGGACATTAATACTAAGTTTGAATTACTGAATTCGAATAAATGATATAATTATAAAGCAATAAAAATAGAAAAAACATTTGACTATTGATGCCAATACTCACTTTTGGCACAACAATATTAGATTTGGAAATAAAGACTACAAAAGACATAAATCTATAAAAATTTCCCGTTTTTTTTAAACGCTCATATCTCTTAAACGTGAAAAAGCCACAAAAAACATTGTCATATTTGAATTTAGTGGGTCTAATTTAGTAAAGATCGATAAGTACTGGTATTTGCACAAGTTAGTATTAGTTGCGTATGTAACTTAATCTTAATACATATACATATTCTCAGTCGATGTTTAGGTTCCGGTGTGTCATAATACTACTATCGTACCTTTCATTATTTTTATTTATGTGTATTTGGTTAGCCATAGTGACGTCCTGGGGTAATTATTATGGCAAAATTATACTAAATAGTAGCCATTCCCTATTTACTGTTGGACGAAAGCCTCTCCAACACGATTAAATTCGTCTCTGTTTTGAGAAACCCTCATCCATCTCATCTAGGGATTGAAATCGAATATTCGAATATATTCGGCCTTTTTTATATACTCAAAAAATTGAATATTTTGAATTTTATTCGATTATTATTTGTTATAGTTTGATTAGGTCATGGAACAAAACAAAAAGTATGGAGGAACAAAATAAAACTTTCGACCATTTTAAAAACAGAAGTGAGACGTTAAATATACATACATATGTACTGTATAATTCTTTATCAACTATTAAACCTACATCGACCGCAACTGAAAGAGTATTTCTACAGCGGGATCAATCAAGACGAAACTGCGAACAAATCTAAAATTTGAAACTTTTAATACACTTTTATTTTTAAAATATTTCTTTTTCAATTTTAAATACATATTGTTTTTATGAATATGCTCGTTTTTTTTCTTTTGGTTATTTTTTTCACCGTCTACAAATTTATATAACATTTCGAATATATTCGAATACTCGAATATTGATGTTGATTGATGATGATTTTAATTTTCGATATTCGAATAGCTAATTTCACGAATATTTGGAATCCCTAATCTCATCCGACATATTTTTCTCATTTTATCCACCTGTAGCATTCCTTGCACCCTTTTACATTCTGTCGGGTACTTTTTTTGTCCATCTATCGTTCGTTCATTGCCGTTTCAATTTATTTTCTCTCAACATTATTAAATCAACCACCACAAGAATGTTGATGGTAAACTTAAGTCAATAAGTAACTTAAGATTTAGTAACATGATAAATTTGAACAATATCTGTCAACTGGAAGTGGTAGTTTACTTTTAGTTGAATTTCGTACTATTTATTTGGGCAATATGAATGTTTATTGAAGAATTTATTTAATCACAGAGATTATGTATGTCATTTGTAGTGTATCTATAAATAGATGAAATTTTGAGTTCATTAAAAAATTCGACCTCGAGATTTTGACTGATTTTTTTTCTACTAACATTTTCCATGTACGTTGTCAACTTCTCATACTGTAGTCGCATTGATCTAGTTTCTATCTTTATAGTTTTAAAGCCAACTTTTTAAAGATTGATCTAAATCCACATCCTGCAAATAAGAATGACGATGTTAAGACGCATTCGTTCAGAAACTTGACAAAGTGTGTATTGGGCTTTAGTTTAGTCCGTATGTAATCTCACTCTTGGGGGGTCCACCGTCGAGTGCAAATAATCTAGAATTATGCAACATGATAGGTGAAGTGTTCGCAATTGTAAATGCACGTTTAAAAGAACACGTAGTTGACATACGACGAACGGTACCGAGGAGTTCGACTCGTCACGACTGGGCGATCAATTGCTATATTAGCGATGAATTGAGATGTTATATCGCGGCACTGTAATAAAGTCGTGATTTAGTGACCCACTGTCCTCTCCCACCCCCCACCCATCCCACCCCACCTCGCTGCATTAATGTGCATCATTATGATAAATGCATCGTGGCGGAAATTGCTGGCCTTTTGATGTTTGCATTGGGACGACCGTTACTGCCACGAATTATCCATTTGTTGCGGCTAGACATTTGCATGAGCGAACCGAGCTCGCGACGATACCTGGACTTTTTCCTTGTATCTTTAGAGTAGTTTGCGATCTTTAGACAAATGGTGCATCGTAGATGGTAGTCGGAAATGCACTTATGGTTAATGGTGATATATCGACGGAGGCGGATCGAGAGTGATGACTCCAGGAGCCGGACTAAATGGCCGCCTGCCGCGAACACTTCCAAATGACACGACTATTCCATTCGATTTGAGGGTTATCTGATGCCTAATCAATTTTAACAACAGTCTCTAGAGATCTCGATGAAAAAATATGAATGATTTTGTTGAAAAATATTGAGATTTCTACCGATAGACGGGTAGTTCGCGTTATCGAATAGATGCCATGAGATTGGGGTTACCATATGTTGGCCATCGACGAAGAATACACTAAATATGGTAAATGTTAGGAGATGCTTTATGTTTAAAGCAAAAATTTATATCAATACCATTGCTGGGTTAATGCCTCTCTCCAGCACGCTTCCATTCGTTTCTGTTTTGCGTTTTTCCATATTTTACTAATTTCGTCTACACATATTCCTTGCGGCCTTCCTTTTACATTCTCTTGGATACTACTGTAGTAATTCTTTTGTCCACCTTTCGTCCATTTTTCTAGCTACGTAACCCATCCTTTGCCATTTCAAACTCTCCACTTGGGGATGAAACAATCTATATACTTACATAAAAATGAACATTTTTATTTATATGTATATGTGGATAAATATGTACCTATCTACACATTTTTCAACATAGAATTACCAAATTTGATATTTATGTATGTATATCTCAAGCTATCCCAACATTCTCTAGACTGGTTTCAGAAGGGCTTTCCATAAAAAAACATCAACCGGATGATAACGAGCGAGTACGTTGTAGTTTTGCCGTTGTTTAATTATGCAATTTTTAATATATAAAACATAACATTTGAATTCAAGGGCTCACATACTTTATGATTAGCCAGAAAGGTCGCCCAAATATGTTATGTAATTGTAAATTTTATCAAATTTTATTATTGACACGGTTCTTTTCAAAATTACTCTATTTTCTGCATTGATTGTTTGACTGTCTGTCGATGTTTCTTCAAAATTATGATTATTTGTATATGATATGGCTAGCTATGTTTATTGATACTCTAGAGGTAATCTATCATGTACTTTCACAAAATAAATAAACAAATATTTAAAAAATTTAAGGCTCCAAATAGGACATGTCAGGTAAAAAGCCTAGTAAAAAAAGAGAACGCATGGTAACCCTAACATGAGATTGCACGTTTATAAAATTGAGATGCGTCAAGAAGGCTAATCGGATATGGTTTGTTATAATGTAAGCTATTAACCCTTTTAATACGTGACGCTTTGGGCGGCCTATCGTCATCGATTTCCCACTTATATAAGGAAAGTTTAGACGTGAATACTTGCTTATGAGCTTTGAACAACTTTCAAGGTATTTAGTTGTCTCATAATTATTTTAAAATAGAACAATTGCTCGTAACGCTTTAAGATTTGATCCTCTCATCTCGATTATGATCATGATGATGGTGATTAGAGGTCAAATGTGGGCTTTAAGTATAATGTTGACGCTGTATAGGATACATTTTGAAAGATGTGCAAAGGTGAACCAGGGCTGCGTATGCGCTTCTAAATATAATATAATGGGAACGATGGTGTCCGTGGAAAATCTGTAAAATTACACTGAAAACACTTCATTGCCAGTTTGTAATAATAACATAATCTCGATGTAATCTCCGTCAAAGTTTACCTCGTTTAATACGTGGTGGTGAAGCGATTATTGTGAAAAGCGAGTGTGTAAAATGGATGAAAAAATGTATGCATGTTGGGTTTGTGATGAATATTTTATTTTAATTTGTTCCCGGCAACTATTACAGCGTCGTCCCACATCGTAATTCCCCTTTACAGAGTTGCAGGAGTACTAGAAAATATTTAAACCACCCTCGCAGGGAGTCCAACGATGAATCCTTAATGCTTAACTACCCCACATACGAGTATGTGCCGTGATGAGTTTGTGCGTTTATGATTAAATTTCATTGAAAATAATTAAATACCATAAAACTGAAAATTTTCACATAATGTATGCTCAATTATTCAAAATTTTAGTCGGTTGATATTATAGTATAATTTTTTAAATATTTTATCTTTTTTTAAAATCCTAATTAAACAATATTAAATTAATAATTACAATGATTAATGGTACCTACAATCTTAATATTTATTGTTATGTTATATGGTAGAAAGTTATGGTTTACTTTTAAATTTCCATATCCTATATGCCATATGGAACGCTCTATGCTTGACATAATACGTGCGTGAGAAGTATGAAAAGGGTAGTAATATATATACTTAGTGGAGAGAGTGAAGAGATTGGAATGGCATAGGTGGGTCACGTGACTAGAAGAAGGGACGAAAATTGGACAAAATAAGTGCAGGAATGATTTCCGAGAGAATGTAAAAGGGTGCAGGGTGACCACAGAGGAGATGAAATCAGAAAAATGATCAGAAACCAGAAATTTTCTGATGAAATCAGAAAAATGTTTGGAGTGAGATGGATGATGATTGCTCAAAACAGAGACGAATAGAAGCGTGTTGGTGCGATCTTTATCCAGCAGTGGATGGCAAATGGCTGATGATGATTCGTGTATTTTGTCGTCATTTTTTTATAATTATTTGTTTTAATTTTATTGTTATTACATCATATGTTTTTTTTCATGGACTTAAAAGGATTTACTGTAATGCTACAATAGACTGAATTTTTAAAAATAAAAAATAACGAAATTAAAATAAAAAAGGTTAATAGTTAAATGAATATGTGGAAAAAGCTTACAAAAAGATTTAATATTAAATGAAATTAGAATAAAATGCTTATAAAAAAGTTTGAAGTATATGTTGCGCAAAAAAGAGACGAATGGAACCGTGTTGGAGAGACCTTCATCCAGCCATGGATGGCGAATGGGCTGTAAATTATGGTCTCATTGCTCCAGGGAATATGTATTGTATGTATTAATATGCGAATATGCATTCTTCAAAGGTCTTTTTACTCAATTTCTTATAGTACACCTGATAAAAATTTCTGCACCTGATAAAAGTCTTTCATTAATTAGCTGAAGCAAGTTTAATTGAGATATCAAAATTATTCGAATTTATCAATATCTTCAGTATAGCATTGGAACATCCCAATGCCTATGTTTATAATAAAAATGTGATTAAATTAAATGAATTATATCAACGCACATATAGGGGTATGAATCATCCTATAATCCTAGATTTACGCAAAACGCAATACGGTATTATCCTGAATAGCTAACCATGCGTGCACTTTGCGTCGATGATAGCTACTATTCTGTTCGCAAAAAGGGCTTAAGAGCCGTGCTCATATCCCACAGGAAGCCCTTCACCAGGAGGCTAAACATAGCCCCCGGTTGAGCAACGGTTATCTACTTGTAAACCGGAGCGAATTATTAATATTTACCGGTCGGGCAACGCAAGCCGCATTACTTACACATGCATCCATATAACACAAAGTGTAAAATAATTTATTTTTAGAACGTAAGACAGAACACCATTCAGAGTGATATGACGTAGAAATACGTCTATTTGGGAGGATATATTAACGGTAGACGCGAAATAAAAAAAGTCGCCTCTAAAACTGGTATTAATCCGAGATTATCTCTTGTATAAGTTTAAACATTCGTTGACTAACTACTTAATATGTGTTTAGTAAATTCTAGGGATTGAAATAATGCAAAATTTTTGATCTATTGTGTATTTTTTGATTCAAATTATTTAATCCAAACATGTACTTTGACGTAGAACTATCACAAGGAATATCAGTCGCTAAAATAGACCTTGTAAATATGTTACAATCCGATTATATCTTTCAAAGATATAATGTCTATACATATCGTAGATTTAAGTCAGTGTCGCTTTATAAAATTATTAATTATTTGATCTGATGATTTACAGTCAGTCCTTAGTAATGTGCCAAAGTTATCCCAAATATAAACTAAATGTTTGTATGAAATATATAAATGACCGTTATAAATAAAACTATTGTCAATTCCAAATTATAGACAGTACATTAATCTTTCAATCATCATCATAATTTACAGCCATTCACCATCTACTGCTGAATGAAAGCCTCTCCAACACGCTTCGATTCGTCTCTGTTTTGCGCAACTCATTCATCCCAGGTATTTTTTTTAATTTCCTAATCCAACTATCCTTGCAGCCTTCCTCTCACCCTTATATTCTCTCGGGTACCATGCCAGCACTTATTTTTTCCACGTTTCGTCGATTCTTCTACATAGCTATGTGACCCACTCATTGCCCTTTTAATCTATTTACTTTCTCCACTATATCCACAACTATTTTCAATAATAAAAATATATATGAGAAATAATAATAGCCTATAATGCAATTTTTATAAGATGTAGTATTTTTATTTTTATTTTTAAATGCTTTTTATTATTACGAAATTATGTTCTTATGCAATCTTATGTCTATTTTAATAGCTACTGATCTACTGATCATTTTCTATTTTACAATTTAATTTAATTTGGTTAGTAATCATAGTATTATATTATTCTAATGTTAATCTACAGCATAATAGGTGAAAATGTAGTATGTAGTATGAAAAAGATAAGTTATAGGCGTTTAAACAATTAAAATCTGACAAAACGAAAGGGTGGCGGAACGTTAAACATATAAGGCTACTGACCACTTAACATCAAGATGACCAAAATATTTGCATTTTTAAACGTGTCCATTACGATTATTTTTCACCATGGTATTGATTTAAATATCTATCGTTGACCAAACCACGCAAAATGGCAAAGTTTCAAAACGATCAGAAGAATGTAGGAATTTCAGCTGAATCGTTTGCGAAGTGAAATATAAAAGAGCCTTTGTAAAAACAGAAATATACAGGCGTAAGATGTTGCATGTTTCAACAACAGGCATATCACCTTGAAACTGACTCTAAAGAGTGATGATTTAAAAAAAAAATTAATCAGCTTAGTGACTTTCAGTCATTCTGTGTTCAAATTTTGTGAAAAATGTATGAGTTTTTTTTTATAAAATTCCATTAAGGACAGTAAAAACTGAAACAATTATTGATTTTGAAAATGTCTACAGCGAGAATGTGTGTACATATAGTACAAGATCATTCTTGCTACAACGAATCTTTGTTATATACATAGATCTATGATACGTATGTATATTTATTCATTTCAGCAAGAAATCCTAAGCTAAGGCGTTTGTAATTCTAAGCTTAAACACAACGGGTGACTCCAATTTGGCTCCGGTTATTTTTTTTTAATTGAGTATTAAATCGTTTAGTGTTCACGCTCTTAATTTGGCTTATCGCGTCCAAATTGGCTGTAGGCTTTTAGGCGGTTATCCCTCGCACGTCCTTTGTGACTGGATAACAACATTCAAAATTCACCGTAGGACGTACCCATCCTTCCAAATTATCGCCGGTGTCCTTTTTAACGATATTCATGAGTGTGTCGTTTGTGACCCAAAGAGCCGCTGTGACCCCCCCTTTTACTTATTATATATTAATTACGGACGAGGGCTTTTTAATTCGGAGCAAACATCGCAAATACGTATACGTGAAATTTTCATTACACGCTTCGCTTAATTATGTACATACATACATACAATCGTAAAAGTGTTTTGAAATACGAAATAAAAAAAAAATGGCGCTGGAATCTATTCCTGCCTGATTGTATGCATGGATGGAGCATAAAATGCATTCGGCAAAACTTTATTGCATTATACGATAGCAAATTGAGGGATTTATATACATATATAGTATATGTATGTTTGTATGTACGTTATGATCATCAAATCTTCGATCAAACAACCGAGAAATTGAAGGTAAACAATGAAGGAATAGAAAGCGCTCTGGTTTTCAAATTTTCTAGAGAATTTATAACGGGAAGGAGTTTATTTGTATAATATGTACATAAATATTAAAAAGCGTACAAAAGTTATGATGTATTTTTGAGATTTCTTTCCATTAAATTGTCTGGAATAAAAGAGATATTATTATTATTATTAAGCTGTATTTCATCGAGAGCTTTATTTTTTTGTTATACGCATACTTAAAAGTTTTTATTATAAGAAAAGGATTATATTATACATAGATATTTGAATTTTACGACCTTTTAATGTGTCTCACTTTGGTGTAAAAATATTGGTTTTATAATTTTCCAATAAGTACATAGGCACGAGTCTTATTTAAGTTTGTATCATTCATATTCTATATACAATATTTTTCTTCAAAGGATTTACTAGAATAAGTAGAAATAATTTTAAAGGTATATTTAAACCCAAAAAGGTTGCGATTGTCATGTTATTGGTATATCAATTTACTGTAGGTATAAACTCTAATGATTTGTTTATACATACAAGGGCTGTGGATATTGTAGAAAGAGTGATAAAATTGAAATGGCAATGGACAGATCACGTTGTTAAAAGAATGGAAGAAAGGTGGATAAAATAAGTGCTAGAATGGTACCCAAGAGAATGTAAAAGGGTAAATGGAAGAGTGCAAGGAAGATGGGTAGACGAAATTAGAAAAATGTGTGGGGTGAGATGAATGAGAGTTGCGCAAAACAGAGACATATTGGAGAAGTTTTTATGAAGTTTAATGGTGAATGGCTGTAAATGATGATGGTGATATATTGATAAAATATGTATAACACAACATGCATATTGTAGCAGTCATTCAGAATGTAGAATACGTCAATTAAGATCTACATCTGACTCCTTAATGAATCTGAACCAAATTTTGTATGTATGATGATAAATTTGAATCATATTGAACATGAATGTCTTGATTTATTTTTTATATACATAGTAACGAAGACGAGTAAGAGTTGGTGTAAAAATTGGTTTTTTCAGATGATTATATTCTGTAAATAGCAGTTTATGTAGACGAGATTTATATTTAAAGTTACAAGCAACAAGTCCAGAAGTACAATCACAAGTGTTGTAAAATAGACTTCCAACAGTATTCATACATTTAGTGATATATGTATGTATTTGACCAATATCAAAGCACAATTCAATATATGAGTCGTTATATTTAAAAATGGAAAAAGTCCACTTATCTTCATTTCGATAAATGTTTCGCAAAACATTACATACAATGTTTTGCGTTTAAAAATATAAAAAATGAGCAATATGGCAAAGTATGAAAACGATCGGATAAGAGATAAAAATGACCACTGACACGAAAGCCATGTGAAACGTGAAGGAGGTATGTAAAAAATACGTATATTCTGCTATTCCGAGATTCTGGACATATCGAAATAAAATAAAAGATAACAATTTGTGAATTAAGTCAAACAGATATAGTGTTTTTGTAACTGAAAATTGAACTTCCGCCACTTCCAAATATAACGGCTCATATGTAGAATAGCAATTTAATATTTTATCTAACAAACTTTCGTGCTGTTAATAAAGAAAGATAAAGGTTGTTGAACGGTATCCATCGAATACAATATTACAGATATAAATGTGATAATATAATAATAACAATGGACTGTGTTATGGACACCAATTGGATTATTAGTCACAAAAAGATCGCCCAAAAGACAATTTTTGCCATGAAAATCACGAATACGGAATATTTGGCACACAAGTTCTTGTTAGTATGATGGACTTTTCGGCTGCCAGATGTTCCGTTATAGAGATTTTAGTGACTTTTAGGCGAGCGCTTTGTGACCAATAATCACCGAACTGGGCACCAAATACAAACCATAAAAACAGAAATAAAAATTGTGGTCCAGTCTAGCCGCATAACAATATGATCAGTTTGATATATTAAGCTATTCAATGTCACTCTTCAATTATATGTAAACAAAATCCATTTCAATAGTTAGATCAAAGCCGGATTCTGGAAGTTACGATAGGCATTGATATGTGAGAATCGGAATTCGAATCCGAGTCCACCATTGCGGCAAATATAAACCGTGCAAAACGAAATTTATGCAAAAATTCGGCGAATTCGTTGTCTTTTTGTCGGTGGCTCTCTCCGGCGTTATCTTTCGACCTTGCGTCTTTTCTTGTGGTGAAAAATTCAAAGGTTCACCTGGTTTGACAGGTGGTGCCGAAGAAGACGATCAGCGCGAGATTACGCGATTTGTAGCCGAAAAGCGGCACTGTCGTCGGTAGCCGGTCATATCTTATCAATATGATAAACCCATAAAGGCCGCCAAACACGGGAACGCCATTAGAGAGCCGTCGGTGGACCACAGACGGTGATCATCTTTTTTATGGGCTTAACTGACTTCTTTTAGTATTTACAGAGCCATGAGAATCGGTCCGCGTTCGACCGCTCGCGCCGTGGTGGGGATAATATCGCGAAATACGAGCGATGACAGGTGAATAAAAAATAAAGTTAAAATATATGGCCCGACACGACAGGTGCTCATCGCACTTGCACAGCTTATACTTACGCTTGGTTAATTACGAAAAGTGTGTATTTTTATTTTTTCTAATTATTGTTTTTATTTTTCGTTATCTTCCGCTTGCTCGGTTTCATTTTGTGTGATGTTTTAACTTCGCTATATATTTTTAATAAGCTTTTTGCCTTACATTTTTGTTTTTCATTTTGATTAACGATCCACCGAGCATGCGACGAGTCTATTTCAAAGAAATGAAATGCTCAACCGTACATTTCCATTGTATAATAAATTTTTAATGCCTTTTTAAAATTAGAATTTAGTGCAGATAAAATTTTATATTTTATGATAAAGAACCGGTTAATATCATCAAACAAAGAATATAATGAAATACATACAAATTTTCTGTAATTATGAACTATCATATTCTTCATTTTCCTGATAAATTTAACTTTAACAAATCCGCATAAGTATAATCTCAATATTTCTCACTAATGTTATCTAATATACTGAGCAAAAAAATCTCGCTTTCGAGTTTTCAGAGTAGAGCTTTCATCAATTTTTTTGTGGAGCTAATCAAGTTAGACCCACTGAATTTGAATATGATAATGATTGGAATCAATAGTCAGATATTTTTTCTATTGATTGTGAAAATCAATTACCGCTCGAATTCATACGTTTATATAAAAAAATGAGATAGAAAACTTAAGAAACGCAGTTAAATGAAAAATAAACGCTTGTGTAATGCTCGGAAAAGCACAACTGTGGAGTCGAGTCGGAGTTGTAAAAAATCAATGTACTCCGATTCCTTTTATCTCTATTTTTTTTTAATTAATGCTATTACGGTATGTGTCAACTAGAATCTCAAATTTTATTGAATTAAATCCATTGAAAAATTTTATTATTTCTTTATTTAAATTAATATAAAATTTAATAACATTGATTCCAATACTCATTTTGAGTAAGAGACAGTATTAGATTTTGAGTAAGAGACCGCAAATCCATAAAAACTTTAAAAATTGAACATTTTTTAAACGCTCATATCTTGTAAACGAGAGCGAACCAACACTAATCATTATCGTGATCGAATTCAGTGGATTAAACTTAGCAAAGATTGATTATTGCTTTATTGTTTTTTTATTGCTCAGTGTTATTCTTTAATTCAACAATTTCACAATAAAAATGGGTATAAATTTGATTTATCGTATTGAATTGTATTTATTTTTAAATTTTGGTAATAGTGCAGATGAGGACAAAAACGTCAATTTTATATCGAAACATAAAAGATGGCATATAATAAGCATCATATGTTAAAAAAATATTTAGAACCTAAACGAAGAAAACAATACATAGATTAGTAATTTATTTTTCATGTTTTTGAAACTATACACTAAATAATTTTTTTTCCATTTATTTAAATACAAAATATACACTTTGACTAAAATATTTAGGCAAATTATTTACTAGTAATAGAAGTAAATATCCTCTGTATTTATTTTTATTTTTAAATGTTTTTTATTCTTACTGAATTATGTTCACAATACATCTTATATCTATTTTAATAGCTACTGATCTACTGATCATTTTCTATTTTACAATTTTAATTTAATTTTTTTAGTAATCATAGTATTATATTATTCTAATGTTAATGTACCTACAGTATAATAGGAAAAAGAGCTCAAAAACATATTTACAATTATGTATATCCTCTGTATCACTAAGGTTCAATCAATAGTTTATGGCAACTAAAACAATTCCGTTTAATTTAATGTTGAAGACAAACAAAATTACGCCATTTTGTGGATGATTAATACGACCGTTAATGGCGGATTAATTTTATATAAGTGTACTTTATGATAAAAAAAACACTGTTGTTCATCAATTTTACAAAATTATTCATACATAAAGATCGCATAATAGATACATACAAGCATATGTTCTAAGCATTTTTCCACGGAAAACCTTAAATGCTAATTAAATGAAGAACGAACGCGTAATTATGTATTTTAGCCCGATGGCCATCCAGGTACGCCGTGCCGTGTCCATTAATCATTTTCGTTCGGCATTTGTTGCCCGATTTGTCCACTAGCACTGGGTAGATAACGAGACACTGATTAAGCCATTGTAGTCCCTAATGTGCCGCGCAATTACCCGCACGGCCCTGGTCCCGACTCCATCCCTGATTAAGACCATTTTCCCGTGCGCTCGCACGGAACGAATTGAAAATTCGAGCTAGTCCCCGTGATTACCGCATCGAATTGGCTCCCTTTATTAGCGCATTTGTTTGATATATGTCTCCCTCCCCTCTATCTTCGAATTCGGTCCTATGCTGCCACCCACTTCCGGTTTGATTGAAGGTGACTCGGTCTTCTTCCGGCGCCACTTTAGCTCGGATGTGAAGCACCATTACGCGCTCGGATTGCTTTGGCGCCCCTGACATTTATCAAATGCAGCTTGCAATCAGTTGCATTCGTCCCCAGGTCGTTCAGAGTCAAATGTACCAACTTTCTGGAACGTAATTCAAGTCATTATTCCAAATCATAACTTAAGAAAATTGAAAATATTCAACCATATTTCATCGTAATTTCACTAACATCCTCTTCAATCTATGTACTTGTATGAATGGAATTGAAGGGGATAAAAAAAAAAAAAAAAAAAAAATGGTATAAGAAATTCCATAACAACTGAAAGCATGACAAGAGAACACATGACTATTAAAGGTACGACAATTGAACACAGCGACATCTGTTGTACATCATATTCGTTTGTCGTGCGTTCAAATGTCTGGTCACCAGTAAAAGTTATGCAATTTCTATTTACAGAAAGGTCTTGGAAGAATTCTTTTCATAATTGTCTTGGAAGAATTCTTTTATACATATGACTAAATATCCAGCAGTATAGCTAATGCTAACCACCGTGAGATTGCCGAGTTCAAACCCTAGGTTGACCTCGTTTAAAAATAATTTATTCAGTGTATTTCTGCAGTGCTGCTGGTCATACTTGGATATTTTTGACTCCATCTCGATCGTTTCCTATCAGAGATTGCCAATTTACCTAATTGTTAAAACGGTTCCTTATCAAATTGGCAAAAACTATTCGGCCTACTATTTGTCACCACTATTTGAATATGATTTTAAATTTATAATCTATAAATTTATATATGTACAAGTTTAATACCACAGGTGTCACTCGTACTAGCCCGTACTAGCATAATGGGAATTTAAATTAAAAAAATAAAAATAAAAGCTTGGGGGATAAGGACGTTTCAATACTGTGTTGAGGATTGAATTGTAAATTGAGGGAAAGCTACTTGCTGAATGGCATGATTTAAAGGCAATATGTATGACCCAAGCTTTTATATTTAGTCATATGAAGAAATTCTTCTAATTTTTGCTTCTTATGTTAAGGTGCGGATATGTGTTACTGAAAGACTCATTAGACTCATTAGAGTCGATGATTTGCAGTAAAGTTATTTATTTTATCGTAGATTTGCCAATACTTTTTGATTTGAACTGAATTTGATTCAAATTAAATCTACTCATTTGTCTTAACAACCAACTGTAGATATTTATTTTTATTATGAAGATCAATTACAATGAAATTGTAAATTATTATATAAACAAAACTTTATTTATTAATATAATATGTACTTCATATATGTATGTAGATATGTGTATGTAGATAAAGTAAAATCTAATGAATGTGCGGTGTAAAATTTCGAGTCGCGAAAATTGATTTAATGTCAAATTGAATTATAAAAATTGATACATATTTGCGACGAAATTGTTATGATAATTAACCGATTCGTCGCATTAAATGCTGGAGCTGTGTGTGTATGTAAATCCAATATGGATATTTTGAATAATAGGTTTTCAATATTGTGTAAAAAATGATTAATAATTAAATCTACTCATTATGCCTATTCACATAAAGGAAAATATCAATTGATTGCAAAAAAATCAGGCATAAAAATTGGTTCGAGCGTAATTGCATTGTTTCATTCGAGTGAATTTTAAAATATTGACGCATTTTTTTACTCACATTGACTAAAATTTTCACGTACAAATGTGGAAAATATATTATTTTATTTAAAAAAATGTGCGATTTATTACAAATATCTATATATATGTACATATGTACAATACCCATACGAGAGAAAGATTCTCGTTTAGAACCTTTGATCTTTCACAACGTAATCGAATACCTGAAAGTTGCGTTTTTGATAACACGTGTACTAAGGAAGGCTTTGTTGTATCCCTTTTCCACTTTACTGAACGTCCGTCCGGTCAGCAAAAATTACAGTCGAACAAAACAAAATAAAAATTGCTGCGTAAGAATCTATCGCCATTTCGGTCGGATATCTTTTCCAATTTTTTTTTCATATACCACTTCTATATACACATACCTCGTTTTTGTCCGAAAATTTCGAATTTCGAATCTGCTGCCTGCCCTTCGAGATTATTATTCCGGGCGTGTGTTGTGTTTCCTTTTTGTTTTCCCATATCTATGTACCGCAGACGCATTTCCTTTTCCGATTCAGCAAATTTACCGCAATTTTTTTTCCAGGCCGATTCTGTATTCATATGTGTCCACTATGGATGTTTTTCATTGTTTATTACGCAATCTGAAAAAATCGACTCGAGCGTATCTATTTTCAATTTCTCTACCTACATATTATTTTCGACCTAAAGTTGTACGATATAAGGCATAAGAAATGTACAAAACTGTTTAAACTAACTGTTGTACATAAATATGTACTAAGCATTACAATACATACAGTTATTATACTATACAATAGAAACATCTATAGACAAACTGGTCCAATCAATAAATTATATATACTACGAATTTGCGGGAAACACATTCTACAATGTACATACATACATATGTATGTACGTATATGTTACAGTTGAAGTGCAATATATTTTGATTAGTTACAATATATTCCAACTAACCTGGTACCAACTACTGTTATAGTCGAAGTGTATTTTCGGATGTAACATATTTTGACTAGTTGGAATATATTCCAGTTGATTTATATTGCCAATTACATTTCAGCTGGTCAGAATATATAACAACTGAAAATACAGTTGTATTATAAGTTGATGGAGAAGTTAATTTTTCGTGAAAAAGTCACTTGACTAGTAAATTGAGTTGGAAAGTCACATTTTTAGAGTTATCGCAATACGAATCTGATTTTATTCATAATACCCAGCAAATATTAACGTATTATTGAATTCTAAAGCATTCGTAAAAACAATAGCTGTCAAAACTCATCTGTTATATTACAACTGGCACACATTGTTGAAAGTGTATTTGCGCTTGTAGACATATACTTTACTAGTTGAATTTTATTCGAATTCTATATCACAAATGAAAATACACTTCGAGTGTAACATATACATACATATAATATGTTGCAACTAGTGAAATCTTCTGTTAAAGCACGTTCCCTCTTAGCTGAATTTTTACATGTAAAGTGTATGTGTTTGTTTGGAAACAAATGGTGAAACGTTGTTTATTTTAACGACGAACCTTTCAAGAAAACACGTTTGTCGGAAAGCAAGGTATTGGTATATGTAATATAAATTTGACACAGTAAATTTTCGACGCGTTCAGTTTGCCATACTTTTGAGTGGTCCAATTTGTCAACTTCCAGCGTTCGCGCAAAATTAACAAGTTGGTAATTAAAACAGGACCAAAGTACTCGCCCACCTTTAACGTGAACGAATCGTTATTATTGAAATTTTAATTACGATAGAGTGCATCACTTTCAATTACACCGGAGGAAGGGTCAACCACTCGACGATTGATAGCGGCCACTCCATGACTATTTTTTCAATTGAGGGCTCGAGTGGTGGCCCTTTGTGATGAGGGACCCCTTCGCAGCGTCCGCTCGCCTCCCCCGTTCAGCCCTTTTAATTTTGATTAAAAATTTAATTAACAAAGTTTTGAATCCAGATGAGGGTCATTTTTTAATTGACAATCGTTTCTAGAGGGACGTCGCTTTAATTTTCTCCCTTTATCGACCTTTCGAAACGTATTCGCCGAACGCGATCATCCCCTCCCAGTTCACCTCACCTCTCCTTTCACCGTGCAATATTTTTGCGCATAAAAGGCAAATAATTCGAGTGTCAATTTTTGTTTTCGAAAATTCGAATATTTCGTTAATTGGATTGCATATTAAAATCTCCAAATTGATTGATTTCGACACAGGCAGCTGGCGTTGTATACGTTATATAATATATGCATTGTGAAAAGCGTATAAGCCTTTTGTATGGTCATTCGAGATAGTAATGGGGGGTGACCTTTGTAAATTTATTCGTGTATATTTTATATAAATATGATATATGCGAGGTAATTTTATATTCATACATTAGCAATATTATTTTGTTGAGGATGTTTGTACATACACATATTATTTTTCTCGTTTTACTAATGTTTGTTTATTAAAAGGAAAATAATATTAGAGGTAGCGAATAATATAATACATATTAATGCAATACCCGAGGGTAATTCATCCCCAGATGTTGTTGCGTACGTATACATTGATTAAAATTAATTTATCGAATATTTAAAACTTAATGAAACGATAACATAAATGAAGTGAACTAACAATATTTTATTAAACTGTTGGATATTTATGAACCCAATAATATTGAAATTTACCGGAACGTAAAATAAAACTGGAATAATAAACTGGAAAAAGTATTACTTTTTTATGTAAAATTTTAGTATGCATTTAATAAAAATAGTCACGACAGATACGTGCATAAAAATCAAACAATAAATATAAGTATCAAAAAAGAGTTTATATATGAATATAATTTGTGCCAAAATTTTGAATATTCAAAATTAAATATTGTATTTTTTTGAATATATTTTGACTAGTTAGGAATTTTATTTCATTTTTACATACATATATGTATATGTATATGTATATATACGAGGAAGGCCTAATAGGTAAACCCCAATGCGCCTTCCTGGCCAATTATAAACCTCGATATACAATTTTCAGAATAATTTTAACAAACCATCACAGACATTCTTTTTTTTTTGACAAATTTGCAGCATTGTTATACGAATCAGCGAGATTCGAGATACTGAAAATACGAAAATTGCGCGAAATGGGTAAAGGTCACCAGTTTGTTGGAACCGTTTCAATGAAAATCAGATAAATTGGCAAACTCTGATAGAAAACGATCAATCTGGAGTCACAAACCAAGGTCTGGCCAGCAGCAACGAGTAGGACTCGAACCCGTGATCACTATGTTCAAAAGCATATATGCTAACCACTAGTCGCTGGTTTTTTTGCATAGATAATGAGAAAAATTTGCATCCCGCAAATTTCATAAAATATATCCCTGTCTTCATGTACAAGATTCAAGTATTGAAAACCGATCAGCACGACTTACGTGCATAATTCACGCAAACACCTCGTAAAAAATCAAAGTCAACGTCACGTTCAAATGGAATTGCGCCAAATTTGTTTACCTTTTCCTGAAGCATGATGATGAGACGTCGAGATTTATGGTGATATATATCCACCACATATTATATGTGTGTAAGATTACATTACGACGGCTTTCGTCGAATAGATTTTTACCGAGTGACTTGCAGCTGGCGCGTCGAGAAAAAATCCGGCTTTTCCGGAAGCGCCGGTTAGGAGACGACCACACATTTATTATTAAGTCACAAGTTTTCGCCGGAGTGTTTTCACGGTACGCAATTGTGCAAAAAGCCCCGGCACACGCGGCGATAAATTATAACGCGGATTCGTTAGGGGGCGCGCGCCCCGTACAGGTAATCTATTATCCCGGGGAGGAGACGGGGTACTGGAAAACGGGGTGGTGGAAAATGGGGTCTGAGGGTGTTGGAAAAAGCTCCCGACGACGGTCTGAGTATTTACGGCGATATGTTAATGTCTTCGCGCCGTTGAATAATGTGCGCCGCTTTTTAGATTGCCCCGAAAGGCTTTCTATTTTTTTTTTTAAATAGGTCACGGCTTAATACGCCCGTTCGCACATATACCGTATACACGCTCGGTAATAAGGGTTGTGTAGGAGCCGCTTTGCGTGAAAAGTGAATAGGCCGTTCGCCTTTCAGACGTTTGTTAAATGCTGCTCCCCCCTCTCTCTGTGTGTTCCTTTTTCTACTTTTTCTACGCGTTCGAGTGAAAAATCGACAAATCGGAAACATCGAGCTGGCTGACTGGCATGGTTAATTAGCTGAAAAATGTGTGGGATTGCTCGACACTGAGCTGGTGAAAATATTGCAAAATAATAGACGAATAATTTACAAATAATAATTAATATTAAAAAAAGTGTTCTATGTGGGCATATGTATATGTAACATTAAAATGTATGAAGATGAGTCAAATAGCTATTATATTTAAATATGTACAATAAATAAATTATTCATTTTGTCGTTCAATAACTATCATACAACAAAAAAATGTCTTTATGGAATGTTATTTATTATAATATAATAAAAAATGCAATATAAAATATCATTTGACTTAATTCGGTCAATAGCCTAAAGCGATTCATTTATACGCTTACAAATTGTGTTTGAAATTTTTTAGTGTTCGTTATCTTAAAACTTCTTAATCCTATGGTTAAACTGAGTATTTTATCACCGGCTTAATACCAATTTTTAAGCTTACTCAAGGCATAAAATATATTTTTATATTTTATGCCTTAAGTATTATATTTGCATACAATGTTACAGTCAAAATGTTCTCTCCAGTTCGTTCAGTAATTGCAAAGAGTCAAAAGCTATCTTCAAATAAGCTCACCAGGTGTTGAATTAAACTCTTTACTATCAAAACTTTTAAGCTGTCAAAATCTTTGATATGTCAAAACACCAAGTATTTAAAAGGGAATACCTACGGAAACCATATTATAACGTCACTGTTCATAATTCCCGTTTTTGCAATTTTTTAAAATACTTTTTTATCTCAACCAGAAGTAGTACTTTTATTCAAGTGAATCGAGATTATTTTCATGTTTTTCGCAGAAACCTTTGAGTGCATTGAACTGAAATTTCATGTCTAGAAGTTTAAGCTGAATACCAAGTTACACATAAAATTTAGTGGACACTTGTCAACCAGCAGTGGCAGTCTACTCTTGTTCACTTTTTCTTCCACCATTTTTTTCGACCCTTTAAATAAATGTGAACTCTTCACGATAAAATTCAAGTATACACATTGTATCAATGCGATGAAGGTACAAAAAAAATCATTAAAATCAAAGTGGGACTATTTTTTCTTGCAAAAGTAATTTTCTTTTTCGTACAGCACTGAACGATTTTTCTACAGTACATCTATATACAGATGAATGCATTTTTTTAATTTTCATATTGCCATACAAATTCCAGATCCGATTATAAAATGTCCAACATTTCTCCGTGTATTCAATTCCCTTTGATGTATGCGATTGAAAATCTTGTCGCTGAAAAAGAAAATAAATTATTTTCTTTTTCAGCGACAAGAAAGCATACACACGATGTAATAAATTGAAATCGAATTCAATTTACCTGATAAAATTGAACATCAATTTAGTAAATAGACACTACTTTATTCATCAGTTACGTTGATGAGTGTTTGACGTGCAACGAGTGCAAGTATATCCATGCACGAGAGGGGGGCAAAAAGCCAATATTTTGATTGTGCAACGTACACAAACTCTAGTATGGAATCGTCTGCTCGTTTTTATTCAATTTATATCGCACGAATTAAGGTAAAGAGAGAAAAGAGGAGGACCGTGTGCACGCGAGCGCAATAGCCATATTTATCCATCTGTTACGGGCGAGCCTGGGGAAAATAGTGTTTAGTTGTCAACGGGGAGGAAAAGCCCATCAAATATGTATGAGCGGCTGGCAAAAGCTCTAAACTTCCAACTTTGCCTATATTAAAATAGTTTTATCGATTCGCTCTTGTAAACTTGTACGCTCCCCGTGCAGTGGTGGGATCGCTTGGGTGTAAAATAAAAACTCGACAGGGCTTGGGGAGGGTTTTGTTTTAAAAAGCTTGTCCCTCCCTCTCTCGCTTGCGTTTCCTCACCTTTTGCTGCTAAATATTGCATAGCGGTCAGAGGGTCGAGCCGGATACTTTTTTCCGTTTTCGCGAAGCGTGTATTTGTGAAAATATTTTTCTCGCGTGGATGAAATTCGCGGTGAAAATTGCTCTGTGTATCGTTTCCTTTTGTTTTGGACGTATGTAAATTTATATGCCTGAATTTATGTACATATGTACGTTTACGTATTTTATTGCACCTATATTTTACAGTGCCAAAGGCCATTATTTTCTAATAATTTAACTATAATAAACCAGACAATTTAAAATAATTAATTGAATAGATTATTAATTTGTATCAATTATTTCAAAATGTTCGCAAGAAAGGCTCCAGAATGCAGTTTGACTGTCATTGATGGAATATTTGCAAGAGCCAAGAAACAGTGGACCTTCCTGGTTGAATTGAATGAAGCAGCAGCAATATTGAGGCGTATTGCAATCAACTCTTTAGTTTTTTTCGATGAATTGGAAAGAGGAACATCTACATATGATGGAGCTGCTATAGCGGCTTCCAGGGTGGAAGAGTTGAGTTAAAAGGGTTGTTGCAGTGTTTTCAACTCATGTTTTGTGTATAATCAGTATATGGAATTATACTGTTTGGTACTAATGTACAAAAGTTTGGCCATTGATTTCACATTAGCCAATATGTAGTGGCAACTATGGTTGAGGTTAAGATATAGTGGATTAATAAATAAATAAGGTAATTGAAATAATTAACTTCAGATATTTTGCGTTATTTTAATTTAAAACACGAATTTTTAATTGGACACTTGGAGTCCATCACAGTGATTAGTGGATTTTTTTAGCATAGTAAAGCAAGTGAATAAATGCGCAATATGAATATACATATTAATATATGTATAATATTAAATATTATAAATGAAATATGTTCGTATGAAAATGTGTCAATAAACCAAACAATTAAAAATTAAAAATTCAAATAAAAATTAAATAAATAAATGACAATCAGTTGTGGAAAAAACCAACAAAGCTGGTGTACATTCTTCGAACAGCAACTAAAATGGTATTTATTGTTTATTAAAATTTGTTAAATGATTCATAAATTATAGCCACATTGTAGTCGATTCACTGCCTTTCTATAGATCTATGAATTTTGACAGTTTGGCCCGTAATTTATTACAGAACTAGAGATAATACGCATTCAAAAACCATTAAGGTCAATTTAAAACTTTCCAGACTCATATGTATGATATGAAGTACCCATACTTGTGTATACTTTTTACAAACTTGGCGTCAAATGACATTTTGAATTACAACAGGTGCTATTTAGGCACGAGAGCGCTCACCAGCAAGCAGTACGATAGCAGTTTATAATTTTTTAAAAACCGCTGAAAATATTTCACGTCGCTGCTATCGTCGTAACGTAAAACTAACTGTACGTCCCTGGTATTATAATATATAATATATAATACCGGCTCTGCGGGCGTTTTATCGCGACCATTCGTTTCGCCAAAGTGTGCATTCGAATTTTTCCATGCAAAACTCCTTGCGTCGGTTATTGTTTTTCGCGTACAGTGGCGTCCCGTGGGCGGCAGGGGCGGCATAGAGCTTGCCTATAAATAATCGTCAGCCGTCGTCGGGACGATCCTGATATATCTGTATGTATGTATTCAGACCGATAACAATTCATATTCGTGTGGGCTCAATACTCGTTTGTCAACCGGCGTCTCATATATCTGTATTTAGTATGCAAATCTGCCGATTGGGCTCGAGCTTAGTAATATACCAAGGGTTGCCAACTAGGTGCTCGTGCCTAACCGGACAAATTTGCACATATTAAAACTTGTCCTAATTCTCGCCAATCTAAATGGTTATGTGTTATCTTAGGATTATTCCATTACTGTAAAACTGTTTGCTGATCAGGTATTGGGTTTGTTTCTTGAATGGGTTTTGTTATTATTTTTTATTTTAATATTGATTTAAGTTATCTTTATAAAGGTAACCCCTTTTACACGTGCCTCACAAGTGCGAGAGAGAGGGAGAATTCAGTACGCGCCGCGCTCAACTATCAGTGTGAGTATGATATCTGCTTTGGAACGATGGCTTTGCTTCAGCCGCTATTTTTATTTTTTATGTCTTGCACGTATTCCGAATTATTCGAAGATTAATACACGATAAAATGATTTTATAACTAATTAAAATAATTTACCGCGCAGATTTTGCATTATTTTAACTTAAAACATACATTTTTAATTGGGCGCTTGGCATCCGGCACGGTTTATAACGGAATTTTTATTTTTAGCACAAGTGTTAAAAAAGTTTATGAAGTTGTCGGTTTGATTTTGAGCAATTTGATATTATACACCAAAATTTGGGGGTTTTAAATAAAAAAAGTAGATTTATATATATACTTATGTGTGTGTGTAAGTATATAGTAGACTAGTGGTTTTACCCGGCTTCGCTCGGTATTTGTAATATTAACCGCTTAAACACGACTAATCTAATAGTAAACATTTTATTAAATTTATTTTATATAAATTTATTTGAATATTCTTTTTTTTTAATTAAATAATTGACTGTCACGAACAAACAAACATATATAATAAGTCTCTTTAGCAATTATATGTGTACCAGAATCCAGCGTTCCCCTCGGCCCCCCTCGGGACTTCGCCCCCGAGGCCTTTGAATCCTTTAAATCGAAAAAAAATCGAATCGGTGCCTATGAATCGAAAAAAAAAATAGAATGTGTTGTTAACGAATTCCCAACCAATGTTACATATATGCATACATATATGTATGTATATACAGTGAAAAGTTTTCGGAAACCCGTTATTCAATCTAAAAATTCACATAATTCTTGTCAAAAATTATACAAACCTTGAAAATTTAATGAACTCTCATGTAATAGTGCCTTGGACGCAAAAAAATGTATATATATATATTTTCAAAATAATTTGATTGAAAAAAAAATTGGAAACCCGTTTTTCTAAAATTGGGGTGACACCACTGTGTATATATAGTCTCTTTCGAAATTATATATTATATATCTATGTATGTATGTAGGTACATATGTACATGTACATACGAACGATGCGATGTCAAAAATCAGTGTAGTGCATAAACAACGAAAGCGAAATGAAATGAATAGAATTTTATTTTACGTTTTCGTTCGGATAGTGTATTTTGGGAATCGCATGCATTCAAATGCGACCGGAAACGGAATACAATTGCAGTTCGATATTGCCGTACCTACATTTGTTTGTATGCACCTCTTGTACCTCCGTTCGTTTATAGCATGATGTATACATATGTGTACACATACGTACACAGATATTCGTGGATGAAAATTCGAACGAATTGAACTGGCGCCAAAATTTGGATACGACCTAAAATTTTTAACTGCTAAAGTTTCGATAGTTACGGCTACGGGTCACGGCGACTTCACCGATCCCCCGGCTTTTGGCATAAGTTTCGACACGTTTTGCAGATTAAGAGACGCGAGAGCTTTTTCCCGCAAGTCGGAAAAGCGAACTTTCCCGCGAAGAGCGGATTTGCACTCAATTTCGCGCACGCGTTATCTGACCATAAACACTCTTTCGGTCCGTTTTTCGACTGTTCGTCGTTTTCACACAAAATTTTGCCAGTTCCAAAATTCAACAAAGTTTCGAGATTTTTCCTCGGAATACTCAAAGTGTGAAGAGTTTTACATTTTATGGAATTCATAACTTGAAAATCATAATCGAGAAAGAATATTACGAAATACAAAAACCTTGTAAACATAGAATGAATTCAAGACGATAAACGATATATAATAATAATAATTATTATTTTTAGTTGTTTGTGTATATATATGTTTTGTTTTTGTTATGTCTAATTTATTATTTTGTTTCTTGTCTTTTCTGTTATATTTTTGACCATTGTGGCGCATTAGGAATACCTGTAATGCTACAACGGTCCAAACTTTAAATAAATAAATAAATAAATTTTGGAGTGAATGCACGTCGGAACATCCGTGTGTATCTTTTCTTTTTGAATAAATAAACCTTTCTCAAATATTGTACTTATAAGTATGAAGGTAAATACATATGTATGTATGTATATTGAGTAATTTATTAGGTGTGGATATGTGTATTATGAGTTAGATTCAAGTAATAATACTTGATTTGAATTAAATTTAATTAACTAATAGGAAAATTAAAATCGAATGGTATACAAGAAATATACATGGAAATATGAGTTTGTGTTCGGAATATAAAATGAAAGAAAAGTGTGTATGTAGATTATAATCGATGAGGGTAAAAATGATTTTGATTTATAAAGTTGAAATTAAAAAAAAATATTTATTGCAACATATTCGAACTGAACCGCTCGACTTTAAAGGCTGTCCCAAAACATCACTATAACCGGAAACATATTTTTTAAACAATATTACAATATATCATAATACAATATGTATATGCAGTGGTGTAGTCGGGCCAGGTCGGGGCAGGTCACCGCCCTGGTACTTATTTATGAGCCAGGTCACCACCCTGGCAATTTGATTGATATGAAAATTGTTTTATGAGTAAAATTAAAAAATATTTTGGCTAATATTAATAACACTTGAGACGAAAAGAATAAGAGCGACCAAATCGAAGTTTTTAAAATAATAAATAATCATCATAATTGTCTCATGTCCAAACTCATTACGTTCAATGAAAACAATCATCTTAAAGGTCACACTCTCAGACTAAAAAAAAAAAAAATCGAATAAATTGATCAGAGATTCCTTCTTTTCAAACAGAGTGGTTAAAGTTTGGAATACCCTGGTTCTTTTTTATTAAGCACTAAATCACTGAATATAAATATGTATGTACATATACTAACAAGCAATATAGATGAACTGAGGGGCCATGGGTTCAATTCCTGGCCTGGTGTTGCTGGCCAGACCTTGGATACATACAAATACATATTTTTAAAATTGATTTTCTTTCTATATTTCATTTCATGTATATGTTACAGTTCTTCCAGGTTATTACCGCTTTATTTTCCGGTTAACCCACGTAAGTTGATTCATATGGCCAATTATATTCCAACTGGTCAAAATATATTACAACTGAAAATACAGCTCAACTATAAGTTGGTATCAGGTTAAATGGAGAGGTTAGGTTTTCGTGAAAACGTCACTCAACCAGTAAATTCAGTTGGAAAGTCACATTTTTGTTTTAAACACATTCTTAGAGTTATCGTAATACGGTACTCATTACCTTTATTCGTAATATCTAGTAAATATTAACGCATTATTGAATTCTAAAGCACTCGTAAAAACATCAGAGCTGTCAAAACTCAACTGTTATATTACAACTAGCGCACATTGTTGAAAGTGTATTTTGCACTGTAATTTACTAGTTGAATTGTTTTCAAATATGAATCAACTAAAACGCCAGTTGGAATATATTACAACTGAAAATACACTTCGACTGTAACATATAGATATATTTTATATGCTCTTTTGTTATGTATATTTTTTATGTATTTAACCCCAATGACGTATTGGGCAAACCTGTTATGTCATTGTGGTACTAGTGTTTTTCTATATGCTTATAAATGTGACTCCAGGTCAATCGTTTCCTATCAATTTATCTTATTTCATTGTTGAAACAAATTGGCAACAACCTATCCTCATTTGTCACCAATACTTGGATATAATTTAAAATTTAAAATGATAACGTTATAAAGGCACCATGGTAAATGTAAATTTCTATAAATAAGTTTTAAAATATTAGGTGGCACATTCATTATATAATATGCCTTATACAATAGCTTCGAATTTAAGTTGGAGATTTTTGTCTGGTTTTGTAGAAGTGGATATTACGAATCCAGACAAAGACACATTGAAAATTAATAATCGAGGATTTTTTAAATTAAAAACGTAACTGAATATTTTTACATGAGTAATTTTTTTATAAGGGTGTACTTATTTTAATTTCTGTAATTCCATTATCGCCATCTTTCGAGCGTCTAGACGTCTCAAAAACGGTACTTAAATACATACATGTATATCCTAATTATACATATGTATAATAAATATATATATACTTACGTAATATGTATGTAATTGTATTTTTCCACTCGACTTTTTAGTGTGAGAATTAAAATATTGCTCGTCGAGGAATATAATTCACGCAGAAAATAGAGCGTGTCGTTTGGACGCGTGTGAGAGCTCTATGGCTCGTTTAGACGCGTCTCACAAAAGGACATAAATAATACCATATCATTGTCGAAATAAGCAGATGCACATTTCGATCCATCGGAGCGTGTCTTGATATACATACATACATATTATATATTGTATGTACTTTTCACGACTGGCGAACGGGCTAAACCCTTGTCTTCGAAAACGTATTCAAAATTATTCAAACGTCCAAAAGAAGAAGACGTTGTTCGTCTCCGTTAGTATTATACATAAGTACCGGGTTACTTACAAACACACTAGTATTATATGTACATATATGTATATGTATGTATGTATACACCCACGTCATATCAGATGTATGAAATCAACGCGAGATATTGTTATTATGTGGTATCATTTTTTAATAAACGCCCACCATATAAAAATCGTCATTCAATGGAAATGTTGCTCTCGTATTTATAAGCGTTTAATTCGTGTTTCATACCCCGCGGGAACATTTGCATAATGTCTACATCGGGATGCCGACAATGGCGACACGGTCCATTATTTAAAATTATGCGGCTTTGTGTCCCGCGTTTCTCGCATTGCGTAGCTGCGTACTGTGAGCCTTCGCGATAAACGTTCCGTCAATCGAAAATGTATCGTGTCAACTTATGCATGTACATACATATGTACGATATATTGTATGCGAGTGTTGCGTATTCAATTTTCCGCAAATGAGTTTTTGGGTTTAATGAGCTGTACCGTTCCAATTATTACTTTTATTGTTGTTTATTATCATTGCATAATGCATTCATTTTTTCCGCGCTGCATAAGGTGGCTCGTTATCTCTTCATCGCTCCTTTGTTCCGTTTCGTTGTTTTGTGTTTGTTTGTTGCCTTGATTCATTCGTTCACAATAATCCCCGAGCCACTCGTTCTTTGTGCCCGAGAGGAAAACCTTTAATAATAAAATAAAAATAAATAAATATATAAAATGAAGCTTCCATATAATAAAATATTCCGCTTTCATAGTTGGTGGAAATGAAGTGGGAATACATAAAAAACGGTAAGTGGTGAATTGGAATTCCATATTTTATGAATAAAGAGGATTCTACATTACAATATTGAAAATCACTCTTTTGCGTTTTTGTTATGATACATATTTAAAAGCTTTTTATTTTTATGTTCAAGATACATCTGAAGCCGATTATTATAGCTATTGTTCAAGTTATCATTATCTATTGGAATATTGCAAAAGTTAAAGCCTGTTTGCCGTTAAAAAACATATGAAAATCGGGCATGAAGACATTTTACACAGTCTTGTTTTTAATATAATCATCATTCACAGCAATTTGTTATCCACTGCTGGATGAAGCACTCTCTACGCTTTCATTCGTCTCTGTTTTAAGTAACTCTCATACATTTCATCTCATATATTTTTCTGATTTCATCCACCCATCTCTCCAGTGGTCATCCCTGCACCCTTTTATATTCTCTCGGGTATCATTCAAGCACTTATTTCGTCCATCTATCTTCTGTTCTTCTAGCTAGGTGACCCACCCATTGCCATTTCAATATCTTCACTCTCACAATTACATAAACTTTATTTGTCATACTTCTAATCCGAGTATTGCATTTTCTAACTCTCCTCCCTATGCCAATCGTACAGCGTTCCATACTTCTTTGAGTGCACTGGACCATATGCAGTATTTTTACGTTCAATGCCCAACTTTCGCATTCCATGCATCATCACAAAATACATTGATTTTCTTTGGGCACGGTGGAATTTTTTATTCGAATACAGCATTAATTGGCCTTTTTTGTATAATATAATATAATTCATGTATGTATATTAAAACGAAAGGGATGTGTGTATGTGTGTTGGCGTGTTTTTTCGCATAGACATGAATGGAAATTAAAAAAAAATGTTTCATGTCCAAGGAGTATGTACATACATGTGTAGGAATATGGCCGTGCATACACTCATACACGAAGGCATATACGTACTTACACATGTTTATTTGTTCGCGGACGGCCAGGTGTATGGGTGAATTGACCGTGAGGGCTGTGCGTGCTGAAACTGCTAGCGACAATAGCCTTTGGTTCATGTATCAATTTATTTCCAAAATCACCCGTTGAAATATCAACTGGCACAACAATGGCTTACTTATAATATCATAATACTATTGATGTTTGTTGAAATTTATTTTACCTATGTAGATATATATTTATATATGGCCAAGTTTTTTTTATTCACAATATAAGATTGAAATTTGATAAACTTAAAAAAATGTAAATTGTCAAGTTAAAGCTATAATTATTCTTAGTTTAAAATACAATCTACATTCGTATAAAGTATCGCCGATCAAAGAGAGTGGAGAGTTATTGATTCGAGTACTTTTAACATTTGTATGTATGTAAGACTGCGTGCATAATGATGCGACACGACGTGACATGATGCGACACAATTCTGTATTTACGGTACTTACTCTGTATGCTTTGTATTTGACTCCCAAGTAAAGTCAATAAATTTCAGTGTCGCCGAGTGGAATTAATATGGTTTACATGTGTTTTTTATGTTTTTTTTTTATTTAGCTTTGTCGTTATTGGATTCAGAGAGTATAATTTATATATGCGAACAATGAACTGTGGCCAAAATTGGCACAATATTTATTTGTCCCCCGAAAAGCGTTCAAATCGCGTCAATCTTGTCTGTCAAGTGCGAGCGCACACAGCGCGCTGCGACGAATTCGTCGCCGCTGATTTATCGCCGCAATTTTGCATCAAAATTGCATCATGAATGCAATTACAGTCGCCGAAAATGCGGCGGCGCGACATGTACGCAAAAGAGACTCGGACCTGATTTCAAGGTAGGGGAATTTATCGTCGATTTGCATCGATTTACCGTCGATTTTGACGGGCGGGCCCGTCTTCGTCGCGGAATATGTCGCCATTGTTTTCGAATTGAAACGTGACGAAGTTGACTGCGACCATCCGATTTGAATATTTTGCGCATATCTGAATACCGAATTTTGAACGAGTGCGAAAAGTCCGTGTGTCGTAAAATGAACGACGTGTCCGTGTGGCCATTTAAGTCCATTTTTCTCTGTTTCAAAAGTATTGGAAATTTATATAAAGCTTTTGACAAGTGTGTCGGTTGTCTTTTTTTTGTTGACATGGAACTAATAATACATGTGTGGGTATAATCTGAACTGACAATATGGGTATTGGTATAGTCCCTATACACCTCTCACATAACAGTTGTACAAATATCGTTTATTAAAGCATGTGTGATGATTTTTTACAATGGTAATTGGTCGAACCGGTGATTTGCAATCAGTCCGTCGTTAGTAGTGTCAAAACTATGCTGAAAATGTGAATGCTTGTATGAACTTACGTATGTACATGACTTTCAACTGTAGTTAATATTAATTCCAATATTTTTCACAAATAGATATATGTATGAAACAACAGTGACAAGGATGAAATAAATTAATATTTCTAAAAGAGTGACTCTAGTCTAGTGTTTCCCGAAGAAGGGGGTGGGGGGGGGGGGTGGAGTTTCAATGTTGGGGGAAGGAGGGGGGCAATGAGCAAATCATTAATATTTATTATACATGTAGGTATATGCCATAGAATTCCATTTGCCGAAATAAAATTTTAATGTTGCAATTAGGAAATTTGTAAAAAGATCAACAATTTGTTGTTTTCAAAGGATGTACTATTGAACAAAAAACTTCAAGAAATGTACGATAAAGATGCCAAGAAATGCCACTGAGAAATAATACTATTAGTAAAAAATAAATTAGACGGTAAGGGACATACGGGTCCGGGAAAAAAATTATTTAGTGACCAAAAAAAAAAAATGATTAAAAATAAAAATAAAATAATTGTGCGTTTAATAAGTAGTGTATAAGTACTTGACTGTTTATGGTGCACTTTCAAGCAAAGTGGTTACTGTTCGATTCCCATTAGTAGCTGCTGACCTTGGTTTGTGACTCCAGGCCGATCGTTTCCTATCACAGTTTTATAAGTCAATTTTTCTGATTTGCACTGAAACGGTTGCTGTAAATTGGCATCTCCTTTCCAATCTCTCTTGGAAATCTCAAATTAATCAGCATCTTAAGGTTCACCAATTTTTATAATAAAATGCTGCAAAAATATTTTCATAGATGTCGCTGTGGATTATGTTTGTATGAATTTGCATTGCATAAATGCTTGTATTGATCGTATTGTATCTGTATTAGTACACATCTGTAAAGGCGGGTGTACATGTTCGATTGAAATAAAATAAAATAAATATTAATGGCTTATTCGTCATTGTCTTAATTTATTTTTAGAATTCGGTGAGAGATATAATTATGATGGGGTGCATGGAGATTTTTGAGGGATTGAAGTGGGGCATGCCACAAAAATGGTTAGGAAACACTGCACTAGTCTATTGAAACACAACGGGGGAATTCAATTATTTATCTCCAGTAATCATTTTTAGTGATCGGAGAATCAACTGTAGGTCCCATAGATATATAATAAGTATTTATAAAAGATACATAAGACGACATTTCTATATGTATGTATATCGATGGCAGGTCCTGATTCTATTGAGTATTTACTTACTGAGGCCTCAACCTTCGTCAATTGTGTTCTCTATTAAGACGCAATGAATGGAACAACTCTTTTAATTTTTCTCTGGAATATTAATTGGTAGTGACTATGATATAAGTGAATCGTTGTCAAATAGCAACACTGGTGTTTTTATTTCTGAAAAAAATCCTACGCTAAGGTGTACGTACATATGCAGTTTTACTCTGAAAGCATATTTTGAAAATGGATGTGTACCACTTTCATTTCAAAAGTCTTTTGTATGTATGTATACTGTCGCTGCGCATATTATTATTAGTACTGTATAATTATTATGATGTGGGAAAAAGGATGAAATAAAAATAGGTAGAGCGTGCATCACTCTTGGAATACAAATTAGCGGGTGTTCGAGCCACGCGCTCGCGGCTAATTATTTCGGCGACAAAATAACAAACCGTCCCCCACCCGACGTTTCGGCGCTAATTAACTTTACAGACTACACACAGACAGACCAGTGTGGTCTTTGTCCGCGTTCGTTTCAGCGCACTTGTGTGCGTTTTAATCCGACGGCAAGTTTTCCCAGTTGCGGATTTTCCGACGTCAAAGTTTGCAGCGCACGACGGTGTCGCTTTTAATTTTTGTAAATCGAATGTAAATCCGATAATAAATGTTTAAATTTTATTCCCTTATATATGTAGATACTTTTGAGATCGGTTTATATTATAATATTAATTTAAAGTAGGTGGTATGTCTCTGTAGAATCTGCTTCAACATTTCTCTTGTGAGCTGGTATAATTTTCAATCGTTGAATTCCACTTTAATGTTTTGTTATGCCTGGATAAATGATATTTTTATAATAAAGAATTGGATTTTATTACATTTCAGTTGTACCTAAAGTACTGAGTATCATCATCTCCTCAAACAAATACTTAAGTTAGGTGTCGTTTTACAGAAACTACAATCATTAAAGCATTTATGTATGGGCTTGGAATTTTTAATACGTTTTCATTGTCATATCATTTTTATGCCTACTATATGTCAACAGAAACATTATGGATTTTTCTTATATCAGTATATCAAAATACTCTTTTTTTTATTGAGAATTTTATTTTCTCAATTTTTAACGATTTTTTGTTCGATTAATATTTTGAAATTAACAAAAGTTTTCTTTCAAATTTTAAATAAATTTTTAAAATTACATTATTTTTAAAATTACATTATTTTTAAAATTACATTATTTTTAAAAATAATGTTATTTTTAAAATTACATTATTTTTAAAATAACATTATTTTTAAAATAACCCTCAATTTTTATCTAATAATTATACGTATAGTTATTTGTATATATGTTACACCGAATCCATGAAATTGTCTATTACAAGCATTCGGCAAGAGAATTACAGAATGCATGAAAAATGCAAGCACGTTGCCCAGTTCACGGATTCCGTAAATTATTTGCCGAATGCGTGAACTGGACAGCGTGTTATATTATAACCAAGTGTCAAAGTGACAGCTGAATAAGGATGTTTAATTTAGTTTAATTTACACATTATTATGTATAATATGACTACATACATATGTTTCACTGTTAAAATATTGATCAAATTGTATATAAATGACATTAATTTATGTATGAGGTATATGAGATGATCGAAACATATGTATGTAGTCATATTATACATAATAATATGTAAATTAAACATCCTCATTCAGTTGTCACTTTGACACTTGTCCACGCTGTCCAGTTCTAAAAAACAACACCGGAGAGCTGCTGTCTATTTGCCGACTCTATGCTTTGAGCAGACAAATTCTTGGAGAATACACGCATTCGCCAAAGAATTTACGGAATCCGTGAACTGGGCAACATGTTTGCATTTTTCACGCATTCGGCAATTCTCTTGCCGAATGCGTGTAAAAGACAATTTCACGGATTCGGTGTAATATATATATAGATATGAAATGTACATACATACATATGTATATATGTAGGAAAAAATAATATTAAGAATGTAGTCAAAATTTCCTCGGAAAAAGTTTGTTTTTCAAGTTTATGAATAGAAATTAGATACATTAAAAGTATGGATGTAATTTGTAGATGAAAGTTGACATGTCGCTCAGTAAACAAGAATAAAACTTTTGCTAGAAAAGCTTCATGAAATACTATTGTTTTCGTTCGTATGAAAAAGAATAAATTCGTGCGTATTTTTCCCCGAAAATATATATGTATGTACGTTGGTTACATTAGCTATTAGCTATGAAATGAAGTGTCGCTTTTTTTTATCGAAAAATCGAGAAAATTCGCCACCAGAATAATAATAAAAAAGCGTGTATAAAACACGTCATGTCCCAACAAATGTGGCGTACGAGTATAGAGAGGGAAAAAATGCAGATTAGGTTTTTGAATTTCAAATGCGAGCCCGACGACTGTGGCACAGACACGCCAAGGAGTTTTCCCGCTCCGGTGCCACATTTCCGTTTCCCACGTTACATTTTCCACAATTTTTTGCGAGCCTTCTAGCAATAATTAAATTCGGACGACGACGATAAAATTTTCGGAATTTCGGGGCCCCGAAATTTGCCATTTTTTATTTCGACATCCGAATGGCGGCGTATTATTTGAATTTTTATGAATTGAAAACTTATCGCAATCTCTCAAACATCCATTTTCACTCGTTGTTTGCTTTGGGAGCTTAGACGGAAGAAGCACATTGTCCGTGTTTTGCCCGTAGCGTTGCATTTGCGGCACAACAATGGAGATCTCTTCCGGTTTGTTCATCTGATCCGACATGTTAAACTTTGGCATTCGATGTGTAGACTTAATAATACGTATAAGAATTAGTACTCGTATTTGATTTGAGTTATTGAATAGTTTCGCCAAACAAACTTGTCGAGTTTCGTCTGTGTAATAAGCCCAACTATTTATCATTGTGCTATGATAAATAGTTGCGCTCTTGCGCAAAGTGAAATCATCAATTTTGAGAATTTGCCTAAATTGGACGTGGAATAAACAGAACAAAAGCTTGTGTGTGGTTTTTTTTTTGTGCTGTTGATGTTAATTGGCGGTGAAAGCTTCTGCATGTTCTCGCTTAACTTTAAGCTTTTTTCGGCGTGTCAGATGGGGTCAGGGAAAATACATCAACATATGTCCACGTCTGGAAAACAGGAAAAACATCATTTTTAACTAACGCGTATAGGATTAATTCTATAAACTTCCGCATCATTAATCACATAAATATATATATTTCACTCCCACAACTAGCTAGCTGGAGATTAATACGTACGCAAGGTCTCATTTCTTTGTTTAAATTTTTTCAGTGTTTTCTCAACTTTTCTTTGGCCCATTACTTCTATAGTATCTTATGAATGGATGGTTTATTTGTGTCGTCGATTCGAGCTCATTGAAACTGCTATTATTAGTCGAATAGTTGATGACGGGAATACATAGCAGCATGGACTAAATTCTAAGGAACGTTCAAAACCGTATCCGATTAAACTCAATATTGAATTTTGATATTGTGTCAATTTTATTTGTTCCGAACGCAATATGATTCAACCGCATATTCCCATTTACCTGGAAACTATTTGATGTAATCCATATATGGACTTACGTATGTACCGGTGTTTGACAAATGCCAATAATAATTTTACACCTGAAAAGGAATGCGATATACTATACAAATATTATAATATATTGTTCATTATTATACATTTTAATGCAAGCTTGATTATTTGGATAGTGGACTTTACAAGTTGTACTGTTTGACATGTAGTATATTACATT
The DNA here is from genome assembly GCF_051622035.1 of Arctopsyche grandis. Classification (NCBI taxonomy): domain Eukaryota; kingdom Metazoa; phylum Arthropoda; class Insecta; order Trichoptera; family Hydropsychidae; genus Arctopsyche; species Arctopsyche grandis. The sequence continues at coordinate 23,472,218 of NC_135359.1, forward strand.
CGCTAACCATACGTCCTTTATTAACAGTATATTTCACTGCTCTGTCCTTTAGATTTATTTATATGTATGTTTTCTAAAATTGCCCTTTTATCCTTTATTTCGCATTATCGACTATTGCTAAAAATATAAATGGCGCAATATTTAAAAATGCAATTAATAAATTTTATCAAACCTGTATTTATATGATTTATAATTTAATACACTGAGCAACAAAAAAAGTACTGGAGCGAATATTAATCAATCTTTACTATGTTTGACATACTAAATTCGAATATGACGATAATTATTTTTGTTGTTTTTTTTAACTCAAAATCTAGTATTGCTATGCCAAAAATGAGTATTGGAATCAATAGTTAGATGTTTTTCCTATTCAATTCTTTTAAATACTTATGATTGATTATTAAGCGAATTTTAATGTCAAATATATATATTTTTTACATTTTTTCTATGATGTTAATATTATCATTTTATTTCGTTAATTTTTCACTTAACCACGTTTATAAAAATAGATTTTGTATCTCAATATTGTTTTTTTAATCTAAACGTACTAGTTCGAGCCGTAAATGTGTTTTTCATTTCAATAATGTGTAGTAATAATATGATTATTTAAAATTCTAAACTTTGTATGCTAATATTTTATAATAAATCAAAATTTTATAATAAATTTATAATCTTATAAAGCACTAGTGTTTCTACCCGGCTTCGCTCGGTATTTGTAATATAAACCTCTTAAACATGGCCGATCTAATATAGTAAACATTTTATTAAATTTATTTGAATAGTTTTATTTTATTTTTCATTTGTTTCAGTTTCATTTGTTCCATTAACAATAGTTACATAAATAGTTACAAAGTCTCTATCGAAATTATATATTAGAAGATGTTTTTAAGTTATAAAAAGTTTCTTTATATGGCCTTTATTTTCTCCAAAAATATATGTAAGTACATACATATGTATGAAAATGAGAATGGATTATGATTTTTGGTGGTTAAGTGGTTAAGTTAGAACGGTTGTTTTAAATATAGCCAGCAGTGATAGACATAATCGCAATCCTTGGAAAAAATTGAGCGAATTTTTTAATTTCGGAAATAACTAACCGTTTTCAATCGAATAGCTGAACAGTCCTTTCTGTCGCACGTTCAGGTTAAAGATAACGGACGGTCGTCATGTCATATTGTTTCGTATATAAATAGCGTTCATATCTGGAATTTTGTGCACGTGACTAGAGATTGCATCCCGGTGTGCATTCTCCGCGTCGGGGATTCATTGAGCCGTTCGCAGTTATTTTTACGAAAAGCACGTCGTCGAGATTAACGTCGTCTGAGACCGTCACTCACGAATAGTTCACCGTGCGACCTATTACTACTACTAAATGTCGATCGTGACGTATTCTCACCGTCACAATCATCGAAAATAGCCCGAGGATGTATGTACGTATCTCCCCCTTGTTTAGTCCTTCAAAACCCCGTTGAGGAAACTGCAACCGGAAACGTAGCGTCGACGCAAGATCAAACTGAAAATAATTTGTCGCTTAATAGAGTTAACGCGTTCCGGACGCGACACGACAATTCTAGAGTTTCTACGACCTATCAACGCCCACTCAAAACGATGATTGACTAATTGGATATGTTCAGAATAGATACGTTGTGTTTAGTCAAAATTGTAATTGTATGTAATTCCAAAGATATTATTCAATATTTGCATGTCATCAAAATTCGGGTACAAACTTTGGCACATACGATATTTTTCTGGATTGTTGAAATCCATATATGTATGTAATATAAAATATAATATAAATAATCGAAAAACACTGTAAAATTCATTCATTTAATTTTAAAAAATTTCCCAATAGCTTAAATTCAAAATTTACTCACATGCAAACACATACATATATACATATATAATCTGGGTTTTTAATAAAACTTCATTCAAAGGCCGTCAACACAGCATGTATTTTTATATCCTCAACTTCATACAAAATTATTATTTAAAAGATTTAATTTTGAACTCATATTCATAGATATAATACCAGCATATCTTTATCCATAATTCTGATTTGATCGATAATATTGCATAATAATAATATTCAGAATAATTTCAAAGCCCAGATATTGAAATTGACTTGTTTTTCTCGCGTAGTATACGAATTTCTCAAATTGAATCTTTCGTTGAAATTAATAGCACGACTAACTATAAGATAGATATCGTCTATTATGTGAAAATTTGTTGAAATGTATATGTGTAATTGTTATACAAAATTGAATACAGCAATCATCACAGTTTGAAAAATACTGATCTGATAATTCATACATACGGTCGAAGACAACTGTAAGTAAGCTGTATTCCAATTTTTAATTCAATTGACCGAAACGTTTAGGACTTATGTTTAATTTACAAAATCTAGTACTTTTACTGTTACTTTGTAACTACAAAAATACGCGGATTCGGGCGGTCAATAATGAGTTAAATTGTAGATTAAAGAGTTTTGGTGTTGTTTGTGAAGTTTGAACTATTTTTCCGTTTGCTTTTATGCATTTTCTAATTACTGATTTATGGTGTGATTTTTTGAAATGTTTATTTTCATAATTTCATGGTTAATACAATTTCAAATTTCAAATAAAATACGTTTATTAGCTATTACATTTTAGTAATTGAAATGGGCACAAATAAAAATATAAATTACTTTATTTGTATAGTATGAATGTATGTATGTATGTATGTACATATATGAAAATATGGAGATATTAAAGCTGTTTTGAATAAAAGTAAAATTTTAGTTGAAAATTGTAGTTTTATAATTAATATTTGGTATTCAAATTTCAGTCCGACTTATGCGCTTTCAGACGAATATTTAACAATTTTTTTTGAGTAATGAATTGAGTTTGGTCGCGTAGCTTTTAAGTTTTTTCTTTTCACGGAATTTTAATTTTCCGTCCTCGAGTAAATTTAACAAAGTGGCCTTGTATCATAGGAGATTCTTAAACTTCTACATATCTGATTCTTAAAATTCTCGTTGCAAAACATTAATCGTCGTATAAATATCTATCGAGATGATTTTTCATGTGGATGATACTTAAGTAATTGTTGGCGAGCTTGAAAATGGTTCAATTCTGGGAGCGTGAAAGGGGTTTTTTCGATCATAGAAAAACCTACATCGTAAATTCTTTTCGGGCGGAATGTTTCCAATAAAATTACTGGCTTTTTCAGAGTGGTCTCGAATAAAAAAGTTTGACTGGTAGCGCTTCTTCTTCGGGATATAAAGAACCGGTTGAATGGGGCTTCATTAGGGGGTTCGAGTCCCGGGCGAGAGCAAATTATTGTCAACCCTAGCTGTCGGGAAAATTGCATGAAAAGTGTCCAGGGTGAAAGGGTGCAAGACGCGGACACAAAAAAATAAAAAGTAGACGAAAAATGTTATATTCCTTAGTGAAAATACTCATTTAACTGGAACTTATAAAAGCTTCTTTTCGTGGAATTTTTCTGCGATTTCTATTATACAAAAATGTGAATTTATTTCGATGGAATATTTTCAATCGTAGAATGGATTTTTGAATAAAAATTCTGATCTACATAAATTGGACGTACGCAAATTGAACAATGTACACGTAATTCAAAAGGATAGGTATAAAAAGTCTAAAATAATTCATCCAATAATCTTGATTATTAAACATGTTGTGTGACTTTGATTTATGTATTATAATTTTATTCACTAATTTTCAAAAAAAACTAAATTTTTCTTTTGAAATGATCGTCATATATATAATTTCGCTATTCCATCTTTGTGTCTATATGTATGTGTGTCTGAGATAACGCTCACCGTACTATAAATAGTCGTTTCGATTCAACATACATATGTATGTACATGTGTGTACGTAAGCTAGACCGATGTAATACAAATAATAACAAAAGAAAAAAAGTTGTATATATAATGTTCGATGCGAATGTTTCCGCTAGGAAAATAGACCGAAATAATTTAAATAGACCGAAAATGTATTTAATTAATTAATTTTTCTATCGGTGTTTCATATTGTTTACACGTAGGTAGCTAGGTAGTTTTTACCATATTTTTTCATATTAAACATATACATATAAATATTAAATTAAATGTATTTAAAAGGTATATGAAAAAAATTGGACCGCGTGGGAGATCGAACTCATGACCAATGAATGACACATTTCTTTTATTTTTTTTTTATTTAATAATTAAATATGCCAACACACATGCGATAATATCTCATCGGGTACAACATTAGTTTTATAATAATTTTCTAAAATATTCTTTAAAAGATGAAAGGATAAGTCACCGTGAACATCATAATAGCATTTGTGTAATCCAGTGTGAGTTTATACATATATATAATATAAATGCCTCCAAATCAACTTTTGAACTTCATTGATGATTATGACATTTTGATGTCCGTTTCGACATCAAAAATGCCGCACAATTGTGTGTCCAAATGCGGTCGTCATTAAAAAAAATCATTAACTCTTTGGTGTGCACTCATTGTCTCTCGATTTGAGATTCGGTTCTTGCCCTGGTGACGAATCGATTATCTCATCCGAAAAGTCGACACCATAACGAAATGCTTCTGTGACCGTCTCGTTCGCCAGTGAGAACTTCACCCGACCGCCCATTGTCTACGTGTTAACGATTCGTCTTTAGTGTCTATTTAAAAGAAAAAAAAGAAAAACGAACTATAAAAAAGCTCAACTCTCGCCAAACGAAATTCTACCGGCTTCGATGTAGTATTATTTTGCATCAAAATTGACACATTTCAATGCTCCGGGTATTGACAGTTTGCACAATCGCACGAGCAACAGGCGCATAATCGACGCTGACCGCGCACAATTCTGCCATGCTTAATTCGCGTAATAGTCATACAATGAATCAGACCGTTCAACCCTCTGTATATATGTGGGGAAAAGGGGTGGGATGAGGGGGGGGGGGGGGAGTGTTGAATAATATAATGCGCGACAAAAAAGGCTTTTGCGGCGCTAACGAAGGCTTTGTTATGATGAAATGTGCAGCAGCGGCGGTGGTTGCGACAACGGCTCGGGACAATGCAATCAGTTGCACACATGCACCTTGTTTGTTTAGAGGATAATGAGGGACAATTAAGACTGTACCGTGCTTATATCTTGCATAATAAAATTCAACGGGGAAGTCGCCGTAAACGAGACAAAACCGTCTCATTTTGATTAGAGGAAACGTGCTCGTGCGACGAGGTTGAACTGTGAATACGAACGTGTGTATGGTAAATTTAAGCCATCGCATCATGTATGTAATATGAAACACAAATAGAATATTTAGTTATTATTTTCGTTTGATTTGAACATATTATATGAGTCGTTATATATGAGAAAGTGGCGGATGTCCAATTTTCAGTTCTAATAAGACTATTTATGTTTGACGTAATTCACAAATTGTTATCACTTACTTTTATTCGATGTGTCCAGAATCTCGGAAAAGCAGAATACACATATTACAGGCCACCAATATTTTTAAATATTGTTTACCGTAAAACATTATATTTAATGTTTTGCGAAATATGTATTTCTCGATGTGTAGAAAAGTTGACTTTTGCCACTTTCAAATATAACGGCTCATATGTATTATAATTAGTGTGAGCCTATTTTCCAAGACTCAAAACGGGATGCCCCGCAAAAAAATTATCCCTCCTCCCTCTATTTACCTAAAGGAAATGTATTTATAAATTTTCCGCCGAACAATGATTATCAATAACAATATTATCAAAGGAATTATAATTGTTTTCAGCATCTACATTTCTTGTTTTCAACGAAAGTAGAAAAAAAAGATTTAAAAAATTATATAATATGTTACGTTCATGCGGCTTTTTTTTCTGAATCGTCTAAAATCAACAAATAAAAATTACAAACTTTCCAAAAAGATATTCTTCGTTTCTTTTCATACCAAAAATTACGTAAAACTGAAAATTTCCATAACTTCTTTTGATAAGTAATATATTTTTAATCACAACGTACATTTCTTTAAAAGAAAAACATGAAACAAGATTTATATAAATTTAATTTAATATAATATTATATTTTACAGTTATTTTAAAGTAATTTTAATGAAAATAATAGCACAATGCGATTTTTATTATTCAGAAACATGTTAAATGAATCACATAACAAAATATTTAAAGTAAAATTCTTCTGTAGACAAAACGGGACAAATCTAACAATTTTGACCATCCCAGCCAAAACGGGACGTATGGTCACCGTAATTAACGTATTGAGACTATTATTAAAGCAGAGGAATGGATTAAAAACAATGTACATATGTATGTAATATCAAAATATTTTTACTGTTGATAAAGTAAAAACATATATACATATGTATGTATATACGAGTATACTCTTACGTTCAGAAATATATATATAATAACTTGGTTATGTTCCAATATTATTACTTTATCTATGTATGTACGTAGTAACAATAGATGCAGTTTTGTGATCATGCGAAAATTCGAAATCGAGATTTTTTTTGTAAGTGAATACATAAATATAATCTTTTTCATATTTTAATGTTAGTGTTTGAGAACCAAAGGGACAAAAAATTCATCAGCATTTTTACAATTCTTATCAAATATCAAATGTTATTTGAAGAAATTTTAGAAGAAACTATGCTTTGATAGTAGGCGTTGATGATGAACATGAATTTTTAACGCAAATATTTTTTTTTTTACATATAAAATCTAATGGTAGAATGTTGTAGTAATAATAACGATGAAGGGTGTGTATGTTAGGTTATATTTAAATAAGAGGAAAATTTAGAAAAATAATGAAACTATGATGGAAGACTGAACATATGTATTTACATATTTGCATAAGTGGAATGTTAAAAAGTTTTACATAGATACGTATATACACACATAGACAAAATAATGTACTAGTTTCCACTTATATTTTTAAAGATCTTGAATTGATAGCGTCAAAGGTTGTTATGCTGTCAAATGCACAATAATAGAGCAAGGCACACAAAAGCGAATTGTAGGTGTTTTACTAAGCTACCTCCTACACTGCGTTAGTGCACTTGTTGTTTTGGCTTGGATTCACTAAGTGTTTTCATTAATTTAGTTTGCAGACAAGCTTTTGTGATAGTGCTTTGCTGTAAACTCACACACATCTATAGTCATCAAATTTATATGAAATCGGATTAAATTGACTATCAAAATTTGGCCTTCCATTTTAATGCCATCGTTCAGATGGCACGGTCTAGTCTTTGAAAAATATAATGTAACAAAAACTGTGTGCCTTGAAATGTAATGCGAGTATTTTACCTTAACACACTCGGTGGGAATGTTGTATTTGTAGCAAATTAGACAGAGATGCGTCACTGCACCTTGGAATTCTGCAATTTGCATTCTTTAAAGTGATTAACTGTACGGAAAAATGCATAGCTTAAAATCGCTAAAGAAAGATTGTAGATGTTTTTACTCGCTTCCTAAGTAATGAGTGTAGTAAACCGTAAGAGCATTAATTAACGTGGAAAATTCATCACGCCAAATTTGAAATATTCGGAATTGTTCTTTTGACAAAGTAATGTTTTAAACAAAGTAATAACAATATACCTACACAATATGCGGAAGGATTTGACAGAATTTCCTGTCATTCGTTTATGCGTATTTATTTATTATAAAAAGAACAATGGAATTACAACGTGCACCTACATACATACAGCACGAACAAGCGTCACGTAAAGTTTGCCCAACATCTATTATTCATGTTATCGAGAGCAATTATGCAAAAATAACATATTGTTTTATTGTAGTAGTGCATAAAACGAGGCTTAGGAGCAACATTGCGGCACTTTTATTGTCAATTAATGTCTTTGTTATAAGTATTTTGAACGAAGAAGTTAATTATACTAATAGCCTATAGGTGTCCTTTTTTTAAGTTTTTGGATTTAATTATCTCCTAAACTGCTTAACGGATTATACTAAAGCTCTTTTACATGTAATAAAAATTAATATATATTTTTTATATTTTTACCTCTGCAGTATAAGTAAGTAGTACTTTTACTCGAGGTTTTTTTATGTTTATCTCAGAAACCTTTGAGTTTATTGAACAAAAAAGAATTCATATCTAGAAGCTGAAGCTTAATACAAAGTTATACATAAAATTTAGTGAAGACCCATCAACCGGAAGTGGGAGTGTGGTCTTTTTCGATTTCTCTTCCAATGTTTTTTCGACCCTTTAAATATGTGATCTCTTCACGAGAAAACTCAAGTATAATCCTTGTATAAATGTGATAAACATAAAATAAATCATAAAATTTTATATACCGGAAGTGGAATTTTTTCCTCTTAGAAAAGTCAAAAATGTTCTAACCACAGGATTTTTTCCACACCACTGAACGTATCAAGCTGAAGATTTATATTTGTATTCTTTGTTAACTTAGAGTTGATAAGGTTTTGGTTAGAGTTCGTAAACCGGAAGTAGTATTTTTTTTAAACAATATTTCATTATTTAATTTTGACCTTTTAAATTATTTTCACCCTCTTGATATTTTATGGTTATAATATTCATAATAATGTTGAATAATTAATTTTTTTTTTAGTAGTAACTTTTGTCTTGTGTAAGTTTCCCTTAATTTGTGCTCAATTCTCAATCGAAAAAGCTCTCATACCGGAATGTGTGAACGTGTATGTATGTATGTTTAATTTATTTTTTATCCTTCGTATATTCCTCAAATACATAGATAAAGTCATGGGTTGGTCACATTAAAATTTTTTCATTATACATTGAGTTTTTTCGAATGGTAAGCTAATTTCAAATTCATATTTTTTTTGCTGAACAAGACGTTGTATTTCAATCACATTTTAAATGTATATATTTTGATTATATTAAATGAGATAATATGTATATATTACATATACGTATATACATAATAATTTTTCCCCACAACGTGTGGAAAATTTTTAAAAAGTTGTTTCAAACTCCTGTTTTGTCGCAATACATCAAAGAGATTGTGTATATGCATATTTGAAATTATACATATGTAGTTAATACAACAATGGAAAATTTTATATTTATTATACTACGAGAATGAACACGATTAGCGAGCCAGCCCTTTTAAAACGTTGTCGACTGTAGTTCGGATTGAATTTTCTCGGTTTTCCTATTGGGCGATAAATTTCCGTTATAGCCCAATATAATTTGACGCTTTTCTACTTTCGTTTCGCACGAATTAGCACAGAAGTGTGCGACATGCGAGAAAGTTTAATGGGCGTCTTGGCCGCAAATAGCTTCCGACACGTCTTTTGCCCCATCGTGTCGTCTTCGGCTCCGTGGATTAACCGGCTCCGAATTTAAATTCGTCTCGCTTAAATCGAGAGATCACAATGTGCGTATAAATCTGCGGATCAATAGGGCCGCAACATTCGTAGACGCGTATTGCACCCATTCGGGTTCGGTTTTCGCATTAATTTCGATCGCGTATTATTGTAATTGCGGCGACTACTTCGGCTAACAGAGCAGATTATTTGCGAGAGGTCAATGCAAATTTGCGCTCCCTGGCCCTTCATTGTTTCATCTCATTAGCATCCACTTATCATAGGGCGGCCACGTTGCCCAATTAATCGATAATAGCATTACTGGTGATTAATTATGGCGATTAGGCCGAATTCGATTGACGTCGGGACGCGTCCACTCATGATCGATTTAATTGGTCTGAAGAGACAATCCAATTTCGCTTTAGGACAAAATGTGACACTATTTATGTATGTATTTCTGTTTATGTATTTGATACGCGTATATACATACATATGTATGTACGTATGTGTATGCACTTTGTATGATAAAAATATTTTCAAATTCTACTGTGAAAATATAGTGTCTGACTGGATAAGATTATTTTATTATTTTTATTCTTAAATGAACTCATAGTAAAATCATGCCCTCTCTCCTATTTTCACAATTTAATCCACTTATTCGTGTGTTTTGACTTACTTATCAGACTAACACAGCTGGACAGGGAAAGAAGAAAAAGGATTAAACATTAGCGCAGTCCAACTACTTAAAACGTTAACTAACGTTTAATAGTATTGCATTTCATTAGGTGATAAAATGGTAGAAGTTGTCAATAATTATTTATATTTAGGAAAAATAATAGACCTCATGTAGTAAAATAAATAAAGAGACGTATGAAATTAGGATGGAGTGCATTTGGACAGATGAATATCGTTTTTAAATAAAAAATGCCATAAATCTTAGATCAATCGGTTTTGCTAGTGATGGCATATGTATGTGAAACTTAGACATTGAAGACCAAGATGCTACAATCAAATGCACTCAAAGTAGTGTTGTGTAGGGGTGGGTGGAGGGTCCAAGTAAAAGGCCAACAGTCGTTTCACAGCATTTATTGATGATTCAGGAGATACACGCACTGTCACTGCTCCGTCCAGAATGACATGATATCGCCTACGTACCGCCTTATAAAGGGTAGATCTCTCAGGGCGCCTAATCTGTTTACCTGTTGTATAGTCACGTATTCGGATATGTATTTCCACGACATTGGGTCTTCCCGTACCGATTCTGAGAAATAACTAATAACGGTCATTGTTTAGCCTAAATGCACTTAGAGTCCAGATATAATCCTGGAAGTAAGTGCAAGCACTTACATAGTTAATCCGATAACAGATAACCCTTGAACGGTCACATAGTCTCTGGGATTCTATTCGCTTAATCCGCGGCGTACGTAACAGTAGTATGGAACGCTGTATATTTGGCATTACTAGGAAATACAGAAAGTGCTATACGTGGGTGAGATGTATGGCAAGGGTAATGGATATAGTGAATAGATTTAAATGGAAACGCGTGGGTCACGTATGTAGCTAGAAGAACAGACGATGCATGGACGAAAGAAGTGCTCGAATGGTATACGAAAGAATTCAAAAGGGTGTAGGAAAGACCACAGAGGAGATGAAATCAGAAAAAATATTAGAAATCAGAAGTTTTCTGATGAAATCAGATCAATGTGTGAAATGAGATGGATGAATGAAGAGCTTCACCCAGAATTGAATGATGGCGAATGGCTGTGAATGATGATGGTTCGTGTATTTTGTCATTTTTTTTTGTTAATTAAAATTAAATTACAATAAATTGTAATTATACCATATATAATATTTTTTATTCAACCACTTAAAGGACTTACTATATAATGCCATAATAATTTGAATTGTTAAAAATAAATAAATAAAAAGGTTAGTAGTTAAGTGAATATATGAAAAAAAGCGAACAAAAAGATTTAATATCAAATGTACATATGAAATGAACAAAGTGAAGGACCAAAGAAATTTAAAAAATATATTAAATTTTACAAGGTTATTTTTTTTTGTCTTTTGATACGGAGCACGGTAAAAAAATAAAGTAATAATTTTCATGCATATATAAGTATATAAATATGTACATACATTGTATGTATGTATGTATGTACGTATAAAATCTCAGTGAACAGATACATAATAAACATAGAAATAATCTCAAAGTTTTCGCAAAATTGTTTGCTTTCATATTCCAATTTAAAATGAAATTGTTTGTTAACAAATGTTTATCCTTGGAGACAAGAAGATTTTGTATATTAAAATACATAGTATGCACACTTGTATCATATGAATATTTATAACACGATCAAAATCTTGCAATAAATATTAAGTATTCAGTCAAATTGGAATTTAAATAATTCACATTCGGTTTATGAGTCCAATGTCTTAGGTACTCACGGTGACTCACTATTGCTCATTTAAACTTTCATGAGCTTTGTAATACAATAGACGTACTCAGTGGTGTAGTGCTATTTTTATGACCCCTGCCCCCTCTTTTTTCATCACTTAAAAATATGTATCCAAATATTGGTCGTTCAAATATTTATAAAAAAAAATCAAATGCTAGTTAGCAAATATTATTGTTGAAATTATGATGTTTTTTGAAATTGAAATTTGATTGTTGAAATTACATATAAAAACTTCCTTCCATCCATCTTTTTCAAACCAAAGATGTGTTTGTGTGTCAACAGCAACATTTGCTTCTAGCAATGCCAATATATGGTATACAAAAATGAATATATATATTTTCTTTTTGGAGTCTGAGAGTGTGACGTAGTGAGTTTAGACATTGTAGAACAATTATGATGATTATTTATTATTTTAAAGACTTCGATTAACTCGCCTCTTATTCTTCTCGTCTTAAGTGTTATTAATATTAGCCAAAATATTGTTTAACTTAATTTTTTTTCATATCAATCAAAGTGCCGGGGCGGCAACCTGCCCCGACTACACCACTGGACGTACTACATATAGATTACAATTTTAAACTGTTGGCTTTATAAATGTATTATATATTAGCATTAAATTTAAAATCATGAACGTGCGAAAACTGTACGAGTTGATGGATATGATTTATTACACCCTAGAACACAATAGGTTCAGTCTATGATTCTTTAATTCTGTGCTTTCGTCGTTTGGAGCTTTTAGCAGGGGCTTTCCGATACAATGCAACGTTTTCGTATCAGAATCGATGGATTTTTCTGGTTTTAAATGTGTCGAACGAGCGAATGCAACTCGGTGGTCCAATTAGGAATCGAACAGAAGTTGCCAGCGCGGGACATTAATTCGTGTCACAAAACCCGTTAGCAATAAATTCTCATTTTACGACGCAAACCTCACATTGTGGTCAATGTTCACCGTCGCCGTCCAGGTGAAACACTAAGTCATACTCTCTAGGTTCGATAGATAAATCTAATCGCACAATGGTCCAGATCGTGGGCGGTCAGCGCTTAACAAGTCGAAACTGACAAAAATCCGCCGCGTTTCGAAGATTAATCGCCTTCACAATCGTTTTCGATTTTCTTTTGTGCCAGTATTGATATTATTATTATTATACGTGCATGCGTATTGCACAAAGGTGCATGTGCACTTTGTGTAATTTTACATACTGCGTGCATACTTACTCGGTTATTGTGCAATGATTGAAACGGTCGCTGTAACAATTTCACGGGGGATTCGAACACGTGTTCTCGTCATAAAACGGTGAACGACTAAAATGCATCAATAAAATATGCATTTGTTGCGCTCATGATGTGCACGCTTTGACGTCTCTGAAGTGAGATTAAATTCTTGCGATATATTTATGATCGTGTGCAATATGGTGCACAAAACATCCACCTATTATGTATATAAATATGTACGAGTAATGGTATATTGAAGTCGGGAAGAATTTTATGTTTCGTCTGTCTTTTGATACATCTACTATATAGGGTTGAATATATGTTTTTTGTTTGACATGAAAATTTACAGTTTCGAATTTAAAATCACCGAATATTTTATATTGTATTTAAAAATATGTACATATGCATGAGCCAACATCTCTTCACAAATAATACTATTTGTCTCTTTTCATATAAATTTATCAGTCCAAAAATACACTTGTCTTTGTCAACATACAAATTTTACATTTGTGTCGTTATAATTGAAAGTGGCATAAGTCCACTTTTCTTCATTTGAGAAATATCTCGCAAAACATTTAATATAATATTTTGCCGCAACAATATTTAAAAGTACTGGCGTACCTGTAATACAGTCGCGGTTTCGGAAACCGGAACACCATAGAAAAATTTGATTTTGCGTGAAATTTCAGTGATCTTAGATAAAATAAACACCCAAAGTTATTAAAATCGGTTAAAGTCACTCTAATCGGTTTTTCATCATTTTCTTCGTAAGTAATGGTTTTTTCACAGGTTAACGAACGTACAGTCTAGCTTCTCTGAGTCGTCTTCTTAAGGTTACATCACTAATTTCAATTGAAAATTGATCCGAGATCTCTTTTCTTATCTCGACAGCAGTTTTGAACCGTTTCCGTAAAGATAATTGAGTTATCAGGCGATCTTGTCTCTCGGATGTGCATCTTTTCGGTCCTGTCCCCTTCTTACGAGCAAAAGTTCCAGAATCCTTTTTATTTTTCATTATTCTTGACACAGTAGATACAGAACGTCCCATTTGTTGAGAAATTGATCGCAATAAATGTCCAGAGTCTGCCAAAGCCGCGATTTTTATATTCTCCTCCAATGATAGTTGAGTGTATTTTTGCATGGTATTTTTATTTTCAACGATTTCGATCCGTACACCTCGAAAACTCACACTAAACTGAACTCAAATCGTAGAAAACAATCATATTTAAAAGACCCGATCGTTAAAAACCACACACCTAAAGGGACAATATTTTTATTGCCTAAAAATCGTAAAATCATAAGTGTTCCGGTTTCCGAAACCGCGATGGTACGTGTAATATGGTGGCTTTTGGAACTGAAAATTAAACTTCCACCACTTTCAGATATAACGGCTTATTTAAAGGAAACTTACTTTATCAAACAGACGGTTGATTTCATATTCCAATGTCATCGTCCGTATTTGCGTTTCTACATCGGGATTATTTTTACTATTTATATATTATATGTATGTATATAGCACACAATCATGTACACCCACTCACCATCCACTGCTGGATGAAGACCTCTCCAACAAGCTTTTAATTCGTCCCTATTTTGCGCAACTCTCATTCATCTCACACCTCACATTTACCCATCCTCCTTGCGGTATACTATTGTTACGTACGCCGTGGATTGAGTGAATTGTACTTAGACCAACGGATATCTGTTATCGGTTAACTAAATGCATGCACTTACTTCCAAAGATTATATCTGGACTCTAAGTGCATTTAGGCTAAACAATGACCGTTATTAGTTATTTCTCAGAATCGGTATGGGAAGACCCAATCTCTTGGAAATACATATCCGAATACGTGACTATACAACAGGTAAACAGATTAGGCGTCCTGAGAGATCTACCCTTTATAAGGCGGTACGTAGGCGATATAATTCATTCTGGACTGAGCGGTGACAGTGCGTGTAACTCCTGAATCATCAATAAATGCTGTGAAACGACTGTTGGCCTTTTTCTTGGATCCTCCACCCACCCCGACGCAACACTATTATAGCACTTCTCCTGTCCATCTTTCAGCCACTGCCATTCCAATCTCTTCATTCTGTCCACTATATCCAATACCTTTGTCATATTTCTCACCCACGTATTCTGTTTCCTATCATTCTTCATTACGCTGAACATACAGGGTTCCATACTTCTTTGATTGCATTAGACCATACTTCTTTGATTGCATTTTCTCTCCTGGAAATTTGGCTATTATGTACTTATGTCCTTCCCACGAAACTTAAATAGGTCTAATGAAGATTGAACGTAATTTGGTTCTACGTAGGTTATATACTAATTGATATCTGAAATAGAATATTAAATCGGTATTAATCCTAGTATTGGATGTGTTATTGGACTAGTGGTATATGTGTACATTTATTGAGCCGAAATAATGGCGTGTAAAGCAATGTAAAATCATCCTAACCACAAAACAGCGTCACGCGTACGCAACGTCATTTTAGAATAACAAATGTGTCGTTTTGACAGATTTGTGACATCGACGCGACATAACAGTGTACATGTATGGTTAAAATTTAAATTCGCTCAGCGTTGTGTAAAACTTTTAATGTATAGCATTAAAATATCGTTACCGATTTTTTTAGCGCAAAGGGAAAAATTCATGGCAAGTTAATGTATAATTTAAAAGTTTCGATAAATTGTGATACATTGGAGTCGGGATTATTTTACTCCGAGTTCCTTTTTTTGTTTCAGTACGTTCCGTAAAATTGTTTTAATCTGTTTCTACAAAGTTATGAGCTTCCTATAGTAATTCTTTGTTTGATCAATGTGTAAAATACAAGTTGGAGAATATAAATGAACGATTATGAAATATTTTTTTACTTTTTTTTTTTTGATAAATATATACGTTTGTACTTATGTACATACATAGTTTATCAACTGTTTGATTTATTTTCGGTTGGTTAGTAAATATACTTCTGGTGGATTAGTTAAGTTACATATATTCATAGTGACGCAACGTATCGCTCTGTGTTTCTTTTCACCTTATTAGGCCTATTGAAATATTTTGTGTGATTAATCAATTTATTATTTGCAATATAATAAGCGATACCCACATACATACATATGTCATGATTAATGCAACGGAATGCTTTTCTACGTCAGGTAGTAATGTGTAGCATGAGATTTTGACACATACCGTGCTAAAAAGTCCGCTAGTCATTGTGATGGACTCCAAGTGTCCAGTTAAAAATGTGTGTTTTAAATAAAATAAGATTTAAGTCCTGCTCAGTCATCACAGTGCGGCAAGTATTAAACAAAATACTATTTTATATGTACGTATTTCGTATTAAAATGTGTAACATGATAATTTATTTAAATAGAAATGTCATGGTTAAAAAACAGTCCATAAACATAAACTTTTTAATGTGAACACAGATTTTCTCCCCAGACAAGCAAACTAATGAAAAAGGCACTGGTTACACTTGAAAATACAAGTAGAGACACATTTCGTCCGATGTTTTAGTGACACTTGTGTAAGTTTTACGATGGCAGATCGTAAATTCCTTGCAGTCTAGGAAAACCGTAATTTTCTGTACATAATATAAAATCAAGTTAAGTATTACTATCGAAGTTTATACGATTAATTATGAAATAATTTTATTAAAATCGGCGTTGTTTGAATGACTACAACCTAGTTTGGTGGGTCACAAGTTCAAAACAAAAGTTTTGGACATATTTTGGCATTTTATAACATTGACACAGACATCTATGGATGAAAAATTTGCAGCACTTATACAAATCAGTGAAAATCGATATGCTGAATAACTCGAATTTTTGTGAGATAGATAAGATAGGGTTGCCAATTGGTTGGAACCGTTTCAATAAAATCAGATAAATTGGGAAACCCTGATAGGAAACGATTGACCTTGGAGTGACATATCTAAGGTTTGGCCAATAGCACACTCCAGGGATAGAACCCGTGACTACACAATTAAAAGCATTACATGATAACCATTAATAAATACTGCTGGTATGATAAAGTAAAAAAAAACACACACACAGCACATGGTAAATTTTCATTCAGTTGTCGGCATATGCGTTTGCATACATGTATCATTCGATATTAGCGTGTTCAATTAATTATGATAATCACACGGTTTGCGCAATATTTTCGATTCACGCCGAGTCGAGGGGATGTTAGGGGGTGGTATCTGATTACGCGGCGTGGCGGCTGCAATGCGAAACAGGGTCGTCCTCGAAATCACGTACCGTGTTGTTTACGGTTGTGGGCCGTTTGTCTAATTATTTATTTATCAAATTTTGTCGCAGGCATCCCTCCCTTCCACCCCCCCTGGCTACAAATCCACGACTACGAGCCGTAATGGCTGGCGTGGTTTGCGACCATAAACGGTTTTAGTGCCGGGAAATCGACCCCACGCGAACCCCCAATGGGGTACGCAAAGGGTTGTGTCGATGAAGTCCGCGATACTCGACCCGACGCTAATTCGTTGCGGAAAAATCAAATTAATTTAACTATCAAAAAGTCAAGAAGTCGTGTCGCGTTAAAGTTATACGTTTGTGTGTGTGTGTGTATGTGTGTTTTTTGATTGCGTATCGGGTTGTTTCGTTGAATATTTGAATAAATGTTTGCTTTTCGGCTACTCAAGTTTTCCCTAGTTTTCATTATAGGCAGTGGAATGTTTCTTGTTTAAGAATGTGTTATTGGGATATTTTATTTTGGTTTTGCGTTTCATGTTTAATTTAATTTTTTTTTATTTGGCTATTGTAATATTACGGGTAGCTAATATAATTAAAATTAAAATTATGAACATATGCAGGTACATACATATATTAAATATGAAAGGAAATAAAGTTAGATGATTTTTGTGATAAATGCGATTTTTATTTAATGAATACTATCTATGTATTTTGTTTTCAATGTTACATACAATATCACAAAATATTTTTAACATCTTTTGGGTAAGACAGATTTATCGATTGTTATTTGTTGATTTTAGGCGTATGATAGAAGAAGTAGTTGTAAAAAATTGATTTCTGATATTATTTGGTAGGAAGATAGAATTTGATATGATGTAATCAATATTGAATCCATTTTTTTAATGAAGCTAATAAAAAGCTTGTAAAAAAGGAAGAGATCTTTACGTATTAAATTCAGTACCACTTCCAGTGGTACTTCACCTGATACGATGAACCTAAAACCTAAAAATTTGAAAAAAATTAAATAGTAACGATAAACATTTTTGTGACTGAAGTTTCTGACGTGATAGAATTTATCGTAATCGTATTATTTCCAAAATACACAGACAGACATACATATACTAACACACACACATTTTTTCTAAGCCGTGAAAACGTGATCACTGATCGATTTTTAGTTCAAATCAGTCAAAATCTCGAGGTAAAATTTTCAAAACTTCAATTATTTTTATATCGTTCATATGTACATAGATAGAGTAAATATATTTGATAATTTTATAAATGCCGTTAATTCTTTTTCGAATGCCGAATCCGTATTCGCACGTAGTCGACTACAATGGGCAGACATCGTTTATAGCGAATTCCTCCCCATCATGGGCAAGCCGAAATATCTTATTCAGTCCGAGTCCCATACATGACCTGATGTTCCGGAGCCAAGAGAGCTTCTTTCTTCCAAGTCACCGTTTTCCTTATATATTCCCCTCTATGATTGTTTGTAGAAGGCGATATTTTACATACATATGACCATTGATTTTGTCTTTTTGATATTAATAGGCATTTTTGACATGCTTGATCGATTGTGATCAATAACGATCACACTCAGTCAATATTGCCGAATCATCAGCGAAACGGATATTATTTATAATTCCGCCGCCTATTCTTACTCCTATTCGACTATCGACTGCCTGTTAGAACACCATTTCCGAATATAGATTGAAGAGCATGGGCGACAATACACATTCCTGTCGTACCCCCCGACGATTTCCTACTTTTCGGTTTCCAAGCCTTCGACCTTCACGACAGCAGATTGATTCCAGTATAGGTTCTTCAAAAGGGCGATATCCTTTGCATCTATCCCAGTTTGGTTTAGTGCATGGAATTATGTCATGTTCTACTCTATCGAATTCCTTTTCGAAGTCGATGAAACAGATTAATGCAATGTTTCATATGTTAATCGAATATTTCATACATGTATGTATGTAATGAAAAGCAAAGTCCTCGTTCAATTTTGTGAAACATATGCATGTGGGAGATTTTGCACGTACAACGACGATGCGCATTAATTTGCGCATTTGCATTTTCACTCGATGAACCCACAGTCGGTAGAATACGTTTCAAACTTGAACACTTTCGTATTCCGAGCGTAAAAACGATACAGTTCTTATATTTAAATTTCATTGTGCACGTGGCGGTTCTGTCGTCAGTGGGTGGGTGGGGGGGGGGGGGGTAAGCAGGGTTGGGCGGTGTCCGCTTCCGGCGACGGCGCAGCCTCCGCAGTCTGCACCGGAAGTGATGCAATTATCCGTTTCAGACACTCCAATTATAAATTCGTGCGCGGCGAACCGACACACGAACGTACACGAGACGAACGCGTGGAAAAGCGGAAAATTGGAGCAGACGCCGTCAGCGTTGGTTGTTAGGCGTCCACGTACCTGTGATTGTTCGCTCGAGCTTTTCCATCGAGTTCGTATCAATCAATCTGAAGCCATCTATGGACGCAAAAAACCTTCAGCCACTTTTGCCCGTCTGTAAAAAATATGAACGGATCTGTTGAATAATCAACTGTTGACTTTTTGCATACAAATATTTCTATCGAGGGAAGATTTCAAGCCGAAGCTTTCATTTGTACTTTTAATAATATTATATTTGATTAACATTAAAATATTTCGCACTGTATTCTATTAATCTTTTTATATTTGTAACGCATTTTTTAAATATTTCTGTCCATACAAGTGGTGTTCCTCAAGGATCTCAATTTGGACCTTTATTACATAGCAAGATTTGGAACATATTTTAAAATGATTTTGTCCCTACGAATGGTGTTTCTCAAGGATCTCATTTTGGACCTTTATTATTGTTTCTATTCATTTATGATTTTATTGTTATTTTTGATCGTGAAATTGGTATTTTATTTTATGAATATGACATAAAAATTTCAAATCTATTTCATGTAAGTACATGTGTGCAACTAATTGCTTATTGCTTCAAAATAATTTATATAAATTACACGAATAGTACGAATGCAATAAACTTGTCTTGAATAAGTCTAAATTTATAACTTTTAAACGAATTAATGTCTGGTGATTTATGTACAGTCAGTATGCAGTTTTGTGTCAAATGGTAAACGGAGTATTTCCCACATTGCGATCGCGTAAACGGCAATTGTTGCCATGAATACGGAATATCTAGCACCGGAATTCTCGTTATTATGATAGTTCGCGTGGGTAGCTCTCGATGAATGGAATTTTCAGTTGCCAGTTGTTCCGTGATCGAGATTTTAGTGACGTTTGCGAGTTCACTTTGTGCGGAATATTCACCAAACCGTTTCAAAGTTGTGTGAAAAATGTACGAAATTTTGTATAAACTCCTGCAAAAGAAGCTATTTTTAACATTCACGATCTTGGTAAACCAAATCTACAAGAGAATGGTTAGAACTACATATGTATGTGTATGTATTCAATTAATCTTTGAAAAGTAGCTTTGGAATTTTTTTTAGTTCTACCTTAAAACTACCACTTTTTTAATGATATTTTGTATCAAATATAGTATTTACAATTTCAGTAGGAAGTTACAATAGGTAAATATATATGTACATATATGTATTCGATTTGGAGCTTTTTGCGGACGTTTTTTTTCAATAAACATCATTAAATTTTTACCGACCGAATTCCACATCATTTGTTCACGACATGACCCCAGTTCTAGCATCGTATTCATAACCAACCATTAATTAAGTTGATTATTATAGGCCGCAATCTCGCGCTTTGGTTTGAAATACTATGTACATACCTACATACATACATGTACATACGTCAAATATGGAGGAGTTCAAATACTCGAATTTCAGCGTCACGACTCATTTTAAAACTAAGCAATTTCTCGTTCGAGCTCTGTATGAAGTTTCAGCTTTCGGTATTCGTATCAGCACTCGCATAAAACGCGATTTAATCTCAGCACTAACTTTCTAACGAGGATGTACATAAATAATTCTGAAGACGTACGAATACCGGGGTCGGCCTGCTCCAACTTCATACGCAAAAGATTTAATTGAGACGTATCCCACAAGAGCTCACTATTCTGCACAATTCATTTTTATGGATTATCCCATAAATGCACCACTTTTAATGTAGCGATTCGATCCGGTAATAAATGCGCTATAATGTTTTGACTCGATTAAACCTTGTATGTATGTAGTATCCGCAAATAATCGTAGTTGTAAACTGTAAGTATTCGTTTTAAATCTTCCAGACAATTTGTGTTTAATTACATTTTTAATTTCAATTTGCTTTTTAACCCATTGCTCGGGCCCTACTTTGCTTGAATTGGGTCAACGATCAGACTGACATTTTCAGCATTTCACTGGACAATCTATCCACTTTTTAAATACATATACTTCCACTTTGGTTAAATGTTTGTTAAAATATATATTGTTTTAAATGTATTTTATGTGTGTGTTATTCTATATAAATATGTATATATTTTTGTCTGGCCACAGTGTCATATGTATTGGGGTAACCTGTAAAGACTCTGTGGTATGGCTTTTTTTAAATTAAATAATATATGTAAATAAATAAAATAAAATCTCAAAGAGACGTATATACATAATTAACTAAGGTGGAGTACATTTGGGCCACTTTGTCTGGAAAAAAATATATTCGATCAATGTGTTTTGCCAATGATGAAGTATATGTAGATGTGAAATTTGTGATAATTTAATAAATCATATTTTTTCCAAAGTAATATCATTACAATACTCTAATATATAATTAATGGGATACATGCAGGGCTGTTTTGGTCCTCAAGACAAATGCATCTCTGGACTCCGGAGAAACGTATGCAGTTAGATACAGCGTTTCACACCGGGTGATTTCTTAGTCGCTCACATTTTCATATGTACAATTGGTCTGGTCGGTGTAGCCCAGAGCTATGTTCTGGGACATGTGTAATGAAATTAAATATTTATAATATAATACTGATTCTTCACAAGGTATAAAACTCCGACTGTTAAAATATTGATCAAAATGTATAAAAATAGCATTAATTTATTTATAAGTTATATGAGATCATCGAAACATATGTATGTAGTCATATTATACATAATAATATGTAAATTAAACTAAATTAAACATCCTTATTCAGCTGTCACTTTGACACTTGGTTATAATATAACACGCTGTCCAGTTCACGCATTCGGCAAAGAATTTGCCGAATCCGCGAACTGGGCAACGTGCTTGCATTTTTCACGCATTCGGCAATTCTCTTGCCGAATGCGTGTAATAGACAATTTCACGGATTCGGTGTAACATATACATACATATGTATATATATAGAAAAAATGCATAATCATAAAATAGCATTATAATAAAAGCAGATAAAGCAAAAATATCAAATAATAAAATACAGCCAGCACCAATATACATACATACATATGTATAAGAACCAGCCGCAAATACAAAACATCCCTTCGAGGCTAAAATGATCAAAATTCCACTCATACATCACATTCAATTATGAAAATAATGATGAGCGTAGGCTACCAGACAAATATGTAGGCTTAAATCTCCGATAACATAATCTCATTTAAATTATTATAATATCTGGTTCATCATTTTGTGTCGATGAAATACGGTGGAAAATACAAAGTCTCTTTCGAAATTATATTATATATTAGAAGAAAGGTGAATTTTTAACAAAGGATTCTCATAAACTGTAATATAAAAAGTCAAATTATTTGTATCTAGCCATGGAAAATTTCTTATACGGCGATTTATCAGTAGACTTGTCTGTCTGCCAAAAACATTTTTCGAGAGTGGGGGGGGGGGGTCCTTTAGAGTCTGTTGTATAGTATCTAATTACAAAATATGTCGTAGCTAGACTTGTTTTATCTACGTGAAAGTCCACCTCTAGAAACTGATCTAAGACAATTAATATATAAATTATACAATGACATTTTGAGTATGTAGTTTGTATAGTATTATAAATCTGGGTTAATATATCAGTGCTGTTATTTAATACATAATACAATATTGATGAATTGTATTTGGATTGCAGAATTAATTCGAATTGTCCATTCTCGCTGTTTAACACGTTCCCGAACGGCAGCCGATTTCCGGATCCCGATTATAATTTTTGTCGCCATGCACCTACTAACGATGACGTGTGACCGGAGAATTGAACCAATCAGGATGTTGTAAAGCGGACAGAGTTTGACCATTACCCACCGGAACCCAGCCGATATCGACCATAAACTAAAACTCGAATGTAATCGTTTCGACATTATTACACAGATATTATAATGCGGAAGTCGTAAATCGCGCATTGACGTGGATTTTATATGTTATTTATTTTGATGACTTTAATTGCACCAATTAGCGGAGGAAGCAGGATTTATAACTGTTTTGGGAAATAAAAAAAAATGTGTTAATTGATTCACTTAAAGATTGCGTATGCATGTGCATAATTACATACATATAATGCGATTGTGTGGAATCCGCATGAAGCAAATAACTCTCTTATTATCGAAAAAGTGCAAAAAGCATTTCTTCGTTTTCTTTATAAGAAAGAGTATCGGTACTATCCATATCTCTAACCTACGCCTTTCCTTTTGGGCATGCTTGTGTATAATTCCCTTGAACTTCGTAGAAACTTCTCGTCAATTCGTTTCGTTCTCCAGCTATTGCGTGGTAATACGTCATGCCCGTTGTTGCTGGAACAGTTGGGACTTTATGTCCCTAATAATTATGTGCGTGGTAGACATCATCATTTGATGGTTGTACCTGCTGCTCGCACAGTTCTTTTTCGAATGGCTCCTATTCCAAGAGCTATTCGACTTCTCAATGAAATCGTTGCTGCCGTCCCTGAATGTGATATTTTCCACCTTGGGGAGCGTAGATTTTTGGATGTTATTTTAACATATTTATCTGGTAACCTGCGCTCATCATTACTTTCTTAATTTGAATGTGATGTATGAGTGGAATCTTAATCTACTCTCTTCCATTTGGACCTCGATGTGATTTTATTTTTTATTCATATTTTGTTTGATTTATTTTACTTTTGCTTTCTCCTTTGTACCTTTTGTTACTTTTTTATTATTATTTTATTTTACCATGTTTTCTGCTTTCTAATTTTTCTGTTTTTTATTTGTATTTATATATTTGTTAAATGTAGGCCATTGTGGCGCATTAGGTTCTTCCTGTAATGCCACAATGGTCCAAAACTATTAATAAATAAATAAATAAATAATAAATAAATAAATATATGTATCAGTCGCATGCCGTGATTTTTAAAATAGGTACGGACAAAATTTTTTTTTTCTTTGGATTAATAATACTGAGCAACAAAAAAAAAATCGATTCCGAACTAAGAAGAGGTTAGTAAAAATTACCAGAGCTAACCCATCTTTACTAAGTTTGACCCACTGAATTCGCATATGATAATGATTTTTGTTGGTTCGTGATCGTTTACGAGATTGACCATTTAAAAAAATGCGCGATTTTTACAGTTTTTTGGTTTTGCGGTCTTTAACTCAAAGTCAAGTATTCTGTGTTCAAAATGAGTATTGAAATCAATAGTCAGATGTTTTTTCTATTGATTTTGATTTTTTATTGTTTTAAAATACTTATAATTAATTGTCTAGAGATTTTTAAAAATCAAAAAAATATTTTTTTTTACGGATTTTTTCTCCATGCTATTTTTCGTTTATTTGGCCAGTTTTTTATTTCATCACGTTTATAAGGATTGGTTTTCTATCCCAATATATTTTTGTTATCTAAATGTACTAACTCGAGCAATAATTGCATTAGAAAGGCTTTCGTTCAGTTCCTGTGTGCGTACACCAGATACCGTTGGTGCAAGCGAGATGGCAAATCTGCCGCTTACGCGCGTAGGTGGTCAAACTCTCGCTTGCCATCTCGTAAAGATGGCAAGTAAAGATTGGTTAGTCTTCAAACGTGACTCAAAAATGTTTATTTTTTGTTGCTCAGTGTAATCTGCCTTTAAGTGTTGAGTGTTATTTTTCATTTTTATGCTAACGGAAATATCCTAAATAGCTTATCTTTCTTAATAACATTTTTTCAAAACTTAATCTTCTGAATGATTCGTCAAACAATTGATCGAGAATGCAACATTCCAAGGCTTCTTTATATCGTTCCACGTTGATTTGTTCTGAGGGAATCGTTTTACGAAAAGTTCTATGTGAATATATGTATGTTATTTTAACAAAAATAAATTGTTCAGAATTAGGTTTCATAGACTCAAATTAGAATATTCTTAGTGAAAATTCCATAAATGCTTGAAGAAACGAGTAAATTAAAAAAAAATTATATCTTCGACAGAATGCCTATACATATCAATTCGCCAGTACCGGGAACGGAACATAATTGAGACGGCGAGTCCGTACAAGTGAACGACGTGGTTTTCCAAACCATAACAATCTACTACCACTACCACAATCAGGTAGGGCCAATTCCGGTTTCTGAACTTCGCTAATCCGATTGAACAATATCAATATAGATAATGATTTTAATTTGTTGTAATTGAATTGTTAATAATTTAAAATTTTAGGTAAAATATTTTAGGGGACTAGCCTAGTACCTCTGGTCCAGTGACGACACGCCACTGTTATGTACATATATACTAGTGTTGTACTCGATGACATATCATCGCACGGGTGTTGGCATATTAAGTTAATAAAAAAAATTAAAAGAAATGTGATGTCGGTCATGTGTTTGATCCCCACGCGGTCGAAGTTTTTTAAAATACCTTTTAAATATATCTCATTTATATTTAATTGTTTAAAATCGTAAAAACTACATACCTATCTACATATTACATATATATACAATATAAAAAACCGATAGAAAAATTAATTAAATAAATTTTCAATAGATAGCGATGAATACTCGGAAAGCGGAAACATCAGTAGCGATCAGTATATATATATATATATATATAAGTTTTTTTCTTTTTTTATTGTATCGTATATACGTGTTGGCAGTGGTTTAGCTGTGACGTACATATGTATGTCGAAGCGAAACGATTATTATAGTACGGCGAGCGTTATCTCAGACAGACAGACGGAATAACGATATTATATATGTATATGATATGATAACATACACCATGGAGTAAAGTTCATTAACTAATTTTATATTTTAATTGGAATTAAGGAGGGCCTTGTTTTTTCCCGAATTTTTTTAACGTGATACTTAATTTCTGCTGTTTAGTAAAAATCGAAGGCCCATGCTATTTACATATGATATGCGTACATATGTATATTGATAAATTATACCTCGCTCGACGGAATGAGTAACCTGCGAAAGCAAGAAGGTAGCCCAAGTAATGAGCCTCACTATACACCTGATAATGAGACTGATAACGTCTACGGACAGACGCACAGACGGATGGACGGACGTAACAGAGGGGCCACCTGAGTTATCGTCGGAATTTCGGCGGCCCGTCTTTAAATTATCGCATCGTTAGGGGCCAACGGTGCCAGGGCCGGATCGGCGATCGGGCGCCCATTACGGCCTAATGAGTCGAGAGTTTGACATATAATGGGCGTAATTAACGCCCCGGCCCTGGTGTCGGGACCTGCGCCCGTCCAGACAAACTCGCCCGATTAACCGGTCACCTTCGCGAGAATTTAATCGCAGATGACCCTACGGATCGTCCTAGTCAGGACGGCAAGGGCATTGTTAAGAAAGTCGAATTTTTATTAATTAATTAAATAAATGTGTGTAAAATTGTTCGGTGGAAAAATTTTCAGCTACCAAAACATTGGCTTTATCTTATGTTTTATTTTATTGTATATATGTATGTACATTCTAAGTTGTTAGTGTATATATGTTATTGTATACTAGTGGTTTTACCCGGCTTCGCTCGGTATTTGTAATATAAACCGCTTAAACATGACTAATCTAATAGTAAACATTTTATTTAATTTATTTGAATTCTCATTAGTTTTTTTTTTATTAAAAAATCACGTACTACATATGTATATTTCGTTATATGTGAAAAAGGTCTTTATAGCATTTGTATAGCAGAACACTTAAAATATTGTAAATAATTATTTTTATATGTTTCATATATGTATGTATTTATCACGTTACATATGTTTCGTACGGTGACACGACAAGTCGTTCACAGATTTTCCGTAAACCGAAGATGCGCTCCAGGCATTACGTATACGGCCACCTCTTTCTCACCCCGTCTGTTCACCAAGATCTCGTTTACTATGCCATTACGTATGCAGCCATCTCTTTCACAGACCAGGGTTAAGAAAGAGATGGCCGTATACGTAATGCCTGGAGCGCATCCTCGGTTTACGGAAAATCTGTGAACGAGTTGTCAGGTAACCGTTTCGTACCCCTGAACTACTGGCGCACAGAAAATCACAATAAAATATTCGTATTCGACGATCATGACGTCAACAACGATCGTTGTTAGCAGTTTTCGACGTTTTCATAACAACGATATGTCGTTGTTGTAGCAGTCAAAGGGTTAAATTGACTGTCACGAACAAACAACCATACATATTAAGTATCTTTCGAAATTATATGTAAACCAGAATCCGGCGCGCCCCCCCCCCCCCAGCGCCTTCGACCCCGGTGCCTGCGCCCTCGGAGACTTCGGATCCTTTGAATCGAAAAAAATCGAATGTTTTGTCTACGAACCAACGAACGAAGGTTACATATGTATATACATACATACATATATAAGTCTTATATATTACATACATATGTATGTACATGTAGTTCTAAGACACGAAAATCAGAAAAATTTAAATAAAAATACCTATACTTATAATTAGAGGTAGGACCGGATGCGTGCCGTTCTTTGTTTATTGTTCACCTTGAATTGTTCATGTTTATGACGAACCTTTTTTTTGCATTCTAGCTTTGTAGTTCGCTCTATTTCCTGGAAAATAGACCCAAAACGCCCTGTTTTCTGGAAAAAGCACGCTTCCGATCCTACCTCTACTTATAATAGACCGTTGAATTTTTAAATAGGACTAGCCAAATTACCTGGATTTTCTCGGCTGGGCGATAAAATGTTGAAATTTTCCGTTCTCCGACCTGTTCTATGTAAATAACTGTCTACGGTCTAAGTTAGAGCACCGTGGGATAGAATGCTAAATTTGATGGCCTTAACTTGAAACAAACAAGCATTTATACTTATATGTAGGTATAGCACTTAATAATACATATGTATACACAGGTATAGCACATGTTCATAAGTAAATAGTTGATGTCTAATACCCTTCAGGTATGAACCCAGATTACTTAAACAAAATCTGCTTTAGATCGTTGACTTAAAATAGTTTACATATAGTTAAAATAATGTGTATATACATATTTATGTTTAAAATAGATTAGGAACATATACATATGTATAATCGTTTTAAATGAGTTTTTGAGTGTTTTTTCGCCAGTGCTGATACACAATAAGATAAAATAACAGTATAAATACTAACAAAAAAATTTGGAAGCTAAATATGATATAATAAACCTAATTTGTAATCAGAACATAATTTATGAACGGAAAAATGTATTTAAAATATAGTTCTCTAAGTTTAATAGGTTATTTATTTCTATGAAAATGCAAGTTGTGCAAGCACTTATTTAAATATGTTTATTGTTTTTTTTTTTAATATTCCTAGTTTGAATATTGAAAATAATAAGTAGAAATAAACCTTGTAAAAAATCATAATTCTTTCCCGCCACTGGTGAAATCAGATGGTGTTGGATAGGTAGTATCGATAAGTACGATTTTGAGAACCATTAACTGTAATAGGGTGGAGAAAAGTTGCCAAATACGATTAAGAATACATTTAAAATATCGGTTTATATATCTTTCCACTTTGAAACTTTCAAAGGTTTAGAAAAGGGAACATATTTTTATCCCAGAATTTATGTGAATTTTCGTATCAAGATTTTAGTTAGTTTTCTTTAAATTAGTAAAAAATATACATTATATTATATATTCAGGTATGACGTAATTTCCAAACCCAATAGGTAGCATAATAGAAATATATAGGTCAATCGGAAGTGGCAGTTCATTTAGGCCTCATACTCGGGCGTTTACGTACGTACATACATAGGTGTTGCAAAATTGTTTACAAATTAATCGAAATCCGATAAAAGCAGCTCAAATTCGACAACGGAAAGTGCGTGCTAGGCGAGGCAAATATTGGAATAAGACAG
This sequence comes from Arctopsyche grandis, assembly GCF_051622035.1. Lineage (NCBI taxonomy): Eukaryota > Metazoa > Arthropoda > Insecta > Trichoptera > Hydropsychidae > Arctopsyche > Arctopsyche grandis. The sequence goes on from NC_135359.1 coordinate 23,501,607, forward strand.
GATTAGGCCGTAAATCCTGTATCGACCGCAAGTTGTTAATTTGGCCGGGATTAGTTCATAGACAATATTTAATGTTTGCGCACAACACTATTCGATACGCGATAATATCGAGGGGTTAAAGCGAAGGGACGGCCGTAAAATATAATGGTAAAGCCTTAAGTGTTGACTTTCGACAAATTTAATTGAAAAGGGGTCGACCATGTTTCCACGCACGAGGTTTTCACAACACTCGATTAAGTATGTACATATGTATATGTTAGTTGGAGGTTCATAAACATGACGTTTAATCGGTACAGAGTCGTTGTGCGGTCTTCGTGTCACGCAAGTGTTCAAGTTTTTTTTTTCATTTTAATCTGGCGTCACTTATCTGTCGCAGCGATAACGATTCGGTCGGAAAAGTCGCTTTTTCTCGTCGTTAGAATATTTTTTTCATGCCGAAGGAAAGCGAACGTCGGCCTTGAGATTAAGCGTATGATTGACGAGAAATTCGTGGAATAATTTACTTTTGTGTGTATGTGTGTGTGTGGAAAAAGGGGCGGGAAACAGTTTGTTTTTCACAAGTATGCTAATCGGTAGATACGATCGGTGCGTTCAAAATAAAAGTAATCGACCATATTTTATATTATTGCTGGAGCTTATCGCCAAATTGTCAGACTGTTTCTAGTTTTTTGTGAACATATTAAGTGAATAATTTAAGTGGAGTTATTATAGAGGTATAAAGATTTGGTGTATAATGTTGAATATTTCATTGTCTCTTTAAATGTGTTGAAATATTTCTTGAATTTACTGTGCTGTAACTACATATGTATACAATATTTCAAACAGTACATTTTTTTTTAATGAAACTACAAATATATATGTATATTTAGATTCATACATATAATTTACTAATAGAAATTATGAAACATCATTTACAGCCATTCACCATACACTGTCCTTTTCAACAAGCTTCTCAATCATTCTCACTCATTTTTATTTCATCCACCCATCTTCTTCGTGGCGTTTTTTTCACCCTATTGTATTCTCTCGGGTGCCATTCCAGCACTTCCTTTGTCCACCTATTGTTCATTTTCCTAGCTACGTGAACCACCTATTGCCATTTTAATCTCTCCACTATATCAACTACCCTTGTCATAATTCTCACCCACGTATTCCATTTCCTATTTCACTTCTTTATGCCGAGTATATAGTGTCCTATATGCCCCTGATTGACACATATGGTATTAAACTTGTTCATATATAAATTATAGATTGTAAATTTGAAATATTGGTGACCAATTTTGTGGTGTGGTTTTTGCCAATTTTACGAGGAACTGTTTGAATGAAATCAGGTAAATTGGCAAACTCTGATCGAATTGACGTCACAAATATCCAAGGCTGACGTCCAGCACTGCAAAAATACTGCTGAAATACCAAATAAATTCATTTCTAAGTGGTTAGCATTAAAGCAACCATCCAGCTATACTGCTGGATATTTACCCAATATATGTATCCGAATGCACTCCATCCTAATTTCATGCGTCTCTCTATTTCTTCTTATTTGCACAAATAAGTAGTTATGTCTATAATTTTGCTCTTAATATATATAATTACTAATTATGTACATATACTATTTTATTATTTAATATAATGCTAAGAAGCATACAATAACTATTGTACATTAATTTGGTCTTCTCAAAGTTCATTAGAATTACAGCAAATTGTGTATTATTAGAGATAAGTAATTGTATTATATTTTCATTTTAGATGGTCTTGGTTCAGTTTTGCGTCGAGTCACTCCGCTGTGTTCTAACGTATGAAGCACTGTTTAAATGGAAGCAAGAGAAGCAGGTTGGTTTAAATAATTGATGCAATCTTCCAAACGGTCTTCATCAAATTTTGATTACGCCAAAGCAACACTCTGAAATATGAGCACGTGCAAAAGCGCGTTGTGTGAAATATATCACGTGAGTAAAATATAACATCCTACATTGCTATGCGGTGTCGTAAATTTATTCAAGTGGGTGTGTAATTATTGAATTTGAATTTCGAGTGCGGAAAATAAGTCTCGACTCTTTGCGATAGTTGGAGTTGATGAATGTGACACAATGCGAGAATTTATTTTCCACGGAGTGAAAACGTCGCGATTTGAAATGCTTCAGAAACACTTTTTTAAATGTCAGACGTTTTGATTTGCATATTTAAAACTCGGGAAACTTTCACACGTTCCGTGACTTTCGTACGACAAAACTGAACTAAATTTCAGAGTTTCGAAACGCGGAAATGTTATCAGCGGTGACAATGTGGCGTAAATCGAACGAAAATTTATTACTTGAAGAAGAAATTTTTATCGTTGACATGTCTACATATATGTATATATACATACATAAATACATACATACATTCGTGTATTCTTACATGTGTAAAATTGGATGCGTGTCTATATGTCTGTTCGTCTGTCTATATGTCTGTCTCGTTCGAATCGTAACTGATTTCACCCCCAATATACTTTTTTATTTTCATAGCAAGTAGCAAGTGATATAGTTAATTATTATAAATATAGTCATATGTACATACAATACATACACACATATACTGTAATGTACCTCGCTTATCTCCCAAGTTCTCATATTCTAATTTAACTCTTTAACACGGTCAAAACCATAAAAATATTTAAGATAAAATAAAATATATTATATAAACCGCACTTCAGTGCGACAGTCTGTTCTTATTAGTTATTTATAATAATTCATAGTCAGAACATCAGTTCAAACGAAATACAAGTGAAAGCTATTTATGAAAAGCTATTTAGCGCGTCTCTCAAGTTCATTGTTCCAAGTTCAAGTGAAAAAAATGTCTAATTAAAAGTATAATACATATAAGGATTCAATATTTATCTATTTTATTTATAATAATTTAATAAGGGCATAATCAGTACATATGTATTAATACAGCCTGTGGAGTTGAAGTCGGAGCATTTCAAGCGGAGTCGGAAAAATCAACCGACTCCGACACATTTTTATTATTTTCATTGATTAATATGTATGTAGTATTACGATTAGCCTCCAATTTTATTGAATAAAATCCACCAATAAATTTAAATTTAACAATGTCTTTATAAAAACCATGATTTTTAATTATATTATAAATCAAATCGTTGAATTGTAGATATTTTGTGGCCAAAACGATTATTTACTACGTCTCATACTATTTTTTTATTCTCATTTTTCACATTGATTTCTTTGTGTATAAAATTCATACACGTATGAACACTATTAATGTACTTACTTTTTTATTTAAATCCATTTCTTTACCAATAATTCAATAGATTGGCGTATATGTCAATTTTTAATGATTTTTCAAATTTTTATATTTTGAAAATCGCTCTTATTTTTATTACTACCAATTTATATGTTGGAAAGAAAAATAAATCTAAGTTGGAGTCGGAGTTTGGAGTCGTATTCGGAGTCAGAGTCGAATCATAAAATAAGGCCGGATTCGAAGTCGGTAAACTTTGATTCGACTCCACAGCCCTGGTACTAATTCTAAAAAGTTTTTATATGATAAGCCAAGTCAAAATTTAAGTTTGGACTTGGCGATATGTTATCATATATTCTTAGTCTAGTTATTTATAAAACTTTAGTTTAAGTATAGGTTGAAAATTAACCCACTGCGTGATTATTTTAATTAAAAACAAAAATACGGGAACTGTTAACCGTTTAACCGCAACGCCATTACACAACTGCAGCAATTTAGAGCTGAAAGTGCGCTCGAGCTAACAAGTCCATTAGCGGTTTGCAATACTAGAGTAAACCTTAGTTAACAATAATTTAAACTTCGCATCATAAATATCTGGAAACTTAACCGCTTGGTGCGAACAGAGTGCATCTGCGGAATTGAATATTAAATTAATTGACACACAAGTACTTGTTTGTGGGTGGGTATGAAGGGTGAGCACGATTTCTGAGAGAGAGAGAGGTATGACAGGTCGGACAGAATTAGCGATGCAACTTGCGGGTGACTATAAATAATAGTGAAGTATGCACCGTGTGACTTGGGTGCATTCTGGGGTTCATACCGTTGTCATCTGCAAATCCCGGGCACGTGGAGCACGCGGTCTCGTACCGGCCGTTGCGCATACGTGAGTGCAATTCTGATGCACCGCTCTTCCATGCCGATAAAAACGGTGTCCCCGTATTCCATGAAATGATATTGGATTTTTATTGGTCTTAAAATCAATGTCGGACAAATTGTGGAATTGCGCACAATTGTTTCGAAAATTTTTGGAAGTGTATCCTCATCCCAGTCCCCGTTTATCTTTCACGTGTACCATTTTGGTTTGAATACATTTTAAATGTATAGAAGTATATATGTATGGAGTAGTGTACGATTTTTCATAGTAGTGCTGGATTTTTTGTCGACAAGCTTACGTCGAAGGCTTTTTACGTAAGATCTGTATTGCTTTTATTTAATTTTTTGTCGCCTTCGACAAAAGGCAGTCGTCTCAAGCCGGCGCGCACAGGGACGTGCGTCGCCGGAGACTCACGTAGGCGAAAGGGGTAGGCGGCAACACACGAAACTGGATTATATCTGTCATCATAGTCGGTGCGTCAGTGGCTCTTTGACGAGAGCTACGGATTTTTTTTTCGGAGTCGCACGTGATTTGACTCCGATTTTCAGGGGTCGTCGAGACTGGCGTGCGATTCGTGACACCTGCTCGTAGACCGCTTACGTTAACCCTCTCCGCTCACTCTTTCTCTCTCTCTCTCCGCGCGGCTTATCGAACTCTACTAATGAGGCCGACGACGACATTGTTCGTTTTTTTTCCTCAATTTTTATTTTTCTATATAAAAAAGGATGTGTATCGACAATCTAGACGAAATCTCGTACTTTATCGATGCGTCTCGACAGTGGGTCGGACCCGTCTTAACCCCACTGCTGCCTCATTATCCTGGTCCACTGCTCTTTGTGACCGACGGTCGTCAGATGTGTCAAGATTGCGCGACACTCCAGTCTTTATGTGTTCGTCAAATGCTCCATATTTTATTTTTTTATATAAAAAAATCATATTTATATAATGATCAAATCATATCTATAGCCAGCATTATAAATCGGTGGTTGCGTTAATGCTAACCAACGAGGGGTCCATTTTTGACCTTGATTGAAAATAATTTATTCCGAGTATTTTTGGCGGTGCTGCTGGTCAGACTTTGTGACTCAAATTCCTCGTCAAATTAGCAAAACAATCTACGAATTGTGTATTTGTCACCACTGTTTGGATATAATTTTAAATTTATAATCTATAAATTTATACATACATATGTGTAGGTGTATATTTAAAACTTGAGGCGTCGCTTAGGGCAACTGTGATGGTATCATGGTAAATATAAACTTATTCATTTTTAAATTTTATATTTTGTATTATAACTGTGAAGTGAAAGACAGATATATTGTTATTGCTTTGCATTTAGCTTTGGGTTATGATTAGATCTGTCCGCAATACTGTCGGTAAAATGACAGAAAGTCAAAAATCCTTGTTTTGAGGAAATCGATGTTTTCGAAAATGAAGAAGTTTGAAGCCCTCTATTTTGTGACCTACATATATCATTACTCATTTTTTGAATAAACAAATTCAAAACATCTAATTTTCGACTTGTTTGTGACCAATGTTTTCTGCCAGTATACCGACGTTATATTAATGTGTCTAAGTAATTGAAAAAAAAATGTATCTGCTGTAATTATGAGAGCATTAATTGATGGAATCTTATCATTTAATTTTTTGCATAAAATAATATGTATCAAAAATTTTAAAGGAACAAAAATAACGGGTTTTATCATTGATTTTAATAAATACATTGAGCTGAGCTGAATTTTAATAAAAATAACTATGTAAGTTTGATAGGATTAACGGTCTTTGAATTGTCTTTAAATTACACAGCATATATACTAACACACACATACACATTTTTTCTAAGCCCTGAAACTGTGATCAGTGATTAATTCTGAGCTCAATCAAATCAGTTAAAGTTTTGAAGCTGAATTTTCGCATGATTACAAAACTTCATCCAAATGTTAACATTAGGTTCCCTACATTGATAAAGTAAAAACTGAATTGCATCATATTGGAATATGGTGTCAAAAATGCGGTGATTTCATTAAATTTTAAATAAACAAATTAATTAAAATAGAACTATTAGCGAAAGCGGTAAATTTTCCTTGGCGCTTTGTTACGCTATACCTACATATATGTACCTATCACTATGCAAATGTAGAAATTTCACTCTTATCGTGGATAGAACAAGAACGACCGTCGCGAAAATGAACAGAGTTCGCGGACTCGTAGAGGAGATGGGATGGCGACGAGAGAGATGGAGGGGGAGGGGGTGTGGGAATGTAAAAAAATATCAGAAGCTTTGTTCAATCTAGATAGAGTGTTTCTTTTAGCTATGAGGATTCTTTTGAAAATGAACGGAAAACGCGGCTTTTCATCGGACGTACCGAAGGTCTGCGCCTGAGACGTTCCCCTTATGTCTGAGACCCCTCATCGTATTCTATGTTTCTTTTATTTTATTTTCACCTATTTTGCAAGAGCTGCTCCACTTCTTTCTATTTATCGGCGAGACAATATTCAACATACACACATACACATATCTACATACATATATCCATTCACATAGTATCCTTTTGCGACTGTAAACAGCAATTTTCTTAAAAGTCCTGGCTAAGGTTGTCGTCGGCTTTTGTATGCTCGTATACTTCAAAGGCGTAATTTCTATAATTGCACACGTAGATAAGCTATGACTTGCTAGGCACATATGTATGTACATACATATAGTAATTCAATAAAAAATTGTACAGCAAGTATAATAGTTATATGGTGAGTGGCCTTTATTCGTCAGTTTTACCAAATTAAATTACGTTTCTTGTTATATTTTTATTCACGTAGGTTCGAATTTTTTCGGCACGCGCTAGCCACACTTTCAGAATCACATCTCTGGAGATACGCGCTTCTTGTTCGGCCGTTTGACACGTAGCAGAGGGCACGTGGGGACCAAATATAAAAAGGACATTCGGGCCGTGATAAAACTAGATTATTCCGCGCTCAAGATGGACGCTTTATTATTCGAATTTTGGGAGAAGAACCTCCGAGACATATGCGGAATTTTTATACGTTGGATAAACCTAGGGCGATTTCACTATAGGGGTAGTTTGTTAGAGTCGTTAGTGAAATGAAATCTTGGTGTCTTTTTTTATAACGGTATCATATGTCGTCACATACAAATTTTTTAGCAGTTTTTATGTTCAACTACGTCTATTTATGAGGCTATATCGTGGATACATCGTGGAGTAAAAGCTACGATTTCTAAATATAATATAGCATTTAGTTGACATACAGACAGTACACCGTGTTTTTTCAACGTTATTTAAAATAAATGACAACTTAAAGTAAACGCAGGTATCTAACTCGACACGATTGGTCGTTACGCCACATCCCTATGCATACCGTATATTCGGATGCGGTGCACCCGCTCTAAAATCGCCAGACAAATTGAACGACAGATTAACGGACGGCTGCTTTAAATGCAATTCTCATCTTCTTGAATGATATATTGCACATCAGATGACGGGTAACCTTTCGATGTGCACAGATGCAATTATTAAAATGGTAATTATTAAAATTGAGTTGGATCTTTCAGGCAAGATTCGATAAGTTCCGAATCGTGCCTTATTAAACTCGCCAGAAAGATCCAACTCAATTTTAATAATTGCATCTGTGCACATCGAAAGGTTACTCGTCATCTGATGTGCAATCTAACATTCGATAAAACAAGAACTACGTTTAAAGCTGCCGTTCTGTTAATCTGGCGATTTTAGAGCGGATGCACCAAACCCCGTATATTCCTGGTATTCTGAAATTTGTTGTTTTGAAATCCCCCTACTTTTCCACGCGTCCGCCACATACATACATACCCACATACTTACATTGCGTCCGTTTTATATATTTTATTATGTATTATGCAAAGCCAATTACAAACATCATCAAACGATCATCAAATATTACAATTGTCATAGAAACATACATATAAGCCAGCAGCATAGCTCGGACGTTAAGCTTCTGCTTACCGTCAAGAAGGTGCCGGGTTCTATCCCTGAATGAAAATGAAGTTTTCAGAGTATGCTGTTGGTCAGACCTGGATTTGTGACTCCAGGTTGATCGTTTCCTATCAGAGTTTGCCAATTTTCTCTGATTTCATTGTTGAAACGGTTCCCGGAAAAAAAAATTGGCTAAAAATCCTTCCTACCTACTATGTCACCACTATTTGAAAAATTTGATTGATGTACAATAAAAATTTATGTACAATTCATAGATGTCTCGTTAATTTGCGAGTTTTTTCAGTGTCTCGCAATTCAACGACTTATAATAAAATGCTGTATTTGTATTTGTAATTGGCCAGGAAGGCGCATTGGGATTTACCTGTAAGGCCTTCCTGGTATATATGTAAAATAAAAATAAAATAAAATATATGGACAAATTTTTGTAGCATTTTTAAATATCAACCAAATATAAGATGCTGTAAACTCAGATTTTGCGAAAAATAGGACAGAATTGCCAATTTGTTGGAAGCGTTTCAAATCAAATTAGATAAATTGGCAAACTCTGAAAGGAAACGATCGACATTGGAGTCACATATTCAAGATCTGGCCAGCTACAAAACCAGGAATAGAACCCGTGACCACACAATCGAACGCATTAAGGCCAAATATTGTTTGTATGAAATTGTATGAGATATAACGTACTCGCGTCACGCGACAGAGTTGCCTTTTGTATCAACTTTGCCATGTCGTGTCGTGCTGCAGCAGTCGATGGCCGTATAGTGCGGTCAGACCTTTAGACGTTATATTTGAAAGAGCCGGAAGTTCAATTTTCAGTTCCAAAAACCCTATTTCAGTTTGGCTTAATTCACAAATTGTTATTACTACTTTGAATTCGATATATCCAGTATCTCAGAAAGGCAGAATAAACTTATTGCAGGCCACCGGTATTTTTAAATATTGTAGAACGCAAAGCATTATATTTAATGGCTTGAGAGATATTTCTCGAAATGAAGAAAAGTGGACTTACGCCAATTTAATATATAAACGCTCATACATATGTTCCTGGTGAATCCGTATTTTTTTATATCAAAATTGTGGCTGGCCTGGTAGTTTGGCTTCTGATTTTCATAGCGTGAAAATTCAACCTGTTATTGATAGTCGACAAGAAGTCGTTGCGTCTTATTAATAGATATATCACGCAAATAATTCTTATTGAGACAGAGGACCCATACAATCGAAATGCCAGAATGTCAAATCTATTGTTGAGCTTAGCGATAAATGGTAGCCGCCATACGTCCGAATTAACGAAGTCGAATTCAAAGGACCCGACCCGCATGCCACGAATTGAAGACATAACTTATCAATAGCCTGTCAAAACTCGCTTCTGAACTACGCCTCCATGTATGTATGTATGTATGTAGATACATACGTATGTATATGCATGAAGACACATCGCGATGCAAGTTTAAAAACTTAACGGGAGAATTTAATATACGTCGAGACTAGAGGAATTTTGGGAATTCGACTTTTTGCCGATGGATAAAGTCATACGGGTTGACATATAGCACTGTATTATTGAATTTCAAATTGTCATAGTCGAGAATAATTCGTTTTTGCTATGTCGTTCCTAGCGCGTGTCGGATTCTGCGACCACGACAAAAAAGTTATGTCCTTCCATACCTGAGGACGTAATAAAAACGCCATAAATTCATCTCGAGGTCCTGGGTTGGTATGATGACGCGAAGAATTCAAAGCCCCAATTAGCATTTGCAAGCGATATCATATCTCGGCGGCTCCTTCTGCACACTGATTAAGGGTTTCTCGTTAGCAACTGGACCATTTCTTTTTATGAACTCGCATATTTTTGAATCGGACAAGTCGAAAGTGAACCAAGTCTATTCAATCCTAATTTATATATCGCGGTAGAAAATTAGTGAGTATCGTGTTTTATTATTATAGCAATTTATATATCGCGATAGAAAATTAGTGAGTATCGTGTTTTATTATTATAGCTTGTGATTATTGAGGATAAATTGTGCAGAATTTATATAATAGTATTTTTACAATTCTAAGGGGTGAATGTCATTCTCCTGAAGTTCTGTGTAATCTTAAACTTAGGGTACCTGAGAAACTGAGAGAATCTCGCTCCAAAACTCTATTCCTGCCTATTCGGGCCAGAACTAATGTGCTTGATGATTCATCCCTTTCAAGAGCCATTCGATTATTTAACCTGCTTTCTGGGAGCCTTGATGTTTTTACTGCATCATAGAGTTCTGTCAGGCAGCATATTTTAAATGACTTCTAGCTACATACATATTTACACATGTTGTTTTCATTTTGTAATTTTATTATTTAGCATAATGTGTATTTATGTTGGTTTTATCTTTATTTATATATGTATGCAATTTTTTATTTTTATATATATGAGTAATTTATCTTTATTTATGTGTATTAATGTGTTTATGTGTATATGCATGTATAATGTTTGTATGTATATGGCTGTATATATTGTATGTGTATATGTATATGTATGTATATGTGAATATATGTATATATGTGTAGGTGTGTATGTATGTATATGTATATATGTGTATTTTTATATTTATGTATGTATGTATGTATGTGTGTTTGTGTATACGTGTAAGTATTAGTGTATATATGGATGGTGTACATATATGTTTATATAATTGTCTTTGGCCAGGAATGCGCATTGGGTTTTATCTTGGTGTAAATTAAATAAAAAATAAAATATAATATGATGCGTAGAAAGGGAAATACCATGTTAAGAGATATTTCGTTATTGGTAGAGTGGAGAAAACGAGAGGAAGGGACAGGTAATTGTAGAAGTATCATCGGAAATATTCAATCCACAGTCATGAAGTATTGGAATTCAAATTTAGACGATGTATATGTAATAGCCCTAATATTGATTGCAAATATGTTAATGAAGTTTGCGAAAGGTTCTTGTGTTTGACGTGAATTCGACTATATATATATGTATACATAGAGTCTATGTACGTTAGTCTAGTTGGTTTTGTTGAAAATTCTGAGAGAAATCTTCTAGTAATGAAATTTGAAGATCGAAAAAGCCTCGTCGTAAATTACCGCCCGTGTAATTTTAATTACTTTTAGAACTCTATTCAGCGTCATCGACATGTGCGCTCGAAGCTCTTTATTTATTTTAGGCAGGTCGTAATTTTGTACGTTTAATTACGGATTCGCAAGAAAAAGTAAATAAATTAATCGAACACGCGTACATAAACATCGTGGAGCCGCAGTTAATTAACATTTTAATTAACGGCGGTTCTTTTGTAAAATGGTCTCGAGCTCATTTGAATTCATCGGTAAATTTGTCGAAGCCGATAAGACGAAATTTGATTCGATCGTAAGCGCGGCAAGTTGGTTTTATTTATTCGTTTTAAACGTTTTCTTCGTGTACGATTTATTTCAGCGCATTTTTAAAAGCTGTGGTAAAAATGCAACCATCGGTAAAGTTTTCAGGCGAAATTATTTTTTTGTGGACAACGAATGAGTGAAAGAAACGAGGCTGCGTCGCAGACGACTTGAGCTCAGGTTAAAGACCCCTTTTCCTTTGTAGGGACTTTTAGGTCTAAGCTTAGCATAGGTATATGTATGTATGTACATACATATGTACATATAACTCAACCTAAAAGTGACTGAATAACTTTTTGAATCACCGCTATGTGTCTATGTAAATTTGTTGTATTCGATTTTGGTCCGTTTTAATATCGAATTATTAACACCGGGTTTATGAACGATAATTACAAGCGCCGTAACTCAGCTAACGTTGAATTGATTAATTAGAGTAGATGGTTTCACATTATCGACTCAACTGTCCAATTGATCGTCAATTTGTCGCGATACGGACTCTCGCGGGAATTCAAACTCAGCCCGATACATGTTGAATTGGTAGGTATAGTTTTAGGCAGAACAATCAATAGGTTACGTACTCTGCGGAATGTTACATAACGCTTTATTTTGATTCCAAATGTAATGGCTAGATGATATCCGATACAAAATGTAATAAACTTGTGGGCTTAGAGTATCGTACAAATAAAACTGACTTAAACATACGTACTTTTGTAAGAAATTAAATAAAAAATTCTTTTCAGTTGGGTAAAAATTCTTTATTTCGTTATATGTATGAATATATACATAGAATATCTGTACTTACATATGTATATAATATACCAAAATATATTTCTATAGTAAGGCGTTTCTAGGTTTGATTTTTTTAGTATAAAACATCTGTTATTGCATTACTGTAGTGATTAAGATTAAATAATGCTCATACTCCATCCAGTCGACCGGAGTGAAAAACGACAATTTTGGATTTTCGTCGATGAACCTTGTGGAAAACTTTTGTCGTATCAAGGGAGTATTAAATAAAAAATTTCATTGATTTTAAACAATGTCCACTCGATTCATTCATTGATTCACCAATCGATTCATCTGAACAAAAAATTCGAAAACGTAGGTTTATTTCATATACATATCTCTTTTTAAAGAATATTTTTGATTTTTTTACTATTTAAAAAATAAATAAACACTCAATACTCACTAATTGAAGTTTGTTTGGGTCGATTATAATAGGTTTTGACTGATTACCGATAATTCAAAGTCGTCGTTTCGCTAAAAAGTCCCCATACAAAGCGCGCCGCACTCGCATTGGGTGTTTATATGGTGGAAGCGGTATTTTCAGAAAATCGTCATTTTTTATGTTCCCGTGATATTATAAAAATAAAAGTCGTTGAGAGCTTTCTTGGGTATACATCGACCATTGTAAAAATGACAAACTTAAGCAAACTTACAAAAAGTTGATCACAGCCGAAATCAGAATCCCTTTATTAGGATTAGAATACCTAATTTGTTTTAACCTGCCTACAATAGAATTGTAGCATTATATTTTAAGTAAATTAAGCATGTCAATATAAAATACATACACATGTACATATGTATGTTCAGATGTGAAAACTCGTAACTCAGACATTAGATTTACATAGTTTGTAATTGATTTGAAAGTTTCGTAAATTAATCAATACATATCATAAATTAATTAAAGTAAGACCAATATCGCGAAAGCTGTAAAGGTATTCGCCCATCGCGCCGCGAGCTTTTATCGCGCTCGGCGAACTTTTCGCAATATCGCCAGAGGAGCCTCAGGTTCATTTAAACTTGGTCAGATTACGCAGGGCGATATCCATACATCAAATGAAATATAGCCTTGGAGAGACTGGGAACTTGGAAGCTGTTTATTCAGGTTAAATTCATTCGTCACATTGCGACCCGACGTTCATCAACGCGAGATAGTGCAGCCAAGTTCAGATTTCGTCTGCAAATTTCATCTAAAGCTATTTCGCTTTGTGTGCAGATCGAATTTATATTCATTTGCATATATGTATGTATGTATGTATTATGATTTTCGGTTGTGTGGAGGTGTCGTATTTAAGAATGTTTACTTTTTGGCTTTTGGCTACGGTTAAATATGTTTTTGTCGGTGGTTTATTCCGTGTTGTGGAGTGTTGTTGGCACGCTGCGCTACGTCTAGGGTTCTTATATTAAACTGGGGGAGGTAGTTTTGCCCGCTGGAGCGTTTTGAACCCGAGGCGTGAAATAACGTAAGGCTAGCTTGGTACAACTTTGTAGGTCAAACTTATCTCTAGACACGTAACAGTCCGACAGTGCAGTGGTCTGTTGCGATCGCATTCGCGTTACATAGGCTGCGCCATACTATTGGCTTATCTTTGATAGGAGTTATGTTTCATATATTTTATACTGTGTAACTGCATACAGTTTTAAACATGCCGATTTAAACAGGAGTTCAATACTAGAATTAGATTTTAAGTTTATTTGGTTTAGCTTTAGCTTAAAGCTTGTTTACATAAATATCACATAATATTTAATCGCCATAGTTCTTTATGAACTCAAAATAAAATAAAATTATATCGCGCGCTCATAATACCATTATTAACCTATGCTTCACCTGTATGGAATAACGCCTCGAATACCAACCTTTCCAAGCTCCAAATAATACAAAATAAATCCCTAAAAATAATTTATAATACACACATATATACTAACTTGAAAAAACTGGATGCCATAAATAATATTCCGTTTGTTACAGACTTTACTAACAAACTAACCAGTAGAGTATATGACAGAATCACTAATAACCATATTAGCACACTTGTGAAGAGTCTCGGTGATTACAACAAAATGTCTATACCTTTCAGGTATAAATACAGACTACCTAAACAAAATCTGCTTTAGGTCATCGAATTTAGAGTCTTTAATTAATATTATGTATTAGATATATAATGAGCATTTATAAGAATTGTAAATAGGTTTTTGAGCTCTTTTTCCTATTATGTTGTAGATTAACATTAGAATAATATAATACTATGATTACTAACCAAATTAAATTAAATTGTAAAATAGAAAATGATCAGTAGATCAGTAGCTATTAAAATAGATATAAGATGTATTGTGAACATAATTTCGTAATAATAAAAAGCATTTAAAAATCAAAAAATCAAACATAATTAGGAACATTTCACCTAATTTACCCTCCGCGTAGGTGTTTCTTTACAACCCGCAAGATGATGTATTATAGAACCTCTGAGGCATTCAGGCAAGGAAGGAATTGTAAATTTGTACACCCCTGTGAAAAACACTATATCTATATGAGCCGTTATATTTATAAGTGGCATTAGTCACTTTTCTTCATTTCGAGATGTATCTCGCAAACATTAAATATTATATAATGTTTTGCGTTTTAAAATATTTAAAAATACTGATGGCTTGTAATAAGTTTATTCTTCTTTTCCAAGATTCTGAGGTTTAAAAGTAGTGATAACAATTTGTGAATTAAGTAAAATAGAAATAGTGTTTCTTTGGAACTGGACTTGGACTTTCACTTTCATATAGTGGCTCATATTTTGTTCTTTTTTAACACTAATTACAGTTAAATTATTCTTATTTCTTGCTTATATTACATTCCACTTCATCTAGTTTACTCTTAATACATACTTACAATCCCATTTTGTGATGAGAGTTAGATTTCTGGATTATTTTTCAAAAGCATTATTGTTGTGATGTTTATTTTCGGAGATATTCCATGTATCTGGTAGCAATTTAGGCAATTCTGATTTCTCGATGATTTTCATTTCTCGAGAAATGAAAATTCACAATTTCACTTCTCAATTTTGAAGAATGAAAAAATGAACATTTTTGGATTATTGAAAAATAATTTTTCATTCTGCTGATTCCCACGCGGAGTAATTTATTTTTATCGGAGCGGATTTTTAGATTTTCAAAGTGAAAAATCGGAAATGATTTTTAGTCATTCGAATACTCTCGACCATCCAAGAAAGTGTGCATATTTTTAAATTATTTTATAAGCAAAGATAAGACGAGTACGAGTGCTAGAAAATTGTTTACAAAATTTTGCAATCAAATACTACAAACCCATTTTAAATGTTATTAAAAAGTATGGATATTTTCAAACATTAGACGCGTACCCGTCCTTTCTTTTGCAGCGGTATTAAAAGGCTACCTATTAAAAAAAATCGTATAAACTTAACGTTTAATAATAAAAAAGTGCACTATAAAAATTCATTCATTCATTTTTACTCTTCTGCTATTATAATAATGCTATTGTTTTATATGTCTTTGGTCCAAACTGAAATACAAATAGACTTAAATTATGAGTATTAATGGAGTGCAACATTCAGGTATGTATACATACATATATTGAGTTGAAATGTCATAGGACACGGTTCATAGGTATACTTGTGGTCTGGTAGCACTCAAAGGTTGTAATCAATGTTTTTTTTGGTTTGTATTTTCAAAAATAGAAAATTCCGTTTGGCGTTTGGATTTTCGCATGGTAATCATCGGCAATTTGAAAAACTATTTCCCTCCTTTGTGATGTGTTGACGAGCGATACTTTCCTTTGCAAAGCGCCAATTTTTGGCGTCAAAGCCACGCGCCTCAATTCGCTTCCTTCCGATTTGTCTCGCCTTCCTTCCCGTTTTGCTAAACCCGGGATGCGCTCTCATAATATTGCCAGGACCCGGGAAAATATGTCACGTTCGCTCAACTGTTTCGAATCTTTACATCGTTCACGAAATGCCAGCAATTTGACTCACATTTTTGCACCGAAACCTCTCCGTCTCGTATTATTTATGTATTATTTATTTTCACTTCGCTACGAATATCTACGCTTTTAATTCCACACTCCTCTGGAATTATATTGAACGCGCAATATAATTCCGGCAACACTCTGTATATTCTGTTCCAATAATTCGCATTCATAAATAATACATAGAATATTGACAAAGCGCAGAATTGTCTGTTCAATTTTACGTAAATGTGTTTGATTCGTTCGGTGTGTAAATCGATTTTGTATTTGAACAGTGTGGGAATGATTTCACATTTTACATTTCGAAATGTAAACGAATGCGGGGGGGACGTTTTAGTTTGGTGCATTCATTCGACAGGTGAATGCTTTTCACTCGTGTAAATATTTGAACTACGTATAAATTACATCGAAATAAAATAAAATGATTTCATTATTGCGTAGGTATGTATCGGTTTGACTCAATTTTCGTCGCCCCCAACTATGAGACATTAGTCTTTGTAATACGACTTGAATATTCATGTATGTATATGAGTTTAATAATGTTGCATAAATCAATTCCGGGCATACAATGCGAGCCAAAATGTCAGGTCGCGGTTTCGATAAGAAGGAACAATGTTAATTCTCGTGCGGCGACTACATTTGAGTTCCCTTTATCTTTCCCATGTTCCGGAGGCCTTCACGGGTACCCTTTATGCTAGGTAACTTGCCAGGCAGTGTGGTTCAGAACATCATAAGTCCCACGTCCCATAGGACTCGTTCTTGGCGGCCGAACAAAGGAAACGTGAACGGGAATAAAGGACAAAATTAAGACACAAAGGGCAAGTGGTATCGTTTTATTGCGAGGAGTTTCGCCGCTGATAACAAGCCCTACCCAAAGCGTCAACGTTATTTATTTATAATTACATATATCAAAATGTATAGATGCGGATTTACAAGTATGTCAGTACATGCGTAGTCAAAAATGTCAACCACTTAGGTATTTGAAAGATTTATGATCCAAGTCTATTGCATATAGGAAGTCTTCATTGTTTAAATAATTAAGTCGAAATTTGGCAGTTATGCAATTTACAAATAAGTAATTCATTCAAATGCGGTTCGTAGTTGTATTATTTAATGCGACCCTAATTATACATTGTGGCTAAGAATGGTTAGTAAATGTAGAGAAAAGGGTTTCTGACGTGCAATTATTTCTAACATATATTAATATTCTAGCAAATATTTTTACATGGTTAAAGAGAATTACAATCAGTTAGGAATTGTATGTTCATATGTATGTAGCTCTACGACTATGTATATTATATTAAACTAGGTATCTACTTCGGCCTCGGTTATGTTATATTTAATTTTATTTTATTTTGTTACATAGATATATCCCAGGAGGGCTTAACAGATAACCCCAATGCGCCTTCATAGACAATTAATTACAAACATTGCAGCATTTTTTATTACATAAATCGCTGTATTTCGAGAGGCTGGAGAACACAAATAAAAAAATAATTAATTAATAAATGAATCCATACAGACATCTATGAATTTAGACTAGTACATATTTTTTTTACATATTGTACATAAATCAAATTCAAATATTTGTGACATAGCGGGTAGGATAGTTTTTTTTTGCCAATTTGATGGAGGAACCGTTTCAACAATGAAATCAGATAAATTGGCAAACTCTGATAGGAAACGATCGACTTGCTACACTTGCTACACTTGTTACAAGTCTAACCAGCAGCATTAAATATTAGCACGGGATTGAACACGGCAAGCTCTGGTGCTAAACATAAACGCAACCACCAAGCCATACTGCTAATGTATTAATACATTTAAATGAAATAAATTTTTAAATAAATATATTGCTTAGTTATTATTCATCGAAAACTAATATAAAATTAGGTGATATGGATAATTGAAGATTCATTATTCATATCACGAAATTCATATGTTTTTATATCATGTTATTATTAAAAGGTCTAAACTTTTTGTGCTCGTTGTATAAATATGTATTTACTTACATATGTATACTTACTTTCGATATACATACATACATATATGTATGTGTAGTGTCAGTTTTCTCGTACGAAATTTCTAACAATTTTCGGCGCACGCACTTCGCACGCCCTGAACGATGCAGCGAGTGCTCTCGAGACGGGGAAAAAGGAAAATCCAAATGGATGGATATCCTTATTCGCGAAAATGTGTTTATCTTTGTATTGAGGGGAACGAGTTCTCTCTTATTTAAAGTTACGCGAGCGGAACGAGTGTGCGCGGGGACACCCCCGGATTCCCATATACATGCTAATGCTCGGAAATACCCAGACAGAGGGGTAGGCGTTCAAAGAGGGTTAAAGAATATCCTTTTTAATTGTATTTATTTCGCTATTTTTTTTTTAATTTTAATAACATGAAAAATGATAAACAGTGTTGCCGTACTTTGGTATGATATTAATTTCAAAAATATTAAAGATTTAAATTTTTTATATGCAGAATAGTCTGTTGAGTATTTATTTAAATTTAAATGATTTTATCTTGTGCTGTAGTTGAGTGGAGTTATTTAATTTTAAATAAATCAGAAGTTGGTGAATCGATGGTTTAGATAAAAAATCCGAATGTGATGCGGGGAAAGCGACGAAATAAAATTGCTATGAGTGTGTCTTGTAGGCCTCCATCTTATATAAAGACCCATACAGAATACCTTTGCACAATTGTTCCCTTTCCGCTTTCACTACCATTTGTGCATGCCAATGGGAAAAGTTTTCCCCAAACATACTCGAAAATTCGCAGACATTCAAAATAAATGCAGTTTCAAACGTATTCCTCCGACTGTAACGTCTGCGATCTGTGAATACACATTTATTTTACAAGTATTAATATTTCTTTTTATTTTTTTGCAGGTTATAAGGGAGGGAAATCTTCGTTCGTTTCATCTGTGCGGTTATCCATCGCTCCCTCAGAGGTATAACGCAATTTCGCGTGTTTCATTTAGAGTGTCTTTTGTTATTGAAATCGCTTTTATATGGGGGTGTTTTAGAGGGAAAAAAATCCCGGTCGACAGGGAGAAATTGCTTTTTCTTTTTAAGGAATGTTTGCTTAATTTCCATTCCTGACAGTGATTTCTTCCCGGCGGGATCTCGTGGAGATGTGTGTAAATATCTTGCTTCCCTTAAAGTATTTCTTCAATCGCAAAAAAAAAAAACATTTTTCTTTGTAGTAATCATCGTACTGAATGTAAGAGATGCGTCCTCTATTGCTGTTTTGTGTGTTTATTTAAATATTCTTGGGGCGTGACGTTTTTATATTAATTTGAAATCATGAGAGAATTTCTTAAAAGGCTTAAAAAATAATTTATATTCGTTTAAGTGAAATTTCGGCGGTTTTTAGTAGGTCGTGTGAAAATTCATTTCGCAGGGGTTTTCTCTCTTTCGCTCTCAGCGTCGGAAAGTATTTTAAATGGGTTGTTTGAGGTCATTTCGACTTTTCAGCGGCTTTTCAGTCTGACGAAGGCAACTGCCGTGGAAAATTTCACCCAGAGGCGTTGTTTTAATAATAATTTCTCGCTCTCGCACTTTTTTTTTAGATCGTTCGAAAAAGTGAACAAAGTCTAAGGGCGGAACAAATATCACAGGCTGCTCACGCGCCACGTTGGAAAACTGGAGACAGTATTAATTTCCCACCGGGACAGTTGGCCCCGTCGGTAGGTGAATTGAGTCTATATATATATATGTATGTACATGTGTGTGTGGGTGGTGGGTGGGTGGGTGGAGAAAGTGAAAGTGAAGAAAACACACGAAAGTCACCCACGTGTGTGAAAGGGTGAGAATAAAACGGAAATGTCCCTTTCGAAGAAACCCTTTAATATTCAGCACTGGCTTTGTCAACTCAAAAAATACCGCTTCTTCTACGTCTCCTATAAACGCATTAGTAGAATATGTGATGTCCTCTGAATACTTCATATTATTTTATTTTATTTTTTAATAGCCGAATCTTCGACTACTAGTGTGCGAGTCGGTCGTGCTAGCTCTCGTACACGTATATAAACATTATTAAAACAAGTAGAAATGCGCCAGTTCCCTTGTTTACTGAGCTCTAGAGAGATTTTTTTCCGGTAATCGGATTAGTGTTTGGTATAAAAAAAAGAGAGGGAAAACACATAAAAAAAAGGTTCGCGATCGGCTCGGACTCGGGACTTTTCGAAGTAATCGAAAACGAGGGGGGAGGGAAGGGCATTCGCTAAAAACGGGAATTTCATTAAATGAAATCAGTTTAAGCGCTATGCGGTTTTAAATCCGGATTTTCCGTTTTATTTTATTTTTTTAGTACCGTGGGCGAATTTCAATTTTTGACTAAGCAGATGCTGAATATGTGTGCGAATAATAAAACGGCCGATGACTTTTTAAGCTCAAAATAAATTCAAATCAATATACACACTCTCGGATTATGTGATTCATTTTATCCGTTATATAAACAAAATAAAAAAATATATAAACATTTTTATCGCGATGAAAATCTTTTCATCACATTAAGCTTTGATTTGCAAATTGATATATCCAGACGATTCACTGAACATGTCACCGTCTATCTATACAAATAAAATCAAATGTCAGTATATTGTTCTTTAATACATTTCCACACCATTTGATTGATTTCCAATGTTATACAACTAATATATGTATGTACATATATATCTATTAATAAAGTAGGCTTCTTTTTTTATCTTTTCGGGTTTAAATAAACATACTTGTATATATGTTCATATATTTTTGAGTGTTGTGAACAGGGATTGCATAACCGGAATACCGATTTACTGGTAAATCGGCAAAATTTCGTCTTCGGTAAATACAAGTAAATTTTAAAATTTCTTCTTCTTCTTGTTAATGCCTTGTCCGCATCCGGACGTTGGCGACCACCTCGTCGATTATTTGAATATATCCGCATCGGTCTTCAGCGGCTCGGAACAGTTCTTCGGCGCTCATATCGGTCCATATGCGCATGTTTCGAAGCCAAGATAACTTTTTCCTGCCAATCCATTTTTTCCTTCTATTTTCCCCATGGTTATCAAACGGAGAAATTCGTATTTTGGACCCCGTATCATGTGTCCGAGGTGCTCCATCTTTCTCCGCTTGATGACAGAAACAAGTTCCCTGCCTCTCCCCATCATGCCGAGGACAGCTTCGTTTGATATCTTTTTGGTCCACGGAATCTTCAGCATACGCCTATAGACCCACATCTCAAAAGCTTCAATGCGGCTGATCATCTTGGTTTTCAGAGTCCACGTCTCACATCCGTGTAGTAATACTGTCCAGACGTAGCTCTTCGCGAATCTCAACCGCGTATGAAGATTAAGATGCTTGTTTGTAAGCGCCGCCTTCATTTTTACAAATGCTGTTCTAGCCATCTCGATGCGGATTCTTAGATCTTCATCTGGGTCCATCTCTTCATTCAGCCAGGTACCCAGGTATTTGAATCTTTTTACTCTTTCTATCACCTCTCCATCCAAGGTTAGATTCCCGGTGTCTGTTTGCATTCTATCTACTATCATAAATTTTGTCTTCTTTAGATTTATGCGCAGACCTCTTCGATTGCTTTCTTGATGTACACGGTCTAGAGATCCTTGCAGGTCTGCTAAATTTTCAGCGACTAGTGCCGTGTCATCAGCATATCTTATATTGGTGATCGTCTCGCCGCCCACCTTGATGCCCTCCGCCTCTTGGAGAGCATCGTGGAAGATGGATTCGGTGTAGGTGTTAAAAAGAGTAGGTGATAGGATGCATCCTTGCCTGACGCCCCGTTCTATAGGAATCTCATCAGTGAATTGATCATCGACACGTACTACTGCAGTCTGATTCCAATAAATATTTCGTAGCAATCTGACATCTCTGTCATCCAGGCCAATATTTTTTAATGTTTCCATCAGGCGAGCGTGTTGGACACGGTCAAAGGCCTTTTCAAAGTCTATAAAGCAGATGTACACAGGTTTACGGACTTCTCTGCATCTTTGGAGTAGTGTTTTCATACAGAAAAGGGCCTCTCGGGTACCCAAGCCTTGTCTGAACCCAAACTGCTCTCTGCTAATCGCCTAAACTGCTCTCTGCTAATTTAAAATTTACTGTTAACTATTTTGTCGCGAATTAAGTATGTACATATACAAGCATATTATTGCTTAATATTATTTCTAAAAATCGATTCAAATGGCGTATTGTGGATTAGGATGTCTGGAATTTGTTAATTTGCAACTTCAAATTGATGAATTCACTGGCAACACAGATCAACCAAATCGTAATAAATGTGATCAGACAGTTATTTCTATTATGATCAAAACTTTGAAATGGTCCAAACTTTAAATAAATAAATATGATTGGTTAAAAATAAAAAATAAAAATTTTATTTGTCATTCCAAATTTTCTTACATGGATTTAAATGACAAATTGACCTGAAATTCATTTTTACTTATTTACAATTCAATCTAGGTTAACGTTTTTATGAAAAGTTACCATATACAGTTGTCCACTATACGAAAAAATTTCTTTTCATTTACCGGTAAATACCGGTATAGTAGAAAAATCATTTACCATTCACCGGTTTATGAAATTTTACGGTTAATTGCAATCTCTAATTGTGAATTAAACTATACGATCCGTTATATTTATAAGTGGCGGAAGTCCTATTTTCAGTTCCAAAAACACTATTTCTGTTTGACGCAATTCACAAATTGTTATCACTTATTTTAATTCGATATGTCCAGAATCTTGGAAAAGCAGAATAAACGTATTACGGGCTACCGGGTATTATTAAGCATTATTAAACGCAAAACATTATATTAAATGTTTTGCGAGACATTTCTCTAAATTAACAGAAGTGTACTTATGCCACTTCAAATATAACGGCTCATTATAATAAACAATCATTTAAAATATGAAATCAGAACAAAAACTTATCTTGTTCAATAAATGAAACGTAAATACGAACTTGTTTTCAATACAAATCGTAGAATATGAATATACGAAGCATAAGTTTCTACCGCATATTCTATTCTAAAATACAAATTAACGTGTTTTTGAATAGAACTAAATAAAATCAACAGAGCCCGCTAACTATCTACATATTGTACTGTGCAAACATAAATAAAACACGGAATGAGTCGTTATATTTGCGTCGTAAAAAAATATTACAATTTATCTAGCACTATGTAGAGCGCGCCCCTGACCAAGGGACGAAACAAAGAGCGCGCCCGTGGAAATTTGTGTGTCGGTTGCGTTCGGCCTTCGGAAAAATGCGAAAATGTTTTTCCCGAAGACGGGATTAGGGGTCCCAGCTGCCCGGAGATGGTAAGAGGATCAGCGATGCCAATTAGCCGGTTGGCGAGCGGGCTTAGGGCCCCATATCTTGTGACTAATGTCGGCAACAACAGTGCGCGCGCAAACACCCTGTTGTTGTCGCAACCCGGTAATGGCCGGTTGATTCGTACGCCCGTCCGGATAAACCGGACCCCTCGTAAATATTTAATTTCGACAACGACTACGTCTACGAATCAACCGGAGCGTATAATTTCTCCGTTTGAAAAAAATGCTGTATAAATATTTCATTCCTGTATACGAATTACATACATACATTACATACTGTTGTACGAATAACATCGTATTTCGAAGGATGTATCTCGCATATGGATTATGTAATATCAAAATTAAACCAAAAAGTACCTGTTTGGATATTTTATATCTTATACCAATAAACGGGCAATTCTATGTTTGCCAATTTTATCTAGATTTATTTTGACTAGCCGTATTACCCTTTTCTATCCTAAAGTACATATATATTGAAATTTATATGTATGTACTTTAGGATAGAAAAGGGTAATACGGTAATACATTATTTTATTTCAATCAATCATGCACACTGATCTTAACAGATTTCTCCAAAGCGACGAGTGTAGTATACAGATTAATAATTATGAATTATATGCATATGTATACAGGTATACACCCATGTATTTACATTAAGCACGACATCTATGGTCAAACATTGTACAGAAGTATTTTAAGTACTATATACGGCAAATACAAACATTAAACATCGATCCACAGAGACATTTAAACAAATCAGCGAAATTCAAGATGAGAAAAGATGATAAAATGTGATAAATGTTACCAGTTTGTTGGAACCGTTTCAATTAAAATCAGATAAATTGTCAAACTCTGATAGGAAACCATCGACTTGGAGTCACACATCCAAGGTCTGGCCAGCAGCAACCGGTTGGAATGAACCCGTTATCACGTTCGAAAGCATTATATGATAACCACTTGCTGGTTTTGACTTAAATGGGTCTTAACTTTCGGGAAAACTTATTTAGGGAATTTAATTACCAAATTTTACCAGCTACTAATAATAATATGTTCCTGTGTTATAAACTACAGGTAAAATCCATTTCATTAATATCATATCTACAATATATTGTACATAATACATATATCGAACAATAAAGCGATTTATTAATATGTATGTATAGCCATCAGTATAGATCGGTGGTTGCGTTAATGCTAACCACCGAGAGGTTTCAGCGTTCGAGTTGACCTCGATTGAAAATAATTTATTCCGATTTCTGCAGACTTGGATATGTGTGACTTCAAGTCAATCAGTTTCAGGGAAAAATTAGACATGACTGGATCCGTCACTGATCAATTTATATGACATCGTTTTTAAAACGTTGCTTATTAAATTGGCAAAAACCACCCCACCTACTATCTGTCACCACTATTTGACGATTTCAAATTTATAATCTATAAATTTATATATAATATCATGGGGAAATATTAATTTAAAAAATAAATAAGTAAGTATGTACAAGTAAGACTGAAGCCCTTAAATATCTGATCTATTATTATCAGAGATAGAATGTTAAGGTTGAATGTACATATGTATGTCAATGAATACAATAAATAAATTAATATGAATTTTATCAATGCAATATCATTATTCCAGATGTATGCCTCTCGGGCATAAAACGGTTTAAATAGATCAGGAAAACTATTATGGGATGTTTGATAGGGGATTATTTTGGCTAATAATAAATAAATGAATTGAAGAAAATGAAATATAATCGTCTTTCCACAATGGAAAGCCACGAGGATGACATATGTAGTTTCATTTTAGTTTATTCATCTTTAACAAAAACTTCTTCAGTCTTCAAAATATTTTATTATAATATTATGTATGTATGTATGTATTTTCCATGTGTTCAATGATTAAAAACACAATTAAAATGACGCTTTTGTATATAAATTGTATGTGCACATTTCGGCAACGTCACGTTATACGATGCCGAGAGTCGATTGCTTTGTATGTGAAACGTCAGTATGTTGTCGATAAAAAGTAAATAGAGTCTCGTTTTATCTATGCGTATAATAGATGCCACGTATAATAATAGGGAAGCCGGTGCTAAATGGGCGCGTTTCCAGACACTAATTTAAAAATTTGTTCAAGGAAATGACCGTGAATGCAATTTACATAGTGGATTGCCGATTGATCGATTAAATTAATCGACGAGCTGACAAAGGAAATCAATTTGCCGGATGAACCTCTCCGTTTCGTACAAAAGTCTGGACAATATTTCCGCTGATTCATCCGGACGCAGACGGCGGGGGACGAACCTTCCTCCTTTCTTTCTTTCTTTATGTTTTTTACTTTATTTTTGTGTCAATTTTCTATCGTTTCGGATTGTATGCGGACGATCGTCTTCATCGCGGTGTCACGACAGACATGTTACATAGATTGGATATGTTTGATGTGTTCCGATTGTCGTCCATTGTATTGAAATCCAGTAGATATATTTACATAAATGATCAGTGGAAACGACACGTTATATAAAATGAATAATTCCTCAAAACGAGTGCCAAATCATTGCAAGCACGCGTGAGTTATATTTCATCGACAGAAAATGATTGAATGTTTGGTGCACTGTGTATGATGTTGTTATTAAAATTGTATACGCTAGATCTTCGTTTCATACACTGAGTTGTGTGGATCAATTTAAGTGGAACGATGAACTTAATCTAAAAACCACCTCCAGAATTTTTTTCCGTGTGGTACAGGCTTTATTGAAAAATTGATCATTTATGCTACAAATTTTGTATAGGTACATGAGCAAGATAATCCAAATAATAATAATCTAAACTAAATAAACAAATAACCATTTTTTTGGATCACAATATGATTATTACCTTGGACTTTCATCTTTATTTTATGTATGAAGTGTATCTTCCAGTTGTAATATATTTTGGCTAGTTGTTCCCGTCTAACCCACGTAGGTTGATTCATATGGCGAATTACATTCCAACTGGTCAAAATATATTGCAACTGAAAATGCGGTTCAACTATATATTGGTACCAGGTTAGATGACAAGGTAAGGCTTTCGAGAAAACGTCACTCCATTAGTAAATTGAGTTAGAAACTCACATTTCTGTTTTGAGCACATTCTTAGTCAACGTAATATGGTATTCAATTCATTTATTCATAATACCTTGCAAATATTAACGCATTATTGAATTCTAAAGCATTCGTAAGAGCATCATAGCTGTCAAAACTCAACTGTTATATTACAACTGAAGCACATTGTTGAAAGTGTATTTGCGCTTGTAGAGATATAATTTACTAGTGGAATTATATTCGAACACGAAAGACCTAAAACGCCAGTTGGAATATATATACATAACATAAAAAATACATCAAATTGTAACATATGTATGTATATCTGAATTACAATGACAAATCTTTTTTAATCATATTTACAGTAAGCTGTATTTAGAATGACAGCTGTATTTATAATGGCGTGTTTACGGTCGCTTTTTTTATGAAATGAGATCCACAGACTATTCATCTTTAAGAATCACTGAGTCAGACGCAACCATCAATATATAATGAACTTTAAAATTGTATATGTATTTGAAAACAATTTTTAGGTAATTCTACATATGTACATACTTACTTTATGTTTATCATTTCGAATGGTCTCAATAAAAGCGATATTTAAAGTTGTAGTGGACATTATGAGTATCATTGATACATGTATCTTCATATATGTAATTAATATAATGGTAAGGGGTAAGAAGTAAACTTCGACCGAATTTTATAATATTATCATCCCTAGTTCGATAAATGATTTTCTTTAAAGAAATGGAAGATTAGTTTTATTTGACTTCTATCAATATAAATGTTGTAGTGCTTCTGTATGGTTCGGCTTCACGTTTTTTTCAATTTTACGATATCGTAAATATTGTGATATCATTCTATGCCTGAGACCTATATATCTGGCTTTTATTACTAAAAAAAAATGAATCAACCAAACGCGCTAATTGAAAAACGTTCTATTATCCGAAACCCATCGATCGTTCGGTAATTCCTCGTTGAGAATTTCCGTTCATTGTGATTATTTCGCGTCGGTCGGTAAATCGTCATACAGATTAGTAAACAATTGAATATCCGCTCTTATTTCCAATCTTGCGGTTAAACATTGGTGATTCGTGTTTATTGAACCAATTTCATCGGTTTAGTGACTTTTCAAAATGAAGAAATTAAATCCGATCCGTTCAATGCCGGGCAACAAAAAATTCGCAAGCACGCGATGCGATCCCTAAAATATGCAACGTCGGAGTATATTACATTACGAATGAATATAAAAAAAAATACAATTTAGTTCATCCTTTAAAATGAACGGTCTCATAAATTTCATCGGTCGTTTCGAGTGAAATATTATAGTCTATTAGCGAGTTGATTAAATTTCGAGGTCCATTTCTGTCCCTATATTAATTAATTATGCCGTCGTAAAAATTAATCGCATCAATGAAATGAACGTTCGTTGAAAGATTGACGACACCTGAACTGGATTAACTGTCGTTTTATTTGTAATTTTTATTTTCTTAAACATTTTCGCCGTCTCGCGAGCCGCCTTTTGTTACACGACTTTTGTTAGACAAAGGTGTCACGAGTGACGAACGAATAATTGAAAAATATAGCGTGATGATCTCGTCATGTCATGACTAAATAAACTGCTTGGGTGTCGGCGATTTAGATTGAAAAACATGCTTATTTTAAAATAGGTTTATAACAAGCGAACTCACTCTTTAGAATTTGAGTATGTAATATTTGCCTTTTTTTTTTGCACTTTTATTACAGTTTTATTCATGATTAAAATTAACATAAAAAACCATTATTTTAGCGCTGGCGTTTCCCTCAACAGGAAAACGATGATCCATCTCATTTCAGAAAATTAAATGAGAATTTTTCATATACATCATGGAATGACTATAAAATGAATACGTTTCGAAATATACGAATGCGAAATTTATGAATATTTTTATTTTACTTTGGTAACATTTTTTAGGTATACTTTTTCCGTGCGATACAGTTAAATTACATTTAACTCAATAGAATATGATGAATTAATTCTGGAAGTTTCATACATACGTTTGATGATGGTAGATTATATTTTTTTTTTATTGAAATACAGCCTTTATAGAAATGAAGAAAATTAATACATTTTTACGTTTCAGAGATGTAATAAATCAGATTCCTTCCATGCTCAAAGGTCAACATTATATAATTCGAGGAAATTTTACCTCGACGCCATAAATCACGTAATTTCTGTTTAACCTATTCAGTGAGCTTCTCAAAGGTTCGTAAGTATGATTTTATTTCATTTTTTGCACAAATTATAATTAATGACTGCGCATCGCTAACATATTGCCGTTGCCTAAGCTGCTTATCTTTTCCTTGGAAGAAGGCACGATATGAATCGAACATTTATATAAACGTATATGTATGTATTAATAATTTATTTGTTAAAATAATTTACAGAGTGCAATTAAAATTCGTTATGACGTATAAGATGGTTATATAATTTGAAACCACTGAATTGTACGGTAATCGATATCTGGATTCAACAGCAATAATCATCGACTTAAGGGGGTCTACATAAACCGACGCATTATATAGTGATTGTTTATTATTTTTTTCACTTTTGTTTTCGAGACGAAACTTCGTAACCTTGACAGAATGATCCCCTGGTTGTTGGTCGATGTGTGTAATTATTACAAATATTGAAAATTAATAACAAAACTTAAAATCATTCACACTCGTATATATTCGACGGATAGTTTGAATTTAAAAAAATATATTTAAAAAATATTTAAGTTGATTTTCATACGAAGAGTCTGCATAGAAGTATCAAATTGCTTATACGATGATCGAAACCAGTTTGTTCGGTCCAATTTCTGTGCTAGTATCGTTAAAGGTTCGGATAATTTGGGTCAGGGTATGTCTGAAGTTATTGGGCTGTGCAATTTGTTTGTGATTAGGGTCCGATCGTACACTGAGGTCTGTGGCCATATTAAATATGAAAAAAATAACACGGAGAAAAAAAAAAAGCACCTCGTGTTTCCTCAAAGGACGACAGGAAGTTCGGCGAATTGCAAAGAATAAACCGGTAATCGTTTTATTGCTGATGATTTATGAGAAATATCGCTCTCAAACAAACGATTGCTTTATTTGATATTTTTATAATAATTCTTAGAAAACGTTCAATAGATGATCTGAGATCTTGGATTCAAAATGAGATCGAAAACGAATGAATATTCAACAGAAGCTAAATAAAATCGAGGAGGATGATGAAATTAAAGGATTTATTTGACTTTTCACATCTTTGTAACTCAAATACAATATTGAATTATTCAAACGAAAGTCAAATTAAATTAAAACTTTCCTCTGCGGGCGGTTCAGCATTGCCGAATTAAGGTTCTGTTTCGTAAAATTAATGAAGAACGCGTTCTGTTCCTCGCATCAATTATGTAAAAAGCACTCGCATATTGAAAACTAATAAAACACAGAAAAAAATCAGTGCACTTTTATTAGCGTAATTTTACAATTGAAAAGGTTCGACTTAAATGAAATGAATTTTTAACCTGAAACCTGATGTAAAGTGACCTTGCTAATTGTCTGTGTACTTTGTATTTTATTTTTTTTGTTGGATAGTCGGCCAATTTATCTGTCTGGCCAGCGTCTACCTCTCAATTGAACTTCTTGTTCTCTCTTTGGAGGATCACTGTATACATAAACATAGCGCAATTTAGAACGAATCGAAATATTCGACGGGGAAAAGATCGAGCTTTTTTTCTCTCGATATTAAATAATAAATTCGAGAAGAACGACTTTCGAAAGCGAGCTTATGTACATCCTCCGCATAATGCTATACTTTGGCCTAATTTCGCAATTTTAAAGCGGAGCATACTCGACAAAGCAATCGCCATGTATTTTTCATGCGGAGTCGGAGAAAAAAAGTGGAGCGGAAAAAAGCTGGAGCGCGGTCTATGCTATGATACCGCAGGACGAAAGAGAGCTGGTTCCATATCATTTCGTTCAATGAGTAAAATATTCATATCCACATAAGAGAGCTTAAATATTGAAGGAGGACGTACGGAGAAGAATCCCTGAGCGAAAGAGTGAGGGTACCATCCATTCTTCTTGGGCCGAAATCAGAGCACATTTCGCCTCGGGCAACAAGTATGTAAGATCTGGAGCGTCTGAAAAATGTAACAGCGCACTGTATAACCAAGCTGAAAACCACTTCTATACTATAAATGTATAAACCAAATATGTCACTGTATAATCGTGCTCCACATTTTACTAGGAAAAAGACCTCAATACATATAATACATTTTATACATAATATTAACAAAGACTCTCTAAAATTAACGATCTAAAGCAGTTTGTGTTTAGGTTATCTGTGTAATTTTATAAATATGTATGTATGTATGTATGTGGTTTCCAAAAAAAATGTAATTAAAAACTTATGAGAGAGAAAGAGAGTATGATTTATCAAACAATATGGGTCGAAATATTTCGCTTTGATTAAAATATAGTATTTAATAATGCATATCAATTTATCGAATTTATTTGATGATGAAATTTTTATCTCAGATCTGTATGCTTATATTATGAATTTAAATTAGTTGCAGTTTAATCAATTGCGTTTTTTTTTTTTTTTTTTTTTATTTATTTTTTTTTTCATACCAGGAAGGCATTACAGGTAAACCCCAATGCGCCTTCCTGGCCAAATTACAAACAATACAGCATTTTTTATTATATAAGTCGCTAAATTACGAGACACTGACTTAAACTCGACAATTAACGAGACATCTATGAATTGTACATACATTTTTATTGTAATATTTACATTAATCATACTCAAATAGTGGTGACATAGTGGGTAGGAAGGATTTTTAGCCAATTTTTAATCGGGAATCGTTTCAACAATGAAATCAGAGAAAATTGGCAAACTCTGATAGGAAACGATCAACCAGGAGTCACAAATCCTGGTCTGACCAGCAGCATTACAGATATACTCAGAAAAATTCTTTTCAATCGAGGTCAGCTCAAGGGATCGAACTCGGCGCCTCTCAGTGTTAAGCAGAAGCTTAACGACCGAGCCACGCTGCTGGCTATATTATGTGCATGCATAGTTAAATTAGTTTTCCTGATATAATATAATCCCGTGTAAAGCATGATTGCTGCTGAATTTAAATTGAAGTTCAGTGCAGTCTAATGAAATTTTAATATATGTACCTAATTTATATATATATATATATATATATATATATATATATATATATATATATATATATATATATATATATATATATATATATAAATATATAAATATATATATATATATATATATATATATATATATATATATATATATATATATATATATATATATATATACATATATATAAATCTAGCTTAAAGCAAAAATTCCAATCAAAACTTCTAACTTTTATCATAGAGCACCAAAGCTAACATAGCACAATAAGCTCGCCTCTCAGATTAGTTCTGTGTTCAATTTTTGGTAGTTTTTTTCGTCTTGCTCATTTTACACGTGAAGGTTTTCTTTGTGTCTAGCTTCTATAGTTCGTCGAAGAATTTCTCATTTAAAAGTAGCGACTTGGATCTTTGTGTTTTCGATTCCAACAAGCGTTTTGTTTGATGATCCGGTGCGATAACGAAAGCATCTTTGCAACAGAATGTGATACCACGCAGATCTTATTAAATATTACATAAATACCATTACGTAAATTTTATTTTATCAAACGGTATATACATATGTACATACATAAGTTTTTATATGGAAGTTTTATATTATTCATGTATACATTGAAATGAATATTAGATTTCATATTGTATATTCAAATGTAATTTGAATTCAAATAACATACATTTTTACTACAGTTATCAAAAAATTACTTTTTATTTGATTTTTAAATGTTTTCATAATCATAATATATATATATATATATATATATATATATATATATATATATATATATATATATATATATATATAATATATATATATATATATATATATATATATATATATATATATATATATATATATATATATATATATATATATATATATATATATATATATATATATATATATATATATATATATATATATATATATATATATATATATATATATATATATATATATATATATATATATGTATGTTCACATTACATCTTAGATTTATTCTTATAGCTACTAATCATTATGCATTATACACATTTTTTATTATTATTTTTTTACATATGATGTTGCTCTTAGTTGAAGCCCTCAAATCACGTTTAAAACTAGGCAATCGTATAAATTATTGTCGGTCACGAAACATAAATTAATATGGTCTCTACTTAGAAACTCCAACGAGAGACTAATCCTGACTTAATTTCTGAGAATGTTTTAAAAAAGTATTAAGATTTTAATGACTTATTCGTTCTGTATTTTTATATTTGTAATCCTTAGACAACGACGGACATAATTAAGAACACCCAACCGATTGTATTGTGCTGCAGAAAAAATGGTTCGGTGATCATTGGTCACAAAAATTGGTCACAAAAGTCACTAAAATCTCTATAACGGAACATCTGGCAGCCGAAAGGTCCATCATACTAACGATAACTATCATACTAACGAAAACTCGAGTGCCAAATATTTCGCATTCGCGGTTTTCATAGCAAAAATTGTCTTTGTGACCACTGCATGTGACTAATAATCCAATTACCGGAAAAAAATATCATATACATATGTACCTACATATGTAGTTCATTCGATTTACAATTTATACTTTGCCATTTGATGGTATTGATAGTTTGATTTTTTTTCATCTTAGATTCTTGTCGGGGGTTGATCCGATCGCGCGTCATTCTCACCCCTGCTGGCGGTCCCGAAAAGATAACATCGCCCTTGAATATTTAATGTAATAACGTTATCCGCTACCGAATTCATACCACCACCCCCAATACCCAGCCTTGTCTGCAAGATTAAACCACCCCCTTACGAGTTCCGAAGTCGCGGACTCCCGGAGTCCCGAGGGGAGGGACGGGAAGGAAGGTGGAGAGAGACGCGATTTTTTTCCCGTCATCTCGAACTCGTAATAAAATACATTCTTTTCAGCGCCGTCATCTCTCGGTGGAACGCCGAAGCATTCGCCCTGAATAAATTTACAATTCAAATTTCATATTTCACGGTGGGTATTATTCACTGTCCGCCCTTTTGAATAATTGACTCATTTGAATTAAATGTGTACACATTTTTTTCGGTTATGCTACTTTTTTTGTTGCACGGCGACGCTCTGTGGGGTGGTCCAATTAGGGGATGAGTGTTTAGGACTTCTTTGATCATCGGGAATTCTCGCCGATCGCCTCGGGAATACCAAGCGGGATCCCAACCCCTCCCTCCAGTTGCAATATCGATCAGAATGGGGTGGGTGGGTAAAGTCAGATGTCGACTTGGCTCACTCGAGCATTCATTAGCGCGGCTAGCCAGACTAAAACTTTGTACAGTTCGTCTCAGTCCATTCTGATATCTTCTTTATATCGTGATGACCACAAATTGGGATAAAGTTTTAGTAATGTGATACTATTTGATCATTAGTTTGGGTTCGTCTTCAATAATTTGAAGTATTAATTACATATTTATTTAAGCTCGCATTATGCAGAGAAATTACAAACATATTTTCATACATCAGATTTTTTGTTGAACTTTAAATATAGTTGACTATGTTTGATATATTTAAAATATGTTTGTTAATAGTTAAATATAGTTGACCTCTTCATTTACTTACTAAATAATTATTTTAAGCTAATAAAGATCAATACATTATTTAAATTTTCAATATTGTTTTTATTTCCATATTTTTCCTTATTTTCCCAAATCAATTTGCTTCCCTAAAACAAACATTAATATGTAAATATACATTTACGTACAATATATTCATGTATTTATATATGTTTATATATATATATATATATATATATATATATTTTTTTTTTTATCTTATTCCATTTTCCTTTTTTAAAGAAATCCACGTTCCGGTAAAAATTGTATTACTTTGAAAATAAAAGAAATCAAAATTTAGAGTTGCACTAAATCTTTGAAATTAAAAAATAACCGAGATCGTCTTTTAGGATTATTTCTAGTTATTTTATTTTTTAATTCCATACGTTTCGGAAAAAATCATTTTTTAATTTCGTTTCTATTTTCCTTGTATACAGGAATTGTACATTCTGAAAAGATATTATAATTCCATGAAAATATTGATATTTATTTGATTGAAAATTTATAAAATTTTCGGATACATTTACATGTACATTTTTATTATGTAGGGGGGGGGGGACAATTTTTTGCGGAGCATCGAGTTTTGAGTCCTGGGAAATATGGTTACTTTATGTATATATTATGTATATGTAAATGCATTTTTGTCTCTATATACATATGTATGTATATATTTATATATTTTCGATTGTGGCGCATTAGGGATTCATTTCACTGTATGCCACAAAAATAAATAAAATATAATTTTACTTATGTACATACATATATTACGATTAGATTTTATAAAATAAAAATGTGTTGTATAGAATAGTACAGTTCCTTATATAGATACGGTAATGTAGTGAAGACGCAATCTCTTTGGGACTTTCTCAAGGCTATTTGTGAGTCGGAAATATCTTTCGGACATATTAAAAAATATCACACCGAAATTCTGTAGTTCGTGAGAGGCGTCGCGTCGCGTTCATCCTCGATAAACTCTGAAATTACACATTCCCCGTTCCGACGCTTCGGGGTAGTTCCTTAATTTTATGTAAGTTCAGCATTTGAAGTACCCCCGGAATGCTATTAAGGATACTTTAGCCTTAAAAATACTCACTAACTCCGGGTAAAACTTGGCCATTAAGATCGGCGTAGAGAGCTTTCGGTCCGCAGTATAATCCGTACGAGGCGCGAAGCAGATGTAAGGAGCGTTGACTTTCGCTCGGTGTCCTTTCGCTTTCGCGGGAAATCTCCCGCACGAAGCCTTCGCCCATTTTCCCGACAAACTTTCGAATTTTGTTTACGGCCGACTACAGATGGCCTATAAATCACGCTAATGCCGCACCGGTCGCTTAGCACGCGAACGACGTTAAATTTCAACCCGTTTGTTTCCACGCTTCGTCATGATCATTATGATTTAAAATCGTCTAAACTTTCTCCTGAACATTCGGAAGTTGTAGCGCACTGTTGAGCACCCCTGTCTTTGAGTGTCTGCGCAACAATAACGTCGTTAGCGAGTTGTGGGGTCGGTGCCTACCCACCTTGGGGTCGTTCGTGACCAGCGTAGACCCGTTCGTAGGGGTCGTAGAGACTACGTGCGTAGACGAAGCGCCATCTGCGAGATACCTAAAAGCCAACTTGAATTTCCCCTGTAATTCATTTGCAGACACGAATTTATTGCATCCAATAGGAAGGGTTCCTTTGGGAATGCGTCGCACTCTATTCTCAATTTTTAACGTAGAACTACGCCCATTCGTGAATACACGTTAGCTGCAGCAGCACCCCGAAAAACTATCGAAGTCAAAAATATATTTATGTATTCGACTGTTTATTTTACACATATAGTTTTATTATTTTTCTACATGAGTATCCAGCAGTATGGCTCAATGGTAGCGTGTATTTTTTTTTTTCAGAGTTTTCTAATTTTATCTCATCATTGTGGAAAAGGTTCCTCAAAATTGGCAAAAAATCATCCTATGTACCAAATTCTAAATCCGTAGATGTCTCAATGGATTAATTCTTTAATTAAATAATTACTTAATTAATTGTTATTTCGAGTTCTTCAGCTTCTCGAAATACGTCTTCCTGTTAAGCCTTCCTGGTATATATGTATATATATATATATATATATATATATATATATATATATATATATATATATATATATATATATATATATATATATATGTATGTACATATATATATGTAAAATAATAAGTAGGTACTAACAATTTTTCAAACATAAAATTACATATTTATGTAGGTAAATATGTATATTTAATAGAAAAGATTTATAATTATTTCCAAAAATAAAAAACTGGAAATGCCTCCCACGCCACTAAAAATAAATGACAAAAACATTGAACTAGTGCATCAATATAAATATTTAGGATGCTGGTTGAACGACCAATGGGACCATTCACAAGAGATTAAAATCAGAATAGAGATGGCGCGAAACGCTTTCTTCAAGATGCGTGATCTCCTCTGCAATAGAGATTTCAATCTTGACCTAAGGATGAGAATTCTACACTGCTACGTTCTATCAGTACTTCTTTATGGGGTCGAATCCTGGACCATGACTCAAGCTACAGAGAAAAAGCTGGCAGCATTTGAAATGTGGTGTTTCAGGAGAATGTTGAGGATCCCCTGGGTGGACAGAGTTCGAAATGAAGAAGTGTTGAATCGAATGAAAAGAAAACGAGAGTTATTAAGCGTCGTGAAGCGCAGAAAACTCAGATACCTGGGTCATGTGATGAGAAATCCGAAATATGAAATCATACAGCTCATATTGCAGGGGAAAGTACAAGGCAAAAGAGGCGTTGCTAATGAAAAGAAGACGCATCTCATGGATGGGCAATCTCCGTGGATGGTACCAATGTGACTCCACAACACTTTTCAGGGCAACCATGGATAGAGAGAAGATATATGTCATGATATCCAACCTCCTACGAGGAGAGGAATAAAAAAGAAGAAGAAGAATAGAAAAGAGACATCTATGGACAATCAACATTTTTTATTTTTGATACACAGTAAATTTGTAATAAATATGTACATTATGTATGTAGGTAGCATTTTACAAGACTCATCAAATTCAAGATGCTACTAACATGATTTTACAAGCAACTGAGAGGGATGATACCGTCTTATTGGATCCGTTACGACAATTAAGCTAGAATAATTTGGACGTGGTTATTACAATTATTTTTCACCATCGAACTATCAGAAAAGATTTAAATTTCCATCGTTGACCATACCGCACAAAATGGCGAAGTATAAAACTGATCGGCAGACTTGCGAAGTAAAGTATAGAAGAAGCTAGTAAAAATCGGAAAATTCTGGCAGGATATGTGTTTTAATAACCACAAAATCTCGCCAGCGGCGTATTTGGCCGAGACTTGAACCCAAGACCTCTCTACTGGGATGCAATAGCTCTACCAGTGCCCTGCGCTGTGGCTATATGCAAAATTTACAACAGAAACAGGCTATATTTGGGAGATGATTCTCAATTAGGGAGAATTGGGTGGAGGGAAGATGATAGGGCACATTTTCGTGCAATGTTTCAGTGTTACAACGCTTCGCCACCATTAAAGCAATTCATTTTACCATGCGTAAAGGTAAAAATACACAGAGAACTATGTTTCACGTGTTTTTTTTAGATAAACGAAAAAAAAAGCTGCTAGGTCAAATCTGTACTGTCACTTCTTTTTGTAAACCTTTTCCCCTGGAGTTTTTTCGGTGATATTTTATCCTTGTACTGACTGACAGTGGTCAGTAACGATGATTCCCATATTTGAAGAAATGTGAGAGAAACTTGTCGAAATAATAAGATCGTAAAAATTAATAATGAAATGAAGACACGCCTATCACAGCTAGGTGTCCCGTTCCGCACTTTTGAGTGTTTTCTTACCATGAAGAAGTTTTACTGCAAAAATAAAAAGAAACGCTATAAATATATTTTTCTATTTGTGTATCTTTTAATTGCTTTTTTATGTATACATATATTCAAGCTATATAATCTGTAATGTCAATATAGCTTAACTGTAATAAATAAATATCAAACTAAATGGTATGAATGAAAAAAATCACAAAAATGTATTTATTTATATAAATTGTACAAAAAACATTCGCATGGAATATTTTGGTGGAATTTCAAAATAAATATGAAACGATAGTTAGAGAGCGTTTAATTTTTTCGCTCGCAATCGACGAATTGATTTGTCGCTGAAAACGTTATCGAATTGATTGAACGCGTCAACTGTTTCGAGCATATCAAAAATTTATGGACGATCGGGCACAGTTTGAAAACAATGTCAAATTTAAAGTGGACAAAAGTGATTTGAATTTAATTTCTCTATTGAGTAATACGCAATCAATTAAATAATTCATTACGTCGATATTATTTATTATGCTCCCAAAACTACGCTTAAAAGGCATTTATATGTGAGTATGGGATATATGTAAAATGTGAAACAAAGAACTATGGGATATATTTTGTATAACATTTAAATTCATTTTTGAAGACAATTTTACTGTATTCGTATTTAATTCCGATATATTCCGTATTTAGTAGAGCTTTGGATCAAACGGGAAGTGCGACAGTACATATGTACCATTACTCAATCAAGGCTCACGTACGAGCTTCTATGCAACTTTGCCATCAAATTCCCCTCTCCCCACCTATGACGGTTTCAAACCCATGTAAACTTTCTTCTCCGTGATTGAATCATCGAACTTGTGAAAGTTTAGCTAGTGGAGACGAGTTTTATAACCCGAGAAGGACGTTTTCCATGTGTTTGCAGACGCTCGCGCAAAACGACAATATTCATTGAATCAAACGAACACATAAAAGCTCTTATCGTCGAATAGATAATTTAGAGCTTTCGATGTGACATATATGCGCGCGTAAACTTTAACGACGTCAAACTTCCTGTATTTAAGCGACCGTTTGGCGCTCATCATCGTTAAAATATTTTAGCGCTCATTCACGAAATTGTCCATCGATCCGATTATCCGGCATTAAATTAAATTGATTTTTTTATTCGTATGCTTTGTGTGTCTGTGGGTAGTTGGGTGGGTTTGCGCGTGCAAGTCGTACGTTGCCCGGAGCAGTTTTAAAACCAAACACGTAAAGGTCCCGTGATTCGTTCGACAATTATGCACGAAAGTCGTGATGTTTTTGTTACACATTTTTAGCGTAAAAGCCTCTGGCGAGCTTTTGAATCCTCCGAAATAGCGTTACGGCTATCGGTTCGATCTGAAATGGCTGCAATAGGCGTTACAGT
Organism: Arctopsyche grandis; assembly: GCF_051622035.1. Lineage (NCBI taxonomy): Eukaryota > Metazoa > Arthropoda > Insecta > Trichoptera > Hydropsychidae > Arctopsyche > Arctopsyche grandis. The sequence continues at coordinate 23,541,272 of NC_135359.1, forward strand.
GTCCGTACAACGTCAATAGTGACCTATAAACAATGCTGAACAAATACTAGGAGCATTAAATGGATACATACAATTATGTTCTTAAATACATAAAATATGTACATTGTACAATATAATGTACATGTTTATGTTACAGTCGAAGTGTATTTTCGATTGTAATATATTCCAACTAGACTTTAAGGTCGTTCATATTCGAAGACAATTCAACAAATAAATTATATATGTATTTACAAGCGCAAATACACTTTCAACAGTTTTAACATAATAGTTGAGGTTTTGACAGCTCTGATGTTTTTACGAATGCTTTAGAATTCAATAATGGGTTTATTTTTGCGACATATTACGAATAAAGGTAACGAGTACTGTATTACGATAACTTGAAGAATGTATTCAAAAAAAAATGTGAGTCAAACAAAACTCAATTTACTAGTCGAGTGACTTTTTCACGAAAAACTAAACTCTCCGTCTTACCTGGTACCAACTTATAGTTGAACTGTATTTTCAGTTGTAATATATTTTCACCAGTTGGTATGTAATTCCAATGTGGGTAAAACGGAATACATTTCAACTAGTCTAAATATATTACAACTGAAAATGCAATTTAACTGTAACATATATAAATCCTATTCGCCTGAAGAAAAATAAATGTGTTTTGTCAGTGATGACCTATAGAGATAAAACTTTGACATTGAACGCCAAAATGCTACTGAGTCCAGTGTACTTAAAGATGAGTGGAATGCTGCATGTATGTATAATATATTTGGCATAACGAAAAGAGATAGGAAACGGAATACGTACATAGGTAAGAAGTATGACGAGGGCAGTTGACATAGTGGAGAGATTAAGAGATGGCAATGGCAATATGTGAGTCAGGTAGTTAGAAGAATAGATGAAAAGTGGACGAAAGAAGTGCTGGAATGGTAAGAACCCGAGAGAATTTAAAAATATGAAAGGAAGGCGGCAAGGATGATGATTGGATAAAATCAGTAAAATGTGTAGGGTGTGATGGATAAGAGTTGTGCAAAACGGAGACGAATGGATGCGTATTGGTGAGGTTTTCATCTAGAAGTGGATGGTGAATAGCTATCAATGATGATGATGATGCCCAATTAATGAAATTGATTATTCATTTAATGAAATCGTCCAAATATTTGAATTGTTTTGTTTAATATATAATGAAAAACAATTAAAATTTAGTTTGGATATTGGTGGAACTGTCTCAAGAATAATTGTCAGACACAGCCAGCAAAATCTTATAAGAGACCAATGACGACCAATTTGGATTTCACATTAAATCATCCAGATATTTTCAGGAGCGATAGACATAATCATAGACATTGAAAACATTGAGTAAATTTTTCAATTTCAGTTGGGATTTATTCACATAAAATTACTTAACAAGTGAGGCTTAAAAATAAAATACTTCGGTTAATAATGCACTATATATTTATTTATTATGCGTTAAATTTTGTATAATAACGGTAGCGTGTGCGCTGTTAAAATATTTATATTATACGGTAACCAACAGTGTAGAATCGTCTGAACAATATTTCACATGATGATATTGACGATGATGAAATTTGCATTTTTCAAACTAAAATTTTTATCAAATTATGAACCGGTCGCCCCATATCGAAAAATTACCAACGCGTAATTGACGGGTAACAAACTGTGTTTATTTTCGGAAAAATGCGCACACGTGAACCGATTTCGCACGAATCGCATACGGTATGGGTCCCGCGATCGTTTATTGGTCTAACAATCAATCCTTTTAGTCGGAAAGACTGTAATTATTATTTTTTCGAATTTTTGCCCATCTGATCGGTGGGCGTGCCCGACGATTTGACGGATTTATAACAGTAATCAATTGAGACCCGAATTTGGGCGAAGTGCATATTTGTGTGATGCGCGCCCTATCTCGCAGGTGCTATTCCTCTATCCTTGATATGTTAATTTTTTCGAATGGAACAGGTTGATTAATGCTCTGTAATCATCCATGGGCCCTTAGTCTATCGGTAATTCACCGATTTTTTTCCCCATTTTAACCTGATCGAATTTCGTATTCAACATTTTTATTTTCAAAATTTCCATACAAAATGTAATGGTTATGATTTTCGGATACAACAATATATAACGAAGGTAATCTTCCATAGCCGAATCTTAATCTCAACGGTGAAATAAATATCTTAAATATTTGCTATTTATTTTCGCGATTGATTTTTTTAACAAATGTAGATGTAACATTTTAATTTCATAAATATATAATGCAGAAAATATCATATTAATAATGTATGTAGTTGGTGTCAACGGCGCACAGTGTGGCCGTTTACAGATCTGCCTAGACGTTTGCTTACTTTGTTTTAAAATCGCTATATCCCAAACACTGTATAACATAATAAGCTGAAAATTAATTTTTGTTGCATTAATGTAAGGGTACAGATATTGTGAGATTTTAATACAAAACCATGAACTGAAAGTGGTAGTTTACTTCCGCGCAAAATTAAGCTTTTTTTATCGATGTAGTAATTGACAAAATAAAGATACAAGGTTAACGTAAAAAATGAAAACTTTGGTGATTCGTGGTAGAAAGTTTTTGCAGTTTCTTGTATTTGAATAGTTCAACTTTAATAATTGATTAAAATCAAGTCTACTTTAAAAAACATGTTAAAAATTTTAATTTATACAAAAAATGTCAATCTCGAGGGTAGATATTCTAATCAATATTTTTACAAAAACAATTATATTATTGGTAAAATTTTAATTAAATATATTAGAGCATACCTTTTTGAGTAATATTCAATTAAAAAATTATCAATTAAGCTTTAGATTAGACCACAATCGACCTCCAATATGGAAGTTAGAAACGCATCCAGTATTGCACTGCATATCACGAGCCACAAGTTTGATCAAGTGTGATGGACCTTTAACACGACTAAATAAAATTTTATTAACATTACATCAAAGTATAGATATTAAACGATATTTTAATAGTTTTTGCTCAATATTAAAATCGTGAATGTCTTGGTAGATCTGCAAACGGTCACACCGTTCAGCGTATGAAACTGCGTATGAAAGTACATCCATTGGAAAAAAATGTCAAAATAACTTTCAAAATAATAATGTTGATCTTACCTTGCCTAATTTACATCTTTATGTACATATGTAGCTCAGCACAAACTTTACTTTTTATATATTGTACTTTTTTGATAGAAAAGATACATAAAATCTACGGTATCAGAAATTGAATCGCATTTACTAAGTTCATTAGACAGATGATTTATCGATTTATACATTTTCGTCGCAGTTACTTTCATAAATCGTCATGAGGGTTAAATAAAATGTGAAAAACAAAATTTTGGGATAGTCGTTACATACATACACACTTTCTTTATACTATACAAATACAGAAATTCGGCAAATATTCCTTCATCTTCCATTTTTATATTTTTGTCTCTTTATATTTGCTAGGTTTGCTCAGACGTATATTTACAATTTCCATTTGCCCCAGGGACGGTTATATTTTGTGCAGCGTCTTCCATCCGCAAGAGACAACAAACGAACAGACTGCAAGGTCCCATTCTTATTCAGATATTCAGGACAATACGTCTGAAATCGAAATGTTTTGTCTTGAATAGCCTGAGCGTGAATACACTATAGGAACTGACCTCGCAAATAGACTATCCAACTAGAGCCAACATTTCGGAATCACGATCGCTTTTAAAATGTGTGCCACTTTGTTTTTTTTACTACTTTAAATTTAAGATCGACTCCAAGACAGGTTGTCAAACGCTTATCGACCGGTCACAAATTGGTTCCATCAGAAAAATTGAGGATTTCGTACGACCACCATCTGCCCCGCTGAGACCGCAAACGTCCCACATTGAACCTTTTGTTAAGGACAGGTAAACAGAACTCGCAACATAAATAGGGCCTACCTGTAATGGCAGATAATGAATACAAAGTATGTAACAAAATATCTGCACGCATAGCGTATTAGATTATGGAGATTCTCAAACTGTACGATTTATCAATATCTATAAAACCTATTCTACATAGAATATCAAATATACGTACATATGTATATGTACATACATGATGCCTTTTCTATTAATTATTATCTATTGGAGGTTGAAAAACAGTATTCATTAGTCTATTTGTTTTGATTTAAATTTCATTTTAATTCTAAACAGATAATCACCAACATTTCAAGTTACTATGTATGGTGGATTAGAAAAGTAAAAAGGACCAATTAATTCGTAATTTGAATAAGTTAGGCGTATTTCTTATTTGCAACTCTTAGGGACTTCTTCAGTTAAATATATCAATTTAGTAAATTCCCAACAATTTAGTAAATTCAGGAAACCTTAATATTTAAACAAAAGTTAGATATCTTTCTTAATCTTATAGGGTGTTTATAATTCTTCTTTTCCAATATCTTTATTTCGTTCTATATTTTTGTTATTTTTTAGTTATCATTTTGCTGTTCTATTTTTTTTATCTTTTTGTATTTTGTTTTATTTCGTTATTTATTTTTTATATTTACTTTTTTTTCTATTTCATTTTATTATTGTTATCTTGAATAAGTTTTACCTCATTTAATTTATATAAATTTATGTATAAATTAAACCCCTAAGGGTCTATCGGCTTTGCCACCTTCCACTAGTATGTTAAATAAATAAAAATAAATCATCACTACCATTTACAGCCATTGCTGTTGGATGAAGGTCTCTCCAACTTGCTCACATTCGTCTCTGTTTTACGCAACTCTCATTCTACTCATTCCACACATTTTTCAAATTTCTTTCACCCATCTCCCCAGCGGCCTTCCTTTTACCCTATTACATATAAAAACCTAAAAATAACAGAAAAGAAAATTAATAGATTGATTTATGTACCTATAGTATAGCGCAAATGACCAATAGATACGAATTTCATTTGTATAAAATCTTTCTTGAAGATTAAGACGATTAAACATCCGATAAAATGAATCTGTGGATTGTTTATATTTTTCCAATGGATATCGTCATTTCAAAAATTTAAATAATCCACTTGAATATATCTGTATATTGACATATGTATAATGTACATAAATATGTAAGCACATGCGCATTTTTATTGTATATAACCTGAACCCGGCATGCGTTTCAGTGCCACAAGAACACATGCAATTCCCGTTCCCAATCTCATTCCCGTTCCCATTTGTCGAAAAAACGCAGGCGGCAAACTTGAGTAAAAAAACTTTTTCAATTATTCAATTGTTTGTTTATTTTTCCCTAACAACGTAGGTTGCGTTCTGATTTGAAATTGTTTCCTATGCAATGCCACTCATTCCCGTTTTTCTCGATTCCGTTCCCGTTTTTGGGGGATTTTTTTTACAGAAACCGTCACGGACATGCACACAATAACTCTTGTAAGTTTCATCGCAATCGGTTGAATGGTATAGGAACGCATACGTGACAGACAAACAGACAAACATTGATTTTTATATATGTGTTATTTTATATTTTAATATTTGAATCAATATACATTGATTCAAATATTTAAAGTTTCTGTTGATGCGTATATTGCAAATTTTGTTGGATGCGTACTTGAACGGATAGTGCAAAGTATCCAACTGAAAGATATAAATTTATATCGTACATGCGTGTTTGTATTTGAAAAGTTTGAGAAACTGATGCATCTAGTGAGCACGCACAGATATCATTATCCATTGAACTCGTATGGATGTATGTATGTATGGAGTTTCGGGACGTTTGACGCACAGACAACACAAAAAATGTTAAACGTTTAAACGTTTTCGCCCCCAAATCGTCGTTATTATTTTCATTTTTAATTTTTTCCCTGCGCCTACGGCGGACACAACGTATCTGACCGATTCTAATGGACGAAACGAGCCTGGGGCCACGACTAGAAAATGCTTTTTGGGCGCCTATTAAACTATTGTACTTTTGCGCTTCAAAAGCTTCGCCAAACTTTTCACTCGCTCTCGTTTTTTTCACTCCTTTTTTATTTCATTCTTTATTTCGTTTCGTTCGACGACAAACATGTTGATGACGGTGTTCGCTTTTATCGACGTTGTATTTGAACAGGTGATCAAACACCGATAGATGGATTGAAAGCTGCCGATTTTGAAAGAATTTTGCATGTGTGTAGTAACACGAACACTATTAGTCGAGCCTTATCACAAAAATAAAATCTTTTTTATTTCAACTTTTTTTTTAACCTGCGTAAATACATATGTACACACATTTTGAACACGTGTAGATATGTACATAAAAAGATTTTCATTTACCAAATTTCAATTTGATAAGATTAACAGCGCTTGAATTATTTATCTCCAAAATACACAGACACATATTTTAAAAACCATGGAAATATGATCAGTGATCGATTTTGAGTTCAAACCAGTCAAAATCTCGAGGTGGAATTTTGAATCATCATCATCATCTACGGCCACTCACCATCTATTGCTGGATGAAGGCCTCTCCAACATGCTTTCAGTCGTTTCTGTTTTGCGCAACTCTCATCCATCTCACCTCACACATTTTCCTTATTTCGTCTACCCATATTCCCTGCGGTCTATCTTTTACCCTTATGCATTCTCTCGGGTACCATTCCAACACTTATTTTGTCCACCTTTCGTCCATTCTTCTACCCGCATAGTCGACCCATTGCCATTTCAATATCTTTACTCTATCCACTATGTCCACTACCCTTGTCATACTTCTCACCCACGGGTTCCGCTTCCTGTCGATCCTCGTTATGCCGAGCATACAGCGTTCCGTACTTCTTTGAGTGCATTGGACTTTGTGTAGCATCTTAGCGTTCAATGTCCAAGTTTCACATCCATACGTCATTATTGGCAAAACGCATTGAACGAAGATCTTTTTCTTCAGTTACTATTAATCAAAAACTTCATCTATTGTTATTACGTACATAGTAAATACGTTAATAAATTACATAAAGCTTCAACATATGTAGGTAATATAATAAATGACCAGTTTTAGATTTAATTATTATTACATTATACCTTTAATATTTAGTTTAATTCATAAAGAACATTTACACAAATAAGTAAAAGCATATGTATATGCATATGCATTACAAAAAATATATGTATGAACATATGTGTAGCAATAGACGATGTTACATTACTAGCAGTTTTCATATGTACTGTTCAGTATAAGTATATTAAGTCTGTATATTTAAGATTTAAAAGATATGCCTTATAAAGTTTGTCTGTTTTCATTGAAACGATGTTTTTATTGAAGTGAAAAACTATTGAAAACTTTTATAGCAATCAAATTAGTCGGAAACTGAAAGCTCAGAAGGCGTTGAAAAGTTGGTCTTATATTTTAAAGTTACTGCAAAATGGATACTACAAAAGTTTAATTATGAAAAAATAGCTAATAAGTTACTATGACCGACTTCAGAATAACGGATAATATTATATATGTATTTAATACAAAAGTCACACGTTATTCAGTTAATTTCAATATGTGCGAAATTGCCTGTTGTTTTTTTAATGTGACTGTAAAATAAAAAAGAAAGAGGTTGAAGTAATGAAATTGCCATCGAAATGAAGCAAAGATTATGCATGAAATCGCACAGGAAGTCTCACCGATGCAATTTTGTGCGCATACGCAATTACGATCAATTTTTTTTATCGAAAACGTGACCGCTTTGCGACATGGGCACATCGTGCGATTATCGTTTTATCACGTTATTAAAATTTTCGATAATGCCAAGTATTTGCCATGAGAATGATCGTCGGGATTACTCCACGCGTTCGGATCGATTTGAATTTGTGTTCTCGATATACATACATACGTAAATATGTACATATGTATAATATATTGCATGCTCATACTTAATGGGTGTATTTAAAATTGAAATAAAACTAGTCTGGGATAATTTACGACGGGTGTATTTAGCAAATTGCACGCGAACGTCTCATTTTATTGCGGTCGTCTGGGATGCAGGTAAGGATAATTTGCCAGAGACATTTTTGCGAAATCGTGCAATGATGGCGTTGTAATTGAAATTGTCGGCGTCGGATTACATTAATTATGTAATTCGAAATAGTAATGACGTATGTTAAATTTTATTACAAAATTGTATAATTTTGTATATTTATGTATATGTATATGTGTCTGTTTGTTTTTAAATGTTTTTTTATTGTTCATAGTACATCTCGGGTCTATTCTAATACATACAAACATACGTACACACATTCTGATTCAGTGATCATTTCTTATTTTACTATTATTTTATTTATTTATAATAGTATTCATTATAGATTTTAATTTACGGCCAAATTTCATAAGCCGGTAAACGGTAAATATATTTTCTGTAAATATTTTATGTAAATATAAACGGTAAGTATACCGATATTTACCGGTAAATGATTATTTTTACGTGGATTTAGATAACTGTATGTGGTAAATTCTCCTAAAAACGTTAACCAAGATTGAATCTTAAATAAATCTCATATGAGTAATGTCAAATAATTACATTAAAGTAAATTCGTAGATGTAAGTTTTTTTTTTGTTTTTTACCAATCATGTTTGTTTATTTAAAGTTTGGATCATAATTAGAACAACCATCTGATCGCATTTATTACGATTTTGATGGTTTGTGTTGCCATTGAAATTTTAAATTTGAAATCGATTTAATACTGAAAATAAACAAATCCCAGACTACCAAATCCACAAAACGCCATTTACATTGAATTTAATGGTATATTATGCAATAAAATGTACTAAATTCACGACAAAATAGACCGGTAAATTTCCCGGCAGTAACCGATGGCGAAATTTTGCCGATTTACCGGTAAATTGTTAAACAGGTATTGCAATTCCTGGTTAGTATTTATGGTATTATCTTATTTTATTGTTAATGTATACAGAAAAATAGGAAGAAAAAAAAAACTCAAAATCTTATTTATAATTCTTGCAAGAATTAAAAATAAGATTTTGAATGAATTCAATAAAATACAAGACGTAGAATGAAAGTGAGTCAAAATATATATATTATATTATGTGTATATCAATTTGATTTTTTTTAAATAATACATGTATTGTAATTTATAGGCGATACATTGCTATGCGAAACAAAAATAATGAGTCAATCATCAATATAATTTGATTTTTAACATTCAGTCATCGTCGTACACTTTTATGAATATATTTTCAAGCCTTATGTATTATACATGCCATATTTGTAACGGTTTATTTTAATAATATACCTGCCTTGAAGTATACGTTTTTCGAAATTTACATATACGACCTATTTATTTCATCAAAAGAGAATCAACAGTTGATAATATGTACACCATATGTATTTATATTTTGAAAAATTTAATAAAATAAATAATAATATATTTTTATTATGTTAATACACACATCTTCGATTAGAACGCAAGTACAAGTTGAACGTAAAATTAGTCTGATTTATGTATTATTTTTTTTTACTGTAACTTTTTCTTTTTGCTACTGAACAAAATTGAATCCGTACGGACGGATACACGTAATGCCGGTTATTTGAATACTATTACGACTATACGATACGAGATTGTATTAAAAAAAAACGATATGTGGCAGGTAATACCAAATTGGTCTGACATACACTTTTTGTATCAAGACAAGACTAAGGTGACTTTAATGATAGATTTATAAACGCTGCCGTTCGCCTCCTGTCTACCGTTGGGTCGGTCTAATTGTACGACCGGTCATAAAGTAACCTGACTTAATATAAACGTCACCCTGTAGGAATTCACCTGAACTGTGACGTAATTGTTAATATTTTCAATTATAATTTAATTTAATTTCGAGCTGTGTAATTGTTCCTCGTGAAGTAATTCACTCCTGTGCTACCAAATTGAAATTTTATTTAAATGTATGGATACGATGAGGTTACACTGCATATTAGAATATCCCAATATAATTTCATGGTAGAGTGTAGTTGGAAATTAGTAGGAGAACCGGTGGTTTGCTCTTGGAGGGTTCGCCGCGTAATGTAACTAGAAATTCACCTTAGTAATTATTAAAGGAGAACGGGAATACATAAAATATTATTACTCCATCGAAAAGGAGAGGTTATTACCATAATAAATGTGTGTTCAAAATTGGTTTTGAATCTTTCAGTTTTTTGAGTGTGAGGTGTTTTAGAAAAACTGTATTGGTGAATCTGTTGTTGTGGAAATGGTTTCATTCGCAATTTTTCGGAATTTATCGGCGCACGTCATTTCCAAACATTTCCGAATGTGCTAAACACACTTTTTTCCCAATAAACAATTTTGATGATAGCAGCAATAACATTTCGATACGGCCGACGGCTGCTGTTGATACATATTCTGTTTTTTTTTTCGTTCGTTATTTTGTAATATCGGGGGATGAAAATCACTCGAGCAAATCAATACATAAAATTTTATATCCATTCGATAGAGTTTCACCCTTCATGGGTTCAGAACAATTTCACTGTCCGTTTTTCGGGTTAATTTTTTTTTTGGAATTCTACAATAGAACGTATGAGCCGCTATATTTGAAAGAGCCGGCAGTCCAATTTTCAGTTCCAAAAACACTATTTCAATTTGACTTAATTCACAAATTGCTATCACTACTTGTAATTCGATGTGTCCGGAATCATGGAAAAGTAGAATAAACTTATTACAAGCCACCAATATTTTAAAATATTTTAAAACGCAAAACATTATATTTATTGTTTTGCAAAATATTTCTCAAAATAAATAAAAATGAAATTACATCATGTCATCTGATTCGAACCTTCTTACACTTTTTTTTTTGTAAATGAAAACCAGTGCTTGTGATGTAACAATCACGTATTATTGCGTTTTAAGTAAACGTATTAAGGCCCAACCACATTGAATCGTACGGCATGGATATGCTCTTGCTTCCAGTTGGGAAGGGCGTTTCTTCAGGTGCTGTTAATTCGTATGGTCTTATTATTTAGACAAGCTTCTCCTACATGTATTTAAAAATATGGTAATCACCGTTATCGATCAATCAAACCTTTCTTGTCAATACAAGGAAACCACTTCAGGGGATGAGTTTTAGGAAGATCTCGACGGCACTGACTTAGCATGCTGGCGATTTTTTTGCATGTAACTATCTAAAAAAACGTGTGCTGCGTACGATTCTGTGTGAATGCAGCTTTAAGGTCTATTTATATATGTATTACCCAGCAATGCAAGTCAACAGCTAGACCCTACTAAGACTACTTCTATTCATACTATACAGCACCGGTTTTCGGCACAAGGATTATATATATGTACATTATGTAGTACGACGATATGGCGAAATATTGCTTGCATCGTATCGTCGAGTCAATATTGTCACAATATGACATTTCCGAAATTGTTCACATGTCCATGTCCGTACTTTCGTTAATACGGGTGCACTCGCCATTAGACCTCACCTCATGCGTCAATATATCCACAATGGCCAAATAAAATCAGTTCTGCTTGATACGTTTCGGTGAAGTGCACTGCTGTATAATATTTATTTATTTATTTAAATTTAAGGTTGGAGCATTGTGGCATTACAGGAGTCACTAAAGCTCATCTTTGACAGAAAATAATAATTTGACGTCGTCACCAAACAAGAGATATGATGTATTGGATAAAACTCTAAGGATGTGATTTATAAGAATGGTAAATAGTAAGGGGCCCAAAGTGAACCCCTGAGTAACACCAGATCTAGTAAAAAATGGAGAAGATTCAAAAAGACCATTCCAAAAACCATACAAAAATTGCTTCGTATCACAAGATAAGAAGCAAAGAGTTTACGGGAACGTGGTGAAAATCCCACTTCGGCTAACTTGATCAGTGTCATTACTGACACAAATAGCCACTAATAATATGAATAGTCACTAATAATATGAATAGATGGTGTCGGTTACTGCTGTTTCGGATATGTTACGTATACATAACTGTAGAGGTAGAAGCGTGCTTTTTCCAGGAAACAGGGCCAACTAAAAAGCTAGAGAGCATAACAAAAAGGTTCATCATAAAAATGAACAATGAACGGCGCAAAGTTGGTCCGCTCTTTATACATAAAGAAGATATAAATGTACTAAATAATATTTTTCGTACTGCTTTTTACGTGTAGTTGCCGGCTTGAGCTGTACTGGTATAAATTAACTTTAATCTTTGTTTATTTGTTATATTTTTTGTTAATTGATAAAAATAGTTATAAAATTGATATAAAAGTATTTTTTAGATAAAGAAATGTTAAATTTTGTAAATATGTATTTATATATTGAATTTTCAGTTACATTTGATAACGGTTTTTCTAAAAAGGTGAATTCATATAAATTATCGCATGTTTCTTGTTGTATTTTCAGAAGTTTGAACTAAGACGTTGTATCGCCTGAACAATTTTTCTCTTGAAAAACTTGAACAATTTGCGTTTCCCGTCTCAAAACTCTAAAGATTTTAATTAACAGATGAATTATGATAAACTTGACGATTTACACAAAGAGAATAAGAAAGGTGCCGTTTATTTATTCACAACTTATTGTGAAATTTCACGACTCGTTTGCTCCCTTGAATATAAATATTAAAACTTTGAGAAAATCTTTCAATTCTCATCGATGTGAACGCGCCCATTTGAAAATTTTACGTGGAAAAGAGAATGAGTCTATTGTTTGAATACTAAAATAATACGTTTGTTCAGGAAAAGGTTTTCAATCTATGCAAGCTGGAAACACAATAACCAACCAATGCTCCGGTTTGGTTTTTCAATTATTTTAATGCCGGTACCGGTAGCTATAAGGCCCGATATTTATCTATTTAGAAGGGGTTAATAGTGCTGAAAAAAAGTATTATTACGTATTTTTCAATGGATACGTACAAATTGAAAATTTATTTTTATAACGCTTGTTAATACTTTCGTGTCAATATTGAACCGTTATCAATTCCAAACGATTCAACTGGATTTGAATTATTTTCAGAGAAATATTTAATGTTCCGTGAATCACTTTCGATGTTAAAATACAGTATGCTATTTATAAATATTCATACAAATTCAACAGTTAATATCAAAACCCTCAAACAAAGGCGCAATCTATCAAACTGCCTCCGGTGTTTTTTCGATACAAAACCCTAACAAAATTATTAAGTTTTATAATAAATTACAAACATGAGAGTATGCTAGTGTGAAGAATTCGAACGCGCCGGCTTCATAGACCAAAAAGTTGCCGGTCAATTTTTCGGTAAATTAAATTCGACCGTTGAAAATCGGCCGAAAAGAAGATTTATGGCACATTGTAAATAAGACGTCTCGCTTAAAAAAACCGATCTTTAATTTATCGCTCTAGAAATTAATTCCACATTTACAAATTCAAAATGCACACCCCTGAACAAAATTGTTTATCGTTCGATAGTACACATAAAAACATAATGTAATGTACTTAATTGAGAAGCAATCTATGGTCTTATTATCCAATCGCATTTTAATTGACATGTGATTGTTTAATCTACTATTTTATAGAGAACCATTTATACAATGAAACTGCAATAAAATATATTATTGCTTAGATCTACATACATAAGTGACCGACTCAGAATAGATTACACTTCATTGAACCAGTGGATTGTCTTTAAAGAAAAAACAATAGTAAAATATTTAAATGTACATATACCAGGAATGCCTAACAGGTAAACCCCAAAGCTAATTACAAACATAGATATACAATTTTTTTTACATGGAATAATTTTGAAAAAGTATCAGAGAGACAACTATGGACAAATTTCGACAAATTATTGATAAACTTACATTTTCGGAGCATTTTTTAATATGAATTCAAAATTTGCGAGACATTTATGGACAAATTTGCAGCTTTTTTGCAAAATTTTGCAGCGAAATTCAAGATGCTGAAAACTCTAAGATTGCGTGAAAAAGTTAAAGGCTGCCAATTTTTGTAACCGTTTCAATGAAAATCAGATGATAAATTGGCAAAAACTGGTAGGAAACGTTCAATTTGGAGCCACAAACCAAGGTCTGGCTAGCAGCAACCAGTGGGACTCGAACTCGTGACCACTATGTTCGAAAGGATATTTTATTTTTACATAGATACATATATACCAGCAAGGCTTGACAGAAAGACCCCAATGCGCCTTCCTGGACAATTAATTACAAACAATGCAGCATTTTATAATTACATAAATCACTGTATTTCCAGAAGCTGAAGAACACGAAATAACAATTAATTAATTAATTATTATAATTACAGAATTAATCCATTGAGACATCTATGGATTTAGATTTTGCACATCATTTTTACAAATTGTATATACAATAAATACAGAAGATTTGTGACAACAGGAAAAATGATTTTTTGCCAATTTTGAGGCACCGTTTCAACAATGATCAGATAAAATTGGCAAACTCTGATAACAAAACGATCGATTTGGAGTCACAAATACCCGCAAATCTAACCAGCAGTATAGCGGATCGAACCCACTGGTCACTTGGTGCTAAACATACACCCTACCTTTGATCCATACTGTTGGCTATATATGCTATCCACTAGTTTACACTGCTGATTTGAATATTATATGAAATTAATTTATTCTGATGAGTTTTCCCAAGGTCGAGACCTATTGAAATCGTTTGTATAGGTCTAAAATCGTATGTATGTAGTTTCATTTTTGAACAAAATCCTTAGATCGTTTTCAATATTAAATTAACAAACAGGCAAGAATGTATGAAGAATGCTTAAATATATTGTTTAGGATAGGATTTTATGATTGCATATTAAAGAGAGAGCGCCACTTTCGCCGCCAATGGAATGCCCCTTTAAACTATGCGACTACCAAAAGGACGAACGTCTCATCAGGATGCGTCTTGTAACAATTTGGCTACAAGGCTGTACGAGTCATGATACAACCCCGGCTATAAATCGTGCCGGTTTTGAATTTTTGATTGAGCGCAATTACGCCCGCGTTTCACTAGATTTATTGCCCTCCTTGCTCAGATCCTCGCATCGGGTCGGCCCCAAAGGAGTTTGTCTCAAATTGACGATAATTGCGCCCACGAAATATATTATTTATTCGCTGAAACAATTATTACACACATACACGTACGTATTATACATATACAAAATTCGATTTTAAAAAATCGTAATTATGCCGCTACGACTAACCTACATAAATTATTAGATTGGGTCATCTTTTTTTGTTTTGGTGTGTTTTTCATCGATATGCTGAGCTAGTAGTCGCGAACTGTTTTTAATCGTAGAACTAAAGTACATATATGTGTGTGTGAACAATTCTGATATTTATTGATGAATTTAAATTCTCGTTGCGAAATTCCGGTCCATTATTTGCCTTTTCAATTTATATTCGAGATTGTATGTCTGAACACAGTCAGATCATGCTGCCCCCAGGATAAAGTTTACTTGCTCGAAATCTGAACAAATAAACTTTGAACAAAACAATCAGAATTTTACGCGAGACAATTTATTATACGCCATAACATGGATGTATATATAATATACTTTATATTAATAATAATATTCAAATAATTCTGAACACGTATAAATTGACATTTTAATTTTTACTTAGCTTCTTCGGAAAGAAACTTTGACATAGGACTCCAAAAGGGACGCCCCGCAAAAAAATTTCCACCCCCAATTTTATAAAAAAAATGTGTTGCACGTCCAACAATTTTATAATTCTCCCCTCAAATAACCATTCATATTGTCAAAGACTTATGATTTATTTTCAGAATGTATATTCTTGTGTAGAAAGAAAATTGAAACAAGATAAAAAAAATGATATAATATTGTTACGTACGCCGCGGATTGACGAATTGCACTTAGACCAACGGATATCTATTATCGGATTAACTAAGTGCATGCACTTACTTCCAAGGATGATATCTGGATTAAGTGCATTTAAGTGCATTTAGGCTAAACATTGACCGTTATTAGTTATTTCTCAGAATCGGTACGGGGAGACCCAATGTCGTGGAAATACATATCCGAATACGTGACTATACAACAGGTAAACAGATTAGGCGTCCTGAGAGATCTACCCTTTATAAGGCGGTACGTAGGCGATATCATGTCATTCTGGACTGAGCAGTGACAGTGCGTGTATCTCCTTAATCATCAATAAATGCTGTGAAACGACTTTTGGCCTTTTACTTGAATCCTCCACCCACCCCTACGCAACAATATCTATGCCGTTCATAAGCAGAAATCGGCGGCCGGGATTCTTTAACCCATTTGAACCCACGCGATCAGTTATGAACTTACACGATGTATGCCAGCGCGGTCATTCACGGCATTTTACAATTTTTCGTCGTAAAATAAAGGGATCACTCAGGCCGGCCGTAAAACCTTTCGTTACGCTTGGTTAGATGTTGGTGATGAATTTTAAGAAAGTCACACGAAATTAAATCAGTTCCTTTTGGAGTTTTGAGGGAATAACATCGAGCGCTTTTCGACTTGCAGATATGTCGAAGAGAAAACATACGTAAGTTTTTTATTTTTACATATTTTTTATTTATCTTTATGTTTCTAATACAGTAGGACTTATTGTATAATATGCATAAGAGAAATTGCGTTTATATATCTCATATTCCTGAAAAAAAAAATCAAAAGTCGACGGAGTCGTATATGACTCCTTGGGATAATGACACATATTTTTTTCCAGAGAATGCAATTTTACTACTGCAGAGATACGGGAAGAAATTGATAATTGGGACGAGTCTCAACTTCCGGATTCCACATACATACATATTACCACCCCTGGAAACTGATATTCGGTTAAAGAAAAAAGTAGGGTGGAAATCAATCAACCATTTAGTATAAATATGTATAATAAATATATGGGTGGGGTTGATCAAATGGATAACCATATTTCTAACTATAATATAAGTATTAGAGGGAAAAAATGGTACATGCCTATTCTGTTTTGGAACATCGATGTAGCTGTGAATAACGCTTGGATTATAAGCAAAAGTTTTGGTTGTAAATTTGATAAATTAGGATTTATCAGACAGGTAACAGAGACGTTGTGCAATGGTTGTGGTCAAAAACGAAAACAATTGGTCCCATTCAGACCCGGCAAAGTTAATCAATATCAAAAGGAAGTTGGAAGACATTTGATATTGGTCAAACAGAAAAGGAGAAATTGTGGACACTGTAAAAATAAAACGTTTTCCGTTTGTGATAACTGTGAAATTCCATTGCATGACAAATGTTTTGTACCGTATCATAATAATTAATTATTTTGTCTTCATGTATTTTGTTTTTACGACTTTTGAACCCAAAATCTCGTTTATGACATTTCTTCTTTTAAAAGGGTGCACCCTTTTTTTTGTTGACGATGTGTATATGTCACAATATATGTACCTACGTGTGTTATGTTATGCGATTTGAAAATATCATTTTATCGAAGAGATGCGAGTTTGTTATTTTTAAAATTAATTTTATAAATTTCTTAACAATAAAATTACAAATAACCAGTGAGAAAGTATTATAACTGATTATGTGACTCCATTGTGATTTTTGTTTTATTTTAAAAAACATGTTTCATTAGCCCCAAAGGTCATTCACGACACCACCTTGAAAAAAATTAAAAATGTTGAAAAATCAATTAATTATCCATCCCTATCCTATAAAAAATATTTCCCATGAAATAACTCAAAGATTTTGGAAAATAAACGAAAAAATAGTCCTGGGCACATGGGACATGTGTTTTCACGCGAGCTCTGGGTTCAAATGGGTTAATGGACAAAAAATGGTTCACTCAATTACTATTGTCAAATTTTTTTTTGCTCTCTTGCTTTGTTGGACAATAGTAATTGACAATAGTGAACCATTTTTGTGCATTAAAGAATCCTGGCCACCGGTCTTTGTTCATAAGCAGAGATCGACGGACAAGTTGCTTTTGCCCACAAAAATTGGTTCACCATTTCTTATGGGCAAAAGCAAGTTGTTCGCCGATTTCTATTCATAAGCTGCAGGATTATGAACGAATATTGTTCTAAAACGTGTAAAACTAACAAATAAAATAACTACAAATTTTCCAAAAAGACATTCTCCGTATCTTTTAATTGTTTTAAATTTTGTTTGTTTAAAGTTTGCAAACCAAAAATTTTGGGCAACTGAAAATTTTGATTTCTGTAATTTCGTTTTGATAAGTAATATAATTTTTACCAGAAAGTACAAAGCCAACATAATGTACGAATATAATAACGAATCACGAAAAAAACCGATAACAATATACATATGTATGTATATACGTATGTTTACTGTTTGCTACCAATATTTCCTCTTGGAAAATAGTGCCACAAGCATTTAGTGCCATCTACTGAAAATTAAATCATAATTATTTATATTGTTTATACATATGTAGGTAAGTAGGTAGTTTTTACTTTTAATACACCCGATGAAATTTTCATCGAGTCTATCACTAGTTATGTATAAACAAGATGGAGACAATACTTAACAATTTATCGACTTGATAAAAAAGAACGGCACTTTAATTCGAAAATCGCTTATGTCTTTGATTTTCTTTTTATTTATTCTTTAAATAAATATTTTTCTTAAAATTTATCGAGGATGAGTAACTGGTGCCCCCTTCGAGGCGCCAGTTAACAGGTGCCCCAGACGACTGTCTGTACAACCGGCTCCTTCGGCTGGGTCTGCAGTCTATTGAATGATCAGACCAGAATGGTACATAGTAATTAATATATAATATTAATAATGTACATAGGTACATTATTAATATTATATATTATTAATATTTTGATTGGAAACGTCTAATTCTTATACAATAACCAGAAACATAGCTCAGTGGTTAGTGTATAATGCTTATAACTAATGCCCGGACCCAGAAGGTGCCGCGTATTGTTCAAACATTGTAAATGCATTGTTAAAGGTTTGCTGAACCTTTTTTACAAAGGATTTACAACAATGGAACAAAGAGTGGCCCCTTGGCTATCCTACCTCTACTTATAACTGAGGCATTACGGGTTCGATCCCTGACCTATTGCTGACCAGATCTTGGATATATGGTAGATATATGACTCCAGGTCGATCTTTCCTATCAAAGTTTACCGATTTATCTGATTTCATTGTTGAAATAGAACCTACCGAATTGGCCACCTACACTTATTTGTCACCATTATTTGAATCTGATTTAAAATTTGAAATAATAATAATAATTATTTATAGTATATATAAGTTTGGCCATATGTGTCACCTTTGGATAGCCCGCAACGCAACATGGTAAATATATGTACATTTAAAAAAGATTATAAATTTGGATTAAATCGATCAAATATTAATATGTGCAGTTGACCACGCTAAAATTATTCCGCAAGAAAACTGAAAAAAAAAGCATGAAAGGAAAATAAAAATAATGAAATTGTGAGAAAACATGATAAGGGATGTAACGTCTTCCTAAATATTCAAATGTTTTTTTTAATTTGTTTTTTTTTTTGTTGTAAAGAGATTGAAATGGCAATTGGTGGGCCGAGTGGCTAGAAGAATGGACGAAAGGTGGACAAAAGAAGTGTTAGAATGGTACCCGAGAGAATGCAAAAGGGCAAAAGGAAGACCGCAGGGAAGGTGGGTAAACGGAAATAGGAAAATTTGTGGGGTGAGATGGATGAGAGTTGCGCAAAACAGAGACGAGTGGAAGCGTGTTGGAGAGGCCTTCATCCAGCAGTGGACGGTGAGCGATTATAGATGACAATGATGATGATGATATAGGCGACATGACTGTACAAGAATTTTCGATAACTTATTTAATTTTTCTAAAACTTGGTTTTACATCCACATTGAAAGACATTTAAAATAAAGTAAAAAACAAAATACTATACACTATGCAAGTATTCACCTTTTCAAATTCAATGTTTTCTGATTGCTGGATTAGACAGTGGCTGCCAACAAGTGCGTCGTAAATAATTTGACGAACATTTTTAACGATTTATGTACACGTGCATATTTTATAGTTTTGCATATAATAATAATCAAATCATAATACATATTATAATAATAATCAATTTGCAGCGCAGCCTCCGTGGTTAAGTTGCCGGCATACACGTGTACCGACACAGCACGTACACGTGTACGCGAAGGCGTAATTAACGTCTGAGAAACGCGCTCATCCCAGCCTCGTTCGCGTGCTCGCATAACGCCGTTAAGATTTATACAAAGCGTAAACGGGATCGTTAACTGCGTGACACGGTAATGTGTCTCAATGAACATAACGACATGCCCGGGCCAAATTAACGTCGTTATTAATGAATCGCCCGGTGATTATGTCAATTGGGAACAATTTAACCCGCTCCTGTCTTCCCTCTATCCCATCCCCCCCCCCCCCAGCCCCCTTCCTCCATTCCGATCTTCCCCGTTTTGAAAGACGAGCTTTTCGTGCGACGCGCTTTGTTCGACATCGACGACGCGTCTAGCATTTGATCGAAGGCTCTATATGTGAGTTGAATACGGTTCGTTAAATCTACTAAACTCGAAGACATTCCGTAAATGTTGATGCTTTTATTTTATACGTCGGTGAAGCTATTATTTTTTTTAGGAATTTGAATGGGCGCTTAAAAATGTAGGAGTTTCTTTTCTAAAATGTGCTTAAATATATATGTACATATATATGTATTTTACTCATTTTTCTCTTGCCTTCTGAAAAGAAAAGAATGATGATATCAGATATAATGGATTAACAGAAATTTAAGCCGGTTTTCTGTGGATATCAACAAATTTCAAATAAAATCGGAAAGTTTTATCTGTGATTGGATTGTTTATATATGTATGTAGGTATAATGTACATATGTATGTACTTCCAAACTTGAAACTATCAGTGATATTTTAACAATTTAAACATCCATTTAACTTTTGTAAATAATATTTTAAAAATTTTGACTTCTTATGCATTTGGCACCCAAATAAAAAGTAATTTTTGATCAGTTGTGCAATGATTTGGAACACAATTAAGTGATATTTACTTTATTTTTGTAAATATGTACATATATATGTACTTGAAGGATCCAGGTACCTGTGTAAAAATGCATTGGTCAGTTAGCTTACACAAAAAATAAATATGGTAAAAATAACTTTTAAAAAACAAGCTTTTTATTAGTGTTAAATAATAAAATGCGAGTGAAAAAAGTAACTGTTTAGCCTGTGAAAGGTGGTAGAAAGACGTGTTTGGATAGCTGGTTGTCATCCCTTTAATCTGATCCAAGATTCTGATGTAATTTTTAATGGGTTGGTTAATGATTAAACTCATCTAGCTTCATCTAAAGTCATATGTCGGTAAGATAGCAAAGCAACCTTAAGAGTGGAAGTGGTTCAAAATCAGATCACAATTTTTTGAGAGGCAGGAATGTCACTAACTGTGAAGCTGAGTGAAGCTATGTAAATGAGTTTGTTTGATTTTAGGACTACCATTAACTTCGCAGTTGAAATTTTTGTTAATTTCATTCATAGTGTATGTCTGTATATATGTATATTATACTGTATGGAAAAGGATGCAATTCACACCATTATTCGAGGTTTCTAATTCGACGCGGGAAACTCGGGAAAATCTAGAAAACGTAATACGTAAATGTAATCAGCATT
The DNA here is from genome assembly GCF_051622035.1 of Arctopsyche grandis. Classification (NCBI taxonomy): domain Eukaryota; kingdom Metazoa; phylum Arthropoda; class Insecta; order Trichoptera; family Hydropsychidae; genus Arctopsyche; species Arctopsyche grandis. Next base: position 23,562,884 of record NC_135359.1, read on the forward strand.
ATTGTTACAAAGTTTAAGCGGAAGCGACCGCTTTAATTACAATCAAAATTGCAATAGTTCTCTCAAACTGTTAATTTTACTGCTAATAGGCGGTGGGCTTTCGATGAATTTAACGATAAAATAATTTCGACGAAGCGAAGCGTGAAATTTGCTACCATTATGTTTTCAGGTGACGGTCAGTTCCCAAGGCAATTACTTCCATCTTTCTTTATTTATTTTTTTTAACATTTTTTAAACGTTTCGACAATCTTTTGCGGTGCCACAGTCGCCACAGACCATCGCCGCAGATGATTGCTTATTGAAACCGACACAAAACAATGGGGAGCAATCGCCAAAATTCAAATCGCTGTCGAGACACGAATACTAGAACGGATCGTGTTTGGATGTTGGCGGAGTGTATATGTACATAGACATGTGTAGATAGAGTGGTTTTGAAGGACCACAAGGTGATTAGTCAGCATTGGGCCATCATCGATTTGCTTTAACCGCTTAGGTACGAGCGGATGCGGTTGTGGTGCCACGGTGTGTGCCTTCAAATCCGTCACGTCCATTCGACCGTGTGGACAGATGCTCCAAGCCAGCAGGAACCACTTCCAAAGTCTACAAAATGTGCTTCAAAATAGGGCCGAGCTATCTTTCTTGACGATTTTGTCACTATTTGAAAACATCCGGAACTCACTTTGGTAATGGTCACCGAGAAGTTGATCAATCATCAGAGTCACTCGTGGGTATTCTTGCAGGGGGATTTGTTTGGTGTAATCCAGCGGTCCCCAACCGTGGTACGCGAAAATCAATAATGGCGGACATACAGGAATGAATGATTTACAATCATAATAAATTATTATTTTGAATAAAAATACCAATAATTTTATTTTACTACCGCCATCTATGTAAAAAATTAAAGACTACATAGACGTCACCCAGATTTAACATTTGCAAACTTCAACCGCGTCTTAAACGATATTTTATCTCTATCGTAATGGCGGAAGATCCATTTACTTATATTGATGACCAAAATGAGCAATATGGCAAAGTATGAAAATGATCGGACAAGAGGCAAATCTTTTTCTGAATTGTAATCGTAAGTTAAACATAAAGGAGGTTTGTAAAAATAGAAATATTTTTTATATAATTAATAAACATTATCTTAATTAGTCATCGTCGACGTCAAAATGTACAGTTGATGATCGAAAATCTGGCAATCGATACGTTTTCCTCAGATTCGGCATGGATTTTGGAGTGCATTTTTAAATTTACCGCGTTAGCGCTCCAATAAATAAATAACTTGAATTTGACACTTGAGAACAATTCGATAATGATCTTTAATATTGCAGATAAAATTTAAAGTATAATTAGAAAATTAGATTTTGGAATATATGTATGTATGTATCGAAAATGATCAAACTGAAGTATTTGAAACTTTACATAATTTCTTATCTGAAAACAAGAATAGTATGTCTCGGTATATATGTATGTACGTGAAAAAATAATTGAACATTTAATAGGGATGAAATCGTCTTTTACGCAGTGCTTCCCCAAAGGGCCGGTCCGCACCGTGCAACTTTGTCGGCCGACTAGTTGCGCGACACGAAAAAATGAATGGAAATGTGTGCGACAAACAAGTTGATGGGTGTGGCATGTCCCATCTACCTGCATGCATTGGTCTGGTGGCTCGCAAGTCACACGGTGCGGCCCGGCCCTAAGAAGCAAACAATTGGATTTCAAACCCCTTTGATAATCAACATTTTCGGACAGCTACCAAGAAAAAATGAGAACTTGATTGAACTTATTAGCGATAAATGGTTTTTATTAAAACCATTTATCAATAATAGAAGTATGACAAAATAGTAGATAAATATATTAAACTTTGAGCATATTATAATTGTGACTCCGCAAATAACTTTTTTCCATAAAATTTCTTATCAAAACAGATCTACATATTGCGTGTATCCTGTCTTCACATTCCTTATCATGCAAATACTATATATAATAATTATACTTGCAAAAACAAATTTCATGAAATACAATCATTTTTATATGGTGCTACAATTTAGCGCTATGTACTACCAAGTGGTACGTGAGTCAAAAAAGGCTGGGAGCCGCTGGTGTAAACAATCAAAGCGGATATTGAGAGTTGTCGGTTCATCTGATAATGGTATCGGGTCCTTTACACTACTCATTGTGTGTTGGAATTTTACGGCACGTAATTCGTAATTTCACTAAAGAGTTTGTGTCATATTATATTATACTTTAGATAGTGAATTGTTTTCATAGAAATGAGAGTTTTTGTTTACATATATGTTATATAAAACGTATCGGTCGGCATTGCTCGAATGGGTTGGAAATAAAAGTAAAAAATATCAACTTTTTCAGAACGCTCTGAATGGGAGCTTTGACCAGACACTTCTGATCCCTTCCAAAACGGTATACATACATATACTCAAATATACTCAAAGTATCACATATACTCAAAGTTAGAATACCATGAGATATTACACCAAATTTGATGTTTTTGAATTGAAAAACCTTAAATTTGCATTGAAGACAAATAATCACATAAATGAACATTCAACTTATTTTATTTTTCTTACATATGTATATATGCCAGGAAGGCCTATAGGTAAACCCCAATGCGCTCTCCTGGCCAATTGCAAGCATGACATTAATGGACAAATTCCATAATATTTCGAAATATACGAACATACATTTTACAGATGCTAAAACTCGAATTCGCGAGATAAATAAAGATATCTTTTATGTACATATGTATATACAATAATACATAAAAAAAATAAAATATATATATTCATGTACTGTTTTATTTATTTATTTTTTAAAAACAGAAAGATTTTTATAAATTTTCTATATAACATAAGTACAGATTCACAAACAAAATACCTACTAGAAAGTCATTGTAAAATCAAATTCTATTAACTTGTTTATGGTATTTTAAACATAATTCGAATCATATTATTTCAAATGTTTTCTTTTTGATTTTTTACAATAGCTATCTTCAAACATGGGAAAATAATCTTCTACATAAATACGTTGGCATCTAAAATACTTCGCATTTTTACGCACAAATTATTATTTCATGATGTAAATGTCAAGCTATTATTATGATGTAAGACAAAAAATTGAAACTTAAATTTGAGTTTGTTTTATAATTCAAGATTTTGATAATAAATTTAAATATTAACATTTGGGCTGCCTAGAATTTGAAACAAATCAAATTTTATTCCGACTGCTTTGATTTCCACCTAAAATGATATTTTTCATAATTTTAAATGATTCTTTAAGTATAAGTATGTCAATATAAAATTATGCATCTTTATAAAAAGGCGAAATGTACTTGTGAAGATTGTAATTTAAATATGATTTATAAGGATTCTTTAGTGGTTTGGCTCTTGATCTTTGAGGGCGTTAATAATGCCACTGTCTTGGGTATAAACGAGATCCTTTTTTGAATATCTTTCAAAACTCTGTGTATGTAATTTTCGGTAGTGAAATGTGTAGTAGGTGAACTATATTTAAATCGGTAGCCCATCAAAATTTAATGATACCGTATCATATCACATACCTGTTATTCCAATCACACATTTTTATGTAATTGCGATACATACATATACATATACGCCATCATTACAGAAAATATTCACATTATTTTTCTTGAATAAGTTTAATAAGATGTTCGTATCGTAATAGGCGGTCGCAAAGTAATAAAATCTTTCGCCACTTTACGATTCTAATAGACCTATAAAGCCAGCTGCGGATTGCAATTAAAATTAATTTACGAAAATATTACCGCAATTTGACCGATCGAACTGAATCGATTGATTATATTTGTAATATTATTATGCTAATTGAATATTTTTTCGTATTGGAATTGTACAGTGCTCGCGCATTAACATACGCTAAGTATCGAATTTAATAACGAATATTCCGTATAATTAGTGGGCAAACGACCTCGAAAATAATAGCCACGACTTCAAATTCAACGCATAAAAACACTGATTATATTTTAAAACAGTATATATTATATGATATTGCAATTTCGCGAAGGTGATCGAGCGTCAGCAGTTGAAGATTTAATCACGAAATCGTTTAGGGACGCGGAATTGGAAATGGAACGATCTTGAGGCCTGGAAATCAACTCGGACACTCTTGATCATGATCAATCAGGCTCTGATCGATCACGTCAGATGCATTACGTCGAACAATTCAGTTAAGCCGACGTTACCTGAATGGCGCACATGAATAATCCAAAACGCGCCGATCTAGATGGATAGATTCCTTCTCTCGTGGTGTTTCAGTACAATGGCGCATTAAAATTCAGCAGCAACACAATTTGGATTTATCGCTGAAAAAGTACGTATAATGTTGAATAAATGCATCTCCCTGCATACTGCAACAATCCACGTTGGTGCAACGTGCGTAATACCGTTGCGGTTATCGTTTCGTTTCAGACAATTAACCGTCGAAATAACTCTCTTTCGCTGTTTTCGGTTTTTTTATGCTGTTTGTAAACGATTTTGTCGGGTGTTGCGTATAAATATTTATGGTTTTACGTTCTGGAATATGAGAGCGAAATCGACTCAATTGTGCGAATAATATCAAGAGTGGCTGCTTAATATTTATGGGTTATTTATTATGCATTGTATGCAAGTTTGATACGTTTTGCAAACGAGATTTAAACTTTTCGCGTGTGCACTTATCTCTCGGGTGGATCATTGTTTCGCTCGCTTCTCGCGAATGTGTTCTGGTGATGCCGTATAAATATTTTGTTCGAAATTTAGTTCATCTTGAAAATTTACACTTACATAAATGTGATTGAGGAAAATATATCTTAATACTAAGTTTGAACATATACTAAAGTGATCCTCACTCAAATAAAAAAAATGACTGCACTAAAATGAGAAAAATAAATTTTCTACATATTTCTACAACATATCTACTTAAATAAATATTATTTCCTTCCAGCAAATATCCTGCGAACATTTATTGTCATTTAATATAATATTTCTTTATATTTCCTAAATATAAAAACTTAGGACATGATTTAATGGAAATATGTACAAACGTAATATTAAGTTTCTACGGGTTACAACAAGGATTTTTTTCCACCACGACATTCAAAATATCTATGTCAAAAGGAATTTGAGGCAAAAGTATATACATATGTAAGTATGCTAAATATCAGATTTATTTGACGATCGGATATAAATAAAGTCCTTTTTAAAAAGGACAGAATTAAGAATCTATTTTTCTCTTTTGGGGAGTTATTAATTAATTTATTTTTTGTATATTTTTGCATAATTCCCATTATGCCATTACGGGTTGCCCCTGAGTGACACCTGTGGTATTAAATTTGATATAAATTTATAGATTATAAATTTGAAATCCTATTTAAAATATAGGATGGGATGGTTTTGCCAATTTGATGAGGAACCATTTCAACAATGAAACCAGATAAATCGGCAAACTCTGATAGGAAACGATCGACTTGGAGTTACAAATATCCATGTCCGAGCAGGAGCACTGCAAAAACCCTCCGAATAAATTCTATTTAGGACACGAACCGTGAGCTATGATGCTGTTTATGTTATAATGAATCTGTATTTCGCAGTAAAACTTTACTTTCACCAATAAAATTACACCTTAGCCAATTCGGTCAGTGAAAACATATCACACAAATCAGGACATTAAAAACATGCCGTCAAATTGGATACTAGGAAATATAGTATTTATTCATATTCCATGTGTACCTATATTTAATTTAATATACTTTTAAACTGAAAGATTGAATTATTCTGATATATTTACATATTTTGAAGAAAACAACGTAAAGAAATAGGCAAAAATTTATATGTGTACTTAGTAAGAACACTGTAGCTTAATGGAGTGTTCATTTAAACCCGTAATTATCCTCTGAGTAGGTACTAAATCTTATCAGTTTAACTCCATACTTATCCAGTATTAATATATTTTGGTTCTACTCTAGATTTTAAGACTACACTTTCTATTAGATGCGATTAGCAATTTATATTCTGTATCCTTGTTAAATGCCCTATACGTAGAATGTTTCGAAACCTTTTTTGAATCTGTTTTGAACTGTTATTAAACTAAATGTCACGCATACATAGTATAATGCATCATTATGTATGCACTTTGGACGACAAGTTTCGAAATTATTATAGTTATATCCCATTTGCTAATTGTATAATTCAGTACCTACGCTCTTAATGGATGCACACAAAGTGAGTTACGATTTCGGAAAATATGTTTAACAATCGCCGAGGGGTTGCAAGTGGCTTTCAGCGAGATGAATTATTGCTGAAGCCTCGGCGGTTAACCGAATAGAGCAAGTTGTAGCCGTGGAGTACGAGTCTGAGCAAACAGTTAACTTTGAGCCGTGTTCGAGCAGCAGGTGCACTCGCCAAACTAACACTTAAAATTACAATACAATATCGTCGTTTCCGAAATTGATCGAATCGTCCGAGTGGGAGGACGTGTGGTACATTCGAGAGGTGGTTCACCGTATTGCAGATTCGAGCCGGGCGATACGTACCCACTTTGTTCTCACTTTGGAGCTGTCTGTTGCACCGGGTCGTTGATGGGATCGACTCTCACGGGGTCTCGGTGCACTGGCCGGCCACCTCTTGTCTATCAACGATCGACAGGTATTGCAGGGAATGCAATTGCAAGGTGTCGGGATGCATGCGCAGATTTGCCGGTGAAAGACTCGCCGCCGTACCGTGGCTTAGAGAGCAGCCGCTTAATAGCTGAGATCCACGTTAAAATTGCGCGAATTATTAACACCGCTGTTTGCCTCGAGGCTATCGTATCTTCTCCACTAAGTTGTACGTTAATAATATGTAGGTACTTATTTTTAATTCGCCTTTAAGTGGTATGCTTGAGTTCATGTGTTGCGATTATTGCGTAAACCGTATTGAATTGTCAAAGGAAGGGACAGTCAAATGGTTACTGTCAAATGAATTATGAACTTATTCAGTCATACAAGACATACATAAGAAGAACGATATGATTTTTTTTGCATTTGTTTTTCTGACAGATTCATCTAATATACATATAATTTCGAAAGAGACTTTGTATATATGTATATATGTATGTATGTAACTTTCGTTCATTGGTTCGTAGACGACACATTCGATTTTTTTTTCGATTCAAAGGATTCAAAGTTCCCGGGGGCGAAGTCGCCGGGGGCGGAGGCTCCGGGAGCGAAGTCGCCGGGGCGAAAGCTCCGGGGGCGCAGGCGCCGAATTCTGGTATACATATAATTTCTAAATAGACAGTATATACATATGTTTGTTTGTTCGTGAAAGTCATTTTAATAAAAAAAAAAAACAAACGAGTATTCAAATAAATATATATAAAATAAAACTATTCAAATAAATTTATAGAAAATAAAAGTATTCAAATAAATTTAATATAATGTTTACTATTAGATTAGTCATGTTTAAGCGGTTTATATTACAAATACCGAGTTAAGCCGGGTTAAACCACTAGTAATGAATAAAAGTGCAAGAATACATATATGAAATTTAATGTAGATTGCTTACATAAATATATATGACTATTGTAGATATACAACGTATAATAACAGTACCTATAGTAATATTATACAGCATATTGATTTTTTTAGTGGTTTTTCGTTATAATATACAAACATATTATGTGTATAGGAATTTTCCATGATTTAATTATCACGAAAATACGCTTTAATATTGCAATATATGTACATACATTAATAAAACTATCCATTATAAGAAAATAATGTCAATGTTCATTAAAATTCACATAATATTTTTTTATGTGAGTGCAGTATGAAACATATATGCATACATACATATGTATATCAATTATGTATGCATCAAAAAACAAAAAAATACAAATGACATGTTTAATTAATTATTTTTATAATGTGTACATTACAACCGATGTACACATAATAAAAATAATAAATAAATATCGAATAGTTAATTTATGTAAATGTAAAAAAAATTAGCTATTCCATATATGCATGTATTTTATAATTATGTATATATACAGTATTTATCATATCATCATTTTTATCATTTACACCTCACCATCCACTGTTGGACGAAGGTCTTCCAACGGGTTTGGTGCATCCGCTCTAAAATCGCCAGATTAACAGAACGTTTTCTCGAATGATAGATTGCACATCGGATGACGAGTAACCTTTCGATGTGCACAGATGCAATTATTAAAATTGAGTTGGATCTTTCTGACGAGTTTAGTAAGGCAAGATTCGGAACATATCGATCGAACATAGCGCTCATATTACCATTATTAACCTATGCTTCACCTGTATGGAATAACGCCTCGAATACTAACCTTTCCAAGCTCCAAGTAATACAAAATAAATCCCTAAAAATAATTTATAATACACCCATATATACTAACCTGAAAAAACTGCATGCCATATATAATATTCCGTTTGTTACAGACATTACTAACAAACTAACCAGTAGATTCTATGATAGAATCACTAATAACCATACTAACACACTTGTGAAGAGTCTCGGTGATTACAACAAAATGTCTATACCCTTCAGGTATAAACACAGATTACCTAAACACAATCTGCTTTAGGTCATCGACTTTAGAGAGTCTTTAGTAAATATTATGTATTAGATGTATTATGAACATTTATACGGATTGTAAATAGGTTTTTGAGCTCTTTTTCCTATTATGCTTTAGATTAACATTAGAATAATATAATACTGTGATTACTAACCAAATTAAATTAAATTGTAAAATAGAAAATGATCAGTAGATCAGTAGCTATTAAAATAGATATAAGATGTATTGTGAACATAATTTCGTAATAATAAAAAGCATTTAAAAATCAAATACATATATCAACTACTCTTGTCGTAGTTCTCATCTTCGTATTCCGTTTCCTATTACTCCCCGTTATGGTATAAAGCTTTCCGTACATTTTTGAGTTACTTATCATATGTATATATGTAGATAGGTATCTTCATCATGGAACATTTTTGGTAACTAAGTTCTTCTGCATCTTTGACATAATGAAAACTGTTAAAAATAATTTTGATTATGAATATCCTTATTAATTCGGAGTCTCGAGGAATATCCACCTTTGGGAAATTAGCATTGTGTAATTAGCGTCGGTGCAGTGCGGCGCCTAGTTTGAGAATCGCTTTTCTCAAAGCTCGCTAGTTAACCGACTATGCCTTGGCAACTGTCTTGAGACTTGTACCCTAACAAAGTGTTGGCAACGCGTGATGAATGACTGCATTACTTAACCCGACAGGCCAACGTCTATGTTGCAGTCCGGTGCATTATGCGCTTAGAGAGAGAGCACATCTCCGAGCTTAAGGAGAGGAGCCCCGGCTTCTGAGCAAACTGCGAATTTCAGCTGAAAATTAGCAAACGCCACCGCACATGCACGATGCAAACAAGTTATAAATAATGGCTTTTGGCGGTCGTCGTTGTGTTGAACTTTGCGTAATTGTCGGTGTTCGGTGCATTGCACAATTGAAATTTACGTTTTGCCTTAACAAGTATCGAGGTCCCGCCGATCCGGAATGCATCTAAATTCATTACGGTTGGAATTAACGGCGTGCACAAATTCGTTAGTATTTAATGAAGTTATTATGACTGTTATTTTGTTTGCGTGGATTTTGCAGCGTGCGCATGAATTCGCAAGTATGTAGACGGTGTTCACGCCATTGGCGTTGATTTGCAATATTAAATTTCATTTTCAACGATTATAAAATAAAATTAATCATTGTTATCTTTCAGTATTTTATCATGAAATGTGATAAATTATCACTGATAATTTTCTAAAAAAAAATACTGTTTATTTAAACAAAACAGAATTCTCCAGAAGTGGATTTTACTGTGGCAACCAACGCTATATAAAATAATATTTCACAATTTTATTTGTTAAACGAAGATTGAAAATAAAATATTTCATTTGCATTGTATTGTGCATCAAAAAACCTAGTTAGCAAAGCAGTAAATTTTATAAATAGAAGATATGGAATTAACACTGAAAAAAGTATTGAATGCAATAATTAATACCGGCAGTAAATTATCAAAATATAGGCACATATATAATCTGGAACTTGATAAAAGGCTAGAAGAATTGATTTTTTTTTTAATTCTGAAACTTCTCCTATTCAGATGATGACAAATGAAAATTTCATAGGACCACAAAGCAGATTAGCATAATTTTTAGTATTCAATTTAATTGAATTTGGCCAACGGTAAATATGTATGCTTATAGAGAGCAAAAAAGCATGGTTTTTCTAAAAAATTGACAATAGTGAACCATTTTTTGTGCGAAAGACATATTCTTGATCATGACCAAATTATGATCATGATCATGATCTTTGGTCATTACCAGTCTTCGGCTAAGCGCATTCATTATATTCGTACAGACTACAGCCATTCGCTGTCCAATGCTGGATGACATCCTCTCCAACACACCTCCATTCGTCTCTGGGTAACTCTCATCTATCTCATCCCACATATTTGTCTAATTTCATAAACCCATCTGTTTTGTGATTTTCCTTGCACCCTTTCGCATTCTCTCGGTTATCATTCGAGCACTTATTTTATCCATCTATCGCCCATTCTTCTAGCAATATGACCCACCCATTCCCATTTCAATCTCTTCACTCTCTTCGCTGGCTTGGTCATACTTCTCACTTAGGTATTACGTTTCATATATCTTCTCATCATGCCGAGCATACAATGTACATATAACTATAATATTTTTGTAATCTAAATTTTGTTTTTTAGCAGAATTTTATGTGTATACATATATGTATTAATGTAGGTAAATAAGTACATAAATAGAGCTATAAAAATAATTTTAATATGTGCATATACTAATTTCTGAGAATGACCCCATTAATGCTAAATATGGTTTTGTTAACGTTATTTAACTGAGTTTCTCTTCCTTATTATTTTAAATCACGATACATAGTTGTACATATAATATCAAACATCACGTCATGTGCACTTTTTATGCGTCGGGTCGTTCACTCGCTACATTGTGTTATATTGTTTGACCGGACAGTTTATGGCTCGTTAATGTGTCTGGATCAAAACCCCTTACTCGACACAAAGCGAAGTTATTGTCCATATATTAACGAGAACCAGTGTTGGATAACAACACGTAGACACAGACACCCCTTGCTCACCTATTAAGGTTGCAACATCGGATGCACCAGTCGTTGAATGCTGCCAGTAAGCATTTGGCAAAGATAATATGCACATTCAAACGGTCCAGTATTACGAAACGAAAATTTAACTTTTTTTTTTATTTTAAATTCGGTGATTTTTAAAAAATGTTTGATTCTACCATTCAATTCATTATCTAGCGGTGGTACTTACGTAGAAATCCTAATAGTATGAAAATCATAACTTTATTGTAATTCTGGGACGATTTCATGGACTAAAACTGGTTTAGAACTGCTTTTAAGTAGTTGATTAGGTTAGTTAACTGATGAAACCAGATGTCTCTACACAGGCATCGGTGATATTTTTTGGCTACAGCTCAAAATCAATAAAGTGTGATTATTAAGAAAATGTTTCGGGATTATAACAGTCTTTTAGTGAATAGTTATGTAACATAGATATTAGGTGATTGGTCAAGCAACTACTGGTTTACTAACGCTGATCACCTGATCTCGCGTTCGCACTAAAAAAGGCCTATAAACGGGTCGTATACAAAAACCAATAAGGTCTCGCGACCCACCGACCAATGATCTCTCTGTGCGGAGATTACCCGATGGGTATGAATATTCGGCTGCTTTGGTCCGTGCGTCATTCGGAGCTGGCAGGCCGACCAATCAAGACCAGTATTTCTACTCCGATCTCGGACACCCCTCTACACGTCCACGCTATATTGTTATCAGACAAATGAAGTCATAACCGGTAAACTCAAGTGGGTCACCTGAAATCGTTAAGTGAGTTACTTGGTAACCCGCAGGTCATAGGTTGCCGATGTTGAGACCGTTTCAATTAAAATCAGATAAATTGGAAAACTCGGATAGAAAACGATCGAGCTGGAGTCACAAACCAAAGTCGGGCCAGCAGTAACCAGTGGGACTGGAACCCGTGGCCACCATGTTCGAAAGCATATACGTATGCTAACTACTAGTTCACGCAGCTGGTTATGTATACAGTTAGACAAAGTGTCTATTTAGGATGAACTCTCATCGCACTATGGCTTTATATTAGAAAAAAGTAAGGTATTTAAAGAACTTGTTTGGTATATTTCGTATATTTATATATTTTGTTGCTCTATCTACAGCAAATATTTTAGCCAGAGATCCTACGAGGACTTGCTAGTCGGAGAAACTTGTGTGAAGGGTCACCTATTTGAAAATTTTCCATCCCAGATATTTTTATTTTTTATTGTTACAAATCAATATACACTCGTCATTACAGATTTGCTCCAATGGGTGTGCGTTAACGAAATACAGAATATATAAACAATCAGAAATACAGTAATACATATACAATCAGAATCTATAGCATATAACAATTAATCAGAAATAATAATCATAGAGACATCTATGGATTATTTTTAAATTTTTTTTGTGTACAATTTTTTTTTATACATATAATAAATACGAAATTATAAAGAAGTCTATAGAGATATCTATAGATTTCAAATTACTGTGCATAATTATTACAAATTATACACAGGCAGATTTTGTGACAACAGGAATAGATCTAATACCAATTTTTTCAGGAATCGTTTCAGCAATGATCAGATAAAATTGGCAAACTCTGATAGAGAAACGATCGATTTTGAGTCACAAAACCCCCAAATCTAACCAGCAGATGGCGAGGACTTGAACCTTTGACCTCAGTGGTGCTAAATATATACGCTACCACTAAGCCAAACTGCTGGCTAAATATATGTATAAATATATGCTATATACATATGTAGGTACTGGAGCTTCAAACGTGAAAGATATTTCATAGAAAATAAATCAAACCAATAAAATAAACTTCTGGAAGGGATATGTGATGTATTGTCGTAGGTCGTAGGTAGATCAGAAAAATTTATAATTTTTATAGGTGTTGGAACCAAGGACTTGAACAGTCTGACCTGCAAATTTCCGAATGTCCCCCCTCACTATGATCGGACTTGTGGAGCCAATGTGGAAAATGTTTCAAAGGATAAAAATACTACAGGCAGTTGTTCGATTTAGTAGGGTGACCATAACACTTGACTGGGGAGTGGATGGGAGAAAAGGGGGGTCGATGTCCGGTCTGGGTTTCGTGTATCGTCCGGTACCCAGAAACGCATTCGGCGTAATGGTCCGGCACATTGATTGTCCCATTAGGTGGGCATTAGAGCCGCTGACCCGGCCCTGGCGACGGGGACAAACGGTATCCGAAATGTCGCCCTAATGACACACGAATTTACGACGATCGGAAGCCATGATTCCCTCGGCTGCCTCTCGCTACAAATAGCCTTTTCAATTTCCATTACGAAACCCTCAACCCTTCTTCGTTTCTCCCGATAGAAAACACGACGTAGAATCAGTAAACACTATAAATCAAATCCTTCGCAGTTCGTGCATTTCCACCCACAATCTAAATTTGAAATAATTACCCAGGACTTAAATCGATTACAATTTTTCTTCCAAATAATATCAACTTCTGATCAATTTATCTGTGCCTTCAAAATATATATTGCATTCGTTTGTAATGAGATTTTCTAATGTAAAAAAAAAGTGAAATTTCATAAATCATATATCTACATATATACATATGTATGTACGTATATAAAATTGAACGTCTGTTTGTTTGGCTTTCTGTCTCGTATAGGCTCCTAAACCACTCAACCGATTACGATGAAACTTTCAGAATTTTTTGTACATATGCTTGTCCGGGAAGCTTACTGTGAAAAAAAACCTCTTAATAATAATATTCGTAAATACGATTTTACTGACACGAAAGTTTGATACGTCATTGTGTAGTCAAGGAAATGTGTTCGTTAGTAATCACGTTACCAGTTAGTTTATGACGACACGGCGTTGAAGAGACGTTAGTTGATCTCCAACCATCACTTGAAACGGGAACGGAAACGCAACTGGAATGGGAACAGGAATTGCATGCCTTATTCTGGCATTGCAACGCATGCCGGATTCAGCTAGTTTAATATAATTTTTAATCTAAATATATACATATGTATCACTCAAATAAAGCATAATGAAGAGAGAGATAGAAAACGGAATACGTTGGTGAGAAGTATGATAAGTAAAGAGCGGACCGAGTTTGCGCCGTTCTTTTTTCATTGTTCGCCGTGCATTGTTCATTTTTATGATGAACCTTTTTTTTTGCACTCTAGCTTTGTAGTTTGACCTGTTTTCTGTAAAATAGACCCAAAACGCCCTTTTCCTGGAAAAAGCACGCTTCCAGTCCTAACTGTAATGATAAGTAAGGATAGGCGCTCGGGTTCTATTTCCCAGCCTATTACAACCTTTTTTTTTGCTCTCTAGCTTTGTAGGACAATAGAAATTGACAATGGGCAACCCCTCTTTCCTGGGAAATAGCACTCGATCGCCTATCCTGAATGATAAGTGTGGTTGATAAAGAAGATAGAGTGAAGAGATTTAAATGGCAATGAGCGGGTCATGCATCTAGAAGAATGGACAAAAGGTAGATAAAAGAAGTGCTAGAATAGTACCCGAGAGAATGTAAAAGGGTAAAAGGAAGGCAACATGGAAGATGGGTAGACAAAATAAGAAAAATATATGGGATGAAGTGAGTGATGGTTGCTCAAAACAGAGACGAATGGAAGCGTGTTGGAGAGGCCTTCATCCATCTGTGGATGGTGAGTGGCTGTAGATGATGATGATGTATTTCGAGTAATTTGACGTAAATCGAGGAGCCCTAGTACATTTGTATGTACATACATAAAAATATTCACGTTGAGATTTTACAAGCTGACTAAATATAATATAAACGGAGAGTAAGAGTTTGTCATTCAAAAAGAAATTAAGATGAAATTTTAACTTACATACTGTACATATGTACAAGAAAACCAATAATTATTTACATATAATCCGATTTTATATCTGAAGTCAACTATGAACTATCAAAATGGTCATTTTTCTGGTTTAAGAATATTCATTGTTAATTTTGTTTCTTTTAACTAAATAATAAATTTAATATTTATTCGCTTAAAAGCAAATAATTTTCAATGTACATATGTATATATATATATGTACATAGTTCTATGTACATATTTGAAAATTCGATTTTGTACATGTAAATACCTAATTTTCATATACATATGTACATATGTATAATTTTTTCAATACAGATTTTATTTTATTTTATTTTATTTTATTAATTGAAAAATCAACAGACAGGATGTACAGAGATAGGTATAAAAAACACAAAAAGTAAATAAATAATATATGTAACACCCGAGTCCAATAACAGATGTATGTATGTATGTATCATCAATCTGATTACTATACTGAATGCATACATTTTTATGCATTTATGTATATCGGTAACCCTTCAAACGAAAACAAATCTCGAATTATTTCAACATAATAATAAAAACTACGTACATAGATAAAGTAAAAATACAACTGTTGGTATTTTTAGCGAGTAGAATATTGAAACGAATGTACATATGTACATACATACATGTATCTATGCCTTTTAAAATCCTGAAAAATCCCTGTCATTGTCTGTCACTGTCACATAAAGAATATTGAAATACAATTATAAATTGAAAATTTGTGTAGCTTTTTCTACAAAAATGTCAATTTACTGGTATTTTTTGTACACTCGCGATTGTAAAGGGGGTGGTATGGTATAGTATATTGTGAACTACCTCCCCCTGGGGTTCTCATTACAGTAGGGGTGGTCTGTCAGTCGGTCGCGTGCTCTCATTTGTAAAGCGTTTCACCCCGCATAATATTTTAATGTCACCGAATCGTCTATCTGGATTTATATAACTTTCCAAATGTATATCTATCATCTCGTTAATGATGCGAAATAACAATCGCTTCCACACATATTTTACAACGACTCATTTTTCAGACAAAACTGCCGATTATTTTTTTTTACTTTCTACTCACATAAAGTGTAAATTTGGTTCGCCTCGAATGTGCGTCGTCACGCAATCTCATTGGGCGAATAATTTTGACTTTAAAATAATGTCATCAAAAAGTATAAAATAAAAGCCGCTATCGTTTTTACGATAGTGTTTATCCGCTTATTTGATTATGCAAATGTAACTAATACCGCGTATAAAAATAAAGTTTAATTAAACGATCGTTCCGATGGGCTATTTTGCATTAAAACGCTTTTAAACGTTGAAACATCGTATTTTTAACGATAATGCGTGATTTTTTCATAATCGAATCATTTATGCAGGCTGTCTTATAATGCAAACACTATATTTGCGAATTATTATAATTAATTAAAATGTCAACTGTCATTTTTTAAATTAAATTAATGCTATATCAGTTGCGTGTGGGCCTATACTTTTAACAATGTATGTTATGTATTTTTGATGAGTAATTTTAATAGTCGAAATTCAAATATTTATTGAATTAATCGGTTAGTCAACAGCCATAAAATACATTTATAATATATTTATATATTATATATAAAAAAATATATATTTTGATATGCGTGTCTTTATTGTATCGATGTAAAGAGTTTCTATAGATTTGTCATATGTATTGGTACTACATATGTACACTATCTATTTAACTATTACCTATACATACATGCAATAGGTGCCGTTGTTTGTTGTCTTCTCCTGTAGCATGTGCCAATTTGATAGCTCCATCACCTGTCACAAGGGGCATGAAGATACTCAACCAGAATGCTGTTAAATTGATTTTTTTATCTAATACATATACATATGCTAATCTGATTGAGGGATTGTTTAATTTGAGATCGAAAATCTCATGTATATATATATATATATTATTTTTGTTTTCAAATATACATATGTATATATTATTTTATTTTGTTTCTTATTTTATTTTTGTCTTCATATTTTATTATTGCTGAATATTGATTCGATGTTTTATTTTTATTTTTAAATTTTTATTGATATATTTTAATCATGCACTTATGTATATATATATATATAGTATAATAATAATCACACTCTGTATTAAATCTACATATAATGTCACTTTGGAAAAAGTGCAATAAATAATTTAGCAAATAAATATATTGTATGTATGTATGTATATTAATGTATTCATCTGCAATATTGAAATCGGTCCGAATGGCTAATAATATATTATAATAGCATAAATAAAGTCAGTAATCGGTGACAGTATTGAGTAACTGACGATATTCAAATGCGACTGGTATATGATAGCGAATCGAATCGGATCGAATTTCAGTTATAAAATTCGCCATTAAAATATATTAATCGGTCGCCGGAGTGCTTTTCCGGACCGTAACAATAAATGTCCGACTTATAATTTAATATTGAAATTCGCGGCTTATCCTAAGTTCGCCGACGAAACTGCGGAACGCGATTGAATCTTTGTCATTGGAGGGTTGGATTATTTTCATTGCGGACAATAAAATATTATTGAAGCCGTTCATGGTTGATTGGATCCGCTTTCGGATTGATAATAATTCTTCCGCAGTTGCTTTACGACGCCGTAAAAATTCGAAAATAATTTCCGCGGCGATTGAAATTATTCAAACTTCGACGTTATTTAGGGTTAATGATGATTTTTTATCGGCAAAAGGTCGAAATACCACTGCATCAATATGGAACGGCGCGATTAACCTTGAATATCAATTAGCTTGATTTTGATTGGATTGATTTTCGCTTTTGTTTATAAGACGCCGTTGGAATATTTTTCACTCGCACTGTGCGGTCCAAAAGTCATCATTTTATCGGATAAGCGTTATAGAAACGAATTAGTGACGATAGCATGGGTGATGATTGCTTTTAAATTGCTCATGAAAGAAATTATCGAGAACAATTTCTATAAAAAATATATAAAATTGTTGTGGATTAAAAATCGTTTCATTGCAGTGCGATTAGAAAACGTTTAAGATTTCTGTAACAAAATAATAAAATAAAGTAATAATCTATTTCTGTGTAAGTTAGTCATTAAATCAGTCACGATAATCCACCATCATTGTTCCGATTAAGCGGTTAAATAAAAATTTTATCGTATCATTCTATTCATTTAATTTGTTTCGATTCAATCGAAACAATATATATAAAAGGTTTCTACTGGCTTGCAATTTAATAAGATATTGTCTTTCGTATCGAATCGATTACGCCCTAAGGAGATATTTTGACGAAGGCAATTTTTACGGTCCGATAAAATGTTTCTGAAAAGTATTTCGAAAATCTTAATTTGATTTCCCTTATTATATACAAATTTTACGTTTCATTTTTCGAAAAAAATCTTCGTTTACGAGAATTATTAATTCTTTAGAGTTGGCCGATTTTGTTTAAAAATCACAGAATAATAAACATAGCACAATGTAAATATGTGCATTATATAGCAGCAGATGAAATTGAAATACTTACTTTATATTTATAATGCGGATAGAAGAAAACCTTAAACGATATTCTTAGGGGTGGGATAGACAGTGGCCCGAGGGCACAATTCCAAAGAATAATCATGTTTCTGAAGACAAAGAAGTTTTATTCTACAAAACGGATATTTTTCTTATAATGAAATCATCGCGAAGATGTCAGACGTAAAACGACGTTAAATTACAAAATATTGTCATTTAATATTAAATAATACGACTACTCACTTTATCTTTTATATTATAGCGCACCAGTTACAATCGATGTTAA
The DNA here is from genome assembly GCF_051622035.1 of Arctopsyche grandis. Taxonomy (NCBI): domain Eukaryota; kingdom Metazoa; phylum Arthropoda; class Insecta; order Trichoptera; family Hydropsychidae; genus Arctopsyche; species Arctopsyche grandis. Next base: position 23,581,746 of record NC_135359.1, read on the forward strand.
CTATTAAACTTTCAATTCATTTCTATATCTGAAAAATCTGTAATAAATTCAATTATATTATACGTATTTAATTTCAAACTCCTCTGAATATTTGTGTTTGTTTGAATATGGTTTCGTATCATAATTTTCATGTTGTCGACATGATTGTCGTTTGCTTTTATCGCGGTTATCGGCTCGGTTGCATCATGATAAAACACCCCCACCTATCTCGTTTGAGACGCTCATCCCTTGTTTCGCCACCCTCTTGAATGGCAATATCTTGTTACAAAATATCGTTTAATATAAGGGCGGTTGCTTTCATCTTCGCATCCAATCCACAACCAACGGCATGAGAAAAAGCACCTACATACATAGAGAGAGAGGATACATGCGTCAATGGTATAGAAAATTTTCATATTTTATAGCAGCTTCTCGTTTTTATTTTATTTTCATACGTAGTATTAAAAAATAAGACGACGTGGTTCTGTATTATTGCTGTTTTACGATTTTTAAATGGATACTTTTCATATGAGTAGTTTACTGCTTGTATTATATATAAGTTGTATGGTATGTACTACGTACGTCTTGCATAATCATTTATATTACCATATTGAATTTTTATGCGTTTTTCATTATTTTTTTTATTATTAGTACCTTATATGGCTTTAAGTATTCATAAAATAAATATTATACTTCTTTATTATGAGGGCACATGGTTTATTTTCGGCGCACTGTTCTTGCGTGCGCCCTCTTTGTTCTGATCGTCGTGCCCCGAGGACATACTCGAAAACGGAACCGTTTTGAAAATAATTTGCCTCCTCAAAATAATACCAAAAAAGCGAAATAATAATACTAAAAGAGATTTTTAATTTCCGTCCTGTTGCACCCCTCTCCTCAGTGTTCCGCGTAGAACTTCTAACAATAACATACCCGGAGAAGTTTCTCAAGAATCTCTCCCATTGATTTTAATTACAATTTTAAGCCAATTTGTGCAGGTGATGGTTCATTATATTCTAAAGATTTCGTATTCAAGTAGAATTTCCCACTGCGGGCACATCTACACTACTTAGTAAACTTTAATATAATACAATAGGTATTATAGGGCTTGGTCAGACTGTAAAGAAAACCTTCTCTCTCTATCAGTGCCAACTTCACGAGCAATTGAATTAATGTCGTGGTAGAATAGCCAGGCTTACGCACACTTGGAATTGGAAAAGATTTATGTATAGTAGTTTCCAAAGTGAGATAGGTGTGATTGCGGGTTCAAAAGAGTTTTCCTTCATTAACATAGGTTTATGTCGGTTTTTCAGACATTTTCCTGCTTGGAATAGGATTCATTTTTACACAAATCGATTTTTGTTAAATGATGTGTAATATATATGCAGTATAAAAATAGTATGTGATGCGTCTTATCGTAAGCTCACATACTGTGCTTTGTTTTCGTTTTTTTCTATATGAAGAATGTAAGCTGTCGTAAGAGACAATGTTACCTTACTTGGAAAATTGAGTTTTCATACTATAGTCGGGGTTGTGGGAACGTTCTTGCGAAACCGACGGGGAAATTGTTTTCCTAATTTAATATTTTCCCAGTTAGTACGGAAAGTCTATAAACGCATTGTCTGGAGAAAATTGAGAGCGCGCTGCAAAGTGACTGTAAAACGCTCGTTTAAACCGCACTATATCATACTTAAGATTATTATATTAAACTAGCAATATTTCGAGATATAACGAAAAAAATATGATGTTTTTAATTAAATTTACTCAATATCATGGTTGAATTTCTTTGCATAGGCAAAGGCGGGTGAACGTCAAAAAGAAAAAGTAAAAAGTTGAACTTTTTCATAAACTTTGGTGGTCTATGATCCATGTTAAGTTCGAGTACCGTGAGATAAGATTCGAAATTTGGCGGTTTCGTTCGTTTGTATATATAGGTAGAAAATGTTGACATCTCAAAGGAAAAATGCATATAAACAAATGTCAGAATTTTTGATAGCGAAGTCGTATGCGGGGTAATTCGTTGCAAATTCAATATGCACATTTATCATGTCTGCGGGAGAAAAATTCGAAAAAATATAATATTATACGTCTTAAAAATGTAATAACAAGCCCCTCGTACATCTATCATTGTCGGAATGATCCCGAGGGAATCCCCCGTTAAGATGTAAAATAGTTAACTTCGCGAGTTTTCCAAACTTGCATAATACACTTCCCATCATTCAAACGAATGCACCACACTTCATAAATCACCTTTTCGTTTGATGAATGATACGAAACTTTTCCTCGCTTTTGATTCGACGTAAAAAATGGACGCGTCGACAGATGAAACATTCCCAGTTCGACCCGATTTATAAATCATAAACATTTATAGAACGCAACACCTATGCATGTATGTTTGTACATTAAAAAAAGCTTTTCATTTCATATCAAATTTAAAATGAAAACTTTCTTTAACAAATTTTAATCAAATTAAAATATATTTTCATAAAAATATCTCAATGATATATAGATTCGTTTTAAATGTTCAATTCATTTCATTGATGTTGTTTGCAATTCAAATCCGTATGTTTGTTGGCCTGAACGTCAATGTCGCATCTAAGCATCACGTTCTACATTCAAATGATGTGGTTCTCTTTTTAAACAGAATCCACCCTTCCGGTTTACTTACATACAAACGGAAATTCAAGTCTCTCGTCCTGGTGGGTGCATTCGGCACATGCATCTATCCTTTGCTAGATTTCATCGAACCGCAAGCCGTAAAACTTGGATGCGGCGAAAATAGAGATGCGCCCGTTTGCGGTCTGAGCGAGTTACGCTAAGAAAGGACGTAAAACTTTTCAATTACCGGCTCTGTTGGCGCGCAAATCGACAAACTTGCTCGTCGTTGTGTCACTGACGACAAATGCGAAGCAACATTACAATAATAATTTGACATTCGAAAGCGTATACGACTCGTGTCGTTTTGGGATAGGGAAAAAAAAATTGAGATAAAATTTTAGTATTATAGATAGTAGTAGCGCTACGACTCAAACCAGCGTGATTGACGTTTCAATAGAAAGGTGTTTCTCTAAGTACCCATACCTTGCATTGTTGTCGGGGTGTCATATTCACAAGAGAGGTGTAAAAATACTCCCTAATGCAATTTTATGCCCTGATATGCATTATAGCGTTGACAAAGTGCATATAAACCGACGCAGGACGGGTGGCTACAAAGACTCTTTAATTTGTACCGTGAGATTAAAGTTTAAATGCGGAAACTCTACAAACGTGCCAGACTCGTTCCAGATGGAAAAAAAAAGTTCTCCTGAAAAATTTTAGTTAATTCAACTTTTAATGCTAGCATTGTATAATATAATAAGAATAAAACAACCACGTACATAATATTACACAATTTTATTTTACTGAAAACTTCTATGAACTTTTTTTTGTTCGGTTTAATTGAATACGTTTGTTTGTTTGTCATTATTGATAAAAATTAATCCATTTAAATACATATTATATATTTATATATGATACTTTAGTAGAATATTATTTTAAATACATACATATGCTACAAGTTAACATTTGGAGTCTACATGTATGTACTTGATTATCAACTTTAAATGCTTTTGGTCAATAATCATATTAAATGGTCAGTTATGCATATTGAATAATTTATTTTTAATTTACAATGTTGTCATATTAATATTACGGAATTTCTCCAAATCATTACTAGAGGTAGGATAGTCACAGTGCTATCCATTGTTCCATTGTTGTAAATCCTTTGTAAAAAAGGTTCGGCAAACCTTTAACAATGCATTTACAACCTTTGAACAATACGCGGCACCTTCTGGGTCCGGTGACTAGTCATTACTAAGGTTAAGCAAAAAACGGTACAGGAATAAACACGGTTGCTAAAACAAAATAATATAAGATAAAATAAATCAATATATTAAAAACAAATGAAATATTAGAACATTCTATTTACGATCTCAAATTAGACAATCCCCCAACCAGATCATCATATTTTAGTTTAAACAAATCCAATCTAACAGAAATCTGCTTAAGAAGCTTGATGCTTCTTGCGACAGGTGACGAAGCCATCAAATTGGTACGTGGCACAAGAGGAGAGAACAAACTTCGGCATCTAATGTACCTGAGTTGGCTGGAAGCACTGAAGCTCAATTCTGCAAGAATTTGAGAATTGCTCACCAAACCAACCAGTAACTTAAAACAATGCTTATCCAAATATAAGTACTCTACATTGTGACTCGAGGGAATAATTGGACAATTTATTTTGACAGTTGTGAAGATATATAGGTATAATAACTGATGAAGAATGTGTTGCCCAAAATTGGTTAAATTTAAGTTCAATTCATGGAAATAAACGCTTTACATGCTTATATTTTAATACATATGTTATGTATGTAGGAGCTTTGAGAATATTTTACATATTTAAAATAAATTTTTAAATGTAACAGAATATATATTTTGAATAAATTGGAATGAGAAAAGTGTCGCAGCGCAAAACTGTTTACACTGTATGTTTTTAAATACGATTATATAACTTTTGCGACTTCCGTAAAGTTCTCTTTGAGCATGATTTCCCAATAGGTTCAACTCTAAGCATAATATTCGATGAAAATATTAATTTACATTCGTATGTAACATTGACTTTGGTGTGGCACTGTAGTTTTTTTCTTCGCACTTTCGGATAGATAAGCCGTTTATTGTTACCCAGGTATTACATTTTACGAGAAAAATAAAATTCGTAGGAAACGAAATTGAATGAATATAATGAGGACAAGGGATATAAACATTCCAAACAACTGCACCCCAAATTTCGCATAAAAGTGTAGTGAATAAGGGGCGGTCGGCACAACCAGAATCAGCCATAATGGAATTCCTCGCGCGATAGATTCCCTCGGAAAGAAGCTTCCTTTTTATTTTATTTGTCGGAAATCGATTCAACAGTGGCTGTGAAGATTGAATCTAATAGACGACTAATTTTAAAATCGAATTCCGCAGAATATAAACGATTTTGGAAAACATGAGATCACATATATATGAGTGTTTTATTACATTGCATACAAACGTCCATTTATATGTATGTATATGTTCATATGTATGGATGTGTTCTCGTATATTATGAACATTAGTGGCACGCTTTCAGAGTTATCAAATAGTATTATACTTAGAAATATATGTATATACGTGTACATACATAATTTTAAGATCCCTAAATTAAAATAAAACGTATTCCTATATGTACTTATATATAGGTACATATGCCATGTATGTATGTTAAAACTCAAAATTAAACCAGTAATACTTATACATATGTATATACTACTTTATTTATTGTTATTTATATTTTTATTTTTATTTTATACGTTAGTATTATTCAAGGCCATTACAAACATCGACCGTAAAACATATGCATAGAGACATCTATGAAAACAATTTTGCAGCACTTTAAATAAAAAAAAATGCTGTAAACTCAAATTTTGCGAGGAATAAGACAAGATTGCCAATTTTTTGAAACCGTTTCCAGTGAAATCAGATAAATTGGCAAACTGTGAAAGGAAGCGATCGACCTTGGATCGCTCTGGTTAGCAACAAATCCAGGAATAAAACCAATGACCACACAATCGAAAGCATTACACGCTAACCACTGATATACATAGGTTGCTGGTTACTTGTTGTAATAAAAATATTTTCAACATTCTGGAGTCAATTCAGAATATGTACAGTCAAATCTCTTCCACTTTCTGAAGTCGATTCAGTAAAATACAGTCAAATATCTTGTAAGTTGTGACTAATTAAATTATTTCGTTATACTAAAAATGCATTTAATTGAACAGGATAAAATTAAAAACAATAAATTACATAATTCTGGACCGCGTATTATGTAATTTATTGTTTTATTGTAATTACTTATTTACTGGGAATATTTTGTTTTAATATTCGGTATAGCAAAATTTGATCATCAATGTGCAAATAAAATTAATGGATTTCTTTACACATTAAAGTCTAAAATCTCATTTACTTTGCATCATAGTCTGTTAAAAAATTAAATTAATCAATAATATATTAATATATATTATACATGTTATAAGTAGAGGTAGGATAGTCACAGTGCTATCCATTGTTTGGCAAACTTTTAACAATGCATTTACAACCTTTGAACAATACACGGCCCCCTCAGGCTCCGGTGACTAGTTATAAGCAGCTAAATAAATACTTCGTGAAAATTTTCAATATCAACCAAGGTTACTTGACAATAATTGAACCGATTGAAGTAGTACCAATCATTCAATGTTTACAGCTCATTTTCTATTCGTTTTTGTTCATTTCTACTAATATACGTACTGTAGAAGTACTCTTATCGAGAAAAAAATTGCCTGGTTATATTAAACGATCGAATTGAATCAATTCGACCTGCATTATCAATTTGTAATACGCCGAATTGAGATGTGGGCATTCGCCTGACGTACTCGGCGGAGTGAGAAAGACTTCTCGAATTTCTCCGCCGACAATAAATCATCTCCCGAACGATTAATCTCGAATCGGTTCATTCCTCGTCTCGGCTGCCTCACCTGGACCGCGAACAATTTGTCACCAATAAAGGCAGGCATCTGCGGGATGCCCCCATTGTGCGACGGGTCTCTGGAGCTCGCCAGGTATCCCCATCGATGCACCGTTGCACAGGGGCGCACACCCCATTGTATCGGCAGGATTAGTTCAGGTCTAACTAACGAGATACAGACTGTAGGGGCGCGTTCGAATCGAAAAGCCGCTAACACACCTCACGAATTTAATCCCTCTCTCTTTTTATTTAAGTCAAAATAACATTTTCGCAAATCGTATAGCCCGTATCATCAACTCCAGCGGTGCACAAGCGGGATGCCTCAGGTGTGTCCGAAGCTTCCCATCATGTATTTTATATTTTAATCAACATTAAAAAATAAATTTTTTTTTGAGGTTTTATCTATATACATACATATATGAATATAAAAACTTCGTCACACCACTAAATCGTTTATGAACTAAGAGGTTAGTAAAAATGAATGTCTTTTTGTCTGTTTGTCTGTCTGTCTCGTATAGGCTCCTAAACGGTGACACGACAACTCGTTCACAGACTTTCCGTAAACCGAGGATGCGCTCCAAGCATTACGTATACGGCACATCTCTTTCTCACCCCGTCTGTTCACCAAGATCTCGTTTACTATACCATTACGTGTGCAGCCATCTCTTTCACAGACCGTCTGTTAACGGTGAACAGACGGTCTGTGAAAGAGATGGCTGCATACGTAATGGCATAGTAAACGAGATCTTAGTGAACAGACGGGGTGAGAAAGAGATGGCCGTATACGTAATGCCTGGAGCGCATCCTCGGTTTAAGGAAAATCTGTGAACGAGTTGTCAGGTAATCCTCCTAAACCACTAAACCGATTATGATGGAACTTTCAGGATTTGTTTTATGCATGTCCGGAAAGCGTACTGTAAAAAAAATCGCCCAAAAACGGGAACGGAAACGGGCAAAACGGGAATGAGTGGCATTGCAACGCAATAATTTGACAAATGGGAATGGGAACAAGAACAAGAACCGGAACGGGAACGAAAACGAGAACAAGAACGCAACGAGAATTACATGCGTTATTGTAGCATTGCAACGCATGTCGGGTTCAGCTAGTTTATTTATACAAGCTACACCAATTTTTACTAATACGGAATCTTTTGTCAACATTGTACATGAATATTATTCAAAACCAATTACAAATATCTATCATCAAACATAACAATCATCATACATAGAGAAATGCACTGCATAATAACTCCGGATAAATTATTTTCAATCGAGGTCAACTCAGGGCTTGAACCAGGGAACCTCTTGGTGGTTAGTATTAACGCAACTGAACGAAATGTTAGCGACCCAGAGGTCCCGAGTTCGAGCCCAGGTAATAGACTTCGTTTGAAAATAATCATACGTTGTATCTGTATTGTAATATTTTTTCAGTGCATTCTGCTGGTCAGATTTGGATATTTGGAAGTTCAAGTCGATTGTCTCCTAACAAAATTTGACAATTTATATATAATTTAATTTTTGTGACGGTTTCCCTCAAATTGGCTACCAACCATCACTGACTAATTACATTTACTTAATTTCAAATTAATATACATATATATGTATGTATATGTATATATTTTTTGTAGTAACGTAATTCTTAGTAGGTCAATCATTTATTAAGTATTTATGCTTGAACCCATTTGAGTCATTTTTTTGTAGTCTGCAACTTTATGAAACGTTTTTGTACAATGTAAAAGCAAAATTAATAAAAAATGAACGTAAAGCAACAGTACATATTATATTGCATTGGCTCATGTTGCTTCATATTATTATGTCATGGTTTATGTATATGTGCACGTGCTCGTCATATGGCTTGGATCTTTTAAGCAGATATGTACATCCGTTTATAGGTAAGATCGATGCAGTAGGCATAGAAAGGTAGACCTACTTTCCGAATGGTACAGAAACGCGAGAAACAAAGTAACATATGTAGATACACTAAGACTTATCTAAAGGTCTATGTATTTTGCAACATACAATGTAGAGAGATAAATAATAATAAGACAGCAGTAAAAAAAATTGTTTTTTCAATATTATATATATATATATATATATATATATATATATATATATATATATATATATATATATATATATATATATATATATATATATATATGTGTATATATATATATATATATATATATATATATATATATATATATATATATATATATATGTATATATATATATATATATATATTTATTTAAATGCTTTTTATTATTACTAAATTATTTTCACAATACATCTTATATCTATTTTAATAGCTACTAATCTACTGATCATTTTCTATTTTACAATTTTAATTTAATTTTGTTAGTAATCATAGTATTATATTATGCAATGTTAATGGACAGCATAATAGGAAAAAGAGCTCAAAAACCTATTTACAATCCTTATACATGCTCATAATACATCTAATACATAATATTAATTAAAGACTCACTAAAGTCGATGACCAAAAGAAGATTGTTTTTAGGTAATCTGTGTTTATACCAAAAGGGTATAGACATTTTGTTGTAATCACCGAGACTCTTCACAGTGTGTTAGTATGGTTATTAGTGATTCTGTCATAGAATCTACTGGTTAGTTTGTTAGTAATGTCTGTAACAAACGGAATAGTATTTATGGCATGCAGTTTTTTCAAGTTAGTATGTGTGTATTATAAATTGTTTTTAGTGATTTATTTTGTATTATTTGGAGCTTGGAAAGGTTAGTATTCGAGGCGTTATTCCATACAGGTGAAGCATATGTTAATAATGGTAATATGAGCACGCGATATAATTTTATTTTATTTTGAGTTGATAAAGAGCTATGGCGATTAAATATTGGATATATTGAGGATATACCCCGCATCACCTTGCATTTCGCTCCCTCAATGAGAGGTGCCCATCTCATTTTTTATCGAACGTTACTCGTAAATATTTTATTCAATATTATATGTACATTTATGTATATGTATGTATGTGAATGACCCAGTTACGTATGTAATATATAGAATGTGATGAATTTTATTATTTGATTTTTGGGTATTGTTGCATTAAAAAAGTTTTTGAATCAGTGCTTTATTCATTGGATGCTGGAATTTTTGGATATGCGGATCAGCATTCGTGCGAATTGATTAGGACGATGGAGGGTGTGCGGTTGACTAGGTCTGACTGACGTCGCTTACATACAAAGCGATCGCCAACCAGCAGTACACGCACCGTTGATGAGAGCAGACATTTTTATTCGTTTTATGCACCGGCTGAAATGCACCTAGCATAACAATCGACCAGTTTTTACCTATAAGCGTATGCTTATGGGGCGAAATACGTAAGTGCATGCATCAATCGGGTGCATTTGTGCGGAGCGATGCAGTCCGTGTTTTGTGGCCGCCTTTGTGCTCAATCACTTAACTATCAACTCACGTCGGACAATTTGAATGCAAAATTCTTGGATGTCCAGACTTCAATATTCCAGGGGCAATCCGTCGGAAGCTGCGCCAGCTTCCAATAAAGCCATCAGCAGAATTCCAGGTATTCATCTCGCGAGTTCGTGTATGCGAAACGTTCGGTAAAAATAACAAGACCCGTCACCTTCGAATATAACGGGCGAAATTTCCAATTTAGTTTACACAATATTAAAATGCAAACATTTATTATAATATAACATATTATAAGCATTTATCGAAAAACATCAAAATACATGCATATTTTTTTTTAATTATAAAATTACAAATATATTTCTTATAAAGTACATATTATACTTACATATATGTGTGAAAATAAAAAGCTTTATCACTGTCCCTCTCCAAAAAAGAGACTAGCTCTTGTGCTTGGAAAGCGGTACAGTTATGTACATGTCGAAAAATACATTTTTTTTAAATATAAATCATACTTATGTCAATAAACTAATTAAATAGTTACTTATTTTCTGAAGTGTTCATTTAATTTATTTATTTTTTAACTATATCCTGAATTTTCTTGATTTCCGTAGGGAAATTATTGAAACTTTTTATGCCTAAATATGTGAAATTCTACTGTTATTGTTTGGTGTTACATTTTGGTATTTTATATTTATTTTGATATCTTAAAGATGTACATGTTTCAAGTTTTTCTTTGATATTTGAATAAATATGTATAATATTTGCCAATTATTTATAAACTGGTGTGATATGATCAGTTTTTATTTATTTTTATCTTAAGAGTTTTATATTATTGTAAAGTAAATAATATCTTGATTTTTTTTCTCATATGGAAATATTTCTCATATTTTTTCAATCAATCCTTTTGATTTTCATAAGCAACAATAACACCGATCAACAAAAAAAATCACGTTTTTGAGTTAACCGAGTGGAATTAATCAATCTTTACTTGACCCACTGAATTTGAATCATGATAATGATTTTTGTTGGTTTGCTCTCGCTTGTGAGATGAGTATTTTTTTTGTTGTTTTTTGGCTTTTTCAGTTTTTTCTTCAATATCTAGGATTGCTATACCCAATGTTAGTACTAGAATTAATAGTTAAATGTTTTTCAATTAATTTTGATTTTTTTGTCGCTCGGTGTAATTAACCAAGTTTTCCAAAAAAATATCTTCAATATTCTTTCATAAAATATAAAAAAGTTATCTTCTTTGAATGCATGAATAAAAGCTCATATCAATGAGATAAGTGAAAATAAAATAAAGCTGTGATAACACTTTTGTATGGAATCGTCATTCATTTTATATTGAAAAAAAGGTTTGTGTGTGAAAAAAAAATGTTGAAAAAGAAATGTTTTAATCTCGGAGAGTAAATTTTTTTGATAAATGCTTTCGATTTTATTAAGTTCCATCTAAGTCCAATGTAGGACTTAAACCATTCGATTTGCTAAATTTATTTAGTTAAAAATGATAAAAAAAACGGTTCGTCTGTAGTAACAAGACAATAAAATAAAATATGGTAAAAACAAGAATGTAAAATAAATATACATATGTATAAACAGAAATTGTAGGAAATAAAATATAAAAATACAAAAATTAACAGAAAAAAATGACTACAAAACCCATTATTAGGAATTACTACAAACCCATTTTAGGAAACCATCAAGTTTGTTTTCAAAAAGCTTTTTGCTTAGAAGTTACTAATTTATTTGGTAGACTTCCAAATTTTAGCCACTCTGTTTGATAAGAAGGAATCATAATTAATTAATTAGGAACGTTAGGAGGTTAATCATAATATTATGCCAATCGAATATTACCCCACGTGAATTATTTTTCGATTGATGTCATGAATTGGTCGAGGAAATCGGATGGTGTGATGTACTATCAACTATCAATATATGTAGATCAAATCTTACTCTGTTTAAATTGTGTCTTTTTAAAATACTAGCATAGATTTAACTCGAGCCTAAAGACTATATTTAGATAAGACACATCGAAGGGTGAATTCTCATATCGTCGCACGCCAACACCCGCATCATCTTGACTGATTGCCATAATCTCACATTACACCATAAAGGATTCTAACTTCGGCGCTCTAAATGCGTCGACCGCGACGACATCTCCCAACACGGAGATGACTTATCCGCGCCTCGGTTTCGATTTATACGGGTGTTTATTCGAAGACGTTCGCGGGTCGAAATTACGACGAGCCCTTTTTAAGCGGCCATCAATCAAGCGGGGGCCTTCTACATCTTTCACAGCTCCTTGTAGCCGAGTCGTTCGAATAAATCCTATTAAAGAAGAAGAAGTTGGCACTAGGTGGGCTATAGTGAGAGTCGCGCCTACGGGCGTGTAATAAACATAAATCCGCGGTTTCAACGTCGCCCGTTTCAGACTTGTCCCATAAACACAATAAAAAGGCGTGAAACTTCACGGTTTTGTTTTGAAACCGTAAACGCTGAATTTCCAAACGCGAAAGTTCAACGGGGCCGAAACGACCCGGAGGAAATCTAGAGATAACGACGACATCGTTATGGCGATGTTTGTTTTCGGGAAATTAGTATATGAAATTCAGCAGGAGGGGTGGTACGACACGACACTCGTCTACAAAGATTCGATACCGGGATACGTGTGAATAGATGGGATAGGCGATTGTTGAAACTTGGATCTCGAAGTTTGTATAGATCTAGCACGCGCTTTGTACTAGAAAACTTATAATTGGACTTCTTGTATCGCGCATGTGTACGCTCATACATACAATATACAAGGATTTCTAGTAAACTTGAAGCGTATATTAATTAGTTTATTCATAAGACTACAACACATAGTGTAACTATCGAAAGGAGAACGTGCTAGGGAAATTCTTAAACTTCGTAATACATACATAGAAACACTTTTCGGTACAGGATGTGTGGGCACATACAGTGTAAAAGCTCTTATATACCATGTATTGAAGGCAAGCTATTCAAAAATGCTTACTTATGTTGCATATATTATATCATAAAGATATTCACTTATCATTGTCAATCGTTAACCTGAAAAGCCTACACAAGTTCTACCCCAGTGGCTACCAACATGGGCGCACGCTATATACGGGGGGCAATTTGAATTTTTGTGGGGGGGGAGTAATATCATTAATTTCGTTAACTACTCGTGATTTTCATTTGGCATATTGTCTGCTGTGCGAACACTCTTTGACCAACTTTGACAAGAAACGTAGCACTCGTGTGTACCATACCTTGAATCAATTTAAGAATTTGACATAAAAGTTTGAAAAAAAATCAACAAAATAATCATTTTTCTCAGAGACGAAATTCTAGTAAAAATCGTACTCGTGAAGGTAGTTTCTATTCCTATATCTAAATTTGTATCATAATATAGAGATGTATTTAAGGATTTAAATCATAATATAGAGAAGTATTTAAGGATTTAAATCATAATATAGAGAAGTATTTAAGGATTTAAATCATAATATAGAGAAGGATTTACTTTAGCAAAGTATTTATTTTAACAACATAGCTCATTGGTTAGCGTATAATGCTTTCAACTGAGGGGTCGTGGGTTCAATCCATGGCCGGGTGCTACTGGCGAGATCTTGAACATGAATATGTGACTGTAGGTCGATTCTCTCCTATTAGATTTCTCATAAATTTGAGTTTCTACCAGTTTGAATTTGTTGATAATAAATATGCCAACCACTTACATATTCTGTAAAAATGTATGCATCTCTTACATTTCGACTTTCTCCATAGTTATCTCTATGGTATTGTACTTAAATGTAAATATAATTGTATTTAGAATTGTTAGTACATACTTATTTACAAAAAAATGGGTTTGTCTAAGTTTTTTTTAATTAGATTTACTTAAACCACTTATATTTATCAGAATTTCTCAAAAAAGACGTAGAAACACAACGTATTGAAAAGTTGAGAACAAGAAAATTCTCAAAAAAATAAAATAAAGGGGGCATGAAGATTGTTAAGGCATGAAGTGAGGCGTTGCACAAAAAAAGGTTGGGAAGTACTGGCAACTCGCTCAATTCCCACCACTGATATGACGTCACGTATATTTTATTCGATGGTAAAACATTCTTGCACGCACGTACATCTCACAATGCATGTCAAAATCTACTGAACTCTTTAAATATTAAAAAGTACGTTTCTGAAACAATGAGAAATATAGAAATACCGGAATTGGAGATCGTCATATTTGATTTAAAATATTTAATGACATGACGAACATACATATGTACCTACAGTTGAGGAGGCGTTGATTTAATAAAATCAATTCCGAGTCGCGCTTGAAAGCTTTTGAAAATGATATAGGCACAAATCTATCATATGTCATATGTACGTGTGTTAGTGTAATCCAAGCTAAGCGCTCGCAGTAATATTAGGCGAAGCGGGCCAAGTGCTAATGTATGACCCGTCAAAAGAATTATGGTGTAGAGGTCCTCTCATGGCGGCGACATGTCTCCACCAAAAGTGACGTTAATTGCTTCAGACTGGAACATGGCCGCCGAAGAAGACCCACGCGAGAAATCGGCTATTTCGGATTCAGACCCCTTCACCCTCTTCCCATTACTTGAAAGCCGTTTAATACGTTTCAATATCGTTTGAGAGGATATTTTCAAAACTTTCTGTCGGCGAACTTTGTCAATTTTATCCAGTGTATTTACGAAGTCTTCAGGTGAAGTCATATTGTTCGTCGCCACGCCGTCTAGTATGGCTGAGGATTTTGTTTCCAAAGATTACGACGGGAAACTCGCAGTAAATTCAGGTGCTATTCATACAGGAATCTTTTGTGTTGTTTTATTGTTAAAGTTTACATTGTTACGCTCTCTCTCTCTCTCTCTCTCTACGTCTACTTCTTTTAGTTACAGGTAAAATAAGAACGAAGACGGTACGTGGGCAACTTTCGTCGTACCTGCCTTTATTGGAGTGTATGTGCGTAGTAAATCTTAGTTATGAATAAGATCTTAACAATCGCAACGGAAAATGGAACAAAATTAACTTCGAAGTTTGTTTTTTCTTCATGTTTAATATTTGTTGTTTGATCCTTTGAAGCAAGCACACTACACTATCTTTGAAAAAAAAAACACACACACACACACAGGTATTTCATTCAATAGCTGGATACTTTACTTCAATAATAAATAGATGCCAGTTATATTTTAGTACACATTTAATAATAAAAAAACAACACCATATATGTATACATATGTACATACATAAACGCCATCCTCTTTCCAATTTCTAAATCCAGTTCTACCTTATTGATTCCGTATTAATTACATATTAAATATTGTTTTTATAATGTATTTGTATTTTTATTTTACTTTTATTATACGTACATTTCTAAGATAGGTGCCATGATAGGTTGCCCCAAGGAGACACCTATAGTTAATTTTTTGTACATAGGTACTAAACATTGCAACACAGTTATCATTATACGATTCAATAGCGTCATCTATAGACAAACTGGTACAATCAATTCGATATATGTACTACGAATTTGCGAGAAACACATTCTACATACAATGTACATAGGTGCATATTGTTAATATCAACAAATTTTCTATGCGGTAAATTTGCGAGAAATAAATTTATAATTATATTCAAATAATGGTGACTAATGAAGATAGGTTGCCAATTGGTTTGGAACCGTTTTAACAATGAAATCAGATAAATTGGCAAACTCTGATGTGAAACGGAGTCGCATTATGTTATATATACATATGTCATAAAAGCAATAAATAAAAGCGTACAAAAAAATATGTATATATTTTTACGCAATTAACAACAGTATAGCTTGGTGATTGCATTTATGTTGAGCACCGAGAGGTTACCAGGCTCGATCCCATGCTATTCTTCAATGCTGCTGGCCAGACTTGGATATTTGTGACTGCAAATCGATCGTTTCCAATCAGAGTTTGCCAATTTATCTAATTTCATTGTTGAAACGGTTCCTCCATAAAATTGGCCAAAACCACCCCACCCGCTATGTTACAAATATCTGAATTTGATTTATGTACAATATGTAAAAATTTATGTATAAGTCTATACCCATAGATGGCTCTATGGATTAATTAATTCTTAATTTCGTGTTCTTTAGCCTCTCAAAATACTGCGATTTATGTTATAAAAAAATTCTGCAATGTTTGTAATTAATTGTCCAGGGAGATGCATTGGGGTTTACCTGTTCTTCCTTCCTGGGATATATCTATGTAAAAAATAAAAAATAAAATTTAATTATTTAGTAAAAAAAAAGAATAAATAGCATTACAACGTATACGTTCATACACACATATAACATTGATACCACAAAAGTTTCTAAAAATTAATAAAAATCGAAAAAATATATATAAAATACTTGACAATTTAATTAAACGATATTCATCTCGAAAATTCTGAAATTACTTTTTGCAATTTGAATGTGCTGGTATATTTATTGTTTGATTTGTGCCGTTGGGTGACTAAGGACGTCAAAATTGGCACGGCCTTCAATTATTTCTGCAAGTCTGATTTCGAAATGCAAAAAAGCATCGTCCTCTGATCGAGGGACAATAATATCCTGTCCCTTTATGATGGAGCCTGTTCGTCAATCGAGAGACCATTGTCCCGGTGTGCCGGAAATGTGGTGACCATTGTGCGCGCAGCTTCATTCATACATTTCGCAAGGACGACACCATTATTCTTTGCTAGTATTCCGTTGTCATTGTTGATATTGTGGTCCTGACACGCCATAACATTATCCCATCCGTTTTATTGAATCACCTTTTTTTCGAAGGCTTTGACCGTACACTCGACTTGAAAAATCGCCGCTTTTCAAACAAATTAAATACAAAACATCATAGCAATCGGAATCCAATACGATTCTGATGAGAAATCAATACTTGATGTTTGAATGTTGACTGCGTTAGTTAAATTATTTTGTATTTGGTAGTTGTGTGCAGGAATCGGCCGGAACTATCTAATTGTGAATCGGTTCAAATAGTGAATGGACATTGAATTGATGATGATGAAATATGATTGGAGTGTAACGTTCAATTCGCACACCCCACGTACCAAATTATCAGCAAATGCACGCGTGTATTAAAACTGACCCCCTCACGTCCGACGTAACCCTTTCGCCAAATAATGATTGTTCCAACGTAATATTTCCCTTTGATGTTTTTTCATAACAATATTTTCTCCCTGCCATAATATTCCTTTGATATCCACCGGCGCATTGTTCTTTTGATGGTGCTTATGTTTAATTAAAAACAATTTTCTATTTGCGGGAGGAGGGGTTGAAACAGCCAACCACCCATTTTGCTTTTGGAAAAAAATTCACCCACCTGCCGTCGAACACAATGCAACCGCTGAGGACGCTAATTTTGTATAATGTATACATTAACTTATTTGGGTACGTGTATAATATGAAAACTGTTCGTTATAAAAGGTCAACAGAAGGTAAACATAATAGACCTTTACAACCATTGCGATGTTATAATGTATATTTTTTTAATCCATTGATACCATTCATATATTTTTAAGAGCTTTTTTTATACTCAAAAGGGTTCGACAGAAGAATATGAAGATTCTCAAAATGAAACAATACAATGAAAAATATTAAAAATAAATATTAATTAACCACCGAGTTAACCACCACGTCAGTAAAAATAATGTAAATAGCAAAAAAAAAAAATATCATAATCGAGCTATCTCTACATTTATGTATATTTGGATATATGTATTTTCCTTAATAAGCTACAACCCGAGGTACGAAATGTTGTCGGATCTTTTCCTCAAATAATATAAAATATATAATTTTAATTACTATATAACATTCATATGTTTATTATTTTATATTTTTTATATGAAACATTCCTCTTAAATTATTATTATGAATTTTAATTGTCTAAACAAAATATTTTCAATAAAATCTATAAAAAAAGAATTGAAATTCAAATAACAATGTACTATAGTTTAAGATTATGTACACATGTATTTATGTTCATAATGTTCTATGGAAAATGATACAAAATTTTTACTTTTAAAATATAGTGTATGTTTGTATATAGTCCAAGTGTACATTTTGTTTGTAGTCCAAGTGTACATTTCGTTCGTTCATGAACATTCTAGTTTGTTCATATACGAACCAATTTGGACAGTTATAGTATACACGTAAATGCAAATTGACAAACGAACTAGTTTATTTATACACGAACCAATCTCGCCAGTTATAATGTACACAAATTAACAAATCGTTAAACGAACTACATAGTTTGTCCATACACGAACTATTAGGCATAAGTTTAATTATTCTCAATCATTTGTTCCATCCTCTATATATGTTTGTATATAAATATGTGTGAATGCTAACCCTAGGTTGCAATGGTTTTGATATTAATGGAAACGGGAACTATAGCTACCATGGGTTATAAGTTTCTATAGAATTTATTTTTGAATTCTTGGCATTTTGACATTTCAATGGTATTGAAAGCTCAAAAGGTTTGACGGCAAAAAGTTTCATGTGACACCTCTATTTGAGTCTATTTAAAGATAGCATTTGACTGTTCAAACTGTTCAAACCGTTCAAACAAAACAGCATTCAAACTTAAACCAATAGTTCGTGTATGAACAATCTAGTAATTTCATAGACGAACCGGATTGAACACTTAGACTGAAACATATACACATGTAATTACATACATATAATATAAATTATGGAATACGACGATACAAAATCAATCACATATACTCATTATTTATAATGATGGTATTTGATACATATGTATGAACAAAAGTTTGTTCAAATGGTAGAAGTTAATATATATATATATATATATATATATATATATATATATATATATATATATATATATATTTTATCTATTTATTTTTTACATACATATATACCAGGAAGACCTTACAAGTAAACCCCAATGCGCCTTCCTGGCCAATTACAAACAATGCAGAATTTTTATTACAAGTCGTTGAATTACGAGACACTGAAATCTCGCAAATTAACGAGACATCTATGAATTGTACATACATTTTATTGTACATTAATCATACTCAAATAGTGGTGACAGAGTAGGTAGGGAGGAATTTTAGCCAATTTTAATCGGGAACCGTTTCAACAATGAAATAAGAGAAATTGGCAAACTCTGATAGGAAACGATCGACCTGGAGTCATAAATATTTAAGTCTGACCAGCAGCCTACAGATATACTCAGAAGAATTCTTTAAATCGAGGTCAGCTCATGGGATCAAACCCGGCGCCTCTCGGTATTATGTAGGCAGAAGCTTAACGACCGAGCTATGCTGCTGGCTATACATAATGTATAAGTAAATATGTAGAAACTTTTTTGGTGTCAATGTTTTGAAAAAAAAAATTATAATGCTGTATGTTTCTGTTTTTTTTTATAAATAAATAAATTTTATAACTTTAAAATTGTAATAGTGACAAATTTATGGACACGGTGTTTATAGCGTTGTTTTCGGTGACACTTTAATATTCTATTTTATTTGAAGTTCGAAATAGAAAACGACACACTGTAAGCTGTTTTATTTTATTTAAATGTCTCTACGACTATCTATGTACATACATACTATACATAATATAATAGCATTTTATGCAAATAAAAATCATTAAAGCCACTAACATCGTTACCGCAAATCAGGCGATTTGGATCGACCGATGCGCGTTAGTAAATTGCGTCAGTTGCGAATTATACTAATCCGGAACCGTAAATTACGACACCCGGTTTTCCCGCATAGGACCGACGCATAATTGTATTATTATGTAGTGCGCAAAAATTAAACCCGGTTTTGCGAGCTCACAATCCGGATAAACCGCCGACGCGAGAGTGCACGCAGCAGCTCGCACTGCAAAAACTTGACGCTCTAATTTCGAGCTTTTCGGCAAAAGCTCTGCGCGGATGAAAACTCGACAGAAAATATCCTGAAAACGTAAGCTGCCAGTTAGAGGGTACAGCTACGAATCGATATTATATTGTGGGGTTGGTTTTATTGCCCTGCGTTCCCTTGCACACATACATACATACACACCATTACGCAGCCGAGCCAGCAAAGTTTACTTTATTAGAATTGTCACACCTTCTTTCCCCCAAGTTCTTTGACGCAGACGTTTCATATTGCCCTTCGTCTGCCTGCCTCCCTTCTTCACATATATATTAACTTCGTCGTCGGGGAAAACGTTAACAGGAAGCACAGTTTGGATAGCACGCGTGAGAAGAAATCACAAAATTACGCACTGTCGCGCGCACGTTCAAATTAAGGCCCTTTAGCTTCTTCGACTCCCTTTTTGACGTTTTCTAACTTAAATATGCGAACAACATTTAATAGAATATGTGAAGAAAATTTAAAATAATTTCACAAGAGACGGCACTCTGTCGGCTGTTTGTCAAACTAATATTTAAATAGAATTTCAAATTGTGTTCTGAAAATATAATAAAACATATGAAAAACAATTTAGTAGTATTTTAATATGCATTTAAATTTTTTCACGTCGATTCTTTTGTTTTAATTGAAAAAAGTGTTTTATCGACAAGTATGGTGCAGTTCATCGTTTTACATGTAAAATTTATAAATAAATCACAATATATAATACAGAGTGCATTTTGCATAATGATAAATGTAGCAATTACTATTATATAACATTGATAAATACCGTAAAAAACTTTCTTTCTATATGTTTCAGATGTATCAAATTTGACAAGGTGAAGAGTAAATTTTCCTTTCAGTGAGGGTAATAAGTGGAAAACACTTCTAGGATTTACTTCATGTAAAGGTTTGATTATTTTAATTTATACGACTTCGTTGTATATTTTCATAAAATTTATGCTTTAATATGTATGACATCACACTCATCGTATTACATTGTAATACTAGATACATAGATAGTATATAAAAAATAAATTGCAAACATAAAATAATATATTATATTAGCAATGAAATAGTGTCCATTTTTATTACATGGATTTTATGTATATCTGCTTAAGTCAAATAATAATAAATATAGACTATTATTATAGAGGAATATGAAATTATCATTATATTATAAATCATATTATACTTGGAGTAGACGAGAAGAATGAGAGGCGATCTACATAATTGAAGCCTATAAAATTATAAATAACCATTACAATTGTCCTATGATAAACCTCCCTACGTTCAACAATAATAATTATCTGAGAGGTCAATACTCTCATACTCCAAAAAAATATTTATTAAAAAACAATTAGAGAATCCTTCTTTTCAAATAAAGTGGTTAAAGTTTGGAATGTCTATCCAATAAATAAGCTTCTACATATGTAGTAACTTAAACCTTTTTACAAACAAACTCGATGATTTCCTTAAAATAAATGGGTTTCTGTATGTAGTTTTTCTTTATTTTCAAAGCTAACTTTTTCTTTTGTATTTTCTCTCGTTTGCTTTATTTTCGTCTATTTTTAGTGGTTATTATTTTCTATTTGGTTTTCGTAGTTGATTTTTCATTATCTTATTTCATATTTGTATTTCTTTACTACTGTATGGATTATCAAATCCCTTGGGTCCTTTCCGCTTTGCCGCCTTTCCCAAGTATTCTTAAATAAAAAAATATTAGACACTCAAAATGTTCCATCATATATATTTAATATCAATTCTTTAATAACTTTCCACGTACATATATGAAGCAATAATGTTTAGAATATGACTGAATGCTTAAAATAAGGCATTATAACATGAATAATTAGTCTGATAGTATTACATTAAATAATAGGACAGTATAAATAGTTAAAAATTATTTATATATAGGTCAATTCATTGATATATTCGTTGATAAAGAAGAATATACAAAGAAATGTAAGAGATTAGGATGGAATGCATTCGGGCGAATGAATGCCGTTTTCAAATCTAAAATGCCACTGCGCCGGAAGAAAAAGATATTCGATCAATGTGTTTTGCTGGTGATTATGTATGGATGTAAAACTTAGACATTGAACACCATAATGCTGCATAAGGTCCGGTGCATTCAAATTATGAAACGTTGTATGCTTGCCATAACGAGGAGAGATAGAAAACAAAATGCGTGGGTTAGAAGTATGACAAAGATGGTTGATGTAGTGGTGAGGGTATAGAGATTAAAATGGAAATGAGCGGATCATGTTGCTAGAAGAACGGACAATAGATGGACTTCGAAAGTGCTCGAATGGTACCGGAGATAATGTAAAAGGAAGGTCGCCGGGAAATGGGTGGATGAAATCAGAAATCAGATGAGAGTCATGTTGGAGAGGCATTCATCTAGAAGTGGATGACGAATGTCTGTAAATGATGATGATGATGTACATAGGTGGGGATTATATTTAAAACGAAGCTTTCATAAAAATTAATAGCCTCTTTCGCATATACATATTATATATGTGCATATGTATATACAAAAGAGGCCATCGATTCATTAATGCGCAGACTTTTATACAGTGATTTTTCTTGTTTTTTTTTTTATACCGATGTCCCTAGAGTTTAACGTGGTGGTTAGTATTTATTCGGAATTAATTCGTCGAACCGGAATTTCGCGTTAATTGAAAAATCACCATAGGACTCGTGCTTCGCGTTCAGCATCCGAAATTGATTGGCCGCCGTCGGAAAATTTATTCGGCAGAATTTTCAAGATAATCGGATTGAGTCTGCGAACCAAATTTAAAAGTCTGAAAGACGCGACGTTTCTAATAGCTAATTGCGTAGTATACGACCCCCCCCCCCAATCAAAGACTTCGTTTCATTATACATAAACTTGAGTTTGGTAGCAGAAAAAATAAAAATCACCGCAGCATTCCCTCGATACTTCGTCTGAATATTTTGCATTTACCTATCCGAAGCATTTTTTTTTATTATTATATTGAAAGTGCCGCCGTTTCGTCGGATTTTAGTCTATGCGCTATTATTTCAGAGTGGCAATTTCCACTATCTAATATCGTCCATTTTTGCATGCTAGAAACGGTCTTCCCATGCCGTCGTAAAAAACTATCGCTTCGTAGAAACGGCTCACGATGGAAAATCCCCCAGTCGCTTTACGGACGCCCTCCAGCCTTCTAAATTTCAGTACAGAAACTGTAAAAAATTCTATCGATAGTGTGAATATTCCAAATTGAATTTGTCTCTGAGATAGTTCACATTCACCGAGATCAATGCTGGCTAAACGATTTCGTACATGCGAGCCTAAATAAACGTTGATATTGAACTCGTCGATGTCGATTGTAATATATGGAGGGTTTAGGAAGAGACGTTGCCAGAGACATAATGACATACACTGGACGTAAGTACATATGTATGTACGTATGCAAGTACTTACATAATATGTAAATGTATAAACCCGTGAAATTGAATGTCAGTTCCCTATAATAATACACTTCAAGTCGGTTTGACTAATCGGGAAAACACTTTGCAGATATCTTTGCAGTGCCTCAGTTGTTGTATTAAAGTGTGCGAAATTGATCGCATAAATGTACATACAAATTTGGTTTTTGAAGAAAGAGGTGATCGTTTTTTGGGTCAATTGAATTTATAAAATAATTTCAAAAGTATCTTTTTCCATTGATTTTCTCTAAAATTACTACATTACATTTTAATGATTTCATTTTCGATATCTACTTTACTGACTAACTTTACATCTATTTATTATCACTACATTTAACGCTGTATGCTCGGCACAACAAGGAGAAATAGGAAACGAAATACGTGGGTGAGAAGTGTGACAAGTGTAGAACAATTACATTGAGAGTTCACTAAAAATTTCGTATCGTAAAAATTCGTGACTTTGGAGCGCTGATCTATATTAGCCTTTTTTGTATGGAAATATTTCTATTTCACGTGTTGAGAACATTCCAGTGTTCTCATTCTCTTTCATTGGTTTTTGTATGGAGAATTTTTCAATAGGAGCGCAAAAAAACGCGCATTCGAAATATGTAGATCGTTGACGCACCAGGCTCGGCATAATTGAATTTACTATTGTCCTACCACACATAAATTCTTGAAAATACCCACTCAATTTTTTGGATTTTCATTTATTTTTCACTACAATATTGTTATAAATGTATTAATTTTGACTTGGGGTTCATCGAATCAGCGCTCCTTAGAACGAGCCAGTGGAGAGAGTGAAGATATTGAAATGGCAATGGGCGGGTCATGTATCTAGAAAAGTAGATGAAAGGCTGACAAAAGAAGTGCTAGAATGATACCCGACAGAATATAAAAGGGTGAAAGAAAAATAGACGAAATTTTAAAAATGTGTGGGGTGAGATGGATGAGAGTTGCGCAAAACAGGGACGAATGGAAGCGCGTTGGAGAAATCTTTATCCAGCAGTGGATGGTGAATGTCTTTAAATGGTGTCTGTCATCTCCTTAAACTGGAATCTGTCCTTCGTTTCTTAGGACCAACCCTAATAAAACCTACCCGAACTTAACCTAACCTAACCTAACCTTTAAATAAATAAGAGTTGGCTGCTAAGATATAACGATGTGTGGACCATGAGGAGGAGAGTGGGAATGGACAGGAGCGGGGCGACGCGCTATCATCCAACTGTCAAAAATTATAATTGCTCTGATAGGGGCCAGTGAAAATGTAATTGGATATGATTTCACTTAACCAATCCCAGTGAAAATGTAACCGGTTAGGATTTCACTGAAACGTCAAATTTTATTTTTGTTACTGGCAACCCATTTGACGTTTGATTTGCGGGCCGGACGCCGATTGGGTCGTGCGAGCTATTTTAGAGATGTTAATTAACATTAAATGTCGTTTGGACATACATACATATGTCGTGTAATTTATTTTACAGCCGTGCCAAAAATATTATCCCTATTAAAAAGCCTCATACGTATGTATGTATGTAAGGAGCAAATTTCGAGAGCCTCGAGTCTCTTCATTATGGTCGTTGTAAATCAGTTCAAGTTCGGTAGCATGCGAAATCTTCGATACTTCTGTATGCATTGAACAGTAAGGAATTTAAAATCGACAGAGGGCAACTTTCGGCATCGTGTAACGAGGCAACGAAACAACAGATTCGCGTGCGATTTAAAATAAAACGAAATTAATGTTATTTGGTCCGAATCGGCCCACGCACCGCGCTCACGCTTGATGAACGCGCATGCGCACTTAATTGATCGCCATACCACTGCGCAATAAATACATCAGCTTCGCGCACACAATAAAGTATCCGTTTTAATCCTTCAGAGATTACTCGCGATTCATTGTCGACGGGGGGTTGAGGGAGAGGACGAGCCTCCGGGAGGACCGCCACCACCACCACCCCACTTCAAATGTATATATTTATAAGTATGTGTGTGTGTGTGTGTATGGATATTGTAGTAATTCTGCGAAGAGTAAAAAGCAACGGTTCGTCCACAAAAGACGCGGTCCCGGGGGAGTGGCCGGGGGACTCGGAGATTTATTCCCGGCATCATATTTCACCGGTTCGCATCCTAATCCGGTTTCGGTAAACAAGATATCTCCCATCCCTCCCCCCCCCCCCAAAAACCACCCCCCGCGTTACTACAACGGCTCTTCTCTAGTCAGCTTCAGAGCTCCAGATCCCAGTGAATAACTATGTGAGTTTCCGCCCGCTGATATCCGGCCAATACGAGAGGGCGCGCAATTGTTCACGCACATATGTATGTGCTGTGTATTATCTGCTCACTTGACGTATTATTTATGTATGTAAGTTTGCTAAGAAAGCAAAAATGTACACATGTGTGTGTACCTATTCGTATTTGAAAAAGTTTCACCGTGGATACCAACGCTTTTCTTTTCTTTTGAAAGATTTGTGGAGTTTTGAAATGAAGTGAAAAGTGTAGTCAAAGCGGTGTTCTTTTTAATTTATTTTAGTCGAAGGTTTGTATTTAAAAGGTTCTTTTTATTAAAAGCTTTTTTTTTATCTTGGCATCCAGAATTGGGTCGTCTAGGTCGCGAGTTTGGTCACTTTCGATCGTCAAATCGATCTGAAATTTCTACCTGCGATTACTTTTGAAGTTGATATTATTGATGTCGCAGTGGATGCAACACGTGGATGATATGCCGGCGGATCAATGTCATCAACGCCGATGAAGATAGTGTTGCCATAGCAATTATTATTAGTCGATGTCATACCTATTTAATATAAATAATAATATATGCTATTTGTATTTATTGTTCAATCGAATATGTACATACATACATTCGCCAAAGCGACGAGTTTACTAACGAGTTGCAGCATTTTATAAATCACCAAATTCAAGACCAAAATCACAAAACTCGAATTTTGCAAGAAATAGGACAGGGTTGCCAATTTTATGGAACCTTTTCAATTACATCAGATAAATTAGAAAACTCTGATAGAAAAGGATCGACTTGGAGTCGACTTTGAGCAGCACTGTAGAAATACGCCGAATAAATTCTGTTCAATCAAGGTCGACCCAGGGCTCGAACCCGGAAAACTCTCGATAGTTAGCATTTACGCAACCACCGAGAAAAACCGAGCTATACTGCAGGCTATAGTTTCAAATGAAATCATTTACGCTTCATTGAGCCTTTTACGATGCAATTTATGTACATATGTATATTGCAAATGCTCTGAAGCCAACAATGGTTAAGAGTCCACAGGTTCGGTATAGCTGTGGAGTATATATGTAAATATGTATCTATACTACATACATGCAGTTTAATTTCAGAGTAGAAATAGTTTTCAATTCGTGCTTAATAATTTTCAAATTTATATTACATTATATCATATATGTAGAGTAGGGTTTGTGCTTTCGGATGGAACGTCTAACGTTTTAAGGATTTGATTTTAATTTGCGAAAAAGCTCTTTGTTTACCGGCGTTGTCTAGTAATGAATTTCCGGTCGGTATCTACATTATATTATACGTGAGCGCGTAAACACTTAAGACTACAGATTAATGCGGTCTTCTCTCCCCCACCATGCAAAACCCCCTTTGGGCGATTTTGCAAACGGGATTACACCCTCACCTCCACGTCTCCGTGGACCGTGTCAAAGAGTGGTTATAAAGCTGGAAGCCATGTTCTACCACCGCTAACCATCACGGCTCGGACGCCAAGCTTTTAAACCGCTCGTGTACTACGCCATGGGGTAGCTACATTTCCGGAACTGTGGTTTTTTTTATTTATTCTTATTACATTTAACATTTTATATCGTATGTAATAATTTAGAAGTGAGTTGGATATTTAATATAAAGAAGTTAATGCTTGTTTGTTCGGTTTGAAAATCTACAGTTTTTAATTTAGAACCACCTTATCTATGTATGTATATGTATATCTCGCAGTGACTTGTATCGTAGACGATTTTTAAAAGGGGCATATATTCGGTACTCATACAATTTTTTTTGATGAAGTTGCATTTTTACTTTATCGGCATACATACATACGTATGTATGTATGTAAATATGTACGAAGTGACAATAGATGAAGTATTGTGATTCAAACTCGGAATCGATCACTGATCACGTTTTCATGATCTAGACAAATATGTGTGTGTGTATGTATTTTGGAGACTTTTTGATCACCGTTAGTCGTTTTTTTTTTTTTTTTTGATTTTCACAGACCGTCTGTTCACCGATAACAGACGGTCTGTGAAAGAGATGGCTGCATACGTAATGGCAGAGTAAACGAGATCATGGTGAACAGACGGGGTGAGAAAGAGATGGCCGTATACGTAATGTCTGGAGCGCATCCTCGGTTTACGGAAAATCTGTGAACGAATTGTCAGGTAACCGATCTTAAGTAATAAAAAAATTGAACAAAATCCGACAGTCGGAAGTAGATCTTTTGTCTTGTCTGAGTTTCACTACAGTACCATTTCAAACTTGTATCGAAAATGCTCTCATAGCCAGTACATACATACATATGTGTAAGCGTGTTTTTGTCTAGTCTTCACCTTTCCAAGCAACGCCCAAAAATTCAGCTTATATATATATATATATATATATATATATATATATATATATATATATATATATATATATATATATATATATATATATATATATATATATATATATATATATATGAGTTCGGTTTTTCGTGTCATGCGGGGAAGACGTGCTTCTGCGTTCTCCCCGCTATTACTCGCTTAAACCCGGCTATTGCACGAAATTTAATCTAAAAACTTAACCATCTACTCACTTATTTTACTAATTGCATCCTAGTATAATTTAAGTGTAAAAATAAACAGCAAATCGGTCGTAAAAAGCGGTTTTATATCAGTTATTTCGATTTTTGTGTCGAATCTGAGCAAAAGCATATACGAACGAGATACATCTCCTTACCTGAATACAAAAAAAAGGGTCCTTCGTCAGTCAAGGTTCGGTCCCACAGAAGCAATAAATCTTCCACATAATTGCTTCCAGCCAAAAAATTTTTAACGAACTTTACTTAATAGAATAATAGCAAACAGAAACGGTGTTTCCCAACTGTCTATCAGTTCTTTTTCATATTTAAATTATATTAAAGTAATTCGTGTAATTTTATATTCTTTACTAAATTTATTATTAAAATATTAAATTGCAAACCGCACTCACACATATATAAATCCGTTGTCTCCAAAGAGGCGTCTCACGATAAAGATCCGTAAAAAAGTAGTATAACAATTGCTAATCTATTATTATCATAACTAACTACTTTCACTTACAAAGTAACCCTGTTAAATGGCATGTAATAATTCATAAGTGATCCAAGTGATACCTAGGATGACTATCTGTCAAAGCTGACCACAGAGAAGAGTCTATGGCGGTAAGAACTCACTCCTTGAATGGAAATCTCTCTCAAGTACCGCCTTTTTCTCAACACATCTTGGATAAATGCGAGAAAAATAATATCCAAACCTCCAACAAGGTAAGAGTGACGATGGATGATAGCTTAGCTAATAGAAACCTGTATTTAGCCACGTACAATGTAAGAACGTTATCGAGTGAAGGAAGTGTGCTTGCATTAGAGAATGAATTAGAAAATATCAAATGGGATATAGTAGGACTTAGTGAAGTAAGACGAAAACAGCAAAACCAAATAATCCTAAAAAGTGGTAACTGTCTCTACTGGAGAGGGCTACCAAATGGTAGAATAGGAGGAGTAGGGTTTCTTATCAATAAGAGAATAGAAAGAAATATTATAGAAATAAGCGACATATCGGAACGTATATGCTATATAGTATTAAGAATGTCGAGCAGGTACACTTGTCAAATCTTCCAAGTGTACGCCCCCACATCTAGCCACCCAGACGAGGAAATATAAGACTTCTACGAAAAAATACAGGGCGCATACGATAATAGCCGTCACCACTTTAAAATAATCATGGGCGACTTTAACGCAAAAATAGGACAAAAGGCAAATACAGAAAGAGCAGTAGGCAATTTTGGTACCGGCCAAAGAAACGACAGAGGCGATCGCCTCATAGAATTCGCAGAACACAACAGGCTCTTTATCACTAATTCATTTTTCAGGAAAAACACCAACAATCAGTGGACTTGGGAGAGTCCTAAAGGAGACAGAAACGAGATCGATTTCATCCTAACAAATGCCCTGCACTCCGTTAAAGACGTTAGTGTTTTAAGTAAAGTAGATATAGGTAGCGATCACAGATTAGTCCGTGCCAAGATGGCCATTAATATAAATTGCGAACGTAGGAAATTAATAAAAGGATGCAGTAACTCTCCAGATTTCGCTCAACTAAGGTCTAGGAAAAAGGAATTCGAACTCGAACTTGGAAATCGATACGGGAAATTAAACCCAGAAGCAGACATCGAGGAATTGAACACTGTAATTAGTTCGGTTCTAACCTCAACAGGTAAGAAATTAGGTGGATTCAGGAAACAGATTAAATTAAGCAAAATTTCAGCGGAAACAAAAAACCTAATTAAGCATAAAAGGAATTTAGATAGGGATAATAATAAGCAAGAATACAATCTAGTAAATAAGGAAATTAAAAAGAGAATAGTCAGGGATGTCAGGGATTTTAACAGCAAGCTAATAGAAAATACCATTAAGAATAACCGTAGCCTGAAAAAGTGCAAACAGGATCTTTTCTTAGGCAAAAACCAAATGATCGCAATCAGATCAGAGAGCGGAGTAATAATTAGGAATAGAGAAGAAATCATAGACAGAGTTTACACGTTCTATGCAAAACTATACGAGAACGACAACGGCCAATTCCCCGCTCTGGAATCGACACACGGCCAAAGGGTTCCTGCAGTATTGCCTAGCGAAGTAGAGGCCGCGCTAAAAACTGCAAAGAACGGTAAAACCCCAGGGGAAGATAATATTCCCATTGACTTACTAAAATGTGGCGGCCCCCCCCTAATTAATATCTTAGCTAGGCTTTTCAGCAAATGCATCCAGAACCAAGCTATACCAGAAGGATGGAATAACGCAACTATCATTTTAATACACAAAAAAGGCGACAAAAGCGATATCAAGAACTATCGACCCATTAGTCTACTTTCAGCGGTCTACAAGCTCTTCACGAAGGTTATTACAGAAAGGCTGAAGAATATCCTCGACGAGAACCAACCTATAGAGCAGGCAGGGTTTAGGGCAAATTTCAGCACAATGGACCACCTCCAAGTAGTTGGCGAACTAATCGAGCGCGCCAACGAATACCAACGGCCATTGTGCCTAGGTTTCGTCGATTATGAGAAAGCCTTCGATACAGTTAGTCATAATGCAGTACTTAACGCTCTAAAAACACAGGGAGTGCCGGAACCCTATGTGGGACTGTTAGCTGCAATATATAAGAATGCCACAGCTTCGGATTCAGCTGACCTACTCATCAGACTAACACAGCTGGACAGGGAAAGTAGAAAAGTAGGATTAAAAATTAACGTAGATAAGACTAAACTAATGTTCAATAGTTATTGCATGCCTGATAGCATCCCCTTAGATGATAAACCAGTAGAAGTAGTAAATAATTATTTATATTTAGGTCAAATAATTGACATGTCTGGTAGTAAAAATGAAGAGATAAAGAGACGTATGAAATTAGGGTGGAGTGCATTTGGACGGATGAATGCTGTTTTTAAATCAAAAATGCCACTCTGCCTGAAGAAAAGGATCTTTGATCAATGCGTTTTGCCAGTGATGACGTATGGATGTGAAACTTGGACACTGAACGCCAAGATGCAAAATAAAATCCAATGCACTCAAAGAAGTATGGAACGCTGTATGCTTGGCATAACGAGGAAAGACAGGAAGCGGAACACGTGGGTGAGAAATATGACAAGGGTAGTGGACATAGTGGATAGAGTGAAGAGATTGAAATGGCAATGGGCGGGTCACGTAGCTAGGAGGATGGACGAAAGGTGGACAAAAGAAGTGCTTGAATGGTACCCGAGAGAAGGCAAAAGAGTAAAAGGAAGACCGCAAGGAAGATGGGTGAACGAAATTAGGAAAATGTGCGGAATGAGATGGATGAGTGTTGCGCAAAACAGAGACGAGTGGAAGCGTGTTGGAGAGGCCTTCATCCAGCAGTGGATGGTGAATGGCTGTAAATGATGATGATATATATATATATATATATATATATATATATATATATATATATATATATATATATATATATATAAAATATACAGTTTTTGAAAGTAGTAAAATTCTGATTAAGTTTCTCAAGCTGTCAATACAATATAGAATAGAAATTCAGGCTGTAATATTGGCAATAAAATTCAATGATCAAATGAAACCGTTATGTTCGCACGAGCGATATTTTATTCCACGTATAATTGGAAAGTCAAACTTTCACATTCAACAAAAATATCCGATAATTATTTATAAAATACGAATTTTATTTAGGAAAAACTTCCACGCGAACTTTTGGATTCCCTTTATTTTATTTTTACGACGTAAATGATTTTATTAGACAGATATTTTATAGCTAGTTCGTGTGCAGATAGTTTAATCTTATCTCAACTGAACCTTGTTAATGTTTTATTATAGTGGTAGTTTGAAAAGTTGAAAAAATCTGTTAGATATTCAGAATCAGATGTGAAAAGTCGTTGTATTGAACATAACGCGATTTTATCTAAATTGCAACATAAAATTAACTTATGGGTGAAGTTTTAACGTTTCGAATTTTATCACCATTTTGCATAATGTATTCCATTCCTCATTATTATACAACCTCAACGATTTACGAAGGGAACCGAATTTTCTAAAATGAAGCCGTTCACGCTTCCGAACGTTGTTAATAATGATGAATCGTTTGCATAAATAATCAACACGTTCGATGGTGTGCGCGCAAGATTCGCCTCGAATTTTCCGAAAGAAACAATTCCTTCCGAAAGAAAAACATAAATATTCAGGCGGAAAAAATTAAATCGTGATCAGAATTTCGTTACGGGATAACAAAAGGAAATATTAAAAGTAGGATTGAAGCATTCGTTCGTACGTACGCACATACATATGTAGGTTTTGTGTAACAGTTGTTCGCTCAAACAATGGAAGTGTCCTTTTTGCGGGAGAGTGGCGTGTGGAATCGAACCCAACATCTCCCCCTCGTTCGGAGGCAAATAAAACCATTCGGCACTAACTTTCTGGAAGTACAAACACAAAGGGACGCCGAATCTAATAAGGGCAATAAAAACAATCATTGTCCCCTTCCCCTACGCGTTTTCGTCTCGCCGAAAAACCACATCGGTCGTAATAAAGAGTGAAACTCTCGTGAAATAACCGTCATGTCCTGCAAAAACTAACACTTTGATTAAATAAGATGGCGCACGAATCTCCACCGCAAATTCGCATCAGACTCTTTGAAGTTAAATAGCACAAAACTTTTCCTAAAAACTAATCCAACCGCTCGATTTGAAAAACTACTTAGTTTGAGCTTTCCATAACCTCGTTTATCTGAACGATGATTGGATTTTTTTTTTTTTGATTTTGAAATGCTTTTTATTATTACGAAACTATGTTCGCAATACATCTTATATCTATTTTAATAGTTACTGATCTACTGATCATTTTCTATTTTGCAATTTTAATTTAATTTTGTTAGTAATCATAGTATTATATTATTCTAATGTTTATGTGCAGCATAATAGGTTAATATAAAAGAGCTTAAAAACCTATTTACAATGATTGGATTGTTAGTAAGTATCATATAAAAACCTGATTTAGATTAATAACATTTATATTGTATCATGGTGCCATTGAATTTGCGACACCTATGGTTTTTAAACTTTTATATAAATATTATATATAAATTATTTATAATTTTAAATTACATAAATTAATATAGTAGTGAAAAATAATAGGAATTGGTTTGATTTGACGAAGAACCGTTTCAATGAAATCATATAAATTGGAAAACTCTGATAGCGAATGATTGACTCCGGTCACAAAAATCACAGTCACAAATCTGACCAAGCAACAGTGCAGAAATACTCGGAATAAATTCTTTTCAATCGAGATCAAACAAGGACTTGAACTCGGGAATTCTCGGTGATTAACATTAGAGATTTGTTTAGAGAATGTTTTTTTCATCATTTATTTATTTATATAAGTTTAAGTTTGAACCATTATGGATGGCATTACAGTAGTCTCTAATGCGCCCGAAAATTCGAAAAAATACAGAAAGATGAGAAAAATAAAAATATATAAATATTATATATCTATGTATATATATATAAATCAATGTTTGTCTGTCTGTCACGTATGCGTTCATATACTTTATTATAATATAATTTGATTATTAAGTATAAATTTGAAACTGAAACATTAACTTATCGAAACGCACCGAGAAACGGGAACGGGAACGGGAATTGCATGCGTTATTATACTATAGAACGATGGAACTTTCAGGATTTATTGTATGCATGTCCGGAAAGCTTGCTGTGAAAAAAAATCGGCCAAAAACAGGAACGGAAACGGGAATAACGGGAATAAGTGGCATTGCAACGCAATCATTTCAAATGTTTTCGTGTCGCGGCATGCGTTGTTAGGGTAAAATAAACAAATAATCGAATAATTTCAAATATGTTCGCTACCTGCGTTTTTCCGACAAATGGGAACGAGAATGGGAACGAGAATGGGAACGGGAACGAGAATGGGAATGGGAACGGGAACGAGAATGGGAATGGGAACGGGAACGAGAATGGGAATGGGAACGGGAATTGCATGCGTTATTGCAACGCATGCCGGATTCAGCTAGTACATAGATAAAATATACATTTATATATAATAATATAAAATAATAAAATATATTCGTACAATAGGGAATGTCTTGCACCTATAGCAAGCACCGATATATACATATAAGGACCAGCCGCAAATACAAAACATTCAATATATATAAAAATGGAAGATACAAAATCAAAATTCCACTCATACATCACATTCAATTATGAAAATAATGATGAGCGCAGGCTACCAGACGGATAGATTAAAATAATCTCCATCATCATCTTCTTCAATACATCATCATCATTTTCATTCTGCCATAAATCATCCACTACCATGTACCTACATATGTATATATATACACAGATACTCTTCAAGTGTGCATTAACCTCTACTCATATTTTTATTCCTACATCAAGTCCTTGTAACCTTATTTTCTGTACCACATTGCTTATGTATATTTCGGCTACTTCATTTGTTTTCATATTTTTAACCAATACTTCAAATTTCAGAAACGGTTCGAAAATTGTATAGTTTTCATCCCGTGTCACGTATTCAATTTGAAAATGATTATTTTTACTTTGGTTAGGTATAC
This sequence comes from Arctopsyche grandis, assembly GCF_051622035.1. Classification (NCBI taxonomy): domain Eukaryota; kingdom Metazoa; phylum Arthropoda; class Insecta; order Trichoptera; family Hydropsychidae; genus Arctopsyche; species Arctopsyche grandis. The sequence continues at coordinate 23,616,477 of NC_135359.1, forward strand.
AGTGTTGCATATTAAATGGTTGAGTAGTGTTTGGGGGGGGGGGGGGGGGGTGAATCACACGTGTCCTGTCAATAATGAAACTCTCGACACCCTCGATATTGGACTTAGTCTGACGTGACACGGGGATATGCGTCACGCTTCTTGGCCCCTTTGTGTTGGTTCGACGTTGACATATCATTATGATCGGAGAGTGTAAGTACATACGAGTATATCGGAAAATCCGTGTAATTGAAAGATTGCGAGACGACGAGATGTGCAGTCGCGCAAAGTCCGCGCTCCACTGCCTATTAAAAGTTGTGATGGATTTATTTTTGTCAGCATCCGGGGGACCCGCCTTTCAATTAGAAAGTTGTGTTAAGTTGGTTCAGCTTTTCCGACTGCTGCGTAAGCCTTAAGTTGCATTTATTGCAACCGGAACGGCGGGAGCGCAACGGCTAGAGACGTCTCCGAAAATCGAAAAGAAAGTCTCTCGGACTTTTCAACTGGCGGGCAAACTTTGTTCGACAGGTTCTCTGAAATGTCATAAGCAATATTTATTCCATACATATCTCTCTCATAGTTTATATTTTATCCGAGGATGCAATCCAAATAAATATACGTGGTCGATACAAAACTAGGGAGGGTTATGTTTTAAGTATATTGTATGAATTAATTGTGCATATATGTATATGTAAATAAAAAACAATACAAACGTTAGTATGGTGTAATTATTTAACTATTCATTATTATTAATTGCAGTGCGTATTTTAAGATATAATGGGAGTAAATTTAATGAAATTACTGCTAAGTGTGATTTAAACCGGGGCTTCGAACCGTTATTTTTTCCGTTCCGGTTCAAGTAAAAAAATAAATCGGTTCGATTTCGGTTTTCGTTCCGGAAAAATAATGATTAATTCGGTTTTCGGTTCAGCTACGAGTGATTAATTTTTAAAAATTTAAAATGTTTTTATTTGTATTGAATATTTATTTTCTACCATCATTTGGAACGTTTTATGGTACTTGTAGGATAGCCCGGTGCCATGCTCCGAAGCCAATGGTTATGCTGTACCGCATGGCATTGGCTTAAATTGATAAAATCACTAGTGTTTTTACCCGGCTTCGCTCAGTGTTTGTAATATAAACATGGCAAATGTAATAGTAAATGTTCATTTGTTTCTTTATTAAATTTATTTGAATCGAAAAACAATATGCATAAATCGAATCGTCGTGATAGAAATTTTGATTTGTTTACGAAGATCCCAACCACAAATACTTACAAACATATTTACAAACATACTTACATACAGTCTCTTTCGAAATTATATATTAGATTACATAGATACATATTATATTATATCTATGAGAAATATGTGGAGATGCTTCAATCGATCGTGAAAAATTTATTTGCGTCTTGAGGTTGACACATATTTTAAATGTAAAACAACAGTATATTTATGTCGTATACATACATATACTCGTACATATGCTTGTCGAATAGGTGTTTCTGTCAATGACTAGAGCTGTCCAACTTTAAAGGATTCGCGGGCCGCACTGATATATATATATACAATATATACATATAAATGTTTGCGGGCCACACTCAAACGATTTTTTTTGTTTGAAAATATAAAAAAGTATTAATAATAAACTCACATATTTTTCAAATTTCATTATGCAATTTTGAGAGACATAAGACGTGCGAGACGTGTTGCGCTTTTGACGACTGACGACTGAAGTGGGGAAATATGTTAACGCACGTGCTTTAACATGTACGAACCGGAAAAATCAACTTAGTTTTTTCGGCCCGGTTCCGGTTTTTGTTCCGGAAAAAAAATGCTGTTATTCCGGTTTTCGGTTCAGTTCCAATTCGAATCCCTGATATAAACACAATACTTTGATCATTGTTACCTGAAAGTTGAATTATATTTTGATACATGGTTAGTAGTTGAACTTTTGAAAGGTTTTTCAAAGATTTTCTTCACATATTTAACAAAGTCTTTCTTAAACTCAAAGGGTTTTTATAATTCGTCATTTCATTCTATATTTGCGTTTTCTTTTAATTATCATTTTACTATTGTATATTTAATTTTTTTGTAGTGTCTTTTATGTCGTGATTTCTTTTTCTTCTTTTATTTTAATTTTATTATTGTTATCTTAAATGTTTCATTTATTTATTGAAACCCCTCGGGTCTATAGGCTTTGCCGTCTCCCCCAAGTATGTTAAATTAATACATATTTTGAGTATTCGAAAAAAATTAGATCCTAATATCTTTTCACAATTTGCTGGTTTTTTTTTTGATATTTTAACCATTTAATACATGCTTTCATGCCATTAAGATGTGTTTAAAAAATGTATTGAGCAGGTTTTAAATATATAGAAAATAAGTTGATTGAGACTCTTTACTAGTAAATTTATTTTGTGTGGAATATATAATTTAATAGAAATCTATGTAAAGCAATTTCTTTCAATTAAAATTGCAATCTCTTTTTATTAAAGCTCTTTAAAATATATTTTTATCGGAAAATACAAATCGTATTCGAATGCATTTTCAATGTATTCCTCAAAGTCTACGTACATTTTAGAATTTTCCTTGTGTCCCCTGTCCCACTTTGCAGCGTTGAAAACCTATTGTTTCGAAAGTATTCTAGATAGTCGTCGTGGCACGGTTTGGCGTACATTTTTTTTAACAATAAGACAGCTTGAAAATATGGCTTTCAGCAAAATAGCAGGAAAATGCATGTCCCATTTTCCGAACAACAATAAAAATGGGAACAATTAAAAACGTCATACGCTGCGAACCGCTCGTCATGATTTTCTTTGTTGCTGTGCAACAGAAAAAAGCGAAAGGTTTCACATTTGTTCTGCATCTTTTATTGTGCAGTTTAATCTCATACGTACAACGTTGGGGGTAGGGGGGGAGGTTAGAACTGATCTTACGAAGCCCATAAAATAAAATAAAATTATTAATTAAATTAAAATGTTCAGAAAAAGTTTTGCATGTATTTTATATCGTTCATCCTACAGTGTTATGTTTCATATACTCGGGAATAAGTTCATGAAGATGATATCACAACGAAGAAGCTCTTCAAAATACATTGAAAGTTGAAGATATTTTATATTAACATTTACATACATATATTTATGTATGATTATGCGGAAGGAAAATCATGAATCGAAAATATGTTGGTTATACGATTATATGAATAACTGTTGATAGCAAACGGATATATGGAATGTAGCTAAGGTTTCTATGGATCAATTTGACCAGCACTTGGTTCATTTTTACATCGAACGATACGTATAAAATGCAGTTGTTTTGTAGTTGCACTACTCGTTCGATTTGTGCGCGAGCTTATTGTTTTGCGATCGAAGCTGCGCCACGACCATTAGTTCCACCCGTATACTTTTTCACAATTTTTATCCCCCACAGGGAAGGCGGGAGGGGTAGCGAGTGGGTGGGAGAGATTCATTGTTTTCATTTTCAATGGGAGAAAAAGCTAAAATCCGTTGCATATGCGGTGCGATTTGTCAATTTCCTCTCATTGTTCGTCCAACTAGTTTCACTTGAAAAAAATCACAGTATCCTACGTCTAAATTAATTGAAAATGTAGATATCTGTGCGGTGAAAAATAAAATTCATTAAAATAAAAATAATTATACATTCATCTTTTCTCAACTTTCTCTCATTGGGAATTTTCATTGGTAGGGGTCTTCATCTACCAATGTAATATATGTATGTATACATATACTTTTATGTATATGTATATATATATACATATATGTATATGTATACAAAGTATATGTATACATATACATATACATTAATATACATATTCCTATTCCTATTATGTACAGCATAATAGGAAAAAGAGCTCAAAAACCTATTTTTAATACTTATAAATGCTCATAATACATCTAATACATAATATTAATGAAGGACTATCTTAAGTCGACGATCTAAATCAGATTGTGTTTAGGTAATCTGTGTTTATACCTGAAGGGTATAGATATTTTGTTGTAATCATCGAGACTCTTCACAAGTGTGTTAGTATGGTTATTAGTGATTCTGTCATATAATCTACTAGTTAATTTGTTAATAATGTCTGTAGCAAACGAAATATTATTTATGGCATGCAGTTTTTTCAAGTTAGTATATATGTGTATATTGTAAATTATTTTTAGGGATTTATTTTGTATTATTTGGAGCTTGGAAAGGTTAGTATTCGAGGCGTTATCCCATACAGCTGAAGCATATGTAGGTTAATAATGGTAGTATGAGCGCGCGATATAAATTTTTTTTTGAGTTGATAACAATCTGTATGTAGAACTTTTAAGTTCATTCTGATTCTTAAAAGTGGTTCAGCCTTCAGGTACATACTCGTACTAAAGAATTGTGTACTTCCTAGATAATTTATATATGAGTGAGGAATACAGCACACTTTTCAAAACAATAATGAATTGATTTGGAGTCGTCAAACTGATGGAAAATTAAAATCACAGTCTGATTGGAAAGTTTGTGTAGGTGTGTTGTTAAAATATGTATGAATGTATGTTTGGTCGAGCTGTGTCCGTCCGAAGACATTGTACATAAGTTGTTGGGTAACCGCTCCCGAACACGACACTCCCCGGGTGTGCGGCCCCGCGATTTACGGGCCCTGCTCATTACAAGCATTAATATTTTGTTAGTTATTGTAATTGCGGGATGCGGATCGAAAGGGGGCCGAGATCGGTATCGGCAGCCTCTGACCGACCCACACACGAACGCCACTTAACGCTTCTGTATATCTGTCCGCTCGTATAACGTCTTGCCATATGCTCCGCATACATAAATCGACGCGTTTTTCTTTGTAAATCAGAGAGATGACGACTCGTTACGTGATGACGACTCGTTATTCTTCTCGGCAAGTGATCGTATGATCGCTAACCAAGTATTATACATATATTTTATTTTATTTTATTTTACATATATACCAGGAAGGCCTTACAGGTAAATCCCAATGCGCCTTCCTGGCCAATTACAAATACAAATGCAGCATTTTTATTATAAGTCGTTGAATTGCGAGACACTGAAAAAACTTGCAAATTAACGAGACATCTAAGAATTGTACATAAATTTTTATTGTACATCAATCAAATTTCAAATAGTGGTGACATAGTAGGTAGGAAGGATTTTTAGCCAATTTTTTTTTCCGGGAACCGTTTCAACAATGAAATCAGAGAAAATTGGCAAACTCTGATAGGAAACGATCAACCTGGAGTCACAAATCCAGGTCTGACCAACAGCATACTCTGAAAAATTCATTTTCATTCAGGGATAGAACCCGGCACCTTCTTGACGGTAAGCATAAGCTTAACGTCCGAGCTATGCTGCTGGCATATATATGTACATATATATGTATGTACATATACCCCGTTTTATCAAGCTTGACATTAGGCTAAGTATCGATCCCGATTCCTATCGGTCGACAATCTTTGCCAGAAACCTATTGATTCTTATGTCTCATATTGAACAAAAAAAATCGCGTATTTTCTTGCTATTAGGATAAAAGGAATCTACTAGGATTCAAATCATTAAGAGGGTTGGAAACCCGCGCCTTGACCATACAAACGTATTACACTTCTCCCTTCCTCAATTATGGAAATAGAGAAATTATTGTTTAACAAACTATGGATATCCACCGTAGGCATGTTTCTATGTTTTGGTTGAATTTTTTTTTCGATTCAAATAAATTTAATAAAAAACAAATGAATATTTACTATTAGATTCGCCATGTTTTTCAGCTGTTTATATTACAAATACTGAGCGAAGCCGGGTAAAACAACTAGTATGTATAATATTATATACATACATGAACATATCTATTCTATCAACTATTCCTGAAAATTTTATATAGAACTTGCTCTTATTTTAAAAATATTCCTCCTCATATTTATCTTTTTGTTCTTTTTTTTCTCGCTTTAAATTTCTATTGTTTGTTCATTTTTCTTAGTATCACATATCCCTTATTTGCCACAATTCAATGCTTTTCTTCTATCTTTTTATTTTATTTTATTGTTGTTATTATTATTTAGAAATGTGGTATCAATATTGAATGTTATATAACATTGCATATTGCAACTTTCCATGGATTGCAAAAAAAGCATTGCAACTTGCAATGCTTTTTTTAAGTAAATGTATATTATGTGTATGAAAAATAGAGCATGAAGACTTATCTATTCTTAATGCTCTTTCTACATATTGTGTAAAATATATAAAAAAACAACCATAAAGTAATGTTGTCATTCTAAATATTTTATTTATTTATTTTATTTTATTGTTACAATCAATGTACACTCGTCATTACAGATCGCTCCAATGCGACGAGTGTACGATAACAGTCAGAAATACAATAATACATAGAATACAATCAGAATATATAGCATATAACAATTAATCAATATACGTATACGTATATGTATACGTCATTCTATTGAACGCATATTTATTTATTTAAGTTTAAGTTTCGACGATTGTGTCATTACAGGAGTCCCTAATGCGACACAATGGTCGAAAAAATACAGAGAGATGAGAAAACTAAAAATATATACATACATACATATGTATATACACAGACAATATATGATTTTCAAATGACATTAATTTGCAGAAGCATTTATCATAACGAGTTATTATAAAAATTATAAATAAACCGTTCTTCTTCATATCCTTCACATATTTATAGGTATATGGACATATGTACATATGTACATAATGTGGCTAATTTAATATTTTTCAAATTATGTAAGGTTGTAAATCATTATTCTTTCTCTACAACTAGTCTACTACTATTGAGTTTCACTCTTTGTGGCATTCCAAGTCGCACTGTAAACTTATTTCAAACTCAGCAGTGCATCTTCGAGTTGCAATTAAACGTATTCTACATCGATGACCACGAGAGATTGGAATTAAAGTGGGCATATTATAATACAAAAAATGAACAGTCTGGCCAAACTTGTGCAATTGAAAATGGTAACCATCGATGTATGCAAGTGATGCATTTGAAATATTCATAGAATATTTACTATACAATTGAAAATGTCTACTGCACCGAGTGATTGATCGTCGATTCTTATTTACACAGTATTAATGGTGTTCGCACACATGACAATTCTTCTCAACGTTTCCTAACGAACAGGATATCGATCTGGCGCTAATCTAGGCGGCTGAGCCGATATTGACGATGGGATTATTATGGTCCGTTCATAATCTCGAACCGGTGAACGTTTCACCGCATCGGCGACATTCGGATCAAAGTTCTGTTCGTCAACCGCTAATCCATTGAATTTTTTTCGACATTGAATGTTGCCGAACCTACATATGTAATATACTAATAATGCACACTCATATCGTACGGCACGTGTGAAGTGGCGTCGATCGATTTCGATCGTAATTATCTATTAGCGGGCGCGATATTCGCTTCGCGGCGAGCGGTCTCCATCATTCCGGATGGCGCGTAAATTAAAACCCGGTTTATCCGACCGCCGAATGTCCTGTTCGCATGCGATCGTTGCGTGCTTTCGTCCTATTCGACGGACTCAAGGGTCACGTTACACACCACTATGGACCCTGACCCTCGCATTCGAGATTTCGAAGTAATGGAATTTAGTTTTATGAGTGTGTGTGTGTGTGTGTGTTCGGATGAGATTTCCCAGTCGCGCTACTTATTTTTGTTCCTCTTTTGTTTATTTATTTTGTGTGCAGCACGTAACAAGTTCGGAAACTTTTTTAATAACGATGATGTACGTGTATGTATGTATTTGGGGTAAGAGTGGGCAGTTCATCTTTTCGCCCAAGTGGGAGGTTGTACGCGTGCCGCGAATACAAAGTTGACGTTTGCCTTATCAGAAACTTGATATTTCGATTATTATATACCTTGTCCATTCGTCTTGAGAATTAGGGGGAAGAAAATAGGGATATATGTATGTATGTAATAGTGGGATATGGAAGTTTGTTTTGTTATAAAACAAGTATCAAAAGTGTTATGAAATATAAAAAAAAAAAAAATAGACGTCATCTGACAACGTATATAAAATATAAAGTACGTGTGTATGTAAGGGACAAGTTTTTCATATATAAATTAAATTTGTTGGTTTAGTTTTTCATACGTTAATTGATAACTGGTAAGATTTTGTTTCTGCAAAGATGTGTATCTGCAAAGGTGTATATATTTTGCAATCGCATATACTCAGTGGTCAATAAGTCACACTATATTTTCAAATTTTAATAACTAATCTTAGTTTGGTAGACTTTTAATATTTCTTTTCTAAGGTTTGATTTTACTTCAAGTTATACATTTTAGAAATTGGAGCGCGTATTATGAACCAGTTTTACATTTATGTATGTATGCAAATGTGATTCGACAAATGAACGAGTAATAAAAGTAAACATGTTTGGTTAAAAAAAAATGTTCCATGATTAGCCTATTTATGTATGTAGGTATTTATGCAAATGGCAGTTTAAGCAACAATTATTCTTTTTTTTTCGAAATAAATATAATAGGGCATAGTCGAATCATACTTATGTAAATGTATATTAAACAATTTGCGGTTGTTCTTTGCGTGTTTTGTGAAATTTTCCTAGATAATTTTTAAATTTATTTTTGTACTGCAAAAAATAACTGTTGCAAAGCGTTGTCTTCATAATAATAATGAAGAAAAGGATTTCTTCTGGTACATATGTATGTATATGTACACATACCATCTGCTGGGCGGACGAACAAACAAGGACCGCAAGCATAATGCTTGTTTTTTCAATTGTTTGCCAGAAAATGGATGTCAAAACAGAGATACTGCAACCTTGGATTTTCCTAAATTATATATATATATTTTTTTTTATTAAATATCGAAATATAATAAAGACACTAATATATGTACACTACACTTTTAATTCAAAATATAATAACTAACCATGGTAAAAATAGAAGGTAGAAAATGGATTGGCAGGAAAAAGTTGTCTTGGCTTGGAAAAATGCACATGTAGACCGATATAAGCGCCGAAGAGGTGGTCGTTATAATAATCGACGAGGTGGTCGTTAACGTCCGGGATGCGGACAGGGCATTGAGAAGAAGAAGAATAACTACACATATGTATGTATCGCTTGCAAATTCAATTTTATTTATTATAAAATGTAGTTACATATACTATGTATGTGATAGGATTTATACTAAAAATAAACAATTTTTTGTGGTATTTTCTATAAATAATGAAAATTTAAATAGACAATTCGTTAAAATATATACATATGTATATGTATATTTCAGTCATGCATATGTACATATTATAGTAAAATTAGACATTTCGGTCGTTTAAAATTGTTGATGATCTCTGAGCTCATTCACAAATGCGAGAAACCACATATGCGATAATGAGCGCTTTGTACGGTCGACTTGTCAGACGAAGGAACAAATTAAGGCTGTTCTTTGTGCATTTTATTAATTCATATGCCTATTCGCATTCATAAGTTGTGGAAAAGGAAAAAAACCCGCTTTCATTATTCTCCAGGAGAATATTTTGACGTTAATAAACTATTGTGTTGGATTGAAAGTCGCCTTTACATTATTCAATGGGAAAATAAAATTTATATGAAATGTTGTTTTATACGTTCGGGTGAGGCAATATTATAGAATTCGTTAATTCTGAGAACAAACAAAAGCAACGCTCTATTTCCCCTGTCCAAATATTATTGTAGGATTTTCTCAGACGAGGGCAGAAGAGTAGGGTGGGGGGAGGAAATCATAAAGGTACAGAGGATTGGGTAGGGAGAGAGGGGGGGGGGGGGTTGATGTTGGTCGAGCGGGAAAATCTCGAAGAAGTAAGTCGATAATTTATTGTTTCAAATACGATACTGGCGCATTATCAAGAAAACGTCGACCGTGGAAAATTTAATCTTTTACCCGTAGCCTGCCTCTTTTCTGGCCCGAGGCAGGCGAGAGCGGGATAAAAAGGAAAAGAAAACGTCGCCTATGCTAATGCGTTCGCGTGAGATTCTCGAATTTTGTAGAATTTCGTTTTGGTAAATTTTGGCGCTCCACAAATTGCCCTTCAGAAGCCGTTCCGAAATGTTAATCCTTTCGTTTTATGCGCGAGCATACGCAGCATCAGAGGAAAATCTCTCAGTGAACTTCGCGAAGTTGACTACAGCGTTCAAATCCAACTGCAAAATATTCGAAATCCCTTAATTTGATTAAAAAAAAATTGTATTTAGTAAAACTTGTATTTAGACAAGTTTCTTCTACATTTCTTCAAATATGAGAATCACCCATATCAATCGTTGTCACACCTATACAAGGATTTACACGGATAAAATATCACCGAAAGCACTTCAGGGGGTGAGTTTTGGTAAGGATCGCGATGGTACAGAATAGGCTTGACAGCATTTTTTTTTGCATGTGCAAAACAATAAAAAAAAAACACATTCCGCGTACAACTTTGTGTGTCTGCACCTTTACCGTTCAAATCGCTATAAATAACGATCGTCATTGAGTTATTAAACATTTACAGATTGACAGCTGCAAATATGTTCTACAATTCCTTTACAAAGCGGTTGATTATTTCCACAAAGAATGGGAAAAAAAATGAAGCACAAAGAAACCGTGTACATTAAGGTGTATTTTATTTTATGGTGTAATTATATACATATATTTAATTATTTTAAGAAGTAGTAGCTCAAAAAAATAATTACAAAATAACAGCTAATCAGAAAAATATAAAAATCTTATCAAAGCATGTAGGAAGAGATGAAACTCAAAATTACCACCATGGAAGTGAGACGAAGGACTCTAGCATGCATTAGAAATCAGCATTTGTACATAAAAGATAGATAATTTTCACAAAATATTTGTTTTATTTGACATTATAAGTTAAAGTCGCCATAAGACCATAAGACTTTGTACTGAGGTATGTGTGGCTCAAAATGTTCTAAGTGATATGAACTATCAACCCTTTAAGACTTTGCACTTCATAACACCCAGTATATAAATAAATCAATAAAAATATACATACATACATACATATATGCAACAATTACCAATAAAGAATAAAAAAATAAATGAAACTATACTTAGCTATTTCATATGGAGGTGTTGTTTTAGGGCTACCAGAAATCTGTCAATATTGTTGTTTTTCAATTTCTAAATTAATAAAAGCTTCATTTAATATGTTTTTCCTATTTATATTTAACTTTAAATTATGTACTGCTAACTTATTACTACGCCTAGTACCATAATTATGTACTTACATATATCTAATCCTCTTTTCATTTTCTTAACAATTTCTTATCCAGCTTATAAATATACATAGATCTACAATATATCATTATTGAAAAAACATGTACAAAATTCAATCGTTTTAAATTTGATGCATTCGTTTTAAAAACCTCCTTTACGTTTCATTTAGTATATGCAAGCATGTGAACGGTAAGTTTTGATTCAGAGGTGTGACCTATATCCGAGGTATTGATTTCAAACCCTTGAAAAATATTTTGAAATGCACCTTTTCATATTTTGATTTAGACTGCCAATAAGGGCATGTTACCTTCAGTCAAGCACACGCGGTATTTCATATATTTCCACAAAGGTATCCTCCCCAATGTTGAAATTCAATATTTCCGTTTCGATCGCACCGATGCGACGTGGCTTTTCTTTTTTTTTTTCTTTATTTTGCCTTTATACCTACTAGTTTTTATTGCAGCTCAAAAGATTGAACACACTCGATAGATTCGGTGGCCTTTAAGCTGAAAGTATCCATATCGGGGAAAAAAATAGAAACACTATCTAAATTGAATCGCGGTTTTATTGCTTATTAAAATATATACGGCACCGTGAGTTGCGTGTTTCGCCGTAGTATCTAAAACTTTTAACACGATCCCATTCGCTAATTTCTTTATTATCTCGCGAAATAGGGCCTCGCAGTTAATTTCAACGGCGGGTTCTGGCATCGACGTTGAATTACAATCAAAATTAATTAACATGACGCGCTTGTAGATAAATTTTAAACATGCGCTAATTAATACACGCCGACGCCGCATTCGGAGTTTTCGCAATACGCGTTCAAGTTTTCTCAGGGAATTTTCACCATTTTCCCGGCATCGGTAGTAAAGCTCTCCTATTGAGGAATCCGCGCATAAACTTCCAACATCTCCCATATCATAAGTTGAACTGTTCCACTTGGATCGAAACCAAACACTTTTCTGATAAACTTTTCTTTGCTCGCCTTTAAAGGGATTTCGTGTAGCCTTCCGCCGGCCCCGCAGTGATACATGATAAAACTCGAGCATGAAACGCGATTTAGATTACTTTCCAGTCTGAAAACACGATTTATCCGATGCCCTGTATACATTTCGGCGTGCGAAAAGAGACATTAGCAATTTCGCAACGAAATCGCAAATACAAATACGCTTTATCATCACTTTCTTTCGTGTTGTTGCCGTGTAAAATGCAATAGATAAAATGTGTTTGGGTTAAATACATACATATATGGAGAAAGTCGTGTTTTTTTTTCAGTTAATAAGCCACAGCGTAACTACTAGTTAAGCTATTATTTACCAGTAGAGAGTTTGGGGGTTCAAATCCCGGCCAGAATCGAGTAATTGTTCGGTGTATATACGCTGCTGCCAAGATCTGGATGGTTATTAAATCCAGATCGACCGTCTCCTTTAAATTTTCCATTTTATCTACCAGTAGCATAATTTAGCAGTTGCATTTAGTGGTAACCACTGAGAAGCTGCCGGGTTCAATCCCGTAGGTCGATTGAAAATAATTTATTATTTTTAGGAGTATTATCTGTAGGACTGCTGGTCAAATTTGGATATTTGTGATTCAAAGTCGATCGTTTTCTATCACTGTTTTACAATTTATCTGTTTTCATTGTTGAAACGGTTCGTTGCCAAATTGGCAAAAACCATCATACACACTGTGCCACTGTGACTAATTGAATATGATTTAAAAATTCATAATCTACAAATTTATATATGTACAGGTTTAATAAAATACATGTCGCTCAGGCACAACCTGGTAAGAGCATCTTGGGAATGTCTAAATTTGGGTCCATCGGCTATACCGCCTTTCCCAAGAATTAAATAAATCATTGCAAATATTTTAGTTGTTGAGTCAATAAAATCGGTATGCTGCCTCTACTCCATTTCTCACGATTTATTCGTAAATCTGACCAAAGTTGTCGCCTTGGGGCAACCTGACATGGCGCCTATGGTAAAAACAAATATTTTAAATATGACACTTTCCATTATCCTCGTAATAACAAGTACATATACTATTACGCTATAAACTACTTCCTTTGTATTGAATCTTACGCAACATTCATTCTAGCACTTAGAGATAAGTTTAAATAATTTCATGATAATTTAGCATTTTTCCATGTCATTTAACACTTTGGAATCACTGAATAGGTATTTTCAGATTTGGGAGTCATTGTTTCAATTTCTATGAGATACTCGGTATAAATTTTGTTCAAAATTATATCCAATATCGCTTCGAATACAATACTGGGCTACGACCTTATTTTAACTCCGTTTTAATATCATGTGAAGTACAAATTTGTTTCACAATGTTGAATATGATGCTTGAAGTACATAATAGCTTTTATTGGTGGCAATAACATTGAGCGTTTGACCGAAGGCTTTGCCGGCCATAGAGTCATGTAGCCGAGAAACAGATAGAATATGCGTTTTGAATGCTAAAACCCTCTTTCTTACAAGATACAGAGGAAATTTCTCGGCGAGAGCTTTCCTATTTGGCCCTATTCCAGAGTAGAGCATGCTGAGGATATGGACCAGCTTTGTGCAGATCTCTTACAAAACAATAGTAAAGCACAACACAAGTACGGATTTGTAGTCAATATAGTATTTTCTTTTAATTTTTTTTTCTTCTTCTTCTTCGAGCGATCTAACCAAGGTATAAGATGAAACTTCTGTAACGTCTGAGATTGAAATGTTGAAGCGTCTATCCACTCAAACGAGACGATCTTCCGGCGCTTGGTGCGAACGGGGGAAACGAAAATTAGCCTGGAAACTTTTCGCTTCCATCCGTCCGGTCAATTACGAAGGACGCCCGCCCTTTCCCTCGGGAGGGAAAGAGGGATAGGGAGAGGGTGCAAGAGAGAGGTGAAGAGGAAGGCTAGGGCGAGATTTCCTTGTTTACAGAGCGGGGGTGAGTGTTACATTCTTCGCTTCTTAATTAAAATTTCTCAATAGGCAAATACTTTAATATTTAAGGCCCGATGGTAGATATGCCCGCTCGCCAGCATCCCTCCGACCTTCTCATCCCTCGCGCTCGTCTATCGTCCGAAAAATTAAAAAGTTTTCGAGAACAACTCCGTATTGAACGTCAATATTGAAACAGAAGAAAATTTTAACAAGAATGTATTTTCCTTTTATTTTATCTCATAAAAATACGGCGATTTAAATATATACGAATAAATCTATAGGCATACAAAGCTGTAGACAAATGAAACTGTGAAGCGTTTCACTCACTTCGAAGAATTATAAAAGTATAAAAATAATAATTAAATTACTTCTTATGGTCAAATAATATTATTTTATTTAAAGTTTGACCCATTGTGGCATTTCAAGCATTCCTAATGCTTCACAATAGTCAAAAATATAACTGAAAAGAAACAAAAAAAAATGAAGTATACAGAAATTAAATACATATTTATACATACAATTCATAAAAAAACAAATTTTCAAGCAATATAATTAGTCACACAACATATACATAATAGTATTTAAACACAAGGAGAAAAATTAGGAATGTCTAGTATTAAAATTCACCACCAAGCACCAATATTTTATTTATTTTATTTTTACATAGATACGTACGTACATACCAGGAAGGTTTGACAGGAAGTCCCCAATGCGCCTTCCTGGACAAGTAATTACAAACAATGCAGCATATTATTATTACATAAATCACTGTATTTCCAGAAGCTGAAGAACACGAAATAACAATGAATTAATTAATTACAGAATTAATCCATTGAGACATCCATGGATTTAGATTTTGTACATAATTTGTACAAATTATGCACACAATAAATACATAAGATTTGTGACAGCAGAAAAGATGATGTTTTGCCAATTTTGAGGAACCGTTTCAACAATGAACAGATAAAATTGGCAAACTCTGATAAGAAACGATCGATTTGGAGTCACAAATACCCCCAAATCTAACCAGCAGTATCACGGATCGAACCCACTGATCACTTGGTGGTAACCAAACACGCTACTATTAAGCCATACTGCTGGAATATATATGTACATATGTACCTACGTATTTACATATGTACAAGAACCAACCGTGAACACAAAACATCCCCGTGAGGCCCAAATCAAAGAATATGAAAAATCAATTATAATATATAAAGTTGAGTGCTCAGATTAATTCATATTGAATTTAATGCTGAAAAAATCATAGTGATCTCATGTTTGTTGTATTTTTCGTGACATTGAAATATTACGCTACATAAATTTCATACAAAAACAGTATATTTTTCCATATACAATACATATTTCATGTTTCAAAATAAAACATTGTATCTTCTTCCGATTGAAATACCTTTTTTGTCTATCGCTTTTATTAGGGCGGATGAAAGTTGGAATGAAACCATCAAAAACCCAAACCCCTTCCAAAACCCATTCATGTACAGTTTAAGTTGGGGAGATAATCTAACAAATTTGATGGTCCTTATTTGAAAACTGTTGAAATTTGCATAAGTGACAAACATATTATATGTATTTAAAAACATATAAAAAAATATTTTTATAACTCGATAAACATACACAAGTGAGTTTTATACATCATTATGACACATTGGAAAGTTTTCTTGAATACATTTGAGTGTCGTTGGATTTTTCCGGGAACAACTAAGCGTTTTAATTGAATCCAGCCACGACCCGAGAACACAAACAGAAAAACTGAAAGAAGCCGGCTTACACGGAGCTTGTTTAAGAAGAAAGGCACGTCTTTCGAAATTAATCCGATCCCTTTGCACAACGGCTAAGGCAACCGCTAATTTTTCCGGCAATGCTCAGGGCCGCGCACGAATTCAATTCCGGTGTGAAAAATAAAAACCGAAAACATTAGTACATTTGTATGTACATACATACATATGTAGTATTAGTTTAATACTCGACAAAATTTCGTGTGGAAATATGAAATAAGTCGTAGGGTTTTGGTCACCCCTAGTTGTCCGAGGCTGTAAGTAGTGTAATTGAGGTGGCTAAGGGTGTTTCCGGTCGGTCCCCCGTCGACCGGAAGTCACGCGCGCCGCCCGGGCAAATGGCGGCCGCAGTCAACACAAACTTGCTCGGCTTCCAGTGGCGTCCCGACGCCTCATTTGGCACACGGCCTCTCCCCGACATTAGCTACGCCATTATACCACTTTCGAATCCAGAAACCGGAAACGGCCGGATTACCCGCACCGGCGAGGCTGTGTGCTATTTCGCCTTTGCGAAATTTTAATATGCGGATAAATATGTACATACATATGTATATACTGTTGCATTCTATCAATCCGATGAATATCTTAATAAGTTGCCACCTTGCACTTTAGATAGTGTCATTTTATCTATGGTTTACTTTTGACTGTCTTAGCCAGCACGTGATCACTTTTAGTATGCTGGGATTAGTATTTTTTTATTTTTAATTTTCAACTTTCATATGTATTTTGTCGGTGAACGTCACCGCATCGAAAAGTCAAAAATCATATGAAAAGCGGGTAGTATATATGTACATATATCTGTGGCGCGCGGTAAAAATCTCTCTCCCCCCCCGTCGTACAGCCTCACTTAATTTGTGCGAGCAGGATACAAGAGGAACAAGAAGAACAAGCTTTTCCTCCCGTATCCTGCCCGCGCACATTAAGTAAGGTTGTACGACAAAAAGAGAGATAATTTCACCGCATGCCACTGATATACATGTATTATATATATAGTACCGTTTACCATGCATACATTATTTTCGATCTTTCGACTTAAGATCTTTCGACTTTCGATCTTTGCTTTCCGATATTTGCTTTTTCGATCTTTCGACTTTCGATGCCGTGATGTAGACCCATAATAATAATAATAATAATTGAAATATTCTATTTCTAGATAGATAGTCACTAGGGGAGCAAGAGTGGCATTTTTTAACGCTCGCTTTACTGTGTTAAAAAAATCGTCAGCCACTGTGCTGGACTCCAGTCACCCAGTTATAAATGTGTTTTAAGTTAAAATAATTATAGTAATTAGCTATAATTAAGCTTATTGTAAAAAACTAAATGTATGTAAGCTTATTGTAAATCATATTAACAATTAGATAGAACATAACTTCTTATTGAATACTTATCTCGCAGATAAAACCGACTGAGGAGATATACAGTGAAATGTCAGATTTGACATATTTGGCCAAAAATCAATATATATCGTGTATTACATTACATGAAGCTAGACGCCAAATTTGAAATTTATATATACATATGAGAGTTAAAACTATAAATATTTAAATATTAGAGATAACGAGAACCGATAGAGCAAATTTTATAAAATATAGAGTGAATTATAGGCGTTTAAACAATTAAAATCTTATATGGCCATATCAAGGCGAACAGGTTGGAAGACACGGGACGAACGCTTATTAAACGTCAGGAAGGTTTACGGGCCCCGTTTTTAAAACGCGTTGTATACGATATTTTATCTCCAACGTAATGGCAGACGATACTTAAACGTGTATTGATGACCAAAATGAGCAATATGGCAAAGTATGAAAACGATCGGATAAGAGATAAAAATGACCACTAACACGAAAGCCATGTGAAACGTAAAGGAGGTATGTAAAATCACGCCTGAAGTAGAGCCTTCATTTCAAGGCGGATATCATTCTCGGAGTACGGCGCGTACTACTGAATTACCCGTCTCTTTCGCAACTGTGAGGCACATGTACAAAGAGCTTCCCGCGAAAATAATTATTTCTGTTGATATTGATCAATGTTTTTATTTGGTTATGGCATAATTCGAATCGCAGAGGTTTTGATGAGGATTTCATAAAATAGGAAAACAATAATACAGTATATGTATTTGTAGAATAAAATAAAATAAAGTTCTGGTCACTCGCTATCCATCATCACAGTGCGGCAAGTGTAAATAATAAATTCAAAAGTTCAAAATTGAATAAATGTTAGCGTAGTACAGTTAAATAATTGGCATTTTATTTTTAATTAACTCTTTATTATTATATTATTACATAATAATTCTGTAGAAACCTTTCCTTTGTATAAATAAATATAAATGAACAATTTTATTAAAATAAGTTCTTCTTTTTTGTAATATTCACGACATCTTTATAGTAAAAAGTGAATTTGCTCGCTGTACTTTAACGTAAAACTATGTACATATATACGCCCTTTTTAGTATTTCTTACGGACATGAAAGAACCAGAGTTTTGGAAAGAATAATTTATTTCATCATTGGGACACTGTCTTGTACATTTTCTATGTGCATCTTTAAAATCAGCAATACATGGTTTCGTTTATAACGGCCGTATATGTACATTAATGCATCTTCTGGACAAACTTGAATGCAATACTTAGAATTTTCTGTAAGTCAACATTTTTGATCTTTGAGTATGATTGTTATCCACATACATACATATGTACATAGTTGAGCCATGTGTTTTTTTTTTGAATACCAACTGTAGCATTTATTTTGACCTATCAAAATTTATCCGCGTGTATTTTTTATTTATGGTCCCTAAAGAAACATGTCACGGTCCTCGGTTGAGAGTCACTGTCCAAGATGAATTTGGCGCCATTTCTCAAGTACGAATGAATGTTTGATCACCGTGTTCTATCTGCGAGATTGAAGTTTCGTCGCTACGTCGGACACGAGGGAAATTGTATCGATTTTATAGCTTTTTGCGAAATCAGACTGACCGGGTTGTTGTTGCTACTGCGATGCAATTTATTTGCACACACGTATACACATGCGTCTCGAGTGCATTTCGAATTTTATGAGATTACTCCTCAGTTCGAAATTGAGTCGTAATATTAAAAATGCAAGTCGTCATAATAAGGATGATCGTAATCTGTGTCCGGTCGTGTAACGTTTATCGCTGTGCTCGGGGTCTTTTTTAATCGAAAGTATAAAAACGGTCTATCAAGGCGACCGATCTAATTGGAATGGATTAAATACGACCTTTTCGACCGAATCGAAGCGAGATAATGAAGATGACGTATAATTACAAGCCGAGCTTATTATCATTGCGAGCGCGCATGTCAATGTTTGCCTATTAAGAGCAGAAGGTCTATCGTTTATTGTTTTACTTAAGTGATTGAGGTATAATATTCGATTTTAAATAATCACGCTTTATGCTATAGGATATAAATGTTTATTATTATATTTGCTTCAATAGTGACGAGATTAATTTAAGTGATTAAAAGGGTTAACTGCAGCAGAAATTAAATTTTATATGAATATGCTTTTACATTGTACAGAAGGAACTTAAAACAAAAATCAAAAATCAAAGGATGCAAATACAGGGATGTCAAAAGATACTCACAAGTCTAGTTACGGTAGTTAGTCTTTGTCGATTGATCTGAAACTGTCCAAAACAATCATTGGCTTTGTTTCTCCACTTAGTCGTTATTTTCTTCAGTCAACGTCAACATTCAACTTTTAACAGGCATATACGTGACGCATGCAATCAACCGTCCACACGTGTTCAATAGCATTTCATGTTGTTCAATATTTTTATCAGTGCCATCGCCAATCTTTTTGTTTATTGTATTTGTTTTCTGTATACCATTATGTGAATATACAATATAAATATTCACTTCTTCAGGAGTCATATTATATTTTGTACCCAAAACTATGAAAGCGTAATTTTCATTCTTGCAGTTCAATAGTAGTGGAAATTTTCTATAAAATTAATTGATTCCTTTGATTTGAGTGCGTGACGTAACATGACGCACGAAAAGTTGTAAGAATACATACTTGTCCGTATCGGGAGTGTGTGCGCTTCCAGTGGAATTTGTCAAAGCATGTCCGTTCAACTCAAGCGCATGCGCTCCAATTGCACGAAAAGTGGTACTTCATGGGTACTATCATAGATAGATAGAATCCTTGATCCAAAGTCTGTCTATCTGAATCTTCTAATTTTAACAAAAGAAAATATGTATTCTTATGGCTGTTTAGTTCGAGTTCGTTTCTTATTTAATATTCGTATTTTTTTTTATTTATTTACTTAAAGCAATGCATTTAGATGCAATACTAATTTATTAACAGCATTGAATTGTTCAAAACTTCGTAATTTGTAAGGAATTTGTGAATTTATAAAAATCTAATAACCATATGTTCATGTATTTTTGATTTTTAAATGCTTTTTATTATTAATAAATTATGTTCACAATCCTTCTTATATATATTTTAATAGCTACTGATCTACTGATCATTTTCTATTTTACAATTTTAATTTAATTTTGTTAGTTATCATAGTATTACATTCTTCTAATGTTAATGTACAGCATAATACGAAAAAGAGCTCAAAAACCTATTTACATCATACATGTATAGTTCACACATGTTAATACATTTTATTTTTTATTTTTTTCAATCAATCAATTCAAACTCGTCATTAGCCAGCAGTATGGCTCAATGGTGGCGTGTATGTTTAGCACCGAGTGATCAGTGGGTTTGATCCGCTATACTGCTGGTTAGATTTGGGGGTATTTGTGACTCCAAATCGATCGTTTCTTATCAGAATTTGCCAATTTTATCTGATCATTGTTGGATCGGTTCCTCAAAATTGGCAAAAACTCATATTTTCTGCTGTCACAAATCTTCTGTATTTATTGTGTGTATAATAATTTGTAAAAATTTTGTACAAAATCTAAATCCATAGATGTCTCAATGGATTAATTCTTTAATTAATTAATTGTTATTTCGTGTTCTTCAGTTTCTCGAAATACAGTGATTTGTGTAATAATAAAATGCTGCATTGCTTGCAATTTATTTTCCAGGAAGGTGCATTGGGTTCTTCCTGTCAAGCAAAAAGTAAAATAATTATAGATCGCTCCAATGTGAGGAATGTACTATAGACATCAAGATATTATACATATATTTTTTAATACATAATTATTACATAATTCGAAACCATACATGACATCTATGGTTAGACATCGTATACAATACGTTCAATAAACATCGAATACAATACGATTAATCAACATTTTTATACAACAATACGAATTTATACAATAAACATCCACATAGATATCTATGGAGAGAAGCCCGGTGAATCCTGAGATATAATAATAACTCAAGATTTCGCGAGAAAAATGGGTAGGGAAAGCTAATTTTTGCATAAATAGTTTCAATGCAAATCAGAAAAATTGGCAAACTCTGATAAGAAACGGCCGACCTGGTTACAAACCAAGGTCTGGCCAGTAGTAAGCAGTGTGGCTCGAACTCATGACCATACTGACCATAACAAGATATGCTAACCACAAGTCCATGCTGCTGGTTAATATATAATATAAGCAAGTAAATATATACATGTATGTATGTATGTATATATGTATTTAGTCAGCAACATAAACTAGTGGTAAGCATCTAATGATTTTAACAAAGTGGTCATGGCTTCAAATCCCACTGGTTTTTGCTGGCTAGAACTTTGATTTTGGACTCCAGATCAACTTGGATTTGTGACTAGAACTTGGATTTGTGTTTCCTATCAGAGTTTGCCAATTTATCTGATTTTTATTGAAACGGTTAACGGTTCCAATAAATTGGCAGGCACATTTTCTCGCAAATCTCGAGTTTTCATCAACCTCGAGTTTCGTTGAATTGTATAAAATGCTGCATATTTACAAATTTAACCAAACACGTCTCTTTGGATGTTAATTGTTGTGTATTTACTTTGTATAATACTGAAAATATTTCTTTCAAATGTACAATGTTTCTGGCCTGGAAGACGCATTGGGTTATTAACCTGATAAGCCTTCCTGGTATATACATATATGTATGTACATATGTGTAAAATAAAATAAAGTATCATTAATATTTATATACATATATGTATATGTACATATGTAGGTATACTATATCAATTGTGACATAATGACTTTGTATGAATCTCATTTCGATATTTATATTGATACGACGGAATACATAAAATACATTGACAGAAATATTGATCGTATGCAGTCGTTACAGAATGCACGGAATCGATCGATCAAAAAGCTCCAACGCCAAACTGCGATCGGAAAATTAAATGCGAAATTTATTTGCAAAAACAATTAACGACGTTTCGCGAGGCTGCAAATGGATGCACACAGATGCGCTTGGTCGAGAGCGAATGAAGTTTTTTTTTGTTTATTTTGTTTTAATTACATTTCGAATTGCATACAGAATTCGCCGCTGTCGTCTGTCAAACGTATTGCGCTCTCACAATAACGAACGCATTGATGTATTTCATTGGAAAATGTATAATAGTTTACTAGATAGTGTTTATGTGTGAATTAAGATTGCACATTTGTAATGGCACACGGGTAATCGAATCGGTAATTGACAATAAAGTTCGAGTTATTACTTTGCGTCGTAAAATGAAAGCGATTACGATAAAATTATAAAAAACATTTAAAAAGAATTGCAGATGGCAATTGTTGGCAAAGATGGCAAGTGCGAAAATAACTATTTAAAAAAAAAATTATGTAGTCATAAAATATAAATATAGTTTCATAATATTATGATTTCGACTTAATAATTTAGTATGTAGCGTAAAGTAAAATAGCTATCTTATTTCTAGCTAAGAGCTAGAAAAAGTCTTATGAAAAAGTAAATACATGTGTGTTAGTGGCGTGCCGTCATTGGACTAGAGAGACTAGGCTAGCCCATTGAAATTTCAAAATATCAACAATTCAATTACAACAAATTCAAACCGTTGTCCTTATTGATATTTTTCAATCGAATTACCAATGTTCAGAAATCAGAATCGGCCCTACATGAGGTAGTGGTAGTGGTAGTGGTAGTCGATTTTATGGTATGGTCTACCGCGTCGTTAGCTTGCACGGACTCGCCGTTTCAATTCTGTTCTCTTCGCGGTACTTGCAAATTATTATGTAAAGGCCTTCTTCTGTCGAAGTCAAAACATTTTTTAGTTCAATCGTCTCTACAATAATTTATATAATTTTCACTTAGAATATTCTGATTTGTGTTCATCAAACATCATTCTGAATTTTTTTTAAAAATAAAACGAATAGTTACAAATAACTTTTTAAGTTCAAATCTAGCAAAGGATTTGGCTCGAAAAACAATTCCCTCAGAACAAACAGATGCCTTGGAATGTTGCATTTTCGATCTAACGTTGGAAAAATTATTCAGAAAATTAACAACATGTAATTAAGAAAATTAGGCTACTTATGATATTTGCATACGTTGCACAAAACTGAAAAATTATACTCATCAGTTCAAGACAGATTATTATAATTAAAAAATTGAAAATTTATTCTTGTCCCTACATAGTGCCCTGTTTTAAAAGTCACTGCACGCCACTGATGTGTACATATGTAGTTTGTAAAATTAGCTCTGGATTTTAAACGTCATGTTCGAACTTATACAAAAATTAAAAGATCTAAGATTCTTAGATGAAACGAAGCAATTGATATATGTATGTACATATTACTGAAATTATTTTCTTTCTCAAAATGAGTTTGTTTGTGAAATTTTCTTAAACAGTTGCAAAATATGCATACTAGATTTTTATAAAAGTGAAGAAAATTTTCAAAATTTTTATTCGGCATTCTTCTGACAAACTAACGCAAAAACAATCGTTTGGTAAATGCTCCTTTATCTGACATCATTCGAACTTGATTACGAATTCAAAATATAGAATATCAATATTTCGGATTATATAAATTTAGTATATGGAAATGTAGAAAATTCGTTCACTCGTATCAGTTAAAGTAGTAAGAACATACATATGTAGATCAATTGTTAGTAGTTGTAATTGTTTACAGTTTTTGATCCCCCTCCTTATTATATTATACTAGTTTTATGCCCGTTGAAATTTCAACGGGTGCTTTCGGATTGATACATGATTTAAAATAAAGTTACAATATGAATAGTAATAATTAATCGGAATCGGAACTGAAACAGAAATCTGGAATCGGTTATGCCAATTGAATTATGGAATAGAAAATAAAAATTGAAATCCGAATCGGAATCGGATAATATGAAAAGTACGTATTTTTATATCGCGTGATGTAAGCAAAAATATATGTTTCATTTAGAAAACCCAATACCCATTCGTGGTTTGTGTATGTGTGTTTGTGTGTGTGTTTGTGTGTGTGTGTGTGTGTGTTTGTGTGTGTGTGTTTGTGTGTGTGTGCGGGTAAACATACATGTATGTATAAACATACATACATGTATGTTTACCCGAGGTGTGCGTGCATTCGCACGGCACATTTCAGGTATTATTTCCTAACGCCTGCGCGCTTTATGTATCCATGCGTTGTTGTTTATTTTGTACTTGGTTATGTATAGTGTGGTTTTTTTTATTAGAACAGTGATGTGCGGTTGTTCTTGTGCGATATTCATGAACAACCGTCTCGTTCTCCGACGAAAGGGTTTTTTAGACTGTATTCGTTGAGGGGGGGGGGGGTGGTGGCCTCATGTTGATGGCTTTAAGGGTCAAATTCCTTGACCTTTAAAGCGGGCCAAGAATACCTATAAGAGGATATTTGTGTTCGCTTGAGAGCTCGCAGGTTCGACTCCGAATGAGAATGTATGTATACAAAGTTTAGGCTTTTTATTGATTCATTCATTATGTTAGGCTAGCGTTAGGACACACACATACAGAGACAGATTAGCGTCTTTAAATATACATATAATATAATATGTACGTGTACAATACCAAATATTATGACTATTTTGAGTAAATAAATAGAAATTCATTAATGCATTTCCATTAATGGAAAATCTAGGTATTCACTGGCAGACTGCCCTTTGATCGTGCCCGCTTTTTGATCCAGATATCGAGCGAAAGATATCCTTAAGTGGAGTGCGCTAATTAATGCGTGAAACCGAGCGAGATGTTCAAAAGCTCCAGAATCGATTAAAAGGTTTCTATGTACATATGTATGCATGTGTGTGTGTGTGTTTGTGTGTGTGTGTTTGTGTGTGTGTGTGTGTGTGTGTGTGTGTGTGTGTGTGTGGGTCACCTGTTGGCGAATCCTCGACTGGCCGGGGTCCGTTTGACCCCTCGCCAAAGTGCAAGTGCAGCGTGCACCACCGGGACCCCCGATGCACGCCGCGCACAACTATTTACGACCGAGCAAAGCCAATAACGGCGCATTTGCATAAAGTAATCGCGATTTCAATTAGGCAGTAAGTTTTAATTTACCTGCGAGCGGTCGATGCATATTAAAACCTCGCGCTGCACACTCCGGATGAACGTGTTATCGATTTTTTTTATTATTTTTTGCCCTCCCGTCCCGTGACAGGTTCTGCGCGTATAATTCTATTAATTTTGCGAGCGATTGAATAAATGGCGGTGTGATAAATGTTGAATTGGATTTGCATGTGCCTACATCGATTATTGACTGACGATTCGCTGGTTTGCTTCTTGCTATCTCAAGACTGTTATTAAATTTACCTGTACATAGTTACTCTCTGTTGGGATTGTCCCTGCATAGTGATTATTTAATAGGTGAGAGAGAAAGTGGAAAGCTGGTGCAATGTATGGCTTATGTTTGATTTATATAATATTTAGATCCTCTTGACACATTGATTTTCAAATATTTTTTATTGTTTATACATACATACATTTGTATAATTACATATATAGGTATTTATTTATTTTATTTATTGAAAAATCAACAGACAACAAGATGTAGAAACGTATAAAAACAAAGAGTAAATACATATATAATATATATAACATCCGAGTCCAAACAGATTTTTACAAAGATAAACAAATTAAAAAGATAAATACAAGATACACAAACGAAAAGGAAAATAATAAAAGCTATAACATAACTAAACTAAGGTGTTAAAATATTGGAAAAAGGCTATAAAATTGAAAAGAAGAAGAAATGGATCAATCGGTCAAGATTCTCTTGACGTTAGTCCTGAATTGATGTAGGGAAATAAATACAATAAACACGCTGCAAATACCAATATTTTTGGGAATTAGTATTGAAAGAATTAAGTGGAAAGAGTGCAACGTGTCTAGAATATCTAACTGGGATCCTAAAAATAAACCTTACTCAGTAAATCTGTATATCTGTTTGTATTAGTTATTCGTTTATTCATTTAATGTTTTGGGCCATTTATAGTTTTGGACCATTTGGATATTACAGGAAGAACCTAATGCGCCACAATGGCCTACAAACTACAAAACTACAAACAAAAAATAAAATAAGTAAAATAAATAAAATAAAAAGAAAATAGCAAAAGCAGAAAAACATGATGGAAAAAAAATAACTAAAGAAAAATAATACATAATACAATAATAAAATGAACAAAGGTGTAAAAATCAAAAATAAAATTCTCAAATCCTTTTATTAGTTTCACATTGAACAAAAGAAAAAATAGTACAGTTATATAAAAAACAACGAGCTACATGTGTATGTATGGCCGGAGCAAAAAGCACGAATTTTGGATATTCTTCGATTAACCTAATGAATAACTTTAATCGTATCAAGGGAAGGGTAAATAAAAAAAATAATTGGTTTTAAACAAAGTCCTGTGCCTCCACCAACCAATCGATTTATCTCGGCAAAAATTTCGAAAAAGTAGGTTTTTTCATATATGTATGTATCTCTATTTAAAAAAATAAACTCTGAATATTGAAGTTTATTTGGGTCGATTATGAAAAGTTTTGACTGGCTAAGGAGAATTTAAAGTCTCTGTTTCGCTCGAAAGTTCTCATACAATTTGTTTGCAGTGGGTGTTGGTTAATACTAGAGAAGCGTTATTTTCAGAAAAATCATCATTATTTTCATATATCTATTATTATTTTGAAAATAAAAGTCATTGAAAGCTTTCATGGCTTTATATATTTAATTTGAACACAAAAATAAAATTGAGAAGAGTATAAGGTGGCCAAATTTATGACATATAAGGTGGCCCAAATTAAAGCCTACCTTTTTGAAATTGTTGTTGATTGCTAAGAGGCATCGGGTTTTTTTGTAAATCAATGAATTTTTTTGTTTAACGTTCCCTTGATACGATAAAAGTTTTTCACTAGGTCCATCAATGAAAATCCAAAATTCGGGTTTTTGGCTCAGGCCTAATATGTATGTATATACACGTATATACGCTCCTCTGTAATCTGGATTAAATCAATACTTATAAATTTTATAAAGCCTTTCACATTTAAATCATTGTCCTTTACTAATGGATGAAGGACAATCCGATTCGTTTAAATTCTTTCTTACTTTTATTCATCAATTTAGTCCACACATTTTTTCAATTATTCAGCTGAACGCACTTGTAGCCTAATCTTTCTATATTTTTATTTTTTATTTTTTATTTCAATCGAAAATGTATACGCCTTTACAGATCATTCCAAAGCGACGAGTATACTAATACATATATATCACGATGAATACAATCAATACGAGTATTTATGCTGGAAATTACTCTGCTGGAAAGCATAATATGCCAACCACTAGTCCACGCTGCTGTACAATGCACATATGTACACGTGATTTTGTACCTTTTTTAGTTTTTTGTTCTATAGTTTAGAATATGGACTATAATCTACTTACATATATAATGTTCTAACCACATTTCAATATCTTAAATCCACCTTTTCTCTTCCCTTTATACTAATAGAATGTATGTGTGCTTAAGTTTCGCATACACACATACATATGTATGTGCCTTCTCGCAAAACTGTTTTTTAATAAATAAATATTCCGTTCAGATACACCCATATTTTTCATCATATCTGATGAAAATTTGATTTATATACCTATCGCATTTTTAGACATTTTTGAGTGTTGATGATGGATATGCGTTATTTATTTTATATTAAAAATTCATATTGATAAATGTACACAATAAAAATACACGTAATATATTCATATGCTAGGTTAATGTATTGATTGAAAGTCTAAACATATTAAAACAAAATTTAGCCTAAAATGAATTTAATAAAAATGTTATTTCATACTACATTCACATACATACTACATGTACGTTCTCTTTAATCGACATTGTTTGATTTTGATTTTTAAATGCTTTTTATTATTACGAAATTATGTTCAAAATACATCTTATATCTATTTTAATAGCTAATGATCTACTGATCATTTTCTATTTTACAATTTAATTTAATTTGGTTAGTAATCATGGTATTATATTATTCTAATGTTAATCTACAGTATAATAGGAAAAAGAGCTCAAAAACCTATTAACAATTCTTATAAATGCTCATAATACATCTAATACATAATATTAATTAAAGACTCACTTAAGTCGATGACCTAAAGCAGATTGTGTTTAGGTAATCTGTGTTTATACCTGAATTGTATAGACATTTTGTTGTAATCACCGAGACTCTTCACAAGTGTGTTAGTATGGTTATTAGTGATTCTGTCATAGAATCTACTGGTTAGTTTGTTAGTAATGTCTGTAACAAACGGAATATTATATACGGCATGCAGTTTTTTCAAGTTAGTATATATGGGTGTATTATAAATTATTTTTAGGGATATTGTTTGGAGTTTTTCACAGAGTGATTAATCCGATGGGACGAAAAATGTAGACGAAATCAACCGAATCGACATTCATCTAATCCAGGGTTAAATAAGGGTTGCCACACACTAACAAACACGCATGTATGTATATATGTATATATAAATTCGCAATCGATGTTCGTGCAAAGGCAATCGAATCATTACGGACGACGTGAGCCCGCCCGCCGATGATCTCCCGATAGTATTGAACTACACTAAGTTCGCATGAACTGTGAAGTTCGTATATTTTAACAGCACTTTAGAGCGGATAGATACGGATTATAATTATAATATAGGCACGCCGAAATAATCAATCAAATTAATGGTGATTGCAGCCGTGAAGCGCATTTATAAATAGGCACGCTAATAGTTAAACTGCGAGCAGGTGAGCTTTGGCCAGTGTCCAGGTGATAAGTTGCACCTCGGTGGAGGGGCTCAACGTGCCACCAGAAGGTGCATGCTGCATCGTGGCTTTGCATATTCGAGTTAAATGCAGTGGAGGATCGCCCTCATTGACCCTCCGATAACTTTGTTAAGCATTCATGTTGTGCAATCTCCCGCCTGCACTCTGGCTACGCTCCCGATACCATTTATCTTCTCCGAAGACCGCAATTCACTCGCTCTCCTTTTATTTTTATATACGCTCCTTTGCTTTTTCTCATCTGAATTTATAGTTGAGTAAATAGTCTCGATTGGAATTCGCTCTATTCGATGATTGTTTGCTGAATTCGAAATCTACCAGTCGAAAGAATTTTAGCATCACAAGCAGGGCTGTGGAGTTGGAGTCGTAGCATTTCAAGCGGAGTCGGATAGGGAATCTTAAAAAATCGACTTCTTTTTATTATTATTTTTTACTAATTACTATCCTCTTCTTAGCTCGGAAATGATGTTGTCGTGTGACAAAGTTTGGGTTCTTATCCGATCGTTTTTAAACTTTGCCATTTTGCTCGGTTTGGTCATCAATATAAATGGAAATGACGTCCGCTATTACGATGGTGAAAAATAATCGTAATAGACACGTTTGAAAATACGTATTTTATTGAGGATGACGTCACAAATTGATAAGTTTACATCTATCGGTAGCCTAAGCAATGGCGTGAAAGTTTGTAGGGATTGATCTGATAATTTAACAACCTTCTTTCACACGGAAAATTTAAATTAATTATACATATTTAATCAAAATTCTTAGGTAAAGATAAAATGTACTAAATGTACCAAAAATTGGAATTCGTTCTATCGAATGATTGTTCTGTCTTCTCGAAATCCATCAGATGATAGAACTTTAGAATCATTAATAGGTTAAGCATTAATCATATATGTATGTATGTTTGTAGGTGTATTAATTTAATATTATGCGCGCCGACTTAATTAGAATAAATTAGTTGCCGAAGTGAATTATTTAGCTAATTTTAAAACGGCTTATGTCAGCGCGGCGTAAATAATAATTCATTTCAATTAAATGCGCTTAATTATATCTGACGTCGGATATTAACTCGAATACTTTGGAGCGCAGATATTATATACTTGGGGAAATTTTCATTAACTTTTCACTTCTACTTATGATACAGATTTAATATCGGAAAATTGCGAAACGCTACTTTGCATGTACGTATACATAATTCTGGGGACATACAAAGGTCGTTATTCTAAATCGAATATCAAAGTCATTTATTATTTCATTAAAATTTTATTGTTTTGAACTTTATGAGTATACTTAGAATACAATGTTTATGAACAGACTACATATACATATGTCTTATATGGTCGTAATGTAACAATTCGTTGTTGCTTTATTTATTTATTTAATAGTATGATACAATGGACATGCGTGATAAAATTTTGTATAATATTTTATCATAATCATCATAGATATGCATATGGTAAAATTGTAAGAAGAAAAACTAATTATATTATTAAAAATAAATAATAATAATAGCACCGAGCAACAAAAATCACATTTTTGAGTTACCAGAGCGGGGACTAACCAATATTTACTAACTTTGACCCACTGAATTCGAATATGATAATTATTTTTGTTGGTTGGTGATCGTTTATGAGATATTAGTGTTTAAAAAAACGCGCGATTTAAAAAAATCCGTAAAAAAATATATTTTTGACTTTTAAAATTCGCTAGACAATTAATTATAAGTATTTTAAAAGCAACGAAATATCACAATCAATTAGAAAAACATTGACTATTGATTCCAATACTTACTTTGAGCACAGCAATACTAGATTTTGAGTTAAAGACCGCAAAAGCCAAAAAAACTGTAAAAAACGCGCATTTTTTTAAACGCTCATATCTGATAAATGATCACCAACTAACAAAAATCATTATCATATTCGAATTCAGTGAGTCAAAGTTAGTAAATATTGGTTAGTCTCCGCTCTGGTAGTTTTTTTTGTTGCTCAGTGTAATTAATTAATCAATTGAAAGTCAAATAATGGCGGTGGGTGAAGTAGCTTATACTTGACTTCCTGTTAAATGATCGTCAAATCATCATTGTTTTTTTACCACTTCTGCTCAACTTCCATCCACTGTCTTTAGTTTGTTCACCCAAAATGCTCTTATCTCCAAACTGCGCATCATTTTGGTCTACTATTCTATTTTTTTTTCATTTTAGCTAAAATTTACATTGTTATTTTTATCATTCACTTTGCTATATCGTACAGACTAGTATTTTCATTACTTTTGTTATTTTAATAACAAAAAGCAACAAAAAATATTACCAGGACGAAAACTATCTTTTTCTAGGTTTGTCCCACTAAATTCGAATATGACAATATTTTTTGTTGGATTACTCTCATTTAAGAGATATACGGAAAAAAAATGTAATAAAACCTGTAAAAAAAGTGTATTTTTGACATTGAAAATTCGTTAGATATTTTATTATATGTATTTTAAAGCAATACAAATTCACAATCAATTGAAAAAACATCTGAATGCTAATTGCATTACTTACATTTGACACAGTAAGTCTAGATTTTGAATTAAAAATTGGAAAAGGCAAAAATCTGTCAATTGAACATTTTTTTAATGCTCATATATCTTAAATCTAACAGAAATGATATATTCGAATTCAGCGGATCAAACTTAGAAAGTATTGATTAATTTTCGATTAGATTTACAGGGTCAGTAAGAAAAAAATTAGAAAAAAATTTACGTCGTGTCGATAAGAATTTCAGTAAACGATAGATACCAAGTTGCAGTTCGATAGGACTAACGGTGTTCAAAAAATCCCCAAAATACACAGACACACAGACACACACACACACATTTTTTCTAGATCATGAAAACGTGATCAGTAATCGATTCTGAGTTCGAATCAGTCAAAATCTCGAGTTCGAATTTTCGCATGATCACAAAACTTCATCTATTGTTACTACGTACATAGATAAAGTAAAAACGTGATTTTTAGTTGCTCAATGTACATAATCAGATATTTTCCTGTACACATCTAATTTTATGAACCATTTTTAATTTTAACGTTTCGCATCCATATGATATCATTAACAGAATATATCGACGAATTGACAAAGTACGCGACATCAAACGCTTCTTTTGTGTATGAGATTTAGTTTATATTAATTGTATTTACTAGGAAAATCTAGACAATTACTTATTTCTTTGACATTATATTTACGTTTTAAAATGAAAGTTTCGTACTGAACAAGTGGAGCGTTGAAATTTCACAGCCTTTTGTTAATTGTTAGAGCTCTCTCGATTGGGATTTAATGTTGACTACCAATATTGTTTCAAGCTATGTATTCCTTTAAACTCGGATAAATATAAACTGTTCGTCATTTTGCCGTATGAATAAAACGAAGGATTCTTTATAAAGTGAAAATTTTGTTAGAATTTGTCGGTAATTCGACGAGACACGGTCAAAATTTACCGCTTCATTGAGCGCATTGACACAGTGTTGTATCATGACGAGTCTCGTAGGTACCATTCCCACAAAGGTATCGGACTGGATCTCCTCTCTCCCCTGCCGCCGTCGGTCCGGGCTCTTTCGGTATCATCTGCCCATCGTCCTTTTTGTTTTTGTTGGGTTTGTAACTCTTACTCGTTTCAAATTACTTATCTGCTTAATGCTATCGGATGGATGTAATCTGAAACTGAGACGGTCGCGCAGTGACGACGCACACTTTGTCCCAAAGCAGGGCGAAGAGATACCCACCGTCGAATAAGTGGGCATGTATATTTATTTTCAAACTCTTTGCCTTGAACAGTTCCATTGCAAAGTTTGCTAATTTAATTTATACATCTAACTATGAGTGCCTATAACACAATAGATTCGTATTGGAGTTTGAACTTGGAAGATTCAGAAAGGTCGAATTGTTAAAAGTTGCTATGTAAGTGGGAATGATGTTGAATTATGTAGATTCAAACTCAAATCACCTGTAAATTCAATGTTTAATCATCGCAAATCAATCTTCAAGGCCATAATGTATCTCATTTAAACTATCTAAAAAAATTCGGGTGTGACCAACCCATGACTTTATCTATGTATTTGAGGAATATAAGAAGGTTACAAAACAAAATTCAATATTGAACTAATAACTATGATAGCGATACAAATTGAGCGCGAATATATGCAAATAATTGCACAAGACAAAAGTTCTACTTCCGGTTGTCGGATTTTGTTCAAATTTTTTTTATTATTTAAAATCAGTATAATTATAATACACATTAAATATCAAGAGGATAAAAATAATATAAAAGGTCAAAATAAAATAATGAAATATTGTTTTAAAAAAAAATACTACTTCCGGTTTACAAATTCTGACCAAAACGTTATCAAATCTAAGTTAGTACACAAAGAATACAAATATAAATTTTCAGCTTAATACGTTCAGGGGTGTGGACAGGATCCAGGCGACAACATTTTTATCCTTTTTAATAGGAGAAAATCCTACTTCCGGTTTATTAAATTTGGTGATTTTATTTTTTATTTTTACTTAAAATCACTATTTTTATTATTCACAATAAATATCAAGACGCTTAAAATAATTTAAAAGGTCAAAATAAAATAATGAAATATTGTTTTAAAAAAAAATACTACTTCCGGTTTACGAATTCTGACCAAAACGTTACCAAATCTAAGTTAGTACATAAACAACACAAATATAAATTTTCAGCTTAATACGTTCAGGGGTGTGGACAGGATCCAGGCGACAACATTTTTGACCTTTCTAATAGGAGAAAATCCCACTTCCGGTTCATTAAATTTGATGATTTTATTTTTTATTTTTACTTAAAATCACTATCTTTATTATACACAATAAATATCAAGACGCTTAAAATAATTTAAAAGGTCAAAATAAAATAATGAAAAAATAATGAAATATTGTTTTAAAAAAAAATACTACTTCCGGTTTACGAATTCTGACCAAAACGTTACCAAATCTAAGTTAGTACATAAATAATATAAATATAAATTTTCAGCTTAATACGTTCAGGGGTGTGGTCAGGATCCAGGCGACAACATTTTGACCTTCCTTCCGGATGCTTCCGGAAGGGAAAAAATCCCACTTCCGGTTTATTAAAATTAGTGATTTTTTTTATTTTAATCACATTGATACAAGAATTATACATGCATTTTTTCGTGAAGACCACACATGTTTAAGGGGTCGAAAAAAATAGTGGAAGAAAAATCGAACAAGAGTAAACTGCCACTTCCGGTCGACGGACGCTTACCAAATTTTATACATAACTTGGTATTGAGCTTAAACTGATCGATATGAAATTTCAGTTCGAATAATCAAAAGGCTTTTGAGAAAAACATAAAAAACCTCGATTCTCTAGAGTAAAAGTACTACTTCCGGTTCAGATAAAAATATTTAAAAAATATAAAATTATAAAAATTATTATTTCTAGTACATGTAAAAAAAATTCAGTCCGATTCAGGTAGTAGTTTGGGAGAAAATCGAATTCAAAAACTTAAAAAAAAGAGGACACCTATAAGGGGAGGTACCATTTCCGGTCAACTTAAAAATTTGAAAAAAATTAACGTAGTGTCTATAAGAATTTCATTAACCGATACTAAGTTTCGGTTCGATAGGACTAGCGGTGTTGAAAAAATCCCCAAAGTACACAGACACACACACAGACACACACACAGACACACATACAGACACACACACATTTTTTCTAGATCATTAAAACGTGATCAGTAATCGATTCTGAGTTCGAATCAGTCAAAATCTCGAGTTCGAATTTTCGCATGATCACAAAACTTCATCTATTGTTACTACGTACATAGATAAAGTAAAAACTATCAATTACTGCTTAACCCTCCCTCACCGAAGTGGGGTATGCAAGTGTCCCAATTTTTACGTTTTCGTAATAACTATGTGGTTTTCAAAGCTATACACCCTATATTTGTTGTATTTCTAAAATGAACTACAAGAAATTTATTTTAATAGATTTTGTATGATTTAGAAAAGGAGTATATCGTAAAAAAATACATTTATACATACATTTCTACGTTCCAAAGTATGATAAAAAGGTGGTAGCGATAAGTCACGTTTTTGACTGTTCGCTTGCATGTTCTTGTTGATCGATGAATCAATATGAGAGAAAGAGACAGCTATATTTTCGTAAGCTATTGTTTGAGTCGTTTTTGGCGCGCGGCTATTGAGTCATGCAGTCGCCTGTTGGCCTTACCAATGTGCGTTAAAATGTCGATGGTTGTCGTTATTTTTTTAACACAAAAATAGACAAAAATATGCTATAGGACTAAAACGTTTTTATGTTGATGTATAAAATGATTAATAAGATATATATTGAACCCATTTGTATTGAGAAAAGCTGTATTTTGATTAAAAAATACTGGGTTGTCGACGCTCCGTCCTTCAAAGGTTAAGCCTCAAAATATTGATTTATTGATGTAACCAATGTTATGTATGAAGATGTTTAAATAGATTATCTTTTTAATCATCACTGTCATACAGAGAGGTAATCGGCACGTGTTATTTAAGATAGTTTTGCAAAATAAGCGTTACAGTACGCCAAATTTGTATCGCTGCGTCCCTTCGTGAGCCTCACCCCCCCCTCCCCCTGGAGTATTTTCAGTGATATTTTATCCTTGTATTGACATAGTTTTGGCAGTGATCGATAAAGTTGATTCCCATATTTAAATAAATGTAGGAGAAATTTGTCGAAATAATAAGTGAAATTTAGTATGAATTAATAATGACACGAAGATACGCCTCTCCACGGAGTCCACGGACTCATTTTGTACCGCACTGTTGAATATTTTATTACCATCATATGTCGTTTTTGAGTTATTTGAGAAATACGAGAGGAAAGCGGAAGAGAGGTCTATTTCCATTTTCAGCAGCCAGCCACAAATTTTTCCTCATTTCTTAAGAGCTTAGAACAATATAATTCCACAATAAAAGGTTAGCACCCTCGGATAACACTCAAATACCCCTTGACGCATTTTTGATCAGGAGAACTAACGCATTCTATTGCGTTAGTTCTCTTTGAGCATCTTTGAAAGTTTGGATGTCTCGAGTGCATTTTTCCGGTCACCATTTTTGACCATTGTGGCGCATTAGGAATTCCTGTAATGCTATAATAGTCCAAACTTTAAACAACAAAATTTATAAATATTCATAGTGACGACTTGGATCTAATCTGTGATGTCAATATGGTGAAATTTTAAATAAATAAGTAAAATAATAGTGTATATATATATATGTGTGTATGTACTTGCAAATTTCGAATGAGATGGTGAGGTTTTATCGATAGCACTTTTTCATTGGGTCTACAAATAAGTGAATGGCAGTTTCGGGCAATCGTGATTTCCTTTAATATTGATTATATCTGTAGGTGAGACTAATGAGTGGTGTTTGGTGTGCGAGTGTGTACCCAAGGGCTATACGGTAAATTGGTTGGTTAGTGTTGGAGATGGAGCGAGTGCGGTTCACGGTTGAGTTGGCGCTCGCCCCGCATCAGGACCTCGTCCTGTCCGTACGACCCGCACGACCGCCCAGTCCTTAGGTGGGGCATTGCCTTATCGCATCACAGGGGTGGATCTCTCCACTCCACTCCTGCAATTCGATACTTGTGGTCTACACGTTCGTTTACCCACAAATCGGGGCGACATCGCCCTTTTATTGCCTCGATTTGACACTTGATCACAAATTTGACATGCACGATGTACCAATTTGACGCTGGTTACTGCGCGGGGCTTTTGATACTTTGACCGTTTATTTTTTTAAATATTTTATTATTAAAATGTTTCAAATTCTTTTAATTTACCACTCGCTTTCGAACGTGGCGGAAATCCTCTCAATCATAAGGGCGAAATCACACAGCGGTGAATGTGGCATGTGGTTTTTTTTTTTAGATACTTTTAGGGCAAAATCACTCAGCACGAGAAGTGGTATGTGGCACGTCGACAAATTCTCCTATATTTCTTAAAACCGTTATGGATCACTGTCAAGCAAGGATAAATACAAGAATACAATTTTACCGAACACATCCAGGAGGTCTTTTTTTTTTGGACGCTGTGTACTGGGCATCGCATGAACTTATTCAAGGGATGCCCATTTTTTTCGCACGATTAAAAGTATCTAAAAAAAATCATGTACCACGTCCCGCCGTGTATAATTTCGCCCTTAAACGTGCAAAAAAAGATGCGTGCCCTGCCCCACAATGATCCTTTGGACCTATTTCGGTCAAATTGTATATTTGTATTTACCCTTGCTTGACAGCGATCGATAACGATGTATCCCATATTTGAAGAAATGTAGGAGATCACCCACGGCGAGGAACCATGCACGCGATGTGCCGTTCACCGCTTGTTCATGTTTTCGCCCTAAGCCCTGAATTAATGTAGTTTTCAAATAAAAAAATGCCACTCTAACTGAAGATAAAGATATTCGATCAATGCGTTTTGTCAGTGCTACTTTGTCAGCCAAGATGCTACACAAAGTCCAATGCACTCAAATATGTATAGAACGCTGTATGGCCGGCATAACGAAGAAAAATAGGAAGTGGAATATGTGGGTGAGATTACAAGGGTAGTGGACATAGTGGATAGAGTAAAGAAATTGAAATGACAATGGGTGAGCCACGTGGCTAGAAGAATGAACGAAAGGTAGATAAAATATGTAAGTGCTAGAATGCAAAAGGCTAAAAGGAAGACTGCAGGAAAGATGGGTAGATAAAATTAGGAAAATGTGAAAAGTCTCGTTCACATTTTCTAATAGGGGGTTTACTTTATTATTTTATATAGGAAAAACTGAAATTTGTTTTATTATATGTATGTATGTAGACTATTGGTCGGGTTGATTTCTTATGAAACCATTTCAATAGATAATTCTGTAATAAATTAAATTCTGACGGGAGGTGGTTGTTTCTTATTATTGAAATACATATTTGTATTATCTATATCTTACTGCCAGCCACAAAAATATCATAAAGTATTAAATAACTCATGTATAAAATATTATGCATATAATATTTATCACTGACCGAATATTAATCATAATGATTTATATTGAGTTGATTTTGTTTAAATATTGAATAATATAAATAAGTCAGAAAGTTTGTTTTCAAAAACAAAATAACCAGTTCTCTTATTTAAAAACAATTAAATATATATTTTCAATTATGATCGCGGTAATTAAAACTGCCGAAATTTGAATAACAAATCGAAAGCATTAACTTCATAATTATTATTATATTCGAAAACGTATTTAAGGAATGCATTGTAATACATTATACACACATTGTTTTAAATCATTTTACGAATTCGTCTTGTGAGGTCAATACGAAAATATATTGGTGTGAGCCGATCTTCTCGGCCGTATCCGTATCGAATCCGCGCGTATAAATAAATAAATAAATAATATAAATAAATTCGACGGTCGAGAGGTTCCAAAGTCTAAATTCATTTGACTTTTTTTCGATCGTTCCACATATAAATATAGCTATTATTTTTACACGTTCGATCCTTCCAACACGGCTCGTTTCTGCGATCGCTTTCCGATTAAACAATATCCCATTGTGATAAATGGCCCCTGCAAAAAGAATAACTTCGCTAAAAAATAAAATACGCGAGCTTTATTTTTTCGACTACACCATATCGTACATATCGCTAGGTGTTTCCGTATCCCATTTGATGTATTACAGTTTCCCTTAACTTTATTGAGAAAGAATCTCACATTTCATTTGGTATCTGGCGCTGTACAACACACACTTTGGCTCGGAATCGCACCCGGCTCACATTTGAATCGCACGCAGTGTGAAAAAACTTCCCCTATACATATATTTCTGGAGTCAAAGCTGTGAGATATCCGCTATCAGGTCTGAGAATGGGGTGTGGCAGGGCGGAAGTGAAGAATGACTAACGTTTGATAAGGAGCGATAGGAACTCGCAGCTACTGGATAAATAAATAGTTTAGGGTGCGTTTTTACGTGCCGGAAAAGCGCGGGTGGGTTTACCCCTTGACACTGTCATTTTGTATAGACTTAACTTGAAATTTCCCTTTTTAGCTTTATACCTACTACCTACTTGGAAAGTGTGTATAGTGTAATGCGAAGGGGTGCTCTGATTTATTTTCGGAGACTTTGTGTGTGTGTTTGTTTGAAATCGTTTGCCATTCTGTATATGTAGTGTATGTATGTATGTATATGTTACAGTTGAAGTGTATCTTCCAGTTATAATATATTTTGACTAATTGGAATATGTTCCATCTAACCTGGTACCAACTACCGTTATAGTTGAAGTGTATTTTCAGTTGTAATATATTTTGACAAGTTGGAATAAATTCCGTCTAACCCACTTAAGTTGATTCATATGGTGAATTTGATTCCAACTGGTCAAAATATATTACAACCGAAAACACAGTTCAACTATAAGTTGGTAACGGGTAAGATAGAGAAGTTAGGTTTTGTGAAAACGTCATTCGACTAGTAAATTGAGTGGCGAAGTCACTTTTTTGTTTTGAACACATTCTTAGACTTATCGTAATACTGTACTCATTACCTTCGTAATACCTAATAAATATTAACGCATTATTGAATTATAAATCATTCGTCATAACATCAGAACTGTTAAAACCTAACTGTTATGTTAAAACTAGCGCACATTGTAGAAAGTGTATTTGCGCTTGCAGATATGTATTTTTTTTGTTTCAATTACATATATTCTAATATGATTGATTTAAAACGCCAGTCGGGATATATGTACATACATAGCACAATTGAAAATACACTTCGACTGTAACATGTATACATATGTAGAGGAAATAAAACAAACATGTACATGTATGTATATAGAGCAAATAAAAATCCTTTTTAAGTTACACGTGAGATAATTAAATTTATGGTGTACATATATACATATATACTGTTTCAAATTTGCTTCATTATCAGTGGTGTATTTTACAGCGTTTGTGACACTAATTGCCGTTAGCGTGTTATAAAAATAATAGCAGGTTCCCTCGCTGAAGTAATAGTATTTTTATTTTTTTGCGGCGGTTTAATTTATATATTCTTTCTTTTTTATTCATTAAAAATTGAAATTCTGTTCATGATTTCATATTCAATTCCAAATTAAATAATTAATTGGATTATTTTCTGTGTGTGTGAGCTGTGGGTGGAAAAATAAAATATAATAATGGAATGCGTTTCATGGAAAATTTTTATCATCGTTATTAGTATACGTCGTTTTTACGGTTCTATTTTTTCCCCAACGGTGACGTTATCATTTTCTTCGTATAAATTTACTTGTGAAAACATTTTTCATTTGTTGTGTTTGTGTGCAACTGTTTCATTCCGTTATATCGCATTATAAATTACAGTGCGCTTAGTTTCACGCAATTTTTGATAACGTTATATTTATCTAAGTGTTTAATTAAAAGCATAATATATTCATGTCGGAAAATTATGTAATTATGAAAAAAATATATATGAAGAAAAAATCATAAAAGAAGTCCTTTATTCCTTAAAATTAGGATGTTGAAAAATATTGCAAATATGTTTTTTTCTAATTTTTTAAACATTTAGTGATGTTATTCTGCAGTTTCATAATTTTCAGTTTATTAGCGAAACATGTTTATAGTAACGGCGTGTTACAAAGTTAAAAATGCGAGTGTTTGAACGTTGGCACCTCGTTGGCCGCCGGGTGGACTATGATGGATGAATGGTGATTAAGATGTAAGAGTAGCACCACTCCATGAAAAAGCACCAACTTCCTATGGGGCGCCACCCTGTCCCACCCCTTGGCCATCCTTTCAACTCAGGGGTGCTGGAAATTAACATAGTGGGGGCTCGAGGTGATTTTGCAAGGTTCAATTTGCATACGATTATTGCCGTATTAAAATTCTCACATTTTTCTCAGCCCCGATTTAAATCACGCGCCCGAGAAAAATCACTCGACGCGAATTCGGAAGCTCATTTAAATCTGTAAAATAATTAAAGTGTCAATAACTCACCGGATAATCAGACCACGACGTCTCGGTAACCGAGTACCGACACACACACACACACACACGGTGTTAATAAATCATTCAGATAGAGAGCGAAGCACACCCGTCGGTGTCGTTATCTTAGGGAAAAATCACATTTGTAAACCGGGGTCTTTCTGTTACCCCTGTGGAAAAGTAACCCACGACACCACTCAACTACCCCCAGTATGCTCACACTAAATATAACGCTTGTGGACTGAGCACTGAACCTTCAGAGTCGAGCGTCTGGAGCAGATTGGACGATGAGATACTCGACTTTTTCACCTTTTGACAAATTACATTATCATAAAAGTACAAAATTTAAATTAATATTTTATATGTAAAACAATGTTTTGATGTATGTTTATGTTACAGTCGAAGTGTATTTTCAGTTGTAATATTTTCCAACTGGAATTCATATTCGAATATATACAATTCTACTCGTAAATTATACATGTAGATCTACGAGTGCAAAAAACTTTCAACGATGTACGCCAGTTGTAATATAACAGTTGAGTTTTGACAGCTCCGATGTTATTACGAATGCTTTAGAATTCAATAATGTGTTAATATTTATTAGGTAATACGAATAAAGGTAATGAGTACCGTATTACGATAACTCTATGAATATGTTCAAAACAAAAAATGCCACTTTCCAACTCAATTTACTAGTCGAGTAACGTTTTCACGACAATCGAACTCTCTATCTTACCTGGTACCAACTTTTAGTTGAACTGTGTTTTC
This sequence comes from Arctopsyche grandis, assembly GCF_051622035.1. Taxonomy (NCBI): domain Eukaryota; kingdom Metazoa; phylum Arthropoda; class Insecta; order Trichoptera; family Hydropsychidae; genus Arctopsyche; species Arctopsyche grandis. Next base: position 23,658,443 of record NC_135359.1, read on the forward strand.
AGTTGTAATATATTTTGACCAGTTGGAATGTAATTTGTCATATGAATCAACTAACGTGGGTTAGACGGAATATATTACAACAGGAAATACACTTCAACTATAACAAATATCTACTGTATTCGTTGTGGTGTATGAAATTCGAAGCTATCTCTCGTATAGTAATAATATTATATTAGTATCACCGAAGAAAGAAAGAATGACACTTTGTAACAATAGTAATTAAGGTTCCTTTATACCGGTACAGCTCAAACCCGCAACTGCACGTAGACCGCAGAAAAATATTCTTTAGTACATTCTATATGGACACATTCACATCTTCCGTAATGTGTACGTAGCGTATCGAAATAGTAGTAACCGACACGATCTATACATATTAGCCAGCAGTTTGGCTTAGTGATAGCGTATATATTTAGCATCACTGAGGTCATAGGTTCGAGTCCTCGCCACTGCTGGTTAGATTTGGGGGTTTTGTGACTCCAAATCGATCGTTTCTCTATCAGAGTTTGCCAATTTTATCTGATCATTGCTGAAACGGTTCCTGAAAATTGGTATTAAAATCTAATCCTGTTGTCACAAAAATCTGCCTGTGTATAATTTGTATTAATTATACACAGTAATCTGAAATCTATAGATATCTCTATCGACATCTCTATAATTTCGTATTTATTGTATGTATAAAAATTGTATACAAAAAAAAAAAAAAAATCTAAAAATAATCCATAGATGTCACTATGATTATTATTTCTGATTAATTGTTATATTCTAAATATTCTGATTGTATATGTATGTATTACTGTATTTCTGATTTCTGATTGTTTATGTATTTCATTAACGTACACCCGTCACATTGGAGCAAATCTGTAATGGCGAGTGTGTATTGATTTGTGACAATAAAAATAAAATAAAAAATAAAAAATATCATGCAGCCATGCATTTCATCGAAACGTATCAATCAGAACCGGATTTCCTTGGCCACTGTGGAAATATTCACACATGAAGTGAAGTCATGGTGGCGAGTGCACCTATAATAACCATAATGTTTTAATAATCGTCATATTGTGACAATATTGACTCGACGATACAAGCAATATTACGCCATATTGTTGCACTTTGTAATGTACATATGAATAAGTAAGCCGGTTTTGCCTTGCACTCATACGAAACAAGTATGAACGTGCCGAAAACGGGCGGTGCTGTATAGAATGTATAGAAGTAATCTTTTTCGTGCAGCGCTGTTCCGAGCTATTGACGTGCAGTGCTGGATATTATAAACGGACCCTTTTATATGTGATTCATAGCAGTCCGCAATATTGCGTCAAATCTATTGAATTTTTTTATGAAGACCATATAAATGAAGCCATTGTTCTTAGCAATGATAAAATGTGTGTTTAAATGATTAAAACAATGATAAAATGTGTAAGTGAATCTCTTTCATACAACAACTACGATACTTAAACTTGCGTTATACCAGGACGTATGTCACAGGTCGCCAAGCGGGCTATTTTTGAGCGAAGTTCATTTTTACAATATTATCCTGTTGGTCCTATTTGTTTCTATAGATGCAGTTGACAGGGGTCTTCAACATAAAATATAATATGTAATTTAATAAATTAAATCAATTATAATGTAAACTATTTCGTGCTAAATATTTTAGATAAGATCACTTGTTTCCTTTTTCTCTTCGTCGGGAAAGTTTATAACCTACTTTTTTAATTAGACTTGTACTTACATTTAACGACATCGGTCCGTCCGTCCATAATTAACATTTTTTCCCGTTTTTAACTATTCGGCTCCTTTGAGAGTATTATTTTTAAATAAAATGAAAACCTCTGCTAGCAGCCAAATGTCTTGCTTAGAGAAAAAAGTAATTAAATAAAATAGCATTCAAAAGTCTCAATTAACGGACATGGCAGGTATTAATCGGTCTCCGTGACGAGCCAGAATGTTAAATTACAGAAAACACAAATATCGGAAGGCAAAGATCGAAAATCGAAATATAAAAAAGAGTGCATGGTAAACGGTACATACTCACGTACATACTCACTTAATTTTCGCGAGCAGGGCACAACAGGAACAAGAGGAACAGGCTTTTCCTCCCGTATTAATGTGCGCGCGTAGAATATGGGAGGAAAAGCCTGTTCCTCTTGTTCCTGTTGTACCCTGCTCGCGCAAATTAAGTGAGTATGTACGTGAGTATGTACCGTTTACCATGCACCCTTTTTTTTTGATCTTTCGACTTAAGATCTTTCGATTTTCGATCTTTGCCTTCCGATATTTGTGTTTTCTGTAATTTAACATTCTGGCTCGTCACGTAGACCCGGTATTAATATACCATAAGTATTCATTACAGCTATTTATTTTAAAAAGATGCGAGAACAATATCAGTTTCTAGACTGGTATTCGACCTTCATTAGTCGAAAAAAAAAAGGTTTACGCCCAAAATATAAACTACGCCCGAAAAATTCGTATCTATTGTGACGACTTTTTTATTTGTGATTAAATACATCTAAATTTTAAAGAAAAGAATTTCTTAAATGTAAGAAGTACACATATTTCATTTGTTATTAATTCATTTTACATCAAGTATTCAAGTTGAACATAAAATAAAGTAACGTATTCATGAAAATAGGATTACTATTTTGTTAATAATAGCACACATAATATAGGTTGATAAAAAGTTTCAAAAAAGTAAGACAAACAAGCATGTATACAAATCTATTGTACATATACATAAAACATTAATTTATAATTCATTTTAGTTTAGGTATTTTTACGTCATGCCAGCCTAAGGGCAAGTGCCCCATACACAATTGCGTGCCAAACACTTGGCTCAAACACACTATGCACTTTCCTACATGCATACATATAAAAACATAAACACATAGATATAGTAAAAATATATACCAAAAGAGTTGACTATAATCTCAATGAAAGATATCTTATATGATACCTTTCGGGTGTCCTATTTCGGCTTATGACACAATATTATAATAAAAGTTTTACGGCAAATTTTCACCCGAAAGTAGTAGTCTTCCATAGTGCCAAATTCGAGTGGTGACTCTGATTTTTTGATATAAAATTTTCTAGTTAACTTGAACGCATCTCAGTTTTACGACTGAGCGCAGTGCTACGGTTATGGCGAGTGCATGGTCGTAAAAAGTGGTTCAACAATGGCGTGATTTTCATCGTGTGTTTGACAGCCTTGGACGAATGGCCCGACAATGATCGCAATAAATGCACACGTGTATAATATAAGTACATATGGACGTTTTTACCGAGGGTGGTGGTCGGTGTGTTGCAAGAATGCAATGAGCTTGGCGCATGCAATTAACATAAAAACGTTTATTACCCACGACCACCGACTAATGGTTCAGCATACGTTACGTCTGATAGCTTTGTTTACAAACTTTTACGGTATTTATTGCGGTCACAGTGCACCTACAATCCGATTAAAAATGCATTTGTTCCGTGCAAACGAGAACCGATCGTAGAAGCTCACGAAGAAGTCGATATATGTACGTACATACATACATATATCCAAAAATGGTATCTCAGATATTTTTTTTACATGATGGTTATTATCCTTGGCTATATCCTAGTGCATTCCTATTAGGGGCGTTAGGCTTCAACTCATTGGAGTCTCGTCGTGTTATGTTTTTGGGAAAGCAATTTTTTAAGCTATTAAATGGGATAGTACACAATCCTCAGGTTCGTAATGAATTAAGGTTTTATGCACCTAGTAAGTTCAGGGACCTGAGGAATCGTGATTTTTTTGTTTCTGCTGTGTCAATATATCCTATATCTAGGGCGATATATCTGTTCAACCACGTTCCTGGTGAAATTAACCTCTTCAATGTATGTAAACTGTGCTAATCTGGTTGAGTCGTTATTGAGCAACGCCAGTGGTTGATTTTATCAATTATAAATGTGAATGATTGTTATTATTATTATGAAGTTATGATTATTTTGATGTTATGCTATATTATTATGCTATTATATTATTATTATGTTGTTACGATTGAATGATTAGCCACAGTTACAGTGATAAAATAAAATATTGTGAATAAAACAATGTATATACAGTATAAATCATCTGGGAAAATGTCTTAAGATTTTATATCGCAGTTTATGATTAAATTTCATGTCAGCTATTTTCTTAAGTGCTGGTAATGTGTCAAGCAAGTACCTATCTGAAAGGAAATAAAACGCATGCGAAAGTGCATCACTCTGTGCACCGGCTGCGTTTTTACCCTTCCATTAAGCGTCTTGAGAACTTTGAGTTGGTATTTTTACAGCAATTAAGATCAAAAGCCTTTCTCAAATAGATTTTCGTTGGAAAATTAAATTGTATTTAGATATTTTAGTATGCAAAAGAATGAAGTGCAAAAAAACATGGGGGTGGTTTGCATTTACTTAAATTACTTTTATGAAATCGTGAAATCATGAAAGATTTATAAAGGTAGATATTTTAGTCTTTTTAAAAAAAATTATAGTGAATTATGATTTCAGTCGTAGCCATGTATTATATTTTAATTTCAAATATGGATTTTGACGACGTAATATAAATTCGCATTTGAGAAATATTACTGTCATTAAAAAACTCAAAAAAAGATTTTACAACGATGTTATGTGTGATATTTAGAGGCACTAATTTTGGATAAGCAATAATAATCAATATTTTGTTATTAAGAAACATAGTCAAAGAAGTATGTAAAACTGCATGCTCGGCAATACGAGAAAATATGGGAAGCGGAATACGTGGGTGAGAAATGTGTAGTTAAGGGTAGTGGATATAGTGGAGAGATGAAAAGATTAAAATGGAAATGGGCGAGTCACATTGCTAGAAGGCAAATAAAAGGTGAATAAAAAAATTGCTAGAATTGTACATATGTATATACAAACTCGACGAAGAAATACACCGAAAAAGTTGGGCAAACGAGTCTAGATAAATTTCAATATATACTACTTATTCATAAAAACAGTAGGTATATGTATAATAAATTCACTGCTAAAAGTTGCTATTGTAAATTAAATTCCCAAGATAATATTATATTATTAAAAGAAATATTATTATAAAAATGGCAAAAAAAGATGGTGTTCTTTGTAAGTTAAGAAATTTAATAGGAATAAAAAGTAAAATATTAATATATAATTGTATTATACGGACTCATACTGTATATTGATTGCGCTACAGTGCTTAATCTATTTAGTGGATTATATATTGATAAACTGCAGAAAGGGCAGAATAGAGCAATGCGTGCAATTTTGAATATGAGGAAACGTAAGAATGTTAGATTAATTGAAATGGTTGGATATTAGAAATAGTCTAAAATTAAGCACTCTAAAATCTGTATATAAGCTAGAAAAGATCTCTTACCCAAATATTTTAATAATCATATAGTTAGGAACAGAGATATACATAATTATAAAACTAGAAATAGGAATAAATTAATTAGGGTACAGTTAATAAAGCAAAAACTGCAGGAGTTGGTTTCCACACAGGTGTTCAAATATACAATGCCCCTTCTGAGAGCATTAGAGGTGCTAGTAACATTGGTGCTTTCTTTAGGGGTGTTAATGGATACCTCTGTGGAAGATGACGTAATTACATATGTAAGTTTAAATACATGCTGTGTTTGGAATTATATTATATTATTTTAGGGTTACACATTATAGTTTTGTTAATTTTGCCAACTATGTAATATTGAAGTTGTTAGTTTTAGTTTAAAATTGTTAATTGTGAAATAATTCATTAACAATTTGCTATTTAATTATGAATAAATAATAAAACCATTATTTTGCAAATATTTACATACATACATATGTACATTCATTCAAACTTATTCGTATATTGACCTAATAATATGTAGTAGTAGTAAGTCCAATTCGCTCGTTCCTTGTGCGAAAAGCTTTGCAGGAGCCTTACGGTTACGGCACCTCCGTCTAATAAAACGTTATTGAACGTAGCGTAATGTGACGTTTTGCGTAACATTGTGACGCAATTGTGCGCGAAGTGCGCTAAATCACGCGCCCGCCCCGGTATTATACATTTGCGAAACGTTTCCAGATTAATTTCGCTGATAGGAAGATTGAATAGTTCTCATTAGGCGTAATGTAACCCGAGACGGGAGAGCCCCTGATAAAGACATTAACCGAAGCCGGAGAAAGTAAAAAGCTTTGGCAGATCTGCCGCTGATTACGGAGCTTTTGATGGACCCGACCTCCCCATAGCCGCCCATTCGACGAACGGGCGAATTTAAATTAATCCGCGACGGCACTTTTCGAATCTGGGCTTTTCGGCAGGGGTGAAAGCGGGCGATGGGGTGGGAGAGGCAGGGGGGGGATCGTAAAACGTTCCTCTATTAAAAAGCTCCCTGAAAAAGCTCGGGTCGTTTTGATATTGCTATGAAAATATTCCTTTATGACATGGCAGTTTGCCGCCGGTCGCTGGTGAGGGACGTTTAATGTCAGGTCCGCGGGCTACGGCGCCGTTTAGATATCCGCGATATGAAATGTTGATTGCCGTGCCGATGGGTTGGGTTGGGGGAGGCTGGGGCTCAAATCACCCCCAGCCCGCCGCTCATAAGGGGATGCTTTATGCGGGTTTTCCCGGCGAGGCGCCTTAAACATATTTTTGCCCGTCGGTATCACGTGAGGATAATCACCGCGCGTGATGATGCGTGGCCGATGTTGGCGGACGATTCGTGTTTGCACAAATTAACCCTTTACCGGTAAATAACAATATGTGGCTATAAAACTGGTTAATTTTAACCCTCGCGGCAAGAGGAAGGCGTTTGAAATATGACCAGTTTGCTCGATTTATACAATATAAATTTTACTCGAAGCTGTCATAATCGTAATCGAATTACGTACATTTACATAGAAGCAGCTCGTATTTCGAATAGCGTCATTTAATACTAAATAGCCGAATTCTGAATTGGCCCGATTGTAAGGCGAGGCTTTTGCACAAAAAAAAGCGTAAATAAAGAAGGCTTATCGTATTTTATTTTATTTTTATTTTTATTTTTACTTTATTCAAACAATCATGCACACTTTTCTAACAGATAGGTGTACTATACATATCAAGTAATTTCAATTATTAGTACATAATTGTTATGTACTAGTGGTTTTACCCAGCTTTGCTCGGTATATGTAATATAAACCGCTTAAACATGGCTAATCTAATAGTAAACAGTCATTTGTTTTTTTTTATTAAATTTATTTGAATCGAAAAAAATAATATAATAATTGAAAAATAATTCCGGAACCGGAACTGAAAAAGGAATCTGGCACCGGTACTGAAAAAAGAATCGGGATCCGGAACTGAAACGGAATCCTGATTCGGAACTGAATAAGGAATCGGGAACCAGAACTGAAAAAGGAATCTGGATCCGGAACTGAAAAAGGAATCGAAAACGATATTGATATCGTTGTCATACAAACATTCATTTGTTCGATAACGTCACGGATTCTACGAACCAAAACTTACATATATACATACATACAAAGTGTGTCTCATGGGTCATGGGATATATTACTCATGGGTCAACAAGATATTTATTTACATATTATATCCATCATCATTTTTTTTTTAAATATGTTTGTTAACATTAAAATTGATACATTGTGTGTGTTCATTGTACAGAAAATTTATTAGGTGACCTACTTTCGTGCAAACTCATATGTATCTTTTAGGAATTTTATATTTTGGGCTATTTTTATTTATAGGTTATTTATTTATACAATATTGGTCACATTTTCCACTTCGGAAAAATAAAAAGAAAAGGTATCTATTAATATATAATGTTGTTGTCTATACATATGTAATATACATAAGCTTATTTCATTTATATCCATCCCTAAACAAACTTTTCCCGAAAGGACAAAACCGTCTAGTTTATATGTATTTATTATGTATCAGACGATGATATTTATTTATTTATTTATTTATTTATTTTAATATACAAGTATACCACAGAGTCTTTACAGGTCACCCCAATATGACACTGTGGCCAGACAATACATAAAAGATCAAATACATAAGAAAAAATAAAACAACAATAATAGAAAAACAAATAAAATAAAACATTTAAAAAATTGTACATAAAAATTAAAAATTGAAAAATTGAGAATTAATAAATTGAAAAATCAAAAATGAAAATAATACACAAAAAAAAAAACACATATATAAATAGTTTAAATTGAATTAAAAGTAAAAAACAGTAAAAATACGGATAGATTATCCGGTGAAATATTGAAAATATCAATGTGATTGCTGACCAAATTCAAGCAGCGTAAGACTCGAGCGATTGGTGAAAAAGCAAGAACATTAGTTCTTGCTTTAATAGTTTGGAACAATGGACGCAATCGATAATCAATGAGGCGAGATGGAACCCAAAATTTCATTTCTTCCAATATAGTTGGGTTGTAAATATCACCTCTTAATAATTTGAAGAAATGACACACAAGATGCATATCCCGCCGATGAGATAGGGAAGTATAGCCAACAGAACCTTGCACAAAAGCACTAGGAAACAGTTGAGGGTAGTATCCAAACTCCCTCATATATAGATAGCGGAGGAACTTCCTTTGAACTCTTTCAATTTTTAGAGAGTGAGTTAATTCACTGGGACTCCATATAATGGCATCAGATTCCAAAATGCTTCGGACCAATGCGTTATAAAGAAGACGCAAAACTCTTAAATTATTGAAATTGTGAGCATTACGTAAAACGAAACCCAGCATCTTTGAAGCTTTATTGCACATATTGGAAATATGGATACCAAACTTCCATCTGCTCTCAAACGTAACGCCAAGGTCTTTTTTGGATAATGTTCTACACAGTGGAGTTCCACCAAGATTATACTGATATAAGGTGGGGTTAGAAGACCGAGAAAAAGACATAATATTGCATTTACTAACGCTAAGAGGTAAATGATTATTAGTCGCCCAGCACCATAAAGAGTTCAAATTACTCTGAAGGACCTCACAGTCAGAAACACTATCAATTTTCATGAATAACTTGAGGTCATCAGCATATAGTAAAAAATTTGAATCTGAAAGTACCGAGCCAATATCATTCACATATATTAGAAACAGTAAAGGTCCCAAATTAGAGCCTTGGGGCACGCCAGAAGATGTGAGGTATACATCAGAGAAATGGCCATCAAAACAAACAAACTGACGACGATTACTTAAATAAGAAGTAAAAAAATCAGTAAGATTATCCGATAGACCAAAATTGGCCAATTTCTTAATAAGTATTGAATGATCAACCTTATCAAAAGCTTTAGCAAAATCGGTATAGATCACATCAACTTGATGCCCTGCATCTAGCGATTTAGTAATGAAGTTTGTGAAAGACAAAAGATTAGTAGTCGTAGAGCGTGCTGAACGAAAACCATGCTGTTGGTCTATGATAAACCGACTGCAATGGTTATAAAGTAATCTCTGCAAAATTATTTCGAATAATTTGGCTGGAGCCGAAACAATGGCTATTGGTCTGTAATTATTAATAAAAGATTTATCGTCATTTTTGTGAATTGGAGTGACTTTGGTGCATTTCCAAGAGTCAGGGAACAGAGAATATTTCAGTGATAAATTATAGATATGAAGCAAGGGATATAACAAACTGGACTTGCATCCCTTTAAAACAAAATCGGGAATAAAGTCAGGACCAAAAGATCTATTAGGTTTCAGCTTCTGGAACCCATACTCCATATCACTGATATTAAATTCAAATACTGACAGAATGAAGGAATGACTTATTTGAAACTTATTATTTGAAGATTGAGTGAATGAGTCTACAAATGCAGATTTAAAATGCTCAGCAAAACCCTTAGCGATATCTTTCGAACCTGAGAACGACTCATCACCATTGAACATCATTGTCAAATTCGAATTGTTATTATGTTTAGAATTTATAAAGTTCCAAAATAATTTTGGGTTTATGGAAATGGAATCTTCACATTTCTTAATGAAGTCAGCGTGACAAATTGAGATCAATTTTTTGGAATGAGAACGCAACTGACAGAATTCAACGTAATCATGTGAGTCCTTAGTGAACTTCCAGCGTTTGTGCAAGTAACATTTACGACTGATGACTACGATTAATTCAGCTGAGAACCAACTAGGAAAAATTCTTCTGGATTTAGGAAATTTTTTGTTAAAGCATTTGTTAAAAGAAGAATGCACAATCCTATTAAATATCTCGACAGCAGCATTCACATCCAAGCACTCGAAAAGATCAATCCACTCCGATTCCAACAAAACAGAATTCAGGCCAGCAAAGTCAACATTATTAAATTTCCAACCATAAAAATCATGATTAACAGAATTACAATTACGATTACTATTGTGCCCAGAATCATTTAACATTAAATGGGAACATGTAGCATCAAAATCAATACTGAGCGTAGGGTGAAACTTATCCTCAGGAACAATAAAACAGGGACTTCTACTGGAATTGCAAATAATATTGGACAACACCAAGTCAAGTTTTCCGCCATAAACATTGCATACATTATTCAAATCTGATAAATTAAAAAGATTGCACATATGCGACAGTTCCATGCTTACATTCTTCAAAGTAACAGTGTTAAAGTCCCCTACAATCAAAATATTTTTACTCTTTAGAAAGTTAAATTCCTCTTGTAATTTATTAAAAAAAACTTCAGAGATCTTATCGTTTTGATTTGGAGGAAAATATACTACACAAATATAGATGGAACACCGCGGAAGATCAACTCGAACCCAAAGATGTTCACCAACTGATTGAAGACGGTGAATTTGTTGAGCAGACCGCACACGATCGGCACGAACAGCCAGTAAAACACCACCTCCTCTGCTGGCCCTATCTCTTCTGAAAACTAAGTATCTATCATCGAATATCTCGAAGTCGCAAACAGATTCATTTAGCCAAGTCTCCGTAAGTGCAATGAAGTCATGATGCTGTACCAGAACAGAAGAAAGGCAATCAACAGTTTTGGAGTTAAGACCCCTAACATTCTGGTACAGCATCGTCATCTTGCGAATCTTGCGCACCCTATTTGTTATAGGGTGCCGGGCTCCGACGAAATTTCCATGGGTTGAAAGCTATACCAGCGGGCCAAAAGTCCGGATTCAAAACACTAGTATAGACAGCTTCGATGACAGATAATTTGAAAGAAGAGTAAGCTTTAGGACCCTTCGAGTTTAATTTTACAGCTATAGCATCACTGGATGGCAATTTCATCTTAACATAATTAGTTAATGAGTCAATGGTGGTGTCCTTGTGAAGATAAAGAACATGAACAAACTTCCTATGTTGTGCTGGCAATAATAGGTTGCTAGTAGAACCGGTACCAGTAAAGAATTGTCGAAAAGGAAGAGATGATGTTCCTGGAGACGAAGATAGTGCGGTGTTCTGTAGAATATTATCAGGTGTAGAAGCAGAAGCAGGAGCACAATAAACAGGAACACAAGCAGATGCTGGAGCAGAAGCTGATGTAAGTGTAGCTGAAGCTGAAGATGGCAGATGTGAAGAAGAAGAAGATAGCGCTGCGACTTGACTGTAAGATTTCGTGGGTTTTATAGGAGAAGGAGGAGAAGCAGAAACAGAAACAGGAGAAGCAGAAACAGTAGCACAACCAGGAGTAGATGCTGAAGCTGAAGCAGATGCAAGTGAAGTTGAAGCTGAAGAATGCGGAGGTGAAGCGGCAGAGGATACCGCTGAAACGTCGTACTGGCCACTGACAGGTGTTTGTTTACACACAGTGGTATTGTTGCATTCCGTGTGTGTTGTCGAAGTGGAGAGTACATGTAATGTTACCTCACCCGATTGCAGAGTCGTAGGTACGCCAGAAACAGCTGGAGCCAGGATTGCCGCCGGAGAAGGACAACACATCATCCTCCTAATTTCGCCGATATCTGAGTGGACAGTCTGGAGGAACTCCACAGACTGTTTCAGCGAGGCCAGACTGTCAAAAGCGACGCGTGCGATAGATACTATACTGTTAATGGAGGCGCTGATAAATTGCACCCTGTCCCTGGTAAGGACATTGGCACCAGAACCCTTCTTTGAAAGGTCAGCAAGTATCGTCCGGCTCAAAGATATAATATCCTCCATGGTAGAAGTAGTTGTAATTTTGTTCAAAACACAGCACAGTGCGACGTGCGACTCGAGCGAACGCCGAACGCCGAATCTAAATTTAAGAACCGAGTTTCATACCGAAGAACAATAATAATTTGTATGTGTTATTTAAATTTACGCATCTTTTAAAAATTAATAATATTTGATGGTTTGACTTTTAATACAATGCTTTATCTATTGATACGTATATGTATACATATGTATATAAAGCAAAATATATGTTGAATTGTTTAATGCTCAATAATCGTATTGTAACAATATGGGAATGAAAAGTCACCATGTTGGGCATGTTTAATTTATCAGAAATTCTTTTGATAAAATAAATTTAAGAATGTAATGAATCAGCTGCCTCAAATGGGGTGGTGATTTTTAATTAACCAAATCATACTTACGTTGCATATTTCATAGTATAAGCAACTTACGCGCCAATGATTTCGACACAGCACCGTTCCATCATCATTAAACTGAATTCCCGACGAAACGTGACCATCCTGACCAGGAAGGACACCCTTCCGCCACCCAACCCCTACCCTTCGAATTAACAACGTCCGCGTACAGTTTCGTGACTGTCGTTGGTACCCCCGAGGGGTCACGCCAACCTCAATCACATGACCATGGCCAATGATGGAGTATTAGGGGGTGGGAAGTGGGTGAGAGCAACGCGAGGTAAATAACAATTATTATAATGAAGTGTTGTTGCACCGTTGCTCGAGGGGTGGTGGTATAATCACCTCAACCCTCTCTTACAACCCTACGTCTCAATTTTCACCGCTCTGGTACTTGGCTCCTGTGCTTTTAACCGATACACCATCAGCGTTCTGTATAAATATTAATATAGCAATGGCTAATGATGGTAAATTAAAATATGGAGTGCTTTTCGTAACGACCTGTACATATAAAAGTATAAAGGCTCTTAATAAAATTAACATAAATGTCGGAAATATTTAGACACGTTGTTTTGGGGTATGGGTTTCACGAAGGGTCGTGGTTCTTAATTGATTTTTAATATTGTACTCATTCCGTGTGTGATAAGTAAATATATAATATTGTGTATGAAAAGTATTTTGAGAAGACGTTTACGGTTGAGTGTACTTATTTATATCGTGCTGGGTAAGTTAGTGGCTAATTTAAAACAACGTTGAAAAATCAGATAAACCCGCCGAAGCACATACATTTTCTCGCCCGCAATAAAGACATTTAATGCATGCATAGAATGTGTTTAAATTGGGTTAATGCTTACATGGGAAACAACCCCATTAATACGTTTATACAATAATAATGACGCCGGGACACTTTTGCCACATATTTCGCCTTATTTATTAGAAACGCGTAAAAATTATATCATTTTTTTTTTTGATTATACGGAAATATGAATAAATTTACATGAATATTTCGTATGCGAGTGGGGTGATTTTTTTAACGGCGAAAACACGCATTTGATCACAGTTTTCGTTATGTGGCATGTCCAAATTAGGGCTCGAAAGAGAGGGAGCGAGCCGTGTGTGTAAATCAATTGGGGTGGTTTTACGAATATATTATGCCGTGGAAAAAATATACATGCTGTCATACAGAGCGTATACGACACGTGAACGTACATACGTACGTGTGAAATATGCGAACAAAAATGTTAAAATCGCTTCTCGGCGAAGTTTTTTGTTCGATAAATGGGATTTCTACGTTGGCCGATATGGCGGCCACTCGCCCATACTAAAGGAGACCATCTAGTGAGGGAAATCGCTAAAAAAGCGGAAAAAGTAGCTTCGTTCACAGAAGTGTCCGAAAAGCTTCCATTTGTCTCAAAGTCTGCAAAAAAAAAAACTCGCACAGAAAACACTTAATCTTGAGCAACGCCGACGTTTCTGATTGTTATATCGAAGTTGTTTCAACCCTTTTATTCCTCACTCGGCACATTCTATTGTTCTAGAATTATTTGGAATTTTATTTTATTATTGTATTGCTTGGCTTCACCCATTGAAGCTATAATTTACTTGAACCCATATTACGTATATTGTAGTTGGATTTTACAGCCGGCACACACCAAGTCTATGGTCAAGTTTGCATGATATTTGTGTGGTTATTAATTTACATTTCTCATGCAAATTGTCAGCCTTCAAGTATACTTGATCCAATTTTTCGTATCATACAAACTTGACAATAGATTTGATGGTGTGTGGCCGGCATAATAAATGTATTTCGTAAGCTTTTTTTCATATTCGATGGACTGGAACTAATCAAAAATTAGATGGGGAAAACTATTTTGCTTAGTTGAATGGATTTTGTGATTAAATTTTTCAATTAAACCGACTTAATAACTACCAAACAAGATTTCAATTTTTTTTATTTAAATATCATCTTCTATCTTTTGTTCTGCATATTTATGTTTGTATGTATGTATATGTACAAAGATTATTTAATTAATTTATGCATATGTTGAAGAGTACTTGGGAAAGTCGGCATAACCGATGGACCCAAAAGGTTTGTTACTATATTATTATACAAAAAGTATAAATATTAAATAAGATAACAAAACAATAGGAAATATAAATAACTCAAAATAGAGAAAAATAAGATTGTAAAAAAATAATAGAAAATACCAAAGATAAAATGGAATAGGGAGAACTAAAAAAAACATTTATTTTAAGGGAATCAAGTTTATTTTTAAAATGGTTTGGGTTATAAAATAGAAATAGCTAATTCATTGATAGACTATTTCAAATGTTAGCCATTATATTTTAAAACAAGGATCCTCTAATTATTTTGAAGTAAATATATTTTTGGAGTTATTTCTCAGAGTATCTCTCAGATATTATTGTTAACCGCTGGGAGGTTAATCTTAGGATAATATTGTAATATTTTTTTGTCATTTAATGCTGATTCAGCTAGCTCGTATATATGAATTTTTACAATGGGCGATTGTTGTAACATGTGGCGTGAACTATGTGTCAATGCAATTGATCGTATTGAGAAAAGATTTTCATCCTTAGAGCAGTTAATACGAGGCTTGAATTCTCCTGTACTTATTAGAAGTGTTGTGCCTTCTCCTTCTGTTTCTCTCGTTGCTGATGCAGCCGTGAAGATGGGCAAAAAGAAAAGAAATAGACGTAAATCTGGTCTGCGAATTAATCATGAAAAACCTGGACAACCCGCATTACCTGACCGACCTTCGGCTGAACAACCTCCACTTAGACGTAAATTTGAGGTGGGAACAGCAGCTTCCGGAATTATTGTTTCCGTCAAAAGGAATGTCAATATACATATATGGAAGCTCTCATTGGACACTTCGTGTGACGAGGTTTTGACTCACGTTAGTGCCATCTGTGGATTAAAGGATGGCATTGTGGTTTCCCCTCTTAATGCACGAGGATCTTATACATCCTTTAAGGTATCTGTTCCTGCTTCTGTCGCTGGCCTGTTATTTTCTGCTGGTTCTTGGCCTGCTGGTGTTCATTTTGGTAGATTTAAAGATTGGGGAATGAGCATTAAGAATAAAAAATCGAATACTAATACTACTTCTATGTCTGCCACTGACGTTGTTTCATCATTAGAGCTGCGCCCAAGTGTTTCATTTGCTGATGTTTGTACGGGAGCTGCTAGATGTTTGAAGCCTGATATTAAAACTACGTCTGCAAGTATTAGTGAATCTTCTATGGAAACGGTCGCAGTGACGTCGATGTTTGCCTCTTCTCCTACATCTGCCTGCTCAAATGGTCCTGATAGTCGTGATTCTGTTGTGACTGTGTTGGCTTCTTCTTCTGCTTCCTCTTCCGTTTCGTCTCCATTGGCTCAACCTCCGTTGGCTCAATCAAAACTGCCATTTCTTGTCTCAAAGAAAGTCACGCGCCAAACTGGGAGACCGAAAATTGGTAATTTATTACCAAAATGCACGAGGTCTCAGGACAAAGCTGACTGCGTTTAATTCAGCCGTTTCTACTACATATTTGTGATGATATGGTAGCACTAACGGAAACATGGTTGACTTCATCATTTTTTGATGCTGAACTTTTTGATTCTTCCTGGAGGCTGCATCGTCGCGATAGAGTAGATCGACGTGGTGGTGGTGTATTATTTGCTTGTCGTGATTGGTTTCGGTCAGTCCGGATGACAAATTTTGAAACTCTATCTGGTGAGGACTTATAGAATTCATAACTTGAAAATCATAATCGAGAATGAATATTACGAAATACAAAAACCTTGTAAACATAGAATGAATTCAAGACGATAAACGATATATAATAATAATAATTATTATTTTTAGTTGTTTGTGTATATACATATATATGTTTTTTTTTTGTTATGTCTAATTTATTATTTTGTTTCTTGTCTTTTCTGTTATATTTTTGACCATTGTGGCGCATTAGGAATTCCTGTAATGCTACAACGGTCCAAACTTTAAATAAATAAATAAATAAATAAATGTACATATGTACATATTCTAGTACAAAATGTACGTGTTGGTATTGAGTAAAAGCAATCACGCTAACCATTGAATTCCCATGTTCTTTTTTTTAACAAAGAACATTATTCATTTGTTCATTGTAGAATAATCTTTTAATTCGTGTTTTTTAAATACTTCGGAAAATGATCGGTTAAAATTATTTATTAGGTACTCTTTTAAGTCGTTTTGCGGAAATGAAACATCAGTTCGAGTTAAACGCCTCCCCGACTGCGCAACTTGACGAGGCTTATAAAGCGATTTTTCCGGCAACTTTTCCGAGCCGGTAGGGACTGTTGGACGGGGTGGGAGGTGGCTAGGAGTGTAGGAGGGCAGAGCAATTTGGCATTTGAATAAAAATGAACAGTGCCATTCATAAAAACATTAGCCTTCCTGTTGAGAATATCACTGGAGGGACTCGCGGAATCCTCCCCCTCGCTTTATGGAGCTTATAAGGCAAAAACCTTTTAACATCCGCGCAACGCTAACAAATTTAGGGTTAAGGGTATTACCGCAAACAAGAAAAAATGAGGAAAAACGCCGCTCGGGAAAAGGGCGTAAAGACGCCTCTGATACTCGCCATTTCGTAGAGACAAAGGAGCTTAAATTATTCTTTCGCCCCACCCGTAATAAGGGCGTGCATTACCACTTTCTCCCAGCCACCGTTTGTCTATACTTTATTAACTTTACTCTCTGGGCCTCTTTTTCATAACCATCAACGATGAAAAATGCTATTGTTAACTTTCTTTCAGTGCGTATAATTCTTCATATTTTTTTCGTCGAGACGAACCTTTTTTTTTTAGACGGAATTTCATTTTGAAGGTTGTACACACAGGATGTCGGCAAACAAGTATAACGCGTGGCTTTTCTAGCGGCACAATATTAAATTCGCGTTAGTGAATCTATGAAGATTTCCCACAACTGGCGTTCAGCGCAAGAAAAGAGATTTTCCTCACGTACTTAAATATGAGTTTCGTGGAAAAATCACGTCTAGGGCCATAGCTAGAGCTCTACACTATGCACACACACATATCTACTGAAAAAAACTCAAAACACACATACGAAATTCTACTTCAGAGGCACCTACATATGTACATGTATGAACGTACTATATTTTCATACCAGGTATCAATCGATCAAGATCGACTACGTAGGTGACAAAGATAAGACAATAATATACAGTATTTGCAATGATATAAAGTCATAGAATTTATCTTCAAAGCGTTTTACTTCAATAACGAAAATATGATGTCAGCATTATATAAACACAACCTTCATTAATACATCTGTATTTGTATATTCCACAGAACTCAACATTAGTATAACAAAATTAGCTCTCAAATGGTAAAAAAAATATGATTACTCGTAATTAACAAGAAGAGAGAAGCGTACGTACGCAATACTGTTAATATTTGGGTGTAAACATGTCGGAGCTAATTTCTCAAGGTTATTATAACCGAAAACAATAATATGTGGCTAAGTATTTTATGTTTATGTATAGTAAGATTATTTTAAATTTCTGAAATTTAATGAAATTATTATATGATGCGTGTTTCTTATCTGTTCCAATTATTATATTGAAATCATAACCAGCAGCATAAATCAATGATTAGCATGTTATCTAAATTCACGGGTTCTATCCCTGGTGTGTCCTACTGACCTAACCTTGGATATGCAATTTTCCAATGTCGATCATACCAATTTATATGATTTCATTAACAGTTTTAACATTGGCAACCCTGTTCTATCTCGCAAAAAATTGAGTTATTCAGCATCTGATTTTTTGCTGATTTGTATAAATGTTGCAAATTTGTTCATATTGGATCATTATCATTGTTTGTATTTACCTTGTATAATACTGATAATACTTCTATACAATGTATGAACATAGATGTAGTGTTTAATGTAAATAAGTGTGTGTATACATGTATTTAAAATTATTAATTCTTAATCTGTATATCACATTCGTCGCGCTGGAGCAATCTGTTATACGAGTGTGCATGATCGATTGAATAAATAAAATAAATATGTAAATTCATTACAGAAAAATCAGATAATTTTAAATATATTATTATATTTTCATAGCCATCCTGAACATCGATAGTGTATGACTATACTTTATTATAATACGTATTAATTTGCGATATTAAAAGACTAGTAGAAGTAGTTAATAATCATTTATATTTAGGTCAAGTAATAGACATATCCGGCAGTAAAGTAGAAGAAATAAAGAGACGTATAAAATTAGGATGGAGTTCATTTGGGCCAATGAATGTTGTTTTAAAATTAAAAAAAATTCACTCTGCCTGAAAAAAAAAGATATTCAATCAATGCGTTTTACAGTGATAACGTATGGATGTGAAACTTGGACATTGAACGCCAAATTCCAATGTAATCAAAGAAGTATGGAATGCTGTATGATCGGCATAATGAGGAAAGAAAACACGAGAAAAGGAACACGTGGGTAAAAAGTATGACACGGGACATAGCGGATAGAGTAAAGAGATTGAAATGGCAATGAACGGGCCACGTGGCTAGAATAATAGGTGGACAAAAGAAGTGCTATAATTGTACCCGAGAGAATGCAAAATGGTAGGAGGAAGGCTGCAGGGAAGATGGGTAGACGAAATTAGAAAAATGTGTGGGGTGAGATGGACGAGAGTTACGCAAAACAGAGACTAGAGGCCTTCATCCAGCAGTGGATGGTGAGTGGCTATAGATGATGATCATGTTGATATATTATATATTACAGGTTGCCCCAAGGCAACACCTAGACTAGTTACTATCATCGACAAAATTTTTATGAAAATTCAAAACAGTATTTTCATAGTGGTGATATATATGTATCTTTCCAGTACGGAAAGATGTTCTTGTGATGATGTTAGAGATACATACAATGTACGTATTATTAAAAACTTCCCCACAATACACCATACGCTTGATTTTGCGTATATACAATTTTCATTGAAAAACCATGATATTTATATTTCATATCTTGATTGTAGGGTTTTGTTTTGTCCTGGTGTGACCAATGAGTGTACTACATGAAGTCACGTGACTACGTCAGTGGCGTTTCTGATTGGTCGTTTTCTCACGTTAAAATAAATATCGGTGATAGAGAGAGAGTCACGTGCCGGCGACACGGCGCGGCATAACGTCCCGACGTTATTGATGACTTTCCAATATCCATGTATTTTTACTGACTGCGATAAGGGTCGGAACATTCTTATATTGAAAGGGTTTCAAAGAGGGCGAGGCACTGCCGGGAGGGACTGGAGCGCGGTTGTCATACCGTAAAATTTGTTCTGCGAGACACACATAAAATATAATGTGTCCAGATAAAGCTTCCTTTTTATTACGTCCTTTATTGTCTTGATATGCACGCATCCATATCGAAAATTATACATATTTTTTTCCACAACCCTCCCAGCCAAAAATTTAATATAACATAGTGCTCTATTATATTTGAGGTCATATGCATATATAAAATATATATATTTTTTTAATATAATAAAGGTTCTCAGTCGAGTATTGTACACGTTGAGTGTGTATCTATAATATGTAGGATACGTTGTGTAATATGGTTGAAAGTTTATCTGTTTTTATTTTACCTTATAGTGTTACTGAAGTTTGCTTGTTATTTTCAAAATTGAATGCATAATATTTGTGGGTTTCATACACGAGAACTTTTCAAGATTGCGTAAGTTTTGATCCTGGAACCTTCGGTGTCGTGCCGCAAGGATATTATAAGAAACAGTGTATTTTTTCCGATATCATATATCGATATATTCAAGGATGGGTTGTATTCTTTGTTCTCATATGAAAGGAGACGCTTTTGGAATTATAATGCGGTCGGTGTTCGTGTGGATCTTTCTTGTTTCGATTTTTTATGTAATGAAAGTGAAAAGGCGAAAACTCTCACCAGTGCAAAATGGTATTGATCTAAAATTCATATATGTATGTATGTAAACAAATTTAAATAAATATCTAGCTTTGCCCTCAGTTTTTTGTGGAGCTGGTCAAATTAAACTCATACAGATAAAAAATATGCCTACACGGTTTGAGTAGGCATTTTTTATCCTTTTTTTGAGGTAAACTAGATTTTCCGCGGTCACGATAGCGGTCTTAACTTAGCGGTGGTCTCTTTCATTGCGAAATCGCGAAATGATAGGGGCTTATTGGCTTTTTTCAGGTATCGCACGATGGACACTTTAAAAAGCCCCGGGCTTACGGACATAAATCACCTGGTGGGGCCCTGTAGGCCCCCGGATAGATGGGTCCCCGGCGCCATTCCGAAAAAGTCCCCAGAACGGTCTACGCTCGATGTAAATAAGGACTTTGAGTAAGATTTATGTGCAATGCGCCTTTTCGGATGCCCTTATAATTTGAAAGTGTTTTGCCCTTCGCTAAATGTCGCAGCTTAATTTGACCGCACGACACACATACACGTTGGAAAAGCTTCAGTCAAGAAGTAGTATATGGATGTTAATCGTGAATATATACATACTACATACTTAATAAATACTCTACACATGTATGCACGTACGGGTCTACGTGACGAGACAGAATGTTAAACGACAGAAAACGCAAATATCGAAAATCGAAAGATCTTAAGTCGAAAGATCAAAAAAAAATGGTGCATGGTAAAAAGTACATACTCACTTAATTTGTGCGAGCAGGATACAACAGGAACAAGAGGAACATGCTTTTCCTCCCGTATTCTGCGCGCGCACATTAATACGGGAGGAAAAGCCTGTTCCTCTCGTTCCTGTTGTATCCTGCTCACGCAAATTAAGTGAGTATGTACGTGAGTATATACCGTTTACCATGCGCCATTTTTTTTTTGATCTTTCGACTTAAGATCTTTCGATTTTCAATCTTTGCCTTCGGATATTTGTGTTTTCTGTAATTTAACATTCTGGCTCGTCACGGAGACCGATATATATTACTAGTGAATAGCCCGATGAAACATCATCGCATGGGTATAAAATTATTATATACTCGTATAAAACTAAAAAAAAAATCCGGAACCGGAACCGTTATTTTCGTAGACTCTCATAGATAGTTTTCAATTCTTTATTTGTAATAATTTACAATTCTTAAAAATACGCAGACTCCCATAGAGAGTTTTCAATTATTTATTTAAAGACCTATTTTTTTCTATTATTATTAGCTATCGCCCCGAGCGATACTGCAAATCGAAATCGATTCACTCGATCCATGACACCCGACTACTTCCGACTTCTTCCGACAACTACCGAAGATATGACTCCGTTTTGATTGGTTGTCCATACGTTCTGTACGATTATTGAATATTAACGTTATTTAGAGCAGCCTTTATATCCGTATCATGGTGTACTGGTCAGTGTATATTGATCTGGGCGCGATGGGGGTAGGTTCGAGTCGGCGTCCTGGAATTGATTTTATTTTTTCAAATATCGCTAAAATATAAATTAATTTCAATTTCAATTTCAATAATTTCAATTAAAAATATATATTTAATTGTTTTATATGAAAAGAAAAAAAATGGTTCAAAACTTCGCTAAATGAAATTATTAAAATTACGTATTTTTATATGGCGAGAAGGAATATTTCAATTAACCCTCCAGAGACGAGAGATTTTTTTCATTAATAAAAGATTATTTCAACCATATTTCTTTGACAAATATTCATCTTAATCAAGCAAAAATAATAAAAAAAAAAATTAAAGCGCTTTCAAGTAAAAATCCATGTAGCCATATGGCTACGCTCGTCGTTACAGGGGGCGTGTCAGTAATTCCGCGCGACAAAAGATCGCAATACGCTAGACGAATATCCTGCCCTCCAAAATATTTTTAAATAAAAGAAAAAAATCCAAGATGCCTTTAGTTATGTGCTTAGTCTATTTATAACCCCATATTTTTTTTTTTTCATAAAATCAATATATTTTTTTTATAAAATCAGTATATTTTGTCAGATACAAAATATACCTGCAAGCTAAGGGTTTGAGTAAAAACAATAATTCGGTGAATTGTTACAAACATACCACACCCCAAAACATCGGAATTTTGACCAATTTGACCAATAACAAACCCTTAAAAATAATCATTATATATGTAGGTACTTTGAAGGACCAAGGAGAAATAAAAAGCAACCATTTACATAAAAGAAAACATTTATTTAATATATATGATCTAAATCTCCATCAATCCATATGCGTGTTGTACTCGCTTCGTAGCTCGTAAAGTTGTCGTTTCCTCCGACCTGTCTCTCTCTAATTCGCATTTCTGCAATTTGCAGCTAGTTGACGACGACTAAGATTATTTACAAGACCGCCATCATCTTCTTCGGTACTGTCTTCATCGGTCAATACGTTCGATTCGGGAGGACAAATAAATATATCCGTTTCCATCTCCATCTCCATATCGAGCAAATCGTCATCGTCAGTCCCAGGTTCTTCTAACAAATTTAATATGTCTCCAACAGTTAAACCTTCATTAGATCTGAAATGGGCCCAAAAATTGGCGTTAGATTTTGTGCATATATAACAAAAAAACACCAAAAACATCGAACAGTAATCAAAATTATTTGACACGGGAAAAGACTAGCGTAGCCATATGGATACGCAAGCATTTGGGATTGAATTATAGCTATACAATACATATTTGAAAGCACCTAAGTATGTACATTTATAGCACTACACATTGACATAATAAATGTATTCATAAAAGTAATGAAAGGCATTTAAAAGTTTAAAAATAAATGCACTTACGTTTTCGAACATTCCATTTTTGGTTAAAAATTTCAACCGCAAATTGTAACTCCTCTCTTTGTTTCTGGTAGCTGTTCCCTCCACTGTAGCACACCAATAACTGTTAAGCGTATCCAAAGGGACAAAACTCGCGCAAAAAAAAACCGTAATCAGGTATAAGTGGGGGCGCTGGGGATTTAATTTCACCATTGAATATACTGTTGCCGTATGGCTACGTACGTATTTGGAGGGTTAATGTTTAAAAAAAAAGGCGAAATGAAAAATTGGATTTAGCACGATGTCCGAGACCATTAGCTCATTTAGACCCATATTCAGGCTATTTGGGGTGATCGGTTCGAGTCGCGACAAAGTCGTCTCGTCGAAAAATGAATTAATCGATTTTTATCGATTCGTTCATTATGTTCGGCGAGAGTTAGGACACACACACACCCACACACACACACACACACCCACACACACACCCACACACACACAGATTACCGTCGTTATATATATGATAAAACTAAAAAAGGTACGAGTTCGTTTTTATATTTGTGTCCATGTATACCTTTGCATTTCAACTGGTATCACCAAGGATGGTTTGCTTAATAATTCCATATCTTTATCTGTGTATGCAGTTATGTGTATGTTTATATGCATATATCTATTTTCATTTATGCATATGGATATTTATATTTATATCACTACGTGCTCTATCTACTTCCTTTTTTACAATGTCTTCTAATCGTCTTGTCATTTATTATCAAAATGTCAGAGGTCTCCGAACTAAATCTGACTCTTTTCTTCAAAATGTATTAGTTAATAATTATGATATTATCTGTCTATCAGAAACTTGGCTAAATGACTCATTCAATAATAGTGAGTTTTTTGATGCCAGATATCAGGTGTTTCGACGTGACAGAGATTATTCTCTTCATAACCAAATATTTGGTGGTGGTGTAATCATAGCTGTGAAAAATAATCTACCCTCTGTCATTCAAAATAATTGGTTAACTTCCACAGAAGACCTTTGGATTACTATTACCACTAAATTTTTTAAACTAAATATCTGTACTGTCTATATTCCTCCTGGTAATTCTCACCAAACTCTATTAGTTACCCATTTAAATAAAGTATCTGATCTAATAACCAATTATCCAGAGGATCGATTCATTTTACTCGGTGATTACAATCTTCCCACTATTGATTGGACAAAATACGACTCAAATCTGCATCTATTTCCTTCCAATTGTATTAATTTTTCTTCCCTTTCCTTTACTCAATTCTTATCTTATAATAAACTTTATCAATACAATTATTTGTCAAATACTAATAATCGTATTCTTGACCTAGCTATTAGTAGTTTCCCCTTATATATTTCTCGTGCTGACTCTACGCTAATCCATGAAGATTCTCATCATTTATCCTTTTGCATCTCAATAATTTACAACAAATCTTCACCCTTGAATTATAATTATAATAAAACTTTCCTCTTTAGAAAAGCTGACTATGCTACAATTATTCCAATTTTAAGCGATATCAATTGGAATTCACTTTTGTCCAATTTAAATATTGATTTAGCTTGTAAAAAATTTTACGATACCTTACAAAATATTATTGAATGCCACGTCCCTTTTACTCTTAAATCTAAGCGTACCAAATATCCCCCTTGGTTTACATCGTCTCTTATTAAAATAATAAAAGAAAAAAACAAATTCCATAAAAAATTTAAAATTTATTCAAATCCCTTAGATTATCAAAGTTTTTCACTATTAAGAGCTCGAATTAAAAAATATTCTTTAATCTGCTTTAGAAATTATATTTCTCTTATTCAAAATAATATTAAAACTAATCCCAAATCATTTTGGTCATATATAAATTCAAAAAAAAATACCTCCTCTTCATATCCTTCCGTAATGTATTATGGAAATAAGTCGGCTTCACATGGTTCTGAAATCTGTACCATTTTTGCTGACTATTTTGACTCCACTTTCAATAGTGATTCTACCATTAACCTTTCTATCTCTAATACAGATACTTCTTCTTGTAACTTATCTACTTTTCATTTTGACTTATCTACTGTACTCAGTCACATCAACTCTCTCAATGTTAATCTTGGTGCGGGTTGTGATGGTTTGCCTTCTTTTTTCCTTGTTAAATGTGCTGTCCCATTATCTCTTCCCATAACAATCCTTTTCAATCTTTCTATGTCGAACGGTAAATTTCCTGACTATTGGAAATTATCTTACATCACCCCTATTTTTAAAAAAGGTGATAAGAATCTTATTGAGAATTACCGTCCTATATCTAAACTATCTGTCATTAGTAAAATCTTTGAAAAAATTATCTATAATTTCCTTTTCTCCAATTTCAAAAACTACATTATACCTGAACAACATGGTTTTTTTAAGGGGAGATCGGTAGAGACTAACCTGCTTAATTTCACTAGTACTCTCACATCTTATATGGACAAACGAATCCAAATAGACGTCGTTTATACGGATTTCTCTAAAGCTTTTGATAAAATCAATCACAACCTTTTACTCAATAAACTTTGGTCCCTTGGAATCCGAGGAAATTTATTTCGTTGGATCTCTTCGTATATACTAAATCGTCACCAAATCATAATTCTCAATGGTTTTAGATCATCACTTAGACATATTCCTTCCGGTGTCCCACAAGGGTCACATTTAGGTCCCTTATTCTTTTTACTCTATATTAATGATATCTCATACATCTTCAAACATTCCTTTATACTTCTTTACGCTGATGATTTAAAAATTTACAAACCTATATACACCATAGACGATTGTCATAAGATACAAGAAGATCTAGATAGATTCTCTATATATTGTTTAAATAATGATCTTTTTATTAATCTAGAAAAATGCTCTATTTTAAATTTCACTAGAAATAAGTCAATTATTACTAATCAATATCAATTAAATCATTCAATCCTTAACACGTCATCTTCTATTAAGGATCTTGGTGTAATACTCAATAATAAACTAGATTTCTCTGAACATATTTCTTTTATTACCAACAAAGCATTTAAATCTCTTGGATTCCTACTCCGCTCAACAAAACCCTTTAATGATCCTTATGTACTAAAATTACTTTATTTTTCCTTTGTAAGGTCTCACCTTGAATTTGCCTCAATTATCTGGTCACCTTTTTATTTATCCCATATTAATTGTATTGAGAAAGTTCAACTTAAATTTATTAAATCCTTACGCTACCTTTTTCCTACCTATACCCATTCTACTGTTTCCGACATTTTAAAAATCCTTTCTTTTAACAATCTTTCTGTCAGGCGACGACATTCTGATGCTATATTCTTCTTTAAGCTCATAAATGGTTTCCTTGATTGTTCTGATTTACTGAATAAGGTTAATTTCAGAATCCCAGTTCGATACCCTAGACGCGTTACACTCTTTTCACTTGATCCTTTCAATACTAATTCCCAAAAATATTTTTATCTGCAGCGCGTTTATCGTATGTTTAACGGAGAGCTGAATGAGGTTGATCTGTTTGGTATTTCCCTACATCAATTCAGGTCTAACATCAAGAGAATCTTGACCGATTGATTCATTTTTTCTTCTATTCTATTTTTCCAATATTTCCATTATTTTTATACTTTAGTTTAGTTATGTAATGTGCTATTTAATCATATTATAGCTTTCATTCCTTTCCATTTCATTTGTTTATTTTGTATTTACCTTTTTCATTTGTTTTTTATATTTGTAAATTTCAATTTCTTCTTATATTCTATCTTATAACCTTTTCCAAATATTTTAATACTATAGTTTAATTATGCAATGTACTACATATTTTGTCATGCCTTTATTCTTTACTTTTTAATTTGTTTTCCTTATATTTATCTTTTTCATTTTTGTAAAAATCTATTATTGGACTCGGGTGTTACATATATTATTTATTTACTTTTTGTGTTTTTTATACCTATCTCTGTACATCCTGTCTGTTGATTTTTCAATTAATAAAATAAAATAAAATAAAATAATGTAAAGAAAATTTCATAATATATCTTCAACGATCATTGCTAAAGATATACTTATACTATGTATATAGGTATATTTATAAATACAATTCCATAATATAGATTCATTCAATCTATAACTAAGCATGCAAACCTAGCTTAGTTCTGAATCAATACAAAGTGGAAAAAACGGCTTATGCTTTCCGGTTTTTTAGTTATTGCAAAATATGGACGTCAATATTCAAATCAGAATTATATCGTAAATTTTCCGTTCGAAACGTACACGAATTTGTTTCCAAAAATTGAAACTTTCTCGTTTTACTGTAACTACATATGTATGTACATACAAACGACGCATTCGTTCCACGCTTGGGTTTCGCCTATGACGCTTCTGGAATATAAAAACCCAACTCGTTGCAATTCGGACCAGCCCTTCTGCCTTCCATCTTCCATTACCTGAATAGAATAACGGCTTACGCTGCATGTAACATCACTCCATTTTTCAGAAGGCACACCCCCCCCTTCTCTCGATTTTGATGTGAAAAATATCACAAGTTACAGAAAAATATTGCATACATTATTCACATCATCTGAATTAATCTCGTTCGAGAGTAGTAATGAAAAAAAGTCCTGAAATGAATGATTTTATATATTATTATTTTTTATTGTGTGTCTGCGAATTGTAATTCCAATAAAAGCTAAACTACGTATTCCATAGTAGGGAGTATTTTTCGTTGAATGGACAGCTTGTTAGTATCGTCTCGTGCTCTACGTGGCTCTCACATCGCCCACTGAACCTAAACATGGGGGTCGCGTACCTAAGAAGGGGGTAAACGATATTAGGCGAGATAAATTACGTTTAAGCGTAACAGTTCGTAGGTGCAGATGCACCGTCAGAGGGGAGAAACACAATCCGGCAATTTCGCACCGTTAGACAATGCTGAGCCAGATGCTACTGAGAGCTTTATTGCTACTTCTCAAATTAAGCAGCATTTGTCCTAAAGTGGGGGCGAATGATTCCATTTCTTTCTTTATTTTCTTTTTTTTTATCTGCTTTCTTTCGGTCTAATAAATGCGAGTGCGTGTGTGTTTCATATGTTTTTATTTCCTCGTCAGATTTTCCTTCGCCAAAAGACAAACAATGATCCTCATTGATACATTGTTCGGAAGGAATACCGCTGAAAAAGTTCACCGGAGCTTTTGTGAAACTCGCATTTGTATGCCAGTCGCAGTAGACCGATGTTTGCCAACACACCTGAAAGCTTCTACCGAAGCGCCGGACTAAAAATTTACTTTGTAAACTCAGTGAAAATATCGACAAATGATCTCTGATTTTCTATATAGATTTCGTTTCCAAACATCTCTTATTTTTTTGCACGTACAAAGAAAGCTCTGCTTCGTTAAATAAACATTAAGTAAAACGTATCGTACATAGCGCTAGACTAACTTTTGCCAAGAGTTGCATAATTTTTTTGCGAAATAATATAATTCGGGATAGGGGTCTTTTTTGTCACTGGCATCTGGCGTTTTACGCTTCTCTCGTTGAATTATGTGTAATTACCTCGAAACGACAAGAAACTTTCGTTGCACTGCTGCACTCTCGCCAATTTAAATAATGTCCGCAATGACGGCTAAGTATCGTCATTTGCACGTAGACAATGCTTGGCAAAAAATAAAATAGTAGATAATAGGCGTACGAACGAAATAGACCTCTAATGACGACGCTAGCAATCAAACGTCTTCGGAGATAAACGGTCTTTCAGTTGCATTTTCTTTTTATTTTCCATCTTGAATGTGTCTTAATTTCGCCGAAGTGAAATGCGGCCTGAAAAATTAAGCCGACGTGTATCCGCCGACATTCAACGTTAAATATTTTCAATGAATTATCTAAAGCAAACAGTGATTGTTTGCATTACATTATGAAAAATGTTTTCGTTTTTAACCGCTGATAATAAAACACGAGGTAAAAAATTCGCCGCATTTATACAGTGTATAAAAATAATAATAATTCTGAAATTTATCTTAACGAATTCGACGGTGCTTTATTTTTCAATTTTATCAACATTGCTAACACCTCGTTCGATGGTCGTAAATAATCTGTTTTGCGAGAGGAGCAATTCCGGGACTGATTGATGCACGTTCGCGGCGCTAAAATCATTATAATCAATTACCGGTACGCATATCATTACCGCTGGTAATGTCGGTCGTATCATTATCGACCGATCGCGGACCCTAATGGGGAACAACTGGTCGCGCAACTCCTGGCAGCAAACTAAAAAACTGACCTTAATGCTCCATAAACGGCTGTGCTGGATGAGAGTAGTAGACCAGGACAGGGCTAGCCAAAATAATTCTAAAAATGTCTTGAAAAATAATTTTTTCGATATAAATAATTGTTAGGTGTTCTAAATTTTGAATAGATCTCTATTATTACTGAAACATCGATAAGAACAACGTTGTAAGTAAAAAAAAAATAATCGGATGTGACCAGCCCACGACTTTATCTATGTATTTGAGGAATATAAGGTCACAAAACAAAATTCGAAATTGAACCGTACAGACATACCATATGTGTGAGACAGACATTCACACATACCGGCAGAATTATGAAATACTAATAGCTATGACAACATTTTCAATACAAATTGAGCGCAAATGCATGGAAACTTGCACAAGACAAAAGTTCTACTTCCGGTTGTGAGATTTTGTTCAAATTTTTTTTATTACTTAAAATCACTATCAGTATTATACACATTAAATATCAAGAAAATCAAAATGATTAAGAAGGTCAAAATAAAATAATGAAATATTATTAAAAAAAAAATACCACTTCCTGTTTACGAATTCTTACCAAAACCTTATCAGCTCTAAGTAAGTACACAAAGAATACAAATATAAATTCTAAGTGCATTCGTGGTTGAACAATATAGACCCCCGGATTAAGCTAACGGGACTCAGTATATGCCCGAACAAAGCATTCGCTGAAGTTCTCATAAACCCGAGCGAGTCGTGCCCAGGCAATAGACAGATTAATGGATCGAAGAAGATACATATGTTGTGCAACTTGTCCTTCATTCGTATGTACACAAGGTAGATCGATCATTTTGGAGCGAGCGGTGATCTCATATGAACCTTCTGAATCGTTGAATAAATGCTGTGAAGCGACTTTGGCCTTTTATTTGGATACTGCACCCACCCCTACGCAACAATATTTTCCATTGTGGCGTATTAAGGATTCCTGTAATGCTACAATAGTCTAAATTTAAACAAATAATAAATACTATGCCAACGACAATGTTTTAAAATATGGTCCAAGTCCCCGAAACCGTTTTACAATAGTATATGTATGTACATATATCAAAATCAAGTTTCTATTTGTCGTACAATTACTGTACAATCTTGTCAAAAATCGATGTATAATATCTCAAAATCTAAAAAATGGCAATTTGATCCATTTTTATTTCCGTTTTGTCGGTTAAGCTATATTGGAGTTGCAGCTTAATGTTCATTAGCTTCATAACGACACTGTTTAATTAAAATGAAACTATTGTGCAACTGGAACAACAACTAGGTTTCCAATAAAGTCGACCAAGAAGCGAGTTCAATTCCAGAGAAGTACACAGCGAAGTGCAAATGTTTAGTTGCAGCGTTCAATTAATCTTGAAATGTTCGCCTAGTGGCCGCTCGTTCACCGGCGAAACTTCAACGGATTTTATCGGAATTGATATAAACATACAGACATACGTATACGACTTTAAAATATAATATTTAAAATTGAACAACCCTTCAGCGTCGCGCTTAAAAAGAGAGAGAGAGAAGCAGATTCGTAATGGACAAATAATATCGACCATTATATTCCCATTTGCGTCGGGGCCGGCTCCTCGCCAACGGCGAAACTTTAAACTTGGACTTTTTTGTATCGGCTTCTTGCACACTTCCGCTCTGCTATACCACCACCTTCGTCATATTCAAATTTAGAGATTTTCCAGCCGCCTCTCTCTCCCTCCATCCTCTTGTGGAAATTCCGCGCCGATATAGCGAGGCGCTCGGCGTGAAAAATCGTCGCCGCTATTACGAGGGAAATTCGCGTCGCGAAACGAGCGAGCTTTCGGCGAGCTTTTTGTCGCATCTTTCACCGTATCCATTATTCATTCGGACGCAAAAACTTAACCGATTTTTTTCATCCCCTCCCTTGCCCCCCCTCCGTTCATTCCATTTGTTTATTTTCGCTTTGTTTCGGGTTTCGGTTAATCATAAAGAGAGGCTTTCGAAAATCACTTATTCAAATTCGGCCGTTTTGTGCTGACTCGCTCCCAGTGTTTGATTGAAAACAGAGGCAAACGACGCGCGAATATAAATCATGGAAAAGCTCTTTTTTCCCCTAGTTTTCCACTCCTCTCGTTCACCTCTTTCCCTGGTACTCGTCGGTGCGCCTTTTCGGATAGGTGGACTTTTTTGCGTATCTGCGAAATAAAAATGCTATAAATCAATCGAATTCTAAACAAAAAATTATTCGGCATGTCCATCACACAAAGAGCTCCATGCGAAATGGTTTAATGCTATGCTTATATGTATATATGTATTCGTATATATTAGATAAGCAAGCTTTTATTGCAGAAGTTTATATTTAAATTATTAATAAAGGAGCTTTAACGTCGTACATATTAATTAATTGTTAGATATATGTTAATAATATCATGTATATATGTATATAAACATTATTATGTAAAGGTAATTATTTTGAACATTTATTTCATCTTTGAATTGCTGCTTATTTTTGCTATAAAAGCTTTATTTATACATACATATATTAATAGTATGTACTTTCATTTCGTTTTGTATTCAAAGAACCGAGTATTAATTTCATTACAAAAAAGGTGTTTGAAATTAAGACGCTGCTATGTATTTATTTAACAACTGTTGAATACATTGTATGATATAATTATTCCATGTACGAACTCTTATTTAACATTTGAAAATGGCGGAAGTTCAATTTTCAATTCCAAAAATAATATTTCTGTTTAAACTTAATTCACAAACTGTTATCACTTATTTTAATTAAAAATGTCTAGAATCTCGAAAAAGGAGAATGAAGAAAATATTTCTAGGAATGAAGAAAAGTGGACTTATTAAAAGTGGAAAATATTTCTAGGAATGAAGAAAAGCCACTTTCAATTATAACGGCTCATTTCATTCATTCATTAGGATACATATTATCAAAAGCAGTGACAGGAAAGTCGAATAAAAATATTTTTAACGTCGGAAAGACAAAGTACATTATTTTTTTGCTTGGTATCTTTATATACCGTTTGCAGTATTGTGTCTAAGTTATATTGAGTGTATGTGATTTCATCATCACCATCTTCAGCCACTCACCATTCACTGCTGGAAGAATGTCTCTCCAACACGCTTCCATTCGACTCTGTTTTGCGCAACTCTCATCCATCTCACCCCATACATTTTCCTAATTTCGTTTTCATCTACCCATGTTCCTTGCGATCTTCCTTTTACCCTTTTGCATTCTCTCGGGAACCATTCTAGCACATATTTTGTCCACCTT
Source organism: Arctopsyche grandis (assembly GCF_051622035.1). Lineage (NCBI taxonomy): Eukaryota > Metazoa > Arthropoda > Insecta > Trichoptera > Hydropsychidae > Arctopsyche > Arctopsyche grandis. The sequence goes on from NC_135359.1 coordinate 23,691,292, forward strand.
TCGTCCATTATTCTAGCCACGTGGCCCGCTCATTGGCATTTAAATCTCTTTACTCTATCCGCCATGTCCCTTGTCATACTTTTCACCCATGTGTACCGCTTTCTGTCTTTCCTCGTTATGCCGAGTATGTTCGCTATATGCAGCGTTCCATACGTCTTTGATAGAATTGAGCTTTGTGTAACAATTTGGCGTTCAGTGTCCCAGTTTTACATCCATACGTCATCACTGGTAAAACGCATTGATCAAAGATCTTTTACTTCAGACAGAGTGGCATTTTTGATTTAAAAACAACATTCATTCGTCCAAATGCACTCCATCCTAATTTATAATTACGTATTAAAATAGTACTGTAGCGTTGCATAGGGAGACGCCCCGTGGACCGGTGACGTCATGGTGACGCCGACCAATGGTGGAGTCGGGCGTTGTGGCCAATGGCTACACCCGACTCCTTGACCAATGACTGTACTTGTTGACGTGTCATAAACGTGTATGCGCTGAGCGCTCTATGATATAAGAACGGTACGCTCTCGATCGGTGGCATTCGGATCCTGACCTCCACCGGACGAGCAGCAATAAAGAACTGGAACCTGCCTGCGTGTTTTCTTGTACCTCGACCTGACTCCACTTACCTTTGAATACTCTTCACTGGTGTCAGAAGTGGGATATACATGGTTGAGACAAGGAGCCACAAAGGTGCGGATTCGGGGTCTTCATCGCTGCCGGAAGAAATGGAGCCGAATCGAGAACAAAGCCCTGGGGAGCCGAGCAACGGAGGACGGAGACGGGAGGAGCAGAGGAGCCGGGTGTCGAGGAGCCGGGTGCCAAGGACACCGGAACCGAGCTACAAGGAGCTAAGCCAGGGAATGGCGAGCTGCCAAGAGCAGGTCCAGTCCCTGCAAAACACCTTCGCCACGTTTTTGCAGTCCTGGGAGAAGTCTGCGACACCAACGCAGCCGAAAGCCGACGTACATCCAGAACCACCGAGGAGATCAGAGGTATGTTACGAGGACAGGCGGAACACACAGCGAGACACGTACGGGGTGCGGCAACATTCCCACCGGTACGAATACACCACGTTCGACGGTACTGAACGGTGGAAGGACTTCCTCAACCACTTCGAGTTTGCTGCACGGCTGAACAAGGAGACGACGAACCTGGAGGACCGACTGTGCTGCCAACTCCGAGGTGCGGCCGCCATTTTCGCCAGTCAGCTGCCATCGACGCTGAGCTACGACGAATTGACGGAAGAGCTGGCACAACGTTTCAGAAGACAGGGCACACCGATTGCATGCCATGCGGCAGCGGAACAGAGAAGATGGAGTGCGGAAGAACCAGCCGCGGACCACGTAGACGCGATACGAGCCCTCTGCGAAGACATGCTGGAGGGCGTCCACACGAACGCCGAAGCAGTCGAACGCATGACCGTGTGCATAGCGGCGAACTCCTTCACGTACCCCAGTCTACGGGCCAAACTTGGCGCGCTCCGGATCACCCCGACTACAGCGGACGTGATAACCAGAGCCGACGCAACACGACAAGCCGTCATCTTCGAAGCGAAGGAACAACGGTCGGCACAACCAACGTCGAGAACAGTACGTCCCGACGCGGGAGCGTTCAGACCATCTCGACCGGCCGTGCGACCCCCACGATGGGTGTCATCGGACCAGACAGCGCGACCAGCCACTACCACTCCAACGTGTTGGAACTGCGGACAAACGGGACACATTAGCCGGTTGTGCCGCAAGAAGAGGGTCCGGAAGCTAGAGCCAACGAACGACGAGGATGAAGACGACGAGGAGGAGGCGGCTTCGGGAAACGAGCAGTGATCGGCCTGTTACGGGTCAGACCGATCACCGGTGCACGCAAAACACCCGGAGTGAAAAAACTGGACGGCAGCGGCACGGCCGGCTCGTTTGTCGTGAAAGGAGAGATCGGAGGCGTGCCGTGTCGAATGGTGGGGGACACCGGGGCGTGCATCACGGTGATCAACCCGGAACTGTTCGCGAAGATCTCTCCTAAAGATTACACCGTCGTGAAGGGCCATTACAGCAGAGCGCGGCAAGCGGCGGGCCAAACCATCAAGATCCACCGATGGATACGGGTGACCCTTAATCTGCAGGGCGAAAAGTTTCCGTGGAACGTAGCGGTGGCGGATATCCAGGATCCCATATTGTTGGGACTGGACGCACTGAGACATGTCCGAGCTACGTTCGAGTTGGGCGGAGAGGAGAAGTGTATCATCAGGGGGGTGCAACGCGAGAAAGGCAAGAAAAACGCACCTGCTGTCAAGAGCATCCGCGGGGAAGTACCCCACCCGAAGATCACGGCGTTACTCGAGAGGGCCGATATTCTGCCAGAAGAGAAACGGCGCCTCGAGACCATGATTCGGGAAAATCGGAAAGCGTTCGCCCGGGACGAGAAGGACCAAGGAAGGACCACCAAGGCGGTCCACACCATCGACGTGGGAGACGCGAAGCCGATGAAACAGCCGCCGAGAAGGATACCGCTAGCACGGAAAGAGGAAGTACGCGCTATGATCGACGACTTACTGAAGGGCGCAGGGCGCGATAGAACCGGGGCACGGGCCGTGGGCGTCACCGGTAGTTCCGGTCGCCAAAAAGGACGGGTCGCTAAGGATGTGCGTGGACTACCGGAAACTGAACACCGTCACCAAAATAGACTCACACCCCATCCCGAGGATCGACGACACTTTCGACCAGTTGAACGGAGCGAGCTACTTCAGCACACTGGATCTGCAGAGCGGATTCTGGCAGGTACCGGTCGCCCCGGAAGACCGCGAGAAGACAGCGTTCGTCACAGAGTTCGGTCTGTTTCAGTTCAAAGTGATGCCATTCGGGTTGTGTAACGCGCCAGCGACGTTCGTACGGTTAATGACAAAAGTGGTCGGTGACATAAGCAATGTCCTCGTGTATCTAGACGACATTATCGTGCACAGCAAAACTTACGACGAACACTTGGTGCATTTAAACAATGTGTTCGAACGGATACAGGCAGCCGGCCTTAAATTGAATGCAGACAAGTGTCGATTGTGCTGCCGCGAGGTCGAATTTCTGGGACACCGAGTGTCAGCCGAAGGAATTTCGACAGATCCGAAGAAAGTCCAAACCGTGCGGGACTGGACGACTCCGAAAACACAAACCCAAATGCGTAGCTTCCTGGGACTGGCCACGTACTACCGAAAATTTGTGCGCAATTTCGCCGAGATCGCGAAACCACTCCATCAGCTAACGGAAAAAGGGCGCGAGTTCAAGTGGACACCGACGTGCGAACAAGCGTTCGAAAAGTTGAAAGAAGCGCTGACTACCACGCCAATTATGTCGTATCCCCAGCCGGGAGAGCGATACGTGTTGGACACCGACGCCAGTCAACATAGCATCGGTGCAGTTTTGTCTCAAGTTCAAGGGGGGGTGGAGAAAGTGATCGGGTATTTCAGCCGGACAATGAACAAACCCGAACAAAACTATTGCGTGACCCGAAAAGAACTATTGGCGGCAATTAAAGCCATTCAACACTTCCACCACTACCTATCGGGCTCGAAGTTCACGTTACGAACCGACCACTCAGCGTTAACGTGGCTGAAGAACTTCAAAAGACCGGAGGGCCAGTTGGCGAGGTGGCTGGAAATTCTGGGCCAGTACAACGTGGCCATCATTCATCGACCGGGGATAAAGCACGGGAACGCGGACGCACTATCGCGAAGGCCGTGTACGGAAGAGTGTCCCAAATGCTCACGCGCAGAGACAACCGATCAAGAAAACGACTCGGCCCGAACGGAACCAGTAGAACCCGCAGAACCGGAAGCACGAGTTGCCCTCGTAGGGATCTTGCCCAACGAGATGACAAACTCGACGATCGACAAAATCGTCGAGTGGAAGAACGCCGGAACGAGACCACCGTGGGAAACGGTATCTGCTGAGGAGCAGGAACTTAAAATACTGTGGACCCAATGGGACGCATTGGAGGTGGAAGGCGGTAAGCTGTACCGGAGATGGGAGAACACCGCGGGAACACGTCACACAAAGCAGCTGGTGGTGCCGACTGAGAAGATACCCGAAATCATGTGGGAGATGCACAACGCGCCCACGGGGGGCCACTTCGGTATCAATAAAACGTACCGAAACGTGCGCCAAAAATATTACTGGCCGACGTGTCGAATCGACGTCACCCAGTGGTGCGAACGATGCGCACAGTGCGGGGCCCACAACGGACCACACCGAAGGAATCGCGGGGCACTTCAACCGTACCTTTCGGGGACGCCACTACAACGAATGGCAGTCGACATTCTGGGTCCACTCCCGGCCACCGAACGAGGAAACCGATACATACTGGTGGCCATGGACTACTTCACGAAGTGGCCGGAAGCGATTCCACTACCGAACCAGGAGGCAGAGACCGTAGCAGACGCCCTGGTAGAACAAGTGTTCACGCGGCTAGGCGTCCCGAACGAGCTGCACTCTGACCAGGGACGAAACTTCGAGTCGAAGTTGTTCCGTCAGGCACTGGACCGGCTGGGCGTACACAAAACGAGAACAACACCATACCGACCTCAGTCCGATGGAATGGTCGAGCGACTCAATCGAACCATGCGGGCGCACTTGACGAAGTTCGTCAACGACGAGCAGGACGACTGGGACACGCTGGTTCCGCACTTCCTCATGGCATATAGAGCGGCCCAACACGATGCGACAGGAGCATCACCAGCAGCCATGATGTACGGACGAGAACTGCGCATGCCGGCGGACCTACTATATGGGGGCCCTCCACCAGACAGCGAACCTCAAGATCCACACCGATATACCACGAAGTTGACCGAAGGCATGGCCAAGGTACATCGGTTCGCCAGAGCCCACCTCCGGATGCAGAATAGCCGTATGAAGACGCGATACGACGTCCGCAGAACCGAACCGGCGTACGAAACAGGTGACCGAGTATGGCTGTACAACCCTGCCAAGACTCCAGGGCTTTCACCAAAGCTGCAATCGTTGTGGGAAGGACCGTACACCATAGTGACTAAACTTAGTGACGTAGTATATAGGATACGCAGGGAATTCGACGGCTCAAACCGATTAATGGTGGTGCACCTGGATAGACTCGCAAGGTATAAGGCCGTCGAATATTGACTGTAATTGTATGTAGCTGTTTTGTAATTGTAAATTAATGTGTAAATTAATGTGTAAATTAATGTGTAAATTAATGTGTAAATTAAGGTGTAAATTGGTGGGTCGATCGGGACGATCTCTCTTAAGAGGGGGGTTGTGTAGCGTTGCATAGGGAGACGCCCCGTGGACCGGTGACGTCATGGTGACGCCGACCAATGGTGGAGTCGGGCGTTGTGGCCAATGGCTACACCCGACTCCTTGACCAATGACTGTACTTGTTGACGTGTCATAAACGTGTATGCGCTGAGCGCTCTATGATATAAGAACGGTACGCTCTCGATCGGTGGCATTCGGATCCTGACCTCCACCGGACGAGCAGCAATAAAGAACTGGAACCTGCCTGCGTGTTTTCTTGTACCTCGACCTGACTCCACTTACCTTTGAATACTCTTCAGTACCATTCATGCGGTATATTCTATTTGGGAAATTTCAAACAAAAAGTGTATAGTAAAATTTCGGTGACGAAATTAAATTTGATCGTACTTTTTCCGATGTGATGTGCGTCTGATTATTTCGACGTGGATTTTCCCCCCCGAAATAAATGATTGCCGAAAGCCCGAATTGAATCAAATTTACGATTTAAACGAACCAATTTTGTTTTGCTTAGAATTCGAGCGGAATATCAAATGAAGCTATTCGGAGCTTTAATGAAGGTCAACGAGAGTCGATCTCAGTCCGACCTTCGTCTGCCGTTCGGAGCTCCTTAATCAAACAATCAAACGATGGCTCCGAAAGCTCAAACAGTGCCACTAACGTCGAACGTATCCTTTAGCTTCGTTCAAAATGACCGACTCTTATAAATTGATCACGTATCCTATACAAACGACGGGATACGCCATTCAACCGCCATTACACACGGAAGAGAATGAACCGAGGTGAACCGTGGAGAGCGAGACGGAAAGAAAATGGGGTGGATAGTAGTGGTGGAGTAGGAAAAGCGTGAAAACTTTCCAAAACCAAACAGGGAAGTTTCCTAGTTTCGGAAACTCAATTCTGAGCCACCATTCCGTTCGTCTTTACTTTAAGTGGATTGGCCTCACAAAAAGCCAGGAAGAATGTTGCCAAATAAATAATGCATTGCAATAGTACACCGTCGATTGTGCGTAGATTAAATATCTATTGTTTTATACTACATTCTCTTATGGTATATTCACCAATCTATTGGGTAACTTTAATACACCAATACTTCACATGACGGCTGAGATACGAATCTAAAATGTTGATCATGAAACTAAATACTGAATACTGTATAGCGAACAATGTATTACCATATAATCAATCGATTCCAATTTCACAAAAAAAATTAGAAGCAAGGAGGTGTGCAAGTAAAGCTACATGGTAGATGGATAGATTGAATTAGAAAAATGTGTAGGTTGTAGGGATTGCCATTTACCGTCAACTTTCAATTACCGGTAAACCGTAAACAATTTTTCCCACTACCAGTATACCAGTGTTTAATGGTAAGTGAAAAAAAATCGGGGATCGAGTAACTGTAATAATATTTTTTTTTTTTTAACGAATCACATTAATTACGATTTGGTTGAAATTGCATTACATTTAAATCAAAAATTTAAATGATAAAAATAATATTTTATTTTTATTATACATACGTTTCTATATATGTATATGTATATAGGTGCCATGACAGCTAGTCCCAAGGTAACACCTATGGCCAGATTTTTTGTATATGAGTTCTAAACATTGCAATAGTTATTATTATACAATGTAATAGCGTCATCTATAGACAAACTGATACAATCAATAAATTCTACATATTAGCCGATATATTTGAAAGTGGCATACGTTCACTTTTCTTTATTTCGAGAAATATTTCGTAAAACATTAAATGTGATGTTTTGCGAATAGCAATATTTAAAAATAATGGTGGCCTGTAATACATTTATTCTGCTTTCCGAGATTCTAGACATATCGAAATAAATAATAAGTGATAGCAATTTGTGAATTAAGTCAAACAGAAATAGTGTTATTGGAACTGAAAATTGAACTTCCGCCACTTTCAAATAAAACGGCTCATATTTATTATATTTATAATACTTTTTAATAATTTATAATAATTTGTTTGGAACCGTTCCAATAATGAATTCAGATAAATTGTAAAACTATGATAGGAAACGATTGAGTCATATATGTACATACATCCAAGGTCTGACCAGCAACACCGGGCCAGGGATCGAAACCATGTCCCCTTAGTTGAAAGCATTATACGCTAACTACTGAGCTATGCTTCTGGTTTGAATTTTGATAAACGGGACTAATTAGTATAATTAGAAAAATGCATGATGTAATCGGCATCATCCACTATTTTTGATGACCTCGTTTTAAAAAGTAATATATTGGTCTGAATTTTGAGTGTTGTACTTTAAATAAAGAAGATTATCACATATTTTCATCATATTTCGAATAACCTTGGACCGTAGCTGAAGCGAAAAGCCGTATATGTACATATGTAATGAGAGTATAGTACGGTGTGCTATCCATACATATATAATATGTAATTTCATATACATATATAATATATAATAATTTCAATAGATTCAGTTTAGTTTTTTTGGGTGCTTGATCTTTTGTCCTTTTTCTAGTGAGCGGTGGGGTAGAGTACCTTCAATTTGATTGATTGGGGGAAAAGCTCAGCTCGAAAGCTCTTTAACTTTCGTTTTCACGCTTAAGCGACTTCTTTCAACGGCGTGATTACCCCTTTTAAACTGAAATTTTCAACTTAAATAGAAAGCTCGAAAGTCGCCAATCCCCTTCCCGGCGTCAATATTGCGCTAGTTTATTTGCCAGTGTATCTTCGTCGTATTTATTGCTTCCGGTATGTGAAAATTGTCGAAGACATTTCCGGCGCGGAACAAAGAGGCAATGGGTGGCGTTTAGGTGGAAATAAGTCGATCGGAAAATTTAAATATCTCAGCCATAGAGACCGGGACGAGTCCGCAAGTAATCCTCTTCCGGAAAACTTCCCCACGGGAAAATTCGACGCAAAACTTTCACCGAAATGAAATATCGGATGACGCCAAATCTTTTGCGGCTGCGGGAAAAAACCATGCGCCAAAGTTCCACTTCATATTCGAGTCGAGTTTGAAAAGTTCGACCTTTCAATTTTAATGCATTTCCGTTCGCGATAAAAAAAAATGGAATTGAGACTGAATGGAAGTCGTCGACTGTCAAATTTCATTACTTATACATATAAGCGAGTGAAGTATGACGGTTTTATGTACTCATTCGTATGTATGATTGAAAGCCCCAACTTTCTAACCAATGACTACAAACATATGTATTTATGTATATTTATGAAACTAAGACCTTGAATAAGAGTGACTTTAAAGTCAAATAAATATTGATTTTAAAAAAATCAATATTTAACTTTAACAATAACAATAAATGAAATTGCAAATGTACTTCATAGTATAAATAGGCAAATAAAAAATAGACAAAATTAAAAGAACGCCAAATAAAATAAGAATTACCGATAAGTAGTTGAGTGAATGAACAATGTATTTATTTATTTAACATACTTGAGAGGCGACGAGGCTGATAGATCCAAGAGGTTTGATTTGTACACATACATGTATGTATATAAATTAATTGAAAAAAAATAAAAACAAAACAATAATAAAATAAAAATAAGAATAAGAGAGAAAAAAGTAAACAAGAAAAATAAATAACGAAATAAAAGAAAATATAAAGAGAAGAAAAAAAAAACAGTAAAATGATAACGAGATTCATTATTTTAAATCTCATTATAAGAAAGTGATTTAAGTTCGGAAGGTATTTTAGTTATTCTCCTTTGTACCCTTTCAATACATATGTACATACATATAACGTTTTTTTTTAAATGAGGATTCCATATACTAAAAGCGTATTCTAATTTAGACCTGATAAAAGTTTTATAACTTTTAGTTAAGATGTTTGTAAATGCAGTGGAGAAATGTTGTATAAAGATGAGCACGATTGAAAGAGATTTAATATATGTACATATGTACATATAGCAATGAGTGGTTAAAAGTTAACTATAACAGTATTCTTATAAATGTTTATTGTATTAAACGAAACAAAGTATCGAAACACTACAGAAATTACAGTCACGTATTCCAGTTAAGGGTTCAGAGGAGTGGAAGTTAGCGGATCTGTTGTTAATACAAAATTTCTTTAAGTTTTCCAATAATTGTTCCCTATCTACAATGTATCGCAAATAAAATAATAATACTGTAATTGTGTATTTTATAAATGGATGTACAAATTTTGCGTTATGGAAACAATCTAAGTCAGTTTTTTTATTCATATTTTTTCGCAAACTTGTAACACTAGGCAACTATAATAACAATATATTGTTGTTCAATATAACAATAATTTACTTTTATATTGTATAAAAAAGATTCGTTAAATTGCGAATGTCTAAAATCTACTGATCTGGGCTATTTCAAATATTGTAGTTTATTTCGTTTTGAAAACGCGAGCCCAAAAAGCTGGTTATTGTTCGCGAGATGTTCCTATGCAAATACAAAAAATCTAAAAAATACCTGAAATAAGTCATCCGCGGGAATAAAAGTCCTTGGCCTCGAGCGATATTTATCAAAAGGATTTTATCTTAAAATAAAATGTCAACGTGGCTTGGCAAGGATCCTGTCGAAATATTTTGTAAGCTTCTTACAAATCAGACTATACATCAGCATTAACATTAATCTGACAATAAGGTAATACTTTGAGGATTAAATATGACCGTCTGTGACAAGTCTCGTGTATGCGCCCGATCTGAATTTCACCTTGATCAATTATGATAATATTTCAAAAAAAATAATTTAAATATAAAATAAAATTGTATACGTACATATGTACGTATACATACATAATACCTTCACGTCTTTTATTATTATATTAGAATCGCTCTCGACTCTTTATGAATCATAAAAAAATATATCACCTTATCAAATGTGGATCGACTCGCTTGACGAGTGGCCGTCATAAACCTCCAAAAATTTAAATAAAATATATTATATACACACCTAAAATAAAATATTCTATTTTGTTTGACTTCCTGCTTCCATTTGCGGCCACCCCAGATCTCATGACCATCAACATCACGGTCTTAATCGATTATGACCGGACTCCGTGACGGGGACCTTTATGAGTTATTCGTTTATAATGGGTTCAGGACCGCCAAAAAGATGACACAAAATGACGCGTCACCTTTATACAACGCCGACTATTTCTAATTTGAAGTCATGCAGGGGTTAAAAGTTGATAAGAATAATATACATTAATATGAAGAATACATATACAGATACTCAAATATTGAACGCACTTAAGCCGACCTCGCGTTTTGAAATGGCTTTTAGATGTCGATAAGCATTTGAAGTGTATTATATAGCTTATCGAAATTTTAAATTAAGCAGGATAATAAAAGCGTCCTTGTAGGGCAATATTGTGATACCCCTGCCCTCGGGCCGACTATACAACCGCTGCTTGTTTTTATGAAATTAAATATTAGGTATGCTTCGCACATTAACAAGTATCCTCCTAATGTATTTTTAATGTCACATACTCTACAGACCACGTATAATCATTATGTACTTGGTCGGTTTTTACGAGGCCAAACGGTAGCAATATAATAATGAACACAATTTTAATTTAAATTACAGGTATGTTGTACTTACACGTAGGTGTTTTTGTATGTATACTAACGATTTAGCTTCAGATTCCATATTGAAACACCTCTGGGTATGACAAATTACGTTTTTCTCTTAAGGCGCGACCGGCTTGCTCGAACGCACTATGTTAATTTGTCATACTTCCGATTCCCCCCGAGAAATTATTTATCTCCGAGACGATTTATTAAGGTATCATCTACACTTTACATCGAACCTCCTCGAGAGGCTTAAATTCAAAGGCACGCAATAATGGTCTTTGGAGACGCAGGTGTAAAGGTCGAATTGTCGGCGTTGAGTGTGAGAAATTTTGATGTAGAAAAATCCGGTAGAAGTGACTGAGTGACACAGGTTTTAAATTAATAGTTATTCTATAATATCGTCTTGAAAAATTATACAGCTTTAAAATAAAAAAGTGTGTGTTTAAAAAAATATAAACGGACAATAAATTATCCGCAGTCGTGCGTCTTCACACATTTGTATGTTGATTAAATTAGCTTCGATATAAATCAATAAAATATAGTGTTTGTATTTTATTATAAGATAACTCTGATAGTGTGTGTAAACGTAGTTGATTCAAATTGATTTACAATAATTTTTTCGATTTCTACATTTAATTATGAAAAAATCTAAGGATGTCATTGATTTCATTATAATTGAATTTATATTTTCAGTGATATTTATTATATAAAACAAATGATGAATATTTAAAACCTAATTGAATTGAATGTGCAATTTATTTAAATTTCCTGTGTATTTATTGTATTGTTGTGTGAAAATACTGGTTTTTATACAGCATATAAAAAACAAAATGGATTCTATCAATTGGTTAATTTGTTGGCATGCTTGTTTGATTTATTATCAATTCACTCTTCCTTGTATACCGTGCATGCAATCCAATTTTTTGGATTGTTTTGTTTGTTCTTCTCATACTCAATATATATGACAGTAATTTATATGAAGGATCGCGTTATTTTTCAAACGTTCTTAATCCAAAATGTATTTTCGTTCCGCTGAAGCTTTCTGCTATAATTGTGTAAGACGTCGCCATTTATGACTGATGGCTGGCTGTCCTGAAACTGTCTTCCGGTTTCCTCGGATATACGAGATTTCAAAGATGTCATTAAAATCCAATTACAGCCAAAGATCCGCACAGTGTGATTTGAACCATCGTTTCAATCAATTTGTAAGATCGTCATAAACAAATAAATCGCGGAATGGAATTTCGTGAATATTCCGCTAGTGTTTAATTTATTCGTGAGACTCGTTGTTTGTGTAGGCGCCAAAAATACGGTATCTTGTTGGTATTGTAAATCTATCACTTTAAACTACGCGCTAGATACAAAACTGTTGAAACGTCGGTGAGGAATAACAACATCCAAGCCGAAATGGAAAAAAATAAGTAAATAAAAAACGCCGATGGAACGGGGGAATAAATACCAAAACGAAAACGAAAAAAAAACTCCCCGCAGACGTGTTTCATCTGAAAATAGGCACAGGAGTCGAGCTCTGGGACAAGGAATATATTATTTGGCCTGTCACACCTTTTTTGGATCGGGTCGTTCCTCCTCACACCCATAATTCAAAATAAAATTCCTAACTCGACTCACCCATAAGTGAGGTTCTATCCCCCATTGAGAATTCCGAACTGTACGTGTATACACTATCAATCCACCATGTTTTCACGCCAGGGTCGTCCAGAAGTTATTCCAGCAGTGTCTAACATGTGCGATAGGTGTTTTACCCGAAAACCAAAGTAAAAACACAAACGAAATGACATTAAAAAAAAGGAAAAGCCGACATGTAAATAATACCATAATATTTAAGTTTCACTAAAAATATGTAGTTGACACTCTTACAATAATTCATATGCATATGTATGTTCCTATATATGTACATATTACATGTCAGATTATAAGTAAATTTATATGAAAATATAATCAGGGTGACAATTATTAATAAACATAGTTTGTATCTACGCTCTATATTCGGCATAACGAGAAGAGATAGAAATTGGAATACGTGAATGAGAAGAATGACAAGGAAAGTTGATATAATGGAGATAGTAAAGAAGCGAGGAGGTGTGCAAGGAAAGCTACATTACAGATGGATATATGAAATTAAAAAAATGTGTAGGTTGTAGGGAATGCCATTTACCTTCAACTTTCAATTACCGGTAAACCGTAAACAATTTTTCCCGTCACCAGTATACCAATGTATTGAAAAAAAAATGAAGTAAATGAAAAAAAAAATCGGGCATTAATTACGATTACAGGTATTAATCACATTAATTATGATTTGGTTGATCTGGGTTGATACTCTTAAGCAATCATCAACGTTACGAATCATTTTGGACATTTAATACTGAAAATAAACAAATTCCAGATTACCTATCCACAATACGCCATTTGCATGGATTTTTAATGCAATATTATGATAATATATGTACTAATTTCATGATAATATAATTAACGGAAATTAATTAATAAATTAAGTAATTACCGATTGCTAAATTTTGACGATTTACCAGTAAACCAATATTTTTATTTTTTATGTCATAGAACATGAACACTCGCTTTACATATGGTTCCAAAGCGAAGAGAGCACGTATACAGATACAATACAATCAATATACATACGCATTGTATTCATTGCGAATTCATACAAACATCAACTGTGACATATGTGGAGAAATTTTTGCAGCATTTTATAATCAAATTGACCAACCACAAGACGCTGATTAAGTTGAGATTAGCAAGAAAGATTGGAAAGGAGATGCCAATGGCCAAACTCTGATATGAAACGATCGACCTGTAGTCACAAACCAAAGGTCTGGCCAGCAGCGAGACTCTTGTGGGACTCAAACCCATGACCACTCTGCTCGATAGCATTATATGCTAACCAATCCACGCAAAGTGGGATGAAATGAACGAGATTTGCCTAAAAAATAGACGAATAGTAGGGTGTTGGAAGGGCCTTCAGCCAGCAGTTGATGAGGAATGGCTTTAAATAATGATTATGATATTTTGTATCTACCATTTGACTACATTATCAATATTTAAAAAAAAAATTAGATTGAGTGGGAATGTTGACTAGCTTTAAATTGCCTCAATTTGTTTTTTATTTAATGCTAATTTTTTTATACATATTTCTGTGAGAACTTTTAGAACAAATAGTAGTATACATATGATATGTTACGCACTTGCGTAACTGATTTCAGTTGATTTTCTAGAATGCAAAACTTCACTCGATTCCATATAGATTTAGATATTGATCGTATCAGTATTGATAGATATGTATGTATATGCGAATATTCTTATTGGTAACATCTTAATAGAAATCTCCAATTTCTCTACTGCCAAGTTGACAGATGATGTATAGGTCTTTACATTATATTTATCACTGTTTCATTATCATCTAACACAACTTGATTGGGTTCAGTTAATTTTATAGATTTACCAATAATTATATATTGTTACATTTTAATCAAGTCAGCCCTGCATTGTAAAGTGTCACACGTCTCTAAAATGCTAATGGTGTTGTTTGTTTTAGTGAGAAATGAATTGTGGGTCGCGTGTTCCTTCTTCTTCGGGTTCACCGGGATATTTGTAATTTACTACGAAGGTATGTATGACTTATTATCCTGGCCGGGGTATTTTTAAACCCCCCACCGACCGGCGCCAAAACGAAACCGTCGCAGACAAACGACTTAGCAAACAAGCCGTGGGGAATTTCAGCGGTGACTAATTGAACCGGTTGAATTATTGCCGGCCACCGGTCAACTCATTTTCCGGACTTTCTCCCCGGAAAATTAATCCGGGAAGGAACGTGCCAGGCGGTCGAGCGAAAAGTGCACTGAAAATTTCGATAAATCGCGCGTGCCGTAAGTGTGTGCCTCCATTAATAATAAATCTTCATTATTTCATGTTTGTTTGTATATTTTGTTGGGGCTATTATTACGAAACTAATTAAACTAGTCTTCAGTCGAACCGACGTTTTTTACCAGCTCCCGGGACAACTGATTGATGATCTTTCATCTGAATGATAAATACGTATTCGAAAAAATATTTACGTTTTCAATTAAGTAAAATATAAACATCGCCGTTAGTTTTGTTGAAAAATACTTTGAATAAAAAAATAAAATTGGATAGATAACTTACAAATGACTCTCCGTCGAATGCGAATTCTGTCGCATAATTTATTTCTAGACATCGGTACATACACATATACATATATCTGCATACACGTTTGCATAATTTATTGTAAATTAATCCAAACAATTCATACTTATTTACGACTTTGGAATATTGCGTTAATAAATCTCACAATGCAATTTGATATTATAAAAAAAAACAGTAAACGCACTGTTGGACTCCAAAGTTATACTATGGCACATAAATTGAGCGTGGTCAATAGAAATTTGTAAACGATGATTTAAAAAAAAATCGTATAGACATACATACATACATACGTATATTCGTGTTAATTTAAATTTTGGAAAAATTTTCATTCTAATAAGAATATTTTTAATAATAATAATTTAATAAAATACCTACTAATAATATTTTCATTGTTTTATGATTGAATAAGGCTAAAATTATTTTTGCTCCTTAGAAGTAAAATTTATATGAGCTTAAAACAATTTCAAATTATCCAAAAATATGGCAAATTGGCGAAAATACATTTTACGAAAATAAGTGTAAGAGGATTATATTTCAAATATTCATTACATAAGTAAAAATAGAATTAAAAATTTTGTGTAAAATTGATTTTCAAGTAGGATGCATATTTTTCTATTATATCAAAACATGTACAGCTTTACACCCACTAACTAATTTGTGACTTCATTTTGATATTTTGCTTGTATTCGCTTTCATATATATAATATAAGAAAAACTGACATTTCGCCTGTATTTAACTTGCTTCTATGTATGTACCTACTTCAGACTATATCAATAAAACAAAATGTGTAACAAAAGCTATAGATATGTACATAGCTCTCGTTCTAAAAGTATTCTAAGAAATATAACGCCAGTTCAATGAAATAAAAGTAATTATTTACTATTCTGTTTAAACTCCATTTCGCAACACCTATCAAGTAGAATATTCAAATATATTCGCCTCTTTTACAATATTCATAAATTCGAGTATTTGCAAAATTAATCGGATATCGGATTAATCGGATGCGCAACGAATTAGACAAATTTTCTAATCGTAAATATTAATATATCAACGTCTTCCTATTTTAAAGTGAATCCTTAGCTAATTATCCGTAATAGTTTTTTTCAATAATTTATAAACTTTTTTATACATTTGGAAAATAAAACAATATTCATCTATACATATATTACATACATAAAAGAAATTTTTGAAAGAAAGTTTTTTTTATTTTGATTTACGCTATTTTGTCCTAATAACGCGCCGCTACTGTAAATATTACTTATTTCAAATCTAGGATGCATTTTTGTTTTCAAACAAGTTGTTGAGAAGATTCGGAGTAAAAAATATATTTTTCATTTTTTTTCACAATAAATAAATACATATAAATATTTGAATTTACTAATCCCTTTTTATTCTTTGAACATAGTAAACAGATGTCTAAAATGTTTTGTATAAGTATGTATATATTATTACATGTAAATACAATATAATATGTCAGTATATATATGAATATATATGTATAGGTATAATATATTCGAATATGTTCATATTAGATATTCGGATAATAGAATTTAAGAACATTTGGGACACCTACTATCAAGTCCAATGAAATACGTGGTTAATTACAAAAAAAAAGCTAGTATGAAAATTGTCTGGTCGTTTCGATTTGTACCACGCAAAGCTACAGCTTGTAATGATCGTTCGTTTCCCGCTGACATTTATACCCTTATAAAAAGACGGTTTTGGGCGTAGCATTTAAGGGTGGATGCGGGGGTGTCCAGATATCTGTTGCTTCGGCGGCTAATTAAGAAGGCGAGGAAGTGTAGTGGGCGAGTCACTCTGGGTGGGCCCTGCCGCCCTAATTGCCTGTCGTCCGCCCACGGCAGTCGCCTGCTGCCTGCGACTCTGCCATATTTCATCCAACCCGCCCTAATCGAGCCTTGCTCACTCTTCCTTGTACGGCGGCCACCGGATTGATCGGCCCCAGCTACCGGTTATTGCCGCCCTCTCTCGTAAAACGCAATTCTCACTCGGTTACATTGTACTACACGTGGTCCTGGTTAACAATTAAGCGCGTTCCCTTTCCATTTTTGTCTCGTCGCAATGTTTAACCCTTTGGCTGCCAATCAACGATACATCGAGTCGCAGTTCGGTTGAATACTGGCGGACGAATCGTTGATGACGTTGCTCGTCTGATTAAAATAAATGAATGACATTGAGAAGAATTTCCAGATCGTAGAGAAAGGCAAAACCATTATGTAATAGTGGTAGTAGTACTTTATTGTTTTTATTTTGGACAGTCATGTCGGAATAACCAAATGGAGCAATCCTGCTCGCCGATTGGCCGTTGAGTCCCGATCACTAATTGGACGAGGAGTGTCCGATCTTCACGTTCCATAGTTTGTTTTCAATGCAGATATAATATACATACATATGTATATAGCCCAGCAGCAGCATAAATCAGTGATTTTAGTATATTTCAAGCGACTTAAAAGTCCCGGGGTAGAGTTCTAGTAAGAATTTGACTGAAAAGAATCATACGCTGTATGATTTGAAGTATTTTTGCAAGGGCTGGAGTCAGACGACACGAGTATTTGTACGATTGGTTTGGAGTCACAAATATCCAAGTCTGACCAGCAGTATTGATTGGTTTGGAATCACAAATATCCAAGTCTGAACGCCTATATTGCGTTTATGTATAGTATCTCTCGATACTATACATAAACGCAACCACCGAGCTATACTGCTGGCTATATGTACAAGTTTTAAACAATAGGTGTTGATAAGGGCCCCATGGTATATATTCACACATTATAGGTAAAAAATTTTCTTTAAAAAATAAACCTACGATAGACCTAAAGTTGTTTGTGTAAATACTATTCGATCATTTATAATTGCACAGGGGAGAATTAGAAATGGTACCCATAGACCATTTACGTCGTAGTCTTGAATAGGGAAATTGAAACAGTCCCGGCAACCAAAGGGTTAATGGTAAATGGACGCCCACTGTCGTACGTCCTTTCTCATTAAAAACGGTTTAGTTTAGGCTTATGTACATACATACATACATACATATGTACATACATTTATCTCGATTTGCGTGCTCCCCTTGAGACGTCCTTCCGTCAGCTGCTTCGACATCTCCCAGCTTCGCTGTAGGTCCAAACGCTTACGGGCGTCACCTACAATTAAGAGGAGAACCGGTGAAAAGTGCGACACGTGCAACGAATAGGTAAATAAATACCTTTGTAGACTCCGTATGTTTGTATTTTTAACCGTCGATGATACATTTACAAATTTATATTCGTAATGTACAAATTCGTCGAGTAAAAGCTTCACACTATTCGTGGACACAGGCATGAATAATTAATTTCAATAATTCCTACGATAAATCGCACTTCAAATTAAATTTAATATTAATAAGCTTTGAAAAAAATAATAAAACGGCATAGAAAAAATTCACTTCAAAATTTCGCTTACCCTGAAAAATTCACTCCCCAATCATATATAATATACGTATATATGTGGGTGGATACTATAATCAATATATACATACATACACCTATTTAAAAATTATATGCATGCATGTATGTACATATGTAGAATTTAATTTAAAGATAATATGTTTGTTTTTGAACTTTGCGCGTATAGCTTTTTTTCTGAGAATTAGCGGGAGTTATTTTAATATAAATTTAGGCCGGTGTTTGCCTAATAAAAACGTATACAATATCGTTAGACACGCGTGTACTTTCAACAATGTGATAAAACAATTATATAATATATAGAATTCTGGCGAAGGGATGGCCATGAAAGTCCGCTCGTCTAAGAACGTTATCGCACTCTATTAAGGTTATAAACTTGATAAATGGATAGATAAAAAACAAAAGAGATTTTCCTCAATAATAGAACCGCCATAAGAAAAATTCAGTACAGATACAAACTCTTTTTTGTTGTTGTCTATGTGGTATGTTCGTTGTACGAAATACAACCTTATTCATCAATTAATAACCCCTTCGGTGAATTCGTTCAATTTGTCGATGGGTGGCTCTCAATAAAAAGTGAAATACTATCAATCAAGCGTGTCTTATTGTCGTCCCGTTGGGGCGTCGTCTTCTGGGTTTCGTCTCTTACCCATGGTCCCCCATCAATTAGTCCCAATCAGCGGTTGTTACACGCGTCATTACATTGTTTGTCGTTTAATTAAAATTTGGCTTTTGTATTATTTTTAACGACAGCGCCGACAAAAGCGGCTCTCATTAATTAATCCCGTCGCCGTAAAAGGACAGGGAACATCCTTCGCACCGGGGACAATGTTCGACGAAGCGAAAGACGTACGTATTATGTCACCGAAGTCACCGAAATTGCTGTACATTGATTGACGTTAAACAGTCTCCAAGAATAAATGGAGAAAAATTCACAATTGAATACTTAGATACATATTTTGTATCGTTTTAAAATCAAAAATACCACTTTGCCTGAATAAAAAGATCTTCAATCAATGTGTTTTGCCAGTGATGACGTAGGAATGTGAATTTTGGACATTGTACTTCAAAATACTACACAAAGTCTGATACACTCAAAGAAGTATGGAACAATGTACCTATATACTCGGCATAAAGAGGAGAGTTTGGAATTGGAATACGTGGGTGAAAAGTATGACAAGGGTAGCGGGTATAGTGGAGAGAGTGAAGAGATTGAAATAGCAATGGAAGTGGGCACATAGCTAAAGAAGTGCTTAAATGGTACCCAAGAGAATGCAAATGGTTGCAAGAAATGCCACATGGGAGATGGGTAGATGAAAACAAAAAAAAATACCTGAGATGAGATGGATAAGAGTTTACCCAAAACTATTAATCCATCATGTTTTCACGCCAGAAGTTTTCATCGAGAAGTTTTTCCAGCGTTGTCTTATTATACATGTACGTTAAGCTTTTTACCCGTAAACCAAATTAAAAACACAAAAGAAATGCTATTTTAAGTACAAGGAAAAACCGACAAGCAAATAATTATAAATTGCTTAAGTTTTAATAAAAATATGTACCTGCAACTGTTTACTATATACATAAATGAATTAATGGTAATATAATACCAAAAATATCATACGGTATATCTATGGCTTTTTGCACAAGAAAATTTATGTATACCATATATGTAAATTGTCCTGAAAGGAAACATCTGAATCATTCCAGCATCCACAAACTTAAAATTCGATACATATTCACAAATGGACATATGTACATACAATATCTATGCACCAAGCCATCGATGATAATTGTTAATATAAATTTTGTATCTACGCTGTATGCTCGGCATATCAAGGAGAGATATGTAGAAAACGGAATACGTGGGTGAGAAGAATGACAATGTTAGTTGATATAATGGAAGGAGTAAAGAGGTTGAAATGGCAACGGGCGGGTCACATAGCTATGGAGATGAACGGACGATAAATTGACGAAAGAAGTGCTCGAATGGTAACCAGAGAATTTTAAAAGGTGTAAAGAAGGTCAGAGGGGAGATTGTTGGATGAAATTAAAAAAAATAAGTGGAATAAGCTGGATGAGAATTTACCACACATTTTTCTAATTTCATCTACCCATCGTCTTACTAACAGCTTTTCTTTCCTCCTTTTTCATTCTCTCGGGTACCATTTGAGCACTTATTTTGTCCATATATCGGCCTTTACTTTATCCGCTCTTTGCGCTCTCCATTTAATACTACATGAATCTCTTTGGATTGAATGTCTTCTTTTCTCTAGTTGAACATCTTCAAATTGGGACATAGCGCACACAGAAAAACAAGAACACGCACGGCGTTCACAGACTAGGAAGTAGTTCTGCAGATGATGCTCTTCTATGAGCTTCATCCGTATGCACATATTGTGCATACATACATACATTCATGGATAGATAGAGTTATCGGTGCATGTTTGTAACATCGTAAAATTCCTCATGGAAAAGTGTCGAGTTTGTCGTATCAGTTTTCTCGCGACTAAGCTTCCGTCACTGACGTGTTTAAATTATCATTCGCGTGTTGTCTCTCCCATCACACATAATACTTAAAAGTAATGGTGTCCACGTCGCATCGTAACGTTTGTTTCAACTCATTCATTCTACGACGAGGGGGTTATTTTTACCATTTGGCTCGCACTATCGCACCGATCTTACGACCCGGTATGAGCGACTCGGACTTGAAATAACAGGAAAAAACGTATCTTCTCTCCGCGTTCGCGAGAGTGGGTGGATTTAATTGGGCTTACAGTTAAAAATAAGAGGCCACAAAACGAAGAGGAAGATACACATCGAACGAGGACTCGAGTCCCCTTAACACGCCGATAGTTTTCAGCTGGCACTTTCGGCCTCAGTTCGCTTATCCATTCCGTTTGCCGGCGGATCTAATATTTTTGTTATTGCTATACATAGCAGTCGAGGTTATAATATGTCGGTGAGATTCAAAGTTGTTGAAATTCCTCGGCTTGGTTGGAATTTCAGCGAAAGCGGCGCGTTCATTGTGCACCTAGTGAAAAATGTGAAACTCACTGTTCGCATTTGCATAGTTTTATGCCTGGTTACGTCCCGAAATGGGAAAAAAAATCTAATTAATTTTATTTGAAAGTATCCATAGAATAATGCTTTACTTAGAATTTTACATAAAATAATGATTTTTTTAACAATAGCCGACATGGAATATATGTACATATGTATCTTCCAGGTGTAATGTATTGACTAGTTGGGATATATCCCATCTAACCTGGTACCAACTACCGTTATAGTTTATTTTCAATTGTAATATATTTTAACTTGTTGGACTATATTCCGTCTAACTCACGTAAGTTCATTCATATGGTGAATTACATTCCAACTGGTCAAAAAATATTTCAACTGAAAGTTCAGTTCAACTATAAGTAATCTGTTTAGATGGAGAAGTTAGGCTTTCGTGAAACCGTCACTCGACTAGTAAATTTAGTTGGAAAGTCACATTTTGGTTTTGAACACATTCTTAGAGTTATCGTAATGCTGTTACCATAATTCATAATATCTAGTAAATACCTATATTAACCCATTATTGAATTCTACAGCATTCGTAATAACATCAGAGCTGTCAAAACTCAACTGTTATATTAAAACAGGCGCACATTGTTAAACGTGTATTTACGCTTGTAGAAATACAATTTACTAGTTGTAATTGTATTCAAATATGAAGGACCTAAAACGACAGTTGCAATATATGTACATATATTACAACTGGAAATACACCTTGACTGTAACACACACACTAATGGTAAAAACCAGGACTGTGGAGTCGGAATTGGAGTCGTGGAGTCGGAGCTTTTCAAGCGGAGTCGGAGTCGTAAAAAATCACCAGGATAATTTCGTGGATCCAAATTATAGAGAAATACATACATACGCAAAATGTGGAAAATATGTAGATGCGTGTGAAAAGAAAGATGAAGCATCAATTTGGCACAACGCGTGCCCGTTTTGATTAATATTTAGATGCATTTGTATTGAACCACAAACGAATGCGTGTATATTCCATTTGCAATATGTGGAATATTTCCGTACGCTGCCCAACCGTCCGAAATTATATGCGAACCAGGCAGTATATGTCGGAGTATTTCATCTGGTAAAAGTCGAGTTTATTCACGGCACGGCAATACTCGACAAAGCAGCCAATCACAGCAAGGAGCGGGCCTCGTCCACCTCGGTCCGCCTCGTCAATAAACCCGACTTTTACCAATTCAATAATCTGGGTTACATGTCAGTTTTTAGTGATTTATTTATTCATTCCTTTAATTTTTTTATTTTGAAAATCACTATTATTTTAATTATTTATAATTTTAAACGTTGGCAAGAAAAGTCCAAATTACTGAAAATCATTCAAGTTGGAGTCGGAGTCGGTAAATTTTGATCCGACTCCACAGCCCTGGTAAAAACACATACAAAAGTGCGGCACGCCTTGGTTGGACAACAGCTATAATAGGCGTGTCTTCATGTCATTATTAACCAGCAGCGTGGTCTAGTGGTGAGTGTTGTATTCTTTCGTGAAACCGATTCGATTCCCACTAGAGTCTCGTTGTTAGACAGACCTTGGTTTGTCGAGGTCGATCATTTCTTATCAGAATTTGTCAATTTTTCATTGAAACGGTTATTGTAAAATTGGTTTTTCGTCTCCAATTTTCTATTGCAAACCTTGAGTTATTATTATATCTCAGGTTTCGCCAGATTTGTCTCCATAGATGTGTCTGTGGATGTTTATTGAATGTAAAAATTCGTATTGTTACATGAAAAATGTTAATCATGGTATTGTATACGATGTTTGTAATGTCTGATCATAGATGTCAGGTATTGTTTCGATTTACATGTATGTAATAATTATGTATTTAATATATGTAATATATAATTTCTCGACTCTTAATCTGTTTAGCACACTCGCCGCTTTGGAGCAATCTGTTAGGCGAGTGTGCATGATTAATTGAAAATAAAATAAATAAATAAAATTATTAATTCAACTTTCTCCTACATTTTTTCCTATAAACTTCTCCTACAAAAAAATGTAAATACAATAATAAAATATGACCGTTAGCACTCTATGGGGTGAGTTTTAGAGAGGATCGCGATCACTATGTGTGTGTATACCTTTGGTCGTTCAAAATAAACCTTCTGGAAAAGCCTGGTCAATATTATCCTCATACAATATATTACGAATCGCTGAGTGCACAATAGTATAATAGAAAAGCTTTCGTGGTGGACTTAAAGCTGCGGTCGGTTGTAGGACTCGCGATTTTTCAGTTTTTCAGTGTCCATATGATGAATGTAACGAGCGCTGGTAATCGCATTAGGGGACCGGGAACCCCCACATTGCAATTGTTTTATCTGCTGCAATTCTGGACTATGTATGTACGTACTAGAATGAGTACAGAAACAGCGGGTTCTTCTGGCAGAGTCGTGTTCAACCACTTAATCGCATTATGTGCACACAAACCGGCATTTTTTTTCATTTTGATTTTTGTTTGAAACTTAACCATCCTCCGGAGAATCGTGAAGTTGATCAGAAAATTCGATGGATGTGGAGGGGTATTCGTAGATTGAATTATTGGAATTATCGGCGAGGATTGGGCGCGAATTTACGACGCGAAAAATCGACCCTTCTGAAATGTCGGCGTATCGAAACCCATCGGACGATTATCTTCAGACGTCGAACGTGCAGCCGAAGATCGGTGGATGTAGTATCGAGAAAACTATAAAAAGGCCATTTATCATCTTTCCGATTGAACGAATATTTTATGTCGCATAAAAATTGCCATAAAACCTACTTAGCCTTTAAATTACGATCGGGACGTTGCAAACACTAAAGATACTCTGTGAGTGCACGAACAGTATGAAAGGGAGAAGGGGGGTTTTCAGATATTTTATTTTATTTGAGAACCTCGAAAATACATTTTCACGGAAAAGCTGTAAACTTTTTATACGCAAAAATATTTTCAATTTTTTTGCCGTGAAATTTTACATCAACATTTTGATTTATATGTACATGACACATCAAGCTTTTTTAATTATTTGCAATAAAACTTTAAATAAATTCAACAAGACTTCAAATATAATATAATCTAATATATAATTTGAAAAGAGACTTTATGTATGTAACCTTCGTTCGTTGTTCGTTGGTTCGTAGTTCGTAGACAAATTCGATTTATTTTTTTTTCGATTCATAGGCGCCGATTCGATTTTTTTCGTCCCCGAGGGCGAAGCTCCGAGGACGAAGGCACCGCCGGGGGCGCAGCCGCCGAGGGCAAAGCCCTAGGGGGCTAAGTCTTTGGGGGCGAAAGCTCCGAGGACGCAGGCGCCGGATTCTGGTATACATATAATTTCTAAAGAGACAGTATATATTTTTGTTTGTTCGTGACAGTCAATTTAATAAAAAAAAACAATTCAATTAAATTTATATAAAATTTAACTATTCAAAAAAATGTTAATTATTATATTAGTCATGTTTAAGCGGTTTATATTACAAATAATGAGCGAAACCAGGTAAAACCACTATTAAATAATAAATAAAAAAAATAAAATACATTTTTCGTCGGTTATTAGTAACATTTTATAAATTACTGATTATTTAAATTTATTAAACAACGAATATAGACCATTTATAATAATAACTGACCATGTTGACAGTAAAGAGAACTAGTAATTGGTCATTTAAATACAGGCCTAATTAAAATAATAACCAATCGATATATATGTAAATCGACCACCATTATATAATTAATGACTCCTTGCCCGCTTACCGGAAAATATACTGGCAATTTTAATAGCTACTGATCATTTATTATAGTAACTGAAACTTAAGTTACTGACCAATTAAGTATACCTATAGGTAGATCAAAAATAAATTCTTACGATTGTTTCACTTACTATGTCGCCGAAAAATACGGTTCCGTGATTTTTCCCAACAGTTTGTTTCCGGATACGATGTTTTATGACCACCAGAATGATATAAAAATCAAATTGTGCTAGTTTCATAAATAGAATAATCTTTTTATTATTGAAAAAATATTTGAATATACATTTCGTGATTATTGAAGAATCTTTTTCAAGTGTTAGATATTGGAATTTGTGAAAGCTTCGTGCTGAAGTGCTAAATATATAATGAAACTCGGATGTACGAACAATGCGTGTGACATTCTCATTCCCGAAGGAAAGCGTTTGCACAAAAAAAAGCAAAAATAGTATTAGCATATTTATGAGCTGGGAACGTACACATGTTGCTTTGGCGAAAGATTAAATTGTTAATACCGGCGAACAATGTACGCACATACGGAATTTTTAATATGGAAAACAAACTTGTTTCTGCGTTGAAATTTCAATTTCGCGTCGAAATTTTCATATCGAAAAATATTACGTAATATTTTTATTACGAAAAATATTATGTAAAATCAATAATAACAAATTGAGACGTTGTGTTTTTGAAGCTGATCGATCTGTTTTCGACGTCACATGCGAAAAGGTCATCTTGTATCATTCATCATAGATTTTTCTTTATTTTTTGTATACCTAGTAGTTATTATGTATGTTATGTAACCAACATAAATTTAATTATGTTCGTATACATTTTTCAAGAAAAATAATTTCGTATTTGTGCGTCTATTACCCTAAGGCAACAATGTAATAATTATAATAATAAAGTAAGTCGACCGAAACCGACGAAGTTTTCGTCCATGGAAGTTCCTGTTACGGTGGGTTTAAATTATTTTGGGTACAAAAATATATACTTAATAACATTTTAATTAAAGTAAGCCTGGCGAAATTTTAATTAATTACATGCTAAATTCAATTTATCGGCAACGAAAATTACAATTTCCACCGCGGGGAACTAATCTGTATATGCTTCAGAGTACTTATGTGAATACACATAAATTACTTTTATAGTACTTACAACATACACAACAGCACTCGATATTTAATTTTAAAATAGTATTAAAATTTTTAATTAATATACGACGATACATCGTATGTGAAGTATATTAATGGACTAAATTTAGTATGTTGTATGAAAATTGTTTATGATGTGTGAAAATTTTTATGGTCTTTTAAAATGTGAATATTTTACATATATGTACATATATTAGATGAAATATTTTACATGTACTATATAAATCAAACAGTTTGAGAAGTAGAGTGTCGCGATTCCGCCGTACTGCGTTTTGATAGCTTTTATTATTAAATTAAGAAAATTATCTTACGCGACGTTCTAAAGCGTTTACGAAAATAATCAAACTTCATATACATGTACATATGTTTATGTAGGTGTATAAATTTGTGCAGATTTGTAATTTCAATTTGTTTTAATCACGTCCGTGGAAAATAAATTTCAGTAACGTTATTTTAATGTTCTGAAAGCACGTTTTCTATAGGAAAACCCAGAGGAAACTTTCCGGAGCATTTTTCCTCTAATTGCCAGCAGATAGTTTCTGTTAGACTAGCTTAATCCAAACACGTAGGCAATAGGAAACTTCAGTGCAAAGTTTTCACGGAATAAAAATTGATCGGAAAACGTTCGCAAAACTTGCAAATGATACTCTTTAACAAAAAGTCAGATTAACGCGCTACGAACGTGTTTATTCATAAACCATTTCCAATTGAAAATTGTACTATTTGAATATTCATGAATAAAAAAACGGTTCTAGTCTCCGTCTAGTCGAGTCTCCGAAATTTTTCTTACAATCTATCTGTTTTTGCAAATATCTAGAGAAAATGTCATAATGTATTATTTTGATTTTTTTGTCAAATAGCATAGGAATTTCCATATCCTCGTCACAAATGGTCAAAGTTGTCTTGTTGTTGATCTATGTCACTTGTGTGAATGCTGCAATATATATTGATCTAAATAATCCTAAAATTTTTAATCTGAATCATTTTCACGTAGGTATTTTTATTTTTAAATCTTTTTTTCTAGTGACTAGTGGTTATCAAATTATGCTTTCGAGCAAAGTGGTCACGGGTAAGAGTCCCACTAGAGTCCCGCTGCTGGCCAGACCTTGGTTTATGACTCCAGGTCGATCGTGTCCTTTCAAAGTTTGCCAATTTTTCTGATTTTCATTGGAACTGTTCCTGTAAATTGGCATCTCATTTCCAATATCTTTTGCAAATCTCAAGTTATTCGTCGTCTTGGGGTTCACCAATTTGTATAATAAAATAATGCAAAAATTTCTCCATAAATGTCACTGTGGATGATGTTTGTAGTAATTCGCATTGTATAAAAATGCTTGTATTGATTGTATTACCTCTTTGCACTCGAATACCGCCATAGCGGTGGCATTTACGTTCGTGTCATTTATACTTACATATGTTGGTTATTCTATTTAAATTTTTGAATTTCCATTATATTTATATTGATAACAAAGATAATTTTAGCATGAATACATAATAATGAGTCTGTAATTCGAATAAGTATAAAACGTGTTGTCACTTAAGTGCAATTTTGCAACATTTTACGGGTCTGAAATTTGAAATATGAGTCCATGCCATTCGCCATCAATACACACATTGGTACAGGCTTTAGGTTATTTGTTTTGTGTTTCGAACGCTCTACTGGCAAGAAATTGGCATTATTTCAAGCAGACACATAATTTTTCAAATTATGTGTTCTTTGGAAACATTTTCTAGATTGATTAATTATTATAAAAATAACTTTTATGGCTATTCAACAAAATTAAGAGTATTTTTTACTTAGTTTCGAGTTTATAGTATTAACACCTAAAAAATCTTCAAGTGCAAAAGGTTAATTGTATTATTGTATTGTATCTGTACACTTATCTTAGTACACTCGTCACTTTGGAGTGATCTTTAAAGGCATGTTGGATTTAAAAGAACATAAAATACTGCGCTGATTCATAAATACATATGTATGATATTTCATATGGAGTCTCATAATAAAATAGTACAAATGTATGTATGTATGTGTATACTGAAAATAAAGGAAATCGAGGGACGAATCGTAATACAGTTAGTGATCCGAGCGCGAAGGAGGGTTAACACTCGAGAACGCGACAAAAACTGTAAGTTTGCGGAATTACCCAGAGTTAGGAATTGGCCCAAGTTGTAGCTAGGAAGTCCGGGAGGGGGATAGGGATGGCAAAGGTGTTACCCCGGGGTGTTTTTGTCTTGCACGTGGCTCTCGACGAGAATACCGATGCGACCAAACCGATGTAAAAAGCCATTACAGAGTTTGGCCAATATAGCTGGTGGACGTTGCACGTGGTGCATTACAATAACCCCTTAACAATATCCCCGGCCAAAAACGTGTAGCACGTGGAAAGTGATTTTTACACGAGCATAAATAAATATGGTGAACACAATTTTCACAGGAATTCTAACAACCATGTTGATTCAATTCGATCCTTTCCAATCGTTAGCTAAGCGAATAAGAACACGCCATAATTGTCCCGAGGCGATTTTTATTCGAGAAAGGGTTGAAGTCGAATTTCATTCCCCCCCCCCCTCTCCCCTCCTTTATCTTTCTTTCCAACCCTTGAAATCGCTAATTAATCGAATGAATGACTTTCAATGAGACGTGCGCTAAATTTGACGTTTCATTTAACCCGAGAATGACGCACGGCGACACCGTTCCATTTTGACCCTAATCGCAAATCGTTATATAACGGAACGTCGATTTTTTTTTTATAAATTAATGATGTTTAACTGAATCAAATGAAGTTTAAATAGTTCTTGTATAACAATTTTTTTATGAATAAATGCACATATATAATACGGATGGTTTTACAATTAACAGTGGATCAGATCGCAGAAAGGATGTATTCATCTCATGGAACAGTCTTTCGTCATTTTTCATTTAAACATTTCCAGTCCGTCATTTCACTATTTAAAAATTTCTTGTAAATGCGCACGAACTTATGGACTGACCTGATACTTTTATTTTTCTCATTAGGGACTCCTGTAATGCCACAATGGTACAAACTTAAACATAAATAAAAAAAACATTATATCTACATATATAGTTTTAAAATTTGATACATATGTTGTATTCTATATACGAAAAAAATTATATAATACCACATTTATATAAAAAATAGCACTTGTGTAACTATCAAACATTTACATTTTTTAATTCAGTATTTTTAATAATAAACAATTTTGACCTTTAAGTGAATTTAAGTTCCTTAAATAAAACCGTGTTCGAAAAAATTCGTGACGAACACAATCGACGGGGATATTTATATGACGATATCAAATGGTATCGTATTTACCACACAATGTCTAAATATAGTGTAAAAAAAACAGGTTGCTATTTATATACATACTTCGCATATTTTCGCTTGATCAGATCTTTGCCTCATTTTTTCCTTGCATTTTTTTTCAATATTTTTGATCAACACACTAATACTCTTTTACCTCTGTGAGGTATCTTTTTGTCAGATCGGGCACGGGTAATCTCGTCGGCTGTGTGCTAAATGAAGCCTTTAAAAATCTGTACGACGAGGCCTAATGCGATATGACACACGGCCTTTGGCAGGGCGAGCTTTCGGTCGGGAATTTCACGTGCGACTTGATCCATCGATCATTCCGCCATATGTCGACCGATTTTGAGCCACGATCGATACCCTTCTCTTACGACACGTCAAATTTGTCATGTTTCCGTGCGGATTAAACTGTTGTCTTTGGTGACTCGTGGATTTGCCTCCCCTTCCACCTTTTTTTCGCTAAGTCGCTCGGTTGATTACGTCTGATTGATTTTCGAAAATTGACGCGAGACCATCATGTTAAATACAGATTTTTTGTTAATGTTTACCTTCCTCAAACAATGCTGACATCTCACGTCGGAAGTATTATGTACCCTCAAAGCACAATGGTAATGAATCCATAATTCGACTAAATTTAGTTATAATGCAATTTAATTTATATTTTCATATCTTATCAGTGCACACAGCAAACTTCTTGCAGTTATTGTAAATCCCTAAAAATAATTTATAATACACCCATATATACTAACTTGAAAAAACTGCATGCCATAAATAATATTCCGTTAGTTACAGAGATTAATAACAAACTAAACAGGAGATTCTATGACCGAATCACTAATAACCATACTAACACACTTGTGAAGAGTCTCAGTGATTACAACAAAATGTATATACCCTTCAGGTATAAACACAGATCTTAAACACAATCTGCTTTAGATCATCGACTTTAGAGAGTCTTTAAAAGAGTTAAATATGAATAAATTACAAGGTTTTGTACTTATTAAGGTATATATATTTGTTGTTTTTCTGTTTTACTGTTTAATAACTTATATCATTATTAATATTACATGTTAAATTAACATTAACTATGTATGTTATATAGTACACCATTATTTATATTAGTTAATTTGTCGTCTATTTATTATAACTAAAGAGCGGACCAATTTTGCGACGGTCATTGTTCATTGTTCGTCGTACTTTGTTCATTTTTATGATGAACTTTTTTTTATGCTCTCTAACTTTGTAGTTTGCCCTGTTTCCTGGAAAATAGAAAAAGCACGCTTCCGGTCCTACCTCTAATTATAACATCATCGCTACCTTTCCAAAACCATTTTGAAATATCAATAGGCAAAATAGTAGTAGAAAATCAAAGGCAAATGAACTTGCAATTGAAATACAGTTGAGTGACTGGAGTTTGATTATGAAGAAGTATCATTTTTATAACTACGTACATACATATATAGTTAAGTCTATCTAATGTATTTCAATTTTGATTGTTGTAGACATATCATTTTTCTACAAGAATGCGATATACAGCATTGTTTGGCAAAGGAATTTTTGTGTGTGCAATATTTATTCGTTGCATCGTATTTCTAAATCATTCGATGCACAATAAACTGCAAGGCGCGATCCATATTTCCTTTTGAAATATTATTGGCAGATTGTGATAAATAACACTGGGGAAAAATTTAATCTGTGTACCTGTCCTACGACAGGGCTGGCTATATTTTATAGCCTCGCTTCTTTTTCATAATCAATAAACGTCGAGAGGGATGTGTGCATAGGGGCGTGTGATTGGTTTTGAGCTTAAAGTTCTACGCAGGGGTGCTAAACCGCAAGGCGTTTCCGTATTTGAGTATTATAAAATTTTCCGGGAGAAAAACTTTTCTTGGTCCAACATTTTAATCAAAGATTTCAATTGAACCTTGTGTCGGGGAAAATATGGGCTTGGGTTCAAACAGTCGGATATTTCATTGGTTCGAATCCAAGTAATGGTTATATCGATTTCGGAGGTCAAACACAAAACTTAAATTACATTTTTAGATTAACCCTCTTCTACACGTATGACCCACTTTTGCGAAATTTGTCCGAAATTTTTATCTTGGATGAAACTCCGTTATAATTTTATGCTTGAATACCCCGGTATCTTCGAATAGAAGTCTATTCTGTATCGATACTTCTGAATTGAATAATGTCCATGATATAAGCCGTTATATAATTGTATTAGACGATAGTGCTGGAAGTTTTGCCGAGTTTTAAAAAGGCATTATTCAAGTTTGCGAAGCCGCACTTTGTACATTAAAAAGTTAGAGGAAATTTTATTTCTCATTCAGTGCCATAAAAAGCTACAGTATAGCTTATATTTGTAAGAATAATACAATAGCTTGTTACATTTAGGTCGTATTATATAAAGTTATGGATGTGAAAACTTGGAAATTGAACGGCAAGATGCAACACAAGTCCAAAGCACCAAGAGAAGTGTGGAACGCTGTATGCTCGGCATAACGAGGGAAGACAGGAAGTGGAATACGTGGGTGAGAAGTATGACAAGTATAGTGCACATAGTGGGTAGATTAAAGAGATTAAAATGGCAATGGGCGTGCCACGTGGCTAGAAGAATGGACGAAAGGTGGACAAAAGAACTGCTAAAATGCTACCCGAGAGAAATCAAAAATATATGAGTAAAACCGCAGGGAAGATGGATAGACGAAATTAGGAAAATGTGTGGGGTGAGATGGATGAGAGTTGCGAAAAATAGAGTCGAGTGGAAGCGTGTTGGAGAGGCCTTCATCCAGCAGTGGATAGTGAGTGAGTGTAGATGATGATGATATGAATGTTGTTAATCAAATTGGCTGGAATTTAGAATCATTTTGTGACTGAATTTAAATTAATCTTATTTATGTACTTAAACGGTATAGTTAGCTATTTGGTTTACAAAAGTGCTTTTGATTTCTTTCCGGGAAATCTTTTTGTAAAATTGCTTGAATAAAAGCCGTAATTGGCATATTTATAGAGCGAAATAAGAAAAGGAAATCTCAAAGGTGAAGATATCAAGTTACAAAAAGCCCGTCTGTGAATATCCAATGTTTCATTTTCTGTGGAATATATGTATAATATATGATGATTGGCGATATCGAGTTCGGGTAGCATAAAGAGCATTGAAGGAGCACATTCATCAAAAGTTCACAATGCGGCCAACACAATGCGGCCAGGCCGCATTACGGCAGACGGCCAATAATGCATCTGCATCAAGCCACAAAAACCATATTGCAAAAATGCATTTCCGGGGCAAATTGTTCATATTGTGGTTTTGCCTTTCTTTCGCATGCGTGTAAATTATTCGCTATTACATAAATTACGTTTTGTAAAAAAAAAATCGTGACATGCGATCGTTAAATTTACCCACGATCCAATATTCTCATGCGAAACGTGCAATTATCGAAATTGAACTCTAGTAGTACACGTGTAATTAGTGAAGTTTTTAAATAGTAATCGATATGATACTGTGATTAGTATTTCGTTCGTGTATTTATGTATGTAGATCATCGGGTGTCGATATATGAATAATCGACGCGACAGTGATATCTATATTGGAAATCTACGTAATTGGAATGAATAATGATGTACCGGTAGCCAAAACATTTTTTAATTACCATTATCATCCTACGCAATAAACAACGTGTTAAAAAATTAAACGAAACCGTATTATTTTAATATCGCAACACTGTATGTACCTCGAGCGTATTTTTTCATGCGTTCTTCTTTCGTCCGCTTTGAATAATAAAAAATGTTTTATTAAATCTAGGCCGTGTGCGGAAAATGAATATTTGGTACCCTTGTCTATGTAATGATGAATAATAATAAAGAAGAGCAAAGAGTAAAAGCTCTTTGTTTTCATTTATTTTCCGGGACGCCTTGAAATATTTTTCATCATTTACGATTCTGTCGTGGCCGTGCAGTCGTAGGTGTCTAGGAAACTTTCTGTGAAGGATAAAATATTCATTTGACAAAGAATAAAAAGGATAAATGAAATACTGTCCCGGAGAAAATTGTAGAATTGTAGACTTTGCAGACTATTTGTTGAATGTTGAAAAACGACATGTGACTCAAAATCTCTCTCCGAATTTTACATTATTTGTCAAAGTTTTGTTTTTGTATGTACATATTATACAATTTCATTTAAATCATAATTTAAGTTTAAGTTCTTAAATGAAAGCTACGTGTTTTTAAATCGCGAAAACATATAAAGGTCTAATCATACTAGCACAGCAACTGCATGTAACCAGCGAGTACGAAAAGTATTCTTTGATATATTGACACATTCATACATATGTATGCATAATTCAATGGCGCATGCGCATTCACGTCCATATAAGGGTTTCCGATTTTCCGAACATTTTCGGATATGTAATATATAATATTACATATCCGAAATATAATCATCATCATCATCATCATCTACAGCCACTCACCATACACTGCTGGATGAAGGTCTCTTCAACACACTTCCAATCGTCTCTGTTTTGCGCAACTCTCATCCATTACATTCCACACATTTTCCTAATTAAATCTACCCATATTCCCTGCGGTCTTCCTTTTATCCCTTTTCATTCTCTCGGGTACCACTCTAGCATTTCTTTTGTCCATTCTTCTAGCCACGTGACATTGCCATTTACTAAGTCCGCTTTAAAGGTCACGGAATTTGACCCTTAAAGCCCTCAACATGAGGCCACCACCCCCCCCCCCCCCCCCGACGAATACAGTCCAAGAGACATTGCCATTTCAATCTGTTTACTCTTTCCACTATGTCCACTACCCTTGTCATACTTCTCACCCACGTGTTCCGCTTCCTGTCTTTCCTCGTTATGCCGAGCAAACAGCGTTCCATACTTCTTTGAGTTTCCTAGTACACATGTATATGTGTTAAAT
The DNA here is from genome assembly GCF_051622035.1 of Arctopsyche grandis. Taxonomy (NCBI): domain Eukaryota; kingdom Metazoa; phylum Arthropoda; class Insecta; order Trichoptera; family Hydropsychidae; genus Arctopsyche; species Arctopsyche grandis. The sequence continues at coordinate 23,725,986 of NC_135359.1, forward strand.
AAAATGTTCATGTAATTTTTTAGAGAAATATTCATACTTCTTTGAGAGCATTGGACTTTGTGCAACAACTTGGCGTTCAATATCCAAATTATGTCATCACTGGTAAAACACATTGATCAAAGATCAATGCGAAGATTAATGCGTTAGCGAAGTGTTATTTTTTATTTAAAAACAACATTCATTCGTCCAAATGCACTCAATCCTAATTTAATTCGTCTAAAATAAAATTCACATGAATTTCATGGTAATTGGATTATTACGCACATTGCGATCGCCCAAAAGACAATTTTTGTCGTGAAAATCGCCAATACGGAATATTTGGCACTTGAGTTCTCGTTAGTGCCTATATAATATGATGGACTTTTCAGCTGCCAGATGTTCCGCTATAGAGATTTTAGTGACTTTTGGGCGAGCGCTTTGTGGGCAATAATCACCGAACCGAATCTCATCAATCAACTATCTGAAAAACATATTAATTCATGCTTTTACTGTAACATACAGATATACATACATACACAAATATGTATGTATGAACATTCAAGTGTCCCATTCGTCATTTCCGCATATTTCGCGTCACTCTTCACGTATGGAAGAGTGGTTGTTTTCGCTATTATTCGAACGAGGGCCGACCCGGTCGAATAAATAAAGAGGCTCGATGGCTAATCACGGCCAGTGCAGTGCAGTGGTGCACTTTCGCCGATGCGTTTATTCTTTGTGCACCGGTGTGCGGTGCACATAATGGCGAGTGGGGCCCCTGAATGGGCGCCATTTGTCGGCAGCTTTCGCCGCAAAGGGGACCCCCAAAGCTCGGCGGATCGCATCTCAAAGAGGATCGCCTCCAATGAGACCCTTTTTACTCCCTTTTTCACATATTACTCTTTTTTTTTATATACTATACAATATTTTCAACAGTGCCATTTGCGCATTAATGCTGAGTACTCGCTTTGTTTGTTATTATTTTTAATGTAAGCATATGAGCTAATTTTGCCTCTGACGCAGCGGTGCGGTACTTATATTTACACGTGTATGAATATTGCCGTAAGTGCAATTATATGCAATACTCTTTTTTATGTGTGTGTGTGTGTGTGTGTGTGTGTGTGTGTGTGTGTGTGTGTGTGTGTGTGTGTTATTAAGGTGAAAAACATTCTTGAATGATTGAAGGTTTGATTTCATTTCATTTATAACACGCACATTTCTATTATGACTTCCTTCTGAAATTGTTAAGTCAAATTTCTTTTATATGTACATATGTATGTCCTTCAATTTCGTTATGATTAAAGATCAATCCCTAAAAAAAATCTCTAGATTCATCATTACAATGGATTATCATCAGATATGATTTTTCTTATTGTGTCCTTCGCTCCTTCAACCACAGTAGCTCCAGACTATATTCCTCTCTCTCTATAATATTTCAGTCGTATAATTTTAAGATATTCCACATTCACTGATTAAGCCATTTTTTACCAGTAGAGAGGTTGACGGTTTGAATCCGGCCAGAATCAGTTAATGATTCGATTTATATACACTACTAGCAAGATCTATGTGGTTATTAAAATCCAGATCGACCATCTCCCGTTAGTGTTTTCCATTTTATCTTACTTAGTTGTTTTTACGGATCCAATAAAATCGGTATTCGGTAAAAATAAAAAATAAATATGTACTTTCATGAATATTTTTTGCAAAACATAAAATAAACTCGTAGAATGTGGTAAAAATATACCATTTTTTTTAATTGGTAGTAATTTTCTAAATATGTATCAGATATATTAATTAAAATATCTTCTGAAAAAATGTGAGTCAATCATTTTTGACATGTGATGCCATTTGACATTCTATATTAGTTAGTTTCGTTAAAATGAAAACAGCTTATTTTTTTAAATACTTTTTTAAGTTTAAGAATAACGGCATTCAAGTCAAATTAAATTAGACAAAATGTCATTGGAGATATGTATGTATATCTACATACTTATGTATAGGTAGACATGTACTTTGAATCAAAATAAAACGCAAACCCAGCAAACAGTAAGCTACATATTACCATCAATAGGAATATCATACGATTAAACTTGGGCGTGTATTTATTTAGTCAGTAAATAATAAGTCACATTTTCGGTCACAGACTACATACTTGATTATTGTCATGGTCAAAAAACACTCAATAAAACACTTAACAAAAAAAATACTGAACGTTCATTTTTATCCACATATTATATAATACACTATTATCACAAAACTTTTGTAAAAGTTACTGAGGATTTAAATTAAAAAAATATATTTTTAACTCGTAATCCAATTATTTCCCTTATATATATGTATGTACATGAGTCGGTATATTTAAAAGTGGCATAAGTCCACTTTTCTTCATTTCAAGAAATATCTTGCAAAACATTATATATAATGCTTTGCGTTTAACAATATTTAAAAATGCTGGTGAGCTGTAATACCTTTATTCTGTTTTTACGATATTCTGGACATATCGAATATCGTAAAAATCTTCCCCCACTTACAAATATAGCGGCTCAAATAAAGTCATATTTCACATTATTTTAAATTTTAAATCGCCAAATTATAATACACCCACGAAATATACAGTTTTAAACGGCAATAAAATGCACGAATGGTGCGCAATCAACGGTTGTCACATTCAGAAAACTCATTTTAATTATATCGCTTACGAGTAATTTTACAAGCTCACGCGTTGCTTTTATTCTAGTATGAAAATGTCACATGCACTGCAATTAATTCCACGTTTGTGCATTTTACAAATTGAAACGCATCTACGTACATAAAATGTATGTACGTGCACTCGCAACATACATATACAAAATTTCTATCGAGCGTTTCGTAATTTGTCTAGATAGAATTACGTCAACCAAAAATCAATCAATCACCAATTACGGGTTCGAATCCGACACGTGAGGTTTTTGTATGCCTTCGAGATGAGCCCGAAACCTCACAAAAAACAATCTTCTCTCGCTCACAGAATTAATTGTCTCACGGTTTTATTTCTCGGTACCGAGTGATTGATCATCTGAATTTATAGTATTTGACTTGAACCTTGACTTCGGGCGTAATCACACGTCAATACACAAATAATTACGAGTCGCTCCTAGAGATTGAAACGGTCTTGATGCCGTTTGAATTTTAAGGGTTGTCAGCCGCAATCAGGGCCGATCTGAGTTGATCAACGGTCGTCGATCACGATTAATCAACGATCAGTGACCGGCGGTCTTGTGATTGATTTATTCCACATCGCGACGTCCTGTCGCCGCGATCAGATCAGTAATCAGTCCGCGGAAAGGACTCGATTTATTCAAATTCCCCCAGTGGGTAATATGCATCAATTAACTACGTTGTCGGCGAACTTTGAACATTGAGTATATAACTCACATGGTATATGTATGTGTATAATATTGATCGTTCGATATATTAAATATTCAATTTACAGAAAGGATGTGCGGTGAATGAAGTCGTTCTATTTTCTTTTGCGGATGAACCGCGAATGGAAAATGCTCTGTGAAAACTCAACATTTCATTTTGTGTTTGAAATGTAATCGAAGTGCAATTCCATTTAGGACAAACAATTGTGACTCGATATTGAAATGGAAATATTTACAATACATAAATATTGAATGTACTCGTAAATGCCAACGTTTAAAAGTATAATATCATCTGCCCGCTATCCTTGAGACTGTTTAATGAGGCCATCATTCTAAAGACATATCGATACTACGGAATACTCCGTTTTTCTTAAACTTGATATTTGCTCAAAGCATGATAAGTATTGGAAAAAATATTAAATGGATTTTTCTTCTACTATTTTTAAATTTTTTATTATATTCAGGTTCCCCCGAGCGACACAATGGTATTAAACTTGTACAAATTTTTATTTATAGATTATAAATTTCAAATCATATTCAAATAATAGGTAAAATGCTTTTTTGCTACTTGAGGAACTGTTAAAGCAATGATAAATTGACAAACTCTGCTAGGAAACGATCGACTTGGAGTCACAAATATCCAAGTCCGACCGCTGGATAATCTGACCAGAATAATAATAATCTGCAGAAGTACTCCAAATAAATTCTTTTCAATCGAGGTCAACCCAGAGCTCGAACCAAGGAACCTCTCATTGGTTTACACTGATGCAATCACTAAGCCATACTGCTGGCTATGTAAATTAGACTAATCTAAGGAAGAGAATTGTAGTATGTAGATATTATTTCGAACTTAGTACAGTAATGATATTGAACACACGTATATATTGTACATACATATTATACATTTATTTATTTATTTAAAGTTTGGACCATTGTAGCACTACAGGAATTCCTAATGCGCCACAATGGTCAAAAATATAACAGAAAAGAAAAGAAACAAAATAATAACTAAAGAAATTAGACAACAAAAACAAAACATATATGTATATACACAAACAACTAATAATAATAATAATAATTACAAATTATAAAAAACAACAAAGAAGGGAATGTATTATAAAATAAAAGAGAGAAAGAAAAATAAATATAAACATATGTTAATACATAGACAATAATACATGTATTCATAATCATAAATAACAATAGCAATTATAGAAATAAAAGAACTTTGTAGTAATTAAAATTAAAATATAAAAAATACAAATACAGGAATGTCATGCTCCTGCAGCCTGTTCCAACAAATAAGAACAAGCTACAGATACAAAACATCCCTGCGAGGCCCAAATGGAAGAGAGCAGATTAAGATACCACTCATACATCACATTCAAACATATATCATAAACATACATATGTATGTAGTAAATTAACAAATATTGTATGTAAATCATAATTAATTATTTTATCAGTTTTAAAAGGCAACTGAAAACCACAAAAGAGCTTCTGCAGAATCCTAATAAAAAATAGATATACAATTAAACAGCTACTTTAATTTAAGATACTTGATGGAGACTGCGAAGTCTAATTTTCATAACATGAAATTTCTTAAAGCTATAAGCTAAATTACGTAAGATATTGAGACATCATAATCATTTAGTCATTCGCCATCCACTGCTGGGTGTAGGCCAGTCTTTGTTTTGGGTAACTCTCATCCATCTTATCACACACATTTTTTGGACTTCATCCATCCATCTCCCCTGTAAGCTTCCTTGCATACTTACACATCCTCTCGGGTATCATTCGAGCACTTATATTGTTCATTTATCGTCCGTTTTTCTAGCTACATGACTCGCCCATTACCATTTCAATTTCTTTGCTCTCACCATAATATCAACTAGCATTGTCACACTTCTCACCCATATATTCTATCTATATTTTTTCTTGTTATGGAAATATGTAGTACATATGTACATACATATATATGCATATTGATTCTGCATACATACATACATACATAATTAATCAACCCTTCTTTGAATTATTATACTAATAAAATTAGTGCTACTTCGTTGACCACAAGTCAAAAGATATCAGAGAATGTACTCAAGCTAATTGAAACGGAGTAATTTCTATATTGTAATCAAGATTTATCCATTATCTATAGAAAATTCTGCTTTTGAAGTACAATATGTAAATCTTTGAGTTCATAAAGTTAACTAGGGCTAACTGAAAGGACAAAAGTGAGATTTAATGCTTTGTCTAGTGCCCTTGAACTCGAATCTCCGTCGTCTGGAACGTCAAGAAAAATGTAAGCTCGCAAATAGCCCTCGACATGATATATAGCGCGAGATACAAACTAGAGTTACCTTCGCAGGAAGCGGCCCGTGATAGATCACAGATATATACTAAGTGAAAGCTTTCACAACAACAGTTACAAATGATGTTATTTTTTGGGTTAACAATATGCGGGGGAATTTCAGCAGCCACCTCATATATTTATATATATTATATTCCACCACCTACTCGCCCACCACCCCCTCTCACCCACACAGACATAAAACCTGATTCGGCAGTCTTTAGCTAAAGAAAAACACAAGACAATACAAATTAGGGAGACCGCGCATTTCACGAGGGACGTCTGTAGACGTGATCCTTCAGACGAAGCGGGTTTTACGGTGCTCAATCTTTGTTTCATTCCAAGTCGTGGAAAACTAAGAAAATTCGAATTCCCTTTGACATAGGAAATGGATGAACACGTACGGATGGTCCGTATTCGATTCATTCAGCAGATGAAGTATTCTTTATAAATTGATACCCACAACTTTTGAAGACTGATTTGAACGAAACAACATATTAATATGTATAATTCACAGTACAGTTGGGAGAAAGAGCATTGAGCTCAATATAATAGTTTGGTTCAATACACTAGAAAATTCGATTTATTTACTTGATTTGTATGTAAATCAAATCATAACTTTTCCACTTTATCAGTGTTAAGGTGAGCATTCACGAAGAAATTTGTTAGCAAACTGGTATTTTGTATGGTTACGGAATTGATTTCATTTAATTTGTATCATAACAGGTTGCCCGAAGCAAAACCAATGTATTTGCTATTGTACATAAATAGCAAATACATTTTACAGCGTAGATATATTAAACAATAAACGAATAAAATTTACGAGAAACGGAGGAAGAGGGATGATGCCGATTTTATTGGATCCGACACAACAATTAAAATAAATTAGCAAACTCTAACAGGAGATTTTAAATAATATCCATTGCCAGCAACATACATAGCCCGGTGGTTGGATTAATGCTAACCACTGAGAGGTTGCCGGACTCGATCCCGTGAGTTGATCTAGATTGATAAGAATTCCGAGTATTATCTGTAGTGTTGCTGGTCAGACTGAATATTTGTGACTTCAATTAGGTCGTTTCCTATCAGAGTTTGCCACTTTATCAGATTTTATTGAAACGGTTCCAACAAATTGGCAACCTTATCCTATTTCTTGCAAAATTCAAGTTTTTAGCATATCGAATTTGCTGATTTATGTATAAAGTGCAGCAAAACTTTTTTGTCGAATTTATCCATATACATACATATGTCTCTATGATGCTCTGTAAAATTGGTCTATAAATTGTTTAACAATGTTTATAATTGGCCAGGAAGGCACATTGGGGTTTACCTGGTATAGTTGTGTACATATATGTACATATACATATATAAATGAAAACAACATAAAAATTGTAAAGCTCTTTGTTAAAAAATAATTGTTATTATAATATCCGATCCATTATTTGATAATATTATGATTCCTTAAAAAAAGCAAAAAACAACTAGGATCACCCGTTCGATTATTTGACGGCATAAATGTTGCCAACTTTTACAGACAAATTGCCAAAGATTTGTCTTTCAATTTTTTGGCAGACACTACGGATGTATAAATATTTGTCAATATCCACCTTAAGTCAGATTGTATACAATTTATATATTATGTATGAGCAGGGCTGGCTTAAATCTGTGCCCCCAGGCAAGTGCCAGGGGGGGCACAATAGCCACGGGGCGCCCTCATTTTTTCTTTTGATTATAAAATTGAAAAAAAATTGCCTTCCTTTGAACATACAAAACATTTTATATTCAACTTAATTTTTCTATTCGAAGTAACAATACTGACTAAAATATTATAATTTAAAAATAATGCAGGTCAACTGTCAATATCAACGACTCACCAATAAATATTTTTAATAATATTATATATTTTACAGTGAAATTATAACAACAGTGCAATTATAATTTCACTAACGTTTCAGTGAAATCATATCCAATTACATTTCTACTGGGTGCAGTTCAGTGAAATCATATCTAGTTACAGTTTCACTAGCCCTTTTGAGAGTTGGGTGACAATGTGTCACCGACAGGAATCGCCCCACCCCGCGCTAAAACCCCGCTCCTCTCCATCCCTACTCTAATGCCGAACTCACACGCCCTCCTCGCAACCTCGCTCATGTCCATTCCCACTATCCTCATTGTCCAATGTATGTTTAGATTTGGCTTTTTTTGATGCCACATTTATGGAACTGGATACGTAGCAAACACATGATAATATCTTAACAGCTAGCACTTATTTATTTAAGGTTAGATTAGGTTAGGTTAAGTTAGGGTTGGTTTTATTTATTTAAGATTAGTATGTTGATTTTGGAATTACAAATTCACTGATATTGAGAAGAGAATTTGCAATTATATTGTTATATCCTTACTCACTACTTGAGTCAGTGAAATTATAATCTCACTAGTGAAATTATAATTTCCCTGACAATAACAGTTTCACTGTAACATATATGTACATACATAAAACATAATTATTTTTAGTTTGTAAATTGGGGGGAGCTTTGAAAGCCAATCTGCCATATAATCTCGGGCCGGGCCTGTGTTTGAGTATGTACATATGTACACTTAAATCAAGAAGCAACTCATACAAATAAACTTGTTTCCGATTCGATAACTGCATGTCTTTTCAAAACGTCAAAACAAGCTGCGTAATCTGATGAAATTACGAAGATTATGATGATACAAAACAAATTATTCAACTTGGGCAGCAAGTTGTAGAAGGCCGGTGTAGCAGTAGCTTCATCTGACATGTTCCGGCACTAATAAATCATAAAAAAAACGACACTGAAATAAAACAAAGAAGAGGTCTGGCCATACAAAAGAAATTGGCCTTGATATTTCGTGAAAGTTTGTCGGTTTTTACCGTTTTTCGCCTATTTATACAGACAAGTACGTTCATTAATTCCGTTGTCAGGACTCCCCGCGAAGTCGTAATGCTAAAACTAACAGGCGTACATTTCTTGCAAAATTCATACTTCATATATTACAAATGTGACGTACGCGGATCGCGTAAATCAGAAAAACAAGCAACCTATGTGATAGATAAATTACCGCACGATAAAAAATACGGTGCATGGTCCAATTTATTGCTTATATGTTGAAATTTTACATCGCTAACACGTCTACGGTGGATAGAATGATTAGTACTTGTAATAAATTAATAATATAATATTTTCCCCGAACGAAATTGATTAACCGCGCGTAGATTCTCACGACTTGGCTAAATATTAATTAAACTGTATAATATTTCGTGACTAGCGGGACACGTGTCCGAGAACGTGATTTCACTTACATGACAGGTTAAACATACATATACATATATACTTTGTAAATTGATTATATGTTTTTATTTTCCCCTATTACGATGATGATAGCATAGCATTCAGAGCCAAATTGTAATTAAATTTTGAACCACATCTATCAGATATTGTATTTTTACATTTTAAGTCGTAATAAAATATATCTAATAACCAGATAATCATGATCGAAATTGAAACAAGCATTTTTTTATTTTAAAAATTTATTTTTGTCATGTCACTACTAAGGGAAGGCGGTCAGGTAGCTCGACGGCTAAAAAAATGTTTCACTATTGTCAACCATATTTTTTTACTCTCCTGCTTTTTCGGACAATGCATAGGTCTATTTTTATTTTATGGCGGAAACTTGACCGCCGCTCTTTAAATTGCCCCAGGGTGAAGCCTATGGCCAAATTTGTACATGTATACATATGTATTATTTATATATAAATATGTAATATTAGAAATTAAATTCATGTAAAGGAGAAAATCGTGGGAAGTTGGCCAATTTGATAGGAACCGTTTAAACAATTATTCTAGAAAGTCTGGTAGGAAAAGATTGACCTGAAGTCACATTGTATATATCCAAGTTCTGGCCAGCAACACTGAATTACGACTCGAACCCGTGAACCGCACTATACGCTAAGCACTGGGCTATGTTGTTGGTTTTAAGCGTATAAAGATTGGAATTTGATGGTTCCGTGTAAAATTTAAATAAAAGTATAAGCATGCCATAGATTTATTTTAAAAGTATAAAAAATATATTGATATTATAAATTTCATAATACTCATCTCACCCTACACATTTTTCTAATTTCATCCACCCATTTTCCTTGCTGTCTTCCTTTCACCCTTCTTTCCTTCCTTTCTACATTCTCCCGGATATCATTCCAGAACTTCTTTCCTCTATTCTTCCCAATACCAACCAACAGCGTGGACTAATCGTTAGCATATTATACTTTCGAGCAGAGTGGTTACGGGTTCGAGTCCCACTAGAGTCCCGAGAGATGCTGGCTATACCTTGGTCTGTGACTCCAGGTCGATCGTTTCCATTCAGAATTTTCCAATTTTTCTGATTTTCATTAAAACGTTTCCTGTTAATTGGCTTTCCGATCTCTCTTGCTTATTTCAAGTTATTCAGCGCCTTGAGGCTCGCCAATTTTACTATAAAAAATGCTGCAAAATTTCTCGATAGATGTCACTGTGGATGTTTGTATCAATTCGCATTGTATAAAATGCTTATGTATATTGATTGTATTGTATATGTTTAAGTGAACTCGTCTCTTTGGAGCAATCTATAGGCGAGTGTTCATGTTCTATGAAATAAAAAATAAAAATATAATACGATACCCACCCATTGCTATTTCAATCTCTTCACTCTCTCCACTATTGACTAAGCTACATATGTACATACATATATACTCGTAGTTACGACTTTATAACAGTAGCAATTATATAGATATAGATGCTATTAAAACGCTGTGTATGTAAAAATACATATACTAAATTTCAATCTTAATTTTGTACTTTCTTTCCACTAACTTTCCAGCTTTTTACGATAAATTAACTCAATACAAAATACTGTAATTAAAAAATATTTTCCCCAAGAGACATCAACAGGCAGGCCTTAATAATATTATACGAGTATTTATTATCAAAAAGCAAGAATCCTCGAGAAACGATTATGTACATTGAACCAAAAAAAGTCGTAAAGTAAAATTATCCTCACTGTAAATTTTAGTAAAAATGAATGATGATAACGAGATAGTATCTAACGTGAGTTGATTACTTCATTATAAAACGCTGTTATGTACCCAAAGGTACAAGATCCTTTCAGGTAACGTCGTCATGAAGCAATTTGTACCGCGTGTTGCGTTACACGATCCGCAAGGATATCTCGCAGCGTTTGCGACTCTGCGAAATGATAAATAATTAATTTTCGTCCTATCCCGCTGTTCTGAAAAATTACTAGCCATTATTTCGAGGATTAACAAGAATGCACCATCACTTCGGTACATTGCCAAATTCGTTCCTACACATCTACACAAGTGCATCGCCCCGAAACGAATGTGTTAATTTGTACAATTGACACTTTAGAATCAATTACCTATATATTTTTTTTCAATTCTAAAACAAACGAAAAAATGTTTATCTGTTTATGTATTTTGTGTGCAAAAGGTGGGAAGAGGTAGCAAACATTTCGCGTGCAAGCGAAACGGTGAAACGTTGTAAACTTCATTAAAATTCAAGTGATCTCGGCAGCAGTTTTCCTAGGGAATCCATTACAATGCTACTTTGCATGCCATTTCCCACGTAAGGCAAAGCTCTAAACGCTAAAATCCTTTATTCAAAAATGGTCCTACAGACCCCAGTCCGAACAAAGCTGACATCCCTCGTTGGATGGCTTCATACAAATAATGCGAAGGCTTCTAGTAGACTTTTCGAATAAAAGCGCTCGCGCGTTTGCCGTTGCGTTATTGTACGAAAAATAAATATTCGTATGAATTGTGTGAATTTGTTTGCATAGGATGAGGCAAAAATAAATGCACACATGCTGGTAGTGTAGTATTATATTAAAAGCACTTTTATTAGACCTAAATTAGATTTAGCGCAATCCTGTCAACATTAATATCTTCATGGAAGTGGGTCATGTCATCAATAATCTAAACATTTTGTTGGAAATATACCAAGAAGATAAGGCACAAATTTTGGTACCATGCAAAAGAGAACCATCTTAAAATATCCGACTTTTCTATTGTAATCTTTTTTACATTAATTTTTATTTTATTTTTATACATATACGTATACCAGGAAGGCCTAATAGGTAAATCCCAATCCCAATAGCAATATAATGTATTTATAGTAGACCTCTCTAACAAACACTTATCCATTTCAACCCACATATTCTTTTAATTTCATCCACCCATCTTTCTTATAGCCTTTCTTTCACCATTTTATATTCTCTCGATTACAATTCCAGCGCTTATTTTGTCCAGCTTTCGTCCGTTCTTCTAGCTACGTGACCCAACCTATTGTCATTTAAATCTCTTCACTCTCTCCACTATACCCACTTGTCACTCTCTCCACTATACCCATGTATTCCATTTCCTAATTCTCCTCTTTATATCGAGCATATACATAACATTTTATACTTATTTGAGTGCACAATGCAGCTTTCCGACTTTGCACTCAATGCAGCATTCCGACATTCAATGTCTAAGTTTTGCTTCCATACGTTATCACTGGCAAGACACATTGGTCGAAGATCTTTTTCTTTAGGGTTAGTTAGTATATGGATAGTAAAATATGCAATGATTTATAATATTTTATTAAAGTGAAAGAGTATTATATGTACATATGCTTCGAAATCATAACTTCTTCTATATATGGTGTTTTTATTTCAAATGGTCGGTAATTCTGCCGTAGTCTGTAGATTAGATATATGCAGGCGCTTTGTGTGAAATTTTGTTGTAAGCGTTAATTACAGGCCATTCTGGCATGTGTGCCGCCATTACTTGGCTACAATAAAGGATGCTCGTTTGCCTGGGACTAGTCCCAAAAAACGGCCCTGGATTCGAGTGTAATCCGGGCAGTTGGTCGGCGCAAGATCGTTCCGGTGCTAGCAGATGTCTTCGATACGAGCTTTCCCAATTTCTTTCGGTGTACATTTTATTCAGCAAAAACTCGCAGCTTCCAACATTATGGCGTACGATAAAACCCCTTTTATCCCGAGAGGCTTCTTACTTTTTCCATTCTGTTTGTTTTATATTTTTTTTTGTTTTTGTCCGTCCTCTCCACCTGACCATCTTCTCCGCAATTGAGAGACGCAAAGATGAACTCACTCACTGAAAATATGTAATCGGCTTAGAGCTTTAAATATTAGCTTAATTAAAAAGATTTATTTCAAATTTCAATTGTTGCGCAAGCTCTCGCATTGAAGGAGTACTTTTTAGCACAATACAATATTTCTCAAGGAATAAGACGCTTTCATTTCATTATTTGTATCTCGGCGGGATATCGGAATTATTGCGCTACGGTTCCTTTTGTGGACGAGATAAAACAATCTTTGCACATACATAAATATTTATTGTATATAGAACATTAATAAATACAGTCTTGATAATTTAATGATTGGGCAAATTTCATAAATCGATAAACATCAAATTTAATTCATAATTTTGAACATGGAACTAGAAATTCCTACACACTTATGATCTTACTTTTCTTTTCAACTGAAATAAATCAACCAAGGGATTAGTTTTAAAGCCTTAATAAAGAACTAATATTCATAAATATGCTTGAAATTTCGTGTTCTTTCCTAATTTTCAAAAGAAAATGATACACCATACCTAGAAGAAAATGTATCAATATCACAAGACGAGTGGAGAGGTGTATTGGGAATCTGACATAGAGTTCACATAAGTGCGAGCAGTACTCGCGGCAAAATACATGCGTGCGAAAGAGACATCCATACGTTCGACATCGATACAAGTTCGAGTGAGCATGCGGTAAAACAGTCGCGAATTTCACCGAGACTGTGAAATGAGCATGCAGCCGCGTGTTTTGCAGCGATTTATAGTGGAGGCCTTTAAATTATGCTTACATATGAGGGGTATAAAAGCAAAGGTGCCTATGTACACTTACATAAGTTCATTTAGAGTAAAACGAGAAAAACGTTTTTGAGGTTGTGAAAACGATTATGCTTACTAAAATAGAAGCCAGTATTTTATGCTTTTACTTATGAATAGAATAAAACTAACCCAAGATCCATTATTAAGAGGGCTGGACACTGGCGCCTTGTCCATACAAACGTATTAGATTTCTCCCTTCCTCAATTATGGAACTAGAGAAATTTTTAATATTTTTTATATGCTATGGATATCCACTATAGGCATGTTTCAATTTTTTTTATTATTTTTTTATTTGGCTGGACACCAGCGCCTTGTCCATACAAACGTATTACACTTCTCCCTTCCTCAATTATGGTACTAGAGAAATTATTTTTTAATATGCTATGGATATCCACCATAGGCATGTTTCTTTAATATGCTATGGATATCCACCATAGGCATGTTTTTATTTTTTTGATTAGGTATTTTTTATAGGAGCTAGGACCCACCAAACATCTATAAAATCGCCTCGTTTTTACACCCACGAAAAGAGTCTAGCATGCTTATTTAACGGTTTATTTAAAAAATAATACGAAAATTGAAACACAAAAAATATCTTTCTCATACTGATAATATAATTTTTTTTTAAATTGGTCCAGTTTCGGAGGAGAAAACTGGGGAATACGAAACCTCGATTTTGTCGATTTAAAATAGGTATTATCTGGTCGAGGCGTAACTGTCGCATTCACTCAATATATGTATGTATGTATTCATATATATTGCCGCATTCACTCAATATATATATATATATATATATATCAAAGAAAGGAACGGCAAAACAATTTAGGTTTTGGGTATCCAGCACTCTTAAACAATAAAACAAAATATTACGAAAAAAATTCATTCACAGTTCATTTTTGTGTGTGTGGACATAGGCACCTTTGCTTTTATACCCCTCATATATAAGATGATAATAATTTTCTTCGGATACAATAGCTAATTCCATTTTGATATATTCTGTTGATTCAAAGTGTATGACGCAAGAACGGGGGAGGGGGGTATTCTGAGGGGAGGAAGTGGGAGTGGAAAGTTCGTTAGGAGCCGGTATTAGTCCGTACTAGGTGGCACGTCATACACAAATGATGATCGTTGTTGTTATGCGGGGCAAATATTAATCACGTGCCGCAGTCAAAAGGGCCGGGGAATTCCCTTTGCCGCGTGCCTCTCCCGCCCGCAAAATTGTCCCCGCAAAGGGCGCACCGCGACAGGAATTTCATTTGCCGACCGAAACGCGCCCTTGCGTACTGCTCGCACGCACCCGAATATACATTTGTAAAGCCGAGTTTTCGCATTAAAAATTACGCACATACCCACCGGCCAGAGAGCGTTAATAAGATTTGCTCGAAACGGCGAGCTTTGCGGTCAAAGCTCGTCCGTTCGTGCTCTCGGTTCGTCGTTTCGCCGAACTCGACCGGAGCTGTTACTATTTGATGAAAATTCATGACTCATATATCATGCGCATTTGTATACGTATTTTAAAGACGATTTTGTACAATGCGTGGTAATTTTAAATAAAAATTAGTATTTTTTTACTTTGTTTATCCCTTTGAGTGCTGACGTCTTTTCTGTTGAAAGCCCGCCGCGCTGAAAATTTCGCGACTAGAATTTTTTAGAAATCCAATATAAAGCAGTTGTAAAATTTGTAGCTAATCCAAACAAACCCTGGATA
Source organism: Arctopsyche grandis (assembly GCF_051622035.1). Lineage (NCBI taxonomy): Eukaryota > Metazoa > Arthropoda > Insecta > Trichoptera > Hydropsychidae > Arctopsyche > Arctopsyche grandis. The sequence continues at coordinate 23,741,387 of NC_135359.1, forward strand.
TTTACCGGCGAGGATTTCAAGTTTCGTAAAGGTGTGTTTAGACTCTCTAATATATCTTGCAACAATATAAAATAAACAAAAGAAGTATATTAATGAATGTATTTTTCCAAAACATGTTCCATCTTCTTCATTGTTATTAAAATATAATGCTTACAATCTAAATGCCAAACCATAATCTAAAATACTCAGCAGTTAGGGATTTACCAATATAAAAAAACCAGCCATAAATACGAAACATCCCAAATGTAACAGAGAATATCAAAATTCCACTCATACAGTCATACATCACATATGTACAATAATAAAAATATGTATGTATGTACACTATACATCACATAAAATAATCTGCCTCAATTATCTAGTCACCTTTTTTTTATCCCATATTAATTGTATTGAAAAAGTCCAACTAAAATTTATTAAATCATTATGCTACCGTTTTCCTACCTACGCCCATACTACTGTTCCCGATATTTAAAAAATCCTATCCTTTAACAATCTTTCTGTCAGGCGACGACTCACTGATGCTACATTTTTTTTTAAGCTACTAAATGGTTCTCTTGATTGTTCAGATTTATTAAGTAAGGTTGGTTTCAGGATCCCAGTTAGGTATTCTAGACACGTTGCACTCTTTTCACTTAATCCTTTCAAAAACATTTCCTTGAAATATTTATATACATATTTATACACAAACTTACATCGCTTCTGTTTTTATATATATATACTATTCTTTATCCAATTATATTATATCACTTTATGTTTAATTATGCATCATCCTATTTAGTCATATTTTAGTTTTTATTCTTTTCTTTTTCATTTGTTTGTCTATATGGGTTACCTGATAGCTCGTTCACAGATTTTCCGTAAACCGAGGATGCGCTCCAGGCATTACGTATATGGCCATGTCTTTCTCACCCCGTCTGTTCACCAAGATCTCGTTTACTATGCCATTACGTATGCAGCCATCTCTTTCAGCCAAGAGATGACTGCATACGTAATGCCTGGAGCGCATCCTCGGTTTACGGAAAATCTGTGAACGAGTTGTCGTGTCACCGTCTATATGTACTAGATATATTATATATTTAGTAAATATCAATAATTGGGCTCAGATGTTATTTTTTTATATTTATTCTTTATATTTATGAATTTCTACATCTGTTGCCTGTTGATTTTTCAATAAATAAATACAATTATAAATTTATGTTTGTTTATATGTATTATTGAACACATAAAGATATGTCTCTTATATTGTTCTTTTAAATCCGAGAAACGCGATTCGAACAAATCGACTTCAAAGGGAAGATCTGTACATAAGCTTTTCGATTATACGAACGACATCGCAGATTGAATTCGACGACGAACCCCGTCGAACAAAAGACCGATGTTCTAGCCGTCACCGGTCGGATTTCATTGTCGTTTACCGAGTGGTTTCTACATCCACTGTGCAACGGCACAGAGGCGCGATCTCGCCAGTAAATCATAATAGACGCGAAGAGACTTCACAACTCGCCGTTCGTTGTGTTCCGGTCTCGCCTAATCTCGCGTAAGTTGAGTAATGAGCTTCGAGATACTGTTCGATACGGTTTTTATTGCTCACACCGACGATGCACCTGGGAGCTTTAAGCTGCACTCGCCGAGAAGTGGACTAAACGTCGATAATGTTCTACCACCTCGTTTTGCACAATCTGCTGCTAGCTCCTCATTTGGGAATATTTCATAGATTTAAAAATTTCACTTTGACTGTTTCAACCGTGTTGTTGTGAAATTATGTTCGTTTAATTTTCTTGATTCGCATTAATGTGCGGGAGAGAGTAGGAGATAGGGTATCGACATGTTCCCGCGAGCGACTGGTCAAGTCCGCAGTTCGTGAAGGTAGATCATGACTGAAGGTCTGGAAAAATTCACCACTAGAAGACGAGGAAGTTCTATCACGATTCAGAGTATTCTATAACACAGATCGCGCCAGGGAAAAGCGAACCAAGTCTGCTAATTCGTTTTAATGAAGGAAGTCATAAATTTCTATGAAATAAATAGGGTTCTGGCACGTAAAATTATATCTGTAGATTTATTTATTTCTATACAGCCATTTTTTTCATTATTGTAAACAAGTATTATTCAAAGCCAATTACTAATGATCATCAAACATTACAATCACCATAAAGACATACGAGTATATTAATCACCATAAAGTCATATTTTAGTTTTTATTCTTTTATTTTTCATTTGTTTGTCTATATGTACATGATATATGTACATATTATGTATTTTGTAAAAATCTATAATTGGGCTCAGATGTTATTTTGGTATACTTATTCTTTATTTTTATGATTTTCTACATCTGAGGGCTGTTGATTTTTCAATAAATAAATATATGGACAAATTTTGCAGCATTTTAAATGTCAACAAATTATGAGATGCTGTAAACTAAAATTTTGCGAGACTTAGGCTGGTTAAACTAAACTGGCTAGACTTGAACATTTTTCACTCCAAGGTCGATCATTTCCTTTTAGAGTTCATCAATTTATCTTATTTCATTGGATAAGGTTTCAACATATTGGGAACCTTTTCCTAATTTTCGCAAAATTCGACTTAACATGCTGTTTGCTGATTTGTGAAATGCTGCAAAAATGTTTGACAAACTTATCCATAGATGTATCTATGATGCTCTATAAATTGTTTATCGAAGTCTATAATTGGAAGATGCATTGGGGTTTTCCTTTTAGGCCCCCCTGGTATATCATCAACATCATCATCATAAACATGAAATTAACCTTGAAGGTTGAATTAGAAATGGGAGCAGAGTTCAAAATATAATATTACTAGTGGTTTTACCCGGCTTCGCACGGCATTTGTAATAAAAACTGCTTAAACATGGCTAATCTAATAGTAAACATTCGTTTGTTTTTTTATTCCTGAAACAGGAATCCGTATCTGGAACTGAAACAGGATTCCGGATATAGAACTGAAAAATGATCCGGAACTGAAACAGAAATTGGGGATCCGGAACTAAAAAAGGATTCCAGAGCCGGAACTGAAATAGGATTCCGGATATGGAACTAAAAAAGGATCCAGAACTGAAACAGTAATTGGAATCTGGAACTAAAACAGTTATCGGGATCCGGAACTGAAACAGTAATCGGAATTTGGAAATGAAGAGACATCCGGATGCAGAAATGAAAAATGAATCCGGATTCGGAACTGAAACAGTAATCGGGATCCGGAACTGAAACAATAATCGGGATCCGGAATCGAAAAAGGTATCCGGATCCGGAAATGAAAAAAGAATCTGGATCCGGAACTAAAACAGTAATCGGGATCCGGAACTGAAACAGTAATCGTGATCCGGAATTAAAAAATGAATCCGGATCCGGAAACAGAACTGAACTGAAAAAGTAATCTAGAAACGGAATTGAAATCGAAAGTGGAATCGATATCGTCGTCATAGAAACCATTATTTGTTTTCGATACTCCCAACAAACATAGTTACAAAGTCTCATTCGAAATTATATATTAAAAGATATTGTGCCGAAGTTAATAAAAAAATTGTTGGTCCAATTCTCTAAGTATGTGATGAGTTCGCTTTGATTAAAATATAAAACGAAATGTGTAAAGGTGCACCCCGCCGCTTTCGCAATTAATTTTTTCGCAACCCTTTCGCCGCGGAGGAGCGCATCTGAAGCGAGAAAAACACATGCGAGCGTTGTAAATTTTTATTACTGGTCAGGTTTTTGTGTGTCATCGCTTTCATGTATCGAAAGCGAACAAGAGAGAGAGACGAGTTAATTTCGCACAAACGAATCCCGCGAAGCGCTAGCAATCCTTTTGAAGTGTCCTGCTGGGAATAAACAGCCGCATGACAATACACACACACAATCAACACATTAAATACGCACATGCAAATATTTCACGATCACAAAGAAACCTGTATGCCTGATTCCCTTTCAAGCGCATATTTGTATATTATACATGTACATATGTACATATCACGGTAAATATTACCGGTACAATTTATTAAATACCCCGGCCAAACATTGCGAGCAAACTGTATTCTTAAGTTTGCTCGCAATTTTTCACCTCACCCACCCGCCCACCCCTCGTATTGTTTTTGGTGTGGGGCATAAAGCTGAATTTATGATTGGGCCAAAGCGTGGGCTCGGCTATCAGGGTGACATTTATGTCCTGAAAGTGTCGAGTTTGGCCCTGAGCACCTTTCGCCTTTGTATGCGGGCGAAACGTTTTATTTGCCGGTGCTCGCACTCAAAGGCAAAACCCAACAAAAGGGAAAAATGTAAATAGACAACACCCTGAATTTGTCAATTTTACGTTACATACATACATACATACGTGGGTGGGTGCTTTCGCATTTTCCATATGCGACGTAAAGCAGTATGTAGGGCGTATTTACTATACTCATAAACATCGAAATTGACTGAGTCGTCTTTATATGCGAAAATTGTGCGTAGAGTTCGCAATTTGATGTTACTATAGTGTGTGCTCTTTACGCACCTTTTCCTACGATATTTTAGGTTTGTGTGCGTGTAGTATGGAAGCGTTAATCTATATATGCATATGAGAATTTACAATACATATGTATGTACGTAGCTTACACTGTGTGGATTAATATGTAAGCATGCAATCTGAATGACCATGCACTCTATAATTCTATAAGGATGTGAACTCTGTATATACGTGTACTCAAATAGGTGTACTTTTATGTTTTTTGAAGGAAACAAATGATCGCGAATACACTTCTTTTGTTCAATTTCCAATCGTCTGATAATTATTTACAAACATTAAATTATATCTGTTATAAAGTTTAATTAGTTTATGTCAAAACGAACATGCCTATTTTAGGTAAAGCTGTGACGATCTAAACCAGGCGTCGGCAAGCTTTTTTGCCTGCGAGTCAAAATCAACCAAGATGGGACTATTAAGCATTCTTATCGATCGCAAACGGTCATTTAATGAGCATCTTAACTATGTATATAGTCACTAAATCATACAAACCACTCAGTTGCGAAACCCTTTAAGAATCCGCATACTCAAATATTGCTCTATAACAGTCTATGTAGCTTGCAGCAATATGGAGTATGTGTATGGATCGCTATTAGAGACTATTCGGAAGCGTTTTCGGCGTCATTTATCCGATAAGGCTGGTTTTATTAAATTGTTGCCAACCTATATATAAAAAACACTCTCTCATTTTAAGATCATAAGTTTTCCTCATCGCAGAAAAGTTTTTGATCTATTACTCTTATGTATATAAGGTAGTTTATGATGCCTTTGATACACCTATTTGGGCAGACATTAATTTTAATATCAATACTGGGTTCATCAAATGCTTAAATATTTTAGTGGTTGATTTTACCAATTATAAATGTGAAGGATTATTATTATTATTATGGTTTTATGATTATAATGATGTTATGCTATTATGATGATATATTATTATTATTATTATGATGTTATGTTATTATTATAATGATGTTATGATTATTATGATGTTATGTTATATTATTATGATATTATATTATTATTATGTTGTTATGATTGAATGACACAGTGACGCGTTGAAGCTCTCTATAATGTCACTGTGGCTAATATGTGAAAAATAAAATAAAAAAATAAACTTTAGAAAGTGATGCCCAATACGTTGATGATTATTTTTCGTTTATTCTAAATATTTCCTCAATGAATTCGAACAAAAATTTGTCCATTCCTCGTACATTGCGGAGTTATTTTCTTGTATTCGTTCTTTGAAATCATTTTAATGGTTCATTATGTCTGTTAAGAAAAAAAGTCTTAAAAATTATTGTTTATCACTGAGTTCGAGATCATTTTCATCCATTTCGTAATATTTATTTTGTATATCTTAAAGGCACTCTACAAATCTAAAAAACGTTGCCTTGACTTAACCATCGTACATATATGAGCATATAACAGCAATTTTCCATATTTAGATTTAATTTCTTCCAAAAAAGCTTTAAAGAGCCTTTGTACAGATCGTGATAATATTTTGTTAATTATTTTTCATCACATCCTCAATTTGTTGCGTACATGCCTATAAATTTTCTTTGGCGCATATTCTTAAATAAAATATTTATAAAAATATATTTTTTGGTACTTACATATGTATTATACGCAAAAAACTATAGTCTTAACCGGTTAGCTCGGTTGGATCACTTGAAATTGTCGAATGAGTCACTTGGTGACCCCGGGGTCCGTAAGTTGCCGATACCTGGTCTAAAATATTTTATCATACACTTCTCAAGATTCAAAAATATACATATACAAATATATACTTATATCGGACGCTAAGCACGCGTTATACTACCGACAATTTATATGCAAGTATATTATGAGTCATTTTGCACGACCGCAGCAATTAATGCACCATTTATATATGTATATTACAACCTTTATATCTGGACATTGCGGCAATGCAGCTACGGAACGAAATTAGTTCCAAACCACACTGTCCATTTCGATAGTTCCATTCTACAGATTTTCTCATTTGATTTCAATACCATATGCTTCTATTTTTGTGTCTGCAAAAGGGGCATGTTTGCGTTTTTGATTACTTTACACTGATATCATAGCAGTTTTTGCTTTTAATGGTTAGTGGGAATGAAGCTTTGGTCCAGATCTGCAGGGGGCGGGTCTGAGCGGGATTCCTTGCTAATTGCAGTGAACCCTGACCGGCCGCCTGCAACATTACTATTGTTCAACATCTGCCCGATCGATTGCACAGGGTTGCAACAAATTGCATTGAATTCACAATTAATTACATATATAGTTCCATTATCAACATAATAATTTAATTCGAAGCATTTTAATTGCTTATATACATACATGATAGTTCGCTTGATTAGTACAAGTTTGAAAATTAGTATTGGAACTTCGCGGTTTGAAATCGTAGACTTTGACCTCAGAATTAGCGATTTTGTTATAATATGAGGAAGAAGCGATGTATACCTTGTCTCCTCTACATTGTGGCAGAGGTCGGCAGCCCTTGGGGTTATCTTGGTGCCCCATCTCACGACTCTGACATCAGTTTCCCATAAGCCCCCGTACCCGCCCCAAACCCGGCTAAATGCCACGAGCGCACTCCTCTACTCGCTATATATCTGTATCAAGGACCAAAAACATAAACTCTGACTTCTATATACGTAAAGAGAGGCACTGAGATGCGTGCTAAAACGCAATAACGAAAGAAAAGACTCGTTTACAGAAGTTGCGATTATCAGGAACGACTACAAAACGTTCGACTTCCAAATATAACTCAACCCGAACATAACGGAAAGCGTAGATTTTATTCGAGAAATAAATTTAATTTTATAACATATTTATATTAATTAATTGTGCTTTTATCATCGCTTGAACAGGTTGGAAAATGGCCGAACTTGAAGCGTTAAATGTGTATGTGTATAATTTTTTTGCATTGTAAGAGTATATCGTGACCGTAATTCTCGCACGAACAAAGGCGACAAATCACCCTGTCGCATATTTTGATTCCTTTTTTTTATTTTTATTTTCATTATGAATCTTATAAACGTTGTCGTATTTTAAAAACACAGCCGTGAATGTAAACTTGTGTACGCGGGATTACATCAGCATATTTATATGGAAATTCGGTAACAACGCTTGTCACGAACAAAATGTTTGTCACTCGTGCATATGTACATATGTATAAGCAAATAAAAAGTTAATTCAAAATATGAATAAGCAATTTGACAATTGCGACATATGAATATATTTTATGAAAATTAGATACATGTAAATTTTTTCTTTCATTTTAATAAAAACTAAAAATATATATAATAAACTGATATATTATCGTATGGATTTGAATATAAAAAATCACGAAGTCCTTGCATCTGCCCTTTGATATAGGATAGCGGTATTTCTTTTTAAGGTTCAACTCCCGTAGGCTAAATGATAAATTTATTGCGAACACTCTTATAAGGTCAAAATTCGTATGCATATTTTACTCCACGAAGGTCAAAAGTAATTCAAACGCATTTAAAACACGCTCGCAATAACAATTAGAAAGTTTACCATTTAAAGTCAAATCTCATGCATTTTTATCGACAGTAATCGCGTCACAGTTACGTTTGCTCGAAAATAATTAAGCGTATAACCATCACGTTCCACGTTTTTGAATACGAATCGATATGCATCCACGAAAGTCTCCTCGGCTCTAATGCGTCCAATTCACATTCTTCACGTGTGAGAACTGCATTTTTCCCACATGGCACGTCTCTGAACGCTTTCGATTATTCGACGCAGCGTATAAATTGCATTTTACATTTCCTTCGGATGTGTATTTATTTCAATAGCATATTTGACAACAGTAATTTAACGGCAGACGATTTTTATTTGACTTTTAGTATCAAACGTGTCGATTTTGTTCCGGGTTTCGATCTACCGCTCGTTGAAGTCTCCGCCGGAAAATTTCAATGACCCGTTGAAAATTTAACTTGAATATATTTGAAAGTATTTGATTTCAAAAAAATTTGAAATCAAATACTTTTTTAATTAATTTATTTAAACAAATATTGATATGTTTAGAATAAAAAAATTTTCCATCTGAAAATTGTTAAAAATTCTTATATGTAATATATGTATAATTTCGAAAGAGACTTTGTACGACGATTTTTTTCGATTCAAATAAATTTAATAAAAAACAAATGAATATTTACTATTAGATTCTCCATGTTTAAGCTGTTTATATTACAAATACTGAGCGAAGCCGGGTAAAACAAATATTGTATATAAAAAAACGTTAAAATTTTCATGTTATTTTAGTTATCAAAACCTGCATGTTGTTTGCATTTCTAACTTCAATAAGAGGGAATTAGAAGAAAAATGATTTAATTATCTATAGAAAAAATGCATTGTATTGTATTTGTTAAAATTTAAATGCATTTGCCTTTAATGTAAATGCATTAATATAATTTTAATTAATTAATTAATCAAAATTTAATTTGCGATGTATTATATTGTATTTTCTAACTCTTAACGCAAATTGGACAATTATAATATCAAGATATAATAAAAATTCGATGCAGTGAAATTTTCTTGAAAAAGACATTTCTCTACTGATTTTATAACAAAAAGAATATTTATCTTTGACAATGAATTCAGACACAATTATCGAATTCTATAAAAATCATACAGAAACGATAGACACACATACGTACAGACTACATATATTTCAATTAAACAAAAATCTAAACGAAAATGTTTTATAAATACAAAACTTTAATAGAGTGTATATGTATAAATACTCATCACAACCATCGATACAAAACAAATTCTTGGTACGTACAAATTATACACAAACACCTCACATGTGTACCTACATATGTATATTAGCTTTGCTTATATCTCTTCGCTTACTCGAAAGTCTGAGGGCATTTAAATTTCGACAAATACAGAAATTGGAATATAACTCTGGCGGGGCGTGAAATGGGGTCGTACACGGATCGGCTTTGTCCTTAATTGACGACCATAAATCCCCCACAACGAGAGGAGGGAGGTTGGCAGGTCGCCGAAACGCGCGACAAACTACCTGTATTTGTTTAACCGAATTCCAATTAAAAATGGGCGAACGGTGCATTGGCTCCGAATGCGATAACCGTTGCCCCGTGTGCGACCAACCATTAACACCCGTCGACCAAGCCTAATGGCCGTTAATGATGTTTGCTTTTTTCCATACCACCACCATCATTCGCGCCATCCACCTAAAAAAATCAAAATTAAAATACAAAAAGAACCAACAGCAAAATTTTCCGCATTCGAGCAACTAACACCACGTCATCAGTACACATTAGCATTTCGCCATACAATTTATGAAATCACACTCGAGTTCAACTATGTATGTATGTACATATGTATATACCCGGTGGTGTGGTGCTAAATAATAAGAGATGTAAAAAATGACCACTAACACGAAAACCATGTGAACTATATAAGAGGTAAGTAAAAAAGAACCAGGTCGGTGTTTAATTTTTACGACACCCCCCCCCCCGCTTTTTTCTTTACTAAAAAAAATTGTATCCTTATATTGGTATTTCAAATATTTATAAAAAAAATCAAATAATAATTAACAAATATTATTACTTGTTGAAATTATGATGTATTTTTTTATATTTTATAAAATCTTCCATAATGCATCCTCTTTAACATCTTTGATTTTGCAAAACCCGTGTTTGTGTGTCAACAGCAACATTTGCTTTTAGCAATGCTAAAACCATTTACATATGTATACATACATACATATGTCAAAAAACTATCAAATTTTAACATGTAAATTCAGAGGTGACTATTCATTTATGCTGAGTTCCCTCATTTTCTTCAAGTGCGTATGGTCAATAGTTTAAAGAATGTTTTCTTTCGAAGTTTTGAGTGGTTTTAGATAAAAAAAGCCAATACATTTCATTAAACGTCTTTTAAGTTTTGAATGTGCTCAGATTACTATTCGATTGTGGTCATCGAGTGTTAGAACGAGAGTCTGCTCACAATGTATGAAATTTTAGTCAAAATATTTTTTAATTGTACTCGAAAAACAATGTTTATATCAATCAAAGTGCCAGGGCAGCGACCTGGCCCGACTACACCACTGTATGTACCTATACGTATGTATGCATGCATGTATTCAAACTTTCATCAGCATAATTTTTCATGCACGCAAATTGTCTTTGATATACACATTAATTTCACAATTATTAATTTAATACATACCATTGATTAATTCAGCGAGGCAAGACATTAAATGTGGTACAAAAATTAAAATTAATCCAATAATTAAGATCATGCTTTTTGTTCACATGTTCTTATTCCGATCTCTTTTCTTTATTCCTAGCATATTATACCTATAAATATGTATGCTTATACTTTCCCGTGTGATTCGAACTAAGGTATCATGCATCAAACTCATACGTCATTACCAGCTTTAAAATATCCCAAAAACTTTTCATACAAATATCATAATCTGCCTTTAAGCATTTCTTCATAAGCATGTCACTTGAAGAAATTATGACGTGATGATTCTCTACAATAGTTTCTTAGATCTTATATTGTTTTAAGAAAACGATCGTTTAAAAAAGTGATTCTCAATCGGTTGTGTTGGGGGACAATGAGCATATCATTGATTTTGTTTACTACTCATGATGTTCGTTAACCATTCTGTCTGTTGTATGAACACTGTTTACACAACAAATCTATTTGAAATAAATAAATAAAACGGTCGTTTTGAATCTCATTTTAAGAATATACATATATAGCACGTGAAATATACTCTGAAAAGATAGGTTTTTGAGCTATTTTTCCTATTATGCTGTATATTAACATTAGAATAATATAATACTATGATTACTAACCAAATTAAATTAAATTGTAAAATAGAAAATGATCAGTAGATCAGTAGCTATTAAAATAGATATAAGATGTATTGTGAACATAATTTCGTAATAATAAAAAGCATTTAAAAATCAAAATACTCTGAATCGATTTCAGAATTTAAAAGAGAAATTTGAAAAAAATTGATCTCTGCATGAAATGTTAGAAAAAATCGAACTCTTGAAGCTATTTATGATATTTATCTTCTCATAGTTAATCTTGAAAAAAATCATACTAAAGGAGAGGACTTATTTCCAGATATCGGCGGCCAAGTTTCTTTTGCCCATAAATAATGGTTGTCAATTACTATTGTTAACCTTTTTTTTGCTCTCTTGCTTTGTAGGACAATATTGAACCAATTTTTGTGGGTAAAAGAAACTTGTCCGCCAATCTCTGCTTATTTCAATCAGTTTAAATCAGTGTTTCTCAAAAAAAATCTGGAAATAGATCCTCCCCAAAGACAAAGACAAAGATTCCAAAGAAATGCCACTGAGCAATTATACTATTAATAACAGAAAGAATGAGATGGCTAAAACTACATATAAGAGATAGAAAGGCTGTATTGATGTAAAATCCATGATACATTTTTGGGTTCAATGAACTTACGAAATTGTATTTTTAAGTAATCGTTTTTTTTTGCACGACAGTGTAACGTGCATATTCACTAAAAAATAAATTAAATATTGTTTTCATTATGCGCATTTTTTGTTTGAAGCGGACTTCATCTACATACTATATTTAGAATTTGGTGAGCTATGAGACATGAAGATTTTTGAAGCATTGGAGTGGGGCATGGTACAAAAAAGGTTGGGAAACACTGGTTTACAGCCAAGTAAACGAATCATTTTCGTTATTATTGTGTTGTTGAAAATAATTAAAAGTAAATCATTAAATTTAAACTATCTCTTCCTCCCTTTAATTGCACTACAATAATTATTCAGAGTCGCTGAAGAATAAAAAACATAATTTGAAATCAAATCAATATGATCCTTCCTCTCCTATGTATGCTCTACATACTTTTCCAGTCATAACCAAAATTTATATTTTCCTATCTATGAATAATACTGGAGTGCATTTAAAACAAAATATTGACTATTTCTAAAATACCCAGCGGTTTAAAGTACAATTTCACATATCAAGTGAATCTTCAATGTGTATATTATATTTAACCACCATTTTGGTATGTGGCTGTTTTTTTTTTAAATAAATGATATAATACTGTTTGCATTTATGCAACAGCTAATTTGATTCTCATGAAAACATTGTTGAGCACTTCGAAAGTCAATTTCGACATCGCAAAACGGGGGCGTTCGAAAAATTGAAGAGAGGGTAGGCTTGCCAGCCGTTATCCGGCCCAATAATAGTAACTCAGCGGTTTTTAATTTCGATATTAACAGGTAACTTGTCCGATACGACAATAATCGTAAACAACGGCTTAACGAAGCGGGGCTGCGGCCGTTAACCGCTACGCTTCAATCTGAACGGATTTCTAATAAAAATAAAGCGAGGCTTCTATATCTCCCTATCTTTCTCACTCACATGCATTCGTACTCGGCTCTTTCTCCCTCTCTCCATCTCTTTCCCTTTTTATTTTACACTTTTTTGTTTTAATTAAGTTGTAACCTTCCTTCCGTGCCCCGCGGATATAAAGATGATCGCGGCTCGTAAACATCGCGGGCCGCTCTTGCATAAAGCCTCTGAGCTTTTTTTTATTTTTAATTAAAATTTGAACTTTGCGCTCTTAAATTTTTAATCAATTAAACGCCTCTACAAGGCTCTTCCGTTCCATATATAGTGGATACTAAAAATATATTCGAAAATGTTTTCACAAAAGGATCTCGCTTTTTCGTTGTTCTGTGGCACTAAAAATACATATATATAATAATGAAAGCTTATAGAACTTTGAATGTAAATAAATATGCTTTTAGAACTCGAGAATTTTTGTTGAAAATAACTTATTAAGTAATTAAAATGATTTGCGCTGTTTTCAAATATAGTACCTACTACCTATGTACATATGTACATATACTGAATAATTAACATTTTAGCAGACTCTGATCTGTACTTCAGCGTAGGTTTAATGAGAGTAATACTTGAAATAACTCACAGGAAATGAATAGGAAGAAAACGGATGCATTCTTGAGATTCTTTCAAATAATACTCGAAATACGAAGAATTTGTTTCGAAAGAAAAGCGGTGGTCCCAAAAACTCCGCTGAAACAAATTAAAATACCTACTAGGTACACGAATCTTATGCGGTTGAGTAATTTTATCAAAATTAAAGAAGAAAATGTTCGATATAAAAGGTACACTAAAGTCCCACGGTTAAATCCTCAACCTTAAACGAGATGAGACGTGCAATGGATCGCCATATTATTTTAATCCGATCGGCTTTGTTAACGCATGACATGTCAAAGGAAAGCTCCTTCGTCTCGGAAAGACGAGAGGAGATAGCGATTTTGCTTACGCAGCACCGTGTATCAGAACATAGGGGAATTTCGAGACGAATATTGATATTGAAAAAGTTCTACGCGAAAGCAATCGGGAAATTTTCATAAGTGCGAAACTCTTTTCGACAGAACCGCAAGCAAATAAAGCTATACGATATTTTTCATTTTGGGAATTTTCACCGGAGAATATTATTCAAACTTATCTATCCGAGGAAACGAAACTATTTCGCTTTACACACGAAGGGCGGTTTAACTTGATGTACATACATAGAATAATTCTTGGCAGAAAATTGACTTGGAAAGTAATGGCTCACTCGCATGTATTTTCTTACCTTGGAGGACGAAAAACCTTCATATTTAAAACTGAAACAGCAAAGACCCCTCACCAGTGGCGTGCTTTAAATAAATTATATTACGTTATGAAATCACTACACATCTTAATTTTAACATTTGCCGTATCTCACGTTGACTTTAAGACTTAAACCTCAAAGTAATTTATATAATTTATTACATAATCGGATTAAACGAGATAGGCATTTGTTTGTTAGTAATTGAAACATCACATTGTATGTATGTAATATAATTATAACCAAAACAGCAGCGCCGTGATTAAATAATTCCAGCATAGCTCATATCATTATTACGTATGTACATACATGTATAACAAGCAGAATAGACTAGTGGTTAGCATATAATGCTTTGAACAAAGTGGCCATGGGTTCAAATCCCACTGGTTTCTGCTGGCCAAACCAGGTCAATCGTTTTCTATCAGAGTTTGACAATTTATCTGATTTTCATTGAAACGGTTCCAACAAATTGGCAACCTTACCCATTTTCTCGCTAAATCTCGAGTTATCAGCAATCTCGAATTTCGTTGAATGGTATAAAATGCTGCAAATTTACAAATTTGACCATAGATGTCTCCGTGGATAGTAATTGATAAGTATTTATGTACTTTGTATAATACTTATAATATTTGTATCACATGTTAAAAGTTTTTGGCCAGGGAGGCGCATTGGGGTTACCTGTTAGGCCTTACTGATAAATTAAAAGAGAATATAATAAAACAGTGTCGGGACTATGGACTGGGCCTTAAAAATATCAATGTAGAACTACATACATATACTGTATACCAGCAACATAGCTTAGTGGTAAGCATGTAATGCTTTCAACTGAGTGGTCATGGGATCATTGCATGGCTCTGTGTTTCTGGCTATAAGTGATTCCGGTACGTCAAATTTATACCGTCGTGCACCTTCACAAGCCTTTAGTGTTTTCGGTGATTTTTACTATCCTTGTGTTGACATATATTTGAAAGTGATTCCCATATTTGAAGAAACATAGACAAAATTTGTCGAAATAATTAGATCGAACGAATTAATAAAGACATGAAGCTACAACTCTCCACGCTATAATCCACATACGCGTCCCGTGCTGCACTTTTGAGTATGTTCTTAAACAGCAGTAAAGCTCGGTTTATATATTGCGTTACCACCGAGAGGTTATCGGGTTCAAGTCCTGGATTGACCTCGATTAAAGAGAATTTATTAAAGAAATTTGAGACTTCAATTTGATCGTTTCCTATTAAAGTTTGACAATTTATCCAATTTCATTAAGAATTGTAAATAGGTGTTTGAGTTATTTTTCCTATTATGCTGTACGTTAATATTAGAATAATATAATACTATGATTACTTACAAAATTAAATTAAAATTGTAAAATAGTATATGATCAGTAGATCAGTAGCTATTAAAATAGATATAAAATTTATTGTGAACGTAATTTAGTAATAATAAAAAGTATTTAAAAATCAAAAAAAATCCAATTTCATTGAAACGGTTCCATCACATTGGCAACCTGTCTCAATTTGTTGAAATTCAAAAAAATATGTACAATTTTCTGATATTATAAATATGCTACCAACTCTATAAAATGTAGTATGTATTTCTCGAAATATTAATATTATCTAATTTGTCCATAGATGTCTCTATGTTACTGTATAAACATAATTGTTTGTCGATGTTTATAATTGCCTAGAATAGCACATTGGGATTTACCTATTAGACCTTCCCGGTATATGCATGTATACAAATAAAAAAATAATGAGAACGAAACTGCATTATTGGCCTAATTTACCCAAATTGGAAACACTTGTGTGTGTTGAGAAAGTAATATCTAATTTGTATATTGGAAATTAAATATTTATGGCTTGAAATTTCAGTATGAAGATTGAAAACGTATATACATGTATATATGCCAGCAGCGTGGCTCGGTCGTTAAGCTTCTGCTTAACACTGAGAGGCGCCGAGTTCGATCCCTTGAGCTGACCTCGATTGAAAAGAATTTTTCTGAGTATATCTGTAATGCTGCTGGTCAGACCAGGATTTGTGACTCCTGGTTGATCGTTTCCTATCAGAGTTTGCCAATTTTCTCTGATTTCATTGTTGAAACGATTCCCGATTAAAAATTGGCTAAAAATCCTTCCTACCCACTATGTCACCACTATTTGAGTATGATTAATGTAAATATTACAATAAAAATGTATGTACAATTCATAGATGTCTCGTTAATTGTCGAGTTTAAGTCAGTGTCTCGTAATTTAGCGACTTATGTATGTAATAAAAAAAAAATGCTGTATTGTTTGTAATTTGGCCAGGAAGGCGCATTGGGGTTTACCTGTAATGCCTTCCTGGTATGAAATAAAATAAAATAAATAAATAAATAAAAAAAAATAATATTAAATAATATTTCCGATACGGAGCACGTCCCTGATCTCAAAGTATTATATTATATACATACATATGTATGTGCATTTTGACGAACGTAGAGCATAGAAGACGTTCCACTTTCAGACTACGTACCTACGTACATTCACCAATTTGAGCTGGATGCAAGATATCAGAACGAAATTCAAAATGAAGTCGTTCTTGATATATCTATTTTCCTTTCGAGGGGAGGAGGCAAGAGTGCGAGTGACGTGTGGTTGTCCAAAAGGGTTGGCGACCCCGACCATAATGGTGGCTCCCGTTGCAGCATATTTGCCCGAATTGAATCCGTTTGAAACATCCAATATAGCTGGGTGAGTGGTTTCCGTGCACGGCGAGTCTTGTACGTACTGTCGAATCGCTTTCAGTTCAAATCCCCCAAAGAGGTTTTGCTCGGCAAACGAAAAAGCTCGGCGGGCGCCGGACACACGGAACAGATGAAATCACCGACCTGATTGAACCCGCGCATACCGAAAATCAAATTTAAAACATTGAAATCCACCTACTCCACTCTCATCAGATGAAAAAGCTCGACAGGAAGCTTACATCCGACTCGCTTCCCAACAGTCCAATGTCCCAACTCGCTTTTCAATTAGAACCAACGGTTTGAATTGTTCAGACTCAAAATAATCAACATGTACGCAATTAACAGCAGAATGTTAGTTTTGCTATGAAGAATAAAGATTATTAATTGATTACTTACATTCACTAAACTACGTGTAATACATCAACAGGCCTCAGATGTAGAAATTCATAAATATAACAAAATAACATCTGAGCCCAATTATAGATTTTTACAAAATACATAATATATGTATCTAGTACCTACATACATATAGACAAACAAATGAAAAAGAAAAGAATAGCAACTAAAATATGACTAAATAGGACAATGCATAATTAAAGATACATATGTAGAGTGATATAATATAATTCGATAAACATAAAGCGATATAATATAATTGAATAAAGAATATATAATAGAAATAGAAATAGACAATCAATCAATCAATCAAGACTCTCCTGATGACAGTCCTGAATTGATGTAAGGAAATACCAAATATATCAACCTCATTCAGTTCCCCGTTAAGCATACGATAAACATGCTGTAGGTAGGAATATTTTACGGAATTTTTTTTGAAAGGATTAAGTGAAAAGATTGCAGCGTGTCTAGAATACCTATGTAACTGTGATCCTGAAACCAACCTTACTCGGTAAATCGGAACAATCAAGGAAACCATTTAGGAGCTTAAAAAATAATGTAGCATCAGTGAGTCGTCGCCTGCTTGTTAAAGGATAGGATTTTTAGAATATCAATACAATTAATATGGGATAATTAAAAAGGTGACCAGATAATTGAAGCAAGTTCAAGGTGAGACATTACACAAGGGAAAAATAAAGTAATTTAAGTACATAGGGATCATTAAAGGGTTTTGTTGAGCGCAGTGGGAATCCAAGAGATTTATTTATTTAAAGTTTATATGCTTTATTAGTAATGAAGGAAATATGTTCAAAGAAATCGAGTTTATTATTAAATGATACACCAAGATCCTTAATAGAAGACGATGTATTTAGAATTGAATGGTTTAATTGATAATGATAAGTGATAATTGATTTATTTCTGGTAAAATTTAAAATAGAACATTTTTCTGGATTAAAAAATAGATCATTATTTAAACATTATATAGCAAATCTATCCAAATCTTCCTGCAGCTTATGACAATCGTCTATAGTGTAAATAGGTTTATAAATTTTTGTATCATTATGTTAAACATATTAACGTTCAACGTCGAAAAGTGCTGCCCTTTAAGCTTCGCCAGATCGCGAAACCAAATTAAATACTCTTACCATTTAAATGGCATTCAGTGATCTGGGAATCTTCATTCTGCGTGAATCTCAATTTTATTATTATATAATTACACAATATGTATTTAACTATATATATAATATTTCAAATTGAATTTTGAATTAAATGGTGTAACTATACCTACCTAATAATTCATCTAGAATATAATTCATCCTAAAATACATATTTATTTAAATTACTTGGGACAGGTGGCATAGTCGATGGACCCAAAGAGTCAATCAATTAAGGCAATAAAAGCAATAAATAATAAAACATGTAAAAAATTGTGTCAAATACAAATAAAGAAAAAATTAAGTATTTAAATTCCAATATAAACTATAATAATAAAGAGAAAGAAAATAACTATATAGAAAATAATAATATTTTAAAAAACCCATTAATTTGAAGGAAATCATCGAGTTTGTTTTTAAACAGGTTAAGGTATCTAAAACTTTCTAATTCATTATGTAAACTATTCCAAATTTGAAAAGAAGGAATCTCTAATATCTTTGTAAGATCTTTAAGAGTCTGAGAATATGAAATGACATCTAAGGAGGTTAGTCAACGGGCAATTGAAGTGGTTATTTATAATTTTGCAAACATTGATTAGATCGCCTCTCATTGTTCTTGTTTCCAACGTGGATATAAGATCGAAAAGCATTTTTGAAATTCTTCTTCGAACCCCTTCAATCTAACATATAATTTTGAAAGAGACTGTATGTATGAATGTAACTATTGCTGGTTCTTAAATCAGTGACGTTATCGAACAAATGAATATTGAAATAAATTTAAATAAAATAAAACTATTCGAATAAATTTAATAAAATGTTTATTATTAGATTGGCCATGTTTAAGCGGTTTATATTACAAATACCGAGCAAAGCCGGGTAAAAGCGCTAGTGTAATATATTTTTAAAATACGTATCGTTTAATATTTCAATATATTATTTAAAAAATGGTATTTGTATTTAATTTAACGTTCAGCATTCAGTGCGATTCGCTTAGTGACATCTATGCGCGAGCGTCGACATCACTACCGGGCGAACTCGATGAAAATCGCATTGCCGAGGATTTTTGCACGTATCCCAAGGCTTCAGGAATGAGGATGTAATGAATTATTAATGATCCAGTCTGATGGCATTAACCGCAGCGCGCCGGCCGACCGGATGTACGAGAGCTCTAATGCCGGCGAACGGAACCGAACCGAATTTAGAGGGGCCGGCACGCTACAGGTTAACTGTCCGTGGTACTCTCTGCGGTACATCCCCAACGCGGGTATGCTTGAATTACATATTTATAATCACTCATGTAAGTGAACTCGTGCCATGTGCACAATTATAATATTCATCATGTGCGAGAGCATCCACCCCTCGACGTCAGCGAGTGTCGTTGGAAAAATTTCAATTTTCCGAGAAAATTCGCGCGGGTCATAAAATATTTAACGATGCGTATTTTAACGCTCTAATATAAGGTGTCTTCTGTTCGCCGTGCGATATCGGTGAGTTATTTTATTACTTAAAAAAATATGTATCATATTATTTTTATAGACGAAGCAACACAAAGTGCGCTTTAATTATGTATAGGTATTATGTTCGGTGGCATTGTGTTTCGTGTGAAAATCCTACCTTAATCTTTGCCTAACGTTGGTCGATTGTGAGGAAGAGGATTTTCCAAAGCCAATTTTCTCTGTAACCCTAGACGGCTACGAGTCAAATGGAAAACCTAGTCGAATACGTATCCTCGGAAGATAATCCTACATATCGGTGTTAAGCTAAAGCTATGCGTCAATTTTATTTGAAATCTATACGTTCAATTTTTACATAACTTTAAGCGAGTCAATGGATATTTGTTGTTTTGTATGTGTACATATAATTTATCCATATCAAATTTAGGTTAAGCTGAAACGAACAAATTAACTTTACTTATGATTGACAGAGCTGTGCTGAATAGTTGTGGCATTTACAACGTCCAAATTAATTGAAATTCAACAAATTATTCAATTCTATTTACGTCTAAAACTAATGTAACATATTCAAGAATTTGCTTTCAATTTAATCCTGAATACAACTTACATCAAATTGCGTGTCATTGTATTATACATAGATGCCAAATAAACAAATGCTTAATTTGTTACCATTTGTAACACCATATTAAATTATTTACGAAAATTATTCAAAAGCACTCCGAAAAATAATTTTAGCAACTGTTTTGAGTATTCTGATAAACTTTGGAACTAAATTGAGTTGAATTTATTACCGTACATAAGAAAACAATACTAAATATCCCTACATATAGTATTATATACTAACATATTTCGACTTACATATACATACATATATGTACATAAGTATGCAAAAATATGCTGGATATATTGAAACTGATCAAAGTATCAGAAACTGTAGACACAGATTTGAGGTTTTGTATGTATTCGCCGATGACTGTCAAACGAAATCGATGACACAAGCTGAACAAGTTTCAAAGCGATCAGAAGAGTGCAGGACGTTTTTCAGACCAATTGATGAAGTGAAACTAATAACACCTTATATAAAAAATATTTTAGACTAAAAATCATATCCATTTTTTTCCGTCATTGTTAATTATGTAATATCGAAAATTTTCAACGTGATCTGTGCAAAATCGAATTTCTCGATACGTTTACGAGGGAATAATGCGATTTATTTCCGGCGACACAGGATTAGATCGAGTCTGTATTTTATATCAGTCTAGTATTCCTTCTAAATATTTGTCATTATCGTCGTCATCCAATTAGCGGCTGAGCGAACAGCTCGGCAGCTTAGCGACTCGGCGGTACCAGCTTCGAGGCAAGCGAGCGAAAAAAGCCGAATAATTGGATTAAGGGTTTTACAAAGTGACGGTGTTAAATTGACAGTTTTTAAGCCCCCCGTGTCTCCGGGAGCGATGGAAAATAAAATTCCAAGAGATCGAATTCCGCATCGGCTTAATCGGAAAATGAAGTGAAAACGCTCTAAAAGCACGACCCCTTACTTTAAACGTCCCATGAAAATTCGATTAATTTAATTTTTTTGGAAATTGATCAATATAATTATAAATGGAATAATTTATTTATATTTTTACTACCTTAGATTGATTCAGCTTATCATTTGATTTTCAGATGATTTTTCACATAAGAAAGAGTGCAATATTTGCAAATTTTGTACCCATAGATTAATTTTACGCGAAAAATAGAACGATCAGGGACATTCCGTAGACATATACAAGTAAGCCTTACTTACATAAGTGAGTGAATATGATTTTCCTTCGTTTATAATTATTTTAGCGGCTGCGGCATTTTAAATTTCACCTAAGGGCACATAGTCTAAGGGCACTGAGAATGATATACAATAGTGAAATAGGATGGAGTACATTTTTAATAGTAACTTAATTATAAAATTAATGAAGTAAAATATATGTATATGAGAGATAATGACAGCCTATAATGCAAATTTTATAAGATATAATGAAAAAACGATGAAGCTATAGATGTTTAAACAATTAAAATCTGACAAAACGAGTGGGGGGCGGAAAGTCAAACAAACAAGGCCACTGGCTATTGGCAGTGGGTGAGCTGTCACCTTCTCCAAAATTTTTGGATTATTATTTTTCACCATCGAACTAGCGGAAGTAATTTAAATTTCTATTGGTGGCCAAACCTCGCAAAATGGCAAAATTTCAAAGCGATCAGAAGAATGTAGGAAGTTTGTCAGATCAATTGGCGAAGCTAAACTAATAAAAACCTTGTAAAAATCAATTGTTTCCAAACATGAAATAAAAATCCATGAATGTTAAATGTGTATGTATGTATGTATTTATGTATGAATCGTTTAATTTGAAAACGGCCGAAGTCCAATATTCAGTTCCAAAAATACTATTTCTGTTTGACTAAGTTCACAAATTGCTATCATTTCTTTTAATTCGATATGTCCAGAATCTCGGAAATGCATAATAGACGTATTACAGGCCACCAGTATTTTTAAATATTGTTAAACGCTGATCATTATATTCACATTTCTTGAAATGACGAAATGTGGGCTTTCAAATATAACGACTCATATAATCAAAGGCAATCGTATATTTATAAAACGAAACATGAAAGAGTTGAATGAAAGCAAAATCATAAACTTAACGACGATAAAATAGACGATACTCAAAAATATTTAAAAGTAAATAAGCTGATAATGTTTAAAATCAAATTTAAAAACGTATTCCATAAGGATATAGTGACAATAATGATGATGGAATACATCCATGTATGTACCTACATATATGTATATAGGAAGTTTGTAGAAAATTCTCGTGACATTTCATTTTGAAAAACTCATCGAGTATGCTTCAGAAATCCCAAAGGAATTCTTCCCAGTATATACATATGTATGAATGCATTTTTTTATTTTTTAAAAATGGTCTCGAGCGTAATCAGCGTGATTGATGAGGAGCAAATGGAGCGCAAAATTTTCCGCTATGGCCGACAAGTTGTCTTTCGACCAATCGGATATCAGATCGCGATGCACCCCCTGCACTGGAGTGCATTGTTTTTGCGCTTTGTTCCTGCCACTAAAGCTCCCCTGCTGGATGCAGCTGGATGCATCAGGGTGCAGCAAGAACACACACACACACACTCATATCCAAGTACGAATAAAGCGGGGGCTTTAAGCCGTTGACGTCATCACACCCCAGAACACTTACAATCATACATAATGAAAATCCTCATCTTGTTTATATGTACATATGTATAGGTATATGAAAATCTAAAAAAAAACATGGCTTGTGCGAAAGCTCGCAAGTATGTATGTATGTACAGTGTCTCTGCGTTGTTGTAACTCTTATAATGGCCGTGTTCGTGTAACGTTCGAAACGGGTATTGTATTACCGATTACGCACACGATGGTAATTAATTTACCATTGGTCAAAGTCCCCCCATGTTTCCTCACTCCTCTGTGTGAATGCTTGTAAGGATTCTTCTGCAATCCCCTCTCGTATCGGTTACGCGTAATCAAAGCCTAGTGAATACTATACGAGCGGAAAAATTACATATTGAAAAAATATACATACGTATATGATTAGTATAAGAATGAGTTGGTATGTCAGTGACGGCTCGCGCTATGGTAAAGCATGATTTACGATTCGTCGAATAGAAAACAATTAAGCTTTCTCGGTCTGGTTTGACGCCTCCGTAGTAGATCTCTCGCCAGTGTACACATTGTAAAGTTCGAATTTTGCCATCGGGCCATCGGTTCATTCATCACGTTCGCATGCGATCAATCACTATCAATATATTGTTTTATCACAATGCGGTATTATAATGCGATTGTAATCGATTCGGACGCAAAAAGTGGCATACATGCGTCTGCGACCAGCGTGTGTGATGTAATTTGCCAATGGCTAAAACAAAAACTTAAAATCAATAGTTCAAAAAAAAAAAAAGGAAACGCTCGCTCGGAATGCTTCATCATTATTCTTATTCGTCGTCGTGTGTACAACAAATATTTATCTTGTGTTATTTATACGTTGTGGCGAAATAAAATATATAAAAATAATCGTAAAAAATGGGCATGAACGATTGTTGAAGCTTTTTCGGCTGCGATCATATATTATCGAAATTGTCGAATGAACGGCAGCCATTCTAAATCTTTGAACACCAAGACGATTTATTGACATTTAATATTAATTTAGCACACACGTGAAAAATTACGGTTTACTTTCAAAACTGTTGATTTATTATTAATAAAAGTTTTAGTTTTAATACAGCATACTTATAGCATTTGTTTGGACTAGAAATGCCATTATTTTTTAAAACAAATTTAGGAAGAAGTAATTTTAAAACTATGACGTTTTCTTCGACTGAATATGTATATTATTTCAATCCAGTTTTATTTTTGTTCAATTTATACGGCGTTATTTAATTGTATCCATTCATATATGTACATAAATATAATTTTCAATAGCTATTCCATGCCTGATAGCATCACAATAGATGATAAAATAGTAAAAATAGTCGATAGTTATTTATATTTAGGACAACTAATAGACATGTCCGTTATTAATTAAGAATAAATAAGAGACGTGTGAAATTATGATGAAGTACATTTGGATGAACGAATGCGGTTTTTAAATCAAAAATGCCACTATCTGAAGAAATATCTGAAGAAAAAGATCTTCGATCTGTGTTTTGCCAGTGATGACTAAACACCGGATAGACACCGTGCTTTTTCCAGGAATTGGGGCGGTTTAGCTATATTTACAAAGCTAGAGTCCAAAAAAAAACGTTCGGCAATCCTTTAACAATGCAATGAACTATGGGTCCGTTTTTTTCAAGACGGCACCTTGGATATCCGGCCTTTAGTGATGACGCATGGATGCTACACAAAATCCAATGCACTCAAAGAAGTGTGGAACGTTACATGCTTGGCATAACGAGGAAAGACAGGAAACGGACTACGTGGGTGATAAGTAGTGAAATTAATGGATAGAGTGAAGATTGAATGATAATGGGCGGGCCACGTAACTAGAAGAATGGATGAAAGGTGGACAAAAAAGTACTAGAATGGTAACCGAGAGAATGCAAAAGGGTAAAGGGAATACCGCAGGAAGATGGGTAGATGGAATTAGGAAAATGTGTGTGGTGAGATAAATCAAAGTTGCGCAAAACATATATGAATGGAATCATGTTGGATAGGTTTTCATACAGCAGTGGATGGTTAATGGCTGTAGATGATGATAATATACATACATATTTTTATTGTTTAGTCTATTGATTGAGAGATTTTGATTATTTCTATTACTGCTTATTAGATAAAAATGATAATAAACTGTATAATGAAATAGCATCCGTCAACATTTTCAAATTTGATGTAACAATTAAAATGACTATAAAAATTAGTACCACCAAAATCATAATTCCTTCTCCTCTTCCATGTTTTCTTTCAAAAATGGTTAGGAGAAATTATTTACAGCACTGCACTGCAGCGACGCAGCGCAGCCAAATATGGTTTGTAAGAAATTGTGTGAGATACATATAAAGAAAAATTGCTTATAAAGATAATAACTATGCTTGAAATTGGAAGAACGTGTGTACATGGAACGGATATACATATGAATGAATTTTCGAATTTTATCTAACAATTAAAATGATTATAGAAATTTTCAGCACCAACATTGTAATGCCGTTTCCCTTTCTATATTCAATTGGCAAAACTCTGATAGGAAATGATCAACTTGGAGTCACACGTAAATTATATTCCAAGTAAATTATCTTCAATCGAGGTCAACCCGCTGCTTGAACCCGGTAACCTCTCGGTGGTTCGCATTAACGCAACCACTGAGCAATACTGCTGGCTATATGTATGTATGTACAATACATTTTATGAATCTAAGAGATCTTATATTAGAAACATGTTATTATAAATAAACAATAACAACAATTTAGGATGAGAAAAAAACAATAATTAAAACAGAAAGAAAATTTTACCGGACAAAATCACAAAGTATAGTAATAATTATTTTTTTTATTATTACTATAATTATGTATAGTAATAATAAAAAAAGATTTTTTCTTGAAAATATAATATAACCAAAGGTTGTTATGTATATTTTTCAAAATCAAGAATGTTCCGGGGAGAAAACACGCTTGGAGTCCCCACTTGAGGTGGATAGTAATTCGAGTCGTGTAAATAATACGCCATACTTTTTATTCGGCGGCCATTTTGAAGGGCGATTCAAGTATGGCGCGATTATGCTTTTGAACAAAATCGGTATACATGACAAAAGTGAAAAGATGTCCTTTCGACAAGAGGGTAATCGCACAATGGCCGCGCGCCATATAATCTTTCCTCAAAAACACAAAACGTACTTATACGGCTTTATTTACATACCTACTACGGCACGTTCAAACAAATTTGAGAGTGTTTTTTCTTCATATTTTTGCAATTCGATATATGCATTCATAAAATTAATAATATTCACAATTTAAACGCTTGTGTTGGTTACCGCGAGCCAGTGCATGAAAAATTTTATTTTTTATGAAATTTAAAATTAATTCTTAAAAATTCACGTATATGTACGTACATATATCTATATATTCACATATGTATGTACTGAATTAAAATTTAATAAATAAATGTATGCGCATGTATATCCTGAAAATCCTTGTCATACACGAGAATAGCATCGTAAATTCTTTTGACATGTTAATCTACTCTATCTGGGATGCTGCGACTGAAGCTTAGCATAAGTAGGCGACATAGCACTTTGTATCGATTCGATTCGGGATTCATTCTGAATAATTTTCCTCGAGATATTTTTAAAACATCTTATGCATAAATTTAAATATCGATGCGCGAATTTTGCAGCATGAAATTCAAATTCTCAAATGTAATATATTATATAGCTTGCATTCATTAAATTTTATGACATTTTTTCGTGAAAAATAGTAAAAATGGTACGTGACAGACTCTTCAAGTATTTCAGACACAGCATCGTCTCGAATATAACACACAGACATATGACAAATACATAAGAATTCGCCCTAGAGCTATGCAGAGAACAATGCATCTTGTCGCGAATCCCTCCCTTCCCTTCCCTCGTAACCAACCCCCCCCCTTCCCTTTTCGCCTACACAAAAATTATACGTATAATTTACACCCTAGTACTTTTATCTGTATGAAAAAATTCTTTCGCTGAAATGTATTTTCATAAATACGCTCTTTGCTATACACGTTCTCGTACAATGCATAGTCACTGCGAAGTATTAAAAAACCTTTTCGCCAAAGTAAAAAGTAACACTCTCAATACATCATCATCATTAAGATGTAAATTTTAGATAAACATAAATTAAATATATACTTATAAATGTGTAGCTGAAGTAACACTGCAAAAACTATTAATCTAACGAAAAACCAAAATGTTCTAAGGCTCTATCTTAGTAGAAGAGCATACATAAAATTGATACTCAATTCGTGATTTTTTTCGAATAAAGTGAAAGGTATTTAAATTAATTCTCAGATATGATATTTCTATCAAGTGCAGGTCTATCAAAATCAAGAACAAATAAATAAAAAATTCCATTCCTACTGCATTTCTAGATTTATTCACAGTGGTCGTTTTGTTTCTTTACAATCTAGCAGGAAAATGTATATTTTTTGTTTAAGCTTTTGAATCATATAATTTATAGTCTTTATTTATTTAAGCAATATGTCCAATCATATTTCTCCATAATCCTTTATGATTTCACATTAAACTATGTTGTACCAACGATTCCTGTAATTCCTTTTTATATTCATGTAATTCCTTTTGCTATTCTCTTAACAATATTCCCCGTTATATTGATCCATTTTGTTGTTCCTTTTCTTGCTATAAATATGTATTATGTGGTCTTTATTCTTATTGTCCCATATACATATATGTGTGTACAACAATTTAATGCTTTTCTTATTTGTTATTATTTTATTTCATTGTTGAAATTTATTTTTAGAAATTGTTTTTATATCAATGTCATGTTATGTACGTTGCAATATTGTTTTTTTGTTTAATAAATAAATTTAATACTTGAGAAATACGGCATAGCCGATGGACTCAATTTTTATATTTTCCAGTGATGCCATTTCAGGATTGCCCCTGAATGACATATATGTACAAATGGTATTAAATTTCTACATAGTGGGTAGGATGATTTTTTGCGATTTGATGAGGAACCGTTTCAACAATTAAATCAGATATAACCTATAAGTGAAGTATAAATATATATGAGAGATAATGAGAGCCTATAATGCAAATTTTATAAGATATAGTGTGAAAAAGTGGGGGACGGAAATTCAAACATATATGGCTACCGGCTAGTTGTAAATGGTTAGCTGTCATCGTCTCCAAAATTTTTGTATTCTTAAATGCGTTTATTACGATTATATTTCACCATCGATCAAGCGGAAGCAATGGAAATCTCTATTGGCGGCCAAACCTCGCAAAATAGCAAAGTTTCAAAGCGATCGAAATCATGTAGGAAATATTGTCAGACTGATTGGCGAAGTAAACCTAATATAAAATACCATGTAAAAATGGCAAACTCCGATAGGAAACGATCGACTTGGAGCACAAATATCCAATTTTAACCTGCAGCAAAAATTTAACCTGCTGCAACAAAAATACACTACAAAAATTATTTGCAATTGAAGTCAACCCACGGGATCGAACCCGGCAACCTCTTTTTGATTTGCATTAACGGAACCACCAAAATATGCTGCAATAGGAATTAATTTGAATCGGATCATGTTTTAAAAATAAAGCAGCATCGTCGGCAAGTCTCACCGTGTTGACTGGTTGCATATTAAAGCTGCATATTTGCACATACGGGTTTGCACCACGGACCAACTACCTCCGGATAGACACACCCTCCTAAAGGCACAGCTCAGAGGCGCAAACCGTGAGCTGGGAGGACTTTGAAGTGAGCGTCCCACGTTCTAATCCCCGCCAATGACTTTGTCGCTCGCAAACACACGTGTATAATGACGCGTGAGTTTCTCTATACACGTGTATGCCGCAAGTGCTGCTTCCTCAGAGGGAGTCCTCCCCAGCTAACGACGAGAGAGACGGTGCATACTGCAAAGTCCCACCGACAAACCCTATATTATTCGTACCACTGCTCCTATTCCTCGTTTGTCTATTCGTCTCTCGGTAATCCGTTTGAGTCTGTCGGTTCATCTTGCCTCATTTTTAATATTATATTATACGTATCCTCGTCGTAGAGGGTTGAATTCTAAAGCGTACCAATGCAGACTAATCGGCTTAAATGGAGATCTTCATTTTAATTACGAATATTGATGGCTCTGCTCGCCAGATTTTCGCAGAGATGTGAAACCTATTAATTTTTGCAAGGTTTCAGTTCAAATTCCAACTCCAACATTTATAGAAACAATTTACTGCCATTTAATAACATTAAATCTATCATAAGATAAGCATTTGGACCTGTTTGATTGTCATGTTAATGAACTGATGATTTTCGTGAGAAACACGAGTCTATTTGAATGAGATAAATGATTTCTAATTTGTTTCTGTTTCTTGTTTTTTTTTTTGTGAAACTGGTGTGACGCATTGAGGCAACCTGTCAGGTCACATTAATCATTAATTTGTTATTGTTATTCTTTATTCATTTTTTGTGTATTAATTATAATAAAAAAAAATATATATAAATATAACATCATTAATATATATACATGTATAAATGTATCATTATCGTTGTATAATTTCAAATTGATTTAATATTGAAAAAAGTCATCAAAAAAATTGTACAAATTGCTCGAGCATTAAACTTTTGCAATTACCTACATACATCAACCCCATCCAAATTTGGTGACTCTAAATTTAAAACCGTCGATTTGCATAGTGGACAAACTAACGTTCATCTTTTGTATATTAGATTATTAGATTTACGAATGATTTAAAATATACTTGAGGAGTTTAAAATTGTAGAATTATAATTCTAATGTAATGAGTATTATTATATATTTGTAGCAACAGCCTCATCAGTAGGATTGATCAGTGATTAGCGTGTAATGCTTTCAACTGAGTGGTCATGAATTCAACCCCTGGCCTTGTGCCGCTTGCCAGACCTACGATATGTGGGTCCAAGTCGATCGTTTCCTATCAGATTTTGTCAATTTATCTGATTTCATTAAAATGGTTTTGACAAATTGGCAACCTTGTCCTATTTTCTTGTAAAATTTGAATTTACTGCATCTTGAATTTGCTGATTTATAAAATGCTGTAAATTTTTTTATCAAATTTGTCCATATATGTCTCTATGACGTGTAAAAATAGATATTCTTAATTAGCCAGGATGGCGTATTGGAGTTTACCATATATCATATGTACATATATATAAAATATAATAAAAATAATTCTTACAAAACTATAAAATAAAACTTATGTACAATGTTTGAAGATAGATTTCGTGTGAAATAAAAATGGTTTTATGTATATGTACTTGTATAAATAAATAAATAAATCTCCATTTCTGAAATACGATAAAGTTTGAATTTAAAAACACATGGAATAATCTAGTAAAGAATATGTTCAATTTAAATTTTCAGGTTATGAAGCATTTGTAAGCGTAAGTCATCCCTTATAGTTTTTCACCCCTACCGCACTCATTTGCATGCAAACACAACCAGCCACCACCCCTGTGTACGAAAAGAAGAAAAATGCACCCACCGAGACCGGGGAGAGGAAAATCCTCTAGAAGTGCAATGACGGTATGGGGGTGGGAGTTTGCAAAAAAAGCATGACTGAATGAATAGGGAACAAACATCTCACGTACTTAGCTCCCAAAGTCGGGCTTTGTCAGATCGAACTGTATAATGAAATGCAACGCTAAAATAAAAACAAAAATTCAATCGATAATACATGTTTTCATTTTTTTGCCAACGTAAAATTTCAATATCCCGTACGCTTTGTTAACTGAAATTCGCTAGCGGTCTGTATACGAGAAGTTTCACTCGGTTTAATTTATATACTGAAAGTTTTTCAATGACGCTTTCATTGGGTTAATGTTTTTCGAATCTCGTCGTTCGTGTAGATTCCAATTAGTATAGAAAGTACATTGTATCTTCGATAATTTAGGTAAATATATTGGATTTTAACTCTTTCGCGCTAGTTGGTTAGCGCCAACAATAAGAACTTTCTCCTCGCTCGAAGCGTAGGCGTAATTCAGTAGAGAAAATTGAATATACGAGAAGATTAAGGCCCCCGCTCTGGCTTTATTTAAATTCGCATTCAAGACGAGTGAAAACTCCCTCGTAATTTGATTTGTTAAATGAAAGTTTAACTCAAATATGTTGTGTAAACTCTGTCGAGTTATTAACAGCTTTTGTTGTATTATTTTCGAGCGAGCTTACATGACGAAACTGCTTAAGCCTATCGTCAAATAAACGCGAAACTATGTGTTTCATAACTTCAAAAGAATACTTTTTATAAAAAATTAATAACCGATTTATTTTTTAAATATTCTTTCATACTACCAATAACAGTTTTGAGACTAAAATTCAATATAATTCAGATCTATATTATATGCACATATAATATAGATATCATTTGTCAAATACTTCACCAGTCTTTAGTATGTTTATATATTTCTGTCATAAGCGCTATCTCAAATCATATTATACTTCTGGCCTACATATTTTGCTTCTTTCTACATTTCTGAATCTTCTAACAACATTTCACTATAACTGATAACTTGATCATCTTTGGAAAAGTGTATCACTTTCCGTTTCTTCTAGTAATACCAATCATGCTGCGCTCAACATTTATATGCTTGTAGGGATTCCAATACTGATTCCACCAGAACCAGTACTACCGATTTAGTGTCAAGATTTGAGCTTCGGTACTACCAAAATAAACTACATATATGTAGAACCGAAATACATTGATTTCAATATTTTTTTCATTTGATTTATGATATTTTTTTCACTTCGATGTTTGTGAGTTTGATATGAGAGTTTGCCAATTTATTTACTGATTTCATTGTTGAAACAGTTCCTCCATCAAATTGGCAAAAACCATCCTACCCGCTATCACAAATATCTGAATATGATTAATGTACACTATGTAAAAATGTATGTAAAGTCTAAATCCATAGTGTAACTATTGTGTAAAATCTAAAATGATTATATCAGTGAATCAATTGCGTATTGATTCTATGATCAAGGTTTGGTTTAAATTGACAGTAGTCCTTTTTTAAAACAAGTTTTCGATCTTTATTCAGCCCTACGTACTTCGAGCGCTCCGACAATGCATTACAGATTTCATACAAAAGTGCTTTCATCCGCTTTCAAACTTCACCAGTCTGTTTTTGCATTATGTAAAGCACACTCCAGCTGATATCCCATAAACATCTCGCCATCTTTTGTATGGAAAATCCCGCGAAACGGGGACAAGTTTAGGAGCGTGTTCGCCGCGAGCCACCGAGCACGAGCCTTGGCTAGACAAAAAGCTCTAGAGGGCGTTTCTTCTACTTTTCCTACAGCGGAAAAATCTCGACATCACATCCGAGCCGAAAGGTCGTCGACCCAACCGTCTCAAAATCCGAGCTTTGGTCGCGACGAGCTTAAATGCAAGAGTGACGCCACTCGAGTGTAGAGCACCGAGTAGTGCAACAACAAAAGCCTCTCCAAATAAGTATTATACCTGCGAAATTTGGAGTACGTCGTCAGAGTACAGAGACTCAGTTGAGGAATAGGAGGACCCCAGCCGGAGCCCGAGGGCCGCCGCTCATTACTGTTCCCTGAAACAAATGATCCTCTCGATCTCTAGCCAGATTAAGTGGGAAAGCCAAGATATCGAACCAGACTACGCTAAAAGCGCCTCTTCACAATGTACATATAAAATATTCCGTCAGAAGCGAATTCTCGACGAGGAAATTCTCTATCTTCTAGAAAAAGTCGAACAAGAAACTCGGTTTCGGTTCTTTGATACGTTTTTTGTCGGTTTGATAAGAAAATGTTAACGACTAGGGTGTCTGAGCCACGACCTGATCAAAGGAAACCTGCGGCTAACCTTTTTCAAACCGTGTGCGGAATAGGAAAGCAGAAGTCAAATATATATTACGTTGATTTATGTAAAATAACGTTGTAGACTTTTATTTCAAATTGCACATGAACTTCAGACTTCGTCGAAATACCATTGAAAATACTTAATTTTACATCAAAATGCAAACCAATTTCATTACTCGAAATATAAATTCTACACTTATAGTAGAACCGAGCTCATTCACCCCCCACTAGGGATCCCAATCGAATATTCGAATTATTCGTCTCATTTTTCAGCCATTTGTTATTCGAATATTTCATCAACTATTCGAATATTATTCGTGAATATATTTTTTTATAAACTAAACACACAAAATAAACATGAAAAGAGTGACGACAAAGAAGCCGACGATTATGAAGAAAATGAAATTTATAATGAGGATAATTGTGATTAAAATGAAGATAATGAAGAAGATGAAATGTCTACATGTGAAGAAATGGATTTTTATTCATTAATACGGAAATGTTTGATCTGTTTGATCGGAAATGTTTGATCTGTTTGATCGGAAATGTTTGATCTGATTGAGAAAAAATCTCTACGAAATTTTAGAAAACACCAGAAAAATAATACGAATATTTAAGAAGTCACCGGCGAAATATACAATTTTACAAAATTCATAATGAAAAAAGAAATTAAAAAATTTAAATTATTATTGGATGTAGAAACGACGTGGAATTCAATGACAACTATGATAAGACGATTCATTCAAGTTTACGAAAGTGTAAACTAAAAGCACTAAAAGAATATAATTTCAATACTGTTTCCAAGAATGAAATTGATATTTTAAAAATTTCGACTGATGTTCTTACTCCCGTTGAAACCGCAATTAATAACAGCAGAAAGAGTTTATAAATTTTTATAATATTTAAGATGTTAGAAGATTTAGGGTCTCAAGCAACCAAAAAGTTTTCACAGATTTTAGAAAACAGAATGAATGAAAGACGTAATAAGACGGTAATAATATTACTAATTTACCTAAATACAGGAATCATTCCAAATTCACAATAGAGCCGACATCAACAGCGTGTGAACTAGTATTTTCGAATGCAGGGTGATAAATATAATGTAATTATATTTATCACCCTGCATATTTAATTACCTTTTTTAATTACCTTAGTACATATTTAATTAATTTAATATTCGAATAGTTCTTGATTTACTATTCGATATTCGAATAGTTGAAGTCGACGAATATTTGGGATCCCTACCTCCCCGCGATGGCCAATTACATTTCACTTCAGTTTCGCATTGCATTTTGGTCAAGAAATACAACATTATTCGGGCGTATTTATTTTTTGTTAGTTTTGAGTTCGTGTATTGTATTTTGAAATGTTTACATACATACATTGATAGTTTTTTAATATAAAAAACGTTGTTATTTTAATGTGGAAACATGGAAGAGAGTAACAATAGAGACCCCATATTATGCTAACGGCACTCAGTAAGAGCCTGAAAAAAGGATACGCTGGGGTCCTCACAAAACGGGGTGAGTGCAGGTAGACTTACGTGTCTAGAAAATAGACACGCCAACGGATCGGGGATGATATGCTGGGCAACTTGTCCTTTATAAGGACAAGTACACACGTTAGATCAATTATTCTGAGATGAGCGGTGGTTTCGTGTGGACCTCCGGAATCTTTAAATAAATGCTATGAAGCGACTTTGGCCTTTCATGTGGATCCTGAACCCACCCCTACGCAACAATATTATTAATTTATTTATGGTATACGTATATATTTAATATTAATGGAAATTTATATTTTTTAGACGATAAAAGTAATTTTTAACGGTATCTTATGGACAGCAAAACTTACAGTAATAAAATTAAAGACCTGCATTGATTTATTTTATAATAATATTATATAGTTAATTAATAATTTTAAAAAATACAGAAATTATTTTACGTCCTTACAATGTTACAAAACATTGTACGAATGCCACAGCATGTTCGGTTCTTGTAAGTCTCATGCTATATCAGATCGATTATAGTTGTTTATTAAAATATACACTCGTTCATTAATGATAAATGTACAAACAAATCAGCCAAATATTATTCAATTATCCTTGTGACATTTTATTGAGATAGTTACGGTATGAAATGTAATACTTATACATAATGTGTTTGAATATATTTACATTACTAGTACATATGTACATACAGTGTACAGTCATATAACTAAAACAATAGTTAAATTATTCAGTGAGTTACTGATTTGCGTTTTACAGTGAATAAAAAAGTTGAAGTAGTCAACTTTATTAATCTAAATTTAATTTAAATTCAGTACAAAATATAGTTACAGTGTAATGTCGACAGAAATGTTTATATACTATATAAATATTATGCATATACTATAGAAAGCAAGGTAAGAATCCATTATACTCAACTAAGCTCTTACTATTCGCAAGTTAAAAGCTTTGAATATTAAAGTATAATTATAAACTATTTTCTGCGGATCTTTGTGTCGTATTTCAACGACCATATTTTGCATTTTGAATACAGAACGAGTGTCTACGTTGGAAACGAGCAGTAATAGATTAATTTTGTTAAATGTGAGGCAAAAAGTTGGCGGTTTTAAATGTTTCGAAACACTTATATTATGTTTTGCGGTGCTAGAGCCTCTCTGAAAGTTATATCTCCGGTGAGAGATACGTGTAGTCGGGAAGCTTTGCCTCAACCCTTCCTCGGGTCTGGCATCTCTGTGGTCACGAAAACCCCGCTTTGTGCTTCTCGTTTTGGTTATGAAGCCGGCACGAAGTACCTTGAAATAATTGCAAGCCATGCAAATTACGAAGGTTCTTTGCAAAAAACTTCGTAGGTACCGACGGCGCCCGTCGACGACGTCTTTGTGAAATGAAGAGCGAGCGAAGGGTTTTTTCTTTCCTCCCTCGCGAACGGGTCGTTCACCATCCACCCCGGAGACTTTGAGAAAGATCATTATCAGAAAATGACCTTTGCCGAATAAAAGGCTCCCGGCTGGAGGAACACTTTTTATGCGCTATATCTGTGAATTTATTTTTCCTCCCCTTTTATATTTCTCACCTCTAAATGCAAATTTTTTGCAATTAAAACTATCACTTCATCTGCTTTCTTACATTAAGCTAAAGGGTAACCAGATTTTTTTCGTACTCAAGTTCCTTATAGCATAATATAATATTTAATAGAAGGTTTGGTCCAGCAGTTTACAACCTGAAGTTATCACATTAAACTCAATGTATATACACATAAGGGCAAAAACACACTGAGTGGTACGTGATACGTTTTTTTTTTAGATACTTTAGGGCAAAAATAGCGATGAACGTGGCATATGATTATTTTTAGATAGTTGTTTAAGCATGCGAAAAAAATGGGCTGTGCTTTGCACGTATTCATGGAACGCCATATGACCCCGTGGAGCGTTTTCGTTAAAATTATATCCGGGTATTTATCCTTACTTGACAGTGGTCGATAACGGTGTATCCCATATTTGAAGAAATGTAGGAGAACTTATCGACGTTCACGTGCCACGTTCCGTGCTGTGTTTTCGCTCTTAAAAATGCATAAAAACACACCACCCCTAACCCATATACACGGTACACACCCCCTGGAGTGTTTTCGGTGATATTTTATCCTTGTATTTATCTTTGCTTGACAGTGATCGATAACGTTGAATCCCAAATTTGAAGAAATGTAGAAGAACCTATTCGGTTGCATATGGATATGTATACAAGTGAGACCTCCAACCATTCTGCACGTGCAACTACACCCAAATTCGGTTTGGGGAACACCCACTGTTTACAAGCCAGGGACGTGACGGCCTATACCACTCAGTGTGTTTTCACCCTAAAGGTACGCGACACGTGTTTTTTTTAGACGTACTTCAGTGCGCCAAATCTGTACCATCGTGTCCGTTCTCAAGCTTCATCCCTTAAAGTCGATTTATATTATCCTTCGATTATATATTATCCTTCTATTGACATAGGTTTATTTGACAGTGATCTATAACGGTGATTCCCATATTTGGAGAAATTTGTCGAAATAATAAGATTAAACGAATTAATAATGATATGAAAACACACCTCTCACCACTGGAGTTTACGTACGCGTCCCGTGCTGCACTTTTGAGTATGTTCGTAGCCAGAAGTATAGCTCGGTATTTGCGTTGATGCTAAACACCGAAAGGTTCCCGCCTGGTTCAAGACCTGGGTTGACCTGAATTTAAGAGAATTTATTCAAAGTACTTCTGCAGTGCTGCTGGTCTGACTTTGATCGTTTCCTACCAATTTATCTGATTTCCAAAATCATCCAAACTACGATTTGTCACAACTGATTGAATATGATTTCAAATTTATAATGTTTAATTTTATATTAACAATTTTAATACCATATGTGTGTGGCCCAGGGGTAAAACCCGTAAAGGCATCATGGAAAAATTTTAAGTCATGAACCCATTTTACAAATAATTTAATTCTAATTATTAATATCAAAATGCTTCAAAAATTTAAATACTAATAAAAATTGATAACTTATAACTACTACGTAATATGTAAACGTGAAATTTACATACATGGTAAAGAGATTAACAACTATGAACTTTTACCGTAAGTCTCATCCTTTATTTTTAGAGGAAATTAAAAGCAGAATCAAGTAGGCAAACATAACGATCCACAAAAGATTATATATGTACATACATATTAAACTATTTTAATAATTCCATGTTGGATTTTCTATTAACAAATTTAGATTGTCAGAATATTATTATTTCAAATTCAGTTGATTCCTTGGTTCCTGAAGACAGCTATCATCCTGCTCTTGATATTCATTTAAAATTAACTATAACTTATTCCTCACTTCGTTTAATAAATAACTGTCTTAATACCTCTGTCCTAAATGGATGGTTATTTACAAATGTTGATTTCAAATATTTAAATGATATTCTTTGTAATTGTCAATGGGAGCGAGTTTATGAGTGCAAAGATGTTAATTTGGCCCTCTCTAATTTCTATGACATTATATATTCTATTTTTAATGATTGTTTTCGGTTGAAAGGATTAGTGACGAGTAAAAGGATTTATCCGCCTTGGTTTACTAAAGAAATTATTAATCTCTTAAAAAGTAAATATCAAACACATAAACTCTGGAAGAAATCGAGCAATCCTCTTATCTTAAATAATTTCCGTATTTTACGTACGGAAATTAAGAAATTAATTAATAATGCATATAATGTTTATGTAGCTGATTGTGAAAGTTCCATAGTTAAAAACCCTAAGAAATTCTGGAACTTCATCAATTCTAAACGTGTAAATCGTGTAAAGTCGACCATTATGTACAATGATTCTGGATTGTTAGAGGGTGATCAAAACATTGCTAATGGATTTGCCGACTTTTTTAAATCAGTTTTCAATAATCCTACTGATTCCATGGAACCTACCAATGACTCGGAATTTACTTTCCCCACTTTAGCGATTAATCATCTTAACTCTTCCGATCTGAAATATGGCTTTCTAAAGTTAAAAAATATTTATTCTTCCGGTCCTGACTCCATCCCTAATTACATCCTAAAAGGATGTGAGGTTAGTCTCTTAGAACCTTTAAAATTCATTTTTAATTTAATTCTAAGGAACTCTTCATTCCCCAATTTATGGAAATGCTCTAAAGTAACTCCTATTCATAAGAAGGACGATAAATCTTGTGTAAGGAACTACAGACCAATAACTATCTTGTCAGCGCCAGCCAAAATGTTTGAGGTAATATTACACAGATACATTTTTAATCACTTTCAAAGTATGCTCATTGATCAGCAGCATGGCTTTCGACCGGCCAGATCAGCTATTACAAACTTGTTATGTTTCTCTAATGACATAACCAGCACTTTGGATTGTAATAATCAAATGGATGTAATATATACTGATTTTGAGAAGGCGTTTGATAAAGTTGATCATAAAATTTTGGTTAGTAAATTAAGTTTTATTGGATTTACTTATAATCTTGTTGGTCTTTTTATTTCTTATTTACAGGATCGACGTCAATTCGTTAAGTTTGGGAGTTGCTTTTCTTATGAGTATGTTGCCACTTCTGGGATTCCCCAAGGATCAAATCTTGGCCCTTTATTATTCCTAATATTTATTAACGATATTCAATCTTCTATTCACCATTCTAAATTTTTATTATATGCGGATGACTTAAAAATCTATAAGAGAATAATTGATTTACCTGACGCTCTTTATTTGCAAGAGGATTTGAATTCTATTTATGAATGGGCTAATGTTAATAAACTTCCCTTCAATATCTTAAAGTGTCGGGTCATTTCTTACTCTCGTTCTCGTTCTCCTATTAAATATCCGTATAAATTTCATGATTCTCTTCTTCAGAGAGAATTATTTATATCTGATCTGGGAATAGTCTTCGAAAATAGTTGGAGTTTCAACATTCACATTGAGAATATCTGTGATAGGGCAACAAAAATCCTTGGATTCGTAATCCGTAATTCGTCCGAACTAGGGCTCACTGCCATTCGTCTCTTATATTGTACATTAGTTCGCAGTGTGCTCGAGTTTGGCTCCATTATATGGTCTCCCTATCAACTTCGTTACTCTCTAATGTTGGAACGAGTCCAAAGGAAATTCCTTAGATTTTTATATCTGAAGACATTTGGATTTTATCCATATCTGTTCCCTAGTGCCTTTGTCTTGGGATCTTTGGGTTTCAACTCCCTGGCAAAGAGAAGAGATTTATTTCTTGGGAAACATTTCGTAAAATTACTTAGAGGAGAGATTCACAATCCCACTATCCTGGAGAAACTAAAATTCTGGGCCCCGGAAAATCGTAGAGTTTTAAGAAAACATGATATATTTTTACCAATTAGGGCTAAATCAAACGTGCTCATGAACTCCCCCCTCTCGAGAGCTGTTCGACTCCTTAACTTACTGGCACATTACTTGGACCTATTCGATGCCAGTTATGTTGAGTTGGTGGAACACATCCTAAATAGCACGATATAAATTTTTCAATCTTATTTCTTTGTTTTTATTTTGTGTACATATTTTTTACTTGATTTTTATTATTTTTTTATGATGTTTTTTTTTTATTTATGATTTTTATTATTTTCTTATGTTTTTTTTTTATTAATGATTTTTATTATTTTTTTTATGATGTTTTTTTTGTAATTTTTATGATTTTTATTATTTGTATTAAAATCACATTGACGCTTTGGGGCAACCTGTCAAGTCTCTGTGGTATTGATTTTTTAAAATAAAATAAAAATAAAATAAAATATGTACATAGCACCAAATGTGATAACAACTTTTATAATTAGCGCGAACAAGACAAATATAGCGTACAATCCCACGCTTTAAAAAGAAACAATACGCCATTTTCCATAGAAGTTTAACTTCTCCACATTTTTAAATATTTAAAAATAATATGAAAGCTGTGTATTTAAATTTGAAAATTTCGCAAATACAAAAAAAGTTTAAGAACCGCCGTCTCATTCAACCTAATACACTTTTGCGCAAAGCGGTCGATTATAATATAATGAAATAATCCTCGGAACAATTCATCATTGAATCCTTCGTCTGGAGAACCTCTCCCATGAGTGTGATATTAGCTCGGCTCGTCCGGATCATAAAATCATCAATCAACAACGTACGAATGAAGCCATCAGGATACAATGACGAGGTCACAACGCCCACTATTCACACACATATGTACATTCACAATATATGTATAATACATATGTATATGGTATGGGCATTACCCGCTAATCGTGACGAGATATCTCTCAACTTGCGAGAGCCAAACTGCCGTGAACAATTGAGAACTCTTTTAATTGTGGCCTAATTACAGCTATCCGAGGCACATCTGCGCGAGTACCACTGCGTAATCGATAATTACCGCTACTATACCTAGCAACTGATGCACAACGATCATAACCACACCGTGATTGCAAATTATGCACGTTCTCAAGAGAATATGGTAATTTTTTACCATTGACTTTCAAGCTTGGATGATTTGAAACGGCTGTGATTAGATTCTATTGTGAAGTGTAAATATATGTATATAGGAGCAAAGCTACAACTTTATTAATTAGAGACCGATAGTCATATTCGATACGAGTATAGTTTTTTTTATCTTTTTTTAATAACACAAATCTATACCAATTTGAAGACCTATTCAACACGCTTTCATTCTTCCATATTCTGGAACTAATAATATTTTCTTTATATCGAAACTTTGCTTTCTGATGCATTGTCTTTGGTACAATCCGAATATTGTCCTACACCCAATCTTTATTTATACAACATAGTAACCATCACTTTAAAAAATTTACTCATCACCCACCGAAAAATTTTGATTTCACAATAAGTACATACAATTTTTTTAATGAAAGTCTCGTCTTCTTCTTCATACGTCAGCCTCTTCCGAATTTTGGACAATTTTTTAGAATTCCAAATATGAAACATGTGAAAGTCTCGTGTTTTTCTTTCGAAGACGTAAAATTTAATTTAAGGTTGAGATTGAATTTTCAATACTCATTCTATGTATGTACTTCATTAAAAAATAGGCTTTGAAATTTTCTTCAAAAAGCTTGTACTAAATGTAAAGCAACAACGTTCGGAATTGTATGGATTATTCTACTCTGCGCTCTTTGTATAGGTATAATGGCGCCGTCACAAAGCCGCGCGGGAAAAAAACCACGGGCACAAAATCGCTTGGACAAACTGCACAGCGACAAATTCGCGCAAACCAAAATAGCGCGGCGACAAAATCACGCAACGCATATGTAAATAAATATAAACAAGAAAATAAATATAAAAACAACTAATAGATTTATTAAAAACAGGTTTAATGTATAAGAAAAATCCGATAGAACAAAGTAATGATACAATAAGAATTGCTTATTTATTTTGAAAGTGTACGATCTCACACAAGTCACTAAAATCTCGATCACGGAAGATCTGGCACTCGAGTTCTCGTTAGTAAAATATTTCGCGTGGGTACATTTCAATTGGTGGAGTTTTTGGGTTTTTGGGAGATCGCTTTTTGGGGAATAATCGTCGAACCGTTTTTAATATTTGTATTACTTGTTTTTTTTTCTTGCTTATATTTGTTTATATATGCGTTGCGCGATTTTGTCGCCAATTTTTCTTCTTCTCAATGCTCTGTCCGCATTTGAACATTGACGACCACCTCGTCAATTATTTGGAGATATCCGGTCCGGAATAGGTCTTTGGCGCTCATATCGGTCCACATTCGCATGTTTAGAAGCCCAGGCAACATCTTCCTGCCAATCCATCTTCAAGTTTCAATTTTTCCCATGACTATCAAACGGAGAAATTCGTATTTTGGACCCCGTATCATGTGTCCGAGGTACTCCATATTTCTCCATTTGTTGACAGATACAAGTTCCCTGCCTCTCCCTAACATGCCGAGGACAGCTTCATTTAATATTTTTTTGGTCCACGGGGTCTTCGCACTATTTTGGTTTGCGCAAATTTGTCGCTGCGCGGTTTCGTCCAAGCGATTTTGTCCCCGCCATATTGTCGAGATATCTTGTATAATATGTATATAAATTACATTTTGTCTTTTCGTTAATGAATGATCAACTACATATAATAACGAACTACTTTTGAGTGAACACTGTATTTTTCAACAAAAAAAGGATAAAATTTACACGCTTCAACTTCAAACGACTTAATTATTGTTGGCCATTAGCCGCCCGATAGATTAACGTGCGATTAAATCTCTATACGTATACATTTTTGCTTGACACGTTGGTTTATCTCGTTTTTTTAATCCGTATATTGGAATTTTTCCTCGTCTTTAAGTACATTATAGTACAAACTTGCAAACTCGATGTTCTTCACATAATTAGTACGGCACGCAAAATTAGCCGTGCAGATGGTACGCTCTGATTTACGACGCAATAACAATGCGAATTCCCCGGATGTCGTCGTGAAAAATGTCTTCAGCTGTCCGGAGAGTTGTGAATTGGCACCGAGTTTTTCCGAGAAAATGCCAAAATCGTGCCGATCTGACGAAAATGCATAGCGCTTACGCGTCCAATTTGTCCTAAATTACGGGAACGGGCTCGCTGTACGGATAATTGACGTGCTCGCTATATTTACGCCGTCGTAAAGCGAAGCATGTCTCGTAAAGTCGACAATAATATTAGGGGACGGATATGGAACAAATTATGGGAATGGAGAGCATCATCTCAGCCGTGCCATTTACATACTACACAGCATGAATATTTTATTGAAAATTATTACTTTTATACTGCGACGCTCAGTTTTACCGAGTTATGTACAGATTTAATCAGCGTTTCCCAAACTGCAATCCCTTCAGTGCGATTCATAAAATGCCAATGAAAGTTGCTGTGTAATCAAACTTCAAAGAATAATTTGAATTCAATTGAATAACTTTATTTATAAATATTGAATATATTAAATTTATGAATATTGAAATTTATAATAATAATATTATATTTATCAATATTGAAATTTTTTCATAACATTTTCTGAATTATATGAACCATTATATTTGAAAGTGCCACTTTTCTTGATTTCGAGAAATATCTCGCAAAACATTAAATATAATGATTTTCGTTTAAGAATATTTAAAAATACTGGTGGCCCATAATACGTTTATTTTGCTTTTCCGAGATTCTGGTCATATCGAATTAAAATAATTGATATCAATTTGTGAATTAATTCAAACATAAATAATGTTTTTGAAACTGAAAATTGGACTTCCACTGCTTTTAAATATCTAGAATTCGAATTTCAAAAATTGCGGCTCCATTTTATTTTACAAGGTTTTTCTTGGTTTTACTTCGCTAATCTGTCATTATAATAAAAATCATAATAGAAAAAGAATTTTTAACAATTTAGTTTTAGTAATATTTATTTTTTGGTAAATATAGGTAGGTAGGTATATGTATGTAGTTTTAAAATTTGTACATCATCATCATTAAAATCCATTCAGTATCCACTAGTGGATGAAGGCCTCTCCAACATGCTTCCATTCGTCTCTATTTTGGACAACTCTCATCCATCTCAATCCACACATTTTTCTAATTTCACCCACCTAACTCCACTGTGGCCTTCCTTCCTTTTACATTCTCTCGGGTACCATTCCACCAATTAATTTTTCCATCTATCGTCCCTTCTTCTAGCCATACATACTTATAATATTAAAAGGTTCAGAATAGTCCTACAAATATTCTAATTATTTCATATATCGAAATTAAGCTTTAAATTATATAGATGAACTTTCAAAAACATCAAGACAATATTAAAATTTTGACAGACTTCTAATCTAGTACATCAAATGCTCCTTAGATCGAAAATAAAAAAAATCGTATTAAAATTATGCGAACTAATTTGAGAGCCCTAGTTTAGAGGCACTGAATTGTATGCTTTTCAACTATGGATCAATATAGACTGATTAATCTGAGGTTGATGCCTTATTAAGCACAATATACATACAATACATCAAAGCATATTAATTAGACAATAACTCAATGTACATATTATATACATATACATACATACTACATATAATCAAACACAAAATAAGCTGATTGATTTTTTAAATAAAAAATATTGTAATAACGGGTTTTTATGTTTTACGATATAAACATGTTTTTTATCTGTTTTGCAACTATACAACTCTCTATTTAGGACCATAGAGTTACCACTGTGACGGTACTCATACACTATTTTACACAAATTTGCTCTATTTTTCTCAACTCGAGCAACGCCTTATCAGAGTTTGTCAATTTTTC
Organism: Arctopsyche grandis; assembly: GCF_051622035.1. Lineage (NCBI taxonomy): Eukaryota > Metazoa > Arthropoda > Insecta > Trichoptera > Hydropsychidae > Arctopsyche > Arctopsyche grandis. The sequence continues at coordinate 23,786,208 of NC_135359.1, forward strand.
TGATTTTCATTGCAACAGTTCTTGTAAAAATTGGCATCTTCTTTCCCATCTCTCTTGCTAATCTTAATCTTAAGCTATTCAGCGTGAGGTTCGCCAATTTGATTATACATAAAATGCTGCAAACATTTCTCCATTGATGTCACTGTGGATGTTTGTGGGAATTCGCATTGTATAAAACACTTATGTATGTATATTGATTGATTGTATTGTATCTGTGTAGGTGCACTAATTGCTTTATAGCGATCTGTGAAGGCAAGTATTCATGTTATATGAAATAAAAAATTAAATACGTTACCCAGCCATTGATATTTCAATATCTTCACTCACTCCACTATCAACTAAACTTTGCATATAGTTACGACTTTATAACAGTAGGAATTATATAGCTTTAAATGCTATTAATGTTCTATGAAATAAAATTTTGGCTGTATGTATTAATATAATATATAAAACAAATCTCCGAAGACATTACAAAATAAACTCACTAATTAGACTATACAAATTTATAAGGTTTTTTTATTGTATAGCATATGTATATATGTACATCTATAAACTAACAACGAGGTACCTGAAAGCGCCATTTTGTGCAAAATCCTTTGTTACTTTCCGTTCGCGCTTGAAAAATTTCAGTACGCATTCTGGGTTTCGCATAGTGTGCGACATTAATAAATAATCGTCGTCCGAGGTCGTCCCCGCAGATTTTCGAGACTGGGGCAAATTTATGGGGCACTTTCACGGGGCGGTATAAATTAGTCTCATTTCAGGTCGCCTCGTACGGGGAGAAGGAAGTGAGGAGCCGGGAGAGAGGATGTCCATGGAAAGACAAGAAAAATTGCTCGTCTTGGCACTGAAGTACTAGACCTGCATTAAAATGACGTCTTCCGCATAAATTACCAGTTTGTTTGGCGTCGGCGTCGCGACGCCCATGTTCATGTCTCGTATGCATCTCGTGTGCGCGCACATGCCAATCTGAATTGAGAATGCAAATCGCGAAAAATAGATGTTCTTCGCGAGGTTCCTGCACGATATTCGTGTGTGGGCCGCGACGATTAGTTAGGCAGTTGCCTGAGCGTATAAAACGATTAAATTTTAATCGAATATAACTTAAACTGGACAGAAAATGCGAAAGTTTTAAACCACCATTCGCGAGCTTTGACGACTTTCGCCATTGTGCTGAATTTCCCGCACGAGCCATTGACGCCGATCAAAGTTTTGAAGTGCTGGTGTAAAAACTTCTCCTTGAAGATTGCTCCTTACAACGTAGAAGACATTTTCAGCAGATCAAGACAATGCCAAATCTTATTATTATATTATATTTAAATGCGGAAGTAGTCCATCACACTAATTATTCCCAGTTTCAAATCACACATTACATTAGGTGTATGTAATCAAATTCAAATACAAACTGTAATACAAAACTGAGCTACAAACTTAATATATGAAAAGTGACCAAACTGAATGATTTGTTTGGTCAAATATATGTATATATATATACATACATATGTATGTATGTATATATGTATGTATGTATGTATGTATGTATGTATATATATATATATATATATATATATATATATATATATATATATATATATATATATGTATATATATATACATACATATGTATGTATGAATGTATGAATGTTCACGTATAAAAATCAAGCACAAACTTATGCAAACAACCAATACAAACTACTTTTTCGTTTAGATATTTTTGTAAATTTTAAAGCAAAATTAAAACTAGTCAATAGTTTGGCAACTCAAATTCAGACATATTCTTTATTGGAAAATGAAAAACGATTAAAGTAATAAAAACATTTCAAGAAGTTGAAAATAGTGTAAGTAGTAATGTACATGTTACAGTGAAAGCATATTTCAAGTGAAAATATATTTTCACCAATTCAAGCAGTGAAAATGTATCAAACAATGAATTTACAACGTTTAAGTCTATAAATTTAACCCTAACAACCGAATCTTAAATGAATAGGACCAACCCTAACCTATCCTAACCTTTAAATAATACCAACCCTAACAATCTAATCTTAAATGAATAAAACCAACCCTGAAAATGTAACTGGTTATGATTTCACTGAAACGTCAGTGAAAATATATTTTCACTTGAAATATAATTTCACTGTGACATATTTATTAAATACATACATCATATATGCCATTACAGGAATTAATCCAAGGCGACACATACATACATATTATGTATAATTGGATTAATTTTGTATATAAGTACATACTAACATTTTTTCAAACATAACAGGAGATATAATACAATAGAGACATCTATGGACAAAATAAAGTCTTGTCAACAGCGTATTTATCCGGTAGTTGAGCCCACGACCTCTCTATTAGTTTGCAATAGCTCTACCAGTGCACTGAGAGTGGATTGATAATACTTGGAATTGAGACTATAAATTCACTTTAAAAAATTAATATGTATGTACATATTTAATAAACATTCACAAATATATTTTTTTATTCAATCAATCATGCACACTCGTCTTACATAGTGCTTCAATGTGACAAGTGTACTATACAGATCAAGAAATATCAATAATAAAAACATCATTATTATATATTTGACATAAAACACGACATCTATGGTCAAACATCGTATAGTAAGCATTACACGGCAAATACGATCAATATCCCCAGAAATATGGAGATATTTGCAGCTTTCATACAAATCATCAAAAAATCGAGATGCTGAATAAATCAATTTTGCAAGAGAGATAGGACAGAGATGCCAATTTGTAGGAACCGTTTCAATGAAAATAAGATAAATTGCTAAACTCTGATAGGAAACGATCGACCTGGTGTAACATATCCAAGGTCTGACAAGCAGCAACCAGTAGGAATCGAACCCGTGACAATATATGTGCCTAGTGAATTCCTCAAAAACAAAGATCGATTTATCGTTGTAAGCCAAATACACACATACATACAATTTATGTACATAATAAATAAACTGTCTGGTTTCAGTATGTTTGCTCAAAATTAAACAAGACAATTATTTTGGAATATAAATATAATATGTGTAATCTATATATGCATAAAAGGTAATACTTGGTATTGCTCTTTAGGAGTAATGGTAAGCAAAGTTTAATTAATGTTCATTTATCTGTTCCGATTTTGTTTTACCAAGCGGCTATTCATATTCAACGAACGATACCCGCGCGCCCAAGAGATACATACATTATCCAAAGGAAACGCTTTTCCAAAGCGTCGCATAAAAGACCAGGAAAGCGAATTCGGATATACACACAGACATAGAGTAGAAACGAAAACCCAAAATAGGAGTAAGTATTAATCTTTGGCTTTACAAAGCTCTCGAGCGCTCGCTCTCCACGTATGCCACCGGTGGGATACTTTGGTAAACCGAAAAAGAAAATCGAGCATATCGCATGCATTCTTCCTTTGTGGCTGGCCGGTCTAGCGTGAACACGTACTATGTAGGTGGAGGTGAACCCACCCACCCACAACCCACTTTCCACGTGAAGGAAATGGGTTTTCACTTCCTGAAGAGCGCCGCGACGTCCGCGATTATCGTACAAGAGTCGCCGACCTCGACCATTTTCCGGAAATAATGAATAAGGAAATAGGAGGACGTGGCGCCGAAGAAGTGCGCACACCGCAATGAAGGATTCTCCCACGAAAAAAGGACCGGCCCATCAAATAGAGAAATGACTGTCATCAGCGAAACTTATAGTCTACAATTTTTGCCTTTTACGTGCGCGGGAAAATCTCTTATGCGCGCGTCTCCTGGGAAAACGGCAACAACCTTAACACACAACACTCATCAGGGCCACATTACGCATGAGAACCGTTATCTATGACTATAGTACGCTCATTTTTCACCAAAGCGAAAGTAAAAGCGATACCCTCTTGAAGATACTATCCTCAAAATGGAATACGTATAAATTATACCTACAAATAATATACTATAAAATCAAAGGACGGAATGCTGTATGCTCGGCATAACCAGCGGCGTGGATTAGTGGTTAACATAGTACGCTTTCGAGAAGAGAGGTCACGGGTTTGAGTCCCACGGGGTCCCGAGTACCCACAAGTCCCGCTGCTAGCCAGATCTTGGTTCACCATTTTTTTGAAACTTTTGACTTTCATCGAAACAGTTCCTGTATAAAAAAATTGGCAATAATCATTTCCTATCTTCTTGCTAATCTCAAGTTATTCAGCGTCTGTAGGTTCGACAATTTGATTATTAAAATGCTACAAAAATGTCTCCATAGATGTCACTGTAGATGTTTGTATCAGTTCGCATTGTATAAAAATGCTTATGTATATTGATTGTATTGATTGACTATATTGTATCTGTATAAGTGCACTCGTCGCCTTTGAGCGATCTGTAAAGGTGAGTGATCTGTTCTTTGAAATAAACAAAATAACGAGTAGATAAATAAGTATGTGAGAAGTAAATATGTCGAGAGTAAGGGATATAGCGTAGAGTAAAGAAATTGAAATGGCTAGAAGTTAGAAGAATAGACGAAATTTTGACAGAGGAAGTACTGAAATGGTACCCGAGACAATGTAAAAGACCATGAGATAGATGAAATTTCGCAAAACGAATGGACGTTGGAGAGGCCTTCTTCTAACAGTGAATGGTGGCTATTAATTTAGATGATGATATATCTACTTTAATTCGAAATTGATGATATCCTATAACTTATGGCTAGCAGTATAGCTTAATGCTAACCACCGAGTGGTCCCGAGTTCAAGCCCTTGTTTGACCTCGGTTGAAAATAGTTTATACTGTTGCTCGTCAGACTTGGATATTTGTGACTCCAAATTGATCAGAGTTTGTCAATGTCACTGTTAAAACAGTTCCACATCAAATTAGCAAACCAACCTACCAGCATAGTATTTGTCACAACTACATATTTGAATACAATTTCAAATTTATAATCTATAAATTTATAAATGAACAATTTTAAAGATTGAAATTTACGAAAAACTAGTTTAATAAATATCGGTTATCATAACAAAACGAAATTATAATTTGTATAAAATCACCAATTCAGTTTTTTAATGCGATTTTTTCATAATGTAATGGATAATCAAAAAGCGTCAACCAATATTTATAGTTTTTGCATCCGATATTAGTATAAATTTTATTTTACATTTTTAATAAAAAGTCGTCACAGCTGGAATTCCCGTAAACAAAGAACTCACGAGACCAGATTTATTATAAAATAATATTTTTCTGCGTCTAAAGATCGCTTCAAACAAGCTATTAAAAATAGTGATGATACTAATAAAGTATACAAAATTACTTTCGAATTTAATATAGTTCATTACCTTCATCGTATTACATAAGTATAGAAAGCATAAAGTCAAATCCGGAAATTTTAATAACCACATAAAATTTCCAACAAATAGAATTATCCATCTATGCTATATTAATATACCATAGATTCTATGCTATATTAATATCAATAAAAACAAATTTTAATGCAGTTCCATCTTTGAAATGTTTACTATTTAATTGAATATGAAAAGGCTTACATCTTTGAAATTATCCATTAGCTATCAATATCCAACATACATACATACAACTGAGAAGAAATTCCTGAAAATAAATAAAGATCGAAATGTAGCGGCAGGAGCTCGCGTAATGCGTTTACATTGTATCGAATGCATCCGCATTGAATAAATATCAAGTTTTGGTGCTCACTGCAGGACATAAATCTTCGAAGGGAGGAGGTGTTAAATGCGTTTCATGTGCGTCAACTCCATTTCAACATGTGGTGAAGGGATACATAATCCTTTCACGTCGAACGGTTAAAAGCAAAAATCTCTCAATCACCCCCACATCGCTCAAGATTGATTTCTCACTATTCAAAACGTCACTCAACGCCTCAGAAGTTGTGAACCGAAATTGAGAAAAACATGATTCATGACTTGCAAACCAATTTTTATGATTCGTGTAACGTAATATTGGGGTTATTTCAATTCGCGTCCTTACAGATCAATGATGATAAATTGTGTTATCAATTGTTCTTGTTATATGTACATATAACCATTTCGTTCTTAATAACACGAGTAGGAATTCCTATACCGAAAGTACCGATACCGGTATTATCGATATTTTATCGAAAATAAACTTAGGTAATACCGGTATTAAAAAAATAAATACCTTTTTTTTTCAAATTCGTATTTTTTGTTTGTCGAAAACGATATCTCTGTGACTAAAAACTACGAAAATAACCGATGCGTATATACATATTTTGCATACCCATTATTGAGTGAGTTATTATTTTTTAAATTGTGTTCGATCTCCCTTTATTTTATCGAGGCTCTCTTACAATGTGTCTCAAGTGTGCAAAACTTTTCAATTTTAATCTAATCGAGAAAATGCTTACTATAAAGTGCTGATTTTTTAAATTTACGAAAATACATAGAAATGTGATAAAATATTTGGTACATTTTTCAGTACGATAAATGTATATGTGTATATACAATGATCACACGACAGGGACTATTTTTCTAATGTATAGAAAAAAATATAATTTGTCTTTCAACAACAATAAACATAATTCCCCAGCTGATGGTTGACTTTTCCTTTGCATCTCTAGTGAGCTATGATTGGGTATATGATAAGCTTAAGTCGTAATTGCAAAAAAAAATAACAACTACGAAACATTATAATCCTTTATATCTGGGACGTAGCTACTTCATAGTTTTGTATCCGAATATCCTGTAGTTGAATGTTTGGGTTAAGCGTACAAGTTGAAACAAGCAAGCAGTGCTCGGAATATCGGAAGCAGTTTTTTTTATTAATTAAAAATTAATTAATCAAAAAAAAATGCCGAAAGTACTGGTAGTACCGATATCGTTCTTTTTTTTATTTCGATAATACCGGTATCGGAAATTCTTGTATTTTTACAATCCCTAAACACGAGTATGATATGACCAACAGAGTGGAATAGTGGTTAGCATATTATGCTTTCAAGCGGAGTGGTCACGGTTCGATTGCCACTACATATGTAGATCGTTTAGATTCAGATTTTGCCAATTTTTCTAATTTAAATTGAAACGTTTCCTGTTAATTGGCATTTGCTTTCCAAACTCTCTTGCAAAGTCTCAAGTATTTGACATCTTGAGGTTCGCCAATTTCTATAACAAATTCCTGCAAAAATGTCTCCATAGAGATGTCACTGAGGATTATGTTTGTATGAATTCGCATTGTATAAAAATGCTTGTATTAATTGAATTATTACAATTACACTCGTCGCTTTGGAGCGATCTGTAAAGGTAAGTGCAAATGTTTGATTGAAATATAATATAAAACAATGTAATATTAACTACGAGTATACTGGGATTTTTTTTAAATGGCGGAGGCTAGAATCCGCATTTCGATGTTTCTCAACCCCTGTACCCCGGGGGCTAATCCCGCTAAATGTGGTTAAAGCCCTCCGAGCTGAGGAGTTCAGTGTTCGGTTTCCGTTCATTCATCGAGACTTGAGCCTCGCAGAAATCCAAGACCGGAGGGTAAGTGTGACGTCTGTGTTGACTTAACCACCCCCTATCCGTCATTGTCACCCCCATTGTACCACTAATCTTCGAGAACTCGGTACAAAGCGTTGGAAAAATCTTTTAGTCCCGAAATGTACATAGTTTCGTTGGGATTAAATTCAATTAATAATTTCTATTCGAATTTCAATAACTTTAATTCAAAGCGAAAGCTGTCAGTATAAAGTTTTAGAATTGATCCAGGATATGTGATGAGTTCGAAAAGTTATTTGATTGGATTCGATTGCAATACGCATATCGCCTATGCAAAATAATCGAATTATCGTCAATATGCATATTTTATGAAAATAAAACTTCTCCGTATAAAACAATGATTTGATCACTAGTGAACAAGTTTGAACTCGGAACCAAAAACGATGACCTCAAATGATCAAATGATGCATTAAAGGGTCGAGTTGCAGGCGACTACATGACTGTCATCATCTTCATTCAAAGCCATTTGCAATCCACTGCTGGATGAAGGCCTCTCCAACACGCTTTCATTCCTCTCTGTTTTGAGCAACTCTCATCCATTACATTTTTCTGATGTCATCCACCCATTTCCCCCGTGGCCCTTTTATGTACATTGTCTCGGATACAATTCGTGCACTTCTTTCGTCCATATATCGTCCGTTATTCTAGCAACGTGACCCGCCCATTACCATTTCAATTTATTCACTCTCACCATTACATTATCCACCTTTTTCATACTTCTAACCCACGTATTCCGTTTTATATCTCTCCTCGTTATGCCAAGCATACAGCACTTCATACTTCTTTGAGTGCACTGGACCTCACGCAGCATTCTGGTGTTCGATGCTCAAGTTTTGCATCCATACGTCATCACTGGCAAGACACATTGATCGAAGATCTTACTATTCAAATCTAAATTGCCACTGTATTTGAAGACGTGTGACTATATCGACACACATTGAAAACACTTATAAGAGCGGATTTTTGGTCGCTTTTGGTTGCCTGAGCTGGAAGACCAAGAGTGAACAAAGCCATTTGCAATTCATTTAGTGTGATCTATACATTTTGAAGATTCGTGCTTCAAGAAATCTTATCAAGCAATCAAGTGATTTTATTGCTAAGGAAACCAGTGAGTTCATCGGTGTGGCACGCTCCATAGAACTACATACTAGCATACATTCGATCTGGTCGCGCAACAAAGTCACCGACTAAGTTCCTCGCAAGTCACCCGGTGTGGCCCGGCTCTTAGAAAGATAACGAAAAGAGCGAACTACCGCTATAACATAATGACTCACATTTACATATCTGATAGAATTCATATATAATGCAAAAATATTTCATAAGTAGGCTGTTTTCATCCTACATACATATATCAAGAAAAGAAAACCACACGCAAACCACGACCCAATTTACAAATAATCCTATACATGAATAAACTAATTTATAAGTAAAAAAAATGTATAAACCTATTATTATAAGTAAAAAAATGTGAAACGCTAAAACCAGACGAATCCTTTATCATTTATGTACTTTGTAGAGAAATATTAACGCTATCAATTCTAAAAATATAACAATAAAATTATACCTAGCCAGAATAAATCCCTTCTGGAAAAATCTAAATATGAAATTTGATTCCATTTTGTATAATATTTTCAGAAATAACAATGAAAAACCAGTGACAAATCTAGTAAAGTCTTACAGTCTTAAATGCGCAATACATCATTTTAATCATTTCAGAAACATTTATATTCGATATACAAATGAAGACGATCAATTATGTAAGAAGAATAGTGTTCATAATAATTCATACAATACTATGTATTTAATACGTGTTGAGACCATTCTTAAGAGCGTGTATCGCTTGTTGTAGCTCGCATTATATACCTATATAATATAATATGTATGTTGCAAGTGTCGCGCTAGATTAAAGTTTATCCCTTCAAGAACAGAACTATAAATGAAAATTATAACTTTCCCGAGATTTCTCAGGCAGAGGCGAAGCGAACGCAATAAACCGTAAAATACGATCGCGTTATTTCAAATGGAAAAACAACCATAAAGCAATCGGGCCCGCTCCGTTCACCGTATACATCATAGTAGAGTCACATGCCAAAATTTTAATATCACAATAAATTTCGTTTCGAAAACTCCGTACAACATTTAATTAAGGGTGAAATTTTACGACGGCGGAGTTTCGCTCGCACGCGGCTTTCATATATATTTTTTTTAATATCGAAAGTTAAAAAAATGGAATTGTATGTTTTATACATGAATTTTGCGATGCGCGCGCGTGCAGAAAAGCAGGTCGAAGGTTATCGCGGAAAATATTCCGAAAATAATGTATGAAAATGCGCAAAGCAATAATGTGTCGGAAGAACGCGAAGTTTTCTCTTTGCGTGCCTCGCGAACGGTGAAAATCAGAGGAAAATCGCACCCCCGATACACGTTTTCCGGCTCACTTTCTCATCTTTACGACTGTTACACTCACGTGTCCAAATGTATAATAGCGTTTTCGTGTATGTTAAACTAACATAACATAATGAAATCTAATTGTTACGCATTTTGAATTTAATTAGCGCTCCCGTATCACTATTTTCAAATTTAATTTATTTTTGCGAATTTAAAAGTTCCGTTCGTTTTATTTCGCTCTGGGCAAAATAGAGCGAAATTCACCGATAACCAATCACTTGCACACAAGTGACATTTGCAATTGCATCGTAAAATTTTGCACGGAACATTTGTGGCGCTCTATGCTCTGAACAAAATAATTTCGTGGCATTCTTGGTTTTCGAATTGAATTTATTGTATTGTTCAAAAACGATATTGCCAGGTTTACAAAACGAAATTTCTCGTAACCGCACAATATATCGGTAAAAAAATATATTTATCCTTGTTATTGACTATATATGTATGTACATATACATTATATTATGAACCGCATATATATGTATATAATATTTATTTACATACATATAATATTATTAAATTTAAAAACACATTAAAATTTTAAATAAAATATATTAAACATTTGTACTGTCTATATTGAACGAATTCTTTTTATTTTTACTTTCTAAAAGAAATATAAGAGCGAATTTCCCATCTGGGAAAACTCAAGGGGTATATGTACGTTCACCTTCTGAGCAAACTACAGTTAACAGTATGCCGAAAGGGTTAAACGGTTCAAGCGTCGAATATTGTTTCAAAATCTCTGTTAATAAGAAGCATTTTTGTATTTTTTATAAATATCTAAAAATATACATAATACTTGTTTTACTTAAACAACACAACAAATTTTATTTTACTATAAATAATAATTTTCAGTTAAAGATAATGTAATTTTTGTATACGATACAGATTTTCCCCGAAATAGTCACGTACGTGGAAAATTGCGCGTAATTCAAACAATTTTACCGTCGAAATTTCGCCTTTGTTCGCCGCCAGACATTTTTGCAAAAATAAATAATAACAAAAAAGTGAATAAATAAAACGAATGCGCGCATTAATTCTCGGCGTTTCGCGTAACGCAATAAATACGTCGAACGGCGACGTATCGACAGTTAACTTGTGCACCGTTGCACTTTAGAGTTGCAATAAAAACGGAACGTTGAACCGCAACTAAACTTCTGTACGGAATATCCCAAGCATCTCGTTGCAACGTTTTTAATAAAATTAAATGTTGAAAATCTTGCGACTTTCTTAGTACATGGAAACTTCATCGTCGATCACACATACTACATATGTACATATATAATTCAACATCACCGAAAACGCATACATTTACCAATATTTCATAGTGTAAAAGTATTATTTATAATAAGTAGCTTTATTTTCCTAAGTCTTCTTGAAATCCCATCTCCATTTAATGGAGGTTGGTAATCATCAAAGCGAACTTAAATTTTGATAGTCTAGCACGTAACAAGTCCACGGAGCTTAATCCAAACCAATTTCTCAACTATTTTAGCCAAAAGTTTATTCTGTGCCCTACTACTTCTTTTGTCGCGTTTTCCATTTTTAATTTGTTCCAGTCTTTGTCTTAATTCCCTTTCGTTGATTATATCTTCCATAGCTTGTTCATCAAAAGACTTCACAATATCAATGCGTTTCTTTAACCTGTTCATCTTGATCTCAATCAGATACCACTCAATCAATAGATAGGTATGGGATCTTGCTTCTAAAACGATCTCTAGATCTCTGAGGAATCCTTTTTTTCAAATTTTCCTTGAAATCTATTGAAGAACCATTATGGAGAGTTCGTCATAAGGCAGGAACCCAAAACTAAATATGTAATATAAATAAATGCTTTTTAGCACAGTTTCATAATAGAATTTAATTTTTAACTTTTAACCAGTAGTGCATGTCTTTCTTTTACAGTATTCCAAAATTTCGATGAAAAATAATATCAATACAGATATAGCCAGCAGCATAGCTCGGTCGTTATGCTTCTGCTTAGCGTCGAGTGGCGCCGGGTTCGATCCCAGGGTCGGGCCTCGAATGAAACATGAATTTTTCAGAGTATGCTGTTGGTTAGACCTCGATTTGTGACTTCAGGTTGATCTTTTCCTATCAGAGTTTGCCAATTTTCTCTGATTTCATTGTTGAAACGGTTCCCGGAAAAAATTGGCTAAAATCCTTCCTATACGATATGTCACCTATAATTTGTTATTAATTAATGTACAATAAATAAGTTTGTGTACAAATTGATAGATGTCTCATTGATTTGTGAGTTTTTCAGTGTCTCGTAATTCAGTGATTTATATAAAAATGCTGCATTGTAATTGTAATTTGTAATTGGCCAGGAACGTGCATTGGGGCTTACCTATAAGGCCTTCCTGGTATATACATATGTAAAAAATAAATAAATAAACGATTTTGTGATTGCATGCTAGAAGACGAAACAATTTATCGATTGGTACTTCAGAGAATTTAAAATGGTGCAACGAAAGCCAAAGAGCAGATGGGTGGATGAAATAAAAAAAAATGATATGTATGATTTTGAGAATTGCCCAAAACAGAGATGAATTGAAGCATATTGGAGAGACCTTCATCCGGCAATACATGGCGAATGGCTGTAAATGATGATGCTATGATGATATGTATGTATGTACAAATTTATTATTCTATTTCTCCTACAAAATATGTATATGAATAACTACATATACCTACATACTAGGGCTTCCAATAAGGTTTAAACCGAAATCGAAACGCTGGCTTTTTGACCATTTTTCAAAAAACCGAAAACCGGCTTTTTCTTTCGGGCGGTTTTTTGGAACCCCTACCTACATACATAATTCCAACACGGAATTTGGTAATACTCTACGTTTTGCAAGATATGTATGTATATACATACATATGTACATATATGGTGCATAGAAATGACCTATACGTTACATGGGAGTAGAACAGAACAGCTTCGACGTGTTGCAAACTAAATGTTGAAATTAATTATCTTTGTTTGTACAAACATGATGCACAACACATGCACTTGCTAGAATACAAACAATGCATGCATTCGATTAGCAGCGAGCGACACTGCATCCACGGAGGTGCTTTTTCGATCAACTCAAATACGAGCCAGAAAGGGAGGAAGGAGAAAAGGGGGAGGATGGGGTCAGGGCAGGCCAACGCTATGGTAATGAGGTCGGCTAATTATGGGGGCCGAGGTGCACCGACACGGACCGCTCCTGAGATTTGTTTGCCGTGGGTACCTTGTTGCGGCCGGTGATGCTGCTGCTTCGGCTTCGGCTTCTGCTTCTGCACGTAACTCCCATGGGACCCAAGACCACCGCAGCTCACCTCAAACAATCGTCGTCGATGAATAATAATGAGCCAGCTAAGTACTCGAAATTTAATTATGCCAACGAGAACGTTCCACGTCTTGTTTATTAGTATCGGCCAATGCATGTAGCGAATCCACAACATACACAAGTACCTATCTGGAATCGATTGTGGCAGTACACGGAATGGTCTATGCATTTCATCACATACACACAGTGTTCTACTATCGGAAGGGTAAAATATTTGTTTACACGACAAACAACTGAATATATGATGCACTTCTAGATTTCATCGTTTATTTTTTTTTTCTCAATTCCATATGTATGTATGTATACGAGGACGGATTAACTTCTGGGACGGATATAACTAATGGTTTTCGAGTTTCAATTCAAATATCTAAAATATATATCCTTAACTGCATTTCTACTTGCTACATTGTACTAGTGAATAGTAGGAATAATCGATATTTGCATTTGTGAAAATCGTTTATTTTACTTCAAATGGAAATTGCTTCCATTATTCATTACTCAATGCAATACAGCTAACTTATTAACTTCCAATCAAAGAATAACTTCTGAACTCAAAATTTTTGTATATAATTTGGAAATCTCACGTTAACATATTTGTTTTAGAGGAGATAAACTTCAATGCTGAGATCAGGAATATTAGATCCACAGATTTATTTTCTTTACTATTTCATATGTGCCATGACAGGAATTACCCAATTTTTTAAACATATGACATAATACAATAGAGACATATATGGACAATCAACTGTTTTTTTGAAAAATTTGCTGGAAATGCATTATGTAGGTAGCATTTTTATAAGATTTAACAAATTCGAGATGCATTTAACTTGAATTTGCGAGAAACTTAGGAGGAGGATACCGATTTATTGGATTTGTCACAACAATCAAGTGAGAAAAATAGGATATTCTAAGAGGAGACATATGTATGTTACTTTATTGTTCGCTTTTCCGGAGCATATTGGAGTTTGGGTCTGTAATTTGGAGTCCCATTGAAATTAAATTCACTCTCTTGACAGAAAGAGTTCAAAAAAATTTCTTAGACGCCTTTATATGAAGAAATATAAATATTAACCCTATTTATTTCCCACTGCCTTTTTACAAGGTATGCTAGGCTTTGACTCACTATCTTCGAGAAGAATTATTGCCATTTCCAAATATTTCTTTGAAGTATGAAAGGGAAGAATCGACAACCCTTCGATTTTATTGGGATTTAAATTTTCGGCGAATGAATGCGGTAGAGCTTTGCGTCATCATTTACTTTTCCAACCTATTCCTGCGAAAACATCTGCTTTCAATAACTAGTCTCTTGTAAAGGCTATCCGGTTCCTTAATGTGATTGATGAGCATTTGGACCTGTTCGATTTTCAAGTTGATGAGCTGGTTAGTTTCTTGAGATTCAACACGAGATTATTTGAATGAGATGAATGATTGGAATTTTTATTGTTTTTATTTTGTTATTTTCTTCTTTTTTTTGTAAGACTGGTGTAACGCTTTGGAGCAACCCGTTAGGTCACACTGGTCATTTTATTGTTTTTATTATTATAAAATAATAAATTAAATTAAATAAATAAATGTTTTAATAACTACAAAATCTCGCCAGCAGCGTATTTTCCGGAAATTGAAACCCACGACCACTCTACTTGTATACAATAGTCCTACCAGTGCACTACGCTGTGGCTTTAAATATGAAGTACATACATAGATTCAATTTTGTAAAGGAAGAAATCGTGTTTTTTACTTTTACTGGCGATGATTGGATCCAGGATGGGTATTGATTTTATTGTTATATAAGGCTCTTTTATAATTTTATACACAACAGTAGTATTAATTTAGATGCAGAGAGTGAGTTCCATTGATCGTTGTGTTTCGGAAGAAATGTATTGAAACTAATTTAAACTGCATTACATGCTGGTTACTTTCAATAGTAGGAACATCCCTTAGCCGTAACTCATTGAACATGAAATCACTTTGTAAAACACCCTATATTATGTCAACAAGCAGTTCAGGAACTTATCTCCCCAAGGACAACTATATCAACATACCAACATACATATGTGTGTATATTATACATATATGCAGTAGATTGTTGATTAATGGGAAGATTCCCTTGCATTCGTACAGTTTGCATCGATATTGCACCACGTTTGTATGTGTGTTTACTTTTATTTCGTTTACAAACAGCTCGGGGGCGTCGACACAACCATAAATTATTCACTTTGGGAGGTTTCGCCTCTCTTGCACATTCTTTATCGAATGGTACACCGAGTGGGTTAACCCGCCCGTACGACGCGTCGATGTTTCCACCGAGTAAATTCGTTCGTTTTATTATACGTGCAGCATTGTCTCTCTTGTATAATTGCACATAATTAAGCGTATCTTACGACCGGTGGCTAATTTATCGATTTGCCAATAATGTTCGATTGTTAATGAATAAGTATTTTGTATCGAGTCAAATCGAATACGGTGAGCTAGCTATCTGGATATGCCGACTGAATTACCTGAAATACAAAAAACCTAATCGTAAAGAATTGTGAACATAACACTACTACCAGCAAAACCATCAACGTATAAATATTGCTATTTGAAATGATTTTAAAAAACGCTCATTATAAGTCACACTGGTAAAATCAAACATGAAAAATGTAACTTAGCAACAAGGGATGATCAGTACAAGAGACGTTTAGTCAATAAATATTACGTATCTTTTTTTGAAATATCTCCAATTGTCGTACAAACAAAATCAATCATTGTAGGAACGAACTTCCTGGTTTAAAGTGGGTCTTATATAGATTATTATTATATTCTCTTATTTGTGAGCTATCGTGAATATTTGCGATTAACACTAATTACACAAATGTTTAAAATACGTATAAGAATAAATCTCTATTTTAAAAAACTCAAACGGATAATTTTTTTACACCTACAAATCTACAAATATTTCTAATACTTATTCTAATAAGTGCCTATTTCAAAATTTGACAAATTAAAACTAAGTATTGTAAAATACCTACTTGAAAATTATGTCATTTTTAGTGCTATGAATAGCCTATTTCATGTTATTGCCAGCAATACCTATAGCTCAGTGGTTGCGTTAATACAAACCAGCGAGAGGTTTCCGGGTTCAACCCCTGGTTGACGTCGATTGAAAAATAATTCATATATTTAAGTATTTATGTAGTACTGCGGGTCAGACTTGGATATTTATGCCGACCGTTTCCTATCAGAATTTCCCAATTTATATGATTTAATCGTTGAAACGGTTCCTCATCAGCTTGTCAAAACCATCGTACTTACTATGTGTGGTGACATACATATGTTCATACTATGGACATACATGTATGTATGTCATCACTAAGCTTCGGCGCGACCCTGCGCATCATTGTTCATTTTATGGTGAACCTTTTTTTTGCTCTTTAGCTCTGTAGTTCGCCCTGTTTCCTGAAAAAAAGCCCCAAAACTCCCATTTTTTGTCCAAGAAGCACGCTCCCGCGCCTATCTCTAGTCATCACTAAGCTTCGGCACGACAGTGCTATTTTCCAGGAAAGAGGATTTGCCTATTATCAACCTACCAAGCTAGAGAGCAAAAATAACAATAGAAATTGACAATAGTGAACCCATTTTGCACGCTGAGCGTCGATCTCTGGGACTCATCACCATTTGAATATGATTTAAAAATCTATAAACTTATATAAAGTTTAATACCACTGGAGTCGCTCAGGGGTAGCCCGTAATGGCATCGTGGTAGAAAGATTAATTTAAAAAATTTATTATTATTAATTAATTTAATTTAAAAATTTAAGAAACTTAATTAAAAAAAAAAATTGAGATACATGTCTATGCCAATATAATAATGCGAGATATTTTATATATACATCGATTGACAATATGACAGGCTTTTCCGACATTAAGGTACAGATTTATAGAATTCAATAAGAATAAATAGCGGCATAAGAGAAATTTTACAACATACGTATTAAGTATGGTGTATTCTAGAGTACTACTATTAACCAAAGTTGAAATTTAACCAGCTTGAGCAAAACTTGAGTGATGAATGTGGACTGAAGTTAAGTTTCGCCAGTTGAAATCGCACCTCGTGCATACAAATCGCAAGACGATGCAAATCGTCATGGCGTTGCAGCGAGACAAGGTGTTACGAGAAACTTCTCATTAGTGTCAAAGAGTGATGTTGATCGAAACTAAAGGCACATTAAACACACACCCACTTGTGAAAAAATTTAAAAATATAAAATAAATAAGAAAAGAAAAAAGCCGACATCAATTAGCGGCCTCAAAGGCGCCTTGCCTTATAAAACGCGAAACTTAATCGAGCGGCGAGATATCTCCGGTATGTGTATCGCGTGGCGTTTACTTTAAATATTGCTAATCGCAAGGCGCCTTTATCGGCGGCATCTGTCCGTCCGTCCGTGTGATTAACACCTGGGCGCCATTTGTAATCGGCGCACGTGTCCGGTTACGGTCGAATTCCAGGACCACCTAAATAGCAGCGGATTCGTTACGTCCAGAGCAATTCCGTGACACTCCTTAGTAAAAGTCCTTCGTGATTTATCGTATAAGGTGTATTACACACGAGCCGGTTTCATTTAGTTCACTGTACATCGCTCACTTCATTTTAATACAATTTGAACCGCGCGTCAAAATGACGCCGCGTCATAAAGTCATAAGTAGACTGCGGATAGAGACCGTGCTTTTTCCAGGAATCGGGGCGGTTTGGCTCTACTTACAAAGCTAGAGTACAAAAAAAAGGTTGGGCGAACCATTTAAAACAATTGAAAAATAGCATTTACAACAATTGAAAAATAAACGGTGCGCTGTGGAACCGGCCACTAGGCATAAGCGTCAAAAAACGCTTATGTGAAGTTCATTTAGGTACGGGTATAGACCACGATATGGCACGAAATTCAATATACTTATTGCATTGACTTCCGCCATATTTATGTAGAAATAAAACAAGACAATATATAAAAAATAAATGTATAAAAAAAAACCTAATTGAGAAATCACCAATTCTCTCCGTAAACTTTGATCAAGATCAAGGGGGGCGAAAAGGGAAAAAACGACCAGAACAGTGTGGACAAATGCGACAGTGTGGACGATAGACGTCACCGTGAACGAAGATGCAGTATTTCCAAACGTGTCTATTACGATTATTTTTCACCATCGTAATGGCGGACGTCATTTCCACTTACATATATTGATGACCAATCCGAGCAAAATGGCAAAGTTTGAAAACGATCGGATAAGAACCCAAACTTCGTCTTCGTCCGAAATAAGAAGAGGTCCACTTTTAAACATAAATACTAAGGAAAATGGTTGTGGTGTGCATTTACCTATGTTACACATAGGGTTGCCATATAGACCCAAGTCTCACCCGGAGATTATGTTTATTTATATTTTATTCATATAAATTATTATTAATAAAAAAAATCACATTTCTAAATTATATAAAATAATAATTTTCGGTGAAAACATTAGAGGTAAATGTGTTTATCGGCAGGCAAATCAAGCGAATTGATGGAAGGAATCATATTTTTAAGACGGCAGATATCATCATACAATTTATCGGCATCTAGATAATTCTACATTTACTTCTATTGCAGCATCTAAAAAATCTTAGTGTCTCATTCTTGACATTAATTACTGAAAAATATTTGAATGGGCTTCTTTTAAAAATTATTAAATTTTACCAAGAAATCAATAGCCTTTATGTACATTTGTATGTATACCTTCTTCACTTTAGTAACAAATTTTCGTACTCGAGATATGTGCCACCTATTCAGAGCTCTTTAAACGCATTGTATACAAGTGGTAAATTTCTAATATACAATTTTATTTATTTTTATAATTTTACAACACTCTCGGAGAAATAACACTCGGACCCGGATACGACTACCAGAAACCCGGAGACTCCGGGTCAAAATCTTAGGGGTGGCAAGCCTATAATTTTTCATTTTTGTATTGTTCCCACCATAATTCAGAGTTTATTGTAGCATCTCCAATTTAGTGATTATGATACAAATATGCTACCCACTCTTTAAAATGTATGTTTTCTCGAAATATTATCGAATCTGTCCATAGATGCCTCTATGATACTGTATAAATATAAATGCTTATCGATGTTTGTAATTGGAGAAGAGAGCGCATTGGGTTTACCTGTTAACCTTCCTATACATATATAAAAAATAAACCTGTTACATATACATAGATATAAAATACATACATACCTACATATGTAAAAATATAAAATATATATGTACATGCAAATATTACATTTTATTATATGTCTTACCGGTATCCATCAGTCACTTTCAAAAAAACATCGCGTAAGGATAGTTAAAAACGTATTGGAAAATTATAACATCAACCACCGTTTGTTTATTCATATATTTGTATTTGTTTGGTTTCTTAGGTTCAATCAAACTTTCAACAACCGCAATATCAATGAAAATTGGTTAGAAACGTCTCCCTTGTATTAAAAAGAACAAATATCTATTTTAAAGTAAAAATTTATATTTACATACATAAAGTGCATACAAAAAAACTGATACATATATACATATGTACATATACATATAATAATGTTGGATCCATACATATAAAATGGCATGAAAGGTTTTCGTGGCGTAGCTATACAAATGATGACGCAAATGGGCGTTGGGAATATTGCAACTGCGCTAGATGAGTGACATCTATCAATTTATTAAAAAATCATCACAATTTATTATCAAGGTTCATATTTCACGTGTTTTTAATCAAATTTGAATTCTTCGTCGGGCGTAAATCATTGGAAAAAGTTCTCCGGTGTTCAATTTGAATTTATACGCGATTTTATTGTAGATAGAATAAATTTAAAACAAAGGGGCCATATATATTCGCAGATTTACATAAGTCACGTGATATTTTTTCCTGTTTCCTGCAGGCATCCCCTTCGATATTACAATGTGGATGATTTGTCTCTTGGAACAGTCCTTTTTGACGCGTCGAATCCTTTTTAGCGCATCCCCATCCCCACACCGTTCTTCCGAGTAGAGTAGAAAACGTTTTAATTTTAAGAATTTCATTTAAATTCAGTGTGAGTTTGAAAATGCGGTATATTTCACTTTATATATGGCCATTTTTTAGTGCGACGGAAGGCTCTATTCGCAAGACACGATCCTGCACACGGACGTTACAGCCAAAGTCGTGAAGTATGTGGAAGAACATATTGCCGTGACATCAACGAAAAATTGCCAAAGTTTTGTACGAGGAGCAGAGCTTTATCGCCCTCTTTCCCCCACGTTTACCTACGTTCCATCTCCGCCCTATATAATACCGAAAAGGCTTTAACTTCCAGCCCTTGTTTTTCATATGAAAATTTATCGACGAAAGTGTGGACGCCGTACGAGTCGTCCAAACTGCAAAATAATTTGCGCAATGCAAATTTGACTATATTATCAGACGTGGAATTTCAGGAACGAGGGTGCTCCGTATAATAGTACATAGTACATGCGGGCAATGGAAACTGTAGGTAAAGTACGTGCAAGGGACGCTTTGAAACTATTCTGCTTCCGCAGGATATAAATCATGAGACGAGGGATAGCTTGCTAGGGAGGATGGAAGTAGACAAAAAGGACGTGTGACGCCAGCACACGTGACGTGTTGGAAAACTTGGAGGAAACGGTACGCCACACTGGAGAGCAAAGCCCTAATTCGCGGAAAATAGCTTCGTGTATAAATTCAATTCCCCGAGGTGTGAAATATAATGGAATGCATTTTTAAATAAAAATTTCACAGAGAAAATTCATTCTGTGAAGTTCTTTGCATTTAAGGTGGGTATGTCAAAAGGAGAATCTACATTCAACATGCTTTCGAGAGACGTAAAACAAACTTACGACGTTTCGTAGGAAAGTTGTACGGCAAAGAGCTAAATCGCTATGAGCAAAGTAGAGGGAAATCTAATAGAAAGTGAGGGCGAAGATAGGTTTGATGGATTAACGTGAGCGAAATGCTGTCATGCTGGCTAAAATACTGGAACAAAGAAAGTGGCAGGAGCGAATTCCAATATCTCGGAAGGGGTGACAGGTGGCACATTGATATTGCCACCCCGTCAACGAAAAAAGCAACGAGATTTATACGAATTACGCTCCGTTTACGATACATTGGCCTTCACAGAGGCGCCTCTTCTTTCCTTTTGCCGAAATGTTTCTATTTAATAAAGAAAAAAAGGGAAAATGTTAGCTAGAGGTCGAGTCTAATATTCCGTTTTTGACCGGGTAATGTACCGAATGTGGCGACGAGCCTGTCCAAAAATCGTTCTCTAGAAATGCGGTTGCGTCGCACGAACAAAGAACCCTCCCGGGGAAAGGACCTCTCGTGGGGCTCAGGTTTGAGCGGATTTAATTTAGCGAAATCCTACAGGACGTGCGGCCGCACGCAAATACCCAACGCTGTTGGGGAAAATTAAACCGGACGTTCACATTCCGAGTGCGTGGTCGGTCACGGGTTGCCAACTGTCCCTCGATTGGACTGTGACTTTTTTTTTATTGTCTACCATGGACAATGGCCGACACCGCGCGGGTTAATTAGCGAAACGGATACGTTAACCTTTTGAGTGCGATACATACACAGAACTGCACGTACAATATACAATATAATATCCAGATAAATTATCCGGCGTTGCTCATACGGGTGAAAAATTGTAAGGCTAAGATATATTCTATAACATAATATACCAAATTTACTATTGATATGATAATATACACTTTCTTATAACTAAAGGTTGAAAAGAATGAATCTCATTACACTGGAGACGAGAGGAATGAGAGGCGACTTAATCGAAGTCTTTAAAATAATAAATAATCATTATAACTGTCGTATGTCCAAACTTATTACCTTCAATGAAAACACTCATCTTAGCGGTCACACTCTCAGACTCTAAAAAGAAAAATCGAATAAATTGATCAGAGATTCCTTCTTTTCAAACAGAGTGGTTTCAGTTTGGAATAGTATTCCCAACAATTTAGTAAATATTTTGAAACCTTAATATTTTTAAAAACAAACCTTAAATTTAAAGGATGTCTTTCTTAAATTTAAAGGATTTTTGTAATTCTTCTTTTCCAATATCTTTTCTATATTTTTGTTCTCTTTTATTTATTATGTTACCGTTCCAGATATTTTTTATTTATTTATCTTCTTTTGTTATTTTCTCTTATTTCGTTTTTTTTTTCATGTTTACTTTTTTTCTTCTTTATTATTATTGTTATGAATATTTTAGTTTTGTTTTGTTATTTATTTGAGTCAAACCCCGTGGACGTATCGGCTTTGCAGCCTTCCCCCATGTATTTAAATAAATAAATAAATTTGGTGGTTCTAAATTGAAAAATGTCAAATTGCACAAAGAACGAACACACTTTGTGTTGCCGGGCGTTCTTGAATAAGAGCTCTTGAATCCAGGGCTTTACGCCTTTCCATTTACGCCGTTCTAAGATTTAGGTTGAAGGTACCTTAAGATAGTATACCTAATTTAACGGTCCTAGATCGTAAATATACATGCAGGAACGTCCCGTGGACATTGACAAGTAAGGCGACGCCTAAGGGTGACAAAATTTGAGGAACAACAAATCATATTTTTATTTTATTTTATACATACATTTTTACCAAGATGCCATGGCAGATTTTTGTACATAAGTAATAACAATTCTAAACATTACAATACAATAGAGTCATACATACATACATACATATATATATATATATATATATATATATATATATATATATATATATATATATATATATATATATATATATATATATATATATATATATATATATATGGAAAAACTAGTATGATCAACAATCAGCGATATACAGTGTGAATGTAGTGTATTTATAATATTCAAAAGTTTCGATATGCTAGAAACTCGAATTCACAAGAAACTGAAGGGGGGGGAGGATGCCGATTTGTTCTATTTTATTTTATAGCAAATTTGATAATTATTACATACAACCAAAAATAGCAAAATATATTATATCCTACATATGTATGTGTTTTAACTTAATTTAATTAATCTTCCAAAGAGGTATCCAAACACCCTTCAAGAAGGCATTTTTTATTGAATCCGTCAAATCCGTAGATAATAGGCAAATCTAGCAGGAGACGGGCGATCTGATCTTAAATAACCACCCAGATCTCGCCAGCAGCGTATATGCATCGAATAATTACTCGATTCCGGTCAAGAGTTGAACCCACGACCTATACTGGTATATGTACATTGACTCTACCGGTGAGCTACGCTGTGTGATTTTTATTATTGTTTTAAATTAAGCCCGTACAGGAATCATTGACATTTGAAATATAAATACAACTTGAAAGAAAATAGCAAAAGTGCGATCCTTGTGAAATCGAAATTCAAATAACCATCTAAAAACTAACAAACCTTTTTTGCTTTCACTGCTCATTTAGCGCATGAGGGTTAGAAACTACATATAATAAAAATAAGCTCATAAAACTTAATAGAATTATATTTTGAACGTTGTCTAGGGGCGGCGAATAAGCTCGGGATATCACTACATACAAACTATGTACATCAGTAGTAATACATTATTCATAAAAAACAATAAAAAGCTTTCAGCATATGCTAAGCTTGGACGTACATACATATGTACGTAGATACGTACATATTTAGAACACTTGGTACGACGAGTACAGACAGACAACAAAATATATCGGTGGTATAGTAGATCGAGTGAAATATTGAAAGGGGGTGAGGAAAAGAGAAATGGCTGAAAAGAAAGTCGAATAGGATCTAAGAGAATGGTATTAAATAATTCGAGGTAGGACAAGCACGTCGTTTAGGGAGATCTTCATTCAACACTGGATGGTTCTTGATTAATTAAAAGGACGTAGTTTCATACAAAGTTGATGATTTTATACAATATAGGCATCACCAAAATAATATATTTTTAAAGTCCGTCAAGACTAGACGAACATGAATGCAACGAGCATGAAATTTCAAAAAGAATTTCCTTTTGGAATTCCAAATTCGTCATGTTCGCCCAATCTGAACGAGCTTTTGTTATTCCTTTTGTTATATATATTATATATATATATATATATATATATATATATATATATATATATATATATATATATATTGATTTTACTGTTTACATATGTACATATGTATTCGGAAGTCGTAACTGAGCAAAATTTGTATGACAAATAGAAAAAAAAATTCTATTGTCTTAATTCCTAACGACCAACTTTAATTATGTGTGAGATACAACCGTATGAAAATTAAACCATTTAATTTTCCTCGTTAGCCTAATATAAAACGGAAGGAAACAAAATTCCAAGGGTCATTATCTCAGTTTAAAACAACATTGCCTTAAAATACTCTTTACGCCGAAACCAAAAATATTTAGCATTTATTTATGTACCGGACAAAAGGTATTCAATTAGCAACGAATAAAATACATTGTTAACTAGCAACACTTCAATAACGTATCGACACTGAATTTATGCATTTTAACTTTTAAATGTTGCTCGTATACAATGAAAACGATTACTATCTGCGGTAATTTCAATAAACTTTTAATTTTTATATCAAAAACAACAATACCTTTGCACGGTATTTACATACAAAGCGCATTATAATACTTCGCAAACAAATTTAACGATCTAACTCATTTTATTCGAGGAAATAAAATAAAAAAAACGTTTTTTTTTATTTGTCATCGTTTGTATTGATAATATTTTTATTCATTTTTGTTTCAGTCACATGTCAATATATCAAAATGAAGAATTATATACATATGTTACAGTGAAATTGTTATTGTCAGTGAAATACTCACAATAATCTTAAAATAATGGCATTTCATTATCATACAACTATCAAAAAATATAATTTCACTAATGGGTGAATATGTAATTTCCGTTTTGAAAATATAACTATGATAATATAATATATCAGTGTAATGATAATTTCACTGCTGTTATAATTTCAGTGTGACATATGTACATACACTAGTTTGCATATCGTTGTAATATTCATTTTTTGAGCTGATCATGGTCTTTCTATTCAACGGAATTTCATCTATTATATTCCCGTGTGTAATTTAAAATCAAAAATTACAGTCTAAAAAATGTAAAGGGATTCAGAACAATAATATTGATGTAAAGTCCGAAAAAGTGCACTAAGTTTCCATAATGTCGTGTAACTAAGTTTCCACAATGTCATAAGTGTGCACGGCCAGGCTCGCTTCCGTCGTAAAGTGTGGCTTTTAACTGTCGCACATTTTCAGTAAAAACCAGTCAAAAGTCCGGACAAACAAATGAATGGCTTTAACCGTTTTGAAGAGGGCGAATAAGTCGTGTAAAACGAGCCAGGGACGCAATAAAGGCTGATAGTTTACGACTCACCGTAAACGTTTCCATGCACTTCGTCGCGTAAATGAATTTCATTTTCGACCGATTTGTTTCCGCGTGTTGAAGCGCGAATCGACCGGTTTTATTGCCGGTTTTCGTCTGTTCATTATCATACATGTGGTTGTTGCGAGGTATATACATTGCGACACTACCTATATGTATGCGGTAAAATTAACCATTATCGTGTCTGATTTGAATGAAATCGAATCGATTCTCCTTTACGTATCATTGAATTTTGAATTGTTACTTTTTTTTGACAATTTAAACTTTTAATTTTCGTTTATACCAATGCAGCTCAATTCAGCAACTGCACGAAAATATAAAATATTCTTTAGTACATTATCTATGGACACATTCATATCTTCTGTAATGTTTTCGTGGCGTATCCGAAACAACACTAACCGCCACGATATTATTATATTTATATCACCAAAACTGATTGTAGCCTGGACGTGTACAACGGTTTCCGAGATCGAAATGAAAAATGCAGTTATTGTGGTAGAGGTAGTTTATTGTTATTGATCCATCGGCCTGTCTGCTCCGAATGTACCCAGCATATACTCTCAACACAGAGATATCATTGGTCGATGAGTCGCGAAACCTTATTGGTTGTTGTATACGGTTTATTTGGCGCGAACACGAGATCAGGTCATTAGCGCTACTAAACAAGTGGTCGACAAGCACTAATCACGTAATCTCTACGTTACAGTATCAAACAGAATCTGTTTTCTTTGGCCACTGAGGAAATATTCGCGTATGACGTGACGTCATAGTGGAGAGTGCACGCGTACTAAAAAAAAGCGCTGTTATGCGCATATAAATATTTTGGGAAGCGTCACATTGTGACAATATTGACCCGGCGATACGACGCTAGCAATATTGAGCCGTATTGTCGCACTCTGTAGTGCATATGAAATACGATTTTGCCTTGCACTCGTCCAAAACAAGTATGACCGCTACTACATACTATGTATATATAAGAAAATCAGCGAGACATCTTTGTTATAGATAATATTTTGACACAGTGGGTAGGGTATTTTGACACTTCCATCAAATTAGCTTTTGCCAATTTGATGGAAGAACCGCTTCAACAATAAAATCAGGTAAATTAGCAAACTCTGATGAGAAACGATCGACTTGGTGTTATAAATATCCAAGTCTGGCCAAGCAACATTAAAGATTATACTCAAAATAAATTCTTTTCAATCGCGGCCAGCTCACGGGATCGAGCCCGGCGACCTCTGGGTGGTTAGTATCAAATCAATACAACCACTGAGTCAAGCTGCTGGCTGCTATATACACGGCACTGAAAATGTTATATAATTTTAATAAAAAATATTGAAATTTCTCCCTTTTCAAGCAACTTCGCATTATGAAGCCACATACGTATGTATGTACATTGCTGTCAATCAAATCCGTGTCATATTCTATATTTAAAATAAAGTAACGAGTTTTATGTGACGTATTTTTTGACTGGTTCCGTCTTTGGAATTTCGATTATCGTCGAGCTTTTAATGTGATCTTCGCTTTTGTCGGCCTAGCACGTCGAAGGATCACGAGAAAGCTTCGAAAGGGAGCTTTTGCCATTATCGAAAAAAGCACTCGCACTCTTGAATGAAACTTTCATTTGAGGTAAGCCGTCATCTGTTGCCCTTCGACAATAACCCCAGCATTTACGCATTTTAAGAACCCCATTATTACCCTTATCGCCGAAGCACATTCGCCAGTTCTGGCGACGTAATAAATACGTTCAAAAAGTTTCAATACTAATTATAATTTGTGTTGTTTTCTTTTTAAAGAAAACAAATAATTGTACATAACATCGGATGCAAATATGTACGTGTGTAGGTAGGCTCACGACCTCTTCGAGACGAAATGGAAAAGTTTATTTTTAAAATAGGCATTTAATGAGATTGTAGTACATTGTGTAAACAAAATTTTAAGGATTCTCGAGTGAAACACTTACAAAATAAAATAGGTAGACGAGGGTATAAAAAAAATTGGATACATACATATAAACGTGGAAATACGCGAACACGTTTGCTTGGCTGCCTTTATAAACATCAAGCAGCGAGGCTTTTTGTTGTTTGTATAAAGTAAAAGTTTGCGATTAAATTCAAACTTTCCACGTTATAATACGCTTTTATCTTTCTCCTTTTGTCTTCTTTGTCCGTAGTTCTCCTTAACGCGGAAGAAAGTTTACTTTTTCAAATTTAATGAGAAACGAAAGAAAAAATGAAAAAGCTATTGACAGGGTAGAAGTTGTAATGTTCTACTACTACAATATACGACGACTTTTACAACAATGAAAGCTCTCTAATGTACGATATTCAACATACATATGTATGTATGTACATATATACAGTTTCTTATGGAATTGGATCAAGACCTTCACTCTAAACATACATACATACATATAAGCGTGTTTTATAGCTTAATACAATATAAAATATTACGTCGTTTGCATGTGAAAAGTCACACTGTGAATACAAACAAGATTTTCCATGTTGATTCGGTTAATTTTCACACTGACAATAAACAGTCCCAATAACCAGTGTGTGAATACTAGCAATTCCTTATATGTAAATAATTAACAGCTTAGCTTGTCCTATAAGTTATTCCACTTATCTCCGAAGAATCGGTGGTGGGAAACCATTGGTTGTCAATAGAACGGTCTCGCCGCTTTCTTATACTAATGTCACTCACTGATAGTTACTTTCGTCACGCTTTCTTTATCTCGCGTTCATCTGCCAACAGCTTGAAGACTAGCCAGCGAAAATGCCCTCGAGTATAACAGTGTCTCCACTAATTTATAAATGTACCCGAATAAGGCTGTATAATGTTAAGTTCACATCGACCCGTCTGTTGTGATTTAAAACGAACGTCGACAATGGTATAATTGATTCGGTTGATGTACAGTTATTTGTCTTCCCTTATCGGTCCAGAACACCTTGAAAACGGGGTGGGTGACAACTGCGAATCCACCCCCCGCCGTCCCACTTTGTCCCAAACTCCCACGAGCTACCTATTATCGATCAAATTACCAGGCTAAAATATTCCCTCGAACGTATCATTTTTTTCGTGTTTGAAATGAAATTCTAAAGATTAATAAAATTTTGAAAATGGTTCGAGTTTACGATTGCAACGGCACACTGCAGCATTCTAATGCGGCGATTATGCGAATGAACTGCATGTTTTGTGATACATATACGGTAAACAAGGTGCAGTGTGTTTCCAATATAAAATGTTTCTTAAATTATAGCGATTCGGTAAATTCAAATTGACTTATTCGAGTTTGAATTTAAACTTTACTTTAATAATTTTTACTTGAATGTGGGCTGTGTACAATGTATGTACATATGTATGTATGTATGAACATACATATTTACGATACCGTAAGTACCTTTTTACATCCGAAAATAAAATATTTAACATATTTTAAGATTTGGGAATATTTAAATTCAAGTTAATTGAATTGAAAATTTCTCTGTCAAAACAAGACATTGCCGATTTAGCTTTTTTTTTTGAATATTTTGCAAGAAACTGTCTACGACTCCAAAATGTCAATTTTATAATGAAACGTCAGTTATTAAACTTGAATATTTCACTCAGAAACGAAGATGAACTTGCCAAAAAATATATTTCTTATAATTATATAATTAAATTAAACGTATCTACTTTATAAAATGGGCTTTTTTGGTGTAATATTTTTAGACAATTTTACGCAATAGAAAAACTTAATAATAAAAGGTCAATCTATCATTCCAGTGGGACGTTTGATTGATCACTCCCCCCATACGCATAATTCATTTAGACTTTTTTTGCGATAAATTTTATGTACGAAGCCTTAAATATTACATCGAATAGTTTACCCAACGGAATATGCAATCATATTATAATAGATAAATCAGATATTCTAAAAGAAAATACTAACTAGGAGCCGAGTTGACAGCACCTCGCGGAATCCTCGAGTTTTAGCACCCGATTCGAATGTGCTGACTTATTAATGGTAGTTCTGGCGTTATTTATTCCTTGTGTGTGGCAAAGCATTGAAATTTTGCGATTTTTCCACTCGATAATAAACCCGGACGCACATTGAAATTCTTAACCTATGTATGCAGAAAAACACATTCTAGCTTACATATGTATGTACAAACCGACTGCAGATTATCTCAACCCCCTCAACGGACACTGTGGGTTATAAAAGACCTAAAATCATCCCATTATAAGCAAAAACCCGTAGTTGCAATTCCAAAGAACATTCAGATATATTTCAAATTGTGAAATTTTATATGGAAATAAACGCGATCGTGTGCTGCATTTTATAATATATCCCCCGAGTCACCGGATGATCTTCGTATTTACAACTGCGATTATCTCCATTGTGGTTTTTCGCATGTGCGAATGATCTTACCATCAATTCCCAACCGTTCTCCATATACGTCTCAAAAGTATAAAATATATGACTTCTATTGGATATAAGACGAAAATTATGGATCTTTGCCACTGCACTAGTGCATAGATGCATGTGCAGAAGAAAAAAAACGTTAAACCCAAAGAGTGCAAATAAATCTTGATTATTTAACAGCCTGGTCAATTAATGTTCAAATTTAAATACAACCAGTCGTAAATATTTACGAGTGGTTCTAAAAAAAATATTCAGGATTCAAGCTATTCATTTCAAGTACAAATTTGTACTACATGTCTACATATCTAAGTATTTACACGACATTAATTATTCGATCGTTTTTCATGCAGATCAATTTGATTTTTTTATGTATTAACTAACTAAATTGTACCATCTGTGCTAATTAACCAAAATTTCGATGCGAAATTTTCCTATAGAAACATAGTTTAATATTGTTACACATTAATTTAATATTGTTACGTGAATTTAATATTGTTACACATTAATTATTTATAACAGTATTGTTACACATTAATTATTTATAAAGATAGATTTGGTTATATCTATCGTACCTAGTAAATGATTAAGAATCTTATTCCTAATTGAGTAAACTTTTTTTATGCAAAATGGCAAAAATATCAGCGGTTCAATTAATACATGGACAATCTTGTTTACCGATGAAATAAATGTTAAATTAATATTACAAAAGTAATCGAATTTTATACTACAGCAAGATAAAGTCAGCATGTTCATACAAGTTGATGCACCTTGTGCCATTACAACAAGCAATTTACCAGCAAAGCTTGAAGTATTGAAAATTTATCGGTCGTATTCCTGACATTTATTATACACCTATGTAGATCAGAGGCTATCAAACTGTGCGTCAAGATTTTCTGAGGCAATGTAATTTTTGATTACAACCATCATTAAGATTTTATAAAAGCACTAATATGGAAGAAAAATATGATCGAGTAATATCCGTTTCCTAGATTTGTAAACATAAAAAAATGAGTACGCGTGAGATTTATCATATGTATCTCTTAGAAGATTTTGGACCTACATCAAACTTTCCTTTAATATAGAACATTCACCCAATGATAGTATTGAAGAAGAAAAACATTATACATATTAATTACACTGAGCAACAAAAAATCACGTTTTTGAGTAACCAGAGCGGAAACTAATCAGTCATTACTAAGTTTGACCCACTAAATTCGAATATGATAATGATTTTTTTGGTTTGCTCTTGTTTGCGAGATATGAGCGTTTTAAAAATGCGCAATTTTTACAGTTTTTTGGTTTTTGCGGTCTTTAACTCAAAATCTAGTATTGTTGTGTTCGAAATGAGTATTGAAATCAATAGTCAGATATTTTTCCTATTGATTTTGATATTTCATTGCTTTAGAATACCTATAATTAATTATCTAGAGAATTATAAAGTAAAAAAAAAAATTTTTCATGCTATTATACGTTTATTTGGATAGATTTTTATTTCACCTCGTTTATAAGGTTATAAGATTTTTTTATATCTAAACGTACTAACTCGAGCGGTAATTGCGTTAGAAAGGCTTTAGTTAAAGATGGCAAGTAGTCCGACCACAGAGTACAGCGTTGATAATGCTGAAATTTTGTATTGACATTTATATAAAACCAATATCTAATATGTATTTTTATTGCTTTTTTTTCTTTAAATATTTTCGCTAGCGCGTGAATGTTTGTTAAATAAAATGAAATGTTTTTTTTATATATTTTATATGTATGTGTTTATATAAAATGTGTATTGTTATGTATTTATGTATATTATCTGGCCACCGTGTCATATTGGGGTAACCTATGAAGAGAAAATGTTATATTTTTATTAAAATAAAAATAAAATATAAATCGAATATATATTTTCGATAGAGACCTTATAACTACATATGTACATATGTATGTAAGGTTTGTTGGGAAAATCGAACACCAATCAAAGTTTCTATGACGACGATATCGATATCGTTGAATATTATTATTTTTCGATTCAAATAAATTTAATAAAATAACAAATGAATGTTTACTATTAGATTGTTTTGCCATACACAAATACCGAGCGAAGTCTGGTAAAACCACTAGTATTATATAAGAATAGGAACGATAATCATTCATTAATTTTCCGTTTCTATTTTATCGACTCCCAAAAACACTCGGTGTCTAACTGACACCAATACATGGGTATCCAAGTGGACATACATATTAATTAGTTTGTATTAATTTTGGGAACAATGGAGGCATTGAACGGAAATTTTGTCTCCTAAAATGTATTATATATATGTACATATGTATGTATGCATGTATGTATGTATGTATGTAGGTATAGCAAAGTTAAAATATAAATAATAAAATAGAATTCAAGCAGACGAATCCCTATAAATGGGTGTGTCAAGTGTCAAGAGACACCTATTTGTTCCAGGTTTCCGCTTGGTTAATTTAATTCATTGCATACGACGTCTGCGAACGTCACGCGACACTTCGTTTTGGAACATTTGGATTTCGAACCAGGGATTTGTGCTCTTGCCGCCAATTCGAGGACGCGATAGTGCGGAACGAAACGCAGCGAATCTCAAACCTTCCGATGCACCCGAAAGAATACACACACACGTATACAATATTAAAACAAAACCGACGACGGTATGCTAATCACCGGCGAGTTAGTTAGCGTCTTTAAAATATGCACCTTACATATTTTGCATACATTACGGGACGCTAACTATGAATAATTTCGCGCGAAAGTTACATACTTTAATCCCCGGTCTCAACAAGTGGCTCGTAAACTTTCGAAAGCGCCTCCCGAAGATTCGCCGTGAATATAAAAGTTCTGATTTTAAAATTGCGTTCCGTCTCGTATTTAGCCGTCGGATGGATTGTTTCATAAATAATACGAAACGAGAAATGAAGGACTTGCGACGATTCTTACGGTTCAGTTTTCGTTAGGTACTCTTGATAGCTTGAGAGAAATGAAGCGCAAAATGTCTCCTTCGAGTCTTATTTACGAGACGTTTCCGAGTAATGATGACATCTTACTTTACTTCTACTCCAACGAATTTATCTCACGGCTATTCCCGGTCGCGCTGATTAATTGCTGAATTAAATAATCCGTGTTATGTCGGCGCAATCATTCGTTTTCGTTTTTGTTTGTATCAAAGTCGGTACTTTGGTTTTCAGTATTACAGAGTATTTTTTTAACAAGAGAATTAAGAAGAAAAATCGCATACTAAGATTGGTCTACCTTTCAAATATGATACTACTCGGCTTATATATTGTAGAAAAAGGTTCCAGTAAAAAGATTATTCATGTTGATTAATTTCACTTAACTTCATCGTCTAAAATTTCAACTTAATTGTAAACAAGCCAAATTACTTGTACGAGTATAAATTAGTTTATATATATCCAACACTGTACGGAAAAGACTACCTATACTCATACTACACAACACCGCCCGTTTTTGACACAATCATACTGGTGTTAGAGGAGTGCAAGGCAAAATCGGCTTACGTATACAGCACAGAGCGCGACGATACGGCACAATATTTCTTGCATCGTATCTTCAGTCAATATTGTCTGAATATGACGTTTCCAAAAATATTCATACGCCCATGATAACACATTCAGTACACGTGCGCTCGCCACTATTATGTCACTTCATTCGTGAATATTTCAAAGAAAAAGGACCAAAGAACCAAAAGGACCAAAGGACTGCTGTTTACGACTTGAGCTGTAATGGTATAACCGAACCTTTGTTGAGACAGCACACTGAATAGTACGTAATGTCAAGTCTTTGGCTCCACGTTGTGACAGTGGGTGTTCCCCAAACCGAAATCGTGTATTTGCACGTGCAGATTGCATATGTTTCTCCTACATTTCTTCAAATATGGGATTCACCGTTATCGATCACTGTCAAGCAAAGATAAATACATGGATAAAATATCACCAAAAACACTCTAGGGGGTGATTTTCGGGACTGCGTACCATGTATATGGGATAGGGGTGCTGCATTTTCTTTCGCATGTTTAAAAATATCCCAAAAAACACGTACCACGTACAACTCAGTGTGTTTTCGCCCTTAAGGTTGAAAAAAATGGAAATTTTAAAATGTACATACATAGTAATCTGCGGTCCAAGTGAGAGAATAAATAATTCCAGGACGCTTTTGTGTGGAAGTCCTTCGATCCCGGGCTCCATGCCCTTTCTTCAAAACCCGACTTTGCCTAAGTTATGATACTGTGAGATAGTAAACGAAATTAGACGACTTTATACTGAAAACATATGTACATTACATCTAGAATCTAAAAAAAACAGTACAGTAAGATGTTCTCAATAGCAAGATTCAAATTATAATAAATGTATACCACATATGAAATATTCATCAGTTTTATATTTATTTCACTCGTCGGATGTGTTCGAAGGAGTGTGAGCATTAATTGAAAAAAATGTACCGTTTTCGATTACGTCACAGTAATAAATCATTCTTGGATAGATTTATGAATTTAAATTCATTGAAAACAAACATTGGCTGTATATCAATCTATTTGGATAAATATTTGATCGGACCCCTTCACGGGGGGCTGGACCTTCGCGTGAATAATTAATTATCCTTTGACAAATGGTTCGACAACAGGTAAATAGATACCAACTGATTAGTACTTTTTTTATATCCACATCAGATGTTTATATCAATTAAAAATTAACATACACACACTAGCTTTGATATTCGCATACCGAGCTTGTATTATATTATACAATATTATACACACATATATTCGGTCTGAGCGTGTGCAGGGAAAAGCCGATAAATAGGAACATTTATCAAACAAAACCGAGGGATAATTAACCGTTTGGACACATTTTAAACGATTCTCCTCAACTGTAGTATTAGTTTATTGGGCAGGAGAGTCGCTCGACCGGACCTTTGCCACGGCTATAAATCAATCCGAAACACTATTAATCATTAGGGATCCATCTGTAACTTCTTTCGTTTCGATTGGAACAAAATAAACCGAAGTTTTGCCGCGTGAGGTTTCGTCGCGATTCGTACGAGATGCTGTGTGAAAATCGACTCTAACGTATCAATCACGCTGTTCGTACAAAGAAAATGAAAAATCGCGTAATAAATGATTTCACGGAACAAAGTGATGATTCAATAGCGCAACGTCGGATTGATCAAAAATAAAAATCGTAGAATGGACTGCGATTAATTTATAAAAAAAAATTAATAACAAAAATATGTATTGGAATTATCCATAGTAGATGATTGATATTTGGAAATTCGATTTCACGAAATGTGTTTCCATGATATTGTATCTGTATATTTTTGATAAATTCAATATGCCGACTGGATTAGAAAGGGTTCGTGTAAATTGTGTCATAAAAATAAAAACAATAACCGTGATAAAAAATGTATGTGTATACTCGCACATAATGTAACTGAGATTATTAATGGTTTGTAAGTCACAGTCGACACAGACAAGGCACGGTGGCTTGTCTTTCGACAAATATTTAATCTTTTTCTTATAAGTATAGCCACCCATGCGTGTCTTATGGTACAAGGAATTCGAATTATCGCACCGTATCAATCACCTCGTAAATAAACGTGTGAAAACTATCTACAAAGAAAAAGTCGCACTCGCGATGATAAAACTTTCGGTAGAAATTAACGCGCGACCGTGTTTGTGTTTCGCTATTATTAGTATTTTTACTGTTTTTATTTTTTTTGCCTTTTTGTACCTTTGTGTCAAGACAAGGCGAGCCGATTTTAGCGGAAATGCAATATCGCTTAAAAATTTTAAATTGCTTTTTAAAACTTTCTTCATAAAAGCTCATTGGAACCCTCTGAAAGGCTTTTACGCTACAATTTTAATACAAACTCATCCGAAGTAAATAGATTGACTTTTAAACTCTAATATTTACTATGAAATACTTAAGACTTCTATTAATAATTTATTTAAAAATAAATACAAGAGATTTTTAACCTATCCATTTCAACCTCCAAGCTATTTTGAACAATGGAAAAGTTTTTTTTTTTACCGATTCTATATTTTTATATCATCAACATCATTTACAGCCAATCACCATCAACTATTGGGCTAAGTTTTCCAATACGCTTCCATTCGTCTATGTTTTGCGCAACTCTCATTCATCTCCAGAAATTGCCAAGGGCATCAAGTTCCTCAACCAGATTTCTACTTAGATTTGTTTAATACATATATATAATAAGCCAGCAGTTTGGCTTAACGGTAGCGTATATAATTAGCACCACTGAGACCGAAGGTTCGAATCGTCAAACTGCTGGTTAGGTTTGGGGGCTTTGTGACTCCAAATCGATCGTTTCTATATCAGAGTTTGCCAATTTTATCTGATCATTGCTGAAACGGTTCTTGAAAAATTAGTATTAGATCATTTCCTGTTGTCACAAAAATCTGTAATCTGAAATTATGCACAGTAATCTGAAATCTATAGATATCTCTATAGACATCTCTATAATTTCGTATTTATTATATGTATAAAAATTGTACACAAAAATCTAAAAATAATCCATAGATAATTGTTATATAATTAATTGTTATATGCTATATATTCTGATTGTATATGTATTATTGTATTTCTGATTTCTGATTGTTTATGTATTCTGTATTTCGTTATCGTACACCCGTCGCATTGGAGCGATCTGTAATGACGAGTGTATATTGATTGTAACAATAAAAATAAAAATAATATACGCTGATATAATTGAGGGATCGCTAAATTTGAGATCGTTACATGTTCTATTATTGTATATGTTTTTGATTATTTGTATTTATGCGAATTTTGTTTTTTTATTATATTTTATTTCCTTTTCATTGTATATTTTTCTTTTTTTTTATTTAGTCATAATGACGACTTCAAACTACTTTGTAATGTCACTATGGCAAAATTTTAATAAATAAATAAATCTCACCCCACACATTTTTTTTAATTTCATCCACCCATCTTCCTTGCGACCTTCGTTTCACCATTTTACGTTCTTTCGGGTACCATTCAAGCACTTCTACTGTCCATCTTTCGTCCATTATTCTAGCTACGTGACCGGCCTATTGTCATTTCAATCTCGCCACTCTCTCCACTATATCAACTAGCCTTGTCTTACTTCTCACCCATGTATTATATTTTATATCCAAAATATACAACAAACAAAAATGATAGGAAACGATCGACTTGAAGTCACAAATATTAAAGTCTGACCAGAAGCACTGCTAAAATACTCATAGTAAATTCGTTTCAATCGAGGTCAAACCAAGGAGTTAGCTCGGGACCTGTTGGTGGTTAGCATTAACGCAACCTCTGAATTATGTATACTGCTGGTCATAAGTTGTAGTATATCATCATTATTTACAGTCACCATTCACTGCTAGAAGAAGGTATCTCCAACACGGTTCCATTCGTCTCTGTTTTGCGCAACTCTCATCCATATCACTCGATACAATTTTCTAATTTCGTCCGTCCTTGCAGTCTTTTACATTCGTGACCTGACCATTGCCATTTCAACATCTCCGCTATATCAACTACCCTTGTCACTTTCCATTTCCACTCACATATTCCATTTCCTACATCTCCTCGTTACGCCAAACATACAGCGCTCACGTACTATGTAGATTGGTGACAAAAATAGAAAATTCAATTATTGGATATTATTTAACTAATAGCATGACAAATTTCCAATACAAACATGATATTTAAGTTTAAACAGTACTACAGTACAGTACTTTTATTTTAGTGTGTTGATTGATTGTGTGTCGAGGGAAAAACAAAATCATTATTTAACTGAGTATTAATATATAACATTATAATTTATTGGTTGGAGCTTGAACTTTTAAAAATGTTTATATTAGGTTTACTTCGCTAATCGGTCAGACAATATTTCCTACATTCTTCCGATCGCTTTAAAACTTTGATATGTTGCGAGGTTTGGCCGCCAATATAGATTTAAACTGCTTTCGCTATTTTTATGGAGAAATATAATCCACAAATTTTGGAGACGGTGACAGCCACTAGTCTGTAGCCTTAGATGTTTGACTTCCCATTTTGTCAGATTTTAATTGTTTAAACGCCTATATCTTTTTCACACTATATCTTATAAAATTTGCATTATAGGCTCTCATTATCTCTCATATATATATATATATATATATATATATATATATATATATATATATATATATATACTTCACTAATAGGTTATATAATGAATTATAAAAACATGCTTTTATAAAATTCAAATGGCCGATGCCAGTCGTTCTCGCCGCTAGTTTGACGTCTCCCTTTTCGATATCTTTCATCTTTGTTTTCAACTCTATAATATCGACTTTTCGGATTGATTTTTTTCTCAACGAGAGTGAATGATTGCACATTAAACGAAAATCAAATCCGCTCGACAATGAACTGCTGATTTCACAAAAAATCAATTTTGTTAGCTCTCTAGTTTGCTCTGATTCGCTGGAGAGAGTAGGAATTAAAAGTCAAAAAAATATTGATATGACATGTATAAAATAAAATCCTATACTTTCAATCCTACGAACAGTAGGTATAAAAAATACAAATATTTTCTCCAATACACTTATGCAAGGAAAACGAATATTTTTCGTACCATAAAATATATCAATTGTACATATATGTACAAACATATGTTGATATAAACAACTGTAGCACATGCTCGAGTCTTTGATGTGGAATAAATGGCTGGTAATGCGTCTTGAATTATTCAAGGACTGTACGCATACAATTTACACGTTATCTAAATAGCAAAGCACCTCTAGCACGGATCAAACACAAGTGCTACCCGTTATTAGCACGGAAACATGCATTAGACGTCTGGAGATCGTTTGTCGATATACCTATGTATATGTATGTAGTTTTTATGCATTTTCAAGAGTATGCGAATTCAATCGGCTATCGATGCAGTTGGTTGCATTTGAGAATGCAGGTCGTACATTGAGCTCGCGGCCCATGCATCATCGGGTCGTGTCTTTCATTATCAGCTGCTTTTATTTACGGATGCACCGAGCCGATAAAGCTCCAGATGAGCTTTTGCGCTTCACTTTAACGATTCAACGTTTTAACTTTATTGTTTAAATCACGCTTCACTTGTAATTACTATCTCGCCTCGATACTAGCCGTGAAAGCTTCAAGAAATCGCTCTCAAAACTGACTCTAAAATAAACTTTTCAAAACTCGTTGATCTCGACTCGAGTGAATGCATACGTTATATGGATAATATCGATTAATAACATTCTCCGTAAAAATATAATAATGGAACACATTCGGAATTTTTTTCGTCGAAGCCGTACACTTTATTGAGTGGAAGAAATTGAAAAAGCACGTTAGGAATAATATTGCGATTCTAATTCATTCCATGGAAATCGTATGACGGATCTGGCGTACAAACGAAATATAACAATAAACGAGCCTTTCAGTTTTTCGGCTAATATAATATGTACATGTAAAATGTGCGCTTCAAAAGGAATCTATAATACATCCTACATTATATGCGTGTTGATATAAAAAATTCCTTTTCAGGAAAATATATTAAATTTTTTATGCATGCTAGCTATGTATACGTAAACTTACTCTGCTATGAAGTATTGCGTTGATATTTCGGTATAAATTTTCATCTTTTCTATAAATATACCATCACTTTTTTAGTATGTGAAACATTTTGTTATTGATGGTGGCGTTGATCATAAGCAACTGCCATCTATGAACGGCGCATAAGACTCATAAAATTTTCATTTTGGTGAACAACGTTGCTTTTCTACATTAATTAATAATACTACACTTTTATATTACTATTACTGCCGATATATATAATATAGACAAAAATAGCCGAAAATTTTATGTTTGTATGTACATATATTTACTTGTATGGGAATTTTCCAAAAAATATATACATATGTACGTACATGTGTACATAGTTTTGCTTTATTAAACCACCCACTACTGATAGTAAACAACAATTCTTACATTGTTGCATACTATTTTTGAATTATTTCCACTCTTAGACAAAATTACACACATCGTTCAGAATACAATTTAAGAAACAACATTCTAGAAAAAAAAATAGTAACTGAAAATATATGTATTTTATGTAGGAGAGAATCTCTCATTGATACACGATACTTCCAATTCGTAAAAAGAATGATGTCTAATTATGTCATTCTATCATAGGATTATTGATGAAGCATTATGTATTTATTATATATACAAAAAAATCTAAATCATACATACTCTTGAAAGCCGATTTGGTACACATTGAATGATACCGAAATCGAATCATCAGAACAATTTATTATTATATTGCAAAAAATAATAACTCGGACCATTTTGATTGACTTTTCATGTTTATTGGCATTTGATTTTTTTTATAAATATTTTTACTACCAATATTAGGATATATATTTTTTAAGTAACGAAAAAAGCGGGGGGGGGGGGGTCGTAAAACTTAAACACCACCCTGGTACTTTTTTATTTAGCACTACACCACTGCCTATATATGTATATACATATGTATGTTAGTATTAGAAAATACTTGAAAATCATCATATTTTAGTGTTGGAAATTTACATATTGGATAATTTTAGGTACATGTCTACGTCAATATTATATAGCCAATTCTTACATTTATTAAGGTCCCCAGATATATAATTAGAGAAGCGTTCACATGGTCTAATTTTCCTTAAAATGAATAACTTTCCCATCGAATACCGCTTATACATTACCAACTTTCCAATTACAACAATCGCGAATTGCATTATAAATATCAAAAGTTTTCCGAAGTCTTGAGGAGGATAAATTTTAAAAATTTCCAGAGCAACAAAGCGATCCTTCTTATTAAAACGTGATTACGCTTAATCACCTATCGCGTCTTTCGCGCGCGCGCGCGCTTGGGGAAAAAGCTCACGCTCGAAGCTTTCGATTCAATAACATTTACAAGAGCGCGAACAATGAATCAAAAGCTCTCAATAATCCTAATATGCCTTAAAAGCCGTCACTTAAGCTCACGACGCGGCCGTAAATCATCCACGATCCACGGCGATGTTTGCGGTGCAAATTAAAGTGTTTCGCCTTACACGACCGTTAAATTATTATGTACTCGCTCTTCGGGTACGTACATACATACATATATATGTGTATGCGAACATACATACATATGTACATACACACTTGCGTATGTAAGTCGAATGAAAAATCGTTCCCCCAGAGGGAAAGAGAGAAAGAGTGAGAATTATATGAAAATCGACAGGCAGACGAGATAAGGTATCGTATTATTTATTGGCTCGGGGTACGTGGGGTTGAGTGTCTGCGTGTATGCACACACGGCTGACTTGCGTGAGATAAGTGTCGTCCCAGATCGAGCGTATCTCAAATCTGCATAATTAATTTGCATCGTCTCTAAGTGTAAATAAATACATTAAGGCTGCATCTGGAGGGAAATGGTGCAATAAATTTTGCAACTGCCCTTATTTACATTTATACATCGTGGCAACACCTCAGTTGGCTCTTTGGATCTTGCTTGATAGGTGTTGGATCAAACCCTGATAGAAGACTAATATTTTATTTTATTCTAATTGATTTTTAGTATTTTTTTTCTGGCACAATTTGTGGGAATGCTTAGTCGAATTTTAATTACATTTTTTTTATTTTAACAAATTGCTTCAGCAGGTGAAACAGTTATGTTTATGTACCAAGTTGGTCCAATTCCAACTAATGAATAATGCATTTTTCTTTCTTTATACATTACAATATATAAAAATAATTTGAGATCCAATCTACTACTTTTCTAAAACATTTCACTACATTCCAAGCATTAATTATGTACGTATCCAGAGCCGCCGAGAGGAATCCCGGGACCTATAAAAATAATTCCATACCCTATGAAAAACCAAAAAAAACATCTTATAGATATATTTTTAATATGCAAAAAATCTATTAGAACTATTAGAAAAATACCTATATATTAAATGCTATTTTTTGAAATAACGGAATAAGAAATTACGATATAACGGTACGATTTCACGTGGACACAAAGAATGCGAAAGAAAGAATCAAATTTATCCATAGATGTCTCTAAAATGCTCTCTAAAATTGATCTATAAATTGTTAATCAATGTTTATATTTGGCTTATAACTGTTAAGCCTTCCTGGTATATGTACATAAATGTATAAAAATATATATCATTTAGACATCTTCTTAGTAAATAAATCATTGCATAAAACGATTACATATCTAGATATATTAAAACTTTTAAAATTCATTTTAATAACAACCTTCTGATTAAACTTGACTAAATATAGACGTTCGATGGATACTTTTCAAACAACAATAGACCGCTCCAATGCGTTCAAAGCAAGAGAGCAAAAAAGCATGGTTTTTCCTAATAAATTGACAAAAGTCAACCATTTTTTCTGCAAAAAGCATCCATCGAACTCTGGTCTTTGCCTATGACAATTCGTATGTTACACTAAAGAACGCAGACAACTGACAAACAGGCTAAAATTTTCATTGAAAGTCGATCTCCAATATTTGGAACGCTTTCAATGACAAACGATGAGAACTATAAACTATTTTTATTGTACAATGTGATAAAATTTGCTCAAATGCGACGTCCTGCATGGTCACGCGTGCATTTTGGCAAACGCTTAAGCAATGCTGCGAATTTCATATATGTATGTAGGTAGCTTGAACTACCAAGTTTCAAAATACAATGCGTGTGAATGAGCGTCGACGAAATTTCGAGGAATTCGTTGCGGTTTGTAAAGAGGTAAATTTGAAGTGAA
Organism: Arctopsyche grandis; assembly: GCF_051622035.1. Lineage (NCBI taxonomy): Eukaryota > Metazoa > Arthropoda > Insecta > Trichoptera > Hydropsychidae > Arctopsyche > Arctopsyche grandis. The sequence goes on from NC_135359.1 coordinate 23,829,202, forward strand.
ACTTAAAAAAACGGTGTGACAAATTGAGGTCTCACCTAGCTCACGGAGAGTGTAAAGTTCTCCGCTTACTCAGTTTACACGGAGGGGGTCTCGAAGACTTTAAATAATTGTGTTTCAGTCACGTTTCAACGCGTGTAAAAATAGTATTTTAGCACCGATGTTAAATAAAATACATACACGTGATGTTATGCCACCGAACGCGCATTTGTCAATAAATTACCGTTTATTCCAGTCGTGTTCAACAATTTGTAAAGCGTTTGCTTCGCTCGCTTGGAAATTAATCGATTGCGCGGCGTAAATTGTTAAAATGGTCTCTAAGTAATTTCAAAACACCATAGATAAGTTTTAGCTAATGAAATTAACAATTTATGAGAAATTCGATAAAATTATTTGTATATACAAATGTACATATATTATATTTATTCTATGTAATATGAAATCAATATCATCATATTAAATCTGATCAACTACTGTATGAAATCCACTCTATTCGTTATTCATGCATGTACAAATTTATATCCTGCACAAACCTCACCCACCATGTTCCATGCTTCATTTCAGTCAACTTGACGGTGGATAAACTATGAATCTCGATTCTGTAAATGTGTATAGTTAGCTGAAATGAGGTGATATGTATGTATTTTTCATAGTTCATCCATCAAATGTCCGCTCAGTCAATACTTCATCCATAGATGTTTCTCTCACCGGCACTTCAAGCTACATATGTATATGTACATACATACATACATATAGCGACGGAAAATGCAATGCGATTAGAAAGAAATAAAAGAATGACATCAGACACAATCCGTCACTTCAAAAAAATTAGAAGATACTTATTTCTTGTTTTATTTTTAGTTTTACATATATACATTCATAATGTTATATGTGCCATGACAAGAATTATTCCATGCCATGCCATGATCATAATTATGCCAAAATTATGCCATGATCATAATTTTTTTTAATAAATTCAATATTTTGAACTTTATTTCAAAAAAAATATGCCGTCTATGAAACATCTACATACTTTTAAAATATGTTTGAACTCACAATATGCTTCAATTTTTATAACAAACTTGAAATATCGACTATCGTATTAAAATCATAAATCAGCACTGCTCCAACTTTCAAAACCGTAAATGTTTTCATAAAATTCAAATTTTACCATCTAAATACATACCTACATATATGTACATATGTATGTATACAAATTCGAATATCACACTGTATGAAGCGAAAGGATTAAAAAATCGTCGCGTATCAACCGCACGCGGGGGGATAAGCGCCAAATTTATTCGCAATAGTCGAATAAATTTAAAAAAAGATAAAAATATCAATAAAAAAGCCGAACATACCGTTTATTTATCGCACATTGACAGGCGATTTGTATTATAGTGGCGGTTATAAAAATTTGTTTGTTCGGCGAGATACGCCGTAGAATGATGAAATTAATCTAGCGAATAATAATGGATCGAACGTTCGGCAATAACGGCTAAACTGCCGCTTTCGATACACTACATTTACTTAATTGAATATACATTGCATTCATTGCACGGGTCCGTGAAAAATATGGACCCTGTGCGCGAGATTGAAAAGCGAAAATTCTCGATTGGATCCGCGCACTCGACTATGCATGTATGTATGTATGTAGAAGTCCACCGCGCCGGGATCATCCATCACGATTGGATTTTGGATCGATGATCCAGACGGCCCCGAAACAATATTTATTTATTCGCGCATGATCGATGGATCCGAATGAGATCATCGGCGACCGAATAAAAACGATCGGGAGGCCACCTCACTTGGGCTATCTCCGATCGCTTGTGTTTCAGCGTAATTTACCACTTGTTATGCATGAACTTTTTATTATTTAAATATGCGCGCACGTCAATATCACCGGTGGGCATAATGATTTATATGGATGCGTCAATCCTCTGTTACGTGTGTAAATACGAACAGTGACAAATGAAAAGAAAAGAGTCGCGGGGAGCGCACGCGCAAGATGAAATCATCGCCGATGTAATGATGTGATACGATTTTATGCTAATTTATTGTATGTGTGTATGTATGATTCGAATTTTGTCTAAGAGTATATGTACATACAAGTGGGTGATTTTTAAAATTTGATTGAAGTTTTTGAAGAAAAGCTTCTAGAACTTCCCGCCATGTACATTGTACACGTGTAGTAGATTTTGCATAAGGTTTTACTTCTATAGTATGTAGCTGAAATCACACGGTCGATTTTTTTGTATTGTTTAAGTGACAAATTCAAGCATCACAGGGTTCTCAATCAAATATTCGAATATTCATCCGATTTTCGTCTATACGAATATTCAAATAATCCATCGAAAATTCGTAAAATATACATTTATAATATTTCAAATGAAATTTTAAAATATTTCAGAATGAAATTTTTATATACTGTATTTTGGAATACATTTTTATGTACACTTGAGCAATATATGTATGTCATTTTTTTTTCAATTTACTTTCAATTTCTTTTATTTTTAATTTATTTTCTTTCAATTTAATTTTATTAAACGTATACAATACATGTAAATACTAATAATTTAAAGTATCCGTATATATATGTTGTTCGTTTTGGCAGTGGTTTAGCTGTGACGTACATATTTATGTCGAATCAAAACGACTATTATAGTACGGCGAGCATTATCTCAGACAGACAGACAGACAGATAGACACACAGGCGGAATAGCGATATTATATATGTACATATATGATACGATACGGCAAAAAACGTTTAACGTTTTGAATACTTTATAAAATTCAAAAAGTAACGATTATTAAAGTTATTAATGATTGATTATAATTAACCAATAATTATTTTATTAAATAATATTTTACTGACAATTGATTGATGTTTTGCACTAATTGTTTAAATGAACCAATACTAGTGAAAGTCGAAAAAAAATACGAATAGGTATGTATATTCGAAAACTACGAATAATTGAGAACCCTAATCACAGTGCCAAATTTGAAACGACAGCTAATATTAAACTAACCAAAGTCGCCGATGAGATTGTCAGGATGATATTTCAAAGTGTTTCTCATACGTAATACGTATAGAGAGATCCGAGTCGATCCGTTCTCCGAACAGTCTCGTTTGCGTCGAGAGATTTCGCGATGTGCGAAACCGCAGGTCACACGTGAACACCCACGTTACACATATACGAATTATATGTAGTATGTAGTGAGATTGTTAAGTGTTTTCTCCCAATCAATCCTCTCAAGAGGAGCTTTACTCCGGTACTACGACGGGAGCAAATAATCCCCTGCACGTAGAGAGGGTCTACGGAACAAACAGGCCAACGCCGTTGATAAACCCAACACTGTCGTCGAACAATTTGCATACGAACTCGATTTAGACCATCGAAACACGAATTAAAGAATAATAGTTGCACACTAATTCGATACACTGAACGTGTAGTCGTTTATGTCATCTTTACCATTACAACGGGTTTCAAACAAAAGAGTCTTCAAATACATACACCCTGCAGTTGGTAACAACCCATGCTACATTATTTCAACCAGTTGCACTTTCTTACTTTGTTTCAATTCATCATAAATTTATGTTTAACTTTTTTCTTCTCTCAAAAGCACCCTCTCTCTTCTCGATCGCTCATTATTGAGCATCGTGGTCTCTTGGAATGTTCGGCACTTGACAGACGACTTACTTCCACTCCTCCCAGTCCTGGGCCAAGCTAATGAGGTTCCAGCTGACAATCTGATCTGATCCGTCCATCGTGTGGAGAATTTTTCTCATGCCCACGTCCCCTCCACAGATCCAGTTACTGTCAGCTTCTCTAGACTCATCATTCCTTCTGTCAACGTGTATGAAATACAAAAAAAAATCTCTATCTGCACGCGGTGGAGAGTCTTTGATATTTTAAGCTCCTGGAGGATGGAAACGTTCGTTAGCTTAATGGTCATTTCACGGGCATCCAGGATGTTTCTCTCCTTCCTCATCAACTTCCAAGTCTCCAAGTGCGATCGAGAACACTAATGATTTCATCAGCCAGGTCTTTGTTTTATTCACAATAAACCAACTCTCCCATATTTTGATCACACTAGTCATTGCCGATTTTGCAATGCAAATTCTTCTTCAGGTCTTCAGATCTTCTTGACATCTTTTGAGTACAAATGTACCCAGATTAAAATAATCGTTGACCTGTTCGCAATCTCTTAAAGAGTTGTCTGACTCTGAGTCCCGAATCAGACTACGAAAAGAAGCTTAGTCTTATTTTTTGTTTATCTTGAGTCCTAAATGAATTCTCCCCCCTTTTACTTTACGCAGGAGCAAAATATTCTTCTTCTTTTTCTAATGCCGAATCCGTATTCGGACGTAGGCGACTACCATGGGCAGACATCGTTTATGGCCCGTGTGAATTCTTCCCTATCATGGGCAAGCCGAAATAACTTTTCGAAACCGAGTCCCATCCATGACCTGATGTTCCGGAGCCAAGAGAGCTTTTTTCTCCGAAACCACCGTTTGCCTTATATTTTCCCTTCTATGATTGTTTGTAGAAGGCGATATTTGGGGCCGCGAATAATTACATTACCAGTAATTTATAAGCACAATTCTGGAAAATCAAAGTTTAAATATGAAAATAATTAATAGATACATGTTTCTGGAATTTTGAAATTAAAATAAACTGTTTTGAACTTAAGGGTTTTTGGAAACGCTTGGAAACCAACTATAGGACGGCACTATATGAGTTGCAGTAGATATATTAGACGTTGAATTTATTTGAAAAGATATCGTTATCGAACACGAATAGATTTTCCCGTCATATTCCACTATTCGTGTGATAAATAGCTCGTTCGGTAAATAAATTAAAGCAATCTCCAAGATAAAGTTAATTTATTGAACGTTCGCTATCGGAACTCACGCGTCGCGACGAGTTTACGACGCTTTTCGACTTTTTGATCCCTTCGAAACGAAATAATTTCGTTAAAGTCGAACGATAAAACAAAAGTTGGCGAATATGTGTCCGCGTGCGTGTATGTACATATGTATTTATGTATATGTGCGAATATATTCGAATGTGTACTGCGGTGGTTTATATGTAAATTTCGAAGAGAACTGTGTGTTGTACGATAAACTTTATGGGTTTTGCTCTCAAAGCGGCGTATAAATTATTTGGGTATATGTTAACGTACAAGCTCAACTAGCAACTAATGAACTGAACGTATGCAAATTTAATATTCAGCACGCAGAAAGCTGTATTTATTAAACAAGTTATCAATTAATTCGTTAAGAGAATAACGCCTGCGACGGTTACTGGCACTACAGGTGAACCCGAAAGCTCCCTTGTCGACGTTGAAGCTTTCAACGTGAAGCCTCTTTTGTAAAACTAGGAAAAGCACTGCGAAGATCGAGACATGCTCAAAAGACTTGAGACGTTTATCACTCAATAGTAAATGAACATCTTATTATGTACCTATAGTTATGTACCTATATAATTTGTATCTACATATGTATTATTTGCCTTTCCAAAACCTATATAATTATTATATATAGAGTAGCTTAAAAGATGGGCATATCTAAGAAAATTAAAAAAAATATATGTTTGATAGTGCATCAAATCTTTTGAAAAAATGTGTTTTATATATATTTATTATGTATTTTAGTAAAGTAGTAAATAATTATTTATATTTAGGTCAAATATTTGACATGTCCAATAGTAAAGATGAAGAGATAAAAAGACGTATGAAATTAGGATGGAGTGCATTTGGACAAATGAATGTTGTTTTCAAATTGATAGGAGATATAAAAAATGACGTCTTAAACGAAGACCGTGTGAAACGTAAAGGAGGTTAGTAAAAATTACACTCTGCCTGAAGAAAAAGATCTTCGATCAATGCATTTGGCCAGTGATGACGTATGTATGTGAAACTTGGACATTAAACGCCAAGATGCTACACAAAGTCCAATGCACTCAAAGATTAAAGGAACGTTGTATGATTAGCATAAAGAGGAAAGACAGGAAACGGAATACGTGAGTGAGAAGTATGACAAGTGTAGTGGATATAGTGGATAGAGTGAAGAGATTGAAATGGCAATGGGCGGGCCACGTGGCTAGAAGAATGGACGAAAGGTGGACAAAAGAAGTGATATAATGCTATCCGAGAGAATACAAAAGAGAAAAGAGAAGACCGCAGAGAAGATAATTAGAGGAAATTAAGAAAATGTGTGGGGTGAGATGGATGAGGGTTGCGCAAAAGAGACGAGTGGAAGCGTGCTAGAGAGGCCTTCATCCTGCAGTGAATGGTGAATGGTTGTAGATGTAGATAAAACGACTATATTTACGGTGTAAAACTATGTATTTATTATATAATAATAATATATTTGAAAATTACTCATTCAAAAATGAACTGATAAGAAGTTTCGTATTATTTACATACATATGTATGTATATGTATTTACATAAAATGATTTCATTTTCTACGTGCTCTAATGGTGGATGTATTCTTGAGCGAGTGCTGTAAATTAAATTCGTTTTTAGAGATAGTATTTAAGTGGTGAAGCGACTCGGAAACCGGGTGTAGTTCTGAGGAAGCTTCACAAAGCAAATGTAAATTGGAACAGTCGAGCCAAATTTGTGGACGGGGGTTGTCAGCATTATCAATGAAATAACGTAATTTACAACATTCTATCCCTTTACCGCTTAAATTCAATATAAAATCGCGCTTCACGCTTACAACACAATACAATGGAGGAATGTTTCGGGATTTAGTTGAATTTTGACTGTACTATTGTATAATATAATGGATATTTCAATTATTCATATTATGTACATACCTACATACGGTTTAATCTTGTTTTAAATTGAAAATTCATATCGCCTATAAAAATATTACGTTTATTGTGGCATTTAAAATCGTTTTTGTATTTATTATATTATGTCCCGTACATTGTATCACATATGGGATGGGGGGGGGGGGGTGATGTTTGTGTAGTGCGTTTCGCATCCGGTTTTATTGCGAGCGAATAAAAAGGATATCTGGTCGTAAAGTGTTTAATGTCGCCGATTTGGCGTATGTTAATTCGGCTAAGTAACATGAAATCGCCGTTCGCCATTTAGCCGATATGACGAGCCGTTGCGACAGCGAATTAACGAGACTGGCTTTACTGCCGTAAAAGCAACCCCTACGGAACTTTTTATGATACGATAAACATTCGGCGAATATCATTTTATGGGTGCGGGATTACGTGAAAGATTGTGCGTGCGAGCACTTGCTATTTATTAGTAAGTATGTATATATGTATGGATGTACATATGTACGTAGATAACCGAGGCAAAACGTTTATTGTTTATGAGTATTATATGTAAATTCACATTTTTATTGATATTTTTTATTTCAACAATGTGTATGTTACACGCAGATTTTAACGAGTGTAAGTTCGCAGTAAATTTGGTTTTTCGTACTCAATTCAAAATTTTCCTTTTAAAAATTATGGAAAACTGAAATATGTAAAAAAATGTTCTTAAATATGTCGTACACAGTTAAAAAAAATTAAATAATAAAATAAAATATAGTGACATCTATGACTATTTTATTAAACTTTGTTGTTTATAACCATTGCTCGCTACCAAATCATACCATTTTTTATCTAAATACATATTTAGTACTAAAAAAATCCCAATAAAAGCCTTTCTTTAGTCATATAACTATTCACGGTAATTAATATATTTAAGACATAAATTTTGAAATATTTGCAGATACTCAAAAAGTTCATTTTAACACAATGAGCATTAATAAAATTGATAATGTCTTTTTATCGTATTTGTCGGGGTGAAATTTTCAAACTAATTAAATTAATCCTATTATTATAAATATTATATAGATGGCTATAAGAATTTTTTTCCGTTGAATTTTATTTAAAATTTGAACCACTCAAATTTAATATTTTTGTGATTTGTGCATAATTGAATGTATTTATATGTATATAAATTTAAAAAAATAATCGTAAATTGATAATACCGACAATTATTAGACCTATTCTGTAAATTTAGAGTAATATTATGACGCTAGTCGAATATTATGCCGATTTAGAATGAATTTAGTATTAAATTTATCAATAAATGCGAGAATCGAGATTCCCGCATTAATAAGTGCAGTAAAAATATTTGTTTTAAATAAATTTAATAGTGAATTTATTATAAAAACTAATATTATTTTATATTTAATGTTTATCTGGATGCGGAAGAAAACAAATCGTTATATCTTAGCATCCAACACTTATTTATTTAAGATTAGGTTAGATTAGGTTAAGTTAGGGTTGGTTTTATTGATTTAAGATTAGGTTGTTAAGGTTGGTAGTAATAAATTCACTATCAAATTTTATTATTGTTACTGGCAACCCAATTGACGTTTGATTTGCCGGGCGAACCCCGATTGGGTCGTGCGAGCTATTTTAGAGAGGAGCACTATTTTTATTTGCAGGGTGAAATGTTTTAGAGATTGTCATTTGCATACTATGTCGTGATAAATACCCAATTTGTCTGGAAATGGGTTATTTTGCCGGGCCGATAAATGGTACCCTAAAAAAATCTAATTTACAACCAACCACAAATAACGAATCAATCGCTGGGTATCCCACATTGAGATGGGCTCTCATACTTTGCATAGCTTTGCAATGAGATAGCTACGCCTCTGGTACATAAGAATATAACTTTAGAAAGGCCTTTTTTATATCAAATTGCATGTATTTATAATTGCTAATAAAATCGAGAATAACTTCTTCTGTCAATGAGCCTTTTTGAAATCGTTTAAAATGTACATATATCAAAATATGTGTATAAAACGAAACATTATACTAACTCATTCATTCGAGTTTTATGACTTTTCGTAACATATTTAAAGCTAATTTTATATGTTTAATTGTATTATAATCAGAATGGAACATTCCTTTCAATTAATACTCGCCGATACAATCTTTATTGCCGTTATGGGAATTCGCACGTATGGTGTTTCAAAATCGACTACAACGATTAAAAATTGACGAAATTTAATGAAGTTAAATATCAACGTGTAGCACCGTCGGAGATAATGATTGAACGAGTTATAAATAAAAGGAAATCTTGACTCGATCTCGCTACTCGTATGACTCTCGCACGGCTATTAAATGGTAGAAAAGGAATCAAAAACAAAACAAAACAAATACGTATGTGTGACGGTTCTTAGTGAAGTCAGGTAGGAAAGCACTGGCACGGGTCACGGTTCGATTCCCACATTCTGGAGTGCAAGTCTGTGAATGCCACACGATGTAGTTACAAACCAAACACCTTATCAAAACAGTAGTGACTATATAATTCAACTGAGAAGAGGTACGATTTGATATAACGTAAGTGACGCAACCTTTAGTGTCGCTTGGTGAATTGGGCAAATCTTATAACAAAAACGTCTTGAGACACACATGACAAACTTTGGGTAAGTGAATGTGTAACAAAAATATTTCGGCTTTTGAATTGAAATCGCTAAGCATTATTAAACGATTTTACACCATCTGCAATGACAAAAAATTATATTAGAGTATGTCGTTTATGCAACGCTAGATATTATTATTGCATATATATATATTTTTTTTGATAATCTAACTCTCAATTGTAGTTGCTCATTGGATCCATAAGCTTTTGAAATAAGAATTTGCAATAGATTTTCTTTGGAAGCGATTTAAAAAACAAACAAGTTTTTGTCAAGAAATTTTAACCGCGTTGTATTATATTGTCAAAAGAATATATGTATATTTCGCTTTGCGTTTAAAAAATTAAAACATCAGTTCCAAGCAAAGTTTGTATAAATTCAAAGATGATTATATTATAATATAACGTGAAATTAAATTCTTACTAGACATTTTTTCACATTTTACAAGATTAACCTGTATTAAAAATATATCTAGTCAGCCGGCGGGTAAATCGAATAAAAGAGGAAATGAGATCGAAAACTATCCAGCACTGCAATACAACAACCCGGCACACCAGTGCACTGAAAAGACAACTTCTATTCATATAGCGGCGTGGATTAGTAGTTGGCATATTATGCTTTCGAGCAGAGTGGTCACGGTTCGATTTCCACTAGTAGCTGTTGGACAGACCTTAGTTTGTGACTCCGGGTCGATCGTTTCCTATCAGCGTTGCCAATTTCTCTGATTTTCATTGAAACGGTTCCTGTAAAATTGGCATTTCCTCCAATCTCTCTTGCTAATCTCAAGTTATTCAGCATCTTAAGGTTCGCCAATTTGATTATAAAATGTTTCAAATATTTCTCCATAGATGGCATTGTGGATGTTTGTATGAATTCGCATTGTATAAAATGCTTATGCATGTACATATATTGATTGTATTGTATCTATATACGTAAGTGCACTCGTCGCTTTGGAGCGATATGTTAAGGCGAGTGTTCATGTTCTATGAAATAAAATAAAATACTATGCCTATACAATCGGCTTATATTTACATTACAGAGCGCGACGATTTTTGCCCGATACAATATATTTGGGTGCAACTCACGGGATCGAATTAGAAATGCACGAAAAACCAAATATCGGAAGGCAAAGATCGAAAATCGAAAGATCTTAAGTCGAATGATCAAAAAAAAGGGTGCATAGTAAACGGTACATACTCACGTACATACTCACTTAATTTGCGCGAACAGGATACAACAGGAACAAGAGGAACAGGCTTTTCCTCCCGTATTCTGCGCGCGCACATTAATACGGGAGGAAAAACCTGTTCCTCTTGTTCCTGTCGTATCCTGATCGCGCAAATTAAGTGAGGATGTACGTAAGTATGTACCGTTTACCATACATCCTTTTTTTTTTGATCTTTCGACTTAAGATCTTTCGATTTTCGATCTTTGCCTTCCGATATTTGGTTTTTCGTGCATTTCTAATTCGATCCCGTGGGGTAGACCCAATATACATATGTATATGCATTTTTGTTAGTGCGCGTGCACTCGCTAATATGACGTCACGTCGTGCTTGAATATTACCACAGTGGCCAAAGAAATCCGGGTTTGCTTGATACTGTAACGTATACTAAACAGAGCCGCCGAGTAACTGCGAGCGGATTAAGACGGGTAGACGTCCTGAGAGACCGTGAGACCGGTGTAAGTGGTTTTAGGGATTAGCGACGAGCTAAGTGCATGAAAGCTAAACAATGATTGCACTTCTCATACCGTGGGAATACATATCCGAAAACGTGACTATACTGTAGGTAAACAGATTAGACGTCCTGAGAGATCTACCCCTTATAAGGCGGTACGTAGGCGATATCATGTCATTCTGGACGGAGCAGTGACAGTGTGTGTAACTCCTGAATCATCAATAAATGCTGTGAAACGACTGTTGGCTTTTACTTGGATCCTCCACCCACCCCTACGCAACACTGGTCGTCAGAAGTGGGATCCAAGATGGGCCGTGGAACAAAGTCACCAGCGAAGGAAGAGAAGCTACAGCGAAGCCATCTTCGGGAGCTGTAGGAGAGAGTTCGAGCCATGGAGACACGAAACAAAAAAATGCAGTTTTCACTGCAACACACAGAATCGGTCATCACATTTTCGGTTGTCGAATTGCAGTTATCACTGCAACTCGACTTTGACATTATCGGCGGTGGCCGCCAAGAAGTCATCGGGATGACGGAAGGAGGTTACGAAACGGGAGGTTTCGTACAAGTGCTGCCGGGAGAGGACAACTTGAGGCGTTGTCAAGGGCAACATCGGAGAGCAGCATCCGGCAATTGCAGAGTCATCCAAAGGGCGACCGAGACGAGGGCAGTTCGCCAATTCGCCGCAAGTAGCAATAATTAGCGGCTGTAGGTGACGACGATCCACGGGAAAGCATCGTCGTCAGAAGAGGAGTGGAGATCAGGAATGGGGAGGAGCAAGAATTCATCGGGATGACGGAGGGAGGTTGCGAAACGGGAGGTTTCGTGCAGGTGCTGCCGGGAGAGGACAACTTGAGGCGTTGTCAAGGGCAGCATCGGAGAGCGGCATCCGGCAGTTGCAGAGTGGTCCAGGGGGCGACCGGAACGAGGGCGGTTCGCCAATTCACCGCGGGTGGCAGGAATTAGCGGCTGTAGGTGGCGTCGATCCACGGGAGGGCGTCGTCGTCAGAAGAGGAGCGGAGATCGACTACAACTGAGAGATGTCGATTACAAGCCACTATTCCCTTCAACTGTTTGTTGAGGGCAGATGTCAACGAACTGAAAAAAAATCTAATTGGAAACTAATCGAGTCTAATTGGAAGAGTCGGAAAGTAAACGGATTGAAATGGAATTCAATCGGAACCATGCAACGGCAGAGAGGCATATTTATCAGATTGGATAAATGTTGGTTGGTCAGTCGGCGGAGTCAATCAAGTCACTTTTGGGAGGATAGAGGCACCGCTTCAGAGGGAATGGCAACGGAAGCACGTTCTGGGTGGAACGTTGGTCTGCAGCAAGATGCTGGGCCACATGAGAGGAAGACGGGGCCACCGCAACAAATTTGGACTTTGGTGATACGAGCAACATGGACCAAACACGTGAGAAAATTTTGGACCGAAGAGCTGACAAAGAATGATTTCCAAATGTAAAACATCGGATGACTAATTTTAGGGGATTAGAAATATAACTGTAATTGTTTCCATTGTAAAGGTGACGTAAAGTGAAGTGTAATGAAAGTTTTATGTAATTGTTTCCATTGTAAAGGTGACGTAAATTGAAGTTTAACGAAAGTTAATGTAATTGTTTCCATTGTAAAGGTGACGTAAAATGAAGTGTAATGTAATTGTTTCCATTGTAAAGTTGACGTAAATTGAAGTGTAACGAAAGTTTAATGTAATTGTTTACATTGTAAAGGTGTCGTAAATTGAAGTTTAACGAAAGTTTTCATGTAATTGTTTCCATTGTAAAGGTGACGTAAATCGTAGTGTAACGAAATTTTAAATGTTTTTGTTTACATTGTAAAGGTGTCGTAAATTGAAGTTGAACGAAGGTTTAATGTAATTGTTTAAATTGTAAAGGTGACGTTAATCTAACTGTAACAGAATTTAAATTGTAAAGGTAACGTTAATGTAACGGTAATAGATTTTAAATGTCATTGTTTCCATTGTAACTGTAAAGATAACGACTGTAATGGTAAATGTAACTGTGACTGATATCGAAGATAAATGTAACTACTGCAGATTTATCAGTTATGATTTGTTGGTCAATCGGGACGATTTGACCTAAGTGGGGGGCAATGTAACGTATACTAAACAGAGCCGCCGAGTAACTGCGAGCGGATTAAGACGGGTAGACGTCCTGAGAGACCGTGAGACCGGTGTAAGTGGTTTTAGGGATTAGCGACGAGCTAAGTGCATGAAAGCTAAACAATGATTGCACTTCTCATACCGTGGGAATACATATCCGAATACGTGACTATACTGTAGGTAAACAGATTAGACGTCCTGAGAGATCTACCCCTTATAAGGCGGTACGTAGGCGATATCATGTCATTCTGGACGGAGCAGTGACAGTGTGTGTAACTCCTGAATCATCAATAAATGCTGTGAAACGACTGTTGGCTTTTACTTGGATCCTCCACCCACCCCTACGCAACAATACGTTACGGTGACATGTACTGCTGTAGTATAATGTGAATAGATTTTGTCGGTTACTGCTGTTACGTCTTCATCACGTACACATTATGGAGCATATGAATGTACCAAAGAATACTTTTCGTACTGCTGTTTACGTGCATTTTCCGGTGCGTGATGAGCCAGTATAAATAGACCTTTAATTGTGGATTAATATTATTTTCTCACTTTACTCCACTGTATGTGAGATAGAAAAAAGAACATCTGAAAAACTGTCAGCAGTAGGTTGACTCTAGAAGAAACGAGGTAGACCACAAGTGAACCAAAGAAATAAGAAAAACGCGTGGAGTCAGATAAATGGGTACATATGTATATAGCCCATAGCAAGAAGGATTGGATATAAATTATAGGTCTTTATCCAACAGCTGAGGTTTTTTTACAATTACATTTTAAAAAATTAAAAAAGCTACAACGTATCGGTTAGCATTTCAGAAAACGAAGTTTAAGTTCGATAGGACTAACGGTGTTCAAAAAATCCCCAGAATACACAGGCACACACACACATTTTTTCTAGATAATGAAAACTGATCAGAGATCGATTCTGAGTTCGAATCAGTCAAAATCTCGAGTTTGAATTTTCGCATGATCACAAAACTTCATCTATTGTTACTACGTACATAGATAAAGTAAAAATATAATAAACTATTGGTTTTACCCGGCTTCGCTCGGTATCTGTAGTATAAACCACTTAAACATGGCTAATGTAATAGTAAACATTTTATTAAATTTATTTGAATTGTTTTATTTTATTTAAATTTATTTGAATTGTTTTATTTTATTTAAATTTATTTGAATATTCATTGGTTTTTTTATTAAATCCTACATCACGGATTCTACGTACCAACGATAGTTACATACATACAAAGTCTCTTTCGAAATTATATATTAGACAATTAATTTTGTATGTTCAACAATTACAAAAATTAGTTCGACTTTACATCCCCGTTTTAATTATGCGCCCCCTGAAACTTACACCTGTCTCTCACCGTTCGTATCACATTCAATTATTACATTTTACCCTACACAAACGACATCGTGTAATTTACATCGAGAAATGCCTCTATTCGACTCCCATGCATATATTTTCGCAATTTAAAATCACAACATTCATAAGGCAGTTATTAAATTTCGATTAGACTACTGTGATCTCGGATCGCTCGAATCCTATTTACCGTATTGTTTCTCTTGTATTTGGATACCTATATAAAGTTTCGGATAACGAGAGGGTACCGAACCTTCCGTCTTCGAGTGGTGTGGGTGCAGGTGGTAAACGCACCTGAAGGGGTAACGCACCGTTGAACACGAGCGCCGACAAACAACAACACCTCAGTCAACCGCGGCTACTGGTCGAGATCGCTTGTACCGGATGTACTTCGAATAAAAAACCACACTCTAGTTCCGCACGACTCATATATGTATGTGGCCTGTAACGAACATTCGCACTCATATCCCATGACATTAAGTTGCTTTTAACCGCAGTGATACCTCCTCAATAGTGCATCTGTATAATTCAGAAGGAAAATTAAGGTAAGTTTGCATACGATGGCATGTAAATTTCATTCATGAATTTCAAATCATAATTTTACGTACAGCCTCGGCCAAAAATATCATTTATGTACACTCTACAACCTATACAACACGCTTTCATTTGTCAGTTTTTGCGCAACTGTCATCCGTCTCACCCCACACATTTAATTTCTAATTTCGTACACCCATCTTCAATGCAGCCTTCCTTTCACCTTATTACATTCTATCAGGTATGATTCCAGCGCTTCTTTTGTCAACCTTTCGTCCATTTACGGCCATTAACTATCCATTTCTGAGTCAAGACTTCACTAACAAACACTCTATTTTGGGCAACACTTATCCATTTCAACCCACACATTCTTTTACTTTCATCCACCTATCTTTCTTATAGCCTTTCTTTCACCATTTTATATTCTCTCGGGTACAATTCCAGCACTTATTTTGCCCAGCTTTCGTCCGTTCTTCTAGCTACGAGATTCGCCCATTGCCATTTCAATCTCTTCACTCTCTCCATTATATCCACTACCCTTGTCATACTTCTCACCCACTTATTCCTTTTCCTATATCTCCATATATGTATGTATACTAGTATACATAAAGGGAAACACCCCTTTGCATTGTCTTTTTGAATGATGAATTTTAGTTAATTCTGGCGAGAACGGTCGTGAAGAAAAGAGTTGTTATTTTTGACTTGTTTGATTACTTTTAAACCCATTTTTTTTGTTAAATATTATCTCAAAAAATAAATAAATGCCGACAATTAGTGAGCTTATTGAATCCAAGGGGATGAAATATTACTCAACTCTCAAGTGGTGAGTCAGGTTAAAATTGCACAGCAATTGCGGTGCAGTTCAAAAGACGTTAAAAAGATTTTATAAAACCAGATCAAACATTATAAACCCTCGATCTGGAAAAAAGGATTTAAATGGTAGCAGAAAAGCATGTTTCAGAACGCTTATGATTAATTATTTGTGCATAAAAATTTCGACAAAAATGGGAGTACTCCAGATTTTTGGTCAACGCTGAACGTACATTTTTTGAATAAAATCTTGTTTTCATATTAAAATTACGTTGTTTTGGTGTGATTCACTCAGGCACAGGTACGTTCCATGATAATAATTAGAGAAATTGTAACGATATTACAATTGTGTTTGGGCTTCCTCATATATGACAAACAATGGAAATTGTTGCGTCGCTTGTGCGTGAATTTTTTTTATGTAGAAAATATTCGTGAAAACTTTTCCTCGTTCTGTTGCTTTTTTTTTTAATTTTAGTATTAAATAAAGTAGGACGTGATTATTATACGAATTAACGGCTGATGCGCTTAATGATTTGCGTGAAATTATTGTTTAGAACACGTGTGACAATGATGAATCCAACACTTTCATTGACAAAACAACGGAAACATACCGGGAGTATTGAAAACGGCCCTATAGTGAAGTGAAATGATGATATTACATTCATTTGGAAATGCAATCACATAATATAAAACTTCAATGTGTATATTTTATACACATTGAATGTTTTTCTAAAGAAATTAAAAATAATAGAAAGCTTTAAAATATTTTCCAAGAATGTTAAAGGAATGTATGTATGTATATAAAATAAAAAAAAACATATATTTATGTATGTATAAGATAACTGTATAGTGTATTGGGTACACTTACATAAATTTGAATATAGAATATACATAGAGATGATATCGTATATCATTTAAAGTAGTCATCTGTAGAAGTTACTGACCGTAATGGGTGAGTAGATCTTACAAATAGTTACGAAATGGAGGTTAACGATTCTGACGTGCAGATTTCCCCATAATCATATTTTCTTCGACTTTTCGCAGTGCTGTTGAGAAATTGAAATGTTGTCCAGTAAAATTTCGTACCCGACATAAAAACAATTGTCGATTGTGACTAATTACCAAAATGACACTATTAAAACCACTCTCGCTATCTAGATTTCACGATGGCAATGGGTATCCTTCAATTGTAAATATGCAAATTCGACAATGGTTTCGGTGAGAATCCGTTTAAAAACGGGTATTCAGAAGGTTTTTTTGCCCTTGGGACCCCACGGTTGGCTGCACCTCGTTGCAATTTTAATGGGGGCGAAAAAAACACATACGGGGAAGTCGAAATGTATGAACGTTTGTTTCATACCATGTATAGGTATGCGCATACATACATACATACATACATATGTGTATTTTTTTATTTTATTTTAATACACATACATACACCAGTGTCTTCATAGGCTACCCCAATATGACACTGTGGCTATATAAAACATAAATAACGCACATTTTATATTAAGACATACAGGATATCATTTTATTAGATGATAAAATAGTAGAAATAGTAAATAATTATTTATATTTAGGTCAAATAATAGACATGTCCGGTAGTAAAGAAAAATAAATAAAGAGACGTATTAAAATACGATGGAGTGCATTTGGACGAATGAATGCGGTTTTTAAATCAAAAATGTCACTTTGCCTGAAGAAAAAGATCTTCGATCAATGTGTTTTGCCAGGGATAACGTATGGATGTGAAACTTGGAAATTGAACACCAAAACCAGCCAGAAGTATGGAACGTTGCATGTTTGGCATAACGAGGAAAGACAAGAAACGGAATACGTGGGGGAGAAATATGACAAGAGTAGTGGATAGAGAGAAAGAGATTGAAATGGTAATGGGTGGGCTACGTGGCTAGAATAATGGACAAAGGTGGACAAAAGACGTACTTAGAATTGTAACCGAGAGAATGAAACAGGGTAAAAGAAAGACCGCAATTAAGATGGGTAGACGAAATTAGAAAAATGTGTGGGGTGAGATGGATGAGAGTTGCGCAAAACAGAGACGAGTGGAAGCGTTGTGGAGAGGCCTTCATCCAGCAGTGGATGGTGAATGACCGTAAATGATGATGATGATGATGATATATAAAATATATAAAAATACATTTAATTTTATTTAACAAACATTCACGTGCTACACAAAAAATTTGAAGGAAAAATAATATGTATGTATGTATTAACTTTTCATGGGAATTGTCCATAAAATCTTTTACAGTAAACATTGAAAAGTCAGTACGTCATAGAATTTCCCTCATCTATTATATCGCATGTAAATACATATGTATATACATACATATGTAAGTATTATATTTACATATATCTGATTTGGCTTATCAAAGAAATGATAATGTATAGACAGGTTTTTCGAGACTTCTTATAGTATGATAATTATAAAAATAAATATCCGAGTTGTATTTACGTTTCGCCTGTATCTACAGTGTAAAGAAAACCGGAAATGTTAACCTTTTAACTTCAAATTGTTAAACAATATGGTTCGGCGGTTGAACTCGTTCGCGTCACGTACAATTAAAACTTGATTCACACCGGAACCGAAAGTCAAACTTTGTAATGGTTCAAAAATACTGATTACAATTTTTTCATTGCAAAAAAAATCGAAAAAAGCTGTTGCGAAAGCAACGATAAAAATTTTCATTCATCGCAATCGAATATTTAAATTTTTATAAAACATAATATAAAACCAACCGCAAAACGCATTCAGTCAAAAACATTTCTATTGATTAAAAAAGCCTATCTTTCAAATATAATTTCGCAAAATTATGTATGTACGTAACTATTTAAATACACAAAAAAATAACTCGGTGTGATTGATCTGTATCGTTTTTATTTTAACATTTAGCATTGTTTTATGTGTGTTTTATAACAATACGAAAATGATCACTATCAACTATTCATTAAGAGAGTTTTCATTTACAAAACGTTTTCCCAGTTAAACTTGACCGCGTTATATGATTTATATTGAATTTAAAACACTATAATTTATGTGTAATAATATAACATAAGAATTCACTTTACATAAAAATGTATCGGCAATAAATTGCAAGTGATGCTCTCCTCAATTAATTGCATCATCCTTTACATTCTTACATACATACTCTTGTTCTAGAAAGTACACGCATGTACACATTCACTTATTTAAAATACACTTCTTCGACTCTATCCATTCGAGCACAAAATTTTCCATCGCCAAAAATTATCGTTTGTCTAATTTGTTCGCATAACCAAATTGCAACATAGGCACTTTTGTGCGTTTAAGTAGATTATCGCGCCGGAGATCTAGAACAGCGCTCCACATTTACATCATCCATACACCACGTTCTACAGCAGCATCCAAATTTCCACCGGATTCGGCTTGGAAAACATTCACACGCCCAACATTATAATATTTCATACCTACCTTTATAATAAAAGTCGTAGCGGACGACCCGAACTTGATACAGCGCCGAAGTCGTATCGAATTGATTTATTGCGGTGGACATCGAATCGAAAAGCAATCTTGGAACTTTAATTCCGAACGTAGTGTGTTTTTTTTTAATTGTATTGATCGTCGGAGTTGTTAGGCTGTAGTTGCCAAGGTTTTGGATATCGCACTTGCATATCCCCTACAGGCACGAAACGAAGAAATTACTGGACACGTCATTTGGGGGAAACAACATGAGTCACTTCCGGAGGGAAGCACCTGAAGGGTCACATCCTGTCTGCGATCGGCGCCGCGGAACGAATGTATATATCCGACAAAATTCAATTTTTTAATAAAAATATTCACACTCTATACTGCAATAGAAATTAGACAGTGAAGTTGATAGTTTATCCTTGAAAAGATAAAAAAAATTGTTAATTTTTCTCAATATTTTAGAGGATTGTCTGTAAAGTTTACTAATTTGATTATGTTGTACTGTTCAATATAATGGATAGAATTAAATGAAGCCACGAATAGAAAAAATAGAAAATAATAAAATGGATTTCAATAATCGATATGGTTCCATAATAAATTGCACAAAATCTGTGAAAATTGGCTACAAGTATCGGTCTATATTTATTTTATATGGAAGAAAGTACTCGCAATAATCTTTGTTCAAAAGTGAAAAAAACAGACAGAAAAATTCATTATTCCCTGTATTTGTCCGAAAGGGACCATTTTACTAAAAGAACTACAGTAAATTTTACCTAAATAGTCAGCTAGCGGAATGATCGGATAAAGTATCAGTGAAGTAAAAAAATATACGAGATATAACGAAAGCCTATAATGCAAATTTTATAAGATATAGTGTGAAAAAGTTATAGTTATAGGGATTTAAACAATTAAAATCTGACAAAACGAGTGGGGGGCGGAAAGTCAAACATACATATAAGGCTACAGGCTAGTGGCAAATGGTTAGCTGTCATCGTCTCCAAAATTTTTGTATTCTTAAACGTGTTTATTACGATTATATTTCAACATTGAAATAGCGCAAGCAACTGAAATCTCTATTGGCGGCCAATCCTCGCAAAATGGCAAAGTTTTAAAGCGATCGGAAGAATATAGGAAATATTGACCGATTGGCGAAGTAAATCTAATATAAACCTTGTAAATAAAAAAAAGAGACTCATAGTATGTATATACGAAAGTCTAATCTTGTTCATGTTTTAATCATAGATTGATATTATTTTCTCGCTGTTGTTCTCTCCACTGTTGATAAGTGAGACAATCATTCTCCTCTATATTTGTCCGAAAGGGACCAGTTTACCAAAAGAACTATGTAAAAATATAATTTAAAATATACAAGTTTGGTCATTTTCTCTGGAGCATCTAGAGTGGAGTTCCAAGTATCCAATCAATTAGTAATTGAATTTTTTTAGCAATATATACCTCGCCGAATCTATTATACAATAATAATGATCTCGAATCAGTATAATTTAAAATAAATAATGATTTCTATGCTATGGCATGATTCTGCACAATAATTTTCAGTATAAAATTTAATGTCATCCTGCTTTCTATAGATGTTTCTTAAGCCGCGTGAAATTAACAATATGTATACATACATACATTTGCCTACACTTTCGATAATATTACTTTATTTATTTAGACTTGACTTGAAAACAATTATGAATTATGTAGATCAAAGTTTGTCGTATTAAATTACACGTGTAGAAATATTCTACACGAGTGGTCACCGTACATTAAAAGATTCAATGCTTCATGAACGGCTTATAAGCTTCTCAATTCGCATTCCTGCATCATAATGATAATAACACATCCGAGTGTAAATTTAAGACAGTTGAAGATGTAAGATTATCACACTCGTTAACAACTATTAGGTACATCCTAAATGAAATATCCAAATATTACAGGAAGAATCGGATTAATCTCAATATCAAAGACCTTTGTTTGCTTTCAGTTTTAGTAGATAGGCTCAGGGCTGATGGTTAATTATCCTCACCTAATTACACCTGACAGTGGAATTTTCAATAACCTTTGTATGTATGTATGTATGTATATATGAGTTTATGTACATAGTATGATGATAGGATTTTGTGTGAGATGAGGACATCCTACAACCGACAGGCTGTTCTGGTATTTTGAGTCGTCATTATGTGATTAAGCTGAGAGTCAGTGCCATTGTCGTCTGTTGTAAAGATGTCTCGGTTTGGTAGTTTTGTGATGACCTTGTGACAAAACATGAGCTTTCCGCTCGGAAAATGCTAAAATCGCTTTCGGCTCATGTCACACTCGCTAAATCTCCAAGATCAATCTCGTTACCCATTCCAGTATTCCACCTAGATCTCAAATTACCCATTGTAAATATACATACATATGTACATTGTCTAAGTTGACGTTCGCGTGTATTCCTTCATTTAATGTTTATATTGGCGTAATTGACTAATTACTTCACAGCGAAAGCTTTCATAACAACACGTATTGATGGTTCTTTAGAAATCGTGAATTAGAATAACGAACTAAGATTACTGATTCAAATGTGAAACGAACGATTTTAGACATACTCGATTACAAGCGTGACGATTTCAAGATGTCAAACTATTTGCTAACTAATGAAGTTAGTCTTGGGAAAGATTTTTTCTCCGGTGATTTCCCGTCGTCTTTTTTTACATAGAGTGTAAAGTGTGAATGGACAACGATTTTGCGTAATAAAATGAAATTAGTTGAGGCTAATATTGTATGGAATTGTCTCAATTTAAAAGACGAAACTACCTAGGATAAAAAAAAAACACCCACGGTGCAATTTTTTGTCGCATCTTAGGAAAAAATCATTATAACGCTATTTTACAATGAAATTCAAACCAGAATCCTTCTGAATACTAAACTATAAAAGAAAACTCCAACTAATTAATGGTATCAATATTTATTTATTTAAGTTTGGACAATTGTGGCATTACAGGAATCCCGAATACACCAAAACGGTCGAATGAAAATACAGATGAGAAAAAATAAAAATATATACATATA
The DNA here is from genome assembly GCF_051622035.1 of Arctopsyche grandis. NCBI lineage: Eukaryota > Metazoa > Arthropoda > Insecta > Trichoptera > Hydropsychidae > Arctopsyche > Arctopsyche grandis. The sequence continues at coordinate 23,851,693 of NC_135359.1, forward strand.
TGGACATACATATACACAAACAAAAATACTTTTAGACACAATCTTAAAAAAAAACTAAAGCATTGTAATAGAAGCAAATAAAATAAAAATTTCAAGTAATGAGTTACAAAGTAGGGAATGTCTTGCATCTACATACAGCAAGTATCAATAAATAAGAACCAGCTGCAAATACAAAACATCCCTATGAGGCCCAAATGGAAGATCAAAATTCCACTCATACATCACATTCAATTATGAAAATAAGGACGAGCGCAGGCTACCAGACAAATAGGCTAAAATAATCTCCGATAATTTACGCTTACTAAGGATGGAAAAATATCACATTCAGGCTCAGCAGCAACGATTTCATTGAAAAGTCGGATAGCTCCTTGAATAAGAGCCATTCGATAAAGAACTGCGCGGGCAGGAGGTACGACCATATTGTAAGTTGATAATAACAACTTGCATCTTATAAATGTTACTTCCTTGAATAAACCAGTGTTTTTTGCGAAGAAAAAACAGTTTTAGAAATCAAAATTCATCGTGAAATTCGGTGAAATTACAAAGCCTATGGCAATTAAAGACAGTGTTACATCGTAACTAAATTATGTTCCAAAGCGTTATACGAGACAAACTACCGACAGCCGTTACTTCCGATTCGATTAAAACAACGCCTTCCGACATGAAATTGATATTTATACGAGCGTGTTGGCGAAAAGATGCATATGAGAATTTTCATGAATAACCAACGAGCGTGGAGAACAACAGCTAAACGACCAAACACATAATAATATAATTTTCAGTTATAACATTTGCCGTGCGATATTATTTTATCACTATCGTTGCGTCGGCGCTATCTCCCGCTGCGAACCGATTACCAACGCTTCGATCGGACCTGGTCTGATTTGGAAATGTTTTTTTTTTTTCGGACAGTCTAAATTTGCCGGAAAAATTGGTATGACGGAGCCGGAAGGAGGTGGGGTGCAAACGAGGGTTGGATGACCGCTCTGACCGAGCAAACCAGCGTCCGTGGAGCGGTAGCGTTAAACTGGCCAGCTGGTTTGCTCAGTGACAAACCGTCAGACCAGGGATTGTTAACGCGATGACGCAACCCAGATTGTGCATATTCCATAATGTGAATCCGTGTATGTAGTTATTTGTACGACTTCTGGATTAAATAGTGCAGACGTGATTACTGGACGGATCGTTACATATTAATATTTTACTATGACGGTTTATGTACGTACTTATAAGATGAATACGAGTAAATGGTATATTACACCCAAAGCTGATTAGTGGCGTCAGGGCCCCAACATAAGTACAAATGTGTGCAATGCACACAGGCGACCGGAAGAATTGAGAGACGAAAATATTATATTCCTTAAGAAATACGAAACAAGACATCGTACTTTTTAAAATGCATTTAGGTTGTCCTGTTGTATATGTACTTTTGGATTGCTGTTGCAAGTTACAACTTGTAACACACCTGAACTATAATTTGGGGAAATAATGGGATAGTAGTTATAGCTTCGGTTCGCATAGAGCTAAGTCTTTTATGTTATATTATCTTTGCGACTGCCACATGTATTTTTTCAAGGAATATTGGTTGGTCATCGAAAGAACAATTTCCTAGATGTGGGATTGGGCGTTCAGAGTATCTCTTGTCATCTCGTCCTGTTCAGAACTAAACGTTTTGGTTTTCTGTCTGTGTTTTTGGTTAATTTTTATTTTTTCTATACTTCTCACAAAGTAAGATTTTTGTTCAATTTCATTTTCATCTACATTTTAATTTTTTTTTTTATTAATATGATTTATATAAATGCTGATAAAATTAAAGAGCGGCCCATTTAAGTTTTCACGCTGGCGACTGAACTCATAGGCGCGGCTCTGAGTAGCGTGTGCGAAGTGTGCGATGCACACAGGCGCCCCAGAGGAAGAGGCACCTAAAATACGTCAAAATACATGAGATCAATTTTAAAACGAAAAATTAATGAATGTATCAGAGCACCGTGCTTCTTTGAAAAAAAAACCATTGAAAATTATATGAACAATGTTTAAATTTTATTAAAAATATATCCGGATTATAAGAAAACTCCACAAAACGGAGAAACAACTATTTTAAAAATTTTCTAGTGGCCGACCTTCTCCACATGCACTACTGGACAACCTGTTGATCCCCTACGGCTCTTCACAGCGCGAATTACTTAACGCATCGACTTACGTTAGTTCATGCCTAAAGTCACTTGTGGATTCGACATAAGATTGTGTTTTTGCTATAATATTTTGTGAATAGAGAAAGAACATAATGGAGATGGCTTGCAAATATTTGGAGAATTATTTATAATTCGGAATATTTTAACTTTCCACCTCCTAGCATGGCAAAGTACACACACAGATACAGGCCGATCTTGGTGATGCCACACTAGGAGAGCCGTCCCCAAAAAAATGGGATAAGGGTATAAGAAAAGAAGAAAAAGTAGAGAATCATTTGTAAGATCAGTTCATCACATAATTAATGTGACATATGGATAAGATATTGATCCATTTTTTGATTTTTTTCTTTAAAATTTATTAAAAATCAGAATCAATTTTATTAAATTTATGTATGTATTTTCAAACGCATAGTTTGCTTTGGCAAACTGACTTGGAACACGCACACAAAATACCTGAAGAAATTTTGTAGAAAAGTATTACCCCGTGAGGTAGCACAGAAGGGGTTGTAAGAAATACGCGTATCTGTGAAAAACCGAGCACAATCAGAATACATATTTTCCTTTAGAAAAGTCGGATAACAAAGAAGACAGTTCTATTTTAAGAGCTTGATTATCAAATTGAAAATTTGAACCAGGAGATTTATATACATATGCATGTACATATGTATGTATTATATAGTAACTACATATTTACAAGTGGATGTTAAAAAAATCGATGAAAGAAAAACCAACAGTGGAATATGGGCCGTCCACCTTAATACAAGAAATCCGCTTTAAAATTGCAATCTTCTCGTGAATGAAGAGTGGTCATCATAAGAACCGTACTGTCCCACCCCTCATCCGGCCACTACGAAACTTCGGTCAATTGCTACCATTGTCTTCGACCGACAGATATAACAGTGCTTCAGTGCAAAATATTGTAATTGTTTCCACGCATCGCGGATCGGCCGTTACCGATTTACAATCATAGCCCGAATCCGAATCGTAATCGATATGGCTAGTCCGAATAAGTAACGCAATTTTCGATTTTGATTACACGTCATTTCAAATTTATTTACTAGATCGACTTTACTTGAACGTTATGTAATGTAATATCATCCAATTTTCGAAAATCATTCTAAGATACATACATACATACTATGAATGTACTATTAACTATAACATCCTTCTAAATCTCCCACTACAAAGTAATGATTACGATAAGAATGAAAATCGTGAAATCAACCTAGTATGGCTAATATGACTGTTTGGCTAATACAAAATGTGCTGCTTTTACGAAATTTGCTAATTGGATTAATTAGACAAATAAAAAATTATCAACTCACTCATATCTAAACTTGAAAGAATGGAACATTACTATTAATCACTAAATTTTAATTAAGTTTATTAACATTCTCACAACTAAACAATATTAGCAATGCAATTTTTGTTTATTTTTTCTATTTGCGAAATGTCTTAATAATAAATTTAACATGTGTCTAATTATAAATATAGTATGTTCAGAAAATGTACATATATATGTACATATGCGTGTACATTGGGTACATCGAAAACAGCGAATTTTGGAATTTTGAAATAGCTCGAGTTGGAAAAAACGTATCATGGGAATCCGTAAAAAATAATGCCGCCAGCTTTAATTTATAAAAGTCGTAAATTTTATCGATTTTCGAAGGTTTTTTTTTAATTCAAGCTTCTTTTTAGTAGTTTATTATTTTTAATTCACCTTATCATATAAATTAATTAATTTTAAATTTAAAAAACCTCACATGTGATGTTTCTTCACATTGCTACAGGTACGAAAATAAATCTGAAACTTCGTCGCGCGTACCTCAAAAGCCAATGTTATCGATGTTCCTTAAACATAATTTATCACGTCTACTAACTACTAAATATGTATTTTGATCGAATTAAAAAAGCACAACAAAATAAAAATAAAAAAGGTAATTAAATAATACTGTATCAATGAATAATATTCATTTTTTAATTTTAATTCAAAATTTAAAAAAAAGTAGTTAATATTTCAAAATTGATCAAAATATAAAATTATTTCATTACGAATAAGTATATTTACCTAATTATTCGACACGATTTCGGAGACCGTGCTCACACACTCGACAATAAACCCGTTGGTTGTCGTTTAGATGCATTTTGGACAAAAATTAAAAGCACATACTATTTAATTACATTTGAATCATTCAAGTAGGTTAATACGTTTGACCTACTTGGTTTCACATTCGCTTTAAAACTAAAAACTAAATTCAATTGTAAAAACACAATAATTCTGATACTTCACTGATAATATGCAAATGAGCACAAGAAAAGCTCCGAACAAAAGAATTTCCTTGGCCGACAGATTAAGTAATTATTAAGCATCATTACGCTCCATACATACATATATAACTGTCCGAAATTTCGCAAAACGGATAAAATTTAAAACATTCAATGAATTGCAAAGAAGTAAACCAATTTTATAAATTCTTAGCGCTATCGGATCGCGTTACATGAAAGAATACACATGTATTATATTTTATTTTTATTTTATTTTATTTTTTGAAAAATCAACAGACAACAAGATGTAGACATGCATAAAAACAAAGAGTAAATATATAATATATGTATATATAACATCCGAGTCCAATTACAGATTATATAATATTTCATAACAACAACCAATGTATAATCCATATGTAAATAAATCCTTTACAGAAAACGTATACAGGGTACACACGGCAATGCGAAAATCTTTTACTCGTAAATTCGTGATAAATAATAATAATTTTATTTTCATATCGCTATATCACAGGTCTGAGCGATTTCCTTCGATGCGAAATTTCGTATTGTGCTATTCATTCATTCGAACGCAACTTCTTTGAATATTGTTCCCACAGCGAAATTTATTGTTCTTATCGCGTTGAAAAACTAAAAAACGAATCTACTGACATCTTTTGCATAATTCATGTCCATTCAGAGTGCAACACTTTGCCGGGAAACAGATCCAGATCGAGAGAGATCCGGCGAAAACGCAACCGCCCAGGAAAACACGAATTTTCACCAAATCCAAACAGACAGTGTGAGTCAATAGTGATTTAAAAGAAAAAAAAACAAACCCACTTTCAATGAAAGCCATTCAAACTTTCAAATACATATTTATTCAGAGTCTATGCAGGTACATCGGAATATATGTATGTATACCTACATATATGAGTATGATTCAAAGGTCCATTTTTTCACTGGTTTGTTTTTCGGTTAAACTTCGGTCTATTTATCCGTTCAATCTGGTACATCGCATTCTCGAGACCCAATTGTTATGTGAATCGGTCAGTGTGCGCATCGATTATATTTTCCTGTTATATCATTAATGTTTTATTTAGGGCTTGTGGTTGTTTGTAGCCAGCATGCTCCAGTTGCGGTGGACTCGGACACCACAACACCCACTTGCACATAACTGTCAGTATGGTTGTTTATCCACTCATTTCCAATTTAGATGATGATAATGCCGAGCATGAAGTGTAATGAGAATTCCTGGGGCGATCGACCCGTCTGTCCATTGTGCAAAAATTTAATTCGGAATTGCATCGCCAATCTATTCGCGTAATAGTCGTCTGGCCGATGGTTGTATGAATTCATTGGCAATTTATTAGCGTTCTATTAAACGTGAATGCATGATAAAAGTGAATGTTTGAATTTACAAGTATAATCTCAAGTCTGAAAAAAATTAAATATAATTAAGGTGAAAACATGTGTTTAATTTGTACAAGCAATTATAATAATCATTGCTAAAACTATGTACATACACAAATATCGGCAAGTGAATCTGTTGTACAATGTCTCTATGTATTTTGTTAAAACGTCAGTTCGCTAAACTTACGGTCACAGCACAAGTGGAACGTTTGAGCAAATAAGTTTTAATTAGAAAATACCGTTTTAACTATTTTTTTTTTGGATCAATGTTTCACTCTAGAGAACAACGAGAGGTCTAGGTTAATTATTTTCGGCAGAAAAATATTTATTAGGTATTACATTTTCCATATTACAAAACATTAATTTTAAGCACTGCTCTTATCAAACTGAAAACTTCTGTTAAATTATAAAATACAAGATTTAATAAATATCTGCTCGACTTACGGGGATTGAGAACAAACAGCTCGAGACGATAATTTTAATTATAAATTTCGATTAAACAATAGCATACCGTTAATTGAATTAGAATTAAAATTAAGGTGAAAATTTGTGATAGTTATCAACATCATCATCATCATCATATGCTACAGTTCACTACCCACATTCATCTAACGAATCAAACACAATGTCCCAATATCGTCCAACGATCTCGCGTGTGGCCTTCTTTGCATCATTTTATATTATCTTGGGTACCATTCCATGTAGTAGTTCTTCTGTCAACCTTTCATCCATTCCTCAACATGATTGACATTTCAATATGTTCATTCACTCCAATATGACAGCAAATCTTAATATATGTACCTCCCGTTTTCCGTGTCTCTTCCTCAATGTATGTACACCAGCGACTCCCCCTTGAGTCCCGCATTGTCTCACGGGCGAGTTGCGTCAATTTCTCTTCCGATACGTACAATATCTAACAATTAAATGGTAAATTTTTAACATTTAATAATAAATGTTAAAAATATGTCCATTATTTTTTCCAAAAAAATATGGCCATTACTATAGTTGATAACTGCCAAATATGTTTATATGATGTTGGGATTAGTTGTCCGTAACACTCACAATTTTAACAATATGAGAATAGTTATCTTCTTTACATATATATAACGCGTTAATACGCAGCATATTAGAGACTGGATCCTTAATTTGGAATCCTAGGGAGGTAACACACTGTCTACAGATTGTGCGAATAAAAATAAAGTTTCTTCGTTATATGTACATGAGAGAGTTTGGCTACTATCCCCTACTATTTCTAAGTGCATTTGTACAGGGAGCTGTGGGTTATGATTCCTTATCTTCTCGTAGAGATTTGCTGCTAGACATCGGAGTATTCCGTCCGCTCTTTACTATGTACTAGTCCGATACTACTGAGTAGTATCTCACTTCGGTAAATTGTTGAGAGGTGAGATTGACAACCATTCGGTGCTTCAAGAGATGAAACTATGGGCCACCATATGTATGTATGTATGCTTCCGCAAGTCTCGCACCCGTCCCTTAATCTATGAAGTCAAGGCGAGAACTAGAATCCTGGCTGAACACCCATTGCTCAGGCTCTCAATGCCTGAACCTGATAGCGAATCACGTCGACGTCTTTTCAACGAACCTTTCCAATTCTATTACTTACTAGTGTTGTGCCCATTTTTTTCAACGGGTGGTTTCGGAAAGGAATTGATACACGAATTAAAATAAAATTATATGTTCTATATAAATATAATGTAAGGTAATTTATAGGCGCGCGTGCGTACGTAATATTAATCATAGTAAAAAGTGCGCGCATTACACGCTCACTAGTCCAACCCGTTCGAAATTATGAATGAATGTGTGTGTGTGTGTTTGTGTGTAACCCGTCGCTCAGCCTGACGTCGCGCATGCCTGTCATAGCTCGGCCTGACGTCACATGACCCCTCCCCCCACTTCCACGCTACCACGCTTTCCCGCGTATTCTCGATTGACTCTGATTCGCTGTTTATCCACGGTCTGGCACATACGCACATGCATACACAGATCGCGTCCGTTTTTATATATGTACATACATATGAATGTATATTATTTTTAATTTTAAAATTTGTTTCTTTATTTATTTTCTCTCAATTTGTTTTGCATTACAATTTTTATATGTTTATCATGTTCTTTCTTGATTTTTTTTCTTATTTTTGTATTTTTTCTGTTTCGTGTGAATTTTTTTTGTTGTTTAAATGTTTGGCCACAGTGTCGTTTTGGGCAACTGTAAAGACACTGCAAACCATTATTTTAAAATAAAATATGTCGATTGAAATACATATTGTGATGCATAACATAACAGGCACCGATTTCTGTTTTGACTTCGTTAATTAAATATTGAGAGCACTCATCGGAGATTCGAACACATCTCATACTAGGGCTGCGTGCATAACAATAGTATATTAATTTAATGAACCAATTCTCACGAGCGTAATATGTACAACATACATACATACGAATATTACGCACGCACATCATCACCTCAAACGAGAAGCGCAAAAAAATGTCGCTCTTCACCCACATACGATGAGAAACAAACCCATTTCGATCTAAACGATTTCATTCTTTGTTGCAGGTCTTGGGAGCATCGTCACGCGTCACTCGGCCGTCATCAGCTCGAGGATTGTCATCGAGAGGCGACTTTCATCTCGATTGTGTCCCGGCCATGACAAACGTCAATTATTGCGATGTGTGACTTTCCACATTGTTCCACGGCCGTCGAGGATGCGATATGGGAAACCAGTGCGGCCCGCGGTGGCGACAAGGCGTTGGGAAAATCGGAAAAAATTAGAAACCGATGACTGATGAGCGAAATGCGCGAAAATTTCGCCAGAGTTAGGTTAAAGCGGAGTGTCACCGGCGAAGAGGTCCAAATGGCCCGGAGACGATTTTTATTAACATTGAGTGGCATCACGGACGCCCTGTGCAGTTTAGTGTTAAGGAAAAGTGTCGTGACGTGCGTGTGGATATGGTGGTGTATGGTCGCGACTTGTGTCGCTGCGACCAACAGACCTCCCCGTTTCCTGATCGACGGACAGACGGAAATTGTGATACGGTTGAAGGAAGGACCGGACACCCCTGTCGGTGAGTCCGAAAATCACTTCCTGTTGTTTTAATTTTAATCATCGCCTCGGTCCGTGTTAAATAACCTTACGGTGATGCTGCGTAATCGATGATTTTGCGCGATGTATGGTGTGTACTATCACGCTAGAATCGACCGTGAGCATTATCATGTAATCACGGTGCGATGTAATTGGTGAGGTAATATGCACACGAATTGAGATTTCACGGTTTGTTCTTGAAACGATCAACATATTACATATGTGGTTACAAGACTTTCAAGTATTTCACACGGGATTCAAATTATTTCTAACATAATTATAATTTACTAGAATGTACCCGATGAAATATCATCGCATGGGTGTAGGCATTTTTTTTTTTAATACCTTTTAAATATATTTAATTTGATATTCATATTTAACGTTCCACAATAACGCATGCAATTCCTATTTATCGATGTGTTTCAATAAGTAAATGTTTCAGTTTCAAATGAATACTTAATAATCAAATTAAATTACAGTAATGATAATTTGTCGGGAAAACGCAGGCGGCGAACACATTTGAAATTATGCAATTGTTTGTTTATTTTACCCTTACAACGCAGTTGGCGACGCGAACACATTTGAAATTATTGCGTTGCAATGCCACTCATTCCTGTTTTCCCGTTCCCGTTCCCGTTTTTTGGGCTATTTTTTTTCAGAAACCATCGCGGGCATACACACAATAACTCGTGTATGTTTCATCGCAATCAGTTGTTTAATATGAAAAAAAAATGCTAAAAACTACCTACCTACCTACATATAAACAATAGAAAAATTAACTAATTAAATAAATTTTCAACAGATGGCGGTAAATGCACCGAGACTTAGGTCTATTTGCCTAGAGGAAACATTGGTAGCAAACAGTATATATAGAAGTTTTTTTCGTTTGTTGTCTAACAGTGTATATAGAAGTTTTGTAACGCACATATGTATGTATGTATATCGAATCGAAACGACTATTATAGTACGGCGAGCGTTATCTCAGACAGACAGACATACACATAGAATAGCGATATTATATACATAGATGATATACATAAATATGATATAAATATATGTATATTTACATATATATAAAATAACAAGAAAATAAAACAGTATCAATGTATTTACTTGATCATATGTTCAGCATCTTTCAAATCAGGTGGAGCAGACTGTTGATGATTTCTTGTCAACGTCATATTTGACACACACACACACAATACTTAATGGCTATTTACTTTTCACAAACACAGCATTTATAACGCGAACACTAATTAATTACGTTTTATATTTATTTAAAACGAAAAATTCAAATTTTTACACGAAAAAACAAATGAATCCCCGTACTACATAATTTGAAGAAAAAATACTGTTATTCATATTGTAAGCGAAAGTTTCTTTATACTTTTGATGAATATGACCGATTGCTTTATCAGATACTAAAGCATGCTTTTAACTATTTAAATTTAGAAACACACGAACACTTTAAAACGATTCAAATGTCGTTAATTTAGCCCAGATAACGGACAACCGAAACTAAACTACCTATTTAGCTGTTGGGTAGCTTAGCAACTGATCAACTGATTTCAAATTGAATACATAAGCAAAAGAATCACAGGCATAAAAAATTTATTAAAAAATTGCGGTCCACCCTAATATTAATTTAATCGTAATCACCATTTACAGGCATTCGCCATCCACTGCTGGATGAAGTCCTCTCTAACACGTTCCATTCGTCTCGGTTTTGGGCAACTCTCATCCATCTCATCCCACACATTTTTCGATTTCATTCATCCATCTCCCCTATTCCCTTTTACATTCTCTCAACATTAATTTATGAAGTCGAAATATGGTTAGGAATCTAAATGAAATTTTGATCGTTTTCCAACTATAGAGAAATTTCCAGTTTCACAACTATTTTAACAGAATTCTTCCAAATTTTCCATATAAATCATATAAATATAAGAAAGGGCCAAGACACACAGAGAGGAAAGCGGCACGTTTTTTTAGATAGTTTTGCAAAAAAGGAAAATAAAAGTTAAGACGTATATTTAATACTATGGCACCCAGATCTAAAATTCAGTATTGACATAGATTTGACTTTCGTCCTATATTTGAAGAAATGTATAAGAAACTTGTCGAAAAAAAAACCCCCTGCGGTGTGAAACATGCTTTTTCACCGAAGGAGGCCAAGAACGCGCCCGTACTACTCGATTCAGTGTGTTTGCGCCTTCAGATCTTTTTAGTCATATTTAAAAAATATATACTTACATCATAAAAAAAATCTGATATCATTTTCATCCATTAATATTGAGTCGGAGTTAGTTGTAGTCGTAGTAGAATTTTTCAAGCAATCTCTTATTAAAGTTATATTTTTATTACGTTTATTCAATATATCATTTTTTTATTAAAACCTACCACCAGTTGAACGTATTTTCTTATTAACCAATCTTATGTGTATATTTATTAACTTACAAAAATCTTATTTTACTTCTCTCACTTTAATTCTCTTATAGTTTACTTCTCTTACTTTACTTACATATTTGCTCCATGGAAAATAGCCTCACCAATTTAAGAAAATTTGTTAATGGTCGGAAATTAAAATTCATTTGATTTAAAAACAAATGACATTAATTTTATAATATCCAGTTTAAAGCCACCCATTTTCAAAAAAAAAATAATGCTTCGAGTGTCACGTCTAATCCAAATTTGAATCATTCGATACAGGTTACACGAGATGAAAACCATCACAATATCGTCACAGATCAGATGCTTCCGTCGAATATTAACCTCAGTGTTACGCAACTTTCATCGTCAGAATTGTAACGCGTTATTTACCCAGAAACGTAATTACATATCTCAATGGCGTCACGCTGAAATAGATCCGGTATTGTTTCGGTAGTAAAAGTCGTGCAGGTAAAACGCAGCGCGACACACTAAATATAATTGGACCTTCTACTTTCTTCATTGTCAACTTGTTATCGACTACAAACAAACGAAAATAAAACAAGAAATATATATATATATACATATGTATACCTATATAATAAAAAGAAAACTCGCGCAAGTTAGATACAAAACAATACAAATTAGTCATTATCATGGTGCACACTCCATTACGCGATACTCTGCAATTCGACATCTGATATGTTACACGCGTGTGAAATACATGTTGTATTTAGAGAAAGTTTGCTTTTAAATCCGTGAAAAATACACAATTTCGGATCAGTAAACAGTGCTAGTTTAAAATTACACGAATTTCGAACTAAAACAAATTGCCGGTCAAGCCAATCAATGCCGCACCAAGAAATTGGAAAACTGGCCCAAACGTTATTATTGCTTTTCAATAATGAAAACGAAATTGTAAATTATCATTTCACGGTACTAACAGATGTATCGTCGAATTATAATTTATACAAATATTGCTTTTATGAAGGCGAATATAAATTTATAAAATATCAAAATGGCAATTGCGAATTTCAATTTAGTCAACATACATATATACATACCAGTGACGTGCCGTGAAAATGCCCGTTTTTTTTTTGTAGCACAGCCTCACGTGTGCACGAGCAGGATACGAGGGGACTCGGTATGTTGTCACCTAGCCCCTTGTAAATAAGGGAGTGCAATAGGGATTATAATATCGATAAATCGGTTTACCGGTAAATCGGCAAAATTTAGCCACAGGTAGATTTTAAAATTTACCGGCAATTACTGGAACCAATTTTATTTTATCACGAATTAAGTATATGTATGTATATACATATTGGCATATGATTGCATGATTAATATTACATTAAAAATCGATGCAAATGACGTACATATTGTGGATTAGGTTGTCTGGAATTTATTTATTTTTAGTATTAAATGTGGAAAATTGATAAATTTACCGGTAACACAGACCGACCAAATCATAATAAATGCGATCGGACGGTTGTTTCAATTATGATGGAAAATTTCAAATGGAGCAAACTTTAAATACATATACATATATAAATAAAAAATTAAATTTATATATTATTACGAATTTACTTTAATACATTTATATGCCATTATTCACCTGAGATGTATTTTAATTGGTTATGATTCAATCTAGGTTAATGTTTTTAGAAAAATAATCATATACAGTTACATATCTAATCCACGGTTTTTTCATTTACCGGTAAATACCGATATACCGGTAGTAGGAAATATCATTTACCGTTAACCGGTTCACGAAATTTGACGGTAAATTGGAATCCCTATTGTGCGACAAAAACGGGGAGATTTTCACGGCACGCCACTGAAACATACATACATACACATGTGCATACATAGATTTTGGTATTTGTATGTTAATTTTACACACAGATTGTTTTACTTATTGATTTGACCTTATTTATCTTTAAACATAGTCTTGCATATAATTTTCTCATAATTATCATCAAAAATAACAGTAATAAAACCGAAAACATCTTTTCGACGATTAAACAGTACAGTAATAATAATAGACATATTTAAGATTAAATGTATTTAAAGTTTACTATGAATAAAAATACAATTAAATATGAATGGATATTCTGTTTTTGTATTTTGAGAATATAGCAGTTCCGTAATAACATTGAAAAAAAAAACAAGGCAACATCATTGTTTTTACATAAAGATGTACAAAAAAAAATTTTTCTCACAGAAAAAAAATATTACCGTTTAGGTGGAAGTATTTTTTCCGAAGATGTCGAGTTTGATATCAAAACATCATATTAAAAAATACAATATTAAAATTATTAAGATGCGAGAGCATCGTTCAAAGAAATGACACTTAATGTGAGTTATTCGACTGAGATGCGGACATTGTCTGCCGATTCAATACATTTCTGGGCCAACGTGCAACGGATCAGTGCAATAATTAAGCAGGTCTGTGATTAAAAATGCTAATGATACTACGCAACTCTTGAGTTTGTCGAACCGAAGATTCAAACCATCTATTCGTTGCAGGTTTATTGAAATGGGCGATTATCGTGATACATATGCTCAATTGAAGGCAATTTTGTAACGATTCTCACACGGCATCGTACACACGTGCAATGCATACAATTACGAACGGTGTTAACTGCTTTCGATCAAGTGATTCGATAGAAATCTTTTCAAATTAATGGATATACATATAAACAATATAAATTTATATGGACTGAAAGAAGAGTTAAATGCGATGAACCGGTTTGGAGCATCCGTTACGACAGGAAGGGCGCGTGCTTGCTCTTCGTCTGATACTTCCGCAATTCTACTGCAAGATTTATTAACAAGTGTTGGCATTGAAAAAGAAAATAATTAAAAGAGAAAGCTCGATGGTATATTTGAGTGAGACCACAGAAAGGTGGCCTGTAGAAGTTGACCACTTGGATTTTTAAGTAAAATATAACCTCGTAAAATGGTGCTTGCTCACATACTAGTCGAGTATTTTTACTCGTAAATTTTTAAGTAAAACGACGTAAATATTTAAGTTGACCGGAAATGGTACCTCCCCTTATAGGTGTCCTCTATTTTTTATGTTTTTGAATTCAATTATCTCCCAGGCCGCTAATCAAATCGGACTAAAATTTTTTACATGTAATATAAATTATAAATTTTATACGATTATTTCCACACCCCTGAACGTATCAAGCTGAAAATTTATATTTGTATTTTTTATGTACTCACTTAGAGCTGATAAGGTTTTGGTCAGAATTTGTAAACCGGAAGTAGTATTTTTTTTTAAAACAATTTTTCATTATTTCCTTTTGACCTTTTAAATTATTTTTATATTCTTGATATTTAATGTGTATAATAATTATAGTGATTCTGTTTTAAAAAAATAATTTGAACAAAATTCGACAACCAGAAGTAGAACTTTTGTTTTGTGTAAGTTTCCCTACATTTGCGCTTAATTTGTATCGAAAATGCCCTCATAGCCGGTATGTGTGAACGTTTATGTATGTCTAATTATCGAATTTTGTTTTGTGACCTTCATATATTCCTCAAATACATAGATATATTCATGGGTTGGTCACATCTGATTTTTTTTTTAATTAATATGCCTTTTTTCACAGGAAATCTCATCTATCGGTTGAGAGGTGTCGATGCAGATGGGGATCGCCTTCAGTTTGGAGTTCGAGATCAGCCCGGAAGCGACATATTTAGAATAGAATCCACTTCAGCCAACGAAGCCAATGTTTTCCTAGCCAAAGAATTAGATAGAGAAGTACTCTTTGATTTGAAATATTCAATTTCATTCAATAACGTGCACCTCCATATAAAGTTTCCAAAATACAATAGTCTTCAAATATGGTGTTCAGTATCAAAAAAAACCAGTTAAATATACACAGTATACAATTTGTGTCAAGGATTTTTCCTATGAACTATAATTAAACAGCAATCATAGGGGAAAAACAATGAAAATTTAAGCGGCCATACATAACTGGGTACAAAATGAATTATAAATTTATTACCATGTTTGATCCCATAACATTATTCATAATTAATTATATTCATTTCGGTCGTTATATAATGAACCTCAGCATGTTAATAACAATGTGATTTTTTTTTCACTTTTCCGATGTGAAAGATAATTTACACTTGCGAAAAGATCTGTCAAATTCACACGAAAATATTATACACTTAGTACGTCATAAATAAGATTATTTTATTATTACATTAACAATTTAATTTATAAGATTTTCATCGTACACATGTCCTCAAATTTACCATTATGAACACATGAGAACTGTTATACATACACGGTACTGATCTTTCTGAAAAACTTTCTACTTATTTTTGTGCACCTTATATTCCTACGATACAAAAATTTTGTATTATATTTGAAACATTTGAGCAAATCCATATCTAAACGTATTTACAGATAAGAGACGAATATGCCTTAGTGTTAACCCTCACAGACGGTCACCTCGGTGATGGTAATTTCATCACCCAAAGTATATTATTGTTGGTGGAAGATGTAAACGACAACGAACCAGTATTTAAGCCATACCCCACTGCCCTTAGTGTAAAAGAAGATTCCTCACAAGGAATATTGACATCGGTCGAAGCTACAGATTTAGACGAAGGCGCCTATGGACAAGTACATAATATAATAAACAAAATAAATAACTATTCGATTATTACATGATGTAGCTAAATATTTTGATTAATTTCAGGTTGTTTACAATTTGCAAGAATTGGATGGAGATTCAGATGTATTTTCAATACAAACAATAAACGGAAGAGGAGTTATACGGCTAGTTGGAGAATTGGACTATGAGAACAAGTCTTTGTATCAATTAAGAATTTTAGCCATCGATAGAGCTAATCAAGGGCGTGTCAACACGGGAACGGCAGCCATATTAGTAAAAGTTCAGGATGTTGAAGATCAACCTCCACAATTCGTAGGTGTCACACCGGTTACTAGAATCAGTGAGGATTCACCAGTCGGCACGTCAGTTTTAAAAGGTGAAAATCCCATATACATACATACGTCTTGAGAAAATCTCGTGCATTACACATTTCTGAAAATTTTATCGTTAGCTCAAATACTTAACTGAAATGTTGATATAAAATATATTATATATTAATATATTAATTATGCTTTTAGTGCATGCTATTGATGGTGATCGTGGCGTCAATAATAGAATATCGTACAGTATCATATCCGGCGGTGAAGAACAATTCGATATTGATCGCAATTCTGGAGTAATATTCACCATAAATCCATTAGATAGGGAAGATCCTGAAAATAATAATGGCGCTTATATTTTGGAAATTTTAGTAAGTAAAACCACCGAAGGAAAATCGTTCACTTCTCCCAGACACAAACCACAATTTTCCTATAATTTTAATTTTAGCCAAAAGATGTCGCTAAATATTTTCCAATATATTGACATCGAAGAGAATAAATTTATTATAAAAATTATCAAAAATATTAATAAATAAAAATTGCAAACTTTCGATCTAGGCTACGGAGGAATCACACACAATCACACCACTTCCTACTGCCATGACAGAAGTGACAATAATATTGACAGATGTTAATGATGAGACTCCTCAATTCCGCAGTAAACGATACATATGCGAGGTCATCGAAAATGCTCAGCAAAATACTCCCATAACATTTTTACAAGATGCCATACCAGAAGTTTATGACTACGATCAGGTATTCTACTTACGAAAATCAAAATAACTACAACGCATATAAACTACGTATTCTAATAAAGTTATTTTAAGGGCAAAAATGGAACGTTCGAATTGTATCTTGAAGGAGATAAAGACGTGTTTGAAGTTACTCCTTCTAGAGGTGTAAATGAAGCTTCTTTCCTCATACGAGTCAACAACCCATCATTCTTAGACTACGAGCAAGTAACTGTGATGAATTTTACACTTATAGCCAAGGAAACCGTTCTAACAAAACCCAAAATGAGGTATTACTAAATAAAAACCCATTTTAATTTTTTTTTTTTGTTTAAATCTGTAGTATTAAGACATTTCTAAATTTGCAGTGTTGTACCAATTACGGTATACATTCGAGATGGAAACGATAACTTTCCGGAATTCACTGAACCCATGTACGATGTATCTATACAGGAGAATTGTGGTGTGGGCACAACTGTCGCGTGGATTCAAGCACTCGATGATGATTCTGGAAATTATGGAACTAGGGGTATTCGATATACTAATCTCGGAGGAGGTATATCCCACCTGTAAGTTTGGAGTTATTGTTGTAGTATTATATTTTTATTTTATTTAATAATGAAAATAATATAAACCTTGTAACGAATCTTTTTGCAGTTTGAGTTTGAATGCACTGTCTGGAGTAATAACAGTCAAATCACCTGGTGGTACCAGTTTTGATAGAGAGCTCGTTTCAAGACATTTTCTAACAGTAGAAGCACGGGATGATTTAGGTCAAGGGAATAGGAACACTGTACAATTGGTGATCAATATTGAAGACGTCAATGACAATGCGCCTATATTTCTGCAAAATAAATATGAAACAAGACTTTTAGAAGGAGAATCTGATTTTGAAGTGCCGCTTGTGTTAGAAGCTAGAGATGCTGATTTAAACGGTAAATAAATTTCAAACTAAATAAAATTATTACTGACGCATTCTCAATAAAATCATATTAAAAATAATTACAGGAACTAGAAATAGTCGTATTGAATACTCAATAGTCAATGGAGATTACAAGGATAATTTTACAATAGATCTGACAAGTGGTGTACTCCAGCCGAGTGAACCAATGGATTTTGAACAATTGGCAGGCGACAATGGGAACGTCAGACCGATCCAATTAACAGTAAGGAAGTTTCATTACATTATTTCTATGATGCATGCATTCACAAAACTAAATGTTTCATTTAAACAAAGGTACGTGCACGTGATTTTGGAATTCCACCACTTTCGTCGGAAGTACCAGTCACTATTTACGTGCAAGATGTCAACGATCATGCTCCATTGTTTCAACAGATGATATACAAGAGATCAATACCTGAAGATATGCCTGGAGGCACTCCAGTTTTAGAGGTCAGATCGTTTATACAGCTTTAACCTAGACGAAAGGTGACATTTTCTCAAACAATGCATAAAATTTCAGGTACAAGCGTTTGACAGCGATGGATCGTCGCCTAACAATCAAGTTGTTTACAGAATACAAAAAGGAGCTGGAGACAAATTTGTTATTGGTTCTGAAAATGGAATAATTTCCGTTGCGCCGGGCTCTGATCTCGACCCGGATAGGACGAATCCTAAAAGCAATAAATATACATTAACTGTGGTACAGTGTTTCATATAGATTTATACAATACATAAATTCAATTGAATTTAAATTTCAAATTAAATTTTAATATTCAGATTGCCTTGGATGGTGGCATTGGAGAACAGCAATTGAATGCGGCTGTTTTAGTAAATATATCTATAGTTGATGTGAATAATAAACCACCAGTGTTCGTCGAACCCGGAACAATAAGTGTTAAAGAAAATACACAGGTATTTAAAATATGTGATTTAATAATAAAATATAATTTTTGTTGATGAAACTAATGTTATTGAATATTAAGGTTGGGACATACGTATATCGTGCTGTTGCAAACGATCCCGACAACATGCCGATACTCAGATACAATTTAGATCTTCAAAACAGCATTGCAAAAAACGAAGAGGGAACTATTGTCAAAATTTCAGATTATGATTATATGACAGCTTGGGATTTGAACCCGTTAGACGGAATGTTGAGAGTAGTTAGATTGTTGGACCGTGAGAAGGTTGAAATTATACGTTTAGGTATAGTCGTCGAGGACATTGCAGCCGTCACAGGCGGGGATAAACAAACAGCTTCAGGTAAACATTATTAATGCAGATACAAAATATTCAGAAACCTTGAAGAATGAAACGAGTGAATAAATTTGAATTTCAGCAACGTTGACTATAATCATAGAAGATGAAAACGATAACAATCCGAAGTTTAGAAAACCTTTTTATAAACGATCTATAACGGAAAATACAAAGAATGGTGCGACAATAGCGAATATAGTAGCAGACGATGTTGATAAAAATAGATCCATTACATATTCCTTAGAAGGTAATTAACAAATTATATAACAATTTTTTAATCAATATTATATTCAAAATGATACCTATTTATTTATGCGATTATAGGTCCTTCTGAAATGATTAAATTAGTCCATTTAGAACCTGATACTGGAGAAATATTGGTTGCTAATAAAATTGATCACGAGACTTATCCATGGTTAAATTTAACAGTGAAAGCAACCGATTCTGGAATTCCTCCACGTTCTTCACTAGTCGATTTGTTCATCCAGGTTATTTATAATGAAAAAAAAATTTAAAAAGTATTTTATTTACAAACATATGTACCTTATAATAATAAAAAAAAAACATTTTAAAGGTATTAGATGAGAATGATAACAATCCATACTTTGTATTTGAATCTACAACGATTAGCGTCTTAGAAGATACTCATCCAGGTACACCGTTAGCCGTCATTGCGGCACGAGACTCGGACTCTGGCGAATATGGAAAAATCACATACCTGATGGATCACATTGCAACTAAAGTACGTCAATATGCAACACTTTAAACATTAAAATGACAAATATTATATAGCAATCTTATGATTAGGGTAAATTTTCAATAAATGCTGAGAATGGAACATTAAGTGTAGCCGATTGGCTGGACAGAGAAACCCAATCTACGTACACATTAGTCGTCGAAGCGTGGGACAACTATCAATTCGGATACCTTAGCGGAGAGAGCCGAAACGCTTTCAAACAAATTCTGTTAGTATAAAAAATAATATAATAGGCTTCTATTTTATACATCTGTAATTATTATTTATCTTTATATTCAGTATACAAGTTGATGATGTGAACGATAACGCCCCTGTTCTAACACTACCTCGTGAATGTATAACTATTACTGAATTTCACTCGGTGCGTGATCCGATAATGGCCATACATGCGACAGATGCTGATGATCCTCGCTTGGAAAATGGACAGATAGTTTTTGAAATTGTCGGTGGAAATGAACAAGGTAAGATAAAAATGAATGCAAAAAACTTCAAATCTAATATATAATTCCGAAAGAGATTTTGTAACTATTGTTGGTTCGTAGAAAAGCAAATGAATATGCAAATAAATTTAATAAAACATTTACTATTAGATTGGCCACGTTTAAGCGGTTTATATTACAAATACCGAGCGAAGCCGGTTAAAAACACTAGTGACAAATAATTAAATAATTCATTACTTTCAGAATTGTTTCAAATAAATCAATTGCCAAGCGACTTTTCAAGTGCACAAATAGTGTCAACCAAGCCTTTAAAAGACAGATATGGAAATTATACATTGACTATTGAAGCCAGTGATCTTGGAGAACCGACTAATAGCGTGCAGGAAGATATGTCAATATGTGTGACAGATTATAATGATCATGCTCCACTTTTTGTGAGCCCACCTCAAAATGTCACAATTAGAATACCAGAGGTAAAGTGTTCACACAGGAAGAACATTCTCGAAAATTTTGAAGATGAACTTGAATCATTTCTAATATTCCTACTCATTTCCAATATTGCAGAATGCTACAGTGGGAACGATGGTGGTCGAAGTTCATGCTATCGACGGTGACATAGGTCCCAATGGTGCAGTCAGGTATCGTCTAAAACAAGACGCCACGGGAAATTGGAGAACTTTCACGATCGATTCTACAAGCGGTATAATAAAATTGAAGCATCCACTGGATCGAGAGAAGCAAAAAATATACGACGTACGTATAATCCCACATTTGCATTTACATAAGTTAACATGCTCTAACAAAAATACTTTTATTTTATAGATTAGAGTTGAGGCGTATGACTTGGGTTTACCGACACCCTTGAGTTCAGATTTGGATCTGACTATCTATGTTAGAAACGTAAACCACTACAGACCTCGTTTTGCACAATCAAAAATGTTTGTGAATTTCACCGAACACTCCACGCCTGGTGAAGAATGGGTGAAACTACCTCCCGTCATTGAAAGGGACGAAATTGATATTTTAGATGATCCGACCGTGCCAGTTTGTTATTTCATAATTAGAGGCAATCATAAAGAACTTTTCGATTTGGATCAAGATAGTCATAAGTAAAGCATAATAAATATAATTGTAAAACAATCGTAACACAGTAACTATAGTGTTATCATTCGTATTTTAGACTTACTTTAGCAAAAGAAATCGATCGAGAGATAGAAGCCGATCACTCGCTGATAGTGCATGCAACCGAAGATTGTATATTGGCGCCTAAATATTCTGAAAACGAAGAATTGGACGACTTCGAAGATACTATTATATACGTCTACATCAACATAACAGATATCAATGACAATCCTCCAAAGTTTATAAATGAAATCTTCACTGGTGGTGTTACGACAGCCGCTGACTTTGGAACTCAATTTATGCACGTCAAGGTATTAAATATCTTCATTTTTATTTACTTCTGCAAAAGCTCGTATCTCAAACCTAATTAGTAAAAATTATAGGCACTCGATCCAGACAACGGTGAAAATGCACAAATATCATATTACCAAGTCGGTGACATACAAAAAACACTATCTGAAGGATTAGATAATTTACAAGGACCACCATTCTTAGTAGATAAAGATACAGGAGCTGTTCAACTTAATTTCGATCCACAGAAGGGCATGAAAGGATATTTTGATTTTAAGGTAAAATCTTTTTTTTAGTAATTTCAAAAGTATTCTATTAAATTAATATTCAACAATGATAAAATATTAGGTACTCGCAAATGATACGGGAAGTCTTCAAGACTTAGCAAGGGTGTTCATCTACTTGCTTAGGGAAGATCAACGAGTGAGGTTCGTGCTGAGGCAGCATCCATTCGAAGTCAGAGACAGAGTCCGTCCGTTCAGAGAAAGTTTAGCAAATGTGACAGGAGCCATAGTTAATATTGATGATTTTAGAATTCATGAAAACAAAGATGGATCAGTCGATGGAACTAAAACCGATCTATATCTACATTTGGTGAATGGTAAAGATCATTCCGTTTTAGAAGTGGATGAAGTTCTGACACTTGTAGACAAAAATATTGAACAGTTGGATTCGTTATTTAAGGTAATCAGCCTCGTTACATCAATGTTTGTAATTTATTTATTATAATTTATATGTAGTTTACATGTGTATCTGTTTTTATTGCATTACAGGAGTTCAACGTACTCGATACGCAGCCTGCAGAGTATCAACCTTTGACTGCAGATATGGTGACAGCTAATCAAACTGTGTTTTGGTTGGTTTCAATAAGTCTATTTTTGGGTGTTTTATTGATCTTGTGTGTAATGTTGTGTTTAACTCAACGAGCTAATTATGTACGACAACTTAAAGCAGCAACTGCAACTGCATATGGTATGTATATCTTACTTAATTGAAAAAATATATATATTCTCATTGTAATAGTGTGAATGTCATGTGTGGTTTCGTGTATTTATTGCAGAAACGACAACTCCTGGTGAATCTGATATGACTATAAGAAGTATGGGTGGCCGAGTCCCAAACACAAACAAACACAGCACACAGGGTAGTAACCCTATTTGGCTGAGGGCATATGAAAATGACTGGTATAAAAATGATGAGGATCAAGTCAGTCAATCGGAGAGGGATTCTTTGGATGAAAATGTTGTAACTGAGAATATAGCAAACGGAAAACCATACTTTATCAACACGGAGCATTTCCGTTCTCCTGAAAATTCATTGAATAGTGACCTTCAGGCAAATCAGTCAAAATACAATGTTTACCAACAAATAGAACAAATTAATAACATGAAAAATCTCGAAACAACAGAATTGTAATATAAATGAATAAAAATGTAAAATAAGAAGTTTTTTTTAAATTGTGTTAGGAAGGATAAAAAACAAAATCGGGTAGAATGATCGGATGTGACAAATGCTAATTTTTTTTATGTAAAATCTTGTATTAGCATTTTCGTCTACCAGTGTTTTGATTCTCAAGACATGTTTAGTCAAAGGAGTACTATAATAATGTTTGGGAATATTATGCGTGATATTTTGTAAATATATACAAGCAAAATAGATTTTGCATTTTTTATTTCTTTGTTCCTTACATAAATATGCCCACTGATCAGCAATGAAAAAACATAATAAATACAACATGCAATTATAAAATAAAATTTTCAAAGTCTGAGTCCAGAATATTAAGAGTATTGATTGAATAAAATGATAAATGTTAATGATATAATATGACAAACGAGCCTTCACTTGAGCGGAATCAGTCAATCAACTAAATTTAAACTAGTTTGCGAGCAAAAAAATTATGATACGTAATACTTGATTTAAAGTAGAATTATTTTACAAATAGAAAAATCTTATCGGCTACTTGAATAACAGGAATTGCTACAAATTCTCCAGAGAGCATCTTTCAATATGGATAGCATGCTCGGGTACACCTTTTAAAAGACTATTAGTTTGATTACTAAAATTAACAACTAGCCCAAATGGTCCATAATCATCATAAAACATATTCAACAGAGTGACAACATAATAAATTGTATAAGCTATATACATATAATACTCCTTTTATATTTATGTAAGGATACATTCATTTCTTCACAACGAATATGCTTAAAAGTAGACCGCTGGACCAAAATGGGCATACAAGTAAAAATAATTATGTATTTTCATACTTTACGATAAATTTACACCAGTTTCGAAAACCCAAACAAAACTCCCACATGAATAAACTGGTGATTAGGCAGAGTCAAGACTGTTGTGAGCTGACTTATAATAAATTCTTATTTAATGTATGACAATTACTTGTCACAATGCCTTGTGTTAAGTACCGTGTAGTCGGTCCCCTACCATATAAAAGTCACTAACGTTTGCATCCATATTACAATGATTAAATTATCAAGTTACAGCTAGGAAATTCTGAAAGGTAGGAATTAGGAATAAGACAAATGGGTGAGGAAATCAATACTCATATCTCCTTACAACCACAATATATTAAATAATATAATAAGAATGCCATAATGAAAAAAGCTATCAGATACTTACAGATAAAATAGATCTAACCAGTACACTCCAAATTTTACTGTCAAAAAGCATATTGTGGATGATGGGCACGGAGGTCAGAGAGAAATAGTTACCTAGCCGAGCCACAAATGCACATCCAAATAAAACTTTCTCATTATAAATAGCAAGTAACATATACATATTCCTTCGCACACACACACAGATTCTGTGCAACTAGGCAGTATCCATTTCAGTGTTTCATGTCTCTTTAGACAATCGATTATATGTAAGTGACTGAAGAACCACAAAAAGACAAACTGATGTGGAGACGTACAAAGTTCATTGTAAATTTAAATGGGACACTTATCACTCACCAAGTTGAAAAATTAAAATTAACTAAATCATTATGATATATAAATTATTACTCCAGATATTTACGGATATTCATTTAACCGCTCAAAACGTTCTTACAACAATTAATTGTGTAACAAAATGTGGTGCAGGAGAGGAGAGAAAGACATGGGTTGAAGGACATAAGGGATTAGGATAAGGGGACCAAATAACGGAAAGGCGTGGGTAGTGCGGTTTTGTGGGATGCCTGCTCATCACATGGCATATTTCCTCGTCCACTCTCGAGCTAATTCATTGTATTTTTCACGATCAGTTTTATATATCCTAGCAATTTCTGGTACTAGGGGGTCATCCGGATTCGGATCACATAAAAGAGAACAGATTGACAGAAGTACTGCAACAAAAAATTTTATATTCAAAATGTATATCGATAATTAAATTTAAATCAAAATTCATAATGTCAATTAACGATATTTTTATAGCACACTCCACAATTAGTCATGAGTTGACACTCCACAATTAGACAAGGGAACTTCTGAGAATTGACATGTGCGCTAATAATCATTTTTTATCAGATCCCTGTACTGTTAATAGTGTAATTTAAATTATATTACCCTTTAAAAACTCATCACTGAATATGAAGGTGTAAAAAATTTCTAAAACTAAATTTGATTGACATGACAAAAATACCCAAAATGGCTATTAGTAAAATTTAGATTAACTCTTACCTTTAGAAATGGTGAGCGCAGGTGACCACTGTGAGCGTAATATGTCCAAACAAATAGAACCATTGCTGTTTATATTAGGGTGATAAATGCGAGTTGTGAATGCTACTTTAGGTGGCTTAAATGGGTAGTCTGTGGGAAAGTGTATGGTGAGAAAAAATACTCCACCCTGGTAAGGACTGTCAACCTGAAAGATAACACACACAAACTTATTGAAATGTTCACTCACAAAAGAAATAAATGTAAAATATGTCATATCACCGTGCCATTGCGCTCTGAAGAATCGTGAAACAAATCAGTTACGCATTTTTATATTTTAAAAAATTAATGAAATTTGAATAAGATATAATTGTGAAACAATTAATACTGTATTAAAATCATCATTTTAATAAATTAAATGGAATTGAAAAAAAAATAGCTTTTAAATTAAACTTGACTACTTACAGGTCCCATAATTGTGGCTTGCCAATGGAATACTGAAAAACACAAAAATAAAAATATATTACTAGAAAGAAAATTATTAATTACAATTTTTTTTGTTATCAAATGCTTATATGCATATGTAATATTATAATCATTTTCTAAAATGAGATAGCAACCATTACAATGATATTGTCCAATTACAATTTTTAAAAATAGTTCAACAATTGATTCATAATATATGAGGCAAACATGAGCCAATTAAATGATTACTCATCATTCGTTATCAAAAGTACACAAAAATACACACACATGTACATATATTTGAAGTGGCCACAAATATGTGTATTTATTTAAATTATGAAGAGAATAAAAAACAGTTAATGCATTACCACAGTGAGTTATTTATCATTATCATATTGGTAAACAATTTTTTGTAACGAAAATTGCTACATAAAACATTTGATTATGAATAACTTAGTGCAAATGCTGTTGTCAATAACTAGTAAGGGTCAAGCCTTTATTACATCAATTTCGACTTAAAATTATCGAACACAAAAATTGAAACTAAAAATAATAAATTAATACGAAAACAATGGTTAATGTAAATTAAGAAGTCATTCATATCTTAATATGATAAATGTATGTTACTAACAAAATTTTTTTTTTGATAATTCATCAGAAAAAAATTACCAATATAATGCAAAACATGAGGTACGTTTTGTTACGAAAATTTTAATAACTGTGACAACACATCAAATTATGTGTAATAAAAAAAAATGGATAAACTCACAGTCTTCACCATGTGGGCCTGCAGAGCATTGTGCAGGAGGATCTCTACCCAAGTCTTGTAATTCCTGGGGGGGAAAAAAAATTGTAATACAAATAAAAAAAAACAGTAGCATAAAAATGTAATAGGTCAAAAAGTTACAATTTATGGATGCAGCATTACGCTAAATATACAGAAAATATTATGGCTAAACATGATTGAAACTTAATCGTTTTGCATGTACTGGAATAAACAAACAAAGTTGCATAAGTTCAAAGGACAAACACAAAATGATTCACAATTTTGCACAAAATCGTTATCTTTTGCTGATTGCATCAATACTGGAAAGCAAACGACCAATAAAGTTACGTATTCGACTTGAAATAGCAAATTGTACCGGACTGCATAATTAGCATACGCCTGACTTTCATATGTACAATAATTATAATTATAGATTTTATATGCTCCATATTGACATGGATATTTTTACTTTATTCTGCGTAAATCTCAAACACGTGTTTATCCTACGGAATATAAACCATAACCGAATCATTTATTATGTTATTTCCTAACAATCTATGTGACCAAAACTGACCT
Organism: Arctopsyche grandis; assembly: GCF_051622035.1. Classification (NCBI taxonomy): domain Eukaryota; kingdom Metazoa; phylum Arthropoda; class Insecta; order Trichoptera; family Hydropsychidae; genus Arctopsyche; species Arctopsyche grandis. Next base: position 23,879,052 of record NC_135359.1, read on the forward strand.
GAGATAGATATCAACAAGGGAAAATATTGAGCTGTTTAAAACCACAACAATCTTCAATAAGTGAAACGTAAAGGAGGTATGTAAAAAGGTATGTATTACAAAGGGACCCAAGATAATTTATATTATACGAAATTAAATTTACACAAACAACATCACTTGTGTGAGTAATCTATTTGCATGTTTAACACAAATTGAGAAGAAAACGACGAAACACTACATACATAGCATTACAAAACAGCTGATGAGCAAGTCTCATTTCATCATTTGTATAAGGATAAGCAATATACTCCCAAGGAAGATTATTTGCTATCTAAACAACAGCTAAACATTATCCAATCTTGCACAAACACATTTTGTGGGGAGTCTGTGATTAGACAGTATCAACAAGATGTACAAGCTCAATTTGAACAAACAGACATAAGTTAATGGAAAATCCTTTGTTTGATCACAAACATAACCAAAAATCTAGGAAAGTGTCGAACATACGCATTGTGAAGAATGAGAATGTCAGGAGTGCACTTTCAGTGATGCTACTACACAACACACGCTGATAATGTGGATCATCATCGACCGATGGAACATACAAACACTACCATGACTGCTACCTATGCCTATCCCAACTAAAGAATTATTTTCGAAATTCGAAGTATATATTTTCGGAAGTTTTTTCATCCATCCATCACAATAATTGTAGAGATTTTTCCATTAAATGTACTTTTACTATACATTGAAATTTTTGAAACTTATAAAATTTTAATGTTGGCATCAAAAACCTAACAAGCGTCATTTGTAATTAATTACACTACTACAAACAAAAGCATGTTGTCTGACCTGTAACCTCATAATACCTAATGAGCACTTGTTTGGCTATATTATTGTACTAATTTCATTCTTGTACTGTTACTATATCAAATAATTTGAAGAACTCGTATGCATGTAAATGGTTATGTATGGAAATTAACAAAATGGCAGTTCATGGCGCTACATATATTTTCATTTGGACAGATTTCAAATAAATCTTGAAGGTTATCCAGCTTTCTTTTATCAACCCTGTGTGTGTACGATAGTTTGAATACTCAAATCGCCATATGTTCCCGATTTTTTTTATTACATAGAGTAATCATTATTCCATATATCTCTAGGTATATCAATAAATACTGCACTGAATAATGAAATGATTCAAGTGCATCGTTTAAAAACAATTAGACTAAACTAGGGTTGTCAGGTTTGAAAACATCAAAATGGGACATTTAAACTATTAAAATTGCATACATTTTGCATCTTTAGTACCGGTACTTCTGACTAATGAGAGGTGTCATGATTGACAAACAGTTTGAGAAGAAGCCTAAAACCGGGACAATCCAGGGATATAGAATACCTTGCAACTCAAAAACCATCTCAACTAAGACCAAGGGCGAAAACATACTGAGTGGTACGTGGTATCATGTAGGAGAAACTTGTCAGATGCATATGGATATGCATACACATGCCAACTTCCAAACATATGCATTCTGCACGTGTAAGTACACCCAAATTCGGTTTAGGGAACAACCACTGTTTTCACAAGGACACGTGATGTCCCATACCAACAGTGTATTTTCGCCCAAAATCATCTCAGTGGTGACCCCCCCCTCCATTGTGTGAATCCATTTTTGAAGAAAAAACATTAATTTGTTTGTAGAGGCTGAACATAATACAATAACACGCTCTCACAGTAGAAAAAAATTGAAATAAAATTCAGATTCAAATAAATAAAAAACGATGAGAGTCGTCGAAACAAGCAGATGACAATTTTTCTTTTCTTCTCATCCGAGTGTGAAAAATGCTGTTGGAAATAAACAAAAATTATTCAAAATATTGTATCTCCCGATTGTTTTAGCTGCACTAATACACGACATGGAAATGCATGCATCATATTTTTGTATGTGGACATGAATCTGCAAATAAGTCAAATAACATACCGAATGTGCCTTTTTGATCAGTAAAATTCGAATAAGTGAAGAACCCTAAAAAAAATATATTCATCGTTGAGCGCCAAATTTTAATTTATTTTATTTTTCTTGGCTAAGGTACTGACCATTCGTACTGATTTTACCAAAACAGTACTGGTTTTTTTGGTATCTGTTCTGGTACGTTGTGAGATAACACCAGTACACCGTTTTATGTAATTGATTTTTTTTATCTAATAGATGGAAAAATATACAAATTCTTCGGCGAAAATGATGCCTCCTCCAAAATTATTGGCAAATTAGTCAAATGTTATTTCCATTTATCGGCAACAAATGCATTGGCCAAAGGATTTTTAATTTGAGGAACCTTACATGTTTGCTAATCACTTGGTATAATTTTAACCAGCCTTGTGTAGTATTTTATAAGAGCATTCTAGAAAATGAATTTTTTTTTTAAAGGTGCATCCATAATTCTTTAATTTTCGTTTTAAACAATTGAAGTATTTAAAAATTTGTTTTAGGAAAAAAATGTCCTGGCTTTGAATATGGAAAAAATGGCCGCCTTAGTCTTGGCCAAAAAAAATTCGAATCGGCAACCATGATTGTATTACATCCATAATTAGTCAAATTGTACAATCTGAGGGGGGGAGGGAGGGGGGGGGGGCGCTCGGTCGAGAACCGCTAACTTCTAGAAGAAGAAAGAAAAAGTCAATGCGTCCCGTTCGCGAGCGCATCGAAGATGACGAAGGTTATGGCGGCCGAGCGGGGAGGGGCGGGGGTACGAAAATACGCGGGGATGAGGGGGGGGTCATCGGCTTGTCAAACCGTGAGTCATGCGAAGACATGAATTCGAAAGGCGGCCGCAGGAGAATCTGGTAAAAACGTGTGCGGGGTTCGCGAGCGCCACATTTTGACAGAGGCGCGCTCGGGGGGAGGGGGGAGAGGGGAGCGGAGGCGGCCATTAGGGGTGCTCCGCGGCGAACGCGAACGAAAGCGCGCACGTGCCCTCGCTTGCCGTTGCGTTCCGGCTACGAAGGGGCGCTGCGGGCCGCGACGCGCTTGCACAAAGCGCCCGGAGGGCGGCGGCGCATTATGTAAAACGCTGGGGGGAGACGGGGCGGGGGGGCGCGCTGCGTCGGAGGCGCCCGCGGGGGGCGCGCGGGGCGGGGGGGCGGCGAGCGCGAGGCGGGGGCCGCGGAGGAGCGGGGCGAGGTGGGGTGGGGCGGGACGGGGCGGGGCGGGGCGGGGCTCACCTTGTTGATCCGTTTGAGCGCCATGTCTGCGGGGCGCGCGGCCGAACGGGCCGGCCGGTCTCACCAAGATGGCGGTCGCTGCGAACGGGGGCGGCGGCGGGGCGCGGGGCGGCGGCCGGACGAGAGACGAGCGAAGGGCGAGGAGCGGGGCGGCGCGGTGCGGTGCGGTGCGGTGCGGGAGCTCGCTGGCCGGCGATCGACTGGCGACGACCGCGTTCACGAATGACACGTACTCGAGCCGAGGGACGTTCGCGAAATCCGGCCGCTCTCGCTCTCGCCTGCCACAATATGATAAAAAAAAAATCGCCGAACGGGTGTGACTCACTTGGCGCCCCTGTGCAAACGCATTCGCCTTCGTATAAATTCGATCTAAATTCACCCTGAAACCTCAAAAATTTAAATAAACACTGATAAAACACCCCTCGATGGGCAAAACGATACTACAAATAAAAACACAGAAAATTTTAAAAATAAATCAAAACAGACAATTTCCCTCGTAATAATCCACTAAAATATTCATAACTCATAAATAAGCAAAAATACATCGTCCGGTTGGATGAAAAATTGAGCGCTACGGCCAAAATTGTTCCATTGTTTTCTGCGCGTTGTGTGTTTTTTGCGTTCAAAAACCTCGTATGCGCTTTCGAACGATATTTGGCGTGAGCGGCGTTCGCGAACGCTTCCGATTCTACGATTTGGAACGTTCGATTCGTTTTCGACGAATAAGTTACACACAATTCGAACGCAGGGCTGCCAGCCGTGTGCGCGAGTGCGATAAGGTACATGACGAGGAAGTGACGTCACCGGTATAGGAGCGCTATTTTTGGTTCGGTTCAAGTTTGAGTGCTCGTATTTTTGGCACATTGAGGAAGCACGCGGTTTTGACGCAAACCGTATACAACGATTAACGCTTTCTAGCACTTTTCCCTTTAATTCTTGTATTAAATACGATATTGACTGTCACGGTGCGTTTTTCTTTGTCTTAGAATTTAAAAATATTTGTGCGTTTATCTTAGCACCAACTAAATAGACATTTGATTAAGTGGGACAAATAGATATTAATAAATCTCTGAAAAAACGCACCTCTTTGTATTTAAAAAATAATAAAAAAAATGTGACTACAGTGTGTTATGGGTAATAGATCTTATTTAGCGTGAACTTTTATTTTATAATGTGTCCTCTACTCGCATAAAATTTCACATTAAATAAATGTTGTAACAATTTTCATACACGAACAAACGAATTCTCTTCGCGCTTCGTCCCTGAGATTGAAGTTTGTAATTGCTTAAATTTCTCTTTTTATGGCCATCAATAAACGTTTTATTGCGTCTCTGAAATTGCACATTCATATTATCATTGAGAGTACCTATCAACAAGATGGATTTCATTTCCGAAAATCTAGGAATGTATCTACCTATATTTTGTCCATAGGTTCCATCGATAATATATTTTATATTTAATTATACACGATTTTGAAGAATAATCTTCGGGAGTAGAACACATTATAGTGTTATTTAAAAAAAAATGTATTTTCTCTGCCGATCTTACCACTCAGAAAGCTTGCCAAGGTGCATAATTTATTTCCTGTACGCAGTAGTCACACTCTTGCACGGTTTTATTATATTGGGAACACACGTGGCGAGAACAGTCGAAATAAAAACTTTGTTTACCGCTGAACTTAATAATACAGTATATTTTTGACGCTTTATGGTGGAAGATAGCTTGTATAAATTTAGATTTTTCTTTTCATTCGCACCGGGAGACAATTTGAGATACTGAATACAGGTGCGACTTAATCGGCACATGTGATGCCAAATATTTCAGACGGTGACTTTTGAGCGAGTCGTCGCTGAAAACGTGAAAAACCCACGAGACACGTTGCATAGTCGGAATTCTGAACGACTCTCGCGTTCTGAATATAAAATGTCATGCCTATTTTTCGTTTCGCATATCGTCGTCAAGATTCAGCTGATGTGATTGTCGTTTCCGTTATCTGCAATTGACGCTCGCCGCAATTTGTGCAAGCGATAGTCATTGTGCCCACTTACGAATTTCTATTGCCGGTTGCATTCGAAAATTTCTCAACTCGAATGGACTTATAGCACTCCTTATTCTGGTCACATCCACGTGTCGATTTATTGCGAAGTGACCCCATAACCTCGCGACACTTAAAAGGATTGCATCTAAACAAACACAAATTTCGGAATGCGAATCAACAAATCGTAAAAATATCGTCGGTTAAATTTAACCTGAAAAATTCGGATATCTAAATTTAAGCTACATTCCGTGGAATTGAAACGCCTCGTTAGATTTCTGAAGGAAAATGCTTATAATGACATATAATACAAGGACTTCAATTGATAAAAAGAAAATTTTATAATGGATACATTGTATGTACATTTGCGCACAGATCGAGATAATTCAGTATTGAAAACAAATAATGATATCTCAACTACGCGATTTACGTCATTTGCAGATTGAATTTTTTTATGTTTATGATTTTAATACATATTAAATATCTACTCTGTATTAAAATCAAATATAAATTGTCTATGTATGGTTTATATACATATGTTTTCATAGGCGTCTTTGGATCAAATACGTATGCATTTACCTTGAACGTATTTTCAAAGCATAACAACACATTGGGTGCATTTCCATAATGCATTTTACTAATAAAATTTAGTGCGGTAAATAATAGACATTTTTCTTGCAGATTTTTATAAATAATATTACTGAACAGTGATTTGATAAACAGATGACTGAAGTGTATAATTGACTATCTTCATTGTATATGAAATCGCTAATTACTTTTGAATATGCATTAAGTTTGTTGGTGATATATTGCGCAATTTTTTCTTTTTGTTTACGAAACTCGATTTTTTTATACCACCTGAGCAAAATCCCCCACTACCTATGGTTTCCGAAGCCTCTTGTTCCACCATCATGTTGATAAACGAGTTGGCCATTTGTGGTGAGACGCCGGCGTCGATTGACGTATTTTACCAGTGGTGTTTCGACATTGTCCTCTATAATATAGCAAAGTCCGGGATTGATTAATTACAATCATTTTGAATTCAAATTGGAAAGTGTTCAAATCCGAAACGCGCCGGTGTTAAACCAGTGTCTCGTTTTCTGTGCACCTTGTGTCATTCGTGTGATACTTACGTTTACCTATACGTCTTCATTTTTCTGAAAGGAATGCATTCGAAATGAATTAAACCACTACGTTTTGTCGTCGTATTGTTTCGTTACATTTCTACCTAAGCTGCTGAAAAGTAAACGAGTTCAACATGTCGATTACGAAAACTTTGACGAACAAATTGGCAGAATGCAGCGAGATGGACTTTTCGCCTTTCGACGGACTATTCAATGAAATGGTAATTTCGATTGACGTCAAATGTCAATCAGAAAATGATTTTGCATGTACAAGTTATAAAATTACGTTTCCGCGATGATTATAAGATGCAACGCGATATTTAACCTTCAAGATTAACTTTATTAGTAAACACAATCATCTGCAAATAAGTAGTTTGTTTGTTTGTCAACTTTTTATTTGAATACTTACATACATACACTCAAACTTATATAATATAGTATATGTATATCTATAGTTGAGTTTGCAGGTGTAATTGATTTTAAAATATCATTACTTAATGAAGAGATAAAGTAGTATTGCGTTTTCTTTAATTAATACTAATAGAGTATTTCTGCGAGGCTGTCAAATTCGACTATATATTTAACAACGGTCTCCGTGACGGGCCCGAATGTGAAACGCCCGAAAACGCAAATATCGGAAGGCAAAGATCGAAAATCGAAAGATCTTAAGTCGAAAGATCAAAAAAAAAAGGATGCATGGTAAACGGTAAATACTCACGTACATACTCACTTAATATGCGCGAGCAGGATACAACAGGAACAAGAGGAACAGGCTTTTCCTCCCGTATTAATGTGCGCGCGCAGAATACGGGAGGAAAAGCCTGTTCCTCTTGTTCCTGTTGTACCCTGCTCGCGCAAATTAAGTGAGTATGTACGTGAGTATGTACCGTTTACCATGCACCCTTTTTTATCTTTCGATTTCCGATATTTGCGTTTTCGGGCGTTTCACATTCGGGCCCGTGAGGTAGACCCATTTAACAAATATTCAATATTTGTACACATGCTATATATTGTCGTTAATTGTACAGATAAAAATATCCGTATAAATGTTTAAAATAAGATGGGAATTTCGAATTGCAATATAACTTTTTAATGAGGCCATCATTAACAGAATTTGATAAATTATATTATATTTACAGCAAAATACTCGTTGGAATTGATTTAAAAATAGATTGTTATTCGTAATGGCATGTAATATTTCAAACAATCAGTTACCTGAGAAGTAACAATCAAAGAAAGTGATTAGACCCCGAGCGACTAGACCAATTTAATGATAAATGCTTGTCGGAGAAATTATCATTTTTCTCTCTCTTTCCAACTGCCTCAGTAATGTTGAAAAAATATTTAAGGCGGTATGGCCACTTCAAAAAGTCGTTTCGATTCGCTGATTCGTCGGTTGGGCAAAAGAAAGTTGCCTTTCTCGCAGTTTGATCGCGTCATTGTGGAAGCTGATTGACGCTCATCTCCCGAACGCCATTTCTACTCTTAAGCTCGGTTCAAGAGCAACAATTCTTTATATTTTCATTGCTATCAAGTGTAGTAACTCAGTAAATGGCTATACATTTTTATAGATATTGCATTTCGATTGTTTATTTTTTTCCAAACATAGTTTGTGTGTGAGTGGCTGTTAATTTGTTTTCGTTTGTGATTAGCAACATGTTGTATACACTGGTTCAAGTGCAAATTTCGTCATATTTCATATGGAGGGTTTGTTATTATTTTTATATTGTTTTTCTATCACATTTTTTTGAGAAGTCTATGACGTTTTTTGACTTGAATAAATTAAAATAATCTTTCATCTACAGCAGGGCTGCCCAACCAATCGATTGCGTCGTGCTTTTAAATCGATCTTTGCTCCATTCTTATTTTGATAAATGCAACCTGAAAATAGCTGAAACATAATTGAAGTATTCATTTCACTTATGAATCAGATACTTGTACATATGTGTGATGTATGTATGTAGATAAATCCAAGTCCTGACAAATGCAGCACAAAATTGATGTCTTTGTTCCTATTTTTTTGAATTATTTATTATTTCTTATATGATTATATTTTAAATAGTATTTTTTCTACTGGATATAAACCTTGCTGGTCAGACCTTGGATATACATTTGTATGGTACTCCAGATCGATCGTTTCCTAGTTAGCAGAGTTTGGCAATTTATCTGATTGTTGAAACGGTTCCTCATCAAATCGGCCACCTACCATCAATTTCTCGTCGACATAGCCGATGGACCCATTTTTTTTTTGTATTTTCCAATAATGCTATTATCGAGCTACCCCTGAGCGACATATTTGGTATTAAACTTAAACATTGTACATATATAAATTTATAGATAATTTAATATATAATTTGAAGTTATATTCAAATAATGGCGACAAATAATAGATGGTATCCAAGAGAACGTCCAGGAAATTATAAATTTATTTTACCATAAGGCCATTACGGGCTACCCCTGAGCGACACCTATGGTTCTAAGCCCGCTTTAAAGTCACGGAATTTGACCCTTAAAGCCCTCAACATGAGGCCACCCCCCCCCCAACGAATACAGTCCAAGAGACTCTTTCGTCGGAGAACGAGACGGTTGTTCATGAATATCGTACAAGAACAACCGCACATCACACCCATGGTAATACCATGGTAATACCAATTTATATATACAAGTTTAATAAACTTGTATATATAAATTAATAGATTATAAATCTGAAATAATATTCAAATAGTAGGTACGATGGGTTTGCCGATTTGATGAGGAACCGTTTCAACAATGAAATCATATAAATAAACAAACAAAACTAATTGTTATTTCCGATTGCATTAAATTATTAAAGGATTTACATCGTCGCCCTGAACGTCGCCGTGTGATAATTTTTGCCATAGTACTTTAATTTTATTATATTTTGATTTTTTGACGATTGAAACGATTGACTTTGGAGTCACAAATGTCATGCAGTACTGCAGAAATACTCGGAATAAATTGTTTTCAATCTGTCAACTCACGGGATCGAAGTCGGCAATCTCCCAGTGTTTAGCTTTAATGCAACCACCAATATATACTGCTGGCTTAATGATGCTACAAATTTACATATGTATGTACAAATTTGGCAATAGATGTCACCTTGAGGCAACCTGTAATGGCACCATGTAAATGTAGAAAAAAAGATGATTATTTTCAATTCCCTCTCCTGCATATTGACAGATTGCGATGAATTTATATGGAAATAAGTAGATCACAGCTACAAAAAGATTGGGCTGCCCTGGTCTATAGCATGATTTTATGTTTAATTTACCTATATGTATGTGCAAAAACTTTCAAAATTACAGCAATTTAACATGTTTCGACGGTTAAATAATAGTTTACGTATTATAATTTGGCTGAAATATAGCAATAGTACGAATGAGCGATTTTTTAGCGAGCTGTTTTGTAAATTACTGCTAACGAGTTCAACGATATTAGTTTTAATTTGAAGTCCTAAGTTTTATGTAATGGTCAATTAAAGCTATTTTTGAGCACTCACGCTTTCAGGTAAACAATTTAAGCGATTAATTTAGGTTTCTTTGTTTTTCAATATTTTTCCGTACAAACAATGGAATACATAATTCAAAGTGCGAATTAGGAAAATTTATTATTTATTCGACTGACCAATGGACCTTTGCATTTCAATGAAGTATCATTGATACATATTCATGTTAAATAATTGCTAATTTAATAATAAATCTAAGTAAATCTAAGTATTATGATATTATGATATTATGATATTATGATATTGTGATATTATGATATTATGATATTATCGATATTATGATATTTGTTGAAAAGTTTTTTCATATTCAATAAAACACTGAAGTATACCATTTTAGGCTGCGGGTTGTACATCACTGCACTACACTGTTGATCGGATTTTAAACAAAAAAATAATAATATTTACATTTATACTATGTATGTATAAAATCTCTTGAATTTTGCACATTTAAAAAAATGTAAATCAATGTAATAATTTGCACTCTTACAATATAAAAATCAGACACAAATTGCTACATATATTATATTTTAGTATAAAGCTTCGCATTCGGTTTCATTTTAATGATACTGAGATACGAGAAGTTTCATTACAGAATTTGTCCAATTAACTTAATTATCAAATTATTTTAATTTTCCATCCAAAGACCAAAGTTTTATCTCGAAAACAGTAATTTTAAGTTTTTCTAGCTAATAATCGCGTATTCTATATCTTCCGTAACATAAAATTTCATTGACAAGTGTAATTATTTTTACAGTATGCATACTATATTTTAGTTTCATACATACATATAAACATTTTATTTCGGCGAATTAGAGGCATTGTACTATGACCAAAGGTTTCACATGTTTATGTTATTTGGTTAGTAGATGACATATGTCAATGTTGTTGACAATTTCCGCAGCTTTTACTTATATAATTTCCGCATTAAAAGCTTATTACGTTCCAGCTTGGCCGTGAAAGCTTTCCCTGAAAGTGTAATCAGCGCTCCATTGTGATGTCTGTCAATGGATTTAATCAGCAAAATAAAGTAATATCACTTGCTTATATTCGACAAACTCTCTATGGCAACCGACTCTTATTTCTCTCGTTGTGTTTCGAATTACTTTCTCACTTCAAGCGCAGTATCATTTTTTGTTTCATTTTATTCCTAACAACGAATTCGCCTTTTCGACCAAGACCGACTTTCTCTCGTAAATGTACATCTTGCAAAATTGATCTGACGTAAAAATACAAATTAAACTCTTTTATTTAATTATAAAATTATTCCGGTTGCGTTACATTTTGAGTGCATGTACATAATATGTATAATACGTATTTGCATTTCTTATGCGAATTTTTTAACATCGAAAACCACAAAACTTTTTCTAAGAAGCAATAAATTGAAATATAGATATAATAACAATTGAGCATGATCTTTATTTTATAGATGTAAAAAATGTGATAGACTTTGGAACTCATGTGAAGTATTGTTAGAAATATTACTTACATAATTTTTTTATTAAACAGTAAGACAGTGAAATACCTCATTTTCATACGTACATATGTATATATGTATGTACATATAACAGGATATAGGTTATGATACAGGATACAGGATGCAGGTTACTATACTTATGTATGATACATACTCAGTATTAAAAGAAAAACATTTTAAAAGATGTGATGAAAACGGTAAACGGATTATTCTACACACGACAATCGTTGCCACGAAAATCGCGAATACGGAATATCTGGCACTCAATTTCTCGTCAGTTCACGTGGGTAACTCTCGATGGATGGAATTTTCGGGTGCCAGATGTTCCGTGATCGAGATTTTAGTGACGTGTGCGAAATCGCTTTGTGCGGAATTATTACCGACCCGATAAAAACAATTGTATAACTTACGGCTGTAATTTAAACATTTTTTAATACAGAAAGATTTAAGATTCATTTTTATGTATGTATTTGTAGATAGCTCTCCTACCATTTATGTCTAGTTCTCCTACCATTTGGTCAGCCTTAATCCACTATATTCCACACATTTTTAAATTAATTTATTGTATATTCAACAGTATAGCTCGTTGTTTGCGTTAATGCTAACCACCGAGAGGTTGCCAGGTTCAAGCCCTACGTTGACCTCGATTGAAAATAATTTATTCTGCAGTACTGCAGGTCAGACTTGGGTATACGTGACTTCAAGTCGATCGTTTCTGTTCAGAGTTTGACAATTTATATGATTTCATTGTTGAAACGGTTCCTCAACAAATTGACAAAAACCAACCTACCTACTATTTGTCACCACTATTTGAATATGATTTCAGATTTATAATCTATAAATTTATATATAGGTATACAAGTTTAATACCATATGTGTCGCTCAGGGGTAGCCCGTAATGACATCTCGTAATGAAGTTCTCTTGTATGCCATAATTTATCTATCTGACGTCTATTCATCTGATTGCTAATGCATACGTATGTACATATTCAACAAAATACCACTTAAATATTCTCAGTGTCTCAACTATGTACATATATATTTACATACATAAATGACATGTTTCTCAGTCATGTTACTTTTTTCAGATCGTTTCTTATCAAATTATCCTTCACTGAATATTAGATTCTACGTAGACAGTATTCTTGCGTACGTACGTATGTACATAAATATGTACATATAATACATACATATGTATATTGCATATAAACTTAATGTATCCATACAAAAACTCAACTGAATTTCAGATTTAAAAACACTATGTTATACAATCTAATTTTAAACATTCAACTCATTTTTTTGTGTCCATTTCGTTCTAGATATAAATAACTATTAACTTTTATCTGACTTCATTATCTACATGTACATATGTATGTAATATACAAACGAATTTTGTACACTAAATACAATATATTGTATATGTATATGTACGATGTAAACATCCCAATATGTACGTAAGTACATATTATAAATTTTAGAATATTTGACATAGAAAAATATCGATTGATATAAAATTGGATGAAAGTTTTTACTTCACATTCACATTGACCTCTTACTACATACATACAATCCTACCATTCCAGTTTAACAAAGGCGACTGTTTTAATAGCTTATTCCTAGTAAATAATTAGTAATTTATACATATAAATCTACATACGATGAATGTGTACAAACTACCCATAGTGCTATCGATTAAATTATTATTTTACATTATTCAATAGCGACCTTTGCATGGAGGAAATCGATCAGCCCAACTGACAATGGACTGGGGCTTCGCGTCGATTGAGATGTCGGTGTAAGAATAATTAAAATACAGTGAAAATTGCATTGGTAGACAGCGAATTATAACAGCACCATTTAGCGTTGCATCAGGTTACGTTGTTTATTAAAATGCATACAACTTATTACGGTGGCGATTTTTCCGCAACACGCTATATTGACACGACGAACCGGCCGGCCTGTAATAGCGAAATGTAGGATTTCAACTTTCCCGCTTGTCTTCAATCGTAACAAACCAGTTTTGGTCGTCGATCTATCATTCGAGACGACAAATCGACACGTGTTGTGATAATTTGCCTGCATCCCGTTTGCACAAAAGCAATGCGCTAGATTCTCCTAATAATGGGAAAAACAAAATTTACTGTCTTGGGTTTTAGGACAGTCAAAGTTTTATTTGAGTCAAAGTTTTACTGATAATTTTTTTAACAACATATTTTTGTATTATATTTTTGACTCAGTATGGTCCACCTAAAGGAAGATGAAGCATATAAATCCACGGAGTAAAAGAAAAATATGAATTTGGATTAAAGTCTATGATTCTGTAAATTATTTCATAATTGATGAGCACATCTCTCAGGACTCAAAACGGGATGCTCCGCAAAAAAAATTTTCCCCCCTTATATAAAAAAGATGTGTTTATAATTTTCCCTCAAATAGCCATTAATATTGTCAAGGAACTATAATTTTTTTCGGAATGTACGAGGAAAATAGAAATAAGTTAAAAAAAATATTGTGATATTAGATGATTTGATCCTGAAACGCGTAAATTAATAATTAAAATAACTACTCATTAACTAAAAATTATGTGCAACTGAAAATTTTGAATTCTCTCATTTTCATATATTCTTTTATTAAGTAATATATTTTTACTAGTTATGATAAAAATAATAGCACAAAGCGATTTTTTTTCAAAAACATGTACATAAAATGAATCATATAACAAAATATTTTAATGTTATTTTAAAATGATTGTTAATTTAAAATATTGCATGCAAATCAATATTTATATAATAGTTATATTTATATAATTTGTTTTTGGGAAACAAATTGATGTGGAAAAACTAGGAAAAATATATGTACCTATAAAAAAAAAATTCTGTGCACCAGTGGGCAAACAAAGCGAGACAAATCAATCAATTGTACGAAAATGACGGGACGAACTTAAATAATATAAATAATAGGACTTATGGTCACCCTAATTTTAAGAGTACATGTATGCAAATATTGAACTTAGTTAAATCAAACTTTTTGTTCCTCCTAAAACCATGAAAAATGCCTATTCAGAAACTATTTGGACGTGTTAATATCCATACATACGTAGATATGTACACTTGTACTACATATGTATGAACATACACATGTATATATTTATTATAAAAAAATGAAATAATTTATGTGTATTTTCACTCAAATTTTGATGATTGCTTAGTGGAAGTTTATAATATTTTATTAATTATTTTATTATAATTTAATTTCGTTATTAAAAATATGTAGTCATGAAGAGCTTTCCTTCGCATAAATTTCTGCACTAAGCTGTGTATTAATTTTTAAATTGAAAAGTTTAAAAATTAATACACATTCGAGTTTTGTCGAATAATTCAGATTTTTCTTTCCTTTTTTTAGTATAACCTTTCTTCATAACACTTCTTTCACTCATCCGTAGATTCAAACCTCAGCCAAATTAATACCGATTTCCATACGTTTTTGATGCTGTATTGCTTCTATACCACCGATCTTAGAAATATATTAATTGTAAGCTTGGCATTTTCAGTCGATTATCCAAAATTGACATCCGTAATATGAAAATTGGTTAATTTATGACTCATTAGATAAGCTATCACGCCATTATAACATGACGCTCAGTGTATCAATATTTTTTTTGAATGGTCTAATAAAATATTCAATTCGCCTTCAAAGTTAACGATGAATAATTAGTATGAAGATGTTGCGTGCCGTTCATGCGTTCGCGGTTGCACTGTAGAAGCTTTTACCGTTAAACGATAACGTTGTGGTATTTTGGATAATTCAAGATCGTTGGTAGAACGCTCCAGATCTTTGTTGCGAGACATTTTTTGTGAATATTAAATAGAAGTGGGCAAATACATTTAAAACGTGCACTCAATGAAAGTAACGGTCTCGTGTGACGTACGGTAAAGCTCATTGTAATGAGGTCGTATTCATCGAAACTTAATAAAGTAAATGCAATACGTCAAACTTACGCGTTCAAAATATTTATACATATATTATAACGCAGCTAATTACTGTATTTATTTCCTGTATTAATATTTACTGTAAAATATTTAAAAAAAATCGTAATATATTGGAACCTTTTCTTGTAAATGACAGTGAAAAGTTCAAAATAGGTTTCAAGATGAAACACGACGTTATAAAAACGTACACCACGAAATATTAAAGTCACGAATCGTTTTCGGTCTACTTATGTTCGTAAACGTGCAGTCTAAAATTTTGCGTTTCAGATGTAAGTCGCTTTGCAAAATAATAAAAATGGAAAGAAATATAAATCTAAAATAATAAATGCGAACATATTAAAAAAAAAAGTCTCACCTGTCTAATCCATCCCGAAATTTAGTGGAATTGCTTAAAAGTGAAAAGTATTACACATGCATATGCAATTAAAAAAAAAAAAATGTATTGATGTGGCTCTATCATTGTGATATCTAGAGAATTTCCGATATATATATATGTACATGCATAAGTACAAATATACATATGTTACCTATGTACGACGCGTTTGTGTATTTTCTATGAATTTTAATGAAATCTTTTTGGATACCAAAGCAACCACGACATTATACCAAAAGATGTAATCACTAAATGATTTGGATCAGTGACGTGCCATGACTTTTGAAACAAGGGACTAGGTATGGACAATATTTTTAATTTTTCAATTATAATAATCTGTCTTCAAATGATGAGTATACTTTTTCATTTTCGTGCTAGCAGAAATATCTGAAGTAGCCTACCTTTCTTAATAACATATTTTTGGTCTTCAAAACTTAATCATCTGAATGATTTGTCGAACAATCGAACGGGAATGTAACATTCCAAGGCCTCGTTATTTGTTTCCACGCGCTCCACACTGATTTGTTCTGTGGGAATCGTTTCGTGAGCCGAGTCCCTTGACATATTTTTACTCGAAAAGTTCTGTGCAAATATGTATTTTAACAAAAAATAGTTCAGAATAATGTTTGATAGACAAAAATCAAAATATTCTTAGTGAAAAATCCATAAATGTTTTTTAGAGAAGAGTAAATTAAAAATTGTTTTGTCTTCAACGGAACGCCTATACATAACAATACGCCAATACTTCGAAGAGAACAGAATTGAGAAGGCGAGACCGTGCAAGCGAACGTTGCGGCGGACCATACCATAACAAACCACTACCACTACCTCATGTAGGGACGATTCCGGTTTCTGAACTTCGCTAATCCGGGAGAACAATATCAAATGTAGACAACGATTTCAATTTATTTTAACTGAATTGTTGATGTTTTTAAATTTTAGATAAAATATTTTAAGGGACTTGCCTAGCTCCTCTAGTCCAATGATGAAACGCCACTGATTTGGATGTTGGATTAAAAACGGATCTGATCTGTATTAATAGCATTTTTACAACATATAAGTAATGTAATTTAAAAAGGGATGATATTTTTGGCATGTCTGTAAAATAAATTACACGGCCAAAGTCAAAACGACATTTAATGTCAAATTAAAATCTCTAAAATAGCTCGCACGACAGAATCGGCGTTCGCGTAGCAAATCAAACGTCAAACAGTTTTTCAGTAATAAAAATAAAATTTGACGTTTCAGTGAAATCGTAATCAGTTACATTTTCACTGGGTAATCGTAATATCTTAGCAGCCAACACGTATTTATTTAAGGATTAGGTTAGGCTAGGTTAAGTTAGAGTTGGTCCTATTCATTTAAGATTAGGTTGTTAGGGTCGGTATTTACTTTTTTCAAATTTTATTTTTGTTACTGGCAACCTATTTGGCGTTTGATTTGCCGGGCGAAAACCGAATCTGTCGTGCGAGCTATTTTAGAGAGGGGCATTATTTTTATTTGCTGGGTCGATAAATGGTACCCATATAAAAAGAATAGTCAACGGATAGATACATTTGCTAGAAACATGTAGATTCATAGAATTATTGAACTTGAAATTCTTATAACTGTTGAAATTAGCATGTATCTAATCAATGGTATTAATTTGAAGATGACGTATTTAAATAGATTTTTTGCAATACCTATAATTATCATATTTTTTTACCACACCCCTTGAATGAAGTTCTTGAATAGCTCATTAGATACTAGGAAATAGATAACAAAATAGACACAATACACGCAAATGCATAATACGTATGATTGCATATATTCAGCAATGAAAAATTACTATAATCAAAAAAAATTCATACAATTTGTAACGTATGTACATATGTAAGAACGTGATCGAATCGTGTAGGTACATGTCATTGCAAAATTCCGACAGTGACTCGAACAATGGACTACAAGATGTATACATGTATGTTTGTTTTAGAATTCCGTCAACTATATTCCTTAAAATGGTGCTAAAATTCAACTAGAACATAATATTCAACTAATAATAATGGATTCGCGTGTTCGAATCACACACAGGTGCGTGCTACGATCTCATTTCGTTTAACCTTCGCCGCATGTAAATAAAATTTCGGTTTTTGTCAGATTGTGAAAGTGCGTGAAAACGGCATTTCCTGGTTACATTTTTTTTTTGCAAATTTTCCGACGTTTTCCCGTGATGTTCAGCGATTGAATTATCGAAATTGCCGACACGTCACTCCGAATCATCTGCATTTGGATCGGCTCGCCAATTTCATTGGTATTCACAATGACAGTTCCAGTTCTTCGTGTCAAATGTCCCTCGACCATGACACACTTAAAATTCATTACTAAAATTTGCGTTAAACAATTTCGCAAAATGCAAACAGACACAGTTCGCGCGATGCGGTTAAGTTTAATTGAAATTTTGTAATTTCAGCAGACACTCGCAATGAGTCAACCGATATCTTATCTAATATTTTTTTTAAGTGTGTATATATGTATATAAAATTCAAACATTTTGGACTATGTAATTTATTGTAACGTTTATCAGTAAAAATATATATTTTTTTTAAGATATGATTATTTACAACGTCTTTCAATCAATTCGAAGGAACTTTCTCGAATAAATTTCGTATCATATAAATTAAACCTCGAATATGAAACTTTTTTCTTCTAAGCTATAGTGAAAGGTGGTCAATTATACACTCGTATTATTCAAAACGGCAGCAGTTTGCGCCAAAGTAAAAGTTTAAGTACATTTAGTGTATCGGTCTGGCATTTTTAATTTCACTTTTTGAAATTTTACGACTTTTTTTTAGTAATTAAAAAGTTTTTAGTCACAGATGATTTTCGGTCGACTAAGTATTCGAATAATTTATTTGACCATTCCCTTTACAGAACTCAATATATGATTATATATTAAAATCACATTAATTTATAATAATCTATTGATACTATATGTCTAGAAATTGTAATGCTTTGAATTATAGAATTGGCTTAAAGTCAACTAAATGACTGTCCTGTCTAGACTAAACTTAATATTTATACTGACACGAAATGATGGGTCGAAAGATATACAATTCTACTTGTAGAATATTAGTAAAAAACATTTCTTAAACAAATCATTGTATATGAAGAAACGTGCTACAAATATATTTGTTTCTGGATAGATTTTGAAGTCGAACTAAATAGAATTACAGTATGGAAATTTTAATTATTGAAATTGGCATTTTATTTCGTTCAATCATACATTTAATTATAAAAGAAATTCAATTACGAATCAAAATTATCATCAGTCACGTCTGAAAAGTCATTCCTCAAGTGCATAATAATATATGAAATGTTGCAAAAATATATGGTATAATAGACGATTTTCTTTCAAATGCAATACAATACAAACGTTTCTTAATAACGTGCATACACTAATTGAGGAAAATCTTTAAGCACCATTATACGATATTTTGTACGGCTAAATATGGATACTTTGTGATGTGTGCAATGTTGAATTTTTGTCGCTTTCACTCGTTGTGATATTCGTTGATGTTTCGATGACCAAACGAGGAGACAGATCAGTCGTATGCAATGGTGATGATACAGTTTTGTTTGATAAATAATAAACGGAAAGTTACACTCGCACATTTTCATGATTGCAAAAGACGAGGAAATAAACACATTGCACCATTTCTCAAATTGCGTTCAGTGTTCTTATAAACTTGCTTCGTATTATCGTTGAACGCGGAAGACTACTTCGACGCGCTTTTGGGTCAGTGGTCTATATTGTGAACGAAATTTCCTTTTTATTTAACACACGAAAACTGTTTATTTTCAACGACACTGTCTAATTCCGACCGTGTTTATGCGTCTCAATTTTTTTTTCATTTTTTATTTTGTCAATTTAGAACGACCAGACGAAGCAGCCACTGGATAAAGATAGGTCGACGTCGAAATGCATAAAGCGCAAGAGTTCAGCAGCTTCTTCTACGGCACACGAGATGACCGCCGAAGAACAAGAATACCACAAGCTGAGGCAGCTGTTGCCTTTCGAAGAAGCTGCACCACACCTCAAGCACAATCCTTACATCAGAACCGGTTATAGAAAATTTTTGCCAACCATTCTATGTTGGGAAAGGTACGATTGGGATTCGCTGACGTGTATGTACATATATTATACATGTGGATATTTTTACGTTTTAATATAATGTTGTGATGTTTTGCAGCATTTTTTGGTGGACGAACGAGACTATCAACATATGGTCCCACGTGTTCGGATGGTTCCTGTTCCTCGGACTAACGATCAACGACCTGATGCTGCTGAACATTCACGCTTCATTCATAGATAAAGTCGTCGTCGGCGTTCTACTTTCGTGCTTTCAGGTGATTCATCTTGTCAGATTGGCCGAATTCTAAATGTGGACGTTAACTGATAATCTACACTTTTTAATTGAAAGTGAAAAGTCTGATATATGTATGTATGTAGGTGTATTATTATTATAAATATTAATATTGATCTTGCATTGTCTTGGAGCGCTAAAGCGGAAAAACTTACATTAATTATCTATTTATTTAAAAGTATAATATATGTATTATACTTCTGATGTGAAGCCCCTTTCAAAATTTTCTTTTAATTAAAAAGTAGCGTCATAAAACAAATTTTAATTACAACTTCAAATGTAATTAGTCGTCTTTCATATTATTTTCCGTCTGAAATAATGTACTTGTTGTACGTAGGCATATATGTAATTGGAAAGTCAATGATGTATTCATAGAAAAATACACGAAATTCTTAGAAAGTATTTGTGGTGCGGAATATTATCGTTTTTCAAATTTATGCAAAGGCATTGAATATAAATCGTTGCTCAATATTAGGACATTTTCGTTTTTGGTGAAATGTTGATGCAAATGATTTTCTACATAAATTGTATCTCAATATCCAGGGACACGGTGAAGGTTACGTTGCATTTATATAAAAGGTTACAGTATTGATTATACATGTATACACACAAACACAAGAAACGCGAGATGAAGTGTCGAACTTGTCGGAATTCGTTTTGTTGAAGAAAGTGAAAGCGTTTTTAAAGGTCGACACCCAATGTTAAACTTGGAAAATGGCTGTGTTATACAACACGTGTACGCGAGGACACTTTCAATCACATCACGTCCACGTTCAACGAAAATCTAAAACGACAATGACGTGGTAAATTCAACTCGTTGAGAAACGACACCATTTTTTTTCTCTCCTCATAGAATATACGTATCTTGTGCAATTAGCCGTGCTGTATGCACGTTGCGAAAATTTTATCTCAGTATTGACATCTATCGGGATTTTCACTTACTAATATTGTTCAAGCTGAACAAGAACTAATATTTTACAGGTTATACTGTTGAAACAGCATCATAATTACCTCACCATACCTATT
Organism: Arctopsyche grandis; assembly: GCF_051622035.1. Classification (NCBI taxonomy): domain Eukaryota; kingdom Metazoa; phylum Arthropoda; class Insecta; order Trichoptera; family Hydropsychidae; genus Arctopsyche; species Arctopsyche grandis. The sequence goes on from NC_135359.1 coordinate 23,900,204, forward strand.
ACAAATATTTAAAATTATTATAAACAAAACAAAAGCAAATATATAGTGAAATTTAAAAAAATATATGTAATATGAAAATTTTCAAATAGTACATTATTGAATTTCTTATACTTTCTTGAATATATGTGGTGAAATTGGAAATTTTATTCATTAAATAATAACGATTTTATACTTTTACATGTCAGGAAATATCAATCAAGGTTTTTTATACATTTTAAACCTTCATACAATTCAGTGCTGTCACCCAGTGCGTTTCCGAGGGTTTCCAGAAACCCATTGTTAAAAATCCTAAGTTTCTGGAAACCCGTTGTTCCAATAATAAAATATCCATAATTTTTATAAAAATTCATTACAGCTTTGAAAAAAACTATAGTTGAGATAAGTTAGACTTACAATTGATAGTGTAGCTGGTAGTACATAAATGAAATATGCACTATGGACTCGGGTTTCCCAGCAGAAAATAATCATTTATAAGCATTATTAGCAATGAGAAGCTCTTTTCATTTAAAAAAAAAAGTAGTTGTCGATTTAAAACAAATAATTAATTTACTGGTTTATTTAAAATACTAATATTTTTGAGTATTTACAGAAACATTATATGTAGTTCATTTTACTTTAGTTCCAAGGTTTAAAAATTACGAGCTCCATGAAAGGCTGGGAACACTTACTTGAAATTAATCCACAAATTATAATTAAATTCAAACGTTTTTAGAAAAAAATTCATTTGCGGGGTTAATATATTATATTATAACAAAAAAAAGTATTTATAATTTGAATGCAATCTACCTTGAGCAGCCATTTTCAGTAAATTTCGATAATAATAAACGAAAAATGCTCAAACACATCACTTTTTCATGGGTAATAAATAATAACTTATTATACTAATATTGATATTTCGGAAAAAAATCCTCCTGCGGCGCTAAAGAAAACATTCCATAAGAAATAAACTGTCCAATTGTTCTATTTTGACTAGAACATCCATATTTTTTTAGTATTTCTTATTAATTTCGAATGATTACTAGTGGCGCTTTTTAAAATTTATATTATAATATGTATTTCATTATATTTTGGTATTTCATTATATTATGACACCACTGCATATACATATGTATTCAATAAAAATTTTATCTTCAAAATGATATATTTGCAAGTAACTAATAAATTAACACTTAAATATTTAACAATGGATCAAAATGATGCTCACCGTAGTCCACAAGCAAATTATAAACGTATAATGAAGCTGTTAATCTCAACGTTTCATAGTTTGATAAAATAACACATAGAATATGATTTTAAAATCTTAATAAACATTGTATTTTTCATTCGAATGTATGTATTATGACTATTTATAAGCCAAATATAACCATTATTATATTATTTTGCGACAGATTGAATCTTTTATAGAGTAAATGTATACTTCTCATGAAAAATATTGTAATTACAGGTTTGTATGATATCGTCGAGTCTCTATCATACATTTTCATGTAGATCAGAAGACACGTACAATTGTTTCTTAATGTATGATCTATTTGGAATTGCCCTATCCCTGTTGGCCATATACACCTCAGGGGTCTATTACGCCTTTTGGTGCCATGAGGTATACATTATATATTATACATATCATTATAATCATAATTATTGGAGTGTGTCCTATTATCACTGACGAATCTTTATTCCCAGACTTTAAGGTGGTTTTATTTGATATCGGTCACATTGATCTTTGCTGTTGCAATGTTAGTTCAATTACCAAGATATAAAATCAACGCCAATGTTAAAATGTTGATATTCGTCGCATGGGCTGCATACGGGGTCGTTCCTACGCTGCATTGGGCAGTTGCTATGGGAGGTTTTGACAATCCCATGGTTCAAGTGAGTCAAATTCTGTTTAATCAATTTGGTTTAATATGTGTTTACTCCGTATTATTAATAATGAATGTTTTCAGTTGTTGTTCCCCCGTGTAATTGGCATGTACCTCATCAGCGGCATAGCGTTTATTATTTATCTGTTGAAAGTGCCCGAGCGTTGGTGCGCCGGTAAATTTGACTTCATCGGTCATTCCCATCAATGGTGGCATTTGTTTGTCGTCCTTGCACTTTATTATTGGCACAATTCGGGTATGATATATGTACAGTACAGAATGAACCACGGCTGTGCAAATACTATGAGAATATTTTAAACGATCGTTAAAATCTGAACTCCTCACCTGTGATACAACAAGCGAATTTCTAATGTAAACTTTCTACGCGTGAAAGATGATGATATTAAAAAAAATTACCATAGTATGCTGTACTTGTGCTGTCTTCGAATTGATTTAGGTCTATTTATTGTCTTGAATCATTCCAATAATATTATTTAAATTACTTTATTGAAATGCATAGTACAGTATCATTGAATGTAATTAAGATCTTTGATTAAATTTAAATTTATTTGTAATAAAAAAAAACACACACACATTGAATGACATTCGGTTAATATTTATTTTAGTTTTTACTTTTCTTGCTTGATACCATTTACCATATTATAAATACATAGGGGTTCAGAAAATAAGTTAGGGAATACATTTACTGAATAACTCATTCCATGTGATAGTAAAAATAGTGTGCATAGTGTGCGCATAAATTAAAATTAATTTTCATACAGATCTATCAAGATGTACAGTTTGTGTTTTTTAGAATTTTATTTATTTTATTTTTGTATATATTTTAAATGGGTTGAGCTATTATTATGGATATGTAAAATTTTATGTAGAAATAAATATAAACTGAAGCTACTAGGTGACCTTATATAAATATTTCAAATGCACATTCTTAAGGGGAATCTTGTGCATCACATAGTTTTGAATTACTATTATTTTTTTTGTTTTGTTTAAGACTATTACTTGTCGGACCAAAAAAAAACTATTTTTGTTGTTGTTTCTTTTTATTTTAGGTTTAGGTATAAGTTTTTTTAATTATTATTTGTGTTAGCACCTATCTTAGTAAAACAACTTAAATTTTAATATTTACACAAAAGAATAAAAAACTTAAAATTATTCAACGAGTTTTATTACAGAAAAGTCGTAAGAAAACAAAGACAAATTTAAGATAATTAATTATACAGGTTTTTCAATCCAAATTGACCCTTTTTCATTTCAAATCGACCCATTTTCATTTCGAATTAAACCTTTTTCATTTCAAATTGAAATGAAGTTAATTTGAAAAGATAAAACCCCTTGGAAAACAATACACATGTATATCATGTCATGTAAGACAATCAAGATAAATGTAAAGTTATTTGAGAAGCAGTTGTCAAATTCGTTTTGAAAACTCTTATAAAAAGCAAAAAACAGTTTTTTAAAAACATACCTCTTCTATAATTTGTATATAAAATTATTATTTTGAATAAAAACACCAATAATTTTTTTTTCTACCGCCATCTATGTTTAAAACTAAAAAAAAAAGTCAACGGTAAACGTCACCGACTATCTCGCCAGGCAGATTTGAAAAGCTTCTTAAACGAAATTTTATCTCTATCGTAATGGCGGAGGATCCATTTACTTATATTGATGACCAAAATGAGCAATATAGCAAAGTATGAAAACGATCGGATAAGAGGCAAACTTTTTCCTGAATTGTAATCGTAAGTGAAACGTAAAGGAGGTATGTAATAATAAAAAGGGTCAATTTGGAATGAAAAACCTGAATAAAAAACAGCTGAGGGGTACCAAACCATAACGTTGTAAGTGCCACATATATCTTGCACCTTGCATTACTTGCACCTTAAATGCCGCCTCTAGCGGTAGAAACCGAAATAGTGATGCATAGCGTTGTAAGTATGTACCTTATTAATTGCACTGTCATTTGTACCGTCAGTTTCGTAAATATGGCAGACGAAGTGGATACGTCAACAACGAGTTTTTCAAGAAAACCTGTTGCAAACAAACTCCAATGGAAAAAAACTATAAAAAAATTAACAGAAACAGCGGATTATCTTATACGAATTCGAAAAATATAGTGGTATCAGAAAAAAATGAACCAAAAGAGATGTATTGAGAAAAAGTAGCCTGATACCATGATCTGTTGTGAGATTTATTGCTGTTAGACTTTTTTTAGGTATCTTGTAAATGCCAGTTCTCCTGCAAATGCTTAACTTTGGAATGCCGTAAACGACTATTTCAGTACTTTTGGGCAGCAAGCTTACCTAAAAAATCTAATCCGGTCTTGTCTCATAAAAAGAAGAAGGCATGGGAATTACGATGAAGCAGCGAACAGTCGACGACAACACACTTTTAAATTCGTTTTAATAATTAGAGGCAAGTCTGAAGTTCAGGTAAGTCAATATTTATTTGTGTATCAAACAGTTTGTTCCTCAATTTTCTGCTATCTATTGTATTTATTATTTTCATTACAGGTATGTAAGAAGATATTTTGCGAAACGTTTGGTATCACTCAACGCCGTGTGCAGCTTTTGTCTGAGAAAATAAGTGTTTGCACAAATCCTGTTTGTACAAATTTTTCACGTGTAATGAGATAGAATATACAAACCAAAACTGGTCCTGTGGTTTGATAAGTGTGCAGGCCAAAACAAAAACCAGGCCATACTTTCAATGCTTCTAATTCTAGTTGCCAAAAAGATACTTTTCGGAAATCATTCATAAATTTCCCGCGAAAGTCTGATTGAGACTATACGATTTTTGAGAAGCAGAAAAGACGTGCAGCTCCTATTGTTCCGGCAGACTTAATTGCAAATGCTGAATAGAAATATCGATTCTTGGTAATGAGTCCTACGGCATTCTTTAACTGGATGAATATTGCTAAAAAAATGATTAACATCAACAGCTGATAATATCTTCAGCCGTCATGAGCAAACAACAAGGCTTGTAGTGAAATGAGCCCATGGCTTACAACTTCATTGCTGCAACCAGAGGTCAATAAGTAGTTTTTTTTGTTTTTTTGTATGTTTTCATTTTTAATATACTTTATTTAATTGACAATGAGTTTTATTTTGTTTAAAATAATTTCAAATTTTGTCAAAGATAGGTATGGTTTAGTTTGTACATTATTTTTAGTACACGGTCCTCGAGGGACTATGGCACACGGACAACGCTATAGAAGTTGTCCATTTATTATTATGAATCGTCCCACTAACCATTCTGTTGTGCAAGTAAAGTAGTACATTCAACATTATGAAATGTAAAAATAATGGCAATTAAACGCTTAATTATTTTTATTTATTTTTTATTATATCTAAGATTTATTGGATGCTCAATGAATGATTATATTACCTCACAAAAGAATTATAGTTTAGTATTAAATATCGCAAGAATGAATTTATACATTATTTATTAATTAAACAGTTTTAAATCTCTCCTGAAAAACTAAACTGCACTCGAAACGTTATGGTTTGGACCCTATAATTATTTAGTACTAAAAAAATATTAATATATATTAAAAAGTGACATCTATTGGTAAATATATATTTTGAAGTACACGTTTAGTTCGTAAATGTTTTAATAAAATTCTAAAGATGTCGCTATAAATTACAATTTAAATTCACAACAATTATTATGAATGATAAAATATTATACATATATTTTATTCTATTATTTCAAATTAATTTAAATATTTTTAAAATTTCAATCAGAATTCTTAATAATATGTCCGATTGTAAAATTATAAAACTTTTTATAGATACACACATATTACCAAAAATATAAATTTTCCTAACATTTGTATTAGTAAAAAGTTGATATAGATTAGAATTGAATTCCGAACTGTTTTCAAATGACCGTCAACATCCCAAGCATGGTGAGCAAATTTCGAATTATCCCTTTCAGCATCTGACCCGACCGTTGAGAGCCAATCCATTCGATCATCACGAATTCAACCGAGTCGGAACAAGCACACTTGATGACCTATTTCTCAAGCTCGTGCAATATTTTTCACCCCCGCCGGCTCTCGACTATCATTTTATTCGGAGCACATCCGCCGAAACGCTCATGGCAACATAATATTTGGGCCAGTCGCGTACGGCGCGAATACACGATGATAAATGGCAAATGGTCCATGCGTGATGCCGCGAAACGAGGATGGGGATCTCGACGAAAGTCGCACACGCTCACGCACCGGACAATTTACCACACAGAGCATGGGTAACGAGAGGCAAAGTGGTCCAGGGTTAAATATCGACACGATTGTGCGAAATACTAACGCCGACGTGAGGTATTGAGAGGACGACTATTAGTCAGCAGGTGCGTTCAACCTTTTCGCGGGCGAAAATCCGACATCACGGCGGGTATTATGATTAACGCGCGCCCGTGGCCGCAGGTACCTGATCCAGTGATCCTGGATGGCGGTTAGGAGTGTTCCCGAGGATCCAGTACCGGGGATAAAGGCGGCAAGTTTCCTTTTTCCTGGCCATAACTCTTTTTTATTGCGGCGGGAAGCCACCGCCCCCAGGTGAAGTGGCCGCACTCCCGGTTGATGTTATCATAAAGCCGCAGACGAGCTCTCCTCTCCTCTCGCAGACATACTTTTAAGAACTACAGGAAACTACCGTTTAAGGGCTCCAGACCTCCGTTATATATTATGGATATATGTATGTATGTACGTATGTGGTTGCTGAAAAAATGTATCGAATTTCTTTTATCAACTTGCGTACATACATATATCGTTATCATTTCTTAACCGTATCCTTATTACTTTTAAAACAATATTATCTGTACTACGTGCGTACTTACGAATGTTTGAGGAAAAATTCAAACGACTTACAATAAACATTGAATATACAGTACTGTTTAGTATCAAGGATTTCGCAAAGATGATATGAATAATTTGTCGTACAATTTTATTTCTATTTAAACGTATATGTTTGGAATTAGAAACCAATGATATTATATAACCTTTTGAATGCTGACCAACGCCGATCAGCGTTTTTCCAATAATTCCACGGAACTGAAAAACGCCAATGAGCTTTGTTTTTTTAGAGTGTTGTTTAAAAAATAAACAAGAATACTAAGCCTTTCCAGGTAGCATTGAAAAATAAAACTACTACTTCCGGTTCAGATAAAAATATTTCAAAAATATAAGGTTATAGATATTATTATTTCTATTACATTTAAAAAAAATTTAATCCGATTCAGTTAGCGGTTTGGGAGATAATTGAATTCAAAAACTTAAAAAAAGAGGACACTTATAAGGGGAGGTACCATTTCCGGTCAACTTAAAAATTTGAAAAAAATTTTCGTCATGTCTATAAGAATTTCAGTACCCGATACCAAGTTTTGGTTCGATAGGACTAACGGTGTTCAAAAAATACACAGACACACACACACACACACACACACACACACACATTTTTTCTAGATCATGAAAACGTGATCAGTAATCGATTCTGAGTTCGAATCAGTCAAAATCTCGAGTTCGAATTTTCGCATGATCACAAAACTTCATCTATTGTTACTACGTACATAGATAAAGTAAAAATTGCATTGAACATGAGTCGCGTAATCCGTGTCAATTTTACACTGGAATTTCTGAATTTATATTAGCAGAATTTCTCGATGGAAATCCCTAACTGCTGAGTATTTTAGATTGTGACTTGGCATTTAGATTGTGAGCATTACATTTTAACAGCGGTGAAGAAGATGGAACTAGTTTTGGAGAGATACATTCATTAATAGACTTCTTTTGTTTATTTTATATTGTTGCAAGATATATTAGAGAGTCTAAACTCACCTTTACAAAACTCGAATTCCTCGGCGGTAGTGATCAGGTCTGTATGGATTAGCTACATTTTTATACCTGCTGTCGATTGGATTTCTAATTAATTATAGTTGGAAATGTTTGCGGAATTTTCTGCGTTGCGGGCTTTCAACAGAAAAGACGGCAGCACTCAAAGGGTTAAAGCACATATGTTTGTCGAAGATGTTTGCAATATCAATTATTTTGTTTTGATATCTTTACATTATGTAAGATTTTTTTTAAAGGAAAACTTTGCGTATATATCACAGATAGATATTAGATTTGATTAGCCCGCAGCATAGCTCAGTGGTTGCGTTGATTAGAGGTCACCAAGTTCGATCCCGTGAGCTGTTAACGATTGAAAATAATTTATTCCGAGTATAATCTCTCTTAGGCTTAGGCCATACTTGCCCGTGCCCTCAGGACGTCCCTGATTATGATTATAACAATATCTATATATAATACAATAACTTCTCTAAATATCATACAATTATGAATATTTAAACATTCGTATATTATATGCCAGCAGCAAAGCTCGGTGGTTGCGCTAATTCTAACTACTGAGAGGTTGCCGGGTTCAATCCCGTGGGTTGATCTTGATTGAAAAGAATTTATTCCGAGTACAATCTGTCGTGCTGCTGGTCAGACTTGGATATTTGTGACTCCAAGTCGATTGTTTCCTATCAAAGTTTGCCAATTTATTTGATTTCATTATTGAAGCGGTTCCTCCATCAAATTGGCAAAAACCATCCTACCCACTCTGTCACCACTATTTGAATATGATTTCAAAAATTTATTATCTATAACATAGATGTATTGCTTATTTTCTTATATATATAGTATTTGTATTATGTTTATAAATATGTACATATGTCTGGTTACAGTGACGCATTAGAGTACTCTGTAATGTTACTGTGGCTAATTTGTAAATAAAATAAAACAAAGAAACCTATTATTAGAAATAGTTGATATGTAGGTGTATTTAAACTAAAATTGAATTATGTATTTATAATTTAGATCGATTAAGACACAAATTGTAAGAAAATCTATTCAAATAATTACCTACTCATTATTGAATTGAATAATAAAAATATGGAATGACTTGATTTATCTTTATTTGTCTTCATTTTTCTATATAAAGTTTTAGAATTTACTATTAAAGATTATGTAACATTTTTTAATCAATACCATATGATTTATTATTTGCCTCCATTAAAAGTGTATATATGTATGTATTATTTTGAATAAAATTAAGTCATAAATTACATATATCATTACATGTGTATTAATTATTTGAACAACACTATTCATAACATATTAAGCTGTTCATGATTTTATCGAGTTTAGATCTTATATAATAGTACGTTAAAAAAATCACAATACAATATTTCATATTTGCTAGTGAAATAAGACCTCTTTTCTTCATTTCGAGAAATATTTTGCAATTCATCAAATATAATGTTTTGCGTTTAGCAATATTTAAAAACATAGAAAAGCCTTGTAAAATACTGTTGGTCTGTAATACGTTTATTCTGCTTTTCCGAGATTTGGACATATCGAATTAATGGAAGTGATAACAATTTGTGAGACTCAAACAGACATCGTGTTTTTGGAACTGAAAATTTGATTTCCGCCACTTTCAAATGTAACAGCTTATAATATATATGTCAAATGATACTCTCTTATATTAATTTGTGAAATTTTATTATTTTATATGAGGTATCAGTACTTACATACAGCAGTCGTACATTTAGCATAAAGCGTCGTATATTTCAGAGCAGTAAAGTTGCGATGTTTTTGTCATTTCTAGATTTTATTTTTATTTTATACCGTTGTTGGGTCTTAATAAAAAGGCCTCCGAATTGGGTTTTAATGTGGATCGGCGCTATTGTAAATTCGCATGGCAACATGGGTATTCCTGGGTCGGTCTCGACCCTTGCGGGTTGCAATTGGGTGCACGCGAAGGTTGCCATGGAGACGCAGCCAGACCCTCTCAGCTTCCTTCTTCGCTCCCTCTCATACCCTCCGCGGATCCTCCCCCTCCCGTCGAAGTCCCTCCCCCGCACCCCGTCCCCTTATTTACCTCGTCCTTTGTACAATCGTGGTTCTGAAGCGCCATTTTGTCCCTCAGTAGGGCGGACTCATCCCTCAGGGGTGTCCCGGTCGTAATTTACATCGCGCACAAAATCATACAGGAAAATTGAAAGAAAATTACCCGCGCAGTACATTTTCATTTGAAAAAAATCCCTTTACAACACAAAGCTCTATCGACGTTTTTTTAGTTCTACAATTCATTAGTATCTAGGAAGTAATTATGTCTAAAACAAATCCCAGTAAAATTGCCTTTTATAAAATAATCAAAAACTGACGTAAAATGGAATGGATATAGTCGTAAAAATAATTCGAGAAGCATCCATAGAGACCTTCATTACATACTATTAGCATTTTCATGATATTTGGAAAAACATCACCTCTTTAATATTAAAATACTGCCAGGAAATATATCCAACTACCCACATAGATCTTGCTCTTCATTAAATATAGTCCCTGTCCAAATTGAGTCATATTTTTACTCCTTGCATTCATCTACGTAGATCTTTATTATTGTAACTTCTTCATTTATCCAATTCCTGAATCTCCTCTCATGATTATTTTATTGATTGTATTTGAAACTATTTTGAGTTCAATATTGTTTTTATAGTGTTGTTGACTATATGTATTTTTCTGTTATTTTATAAAAGTATTCAATATTTGTGTGTTTTATGCCTGATACCATTTCATTGGATGATAAAACAGTAGAAGTAGTGAGTAATTTTTTTATATTTAGGTCAAATAATAGACATGTCCGGTAGTAAAAAAGATGACATAAAGACACGTATGAAATTAGGATGGAGTGCATTTGAGTGAATGAACGCCGTTTTCATATAAAAATGTCTCTTTACCTAAAGAAAAAGGTCTTTGATCAATGTGTTTTGCTAGTGATAACGTATGCTTGTGAAACTTGAACATTGAACGCCAAAATGTTACACAAATTTCAATGCACGGCATAAAAAGGAGACATAGGAAACAGAATACGTGGGTGAGAAGTATGACAAAGGTGGTTAATGGTTAGAGTAAAGAAACTTAAATGGAAATGGGTGGGTCACGTAGCTAGAAGAACGGATGTTAGATGGATGAAAGAAGTGCCCGAATGGTACCCGAGAGAATTGTAAGAAGGTACAATGAAGGCTACAAGGGAGATGGGTGAATGAAATCAGAAAAATGTGTGAGATGAAATGGATGCGAATTTCTCAAAAGAGAGACGAAAGAAAGCGTGTTAGAGAGGTTTTTATCCAGCTGTGGGTGGCGAATGGCTGTAAATGATGATGGTGATGATGATGATATAGTCAATGAAGAAATAACCTTTTTTAAAGTATCCTATGGAAATCTGCAAATAGCAGTCAATTTGTAAATGGTAGTGGATATATGTAGTGGAGAGAGTGATGTGATTTAAATGGCAATGGGTCTCGTACCTAGGAGAATGAATAAAAAGTAAACAAAGGAAGTGCTGTAATGGTACCCGAGAGAATGTCAAAGCGTGAAAGGAAAGACGCAAGGAAGATGGTTGGATGAAATTAGAAAAAAATGTGCCGGATGCGATGGACGAGAGTTGCGCAAAATATGATGAATGGAAACGTGTTGAAGAGGATAATGAATAGTAAAAATGATTATATAAATAAAAATAAGGAAGAAGTGTTTTTAGTTACTCTAAGCAGTATTTAATTTGAAAAGATTGAGTAAATTTTGTATATGAGCAGATATTTTCGACATCTTAATATATAATTTCCAAAGAGACTGTATTTATGTAAGTTTTGGTTCGTAGAATCCGTGACGTTAAATTTAATAAAAAAACAAAACTATTCAAATAAATTTAATAAAATGTTTACTATTAAGATCAGCCATGTTTAAGTGGTTTATATTACAAATACCGATCGAAGCCGGATAAAACAACTAGTATTTATTAAAAGAGCATTCAGTTTGTAACGTTAATTGAGTATTTTTCCAACAAGTTTATGAACTGAGCAATTTCATGAATTGGGCGTATGATACATACATTAGTGTAATACAAAAATGAGTACTGTGAAATATTAATTTTGTAGAAAATAAATTCATGACATTAAAATCAAGCTGTGTCGTCGAAAATCGAACTCTTTACATTATCAATCCGTAAAATAACAATTTATGTGCTAAATAGTTAAAGGCGAAAAATTGGTTTGCTGAAGTGAGTTTACACAGTCTTAGGGAGGCGCACCGCGAAGAAATTGATTGTGGAACATTAAAAATACCATTAAAAAGAATAAAGTGAATGGGGGCGAGGGTGCTTCCACTGGAAAATAGCACAAATTTACTTTAACGAAGCTTGAAAAATTGGTCGTACATATCACGAGCCGTAGAAAAATCAATAGTGATGCACCGTCTAATTGAATCCATTTCGTGCGTTCGAGATATCTGCTCGAATGGGGGGTGCGCATCCGGCAACTTTTCATTTTAACCCTTTCGGCTCGGGCGAGCTTCCGGAGGTTTGGCGGTGTCTCAAGCCCGCGAGCGCAAAGCTCCCGGATCATTACGCGAAGCCCCCCGACTCAATCGCACTCGGAGAACAGTCTATTTTTTGCGTCGGAATCCCGCCGAATCCGCCGCAAATCTGTAAATGCTGATTTGATGATGATGCAGGTGAGACGGTGCATTCAAATATCGCACGGGTGAAGGCGAATTTCAACAAGTTTTCGAGCGTCTTCTCCTCCTTCCGGAAAAGCCATTCCAAAGTTGAATCAAACGTGTGAAAGTATCCGTTTGGGATTTTTCAATGGGGTATTAAATTCATTATGCTATTTTCCGGTTTGCTTCACACTGGTAAAAATTGTATATTTTACAGTCCAAGTGTTCACTCCGGTTCATTCATGAACACCTTAGTTGGTTCATACGCAAAATACTGGTGTTAGTTGTGCTGAAAGTCAAAAGCTATTTTCAAATAGATTCACTAGCAGTCTCCGCGATGAGCCAGAATGTTAAATTACAGAAAACGCAAATATCGGAAGGCAAAGATCGAAAATCGAAATATCTTAAGTCGAAAGATAAAAAAAAGGGTGCATGGTAAACGGTATATACTCACTTAATTTGCGTGAGCAGGATACAACAAGAACAAGAGGAACAGGCTTTTCCTCCCGTATTAATGTGCGCGCGCAGAATACGGGAGGAAAAGCCTGTTCGGGAAGGAAAAGATCTTTCGATTTTCGATCTTTGCCTTCCGATATTTGTGTTTTCTGTAATTAAACATTCTGGCTCGTCACGTAGACCCATTCACCAGGTATCGCATGAAATTTTTAGTCAAAACTTTTCAGCTGTCAAAATCTTTGTGATGTCAAAAAGTATTTATAGAGGAAATCTTATAGTAACTACATTACAACGTCTCTATAATTCCCCTGTCAGCCAAATTTAAAATATTACAACCCAGGGTAATCATAAATACATAGCAAATGAGACAAATGATTGAAAATACTTTAATTTATGCCTAATAGTTTGTGCATGAACATGCTAGTCAATTTGTCAATTTGTTTTTTTTTTGTCTACACTATAACTGGCCAGATTGGTTCGTGTATAAACAAACTAGTATGTCCATGAACGAACGAAATATACATACATATATACCTAAAGATATCAAGGAATATATAGAAGATATGTAGCTAAAAAATATAGCTAGGAGTTCGTATTTTTTCTCCAACTTTCCGACAACTTGGTTTCCGGCGTTTAGTACGGCTAAAAATCGAAAGACAAATCGTTCGAATTGACAATGCGTGAAAAAGTCTAGGTGGGGTAGGCAGGGGGTGTCGGTAATTATTGTCAAACACCGTCGGCAAGTTTGTCTTGGCCCATTGATTTGAATAGCGAAGTTTCGCCAATAATCCCTGGTGGAGCCTGGGGGCTTAACTGTAATCGAATAATTACAATCCGCAAGAAATGGAAATCTTCCGGTTAAGTGCGGCCCGGTGCGCCCGCCGCTCCTCAAACTCTGCGAATTTCGCACAGAGGGCCCGCGGGGAGGGCCCGAGGGGTTGGAGGGGAATGGGGGCCCCGGAACCGGGAGGGAGGACTCCGGGACAGATATTTGTGTAAAGGCAGAACACGCGGTGCCGCCCGGAGAGCCCTTAATGCCTCAGAGGTGGAATAAGGCAAGTTAATTATGTGAATGGCAACGGAAGAGAACAAGCTGCCGGATCGGAGAAAGGGCCGAACTCGGTCTATATCTATTATATCTATTTATATCGACAAAACACGCACATACATATACATACATACATATAAACGTAACAGCATTTATTTACTTGATTTATATATATTTACATTATCTTTTTTTAGGATCACAATATCTTTACATTTCTTTTTTTTTAACATGCATTCAGGATTATTTGAAAACGAAAAATAATAATAAAATCATTTTCATTTTTGTTTTCAAAAATGAAACACGATAAGGACACGATTCCATCTATAAATTATTTATTTTTATTTTATTTTACTTTTTCTTTTTCTATTTCTTTCTCCTTATGTATATTTTTAGGTACTATTTTTTTTGTTCATTGTGAAACTAAGAATAGGATTTGAGGATTTTATTTATTTGATTTTTACAACTTTGTTTATTTATTCTTTTTCTTATGTATTATTTTTCTTTTGTTTTCTGTTTCTTTATTTTTATTTTTTCATTTTATCATGTTTTTCTGCCTTTGCATTTTTGCCTTTTTTTTTTATTTTTTTTTTGTTTTTTTTTTTTAGGTTCTTCCTGTAATGCCACAATGGTCCAAAACTAACCATAAATAAATGAATGTCTGTCTGTCTGTGTGTCTCGAATGGGCTCCTAAACCACTGAACCGATTACGATGGAACTTTCAGGATTTTTTGTATGCATGTCCGGGAAGATTTGTGTGAAAAAAAAAACGGGACAAAACCTCTTTATAATAATATTCGTAATTACGATTTTACTGACGCGAAAGTAAAGCTATCCTCCCGCCTTCAACGCGTCACGCCGCGAGTGTGACAATAATCGCGCCACGCCTACCTCGCACTAGAATGTGGTCGGGAACGGGAATGGGAATTGCCTGCGTTATTGTGGCATTGCAACGCATGCTGGGTTCAGCTAGTACAAAATATATGTATGACCAATTTGACTCTAATATATTATTTTGTAAGCATTACCAAGTAATAGCTAATTAATCGTAAAGATATTCCGTGACTTTCTTTGTTTGTTTGTATTTATTTTCTCTATGTGCAAATCTACTGTTTTCAATGAATTATATATAACAGAACTACCAAATTTGGTATATTATTTCATGCTGCTATATTTATTTAATAATACTTGGCCGATGGACCCAAGGGGTTTGATATTACATACAGTAGTATAAAAATACTAATATCAAATAATATATTGTTGTTTGATACCAAAAAAAAAAACAAATAAATAAAAATAAAAATCGAAAACAAAGAAAACCGAAAAGAAAATATAAACAACTCAAAATAGATGAAATTAAAATGTACGAGAGAAAATAAAAGATAAACGTTACTTAAAGGAAGAAATGCAAAAACCCATTTTTTTAAGGTAATCAAGTTTGTTTTTAAAAAGGTTTAATTCAGTGAATGTAGTAGTAATTCAGTGAATGATTATTCCAAATTTTAACCACTTTATTTGAAAAGAAGGATTCTCTAATTATTTTCTCTCAGATGAGTGTTATTGTTAAACATAAGGAGATTTATCATAGGAAAATTTTATTGTAATGGTTATTTATAATTTTATAGACTTCAATTAGATCACTTCTCATTCTTCTAGTTGCCGAAGTGTAAACATTCATTATTTTCAATCTCATATCATATGAAAGTGATTTATGTTCGGAAGGCATTTTTGTAATTCTTCGTTGGACCCAATCTAAACGGGTCTACCTCACGGGCCGGAATGTGAAATGCCGGAAAACGCAAATATCGGAAGCAAATATTAATGTGCGCGCGCAGAATACGGGAGGAAAAGCCTGTTCCTCTTGTTCATGTTGTATCCTGCTCGTGCAAATTAATTGAGTATGTACCGTTTACCATGCACCCTTTTTTTTTGATCTTTCGATTTTCGATCTTTGCCTTCCGATATTTTCGTTTTCCGACATTTCACATTCCGGCCCGTCATGGAGACCGATTCTAAACATACAATTTATTTTTAAAATAGAGGTTCCAAATAGAATAAGCACATTCAAGTTTTGGTATAAGCTTGGCAATGAGAAAATTAAATACCCGTTTTATAGCATACAGAAAAAATAACAATTTATATGATTTGATCATTATTAACTTGGATCGTATGATATAAAATTTTATGAAATATTCAATATGTTTGCAATTTATATCCGTTCAAGTCATGCGGAACATTTTAGCTATATGTATATATTTAATATTTAAATGCTGAGAAATCATATGGATTTCTTTTTAAACTATCGGAATTATTTTGGATGTCTCTTATGTACAATTCAAATCTCTAACTATTTAAAACCATTTTCATTGTTTTTTTTTGTTTAAATTGAGGGCCGAGAATTTCAACAATAACTACAGATTATACACAAAATCGGAACAAAATCAAACTTTTAGTTCACAAATCAAACGCAGTCTTTACAAAACTGTTTTTTTTTTAACTTGTTAAAGTCTTATTTCATATTAAATTATATTTAGATTAATTATGTAGTATATGTATAAAATTCAATCAAAATCTGTCAATATTTGTCGGGTCTGAATAGATGTTTATATCTTTAAAAGAATATATGCTTATATTGTAAGGGTGAATGCAATTTCATCATTGAAAACTAATGTATATAATATATGTATATACGAATTATCAAGTAATTATATATACACCAGAAGGTAGCAAGAATTGAATAGGACGACGTTCAAAGTGGTACTTCGGTGCCAAAAATTTATTATTATCCGCTTCGTATTTCCACGACGCCCAACTAAGGTCTTGTTTAGTCTGAATTGTACCGCTCTAAATCTTGAAGGAAATTCGGTTGTTTAGACAGTCGAGGTGTATAGTCGTGCCTTCAAATGAACAATTAGAGACTGGGATGAAAGGATTATTTACTCGGGAGCTCAAGGATGCCGCTTCAGGTATTACGTCGCCGTCGTCTTCAGCCATTTCATCCCCCAACTATCCTGATTATTCTGTCGATTTGAATTTATGCAAATTTTAAAATAATTTATGCGGCCGTTCGCGTCGAAGACGCTGCGAATTTATATTCAATATACACAAATAACGCGGAGCGTGGAAAATTTTTCGACAGAAAAATCTCAAGAGTTAACGCGCTCAGAGATGGCTATCGGGAAAATGTGCGCCTCCAGAATTAATTCAATTGATGGCGGGAAAAAAGAGACGAGATTGCACCGCTTAAGCGAAAGGACGACGATAGCGGGATCGTCGTACAAATAAGTACATTTTTTAGAGGGATTGAAGTGGAACGAGAGACTGGGAGGAGGGGGTTGGATGAGGGGTAGATGGCAGTAAAAAAATAATAAAACCGAAGAGGAGCGTCGGAGTCAGCGCAAAAGAAAAGTAATCATGCAAATGGAGAGGAGAGGAATGCGCGGCGTATTAAACGCGCGGGATAATGGCCCTTAATGACCTTGGCGGTGAGCCGGCCAAATCCTCGCTCGGCCACCGACACTTCCGGATTTCGACGAAACTTCCCCACACTCAAACCGGAACTGCTTCCGGTGAGGATGCGTGCCCTATTTCCCCTCCCAACAACGAAATAGAATGAACTTCCTTTACACTTAATAAAAATATTCTTTGTATTATATCTACTAACATCATATCATATATGTATATGATATCGTTATTCTGTCTGTGTGTGTATCTGCGATAACGCTCGCCGTACTATAATAGTTGTTTCGATTCGACATTTATTTATTTATTTATTTAATAGTTTTGGACCATTGTGGCATTACAGGAAGAACCTAATGCGCCACAATGGCCTACATTTGAAAAATATATAAAAACATGATATAAATACAAGTAAACTGTAAATAAAGGAAAAAAGCAAAAGCAGAAAACATGGTAAAATAAAATAATAAAAAAGTAACATAAGGAAAATAATACATCATTCAGAGAGAAAAAAAAATTGCAAAATTGTAAAAATTAAAAATAAAATCCATAAATCCCATTCTTTGTTTACACTGAACAAAATTAAAATAGTATATAAAAATATACAAAGGAGAAAGAAAAAGTAAAATAAAATAAAACAAAATATAAATAAAAATAAAATCACAGCGAGGCCCAAATGGAAGAGAATAGATTAAGATTCCACTCATTCATCACATTCAAATTAAGAAAGTAATGATGAGCGCAGGTTACCAGATAAATATGTTAAAATAATATCCGATAATCTACGCTCCCTAAGGTGGAAGGTGGACATATATGTGCGTCACAGCTAAAACACTGCCAACAGAATGTACGAATATAATAACGAAAAAACAAACTTCTATATACAATACTATTTGCTACAAAGGTTTCATTTAGGCAAGTCTCTGAGTATTTAGCGCCATCTATTGAAATTTTATTTAAAAAAATCTTGCATAATGTAAAGATATCAAAAAAGAAAAAAATATATATATTGCAAACATCTTCCACAAACATATGTGCTTTAACTATTTGAGTGCTGACGTCTTTTCTGTTGAAAGCCCGCCACGCTGAAAATTTCGCCAACATTTCCAACTATAATTATTTAGAAATCCAATATAAAGCAGGTATAAAAATTGAAGGGTAACCCAAACAAACCTTGGATCACTTGGATTTTGAGTTTTGTAAAGATGATTTTAGAATCTCTAATATATGTACATACATATCTTGCAACAATATAAAATAAATAAAAGAAGTCTATTGATAAATGTATTTTTCCAAAACTAGTTCCATCTTCTTCATTGTTGTTAAAATGTAATGCTCACAATCTAAATGCCAAGCCACAATTTAAAATACTCAGCAGTTAGGGATTTCCATCGAGAAATTCTGCTATGGTTATAAATTCAGAAATTCCGGTGTAAACCAGTCTTTATAAAAATTGACACGGATTACACGACCCATGTTCAATGCATATTTTTTTCAATGCTACCTGGAAAAGCTTAGCGGGTAGTATTCTTGTTTGTTTAACAACGTCAAAACAACGTCCATCGGCGTATTTCAGGTTGATGGACTTGTTGGCAAAACGCCGATCGGCGTTGGTCAGCATTCAAAGGGTTAATTAATTAATTAATTTTTCTATTGGTGTTTTATATTGTTTATATGTAGGTAGATAGGTAGTTTTTACCTTTTTGTTTTCATAAAGAATTAAATATATTTAAAAAGTGTTTGAAAAACAATCTTATAGAGAATATAAAGATAATTCTAAATAATGAATATATAGAGTGATACAAATAAAATAAAAATATTATGCAGGTGCATTTGGGCGAATGAACGCCGTTATGCCTGAAGAAAATCCTAATGCCGGTTTGCCCGAAGAAAAAGATCTTCGATCAATGCATTTTGCCAGTGATGATGTTTGGATGCAAAACTTGGGCACTGAAAGCCGGAATGGTGCATAAAATCCAATGCACTCAAAGATATGTGGAATAACGAGGAGACAATGGCATAACGAGGAGAGATATGAAACGGAATACGTGGGTTACAAGTATGACAAGGGTACAGTGACGTTTCTAGACTATTTGCCACCCTTAGGCGAAGTTCTGGAGTTCTGAATTATTATACAAACAAAAAAATCATATTTATATCACTTTATGTTTAGTCATGCACTGTTCTATTTAGCCATGTTCTAGAAATTTATGGATCCTTCATACATACATATAAGCTTAATGATATTAACGATAATTATTCTCTTCTTTCTTTCATTTTTACAATATTAATAGCATTTCATTGTATATTTTTTATCTATGTACGTCCTTCTTTTTATAGTCAAATATACACTTTATATTTACCACAATTCTTAAGTTTTTTTTCTTCTTTTTCATCTGTTTATTTTTATGTACTATGTAATCTTTTATGTATATTATGTAATTTGAAAAAATCTCTAATTGGGCTCAGATGCTATTTTGTTACATTTATCTCTTTATTTTTAAGCATTTCTACATGTGTTGTCTGTTGATATTTCAATAAATAAATTTTTTTTCTTTGTTCGATTTGTCGGCCCTCAAAATTTCCAGATAAGTTGTCAAAATCTTATAAGAAACGATTGAACCGAAGTCGAGGTGTGGCCAACAATACTGGATCAGGGCTTTAACCCGTGATCCCTCGGTTTTTATCATTTTACGCAAATCACTGAGCTATTATATTTCGCTGGTTAGTTCATTGACTGAAGGAATTGAAATGGCAACAAACGGGTCACATAGCTTGAAGAACGAAAGAACTCCTCGAATGGTACCCGACAGTATCTACATAAAATAACGTAAAGAAAGTCACAAGGGAGGATGAAATTAGAAAAATGTGTGTGGTGAGATGGATGAGAGTTGCTCAAAAAAGAGTGGAAGCATATTGGGGAGGCTTTCATCCAGCAATGATTAAATTTAAATAGTAGCAACGATTAAATTTATGATATGTAACATCCCTTTCTAAATTGGAGGAATCCCATCGTGAATTAATTATAATATTTTAATAATTTAAATAATTATAAAGTGCAAGTTTGAAATTGTCAAATCATTATGAATGAGTATTTGAATATACATATGTATGTACATTTAATTATTAAAAATATAAATTTAAATTTTTTAAATAAAAAACGAACAAAATTATTCTAGAATACGATTATTTATTTATTTATTTATAGCTAGTTTTGAACCATTTTGGCATTACAGGAAGAACCTAATGCGCCACAATGGCTTACATTTGATAAAGAAAAACAAAAAATTAAATAAGTAAAATACATAAAATAAAAAGCAAAAATGCAAAGGCAGAAAAACATAATAAAATTAAAAAGGTGTAAAAATCAAATAATTATAAAGTAAAAGAGAGATAACCACTACTCAATTCTTAAATTGGTTTCGTTGATTTTACAATTGTATTTCGGAATTGATTTGCGACGTTCTTCTCTATGTAATTTCGCCCTTACTGTTTTAATAAGAATACTGACCAATTCATGAACAACGTAACAGACTTGGACCGTTCGCAGAATGGTCATTTATGTACATATTTAAAACATTTTCATGAAATGCAATTTTTACTAATTACACATTTTGCACATGTATACAATATATGCTGTATCCATCTCACACTTGCCAACGATCATCACCAACATACGGCCCTAATAAAAAAAATTACCATAGCGAAGACTAACCAATCTTTACTAAGTTTGATCCACTAAATTCGAATATGATAATGATTTTTGTTGGGTGGTGATCGTTTGCGAGATATGCGCGTTTAAAAAAATGCGCGGTTTTTACACTTTTTTGGCTTTTGCGGTCTTTAACTCAAAATCTAGTATAGTTGTGCTCAAAGTGAGTATCGGAATCAATAGTCAGATGTTTTTTCTATTTATTGTGATTTTTTATTGTTTTACAAAACTTATAATTAATTGTCTAGCAAATTTTAAAAGTAAAAAATATATTTTTTTTACGGATTTTTTCTCCGTGATATTATGTGTTTATTTGCCCATTTTTTTATTTCACCACGTTTATAAGGATTGGTTTTCTATCTCAATATTTTCTTTTTTATCTAAACGTACTAACTCGAGCGGTTTTTGCGTAAGAAAGACTTTCGTTCAGTTCCCGTATTCGTATAACAGAAGTGTTTGTGCTAAACTTAGTAAAGATTGGTTAGTTTCCGCTCTGGTAACTCAAAAACGTGATTTTTTGTTGCTCAGTGTAATCAGACACCCTGCGGATTCTTTCGCATTATTTTGCGGACAGCGCCGATTACGGCCATGTCACGGTGACCCGGTGACGTCATCGCTAATTTGAGGCGATTATAATCGGCCAAAGAAGGGGTCCTTTCGGGGCGTCGGACAAGGTCGGCTGGAAAATGCAGGCTTCCTCGGTGTGTCGGGAAAAAAGACCGGTTGCCATGGCGAACGTGGAGCCCCCCTCGAATACAAATTGAGTTGCAAAACTGTTTAATCCCCAAATTAGTCACGCGGGGGGAGGGAGGGGGAGGGGGTGAAGCGCGCGCCGTCAGCGGCCGCCTAATGTAAAACGTGTTATGTGTTACAAATAATGCCAAGCCGCGCCAACCCATACATTACGACACATTAGGGGACCGCGGACGCTGCATCCGACACCCCTGACAGGCCTGGCCAAACCGTTTGACTCTAGCTCTAGCACTAGCACTAGAAAAATATGTTATTTTTAAAACTGTTTTATCATTATCATGATGCTTTTCATACCCTTGGCACAATATTATTTAGTGTTAGAAAGCATAAGCCAAGTTCAGATCTGAAAATCCCCTCTAGAGAAAGTCTTAAATGGCAGTCAGTAATAAAATATTTAGGAGTAACGTTCGATAAAAGAACGAGCACCTCACATTGAGGCAGCGACATGCAAGGCGATGCGGGGTATATCCTCAATATACCCAATATTTAATCGCCATAGTTCTTTATCAACTCAAAATAAAATAAAATTATATCGCGCGCTCATATTACCATTATTAACCTATGCTTCACCTGTATGGAATAACGCCTCGAATACTAACCTTTCCAAGCTCCAAGTAATACAAAATAAATCCCTAAAAATAATTTATAATACACCCATATATACAACTTGAAAAAACTGCATGCCATATATAATATTCCGTTTGTTACAGACATTACTAACAAAATAACCAGTAGATTATTTGACAGAATTGCTAATAACCATATTAACACACTTGTGAAGAGTCTCAGTAATTACAACAAAATGTCTATACCCTTCAGGTATATACACAGATTACCTAAACAAAATCTGCTTTAGGTCATCGACTTTAGATAGTCTTTAATTAAGATTATGTATTAGATGTATTATGAGCATTTATAAGATCTGTAAATAGGTTTTTGAGCTCTTTTTCCTATTATGCTGTACATTAACATTAGAATAATATAATACTATGATTACTAACCAAATTAAATTAAAATTGTAAAATAGAAAATGATCAGTAAATCAGAAGCTATTAAAATAGATATAAGATGTATTGTGAACATAATTTCGTAATAATAAAAGCATTTAAAATTTAAAAAAAAATACCCTTGGCATATCTGCTCTTAATATTTTCCGGAAAATTTTTGATGTTTTGATAATTTTTTGTATATGCTACAGTCCTAGTGTACATATCGTTCATTCATAAACATACTAGTTATCATACACGAAACAGGCTGGTTAGTTATTGTGTACACAAAATAAATTGACAAACGAACTAGTCTGTTCATGCACACACTATTAGGTATAAGCTGAAGTATTTTTAATTGTTTGTCACATCCTCTATGTTATGTATGCTTACCGTGAGTTGCAATATTTTAAAAATTAGAGGAAACGGGAACTAAAATCAGCATCGTGGCTCTGTGATTGCGTTGATATTAAGCACCGAGATCCCACCGAGTTCGATCCCGTGAGCTGACCTCGATTGAAAAGAATTTGTTCTGAGTATAATCTTAAATGCTACCGGTCAGACTTGGACACAAAAATCGCGAATACAGAATATCTGGCACTCGATTTCTCGTTAGTATAATAGTTAGCGTGGGTAAATAAAATAAAATATAATATAAACTTATACGGAAACTGTATACATGTGACCAGTAATTAAAAAATCTTATATCGATGAAAGCTTTTTTTATTGGTGAAAAAGGTACATTGACTTTAATTGATGAAGACTTTTTTCGAGTGTGATCAAAGTACTTGAAGTCACTTAGCAATAGCATAAGTGTATATTTTTTTAATGGGTTTCTTTTTTAATCAGCATATGCTAAAATTTTAACTTGAAAAAATATTTATTATATAAATTAAGTAAGTTGAAGGTTTTAGAACAAATAAATCATTTTTATAGCAAATCAATGTTTATTTATGAATATTGACTTTAAATGTAACATTTTTAGAATATATGCAATTAATAAAACTATCGTAATGAACAAATAAATGGTTCAAAAACAGTCGTATCATCAAAAGTGGAACTTCATTTCTATGCCAAAAAATATTTTGTTTGAAAAGTATTTCAAACTAATCCTGTTTTATTTTGAATAGTATGAAAACCAGTCAATAAGAATGCAAGTCAACGAGTAGGTATATAAAATAAACAATTTTCTTCTGATTGATCTTTGATTCATTCTTTTTATTTCGAGACAATTCTAAATTGTTTTTGCAGTGCTTTCGAAGTTGTGTCATCGAAAGTTCTTTTTTGCAAAATATTTCACCGTGGTAATATGAATCTTCGTTTCGAATAATGAAAATCGGTCAATAAGAAAACAAGTCAATTGGTATATTAATAAAAATATTTCTTTGATTTATTCTCTTAAATTGAGATCAGTATAGAATATTTTCGCCAGGGAGATCTATTCTACAATAAACATGTAACAAAATAGCATTCGTTCAAAACATAATCAATATAATTAAAAATCATTAGCAATGAGAAAACTCATTTTCAATATATTGTATTATAGTATGTATAGTAAGATCTAAAATTATGTAAATAAATAAGCGTCTTAAACTCTTGTTCCAAAAGAAGTATGTGAGATTACAAAATAATGCTTGGGTATAATTCCCCTGAACTTCGGAGAAACTTCTCATTAATTAGTTTCGTTCTCCAGCTACTAAGTGGTAATACGTCATGCACGTTGTTGCTGGAGCAGTTGGGACTTTATGTCCCTAATAACCATGTGCGTGGTAGACATCATCATTTGATGGCTGTACCTCCTGCCCGCACAGTTCTTTTTCGAATGGCTCCTATTCCAAGAGCTATTCGTCTAGTTTCTTTAGTTATTATTTTGTTTCTTTTCTTTTCTGTTATATTTTTGAGCATTGTGGCGCATTCGGAATTCCTGTAATGCTACAATGGTTCAAACTTTAAATAAATAAAAAAATTGCGCTTTATGTATGTATTTCATTTTAAAAATATTATTTTAATAGATTTGGTTCGGTATTAATAAACATACTCGTATGTATGTATATACTGCGTCAATTTTTTACATAAAAATATGCATTTTAAGTTAACATTTCTAAATTTCCAAAGCATAATATATATTGCAGTTTGCGACCCCAAAGATGAAAATCCCTACTGTACGTCACGTACTACCACCGTCGGTCGTACTTATGCATAATTGATCCCCTGGCCACGCGCGTGGCAACACCACGGAATATTTAAGGGATGAGGGGTACAAACTATTCACCAGCCGCATGATAGTGGCGCACGAAGAATTGCAATCGCCTCAATAATAAGGTCAGATTACATCGACTAACCGGATTTCGAACGTATCGACCGAACAATACGCTACTCGCTTATATTACATTATTTGTATTGTACTCGGTATACTCTCATCCACCGCTCTGCTTTTCGACGAATTGATATTTGCCACTGATGCACAGCTTTACGTGAGCACTTCTGGGGAATTGAAATAGTCCCGAGATTATCCCGGCGAAACTGTGCTTGGGTATAAGCATAACTTTCCTTGCATTCCGCTCGCAGATTGTGTGAAGTTAAGTGTGCTGGTTGCCCTTTGCGTCGCTCTCTAATAATAATCTAGTTTCAGCGTCATTAATCCCAAACTAACGCTATTTGTAGGGCGGGGGAGGTTTATCGGCTGTATGTGTATTTGCTAGGGGTGACAGACATTGCAAACAACCGCAAAATAAGCACTTTTTATTGCCAAAAATAAAACAAAACGCTACTATTATGTACATACATATGTATGTTTCTATCATAATCATCATCATATTTATTTATTTATAAAAAAATAATGCGAAATTGACATAAAAGGTTTCCCCAACTCATCATTGTGGCTTTTTAGTATATTTCAAAGTAAATAGTGTTTAAAAATCTAATATATTATTTCGAAAGAGACTTTGCATATACATGTATGTATGTATGTAACCTTCGTTCGTTGGTTCGTAGACAACACATTCGATTTTTTTTTTCGATTCATAGGCACCGATTCGATTTTTTTCGATTCAAAGGATTCGAAGTCCCCGGGGGGCGCCGGGGTGGCCGCCGGATTCTGGTATACATATAATTTCGAAAGAGACTAAGTATATATGTACATATGTTTATTTGTTCGTGACAGTCAATTTAGTAAAAAAAAAAACAAATGAGCATTCAAATAAATTTATATAAAATAAAAATATTCAAATAAATTTAATAAAATGTTCACTATTAGATTAGTCATGTTTAAGCGGTTTATATTACAAATACCGAGCGAATCCGGGTAAAACCACTAGTAATAAATAAAATAATAAATTGAACAGGTTTGGATTTTGAGTGAGTGTTGAAACTAATGTAGTATTTGTATATTTAATCATTACAAAATATTTCATCTCAAATGTATCAAAATCCATATTTTTCCGAAACATTTATGGCTATCATTCTAATTATTAAGCTTAATTATTTAATTGGCTTAAAAACTAATTATAATATTTAGCTTACAACAAGTCATGGCTTTGATTATTTTTATTTATCATTTACTTTCCTTATCTACATATGTACGTAGTTTACCCCATCTATATATGAAGTTTTGAGTTTTGTGATGAGAAAATTCGATCTTGAGAGTTTGACCGTTTTATAGTATCTTCATAGTATCGATCCCCGATTATGTTTTCATGATTTTTTTAAATGTATTTTTGTCAGTATATGTATATGTCTGTGTATTTTTGAGATAATTCAAATGGCGCTAATCCGATCACATTGAAACTTTGTAACAATGAATGAAATGAACGAGAATTTTGGATTTTTATCGATTTAATCAATGTCTTGTGCCACCAAGTAATCGATTTATTTATTTTATTTAATATACTTGTGAGAGGCGGCAAAGCCGATAGATAGATAGGTATTATCTCGACAATAATTTCGAAAAAATAGGATTTTTTAATATACATACATATCTCTTTTTTTTTAGAGTAGTTTTGATTCCTTTACTATTTAAAAAAATAATAATAATTCATTTGGTGAAGAATAGTCAACCGAAAGTGGAAAGGGTATATTTTGTTCGAAGTTTTCGATTTCAAATTTTAATTGAGCTTCAAAATTCAGAAATAAAATTTTCATTGAAAACCATTATATCATTTCAATACTTTTATATAAAACACCACATTTACTTTGGAATACAATGTTTCTAAAATTACAGAATTAATATGATTCGCTCTACATATAATCTCAGGTGCTTCTATTTGACAAGGTAATATTATAAATTATGTTTAGTCATATCATATTACATATGTACATACTCGTATATCATATACGACTGTAGGCTATTCTCATTGTCAAATGAAACGTCATTTAGTACTAAATTGCATTTAGTACGTTGCGTCTGCTTGACATTTGACGTTACATTAGATAGATTAGACTGTTAATTATGTGATTGACAACTTGAAATGTAACACTAATAAGAAAATGAGCTAATTATAATCACTCATTCCTTGGAAATTATGTGATGGAAAATTTTCATATTGAAACGTTTAACTTTTTAATAATACTTTTAAATATATTCAATTGTTCGAGAAAAGCAAACGAGGTTGCCAATACTGAAAATAGTTAGCAACAGTTTGTCATCAATCGTATATCTAAAGAATGAATATAGGGCTCGAAAGAGAATGACCATTAAATTCAAACCCATGAAATATAACATGTTGATGAGAGAATGTATGTTTAATGAACAAAAATTTTGTTATTATTTACATAATGGATTTCAACTATTTTTGAATTTGAATTTTTTTGTTGAACAAATGAACTTTTATGGTAAGAAAATTTTCAGTTCAGTGAAAAAATGTCGTTCAGTTCAACGAAAAAAGTGTTAAACGATATTTAAAATCAATAAAGACGTGTCATCATTTCATTATATCATCCTCAGCATCCATATATCATTTAAAAGTGCTTTAAAAATATTACGATCGTTGTGATTGTGTTAGATAAGTGTTGTGAAGTGTCACCGCTTTTCTGAAGACCGCAGCCGCCATTGAACCCGCAGCATTCCGGATTACGGATCGTCTTCCATTGACGACAGACCAATCCAGTCCTCATATACAGCCAGTGAGTGATTCTTGAGTGTGATTTTCGTTAAATAGTGTATTGTAGCACGTCTGGCGTAAGATACAAGGGCGGAAAAGTAAAGTTAATCTACGCCGTTAACCGTGAAGACCGGTCGTTACGACCGCGGCGTCAGATTACTCCGAGAGTGACGCTCTCTCCCTCACTAGGCGATTGCGAATCAAATTGGATCTTGATAGCCGTGTGATGCGATTACGGTCAATGTTTGCTTAACTTACTGAAAAAATAATTGAAATTATACCGGAACGCCAGTCCCCGGTCTTACGGAGTGAGTAATAAAAAGTTAAGTGCCACCTCGTCCTCCTCCCCGTGCCACCCCGTGCAATGTCCTCCTCCTCCACCTCCTCTTCCAGCTTTGGTGAGAGACGGTAGCCCTCCACCCCGGTTGAAGAGGACCTAATTGATGGGTCTGCTCGATCGCAACGACAATTTTAGTGTCGACGATGTCTCCAGTACACTGCCGGAGGTCTGGACCCTCGAACTTTACAATTTATGCCTTAATCAAAACGCTCTCCCCGCCCGAGATTACAGCTTTCTTTCGAGATAATTGAATGGTGCTTTCGTGTAACCGTGAGTGAGCTTTTATTTCCTTAATGCATCTTATTTATTACTTTGGGAAAGGTCCGTCGAAAAAAATAACTAAGCACAACCAGTACGATTATATGCAAATTTATAAATTAAATTCCGCCTTCACTATATTTTATTCTATATGTATACTAGCTGAACCCGGCATGCGTTGCAATGCCACAATGAAGCATGCAATTCCCATTCCCGTTCCCGTTTCCGTTCCCGTTCCCGTTCCCGTTCCCGTTCCCGTCAACGAAGCGAACACGTTAGTCGCGACGCGAAAACATTTGAAATTATAGCGTTGCAATGACACTCATTCCCGTTTTTCCCGTTTCCCTTCTCGTTTTTTCCTGTTTTTTTTTTCACAGTAATCTTCCCAAACATGCATACAATAAATCCTGAAAGTTCCATAGTAATCCGTTCAGTGGTTTAGGAGCCTATTTGAGACACACAGACAGACAGACATTCATTTTTATATATACATACATATATTTATATATAAATTATATTCATTCATCATCATCATCATCATAATTTACAGCCATTCGCCACGCACTGCTGGCTGAAGACTTCTCCAACACGCTTCCATTCGTCTCTGTTTTGCGCAACTCCAACTCCACCCATTTTCCTTGCGGCATTCCTTTTACCATTGAAACCACACCAGTTATGAGGACGACATGGTGATCTTG
This sequence comes from Arctopsyche grandis, assembly GCF_051622035.1. Classification (NCBI taxonomy): domain Eukaryota; kingdom Metazoa; phylum Arthropoda; class Insecta; order Trichoptera; family Hydropsychidae; genus Arctopsyche; species Arctopsyche grandis. The sequence continues at coordinate 23,929,430 of NC_135359.1, forward strand.
GCGCCTTCTCCATCAGCTCTGAATCACCTCCTGGAAGTTTGTTCGTGTTGATGAATATATTCGCATATCTTATATGATATGCGAATATATTCATCTAATATATAATTTTGAAAGATACTTTGTATATATGTATGTATGTTTGTTTGGGTCGTAAAATCCATGAAGTTCAATTTAACAAAAAGAGAAATAAATATTTAAATAAATTTAAATAAAATTAAACTAAAATTCAATAAAATTTTTAATATTAGATTGGCCATGTTTAAGTGGTTTATATTACAAATACCAAGCGAAGCCGGGTAAATACACTAGTATCATATGTTGCATATTATGCTGCAGAATCTATATATAATATGCGATATTATACGGGTAAATCGATGGTATTGATTTTACTCATTTCGTTCACAACATAATTTTGGATGGACCTAATCTTGAAACCGTGAGGGAAGTCAATTACCTGGGACTTCTGTTGACGGAGGATCTCTCTGATGACCGTGACATCGAAAGGCAAAGGAGAGCAATTTATGTGAGGGCAAATATGCTGGCAAGACGGTTTTACCACTCCAGTATAGAGGCTAAGAGATAATGATATATGTCCTTTTGTACTAGCCCATATACTGGAGAACTATGGACCAGATATAATGGAGACGATGAGGAGGATGAAAGTTTAATATAAAAATTGCTACAGTCCTCTTTTCGGGCTACCAAAGGGGTTGTAGTGCGTCGCAGATGTTCGTAGAGCTTCACTTTGAAGTCATTCTCAGGATGAGAGCGGCCTCTCTACGTCGTCGTGTATTTTTGTCATCTAATTGTTTTCTCGCCGCCGCGTATTCTCATTTGCACTCTTCACCGCCTTAAATATACATTCAATTGATTTATTAATTATTATTCTTATTATTATTATCATTTATTATTACTATTATTATTATTATTATTAAAATTATTATTATTTTACATTATTTCAGGTTATTTTCCAGCACTTATTTTGTCCACCTTTCAACAGTTCTTCTAGCCACATGATCCGCTTATTGTCATTTCAAACTCTTCACTCTCTTCACTATATCATCCACCTTTGTCATTTTTCTCACCCACATATATTTATTTATTTATTTTATTGTCACAAATCAATACACACTCGCCATTACAGATTTGCTCCAATGCGACGGGTGTACGTTAATGAAATACATAAACAATCAGAAAATCAGAAATACAGTAATACATACATATACAATCAGAATATATAGAATATAACAATTAATCAGAAATAATAATCATAGTGACATCTATGGATTTCAGATTACTGTGTATAATTAATACGAATTATACACAGGCAGATTTTTGTGACAACAGGATTAGATTTAATACCAATTTTCAGGAACCATTTCAGCAATGATCAGATAAAATTGGCAAACTCTGATAGAGAAACGATCGATTTGGAGTCACAAAACCCCCAAATCTAACCAGCAGTAGCGAGGACACGAACCTATGACCTCAGTGATGCTAAATATATACGCTATCACTAAGCCAAACTGCTGGCTAATATTCCGTTTCCTATCTCTCCTCGTTATGCCGACCATATATCTAGTTTTCCATAATTATTTGAGCACAATAGACTTTGTGTAGCATGTTGGCGTTCAATGTTTAAGTTTCATACGTCATCATTAGAAAAATAAAGTGATAAAATACGATACTATTTTTCGACAAAGTGGCGTTTTTATAATTAAAAACAGCGTTCATTCGCCCAAATGCACTCATTTTTAATTTCCTTTTCCTTGCTACCGGACATGTCTATAATTAGCCTTAAATATATATGTATATTCGTAATTACCAACTACTTCCACTGTTTCATTATATAACGAAATTTTATTAGGCATGCAATAACTATTGAAAATTAGTTTGGTATTATTTACATTAATTTCAAAGCCTACTTTTCTACTTAGCTCGTCTAGCTGTGTCTTAGCCAACTTAGTCTGTTAATTGTGTCAGTTGGAACGCGAGGTATTTATAGTATATCGTCAATATACTGAATGTAAAATAGTACGAAAATCATAAATTGCTTGTTTAGAGGGGGACTGTTTTATATTATTTGGAAAAAATACAATATTTTACCGTCTTAAAAAACAAAAATATATATATACGAGTAACTACATATGTGTTTATTATTTTAGAATTCACGCGATGAAATATTATAAAACTCCTTACCCTACATTTAAAAATAAGTTAGTGGAAATTCATCGAGTGAAATTTTTGCCTATAATAATATAAAAAAAATAAATCAGCAGATTTTCCTCTATTATGAACTAGTGCTGTATTCAACTTCTTTCCAGTTAATCATTCATCAAAATTTTTAAAATTTTATTTATAGAAAAGTGTCAATTTTTTTTCCATATAAATATGTACATACACACAATCATTCATTTTTTCGTGTTAAGTAGTATTTTAAATTTTAGATAAACGACAACATTGGACCATTATATTATACATGTTTGATTTTCTCTTCGTTAATTATTATTTACTGCATTTTTCGATATAGCCGAAAGAAATTCTATTACATTAAATTTTTATTTTGTCACACTTTACACTGAAATGATTGTTTTATGATTGTTCGTCAAAAGAAACGTTACGCCGAGAATGTGCATGTGCAGTCTGGCAACTGGCAAACAATGCGCATGCACTGTGGTATTATTTTATTCAATTTTTTATAATTGTTATTTTGTTTTTGTAATTCTCTTTAGCGCCACCATTTTGAAAAGTTTGGTGTTCTACGCTTACGTTTTCTATGAGATGAAATAAGAAGAGACAGTGATAAAAATCGAGTTTACTAATTACCTCTGGTTGAGTGATCTTTTCACTTTAGATTTTAAAAAATAGCTTTTTATCAAGTATGTACCTACACAAATGTGGACACCAAGGCTACTAATATAAAATATTAGAAAGAAACAGAAAGACATATCCAAACCGTAAAATAATATGGAAATCAATTCTCCACTCTAATAATTTTCCGGGTTTAAAGACTTTTTAGATGAGGAAAACTTACTTTTCTCCTATGATGATTTAAATTATTATAAATATAATAGAAACGTTCATGCAACCCAGTGAAACTTATCTATTATATTTTATATTAGTTATGTCATTTCATTACGTTTTTCGCTTGTTTTCATCGCGTTCGTAATTTTCCGGGCGTACCGTTCCGCGAGCACGAGGAAAAATAGCCATTTTTTTCGTATTAAAAAATATATTAATGGCCGGGGAAAAATGATGCGCGAATAAGAAAAAATGGGAATAACTCTGAGAGATAAGATTGATTACTGTGCGCGGAACCTACATTAAAATTTATTATACACACTTAAGGACGTCCCCTAAACAAATACAGGGGCGTATCGCCGTCCCGCTCCTACCCCCTGACTCTACCATTTGTTTCGTCGAGCCAGACCGTTTGTCTCGCTCCGGCCCTGCACGCCGAGATCGAATAAATCTTGTGTGTTGTTTTTCTCGGCATTATAGTTGGAAAAATGTGGCCCCTTCGAACACAATAGAGGTTGACTGGGAAAATCAGCGGAGCCGGGAAAATTTCTTAAAAGAACGCCCCAAAAAAAAGACCGAAAAAAAACACGGACAAAAAGCCTCCAACAACACACACAATAGTGGGGAAAAAGTTAAGCTTTTCGCTTTATAGAAGAAACACAAAATAAAAAATAAATAACGACCGAGTGGTCGGTGCGGGAACGGGACCGGCACCGGGATCGGGACGAGGGAAATCGATGCATTCACGACGGACGCTTGAAATATGGCTCGCCATTTGTTAACGTGCATTTTCGTACGTTGCGGTGCGTGTTTGTACGTGAACGTATTTACGTGGTTTGGTCGCTGATGAAGTCATCCATCTCTCGACAGCCGCATTATCAAGTGCCGGTCCCACCTCGCCTCACATACATCGAGATCTTTGCCGATCTGAAGTGTGCCATCAGTTATTTCACGTTGAACCTCCTGCGAAATCGCTTGCAAATTATTCAGTTTGGTGCTGCATAATCCAATTCGGCCAAGTTTTGACCAGTCTGCTTATTTCAATTCATTTTTTTTCTTGTCTGGAACTTCAGACACTATGTGTTATCGCTGTGGTTTTAAAACTAATATACGGCTGGACTACATAAATATCATTGGTATATTGTAATTCTGATATCAGGCTGGTGTGTACATGTTTTTCATTTCTTGTATATGAGATGTTTCCAAGATTTTGAGATTGTTTCTTTATGGTAAATGGGCTATTTCGCACATTTCGATCTTGCATATGTCAATCGTTGTCACGAAAATCACGAATACGGAATATCTGGCACTCGAATTCACGTTAGTATGATAGTTCGCGTCGTAACTCTCGGTAGGTGAAATTATCGAGTGCCAGATATTCCATGATCGACATTGCCATTATTTCGTTCATTATCATTGTACGTTAATTAATTTACATATTTATTGTATCTAATCAAAGAGGGTAGAAATACTTTGGCCAGCAGCATATGTTGCCGGATTCGATCCCGTGGATTTACCTCTATTGAAATATAATTTATTCAGAGCATTATATGTAGTGCTGCTGGTCAGACTCGATCGTTTCCTAACAGAATTTGTCAATTTATCTGATTTCGTTGTTGAAATGGTTCCTCCACCAAATTGGGAAAAACTGTCCTACTCACAATGTCACCATTATTTGAATATGATTTCAAAACTTATATGTATATGTACAAGTTTAATACCATAGATGTCACCCAGGGGCAACCCGTAATAACATTGTGGGGAAATATAAATAAAAAAGTTCACTTTGGCTTTATCCATTACTATTACATAGGTATTAATCTCGGGCTACACCGAGAAACTTTGTCGGCCATCAGAAAAAATGTATGTAAATTTGAGCGACCAAGAAGATGACGGGTGTGGCACGCTCCATCGTCGCCTTCAACCAAGTCGCTCGGTGTTGCGCGGGTCTTAGCGTTTAGTGATTAACATTACGATTTTTGCTTAAAATCTTTTTTTCATTTTCGTACAGCTTCGTTTTTGGTAAATCAAAACAAAATTTGGACCCTTTGTATGTTCATCACGTATGTACATATATATGTACATACATATGTACATATTTTTCGTTTCTGGCACATTATCTTCAATCATTTTGTGATGCAATTCATTTTGCGATACAATATCCATTTAGGATATAAATGTTGAATCTTATCTCTGTTTAGAGAATGACTAAGAATTATTTTTTTTGCTTTTCTGAGAATAAACTATTGGACAGTAAAATACTATCCTTAGTGAGGCATTATTATGAACTTGAAATCCAGTATGAACGCACTTTCTAAATCATTCCCTTTTCTTTCTTCTTTGTATTACATACATACATATGTACTTTTTTTATAAAACAGTCCGTAAATCTTCAAAAGCGATAGTCTTCAATACTTTTCCTTGTGTGAAACAGAGAAAATGTTTATTAAAAATTGGAGAGGCAACCCTTGAAATCGAGTGTGCTTAAATTATTTGTGAGAAGTAGTACATTTTAGTTACAATCAAGAACTGATATTGTTTTTAAGCAATTTAGGATTGATATATGTATGTATGTATGTATGTATAGAGTGTTTTCGGTTCGAGCAGCGTCACGTACTCCTTAGTGGCGATGTGTGATTTTTGGAGGGCGGTTTGGCTCTCGCGGGAACCCTCCACGCTGAAATCGCTAATGGCCGCCTATAAAACGGTATAATTTCTCATCATTGGTGGGTGTTGGAGGCGCCCTTAAGAGACGCACGCCACTCGCCTGTCTCGTTATGGCAGCCTCATAAATCTCCGGCTCCTGCTCGGTTACCCCGCGCGCTCAAACTTCCCTCCGGCCCTGCGCTCCCACCATCGCTCGCTCCTTTTCCTCCTCCTTGCAGTCTGTTTCTCCAACAATATATCTCGGCGGTGTGTAGTGTTTGCAATAAATCTACGTCCTCCTCTATTTATTTCTCTCTTCTTATTCCTTCGCCGTTGTCGTGCGGGCTGACAGCGCAACTATGGCGCAGCTAGTTTGTTACGGCGCCGAAAATAAAAGCGCAAACAATGGCGAAAAAAACAAATACTAATTTTCTACAAAGAGCACTTACCCATTCCCCCGAAACGGGACCTTTTTAAATTCGGCACTGACTTTTATTTTAAAGCATTAAGTCTTTACGTTAAAATGGAATAAGTCACGTATATTGCTCTCTGTGTACATTTAAACGAAAAGAAAATACATTATTGGAAAATCAAAAATACTTATTTATTTATTTTAGAAAATTTACAGTTTAAAGAATAAGAATTAATAATAAAATATTTCACATACAGATAAGATTTTTTTTAGATATTAATAAATATAACAAAAAAATAAGTAATAATAATAATATTGATAACAGTAGTAATCATCATAGCAATAAAAAAATTAATAATAATAATGTAAATAATAATAATAATAAAAAATAAATAGTAATTCTATATTTCAGAAAATAATTTAAAAATAAGTATTTCATTATGTAAACCTTTTTGTATATATATGTACATTCATACATATATACAAACTAGATGACGAAACACACCGAAAAAACGGGTTTAGAGATATTACAAGTTGGTAGAACGAGATAGACCCAGTGGTGTCACCCTAATGGTTTCCATGGGTTTCCGGAAACCCGTTATTTAATATAAAAATTCATATAATTTTTGTCAAAAATTATACAAATCTTTTAAATTTAATGAACTTTCATATAATAGTGCCTTGGACGAAAAAATGTATAATATATTATACATATATATTTTTTTTGTAAAAAAATTCGGAAGCCCGTTGTTCCAAAATTGGGGTGACACTACTGGATAGACCCCTATTTATATTGTCTGTTATGTAATAATTCAACTAAAATTATTGCTGTCGGAAATTCTAATGTATGGGATATGAAAATGTATTCAATAATCTAGTCCTTAAATTTAAATAAGATACCTTGAGTAATTGATATTTTTTTATATTTTTTTATAATATCTATATGTGTGTGTATCTATTCTTATGTGCTCGTATATGTGTATGTACATGCATACATATGCATGCAGATAAGTACAAATAAATCCCGTTTTACATACATACATATGTATGTATGTGTGGGTTCATATAATATGCTCAGCTTGATTTTATTTTTTTCCGTTGGGCGTAATCTTCATACATAATTTTGGCGGACGTAAATAATGCGGAACGATATGTTAGGACCGAATAATAAGCGATATCGACCGCCCTGTGACGACGCCTTGCGAAAATTCGGTCAGTTTCACGGTCCGACAGAGATCAAGTCGCGACCTTACGAGCTCAGGACCGTACTTTCTGGCCGTATTTACATAACACAATCGACCCCTTCTAGTTTAAGCGTGTTCTGCGGACCTCCTGTAGACATACAATTTTGCGAATGTTGCATTGCTTTTTGAAGAAGAAGAAAAGAAACGAGAGAAAGGCAAAACAAACAAAAAAAAAAAAAGAGAAAAAAATGAAGACGCTTTCAGGGCGCGATACCATTTATCTTTATTTCGAACAATTCGACGGTGAGCGTGCTGAACTCTTGATTGCCGTTTATGTTTTGTATTTTATTTTTCGGCTCTCTTTTTAACACTCCTTCCTTCATTCTTCCCGTTATATACGATCCAATCTTTATTTCAATGAATAAAATATCTACTTACCTTTGCAACTAGTTTGTTGTATCCTTTGCCATTTTCCTCATATTCATAAATTTGCTATTCAACTCGTCGTAATACATTCATTTCCAATCCAATTTTCCAATTTTCAGCTTCAAAAACACTAATTTTGTGTAAAGTAATACACAAATTGTTATCTCTTATTTTTATTCGATATGTCCAGAATCTCGGAAAAAACGGAATAAACTTATTAGAGGCCACCAGTATTTTTAAATATTGTTGAACGCAAATCAGTATATCGTTTTGCGAATTATTTGTCGAAGAAAAGTGTTAATAAAGAAAAGAGAACTTATGCCACTTTCAAATATAATGGCTCATATATTTATTTATAGCCGAAGGGTAGCTTGAAACATAATTTAAAGAAAATTAATAAGATTTATACGTTTTTTATTTTCTATTATAGTTACATATGTCCAATATTTTTAAGTTTTAATACTAATATTATTTAAATCAGATTAAACTCTTTTTACATATTTAATCTGTTCTACTTGTTCGCCTTGAAGTTTATAGACGTATCTCTAAGAGGCTTAGAATTTATGCGTTCAACTGAAAAAACAGAAGTTAAATTAAATAAATATTTGCAAATTTGCATCGCTCGAAAATGGCAAACTGTCAGCACTAGCTTTATAATAAGATTTTGATGAAAAAGTGAATTTTTCGAATTAAACATTCAGATTCCATCCCATTTGAATTTAGATTTGATCTTAAAAATATTTATTTAATATGTTTTCAATGGGTCTACAAAACGGGCCCGAATGTGAAACGCCCGAAAACGCAAATATGGGAAGGCAAAGATCGAAAATCGAAAGATCTTAAGTCGAAAGATAAAAAAGGGGTGCATGGTAAACGGTACATACTCACTTAATTTGCGCGAGCAGGATACAACAGGAACAAGAGGAACAGGCTTTTCCTCCCGTATTCTGCGCGCGCACATTAATACGGGAGGAAAAGCCTGTTCCTCTTGTTCCTGTTGTATCCTGCTCGCGCAAATTAAGTGAGTATGTACGGTTTACCATGCACCCTTTTTTTGATCTTTTGACTTAAGATCTTTCGATTTTCGATCTTTGCCTTCCGATATTTGCGTTTTCGGGCGTTTCACATTCGGGCCCGTGACGGAGACCGGTTTTCAATACATATTCAATAAGTCTATTCAAATAGTCACTGATCTAGTGAGCATAATCTTCCACATAAACCGCTGTCTACAAAAATTGGATATTTTTAGTCTTCGTAGAGAAAAGTCGACATTTTCCAAAAAACTTAGGGGCTTAGCAATTAAAATTGAATAGTATTTATGTATCAATAGTATTATTTATGAAAGTAGCGCGAAATCGACTTGGGCTCAGCACCCCGGTACCTAAGCATTGCGGTCAGTTCATTTCTCCGTATATTAAAAATAAATAAGCGATAAAATTTAAGGCAAAGGGTTGGCTCGGGTCTCGCTCGCAGACAGACAGTACACAATACAAAATAATACGTGCGGACACACTATAAGTTTCTTCGGAGTTCACCCGCGGCGCGTGACCCTCGTAAAACTGAGAGCCGAATCCGGCGAAGGGCTGGTCCGCGAAAACGGCCCTTGCTGACGAAGGATCGAAGGGTCGTATCTCCGCGAAATAGGTGGTGTCGTTTGCGGCCATCGTCGTAATGCACGGTCCAGTTACCCTTGATTGGTTGTCGTTCGCCTAATCCCGGTTGAGCCCCGACCACCACCACCCCCCTTACCCTGAAGGTGGGTTTTCCCCCTTTTCCCTATCTGCAAACCTACTTGTGATTGTTTGGTTTTCGTATGTAATCGCGCTTCCCTCAGTGACAGACCTATTCCTTCCAGTTTCTCCGACCTCCCTCCTCCCCCTCCCCACCTCCCGACCCTTCATCCGTTTCTACTACCGTTACAGTGTATGTAGGTACTATCTCTACCCTCCTTGCAATTTTAATAAGATAAGCAAGGGGACCTTGTCCAGGTCGAGACAAATGTTGACCTCATCGACGATCCGCCGCCTACTTTGCTAATCCTTTTTCTAATCTAGCACGAAACGGCTAATTCCACTATTCGCGATAGAGTGAAATTCAGTGCGATTTTTTAAAAACTTAATTTTGACAAATTATTTTTTTCTATTTTTTAATTTGTGAATCTATCAACAGCTTTTCAATTTTCATTTTTAATAAGGATTTTTTTGTTAAAATTTCATGTAGACTTAAATACAAACAGTACACAAATATACGTTTACATATTTATTTATGTACATATTTTGATGCGCATTTGACTGATTTAGCTTGTGCTTCTTTATTGTGGTATTCTATAACAGAAACAATCAATAATATAATACAAAATGAATGTGCAAGAAGATTCAGGAATTGGAAAGAGAAAGGAGTTTATATAATATAATATCTAAATGAGGATAAGGAGAGTGAAATTGTGTCAATATGGATAGGAATTTTATAATATGAAGAGCATGAAACATTACGAAAATATTTTTTTATTAAAAACTGCATTTGGAATAAATTGAAACATCAACAATTAAATGACATTTCAATAATTTTTCGAAAAATCATAAAATCTACGGAATTTCTTTTTAAGTTTTAACTTTAAGTTTGGACTATTGTGACATTAAAGGAGTCCCTTGTGTGCTACAATGGTCGAAAAAATAGAGAGATGATTAAAAAATACGTATATGCATGCAAAAATACCTTTATATGTATAGTCATAAATAAATAATAGCATTATTGTAAAAGCAGAAACATTTAAAAATATAATAAAATACAAAGTATGGAACGTCTTGCATCTACAGTCGGCATCAATACATAAGCACCATATACAAAACATCCGTGCGAGGCTCAAATTGAAAAGAGAAGATCATAATTCCATTCATACATCACATCCAACTATAAAAAAAAAATGATACGCGAAGGCTACCAGACAAATAGGCTAATTAGTCTCCGATAACCTACGATCACATGTTGATGGAAAGTATCACATTCAGGCACAGCAGCAACGATTTCATTAAGAAGTCGGAAAGCTCTTGGAGTAGGAGCCATCCGATAAAGCACTGTGCGGGCAGGAGCATCAAATGATGTCTACCAAAAGGAAAGGAGTAGAGTAAAGATAATAAAAATATGTAGGTATATGTACACGTTTACACATATGTATAACAATTTTGGGAGAGATGGAAAGAGAAGTGGAACTGAGAAAAATAATCCAATTTGTGGATATGTAGATAAAGATGAGCAAATAAGGTACTTGAATGGTACTCGAATGGTTTGTGTATAAACTTTATGTATAATTAGATCTGTATCAAGTTAATATATTCAAATGTTGGAAATACCCAATTATAGACTAGTTTTTATCGTAAAATTTCTGTTCGCCTTTACCCGTATGTGCCGTATTTCTATTTTCAATTCGCTTGTTTATACATAAATCTCCATTTCCAGGTTTCGAATTCTCGAGAAATCTCTATGGGGATTTCAGCTAGAAACGACAAAATTAATATGCAATTATTATCAAAGGGTGGCGGGACGTATGTTGTGCATTAACTATGTTTGCTCACGCCCCTCTGAGTTGTCCCGTGACGTCATCGCCCTAATCCCTCCTACGGAGGAGGACTTCCCGCCCCTCTCGGATTCCTCCCCATAGTCGACACAACACATTCAAATGCAAGGTCTTACCTCAAATGAGGGGTGAAAGATTTGCTGGCAAACTTATGCGACTGTTCGTGGAAGGAGCTCTACCCAGCAGCGGGCTAAACTTCAATTAAACCTTTTGGAAAGTGTACATTACCGTCGTCGTTAGCGAAAGGGAATTTCAAAATGGCCAAAACTTACCGTACGCTTAATTTTCGCCTGAGGGAACATCGTTAGAAACGTTGTTTTAATTAAAATAGCAAAAAATCACAACAGACACATTGAAATCTCGGAACATCAATGTTAACATATCTGACGTGTATGTATACAGAATTATGTACATACTCGAATGAGAATAATAATTAGCTGCGATTAATTAAAAGTGTCGTTGGTATTTACCTGTCCGTGTGACATATTAATTTATTATTTGGCGTGCCACTCGAGTGCCGTATGCTGTGTGGAAACAGAACAAAATTAATATAATTGATTTATCTGGAGTGCCAGGCCAGATTTCATATCTGCTGTTTGTACTGGCGACGTTCTTGTACGCGGAAAAAGTCCGCTCGAGGCTCGATGCCACGTTGTTTGCAATCGCTATCTATAATATCATCACGTGACGTATGATAATAATAAACTATCACGTGTGTTTGCATAAAAGGGTTCGTTAAATATTTAAAATTTCTATCAAAACAACGTCTGTTACATAGTTGTTCAACATTAAAATTGTCAAAAAAAAAACAATGATTTTACATGTGTACCTTGGCATAAAGTATGATTATGATTATATTGTATCATAAAATCATATTAGTTATTCGCCATATGTTCGGCTTGCATTGCAGCAATAAATTCGTACGTTAAACGAATCAATATCACAAATGATTACTATGTATTGACGTAAATGTATAACGTAATAGATAAAGCGATCGAATAAACACAATTAGTTGCATGTAATATGACCGAATCCTTATACTTAATGGTTCATTGCACATTCATATTATGATATTATGAAGGATTTGCAGTATATTTTGTTCGTTGATAGGCCAATAATAATCATAATTAATTATCACGTAAGTAATATTGTTATCGCTTTAATTATATTAAAGGAGACATATTAAAAACTCACTTCATATGTTTATATTTTTATTATATTGTGTTATGTAATATTTGATGTGGAATGTAACAATAGGTTTTTGACGAGACGGTGCAGCGTCGAATGTAATCGCAAAATGCAGGCGGCAACTGTCACGTGGAAATCCTCTTAGTGCGTGAAAATGCAATATTTGTTTAGACGGCAAGTTTCAGTTGTGTGTGCACAAATTGAGGGGACGTCAAACCTGCAAATATTTGCCGTATCTCGACACATCGTATGGAAAATTGGAAAAGAAAAGCGAGAAATGTGCGTGCGGGGGAGGATTCGAACGTGAGCGGTACCAAACTAACGGTTCGTTGAAAGCGTGGTAAATTTTCAAGTTTATTTTTTTCATCGTATCTGAATGCCTTGAATTATCTATATGCATTTTTCGTTTTAATATCAAGCCTATTATTATGTATTTATTAAATAAAAAATCGTTTATTTGTATGAGTGTATATATTTGTTATTGGACATTTCTTAGTTAAAAGTTGGGATTGGATGTTTTATTACGGTCGATTGCAATGTGCTTTTAGAATATTATGTTGTCTTATATAGCATATCGTTTAAAGTGAATAAATGTAATTGAAGATTGAAAAATAATTGCCTACCCCTGTTTTCCGTCGTCGTATATATAAAATGTATGATAAAACACAGAACCAAACAATGGGATTTTAAGCGCATTCAAATTCAATCGCGACTGGCCACGGGGAACGAAAAGGAAAAGGAAAAAAAGGAATATACCTTATATCGAAATCCTTTCGAATCCCGAGAGATTTTCGAAGGCAAACCTCCGTTATATTAATATATACCTAGCGGCCCGTAAGCTTGTACGTTTATAGAGTGAAAGAAAAAGGTGTTTGCAGTTCGGTGGGAAGAGCGTAGGCAATAACACCGTACAGTCGGGACATGTGGAGGTTTAAATTTTACAATACAATGATCTTCATTGTACGTAAATGACGTCACAATGCAATTTGAAATCAAATTTGAATATAGATCTTCGGCAGCTCAACGGAAAAATCAATAAAAATTCCAATGAATGTGAATTCTCAATTGAAATCCTATTTTTAAGATACTCGCACTCCTACCGATAGTGATAATAATGATCTAAATTGTTCCAAGCACATCGTAATGCATTCGTCTAGAGAGACATAGTACCAAAGAGCACTTGAAAATGTCGTACATATTAAGTTTACCAGAAATAGTGAGCGTTCACTATATTTATATGATTTGCAATTAATTTTTCATTAGAATTGTAAAAAGTATCGATTGTTATTAGTTTGAATACGTGGTTATTGTAATCATGTTGATGATTGTCGTAGTATTTATAATGATTTTGTCGTGTGTCGTGTGTGGTGCGTTGCGTCCCGTTTGGGTGGGTTGTACGTTCGCGCGCGGGGGGGCACGCGAATAGGTAAGTAAGACACCAAAGCTACTGCCACATGTTGTATAGGAGAATAATGTGCTCGGGATTTCTTAGGTCGTTTAGCTTTGCTCCGGGAAAAACTGGAGATCCTGCGAGCCGGGTGTTCGCCGTAACAGGTATTTTCCGGGTTCCGCGAGTGAAAAGCGACAGTGGAAAACTCGCGGCGCGCCCGATAACGGCCCACCCGGGTTTCACTATCGGCCGGTCGTTAGCCGCCAACACGCATTTGAATATCTCCAATCTTGCCGCCATGGGTCAGGGGGACAAGCCACTATTCCCGAGACGGCGTGCAAAAAAATCTCGTTAAAATTAATGTTTTTGCGATTTTTTTTATGCAACGTGAATTTTTTTCGTATCTAGGACTTTTTTATGCATTTCAATGTAATTTGACGTATAAATTTATATAAATATTATCTTATATTTATGGACGTATGTAAATAGCAAATGGTTATGGTTGTGCACATGGGGACTACGGTTATACAAATGATTATGGACATTTGAATTATGGTTATACAAATTATTATATGTACTAGCTAGACAACTTCAATAAAATTTTATGATACATATGTATATATGGATATATATGTTTGTATATATATAATATATGTATGTGAATATATGTTTGTATGTATAAATGTGTGTATATGAATGTTCATATGTGTTTGTGAGAATGGACTTGTGTTTTTTCTCATTTATTCAATGATTATTACTTTTTTTTATAATTGGTCAGGAAGGCGCATTGCGTTTACCTATTAGACCTTCCTGGTATATATAAATGGATACTATTTTAAAGGTTTTATTATATTTGTTATTATTGTTTATTTAGTATTTAGTATATTAGTTTAAGTACATATATTAGTTGCTCACCAAGATTGCTGTCAGCTTGGATTTGTAAAAATCTAAAATATGCAGATCTGGTTGAGAGTTTGTTTAATTTGAGATCGGAAAATGTACTGGAATTACATATAATTTGTTCGTGTAATATTTTATTTTTGTTTTTTAATTTAGTTCAACTTTTTATTGTTAAATTTTGACGATCTGGAGTATATCTCTAATGCTGCCATTTCATAATTGTATTAAATAAATATGTCTACATTACTGCATATGTAATTAATCTCATTCGAATACAAAGCTACGTAAAATAGGAGTGGACGTTAGTTTTATGTAGATTGAGATTTATTTTGGGTAGTGGATGGAAAGAAATTGATGAATTTAAATTTAAAGAATTTATCAAGTATATATGCGGTATATTCTATGCAAATAAACTTGTAGGTCATGTTGGAGGATTGAAAATTTAGCCTTAATCTCAATTTACGAGCACCACAACTTAGCAGATGTATGTAGTTGACGGTCAAATTGTGGTGGTTTTCGAAGGATTATTCGCGTTTGTGTAATATATGTATTTTAAAATGTAGTTAAAGTATGAAGACAATTTTAAGGGAAATATAAACTCTGAATTTCTCGACGTGAAAAATAGAATTCTTTCAAGAAAAATTGTTTGAAAACCTTTGATCAGCTCCTCTCTCAAAACTCTACGGTCTAAATTAGAGTAGGTGCTATGTTGAATATATCAAGATTGGTGTTTCTAAATTAAAAATTGAAGTTTTGCATAACAAACAAATAAAAAACATTCAATTTCAAATGAGTGATTGGTATTTTTTTAAAATACTGACAAATAAAGCAACAAATAAAAATTGGCGTGTATTGAATGTAGACATATGTAAAGCGATCATTGGTAATATTACATTATAAATTAAGCAAAATTGAAGTGAATGTGTGATAATATTGATAACTATATCAATAAACTACTGTAATTGTGACGTACGAGAACTTGTTGTGGAATGTATTCGTATATATTATACATACGTATACGCGAATGAGTGATGGAAGCCAATTTATCAAACGCGATCCGCTGACGTTCATAAACAGCGTTCGGCTTACAGAGCCAATAAATATCGGAAACAATCACTGCCGATACGATAATGCCAACAAATAAAACAAATTACCGGTTGCCGGGTAAGCCGACGGCGAAATTGAAAAAAAAAATCCATACACATACATATATACAAAGAGGCAATCGTTAAAAAATATATGCGAGAGTGTGTATGTGTATACAGGAACGTTGATGGCAATTATTGTCCCACCTTCGTAGTCCACGTGGAGGGCCGATGTGGTCCTCTGAAAAAAAAAAAATGAAATGCTCGCGTTAATATCGTTTGCGCGCGGAGATGTGAAAGTGTCGTTATCGGCCCATAATCCCGCCGCAATTACAATAATTCTTACCGGAGACAACCAGGCACGGTAGCGAGATTTGGATACAGCGGATACAAAGGATTTTTCGTGGGGTATCGTCACGCCCCATCGACGAAAGCTCGGTCGGAAAATTGGGAGTTTTCCAATATCTCTTTTCAGATATACTACTGTTTTTCAATACCGCTAGATTTAATCTATTGAATTATGACTCGAGTCTGTACAAATGTGTTATTGTCACAGTAATAAATCTGTTGTACATTTTATAAAATTGTGCAAATTCAAATTCAAATGTGTTCTTACGCAAATAGTAACGCGAGCGTTACGAATTCATCTGATGTTTTTAAGTATAGTTTAGTTGGAATAATTTAATCGTGAACTTTCCTTAAAGGAATTTCAGAATCCCAGTTCGGTACTCTAGACGCGTTGCACTCTTTTCACTTGATCTTTTCAATACTAATTCCCAAAAATATTTTTATCTGCAGCGCGTTTATCGTATGTTTAACGGAGAGCTGAATGAGGTTGATCTATTTGGTATTTCCCTACATCAATTCAGGTCTAACATCAAGAGAATCTTGACCGATTGATTCATTTCTTCTCCTATTCTATTTTTCCAATATTTCCAATATTTTTATACTTTAGTTTAGTTATGTAATGTGCTATTTAATCATATTATAGCTTTCATTCTTTTCCTTTTAATTTGTTTATTTTGTATTTACCTTTTTCATTTGTTTTATATTTGTAAATTTCAATTTCTTCTTATATTCTATTTTATAACCTTTTCCAAATATTTTAATACTATAGCTTAATTATGCCATGTTCTACATATTTTGTCATGCCTTATATTCTTTACTTTTTCATTTGTTTTCCTTATATTTATCTTTTTCATTTTTGTAAAAATCTATTATTGGACTCGGATGTTACATATATTATTTATTTACTATTTGTTTTTTTATAAATATCTATGTACATCCTGTCTGTTGATTATTTTTCAATTAATAAAATAAATAAATAAATAAAGGTACAAAGATATGTATGTAATTGATGGTCTCCCGCTGTGAAGTCGCCATATGGAGTCGACTGGACTGAGTCGGTCAGAGTGAACGTGTACATGCAAATATGAGAAATGTCACATTGATGTCCATCATTGTGGACGCAGAAATGGTGTTAAGCCACTTACGATTTTCGAAAACTATCTTAAAAAATAGTGAAAGCTACCCATGTCGTCTAATGTTGTATGTTTGTGCCTTAAAGTAGATTTTTTTTTGTACATTATAAGCTTTCCGAAAATTGTTCAGATACGAAACAACACAGTGCTTAACATTTTCAGCATAATAGCTCTGGTAAATATATTTTTAGTTTTCCACATGAGCATGGTCGGAAAATTTGAATTATCGTAATATGAGCCGTTATATTTGAAAGTGGCAGTCCAATTTTCAGTTCCAAAAACACTTAATTCACAAATTTTTATCACTTCTTTTAATTCAATATGTCCAGAATCTCTGAAGAGCAAAATAAACGTATTACAGGCCACTTATTGTTTAACTCAAAACATTATATTTAATCTTAGCAAAATATTTCTCGAAATAATGAAAAGTGGACTTATTCCACTACGAAACATAAAAAAATCGATACGTCCAGAATCTCAGAGAAGCAAAATAAACGTATTACGTATTTTCGAAATGAAAAAAGTGGACTTATGCCACTTTCAAATATAACAGCTCATATGTATATTTTTTTGACTATTTGGAATAATTAGCTCCATCTTTGCCATTTTAACATTACATATGTACAATAATTCAAAACCATTGAATGAAATCTAATAGTTGGTATAGTTAATTTTGCAAATTTCATTTGATTGTGAGTGTTAAATGTTGAGCAAGGAAAAAAACCTATTAAACCAAGGCAATTTTGTGCACTTTTCGTTCTTTCTTTATATTTTTGAACGACCCTGACGCATCACCATTGACACCACATGAGCTTTCAACGTCGTCATACGAAAGGCAAAGGAAAAGAGGAGAAGGAACGGCAGGCGGAGAGGAGGAGGGTGGGGGGAGTGGTGCGGGGAAGAGGTGGAGGAGAGGGCGCCGTCGTAAAAAACGTCGAGCGAAAAAAAAGCCCGGTGGCGGAAAAGCCAACTGTAAGGGAATCGCGATTCGATTCGAATTTTCCAGGTGGGTGAGGGCGCGCGATTTAAGGATTTAGCCGCGGATTTGCTTTCAATATTAGCTGGTGGCGGTTAAGGGGTGGGCGCCGCCAATCCGCGTTTTTACCGCTAACTGTGTTAAGGCCGCCATCTGCATTTTTATTTTTCAATTGTGTATCGATTAGTGAGATTAGCCGCCGCTGTTACGGACCATTAGCGGATTGCAGACAGGTGTCGCCAAGCCCGGCACAGCATGCACACAGGAGCGAGTCTACACGAGTAACACGAATACGACCGTATATACATATGTATTATATGTATAGGTACATATGTACGTTGTACGTACAAACAAGTTTACCGATGCCGTGCAGTTGCAATTGCAATTCTCGATTGTTACCGACGTTGTTTTGTATATAATTTGTCATTTATGAATGTCCATTACGATTGCTTTTATGGGAAAACTAAATTACATTTGTTGTATATCCCTTGTAACTTTTAATATGTTTCTAATTTACGAATGTATCTATTTTGATTACTTTGATACCGTCCCGTACTCTATACATACATATATCTTTTCATCCATTTTATTTATTTAAAAACACTTGGTAAAGGTGGCAAAGCCAATGGACTCAAGGAGTTTGATAATCATACAGTAGTACAGAAATGCAAATATTAAATAAGATAATGAAAACAAAAACAAAAAATACATAAAATGAAAATAAAAATCAACAAAGAAAACCGAAAAGAAAATACAAAAAATAGTATTAACTTAAAAAAAGGAAAAACTACAAAAACCTATTTACTTTAAGGAAATCATCAAGTGTATTTTTAAACAAGTTTAAATTACTATGTAGAAGTTACTAATTCATTGAATAGAGTATTCCAAACTGTAACCACTCTTGTATCTAAATATTTGCCAAGGAGATGAATATCTTTATAGTCATTTCTCTTCATTATGTCCGCTAGATGTGTCGTACTTTTCATCCGTGTCTTTCGCTCACTGCTATTTCAAGTTGAACGCTAAACATAGTTTGCTTCATATTACATATGTACATATGTATGTATGTACGTGAGTGTAGCTTTCTTACTCAGCTTTCATTTGTATTTTTAAAGTAAATGAGTTTTCTATTTTTTTAAACGTAGAAACATTTGAATTTTTTCAGGTTTTAAAACTTACGTACATACAGAAGTTCTTTAAGTAATTTTTCAATTTTCTTTCAAATCTTAATAGCTTAATTAAACTTTAGTCCCGTATTAAATTTTAAAAATACACATTTTTATGCTAAAGTTAACACAATTTCAATATTAATTACAAAATTTAAGATATAAAAAAATCTTCTTCGTGTAGTTACCGAATAATAGAATAAAAATTCATTTAATTAGTCATTTAACTATTGTATTACATTTGTACATATGTATGTATGTATGTAATTACGAATTGTGAGAACGCGTTCAGCTTTAAATTTTTGTTCTCATTTTTTATGCTAGGCGTTTTAGTGTGTATTTTTCCCTTTTTATGTTGAACATTTACGTTTTATTATACAAATATTATGAAAATTTCACAGCGTTTTTCGCTATGTTAGCCGACGTTCTTTACGATTTTATTTGACATTTGTATAAAATTATTATATATTTTTTCTCTGAACTCAAATTTGTACCGAAAAGAAAGCGTATATTTTTATTACGATAGTTTAGCTTAGCGAGTAACTTTACTCAGTTAGGGCAAATATTCTTTTTTAAATATTTCACAAACTCACATAAGATAATATTTATGCTTTTCAGACTAATATGATATTATATCATTTTCCATTGTATTTGATTTATTTTTTCTCTATTCTCTTTTTATGGGTTTAATTTTTAATTAATTAACAGTATACTCTCGATTTACTGTAGCTGTTTTATATCCTTTCCTTTTGGGCATGCTTGGGTATAATTCCCTTGAACTTCGGAGAAACTTCTCATTAATTCGTTTCGTTCTCCTGCTCTTACGTGGTAATACGTCATGCCCGTTGTTGCTGGAGCAGTTGGGGCTTTATGTCCCTATTCACTATGTGCGTGGTAGACATCATCATTTGCTGGCTGTACCTCCTGCCCGCACAGTCCTTTTTCGAATGGCTCCTATTCCAAGAGCTATCCGACTTCTTAATGAAATCGTTGCTGCCGAGACTGAATGTGATATTTTCCACCTTAGTGAGCGTAAATTGTCGGAAATTACTCTAACCCATTTATCTGGTAGTCTGCGCTCATCATTGTTTTCATGATTGATTGTGATTTATGAGTGAAATTTTGATTAACTCTCTTCCATTTGGGCCTTACAGGGATGTTTTGTATTTGTAGTTGTTTCTTACATATTTATTGAAACTGGCTGTAGGTGCAAGGCATTCCTTATGCTATATTTTATTTGATATTTTTACTTTATCTGTTATTATAAATACTATTTTTTATGTATGTAGATGTATTTATGTTTATGTTTAATTGTTATTTTGTTTTTTTTCTTTTTTGTGTTATATTTTTTGACCATTGTGGCGCTTTAGGAATTCCTGTTATGCCACAATGGTCTGTTTACAATAAATAAATAAATAAATAAATAAATAAATAAATAAATAAATAATAGAAAGGCCTTCAGTGCTTCTAAGGACGCATAGATGTTAACTAGGGATCAATTCGTGATGAATTAACAGAATATGGTCTAATTGACATGGCATACCTACCGTAATTGGAAGCAAACCTATCAGTGATTCTGTAAAATCAAATTTACTTATTGCTACGAGTGTGAGTGCTTTCTATTAGTGAACGATAAGGTGATATTTTCCAACTTAAACTTTGTTCTTTGTCTTTGAACTTTTTTAACTTGGTTTTTCGTGGAACGAAAATGGGGAGACGTTTCTATAAGAATAAAATTTGATTGTTTGAACTTTGAACACTTTTACGCTAGAGCAAACGTATTTTTAATTATTCGCGATTTTTCCGAAGTTTTCTTAAGAGGGTACATTTCGTCGGTGCGGGGCGAGCGTCTTGCGCAATAAAAGGGGGTTTTAGTTAAGCAGTTTTGTCACGGTAAAATTGAATGAGCACTGTGAAGAATATTACCATAGCTTAGGATCCTATAAGCCGCACGCCCAATTAACTCCAATCGACGCGGCGTATTTAACCGCACCGAGGCGGGCGGGGACCGTGTACGTGGCGCAGGGCCCAGAACTCGAGGGCTTGCCGGGCCCTTAGGCGGAGCGGGGGTCTAATTTTAGCGGTGTTTGGACTCAGTGGAATCGTCGGTCGTAAGTCGGGGCCAGAGGCAGGTGGCAGGAGAGTAAATCTGAAGTCGCGCGCGTGTCAGACGGTAGGCCGGTTCGGGCCGAGAATCGCACACCCGCCGGATCAGCCAGGATTTGGAGGCGACTCGCTACGGGAGATTAGGCGGCAAGATCCCTTCGCAGGATAAGGGCGCCTTAATAGTCCCCCCCATGTTTATGGGCATATTTCACGTTCAAGTGACTTTTTTACGGGCGAACGTTAAAATTAAACGGACGACGAGGACGCGCGAGTCTTGCGCTCGCGCATCCACTTGTCTTCTCGTATCAAGGGTCGCGACGCGTCGTGGCTCGTTGTAGCTGCGATTTACGAAAGTCCGTAAATACTACTGTATATCGCTATTTGCCGATTGTATATATGTATTGATCGATATTTATGTATTTATTATTTTTATAATTATAATAACAATAATAAGACCAAATATGACCTGACAGGTTGCCCCAAAGTGTCGCACCAGTCATACAAAAAAATAAAAGAACAATAAAAATTACCAATCATTCATCTCATTCAAAGAAACTTGTGTTGAATCTCATGAAACTGACCAGCTCATCATCATGACAATTGAACGGGTCCAAATCATTAAGGGATCGGAAAGCCTTTACAAGAGACGAGTTATTGAAAGCAGACGCTTTCGCAGGAATAGGTTGGAAAAGTAAATGATGACGTAAAGCTCTACCACATTCAGGCGCCGAAAATTTAAATTCCAATAAAATCGAAGGGTTGTCAATTCTTCTCTTTAATACTCCAACGAAATATTTGGAAATGGCAATAATCCTTCTCGAAGATAGCGAGTCAAAGCCTAGCATACCTTGTAAAAATGTGGTGGGAAATAAATAGGGGTAATATTTATATTTCCTCATATAAAGGCATCTAAGAAACTTTTATTGAACTCTTTCTATCAAGAGAGAGAATTTAATTTCAGTGGGACTCCAAATTACAGACACAAACTCTAATATGCTCCGGACAAGCTAACCATTATACTTGGATCTTGGAAGTAGTGAGCATTGCGCAAAATAAATCCAAGCATTTTGGTATTTTTGGTGCACTGGTAAAGCTACTGCATACTAGTAGAGGAGTTGTGGGTTCAAGTCCCGGCCAAATACGCTGCTGGCGGTATCTTAATTAACATATTTCAATTATCTTGTGGTAATTGAAACACAGATCGACCTGTTAGAATTTTCCAATTTTTCTAGCCTAATTGTTGTGTTTTCGTGTTACAACTTGTTTCGATGTAAAGGTTAATTTTTGAAAGTAATGTAATTTTTGGTATGCGAAAGATTTAGAGTAGATTACAGAAAGCTATTTTGAAAAAAAAATTCGATTCGAACAAAAACAAAATTAGTTAACTTTATTTGGTTTAGTTGTGTTATATACATATCTCTTCATATTATTTTCGTCAAAATTGTGAATATGCTTTTGAAATTGATTCATATAAAAAGGTGTGAACTATTTGTTTGAAAAAAATAGAAGTTTGAAAAGTACTGGTGTAAATAATCGTTCTTTTGAAACTATTATTTACACCAGTACTTGTCGTATTTTTGACGAAGTTAATTTATTTCCTTTTTTTGACAAAACAATATGCTTGAAAATGTAAACATGTACATATTTTAATGAAAAAATAGATTGCTGTCAAGTTGCGATAAAATATATTGTGTTTACTTTCTTTGCACACAAATTATTTTCTCAAAGCCGGAAAAAATGGCATAAATTAAAAGCAAACAAGTCGGGTACGAGATCGATTCTGAAAAATGAAAAATTACAATGTCATCCATATACACATATACTGTACCTAACACATTAAGCGCCCGCCTCGTTGTTGTTTCGCGATCGCAAAGTCTGAGGGGTGATCGGGTGTTTTTTTTTTCACCCCCACATCTCTAAGAAAAATAGCATTTTTCTGAAACGAGTTCGTGACTTTTTTACGATTCGCGCCGCACTGTTTGTTTTTTTTCCTCTCGCGTATCCTTTTTGAAGCATTTTACCATTGCTTGCGTTTTCCATTAAAAAAAAGCAGCATAAAAATCCTCCCCATTGTATATTTACTTATCGTGGCAGTGGTGGCGCGCGCCCCACAAATCCAGGGGTGAATTTGTTAAATATATTCAGCAAGAAATTATAAACTTGTCTCGCTGTATTCGCAGTGCTACAATTTCGTAACAATATTGAATTTTTTATACCGCAATCATATACATATGTATACAGCATACGTATATAAAGCAAAAATATCGAATTTCGATAGTTAATATTGTCAATTACGAAATTTTCATATTGTGGGGATACCGATCAAGTCTTTCATAAAATCGTTGTGGATTAATAATAATTATATTGTCGAATGGATTAACAGCATTTAATGAATTGATTATTAATTTCAATGATGGGCACAAAGTAAAAGTATAATGCAATGTGTCAACACCGTTCGACCGTTCCTCGTTTGACCGAATCGGATTTTCTAAATTTCCCGTCTGCCTGAACACAAGTTTGCATGATTTCAAAAAAAATCCCACTTCCGGTTCATTAAATTAAGTAATTTTTTTTTTATTTTTACTTAAAATCACTATTTTTATTATACACATTAAATATCAAGAAGCTTAAAACAATTTAAAAGGTCAAAATAAAATAATGAAAAAATAATGAAATATTGTTTTTAAAAAAAATACTACTTCCGGTTTACGAATTCTGACCAAAACTCTACCAGATCTAAGTTAGTACATAAAGGATAGAAATATAAATTTTCAGCTTAATACGTTTAGGGGTGTGGACAGAGTAGTGGGCACAACATTTTCAACCTTTCTAAGTGAAAAAAATCCCACTTCCGGTTTATTAAATTTAATAATTTTTTTTCAGTTTCATCAAATTGCAACAAGAATTATACTTGAATTTTTTTGTGACGAACACACATGTTTAAGGGGTCGAAAAAAATAGTGGAAGAAAAATCGAACAAGAGTAAACTGCTACTTCCGGTTGACGGATGCTAACTTAATTTTATAATTAACTTGGTATTCAACTTAAACTTCTAGATATGAAATTTCAGTTCAATAAACCAAAAGGTTTCTGAAAAAAACATAAAAAACTTCGATTCTCTAGAGTAAAAGTACTACTTCCGGTTCAGATAGAAATATTTAAAAAATATGAGGTTATAAAAATTATTATTTGTATTATATTTAAAAAAAATTCAGTCCGATTCAATTAGTGGTTTGGGAGATAATTGAATTCAAAAACTTAAAAAAAGAGGACACCTATAAGGCGAGGTACCATTTCCGGTCAACTTAAAAATTTGAAAAAAATTTACGTCGTGTCGATAAGAATTTCAGTAACCGATACTAAGTTTCAGTTCGATAGGACTAACGGTGTTAAAAATATCCCCAAAATACACACCCACACAGACACACACACAGACACACACAGACACACACACACACACACACACACACACACACACACACACACACATTTTTTCTAGATCATGAAAACGTGATCAGTGATCGATTCTGAGTTCGAATCAGTCAAAATCTCGAGTTCGAATTTTCGCATGATCACAAAACTTCATCTATTGTTACTACGTACATAGATAAAGTAAAAAATTTGTTTGTATACATGTATATAATATCTTTAATATACTAAAAATATTGTGATCATTCATAGATATTTAAGCTATTTACATACATTAAATATACTTAAAAAAAAAAAGTTTAAAAATCAATTCATTGCATATTTTTTCAATTGTTATTGTTTACTTCGTTAAATAAGTTTTTCACCGTGTTAAAACATTTTTGTGTATATAAACTATTATATTTGAAAGTGCCATAAGTCCACTTTTCTTCATTTCGAGAAATATTTCGCAAAAAGTTAAATGTATTATTTTGTGTTTAACAATATTTAAAAATACTGGTGACCTGTAATACGTTTATTCTGCATTTCTGATATTCTGGACACGTTGAATTAGGAGAAGTGATAACAGTTTAAGAATTAAGTCAAACAGAAATAGTGTTTTTGTAAATTCACTTCCTCTACTTTCAAATATAAAGGCTCACATCTTTTTTATACTAACCAGACGAGGAATTTATAAATTTCGAATTTCGATCGAACTAGGATGCCGCCATGACTGCTGATTTCTGGTTTAAAAAAAAATGGTTGACAATAAAAAAAGCAAGAGAGCAAAAAAAAAAAATGGTTGACAATAGAAATTGACAATAATAAACCTTTTTTTAGCCGCCAAGCATCTTGTCCACTGGTCTGTAGTAATAGCAATGTATGTAAGTTAATAACGTTAATAATAGTAACGTTGGTTTTTTTCGTTTCCACAAGAAGTCTATTATGTTTAAATATAATTGTCGAATTCACATGGTCACTTTTTTCAATAAAACATGTTATATCATATGTTAATAGAATATTTAATTACAATCGTCCTGTATATGGAGAGAGTTTAGAGTGTCGCCGTAGGTGTTTTTTGTGAGAGGTAAAAAAGAAGAACAAAAGAACGACAAACAAAAAGAGACGAGAATGAAAAAAATATGGCGATATAATCATGCCGCAAACCTGTCTCGTTATAAATTTTCGCCGACCTCCCTCCATCTAATTTCTAACTTCCTTTTTTTACAAGCGCTCTCTTCCACTCTCCACTTTTATCCTCTCCTCTTTGTATGTGGGAGACGCCCGTTGGGGCCTTTGCCGTTTGATGCCGCACTTTATTGGTTTATATCGCGCGCAAGGCAAAAAGTGGGGCTACTACGCTTGTATGATTGGATTTCACCTCAGTTGCTTCTACTCTACAAAATACATTTATTATATATTACGTTAACATATATATTGAAGAAATTGCCGAACTTAATACGAGTATGTTAAAGATTTCATTTCGAATTATCAAGCAGTTGATTTAATACTACATATACATACAATAGTTGGTCAATTTTTAAATTTCATACAGAAGTCATACAATTTTATTCAAATATATTTTATTTTTAATTCACTGATTACTTTTAATCAAATTTATAGTATTTGCGAGTTCAATTAGGTATTTATAAAATATTAAAATTAGGTATTTATTTTCCAAGAAAATATACGGTTATACGTACATATGTGCCCGTGGGGTTGGCGAGATGCGTGTTCCCTCTATAAAATCAATATTCTTATTTGGCAAAGAAGTAGAAAAAAAAACAATATTCTTGTTTTATCCGAGTAAGGAAATTTCATTCCGGTTTTATGGCAACTCGCATTGGGTGCTTATTTATCCGAGAAAGTGTCCCCGTATTTTACAATCTAATCATTCCATATGGAGACTTTTATCTACATAGACTTCTCCCCCTCCACTCCCTCTCTCCCTTTAAAAAATACTAAATAGATACACTTAGGGAATTCCAATAGGATGAATGAAATTTAAGAAACACATAAACAAAATCCAACATGTCTCTAAATAAAATTGTCTCACATACAGCAGGTTACAATACAGTTACAATACAATGATAGAATGTGTATTGAAATTATGCAATTATACTATTTATTTCTTAGAGATGCACATATATTTGTGTATTTATGTGTGGTATATAATATGGATAGTTGGTTCGTGTTCATATTATACTGAACGTTAGATCGATATTGTAATCGAATATTATTGAATTTTCGACGTCGGGTCGCGCGCGTGTCAATATGGCGCGAAAATCAGATTTTTTCCCGCTTTTCACGGATATGGCTTTTCCATTTTCCCGGGGGCGTATCGAGGCAATCCCGACCGACGTAATAAACTCGCTAAGTAACTGCGCGTCGTCCTCTCCGCCGATTGTTCTGCGTGTTTCGGCCGTTTCGCCGGCTCCACTCCAATCGTAAAATGAGTGGCGAACGATGACGTTTATAAATGAAAAGACACCGTCAAGTTTTATAGCGGGGGAGGGAAGGAACAGGAGGAGGGAGCATCGGGATGCGCCATTTTCCCGACTATTAAAACTCTGCCGAAACGAACACCGCGTATATCTATGTTTGTATGTACATATAGTACCTACATATATATGTGTACTAAAGGCTGCTTGATAATTTTCTTCAGCGATCTGACGGTCGATTGAGATTTAATTTTGGTTTCAAACTGCATACATTGATGATGTTTATGTATTTTAATTAATTTTGAATTTTTATGAGTTGCTGTGTACATATACACATATATTGTGCTGTTAGAATCATTATTTTCGAACTATGTAAATCAAACTACATTAGATTAACAATAAAACTTTTCCTGTTATAAATTTAATATCATAAGTATCAATATCATAAGATAGTAAGGGACTATTTTTTTTTCGAAAACAGTGGGATAGTCTTTTTAATCAAATAAATAATTTTAGGTTTATTATTATTTTCCAAATTTAACTTGATTTTTTCCTTCAATGTAATGACATTATATATGTAACTATGTATATATGTGTACAGTTTAATCTTTGTTTTTGTTCAATTAATTTATATTTTGAATTACTTACTTATTATAAGTCTTTATTAGGTAACGAACGTTAGGGTAGTAGAGGTAGTTAATTTTTAATATCTAGACATGTCAAATCATTGGCATGTACGGTAATAAAGAAAATGAAATAAAGAGTCGTATGAAATTAGGATGGAGTGCATTTAGGCAAATAAATGCTATATTCAAATCTAAAATGCAACATTTCCTAAAGAAAAAGATAATCGTTCAATGTGTCTTGTTAGTGATGACGCATGGATGCGAAACTTGGCTATTGGATGCCAGAATGCTGCATTTAGAATGTGCACTCAAAGAAGTATGAAATGCTGAATGCTTGGAATAACGAAGAGAGTTGAAAAACGGAATACACGGGTCAGAATAATGACAAATGTGGTTGATGTAATCGTCAGATTAAATAAACTGAAGTGGCAATAGGTGGGTCACGTAGCTAAAAGAACGGACGATAGATGGATGAAAGTGCTCGAATAGTACCCGAGAGAATTGTAAAAAGGTGAAATGAAGGCCACAAGGGGGATGGGTGGATGAAATCAGAAAAAAATGTGGGATGAGATGGATGAAGTTGCTCAAAAGAGAGACGAATGGAAGCGTGTTAGAGAGGATTTTATCCAGCAGTGGATGGCTGTGATGAATGGCTGTATGATGATGATGTATGAAGAAAATAACCTTTTTTAAGTATTCTATGGATATCTTCAAAAATCAGTTAATTTGTTTAGTAAACGATATAACTATATTATTTCAATGAAATTGGGAAATTATAATGTCATAGTGTTTGTATACGTAGAGTGACAGCTCATTTTTATCTCAAGCTTTTTACTAACTAAACGTGTCGTGCTTACACGTGTAACTGATTAATGAGTAACAAGCAATTGTATCTAGTGGCGCTGTATTTGTAGCGCGTAGTCACATCAAACTTCATTTGACCAAACTCAAGCCGGCTCCCGATCAAATATTCTGATATGTTTCTAAAATGACAGCACTGGAGACAGACCTGCTTTAACTGTCAATGTCATCATATCGTCGTGTATTATAATAAGCACACTGCACCGTCCGAAAGTTTCTGATATTGTACAATTGGCTTAGTAAATTACCTAACTTTTTTTTTCAAAGTTCAAAGATCATGATGACTGTTCAGAAATAGGTACATTAAATGCATTTATTTTTTACTCATTCGAATAAAGTTTGATGATCTCTCGTAAAGTCTAGCATTGGCGTTGACTCTGCGAAAGAGTGAGCTAATTCGCGAGCGGTAGCGCGGAGCGACCGCTCGCTCGCCTATCCGATATTCCACTTCTTTAAATTATTTTATAAGCACTTTATAGTAATAAATTGCGGCAAATGAGCGCCACCATCCCCGGTTTTAAACCGAAAATCCGCCATTATTGTATCCCGTTGGTGGCGGCACTCTCACCCGCCCTCATCCCTCCCGGTCGCGTTTTATGCGGCAAATTTGCGTTTCGCCTCGGTCTTTTTCATTTAAATTTAAAACCCTCATCTCTTCCTAGGGTATATAAGTATACCTATGTATGCACGGTATGTGTTTGTGTGTGCACGTCTCTGTGCTCGTATTGTTTTTACGATCGGGTGGGAAAAAAGGGCGCGTAAATATTGACATGTCGGGCTTTTATTGTGATTTGATTACGGGGTGGTCGCTCGCTCGCGAACAAAAACCCACCCCCGTACTAAACGGGATATCGGCGAATGCTAATATATTAGCGAGATATGCGAAAATTGACGCCGATTTGTTACTAAATAAAACAAACATTTTTATCGGAAGAGCGGCGTCGGAAAGGTTCGGCTTCATAAAACTCTGTATATATTATACATTATTTCGCTTTTAAATGGAAAAGGTTCTTACTTCTATCATACTACAACATTTGCCTTATGTATATGAATATGAATATAAATTAATTATTTTTTTAGATTTGTGAATAATTTGTTTAGTATAATAGATCAATGATACGATCTAAATTAATAATTGATTTTTAAGTCCTAACTATTCGAGTATATTTATGTATTTTTAATTAGTTTATTTGCATATGTACATATTTAGATAAGATTTTCATAAACACGAAAAAATCCATTCAATACGTACGAGTATGTACATACATTTTCGATGTGTTTCCTCTCGCTTCTAAACTACCCAATAATTATTTTTTTTACTAAGTCATTTCATATTGAATATACATATGTACATAATTTTATGATATCTAGAGTTTTATGTACATATAGATCATATTTGTAGATCAATTTGTGTTTATAAGTTTATTAGTTTTTCAACTTTTATGAGTTAATCTGATAGATACACTCAAAAAATTACTATGTTCATATTAATATGCCATAAATATATCTCATAAAGATTTACATACATATTTATATGAGATACAATTTTTCATTGCTCGTTTAGAAACTAAGACTCTTCACTTCTGGAAGTATTATACGAGTATGTACATACAATAGTAGGAATTTTTTTAAGAAACATCAGCGATGAAACATTTTTGAATTGGTTGCGGTGATATGATTTAATTATGATGTTTATGATATGTTACATAAAACATAATACATATGCACATTGATCTTAAAATCAATAAAACTAGCACAAAATGGAGCTAGTAGTTTTGGTATCTGAAAGTTTCATAAAAGAATAACATTTGCTTTGATTTGATTACTACAGACATATATTAGTAGTGTTGTTACATATTCTTCTGCACTATTTTAAATAAAATTTACTGAATCCAATCTGATATAATAAATATTCAAAAAAACTTTGTCTTTGCCTAAAACACTAGCCATAAAATTGCGTCGGGCTAAACAAACAAGCTTCAGGTTGATGAATAGGTTGTTGTCGCTGCACAAAGGCCATCCAAATCGACAGTATCTGTGGCTCGTTAGTTCAGCATTATACGTACGAGTATTCGAGTGGGTGGATTTCGTGGGTGGTTTCGTGGGGGGGTGGGGGCGAATTTTGCGCCGACTCCCTTAAGGGTGCGGTTGCTTAGCAACGAACGCTATCAGTCTCGCCGGTCTGACACCGGTCGACGGGCCATCATGCACTGCAATCATGTCTGCTACCTACCCCATACATCCTTCAACCCTACCCTAAAAGTCCTCCCCCTCCATGCCACCCACTCCCGCTTCGCGTCCAATGCACGAGCTTTCACTTACGTGCCACTGTGCACTCCTTTATCATCTAGCATTGATGAATTTGAGACTACGTGTCATGGAGAGGGATGCATCATCTTCCCCCGCGTCTTGACACGCGCGTGTATGCTAAAAGCCTACGTTAATACATTTGAATAAAATCGTTCAATCATTTTGCTGGCCTCGATTCAATAATGCGTTTCGATTAGGCTACTCGCTCCTTTATTTCACACCCCCGTCACCTCGTCTGTAAAATCTTCCTTCTTCTGATCGTAATAGAGATGACGAGGAACCGTTTTGTATTATTTTCCCTCTATAATGTCGTCGCAAGGAGGGTCATCCATCATTTTTTAATATTTTCTCGGAAAAATGAACGCTCTAACGACGCATATCTTCAAGGTACGGTAGGTATTCAGGTCACTATTTAAATTACGCGATGACGTCATCGAATTATAAAATAAGCTTACTTTTTTATAATCTTGACTGGTGGTGTACATATATGGGTAGGGTTTTGAAATGAAACGTGCGTATTTTGTGATTATTTAAGTTTGGTTTTATTGTGACTAGACGATTCGATGGAGTTACAAACGATATGCACAAAATGAGGTTTGATTATTTATGGTCTAATGATT